>NC_137468.1:140893155-143471434 GCF_964235325.1 Thermobia domestica
CAAATCGATGCCGTTCGCCGTACCTATGGTTTGGCGCGAGCCCCGTGATCATGTTTCAGACTGTTACTTCTGCCTGACTAATATAAAAGGTTTCTCGAAAAATCATGAAGCATAAAATACAGCATCCTAACCGGGATTCCGCGAGGAGACCTGTGAAACATGATGTTTGTCTGCCTGTACCCGTGCCACCAGACTTATACACCCTGTGCAGTGTTTCATCCGATGTTGCTGCTGCTTTTGAGGATATTGCACAATCTTCGAGTACACAGTCAGATCCCAATTACGCTCCAGTGCCTGACACTAATGAAGCACATGTGATAAGCCAGGAAGAGCTGAATGATCTGATCAGAGACTTAAACCTTCCCAAGTCTAATGCCCTGTTGTTTGCATCACGACTTCAACAATGGAATCTACTAAACCAAGATGTGAATATATCGATGTATAGGAAAAGAGAGGTGATCCTAGTTCCTAATTTTACAAAAGATGATGATTTGGTGTATTGCAGTGACATTCCCTCGCTTATGGGACAACTGAAGTTGAACTACAACACTGAAGATTGGATGCTATTCGTAGATTCCTCTAGGATAAGTCCTAAGGCAGTGTTACTACACAATGGCAATGAAAAGCCAGCCATCCCTATTGCTCATGCTGTACATATGAAAGAAACATACGAGAACATGCGAAACCTATTGCAGAAAATAAAGTACGAACAGTTCCAGTGATCTGTATGCTGACCTTAAGGTTATTGCCATCCTCACTGGTTTACAAGGAGGTTACACAAAGCACTGCTGCTTCTTGTGTTATTGGGATAGTCGAGCCAAAGATCAGTACACCATCACAAAACGGCCGCCAAGGAAGCAACTGGTCCCAGGGGAGATGAACGTGGCTAATGAACGTCTTGTGGATCCGGAGAAAATATTCTTACCACCCTTTCATATCAAATTAGGGCTCATGAAGGTCTTAGTCAAGGAATGGTGAAGCATTTAATCATCTCAGAAAACTATTCCCAAGACTCAGCGAGGCCAAGGTGAAAGAAGGTGTTTTTACGGGACATCAAATCAGAGACGTTTTTAAGGATACTACATTTTCTTCTAAGCTTAATGAAGTGGAAAGTGAGGCTTGGGAGGTCTTTAGAGAAGTGTGCAGTAACTTTCTAGGGAATCATAAGTCGCCTGATTACAAAGACATTGTGTGTGGTTAATTACTTCATTTCGTAACATGGGATGTAATATGTCCCTAAAGTTACAATTCCTGCATTGCCACCTGGACTTATTCCCTGAAATGTACAGCTTGGGGAAGGTCTCTGACGAACACGGGGAAAGGTTTCATCAGCAGCAAATAGCTACCATGGAGAGGCGCTATAGTGGTAAATGGAGTGTGAATATGTTGACAGACTTCTGTTGGAATGTGACACGCGAGACACCCTGTAGTAATTACAAGAGGAGTAGGAAAACCAAGTGACATGAAAGTGTTTAACTTTTTATGCAATTTTATCTGCATAATTTATATTGATATTTAAATTATAACGTGCAAATTATTATGGGTGGAGAATAGCATCTTTGGGCGGATATTGAAACACCCCCTCCTCCCTGAAAACCGGTATGTCCTGGAGTAAAACGGGTTACGGATTCGCACTCAGGAGCTTGAAACCTATGGGAATCACCTATTTTCGTTCGTGGGAGCGAAAAAAAGTTTCATTTTGCCGACCAGTGTTATCGGACCGATTTACCAGCCGTCGACATATAGTAGCCAAAACGTTGTAAGATATTAAAGTACGTTTGTTTTATCTTTTTACACTTCCCGTCAGTGCATTTGGTTTTCCTGTAAAGTATTTTCTGCTAGCACTCACGTGAACGTTTTAATTGAATAGACATCTTAATGCTTTTGTCGTGTACGTGACGTTAGTTGTAAGTCAGCTCATCAAAGGAGGTCATTGCTATTTGAAGTGCTTAGTTGCCACACGCGAATAGGTGTGTTACAGTTATTTGTAAGTGGTGTCGAGTTTTGCTGTGTTTCCTAGCGTATTGTAACTGTCAACTAAACCGTGGCGTGGAAACAATGCGTTTGCGAACAGATCCATTCTTTAGGCGAGAAGCGCCCCAAGATCTAACAAATGTACTCTAAACCAATTCCATAGGAGGTGGCCACATCAGTCATACAGACTTAACTTGTCTTCGCCTAACTTCTACATATTTGATCCAATGGAGGAAATCTTATTGGACAAAAGAGCCCTCTACCAACAGGAATAACGGGTAAATGTCACGGCTCATCTCGATAATAAGCGTATTTCATTAGAATTCTTCGGAAGAGTTTAACTTGAAGATCTAGAATTATAACGAAATTTCAGGGACTGGTAAAGAAAAATCATGTGCTTCCAGAATACAGAAGCTTATAATCAGGTGGCAAATATCTGCTGCCGTAGAAGACTAAATAGAAAATAGCACATTAAACTTCAGTCCATACTCTACAATTATCAAAATTCAATCATTCACATCAGAACTAAAATAGTGATATATGGGTGTATTGTACCATGTCAAAGACAATGGTAATTATATTCTGTACTTACAACCAGTAGTGTGTACTTTGGTATATGTTGGAATTATTTATACTTTTCAGCACCGAAGTTATATGAGGCGTACTGGTGGAAGGTGCACACCGAACCACCATAATGAGTTGAAGTTTCAAACCTTTTCCATGGGAATAGATCACAGTACTCATCATGTTATCGAATAGACCAACAGGCAAGCCAATTTCAACACTAAATAGCAACACTTGTTGAAAGAAATGAATTGCGAATAAGTGAACGAAATCTAGCGACGAACATAACAGCGTTTATCGAAATCGTTTTAAATACTAACATTTAATTCCAGACGCTATAAAAACGGAAACTAGTAACTTCCCATTGCAAATAATCCAGTTTTCAATATTTAGTTTTGGTGGATAATTATGTGCCAACAAAATAAAACAAAAGGAACATATGGGACTAGGATAGGAATTGAAAATAATATCCGTCTTATCATGCCGGTGCGATAACTAATTCACTACTCAACTACCTGGTTCATAAACACATAAACTTTTAAATATCACTTTCACCTTAACAGTAAACCGCAGATCATAGTCCGAGTCTCGACTCCGTTCCCCTACTTTCGAAATTCCATTCAATTCGCAACAAATGAGGATAATGTAACGAAAGTTCTATTGCCTCCTCCTTTCTGATAAATCACAGTACATCCCGGTGGATAATGAACCAAAGACTTCAATGTACTTCACTTAAAACTGATTTGAAGAACGAGATTAAAAACATAATATGTTTGTATCCTCATTGCCAAAAGTGCCTTTACATCGCCGTGACGGGTATGTGACCGCGCAGTACTCTAAGGAAGGGATGCTAGCATAAGAATTTGTGAATTTTGAAGAGTTTTTATTTTGACTAAGGAAATAACGTAGGTATAGGGAGTAAAGACACAGATTTGAAGCATCAGTGCACTGCCATCTCTGAAAAGATTTGTATTCTCAGTTTTTCAATTTATTGCCTTATATGTTAAGTTAAACTCCACAACATCTGTCACTGATAGCGTAGATCATTTTACTTTTTAAAATTGCCTCTGTAGCCTATTTGTCCACACATTAGTCTTTAGATATGATGTAAATAGAAGGGAAAGAAAGATATACATCGTAAGATTTAAGTAATTCACTAATAGACTATAGAGACCGACTTAGATAATTACTGCTGCTAGCGCTTTAACTCTTTAGGAATTTACTACGACATGTTCGCAGAACACTTTTCTAAGTCATAAATCTGTGAGTGAATTATTTCATTTGCCTCACTGTAATTATTTGAGAAAGGAAACTGATTACGCTGAACACGAATATGTTTTGCTGTCATTAAACTTTTGGCCGTAATAAATGTAAATAAGGTTCTTATTATTATAAAAAAAAGGCAGAAGTATTTATTTCGTCTATAGAACAATATAATACAGTAACTAACGTACATCATAATCACTAACGCCAGCAGAACTTTTTTCCAACTGGAAGGGGGGGAAGCAAAAGACCGATATAGAGTTTTTCGTTTTATTCTTAAGTTGTATATATTAAGTTAAAAGTCATAACATTTATCATTGATAGCGTATATCGTCTTTCCTCGCTGTAGCCTATTAGTCAGAACAATTATCTCCAGATGTCGAGATGATGTCGAGAGAAGAGGAAGAAAGATATATGAACAGTGGCGTAACTAATTTTACTTCGCCCTGGATCGATCGATCATCGAGTTACTCATATCCGCCCCTGCCCCAAGTATTTCAGCTGCTGCGTTATATATACGGTTCCATGTCAAAAGGGCAAAGACAGAAAGGCCCGAGTCAAAACGGCCTCAGGACAAAAGGGTCTCCGCAACAAAAGGGCAGGAGTCAAAAGGACCCGAATCGAAACGACCCCTTGGCAATGCACACACTTCTCCCAGTGCTCCTGCCATTGTTGGAATCACTTCTGGAACTCAGTTTTTGGAATGTTGAGCAACCGTGCCGTCGCATTGCGCACGATGCCTTCTTTTAACTCATCAAAAGGGCCGGGTTAATGGGTCCCGCGACAAAATTGCCCAAGTCGGAAGGGACCTGCCTCAAATGAGCCCGGTTCAAAAGGGGCTCCGCTACAAAAAGGCCAGTCAAAAAAGACCGGGTCAAAAGGTTTCCGCAACAAAATGGCCTAAGTCAAAATGGCCCGAATCAAAACGCCTCTCATAAAAAGGGCTCGGACCAAAAGGGTCCCATGACAAAAGAACCCGAGTCAAAAGGCGCTGCGTCAAACGGACCCGAGTCAGAAAAAGTCCTGCGTCAAAAGGTCTCTGCAACAAAAGGGCCCGAGTCAAAAGACCCGAATCAAAACGCCTCTCATCACAAGGGCCCGGGTCAAGAGATCTCCGCAACAAAAAAGCCCGAGAATCGCTTGTTAACACAACGCAAAAAATTGCGATTTAGGTGGCGATAATAAACATAACAATTATAATGACTGCATTTTTGCGTTACGTTACTATACTCAGAATTTTTGCGAAGTTTGGTACGGAATGACAACCAACGTCAGTAACAGAAGCTACTCTTGAGGAAAGTGACATTGGTAAAAATTAACATTTTACGAATGCAATCCACGAGTAGTTAACTGCGCAAAGGTATGATGGAATTTCATTTACGGTGGAAAACATTAATAATCTCAAAACAAAAGTGGAAACAAAACAGATCAACAACTTTTTGTTCATTGTTATGCATATTTTGATGATTAAACTTATTATTGTATTACTTTTATTTTATTATGATCTTTAATAATAATAACAATGTACAAGGTCAGTGGTAACCCATGCCTTCAAACCAGTATATGCCACTGCCTGAAACTATGAACTCTACATTAACATCGGTCGTCTATCGATCATTTTATGTTACTCCCTCCCACTCTCCCAAGGTGTGCAAAGATGTCTTACCCCTTACCCCAAAGCATGGAAAGCAAACAATATTTTCGCAAACACAGCCAGGGGCAGAGAGGGAGTGACACAGAACGCAAACTGCTCTCTGTATAGCTGCAACAGATCCATGGGTAATTATAATTGCCTTCTTGTTACAAGGCATTCAGTCAAGGCGCACCAATCAAGGTCAGTTCCGGCAGTAGAACACACGGTTGGCTGTTAGAAAACAAGTGCAGCATGCAACTAGTATCTTCTGTTTACTTTTCACGAATATTTTTCATCTTCATGCGTACAGGTCACGTATTGCGTTGATTTAATTAACATGCTGTGTCAAGTATATATTCCCTAAAAAGATATGAGTACTGAAAAGGCAAAAACATGTAACTATATTTGTTTTCCTTTTCCTATTAGCCAGAGGAAGTTTGTATGGTTGTTTCAACATCCTTCTTGTAGTTTGCTTAGGATTCACTTCCTCTTTTGAGTTGAGCTTTTGGTTATGAATACCACCGCGACAAGTCGTGATTATTATGATAGTGGCGTATTTTCGCCTGGATAAATTACGGAAATGATAAATAATGTAGACTCCAATGCTTTTGAAACGGACGATAAATGTAGTTTGTAGGAAGATTATATCATCAATTTATCTGACATACACCTCTTTTTATTTAAAAATAATGTGTGGTATACAATATGCTGAATTCAAGATGGCTGCCATGATGTACACTATATCATTTAACGCAGTTTCTACACCAATGCCAAATTGTAACATTTGCTTTTCCTCCGTCTGTGTGTCTCTTTGTTGCTACCCTATCATGATACATTTTTCTATTAGATACATGTTAAACATAGCACACCCTGTCTTATGTGTCAAAAGTGAGTTCACATTCTCATTTGTGGGAATATTCAAGCCTAAGCTGAAGTGTAAAATCATAATCTTTTACATTTAAAACAATATTGTGTGATATGCAATATGGCGGAATTCAAGATGCCTTCCATGTTGACCACACTCCAAATCAGTGCAGTTTTTGCAATAATACCAATTGTATGTAACATTTATTTTTCCTCCGTCCACGCATGTCGTTATTGTTCTGTCCCAATACTTTTCACTAACAATGTATATAGATCCACATACAGATGGCGATCAGAAAAATAGAAACACCTGAACGAAATTGCAACTTACCAGATAATATGGTGTTGGGCCACCTTTCACCTCCAGAACAGCCTTGATGCGACGTGGGATGGAGGCATAGAGGTCGTGAATGGTACCAAGTGGAATTTTACACCATTCTTCGAGCAGGGCATCGGCCAGTTCTGTGAGAGAGGATGGAGGTGGAAATTGTCGCCGGAGTCGAGTTTCCAAGACGGTAACAGATGTTCAATTATGTTGAGATCTGGGGATTGGGCGGGCCAGGGGAGGTGTTGAACTTTATCCCGATGTTCGTCAAACCACGCTGCAACAACGCCAGCTGTGTGAATGGGTGCATTATCATCCTAGAGGATGGTGTCATTGTCCGGGAACAACATCCGGACCATAGGAAGCAAGCGGTCTCCTAAAATTGCGACATAATCGTTGGCAGTGATTCGTCCGCTAAGTGTGACCACAGGACCCAATGAAAACCATGATATGGCGGCCCACAGCATCACCGAGCCGCCGCCATGTTTCACAGTTGGGCGGAGACACTGCAGATCATAAGCCTCTTTGGACGTTCTCCACACATATACACGGCCCGTGGTTGGGAATAGGGTGAAGGATGCTCATCCGACCATATCACACGTTTCCAGTCCCCAACGGTCCAAGTTACATGGTCGCGGCACCATTTGCGGCGTGCGAAAGCGTTATGGTCCCTGATGAGCGGTTTGGCCCGTGCAACACGACCCCGTAAGTTCATGTCATGTAATTCGCGGCGGACTGGATTGTCGAAACAGGATGGTGTGTGTTGTGTAGGTCGTCATCACCTTCGACACTGTGCCACGCGACACACCTAACACAGTAGCCACTGCCGTCACATTCACTCCACATAACCGCGTACCAACAATTTGCCCTCTTTGAAAATCTGAGAGGTCTCCCATTTTACACTACCTCCGTCTGCTGCAGCCACTGGACACTGCTGTTCCACTGCGCCTGACGTAGTATGGAGACCGCCCTAAGACGCCACCACCAGCGGTCCGGAGCTGAGGGCGCCACGACACCACTGCCAACCCATACATCTGACGGGTTGCGAACTACAGGTGTTTCCATTTTTCTGAACACCATCTGTATGTCTTCTCACAGTAAAATTAATCTAATCTTTTGCACAGAATATTTTTATACTATACTTTGATCCAGGAGTAAAATTGGAATTTTAGAACTAAGTGGAAAGTCAACAATAGATAAAGTTTGATTGGGCTATGTCACGAGAAAACCAACTCCGAAATACGGGAGTGCAAGCAAACTTTTATGGAGAACGACTTAAGCGATAGCGATTGTTGCAGAACAATCCACAAGCAACAAAAGTAATATCACCATTCAAATTTCCTATTTGTTACTAATAACCACAGATATATTTCCTTCTTTTCACAAACACTTCAACTTACTAAAAGCACACTATCCCCTTGTGCATGGCTGATCTCCACTCTTGCTTTGATCTCAAGCTTTTTACCCGTGGAACCGTATTTACCGGGCCCTTTTGACCCGGGGCCTTTCTGACTTGTGCCATTTTGATGCGGGCCCTTTTGACTCTGGCCTTTTTGTCGCGGGACCCTTTCGACTAGGGCTCAGTTGACACATGATCGTTCTTACTCGTGCCCTTTGGCAACGGGGCACCTTTTGACCCAGGCCAGTTTGACGCAGTTTCCTTTTGACTCGGGCCCTTTTGTCGCGGAACACTTTTGATCTGGGACTTTTTGACGCAGCGCCCTTTTGACTCGGGCCCTTTCGTCGCAGAGACCTTTTTACCTGGGCCCTTTCGACGCGTGGCTGGTTTGACTCGCGCTCTTTTGTAGCAGGTCCCCTTTTGACACGGACACGTTTGACGCAGGACCCTTTTCTCGTAGAACTCTTTGGACCCAGATCCTTTTGATGAGGGACGTTTTGATTTGGCCACTTTTGATTCGGCCCTTTTGTTGCGGAGACCTTTTGAAAAGGGCAATTTTGACGCGAGGCCGTTTGACTCGGGCCCTTTTGTAGTTGGGCCCCTTTTGACCGGGGCCCGTTTGACGCAGTTCCCTTTTGACTAAGGCCCATTTGTCGCGGAACAATTTTGACTCGGGCCCTTTTGATGAGTGGAGCGGTGTAAAGTAAAATATTTTTAAACAATTGATATTTGCATGAGATACCGTTATCACTACAATCGACAACTGGTACTTCAGTACAAAGAGAGCGTTACACAAACCTGCAGTCTTAAGATACTTTTTAACAGGTATATGAATTGTCCAATTCAAAATTGATTATCCTGAATTTAATTGTTCTTTTCTCGAACCAAAGGCCGTGGGGGAGGGGGAGGACTGATTATATCAGACGTGAACTGATAGTTCTTGAATCCGAAAAACCAGGAATCTGACCCAGAACTGCTAGCGATGCAATAAAAGTGCGTTCGCTAGCTACTATTCCGCTCGTAAGCTGAAGATCTTTTTCATTTTAATGTTGCATAATTATCCATCAAGGATAAAAGAGACGGTGAATGATAGTGGAATGACAAAACGGGAGATCACCGAGAAAAGCCATAAGCATGATGTTTGTCCACTGCAAAGTCCATTTGGCTCGGCTGTATCGAGCCAAATACCCCATGCGCCACAGGTGAGAGATCTACTACTGAACCAGCCATGCCCCGAAACAAGTTATTGTATATGATATTACAGAATCACATTTTAACATTACCGTAGCAAAGAAACTTTCACAAAATCAATTAAAACCAAAAATACCCACATGGACTCATGTGGATTCTGTTTTCCGAAGCCTGATGAATACTGTGTTTTTTAAAAACAAAATTCGTTTCAAATTAATTAAGTAGTAGTTATATTTCTTCATTAAGTTGCTTGAACGAGTGGACTAGCTGGAAACATGCAAAGTGATCCCTAACAAATAACACGAAGACTTAGGCCTATATTTAAAAACAGGCTACCTTAACTCAAGGATTCCTTGAGAAGCCTCCCTTGACTGAAATCGGTATTTATAATCCATCCTTGATGTCAAGGAACCCTTGAGTTCAAGGAAGCCTTAAGGAAAATCTCTCCTTGACTCAAGGTAGCTATCAACCAACCTTAAGCCTTCCTTGAGTTCTTTAACAGCATAGACATTCGTTTACTGGCATGGAAGTAAATGATTTTGTTGAATGTGTCATGTATGTGGAAGAGCAGGCTTGTGTATAGCCCGCTCCCCCCAGTTCTTTGTCACCGGAACTGGAAGAGTCACTACTATTACTACTTATATCGAGAACAGAACCCAACCAACCCCTGCGGGGCTTCTAACCCGTTCCTACTACTACTACTACTACTACTACTACTACTACTACTACTACTACTACTATTGCTACTAACTACTACTATCGCTACTACTACTACTACTACTACTTATACTAAAGCTACCTTACCGCAAGATTTACATCTTAAATCTTTATAGCATGTAATTCCGATTCATTATGAATTAGTATGAATCGTTAGAATCACTATGATTCGTTAAAAATCACTGGGGGGAGCGGGCTATACTCAATCCGAAGAGCAAATATTTTAAAAAAATGTATTACTTTGCGATGACTATTGATGCATCAAGACATACGAGTCACATGGAACATCCACTGAAGCTGTATAACGATAATCAATTCTTTGATAGATACAGGTAAGTCAACTATGCATCTTGATTTTAACTTTTATGCTAATTTTAATAACAGTAACATTGTGGCAAAAATAACAAATATTCATAGTACATACAGTATGAGTAGTTCCACTCATTTTCCTTTACTTTTCTGGTAGTTTTTACAGTTGTATTCTCTATGGATCGTAGATCCTATTCTCGTTGGGCATTTTTCTCTTCGGACCTTTCGTTTTAACTATTTTGTCACATTTTTTGAACCAGGAGACATTCACTTCATGGCGTTCTATTCCATGTTTAAATTGCTCTAATCATAATTTTCATTTAGCCATGTGTAAAAAGATTCCAAATATAATTTATAGTTTCAAGTTTACAGCAAACTTCTTAACACAATACCTACATATTATTTTAAAAATTAACTGCCATAACAAAATAGGTTAGGATGGTTTAGGTTAAAATAACTTAATTTATTAATTTTCACAGTAGATCCTTGTAATACATCTAGTGCAAGATACAATAACATAAGAACCATGCGCATGGGTGCTGCACAAGATTAAGACAGAAAATCATGCAACTCAGGAACCAAGAAACATGAAGAGAAAAGGAAGTAGGGCCTTATATATAGTCTATTACCAAAATTCATTACTTGTGTAAACAAATCTTATACTTGATGCTGGTTTGTGTTTGTGTAAAATTATATTGGCAGAAGAAAATTATTTACGTGCTCAACTTGTATCTCAGTATATCGGCACGTTCGTATCATTAGATTAAGAATGTAGTGTTTTGTTCTCTTTAGCCAAAAAGTATAATGCAATTCTGTTACAGAAGGGAAACAGACACTAATTACATAAAATGTAAAATATTTACGATTTGCTACCGAAGTAGACACAAGATTAGGTTAGGTAGGCATTAATTGTACACAATGTAAAATTTTCACAATTTGGTATTATTTCAGATTAAGTATACATGTTTGAATTCATTAATTATGACTTCTTTGGGTCAGGAAATGGATCTTGTAAATTGTTTCTTATGGAGGGAATTGCATTCATATGTGTAGATTAACTTTAGAGGGACTTAAACATTATATGGCATACCTTGTGCAGACATGCCGTAAGAACGACAGTTCAAAAATCAAAAATCAATTTGTGCTAGGTAGCCTTTAAAAAGCACGAATGCTATCTAAATGAGTCAGGGCAGGGCGAAACTAATGGCCTCGCTCTGTGGCACGGGGCTACGTCCGAATGGAGCAGGCGCGTCAGTGGCGGGTGGTAGTTTTTGAAGCTTTGGTTTGCTCCATACCCTTGTACGTCACATATACGCTGCTCGTCTTAAGTGTCATTTACCATTGTAATATTCCTCGTTTTTCATGAAATTTTCAGCAGAGATACAGGGACCTTCACAGAATACACCTGTGTAGGAGTAATGTTACGGAAATTATGAGGGGCGGAAATTATATATAAAGGCCTATTCGGTTGTCCATATCTCCGCGCCTGGTTATTTCCGTAACATCTCTCCTGCACATGTGTATTGTACAAAGGTTCATGTACTCGAAAACCGGTCTCGCTTCCATTGTTCATATATTCGCCCTGGCCATTTCTGTAGTATGACTTCTACGCAGAAGTAGAATTTCATTTTGAAGTTTGAAATAAAACTACAGTAACCTAACCTAACTACTAACACCACACGTACTTTCCTGCTCCAAACTGGTCATGGCCTGTCTTCCACCAAGTCCGCGAACACGCTCATTTGATTTTCAAGTATTAACTGGAAATGTTTAGGTTAGGTTTTATTTCTGTTTATCATAGGTTTATTACTCAAAGTGTGTCGATTTTGGTTTTAGTTTCAAACTGTATTTATTTCTCGTTTCAGGTATTCGTTTTAAGCTGTATTCTTTTGTCGTTCCAGGTTTTCGAAAGTAATATTTCTGAGATAAATTTTTCCATTACTGGGAGACTATTTAGAAAATATTATTTTGCCGGTACGTTCACTACCAGCAATTTTGAAAGTACTCATGGTTTTAAGATTCTATGTGAATGGGAACTATCAGGTAGGCGCTATTTTCTTTGAAGCACATAACATGTGAATTAAAAAAAATGTAGTCTGCCATTTTCACTATGTTTTCTTCAAGAACTAGTTTAATATTTTATTGCTCAATATTACCAGTAGTAAAATCATGTTTCTCTTTCATTATTTTCAGACCATACTATTATATACTGGGTTACACTTCGTATAATAGAAAATATAGAACTTTGTAGTCCCCAATAAAATGTTACATCACTAAACACACGATACAATTTCGATTATTTAATGGTGTTGAACATTTCACAGCAAAATTTTATTTGTCACATAAACAGTAGGTACCAGCGATTATGTGATTCTATTTTAATGGCGAATTATACAAAAAAGGTTTATGTTCTTATCTTTGTCTTATCTTTCCTAATAATCAACATTTCATTCTTTTCCATAATTTTCTTGAAAGTTTTGCAGCTGAAAACCACGATTCAGTGCTAGATATCAAAGTTTATCTCTGATGAATCAATCGCATAATTCGCAATACTCTTTGTTAATATGAAAGTCACTTTCGTAATTAATTTATATCATACTTTTAGAAAATAGTTCAGAACAAAAATAACAACAGAATAAATCAATTTATTCATGGTTCCATGATTTTCAACAAGATAAAGAACTATACAAGTTGTTAAAGAAAAGAATATACACGTAGGTACAGATGGTGATCAGAAAAATGGAAACACCTGTAGTTGGCAACACGTCAGATGTATGGGTTAGCAGTAGTGTCATGGCGCCCGCAGCGCCGGACCGCTGGTGGTGGTGTTTTAGATAGGTCTCCATACTACGTCAGGCGCAGTGAAACAGCAGTGTCAAGTGGCTGCAGCAGACGGAGGTAGTGTAAAATGGGAGACCTCTCAGATTTTCAAAGAGGGCAAATTGTTGGTGCGCGGTTATGTGGAGTGAGTGTGACGGCAGTGGCTATTGTGTTAGGTGTGTCGCGTGGGACAGTGTCGAAGGTGATGACGGCCTACACAACACACGGGAAAACCACATCGGGGAAGCGGAACAGTGGGCGGAAGAAAATCATGAGTGGCAGGTCACGCCGGGTATTAAAGCGCATTGTCACGCAGAACTGTCGTGCCACTGCGGAGCAAATGACGGAGGAACTCAATCAGCACCTCCCCCATCCTGTTTCGACAATCACAGTCCGCCGCGAATTACATGACATGAACTTACGGGGTCGTGTTGCACGGGCCAAACCGCTCATCAGGGACCATAACGCTTTCGCACGCCGCAAATGGTGCCGCGACCATGCAACTTGGACCCCTTGAGGACTGGAAACGTGTGATATGGTCGGATGAGTCATTCTTCACCCTATTCTCAACCACGGGCCGTGTTTAAGTGTGGAGAACGCCCAAAGAAGCTTATGATCTGCAGTGTCTCCGCCCAACTGTGAAACATGGCGGCGGCTCGGTGATGCTCTGGGCCGCAATATCATGGTTTTCATTAGATCCTGTGGTCACACTTAGTGGACGAATCACTGCCAACGATTATGTCGCAATTTTAGGAGACCACTTGCATCCTATGGTCCGGATGTTGTTCCCAGACAATGAAGCCATCTTCCAGGATGATAATGCACCCAGTCACACAGCTGGCGTTGTTGCAGCGTGGTTTGAGGAACATCGGGTTGAAGTTCAACACCTCCCCTGGCCCGCCCAATCCCCATATCTCAACATAATTGAACATATGTGGTCCGTCTTGGAAACACGACTCCGGCGACGATTTCCACCTCCATCCTCTCTCACAGAACTAGCCGATGCCCTGCACGAGGAATGGTGTAAAATTCCACTTGGTACCATTCACGACCTCTATGCCTCCATCCCACGTCGCATCAAGGCTGTTCTGAATCCCAAAGGTGGCCCGACACCATATTAATCTGGTAAGTTGCAATTTCGTTCAGGTGTTTCCATTTTTCTGATCACCATCTGTATTTCTTCCTATCAACAATCCGCAAAATGATGTCAAGATTATACCTTCGGGTTCTTGTTCGGATTTTAGCAAACTCTCTTTCTAGAATAATAAAACTAGTTTACTCTCCCATTGCATCTTCATAATTGATAATTGATAAAATTATGTAGGTGAGTCTTAGCTACAGCATTTGATGCAAAATAACATAATATAAGAAAGTTAGTTATTATTTTCATTTTCTGATTAATTTAATTTAAGACAGATAATAAACAAAAACAACTGTAAATTAGGGTTGTTAAACTTAACGGCAGTGAGGCTGCTCCAAAAGGGATTTTATTAAAAATTAGCTGAACTTTTACCATTTTTCATCTCATTCCTACAATCAAAAGTAAACACAAATGTGACTTTCCATAATTATAGGTAGCGTTGTTTCACACGGGAAAGGTGCATCTGAATAATTTTCAGTTTTACCTTCTGAATAAATTTTGAAGTCGATAAATTAGCAAAAAAGATTCCAATAAGAATATTCCTGATTTTTTTTAATGTAACGTATTTCTGTGCTTGTTTTACAGATACACATTGAAGATAACCAATTTCATGAGCCACCCAACAATTTGCCAGATTGTGAGGAAAGTATCATCAGTTTTTGCTCGTCGCCTGATATACGTGATTAATTCCCCATTCCTGATTGTTTGAGGACAGTTCAAGTTCAATTTCATCAAATGGCTAGTTTTCCTATAGTTATAGGATATATTGATTGTAGATATATTCCAAAACGAAATCCTCACAGGAAACTCACTGAAACATTTAGAATCAAGAAATGCATCTTTAGTGTTAATGTACAAGTGGTGAGTGGCCCAAATAAAATGGACAACAGAAAATATTACTTAAGAAGAAATATTGGAAACGGTTAGCTGTTCTTACACAGAGACCAAAACGTTTAGAACAGAGGAGTGTCCATGTGTATGTGGCATACAAAGGCTTCAACATATTGATGTTTGTGCGTGCGTATTATGTAAAAACCAGGAACGTTTTCTGTCACCGGATCCACCTCGTGACAATGATTCTTCTAATGACTGATCAGTTTGTATTACTAATTTGATTGTAGCCTTATTCCATCTTCATCCCTGTGTATTCATACTATGATAACTATTTTGAAAGTAAGCATAGAGCAAATATCTGTGATATTGCAGCGCCAAATATTCTAACAAACAATGTGAAGTTTTAATATCGGTTATTGATTACTATATTCTTAAGAAATTTACCACAGTAAATAAACTTCTCTCAGTATATTTGTAACTATTTGTTCTTCGAAAGTTTATTTTTTATAACTTAATGCAGAGCAAACATTGTCGTACAAACCATTGCTACTCACAATGTCCATGCTTGGTTACTCGGCGCCCATATTGTTTTTTTTTATGATTCAGACGTTTTCATAGGACGGTAATATATATGTTCAATACCTTTTCAATATTGCTTTCACTGCAATCAATTGTAAAATCTATTCTTTAAAAATTGCAAAGTAGGCTTCATTGTAACCAAACGTCACAAACTTTAACATTTTGTTCTACTGTATACGGCAAAAAAACAGAACTGAAATGACATCGTTGACATTTATTTATTTATTGTACAACATAATGAAACATAAGAAAGGTTGGCAAATGGATGTCAACTAAATGTTATTCAACACATAAATTTACAAGGAAGCATTTTTGTACATCGTGTGTTCAGAATGTTGAACATTATGTCGCACATATTTTTTATAGCGGTCCTGTAGATCGAAGAACATGTTGGTGAACACGGTTTGGTGGAATGACAAAGCAAATGACCGAATCTTTTCTCTTAACTCCGGTATAGTGGTAAGAAGTTAGGAAAATTGAATCCTTCAGCATACCCCGTATGTACGCATCTCGAGTCATGAGGTGAGGGGAGTGGGAAGGATATGGAAAATCCGTTCCACAGGAAATCAAACGATGTCCAAACACTTTTGAGCAGAAGGGTAAGTGACTCACTTGCAGTGTGGGCAATAGCTTCGTCTTGTTGCATCAATTGTTGTTAAAGACAGATTTTTCGTGTGGTAAAAGCCGCACAAATCATGCAAGACAGGGTCAATAATCAACTGTCGATTGATGTGGCAATCAAAGTACATGGCTCTTCATCACTGAACCATATGTTACTTATGAAATCTTCATCTTCATATGCCATAGCTAACACTCCAGAGCAATACAGTAGACGTCCACGCTAATCTCTTACAGTGAGACGCTGCCCCACGCTAAGTACCTTCTCCTCTGTTGTGAGCAACATTATCTTCGCACCAATTGCAAACTACGCTAGTCCACACACAACAGAACACGCATGTGGCACACACAGCTCATACCACATTGCATCTGAGCGCCACCCATACGCGAATTTCAGTACTGTTTATTTTGCCGCATACTGTACATAAAATGAACTAGTTCCCTGAGTTTCAAAGTCAGGGAAATAATATTATTATAATTTAGTTAGAAAAGTGAGATTCTACTCAATAACGTTTACTTCTAGGTGTTTTTACCTTATTTCTAATAGTTTAAGTTATCCGTCACAAAGCAAGTATAATGACACCATGTTTAAAGATGGCGACACTATATAAAATTTGTACTAACCAAAGATACTTTTGCCATTCATTATAGTTTGATCAGAATGAGGTTTCTATCTCAATTCTGTGAGGAGTTATAATAGTTGAAATTTCATATCATTAACCTTAAAGAATTCCGATGTGGACATCTGAGTATAAGAAATTAAAAAGACCCACTCCTTTTTCTTCTCCCTTCTTTTCTTCTCTTCTACGACAAATATGAAAAAATGAAACACCTATTTAGTTATTTTGAATGATGGGTCCATATACTCAATTTCATGTCTATACCATTAAAGGAATCCGAGATATGTTTCCCATCTCTCTTTTTTTTTCCTCCCAGGACAAATACGAAAAAGCGCTGAAACATGTAATAAATTATTTGAAATAAAAAGTCCAGATACCAAACTTTATGCCTTTAACGTTAAGGGACTCCGAGACATGGCCATCTTATCATATATGGAACTTTTATGATAGTAATTGTAATCCCACAGGTTTTGTTTCTTGTTCACTTCATTTTCTTCCTTTCTAGGTGAAATATTAAAAGAAAAATGCTAAAGTACATGACTTATTATTTTAAGTGAGAAGTGCAAATACTAAATTTTATGTCCCTAACCTTAATAGATTCGAGTTATGGATTCCTTATAATAATTATAATCCCCATCCCTTTTTATTCCCAACCTCTTTTCTACTTTTCTAAATCAAATATGGAAAAAAGAAAACACTGAAACGCGTATCTAGTTATTTAAAGTGAGATGTCCAAATACAAAATTTCAGGCCTCTAATCTTAAGAGATTCTGAGATATGGGCATATTATTACTGCGTCATCCCATAAGCAATGTCATATATTTGCACCGTGTGGAAAACAACGATAACACTACCGTTAGTTAGGAAAATAGTCTCCATCGGACTCCACAACACTCTGCCACCTGTCAACCGGTTGTTGAATCCACCGCTGAAAGAAATCACCAGTCCTGGAGGCAAATTACTGGGTCACAGTTCGTCGCATGCCATCCTTATCTAGCAATGTTCACCTGAAAGGTGATTTTATAGGCTGCAAAAAAGATAGTTGTCTGTTGGTGCAAGATGTGGTAAAAACGCCACATGGGGATTTTCTTCCAAACACATTTCTCGATCTTATCACAGGTCTTCCTTGCCGTGAGTGGGCGTGGAAGAGCACACCTTGCCAAGAACCGGAGTAATACGTTTCTTCAACAATGCAGTCCGTATGGGTTCAAGTTGCTGACACTAGTCACCTGCATTGATTGGATCTTATTACGTGGCAATAACTCAAAATGGATTATACCATGGATATCCCACCAAACATTTAATATTACTTCACAGGGATGGAGGTCCTGTTTTTGCCCAGTTCCTGGTGCCATCCCCTCTTTAGGTACTCACTGACGTTTACGTGTAATGTTAAGGTAGAGGCCTAACTTTTTATTCCCTGTCACAATTCTGTCCAGAAATGGCTCATGTCTTTGACAGATGAAAAGGAACTGTAAATGTCACTAACTGCTGTTTCTGTTGAGGCGTTAGTGCATGGGATACTCATTTACCCAGTTTTCACACGTACTTAAGGTAATGCAGATGGCGATGAACGGTCGAAATAAGTAAAATGGAGTTCCCTGCCCAGTTGTATCCTCGTCGCCAAAAGTGCCTTTACATCGCCGTGACGGGTATGTGACCGCGCAGTACTCCAAGGAAGGGATGGTTGCATAAGAAATTGTGAATAATTTTGAAGAGTTTTTATTTTGACTAGGGAAATAACGTATGTATAAAGAGTAAAGGAACAGATTTAAAGCATCAGTACACTGTCATCTCTGAAAAGATTCGTATTTTCAGTTTTTCAGTTTATTATCTTCTATGTTCAGTTAATAACTGCTAACAATTGCTACTAGCGAAAGTCACTCTTCAGGAATTTACTACGACATGTTCGCAGGACACTTTTCTAAGTCCTAAATGTATGCGTCAATAATTTCTTTCGTCTCACTGTCCTTATTTCAGAATGGAAACTGATTACGCTGAACGTGAATATGTTTCGCTGTCGTAAAGCAAGGTCCGTAATAAATGTAAATAAGGTTCTTCTTATTTAAAAAAACACAGATGTATTTATTGTTTGTATAGCACAATATAATACAGTAACTAAGCAACATGATAATCCTTAACACCAGCAAGATTTTTTCCAACAGGGGGGGGGCAGCAAAAGGCCGATATAGAGTTTTTCGATTTATTGCGCTATATATATTAAGTAGGTTCTTAGTCCAAAGGGCTCGAAAAAAAACGGCCCTGTGTCAAAAGAGTACGGGTCAAAACGACCCCGCCTCAAAAGGGCCCAGGTCAAAACAGTCCGGCGTGAAAAAGGCCCGAGACAAAATTATCCCGCGTCAAGAGAGCCAGGAATAAAGCGACCCATCGTGAAAAAGGTCTGCGTCAAACGGGTCCAAGAAAAGGCAGCCCCACGTCAAGAGAGCCCAGGTCATAATGTCTCAGTGTCAAAAGGGCCAGGGTAAATGACCACCGCGACAAAAGGCCCCAAGTTAAAACGGCCCCGAGTCATGAGATCTCAGCGACAAAAGGGAACTGAGCCAAAAGGGCCCGCAACAAATTGGCCCTGGGTCAGAAAAGGCCAGGTCATAGGAGCGGCCTCTAAAGGGCACAAGTCAAAAGGACCCCGCAACAAAAGGGCCCGAGTCAAAAGGACCGGTTTCTAAACAGCAAGGGTCAAAAGAGCGACGCAACAAAAAGGCCTGAGTCAAAACAGCCCAGCGTCAAAATTGTACGGGTCAAAAGGGATAAAGTTAAAAGGCCCTGGGTCGAAAGGAACCCTCCTCAAAAGGACCCGAATCAAAACGGCCCAGCGTAAAAAAGGTCTGGGTATAAGGGTATCCGCGACAAAAGGAAACGACTCAAAACGACCCCGCGTCAAAAGGGCTCGAGTTAAAAGGGGCATGCGTAAAAAGAGCCCCGGTCAAAAGTATCCCGCCTCAAAAGGGCCCGGGTCAAATCGGAACAGCGTGAAAAAGTTCAGGTCAAAATCGTCCTGCGACAAACAGACCGGAGTAAAAAAGAACCCTGTGTTAAGACAGCTCGAATCAAAAGGGCTCTATGCCAAACGGACTGTGCCAAAAGGGGCCCCGCTACAAAAATGCCCGAGTCGAAAAGGCCCGGGTCTAAAGCTCTTTGCAACAAACGTTCCCGGGATCAAAACGGCCCAGCGTCAAAAGAGCTCGTGTCAAAAGTGTCCTGCGACAAAAAGACCCGAGTCAAAATGGACCTGCGTCAAACAGGCCCAAGTAAAAAGGGCTCCGCGTGAAAAGAGCCCAGGTCAATAGGGCTCGGATAAAAGAACCCCCCGACAAAAGGCCCGGGTTCAAAATATCTCTGCAACAAAAGGACCCGAGTCAAAAGGACCTGTGTGAAAGGGTCTCCGCGACAGAAGGCCCCGTGTCAAAATGGCCCCAAGTCTAAAGGGCCCAGGTTAAATGGGCTTGAGTTAAAACCCGACTCAACCGGGCCCCTGCGTCAAGAACCCGACTCAAAAGGATCCCGCGAAAAAAACCCGAGTCAAAAGGTCACTACGTCATACGGACCCGAGAAGAAACGGCCCCGTGTTAAAAGAGCGCAAGTCAAAAAGTCTGCAGGTCAAAAGGGCCTAGCGACAAAAGGCCCCGTGTAGAAACGGCCCCGCGTGAAAAGGAGCCGAGTCAAAAGACCCCGCGTCAAATGGTCTTGGGTTTCGGTCCGAAAAAGGCCGGGTCAAAGGGATGCAACTCAAAAGGGCACGGTTCAAACCAGCCCCGCTAGAAAAGAGCCCGCGTCAAAAAGACCTGCGTCAAAAGGTCTCCGCGACAAAAGTGCCCGAGTTAAAACGATCCCGCGTCAAAAGGGCCCGGGTCAAAACAGCCCAGAGTGAAACGTCCAGGTCAAAAGTCTCCGCGAAAAAAGAGTCCAAGTCAAAATGGCCCGTGTCGAAAAGACTTGAGTTAAAAGTTTCCGGGATAAAACGACCGAGCGTGAAAAAGACCTGGGTCAAAATGGTCCCGCGACAAAAAGAACCGAGTCCAAAGGACCCTACGTCAAACGAGCCCGAGTATAAACAGCCCCGCGTCAAGAGAGCCTAGAAAAAATAAAGAAACATTCGCAACAATGTTACCTCGCCGGTTTTGAATGCTTAAGGCACCGGCTGAGAGTTACGCGGCTGTGCGAATGTAAAAAAAGAGCACAGGTCAAAAGATCTGCGGGTCAAAAGGCCCCGCGAGAAAAGTCTCCGAGTCAAAAAATCTCCGCAATAAAAGGGCCAGAGTCACAACGGCCCCGCTACAAATAGATACGAGTCAAAACAGCCCGCGCCAAAAGAGCTTGGTGAAAGGGCCCCGCGACAAACTGGCCCTACATTAAAAGAGTCGGGGTCAAAAGGACCCGCCTCTAAAGGACACGAGTGAAAATAGCCCCGCTACTAAAAGGCCAGAGTCAAAACGGCCCCGCGTCAAAATTGCCCGGGTCAAAAGGAATCGAGTGAAAAGAGTCCTGCGTCAAAGCAGACTGGGTCGAAAGAACCCTGCCTCAAAAGGGCCCGAGTCTTATGGCCCAGCATAAAAAAGGTCTGGGCGTAAGTGCTCCGCGACAAAAATGCACTAGTCAAAATGGCCCCGCGTCAAAATTGCTCGGGTCAAAAGGAATCGAGTTAAAAGAGTCCTGCGTCAAAGGAGACTGGATCGAAAGAGCCCTGCCTCAAAAGGGCCCGAGTCTTACGGACCAGCATGGAAAAGGTCTGGGCGTAAGTTCTCCGCGACAAAAATGCACGAGTCAAAATGACCCCTAGTCAAAGTTACCCGGTAAATACGGTTTCACGTGCAAAAAGCCTGAGATAAAAGCAAGAGTGAAAATCAGGTATGCACGAGGGGATAATATCCCCTTCGTAAGTTGAAGTGATTGTGCAAAGGAAGGAGAAACATCTGTAGTTATTATTAACAAATAGTAAATTTGAATGGTGATTTTAATTTTGTTTTTTTGTTAATTGTTCTGCAACAATCTCTATCGCTTCTCCATCAAAGTTCGCTTGCTCTTCCGACTTTCTGAATCAAACCTTATCTATTATTGACTTTCCCCTTAGGTCTAAAATTCCATTTCAACCCCTGGATCAAAGTATAGAATGAAAAATATTCTGTGGAAAAGATTAGTTTAATGTTGCTCTGAGAAGACATATGTGGATCTCTATACAGGGCATTGGAACAGAACAATAATATAGAGTTTTTCGATTTATTGCCCTATATATATTAAAATTCATAGTTTATCATTGATAGCGTATATCCTCTTACTTTTTAAAATTGCCACAGTAGCCTATTAGTCAGAACATACATCTCCAGATATAATGTAAAGAGAAGAGAAGGAAGGAGATATGCCCACTGGCCTAACTAGTTTTACTGTGCCCTGGATCGATTCATTCCATAGGTGATCGATTTGCTCATACCCTCCTGCCCCACGGATTTCAGCTGCTGCGTTATATATATATATATATATATATATATATATATATATATATATAAGATTTGTCCGGAAAGTAATAGGACTGAGTCGATTTAAAAAAAATATTGAGCCAATCGTTACAATTCTTTGAAAACTTTCAAAATAGGCTCCTTCTGCGTCGATGCAGCGCTGCCAGCACGATTTCCAAGCATTGAAGGCGTCACGGAAGTCATTCTCCGGAATAGCCTTGAGAGCCGCGGTGCAAGCTGCTTGGATCCCCTCTGTCGTCTGAAAATGCTTGCCTTTCATCCGGCGTTTCAGGCGAGAAATCAAAAAGAAGTCCGGGGGGCCACATCTGGTCTGTAGGGCGGCTGCGGAAGCGTTGGGTTGCCGGCCTTGGTCAGGAAGCTATTCACAAGAAAGGCGGTGTGGGCCGGAGCGTTGTCGTGGTGCAGCTTCCAGTCAGCTCCGATGTCTGGTCGGACCCGATTGACCCTTTGTTTGAGTCTCTTGAGCACTTCCACGTAAAACTTGGCGTTGACGGTTTGTCCAGGAGGAACAAATTCATATGGGACGAAGCCTTTGATGTCAAAAAAGACAATGAGCATCGTTTTCACTTTGGATTTGCTCATTCTTCTCTTTTTGGGCGAGGAGACGCCGGCGTGTGCCACTCGGAAGATTGCCTCTTTGTCTCGGGATCATACTCAAAGATCCCTGATTCGTCACCTGTGATTACTTTTTTCAAAAATTGGTGGTCACTTTCACATATGTTCAAATTTTCTTGGCACAATTCCACTCGTCGCAATTTCTGGTCGTCAGTGAGCACTTTTGGGACAATCTTCGCGCACACCTTGCGCATGTTCAAAAGCTCCGTCACAATTTCATGAACCACAGTTTTTGGTAAATTTAACATCTGGGCAATTAAACGAATACTTAGTCGACGGTCTGAGTTCAAAACTTCGCGCACACGAGTCACATTGTCGGTGTTTGTCGAAGTCGATGGTTTTCCAGCACGGTCTTCATCGGCGACCTCTTCCCGGCCCTCCGAAAAGGCCTTGTGCCACCGAAACACACCACTTCTTGCTAAAGCATCATCTGGGTAAGCCTGCTTGATCATATCAAACGTCTCTGTCGCAGATTTACCGAGTTTAACACAGAATTTAATCGCGTACCTCTGCTCTAACGAACGCTGCATTTTCGGCTTGCACCACTCACAGAAACACGTCGCGCGAAAAGGCCTGTCCTGACTCTCCGTGTGCTCGGAGACAACTGACCAGCTGATCGTTCGTTAGCTAGGAACGCCCTCTACTGGATTCAGTCGGTGCGCGCACGCTCCGAAGTACAATCATGGCGGAATAAAATCAGTCCTATTACTTCCCGGACAAACCCTGTATGTATACATATATATATATATATATATATATATATATATATATATATATATATATATATATTGTTTCACTGAGACTTCAGTCGTCTATTCTCAGTTGACCTTGCTAGGGGGCCGGGGTGGCTCAGTGATAGAGTATTCACCTCTAGTGCATGGGGTCCTGGGTTTGATCCCAGGTCGCGCAAAGTGAACCTTGTGCTGGATAAACACTGTGTGCGTGGGTTTTCTCGGGGTTCTCCAGTTTCGTCCCACTTTCTTCATTCCACCATTTCATTCATTTCTCATTATCGCCGCCTCCTTTACCCTAGCCGGCATAATCGTGGGTCGTAAAACTTAACGGTTGCATTTTTTCAGTTGATCTTGAGATTTCGTAGTGACTTGTTGTTCGTGTCCGTGCACTTTGTTGTTTCGATAGTTTCGGACCTCTGGGGTCGAAATTTTCCCCAGGATAGTACTTGTGCTATACGTTTCCTGCATTACATTTTTTCTGTGGTTTTCTTGGGGAGTGTTACGGAGATGTGTGCAGAACTCGGAACTGGCAGATTTTGCAGAAGGTGGTTTCTTGCAATTTTCTATAGAATACTGGACGTTGCATGCTTAAATAGCCTTGTTTTTTTTTTTTACCATCTTTCCAACGAACCAAGAAGACTTCAGAGACGAGACTTCATGAGGAGTATTACAATGACTCTCGCTCAAGATCACCTAAAAGTAAGGGGCGAATGCGGGACACTTTCTCGTAGGCTTCGGCAGTCATTGTTACGACTAACTGATAAGAACATCAATGTAGACTGTCCGCAAACAGATTCTCCAGCTAAAAGGAGGAGATGTGCTATTTGTCCTCGAATTGATGACATAAAACATTCTTGGATTTGTTCTATGTGCAACCGAAATGTGCATAAGGGTCAATCAAGAAAAATCACTTTTCATTTTTATAAATTAGCTAGAATACCCGTTTTTCATACGGGGAGAATACGTTTCATTTTGGATATATAGGGCACCAAAACTGTCACCATCAACTTACGGACTCCAAAAACTATGGATTCGACACAAATATCGGTCATATTCGATCACTTTTATGTATCTCCCCTTCCCCAAGTTGCATGGCCAAATTTTAATTTAAACGGCATCGAAAGTGTTACTGTTCATCTCAGCGACCCCTAACACCATGGTCTCGACTCTAATATCAGTCATTTTCGAACATTTTGTATATGTCATCCTCCACTTTACCCAAGTTGCGGGGTGAATTTGGATTTAAACTGCATCGAAAGAGTCACTGTTTATCTCAGCGACCCCGAAATCTATGCATTTGACACTAACATCGTTCATTTTCAATCATTTTTTATATATTGCCCCTCCCCCAAGTTGCACCTTCAAAGTAAAATGATAAAAAAACATCCCAGGTCAGAACTTCATCTATGTTGAAAATTTGAACGAGATCGGTCGGATGGTTAAGAGTTATTAAGTTACAAACATAGTCACTTTCATTATATATATATATATATATATATATATATATATATATATATATATATATATATATATATATATATATACGAGGGTTGGAACTTAAATAGTGGCGTGGAGACACTATGCAATGAAATGTACTAGTGGCGCTGATAGCGCACGTTGTTGACATATCTACCTAACCTCCGAGCAAATAGACTCGCCCGTCCCACGTCACTGGCAGGCGCACAAGCGAGGGAAGCACAAATCACTTGTGAGCAAGCGGTCTAACGTAAAGGTGTCAAATTCGCTAGTGGACAGTGATCCACGCCTGACGATTAGCGAGCTCGCCCACGAAACCGGATTAGCGCGTAAGACTGTGCTTCGCATTCTGAAGGAAGCCTGGGCATGCGCAAAACTGCATCACAATGGGTTCCGCATGAGTTGATGGAAATGCAAAAATGGATGCGTTACGACGCTGCTCAGACGCACTTGGAGCGGTATGAGCGCAAAGGCGAGGCTTTTTTACGCCGTATCGTAACACTGGATGAGACATGGGCCAGATCTTACGAGCCAACACTGAAACGCCAATCCAACGAATGGCGTCATTATGGGTCACCGCGAAAGTCGAAAGTGCGTCAGAGCCCCAGTATGGTGAAAGTTATGGTGTGTTATCCTAACGCATTACGTTCCTCCAGGGCTGACCGTCAATGCCCTAATCCGGTTTCGTGGGCGAGCTCACGAATCGTCAGGCGTCGATCACTGTCCACTAACGCGGTAACAGCTTGCACTTCTTCTTCAGAGACGCTAGGACGACCTGCCCGATGCATGTCCGCCACAGTTTGCCGACCTTCGTTAAAGGTTTTTACCCACCGTGCCACTGTTCTGTACGGCAATGCCGATTCCCCACACGCCTCTTGAAGCCCTTGATGACACTGTCGTGCTGTACGACCTCTGACACATTCAATCTTGATCCAACTCCGTTGTTCCTGTTTGGAAAACATAGTGACACCTGACACCTTTACGTTAGACCTCTCGCTCACAAGTGATTTGTGCTTCCCTCGCTTGTGAGCCTGCCGGTGACGTGGGATGGGCGAGTCTACTTGCTCCGAGGTTAGGTAGGTATGTTAACAACGTGCGCTATCAGCGCCACTAGTACATTTCATTGCATAGTGTCTCCACAGCAGTGTTGCCACTATTTAAGTTCCAACCCTCGTATATATATATATCGATATAGATAAATAAATATTCCTATTGTTTTGGAAAATAGCGAACTATAGCCTATATAAATTGAATCATACAGAAAAGATTCGAAGACGCACTAGACACCAGCGTAAATGGTGGCGAATCCTGCATGTATTACAATACAATAAAACTCCGTTTTGTGGCTATCGCAGCATTGGATTTAGGGAACACGCTTTTCCGGAGTTAGTTGTTAGTGATCGTAACCACCGCCTGAAAATGCCCTCATGTTCCCACTAGTATTGCTATTTCTGAGAATGTTATCTGAAACCTTTGATTTGAATCATTACTCACTCTATTCTTCTAAGGGGTTTTGCATGGGAAACAGAAGAAATTCTTTTTCGTGAAATTATATTTTCCGCGATGGAACGATCCAGGATTTGTAGATCAAAATAAGATATTAAAAAACCTAATTCGTCGGATATTATCTCGTACTAAATTTTTGATTTTTGAATTTGAATATTTCTGAAGAAATTGATTTTATTCGCATTCTCGCACTGATTTAGGACAAGAAGAATATGAAAAGAGGTAAACTGAAGTCCGAAGTCCAAAAAAGATGCTCGAGAGCTTCTTCAAAAACGAGATGTCCCTGCTTCTTCACATGTGCAGCTACTTTGAATCTGTGGTCGATGAGGAAGGCAACTTGGCATCGTCGAAACTGGCGAATTTCAAATGCATGAAGCATCCTGGATCCCTGAAAAAGAGATCGATGTTAGTTCTTCAGATCCTGTTCCACCTTCTTCTTCCTTGTCAGTACGAGGGTCACTACGAAAGTTTTCAGATGTGAAATAACTTACTTAAAATCAATTTAACACTTACATTTTCTCAAAGTATTCACCATTACACTGTACACACTTTTGCATCCTCGAAAGCCACTTTTGGAAGCAGTGTTGCCAGCCTTTTTCTTCAAGTGTTGAAAGTTCGTTCTCGTAAGCCACTACAGCTTCTTCAGGGCTGCAAAATCTCTTCCCACGCATGCGATCTTTGATCCCGGGGAACAGAAAAAAATCACACGGGGCCTGGTCAGGGCTATACGGCGAATGAGACATAAGTTTGACCTCCCTAGATTCTAAAAACTGAATTGTGATATTGACCATGTGTGCGGACGCGTTGTCATGATGAAGCAGGATCCCACGCAATCCAGTTCTTGGACGCCGTTCCCGAAGGTTCTGGAACACTTTTGTTAGGCAAACAGTAGTGTACCATTGAGCAGTAACAGTCCTTTGTTCTTCAAGTGGAACAGTAGCAACATGGCCAGATTTGGAGAAGAAAGTTGCGACCATATTCTTCCCCACACTTCGCGGTCGCTTCACTTTCGTGGGTGGATTTTCGTCCGGAAAGATCCAAACTGTAGACTGGCGTTTATTTTCAGAGTCAAATTGATAGATCCAAGTCTCATCACCAGTAACAATGTCAGAGACGCGTCGAGAATTGCCTCCATCAAATCTTGCAAGCATTTCTTCACACCATTACACACGCATGCGCTTCTGCTGTTCAGTCAAAGTGTGAGGCACCCAACGAGATGAAACCTTCATGAACCGAAGATGAACATGAAGAATTTTTGTTACTGCTGGCGATCCAATGTTCACTGTAGATTCAATGTCCTTGAAAGTTGTTCGAGGATTTTCTCGAATCATTTGTTCCACAGCGGCAATGTTTTCATCTGACACAGCTTTTGCAGGACGTCCAGCTCTCTCTCCATCTTTAAGCGATGTCCGGCCTCTTCTGAATTTACCAAACCACCGAAAAAGTGTAGTACGGGAAGGAGCAAGGTCCCCAAATGCCCCCTGCAAACGGTCAAGGCTTTGTGTCTCGTTGAATCCAATTTTGAAATCGTAGAGGATCATTCCCCGAAAAGGTTCCCTTTCGAGCTCCATTCTAGACAGCTGAATACTGATCACATCAACAAACAAGTGAAAGCGATACGCCGTTGAAACCTGCTTCGCTTCTTTGCTCTGGATTCCACTACCGAACGCAATTGTTGGAATTCAAATACTGTGCCACAACAATGCGTATCTCAAAACTTTCGTAGTGACCCTCGTTGTCATCATCTGACCGAAAAGGATAGGTGTGATCTCCTTGGGAAACGACAGTATGCAGTTTTGAAGAATTAGGACTGTTAATTAAGCAATCTTATGGGGTTAAAATATTATTACCATCCTACCATTTTCTAATACGTACCGGTACTTTGATTTATTAGTGAAAAATACTACAAATATATTCAGAAAAAGAGCATTTTGTAATAAAATTTCTGCTATTAAAAATAGTTTTTATTATAATAACTCCCAAAATAAGGAAAATTGGTGAGAAAACAAAAATCCAAAAGTGTTACGTAACGAACGGGGGAGGGGTTCAGCCTTGCATTACGAAGTGTGACAAGGAGGAGGGAGAGGATAAAAATTGGTCAAAAGTAGCGTTACGTAATATGTGGACGGCCCCTTAAGACTAATCATTGTGTGTATTGGTAGGTAGCCAAGCAGGTAGCTGTAGCCAGCCCAAAAATATGAGGGGCGGTAGAAGTTAGGGGGCCGATCCAACCATATTATAGTTCATCATTATAGTATAGCAGTTCATTTGCAAGCCTACCGTGAATATTTTAGGGGGCATACGCAGGGTGGGTCCTGGGGGTCCGCCCTCCGAAATCCCGACTTTTAAAAAATGTAATCTACTTTTAGGGGCAATTTTAGAAATGTTCATATAATTTAGCCTCAAATTGTATTTGGACCCCTCCAAAACGCTTTACGCCCTTCCCGAAATAAATTTCTGGGTACGTCCCTGTTAGGGGAAACAGTAAAACTTTAGGGGGGCCCGGCACCCTAGTTCCCCTGTGGATACGGGCCTGCAGCCAAGCAACTAATCAAACACAAAAGCATCAATTGTCAGCTTTTTGAATGACAAGTTACATTTTCTCAGCACTAATATAATTGAATGCTTTTTTACATAAAAATAAGTTTATTTTCATACTTTATTTTCGGATAACAAAAAACTTTATTTCATTTAAGTATGTTCTTTCGCTTCGTAATAATCTATTACCAAAAGACCATTAGTCAAAAAATATTTTGAAAATATCTTTTGTCCCCAAAACTAGTTAAGTCCATTAAAGTATAGCACTAGTAAACGGTCCACAATCAACTGCCAATGGTAACACGTATTAACATATTTTAGTTTCAAAACAAATAATGGTGTTAAATCTGACCCCACGATAGTACTTATGCAGTATAAAAATAAGGATATTAGTAAAGAGTTAATATGAATTATGTTAATAGGAAATTAAATTAAAAATAGTTTACTCTACATAATCTAATTTAAGAAAAATAATGATAATAAAATAAAATAATGCAATAATAAAAAGATGGTAATAAAAAGTTTTTTATTGTAATCCTGGATTCTCTCGTGTTGAACAACATGGCTTTCCTCAATGTAGCCTCCAGAAGGGCGATAAATACGTATTATGAAGCCCTCCAGTTCACATTTTTGGTTAGCCAACCACATATCAAGAAATGTCTCAAATTTATTTTTCAGACCTGCCCCCTCTCCCCCTCAAAACTTCCTGGATCTGTTCGTGATATCGGTTGTTGCCAATTAACTGATAATAGTCATAGCGTACCTTTTGAAATGTTTTCAAACGCTCTTTGCATAAGGAACAGTTTTCCGTATTCTTTATTTTTTCCTTTCTTTTTTTTCGCCCTTTTACTGTGCTGGAAAGGGACTCCATGAGCAGTGTTTGGCACACGACCCACTCGGGAGAGTAATGCTCCCACAAGCACGTTTTTTTCGCGCGCTACTCTAGTCAGCTGTTCTAAACGCTATCCTAGCCAGTTGTTTTAAGTTGGTCACAAAATTTATATCATGGAGTACAAGGGGAACAAAACGAGCCCTGCGGGGTTTCTAACCCGTTCCTACTACTACTTATCTGCACAAAAGTAAGTAAATCACTTTTTTGAATATTATCTTCATATTATTTTAATTTAAAAAGTGTTATAAAAATATTTTTAAAATGTAAAAAAAATTCTCGAGCTGGGTTTGAACTCACGCCAAAAGGGACTTTTATTAATAGCATATAGCGCTAGCCCACTCGGCCACGAAGACCAACAACAACAATTATTTGACTTCTGCTATTTAAATGCAACGTGGCAAGAAATTGATAACACCAACCAATCAGAACTGTGTTTCTCGTTCCTACTTCCGAGAGCATTACTCTCCTAAGCTAGTCCTTTTGGCACAAGCTATGTGCGAGCAGCTCTGAAGTTGAATGTTTTCAAGGCCAAGGCCGCCAACACATTTTGATAAGTACACTGTCGCGTGATTCACCCTTAGGGAGTGAGTATGCCACAGCAGTTGCGTTGTGTGTTTCCGTATGATACTGAGATATTTCTTTGGCAGGAAAATAGTTTTGTAAGGAACCAAAGACGACTGAATATAAAAAAATTTAAAAGGTATACTCGGCCTGCAAGACTTACATGGCGGGCTTTACTTTGATGAATAAGGACAACCACTACCACAGTGCATGTTGTGGCACGAAAGTTGTAGTCTACGTGTCTGCCATGAGTTGGTCAGCTGTGTTTGCACATATCAGGCTTGACTTTCGTTTGTTGAGTACAGCACCTGAAATCCATTCATAATTCGATATGAAGGTTTCAACAAGTGACAGTTCTTGTGGATTGTTAATATGTTTTAGCTACTAAATGAGTGTCTTCATTATTCGATTTAAAAAGAACAAATAAAGCTTTTTACTTTGGGTTTTCTGTTTTCCAAGCCTAGAGGCATTGTAGATCACATTATGTATGGTTTCACGCCTTTCTGCGTCGAGACATAGGAGGTGATGACGTCAAAACTTTAAAAAATATTTTGTTATTAGGCCGATATTTATTTATTTTTTATTTTTTTGGCGGATTTACTTTTGCAACTAGAAGATTGAAATTTTGCACAAACATGCAGTCCACCGGACAAAATTTATCAGATTTTTCAGGTGATCTCTGCGTTAACACTGGGGTCCATAGGGGCAAAAAGGTAAAAAAATATTTTTAACCAAAAAAATCTCTTTTTTTCGCGATTTTCACGCCTTAGATACACGATGGAGAAATGTGAATGGTATCGTTTGAAAGCCAGTTCTGAAGAGAATTATGTACGACCCACGATTCTAGGATAAATAGGGGTGTCTCAAGGAAACTTCTACACAAGATCCTGTTTTATACGGGAATCTGGGGTAAACACGTTACCACTACACCACCGATTGTTTTAGCCAAACTTTGTTTAACAAATGGTGTAGTGTTTCTTTCTGAGAACGACAACACGAAAAGTTCATACTGCAGATCAATGATGTCTTTGGAATGTCCTGGTAATTCCCTTGCCCTTTCCCAACCAACATTCGTAAATCGTCTCTATCATGATACAGGTGTTTGCTTTCATATTCTTACGTAATGCTTGTCCAGTATGATAAGTCGATTCTTCACAATCACATTGTAAAAATATTAACTTTGATGTGAATAAGATTTGAACCTATGTTAGATAGCTGTATTATGCATAAAGCCACTGCGTTACCCGAACACTTTCATGCCACCTGAAATTAGAAGCCAAATATTACTTACTTTAGGTGTGATCTTTGGAACGAATCAAAGTGCACAACGAAATTGATTTATTCGACGGCCTAGAGAGAAATTAGTGCCCACTAATAAATGAAGGAAATGCATACAATCCAGGAAAAATTACAGAAATAAAACATATTTTCAGTAATTTCGTCGTGCAAGTTCAAAAGTACGGCAATAATAATAATAATAATAATAATAATAATAATAATAATAAATGTGTACATTCACACTATAGTAGTCTATTATTATTATTATTATTATTATTATTATTATTATTATTATTATTATTATTATTATTATTATTATTATTATTATTATTATTATTATTAGCATCAATTACCCGCTTCATTGGGTTAAATTGAGAAAAAATATTAATATGGTCCGTTACTCAGTCACTGTTTCGTGTTACTAAAGCCCTCTTTGATATCGGTCATTTTCGTTGTGTTTTTTATATCCTCTCCCATCCCTATGTTGTGGGGCACGGCATCTGCAGTGTCATTGTTGATCTCAGCGAGCCGGAAAACTGTGAATTCGACACTGATATTGGTTATTTCGATCATTTTTATATGTCTCTCCCTCCTCCCACTAGAGGGACTGAATTTGGGTTTAAACAGCATCAGATGTGTCACTATTAATCTCAGCGAATCCAAAAATTACAGATACACCACTTATACCAGTAATTTTTCGTTCTTTGTTAAATGTCGCTCCTCCTCTTTATCTCTTTAGTTCCAACGTCCAAGTGATATGACAGTGGTGCCCACCCCCCCTTATGTCCATGACGCACCCCCCCGCAATTGTCTATCCATAGGTATTCTTCCATGAAAAAAAAAACTTTTCGATTAATTTTACCCCCCCCGTCAAACATATTTATATAGATTTTTAACCCCCCCAAATATTTCAATGACGCAGTTTGCGTCATAGCCCCCCCTTGTGGGCACCCCTGGATATGACAGAAACCATCTCAGGTTCGAACTTCATCTAGGTTGAAAATTTGATCGTGATGGATCATTTGTTTCGCGAGTTATCAACTTTTATTTACACTTTTTAACTTCTCCCTCTCCTCAACCCTAAGCTATATCATCAAAGTAAATAGATAAGTGCTATCTTAGGCCCGAACCTGATTTGTGTTGAAAATTTAATTGAGATCGGTCGGGTGCTTCAAGAGTGATGAAGTCACAATGACAGCCACTTTCATTTTCAGTTTTTTTTTTTTTTTTTTTTTTTACATGTTCCTCCCTCTCACCAGCCCCTACGTTGCACCGTCAAACTGAAATGACAAAAGTAGTCCCAGATCCGAACCTTATCTATGTTGAAAGCTTTATAGAGATCAGTTGGGTGGTTCAAGAGATTAGGAGCCACACACATAGTTACTTTCAATTTTATAATATAGGTTATTATTATTATTATTATTATTATTATTATTATTATTATTATTATTATTATTATTATTATTATTATTATTATTATTATTATTATTATTATTATTTGCTTACTTTTGAACTTGCACGGATAAATTACTGCAAAATATGTTTTAATTTCACATTCTTTCCTCGATTGTAAGTTTTTTTTTTTTTTTTTTTTTTTTTATCAGTGGGCACTTATTTCTGTCTAGGCCGTCGAACAAATCAATTTTGTTGTGCACTTTGTTGCAAATAACGTTACAGGAAGAAGCCGATTCGTTCCAAAGATCGGGGCTAAAGAAAGTAATATTCAGCTTGAAATTTTAGATGGCATGATAGTGTAGGGGTAACGCAATGGCCTTATGAATAATATTGCTATCTACGAGAGCCATCCAGAAAGTGGCTCAGTGGTAGAGCGTTCACCTCTGGTGCTTGGGGTCCCGGGTTCGATTCCAGTCCCCGCCAAGTGAACTTTGTGGTGGACAAACATCATGTGCGTGGGTTTTTTTCGGGGTTCTCCCGTTTCCTCCCACTTTCTTCATTCCGCCATTTCATTCATTACTCATCATCACCGTCTCCTTTAGCCTAACCGGCATAACCGTGGGACGTAAAACTTAAAGATTTCATTTCCTTTTTCCATCCAGAAAGTGATACCCGTTTGCGCCGCTTGAAGCGCTGACGACTCGGAAAGCCGCTGGGCAAGGTCATAACGCGTCAGTGGCTTGTAGTGATGGGCAGTTTGGTTCCTTTTCCGGAATCAATTCCTTTGAATCCGTTCCGAAGAAGGATTCGTTCCTCCGGGCCGAATCCTTTGGTTCCGCAAAGTTAAATGATTCTATAGTTTTTTCGATTTGATTCCCCCAAACAAGGATTCGTTCCTCTCTGGATCGAATCCTTTGGTTCCGATGAGTTGGAATAATTGTGAGTTCTCATATGGCTCTCCAATTCAATTCCTCCTTTCACCTAAAGTTGTCAAACCACTCTTATCGCCTCAGAAGTTGCTGCAGTGTGGTGGTGTGGGAAATTGGAATGAGTAGAAGCAAAAGAAGGGATTGCCGTGTTTTGAAACATGTTCACAAGGTTCCATTTTTTCCTGATAAGGCAGAGATAATATTGCACATAGAACAAGAGCAGATACAGATATTGTTTGTTTCTTTGAATTTTTCTGTTTTATTAAAGCGTTTTGCTAAGAGTTCACGTTGAAACTGTTAAAGAGTAACAAGTGGTCTTTTTCTTCTATTTTTTTTACATGACTATTAAACGCCAAAAAAAATGTTTGTTATTTTCATTCTTACTATTTATTTCAAACGTAATACCAGCAACATCAAACGAAGTCTCGGGCTTCCTTGTGTAGGAGTGTCATTTGGGGAGGGCAAGGGGCAATTGTCTATCCTGATTGAGAGAATTACACATTTTTTTAATAAACTGTATAATAATAATAATAATAATAATAATAATAATAATAATAATAATAATAATAATAATAATAATAATAATAATAATAATAAACGTTACGCGCAATTTTGGTTCTCCTCGCGGGAGGCTCGAGTTGTATTTCCAGTGGCAACTGGTGTGGTTCGCGAGGGTGCGGTGGCTCAGTGGTAGAGCGTTCACCTCCGGTGCTTGGGGTTCCTGGTTCTATCCCACCTCGCGCCGTGTGGACCTTGTGGTGCACAAACACCGTGCTCGTGGGTTTTTTCGGGTGTTCCCCGTTTCCTCCCACTCCATTCCACCATTTTATTCATTTCTTATAACCACCGTCTTCTTTAGCCTAACCGGCATAATCGTGGGACGTAAAACTGAAAGATTTCATTTTCATTTTTTCGTGTGTTTCGGATTTGTCATTAGGTTGTAGACTCACATCACATACATTAATATCTTCGATGCTGAAAGAGAAGCTAAACTCCCTTTCCGCAAAAGTATGAAAGAAGTGTGGTGAATTATGGGAACTCATAAGCAGGGTTTCTTTCACACATATTTCTCAGAGAGTGGGAAAGGGAGTTGAGTTTGTTTAGTTTATCGTCCCTTTCAGTAGCTAGGTTATATAAGACGGGACCTACTGATTAATGTGGAATCCGAACCACATAAGCTTCCGCCGGGAATCGAACCCGGGTTTTCCACGCGAAAGGAGCGTACGATAACCGCTTAGCCACGAAGAAGCTCGAGAGGGAAAGGGATAAGGTAAGTAAATCACTATATCATATCATTCTTGTGCAGGGCATGACCTTTAGGAAATAGTCACATTTTGATCTTACCCTTTTGGAGAAAATTTTCTGGATGAATGCCAGAAGGGGAAGAATCTGTAAGGTTTAGGTTCCATTTTTTTATAGCTCGTATTTGCTAAATACAGATGACATATGATTCCCTAGTCTGGTTTAGAATTTCATTCCATTTTTAATGCTGATTGTGAAACAACAAGGCCCTCTTTGATGACAACAAGCGCAACAACAATTGGATTCCTTCAGCATCTTAATAGATGAGTGCCCTTATCATGAATTATCTGATAAAAAAATTTCATTTCAGTTTAATATCCACTATTATGCCCTTTAGGCTAAAACCTAATCAAACAACCAATTGCAAATTTTATATTAGTATAGTGTTATATTGACATTACACCAGAATATATTGAATAAGAATTTGTGTGTTACAGCAAATAGTTTTATTATCCATTTTGCAATAAAAATCTATAGACCTGGTAACGCTGAACACCTGTGAGAAAGTAGAAACAAAAAGAAATAAAGAAAAAAAATAGTGATAAGGCTACCAACTGATCTCCCCCTCTCCTCCAGTTGGGACAGCAGTTGCGATGGTCAGAATATTGCAGAAAAGTGACACGAGAGCGCGTAAGATTGCTTGTTTCCAGACATGCGCAGTACGTGCATTATTTGCTTCTTTGTTGTGCAGTGTCGGTCCATCTTTACTACTGTTTTTGTCCCATCCATATCAATCCGACTCCATTCATATCAATGCATTCGTCTGCTGTTTGGTTCCGCCATCTGGTTCCACCAACCGAATTCACTGATTCAATCCGTTAACTTCCTGAATGAATCCATTCCATGAGTGAATCCGCCCAAATGAATCCGATTCCTTTCAGGGATTCAATCCTTTCATTCCTCTGAAGGATTCGTTCTTTCGGAAGGAATCCTTCCGGAACTACCCATCACTAGTGGCTTGTCTGCCTGCTCTCTGCGAGGTTGCGTGATGCTAGCAGTGCCTGTGTTGTGTCTGTGCTCATTTATAATGATTAAACGAATTGAGAACCCCGCCAGTTGTGAAGTGAGGGCCGTGATTAAATTTCTTAATGAACGAAACGTTCGACCTTGTGAAATTCATCCTCAATTAAAGGAGGTGTATGGAGACAATGCGATGGACGAGTCGTCTGTTCGGCGCTGGTGTCGCAACTTCAACCTGGGGAGGGGGAGTACACACGACGAGGAGCGTTCAGGGAGACCATCTGTCATTACAGACGAACTACTGAGGTCAGTAGACGAATGAGTGAGGAACGATCGGCGCGTCACAATTGATGAACTCTGTGAACATTTTCCTAATGTGTCTCGATTTTCTGGCGGGAAAAAGATTTGACAGTGATGACGAACTTAACGAGGCGTGACTACGTATCTCAATACACTGGTGGCGGAGGACTGGAATACAAAAACTCGTCACACGGTATGACAAATGCCTAAATTTGCTTGGTGATTATGTGGAGAAGTAGTGTAAAGTATGCTCTTTCCAATAAAAATGTGTATATTTGTTAATATGTACTGCTGTGTCTTTATTGCACAAACGGGTACCAATTTCCGGATGACCCTCGTAGCATAGTGATTGTGAAGAATCGACTTATCATACTGGACAAGCAATACATAACAATGTGAAAGCAAACACCTGTATCATGATAGAGACGATTTACAAATGTTGGATGGGAAAGAGGACAGGAATTACCAGGACATTCCAAAGACATCGTTGATCTGCAGTATGCAATTTTCGTGTTATCGTTCTCAGAAAGAAACACTACACCATTTGTTAAACAAAGTTTGGCTAAAGCAATCGGTGATGTAGTGGTAACGTGTCAGACTTCCAAATGAAAAATCTTGGTTCGATACTCCATCAGGTAGTATGATTTTTTCGCATAAAATAATGGCTGCAAAAAGAGACTCATCTTCTGATGGAGAACTTACAAGGCATCACTAGCGACAGTTCGAGTAAATAGTGTGTGCGTTCTATATCATACACTGCAATAGTAAGTATGCTTCATATTTATATTCGTCCCGTCCCTCTCTCTTTCTTTCTTGACGTTTCCCTATCTTTCTTTGCATCTTTCACTTCTCTAGTTCTCTCCCTCTCACACATACATGCAGTTCATATTCCAAAGTTAAAACGGAGCAGAAGTCTGGTCCGGGGAATCTAATTAACTGTTAACTTCGGCGACGTGTTTTTCGTGCTCTGGGGATAACATCAACGGCCCTAGTCATCTCTGACAGAAATACTGTTTAAACGCAAGGAAATAAGTAAAATATCTTTTTCATCCTCTGGGTTACCGAATCTCAGTCGAATTACCGGTTCACTACGGATTTAAATTCCTCGATCCAGTGGTGGTCTATAACCTAACCAACATCATACGACTGACACGATGATGCGTATGAGCTCTTAGCGTGTTCTTTCTCTCTGTGCAAATTACGTTATATTCGGTAGAGATGAAATCAATGCTGGATGTTCGGAACAGATAACTCTTCGGAAAAGACTAGAAAATGGTACCTCTCTGGTTATTTGAAAACAAAATTTCATTTTACTAGTTCGACACAATATTTGTTCCCGTCCTATAATTCAATGTGTTTTATTCACGTTGAAATTTGAAAGATGCTACATCTATGAGAAACATGAACTTTTCCTTTCCAACATTTGTAGCTTTCCATTACGATACAGTTTGGACTTTTAATATAGGTTATATCTGATAGATATTTAGCAATAAAATAGCACTCTTCAATTTTCTCTTTCTTTCTCTTTTCTTTTCGTTTCGTTTTTTTCGTTCAGTTCGCATTAGTAGTCTGAAATGGAAGATATGACCAACGCTGTCTACTGGGTATATTAGAATGTATTTTGGATCATTACGTCCAACGAACACTACCGAATTTGCAATCGAACCACGCGGAAACAAAGCATGTGTGTTAAACCTTTGACATTATCCTAGATGTGTCTCGGAGATCTACAGTTCTACTTGAAATTGAGTATGCTATCCATTATGAAAGTAACATAATAAATATTTAAAGGATCGTCTGTATATTCGAATAGTTCTGAAAAACTATGTAAAAACAAACATTATTTCTATATTACTGTTGGATTTCTGGAAACGGAACTTTATAATGTTAGGTTATTTTCTTACTACGTTTGAATTCCACAGTTTTATCTGTTCTCCCGTTACTTTTTCTTCTCCTCTCCTTTCCTCTTCTTTCTCTCTCTCTCTCTCTGCTCATTTCTGAATCTCTGTGTAATAGACATTCATTGGTTTCAATTTTTCATTGTGGGTGTTTCAGTTTCTCCCTACATCAACCTATGAATCTTGTTTCGTCTCCTTTTTGTTATTTCTTTTTATCTATACTAATACATGTATAGTTTGAAATAAAAATTGCGCTCATGTTGTCAGCTAATTTTAGTATGGAAGAGAAGAAAGGAGGTGAGAGAGGGGTCTCTTTACCTGACACGACTATGTGATAAGAAGATGTATATTTGGTGGCCTAACTGCACGGCGTTAGCTGTCGCAATTTTTTGATGCGGAGTTTACCATTTAAAAGGCTGCTGTATTGTGATAAAACGAGACCTGAAGTATGATCATACGATAAATAGGGATGATGCTGATGTCGCTTTACTGAATGTCTGTAATTTACTTTTAAACATCGGACACAATGTAAAACAGAGCATACTCTGTCACAAACGAGTTCACATTCTCATTTGTAAGAATATTAAGGTATAAGTTAGTCTAAAAACATAACCTTTTATATTTAATAATATTGTGTGATATGCAATATGGCGGAATTCAAGATCGGTTCGAAGGTGACCCCACTCCAAGTCAATGCAATAATGCCAATTGTAACATGTTTTGCCTCCATCCACGCACGTCGTTATTATTGTTCTGTCCCAATACTTTTGACTAACCCTGTATACAGCTCCACATGTGTCTTCTGACTGCAAAATTAAACTAATCGCTTTCACAGAATATTTTTCATACTATACTTTGATCCAGGGCTAGAAATCGAATTTTAGAACTAAGGGGAAAATGAATAATATATAAAGTAACGAGAATACAAACTCCGAAAGACGGGAGTGCAACCTTACTTTAATGGAGAATGACTTAAGTAATAGCATTTGTTGCAGAACAATCAACAACCAAACAAAACTTATATCACGATTCAAATTTCCTATTTGCTACTAATAACTACAGATATTTTTCCTTCATTTGCACAAAACCATCAACTTACCAAAGGGACAATATACACTTGTGCATGCTCGATTTCCTCTCGTGCTTTGATCTCAGTCTTTTTAGCCATGGAACCGGGCCCTTTTGACGCGGGGCCTTTTTCAGTCGGGACTATTTCACGCGTGGCACTTTCGACTCGAACGGTATTGGTGCGGGGCCGTTTTGACTCCGGACCTTTTGACCAGGGCACTTTTGAAACAGCGCCCTTTTGACGCGGGCTCATTTGTCGCCGACTCCTTACCCGGGCTCTTTCTACCCGCGGCCGTTTTGACTTGGACCCTTTTGACTCGGCCCCTTTGGTCGCCGAGCTCTTTAGACGCGGGACCGTTTTTAACTAGGGCAATTTTGTCATGGGGCCCTTTCACCCGGGGCTCTTTTGACTCGGGCATTTCGGTCCTCGCCCTTCTGGCATAGAATATATATTCACCAGCTGAAATGCGTTGGGCATGAGTAAATAGATGATCAACGATCCAGGGCTCAGTAAAAATACTTACGTAAGTGGTCATATATCTTTCTTTCTCCTGATTTCCACTCTTGATCTCAGGCTCTTTAGCCGTGGAATTGTATTTACCGGGCCTTTTATCAAGAGGCCTTTTTGACACAGGGCCTCTTTTGACTCGGGGCATTTTGTAGCGTGGCCCTTTCGACTCGGGAACTTTTGACACGGGACAGCCTTCACACGTGCCCTTTTGATGCGGTGTCCTTTTTCACCGGGCATTTTTAAATAGGACCCTTTTGTCGCGACGACCTTTTGACTTGGGCACTTTTGACAGTGGGGCTCTTTTGATTTGGACCCTTTTGTCGCCGGTCCCTTTCGACCGGGGTCCAGTTTACTTGGGCATTTCTGTCTTCGCCTTTTTGTCCGTGTCCTTCTGACAGAACTATATACAGATGGTGATCAGAAAAATGGAAACACCTGTAGTTGGCAACACGTCAGATGTATGGGTTGGCAGTTGTGTCGTGCCGCCCGCAGCGCCGGACCGCTGGTGGTGGTGTGTTAGGTCGGTCTCCATACTACGTCAGGCGCAGTGGAACAGCAGTGTCCAGTGGCTGCAGCAGAAGGAGGTAGTGTAAAATGAAAGACCTCTCAGATTTTCAAAGAGGGCAAATTGTTGGTGCGCGGTTATGTGGAGTGAGTGTGACGGCAGTGGCTACTGTGTAAGGTGTGTCGCATGGGACAGTGTCGAAGGTGATGACGGCCTACACAACACACGGGAAAACCACATCGGGGAAGCGGAACAGTGGGCGGAAGAAAATCATGAGTGACAGGTCACGCCGGGTATTAAAGCGCATTGTCACGCAGAACCGTCGTGCCACTGCGGAGCAAGTGACGGAGGAACTCAATCAGCACCTCCCCCACCCTGTTTCGACAATCACAGTCCGCCGCGAATTACATGACATGAACTTACGGGGTCGTGTTGCACGGGCCAAACAGCTCATCAGGGACCATAACGCTTTCGCACGCCGCAAATGATGCCGCGACCATGCAATTTGGACCGTTAAGGACTGGAAACGTATGATATGGTCCCTTCCCTTCCCTAAGGTGATGAGTCATCCTTCACCATATTCCCAACCACGGGCCATGTTTATGTGTGGAGAACGCCCAAAGAAGCTTATGATCTGCAGTGTCTCCGCAGAACTGTGAAACATGGCGGCGACTCGGTGATGGTGTGGGCCGCCATATCATCGTTTTCATTGGGTCCTGTGGTCATACTTAGTGGATGAATCACTGCCAACGATTATGTCGCAATTTTAGGAGACCACTTGCATCCTATGGTCCGGATGTTGTTCCCGGACAATGACGCCATCTTCCAGGATGATAATGCACCCATTCACACAGCTGGCGTTGTTGCAGCGTGGTTTGAGGAACATCGGGATGAAGTTCAACACCTCCCCTGGCCCGCCCAATCCCCAGATCTCAACATAATTGAACATTTGTGGTCCGTCTTGGAAACACGACTCCGGCAACGATTTCCACCTTCATCCTCTCTCACAGAACTGGCCGATGCCCTGCACGAGGAATGGTGTAAAATTCCATTTGCTACCATTCACGACCTCTGTACCTCCATCCCACGTCGCATCATGGCTGTTCTGAAGGTGAAAGGTGGCCCGACACCATATTAATCTGGTAAGTTGCAATTTCGTTCAGGTGTTTCCATTTTTCTGATCACCATCTGTATATATATATATATATATATATATATATATATATATAACTCTGTGTGGGGCAGGGCAGGGGCGGGTATGATTAAATACATGATCAATGACCAGGGCGCAGTAAAATTTGTTACACCACTGATCATATCTCTTTCTTTCTCCTGATTTCCAATCCTGATCTCAGGCTTTTTCGCCGTGAAATTATATTTGCCGGGCCCTTTTGACGCGGAGCCTTTTGAGTCGGTCTTTTTTGACGCAGGGGTCTTTTGACTCGTCCCGTTTTAACGGAGGCCTTTTTGACTCGGGCTTCCTTTCGCGGTGCCCATTCGCCTGTAACGCTTTTGACCCGGGACCGTTTTGACCAGTGTCCTTTTTGAGGTGAGGTCCCTTTTGACTCGGACATTTTTGATAGGGGCTTTTTGTCGCGACGTCCTTTTGATTCCGGCCGTTTTGACAGCGGGGCTGTTTTGATTCGGATCCTTTTGTCGCAGGGCCCTCTCGACCCTTTTTATTCGGGCATTTCTATTTTTGCCCTTTGTCCGTGCCCTTCTGACATAGAAATATATATATATATATATATATATATATATATATATATATATATATATATATATACCAGCTGAAATGCGGGCGGCAGGGGGAAGGTATGAGTTGGATGAACGATCAAGGCACAATAAAATTAGTTACGCCACTGCTCATATGTATCTTTCTCCTGATTTTCACTCCTGATCTCAGGTTTTTTAGCCGTGGAATTGTATTTGCCGACCCCTTTGACGCGGGGCTCTTTTGACTTGGCTCCTTTTGGCGCGGGGCCTTTTTGACTCGGGGCCTTTTGCCGCGGGGTCGTTTTGACGTGGGACCATCTAGACCTGTGCCCTTTTGAAACGGGGTCCTTTTTGACCCAGCTTTTTTGACATAAGGCCATTTTGACTCTGCCTCTTTACTCGCAAGAATCTTTTGACCCGTGTCCTTTTGAGGCGGTGTCCACTTTGTCCTTTTTTTTTACGTAGGGCCCTTTTGTCTTGGACTCTCTTCTCGCGATGATCTTTGACCCGGGCCCCTTTGACGAGGGGAACATTTTCACGCTGTGCTTTTTCGACTCGGGCATTTTTGTCGCCGGGCCACTTTTGAACTTGCCCTTTTGACGCGGGGCCTTTTAAAACCAAGCCCCATTTTGACTCGGGCCTTTCTATCCTAGCCCTTTTTCGGGCCCTTCTGACATGGAACCATATATATATATATATATATATATATATATATATATATATATATATATATATATATATATATATATAACGCAGCAGTTGAAATGCGTGGGACAGAGGGCGGGTATGAGTAATGGATTATCCAGGGTGCAGTAAAATTAGTTACGTCACTTTTCATATCTCTTTCCTTCTCTTCTCTCTACATTATATCTGGAGATGTATGTTCTGACTAATAGGTTACACTGGCGATTTTAAAAAGTGAGAGGATATACGCTATCAATGATAAACTATGACTTTTGATATATATATATATATATATATATATATATATATATATATATATATATATATATATATATATAGGGCAATAAATCAAAAAACTCTATATCGGTCTTTTGCCCCTCCCCCGTTCGAAAAAATCCTGCGGGCGTTAGTGATTATCGTGTTGGTTAATTACTGTATTATATTGTGCTATACATGGAATAGATACTTCTGTGTTTTATTTAATAATAAGAACCTTATTTACATTTATTACAACCCTTGCTTGACGACAGCGAAACATACTCACGTTCAGCATATTCAGTTTCCATTCTGAAATAAGGACAGTGAGACGAATGAAATAATTCACGCATACATTTAGGACTTAGAAAAGTGTTCTGCGAACATGTCGTGTTAAATTCCTGAAGAGTGAAAAGCGCTAGTAGCAGTTGTCAGCAGTTATTAACTTAACATATAAGAGAATAAAATGAAAAACTGAGAATACGAATCTTTTCAGAGAAGATAATGTACTGATGCTTCAAATCTTTTCCTTTGCTCCCTATATCTATGTTATTTCCCTAATCAAAATAAAATCTGTTCAAAATTAATCACAATTTCTTATGCAACCATCCCTTCCTTGGAGTACTGCGCGGTCACATACCCGTCACGGCGATGTAAAGGCACTTTTGGCGACGAGGATACAACAGTATACATTGAATTTGCCTTCACTGCTGTTCGCAAGGATTCTTGCTCAGCTGCACAGATGTCCCTTCTCGTTGCTCATCGGTGAGGCTAGTATCCCCAGACTAATCTGGTACTTCCGCATATCCAAACTATCCTAACTAGAGATGCAAAAAAGCCGGCTTTTTTGAATCGATGGTTTTTTTCACATAAAAAGCCGGCTTTTTTGGGAAAAAAACGAGAATTTTGGAAATTTTGGCTTTTTTCAACTTCATGATTTTTCTATCTAAATAGCTTTCTTATAGTATATTCTATAATTAGATAAAAATTCCATGACCTGAATGTGATATTTCGCTCTGAAATTCACCATCAAGATGGATGGAGCACATGTTTTACGAATTAAAGCTAACATGAAGAATGTAGTATTTGAGGGTAATTTTAGAGGCTATTTAACTTTATTTTAACTTTTGAGTTATCGACATCTTTTTTCTTCTCTAGTTTGTCATCCGTGTTTCATTTCTAAGAGCTTTTAGTACTCTAGCTTCTAGCGCAAAAGTTAAACTTGCCCGTTTTTCTATTTATCCGTCAAAGCGTACGTTTTTCAATATATCCGTCAAACCGTACTTCCACATTTCTGTTATACTGTAGCTGTGAAGTGATTTAGCAATAATTTTCCGGACACAACCCTGAATACCAATTTATACAAATAATCAGTAGCGGATTTAGAAAAGTACTTTAGGAGGGTTTTTTCTGATTGTTTCGTTTCCTAAAAAGTCCTAATTTTATTTGGGAAGTGCTTGAAGTTTATGAGTACAGGCATAACTAATATTTCGTTTCGTTTATATGTTTAGCAATAATCTTCCGGATACAACTTTAAAAATCATTTTATACTGAGAATCAGTGGCGGATTTAGAAAAGTATTTTGGGAAGGGTTTCTTACTAATGTTTAGTTTTTTTAAACATTCGTAATTTTTATTTGACGGGAGCTTAAAGTTTATGAGTAAAGGCATATTTCGTTTTGTTGCAGACATTCCGTAACTTTGGGGAACGGGCTTCAGTCCGAAAGACCGCTCCCCTAACCTTCGCAAAACCGTCACTGCTGGTAATTAGTAATAATAACGATTTAAAAACAATAAAAAAGGAAGTCGCCCAACTCACAGTACACGCACTATTTCTACATTCACAGATGGAATGAAGAAAAGCTTTGTCAGAATGGTCGAATGCTGGTTGAATCCCGGACTTCCCGATAGAAGCGCAAAAGCTAATCACTCAGTCATGTTTGTTGTGCAGTTGTATTTAGCTTAACTTAAATATATTCCGTAGTCTTTTTTGGGGGGGGGGGGCGAGTTCCGTAATGATATGTTGAATCCCTCTTGTTAAAAATTCAGAAAACTTGAGGATTGGGTAAACTGTGATGGTGGTTCTATAAAACTTAACTGTAGAATTTCAAGAATATACAGAACCAAAAGCTCTAGATGTGCAGCCTTTAAGTATATCATATAAATCTAAGTATTTCTCTTATGTTTTATTTTAATTTTATTTTGTTTCAAAAAGAGGGTATGGAATATTTTGAAGTAAAAATACTACATAGTATTTTGCTAGTTATTTGTGTATTCTTTAAAAAGAAGTTGTTGTTGTTGTTGATTTTAGTTTAGCGTCCCTTTCAGCAGCGAGGCTATATGAGACGTGGACCTACTGATTAACGTGGAATCCGAACCACATGAGCTCCCGCCGGGAATCTTTAAAAAGAAGTGTTTACTTTTAGGGTTGGCTGATTTACACCAACTTTTTTTTTTTTTTTTTTTTAATAACTGGTTGAAACCACAAAAATAAAAAGAATGAAAAATGCGAATCGTGTGAACTTCATGGTAACGTTTCCAGATATCAAACCACCTGCAATAGTTTTATTTCCCTTTCATCTTTTAATCAAGGTGTCCCATGTTCAATTCTCGGTCGAACTACAATCCTTTTTTCATGCGTAACCCAAGTAGCGGTTCGGATGTCAGTTTAAGCGAAAGTCTTCTCCTTGATAACCTCGGTATTTCGTAAGGATGTTAAGCCTAAATATACGAAACAAACCAAATTGTATATTTCTACATGCTTAAATGCGTGTTGTTTTATAAAGAAGCCAATATTGCTTAAATATATTGATAGAAATTGGCAAAATTTATCGATTGCCTACGTAGCTTCCAACATTAGCTTGGATTGGACTTTCAATGATATCTACGTACCGGTACTAAATTTTTAATTTAATACCTCAATTTTAGCGTACTGATTATGGTACGTTGACCTTTAAATTTTACATGCAAAGCAATAACAGGATTTTCCCGTTATTGTCTTACATTTCAAGTAATGACGGGATTTTCCCAATGGCTAGGGCGGGAGATTCTCAACTTAAGAAATTTACTGACCGCACTTCTTTAAGCTTATGGGAGTTCTTCCGGCATAACCCCGCTGTTGCATAATAACATCAAGGCGAAACAAACTTAGGCTATTTCTGTGAATATGTAATATAAATACATAAAGCAAAAAATCTAAGTCAAAAAAGCCTGGTTTAAACCAAAAAAGCCTGGTTTAAACATCCCCCAAAAAACGGGTTTTTGGCATATTCAAAAACAACCACGGTTCTTGCCAACTCTGCTTACTTTTGTATATAGGAGGTTAGAAAATTCTTATTATATACATTGGTTAATCCTGTGGAATTCATAATGTAAATATGTTGAAGAAAAATTGTTTGAAATATTTTTTCGAAATTCATAGTTTATTTTCGATGTTTTATATTATTATCAGCATCAACCACTAATTAAATTATTTTTTGTGTTATAGAGAAGCGATACAAAGTCTGTTTTATCAATTTAAAGCAGTATTTTGAAAAAAGCCCAAAATTTCCGAAGCAAAAAAGCAAAGCAGAAAAAACCGAGTTTTTTTCCAAAAAAGCCGGTTTTTTTCCGAGCCCTTGCATCTCTAATCCTAACTATATACGAAATTGATGTTTCATGTCGCTACGCTGACTGATATCCCTAGAGTAATTCATTCAACATAATATGCCGTATGTGATCCGGTCCTCCGACGCTGCCATAATCAAACACAAGCAACAAATCGTTCTTCTTCTGGATGCTTGCCGTCATTTCACGTGCCGTCTACTTCACTAGCCACATGCCGTCTATTTCACTAGTCGTCAGATGGCGTTATTATAGCAGTCATCGAAAACATGACATTATTTATGGGATAAGCTGTTAAAATAATTGTAATTCTCGTCGTTTTTTCTTCTCAACCATTTACTTCCCTTCTAGGCCAAGTATCGAAAAAACGCTTAAACATGTGAGTAATTATTTTCAATGAAAAGTTCGTATGACAAATTTCATGTCACTAAACTTCAGAGATTTCTTGATATGGGATCTTATTTCAAAAATTGTAATTCCTAAATCTTTTTCGTTCTCAGCACTTTATTTTCCCTTCTAGGTAAAATATCAAACAAATCTGAAACACGTGTCTAATTATTTTAAATGAGAAGTTCACATAGCAAATTTTATGTTTCTAACCTTCAGATATTGCAAGATGTTTTAGTATCATTTCTTTACTCTATTTCTCCCTCTTTTCATCGAATTTTCAAAAATTTTCCCTTATCGGTACCTTATGTCACATGTATATACCCGGGGCACGGTGGCTCAGGGGTAGAGCACTCGCTTAACTCTGGTGCGTGTGGTTCCTGGTTCGACTCCCTGCCAATTAAGATTGTAAAGAAAAACATCGTTTTAATGGGTTTTCTCACGGTGCTCCCGTTTCCTCCTGTATTCTCATCCCACCAATTCTTCTATCATCATTCATTTGCCTTAATTATCCCTCTCCCTTAGCCTAAAGGGTATAATCTTGGAAAGTTAAACTGAAAGATTTCATTCCATTGTCATTTCTATGCACTCTCAAAATTGGAAGTTTCTAGGTTAAGCGGTTTGGCCTGGGTGTTGATTAGTCAGTCTGTAGCTCAGGATTACTTGTTATACAAGGTGATACTTTATAGGGTTTAAAACTTCAATCAGTTATAATTCTGTATTGGAACCACAAACAGACTTAGTTTATATGTCATTATACTGCAAAAACTTCGTTTTTTTTTTTGTGACAAATCCATTTTTTTGTGACATGTGTGTGCGGTCATCCTGGACACATCCCAACCAAAGTCGCTTTCCTGCCATATAGTAGCTAGCATTTCGGGAGTAACGTCCGCGATGGTTGTTGTGATGCGATGTTTCAGTTCATTAACATTATCAGGTAGGGGAGGGGTGTACATTTTATCTTTCACAAACCCCCACAGAAAGAAGTCAAGTGGCGTGTAATCTATAGACCGTGGCGGCCAGGCAATTGATACACTACGACCTATACACTGATCTGGGAAACGCTGATCAAGAAATTCTCTTGTCTATCAGGTAGTGCGGCGGGGCGCCATCTTGTTGCCACCATAAGCGGCCATCGTGGTCATTTTCATCTAACTGTGGAACAACGAAGTTCTAGAGCATATCAAGATAGGCGATGCCGGTGATGGTGCACTCAGCAAAGAAGAATGGTTCATACACGTTTGCTCTGAACACAGCGCAAAACACGTCACACTTTGGCGCTCAAACACGAACCAGCTTCACGTGCGCGTGCGGATTTTTCGTGGCCCAAATACGACAATTGTGTGTGTTGACTCGGCCGGAAAGGTGAAAAGTTGATTCATCACTGAATACCACATTGTTCAAGAATGACTTATCACCATTAATGCGATCCAACATGGTAACACAGAATTCATGTCGGGTATGTTTATCCCCTTCACTCAGTGCTTGAAAAAAGGACAGTGTGTATGACTTCATGGACAAACGTCTACGCAATACGAGCCAAACAGTGGACTGAGGGATACCAGTTTCTTGTAATGCACATCGTGTAGATTTTCGAGGACTGTGGACAAAACTGGTTCCACCACATCGTCAGTGACGGGTGAGCGCCCTGGAGCCTTTGTGTGTCGCACAGAACAACGTGTTTCAACAAATGTCTGGTGCCATTTGTACACTGTTGGTCTGCTGGGTGGTTCCTTGCTATATTGTATGCGAAACTTACGCTGTACACTCGTTGCTGACTTCGTTCCTTCAAACCAAAATACGCATTTAGCTCACCAGCGAAAGTCTCCATTTTCAACGACTGACCAGTGGCGCCGCGTGTGGTCACCTCCGCAACTACTCAATACGTGAGTTGAACTGCCTTATGCAGAGTTGTTTTGACGTTTGATTAGCGTCTTACTAAAAGCCTGATTACTGCAGGAAACATATGATAGTCGAACTCTTTAGTGTGATTCTAATCATGCTTTAGAGCGACTCTGCATAAGGCCCGAAGTGTTTTGCAGTCTGTATAATGACATATAAACCAAGTCTGTATGTAGTTCCAATCAAGAATTATATAACTGATTGAATTTGTAAACCCTATAAAAAATCACCCTTTTATATATTCAAATAATAATGGCTATTACTTTTGACATTTGATCTGCCAAGATCTGGCTGCTTGAACTTAGGAAACTGGAAGGCACCATGTGTAAGATTTTTGCTATCACTTCGTCAGGGTAATTGTGATATTTTTGTTAACTTTTTATTATTATTATTATTATTATTTCGGTTGAGAGGTTTGCACTGGAAGTTGTGCCTCTAGGGAAGCTGAAATAGATACTGTAGCTTTTAGGTAGACGGTACATTTGAACTCTCCCGAAAGATCCTGCACACGTGAAACAAGCAACGGTGATTGTGGTGCTCAAGTTTGTCTTTTCCAGGTTCTTCGGAAGTTCGTTCCTCATGGTTCTTCCCGTCCAAGATTTTTTTAAAAAGAAAAAGAAACATATTGGGAGATTAGGAAGATGCACTAATTGCGTAGCAGGTAGCGGCACAATTCAATATGAAAATTTAGATTAAAACAAAAAAGAACTGTGTTTAATGTGCATTATTATGTTCAGGACAGGTAAGGGCACAAAAGATGCAGATTATTAAGGGTGATCGGTGAAAGATTTATAGAAAAAGGGAAAGAGGTGTATGTTGTATTTATTGATCTAGAAAAGGCTTTTGACCGCGTGAATTGGGAATTGTTGTTGGGAGTTCTAACAAAGATAGAGTTGGAATGGAAAGATAGAAGACTCATAAGAAACTTATACATGAACCAACAAGTAAGTGTTAGGATAGGGGAAGAACTGAAGGAAGAGAGTGCAATTGGAAGGGGAATTCGATAGGGATGCTGTCTCTCGCCTACATTATTTATTATCTATCTAAAAGAAATAGTGAAAAGAGCTTACAAAATGAAGACGGCATTTCGGTAGGAAATAGAATGATTAGTGTATATGGTTTGCAGATGATATGGCATTTGTAGAAGAATCTGAAGAGGAAATCAATAAAATGTTAGAAAACTTGAGGAGGGGCTGCGAAGAATATGGGATGAAAATAAATGTTCGAAAGACAAAAGCCATAGTGATTGGAACGAAGGGATTGGTGTCAAATATAGAAGTGGAAGGTGAGAAAATAGAACAAGTGATTAGTTTTCGATACCTAGGTAGCATTATTAATATTGATATGAAATGGGAAATGAAATAAAAGTAAGGATAGAAATGGCGAAAGAAGCATTTAGGAGGAAGAAAATACTATTTTGTGGAAACATGAATAGAGTTGAGAAAAAGATTCACACACTGCTTCGTGTGGAGTATTGTACTGTATGGGCAGAAACATGAACTTACGCAAAAATGATGAAAAACGACTAGAAGTTTTCGAGATATGGTTGTGGAGAAGAATGGAGAGAATTAGTTGGATCGAACGGAAAACGAATGAAAGAGTATTAGAATTAGAAATGGTAGGAGAGAAAAGAACAATTTTAGACATTATTAAGAAGAGGAACAGAAACTGATTGGGACATTGGGTAAGAAGGAACTGTATCCTGAGAGACGTGCTAGAGGGTATGGTGGAAGGATAGAGAAGGAGAGGGCGAATAAGACTAAAATGAATGAATGATAACAAAGCAGAGAAATCGTACGTGACGATAAAGAGATTAGCGGAAGACCGTGGAGCATGGAAGCTTCTTAATTACAGCAAGTGACTTGCCAATAATGGCAGAATACTTGTGATGATGATGATCATGTTCATTTTTATGACACTTGCAGGATTATAATAAGTATTCGTTTATATTGCCTAAATTTTTGTGTGTGTTTATATTGACGTCATTTTCTATGGAAATCGTATTTAGTATTAAAGTATATATCTAGTAGTACAGGGTGGTCGGAAAGTCCCGTTACTCCTTGATAAATACTAATGTAAGGTTTCCCGTTACTCCTTGATAAATGCTAATGTAAGTATTCCCGTTACCCCTTGATAAATGCTAATATAAGTTTTCCCATACTCCTTTATAAATAGAAATGTAAGTTTTCCCATTGTTTTAGATTGTGTGAACGATGGCTGATACTTCCAGTTACAGTATTGAAGAACGTGTTATTAGGAATTGTTAGGTACATGAGAGAAACACAGAACTCACCACCTGTGATGGTGCGCTATGGGAGTTCATTATGGGCATCGTTGCACAAAAACGTTAGGATACCACTGCCGAACTGACAGAAGCTGTGAAAGAAGTTTTCACTCAAGTTACACCTAAAATTAGAGATGCAAAAAAGCCGGCTTTTTTGAATCGATGGTTTTTTTCACATAAAAAGCCGGCTTTTTTGGAAAAAAAACGAGAATTTTGGAAATTTTGGCTTTTTTCAACTTCATGATTTTTCTATCTAAATAGCTTTCTTATAGTATATTCTATAGTTAGATAAAAATTCCATGACCTGAATGTGATATTTCGCTCTGAAATTCACCATCAAGATGGATGGAGCACATGTTTTACGAATTAAAGCTAACATGAAGAATGTAGTATTTGACGGTAATTTTAGAGGTTATTTAACTTTATTTTAACTTTTGAGTTATCGACATCTTTTTTCTTCTCTAGTTTGTCATCCGTGTTTCATTTCTAAGAGCTTTTAGTACTCTAGCTTCTAGCGCAAAAGTTAAACTTGCCCGTTTTTCTATTTATCGGTCAAAGCGTACGTTTTTCAATATATCCGTCAAACCGTACTTCCACATTTCTGTTATACTGTAGCTGTGAAGTGATTTAGCAATAATTTTCCGGACACAACCTTGAATACCACTTTATACAAATAATCAGTAGCGGATTTAGAAAAGTACTTTAGGAGGGTCTGATTGTTTCGTTTCCTAAAAAGTTTTAATTTTATTTGGGAGGTACTTGAAGTTTATGAGTACAGGCATAACTAATATTTCGTTTCGTTTATATGTTTAGCAATAATCTTCCGGATACAACTTTAAAAATCATTTTATACTGAGAATCAGCGGCGGATTTAGAAAAGTATTTTGGGAAGGGTTTTTCTTACTAATGTTTAGTTTTTTTTTTAACATTCGTAATTTTTATTTGGCGGGAGCTTAAAGTTTATGAGTAAAGGCATAAATAATAGATATTTCGTTTGTTGCATACATTCCGTAACTTTGGGGAACAGGCTTCAGTCCGGAAGACCGCTCCCCTAACCTTCGCAAAACCGTCACTGCTGGTAATTAGTAATAATAACGATTTAAAAACAATAAGAAAATAAGTCGCCCAACTCACAGTATACGTACTATTTCTACATTCACAGATGGAATGAAGAAAAGCTTTGTCAGAATGGTCGAATGCTGGTTGAATCCCGGACTTCCCGATAGAAGCGCAAAAGCTAATCACTCAGTCATGTTTGTTGTGCAGTTGTATTTAGCTTAACTTAAATATATTCCGTAGTATTTTTTTTGGGGGGGGGGAGTTCCGTAATGATATGTTGAATCCCTCTTGTTAAAAATTCAGAAAACTTGAGGATTGGGTAAACTGTGATGGTGGTTCTATAAAACTTAACTGTAGAATTTCAAGAATATACAGAACCAAAAGCTCTAGATGTGCAGCCTTTAAGTGTATCATATAAATCTAAGTATTTCTCTTATGTTTTATTTTAATTTTATTTTGTTTCAAAAAGAGGGTATGGAATATTTTGAAGTAAAAATACTACATACTATTTTGCTAGTTATTTGTGTATTCTTTAAAAAGAAGTGTTTACTTTTAGGGTTGGCTGATTTACACCAACTTTTTTTTTTTTTTTTTTTAATAACTGGTTGAAACCACAAAAATAAAAAGAATGAAAAATGCGAATCGTGTGAACTTCATGGTAACGTTTCCAGATATCAAACCACCTGCAATAGTTTTATTTCCCTTTCACCTTTTAATCGAGGTTCCCATGTTCAATTCTCGGTCGAACCACAATCCTTCTTTCATGCGTAACCCAAGTAGCGGTTCGGATGTCAGTTTAAGCGAAAGTCTTCTCCTTGATAACCTCGTTATTTCGTAAGGATGTTAAGCCTAAATATACGAAACAAACCAAATTGTATATTTCTACATGCCTAAATGCGTGTTGTTTTATAAAGAAGCCAATATTGCTTAAATATATTGATAGAAATTGGCAAAATTTATCGATTGCCTACGTAGCTTCCAACATTAGCTTGGATTGGACTTTCAATGATATCTACGTACCGGTACTAAATTTGTAATTTAATACCTCAGTTTTAGCGTACTGCTTATGGTACGTTGGCCTTTAAATTTTACATGCAAAGCAATAACAGGATTTTCCCGTTATTGTCTTACATTTCAAGTAATGACGGGATTTTCCCAATGGCTAGGGCGGGAGATTCTCAACTTAAGAAATTTACTGACCGCACTTCTTTAAGCTTATGGGAGTTCTTCCGGCATAACCCCGCTGTTGCATAATAACACCAAGGCGAAACAAACTTAGGCTATTTCTGTGAATATGTAATATAAATACATAAAGCAAAAAATCTAAGTCAAAAAAGCCTGGTTTAAACCAAAAAAGCCTGGTTTAAACATCCCCAAAAAACGGGTTTTTGGCATATTCAAAAACAACCACGGTTCTTGCCAACTCTGCTTACTTTTGTATATAGGAGGTTAAAAAATTCTTATTATATACATTGGTTAATCCTGTGGAATTCATAATGTAAATATGTTGAAGAAAAATTGTTTGAAATATTTTTTCGAAATTCATAGTTTATTTTCGATGTTTTATATTATTATCAGCATCAACCACTAATTAAATTATTTTTTGTGTTATAGAGAAGCGATACAAAGTCTGTTTTATCAATTTAAAGCAGTATTTTGAAAAAAGCCCAAAATTTCCGAAGCAAAAAAGCAAAGCAGAAAAAACCGAGTTTTTTTCCAGAAAAGCCGGTTTTTTTCCGAGCCCTTGCATCTCTACCTGAAATGCTCCTCAAAATGTCCCACATAACCTGGCGGCTTATTATCCTTTGTCATGAGAATGACGGTCGAGAGACTGATCCTTTGACTTAATGTTTCCTATCTCAGTAAAACTTCTTGAAAGTATAGTTGTTCATGTCATTCAGTTCTTTTCGTGTAGTTATTTACGTAGGTTTAGTGGTTTATGTTACTTATTTTCAGTTGGCGTGGGAAACCCGGGTTCGATTCCCGGCGGGAACTCATGTGGTTCGGATTCCACCTTAATCAGTAGGTCCACGTCTCATATAGCCTCGCTGTTCAAAGGGACGTTAAACTCAAAATCAACTCAACCACTTATTTTCAGGGGTAAGGGAACCTGTGTCCACCCTGTATATTTTGATAATGATTTGTTTGCAGTGCGGATATATAACTTATTTATATGTGATGATGTTCATGTGCAGTTAGGCCTATCTAGTAAGCCTAACAGAACACGGGAAGTCCCTGTTTAACTATTTACTCCAGCACACATAAGAAATTTGATAGTTGTAATACCATATTATATACAACTGAAAACACGGGAAAACATATTGCATATGGTCTTTAAAAACTTTAGAATGAAAAAAAAAAAACACGGAGAACGAACCTCTGAACAACAAAACCACTTTTCAACTATTTTATTAACATGTTACTTATTTTCGAGTTATTTACGGCAAACTGCAAAATTTGCGGTAGTTTGATTTTGTCGGGAAAAATCTTTTTGAATATGTAACAGTGTTCGCTTTACTAGGCCTCTACTTATTTAAATATTAGGTTGGGCTGCAAAACTCCAATTGTAGATGCACATATTGTTGATAAGTTTTTGCTTGTTCATTTGGTCATATTATATTGATTACTAGTGCAAGCACTGACATAATACATTAAAATATTAAACAAGAATGGAAAGTTGCAAGCAACAAATCATTGAGGAAACATAGTAGTTTGAAAGGAATAATTTACAAAATGCGAATTTCGTACTTCTTTTATTTTATGAATGCTCATTGGCTGTTGGCTATGACCTCATCACTTCTATGACGTCTTTCCTTGAGTCTACCTTGAAATCAACCTTCGATAAGGAACAGTCGAGGAAGGTTCATAAATGTGAATTTTTTTCAAGTAGTCCTTGAACTTCAAGGAGCACTTATCCGAGGAAGCCTTAAAGTCAAGTCAAGGAACAGTTCAAGGAGTGTTTATAAATATGGGCCTTAGGACTCCTAAGTCAGAGAACGTGCGTTATTTTACTAAATATTGTTTAAAATACATACATTTATCTAACCTAATTTGTAAGCATTACTTCTATCTGTACTTGTTTTTGCACACTTTTTTTTTCAAATCAACTTTTTGCATTTCAATAGTACCAAGCTAATGAAACAATTCTCTTTCTTGACAGTACTGTCATATAACCATTATAGGTACCGGTATTATATTCCATGTGGTCTTTCAGTTCTAGGTCACACTTTAAGATAAAAAAAAACGCTCAAACAGAGAGAAACAGAACGCATTCTGTCGTAGGGAATGACTTTTGATTGCGGAAATTCTTCGGTTCCCCTTTACCTTACAGGTGACATATGCGTAAATTATATATAAGGATGTTCAAAAAGAAATGAGCCGAAGGCTGTAATGTTCACGCCGGTGATAGAATGATAATATTGTTGCGTGTATAACAAATAGGTGTTCCGACAAAAGAGCGGAAGTTCACAACCCGCGGCTAGAATCATGTGTGCAAGCCACACAGCGATGGAAATACGCTAGTTGTCGCCCGGGGCAAGAACTCGCCTTAGATCCTCCCTGACCAATCAAACCAAACCACTGCCCCAAATATTTGCCCAATTTTGCGACCTCCCAATCCGGCGAATGGGGCATATAAATAGTATATTACCTCTAATTTCCATATGCTAATTTGCAACACTCCAGCAATACGATTGCTTCTAGACAATATAAGTCATTTTGCCCAGAAAATGCATTTGCAGCAATAATAATTGTGCTGCTAATTCAAACTTGACGTTATAAAATGCAACTTCTCAAGGTACAAACAGTATAGTTTAATCAAACGCAGGGTATATATGTAATTACTTTTTATATGCCTTCTTCACTGGTCAAATGGCTCACATGCACACCTTTAGTGCACATGTTCCTCGGTTCGACTTGCGGTAGAAATACATTAAATGAGTTGATTTTCTGCTTAACGTCCCGTACAGCAGCGAGGCTACATGAGACGTTGACATATTGATTAATGTAGATGCATATTGATTAATGTAGATCCAAACCCCATTAGCTCCCGCCGGAAATCTAATCCTAGTCTTCCAGGAAGTACATTGAAATATAAACGAATTACGATGGTTCAAATTCCACCTTAAATTGAAGGTCTGAACCTCATATAGTTTCAGTACTGAAAGGGATACTAAAGTCTAATTCAACTAAATGAAGATTTTAGATTGGTTCACCTATTCTTAATCTGTACATGAAGGTATAACAGGACTCATTTTGTAGTTCCACAGCTTTTTTGATTAAATTTACACTTATCTTTCACTCTGCTCTTATACAAACATATTAAGTATTGCTAAATTTATGTATATACAACGAAAAAAATTCAGCCAGCCATATATACGTGTATCTTTGCTACTCAGTTACTTTGTTAAACACACAGAACCTAAATCCAACAAAATTTGAATATTAGATAAAAGTTACTAAAACTATTATTTGTGAATATTGACTTTCGAACACTGAAACTTTTAACTATTTACCCTATAATGTCATAATATAATGTAACAAACCTATTTTCTGGAAAATACTAAAACATGTAGCAGCACTTCTTTCCAATCGGTAATGACACAGCCGCAATGAAGTCATCCTTACTGCTTTAAAGAATGTAATATACATATTACAACAATGGCAACATATTATAAAATAAGCGGATATTTAATTATGAGGATATAGTATACGTAAGACCGTCTGAGTTCCAGAAGAAGCTGGACGCTCATACTTTTAGGGATTATTCATTGAGTATCTACGAACTTAGAAAGGGGGTAACAAACCTACTTTCATTTACTTATCCACTGATACGAAAATAAAAAAGAACGTACCTTTTTGCCCTTGTACTTTATATGCTATAGCGCATTACATTATATGCAACAAGGATTTTGGTCTGCATCATGATATAAATTTAAAAATATTTAACATTTTTCGAATCGAAATCAACAAAATTTATTCTAGAAAGTAAAAATAGAATGTTAAGCACATATAAAAAAGACAACGCAGTGATTTAATTTGGTAACGTATAAATATATAATATGAAGTATCCTCGCGCACGGAAGACAGGGGGTTCTCATGTATACTATTACCAGTTATGATTAGAAAGAAATTGTAAACACGTTGAAGCAAGACGGCTCAACATATACAAATATTACTTCTGACCAAAAGTCGTATCTTGGAATCGGTTCTTATCAGAAAAAGACACACATTCTTAAACAAGTGAGTATTAGCATGCGAGACGGAGCGACACTATCGACAATCGCTCTCGCTCTCGCAGTGAAAGTTATGAACTAAAACAGTGTACTTCCGGATTCCATTTGACTGACATGGGCCTGCAGGAACTACGTATATTACATTTAGAAACATGCATTGTACTTCCGTTACTATTGGTGCATTGTAGAGTTTATTGTCCCTTATATCCATAGTAAAATTTACCTATGAAAATCTTGAGATTTCTTAAATGCAAGACTTGCAAAACCAAGACCAAGACCAAAAGTTCCAGTGCAAGACCAAGACCACCCCGGTGCTGGTCTTGCATTTGCTCATCACTAAATTAATGTTGCCCCCTTCCTAGTTAAACGGCTAACACACTTTCTCTCTATGTGTGTTCGCGCGTTCAAATCTTAATGGGTGTATCAAGCCTTGAATAAAACCCGATTAGACATAGATCCATATCGGGTTTTAACCACAAATTTTAGTGTTAGCAATTTTACTTAGAACTGGTTATTTCTTCTCATCGACTGGTCATTTTGGTTACAGCTCATATTGTAACTTATTATAAATCTAATATTAAAACAATTTTAGTAGTAAAGTCGACATAGTTTAATAACTTCGACTATAACGATAAACACCAGAAAGTTAGAAGAGAATAGAACAATTTTTAAGTGTTCTAGAAACATCCCAACATTTAATATCATTTATTCAGGTTATTGCAACTACGGTTCAGTCGTAGAAACTAAAATAATTTGACCCATTCAGAAAATAGTAACTCCCAACATTAGGGTAGGATAGGTTAGGTTACATCAGATTAGTGCTTATATGTTGCTTTTAGAGTGGTCTCAATGTGGGTATCGCAATTCATATATCACTTGTAATGGTACCACATTGGTAACACATTTGTAAATATAAAATACAGCTTTTGTACACTATGCGGAAAATAATATCTTATACAGCTCTCTTTTATTCACACTCAATTACACTGATTTTAACGTTCGTGTAACAGTTGTAATGTTTTCACACTAGTAACTCTTCACTTGTAAAAATATAATACAGCTATATTGCAGCAGCACTTCACCGCTGGATTTTAATTTCTAACGAAGGGTCATATTCCTTTCAGTCTTCATAAAACTCCAGTCTTTTATAAGTAAACGAGACTAGACACGTTCGAAGAAACTGACTGCACGGTACAAGAATGAATTGAAGCTAGTCTAAAGTTATTATATTAGCGGAATGCGTTCGTCAGTTTTTCCTGATTTCTACCGACAATAGATGTCAGCACTAAATAAACTTGCTGGCAAACATGAAGATGGCTGATGGGCCTACGATATTACGAAGAAATCGGCCAGGCACTAAAGCAAAGGTAAATGTTCGAGAAAAGGAATTGGATAAAATAAGAGTGGAATGTCCTGTGTATTGCTGTTCACGCAGTATAATCTTAGGTTCTTGTCAAGGTGGAACTTGATGTTACATTGTACATAGGTCAATATCAAGTAAATAATTTAATGAGTATATTAGTTTTCTATATAAACCTTAAATGGTAAGACATCTTACGTGATGCTTTTGTTATGCAGTATATAATAAAAATTATTTATATGTAATGCATATTTAATATATTCACATTAGCACTGCTAAGCCTTTCAATTTAATAAACCAGAGGAAAGGATCAAGTAGGAGGATTTGCCCTACAGAACTGCCGTTTTCAGCACCGAAACAGGATGTCATTTTAAAATGAGTTCGAATACTATTTGTGTTCTATCCAAGGCAAGTACGACTATCGGGAATCGAACATTGGACCACGCTCGCACGCACGGTATTACTCGAGAAGACGACTCTACCACATTTCTTACATTTTAGGTTAGGTTAGAGCTTTGTTTATTCTACCAAATTTTGACAAATTACTTACATTTTCAGGTTAGGTTAAATCTTTCAGGTAGGTTCTTCAAAATTCGTTTCAGTACGGTGTGCACTGTGAAAAAATTACTTATATTCACACACTCATTGCTTCACGAAAAGTGTTTCACATCGTATTTTACCTATAAATTGTATTTACTAGAACCGTCTGCTCGAGTGAACTCACCACAGGCGCGGGTACATTCCTACGATAAAGGTAGTTTGTAAGTATGGGTTAACTGCTGTATCGCCGGACCAATTAAAAGAAAAAAAAAACAACATAAATTGGAGAACTTATTTTGGTTTGTGAGGAAGAGTGATCGAAAGTCAGGTGAGGGGAATAGTTGAAATTGAGAAAATTCTTGTTAGTTATTTTTAGTTGTTTTTGATGTAAGCGGCACTATGTGTGGAGCCGAAAGGGACTATTTGGCGAAGAGGTATACTTATAATCTATGGGAAAGGCAGTGTGGGAATGCTACGTAGATGACAAGATTGTTTGATATCGTGTTAAAATTTTATCGAGTTGTACAAAAATAAGGAGTGTCAGTTGTTGAAATTTGTGAAAAGCATGGTCTACTAAACAGGCGAACAGTTTGTCGTATGTGTAGGAATGAATTGAAACTATAGAAAAGAACAGGAACATCTTAGTAGATTTTGGTATGTTTTGCATGGCATTTAGTATCTCCCCTAAAGCTGTGCAACACACAAGCCATGCATTTTATGACACAAAGCTTTCCTGCTACCCTCGTTTATGCATATACCCACCGCCACTGACGCGCCTGCTTCCTGCGGACGCACCTCCTCGCTCCCGCTCGGGTCCACTTGCTACTCTTGCTCGGTTAGATAACATTCATCTTCTGTGGCCACCTAATACACGTTGGTTCCTGTTTTCTTCAATGCTTTTTATGCCATATGTTCACAGTGTGTTTCGAACAATAATCAGTACCAGTGTTCTAGGGTCACGACCTGGTATTTTGAGGGAGAAACTGAATAATAATCCCTTTTTTCGATGTTCGTGTGGTCCGTCGATACAGCTGTATTGCCGTAAGGGTAATCGGGTTAAGTCCCCGAGGAGGTCCAGCAATATTAAACATACCCGAAGCTAGGTAAACTGATCCAACCTACCCAGGACTAAACTACTTTAACCCAAGCACTCTAAGCCTTGAAATGTCCGCTGGGTTAATTTTACAATACACGCTCCAGAAAAATTTGGTTCCGAATGGGATTTTTCGTATCTATGTAAGGGTAGCAACTGGAGCGGGTATTGTAAAGTTAGCTTAATTACTTACTTTGGTTACTCAGGGCACCTGCATGTAGAATGTTTTAAAAGATATATATATATATATATATATATATATATATATCCGTAAATTAACTCTTAAGGTTGGGTTGGTTTGTTTTACAGAGGAAGGATGGGCAAAAGGCAGTAACTACCGTGACTAATTGTTAGTCTTTGTCCTAATACATTTATGTGATACCAAGTACGGTATATTTGCAACGTCCAGTTTAGTGAATTCGCAAGTGTTCTAGGTGGAGGTTGATGAGCTGTTAGCTTCGAAATTAAATAATGGAAATACGGTGCTGTCTCAGTATAGGGAACGGTAGATTTGTAATATTTATAGTAGGCATAATAATATTTCTAAAGAGGGATGTGTAGTAATCAAAATATATCGAAATTTTACCTTAAGGAGATCATAATGAACTAAATTTGTAGTTAGTGTTAAAGTCATAATCCGTAACGACAGAAGCATCCGAAAGATGGTTAGACAATTAAGGCATAGCAACGCAGCGTTTTTGCAATACCTTAGGTCGCACGCATACGCACCATGGCTGACGCTCTCGTAAGGCCCACCAGCTTCGTGTCATGCTTACTCAGGTTATACACAATTCGTGGTTTTTACTAGCCACCTAGCCGAGGTTGGTTTGTTAGTATTTTTTGCATTGTCGATCTTACGGCATGTGTTCCAACGCTATCTTTAACAGTTAAGCCCTCCTAAAGTGAATCTGCACATAGGTATGTAAGTGTTCCCACAAGAAATAATTCTTATGATGATACTAGGAGTGCGTTTTCTGGTAGAAAACTTCATAAATCATGAATTCGTATATGGTTGCCTAAAATGAAACTTCATCGAAAATACAAGTTTTTCTATTTATATAACATTAAAACTCATTTCTACGTGGTAGTAGCATCGTCATAAGTTCTACACTTTTTTTTGGCAATTTCCAATATCTTTCTTACTAGGGATGGCTCCAAAGTTGAACCTTGAATCTGGGGATAACCTATATATATATCCTGAGTGGGTTTGTCGAGCAAGTTCCAAACCAGGATTCAATTCCTTGCCCGGAAGTGACCCACCACTTCAGGGTTGGAAATATATAGAACAACTTGACCTATATATCCTATATATCAAAGTACTCCGCATGACAAGTAATTAAGAATATAACATGCACTATCCAATTACATCCTATACCAAGGTAGTAAACCCAAGAAAATGATTATTTCACTATAAATACCCTATATTAGTGAACCTCACTATCATGTCGTAAAGTGATCGTGAGACAGTCTGAGTTACGTTGTCCTCACATCTTGAAAACAAAGGCATTGGCTAACCAGAACCGTGACGTGTGAGTTACATGACTCTTAAGACATAGCCAAAAACTAAAGCCAAACTCCGGTAAACAACATACAGCCAGATCCTTCTTTCCCCTCATTACCCGGGCCTTTTCGTGGCTAGAGGGCGTAAACCCTGAAGGGCTACCGATCGGGTTTAGATAGCTACAGAGAAAGAGTTGTTCGAATCGAGTAACTGAGCTCAAATATCACCACGACCAGCTTTCCCTTCTTAGCAGGGTTGGCAAATGTGATGCTTTTTATTGAAAAAAACAAAAAAAACCTTTTTTTTTTTGTTTAAAGAAGGTTTGTGTGGTTTAAATAATTTACTCTATGTATTTATATTAGATATGGACAGAAATTAGTTTATTTCACCTTGGTATTATTATGCAACAACAAGGTTATGCTGGAAGGGGTCACATAAGCTTAAAGCGGAATCCAAATCGCTTCTCGGCTTACATCCAAGAGAAATTGTCCGTTTCGACACGAAACCGGGGCTAATTGGCCACAAATGCGATACGTGTGCCGACTCACTCACGAACGATTCCTGTTAAAAATACGTTGTACTGATCTTTACATAGGCCTAGTTGTTAATATAATTGTCAAGAGTCATTTCATAAGGACAAAAGAATAAACAGTTCCACAAGTAAAAACATTATACAGAATTATGTATAAATCGGGAAACTCCGGCCTTGGCCGTTAGTAAAATCCTATTATTACTTTAAATGTTTTTGTAGGTAAAATTTTAAGGTCAACGTATATTAATCACTACTCTAGAACTGAGGTATTAAATTACAAATTTGATATATAGGTATCATTCAATAAAATTAAAACAAAGTCGAATCCAAGCTGATGGAAGCTACGTAGGCAGTTCATAAATTCTGCCAATTTCTATCAGTATATTTGAACAACCTTGGCTTTATAAAACAGGCATTCAGGCAAGTAGAAATATATAATTTGGTTTCGTTTCGTAAGTTTAGGCTTAACATCCTTATGAAATACCAAGGTTGGCACTGAGAAGACTTTCGCTTGAAGGTACACCTCGAATCGCTACTTGGTTTATACTTGAAAGATGGGTTGTGGTTCGACCGAGAATTGAATACGGGACCCCTTGATTAAAAGGTGAAAAATAGATAAACGTAATGCTGATGGTTTGATATGTGGAGACGTATCCATGAAGTTCACACGATTTAAAGCACTTTTTATTTTTTTGGTTTAAACCAGGGTTTGAAAAAACCCGGTTTTTTTTTAAAAAGCCCAACCCACCTGGGCCCATGTGGATTTTTTCGGGTGTTTTCGGGTTTAATTGTTTTTTTTTTAAATATTTCAATGTTTTTGGGGTAAAAGTGTTAAAATGTGATTTATATTTCAAGATTATCATTGTCACAACAATTTTCTATTCACTGCAGTTTTGAAAAAACGGCCGCCATTTTGAAATTTTACGTTGAATCGCTGCCAAAGTATATACAGCTAATTTAGAGTGTCTCGTGCTTCTACTCTGAACATGTAAACTTAAAAGACCAAAAATTGCACTTTGTAGCGTGGATATCCGCTATTTTGAAAAAAGAATGGCCGCCATTTTGAAATTTTACGTTGGTATGCCGCCAAAATCTATACAGGAAATTTAGTGTATATCGTGCTTATACCCTGAAAATTTAAACTTAAAAGACCGAGAATGATACGCTGTAGTATGTGTGGTACAGACAGACGAAAGACCAAATGTAGATCGAATCATCCCAGGAGCCTCACTGACGTTCGCCAAATATGAACACAAAATGTATTAATTTAAAACAAAAATATATAATTCGTGTTTTATAAAATAAATGTTTCAAAATGTCTTATACGACATAAATATTATCCAGTGTAAAATAAATAGTTTTATTGTAGGAGTCATGGGCGGCGATTAGGGGGGGAAAGGGGGGCAGTTGCCCCCCACTTTTTGAAATTACCCATTAACATATATAGTTTCATTTGGAAATATAAAGTTTTGTGTATATTATTGGTTCATAGAATAAAAATGGTGCCATAAAATATTTGTCGTTCCATGAGTACGTATTGGTTGTCTTTCCGTGGAATTAAGAAAGCTACAGGAATTGCGTTTGAACTGCCACTAAAAATGGCCCAAAAATTAACCTATTGGAGCGCCACAATTCGAGCGTACTTTAATTTCTTCTTGCAAGGGCTCTGGAACTAATTGAGATAACATTTCGCAAGAAAAGAAGTCCTTCACAAGTTATTCTTTAATTGCACAAAAATCGACAGTTCCTAAAATGTATTGTCTTCTTTCTAATAATAAGGAATATTTTGATTTCATTTTTTTCAGTTTAACATCCAGTTCAGAAGCGAAGTTATATGAGACGTGGACTTAATGATCAACGTGGAGTCCGAAACACGTGAGCTTCCCCCCCTTCCCGGGAATTCCGCCTGGGACTCCCACGTCAAAGGCGTGTACGCTAACCGCTTAGCCACGAAGGAGCTCAGTAAGGAATATTAATTTGGCAGTGTAATATACAAGTTTAGGGGTGTACATATACAATTTTGTATATACAGATAAAAGTTAGTAAATTCAGCATAATTCTAGGTTTTAGGATTATTTTGTAAAACTGAAATGTGAAGTGACTAAGTATTGCTGAGTTTTGATATATTCCAAGAAAGTGAAAACTATACTTAATGGCAGCGAACATGTTTCGGGAACCTGCTAAAGTATTTCTTTAAATGTCGTAGCATATACTTGTAGTGTTCACTGTCATTCTAAGAGTAATAACACATATAATAGAATGCGTGGAATTAAAAATATAAGTTGTTCATTAATTTCCAGTTTCAATATAACTTTTGCAAAACAAGCCTCATTATTCATTACTTTGATTATTTGATTAATATTATCCTTTCTGCTTATTTGTTTTGCAAATTTGTTATTAAATAGGCCCCTAATTTGATCACACAATTTTCCAAACAGATATTCATGAGCAAGGAATTAAATCTCTTCTTACACCTTCGTTGTTTAAGAGTACAAAGGGCTAGTATCTACTTGCGTTGCTCTTGTCAATTTACTTAATAAAATATGAAACAAGATATACGGTATTTTAACTGAAAAAGGCAGTATCCTAATAGTTATACAACTTTTCGTCAAACAAAGTGTTACAAGTAACCGAGAAAACCAACATTGATATCAAATATTCAGATCATGTCTTACCCCCCCCCCCCCCCACTTTTAACGTCCAACTGCCGCCACTGGTTGGAGTTCACTTCCGACACTTTGTGCGTTCAATTACGGGAATTTCCCGAGCACTTGTTGCAAGAGGCTCTTTCCAGAAAATTAATTTAAAACAATTAACACAAACATAATTATTATTTTATAAAGTAAATGTCTTAAATGAAATTCAACATCTTCCAGCATAAAATAAATAGTGTTATTGTTGAATTATTCAGTTGCGACGCTTTGTGCGCTGAATTGCGGGACTTTCCCGAGCACTTCTTTCGCGACGTTTTTTTCTTTCTTTCTTTCTTTTTTTTTTTTTTTCTTTCTTCGAAAATGCAGCTTTTTCTTGGTGTACATCGAAACTTCCACTAGTAAGGAAGTTTGAATTCAGCATTTAAAATAGTTACGTAATCTTCGGAACTCTGAGCATTAAGCTTTTTAAATTTGGCAAGAATTTTTACGCTATTGCTGGTGTTGATTCTGCAGAATGCTTATTTGAAGAGTAGCAACAAATAACTGAACTAAACTGTTGTTGTCGGAAAACCAAATTTTACTGAAGAATACTTGTGTTGCCATCAAAGGTAATAAAACAATAATACTAATAGTTTTACTAATGCGCTACATATTTACTGGTAGTACCGGCACCTATGGCCTTAAACCCGATGAGGGATAACGTCCCTCGGCGTCGCCGAGTCAGCGAGCACACTTTTCACGGAAATTATTTTCTAAAATATAAAATTGCATATGCCTATCTTACTTCAATTCAAACAGGCTATAAGCATAATCTATACATTAATTTGTTCTATAATTACCTCAAGCTAAGTTTTTTAAATTATTTTTTAAAATTCATTCAGTGCATTCAGAAGTTTATAAAAGTATTATATTGTTGTACACCTTAACGTGAAAGCATCTAATTCGCCCAGGAAAGTCCAAAATCTGATAAAAATAACTTTCAATGTAATTACCTTATTTGTACCAACAATATACTAACAAAAAGCTCAAAAACCCAGGTGGGTTTTTTCAGGTGGGTCCAACCCGAAAAAACCCGGTGGCTTTTTTCGGGCTGGGCCCACTTGGGCAAACCCTGGTTTAAACTTTTTTTTTTTTTTTGAAAAAACCAGCTGGTTTAAACCATGGTTTAAGCCACCTTGGTTTAAACCAGCCAAACCTGCTAATTAGTAACTCCAAATCTATTGAACATATTTTGTACCGTGTGACCTATCAAACAACTCGTCTAGATTAGCAGTTAACGAATATATAATGAACGAATTGATCTAACAACGTATATAGGTGAAATCGTCGAAAATGTAGAAAATGAAATATGTACACCGAATGTGACACATCTGGCCATAACAGTGGGTCACATTAGTTTTGATACCAAATGACTTACTATTGGCTGGACGTTATGGAATTTCTTTCCTCAACTTTATAGGTCCATTAATATAGGATATTTGTAGTGAAATAGCAGTATTTTTTGGTTTCATTCATTAATGTAGGATATAATTGAGTAGTGCCTATTATATTCTTAACTTACTAGTCATGCAGATCACTTTGATATATAGAACATGTAAGAGGTCAAGTTGTTCTATATATTTCCAACCCTGAAGGGGTAGGTTGCTTTCGAGCAAGAAATTGAAACTTGTTCTGGGACTTACTCGACAAACCCTTTCAGGAAATATATAGGAGTCATTCTACGTCAGTTCAACCAAGGCTTTTAACCCACTATCTCAGATTTGGATGACATTTGGTAGTGATACACATCTGTTTATGCTGATTGCAAGCGTGTTAATTTTATTGCAATAGCATCAGCTGTTCAGAAGTTAGTGCGTTTCTAAAATGCATTTCTAGTTTCACACATACGAAAATTAGGATGGTCCTTCCAAGCACTGAGATATCCAAGTCAGTGTTGCCAACTGTTTGCGAAATAAAGTTTTTCCAATAACTTCCATACGATTTAACATATTGCCCCCCCCCCCCAAAAAAAAATAATGGTATAAGTACTCTTCGGTATCCTAGTAACACGTCTGTGAGCATTACCACTCCTCCCGAGCAACCCAGTTGCCAGGGTTGCCTGTCGCAGCGTTAGACATATCTATGCCACATTGTGCAGTAAACTTATTACATATATTTTCAAAATGAAATCTTTAAGTTTAACGTCCCACGATTATGCCGGTTAGGCTAAAGGAGACGGTGATGATGAGAGATGAGTGAAATTGTGGAATGAATGAAGTGGGAGGAAACGGGAGAACCCCGAGAAAACCCACGAGCACGGTGTTTGTCCACCATAAAGTCCACACGGTGGGAGCTGGGATCGAACCGGGGACCCCAAGCACCGGAGGTGAACGCTCTTCCACTGAGCCACCGCGCCCCCTACATATATTTTCACTATACAAAAATTGTGATGGGTCATCCAAGTACTTAGGAGAAATAGGGAGTTTCGAAAATTTATAATTAAGAGAAAAAATACAATAATCTGAACAATAAATTGACATTATCATTTTTTTTATGTTAATCAGAATTAACTACCAAAGAAGCAAGTATGATAAACCTGACAGTATTATAGGTATACATGTTATGGCACATAAAATAAATCTTCGGTTTTGCTGTAATTATATATTAGCATCAAGTGCTTTTTCTAAACGTTTCCCACATTCAAGTAACTACTTTTAGAGACTTTGGAGATAGCTGGTATGTTCTGCCAGTAGCAGTTGTTATATCCACTTTATATAAGATGTGAGTAAACGGAACACAACAAGAATCATTTTCAGCGCAATAAAATGAGGGAGATGGACCATGGGGATGTAGGAATTTTACTGATGCATCGCCTTCATCACTATTCACTGACAAAAATCTTCATCCAGAGCTCTGCTTTATTCTTGAATGGGCCAGTTTTTTCAAAACAATGCATTGCATGTGTCCCCGGAATAGTTTTTGCACTCAGAAATCTTTGTTCAAGTGTGGCATGAACAACAGGCATTTCTTCTTTGTTTAAAAAAAAAAAAACTTGATACAGTACTAATGATATTTTCTTCGCAGAAATGAAACATAAGGGCACATATATTTATTTGTTCAGACAATGGTCTCTGAAGGGTTGCTTTTGTCACAACCCGCTTAACAGTCCCACCAATTCCATCGCTTGGGGACTTTTCATGGCTGGTAGAAAAAAAAAAGCCGCCATACCATGGAAGATTCAAGAAGGCTCTGCAGTTTTTATATTAGGCTCCACACCCATAATGAAATATTCCACTTTTGTTATGTGAGGAAAAGTTTGTTTTAAGTCCTACATTACCAGTTTCTGTGTGTGAGAGACCGTTAATACATCATGTTCCATATCATCTGAAAGCATGGAATAACTTTTGTGTTGAATAGTTATAATTAATTGGGGGAATCACATTGGGATACAATAGTTTCCTTAATTCTAACATTAACAAGACTATTTGTTATAGATATACTAGCTGATACGCCCGCCGTTGTGTGCGGTAAACAATATTTTGAAGATGTTCAAACATTCACTAACTCTGACTTTCGGAAAGATTGGGAGCGTTGAACCATGTAGTATTTTTTCTAGTGTCATGGATATTTTCAAAGAAAAAAGAAAGAAAAAAAACTTTCGCTATTGTTTGGAAATTAGACCAGAGTGAATATGGGTTTTGAGCCCTTACAGGTTAGTAGGAAGTTGAACACATTAGTGTTTTGTATAATTGAATATATATAGTGTGTTGTTACGAGGTTGGTAGTTCAGTAATTAGGGGTATTTGGTCCACATTATTTAATAAATTTTTAATGTCGCAGGTAATAATGCAAAGTGTGGGCACAAATACGTCTAACGCTGTAACAGGTAACCCTGAAATTGGTTGGCAACCCTGATAACTGGGTTGCTTGATAGGAGTGGTAATGCTCACAGGCGTATTTCTAGGATACCGAAGAGTTCTCATACATTTTTTTTGGGGGGGGAGGGGATTAAATCGTATGAAAGTTATTGGAAAAAGTTTATTTCGCAATCAGTTGACAACACTGACTGGGATATCTCCTCAATACTTGGATGGCTCATCACAATTTGTGTAAACTGAAAATAGATGTAATAAGCTTACTACAAAATGTGGCACAGATACGTCTAACGATGTGACAGGCAACCCTGACAACTGGGTTGCTTGGGAAGAGTAGTAATGCTCACAGACGTGTTTCTAGGATACCGAAGAGTACTTATACCAATTGCGGGGGGGGGGGGGATTTGTTAAATCGTATGAAAATTATTGAAAAAAAGTTTATTTCGCAATCAGTTGGCAACACTGACTGGGATGTCTCCTCATAGTCAGTGCTTGGATGACCCATCACAATTTTTGTATATTTGAAACTAAATGTAATAAGCTTTCAAACAAACTGAATCGTTGAAATCCATGATGGGGATTTTGAGAAATAAAGGTTTGAAGTTCACAAAATGCCGTTCCAGTTTTTTTCTCAAAATGCTTACTTTAAAATGACTTTATAAATTTCTGTCAGCTCTGACATTAACAGGAACCGAAATATGATTTTTGTGTGTGTTCTTACATAACGGAGAAAAGTCATGTCACGACTGTTAAAATGGATTTTCTTCTCATTTATGAAATGCACTAACTCCTGAGCCGCTAATGCTATTGCAATAAAGTGTACATACTTGCAATCAGCATAAAAAGTTTTATGACACTTACAAATTTCATCCAAATCTGTGATAGTGCCCCCCCCCCCAAAAAAAAAAAAATGATTGAATTGACGTGGAATGACCCATAGGTTATCCCCGGATTCAAGCTCCAACTTTAGAGTCATCCCTGGTGGTAAATTTGAAGGGCGCCACCAGAAAAAAAAAAAATTCAAAAGTTAAAATTCATTCACTAATTATCGCCTGTATTACCTTCTATTTTTCTGGTATCTGAACCAACCATGTACTGAATTATAATATGTATGCGAACTTACATGCTTACGTAAATAATATACCTCCAAACTTATAGGCCATTAAAACTATTACTCGTGAGAAAAACATTAACCTGTTCCATGTAGTTACTACAAGCAAGATTTATGGACACGGTGGCTCAGTGGTAGAGCATTCACCTCTGGTGCGTGGGGTCCTGCTTCGATCATAACTCGCACCAAGTGGGCTTTGTAGTGGATAAATACCGTGTGCGTGGGTTTCCTCCGGGTTCTCCCGCTTCCTCCCACTTTATTCATGCTACTATTGCATTCATTTCTCATCATCACCGTCTTCTTTAGCCTAGCCGACATCGCTGTGGGGTAAAACTGAACCATTTCATTTCATTTTACAAGCAAGATTCTGTGTTTTACAGTTCAAGCACGACCACGCTATTGGACGCGTGCGATAGGAAGCGGTGCGTCCGCTAGGGAGCAGGCGCGAAGTGATTTTTAATAGCCTGTAGAGGAAAATAAGAAGTTTTCTCTTCACCCCTCCCCCCTCAAGAGAAAAAGCAATAACCTGTCCTAGATGATCACTACATGCTAGTTTAGCATTACAATTGCATAGTTATGAACCAGGATTTAAGTTCCTTAAACATTACTCTTTCTTTTTAAGTAACAGATTTTAACTTAAATGTTAATAATCAGGGTTGGCTGGTTTAAACCAGCTGTTTTTTTTTTTTTTTTTTTTTCAAAATAAAAAAAAACTGGTTTAAACCAAAAAAAAAAAACAATGTTCGTAAAAGTGTAAGCGTTCGTAAAATCTTGAAGAACACACATTTGTGGGTTATGACGTTTCACTCCCGTATATTATTCGTATTATATTCAGACCTAAATTCTCCATTCATTACTCAAAGAGATTATACTACAAAAGCCACTTTTTTTTTTTTTTTTTTTTTTTATATATATATAAGCTTATGAATGTTTCTTTTGTGATTGTTTTATAGTTCGTTATTATTGTTATGCAATTGCAATCAAAGAAAAATTCAAAATGTTGTTTCGTTTTATTAATGTTTACTTTTGATGAAATACATCGAAATGCTCTATTTTTTTAGGGGAAGGGGTCATACAAACCCCACGAGAGGCATTTATTGATATCAGAATTATCTTTAGTATCTATTTATGTATAATGGGTCAGAGCCAAAGTGGACTCAAATAATTCTTATCTTTATTCACTTTCCTTACTGATATGTACGCAAATTAAGCCCTTGTATTTCTTTAACTTTGACTAATAAAAGTCGTAGTGAACTAACTTGGATAAATTAGTTCTGTTCTCTGCAGTATTTTAAAATTGTCCATACGTAATTCTGTATATTGGTTTCATTTGTGCAAGTGTTCATCTTTTTCTCCTTCTGAAATGACATATTAACAAATATGTAAAGATCAGTACGACGTATTTTTATCAGGATTCTTTCGTGAGTGAGTCGGCAGACTTATCGCATTTGTGGCCAATTAGTCCCGGTTTCGAGTTCAAATGGGGGACAATTTCTCTCGGATGTAAGCTGAGAAGCGGTTTGGATTCCGATTTAAGCTTATGAGACCCTTTCCAGCACAGACCGGTTGTTGCATACTAACACCAAAGCGAAGCAAACTTATTTCTGTCCATATGTGATATATAGAGCAAAATATTTAAACCAAAAAAACCTGGGTTAAACCAAATAAACTGGGTTTAAACCAAAAAAACGGGTTTTTCATTTTTTTTTTCAATAAAAACCATGGTTTTTGCCAACCCTGTTAATAATGATGTCTCATTATTCTTAATCTGCACCCCTCGTTTCCTCGATACAGATCGTCTTCAATTATAGTTAATACTCTGTATTTATAATCATCTTGTTATCATTTCTGTTATTTTATTGTTTACATAGTGCGCTTCTGCACATTATAATGCGGTGAACAATGATGTGGCAGCAGAATTACTGTTTCCTTTGCAAAGCATTTCATTCTGCCACATAGTTGCGATTTTCATTCGTACAACACCCATCACCGTAGGCTTGTGTATGAAGAGTTTCAGGGCAACAAAATAATACAAATAAAATTTTCTGGAGATTTTTTTTTTTTTTTTTTTTTTAATTCATTTACCTACTTTTCACATATACCAGGTATGTTTTTAGGACGCCAAAAGTGCAGAGCCCCTGTCAACAGAACTAAGCGTATCGTGCATACTGTGTATTGTAAAACATAGGCCTAATTGTAATCAGGAGAATGTTATGAATATTGGTGAAGTTGACTGCTGCTTTAAACTAATATTAATCTGTTTTGTCATACATGTTTTAATATGCATGATGAATGTAAAATCAGTCGTTACACAGTAGCTAACTTCCTTCAAGAAAGAAAGAAATTATGTACATTCGTCTCTACAATGATAAGACTTCTATGATGCTTATTGGAATTATATCATGTACGTATGAAGTACAGCTCAAATGAATGGTGGAAAATAACTTACTAATACACCAGCAGCGAATGCTAAAATGTGTCGTGTTTGCACATGAAAAATGTCACGGGGTATAGGAAACTGAAACAGTAACGTAACAAAGATCTCGCTATTTTAATTACTTTGGGCAGCATGTCCGCAAGAATCGTTTGTGGTAAATAGGCTAGCATTTCTGATTTTATACGTAGAGTTGGATTCAAATTATGATGTCAGTCTTCTTCAGAAAAGCATAATCTTTTCAAATACTATATTATCTTAGCCTAGATAGGAGATCGTCTTAACATTGGATTGAGGATTTTAATACTTACGGTCATTCCGTGTCAAATCAATACAAGGTTTCAGATCGACCCTCACAGATTGCAGAGAGATATTAGTTTCTGATCTCTATCATCTGTGTGTGGAACAAGCGGAAAGCCCAAGTTGATTTGTGAACTGATTGTGAAATTATAAGTTCCCAGATTTATCAGAATTTACCAAAAATTGCGGAAGTGATCTCTGATCGTAATTTACGGCTGACCTAAATTTGTTAAAATGTCATTTTATAGCTTATGAACAGAGCTTCCAGATTGTATGACACTATACATTTAAATAATAATAATAATAATAATAATAATAATAAATTTTTAATTACATTTTCTCGAAAATCATATTTTAAATATTTTTTAAAATATTATAAAAAGTATTCAGGTCGTTTTGAATGTACCCCAGAGTTTTATTTTGCTTCAGCATGGGCTTATTTGTGACAAGAGTTTTCACTTCCAAAGATGGAGTTGTACATCGGGATGTAGTAAGACAATGTATATTCTTCATATAGAAAGTTTTTTTTTTTTTTTTTAATCCACAAAAGAATTGAAATCAAATTCGCATAGTACAGTGTCAAAATATAACATTGACCAGGTTTTTGTTTATATTTGAAAATTCAAGTCTTCTTCAGCTGGATAGAGAAACACTTTTATTATTATTATTATTATTATTATTATTATTATTATTATTATTATTATTATTATTATTATTATTATTATTATTATTATTATATTTTCCCAAATGAAAACATGTCTGTCACTGCCAGCTTGTCGAATTTGGTGTCTGTTCGAATGAACTCAGCCAACACGGAAATACTTTGACTTAAAGAGTGGAAGTATCTGAAGCTTTAGGAATGAACGCATGAAATACATTCCGGTAGTGTTCCGCTGTCAAGTCAAAAAGTTGCTGGGTTGTAAGAATTATGTTATTGTATGGACGATGCAGACCAGTGGCATCCAGTGACTTTTCTCATAGGGGACTAGGCTCGAAGAGAATGTGTGCTCTACATTGGAGGTCCTGAGTAGTATTGTTGACACCAAATAACAATTTATATGTTTCTGTAACCGCTTCTTCTACCAAGCCTCTTTTTTTCAAGAAATAGATAATTTCAGTCACAGTTTTATTTGAAAAATCTAAGAGTCTGTAAACTTATATTAATTCACTCCACAAATTGTTAATTTTTTTTTTTTTTTTAAATCTCCCGTAACTTGATTTAAGGGTCAAAAACAAGCAATCAGGAAATTGAGATTTCAAGCACTGAAAATTCTTTAAATCTAACAGCTCAAAAAATTGTAACTCACTGAGATCTTGAAATCTCACCTTTATTTGTCCAATCACAGTATCAGTGGTGTTATTGAAGAGGCGCACATATTTAATTTTTGGATCTGTTGAGTCATCTACTTTACGTCTTTTATTAGAAGGTTCCGTTGTTTTTTAATTCTACTTTTCTATAAGTCTCTTCAAAATCGTTTCTTGTATTTCTAAGTTGAGATACCATCTTTTGTACTTTTTGGATGCAATATTTCACATCCAAGGTTTTACTTTAAAGAATGTTGAATAGTATATCCGTACGAAAAAAAAGAAAAAAAAAACCTTTTAGTACATATGCAAAATCGAAATCCTTCAATGATAACTTTTTTTTTTTTAAAGTCATGACAGCTTTGGTGTCGCAATTATCTGTATCTTCTACAATGTTCTCAGAACACCGTAAGAGTTATATTTGATTTTCATTTACTGCATTCACAATTCTGGAATTGTAATTCCATCTTATATTGGCAACCGTTGGAAATCGCTTAGTTACTTCTGATTCAGCAAGCGCGTTACAGCGTTTCGATGAATATGGAAAGAAATTTGGAATGCCACTTATTGTAAAAAATATTTTACATTCCTTGATGTGATTAACAGACTGTGGAACAACCAGATGAGCCTGTGAGAATAGCAGTGTATGGTGAGTGCACTCAAACACCTTTTCACAAAAAATTGTAAACCGTTCAAATGTCCAGAAAATGTGGCAGCTCCATCCATAGCCTAGTGCTACAAGCTTTTGCTTACAATTAAAGTGAGAGAGAACTTGGAAAGCATGTTCACTTAAAGCAGTCGCAGTGCAATCACTAGTAACATCTGCAAAACAAATTTTCCATGAATATTGTCGTCTTTCACGTACCGATTGAATGTTGAGAGATCTTTGCAATATCTGTAGTTTTGTCCAACATTATTGTTGTAAAAAGTGTATTGTTTATTTTTGACTTAATTTTACACAGAATTACTCACCAACACATTTAATAATATAATTCTGAATTCTGTTTGATGTTCCTTTAAACAATCCGGTGCTGTGAAGATGACAAGTCAACATGGGCACCCGAACGAGAGGGCAGGGTAGGACCCGGGCCTTCCTCTGACTCACGAAAATGTATACGTAATATAGCAAACCACGTATATTAAATACCAGACGCAACATAGCAACCATGGAGATGGGCCCCTCCCAAGAAAATTTTCTTCGGGCGCCCCTGCAAATCCATTTAGTGTCGTACTTAGAAAGTAACTGAATTACTTCAATCTTGTTTCCCTAATTGACAGAATCTTCCTGTTCGTTATGACCTCTAAATGATAGCTCTTGTTTAGTCATAAAACAAGAGGAATAAATCAATTGATTCATTATCTCGGTTTGAATCAACTTCTGCATTGCTTGGTCAATTGAAAATCAATTCTGGTTCTCCCGAAAGTTTTCAATTTAGTTATTGTGGACAGGTGTGAATAACATTTTTCTTGGCGCAACGTGGGTTTGTGGAAATTGTTCATGTCACAAAAGCCATCATTATTCCACACGCTCTTTTCTATGTGGAACAGAATGCAAGGCCAGCAATACAGTTTGTTTCTTGTCTTACATGCAGTTAACTATTTCGAAGAAGCAAAATAATCCGTTTTGATATTATGTATATAATCTTTCATTTTTGTCTGAATGGAAATGCTTGTTGTTGTTCTACCACTGGTTATTATTTGTTGCTTTTCTTGAAAATTAAGGAATCCAAATGATACAATGAATAATTGGCCCAGAAAACAACACTGAAACGGCCGATCCCCACCCCTACTGTCCCCTGTACCAATTGAAGCAATATCACTGCTTGCGCCATCGCTTTGCTGCAAGGGACTCGATTTCTCAGACGAGTCCCCTTTCATACTTTATTCTTCGAGTCATTTTCAAAATATATTGATAATCTAAAAAGTTCACACTTCACTAGATCTCTTAAAGTGTCCAGATTAATACTGTAAATTTGATTGCGTTAAAACTATTAACTGTAAAAAGCAAACGAGCATTAAATTCGCTTACGACAGAACGCCCGTGCTTAGACCTTAAAGAACAGAATATGAAGACTAGCTGGCTGGACCCTGTTCCCCTCCCCGAGAAAAGCCGATTAAAACCCGAGCGTTTCCGATCTCCACTTCGCTGTCGCACCCAGCACACGGGCGCTGACTAAAGTTGTGTCAGAACAATTGAAATAGTGTTGTTTTACGAAAATAAAGAAATACAAACAATGTTTTCGTTTTCTTTGGTATATATTTATCACAAAAAACTTTCATTAAAATGCCAGGGGACTAACCTAGTCCCCTTGACAGCACGCCGCTGATGCGGACATGCTCAAGCTACCAACCCATCACAAGGCCTCTTTCCACGAGGTGTTGCAGCAAAATGCCGCCAAAATCAACTTTAAGTAAACTCCAATACCTCAGTTCCAGTAAATCGATATAAAAGTATGTCTGCACTTGAGTAACTAAGTTGAATTCTGCTCCCAGTATGTATATATATATATAAACATGTGTAATATTTTACATTGAGGTAATCCACCACATTGTCAAGGCTTGCGTACGTGTTGCAGTTGCTGGAAAAGCAGAAGAAATATTATTTTCGCCCATTTTACAAGAACCTAAATTAACGCTGTTTTCAATTCTACGTGTGGAAGTGGAAACACTTTTTTTTATTAAAAATAAAGTATCTTAAAATAAAACTTTGAGAATACATTCAAAACAATCCGAATATTACTTCAGTTTTTTTTTTTTTTTTTTTTTTTTAAATTCAAAATATGACGTTTTGGGAAAATCAAACTGAAAACTTCTATTTTTTCGAAAATATTTTTTTAAAAAATCTATAGAGTTATACCATGTGAAAGTTCTTTTTATCATAAACTTTAAAATGACACACCTTATCCAGCGTTCTAGGTCCTTTTGGTCAGTCGCAAATGCCAATGAAACAAATGTCACTCACACAATTTTGGGCAAATTTTGATAACTTTTGGGGCCTGTATTTTCGAAACCAGTTCAAATACCAATCTGAAATTTCAGGGTTTATTTTCCAGTGATGTCAAGAACTGTACCAAATTTCATTAAAATCTTGCAAACTAAGATAAATTTTGCTTAAAAACTGTGAACGCTTCATTTGAACTTGCCTTATTATTATTATTATTATTATTATTATTATTATTATTATTATTATTATTATTATTAGTATGTCGTAGAAAGTTACAATTTGGTATATCAGAGTTTGAAGTTGTTGGTTTCTACAACTAGAAAGTCAGGGATAGAAATATTGTCAGGAAGTTAAATAGGTTGAAAGTGAGAGTTAGAAAAATAGGGGGGGGGGAGTTCCAAAGTCAAATATAACAATGTCCTTGCCTTTGCACCTGTATCAGTCTTCCTATTTTTAATTTATTTTGATGTTTCGACTCACGAAATCATGTTTGCAACCGTTTCTTACCTCTTGGAGCTTGATACTCTTATATTGTTATCTTTAATTGTTTTTGTGCTGTTCTGTAAAGAGAATGGGCCCCCCAAGGAACTTTCGGATCAAACTATTTGGTCTAGGAATTAATTCGTGCGGTTGGTACGCACACATTGAAGCTGTAGTACAAACACAAAATACATAAATACCTTAAGAAAAATATTGTTCATCGCTAGCCACCACTTTCGCCCATCTGTCAGGCAATGTACGGATTCCGTGGCGAAAGAAGTCCTCATCCTTGGAAGCGATCCAGTCAGAGACCCATGTTTCGATATCTTCTGAAGAAGTAAACCGCTGTCCAATCAAATCGTTGTTCATGCAATCGAACAAGTAGTAGTCCGAAGGAGCAACGTCTGGTGAATACGGCGGGTGGGGTAAAACTTCCCATCCGACATTTTCTAAATAGGTTTTGACCGGTTTTGCGACATGTGGGCGAGCGTTATCATGTTGAACAATAAGTTTATCATGTCTGTTCTCCCATTCTGGTCGTGTTCTGGCCAGAGCTTGCTTCAAACGCATTAATTGTCGTCGATAACGTTCTCCATTCATAGTTTCACCCGGTTGCAGCAGCTCATAGTACACCACACCTTTCATATCCCACCATATGCACAGCATAACCTTTGCACAGTGAATATCTCGTTTTGGTTGTGATGGACCTGGTTCACCTGGTTTCACCCAGGCCTTTTTTCGTTTAGGGTTCTCGTAATGGATCCACTTCTCATCACCCGTAATAATTCGATGCAGAAACCCCTTTCTGCTCTGTCGTTGAAGCAGCAATTCGCAAATGGTTTTTCGTCTTTCAACGTCTCTGTCTTTCAATTCATGTGGAACCCAATGTGACATCTTTTGAATCATTCCCATGGCTTTCAAGCGTTTGGAGACTGTTGTTTGATCAACGCCTAATGCTGCTGCAAGTTGTTCCTGCGTTTGACACGAATCCTGCTCGAGCAATGCTGTCAATTCTTCGTCTTGAAATTTTTTTGGCTGTCCAGCTCGCTCTTGGTCTGCCAAGCCGAAATCACCACTTCTAAACCGTGCAAACCACTAATGACACGTTCGCTCAGCTAGAGCATGGTCACCATACACTTCCACCAAAATACGATGACTTTCAGTCGCACTTTTCTGCATGTTAAAGTAATGCAGCAGGACACCCCGCAAAAACACTTTATCAGGCACAAATTGCGCCATGTTCACTTAACTACAAACTGGTGTTGTTGACGCTTTAATCCACTGCCCTATACTACGAACGATACGCGATGACAGGGGTTTGCAACACATGTGTGGATACACGGAACTGTGGGACGCTCCGTTCGTTGCGCCATCTCTTGTCCACCCGCACGAATTAATTCCTAGACCAAATAGTTTCAGAGAACACTTCAATTCCGATTAGTATCATCCCACTAACAATTCAAAGAATCAGCAGCTATTTTTGTATTTTTTTTTTTTTTATTCCCAAAGTTTTTCATAACCTTTATTTGTTAACTTAGTCACTCTCGCTATTTTTCGCTATGCTCGTACTCTCACATCCGTAATAGACATTTAGTGTATTTGTAGCTATTTGTACAAATTCCTTATTCATATTTTTACTAAAATACTCATATTATTGCTCGTTATGGAAGAGCAAAATCCAGCAACGAAAAAGGTAAAATCTGTATTTTCTAGTGCATTTTGTGTATGCAAGTATATAATAGAGAAGAGATTACTATCAGTTTCTCTTTTTCAACAGGACTTTTGTCGATGGCCTGATGAGCCTTTTGAAGAGATGGACAGCACTTTAGCTGTTCAGCAATATATACAACAACAGATTCGGCGAGATCCAGCCAACATTGATCAAATCTTAACACCACCAGACGCTCAGGACGAGGGAGTCTGGAAATATGAACATCTCAGGTGATTAAAACTAGTTTGGTAGTAAAATAATTTTCGTGATGTAAAAATTTTGAATATTAATTATTACATGATTCAAGATATTTATGCATGCGCTTAAAACGTTTTTTAAGTAATCCTCAAAAGAGCTTCCATGGTTATATGAACATCCAGTAGGTTCATTTAACATTACATATGTTTCTCCTTAAAAATATTTTCTCATTTACGTATTTTTTCGTGGAAATTTATTGTGCGAGTTAAATTCATATAAACAGCTCACTTTCAGTTCACGTAGTCCTACGTTGAATTGTCTTCCACTTTACATTAGCTAACATCGCATATGCATTAGACAGAAAACGTAACAACAATAAAGTAAGGTTACGTTTGTTGTAAAAACTGGTCAGTATACGAAATGTAGTACGTAATTTGAAACGTGAGTTGTATGAGTATTAAATTGAATTCTTCTATATGTGGATTAGTGATTTTGTTTTTCCCACTCCCATTTAGAAGTAACAGCCTTCTAAAATTATTGTCAACCGAATTTCTTTCTCTTCAAGGCATTTACTCCAACTCAGGTATTTCATTACTGACAAGAAGTAGAGCCATTAGATAAAAAGCACTCTTTAGAAATTTAAGGCCTACCTTTTACTCAGTACATTCTTTCCCTATTCATTCCTTCGCTTTACTTTTAGTTATGAAAATTGAAGCGGAAAAAGAGAGTGATAAAATTAGATCCGTCTAATTCATTGTATTTTATCTTCCAAGCAAGAAATAGACAGTAAGGACTGCTGTGCTGTAGCAAAAGTATGACAAGGAGAAAAAGTGACCTTTAAATTGGAAATATTTGTAAAAATAATAGTTTTGGTACATAAGTACATCAGTTCGATAAAATAGAAAAAAACATCATTCTGTACTTAATTAAAGGTCATCAGCAATCTGCCTGTGAAAGTTTCAAAATTGAAACTTAATACGAAAAGTTATTTGCCAAACGAAATTATCATTAAATGATAATACTAAAAGTTGTCAAAGAATTTCGAATTTCACTAATATCTGCCATTATAAGCAAGGCTTTGATCTTGGCTGGAACGAAACTTTTTTTTTCATCATGTGGGAAGAATGCATCCAACGGTGTAGAGATAACAGAAAGAGGCACTTCTAGAGAAGACCTATGATCCCGTGAAAACTAGATTTTTACAACAAAAGGTCTCCATGAGTTTTGCATTTAAAAAAAAAAAAAAAAAAAAATCCGCCAGTGCCAGTTTGAATTCGAAAACTAGCATATTCGTGCCCTAAGCTGTGAAGTCCAAGAATATAGTGATTGGCTGAGATAGAGATTCGATAAATGTAAAGTAGTTGGTGGCTATGTGTAACCATGGTTTTTGCCAACCCTGTTAATTGATAAGGGATCATTTTTGAGTCTACTCAAAAATGATTCACAATAATAGTATCTAACTTCCATAATAGAGATGGAATATCCTAACAGGTGATATGCTTTTTGTTCTCGTATTTATTGTATGAGACAAAATTGCGTTTTTTGGTTACGTACATTTTTACGCTGTATATGGTGGATTTTCACTTTTTTTTTTTAAATTTGTCTTCGTCTTCTACAAATAAAGTACAACGGACACGTATGTTATGCCAATGAAATCTGTATTCTCAAACTTTTAAAACGATGTATGGCTCATCGCTTTGTAACATTTAGAATGGGAATAGAGGTAGAGCAAACAAATGCCACACTGTCTCCTGAGATTCCAAAATTTTAAAATCCGTCAAAGCCTGAATTTTTTTTTTTTTTTTTTTAAATACGTTGTATAATGCCGATCTTTTCAATTTCTAAATACAATAGATATTAATGTATTGCCTGTTTATGGGCAAAGTTTTGCGAAGATGTGTTGCACAGTTATCTGCAATAATGTCGCCTTCTGACAAATTTAAATTTACCAATTTTTAAACATTCTTTTTAGTTTCTTCATTTTCTTCTTCCAGCAGAGGACAATTGACACACATATTACACCGTTCGAATCTGTATTCCATCATCTTTCGGACAAGGTATCAATCATGCCCTTCTAAAAATTAGGAACAGGGACGAACGAAAAATAGCAGTCAACAAAGTGTAAAGTGAATGGCTGGTTCTAAAAGTTATATGTAATAGAAGAAAGATTATGGGTGTCAGAAAATTTCTACATGTTTACAGATATCAGGGAAGGGAACATAATGAGAATCAGCAATTCCTCAAACTTCTATCAAATGTGTGGTGACTAGTGTAATTTCCATATATTACTGCAAAAATGAAGTATTCCTACATTCAATATCAACTATATAACTTGCTACGTTCTTTATTAAGCGCACATAGATCAGGCTGCTTATAGCATCTAAACCGTAACCATGAGAGAACGTTAGGTACACCGTCTCAATGAAACCTTCTAGTCCCCTGTCTTACCGCATTCTCCCAGTAGCCTTAGTAAACGCAATACGGCCTTCCTTAACCAAAATTGGAACTCCTGTTTTGGTCAGTTAATATCTGTTATAATAACAAATAATTTATTGAGATCCAGACATTTTATTCCCGCAAAACAAGACATACATCTTCGTTCGGTTCTGTATCACTCAATGTATGATTTTTTATTTTACTTATTTTTTAATTGTGATAAGTAGAATGTTGGTACTAATGGTTTGAATTCCTATTTACTTACATATACATTAAATAAGAAGATAACTTATTAATTTCAAACTTGCAAATGCCGTTTTATGCTTAAAAGACAAGAATTATGAGATCTTGTGGGCAACTTGATTAGTTTCAATTATACTCTTTCGATCTATTAAAATATTATTGAAACACATGTTCAGTTACAAAGTTCAAAAACCGCTAGGAACAGCTATAGATATTATTTTGACCATGACTGTACAATTCCATTTTTTGACAATATATATCCTACAAGAAAAGCCAAAAAAAGTTAAAATACGCAAGAACAGTGAACTATCTTTCTTTGCAACGAATAAACTTTTTATTCTGAGGTACCTTGGTGTGCAATTTAGTCATGTGTTGCAAACAATTTGATATCGCAAACAAAGAAACTTTTCATTGAAAGATGAAAATAATACCATTTCTTGTTAAACTCAGAGTACAAGTGTGCAAATCGCAGGACTGATAACAACTAATTCAGAATAGCCATGTGCATTCTCATTTTCTGAACTGCTGTTCTTACACTAGCAATACGTAAATATTCAGTAAACTCATTATATTATTTATATTGGTTGGAAGCTATAATAACCGTGGGAGCAGTCTCCAACGTCAATCTCACCCATCTGGTGAATTCAGTATTACAAGTAATGACTGCAACAACCTGGAGGCAATTTTGTATGTTAATGCATGTGAATTTTTATTTGTCAGTTAGGAACATAAAACTGACTAGCAATGTCCCTGTCGCAAGACAAAGTAACAACTCTTGAAAACCATGATAAATCCACGGGCAGTCCGCATCAAAACTCATGAGACCAATTTCGTTGCATTGTTCAACATTTTCAGTATGTAAAATGTGTGAACTATACTCTTTAAAGACAGCTGCACTCTTGTCCTATTTAATTATACGATTAAGTAATCGATTCTACATATATGATATATTATAGTGGAGTACGAGGCTAAGTCTGCGTTTAAGTGCCAAAACATATAATCACTGGATAATTCTTTACATGAGTGAAGTTATGCTGTTTTTCACGTCTCCGTTTACATCGTAAAATGGAGTAATTTCTCGCACAGTTCTTGGAGCGAAGTTGTTTAAAAGTTGCTGTTGATTTACTGAGGAGTTATCTTCGCTTACCAATTCAAGAGTTGAATTACACTCAACAGATTAACATATCTTTAGAGTACTTATTCACCCTCTTTTCTCCCGATCCATTGTGAAAAAAGTGTTAGTGATGAACTTCTGTTACTGTATGTGAGAAAGTGAAGAAAGCGTATATCATAATTGAAGATCAATATGGTTTTATTAGCTATTCTTACGGTGCATATCTTAAAAAAAAAATGCGTTTGCCATGTTCCCTTTCCTTTTAATGGAGAATACTCTAATAAATACGCATGTATATAGATAGTAGTTTTCTTGTTCGTGGTTGTCGGTGTTTTGATATATGCATGTCAATGGGTGCATAAGATTGAAGAAAATACCTTTATCTCTCCATATTGAAAATGATAAAATTTTATGTTTCATGGAATTTGATATTAAAACGACGAATATCCAGTTTCCGATCGTTCAGTTTATATTTCACCGAACCACTTACTGTCCTAGTTATTGTCTTTGGACACGAACCAAGAACCTAATGGTAGTACTTATTAGCACCCGGAGCAAGGACTACAAGCAATAAATTTCTTACAAATTTAATGGCAGCTCAATAGGAACTCCAACCTTGTACTGGGTAATGCGTCAGGAAGAGGCATCTCTTAGCCAAAATCGATTACAAAGTATTGTTTCCACTTCGCCTTTGTCCTTGTTTCTATTTAAAACCATACGCCCTTATATTAGATTTAAATATAGTATTTTCTTTGGAATGCATTATAGATTACTTTCTAGAAGCAATATTTTTTATTCGATGTTTTACAGGCAATTTTGTATGGAGCTGAATGGTTTAGCCGTGCGATTGCAAGGAGAATGTCATCCAGAGACGTGTACCCAAATGACAGCCACGGAACAGTGGATCTTTCTCTGTGCAGCTCACAAAACTCCCAAAGAATGTCCAGCAATAGATTATACAAGGCATACGTTGGATGGAGCAGCTTGTTTGTTAAATAGCAACAAGTATTTCCCTAGCAGGTAACTTCTGTATTCTTTTTATGTTTTTCATTTTTCTTCATTTTATAGAAGAAAACTTTAAATTGGGTAACCTCATAACACTTTATCGAAGGTGCTAACATCGCTGCTTATTGATCAAACAATAGGAAACTGTGGTAAGTTTAATACACACCCTATTTAATAGCACCAAGTGAATATCCTGGTCGACAAACACACTTCGTGCGTAGGTTTCCTTAGGATTATCCCATCTCTCTTATCGGTACATAATCGTAGGACGCTAAACTTAAATAAAATTATATATATACGTCTTTCACATACCTCACGACCTTTCAATGAAGTATCTGTTGAATCTCCAGATGCAAGTCCTATGGACTATTGTGGATTTGGATTGCTGAAGCGGGCTTTGGGAAAACGGCGTGTGACAACTGTGGAAGGACTTTGGAAAGCTGTGCAAAGGGAATGGGACAAGATTCCCCTCACAGTTCTTCAGAGAAGCCTATTACAGTGGAGATTACGCTGTCGGGCTATTGTTGGGGACCAAGGGAAACACATCGTGCACTTACGGACCTGGCGCCATGGATTCTTCTAAATTTTTATGTAAGTCGAAATTGGCCAAATGTAGACTGAACAACCTCTGTATTTTGGATGCGTCTATAAAATCTTCCACTCGTCTGGTTTGTAAGAAATGTCAGTTCGTGCAGTACACCGTCAGCATTTATACAGAACGTTATATTATGTTCACTGCGAAAATACCCTTGTAGTTGTTTATGACGCTCTCGAAAAACTGATTTAACTGTATCGGCGAAAAGGTTCCGTTGCTGCAAAAGTGATGCTATCAATTCTGCTTTACCTCTGATATTTCCAGATCGTTAAGCAGATAACTGAGTTTGCTTTGTGTGATTCTGTTGGTTTACTGCATGATGTTGGCATGTATGTAGAATATGCATTATTGATGGATTTATAAGCTTGTATATAACCTGATTCTAGGAATTTATCATCATTTTCATCATTAATAGTCAAAATGTTAGCTGGGGGATCAGAACAGGCAATTCCTCTCCACGGGAGAATGATGGATGGTATTACAGGGTATTTAATGTTAATTTTTCTCTTCATATTTATCCTTTTCTTCAAGGGAAATATCATGCAGAAGCACCAATTGGTAACGTGCTTGATGGGTTCACGCCAAATAGCAGATACAACAAAACACGTTGACATTTTCTTTCCATTCATCCAAGAATACAGTCTTGATGAACGTGTCGAACAACACACATGCGGAGCCCAAGTTTTATTTTGGTCTCCAACACGAGACGTAAAGTATAAAAGAAATGCTTTTTTATTTTATTTGTAATTGCTGGAGTCAATCGTTGCTTTCTCGATCCATAAATCACGTCCTCGTAAATGTAACAAAAAATATTTGGATTGTTACTGCATGTGTGGGAATACTTAAATATAAACAAGCGAATAGCACCACAGATAACACTTTAATAAAGTAAAATTGACTTCAAATAACTTCAATGACAGTCACACACAGTCAGTTAAAACCGATTATGTTAATGACATGCTCTCCTTAACAAAGTAAAGGAAAAGAGGTAGATAGGAGTTAATGTTTCCTTGGCTATTATTACGCGATTGATGGGGCAAGCCATGCGTCGTTGATATGAGCAGAGTTGAAAACAGAGATAAACAACTCGATTGTTAACAATTTAACCTGATAGCTGTATATGTGTGTCGCTAATATAACGTCACATTATATCACATTCAAAACCTAAACAGTCGATTTACGCAGAATAAGCTAGGAGACATATTTTACTGTTATTTTCGTGTTCTGCACTCAGAAATCTATAAGAAATGGTTACTTTTGCCTTTGTAAAACACAAAAAGTTTAAATTTGTTGGACAATGAGATGGACCATCTATGGTTTCTACATGCTTTCTATAAGGATGTGAGAGGGGGAGAGGGTAACAGAACGGCATGGCACTCAATGAGTGCACAGTCTCACAGCATCAGTAGTTCCTCACCTTCACATCTGGTAAAATCGAGCGTGGGGTTCAACATTCTGAGCTCAAAATTGTGTAAGTAGGCTGTTTGGTGCATAATACGTAAGAGCAGGATGCAGCCTAAGCCCACTTGTGGTGTATTTATATTCTAGAGTATAAATTGAATTCATTCATCACAAACATTTATGATGATAAAGCGTAAAAATAAAAAGGTACTTATTTCCATAAACTAAGTAACAGAAAGTACGGAACAGAAAACATACGGAAGTTACATATTTCTTCAAGTGTTAATTAAAAAAAAAATGGATCTTTCAGTTGTACGTTTCAAAAATTTAAAATACTATTTTGCAGTTTTAATTGTGAAAACATAATTAAGGAACGTGAAATGAAAGTATTTGAGTCATTATTTATTAAAATAACGTCTGTCACTGTTTGAACGACTATCACTTTTCCTGCTTTTAAGGAATCTGTATGAATAGGTTGTCAATTATTGATAAAGTCTCTTTCGCATTCGTAACTGTTGTCATTCAATATTGTTTTAACTCAAAACAATAGCAATATCCGTATGCATACAAAGTCCAGAAAGCAGAAAAAATTTAAAATCTTTAAAGTATTGATTGACGTTGTTTAACGATTACCAATTCATTTAATTTAACGTCCCACGATTATGCCCTGTACGCTAAAGAAGATGGTTGATTAAAGAAAGTAAATGAGAATATGGGAGAAAACGGGAAAACCCATGAACAGGATGCTGTCCACTAAAAACTGTCATAGCTTTGAATCGAACCAAGAACACGACTCTACTTATACTGATGATTATGTGTTTTTTTTTTCTGCTTTCTTTTGGTTATTTTTAAAATTTGATTTGGCAAACATATTGCCATTCATAAAATATATTATAATAGAAACCGTGTTAGAAGAAAACTATGTTGTGCAAAACCATGTTATGCAAGGCATTCTTGTGTGTGGTATGTATATGCTATATTACGATTTAGCTTGTATTTATTTCGAGCGTCTTTTTGTTTCAGTCTAACACAAAGTCAAAAAGGCGAGTTCGATATTCTTGAAAAGTTGTATTCATTTGATGTGTGCGTTATAGCTTTTTAACTTCACAAAGACGCTAATATCAGTCGAAGTCAGTATAAAAATGAACGATACGTTCATAAAGCATAAGTTTAGGTATCCAAGTTAATTTAAATTACAATTTTAATCTTTGCAGGGTCAGCATTAAAGAATCCTCGGTTGCCAAATTAGGATCTGTATGCAGACGGGTATATCGAATTTTTTCTCATGCATATTTTCATCATCGAGCTATTTTTGATGAATTTGAGGTGAGTCTTCCAATTGCGTAATCTTTGTATTATTCTGTGTAGTTAGTATCTGTTTATTTATATTTTTGTAATATCAGATTGTCTGAAAAGAATTGAGCCTTTGGAGGGCCAATTTGAGAAGACATTATTTTTATTAGAAAATAACATTTTGAAACCACAGATGTACCATTTTGTTTCATGACTTTCTGCCTTTTTCAGGCATGACCATAATCCCGTTGCTGTAGAGCTTGGCAAAAAATTGTGACACGTGATTTTTGACAGGCCACTTTTGAAACTAACTTCATGAAGGTTCATACCATCATTCCATTCATACCATTCATGAAGGTCTGCAGAGATCGAAATAAGTGATAGGCTGATGGTACCAGATTCGGGTTATAGAGTTGGATGCACTAAAATTTCCCAGCGAAGTTCTCTCAATTTCTGATGGGTCGTTAAAGATGTATGTAGTCTGGCGTTGTCAGCTTACTGTGCAACACCCTTTCTATTGACCAGTTCCAGCCGTTTCTTTTTATTGATTAGGTGCACTTGCGCTAATTGTTCACGGGTCTGAGTCTATCGTTCTGCCCGACAACGTCAGCTGATGATGCACAACGTCCCTTCAGTCAACCAAACCCACAGCATAACCTTTCTGAGCATCAGTGTGGGTTTGCCACAGACAGTGGACCTTCTCGCATCGACCACAATGTTTTTCTCATATTGTTGTCACAAGATATCACTTTCTATCAATCGTGATTAACCGCTTCAAAAATGGCTTGAGTTTGTTACGTTTCAGTAGAGATTCGTGGATAGAAATTCAATCGAGTAAATGTTTTTAAGACACATCACGTGGCATCCAACGTCGAGATTCATTTATGGCCAGCTTTCTCCAAATGGTTTAACACTGTTTGGTGATAGTTGTGTGTGTCATTGGCGATGTCATGACTGCTTACATGTCGGTCTTACTTGACTTTTACCAGAATATCATCCACTTTTGCTGTGATTCGTCGCCCACACCCACTGCCAGGAGCATCTTGGACATCGAAATTTCCAGAACGGAAGCTACTGGATCATCCTCTGTCTTTTACTTTTTATGAGGTATTTTGCCCATAAACAGCACAGGTGTGTTTGGCCTGCATAGTATTTGCGCCGTTATCGAAATAAAGTTGTAATGTTGCAGTTTTGTGAAGAGTTCAGTAATCTCTTTCATCTAATTATAAGAATTTCAACACTTTTCGCACATCTATTAGCTTCAACATCAGCCCACTGCAATTCATTTATCGTGAGATTTGAGACACTAATGCTGTCTCGTACGCAAAAGGCTCAGTACCTTTTAGACGATCTGATATTTCAAGATTTCCAAACAAACTCAAGCTGCGTATTTGTGACTTCCCTTATTTTCCCTCAAAGAGCAATTTACTACACACTTAACAACAATTCACTATTAATATTAAAATAATTCATGCATACAGAGATTCATCATAAGTATAGTAGACGATAATCGTAAAAGAATGCTCAAAATCCACCAAGATCCTGTGTATTTATAAAATATCTTAATAAATTTAACGTGCCACTTGCGGTTCAGAGGGAGCGTCGGTAATATTGGGAGTATCATCCGGCCGTAGTATCATCCTAGAGCGTTGCTGGAGTGCTGCGAAGCCATCTATGTTTCATCTGTTGCTTCATTCAGTGCTGGATCTTAGGTTCACTAACTTCTGCTCTAAATGATACACCGCCAATAGCAAAAAGGTTATTTCTTTTATTTTATTTATTTATTTATTAGCATTTAAAGTATCCAGTAGAAAAGTTAACAAGTTGACTGGTGTTTCTTTGAAGTTGTCAGTATATGACGGGACACCGAATTTTCGAAAACTTTCAAAATATGCGATGTATTGTGTAAATCACGATGTGTACTTATGACTCGAGATGTCGATATGGTTCTATAGCTAAAATGTTTCATTTTGGCAGCAGTGAAATAACCGCCAATAATATTCTTTGACCTATTGAATGATTCATAACTTCCGTTTAACTTCTTGGTGCAGGCAAGGCTATAAGCTTTTGTTTTTTGTTTCGTGTGCTTTTGGTTTAAATTTTCATTGCAGTCTTCATTCATGAATGTATTACTTATTTCTATTATTCGTAATAAATTGTTTCAGTGCAAATTTGGGTATATAGAGCCGGTAGTAGGTGCATGTTCGCTAAGTGTGTCTCACTGTAGGCTTACCAAAACATGATAACCATAATTGTGAAATGGAAACTGTGGTTTCATGTTAAATGCCTTCTTAGGAAGTGTAATTATCTTGATGGGAGTGGTAACATTTTGTACTTAGTTACGTGGTAACGTATTGTAAAAGTGCATAGAAAACGAATAGTCGCAAATTAATACCGACTTCGTTATGCATTATTTAATTTAGAATTTTCCTTTCTTTCTTTTAACTCGAATTTATTAAAATGAGATTTTCTTCGATGCAGTTCTCTTGAAATGGTTAGACTTATGTTGATAACAGTCCATTCGTATTTATCTTTTCCAGAATGAGACATATCTTTGTCGCAGATTCACAGCATTTGTCACCAAGTACAATCTCATGTCAAAAGACAACCTCATCGTTCCAATCCTGGAAGAAGAAGGCACCGGAGAATCTGAAGCATAATTTTATTTTTATCCTCTGATTTTTATTAATGAAACGGACAGTGAGTGTCAAATATTTAAAGATAATTTCGTGTACAATAAAAGAAAATACACATTAACTTTTATTTTCCAAGTGACGCCATTTACTTGATTGTAAATATAACGGAAGTGTCTACAGACTTTACCGTGAAGTGTGCATGTGTGTGGGTGTGCATAATGCTAATATATATACAGAAATATAAATATATATAAATACATATATGACGATCATTATCCCAGGAACCAAATTGTTGGCACATGTGTGTGTAAGTATGTATGTATGTACAAGTGTATACATATTTTATATTACGACTTTTTTTTATGTACAGAAACCTTAGAGTTGTATTAGTGTCATGAATCTCCTGGATTTCGATTGTTGATAAAGAAGAAAAAAACTGTAGGAATGAATAAGTCGTAGTAAAAGAGAAATTGTGTCGGAAGCTCCGCTTAGTACACGCTGAAGACGAAAGCAATACTGTTCCATGCTGTAGAGCAGGTCCTAAGACTCCTTTCATGAGGTTAGCATCATTCCATGCTGAAATTCATTATACCATATGAACATATAACACAATAGACAATAATTTTATTTATATAAATTAATGTGATATATTTGTATATGGTGAAATTGGCTATTTCGTGTATTTATTCGTACGAGTATTTTCATTATCGCTGACTATAATTACATTTAAAAATTATCCCTGTCATATTTTTTGTTGGCAGTAATTAACTGGTCGCAAAAGCATAAACTTGCACTATTTTAAAGTAAATCAAATTACTATAATGTATGTCAATTATCATTTGAATTAGTGCAAAACGAACTTGACCAAGTTTGCCTCCAGTCATTAATTGTAATCAAAATTTAAGTTTTGTTCTGATATTATCGAGTAGAAAAAAGAAAAGCAATATAACAAGATACAACGTATGTTCTTGGTGTTTCATTTTGCCATCGAAAAAGTTCTTAGGAAACGAAAAATTGGAAGGCAATATGGTTAGTTCGTTGCACATGAAAACAAATTCCTTTTGACTTACAGAAAACTAGTGAAATAGGTTTGTTTTCTTCTCATGTTAGTGCGACACTTTATAGGTGCAGATGTAGATGTGATTCGAGTAGCTTTAGGTGAAATCAGAATAATGTTCACGTGTGGTCATTGTTGGGTATCTCCAAATCGAAAAGTAGGAAAAAAGACAATATTGTACAGTTAAGGGTTTGAGTATCCGCACCATTTTTTAAAAATTTATTTATTTATTTATACGGGGAAATATTCCACTCGTAGTAATGAACTGGAATTTTAAGTTTGATTTTACTGGTTTTTTCTTCAGTTCTATTGAAGTGTCTTTTACTTTGTCAAAATAAAAGTGCGTTATATATAAATTTAATATTACTAAAATTACATTTAATTTATAAATTTTAATATTATATATAGCAAAAATTAGTTGTCACAAAGTAGGAAACATTGAAATATATTTGCAGAACAAACCAATTCAATTAAACTAATGTCCCACTTCATTTTAAAGATGAAACCAAGAATGTTCCCCGAATAAATCATGAACTGTAAAATCAAATTTACCTTGCTTGCTTTGCAGGTACCATGTAATATTACTTCTTTTTTTTCCTTCAGTACTTTGAAAAAAGAGAAGTGAAGTGAAGTGTAAACCAGTTAAAAGTAGATACTCATAATTAGTTGTATCCTGTTAAGTTCAATACTTGAGTCACTTGACATAAAACCATAGTTAGGTTTAATTATGTATAGTTGTGTATAGCATAACTTATCTTTTCACAATGTGAAAGTGTCCAGTGCACTTGGTGATTATGTGAATTTAATTTAATAAAAAGTTAAATTTGAGTATAATCACTTAAGGCAGAAATGTTAATTATAGATCTGCTTTGTAGTTAATGATTTAGGATTGATCACAAGTACAGCTAAAATACTTTTTATGGATGCTTCACCACATTATAATGGATTATACAGATTTAGTTCAGAATTATCCCAGTGATTGTAAACTTCCATAGATTATACAAAAGCGACCTAAAGGTGTGTCAACTGGAAGAAATTTCGTAATTTATAATATTGTAATTGTGAACATTTTTTTTTAAACAAAAGCTCTATATTTTCTCAAATATATAATTGTTAACCAAATAAGGTTTATATAATGTAATACAGTATACGGAATATCTTTCCATATTTAGGATTGATTGTTTCTAAAACGGAGTTTCCGACACATTTCGAGTTCCTGTTAGGATCAATGAAATAATTTCCTCAGAGCGTGCTTATCGTGACAGTTTTAAAAAAGCAAATAAAACTCCAGTGTGTACGTTGCTGTTTTGAATAATAGAGAATTAGCTTAAAAATTATTTATTAATTTCGTTGTATAATTGAAGCTTTTGTATCCAAGCATGAAACCTTACGCTGTGCCAAGTAGACTAAACGTGAGTAAATATCAGGTAGTTTTATATAATTAGATATGTCCGGTATTTTTTTTAAAGGTAATTTTCTGTTTCCATTATTGACGTGTGCTTGCATTTATAATGAAATATACTCCGCTATGACAAAAATGTAATCCTGTTTTCTTTATATGTTTGTTGCGTATTATCTAATTCTACTTTTTAAGTGACAAATATAGACATGTTGATGATGATCTTTAGAACTGGGGGGCCGCGGTGGCTCAGTGGTAGACTGTTTCCCTCTGGTGCGTGGGGTATCTGGTTCGATCTCAGCTCGCGCCATGTAAACTTCGTGGTGGACAAACACCATGTTGTGTGGGTTTCCTCGGGGTTCTCCCGCTTTCTCCTAGTTTGTTCATTCCACCATTTCATTCATTTCTCATCACCGTCTCCTTTAGCCTACACGGCATGACCGTGGAACGTAAAACTTAAATTTCATCTCGTCTTTAGAGCCACTATATCGAGTGACGAAAATTATACAATAAGGCAAAGTAAAGTATTTTTGGGTTGATGAAAGTTGAATAAATATAGTGAAACCCATTTAAACTATTACTGAAAATTATGTGAAACCTAGTTTAATGCTGACCCCCACACCCCGACGTTTTGGCGCCAGACATTTGGGCGCAAGGTACATAGTAAAAATCACAATTTACGATATATAAAGTAAGCTAGGCACTGAAAACTAAGCGCGAATCAAGATATATACATTTCCTACAATTTTATCTTTATCTCACATACAGGGTGTCTAAGACATTGAGTTTAGGAACTGCAGCATGCCGTATTTCTGGTATCACTTTTTTAATTAACATTCCAATATAAAAATCAAAACTTAACACTTTTTTTTGTCGCATTGTAAGCATTTAATCTGCATTAAAGAATGTGGCGAAAGGAAAAAAAAAAGAACGATTTCAAAGTGAAAAACAATAATTAAGGGTACATATATTGCTCATTTAGCCACTAGAAATGTGTTTGACATTCACACTTATTGCATAACTACAGTAGAAGGCCTGCTTTAAGTTTTTTAATGGAATAGGCTCACTATGTATGTAATGCAGTCAATCATATCTAGTCTGGTCTACTTACCTTTGGCTTGAAAAGTTACCAACTAAAAAGCACACTTAACTTTGGTTGAAACTTAAATTTACAAAATTTAATTGTTAATTCAGTTTCTAGAATTTTGAAATTCCAGTGTTTCTAGTATTAAGATAAAATCCAGTATAATTCAAGGACTTCCACTACAGTAGACACCTTGTGATATCTTGATTCGAACTTAGTACTCAACGCCTAACATAATGACTTTTTAATTTAACTTGCGCCCAAACGTTTGGCGCCCAAATGGCTTCGCGCCCAAACGTCACGTACCGTATTAAACTGCCAACTGTGCTTGTCGCAGCTTCTCTTGCATGATTCTTTTGTATTCGCTTTTTCTTTTCCCTCGTATCCTGAAAGAACATTTTCATGCCTGATAAGCCTTCTCTATACATTTTCGCATCTCTTTTTCCTGAATGTTGTATAAATTAAGTTTAAGCTATGAATTCAAGGGAATGAAGCAGTGTAATAATGCAGGTTGATCCCTTTGAGTATTAGAAAGCTCGAAAGAAATTTAAAAAGGAGGGCTAATGGATCGGGTGATGCATCTTTTGATCAATCAAAGTATTTTGTATGAACGTTTTCTCAACATCTACTCGGTAACATCTTCAGGCAGGAAAAAAAAAAAAAAAATCCTATTTCTAAAATTGGGTGACGGTAAGAACAGGTTAAGCAGGTATGGATTTGGAAACGGCCAAAGACGAGCTGTATTCAGTCAACTTAGAAACGACTTGTTCGGTGTGAATAATACCAAATTTCTTTGCTTTGTCTGAAGGAAAAGTAAATAACGATAATCTACACTAATTCATCTTGTGGACTGTACATCTAATGTCCACCGACTGCGCCGAATCTTCAGCAGTTACTTTTAACATGATACACCAGCAATATAATGGCATACAATGTCTGTGCACTACTTGACATACGTGATCTAGAGAGATTTCTGCAATTGATTTAAAACAGAACGACACTGCTAAATTATTTCACCCAACAACTGCTCGGCGCTCAGTTTATCATGTGTAAATTTACCCTTTAACATCCCACGATTACGCTGTCCAAGTTAAAGATAATTTCGGATTCGTAATAAATAAATAATGGTGGAATAACAAACGGGATAAACTAGAAAACCTACGGACGCGATATTACTCACTTCAAACTCCAGTCAGTATTGATCCCATAGAAAATGTTCAATAACTTATGGAATAAAATGAAAGCAAACATCTTGCCACATGATGCACAAAGAATAAAAATTCCACGACTGGACTGAGAGTGGGGTCCGAGCTTTCCGGTCCAATCTAGTCTCTTTTTTAACTCTGCATATCATTGAATTCGCTCCTAGATGAATTGGTCGAGTATAAAATCTGTTATTTCCTTCATTTATAAAATACATATCTGTATTATTTCAATGATGTCCTGCCATATTAAGCAAATAATTAACTGCACAGTTTCGACCGTACAAACACAGCAAAAGATACATTAGCACTTCTGAATCTGCTTCAGATGACAAATAAATGTTTGATGAAGGCCAGGATATGGTCGCTCAAGATCAACTAAATGACAGGATGACCGGTACATATATTAATAATCCATAGAAATAGGTGACAAATTATTACTAATATGGAACATGACTTATTGCATCAACAGGAGACAGGATTCTATCTTCCATCGTTTTTACTCTTGTGATTAAGTCTACAACTTCAGATTTCAATATAAGGATAAACACAAGAGATCGAATGTATTCGTGAAATACTGGATACATATCATGAAAACAGCTTCTCGCTCTCTTTTACAGTTTTTAACTTAGAAAACAATATTGAGATCTGAAGTAGATTTTAATCGCTTAACTTTTTTTTTTTTCGCAAAAGTCGTTCCAAATTTTATATTTTTTTATTGTTACGTTGAAGGTAAAGGTACGTGGAAGCAAACATTACTAAAACTGTCTAAAAATTTAGGCCCGAATTAGGCACTTGAAAATCACCGATTTTAAAACCACGAGTATATTCGTTCGTAATAAAAGCAGTTGTTATCTTATTGTTAGTCTTACTTTTTTTTTTTTTTTTTTTTTTGAACACTTTGTGTACATGAAGCGACAGCGAATCTTTTAAAATGTTTTATTCAGTTCGTTCAATTTATTTGAACTACAAGCTGATCAAAATTGAGATTTAAATTTTCCCGCAAGAAATATTATCCCGAATATGTGCGTTCCACAATAAACATTACCAAATTACACTAGCATTTGAGAAAACGAAACAGTGGGGAAAATGAGTACAGTATAAGTAGATATTCCATTCAATCTACTACGAACTTTTGTATTATTTTTGAAAAAAAAAAAAAAAAAAAAAAAAAAAAACTTATTTCAAAGAGAAATAACAGACAAATGATTTCTCGGTACAATGTAGATATGCTATTTCAGTTCCATCATTTAGTCAATAAGCATTGGCTTCCAATGCAAAATATTAGCCGAAAATAGTTAAATGAATCTTACCCAAGGTCGTCGATCCTGGGGGGCAAGGGCCCCCCAAAGCTCATGTGCTCCCCCCAGGTGTATGAATATACAATATTTGGCATAATTTGAATGCAATTTGTCTTAACATCCTCATATATACACTTCTGCGTCTGAGTGCCCCACCCCTCAAATTTACAGAGAAATCGGCGCCCTTGATCTTACCCACACCTAGCGGAAACTCATATACTCAGCTGCGTATGGCGAACGTAAGGAATCACCGTTTAAATTTATATTCAGATCTTTTTTCTTTGCACGAATATATTCGTGATAATAATTTTTGGGCAAAAAATTGTAATTATTCGTGGTTTTAAGTTAAGCGGTTAATAAAGGGATAAGGGACCATCCACATATTACGTGACGCTATTTTTGACCAATTTTTACCCCCTCCCTTCCCCTTGTCACACTTCGTAACACGAGGCGGAATCCCTCTCCCTTTTGTTACGTAACGCTTTCTGATTTTTGTTTTTTCACCAATTTTGGTTATTTTAACAAAAAATATGTTTAATGATAGAACTTTTTATTACCAAATGTTTGTATTCTGAATATATTTCCAGTGCTTTTCTAACAAATCAAAGTATTAGAAAATGGAATACCGTAATAATACTTTAACTCCATAAGGATGTTTAATTGACCAGTTTTAATTCTTCGAAATTGCATACTGTCTTTTTCCCAAGGAGATCGCAACCATCCTTTTAGGACACCGATGATTGGCAAAGAGAAAATACTGCAGAAAAATACACGTGAAACGGGATCTAAATAACAGACATCGACCTCATTTTTCGGGATCCAGGATGCATCGTGTATTTGAAGTTCGTCAGTGTCGACGATGCAAAGAAATTCTCTTCCTCGTCGACTACAGATTTGAAGTGATTGTACACGTGAAGGAACAGAGACAAGCTTTGAGAACAAGTTTTCGAGCATCTTCTTTGGAATTTGGACTTCAGTTTACCCCTTTTTAAATTCTTGTTGTCCTAAATTAGTGCAAATTCGTTTTCACCAGAAATATTCAAATCCAAAAGTAAAAGAATCAGTACGAGATGAATATCCGACGAATTAGGCTTTTAATATGTTATTTTGCTACAATTCGTGGATCATTCTGTCGTGGAAAATATTATTTCACGAAAAAGAGTTTCTTCTGTTTCACATGCGAAAGCAAAATCCCTTAGAAGAATAAAGTGGGTACTGCTGATTAAAATCTAAAGTTTTAAATAATATTCTTAGAAATAGCGATACGAGTTGTAAAGCGAGGGCATTTTCAAGCGATTGTTACTATCACAAACAGCTTAAGTCGAGAAACGCGTGTGCCGTAAACAATTTTATTGTATTGTAATACACGAAGTGTTCATCACCGGTCATGCTGGTGTCTAGTAGCGTCTACAAATCCCTTCTGCATGATTCAATTTATATTGGCTACATGTTCGCAATTTCCCGAAGCAATATAAATATGTTTATTTATAAAAAGAGAGAATAATTGAATAAAATTATTTAAAACATTGCATATAAACTTGAGAATAAAAATTAAAATTATAGCAAAAAAACGCGTTACGTAACGAGGACATACCCCCCCCCTTCCGCTTTGCCGCGTTACGTAATATGTGGACGACCCCTAAGGGCGACGATTAAACCTTAATTCAGCATCCCGGGAATAGGTACAATGCGTTGTGTGCATTATCCGAATCTGAATATCGACAAAATATCAACAAGTACCGAAATATTCAATATACAATTATCGCAATGTTGAAATGTAAATTCTTGAAAATATCTAATTCGATTGATTTCAGACGACCATTCTCGTAATTCCTGCTCTCCTATCGTCGCTCGAATGTAAAGAACGTTTCTAGCTGTTTCTTACCTATATTCAATAGAGGTAAAGGCAAAGATGGATGGATGGAGATGGTGAATCCTTATCAAAAAAAGTTTCTCATTCTCTCTTACCGGTTTTGCTCGGATATTTGTCGATAAATGGACAGACGAGCATAGTCTATTTTTATTTATTTATTTACTTACTTTTTAAGATTTATCATAATTGTGCACAGCAGTTCGGAACCCGAAAAGAAAGGTATCGTGAGGTTGTGACTACGCAGACAGTACAGGGGTGGTTTAACAAGTTTTAGGAAGGTGACGAAACACTCGAAGACGCACCACGTGCCAGAAGACCAACACACGACAAAATGAAGATCTTCAAGCAGCAATTGAGGCGAACAGTGACCAGATATGTGAGAAACTAGGACAATTCAGCGTGGATGGAGAAACCATTCGGTAGCACCTCCAACTTGACAAGCACTACAAGTTGGGTCGATGGGTCTGGACTTGACTCCAGGCCAGAAGGCAATGCGAGCAGACACATGTGTTTCTTTGCTGTCTCGTCTGAGAAAGAGCCATTTCTGGACAGGGTGTTGACATGTGATGAGAAGTGGGTCCTGTACGAAGCTCCACGGCGCCGTCATCATTGGTTCGCATCCTATGAACCGGTTCCAAAACAGCCGAAACAGCACTGCATCAAAAGGTCTTCCTGTGTGTTTAGTGGACTACTCGCGGCGTCGTGCATTGGGAATTACTACCATCTGGTCAGAGCATCAATTTAACTGTGTATTGTCAGCAGTTGGCCGTGTTCAAGAAAAACTCAAAAATCTGGAGCCAGCACTTCTGAATCGCAGAGGAGGAGTCCTTTTACAGAACAACGCTAAGCCATATGTGGGTAGGATGACCCAGGACACCATTCTACGCCTCGGATGGGAAACACTATTGCATCCGCCATACTCCCTAGACATTGTACCGTCCGATTATTACCTCTTCCATTCCTTGGACAATCATCTTAGATGACACCAGTTCAAACCCCTAGTAGAGGTGCAAAATGCTCTTGATACTTTCTTCGCTTCACGGCCCATGAAGTTCTACCGTGATGGAATCCATTGGTTTTCCAGAACGTTGGCAGAAGGCCATCGATGCTGATGGGGACTATTGTTGATCTTCCAGGTACGTCTTAAGTGACATATCGATTTTCGAAGGTGGTGGGTGAAAAAGCTGCAGACCTTCTTGGTTACCTTTATACAACTATACAACAAAATACGTACACTCATGTCCAAAATGATTGTCGCATATCTAAAACTGTCTTCTTGTAAGAATATATTTGGTCTAGGAATTAATTCGTGCGGGTGGACAAGAGATGGCGCAACGAACGGAGCGTCCCACAGTTCCGTGTATCCGCACATGTGTTGCAAACCCCTGTCATCGCGTATCGTTCGTAGTATAGGGCAGTGGATTAAAGCGTCAACAACACCAGTTTGTAGTTAAGTGAACATGGCGCAATTTGTGCCTGATAAAGTGTTTTTGCGGGGTGTCCTGCTGCATTACTTTAACATGCAGAAAAGTGCGACTGAAAGTCATCGTATTTTGGTGGAAGTGTATGGTGACCATGCTCTAGCTGAGCGAGCGTGTCAGAAGTGGTTTGCACGGTTTAGAAGTGGTGATTTCGGCTTGGCAGACCAAGAGCGAGCTGGACAGCCAAAAAAAATTTCAAGACGAAGAATTGACAGCATTGCTCGAGCAGGATTCGTGTCAAACGCAGGAACAACTTGCAGCAGCATTAGGCGTTGATCAAACAACAGTCTCCAAACGCTTGAAAGCCATGGGAATGATTCAAAAGATGTCACATTGGGTTCCACATGAATTGAAAGACAGAGACGTTGAAAGACGAAAAACCATTTGCGAATTGCTGCTTCAACGACAGAGCAGAAAGGGGTTTCTGCATCGAATTATTACGGGTGATGAGAAGTGGATCCATTACGAGAACCCTAAACGAAAAAAGGCCTGGGTGAAACCAGGTGAACCAGGTCCATCACAACCAAAACGAGATATTCACTGTGCAAAGGTTATGCTGTGCATATGGTGGGATATGAAAGGTGTGGTGTACTATGAGCTGCTGCAACCGGGTGAAACTATGAATGGAGAACGTTATCGACGACAATTAATGCGTTTGAAGCAAGCTCTGGCCAGAACACGACCAGAATGGGAGAACAGACATGATAAACTTATTGTTCAACATGATAACGCTCGCCCACATGTCGCAAAACCGGTCAAAACCTATTTAGAAAATGTCGGATGGGAAGTTTTACCCCACCCGCCGTATTCACCAGACGTTGCTCCTTCGGACTACTACTTGTTCGATTGCATGAACAACGATTTGATTGGACAGCGGTTTACTTCTTCAGAAGATATCGAAACATGGGTCTCTGACTGGATCGCTTCCAAGGATGAGGACTTCTTTCGCCACGGAATCCGTACATTGCCTGACAGATGGGCGAAAGTGGTGGCTAGCGATGGACAATATTTTTCTTAAGGTATTTATGTATTTTGTGTTTGTACTACAGCTTCAATGTGTGCGTACCAACCGCACGAATTAATTCCTAGACCAAATAATTTGATGATTTTGCAGGGTACTTTTAATACTGATACTATGTGTATAATCGGGAAATGTATATTTGTGGTAAATTTCATAGGAAAAGAATTATAAATACGGAAATTAGAATGAGTAAAACAAAATGTTGCTAAATGGACAAGAAAGTTTTATTGTTCTTATTTACTGCTGTTTTGACATAAAATTTGCCACATACATGTCTTTGCCGATTATACACATACTAACATTATATGAAGTACCGGGCGAATTTGTTATCAAATTATATTCCTATAAAAACATATTTATAGATATGCGACAATAATTTTGGACATGAGTGTACATTGTAGTTTGAAATGATCGCTATCAATTAGTGGACTGTACTTGATTCCGATACTCTCAAAACAGTTTTAGTTGAAGGTTCCATTTATTTAACAATCTTTCATATTTAAAGAATAATCCTAAGGAGGGAAAAATGCATTGCGATTTTTACACTACTCAATTAGCTGAACTACAGTAGTGCTCCTTTTAAGCAATTGAAACATTCTCCACTGCACATGACTAGCTAATGAGCGGACAATTCGTAATTCTTTCCATGGAATAGATTTTCATATCAGCTTTCAAGTACGAGGTCTTTATTAGTTCTAATTGTAATAAGTAATCTTATGAGAACAACTTACTAAAATAAATAAATAGTAATAATGAAAAAGTTGTGAGTTAAATATCTTACTCGCTGGTTTACTCATTTTACAAAATATTTTATGGTTTTGTTTGTGATTTTAACATACGTTTCTAGCACCGAAGTTATATGCGACGTGGGGTTTATGGCTGAACTGGGATTAAAAACAATTGAACTCTCCCATACCGAAGACGAAAATTAACTAGCCACAAAAGAGCCCGCGAAATATGCAGTGGTTCTCATTTTACATTTCGCATTTAATCCAGACAAATGGAAAGAGTTCTAAAGAAATCTTTTGAAGAATATGACATCAAATTTGATAGGGAAACACAATTTTCCTGGACTTGAGTTTGAACTCTACTTGATTTCATTGATTTTCTGAAACTTCAAATGAAATTTCTAGTTTTACGTCCGAGGATTATGCCCTTTAAAGCTAAAGACGGATGATTAATGAAGACGAATAATTACGAAATAATTGCTGGAATGAGAATGTGGGAGCAAATGGGAGAACCTCGAGACGACTCAAGAAGACTTGATAACACGAAGTCGCGTGGCCAGGGATCGAACCAGAACTTTCGACTGGAGGTGAGCCCTCTATCACTGTGTCTTTATTAAAACATCTTTAAGTTTTACGTCCCACGATTATGCCGGTTAGGTTAAAGCAGATAGCGATGATGTGAAATGGTGGAATGAAGAAAGTGTGAGGAAACAGGAGAACCCAAGAAAACCCACGCACATAGTTTGTCCACCACAAAGCACATTTGTCGCGAGCTGGGATCGAACCAAAGACGCCATGCACCGTAGGTGAATGCTCTATCACTGAGCCACTGCGGTCCACCGTGCCTTCATGTCAAACACTAGTTACAAGTAAATTACCAAATAAAATGAGGATTAGGTATTAGATTGGCTTTCGGCATCTATGGGTATGTTAGCCCGTCACGTATGAGGGATGACGCCCCTTGGCGATCCCGCTGTCCGGGGAATTGGGGAGGAAGAAAGGAAGCGCCTTGGTATCATTATACGAGGTACTATCTCGGCATTTGCCTGGTGTAAATGAGAAAAACCTTACTCAAGATGACTGACCTGAAATTTTTTTTACATATTTTCGACTGAGTGCCCCACTGGGAATCAAACCCGGGAGCGCTCGTACCGAAGGCGAGAGAGTGTAAATCAAGCAAATAACTTACACAGTACAGTATATTTCGTTTTTAAGAATTTTTATTCGGAAAGGAAATATTTACACATAGATTTAGGTATTTATCGCTGAATCAAGACATTACAGTTGGAAAGAAAACTTTGTTGATAGAAAACAAAAACAGAATTGTATTTGGATTAATCAAATAAGACGCACTTCAATTATGCTGCGGACTAATCAAATTCACGCTTATTTTTACGTAAATTGAGAAAGAGCCTTATACCCATGGAAAACATTCATTTCGCGTTTACAGATCTTAAAAATAAAGCATTTGCGAAACAACAAAGAAAAAACTTTATGAAAAAGAAAATACTATTCTTTAATCATTTAGCATTAGTAAAGGATGTTATGAACATTCATATTAAAACGTAACCTTCCAAGCTAGATAAAACTTCACTTATTACGTGCAAGTTTCATTATTTTCCTATTTGACTTTCATCTTGGTAATTAACCTAGAACGAATTATATCAATAACACTCGAAAAATCAAACATAATGCAAGTCAGTCCAAATCAACATTTCCCGTGGAGAGTCAACAACATCCGCCCCAGTATTAGTGTTACGTAATAGCATGGCAGCAGGACAAGATTAAAGAGTTGACAATGTAACTACTTAAACTGGTCACAAAGCAACATTTTAAAATACCATCTGATCAAAAACTATTCAACTATTAAGGGTGTTGCGGGTCGCATCTTCTGCTTCGATATCTTCTTGCCTAAGCGAAGATCGCTCTCCCGGCAGTTATAAGCGGTAGGTTCAAAAAGACAAAGATGGATGAACGAGATGAATCTTTAGAGATAGTTTGATCTGAAATAAAGCAGAGCGTTGTAAATATAGATAATATTCGTGAAGAACAGGTGGGGATAAAGTGAAAATGAAGGAATCGATATTAAAGAGCCAGAACAAATGTATAGTGTGCGGAGGGAGAGGAGAAATGAAGTTGACAAGAGGAAAGGGTGAAAATATGGGGAGTATTGAGGGGAAAATGATAGAGATGGGGGGGGAAAACAGGATAGGGATGGAGATAGCAGGTAAAAGTATACGTATGGTGGATATGTAGCAGACGCGGTGCGAGTTCGAGGTAACTAGTGTATATGGGGAACGTTTAGGGGTAATATGAAGGTGTCGAAGTAAAGTTAGTTTTGGGAGGAGAGGGGAACAGGTAAGTTGGAAACGCTGGAGGCAGAATTTATCCAAGAGATATTTGAGGTAAATAGTTAAGGGTGGGACCCCAGTTTCAATATAAAGCGCGGTGGCAGCAGTTGTAATAGGAAGGCTAAGGGTACGGCAGAGAGTAGAATATTGGAGGGATTGGAAGCGGTGAAAGACCGTAGAAGGAGAAGAGGAAAGGAAGTGACCATATGTTAAAATGGGTAAGTAAACCTGTTTATATAACAGAAGGAAACAGAAATCAGAAGACCAGGTAGAAGTAGAAATAGACCGTATTAAACGTAGGAAGAAGATTTTTTTTATGTAAGAGTTGAAGGTCCAGTTTACAAGGGTCCAATGTAAAGAAGAGTTGAAGACTATTCCAAGATATTTAACAGAAGGGCGGCGGGGAAGGGTAATGACGGTAAAGGTAAGGGAGGGAAGGGCTGGAGTAAGTTAACGGGTAAAGACCAGAAAGGGTGTTCTTTTCCAGTTAATTTGTACGCTGTGGCCAGAACATCAATTGGAACATGTAGTAAAGGCAGGAATAAGTTGGGGTATAGCGAGTTGGGAGGAAGAAAAAGGAATATAGAAGGTTAAATCATCGCAATAACGGAGCACGAACGGATAGGAGCCAGAAAGAGGTTGAATAAGAGAGGAGATAAGACAGGTCCTTGGGAAGTGGTACGTCCGGCAGAGAGTTGCAAACCAAGGCGAATATATAGGGTACGTTGGACCAGAAGGTTGTATATAATACGTAGATATTTAGAAGAAAGCCTTGTTGCCAGGGAATATCGATGAGGTCATAAAGGGGAACAAAATCATAAGCAAGGGAGAGGTCAATAAATACGGTAGAAAGCAAGCCAAATATCGAAAATAAGAAAGGAGAGGCAGTTAGAGACACTGGAACCAAGTCTGCAACCGTATTGCTGTTTAAAGAATAAGAGTTGATGTTCGGATAACCATTGAAAACGTTGTTTCAGATGTTCAAAGATCTTTAGGAGACATGAGGAGAGAGCAATAGGGCGATAATGATCAGTGATACCAGGTGGTTTAGTGGGTTTGAGAATAGGAATTATGAGCTAGTTCTTCCATGGAGAAATGCGTTCGGAAGACCAAACAGTAGTATATAGGGTGAGTAAAAACTGCTGGTACGTTGGAGGAAGGCGTTGTAAGTGACGGTAGCTGATGTCATCATTACCAGGGGAAGATTGGGGTAGACGAGATAAGATAAGAGAGAGTTCGGAGAGGGTAAACGGATGATGTAAGGGGCTGGATGATTCTGGTGTGTAAAGAGGAAAAAGCCAGAGAGCAGGGAAAAGGCACGTGACGGCGGCTAATTGGGAATGAAATTGGTGGAGCCAAGGAGAAAAAAGACATTCGCTACAGGAAGAAAGGCATGTCTTATTACGAAGGGAACGGTAAAGGGTCTAAATTGAGGAAACAGAGGAGCCATAACGAAGGGTGAAACAAAATTGTTGCCAGGTGTTACGTTGAATTTGGTGAAGAATGCGGTTTATGGTAGCTTGGGTGTGTTGACAGGCTTTGTAAAGTGATATACGATCGGGTGGCAAGGTAGGTTTTAAGAGCTTGGCGCCTCCTGAAAATCTCTTGCTGGCATTCACAAGTCCACCATTTGGGATTTGGGAGGGAAAGGTGGATGCGGGAAATCGATGGGTGGGATCGGAGTGTGAAAGAGAGAGCCTGGGATATGCGGGATGAAGGATGGGGTGAGATATCGTCAAAACAGGAAGAATACGTAGGCCAATCAAGGGTAGTGGAATATGGAAGAACTGAATTGGAGGAGGAAGGAAATGAAGAAGCAGCAGCAGCAATATGTAATATGATAGGAAAGTGATCATTACCGTACCGATCGGTAGAAATGGTCCATGTGAGGTGGCTAGAATAAGCAGGTGAACAAAATGTGAGATCGGGAAGCGGTAGAGAGTTCATGAGGTCGGGGCAGGCGAGTAGGAGTGCCAGAATTGAGGAGGGTGCAGGCTAGATGGGGACGTTAACGATTAAAGAGAGGATCCAGCGGGACTTGTAAATGGAAATCCCCAATACGTATGGTTACAGTTAACGTCGCCACTTAATATCCAAGGAGAAAGCAAATTGAAGAGATACTGCCAGAGAGAGAAGGTCGATGAACGTGAGGGGGAATATAAAGATTAACCAAAGTGAGATTATTAACTGTAACCATTTGGCATTAAACATCGGGATATTGAATGGGAGGGGGATGAAGAACGTAAGAAAGATGTTTATGGATGCCGATATTTATGGTCGGAGTGCCTCCTCGACTGTCAGGGCGAACATCATGAAACCAATGATAGGAGGGGATGTGGAACTGATAGGTATCAGACAATAGGTTTCTTGTAATAGGAGAGAAGATGAGTGAAGCAGGGATATGAGGTTATGTAAGGCGTACAGTGTGCTGTGAGAACATCATGTTCCATTGTACTGTATAAGATTGGAAAAAAATGGGCCGGATGATGTTAAATTGAATGTGATTGTAAAGTTTCAGGATGGTGACGCATGAATTATAGTCAGGAGGAGAAAATTTGTGTTGAGATTTTTCCAAAAGAGTAAGAATAGCAGACAGAGCGGAAGAAAAGGAAGGCGCTGGGTCTGCCGTATGTGACGGTTACCGAAAAGCTGTAACGGTACTTGGGAGGGGAGAAAATGCTAACGGAGATCGGTCCGGTAGTTTAGAAGAGGGCGGGCGTTAGCAGGGGAAGGAGAGGAATGGGGATAAGAGAGCGCTTTTTACGGGCAATGGAATGAGATGAAGAGGCAAGAGGAAGGCAGAGATAGCAGTAGAATAAGAGAAAAAAGAAGAGGAAGGGAAGGAGTATAACTGGAAGTGGGAGGAGAGGGTGATCTCCATTTAAGGAGCGTTGAGCAGGAGTAGCAGATAAATATTGGTGCTTGGCGTCCATGTAAGATAGGCATTCGGTGGCCATGAGGGTGTTAATTGAAGTTTCTGGGCGCTGAAGGTATGTTGCCGCATGGCCACCAGCACAGTGCTTACATTTGTGAGGAGCCGAGAAAGAGGAAGAAGACTGCCCGAGTTGGCCGCACGTAACACAGGATTGCTTTCCTTTACAGGCCTGTTTGAAATGGCCGTAATAGAGGCAATTGGTACATTGTTTGAGGCGTGGGATATAAGTTTCTACGGGGGGATGAAACTAGTATGGAGTGCAGTGGGAGGAGAGAGTATTTGCGTCAAAAATGACGACAATGATGCCGGTGGGGATAGAAAGGGAAGAGAGATCCGTAACGGACAGGTTGGGATGAGGGGATGAAGATTCAGAAAAAAAACTGCTAACAGGAGAGTCATCAGAAGGAGAGCGTTTGCGAAAAATATGGCGTATATGCAAAATAGAAGTGCTGCAACGCAAAGCACTAATGAGTTCATCATCCGTGAATGACGGGTCGACACTACGTAAGTTAATATGACAGGAGATTGCATAGTTGGGGATATAGGCACGCCAATTATGTGCTGTCAATAATGAATGTAGAAGGAAGTCATTAGCAGCTTTATCGGTACGTAAAAATACCTTTAAGGCATTAGAGCCGAGAGTGAATGTCAGTGATATCAGTAAGATTATTGGTATAAGAGAAGCCTACCGAGTTTCATAGAGTGTTGTTTTCCGAGGGAAGAAGTACGGGCAACATGTACTACATAAGGTCCAAGGTAATGATCTTTGTATAAGTTAATATTAGTATGTGAGTAGGGCACATTAGACGGATGCGAATTGGTAGACGTTGAAGGCTTAGAGGTGACTTCCAGGACCACGTGGCCATCAAATGTAGCTGCCATGTTATGGGGCGTTTACACTTAGTCGATTTGCGTTCGATTCAGTTGAATTGACGTCACTTTCAACTTAATCGACCGTGTAAACGGGACTTCAACTTAATCGCTTGTTGATCGAAGGCGACTAATCAACTGGCAACTGAATTAAAAGACGTTCTATTTTCTGTGGTTGAAATAATTGAACACATCCATCAATCTGATTCGGCCTAGTTGCTTCGATTTAGTGGCAAATGCAGCGAGTCGATTTAGTCGTGCGACTAAATCGACTGAGTGTAAACGCCCCATTAGGCAGCAAAACAAGCAGAAAACATAAATGCAGGAATAACACAAGAGCACTGCACAATAAGAAAATACAGGCTAGAGTAACACAGAACTAATCCATAACACTAGCACCACTATAAAAACACTACAGATCACTGAATGAAAGATCCGAACACGATCAGTGTACATCACCGCGTGTTTCAGCGCTAGACGTATTCAATGTATCAAGACGAAAATTTGCCCAGTCGATCAAAACACTTGTTTCGAAGCAGCAGGAATGAAAGATTTATTTTGTCGTTGATAACTATGCATGCAAGTATTTTGTTTGAAATTACTATGATCAAAATAAGAAAACAGCTGCAATTTAGAGGAGCATGTTGCTCTGCTGCCGTTGTGAATATTCACTGTCCTCCTTCCGTTGACAAACATTTCTGAGCATGTATTACAAGGCAGTAGCATTGTATTGTTGTTCCTTTCTACAGATACCACCACGACGTTTGTGATTGGTCCGTCTCTCGGTGACCTTAATAACCCCGTGACGTAGTTTTCTTTCTCAACATAATTTTCACGTGGTTTTGAACTGTCAATTTATTTCTAATTTTGACCATTGTATAAAAAGTGGGATCAATCGTAAGCATCATGATTAATGATTCCGTTACCTTACAGAAATCAAATGATGTCTTTTCACTACAATATGTTATACCACAATGAAATTTGGAATTTTATACTTCCTGGAAAGTTCTCTCACTCAGGTTTCTGATGCACTATTCCAGTCTTGCAATTTTTGAACTTCCCTGCTCTAGATATTTCAAAAATCGCAATATATCTGAGCGGAAACATGCAGTAAGTCTTAAAGCTACCAGTTTTGTTGTTCGACGAAAAACACTCGTTTATTTTTGAAATTATTTGTTTTCCTCTCAGGAAATTCTGTGCCAAAGCTTTAATTTATACAAAGCTCCCGTTCTGGGGAAACAGCGCTGTTCTCAGTCCAGCAAATGTAACAGTGCTGGCATGTAACAGTGAATATCAAACCCGGGTCTCCCAAAGACGCATACACTAACCATATAGCCACGAGAGAGCCCTACAGAATGAGTGACAAGGCGTCAAAGCATTTGATCGCGGTCAGATGTATGGACCACTCCATCTCAAACCGTGCGGGTGCTGGGCTTTCCAAGGGTTACCGTGTCAAGAGTGTACCGTGTGTGTGTGTGGATTCGGGCAAAACCACCACCGCCAGGTTCAACTGTTATGGTGTAAGATCTGTTAATGGCAGAGGCAGTCGGACAAATGGATAGATAATAAGAGCGGATAGACGGACCATATTGCAACACATAACTCGTCAATTGAATGCAGACAACAATGTCACGTGATCAGCTGTATCATACAAAAGCATGCGTCCCATTATCTTTGCTCAACACCTGACATAGGCAAAGGGAACTGCCATAGGACGCTCAAAGTATGGAAAAAGGTTACTTGGACACGAGTCGAGAGACCAGTTGCTACATGCCAATGGCCGGGTACAAGTGCGTCGTCAACCATATAAAGAAATGGATCACTCTTGCCAGCAGGGCACAGTTCAGGCTGGTGTTGATGGTATCCTTGTATGGGGACTGTTCACGTGGAATGAAATTTAATCCTTGGTACATTTGACAAACTTCCTCTCTGACGAACATTACAGGAACCTGCTGACAGATTATAATAATCCCTTTGTTCATCTTCAGCACCGTGCAGGCGACCTGTACCTACAGCAAGACAATGTTCCGGCCCATCCCGACTAGCTGATTGGTAAGATGAGCATTCCACGGATGTGAAGATGCTTGCCTGGTCTCCGAAGACCCTATATCTCGATCCCATTGCGCACATCTGGATGCTGTTGAGAGAAACGTGCGTGCCCTGCACCCTGCTCTGACCAATCTTCGTGGATTATAGGAGGCTGTGCAGCTATCATGAATCAGTATGGCTTCCCAACGCTTCCGGTGTCTTGAGAGTCCATGCCACGCCGCATCGCCGCCATCAAGGCAAATGAGGTGCTACAAGCTATTACCCAGGTATCTGATTCAATTGTCCATGAGTGCGTTAAAAAAAAAAAAAAAAAAAAAAAAAAAAAAAAAAAAAAAAAAAAAAAAAAAACTTCACCAAAACAATCTAGGAAAGAAAGCTATTGAAAATGCCCACCAAGCATTCCCTATCAAACTAACAAAAATCTCGATCTGGTTCAACATATTGGGAAATCGGAACTGGAACTCACAACTTCAAGCATGCCATCATTTTAATTACATTTCCTTAGTTCAATGATTTATAATTACAAAATAGTACCACAACTTGCTACCCACCGTCTTGACAGAAGACCTCCCTAGAGGTGTACAAGAATTTTTCAAAACCTATCTCTACGTTCTATAGTTGTGAAAAGATTCATCACGCTTTTGGTTCTATTAGGATGTCTTTTTGTGGGTGAGAGAAAAGAGTAGGTTTAAAACTGAAGGTAAAAAGAAATTAGGTGCCGTAGGAAATCATCATCTCTAGCGAAATATCAACCTTTGCTTCTTGTACCAAAGCTGCTACCTTCCAGCAAAAGCAACTGGACGTGAAAGAGTTTCCAGACATTGTATAATAGAAGATTCTCTCTGAATACAATTACTATTTATTTAAGTTGTCTCTGATGGTGTTCAAAAAGTTGAGTTCTTAATTCTACTGAAATACACCATCTACTTTTTTTTTTTTTTTTTTTTTTTTTTTAATATAAATATTTTGAGAAACCAAGTACAATAACGGAACACTGTTTTTCCTGTTATGTGCTTTTTTTTCTCCTTACATTTACATTGCCTGTGGTCGTGACAGTATGTTTTTAGTTTTACATTCGAATACTTTCTGTAAATACCAGCAGAAGCATGTAATTCATCGACTGAATCGAATTTAAGGTCCCTTTCCAGCACCGAGGCTGTATGAGACGGAGCTTATTGCTCAAGAGAAATGCGAATCACTAATCTGGTTTGTATTCGAGGCAAGTGCACCTACCTGAGACCACGCGCATCGGCCGCGAAGGGATACTACCGAATTAGTCTTCAAAGAACTATGGAACTGAAAGATATATATTTAGTAAATATAATTTCCGGGAGCACGATAACTTGAATACGAATTCGATATATATATATATATATATATATATATATATATATATATATATATATATATATATATATATATATGCTTCAGGAGCCCTATAGGTTAAAGAATATGACGTTAATTATTATGACGATGAAATTAACAGTGAAATAATTAGTTTGCATTTTTGCTGTTAAAGGTTCCGCGTGATCGAAGCTAAACTGGCGTTCTGCAGTGTATTCAATAACACTTACGAAGCAGTTAATGTCATATTTATTTCATAATTTTTGAGCCGGATACGTAAATTTGCAGCATCTAAAAAGGTGAGTGTATCATCTAAAGGAATATCTAGGAACCCTGAGTAGATACCTCCTATCCATTGAAATGTATCTTTTAGGTCCACAAATACTGGTATAAATAATTCTTAGCGTTATTGCTAAAGCACAAAAATACGTAAAATCACGCTGCCTAAAGCGTGCCTTACGACTCCAAATTCCATCCGTTATTTTTTCCACCGTACTCAAACATCAAATACAGATTAAGACTGCTGGTTTAATTTGCAGTGTAGTTCCATCTGTTTCAAAATACCGAAAACATTAAAAGGCAGCATTCTAATTTTACAATGTAACTTTTACAGTACTTGCAAAATGTTGAGCTAATATTAACAAATATTTTTAACCATTGATTCACTGTTAAATAATTCATTTGCAAGTCAACTGTGATTTCATGTAATACTTCGATGACCTACAGTTCAACAAGGAGAATTTCGATAATTGTTTAGATTATAGCATTTTGTAAGGCTAAAGAATTCAGGTTTTTATTTATTTATTATGAAAATATTAAAGTTCAACAAGTGGTTGTTGGGGCAGTCGGTGAACTGCACTGAGAAGCTCCCGGCGTGCAAAGCTGTGGCCGAATCGGGCCAAGCAGAGCCTATCCGTGACCTGATTAGGCCACCAAATATAGCGATTTTTATTCTTTACATGATGGTCTACCTGCCCACTAAATTTGGTTCAAGATCCAGCCAGTAGTTAACGAAAAAATAAAATACCGTGCCACATACAAGCCAAGGCAAACCTGTCCCTGGACGAGCTCGGCCACCAAATGTAGCGATCTTTATTCCTTTAACGATGGGCTACTTATCCACCAAATTGTGGTTTAGATCCGGCCAGTAGTTTCCGAGAAATAAAGTACCACATACATACATACCAAAACACCTACCTCTGGAGTGAAACTATAAGCTCCGTATGTCTACGTTGGGAACTAACGACATAACTTTCTAGTAGTACTTACAGAATATTACAATCTAAAATATTACGTCTTCTTGTGTAGTTTAACGTTCCACGATATGATTCAAATCTAAGGGAAATGGTAATAATGATGATGAACGAAATGATGGAATGAAGAAAATATGAAGAAACAGGAGAGCCCAAGAAAACCTACGCAATGTGTTTGTCCAGCACAAAGCGCACATCGAACCAGGGGTCTCATGCACTGGAGATGAGCGCTCTACCACTAAAGCCACCGCGGCCCTGAAACAATAAGTGTTGCCAAGAATTTACTGATTATTGCAGTTCCATAAGACATTTGTTACGTCATGCGTTTCGGCGACGTATTGTTCAACAATAAGGCTTTCTTCAAAGATATTTGAGATGGCCGTATTTTGAAAGTACTAAAAAGTCATACTTAAGTTTCAATGTATTATTCTATTTATTTACTGTCCTTTAAAAATGGTTCAAATACACTGTAAAGTGTACGTAAACAAATTTAAGAAGAAAAAAAGTGAAAGCAGATGAAGACAAAATGAACGGGAACATAAAGAAGTGTTACATTTTCTTTTCTATTTTCGTTTGTTGTTAACTTTTTCTTGTTAATATGTACATGGGTATGATCACAATCCACAAACCGGATTGAAAATTTACAATAACGAATGCAATTTTTAGGAAACCGCTGCATTCTTTGATAATTCTTTTAAGGATATGTTCCATGGATGTATCCAAAATTAACAAAATTTTACGATACAGTTTTGCTGTATGATAATACGAAGAATCTGTGAAAATCGTTAAAATACGTCGCCAAAACACTCTGTATATATTATCACAGTCAACGATAATTAATCACTATCAACGTTTAACGTTAATCTTTATCTGTGGCCGCCATTCACACTGTCTTCTTGAATAGTTTTAGTCCTCGTGCTTTCGTTACTTGCACCACTATTTTCTTCCCGGGTGACCGATTTATTGTTGTCGGCACCACTGTTGTCTTCTTGAGGAGTGCTGCTCCTGCCTTGTGACTGTTCATTTCCTACATTTTTCACTCTTTTCTGGACACCTTTTCGGTCGAGACCAAAGGCAGCGTATTGCTCAGATGACACACGCGGTTTCTTCTTACGAACAGTCCGACGTCTTTCTTCTCTTACGTCTGACTTCCAAAACGCATCAAAGGAACCTGGTGCTTGGTAGCTACGAAGAAAGAAAAAGAAGTATTATCAATGTGGTGAACAAATCTGCAAAAAAATAGAGAAATCCCAAAATGGAATTTTCAAATTATGAAAAAAAAAAATCTGCAGGCGATTCATCACATTTAAAAAAATAAAAAAAAAGTTCTATAAGCAAAACTGTGAACGGAACATGTATCAAAAATACCTAAAATAATACACAACATACTTAAAGGCTACAAAGTTTATACAGGCAAATTTGCTTTAAGAAATTAATAAAATGAACAAATATTTAAAATTCAAGCAAAATTCAAAATTGAATTCTTAAAAAATTTTAACTCATTTTTTAACGCTGAAAAATTGTTTAACACGTTATAAGAATTGTTATATGGATTACGAAACACAATAACCCGTTTCCAAGTATACCTATGTTATGGTGCCAGCAAACTCCTTTCAGGTCTCTGTGAACATTAAAAACTCAAAATGCTCCATTACTTAACCAGTCAAAATCTAACAAAAATAATTGCTTTTGTTGCTCTAATCAAGACAATGAGAAAACTATATTAAACATTGCTGAAGGACTTCACAAATCATTCTTCAAAAATTTTATCATTAATCATAGCATTTCTTTCTTTTTTCTTCTTTCTTATTTATATTCAATTTTCTCTAAGCACTCTAGATTTTCTGTGTTTCATTTCAGTATATTTATTTTTTTCATCTCTGAATCTACGTTTCTTGTCCTTTTCTCCTGGAGACGGAAGCCACATTCAATTACTGAAATAATAGAAGAAATTCCCTATTTTACGAAACTATAGATAATATTTTAAATGGATCAAAATATACATACTATCAGTACAATTAGTTGATGAAATCGCTGAGTTTTTAAGCCAACCTAGTCTGAGATCTGCAGAAAGCACTTTGAGAAATTCTTCTATCTAAACACTCATGATTCTGAATTGTGCAGTACTTGCACATCGAATTTTAATAGGTGCAGAATTTGAAATGCAGAATGGACCTACTAGCGATCTGTCGGCAATTTGTGGAAGTAATCTTTTCAACAATCAAGTAATCTTTTCGGTTGCAGATACTCTGATTCGGTGAAGGGGGCTTTTCCAAAATGTGTATCCCCGAAAACTACAGCCGTTTTCACTATATTCGATTTGGCCGGATGGCTAATCGAACTTCTATGGTTGCTGCTAAATGGAATCTACTAGACCGAATTCGATCGTTGGAGTCTATTCAATTATTTCAACCACTACTGAATGCTGTTCTAGACTTGTTCTCCTCTGGTTGATTCGAAGTCCACTGGGTATTTCAAAGATGTCCAAGAGGAAACCTATTAGAACAATATCCTGTGCTACAGCAGAATAATTATTTGTTTTAACTATTTGACGACTATATGGTGCTCTCATATATATATTAAATTTTAGTCTGTAGTTCAACAATTATTGTTATTGTTAAATTCATTTGCTATATTATCGACTCTGGTCACGAAGTTCCGGTAAAAAGCATTATTCGTACTCTATAATCTCTTACTTTCCTCATACGATTCTAGAACAAATAATTACTTCCAAAACACTTGTGATCGGAAGTCACGCTTTATTTTGATGTTCCTCGCCCACTTTTGCTACTTTCATTACGCAATCTTGCAAACTGCGTTATTTCAGAGAAGCAACGACCTCAGAAAAAAGCACGCGATTCAGCCGATGAGCTGAAGATGTGTTTACACAGTTGACTAAGGCGAAAATGATGCCAGTTCAACTGAATCAAGTAAGTGAAAACGTCCTTTCAGCTAAACCGCTTTCTCATACCCCAAACACAACGTTATAACTACAGGAAATCAGATCAGAATGTAAGAAAACTACGTGATTTAAAATAAAGTAAAATGTGATTAAAAAAAAAAAAAAAAAACTCAATTTTCATTTCTTATGGAAGTTTCTTACGGATTTACTTCGTTAAATAATAAAAGAGCGAGTTTGTTAAGCACATTTTAATCCACCACCTATAAGTGTGGTAATATAGGTTTCAATATTAAGCAAATAGTTTTTTTTTTTTTTTTTTCAGAGTTATCGAAATATTTTGAACAGCTGATTACAAATATTCATTGAGTTTGTAGTAGGCAAATGCATTTGTTTCACTTGTTGGTGGTGTAGCACCTGAAAACCAGAAAATTTGCATGTTACATTATTTACTACTGTATTATGAATTTATATATAAATGCTTTTCCATGCGAATGCATAGTAGCACCCTTACTATTGCAATTGACATATCGTAGAAGTAGTAGCTTTATCTTCCTCCCCATGACAACTGACCAACTTACGCGGCTGCAGCTCTAGCTCCTACATCAGGCATTTATCCATAATTATTAAAATGTTTTCTTTCATTTGCTATAAGAAAATCATGTTCCTTTATCAACAGGCCGTATACTTTAATCTGATATCGGTATGTTTATACAAAGATGCTTACTGTGGACATACTTACCCAGGCTCTTCAACATTTAAAGCATCCTTCGATAAAAGAATATGAATTGTGGGTATTTCTCGAACTACCACCAGTTCATCCAAGTCTTCAACTTGTGGCTCCCAATGTTCTTCAACCCTGATAAGAATATGGATTACGTAAGAAATGATTACGTAATTAAAAGATTATGAAAAATCAGAACAGAAACACGTAAACATCTACCTATCAACGGTCACGCACTGACTTAAGGTTTAAATAAGCTTAAAAACAAGTAGGAAAATATGCCCCAAATTTGTACAATTGTGCAACAAACAGAACATTAATTTTCGTGGCTACTGTAAGTTCCTTTGCGTTCTATGGGTTACACAATTTTCACTCATTTATCAACAAGGTGAGTAACTTATTTCGAATATGATAAAGCATATAATTTCTAAGATGAGAGAATAGTTTTCCCTCTACAGTAAAATATATAAAGAATACTTTTCTTTCGTACTAATATCTAATTAATAATTGCGAGTGTCAATAATATCAAGTCAAAATCCGAAACTTATAAACTGAATAATACAAAATATATTGTTGCAGGTTTCGATTGTTGGATTATTTACATTACGCTACAATTTATTAGTTACCTACGTCCAAGTTGAATGATGGGTCTAAACTATACACAAATATTTCTTTTTATCTGTGTTGTTATGTAAAATGTTCACTGTACTATGTGCTTCCATTCAAGTTTGTTATCGGATTGTTACGGACACGAGTTTTTCGCACTAACAATTTGAAAATTTCGCGTTTCGTTTTTCATATTTCGCGTTTTGTCGCATTTTCCAAGTAAAGTTTCGCATTTTTAGCTCTTGTTGGAAAACATTCCCTGACATTTTTACAATTGTTCCTTTTATTCATAGATCACTACGAAAATAAATCATTAATTACCTACAAACAAAATACACTGAATATTTCACTTATAGAAAATAATATTTAAAAAAAAAATCAAATTGAAGGAAAATCAGTAACTAAACTTACTATGAGTAGAAAAGTTTTACTGTCTTCTAAAAACACATAGGCACAAGTTACATTTAAGCATTAAACATAAGCATGTTACATGTTTCCATATTTTCCTCCTTCATTGTTGTACGTTTGTCACTTATCAGTAGTCCATACTTGGAAAAAGAAAACCTCTCACAACTGGCATTACTTGTTGGAAGCCACACATTATGTAACTGCATTTACAACAAACTTCCATAATCATCACTTCTGAACTCCCCATCCATGTTCTCTATGGCCGTGTCCAAATCACCCAAAATGCACCGTTCATACCACGTTCTACCGTTCCGTCAGCAAAAAACTAGCCTTTTTAAATTAATGAAAACTATTTTAAAATTTCGCGTAATTTTGCGTATTGTTAGAAATTTCGCGTTTTGTCGCGCAAAGAAAATCAATGAAAATACACATAGAATATCATAAAACGTAAAGAAACTGGAAATTACTTAGTTCTGACGCTTTTCGTTTTATCGCGCATTGCGAAAAACTCGTGCCTCTACGGATTGTAGATTCAGCAATTGTTTTCATTATTTACAAAATCTCTTAACAAGCTCCAAATTGTTGTATTTGTTATCTAGTTTATTTACACTAAACTGTCATTGTGGGTATGGGCAAAGTATTTGGTCATATGACCAAGTTGGTCGCTATCTTGAATCCAAGTCCATTAAAAAAAAATGGAAGGGGGAGGATCATGCGATATATCGATTGATACTAGCAAAAACTCAAAAAACGATGGTAGCGTGATATCCTACCTGAACACAAGGATGTAGTTAATAATCGAGCTTTTCTGGAGAAACATTTGGAGATAACGACTTTTACATAATGTGCTTGAAACATTTCCCGTGATGAGTCCATGTGAGTATTATGTGCTTTTTCCTGTCCGCGTGTACCCAAAGGAGAACGTTAGGTCGAATGTTATCACATGCGTCGTGATGCGCTGCCGTAGGTGATGACTGATCTAGATTTCCACAGTATGAACTATTAACTTCACGTGACCCCTACGTAAAAGTTTAATAATATTAGATTGTGGAAACATGGTAGGGCACTCAAGTAGTCTTCGGTGACCCATCCACGTTCCAGGGAGCTGCATTTACAGGTACTTCCGCACGGCGTTGGTTTAGTGGATTCGGGTGCCATCTTGCTGAAAGAATTGGAAAAATGACATAAGAGTGCAAGCAATGCTGGCATAACGGACTGATCTAACTCTGCTGATATTCTGGGTCATTGAGAATAAACGATTATTCAATAATCCATGTTCCCTACATCTCGCAACATACCAGGAGCTCTACTTCTCCATGGGCACACCGCTATCTTAAGGTAAGATTTTATTCTATCGTCGTTTTCTTGAGGTTTTGCTAGTGTTAATCTGTATATCTCATGACCTTTCTCCTATTAAAAATAAAAAAGACTTGGATCCAAGGTGGCGAGCAAATGGTCACGTGACCAAAAATTTTTCCTACATTCACAATTGGCATTTCTGTGTTTGCCCGGTCGACACATGCATACACCAGCCATTTACAGCATTTGTTCCATGTAAATACATAAAATAAATATTTTAAAAGTCATGACTTTAGGTTTTAATTTCCAAGCAGCTGTACTAAACTACAATATCTACCTAGGAAAAACTGCTTTTATGGGTAATTTGCTTGAGTTATAATGGATATAAAAAATATCAGATTTAAGTTACATATTTAACGGTGATAGGCAAAACCCCAATTCTACTATAATAATTTCTTGTACTTGAGGCTTATGCTGCGCTGAGCCTAGGAAGAATATATATACAGAGTGTTTCAAAACAACACCGCAACGTTTGGAACGTGATTCCTGATACCAAGATAAGACGAAAAGTATAGACCAACTTGGGTGCACAAATGCTTCCTTTTCGAGTTATACGCTACCGAAAACATGAAAAAATAAACTTTAAAGGTCCATAGCTTCAAAACTATGAGACTTACCGTAGTCGGGTCAATATTCTACTTTGGAACTAATATGTGCCCTATCCAAAAATACATGTTTCAGAATCATAAGGTACTCACGCAATAATTTCAAGTAGGGCCTACTCACCAACTACCTCTATGAAAATTGTTGCGTGAGTACGACAGGATTCTGATACATGGATATTTGGATAGGGCACATATAGTTCCTAAGTGAAGTCTTGACACGACTACGGTAGGTCCCATAGTATTGGAGTTATGGACCTTTAAAGTTCATTTTTCGTATTTTCAGCAGCCTATCCGAAAGGAAGCGTTTGTGCACCTAAATTGGTCTATACTTTTCGTTTTATCTTGGTGTCAGGAATCACCTCCCTAACGTTATCGATGTTGTTTTGAAACATCGCGTCAGCGTTTCACGAGTAATATGCGTAATTTGGTTACAAGATGATGATAGCTTAGGTGTACTGTGTTCTGTGGTTTCCTGGATTTGACTCGTGTTATAATGCAAACAGAAATGACAGGGATATTTAAAGGTGATAAAAAACTTGAAAGAAATTGGAAATGCTGATTTGCCATGTGGACCTGTAACTAGGATAGAGGTGGTTTAATTGGTGAGGACGAGTATATCAGAAAAGGCTACAGAATTAATCAGAAGCGAATGTTACTACAATACAATGTAGACAACTGAGAGCTGAACTGTATAAGAATTATACAAGCCTTAAGAAACAGGATTACAACATTCGCATCGACTTTGTAAAATCATGTTTAGTCGGTAAGTTGGATTGAATTATTTTTCAGGTAAGACTACTTTTCATGTGTCATGTAGTATAAATAGACATAACACTAATGTTTGCGGACACCAGTTACCCACATGAACTTGAAACGAAACAGATTAACGGAACAGTTCCAATAATAATATGTGATACGCTATTTACATCGAACATTTACTACGTTCATTATTCTCCGAGGACACTGGTAATGCGTACCTGCAAATGTTAGGAACATTTCTGATTCTACAATTACATAGACTAAGAATACATAACGTTTACTTTTGAGAAGACTTCCCCTCCTCACCTCTCAAAGAAACCAACATCACTTTTTAGGTGAGACATTAGCTAGATGAACAATTTACTAAGAAGCGAATTGAACAAGGGATCCACTTTTGGTCTGCAAGGTCTTCAAATTTTATCCTCTGCGACCTACAGCTGCGGCAGTATTAAAACAAAAGCTGAACACAGAAGCAAGTGTATGAGCCTAAAACAGAACTGATAAATGCTCCACATTTGGTGGAATGAAGTCAATTAAAATGCGTTCGTTATGTGATCTGTTTCTTTACCATTAACCAGGCCCGTATTTAGGTAAGTGCTATTCTGTGCCCGAACACAGGACAGCAAAATTTTGGAATACGTTTTAAGATTCACAATAAAGTATAGTAATATTTAAAACTAGCAACTCACAGAGTGCCGCGCAAGAGCGAGAAAATATGTTAATTGTTTAATTCACTCTAATTGCAGTAGTTACTAATTAGCTAACTTATCTGATTATTTTTAAAAAGTCATCCTCTCCCACCCGCACCCCAACGGGTGGCGATGAACTTGGATATCATGAAAACTGATACCGTTAAACTTAGCGACCTCGAAAACTATGAATTCTACACTAATATCTGTCGTCGATTCTTCCAAAATCTCGCCCCCCACCCTGAGGAGTGGAGAATGACCTTGAAGTTGAATTGGATTAAAACTGTCACTATTCATTTTAACGGCCCCAAAAACTATGAATTCAACTCTAATATTGGTCGTTTTCGGGAAGGGGAGGCAAATTATTTAGAGCACAGGGGCGCACAACATATAAATACGGGCCTGGTGCCATTAACAAATAACTTTTTACTTACTTTCGGTAGCATATCTTATTAATCTGATGCACTGTCTTGTATCTTCGTTTCATTATTTCTGCACAGCTGATAGTTTTACTAACCGCTGGGCCAGAGCCACTCCACACAATCGCTTGCTCTCCTTTGAAAGCTTTCATTGCATAACCAAGTAGATTCCGCATCTTGCTCCCAGGGTTGACCTTCATCCACAAGAACTGTTGTGGTAAGTTCGGAATTGGGATTTTCTCTCTTTCCAAAGGTTCTTCCACATTCTTTCCCTTCGTGTAGTTCTCCACTGAAAAGAAAATAATGTATTACAACATTAACGCAGATTTGCAATTGGTTTACCAACATTTCCCATACTTCCCAGAAAGTTTGAAAAAACATCTAATAACGAATAAAATTTATCGTTTTGAAAAATATTTGATAATATTGTTTGTAAATCAAAGGAATAAAGTTTTTGCGTATATACATGAAGCTGCAATCACTTCGACACCTTTCAGCCTATGAACTTCTGGTGTCTTTCACTGACACTTTCATAGAAGCTGCAACAAGTTGCTCACAAATATAGTTTGAAAGTAACACTTAAACCTCCGTTGAATTTAGAAAGGAGTTTCTTAGAAAGACAGAGTACACAAATTGCTACATGGACAAACAGAAGATTTGAGGCACTCATTTGGTAACATGTCAATATCAGCAAACTAGGTTGCCTAAAAGAAACGTATCTGCCTGAATTAAAGTAGATATAAGGAACTCTAGAGACCAAAATGTTGCAGTACTAGAATTATCCACACAATTAGCTGTGTCTACGCATACATCAATAATAATGGACACGCACTTCATAGGACTATCATACACAACGAAAGATGAGACTTCAGAATCTTACTTCATTAGAACAAGAGCACCGGAACTCAATCTTGATCGTAGTTCATTAGATGGAAGTTGAAATTACGTTATTGAACTGTTTAATGCGACGAAAAATCACTAATCATCAGTGGGTATGGCGAATGCAGAAAGTTTCATAGTTAACTTAGAATCATAGAATATGTATCATATTGGGTTTAGCAACTCTGAACCAACATGATGAAGTAATTTGAAATACACTCACACTCTTGTCAGTTTATGACAAGAATCGTATATTCATTTCATTAATGTGGTTGAGTGAACAGCTTAAAGACGAATAGTCAACCTAGTGTTAGTTTCATTTAGTGATTGGATATTCTTACAACGTGAAGTAAGTTGCTACTTCTTAAAAAAAAAACTTGAAATGTAAAGATTTTGATTTCTAGGAGATATGTGCCAGTAAGACACAAGAGGTCCATTAAAAGTGTCGAAATAAATAATATATATATATATATATATATATATATATATATATATATATATATATACACAAAATAAGAAGAATACGCAAGGTACGTAAAACCTTTCCATTTACTACACGTATGTGTGTATTATACAAAATGAAAACTTTGTAACTTTTTGTTTGTTAATCATTTAAAAAGAAAAAGAAAAAGAAAAAAAAAACAATTTGGAAAGCTATTTCAACACGTATATATATTATTTAAATCGAAATTTACTCAAATCGTGACATATTGACTGTTCTTTCTACATACGTTTTATATTACAACAATAGATCTTATAATACGTAATATACATCATGCACAATTTGTAACAACTCAGTGTTGTCATTGAAAGCACTACAAATGATAATAAAATGTAATGTTAGGATTAGTGAGACTATTATTAGAGATAGCTAACACACACTGAGAGGTCTGCCATTATCATGATCATTGAGTAAAAATGCAAACTTCTACATTTTATTTACAGTAAGTTAAGTGGAAGAAACTGAATAGTACACTCAAATTGGACACAAGAGAATAATTCAGCATATTGCAGCTGACTATAATTTGTAATTGATATCAACAGTATCAGGAATGAGATAAACTAACACTAACTGATAAAGGAAGTAATGTCCGTTTAGATAAAAAATTGGAACAACAACACAGCAAGTACTTTTATATATATTTGTTGCTGCTTCACAGGCACACATGAACCAGCTAGAATTAAACTGCAAGTTCAGCGTGGAGTTGACAAGAGTCTAGTATGGGTCATTGGAACTTTAATGGTGAAAAAAGATTCAGAATTCTTTGGAGTGCGGCTCTTATGAAATATGACGATGTACGAAGGTCACTACCAGCTTTGCTGGCAAGCCAGTAGCCATGCGGATTATACTTATCACGATATTCAAAAATAACATCATACAGCGCTCTGACATTTGATTTTCTGAGCACTACTATTATTTATTTATTAAAGAAGATTTCAGATAACAGCTGAAAACCCGATTACTAATTGATACGATGGGATGAATACCTACAAACGGCAAATAAGAAGATTCTTGAACCTTGAAACATCTGACAGACACTGTCACTTCACCTCTTCCTCAGCACAAGTGAAGAAAACTTGCTGCTACGTAAAAGACGATGAAGTAAATAGCTCGTTTATCCTGCAGATTAAAACTGACAGAATGAATTTGGAATTTAATGGTAGAATTCTCAATTTTATAGGCAAACTAGAAGATCCCGGCTTCGCACGGGAAAATTACTGTTTCTGGCCAATATTTGAAAAACAAAGAACTGAGGAGAGTAAATAATGTCCTGCAACGTCTTTGGCGTTGCCCCAGTCAATTCCCTAGCCAGCTGACATGTACGTTCTTGATTAAATTTGCTCTTAAATCGCCAAGATTGTCACTAATCAGGTTAACGATCCCAGAACTATCAAATCGATACTAACCTAAGTCAGCTTCAACATTTTTCATTCCTTCCCCCCCCCCTCCTACAGGTATCTCACTTCACAGTATTTTCTTCCAGATTGTAAATCATTTGTGTAGAGTAAAGTTGTTTTTATAAATGAGTTTACCTACCAAGTTTCACCTTTCCGTCGTGAGAAGATCGTAGGATACTCTATTTTTGGTACCTTTTCTCCTTTTAAACCCTACCTCTTCCCTTAGGCTACACATTAAAAAATTCTGAATAGCCTGGTCCTTTCGATACAATTACTTAGAAGGATATCAAACCAATGATGTGCACTTGCATACCGGACAAATCAATTCATTTTTTTGGATGAGAAAAATCCTTGGTATGTGCTTCTATGTAACATCACAAACCTGGGTGACAGACAACTTGTTTTTAACAGTTAGTCGAAAAGACATTTTACAATGATTATTATTAAGAGAAAGGAAAATCTCAAACGAAATAAACCAGAGCTTATACAAAACAAATCCAATCCAAGTATGCTTCAAGTAGGATTGAGGACAAATATGAGAAACACAGTAACTGGACATCGGGACACGAATACGAAAGCTCCTGAATACGAAGCACAAATATTTACAACTCCCTTACGCCCACTTAATAAATAAAATGATACGTTTCCTATGTTTAAGTAGAAGAGCGCACATAAAGACACCGCGAGCTACGCTAACTTCTCAACGGGAATCGAAACTATGTCTCCCGAACAAAAGAAAAAAATGTTAACAATATATTTTAACTCCAAGATGGTGGATACATACCAATTCTTTCCCTTCGACTTTATGTGTAATGCATCCAGCAATTGTATATATAGTAATGGTACACGAAAGTACTAAGCAGATAGGTACTTAGGATCAGGTTACAAATGGTGTCATATTAGGAATCGCATGAACTTTTTTCTAGATTAACTATCCTCGTTGTTGGTAATTTCGGGAAAAGCTTCGTACACAATAATTAAAAGACATCATTTACCCATCCGCTTTAAAGGAAAACCAATTTGATAAGCTTTTCTACTTGCTTCGATTGGACATTTGAAATATGAAAACATTTTTCCAACTTCAAACTGTCAACGGAAAAAAAACTCAATGAATGTTGGAAAATTCGTTTTCCTTTCAAGCGGGAAAGTAAGTAATACATTATTTTAACTCTCATAGTGTGCTCTGCGCGACAAGTTCGATACGTGGTTGCTAGATTTGGGATTGAAAACTTCAAGATCAGCTGGGTGTTTGAACACTTGAATGGCAGTTTGATTTGATTTTGAGTTTAACGTCTCATTCAGCAGCGAGGCTATATGAGACGTGGACCTACTGATTAACGTGGAATCCAAACATCAGCTTCTGCCGGGAATCGAACCCGGGACTCCTACGCCAAAACTTTACTGGTAGTGTATTCATAATATTTAAACATATAAATGAATTGGAGAATTTATTTTGGTTTGTGAGGTAGAGTGAGTGAAAGTCAGGTGAGGGGAATAGCTGAAGTTAAAAAAATACTTGCTGTTTTTGATGTTGTAAGCGGCACTGTATGCAGAGGCGGAAGGGACTATTTGGTAGAGAGATACACTTGTTATGATTTATGGGGAAAGGTAGTATGGACATGGTTCGTAAATAACAAGATTGTCATATATCGTGTTTTAGTTTTATCGAGTTATACAAAAATAAGGAGTGTCAGTGTCTAGTAAACAAGCGAACAGTTTGTCGTACGTGTAGAAACGAAATTGAAACTACAGGAAAGAATATCCAACAAAATCTATTTTAGTACTTTTTTGGATGGCATTTAGTATTTCCCCCAAAACTGCGCAACACACACGCTACGCATTTTATGACATATAAAGTGTCTTTCCACTATCCTCGTGTATGCTTACACCCACCGCCGCTGACACGCCTGTTACGGATTCGGTTCGATAGGATTCGTGCTTTTTAGTGTCCACCTAGCACAAGCTGATTCATGTTCTACGGATTAATTTTTATGCCATATGTCCACACTGTATTTCGAACAATAATCACTACCAAGTGTGTCAGGTCACAGCCTAGCATTTTGGGAGAGAAGCTAATATACCTTTTCTTTTATTTTCGTGTGTTCCAGCGAAACAGCAGTAATGCCAAGCTCAGTGTTATACAGAAGTTTGATTGATTTCAACTGATGGATTACTGAATGACTACGTAAACCTGCGTCATAAAGCGATGCATAACGCATATTATTTTATAATAATAGTAGTATGTTCACTCACCTATAATATTCCTTCAATACTTATTTTTTAGCCTATATTTCAACTGAACTATAGATCAATCTTCCGACGAGTATCTTGTTAAGAAGCACTGAAGATCGACTCTCAAAGGGATTGAAAGTTTTTCCGCTGAACTTAGCTTCTGATCTAACTTCCAATTCGAGATCTTTCACCGTAAAGCTGAGCAGTCGAGCTCTGAAGATCAACCAAGACGACTATGTTCGCAACGCAGAAAAGAGTGAGACTCCAGTGATGTGTACCAGCCACGACGTCTATAGTCGCGTAGACGTCCTGGGGTCGAGATCAGATATCTACTATATGCAGCAGCCACCGTCATCCTCCGCTGAGGTCCTGGGTTCAATGCAGTCATCGTAGCCACACAAAGAATTTTGTTGTGGGCAGAGACCTTACTTCAACGCAGTCCGTCAGAGAAGTCATCATTTGGAAGAAGAACGTGTGGTGTTATCAGTAATATCAACGTATTTCATTTAGTGCGCGCTAAATACATTTCAATTCATGTGCTAGTGAAATGAAGAAGCTGTTTTCCACAAGAGGTCGAGAATATATAAGTAGCTCAGCAATGTAAACTAGTGTATAACAGAATGTAGATTCACTCGTAAGGTAGCACTTGTCTTTGTTTCATACTAGTAAAGCTACACTTGTAAAATAAAAATACAGGTCTTCTATACGGTACTGTGCACAAATACTATACCGTCAGAAAATATCTAACACAGTTCTTTTTCATATGTATTTACTTATTTTAACCAATGTATAGCACTTGTAATGATTCCTCACTATTAACCCTACACTTATAAACAAAATACAGCTAGGTAAGAGCAAACTTTGAGTAGAACAACTGATTTTGGGTATCTTTTAGTTTCTCCCCCAACCATGCAAATATAAGATCGCCAGTGTTACTTACTTGGTAAAACATAGATGAGTGACCTAAAGAGGTTACAAGTCTCGCAGAGCTCATTTTGGTATTGGTTACTATGAATGTTCTTTTCAAAGTGCACTTTTGCCTACAAATATATTACTTAATATTGGCAAGGTTCTAGATCACAGGTCCTCCTTCCATTTAGCTGTACTTAAGACTGAAAACAACGTGCCCTGATGAGCTCTAACCTGCCTTCACTCGTTGACGCTCGCTCGACAATACTATTTGGATTAAGTATTAAACTTGGTAAATGTTTAGCAGACGGGACCCAGAAGTCCGTACAAAATTTACGGGAGAAATGGAAGATGCAAGTGATAGGACCTAATATAACCTAACCAAAACAAAACTTACTTAAACTAACCCAATATTAATACAAATAAGCAAAATTGTATCATTTTTTCGAAAATTATGCCGGACTTCTATGCTTATATAATCCTACATACATTAACCGAAACTAAGCTAAAGTAAACTAATGTGAACAGAAAGTACCGAAGTTCCACCATTTTTTTAGAAAAAGTAGCTGGACCCCTTCTGCTAAACATTGTCCTTAAACTTTGGTAGAGAAAGGAACCAACCTAGCTACTAAGCTATATTGGGGACCTGTGTTCTAGAACCTTCCCCTTAATATTTAATTCTTTCCCTACAGAAATATGTTTTTTATAAAGGGTTAACTGCTGTATCGCCGGACCAATTTTGGAATATTTACATAAATGAATTGGGGAATTCATTTTTATTTGTGAGGAATAGTGAGTGAAATAGTTAAAGTTAGGAAAATACTTGTCGTTGTTTGTCGTTTTCGATGTTGTAAGAGGCACTATATGTGGAGGCGGAAGGGACTACTTGGCGGAGAGGTACACTTGCTACGGTTTATGGAAAAAGCAGTGTGGAAATGTTGAGTAAATGAGAAGATTGTCACATAAACTTATTATGTTTGAGTTTTATCGAGTTGCAGAAAAGCTACGGAGTGTCAATTGTTGAAATTGCGTGAGAGGCATAGCCTACTAAACAGGCGAACATTTTGTCATAAGTGTACGAATTGAAACTATACAAAGGAAGAATATCCAACCAAGCGTAATTTAGCACATTTCGACACTTTTTCGTACGGCATTTAGTATTTCTCACAAAGCTGTGCAAAACAAAAGCCATGCATTTTATTACATATAAAGCGTTTCTCCACTATCCTCTTTTATACATGTACCTACCGCCGCTGACGCGCCTGTTCCGTACGGAAGCATCCCTTCGGGTCCCATGCTGCGCTGCTGTCGTAACTCGGTTAGATAGTGCGCTTTTGCAGTGGTCACCTAACACAAGTTTGTTCATGTCTTATGTACTAGTTTTTATGCCATACTTCCACACTGTATTTGAGCAATAATCACTACCAAATGAGCCAAGGTCACAATCTAGTATTTTCGGAGAGAAATTAAACAGTATTCCCTATTTTCTACTTTCATGTAGTCCGGCAATACAGCAGTAATGCCCTCATAAATATGAAGGGTTCTACCAAAAACAAAATTTACAGGTAAAATGTGGTCAAACACTTTTCGTAAAAGAAGTAGAGTGTGAATATAAGTAATTTCTGTCATTAGATATCATATGGAAATACATTTTCAATGGGAGTGAACGTATTCTAAGTGTAGCTATTTACTGAAGCGGAAGAATACTAGAATAAGAAAAAGATGGAAATAAACAGCGGAAAGGTTCTGTTCGTGATAGCAATGGACATTTCAGATGGATATAATGTAAACATACGACTTTATTACAAAGAATTTTGTGATAAAGAGCGTCACATTATAAAAGTTTTTGGGCAAGTCTTTACTTTGACTCCAACTGTGACTTTAATCGGTTCTTATAGGTTTAGTAACATTGTGGCCCTTGTACTTATAGTATAATTCTTAACTTCGTATAGTAACATTGTGGCCCTTGTACTTATAGTATAATTCTTAACATCGTATAGTAACATTGTGGCCCTTGTACTTATAGTATAATTCTTAACAGAAGTCACAGTTGGAGTCAAAGTAAAAATTTGCCAGTTTTTGCAGCGTCATGGTATGTTGAAACGTAAAACCAACTATGCGAAGTGTGGAAAAAAAGTAAAAATTCAAAACACGAATTTCTCCTCGCAGTGGGGCATTTGTACCCGGGAAACTTATGAAGCCATTTTGAAAGTAAGAGCTGTTACGGCTATTTTAGCGTTTTTGCAGGTGAAAATTATTAGGGATATTTTATGTATTTCTCCACTGTTCTTGTTTATGCGTATGCCCCCCGTCGTTGACGCGCCTGCTTCCTACGGACGTACCCCCTCGCTCTGCTCGGGCCCCCCTTCTGCGCTCCTGCTCTGACTCGGTTATATAGCATTCGTGCTTTTAATGGCCACCTAGCACAAGATGTTTCGCGGTTTATGCATTAGCTCTTCATTTAGTGCATGCTCTGCAAGAAGAAATCGGAAAATGCAATAAATGTGTGAAAATATGGTAGAGCTGCCTCCTCGAGCTAATATGAATTTCGATGCCGAGTACTGAATTTTGCCTATAAATTTTCCAAAATATAGTGTGCCTATACTTGATCAGCACCGAACTTTACTGCTTACAAACATGTTTTGGATATAGTATACGACAGTACCTCATCATTTAGCGAGGACTCACGAAGTGCAGTCTTTTACGGATTATTCATTGAGGATTTAGGAACTTGAAAATGAGGCAACAAGGCGACTTTCATTTAATTACTGAATAATATAAAATAAAATGTACGTCGGTTTCCGTTGCGTTTCGTTGTGTTTTATGGTTTGCGAAGAATAATAATGTGCCCTTGTACGTAGTGTATGAGTATATGTGGGGGATTTGAAACACATATCGCATGTCACGTGCACGTGGATGCTTCTTAATGTTGCACTACGTATAAAAATATTTTTTTTTTTCATGTAGAAGTGGTAATGAAACACATAAGGGTAATAGTTAAGAACAGCTACTTCTCATCTCCCGTGCACGAGGATACATCTTACTGTTGCACTACCTAAACACGCTAAGTACAAGGGCAAGAACTCAGTCTATTACCTACTTTTTAACATCCTAGATAGTCAACGAATAATGCCTGAAAGTATGGCGTTTCTCGTCCTTCCCTAAATGGGAAGTACGTCTCCTTAACTATAACCATTGTGTGTTCTATTACCACTTCTAAATGTAATAAAATCATTTTTATACGTAGTGCAACAGTAGGAAGTATTCACGCGCACAGAAGATGATGAGGTATTGTTGTAAACTATTACAAATGTTTTTTCATGTCAAGAATTGAATTTTAGCTGTGGATCTTCCAAATCTCGTTTACCTAATCTTCACCAGCACCGTTTCCGCTATTAGTAAGACTATCAAGACAAATTTTTAATCTACAGTTCATTATAGTATAGGCCTACTCTAAATATAGAACACTATATCAACTTACTTATGATGAAATCAATGTCCAAAATATTTCGAATTAAGATAGTTCATGTAGAATGGTTACTTTTAAGCCATTACCAGAATGCTCTTCTCATTATGCAACAATAATTAATTTCATTTGTATTAGGATTAAAAACCACTTCCAAGAACTCCGTTTTAAACAGCTGGGATTACTCTTCTTCTTCTTCTTCTTCAAATCATATAAAAAGGTGAAACCACATACAGGGGTTGTAAATTGGAGGAAATGCGGCACCGTAGTAGTTAAGTCCGCTATGGCCATGGAATTGTTTATATCGGGCTTTGCAAAATAAGTGTCACAACTCGGGAGGTGACTCCTGCCACTAAGACAAAAAAAAGTTCTCTTGAACTTTCGGCCATCCGACATAGTTTCCCATCTACAAGGTGCCGAAAACGTGGGAAAATGACTTTTGGACGCCTATAGTTCGGAAACTATCCAACGTAAAGAGAGGGGGTAAAAAATTCACTGAAGAAGTCATACCTGCTGTATTGAATTGTGCATGTTTCACAATCCTACTATGCACGCGCAAGGGATTCCCCAAAGGAACGTAGGGAGTCCCGGATAACCTGCCAAATGAAAATTGGTCTGAATGGATATGAATTGATAGGGTTTCTACCAGGTAACAATAATTCGTTTGTATTAAGTTACATCTGGAACAAATACAAAATGGCGGACACCTTCATGCTCGTTGTGTGTGGTTGCATAATCACCAGGTACGGATGCTGGCCAACAGTGACGTTCTGAGTATTAAGTGTAGTGAATTTGTACTCAAATGCTCTAGAAAGACAAAGACTTCCGGAGTTTCTGTACAGCACAACAGATCGAGCAGGGTGATTCACATGTGTGAAAACATGGAATGAAAAATGCCCAGCAATGCACTCATACTCTGTAAACGTGAGTTCAAAGCGTCGGAAATGTAAGGAATAGCATCAAGAACATTAGAGCCATCCCAATTCACCAATAATATTCCCTCAAACCGATGCAATATGAAGTGCACGGTTGCATACCAATAAGGATGCAATAACTGAGGCCAAGTTGAAATTGTGCAAGGGGACTCACTAAGAAACTGAGTAAACTAAAGGAATGTCACTAGTGGGATCGCATGATCGATATTGAAATGTGGTGGTGTGAAATGTGGCCATTTTGTATTTGTTCCAGATGTGACTTAATACAAACGAATTATTGTTACCTGGTAGAAACCCTATCAATTCATATCCATTCAGACCAATTTTCATTTGGCAGGTTATCCGGGACTCCCTACGTTCCTTTGGGGAATCCCTTGCGCGTGCATGGTAGGATTGTGAAACATGCACAATTCAATACAGCAAGTATGACTTCTTCAGTGAATTTTTTACCCCCTCTCTTTACGTTGGATAGTTTCCGAACTATAGGCGTCCAAAAGTCATTTTCCCACGTTTTAGGCCCCTTGTAGATCGGAAACTATGTCGGATGGCCGAAAGTTCAAGAGAACTTTTTTTGTCTCAGTGGCAGGAATCACCTCCCAAGAGTTGTGACACTTATTTTGCAACACCCGATATATATATATATATATATATATATATATATATATACAAATCTCTACTAAAGTAATTACTTAGTGTACGTTTGTAACTCGTTGCGACCAGTAAAAACCCTTGAAGAAGATAGATGTTGCGTACGCTGACAAGAGTCCTCGAGAGAATAGTTGAACTTAGTTAACTATGTTAGTAATGAACTTGAAAATTCCCTGGTGGGGAGATGAAAATGTCAAATGGATTTTAGACAGTTCTCTGGTTATGTGAGTGATGCATAACAGAACATATAGAGATCATGAAGATTGTCCGGCAATATGATGAATGTTTTCACTAAGTATTGAATCATTATTTTAAATAATAATAATAATAATAATAATAATAATAATAATAATAATAATAATAATAATAATAATAATAATTATTATTATTATTATTATTATTATTATTATTATTAATAATATTATTATTATTATTATTATTATTATTTATGGTATCCACATAGAAATGAAGAGTATCTGTGCATCGGGTTTGGTAGTTTTATGGAGGGATACCATTTATCTTTAAAATTCAATCAATAATTGAATGACAGTCCAAGAGGTCGTAGCTAAAATTTGTGAGCAAGGAAAAGGTTCATAACCAAGTGCTCTGTGGAGTTTATTGATTATATAAGATCTGCCTTTAGTAAATTGTGTGTAAACAAAAGTTAAATGATTTAAAGATCCAGTATCACGCTGACACCAACATAAAGGTGTAGTCGATTTATGTATTTGATATAATTTATAAGGCGTTAAGGCGGTGTTAAAAGGAAGGCGGTATAATAGAATTACTCTGTATTGAGACCAATTATGTATAGTAAGCCATTGTTTGGGTTGAGAGAGAGACATGATTTGCCAATAGTGTCGCCCTGGTCCAAGCCTATTTTCGGATTTCCAAACATGTAACATCTAGACTTGATTTCATTTGATGATAAGAATAAAGTTTAAGTGACTAACTTTAATTAAAGCTGGTTGATCATCAGTACATGCAGACTTTGCAGCTAGATCTGTATCATCATGGAATTTGAAATTAGAATGCGATTCGTATGTAAAAAGTGTACAATATATCCTTGTTCTTGAAGTTGATGGTACAAAAATTTTATATTAAAAAGAAGCCAAGTAGTTTTAATATTACAATGGGTGTGTCTCATACCGTTAAGGACACTGAGAGCATCACAGCACATACAGGCATCAGAAAGTTGTAACTTTTTTATTAATAAAAGAGCTTGCCGAATGGCAAAAGCCTCACCTTCGAAAATGGTAAAATATTGAGGAAGTTTGAATTTTTGATAATATGAAGAGTAGGAACAACAACTGCTGCGCCGACATTCTGATGAATGTATTTAGATCCATCTGTAAAAACAAGTATACAATTTGAAGATAGCTGATCCATACAAGAGTGCCAAATGTTATTATTGATATTTGGTAAATATCCTGAAGTCGAAGAAGAAACGTAATGGGGAAGAAATGTCTTTATTTGTACCAAACTCGTTGTATAGTGAAATATGTAGTGATGGAGATTGTAGGATCATTCCTTCGTACATGTAAACTTTAAAAAACACTCTGACTAGCCATGGTGAGTTATTTCTATACGGCACCTTCTGATGTCTGTTTTCCAATATATGTTTAATCTGGTGAAGCTGTGTTATAAAGGGATTATTCCTTTTCGCCATTCGTGACAAAAGAAAAGTTTATGCTAATTTGGAAATTTGCGTCAATAGGAGTCATACCAGTTTCCTCAAAGAGAGCATTTTTCGGGCAGAGATTAAGTTGGGAAAGTATGATTTTAAGTGCATCATATAAAAGTTTGGTTACTCGCTGGTAAAAATAGTTCATCTACTCCTCATAAAATATGCTTCCATAAATAATTTTTGCCATCATTCAATGTGTAATAATTTTGTATAGACAAGTTGGATTGAGTCCCCAACGTTTTGCACTTAAGCTCTTGAGAATATTGTAGTACGAATCCAATGCGGATGACAACAGAGCTAAGTGAGGTTTCCAAGTCATTTTTGTGTCCAAATAAATCCCAAGGTATTTGAGGTGACACACATAATGTAATGCACGATCTTTGATATGAATGGTAGGGAGTGTATAACAACGTCTTCGCGTGAAGATGGAGTATACAGTTTTCTCCCAGTTGATGTCGATACCATTGTTCATAGACCAACGTAAGAGTTTCTGTAAGGTTTATTCAATAAGAATTGTCCCTCGGTGAAATCATCCATAGTCAGTATGGAAATAATGCCATCAGCATACGAATACACTTTTACTTCATGATTAAGTTCTGTTATGAGGTCAAATACATAGGGATTAAAGAGAGTAGAAGTTAATTTACTTCCCTGGAGTGAGCCAACCGACGTAGTTCTAGGTTTATTGCAATGTTTGTTGTTTGGTAAAAATCTTTCTGTTGATGAGCAAGTTATGAATGATTCTAGTGAATTTGGAAGGTATCTGTAACAGGTTTAACTTTTGAATGAGAATATCTAAAATAATGGAGTCGTATGTTCTCAAGTCAACGCTAACTGCAATAACAAATTGTTTTGCAAGGTAAGTCTCATAGATGTCAAGGATGACTGGCCCAAGTGCGTCGAAAATAGAGTTATGTTTTCGAAAGCCAGTGATAGTAGGAGGAAAAATTTGATTATGTTCCAAAAACCACTGTAATCAGGATAAAAGTAAATCTTCAAATATCTTGAGCGATCATGGAAGTAATGCAGTTGGTCTATAGTTGTCTGCTTTGCCAATATGTTGTTTGTTTTTTAATATAGAAACAATAAGAACTTGTTTGCATTGAGATGGAACATGGGCAGTAGGGCGTGTCATTTTTGAGGGTGAAATATACTTTTTGCAATTTTTTATAATGAGGGGTCTTAAAAGTATGTTTTTAGGTATGAGAAATTCAAATCCGTTCTTAGTTTTGTGATTAAAGAAATTCTAGCTAGGTAAATCAAGATTTGAATATAGCACAAGAGTAGTTTTCAGAATTTCATACTGAAATACTTCCGAAAATGCCACGCAATGCTATAAAATAAATTATTTTTCTGTATGAAACGTTTTATTAACCATCAAACATATTAATAAAGCTAGAGGTACAGTAAGAAAGAGTATATAACCAATACTTCGAGAAAACACTCAATAAAATTTCTGCATACATAGATGTACGTATTGAAATACTGTATTTAGACTTTATATTATTGCATTGCAGTTACTAAGGACAGAAAACATTTTGATTACGTACTATTATACTTTATATTTGTTTTACTAAAAACGTGTAACATTCTTCATGTTTGAAGTGTGTAGCTTCTGTTACAAATCTTGAGAAACAAATTTTTCATTGATTTTAAAAATCTCAACCACATTGACAAACTACTAATTTTCATTATAATGAATTATTTTGTAACTGCTGTATCATACAGTTCATACACTTCTTTCTTACTACTATAGTATTACTATATATATGCTAAATTTGTGTTACATTTGGTGATAAAGCTGTCCTTGTTTTACTTAATACAAAAGTATTCAAGAAACAGCAACAAGTAAGCAATACTATTAACGCACAAGTTATTCACAAACAAAGTTCCATTATGTCCTGTTTTGATTCATTTTCGGACATCATCTGTGGACTTGCTTCTTGAACTATCTGTACCCCTCACGTTTCTCATGCGTATAGACTTTTTGCTGCTGTCTCTGTAACTTGCTTCACACACCTTTCTATAGATTGAGCGTGATTGAAGTTTGCATATCAAGGGAGGTTCATAAACACCTTTAGACCAGTCGATCATCTCTAGCACGAACGAGGCATTGGGGTCGGTAACAGATGTTTTCCTCGGACGTACAGAGAGATTTCCTTGTACTGCCTCACTTCTCAAGTTAAGTATCTTTTGAAGTATAGCATCCACAATAATCTTCTTCTGCATATTAAGTCACTGCAGTTGAAACAAGATGGGCGTGGCCCCTTTTCCCAGCAATGCTTGACTTTGATGCTGAACCAGCAGGGTAATAGACACTAACAATGTATTTCACTATCCGCCTAAGATTTATGAGATATTTTACGTTCATGTTTAAAACCCCAGAAACGACCCAGTCTGTTTGCTGTATTCAACTATCTTGAATTTCTGACTGGACCAATTTCAAGAAGCATCAGATCCCATGAAGCTTTTCCAGTGAGAATGGCCTGTGTAATCTGATATCAGTATGCTTGATCTGCAGATAATTTTTTTACGATATTTTCACTCAGTTCAATAAGAGGCTCTCCGATTGGGAGTTTTTGCTATGAAGGATCGATTTCAAGTCCAGTAACAACGTCTAGCATACTTCCAATAGTACCTTTTCACTGATTGCTAGACAAAATTATGCCATCCAGTGTTGTGATTAAGTGTCGCAATGGTAACCCGCTGGTGTGAAAAGCACACACTAAAAAATTTAGCTTACGACCGAGTTTGACTACTACCCAATGCATAGTACGACCTTCCCAACCAGTGTTGACGTTGGTAGAATCACCTCCAATGGCTTGTAAGATTTTATCAATGTCCTTCTAAAATCTTCAAGATTATCAGCAAAAATTTTAGCTTGCTTTTTATTGTCACAATCTTTCTGAGAAGTGAAATGATAAAGATAGCGTCCACCTGGCTCGCTGTAAACAGAATAGTGTTGTTCTCGTATAATCCCAGGGAACTGGTGATTTGAATTTTCTGCTACCAACATAACGTTCGTAATCTTCACGGCCGTCAAAGTGCAGTCGATTATACCTTGCTGACAGAACTCATCAAATTCGTGGTCCACGGATTTCATTAGTTTTTCTTGTGCTCTCTTCACTTTATTGTGATCAATCACAAGCTTTGGTCTTTGTCGGCCATCAAGCCAACATCCATAAGGGCGGCAGTAGATATGGCAGCTGTGGCACGTAAGCCGACACCATACGAAATGCTCTGCATTACAACATAGCTTAATGACGGGAAATTCAGAGGGTAACAATTCTCTGCTGGTTCCAATCAAATTACTCTTATGTGTAAATGTATTACGTTTTGTTTTTGTCTTAGAAGTCATTGTAAAGAAACATCAAGAAACCACGATGTTAATATAAAAACTAGTTTAAAAAGTTTACACACTCAAATTTGAAGCTCTTAATCTTATACCCTTGGAGTTATTATAATTATAATAAATGTGAAAACTTTAGCACCCGTTTAAAATTGAAAATGTATCTAATTTAATGATTGTATAATATAAATTTGAAATAATATTAAAACTGCAATTCAGCAATGTGCAAATAGATAAAACTAATCTATCTTAAACTAATCTTAAAACTAATCTTGAAACTAATCTTAACAGGCATGTATTTCTGCTCAATAAATGAAATACAACGCTGACGCCATCTATGAACAACAAAATTAAATTTGTAAAAAATGATCGAAAATGACAAAACTTTGGACTGATATTTACCTAGCAAAACAACATTATATCGAATTTGTAAATATATGCTTCGAAATACAATGTCAGGTCTCAACTTTTTAGCACCCCTCATTTCAATATTTTGAAAATTGAAAAAAATCGACACGCCCTAATGGGCAGTGTCCCAAATTTTATTATATATTTGTAATAACAAATCCTTCCCACGAACAGAAAGAATGATAAATGTTTATAAGGAATACCATCGATGCCAGGGGAGGTGTTGTTACGAAGATGATGAAAAACAACGTCGAGTTCTACTTCTGAAAAACTAATTTCCAAAACAGAAGATCCCTGTAGCAGAATAAAAGGTAAAAGATGACGCCGAGAATTATTAACAGTGCGGGGAGCCAATTGTTGATAAAAATCGGTTATCCATTTCTGGTCATCCAAGTGATGCATAGACTGAGGTCGTTAATTATGATAACGATCAATTTGGTGGTTGAAGAAATTTCAAATCTTATATTTGGGACTGAGATAGGAGAGATTATTATAAAAATGTTCCCAGCATTTTCTTTTGTAATGTAAGGTGATCCTTTTAACAATGGCTTTATATTTGCGGTTATGAAGAAAATTGTATTTTGTTCTCGCCTTAAAAAATAATTTCAAAATTTTTTGACAATTATTGACTGTTGACATTCGACATTCCACCAATGTGGATGATGAGATATAGAGGTACGGCTTGACAGTTTCCTAGATGGAGGAGTAGTGGAAGTTGTCTTCGAGACTGATAAAGCATGTTTGATAAAATTATGTATGGTATTGACAGAAAGAGACTTTATTGACAAGGTGACAAGAATCTTCAATAGAATGTTGATATGTATCCCAATCGAGGTGAAGGGTAATGGATAGTAATTTCGATTTGAAATCTTTTGCAATAGGATCATGAAAATGAGATGTGATGGCTACCGGATGAGTGGAGAATAAGATAGGATAATGGCCACTTCCTCCCGGATTAAAATATACAGACCAGGTAGTATGGATCAAGAGTTATGTCCGGAACACTCATCCCATGCTGGGTAATTTTGTTGGAGTGTCATCATTCATTGCAATGTAGTGAGAAACAGGTAATGCTTGGAGAAGATTGTTTCCTGCAGTATTATTTCTAGAACTTCCAAATAACTGGCACTGGTATTAGTATCTCCAGATATGTAATCAAACTGATGAGTATCAGAAATAATAGCTTCCCAAAAATCTGCATGAGGAACAATATGTCGAGGCATGTAGATATTCAGGAAGTTGAGATTTTGAATATTTAAAGTGAAAAGTTGGATATCAGGATTCGGACACGGAATTTAAAGCTGATTGGTGATGTAAAAGAGATTGTTTTTGAATACAGAAGGCAATCCCATCATATCCATCTGCTCGTTTTTGCGTTACAATATGATAATTCTTGAGACGGAAAGGTATGTTTGGTCCTAACCAAGTTTCCTGCAAAATGATGATATCAGGATCAAAAAAGGTGATAAGATTATATAGAAAGTATAATTTGTTATAGACGCTTTGAGCATTCCATTGAGTGATAATGAGTGGACGCAACTCGTTAACTTCCATATTGGGTATCTATGAAAGATTTAAGGTATTCTAGATTTGTGTTACCAGATTCTCCAAGAAAGTATTGGAAGCGTCTATATTTTGGGAAAGTAATATAGTAGAAAACAATTTCTTCAATGCTTCGGTATGTTTGGAGATAATTGTGGTGGGGAAGATGAACGTTTCAGAGGTGTAAAGTTAATAGTCGTATCAGATGTAAGAGTGGAAGAAGTAAAATTAGTGTGTTCACTGGAAATGGAATGAGATCGAGTGTCGGTCGAAGTCGTAGGAGAGTTTTGAGAAGCATAAGGCTTCTGAGGGTCCATCAAGGTTAAATTCGACGCTTTAACAGAGGTAAGCTTTGAATCCAGTTTATTTTTTGTTTAATAAGATTGTGATCAATCGAGCTGAAATGGCTTATCCTTCTTGAGACGAGATGGCGTTACAGTGGACGAAGAAAGTAAGAAATGTGGAATAGGAAAGGAAAAGCCGATGGTGCGGAAGATCCCGATGGATGGTTCAAGCTCCTTCTCTTTTTTCCTGGGGGTGTATCAATATCAGATGTTAAAGAAGTTTTTACATGTGTGTGGTAGACACTTTATCACCAGCTGCGGGATGAGATGACGGAAGATTAGTATAGTTCTTAGGTTCGGTAGAAGGATCCTGCAGTATTGCGGAGAAGGACGGAGTATTTGAAGCTATTGTGATGGGGGCAAGTGAATGGTACCACCTGAAAGGCAGTTCTATTCTGAAGAGAATGATGGGCGATACATGACCCTAGGGTAATTAGGGATGTCTCAGGAAATGTTTAAAAATTTTCCTCTGTATACGGGAATATGGGACATTGTCGGTATATTTTTTTTGGCGGGCTTACTTTTGCACCTGGAAAATTGGAATTGTGCATAAACATTCATCCCACCGAGTAGTATTTCGCAGATTTTTTTCAGATCTCTGCGTTAAATCAGGGGGTCCAGGGAGGCTAAAAGTTGAAAAAAGGATATTTAGACCCAAAAATCCCGTTTTTCCTCATTTTCCCGCCTTAGATACATGATGGAGACACGTGAGTCATACCGCCTGAAAGGCAGTTCTATTCTGAAGAGAATGATGGGCGAAACATGACCCTAGGGTAATTAGGGATGTCTCAGGAAATTTTTTACCTGAGATCATGGTGTTTTACGGTAATTTGGAGCATGGTGGGAATTCCTGATAAAATTTCTCCCGCCCTTGGTATTCAATATAGAAATTTGAAATTTGGCACACACATTCAGTATACCAAGTACTATTTATCAGATTTTTTTTAGATTAGTAGGTTCACACAGGGCCGCTCCAGAGGGGCCCAAAGTGCGAGAAAAAATTTTTCCCTCCGAAATTTTCCCTTTGACAAAATTTTTCCCGCTCCTGGTATATGGTATGAGCATGCAAGTGGTATCATTTAAAAGCCAGCTCCATTCTGAAGAGAATGAGATATGAACCATGATCCTAGGATAAATAGTGACGATGCAGTAGCTCCTTGACTGAAAGTCTAAAAAATAGCCCAAAAACCCCGGATCTCTTAAGGGTTAGGAATATATGCTTCCCATTTGTTATATTGAAGAATGTCATGATCAAGAAAATTATTGGCATCCTGACCTGATTGAAAAGTAAGTTTAATTAAATTTCTACAGATGATATTAATATTAAGAATACCAGGTATTTCAGCCAAGAAAAATTTGCGGCTGATGGACATGGGATGTTTCTTTTACCTAAAGCTTCTGTAGTAGACTTCATATAGACAACATATGATGCAAGGTGAGTAGGTTTGTATAAATTCTTATCAGGATGGAGAACATACACATTCTGATTATGGGCTGGAAGCACAATAGTAGATTTCTGATTGGAAGAAGGTGTAGAAGTTGATTGAATATTCTTCGAAACCGCTAAAGTGGAGGAAGAATTGGTAGGAATAGAGGTAGGTGAATCTAAAGGTACTTGTATTTCAATAGCAATATAGTTAGTAACATCTGCAGTATTAGCATCGGCATTGTCATCTTCCTCCTTCTTGAAAAAGGAGCAAAGAGCAGACCAAAAAATATATAAATTGCAAGTAAATTATACGGGGTCGAAACACGTCGTGATTACATGCTGTAGTAAAATGTGAATCATGAATAAAATAACACAATATATGCAAAAAAGATAACAGTAATAATGAACTAAAACACAGAAAAAACACGACAGTAAATAAAACACTCTATACGTCACACGTAACCAAATTGTAATCGCACTACACTTTCATTCAAGGATGTTATAAATAGCGGATCTGCCCATATGTATCTTCATCCTATTAAATCGGTGAAGCCAAAAAGCAACCGAGCATCGGCACGTCTGATTGGCTACTCTCGTTTCTACCATCGTCTAATTGGCTACTTTCGTTTCCACCATGATTCTTGGCTCAAAACATTGCGATCCTATTGGGCTGAGTGGGCAGAGTAGGGGTGGCGAAACTGTGACGTATGGCTTCAAGATTTCGTTATAAGGGCAGACAAGGTAGATACAACGCTGTAGAATGTAAAACCAATTTTATCATCTTGGATTCGAACTAAGAACTATTTCTGTTGTATTTTGTAGCGCCACGTTCAAACAAAACCGACTTGAAGAAAGAGAAAACACATGACAGAATATACAGTAGTGTATTTTTGTTAGTGATATTTAGTGCATGTAGCTTCAAAGCTTTACCAAAACCGGGCCGGTCATTTGTTGTCAGAAAATTCTTATTTTATTCTTACCAATACAAGTAAGGGAGCACTCAAGAGAACTGAAGATCTGGAAACCTTTTATTAACATGACTGGGAAACTTTATCTGTTTCATAAGATAAATTTCTCGGCGGACACCCATCCAAATTTCTGTCTGTCCATTGAATTGAGACATTTCAAATTTACTTGTTTTCACAACAATGCAAGGGAGCGGGAAAAATAAGGAGGGGTCATTCTATATCAACTCAACATACCGTTTTATACTGACCCTTCAGATTTTGATGATTTTTACATCGTATAAAGATATCATAGCAAGATTGAAAAATATCAAATTTCAGAATTCTAGGTTGGTTAGTTTTCGAAATTTTAGCCTACGGTTCGAAATTTCCAGTTTTTGTCCAAAAATTGCATATATTAGCTTCTTTTAATTTGATATATCTCGGCTCCTAATTAACGTACCTAATTAAGACTTACGTCATTGCAAAGCCATTTTTAAGCTTTTCTTAGATATATAAATCAATGGGGTGTACTGAAAAGAATTTTCGAAAATTCAAATTTAAGTTTTCAAATTCGAATTTCTTGAAAAAGGGAAATTTTAAATTTCTGAAAAAGATCTTATATGTAGGTCAGGCCTCTATAAAGATACAGTCAAAATATAATTTTGCGATCGTTAAGGGATCGAGAGATACAAACTTCGAAGGAAATTGTGTAAAGAAAGAAAAAATGTCTTACATGTTTTGCATAGTGTTCACTGAACTTTCCTTGCGCTGTAACATTTGGCAATTATCCAAACTTATCAACTGTAGCCCATCTATAAGCAGAGACTAACCTTTAACTAATGCCTTTTGAAGAGATGTATTTCTGAAAAGCTCTGGTAGTTGTTTTGCCGTCATCTTCAGGAATACGGTAAACACGAGCAGTAGGCGTCACTGGGCTCTCTTTGCATAGAATGTCTCGTGACTAAACGCACACTACGTTCATCTTATTTGGATGTAGAAATGAAGGTAATGATCCAGCAGGGTGGAAAAATGTTACCTTCACCTGATCATCTTCTTGATTAGAAGTGACGACTTGTACGAGCCACCAATTTCCTTCGTAAACTGTAGTCACATATCCATGAATTTCACTTAATGAAGGTGTCCTGAATGTCCAGCTGGTGTATGCTGGATGTTGAAGAAAAGGAGAAGGGCTTAGTCATTACATACGTTCTATCACGGCATACAAATGCATGGAGTCTTAGTGTCCCTGAAATCCCGTTAATATTTGCGATTTTTTTTAGAAATTTATCAGTCGGGGCATATTCTGAGTGAGTAATCAATATGAATTCAATCCCTGAGATACTCTTATTTGCCCAATCATAAAGTTGTAATGGTTCCAAAACTTGATCTGAGAATGGGCCTGGAGGTTTACTTTCTCTTCATAGTGCCTCCTATACCATTGCATGGGCCTTTACCATGGGGGTGGCAAAAAGTGCCACTCAGCCTGTATTCCTAAGTCTTGTAGGTGTAAGCATAAGTTTAGAAAGTTCTTACGATTTATATACTTTGCAGCTGAACCACCCGAAAAAGCATAAATTTTCTCAGGGGCAGTACTATGTTTGCTTCGAAGGAATTCCACAAGCTTCTTTTGAAAAAAGTAGAATGCTACGGTATTGTGATAAGGACAGTCAGATATTATAACCACGTTATAGTAGTCGTTTTTGTCACATTTCCGGTGATAAATTACGAAGGTGTGGATTGTAGCTTGGTTGGTATTCCATCTTGTATTATCTGTCAGGAAAGTAAATGTACACCTACTTTTCGAGTCTTGCATTCCTGCGCTCCATCCGTGGAGAGTATGAGAAGTAAATCAATCAAATGTTTACTGAGGGGCAAGAAGAAAAACCTAATCTGAATAAGACATTGCAGAGGGGCACAAGCTGTGAATACGAATAGTGCATAGTGTAAATAAAGGACGACACCGAAGGAGAAAGCCAGAAACAGCTGCTAAACGGAGAAAAAAGTAGAAATTGTTGAAGTGGGAACATAAAACACAAATACAACAAATACGCCGACAACTAATTCATCATCACGCCATGATCTTGGTGTAGTGGTTAAGGTGCTGGCTTACAAATACAAAGGACCCCAGTTCGAATCCCCGACAAGAACGTTTTTAAAAATTTTTGTTAATAATACATACAGCTCATGAGAGATGGTAAAAGAAGTCGTATTTAGTCTTTCGTAGCAATTATTATTGGTAATGTTTAGTACTGATAATACTTTTTGTCTTTGCGTATTGCTTTTATTCTTGTCTTCATTTCGAAAGAGAAGAATATCCGAAAAAATTCCACCAAAATTCTTCTTATTTTGAATGTAAACGCCATTTGCAGTTAGTAAAGAATAAAAATTGAATGTTCCGACGTAGCTGCAAAAAGTGAAAAAAAAACATGGAAATGGAGGGGTTCGAACCCATACTCATGGTTATTAAAAATACAACCTCTACATGCCTTACACCACTCGTCCACGTTTCTACGTTAGTAAATAAGAGGCTTTTCTTTAGGTTAGGCTGGTCAATACGTTTGGAAAGAGGTCCGTTTTAGCTCTGACGCAGCACAGGTGCGAGAAGGGAGAAGGAAGCAAAACACTTTTTCTCTCTCCCTCTGTGTGTCTATTTATCTATCTATCTGTATATATATAATGCCATTTGAGAATGTCATAACCTCCCTAATTTTCAGCGGATTGAGACGAAACTTGGCACAAACATTAACTGTTGAAATGTCTTGATGAGTTCGTTAACCAGAATAATCAAATGAAAATGTTCAAAATGGCGGCCCTTCAAACTCTTAAAAAGTTTCAAGGGAACCAAATTTCGCCCATAAATAGGTATTCAGAAAGTTTGAGTAACTTTTCCTCATTTACTGAAATATTTGTGTGCAGGGACTTATCCTCTTTTATTGAAATATTGAAACCGATTAATCGCCTAAATAAGGTTCACGCCCTTTCGCTACGGTCAGGCTTTTTTGCAGGAGGGGGATATTTTCCTATCGGAACAAGACGATTGTTCGTGATGCTATGAAATTACACATTGAAAGTGAAGTAACTTGTGAAACTTGTTGTTTGAAAGAATAATATAACAAATGTGCTTTCCCCTAACACAGAGAACTGTAAATCATGTATTTCGAGTACGGGAGCGTGAATGGCGAGGAGTGTTATTTGATTTGCTTTTTAGTAACACATTGCATTGCAATTAGTGGTAGGCAACATTAGTGGTAAGTAAAATAATAATAATAATAATAATAATAATAATAATAATAATAATAATAATATAATAATAATAGGTGTTGTTTGTGGCAAGGCAATATCTTCCTCAATTCTTCTTCAAACGTAATGATTGTAACGCCATATCTCCCTTATAGACAAAATATTAGCAATTTATATCGAGAGAACGGGAAATTGTAGAGTGCTGGGAGCAACGTTGGACAGTATGCACTCATAGTACTCAGAAAAATAAGCGGTTTCAATGCAAAATGAACGAAGAGTCATTGTCATGGGGAGTCATGGGGCCACGGCAGAGCCCTCTTTAGGCAAAATGTCGATAACTTATATCGAGAGAACAGGAGATGATAGTGGGATGGGACCAACGTTGGACACCGTGGACCCATAAGGTGCATCGACAAAATTAGGGGGGCGGCGCCAGCCAGCCTTACTTATTTCCACATAATAATATAAAATTATATTGTCGAAATACACACACGAGTTAGCTAGTAATACTTCATATTATTATTATTATTATCAACAGCGTCTTTTCATTACGTGTGCATGTTTGACATGAAGCCAAAGAGAAGATCCATCATTCGTAGAAAGAGTAAGAATAGCCAGTTACTTTAACTGTGAATAACGGCGAAAAATTCGAAAAGAGTGACTACCTGTAGCGAAAAGAAACAATACTTTCTCTCAAATGGATAAAAAATCAAGCCGAGATAGATTCGAACTCGCATGGACGGCGCGAAAAGCCAGTGCTTTGTCCACTTTTTTAACTGACTCACCGAAGGTGTTTCAGTAACTTACTTATTGCGTTTTTTACTCATTTAACTTGCTTTTTCTAATAACTTATAACGACAGGGACACGAACACAGAAACATCGAGGAGATTTAAAAATCATAAATGCTCTCCCGCCGAGAATCGAACCCGGGACACCATACGCCAAAGGCGCACGTGCTAGCCACTAGACCACCGGGGAGGGCACCGCTCACCCCCTTTGTCGTTAGGGATTACGACCACTGTATTGCCAGCTATCACTTCTGTGGGTTTTATACTATGATCACATGTTCCTTTTTCCTGGAAGAGTTAAAGCCACATTCTATGTAATACATGAGGTATTTAGACCTACATGCTCTTCATATAATGTAATAAAAGGGTCATGCTGGGAATAAGAAAAAGAACATTCCTTGGACAAAACGGAAACTATTGGCATCAGAAATGTTTATCTACGAGGCATGCGCATTAGTTACTGTTTAGTTTAGTAAACGAAGAAAGGTGCGATCGCGGTTTAGTGGTCAAGTTGCTTGTGCGAATCCACGTCTTGTTTCCACGTCTTTGTTTTCTTTACTTTAGGATTTGTGATGGCGATTGATCGGCGATGACTTACGTTTTATTATATTCAGATATTTGAATACTCGGATGTTTCAATCCTTGAACTATCAAATCTTCAGGAATAATAATAGTAATAATAATAAACTAATAATAATTATTATTATCTCGTAGAAGATTAAAAGCTAGGAGCTAATTATCGCTTAGGTCATACCATTACAAGCAGAAACGTGACATTTGGAAAGAATATTTCGGTTTGGTTTAATGTTGCCCACGAGAAGAGGAATTTCTCATCTCGTTTCTAAAACAAACAAAATAACATGAGAGTTAACGTTTTACATGCGAGACGGGACAAGGCTAACTCAAAATTTTCGTCTCGCTTTGTAGATGAGAATTGAGACGAGACGAAAAGTATCGTAAACATTTCCCGTCTTGTCTCGATTCTCGAAATAGTGTATGTCCATTCTTTAAGTAACAATTGCTCTGTAGACTGAATCTCATAGGCTATTTCGTTACATTGTATTTCAGAGCTCATTGAATTATGGTCTGTGTAGGTATTTTTGTAGCAAAGCTTTTATATTTACCTCTGCATATCCTAAAAATTAGTTTATTATATGACTTGCTGTTGCGTGATATTCAGTTATTTTTATTACAGTTATTTTCCTTAAAACATACAGTAGAATACTTTCTACATGAAACTTCAGAGGAACGCTCTAGTTTAAAATTTTGGTAGTTGCAGACAGTGTTGAATTCAGACATTTTCACCCGGGGGGATGTGAACTCCTCGGGGGGAAGGGTTGTTTTTCTGTATTTTTGCAAGAAAGTAGCATATTTAACAATTCCATTCACATGCACATCTTACCTAATATTGAGACTAATTGCTGATAAATATTCAATGAGAGATTATTTTTTTTTTAAAAAAAAAGAATCGTTTAATTTTATCTAAAACATTAAAGACTGGCAAAAAATATTTTAGACTACACTGTAACTGCTATTTACCGTAGGTATTTTTGTTATTATTTCCTATGTTCAGTAGTTACTGTTTGTTACTAATGTAGAAGTTTTCAAAAAGATTTAAATTAAAACAAATATTTTTTGTCCTAAAACAAACATACATAGAAATATCTTAACAAAAAGTTGTCATTCTTTCTCACCCTTCTGATTCTAAATCAAGCATATTAGCCTTGGTTTCTTCATTGCATACACATCAATAGTTTAGTTTACGAAATCTTCAGTAGGACTGTCTTCAGTAGGATTTTCTCCGACTTTGTGCCGTGTCGTGGAAAATCAGCGCTTGGGGCGAGAGTATACGACGGTAACCCCGTACGTGTGAGTGAGGTCGACAGACCAGTCGCGAAAGGTGAAAAAATTTTAAAAAGTAAACCCTGCTTTTCCTTGATTTTGAGCACTTCTTATTACTTTTTTCCTTTCATTTTATATATGTGCACATGCCCACATGTGCATATGTGTTTCATTCCTCTCTTTTTTGTTTCCTTCTTTTCTTTTCTTTTTCCCTCCCGAATTTTGCGCCCCTTACTTCGGCGCCGTTGCCCCTCCCCCATTGCACGGCACTGAGCAAGATCTTCGTCACCTTCAACAGCAATCTTTCACTTATATACTACTATTATATTGATAAATTCTATATAAATATCTAACCCAGGAGTGATAACTGTTCCTCCCTGATCCCTCTGAATCTTACCCTTTAACTCACTTATTTGTAGTTAAAGAAAGGTGTGTTTACTTTAACAATCGTAAAACACATTTACGTCTGTTACTTCCGATGCGAGAAATGGAATTTATACGCTCTATTTCAAATAATGCAAGAACTGTACATTTTCAAGAACTGAATGAAGTCTGCTGACATCAGAGATCATATGGAATGATCAAAGCCCTATCTTTCCTTTCCTATCTCAATCTGTTCTAGTGCCACCTACAGTACTAATATATAATATAGGGCGAGAGTATAGTACCTACTAAAATACAAACCTTTCTTCAACAGTTGGCAATTTCATGTTCTGTCAAACTCGGTCATAGCGTTAAGAAATACAGGTTTTATTGACTATTTTGGTATTCTATCTTAGATGTTAATTGTTTAATATTTATATAGAATGGGTCTGCGTCATATATATATGTATATTGAGAGATCGGATTTCGTCTGCACGTGCACGGAAAGAAAAGCAAATAATTGGGTGAAGTAATTTCTTCATTTTGTGACTGAAATTTTTGGAAGTTTCTCCGGGGGGAATGAATTTTCTCCGGGGGAGATTCCCCCCGGGCTACCCCCTGAATTCATCCCTGGTTGCAGAGGTGTGTCTTGAAGGTACGGAACCCTTTCCCCGAAATCTCTACTTTAAAGTAAGATTTGCCAAATTTTAGAGCAAGTTTAAAACTTTTAATGCCATTATTATTATTATTATTGTTATTATTATTATTATTATTATTATTATTATTATTATTATTATTATTATTATTATTATTATTATTGTTATTATTATATCAACACCGTGTATTATCTTTAAAAGATATGCGGTTTTTATCTGAACAGTAAAAGCTAATTGACTGTCTATCTCGGTCGTCGAGAAGTCTTCAGGAGGGAAGGACATCGGTCACGTTCTGGGTTTGAGTTCCGAAGAGGCAAGTATTCGGACCAAAAATTATTAAAAGTTATAGGCTTCAGCCAAACATGTTCAAAACAGCTGGGACCGGGTTTAGGCTTCTCAACAGCTCCAGCGGTTCGGCTTACAGCTCATTCACTACCGAACCGAACCGAGAAGTCACCCGAGCCAACAGCTCACCCAACCGAGCCGATTTGAGCAATCGGCTTAGTTGAGCTGAGTTGAACCGTGCCAATAGACTAGTTTCAACTTAGCTGGCTCGAACCGGTTCACATGAGCCGAGTAGGTCACCCATCCCAACCGAGAAAGCTCGAGCCATCGGCTCAATTGAGGCGAGTCAATGGCTCGTTCCAACTGAGCCGGCTCAGGTCATCGGCTCAATTGGGCCTAGCCGACTGCTCATCCCAACCGAGCCGGCTCGAGCTGTTCGCTCAGTTGATACGAGCGGAGCCGGTTGGTATCACTATCCGGGTTGGTCTTCTGCTTGGGCTCAAGAATTCGACCGTGTCTCAGCCTTGATTTTAAGAACTACAATATATACTTATATTGGCGATTACGACATTTGAGGCTGTCTCGTAATAATAATAATTTTAAAAAAACTCTTGTCCTCTCGTTATCTAGACGAGACGATATACACTAAAATTGCCCCATGAGATGCACTAAAAGTACGAGACGAGATGCACCCCTGTCGTGAGCAACACTAAAAGTATTCCACATTACTGCTTACATTTCTCGTGGCTTTCGCTTTCCAGTCTAATCAGGCCATTATTTCAAAAGGAGTTAAAACGAGCTGAACGAGCGAGCGAGCCATTATCTAACTCGACTCAACTTGAAACTCGACCTCGAAAACAGCGACTTGGCTGCGAACTCAACTCAAGAAAATTACCTTTGACTTGACTCGAATTGAACTCGAATCGAGTCGAATTTTGGCTCGACTCGTGCTCATCACTATTCGTTTTTGTATTTTATGTTTCCACGTCAACAATTTCTACTCTTTTTTCTCCGTTTACCTGCTGTTTCTGGATTTACACCATGCACTATTCTTATTCCCAGCTTGTGATCCGAATAATAATAATAATAATAATAATAATAATAATAATAATAATAATTATTATTATTATTATTATTATTATTATTATTATTATTATTGTAAAATTGGAAGCCATGCGGCTTCGAAATGTAACGAAGTTTACAAGTTAGAATTGATAATCGGACAAGAAAGGGTTATGGAATGCTTTCATGACATTTAAAACGCGACGAGTCCAGACAAGGACCTGTCACGTCTCGTCTAGGAAACAAGACGAGACAGACGTTTTGTCTCGTCTCGTCTCGTCTCGGATTTAAGAAAGCCTATATTGTCCATGCTAGATTGGAAGCCTCTCACCAGAGATGAAGTAGATCGTGGGACGTGTCGTAACCCTCGAGAATAGAGACAGTATTCTGTATTCTCGAGGGTTACGGACGTGTCAACACGACGTGGCCCACTGCAACCCACCATCCGCCGTGACCCACCATAAATCAGCGACCCACCATAACCTACATACCCACTACGACCCACCGACACACTCTGCTTAGTGCATTGTATATGGCACCCTATGAAGAGTGGTGAATTTGTCTACATTTTACTTTCAGGATCTCCATTTTCTTTTTCTTCTTCTTTTGCATTTATTTCTATTTACTTACCTGAGATGAGTATATCTAACAAGGACAATTCAGACTTTGTTAAATGAAAATAGGGGCCATCTTTCGCGAGGTAGTAGTGCACATTTAAACTGGGAGAGCACAATAGCCAGAAATAGCCTAGAAAAAGCGTCTCAAAGTTTCGACTCGCCGTATATATGGTACGACGCCTAATTATGAACTGGCGGTGTGGCAGAGTGTGGAGCATTCACGACTCCCGTGTAAAGGGTCCAGCGTTCGATTCCCGCTCGAGTCCATTTGTTTTTCCTTCTCACCAATAAAGTAGTCATTTATAACTACAAGTAAAATATTAATTCACTATATGTTCATATATTCTAAACGATAGGAGTTTTTAAATCAGTTGTAAAACTTTTTAATGTTTCATGTGAACTAGATACAAATATAACATATTTCGAAAAGTCGTTAAATGAAAAATGTTCTTGACGATTTGTATCTATATCTGTGGACAGAGTGCGAATTGCAATAGGGATAATTCGGAAATCCCGGTGGTGCATTACAGTGGGTCACATCCTGTTGACCCACGACCCACTAACCCACTTACACATCTTGACCCATATGTCTCACTTGACACAAGACCCACTTCAATTCTGATGAGAGGTTTCCAATTCAGCATGGGAGAGACAGTATAGGCTTTGTTAAATCTAAGACGAGACGAGACAAAGCGTCTGTCTCGTCTCGGAAAACGAGACGAGACGTGACATGTCTTTGTCTGGACTCATCCCGTTTTAAATGTTTCGCAAGCATTCCATAGCCCTCTCTTCTCCGATTATCAATTCTAACTTGTAAACTTCGTTACGTTTCGAAGTCGCATGGTTTCCAATTTTACTTCTATTATTATGAGGTTTACGAAAGAAAATTAGACGAAAGGAGACGAGATAACAATTTGTCTCCTTTCGGAAACACGAGATGACACCGGGATAGCCACGAAACCAGTGGCGGATCTAGAAGGTAAAAACTGGGGGGCTGCCTGAATTTAGACTATGATAAGTATATCATGACCTTACTATAAATTTTCAAAACTATGTAAATAATAGTTTAAATTATTTTCGTCAAGCTGAAAGTGGGGGCCTAGGCCCCTTACCCCCAAGCTAGATCTGCCACTGCACAAGACGAAACACATGCTTTTTCTTGCCTCTCTAAAACGAGACATTTTCAGATGACGAGACGAAACAGGCAACCACGTTGTGTCTAGCGCATCATAACCATTCCTTTTATAAAATTCTGTTTTCCTCTCATTATCAAGTTATTTCTCGAAATCCGACCTCGGATCATCTTCCTTTCATTGACTGTCATTGTTTCCTTCACTAACTTGTGTTCATTATTGTAATTTTTTTTAAAAAAAATACATTTTCTACGGTTTTCATTCTACCACTTGTGAAGTGGAATTAACATGTGATAGGTTATAATGGTGTTGTGAATGTTTGTTATGTGTCTAATTGTTTGAAACTAGTGTATATTTAGAGAATCGATATTATGTGAAGTTAATTGCATTCATCTATTACTACTTAACTGTCTATGTATAGTATAAGTGTAGTGCTCTACGTTTCCCTTCGTAGAGCAAAGTTGTTTGAAGGCTCTGGATTAAGTGTAATGGAATTGTATAATAGTCTAGGGATGTAACTTTGATGGGGAAATGGAAGTTAGAACTACAGCATGAAGTGTGGAAAGAGGGATGTTTCTTTTTTTCTCTTGAAATGTCTGTAATGCATTAGTTGTTCCATTCACTGTATCGCTATGTCGTCGCTGCTTCCTTCAGGCGTTATTCAGCGTGCCTCGGTGGCTAACCTCTGCATAGCAAAACTCACGAGTGTAATATACATGATTCACTGTGTAACGCAGTGTTGCAATAACTTCGCTTTGTCGTTAACAAATATAGTGCTTTTGCTGTCTTGAATATCAATAAAACTGGTTGTGGAAAAAATAACTGAATATCGATCTGCTAAAAGTCTACTTATATAGTTTAATATTGTAGTCTCAATATGGTCCCTCATCCCAAAAATTGTTTTCACAGGACACATTTGGGGAGAGGAGGAGTTGTGTAAGTTACAATATTTTGACATTCGGGATATTAGTGATATGTTGTTCGGATGTTGGAACTTTAGGTGATAACGCTTGCAATTATTACTTTGCTGTTTTATGGCTGTTTGTATTCGGCATTCTTATTATGTAAGCATATATTTGTCATCTCGTTGATTTGAATGGAAGCACCACACTCTCAGTTCCGGGAGCGTATCTCTCTCTCTTTCTTTCTCTGTAATAGGCACATTTCTGAAGAAATTTGCCTATCCTAGAGACTCACATGGGCGAAATTCGGGAAAATTTCCAGTTTTTCCGGTCACCACCTCTGATACAACCCTTGATTAAATATACTTGCTTCCTCATTTTTATTGTCTCACTTCTCTAATAAATTTCACCGAAAATTTTAACTCGTTTTCACTTAACATATTAAACGGGTAATACACTCTCTTTTTGCACATTTCATGTGCTGTATGCATTATTTAAAAAAATATACTACTTGGAGCAGATTCGAACCGCCGTTCTTTGGATTTGTAATCTAGCGCCTTAACCACTACTCCAAGATCGTTGCTTGGTAAACGCTTAGTTGTTGGCATATTTATTGTATTTGTATTTTATGTTCCCACTTCGACAATTTTTACTTTTTTTCTCCGTTTAGCAGTGTTTCTGGCTTTCTCTTTCGGTGTCGCCCTTTATTTACACTATGCACTATTCGTATTCACAGCTTGTGCCCCTCTACAATGTCTTATTCAGATTAGACTTTTGTTCTTGTCCCTGAGTAAACATTTGATTGATTTACTTCTCATACTCTCCATGGATGGAGCACAGGAATGCCAGACTCAAAAAAAACAGGTGTACATTTACTTTTCTGACAGATAATACAACAAAGTCATAATATTCCACGAAGTCACAAATAACAACAAATTCACTTTCAGAAATTTTTCCTTTAACATGGTTGAAAAATAAACGTTGTTGCTTCCCTCTGAAATCATGATAAAGTTTTTTTTTGACAAAATAACTAAATAAATTTTGATGATGGCTTCTGAATAGTTTGTAATGTACATCTATCAACGGACAACCATTGAGGGAAAGTCACAGTTTCGATTAAGTTTCCTGTAGGGTGCCTTCCAGCAGAGCTTTGATGACGTCAGTTCCAGGGCAAGAAGAACAAATTTCTATCGGACAGTCCTCAGAGGTTCTCACAGGTTCACACGCTATGAGGTGTAAGTTATTATGGAATCAATGAGTTGATTTTGTGTAGGCAGTCCTTGTAAGTTATTATGGAATCATTGAGTTGATTTTCAGTTGATTTTAACGTCCCGTTCAGCAGCGAAGCTATATGAGACATTGAATTACTGATTAACGTGGAATTTGAACCACATGAACTCCCGCCAGCAATCGAACCCATTAGGGAACCATGGTGAGAGTTCTTAACTTGGCATTTTCTATTATTAACTTCACGTTTTCATGTGTCATACAAACGCAAACAGTGTGCGTTCCATTACAGCTCCACCTACCAACATTTTCTGGGCGAAGCTCTGAAAGTTTGGTAAACGCTATGCTCATATAAAGAAACCGCTCTTTAAACAACTGATATACTTCCCGCAAATTTTGCAAACGACTTTTAGAAATTTTAACTTGCTTCCCACTGTCGTCTCTTACTGAAAGACAGTCTTTTATGCCTGGCATAATCCTAGAAATGTCAGCAATTTGGTAGAATTCCTTGACCGCCTACTACATGTATATAAGATTTTTTCAGAAATTTAAAATTTCCTTTTTTTTTAGAAATTCAAATTTGAAAATTTAAATTCGAATTTTCGAAAATTCTTTTTAGTACACCCATTGATTTATATATCTTGAAAAAGCTTAAAACAATGGCTTTACAATGACGTAAGTCTTAGTTCGGTACGTTAATTAAGAGCCGAGATATATCCAATTAAAGAAGCTAATATATGTCATTTTTGGTCCAAAATTGGAAATTTCGAACGGTAAAATTTCGAAAACTAATCAACCTGGAAGGTTGAAATTTGGTATTTTTCAATCTTGCAATGATATCTTCACGTGACGTAAAAATCATCAAAATCCGAAAATGTGAGGGGAAAAATGTGCTTTTTTTGTGTTGGTTTCATGCAGAATGACCCGGAGGTGTTTTCACATATTTGTTTGGCATCTTTCTTTCATTTTTGGTGAGGCCATGCGTATGTATGTATGTTTATGTTTATTTTTGGATATAATAAACGGTTCTGCGAACTCGAAATATTCTAACAACCGGTTCTAGCGAACCGGCTGAATAGCACTACTGTGAACGACCGTCTGTAACGATGCGTTTCCCGACATATGAACTCTTTTACTTGTCTACCCATAGGAAGTCCACTTCTGAAATTTTGCAGTACCTTTTTGTTACACCATATAGCCTACCTTCACCATTCCGTGTCATATAGCAACATTTTGATGGTTGCTGTTGGCAACACTGCTGTTCAGTGTACAAACATAACAATGTTGATCTGTGCATAACATAAACAGCAGTTAAATAACATGGCACTAAGTCTTATTTTCAGTGTAATGATTGTTCTGTAATGTAGAAATATAGTTATGAATGTATACGTGTGGTTGTAATGACATAAATCGTATTGTAATTTAATGTCGGACTCTGTTATTAACATACTGGACAGTGTTCTTGCGCAGTTCGTGAAGCAGGAGATCGAGTTAGACATAAAGTTGGAATCTTTGTAAGTATGTGTGGCAGGGAATAAGAAAATAATTACCATAAAGATTATACACGCATATTTTTACATTTTTTAGACTATAATAATGTCAGTTTTTCATATTATGTAACCAGCTTTGAAGAACAATATCAATGACACTTTTTACTTTTGCATGTTCGTGCTTTCGACTAAAATAATGTTTATGTAACCTTCTTCAATATTTAATCAATCGCTGCAGTATGCGCCGTGTCGGCATTGACTAATTTTCAAGGTTATTGTTCTCGTGTCGAATTTTATGAGTTAAAACACGCGATCTTTCACGCCGAGATTGATAGACGGAACCTTCACGTAGTTTTATTATCGTAATTCTAGTGCTTTCATCAAGATTTAGCTGTGATCTAGTGAGTACTATTATCTTACGCCTGTGTGGCGCAGTTTAGGCTCAGTATTTTTTTTGGCTGAAAATTGAAATTTTTGTCATTTATGAGGAAATCCATTGTCATTACCTTAGAAAGTGTATTTTAAGAATTCCTGGTGCACATTCCCTTTTGAAAGGACGTGGCCGTTTTACATGTAAATAGTGCGCCTGTAAATATGCTATGAAATTCTACAGTATAAAAGACAAACCATGCAAACCTGATGCTATCCGAGTCAGGGCAGGAACGCAGCATAGGGGCCGAGTGGTAGAACGGTGTGTCCGTAAGGATCAGGCTCGTCAGCGATGCTGAGTGTGCGAGTGAATGAAGATGTGGCTAAAAAGAATAAGTTAAGTACCTTCTCTGTTGCAACTTTGTATCATCGAAACAAGTATCCAGGAGGTGGGGTGATTCAGTGGTAGAGCGCTTACTTCTGCTGCGTGGGGTCTCTGGTTTGATCCCGGCCATGTAAGTTTGACATTGACAACATCGTACCCGTGGTTTTTCTCGGGGTACTTCCACTTTCTCATTCCCCCATTTCTTCCATCATCATTCACTTGCTTTAATCTTTGTCTCCCTTAGCCGAAAGGGTATAATCGTGAGACGTTAAACTCAAATATTTCATTTTTTTAAAAATCGGGCCGCGGTGGCTCAGTGGTAGAGCGTTCACCTCTGGTGCTAGGGGTTCCGGGTTCGATCCCAGCCCCCGCTAAGTGAACTTTGTGGTGGACAAACACCGTGTGCGTGGGCTTTCTCGGGATTCTCCCGTTTCCTCCCACTTTCTTCATTCCACCATTTCATTCATTACTCATCATCACCGTCCCCTTTAGCCTAACCGGCATAACCGTGGGACGTTAAACTTAAAGATTTCATTTCATTTTTCTTGGGGTACTTCCACTTTCTCATTCCCCCATTTCTTCCATCATCATTCACTTGCTTTAATCTTTGTCTCCCTTAGCCGAAAGGGCATAATGTGAGACGTTAAACTCAAAGATTTCATTTTTTTTTTAATCGGGCCGCGGTGGCTCAGTGGTAGAGCATTCACCTCTGGTGCTAGGAGTAACGGGTTCGACCCCAGCCCCCGCCAAGTGAACTTTGTGGTGGACAAACACCGTGTGCGTGGGTTTCCTCCCACTTTCTTCATTCCACCATTTCTTTCATTAATCATCATCACCGTCTCCTTTAGCCTAACCGGCATAAACGCGGGACGTAAAACAAAGATTTCATTTCATTTTTTTAAAAAAACAAATACCTTTACTATCGACAACACGATGTTCACATTTAAAAATTTAACTTGTCCTTCATTTGTGTATTTTCAAAGCCTCCCACACTTTCTGCTCAACTTCAATAATCCGTGCCGCTCCACAGAACGTAATAACTTTCTTCTCACTAACATATAAAACTCACACATGCATCGTCTTTGAATTTTCTCATTACACCATAATATCAGACGTCAGCGTGCTTCCACTTAAATTAGTGCCAACGACACGCGCTTCTAACACTTGAAAATATCACATTATCTTCTCTTGTTAGCTTGAATTTCATAAAAGAAATAATCAATTCACTTCTCCTCTCGTGTAAATTTACGTGTTTTTCATACTTCTGGACCTACTCTCTGGAACTTAAGTTACCTTATTGTTAAGTAGTTTGTCTCTTCATTGATCAAAATATCATGCCCATAGAAAGTATTTATTTATATCAAACTATTATCCCTTCATTGGCCAATACATCGTGATGATCTTGGAAAGTAATTTAAAGAAATAACTCAAACTATTTTGATCAAATGAACTTCAACAGTGCGACACGTATGGAACGATTAACAATATATTATTACCAACGTATGACAGAATTTATAATTACAACCACATAAATTACCACATGAGCTTATTATGAGGTTGGACAGCATAGTGGCTCAGTGGTAAAGTCTCGCCTTTAGTAATAGGAATTTCTGGTTCGATCTCCTCCCACGCAAGTTTATGGACATTGTGTAAAAGTTCCTCCCACATTATTATTCCACGAACTCTCATGATTATTCACTTCTATTGATATGCGTCTCCTTTAGCTATAGCACTGAGGGACGTAAAACTAAAAATTTCAGCTTAGGTTCCGCGGATTGGAACTACATAGTAGGATAGATTAGATTAGGTTAGTTTAGGCTGATCTGGCTCCCATATGCGGACCGAACCCGAAATTTTATTTCATTTCATGATTGCATTTCCTTTTTTAAGTTTAGCGTTTCAGCACCGAGTTTAGCTATATAAGATGTGGACGTACAGTTTTGGTGGAATTCGAACCACCATAGTCTATCCAAGGTTTGTGTAGGTTAAAAGGAAGCTACCTTCGACTTTCCTTTTTTTTTTTTTTTTTTTTCTAAGAAATTCATACGAGTTCGACGAGGTATTTCAAATGGTAACACTTTTGACCGCGGAAGTATAATATTATAGTCATTCTCCTTCAATTTCAAGATTCAACCACTTTGTTATTTTTCATGTTCATCGTAATGATTTCAGATACTGTCGATTTTTTTCCCTTTAGAAGATGGATAGTTTGCACTTATAATTATCAAGGTTCTGATTTTGTAAATTCAGGACGACTCAACCATTCATTCAATTCATTCTTCAGGATAAATTTTGTTTTGTTTTAAGAAAATAACTGTTCTGTTTATATCAGGGTTTGAAAGAACTCGTTTTTTTTTTTCGGGTTTAGTTGGGTTTTATCAAATTATTTCAATGTCTTTGGGGTAAAATTGTTAAAATGTTATTTATATTTCAAGATTATCATTGTCACAACTTGCAACAATTTTCTATTCACTGCTGGTTTGAAAAAATAGCCGTCATTTTGAAATTTTACGTTGGACGCCGCCAAAATATATACAGCTAATTTAGAGTATCTCGTGCTTCTACTCGAAAACTTTCAACTTAAAAGACCGAAAATTGCGCTTTCTAGCGTACATACCCGCTATTAAAAAGAAAAAAAAATGCTCACCATTTTGAAATTTTATGTTGGTATACCGCCAAAATATATGCAGGAAATTTAGTGTGTCTCGTGCTTGTACTCTGAAAATTTTCACAAAAGAGACTTAAAAGTGGTACCCTGCAGTATGTGTGGCACAAGCAGACGAACGAACAAATGTAGCTCGAATCATCCCAGAAGCCTCAGTTACGTTTGCCAAATATGAACATCAAATATATTAATTTAACTGTAAAATAAATGGTTTTATTGCTGAAGTTCACTTTCGATATTTTGTGCGTTCAATTACGGGAATTTCCCGAGCTCCTGTTGCAAGACAGATCTTTCCAGAAAACTAATTTGAAACAATTAACAAAGATATAATTCATATTTTATAAAATAAATTTTTCAGAATGTCTTTAATGAAATTAAATATCTTCCAGCGTAAAATGAATAGTTTTATTGTTGAAGTATTCAGTTCCGATCTTTGTGCGTTCAATTGGGGGAATTTCCCGAGCACTTCTTTCGGGACGTGTTTTTTTTTTTTTTTTTTTTCTCCTCCCTCGAAAATGCAGCTTCCTTTACTGTACATCAAAACTTCCACTAGTACGGAAGTTCGAATTCAGCACTTGAAATAGTAAAGTACGTAGTTTTCGGAACTCTGAGCATCGAGTTTCTGAAATTTGACGAATTTTTTACGCTTCTGTTGGTGTTGATTCCACAGAATACTTATTTGAAGAGTACCTACAAATAACTGAACTAAACTGTTGTAAAACTAAATTTTACTGAAGAATATTTGTGTTACCATCAAAGGTAAGAAATAATACTAATAGTTTTACTAATGCACTACATGTTTACTGGTAGTACCGGCACCTATGGCTTTAAACGCGTCAAACGTATGAGGAATAACGTTCCTCGCATCGCCGAGCCTGCGAGCACACTATTCACGAAAAGTATTTTCTGAAATATAAGATTTAATTTTTTTCCTTCAAATATGCTGTAAGCATAATCCATACATTAATTTGTTACTTAATTATCTCAAGCTAAGGTAAGTTTTCTTTTTATTTATTCAGTGCATTCAGAACTTTATAAAGGTCTTATGTTGAATGTTGTTGTATACCTTAACGTGAAAGCATTCAATTCACCCAAAGGAAGTCCAAAATCTGATAACAAAAATCACTTTCAATGTGGTCACCTTGGTTGTACCAATAATATATTAACAAAAAGCTCAAAAAACCCAGGTGGGTCCAACCCGAAAAAACCCGGTGGGTTTTTACGGGCTGGGCCTACTTGGACAAACCCTGGTTTATATTTTATTCTTTCCACACACTCGTTAGTTCGAGCTTTCAGGTCATGTGGACTGCTAATTGTGTGTGTTTTTGTACTTGAGCACCGCTTTGCGGCTAGGCACAGTACAACAGCTTTTTCAGTTTTGACGTTTAATTTGACTTTGAAGCGGCCTGTTCCAATGATTAAGTGTGGTGTCAACGGATGGAATCATCGAGCTTCTCCAGACATCCTTCCGCACAAAATAATCTCTAAAAAGACTTGACCAGGGGTAAGATAACTCCTTTTTGACCCATTCACTGCTTTTCCGCTCCGAATAGAACACGGGATCTTGTACACCAAGGGAGTACGAGCTAGTCATTAGATTATAAAGTCGTTTTGTGCAATATCGTATAGTAAACTAAGGACATTTCTTGCAATATTTATAAACACATGACGTATACTACTTTAAACATAACGACCAAACTGACAAATTGTCTCTTACTTGAGCAGCCATCACTTGTTGAAAATGTCAGCGAATAATTTCAATTTTTAACTAAAAATATAGAGTAGAGGCTGAAAACTATCGCTTCAAGAGCCAGAGATCGTAGTCATAATGACTGCATAGCTTTTGTGTACAGATTGTTTTTCACTTTAAGGTTTCTACTTGGGTTACGTGATGACATTTGCGAGATTCCTAGTTGGCCAATCGATCCAAAAGAAATTTTTCATCGAGAACTAATTATATGTATGGATAGAGACACGATTTTTTGGTGACACGCGAAAACGCGAAATATATCAGTTTTATATGAAAATGTTGTGTACCTAATATACAAGTATGTATTTTTTTTCACTATTTGTTAGGCCATATAACGCTCGCGAATAAACGCGAAGTTCTGTAGATTTAGCGAAATTTGCAACAAGTCTCGATATTCCAAGAAATTCATGCAAAACTGACAATTTTTCGACGCTTTTACGATTTATTAATTACCATTATTTCTGCCTTCTGCGTACTTAACCGTGAGTAAACACTACTAGTTCGTCATTTGTGTACCAGAATGAAATATGGGATTGCCGGATATCTGGCGCCAGTCTTCCCACTGTTTGCCTGTTTTCTTGGCGAGAAAGAAGCAAAACTTTTTCCTTTACTAGTCGTGACCCGATGGAATACTTACTTTCTTGATGTAGTGTATATTGCAGAGTATATACTTGATTTGGTTGAGTATTTCAAAAGTGTGGAAAGTGATGCGGAGAGCGTTCATTATTTTCTCAATTTATCGAAAGTTAGTGTCAAGTCTGTGCATTGTGAAGCTACATTTGTCAGAAAACATTGTGCTTTTACTTCTGACTTGATAACATGTTTCGAAAATTCCAACATCCATTTAGTCTAAAAGTAAATGAGCTGATGTCTGAATATAAACTTGTGGCACAACTTATATTTAAGAAAGAAAAAAAATTAGGTGAGTTGATGAAGAGAGAAAGAACAGTACCGAAAAGAAGTTCAAGGAAGTTAGATGGCATGCAGCAACAAACTGGCTGACATGCTTAGAAAGGATCCAAGCTAGTGAGATCTTTATGACATTGACATCCATCTTCTCTAGCTTAATCTTGCAAAACCTGATGTTAAGTTTTCTAACAATAGAATGAAAATTCCCATTTTTGAGAAAATAGACCGCCATGCATTTATTAAATTTTACATGCAGTGACAAAATGAGCTCCAAATGGTATCTACTGATTAAATAAATAGTGTGGAAGGAGTGTTGCGTGGTATGTTTCGATGAGCATTCAGAAATTGCTAGAAAGTATCTCCAACTAATATACGTATCAATTTCGAATGTTGATGTGGAGAAGACTTTCTCTTCTTACAACTACATACTTACCGACAAAAGACCAAATTTAACACCAGAAAACGCTGAAATAATGCTTACGTGTTATTTGCATAACTAAACTGTGAACACTATTTTTTTTAAATTAATGTTTTCCGTGTTTTTCTTCTTTCTTTCTTTAGATGGTACTTTTATTCAATGAGGATGCTTTTAGTTCTATTTTTTTGAAAACTCAAATATTATTTAATATAGTCATGCATGAGCTCATGTCATGATGATTGATGAGTGGAAATTAAGATTAAATAAAAGGTAAATAATTGTAATTGCCAAGGAAAGTAATGTTCTTACATTGAATTTTTATTCATCGATTTTATCTTGCTTTACGCATATTTTTGTAACGAAATTACGAATTCTTATTTACCACAAAATCGTGTCTCTGTGCATGGGTATTGTGAGATATGATTAGATTAAGTGTTATTTAAACTAGAAATACAAATCATTAAACAAAGCAACGTTTATTAAATATATATATATATATATATATATATATATATGAAAGTGATTATATTTTTGACATAACTGTTGAACTACTCGACCGAACTTGGTTAAATTTTCAACATAGATAAGGTTCGGGCGTGGGAAAAATGAAATGAAATTTTTGAGTTTTACGTCCCACGGTTATGCCGGCTAGGCTAAAGGAGACGGTGATGATGAGTAATGAATGAAATGGTGGAATGAAGAAAGTGGGAGGAAACGGGAGAACCCCGAGAAAACCCACGCACACGGTGTTTGTCCACCACAAAGTTCACTTGGCGGGAGCAGGGTTTGAACCCAGGACCCCATGCACCAGAGGTGAACGCTCTACCACTGAGCCACCGCGGCCCCCAGGTTCGGGCGTGGGATGTTTTATTATTTCACTTTGACGGTGCAACTTAGGGAAAGGGGAGAGAGCATATAAAAATGATCGAAAATGACCGATATTAATGTCAAGTCCATACTTTTGGAGGTCGCTGAGATGAACAGTGATACTTCCGTTGTAGTTTAAATTAGTATTCGGCTCCCCAACTTGGAGGAGGGGCGGGGGGAGTTATAGGTATATATGTAAAATGATCGATATTACTGTCGAATGTATAGTTTTCGGGAGCGCTAAGACGAACAGTAACACTTCTGATGCCGTTTAAATCCAAATTCAACCCCCATTAGTACTCCTAATGGGGGAAGGTGACGTGTAAAAGTAATTGAAAATGACCGATATTAGTGTCAAATTGATGATTTTTGGGGTCTCTAAGTTGATTGGTGACAGTTTTGGTGCCCTTTATATCCAAAATGAAGCGTTTTCTCCCTGTGTGAAGAACGGACATTCTGCTAGTAATAACTTTGTAACAGTTTCGCCAACTAACTGAACACATTGGCTTCATCAGATTTTGTAAAAACAAGAGGGAGTTGCATCTAAATATAATAGGGTCCCAAAAACTGGTTCGGAACGCTGATTGGTTGGTCAGAACGGACTCGCCCAGTCATAAAAAGGTTGATAAAAGTGAAAATAAAACATAAATACCTTTTCCTCCCTGATCCACCAGAAAACTAAGCTGTAAATTAAGTCTTTCCAATAAGTTACCCTACTGTTCGTCAGTTTTAAGTCCTGCATTCCTGTTCATAACAGAGATCTGCTCTTTTTCAATAAATCTTGCCACCTACTACTTTCTTATCAACGTCCTTTGTTCCCGTCCTAACACTTCAACCTCGCACTAATTAATATTATGTCCCGTGTCCGTCACGTGCTTACAAATGGCATTTCTTTCTCTTTTTAATCTTACGTTATATTTATGTTGTTAAACTGTTCTTTTAGTTTTTCCCTCGTTTTACTAATATAACAACTGTTACATTCACTGCACCTTATCTTGTAAACCACTCCTGTTTTCATAGCTCCTCTCGTCCTTCCCTTCTTTCTTCTTCCTCATTCGCAGTACATCCAATAGTCTCTTACTCCCTTTCCTGTACGTTGGACCGCTCCCTATTTTCTTTAGTGCTCTCTTAATAATCTTCGTGTCTTCCCTTAATCTTTCTATTCCCCACCATGGCTTCTTTTCTTCCCTTCCATCTTCTTACTATTCTAATCCTTTTTTTCTTATCATTTCCATCCTTATCTTTCCTTTATCATATCCATTGGTTTCCAATAGCTTGTGAAATTCCTCTACATCTTTTTCTGCCTTCGGAGCTCCTTCGTGGTTAAGCGGTTAGCGTACGGGCCTGTGGCGTGGGAGACTCGGGTTTGATTCCCGGCGGGAGCTCATGTACGGATTGCACGTTAATCAGTAGGTCTCGTCTCATAGCCTCACTGGTGAAAGGGACTTTAAGCTCAAAATCAATTCAACTCAACTTTTCCTGCCGTCCTTCTGTCACTACTAATCCACATGATCCTCTCCTTTGTATTTTCTATGAAGTTTCTTTTTGTTGATCCCGTGTGCGTGGGTTTTCTCGGGGCTCTCCCGTTTCCTCCCACTTTCTTCATTCCACCATTTCATTTATTTCTCACAATCACCGTCTCCTTTAGCCTAACAGGCATAACCGTGGGACGTAAAACTCAAAGATTTCATTTTTTTCTTTTTGTTGATCGATCAGCATCACATCTTCTATGACAGAAGTTCCCTAAGGCACACTTCTTCTGGAACCATTCTGTGACCAACTAGTCTCTCCTCCTGCTTATTTTCATACCTAGAAACGCAATTGCCCCTTCCTCTTCTACTTCCAATTCGAGTTCTATGTCCTTCTCCTGATCTTCTATTTCCTTCACAATTTTGTTGCCTAAGAGTACCTTCCACATCCCGAAGCAATTATCGACATACCTGCTGAAGAACATAAGCCTGTCCCCTCCTTTCGTTTTGGCTTCCTTTTCCCATCAATTCACAACTATCTCCGCCAATACTCATGTATTCCAACCACTCCAACCATGTATTCTCTTGCTCCCATTTCCTCCTTCGCTACTTTCAACATGTAGTCCCTCTTCAAGCTCTGGAACATTGCCTTCACATCAATGCCAAACAACGACGTCCTACCCTTTATACATCCGATGTTATCAGTTTGTCCTTAAACTCCTTAGAATTTTTAACACTATAACTCCTTCTCTCTCCTTAACACCTCAGCTACTATCGACCTTCTCCTTCAGCTGTTCACAAAGATTTCCTCGACAATCAAGTATCAACCTCAGTTTTATCACTTCCTTATGTGTCTTGGGAAATTCTTTCATTAATGGAATTCTTCCTTCCTCATTTAAACCTGCTTGGTAACCTTCTTTCTTTAAAGAGCAAAGGTGAGCAAAAACAAAGGCTCCGTTTGTTTTTAGCAGTTAAACCTTCAACCTTTCACGAACAGAAATAGCTGTCATTTCTATGGTCTTCTGGATCACACCATATGACTGATATTCTGAAACGTACAGATGTCTTGTTCCTTTTTTGTTCAGTTTCTTGGATCTTTGACAGGTACTTTTTAATGTGGCGCAGTTGATTTCTGTTGATCCCCTAACTTTACTCCGAAATAGGTGTAATATACATGTTCCACAAACTGTGTTATTTCTTCTCTCTGTTTCAACATTAAATAACTATCACAGATGTAATAGAAATAATCAGGATTGTTCCGATTCTTCCTAAGTTTCATTTTGACGCAACAACAAACGCCACAGCTAGACACAACGAAACATACGATAACATGTAGTTTTCGCTATCAAGCATACACTACACTGTTACTGTGTCCGTAGCATATTACTCGTTGTGACATCATTCACTGCTACCAGATATTCTACTTACTTTTCCACGGTAGCAGAGTAATCCACTGTACGTGTCTTTTTACAAATTCAAAGATAATCAGAAGGATATGGCATTGGTAATTTATTTTTATAATTGTAATTGTAATCAGTATTTCTTTGGAATATATATATCAGGCGTATTATCCTCTTCCCTCCCCCTCCTTTCCTCTATTGTAAGAAAACTGTATTTGATAGAGCAAAATTAACTACATTTTTGGATTTCTCAGATCAAAATCCTTAATTACAGGGCCCATGACGTTTGGGCACAAAACCTTTTATGCAAATAGGTTTACCTATCTACATATGTTATAACGTATTTTATTTCTAGAGCCCAGACGTTTAGGGACTAAAATATGAAAATAGGCATTAAAAATTTCGAAAAATTCCACAAATAATTTTGCAAAAAATTTTAAAATAACATCTTGAACACATCAAAGTTTTTGCACATCTTGCACAATTTGTCTCTACCAGTTGAAAAAAATGAGAAGGAACTGCAGCAGACTCGCGAGTATTCGGTCTCCGTATGTGCGGCTTAGTTTTGAAACAATATTTATTTTTAATAAAAGACATATGTAACAAAGATATATAATTTGTGTAAAAAAAAACGTACGTTTTTCGTTAATGTTTAGTTATTTTAAAGTTTTGATTATATATTCATAATGCACTGCGTACTTGATTTTTTGAGTCAGACAGCAAAATCATTGTAAAACAATGTAATGTATACAGTGCAGAAAATTAAGTTTGCTCCTCTCTTTTTCGTCTTATCTTATTTTCTTCTCTCTTTTATGTGCGATGCTGAGCACCCTCATAAATGTTCTACGGGTGCTTGGTGCTCGAGCACTCCAGAGTAGGCGCTCCTGGTTAGAACATCGGGTAAACTTATTGTAGGGATAAAGTATATATTAGTTATCCTTACTAGCTATTTTGATGCTCTCTAGTAAGTTATCAGAGTCATTAAATACGGTACTAGGCCGGAAATATAGGTGAGTACCTTCCTTTTCATGCATTCTCTTTTCTTTCGATAAATACTTAATAAATTTAATTCTCATTTAAATTGGATAAACGTGGCCTCTAGGAAAAAATATAAGGTAGTGAGATATCTCACCTGAGGATGTGATAATATTTTCCATTTATTTAAAATAAAGTTGGTGTGTTCGACTTATAACTAAACACATAAATTGAAAATAGTGTGTTTTAATACACTAGAAAATAATTTAAAATCCTTCAGGTTCTCATTACTTGTATTACAGGTTCCATCTTGAGAATCAATTGTTTGTTATTCTCAAGATTGAATCTGTAGTGGAAGAAGTAATGCTTTTTTCATCTCCGGATACAAGGTAAGATCTTTTTAACTATTAGTATTTGAGTATAGTTGGGGCCGTAATGGCTCAGTGGTAGAGTGTTCACCTCTGGTGCATGAGGTCCTCGGTTCGATCCAGCTCGTGCTAACTGAGCTTTGTGGTGGACAAACACCATATGCGTAGGTTTTCTCGAGGTTCTCCGATTTCCTCCCACTTTCTTCATTCCTCCATTTCATTCATTTCCCATCATCACCGTTTTCTTTAGCCTTGCTGGCATAACTATGGGACGTAAAACGTAAAGATTTCATTTCATTTTTTGACTATACTTGTTCGTTGCAAAAACCTTTTAAACAATGTATTGCTTTGCTTACTGTCATTTAAACTGTATGAGTTGGCTTTACTCTCTCTAGCGACGCCACTGATCGAATTATTGGAAGACTGATTGTTTCTTAGAGATATATACGAGGGAAGTCAAAAAGTAAAGGGACCGCAATTTCTCGCACGAGGGTTTGGTAACACTTCTAGTATCCAGCGCTGAATTAGTGTCGTCTGCAACACTTCTATGCAACGTGTCACTCTTATTCCCACGTTAGTCGCTGGAGTATAGCAGACCGTTAAACATGACAGCTCCATTGTCGATTTGCACCAAGGGGAAAATGAGGGCAGTGACAAGATCTACGAGCTAATAGAGCATTTCAAACAGGGAAGCACTTCTTTATGTGACAAGAAAAGATCGGGTAGGCCATCGACGTCAACGACTGAGGACAATTTGAAAGTCGTTGAGGGTATGGTGATGGAAAACAGACGAATCACAGTGGACGAAATCGCCAATACTTTACATCAGTGATGGTTCAGCATATTCCATCTTGCACGACAGGCTTAAGTTCGGAAAGTGTGTGCAAGGTGGGTCCCGAAAGAATTGCAACCGATGCAGAAATCATTGATGCGGTGCAAAATTGGTTACAGGTGCTACCGAAAAACTTTTTTTTCCGACTGAATCAGAAAAAAAACTTGTGAAACATTGGGAAAAGTGCGTTGAAGTGCAGGGAGATTATTTTGACAAAAGAAACACTAACCAAAGCTTCAAACCCATTGTATTTTGAACTATAATATGTAACTGTTTCGGATATCTAACATATCCTTCCTTAGACACTATAAATGAAAATACAGACAGACATATACAGTCATTGTTATGAACAATTTTTAAAATTCTTTGAATAGACATATATATAGTCATTGTTATGAAAAAGTTTAATTTCTATGTGCTGAGGCCTTAAGTCTCCGTGTTCACTTTCCAACCAATCACGTTCCGCCATTTTTAGTTCTTATAAGGACCTTTTTTTATTTTCTTCTTGTTCACGCTATCCACACTTCTTTGTCATCATAGTAGGTAAGCCACCTGTCCAGTTCATCAGTTTATCTCTTCCTACCTTCTTTATCCAATCTACTTCTTTCCACTTCCTTATTATCACTTTTCTCCATCTCCAATACTTCCGTCTTATCCCAATTAATTCTATGATTTGTCTCCTTAACATGTTTGTATATGGCTTTGGTATCTTTCTTCCTCCTCAAATCATCTTTATGTTGTTTTATCCTTTCTTCCATTCTCTTTCCTGTCTCTCCTACATATGGCATATCGCAGTCCTCACACCATACCTTGTAGATGACTCCTGCTTCCTCTTCATTAATCTTTTTGGTGCCTTTTCTATTATTCTTCTTTATTGATCTTAATAAACTTTCTCCACTTTCTATACGTTCTGACCCCTCCTTTCTTTAAGAACTTCTTCAGTTTCTCCGTTTCTTCTTCCATATTTTCTATACAATGCGATTTTCCATTCTCATCCTCTTCATTCTTCTTTCTTCCTCTCTTGCTCCTCCTGCGTTCTTCTTCCTTCTCTAACTCCTTCCTGCTGTAACCATTCTTCTCTGTCTGTAGAATTTCCCTGTGCTCTCCTTCCTTCCTCTTCGTCCTCCAGCATTTCTATTCTTCTTATCATATTTGCTATGAAATTTATCTTCGTACTCCTATCCACGTCGCTCCTCTCATGGCAGAACACCCCTGCTGAGCACTCTTTCTGGTACCACCTCGTAACCAGCCCTTCTCCTTGTTTTATTATGGCCATGTCTAAAAAGTTTATTCTTCCATTTTCTTCCAACTCCATGTCCAATCTTATGCATTTTTCTTTATCCTCCACACTAATTGAAGTTCTCTAATTGTCTCCTAGTCCCTTTCCACAAGCCTAGACAGTCATCCATACACATACAAAACATGATTAAGTTCTTACCACCTTCTTCTTTCACGTTTTTCTCCCATTTGTTCATAACTATTTCTGCCAGTACTGGTCTCAGCTTCGAACCTATATTGATTCCTTGTCTTATTTTTACCACCTTCTCCCCTATTGTACAATACAATAACTGTTTTCCCATATTACCTTCAAAGCCTTAACTACCTTCTCTTTTGTCCATCCTTTTATACTATTACTTCCCATCTCTTCCTCTATGACACTTATTATCGATTCTCTACTAAGGCTCGGGAACATAGCCTTAACATCAAGACTGAACATAAGTGTTCTGCCTCCACTAAGATCCACTCTCCTTAATACTTCCTAGGCTTCTTCTGTGTTCTTAACTCTGCTCGATTCTTGTCCTCTTATGCTTTCACAAATCTCCTTCAACTCCTTCTCTAGTGGCTCCCAGTAGTTCTGTCTACAGTCAAGTATAGGTCTATGCTTCACCTCTTTCTTGTGTAATTTTCGGAAACCTTTCATTTTTTGTATCCTTCCTTGTATTACTTGTAGTAATAGAACAGGGGCTTACCTATTAATGAATTATGGCAAAGAAGTTTGGATAGCGTGGACAGAAAGAAAATAAAAAAGGCCCTTGAAAATGAACATGGAGACTTAAGGTATTGGCTGAAGGCCTCAGCAAATAGAAATTGAACTTTTTTTTTTATAACAATGACTATATATACGTCTGTATTTTCATTTATGTTCTATAGGGTCTGAGGAAGGATATGTTAGATATCCGAAACCATTACATCTTATAGTTTAAAATATAGCGGGTTTGAAGTTTTTTTTGTTTTTTATTTTTTATTTTATTATTTTTTTTTGTTTTGTTTTAAATAATCAATCCAAAGCCATGGATAGTCTTGCTAGGGAGATTATGTAGAAAAATAATGTAGTATGTTTATGTTTTCTGTCATTAGACTAAATGTGCTTTTCTCTCAAGTCCCTTTACTTTTTGATTTCCCCTCGTATTATTTTTTGCTGAAGTAAAAGAGTGAACTCTGATCGTAGTTTAGCTCACAGACTAATCAAAATCTCTTTCGTATATAGGAAGAATAAAAGAAATAATCAGTCAACAAATGGGGAGTATGGAGATTACGATGAAGAAGGCGAAGAACAGCCAGGTCGGACCAGAAAATCTAATTTAAAATTGGCACGTGAAAAGGCTCAAAGACGGAATAAGGCTCTCCTCCAGGTAAAAATTAGATTTTTCTTTCATTAAGCTATACAGTAACCGTCTTTAACCTTTAAGCAGTTCCATTAAATGACTAGAGAAACTCGAAACAGATGGTCTGTTTTGGTTAAATATATAAGATTTGACAAATGTTACAATATTTCAACTTCAAATTGACATAAACACGTAAAACAAAAGTATTTTACTACACTTCTATTGTTCTTTTTTACTGAGCGTTAAATGTGTGCCTCACTGCTATTGATTACTGTACGTTTATAATCGTAACGAAATATGAAAAATAAATTTACAAACTTTATTATTTTTAAATAACGAATGAGAATATTATGTGATGATTTACCTCGAGAGTCCACTCTTCCTCTGTACAGTCCATGAGAAATAATCATTACAAAATATAATTTTAATGTAATTTAGAAGCAGTAGATTGCTTCTTCCGTAGCAATGTAGTGCAAATGTCAATAAGTTGGAAGGAGTGTTTTTTGATTAGATTGAAAATGTAACATATAATAAGCAATACAAAAATGAAGTACTCACACTCTAGGTGTTCTATGTTGGGGACATGGGGACGGGCGTTAAGGATTCAGGTTAATTAGGTGAGCGGCGAAGCAATCATCCAGATGCTCACATCCAACGTGAATTTTGAAACTTTTCTTTTTTTTAGAACAGTGAAAAAGTATGATTATAATTCTTTATTTTCTTCATCTCTCTCACTTCTGCCAAAGGAATAAAATGCACAATGCATTTTAGTCAGTTTTGGTAGTGAAACCACGCTCATACTGGAGAGAAAGCATGTGCTCACGATTTATATGAAAGAAACGTTTATGTAGCAATAACGTGTGAGGCAAAGGGGAGACAAACCCAGAACTAAGGTTTTGCATGTGATGTCACCGATCTTTAAAGGACAAACGAATAACGATTTCATAGTAATAGTTTCTTGTCTTTGCACGTGAGAAAGCTGCACGTGAAACAGTAAGTTCGTAAGGGTTATGAGCACTACAACAATTATGACCTACAAAGCTTGTTCGAATGTGCCTAGTCTAGACAAAAGTTTCGATACGCATGTTGGTAGGTGGTACGCATAGGCAAGCGTGAGCATGGATGTGTGAGCTTCTATACATAGATACATTGGCTGTAGTCCAGTGCACAAGAGAGAGTATTATTCAACATGTTCGCCGCGGGCAGTCATGGGTCTGCAAACTTAACTTTGGCCAATTATTGATAGTACGCATCATTTTCAAAGACAGCATTGCTACTATTCCTTTCAAGGACGCAGTGTAAGGTGCCACCTTGAGCAGATCTTGGTCTCCATTTTGGATCTCAGATCATAGACTGATACCGAACTGTTTTCGACTATTTTTGTGTAAGTCCCGCTTATCCTAGTTATTAACCTTAAAAAGAAAGAAAGGGGGGAAAAGTAGTCCGTAACGCCATATTCATCTGATAGTAAAGCTCAGAAAGTTTTCGTAAGTTAGGAAAAATAAAATGTAACCAGAATTTCTGAGGTAAGTTTTAAAATAAGAACAAAGTTCACGAGAAAATAGGAAGTAGATTAATGGCGAAAAATGAATGATACTGTTCTGTGCAAACAGTTCTGTCGAAAAGAGTGTAATTTCCTTTTATAACATATGAATGCAGAAGTTAAGCTCAAATTCGCAAGAATAAATACAAAATGAATATAATTATTTAGTGCAGTGGTTCTCAACGTGGGTATTAACGCTCTCCAGGTGGCGTTCTCGTTTCCAAAGGGGCAGTAGACTCTTTAGGGGACGTTTTAGATTTCATGATCTATTAACTTTTTCGTATTATTTAACGACAGCCATTATGCAATTTACAAAATTCAGATTTGGAAGTTAGACTTCTTTCACTTACAATAATAATAATAATTTGCAGTAATGAAAGATATCTAACCGACATGAAAATTGTTATATAGCTTTATAGAAACTGGGCGAAGAAACGCTCGTTGGTCCCTTTCTTTTCGAAAGTGAGTAGGTCAAGCGTATGTTTTAATTAATTTTGTTTTTAGTAAATAAAAAAGCATTTTTCAAGGACAAATTATAGAAACAAAACTTTCTTTCAAGGTTTTAATTCTTAAAATAAACCTTGAAGAATATTTTCTCTAATATTCTGCAGTATGTTATTCAAAATTAACTTTAATAGTTGAAACCTTTTTTTTTTTTGGTTCTTAGACTGTTTTATCCAAGTTTTACGTTTAACGTTGTGCGTGGATGGATTGAGTTAAGTTGGCGGAGGCGAGGGAGTACTCAGGTCAATCGCATTCATCTAAGGGGACGCTAGGCTCGATAAGATTGAGAACCACTGATTTAGGGTATGAATAAGTCATGTTCATAATAATGTACTATTTTATTTTATTTGCTATTAATTGTACTATTACTGTGTTCTCTGAACTTTCTTCAGCAGATCTGAGCGAGCCATCATACTTCTTACACTTTCATCTTGCACTATTTCGTGTGCATCGTAAACAATAATGAGGTCAAAACACTTGTTAATATGATGATATAACTTCCTTCAGTTGACTCCTGTTCTTCTGAAAGTCTTTTTGTTGCGAAAAAAATGGTGGTTGTGTTAAAATTGATGGAGTTAGTCCTGGTGAAGAAAGGATTATTGATATGCACGGTGGTGAAATGGAAGAAATTTGTGGAAATATTGGCTGATTTCCTGGAGAATTGTATGTCTGCATTTTGGGACAAGATACTTACAAAGCTATCATTAGATGAACACTCTCAACATACTTTGTATGCTTTTGTGTATTACTATATTTTAATTTACATGATGCAGTTATAGAGCTAGTATTGGAAGTGATCCTTTAGGTAGGAATAGTATTGCATTCTATACATTCCAGATGCAATTAAGCCATCTGATGGAAGTTGTATCTTCAGACACAAAATTAATATATTTTAGTGATTCTACAATTGGATAGTATAGAAACAAAAAGTATCTTTTAAAACTTTCTCAGCCAGAGTATCACTTTGGCCTACCTGCTGATTGGAATGTTTTGGTCAATACTAATGGCGAAAGTCCTTGCGACGGTGTTGGCAGTACAATCAAACGAGAAACTATAAAACATGCCTTTAAACGATAATTACGTCCACTTCTTTCCTAGCTCTGACGATGGATTTTTAGGAATTTTTATGTTAACCATACACTCTTCATCGTTTCAATGTTTATTAGGGGATGGCCGGATGACTTTCGCTTACAGATGAAATCTTTTTCTTAAAATTGTAGTCCACGTACGAATTGAATGATCGCTGGGTGGATCTGCACTGAATTTCCGTCGAAACTTCGAAAGCACTCTGCTGTCTTTGTTGGCTGCTGTTTACTGTCATATTCCGCTTGCAACAATCAATGTAGCTACGCCACAACTTTACCAGCGACTGAAAACTTTTTGATTTTCCGTTGCGTCTCTTTATATCTGAGTGACATTAAACTTGAGTTAAAACTGTTTCTAATCGAGATGATCTTGGAACATAAATGTTACACAGAGGGGATCCAGAAGACCTCAAAGTAGAAATTACACAAAATAGTCTAGATTTAACAAATGTTTGTGGAGTTAGATAAAAAAGATAATGGGGGATTGAGAAGCGGATCAAGAATTTTTACTCAGGTTTACTGAAAAAAGAAGGATCTAGTAGTGATATATATAATTTCTAAGGTTTGCTTTGGTTTAGAAGTAGTTGAAAATTAGGAAGTGAATTTTTTACTCTCCCTTCATCCCCCACGAACAATTTAGGAAATACATTCCATGATAACTTTTGTAAATATTACTCGATTTTGAGAGTATGGTGTATATGTTCTATGAGGTTTCCCAGTCACCCCTACTGCTTGTGGTTCAGATGAGCCAATAATAAGGTTGTGAATTTATCTCCATTCCGTGATTTAATATATGTCAAATAGAATGCCAAATGTCAATAGAAATTATTGTCCAAAATATTGCCAGCTTGACATTGTTTGACATACTCTTCAAAAACCACCAGACGAAGAGTATTGCATACTCAGCATCAAATTGTGTACTACGTCAATTGCACTACGTCAATTATACGCAAAATGGTACTACGTCAATTCTTATATATTTCAAATCGGCATATTAAACGAAAACATACAATACCACACTTACTGTTCAGTGTTGCAAACTAAGAACGCTACAGTATCATAAACATTGAAAAACAAGCAAGTTTTGGAGATTTCTAGAACAGTAACAGGACAAGTGATGTGACGGGGCAAAGTGTGTCCACAATAGCTTAGCGTTAAATACTGTATGTATTTTGAATTAATAGAATCAATGTTACAAAGAACAGAAATTTTGACTTTTTTCAAAAGGATTTATTTCGAAAAAGTGCTTAGATAAGTACCACATCCAATTATATGAATTATTGTCAAAAGACGTAAAGACAGCAATTTGATATCTTAGACAGTTCCAAAGATACGTCAAACATTGCTGAATTTAGCATGCAATTAGGAGAACAACTTCTAATATAAAACTACCAAAGACTTGTTGTAATGTCAAAGAAACAAATGAAAGCAACATTCATTTTTAAAAATTCCCACAAATATGCCATTTTTTAAGCAGTACAGCAATTTCTACCTATGTTTTTCATATTTTCGGAACGGTTTGAAGTATGAAATTGCTCTAAACAGCTTTATGATCTATACACCTATTGGAAGCCCATGTACGTGATTAGATGTCACACTTATGTGAGCACTTTCTTTTTTCTTCAAAATTAAGGGTTTTGAAAAAAGTCAAATGTTCTATTCTTCGTAACTTTGTTTCTACTTAACTCGAAATACTCGTATGTCATATCAATGATCATAGTATTCGACACTAAGTTACTTCATATGTACATTGTCCCGTCCGTCTCACTTTCGTTATTACTGTTGTGTTAGGTTATGTCTTATTTTAAAAAAGCAATTGAAAGTATTATTAGTGTTTACTTAACAATCTTACGAGTGATTATCAATGAATGTAGAAACCACTCTCGGACGACTGTAAATTTTTATGTCTAAATATCTCTGAGTACATAAACATACGTTATTCCAACCACTAAGGCTCAGGGACAGTTCAACAACGTTATCTTGTACCATTTACATAACTATTTTCTTAAACTGCCTCATTAACATGCTAGCGTTCAGTACCTAAAACAAACCACAAACAAACATTGAAAACTATGCAATAGACACACCACTTATGGGTCATATCCCTTATAATAATATCAGTTACTTCTGGCTAAAATCCCCTGCTCCCGCCAAGTGAACTTTGTGGTGGACAAATACCGTGTGCGTGGGTTTTCTCGGGGTTCTCCCGTTTCCTCCCACTTTCTTCATTCCGCCATTTCATTCATTTCTCATAATCACCGTCTCCTTTAGCCTAACCGGCATAACCATGGGACGTTAAACTCAAAGATTTCATTTCTGGCTAAAATCGGCATCGGCAAGGGCTTCACTATCAACAACTTCATATATATAATAAACATAACCTAGTAACGCTATTCACTTGTTTCTACAATTGCTGTATTAACTCTCAACACTTTGTCCATTTATTTACACTCCTAACATGTAGAAACCTCTAAAGTGTGGTTAGTTTACAATGTTTGTGATACTATAGCGTCCTTAGTTCGTAACATCGTGTTTTATCCTGTTTTCGTTTAACATGTCGATTTGAAATGTGTAATAACTTGATGTAGTGCTATTTAAAAAAAAAAAAAAATCCTAAATTTCTGCAGTGTTAATGAAAGGAAAAAATGAAATGAAATCTAAGTTTTATGTCCAACGATTAGGCTGGCTAGGCTAAAGGAGACGGTGATCATGAGAAACGAATGAAATGATGGAATGAAGAAAGTGAGAGGAAACGGGAGAACCCTGAGTAAACCCACGCACACGGTGTTTGTCCTCCACAAAGCTCACTTGGCGCAAGCTGGGATCGAACGAAGGACCCCATACACCAGAAGTGAACGCTTTACCACTGAGCCACCGCGGCCCCCATTGATGAAAAGTAATCGTATTGGTAAAATATGAGACGATAAAAATCTGAAATAATAACAATAATTAAAAGAAGAAATTTTCGCTCGCTTCTACAATGGACAGATTGACTAGTATTAATTATAATTTTATAAATTTCTTACAGGAGCTCGAAACTTCTTCAGCCAAGCTGTGCAGTAAAACCTATTTCTCTCCGACTGAAGTTCATTTGCAACAGATGAAAGCAGCCTTCCTTGCAGAAGACCATGTTCAAGATACTTTGGATCAGGAACATGAAATGAAAGGCAAAACCTAATTGTACAAGTCCAGTTTGTTTATTTTCCGGAATCTTACAATGTAGAAAGTCTTTTCGTATATATATTTTTTATTATTAGTATTTGCTGAACTTGGCCATTTTATTTCCTATTTTGTCATATCATTTCGACAGGGTTTTTAATCCGTCCAATTGCTTGTTTTCATATTCAAATACGAACACAATGTCTGGTTCATTTGTACCTCTTGATCTTTCGTACTATGATCTTACGTCGCTGCGTGCAATAAGGACGGGTCGAAAACCTCGAAGAGCAGCCATTCAGTATGAATGTACTCGATCCGGACGATATAAGACGTCAGCGTTACGGTTAAATAACAACTGTTTGAATAACATAGAGGGGCTCTTTGGCATATTAGTTCAGTTTATTTTTCGGCCAGAAAAATTAGCATGGATTGATTTAAGTTTTAATCAGATAAACGATATACCAGAAGATTTCACAAGTTTTACAGGTGTTAAAATTCTCTATTTACATGGAAACGACATATCGAGCTTCAGAACTGTTCATATACTATCTTTCTTGCCAAAGTTGTACAGTTTAACTTTACATGGAAACCCAATAGAAAACCACCGTTTGTATAGGAAACGAATTGTGATGATTCTGCCCTTTCTTCGCAACTTAGACTTCAGTATGATTACAGCATACGATAGAGATACTGCAGAGCATACGCTGTTATTTGAAAGAGACAGAATAATATAGATTTTTATATAAATGTAACATTATGTGTATTGAAGAGAAAAAACAAGAGTAATTTTCTATCTTGCTGTGAGGTGGTTAAACGTTAAAAAAAGCCGACTATTTAAGAATGTTTTGTATTTATGTTATATATATTAATTCATTTCAAAAAGTATTTATCGTGAACCAGCCACGATCTTTATTAAATGGAACACAACTGTTGTTGTTTAATGGGAGCTCGAAAGGGCCTAAGAATCTAGCATTTTTTTCTGTGGCTCTGGGTTTGTTTCACTTCAAACCCTTCCTTGCATCCTAGGTGAAGAATAAGTTAGGAAGTAAAGCAGATATAGTTGTGTGGTGAAGTTCATGTTTAGTACTGTCTTGTGTGTAATGTAATTAAACTAAAAGTAATGTGTTAAAGCATTTTTGTTACAACACGTTTATATGTTTCACAACAGGATAAGAAATTACAATTTAGCTTGTGAAATTACAAGAAGTGTCAAATTTTCAAATGATTATCTTTCTAGTCAATGGAATAGTAGATAATAAGGATATAGAAGATAAGGAGTTATGATCGAATTTAACTTCTGTCATGTATTTTGAGATGAAATTAATTTAAAAAATCTACAGCCTTCGATGTTTCATTTTTCAAATAACACTACTTAAAATCAAGAAAAGTTCATTTAAGATTATATTTAATTATTCTGTTTCAGAGTATTTCCATAAGAGTAGTTTACGATAAGGTCCCGTCTTAAGATCAAAGTATAAGATACTAATGTATCTTATGTATTATTATGCGCAATACACAAAAAATGGAACTCTCGTCAAATAAAACGACTACCATCCATACTTGGTCATTTCAGATTCAGTCAGGTGTTAAACCTTGAAGTTCCGTCTCATACATACTGAAAAAGGACTCTGAACTGCAATCAAAACCCCATTTAACAGAGAATATTTCGTCTTTAAGTTGCCAAATCATTGTCTTCAGAGTGTAGGAAATAAAAAGCTAAGATAAGTGCGAAGATCATAGAGAACGATAAAGGAGTCTGTGTGGATTTGCAGTCTTCTTCAGGGAAAACAAACATAACATGTAATTTGGGCTTCGTAGTCATTTAGCAATACTATGGAAGATAGTATTCGTTGTGAAGGCTCTTCTCGACAAATTCTATCACCACTTCTATGACGTCGTCGCGCATTGAAGTTGTAAAGTGTAAGTAGCATCTCAGATTCACTTAAAGCGCTATTCAAATTGTTTAGAGTCTCCGTTTTATCGAATGAACAGACGTGAGTGGTTACTGTTCCTTGTTGACGATCGGGAAGTGTCGCGTTAGAATCCCGAGAGCGCCCGTCGTAATCGAGGTTTTTCAGTAACAGTTTTCAGCGGTAAAAACTAAAAATTAGAAACTACCTCTTGTTTGTCTGTTCTTTTCAGAATAGCGAAACCTCTCGATTTCACAGAGATCTCGTAAGCGATACGCTGGTCATCATGAATCGTGCTGTGCTCAGGCACGTTTGTGTTTATTTTTTATAAATCGTTGCTGAAGAACACTATAGCTGGATGCAATCATATATATTTATATATATATATATATATATATATATATATATATATATATATAAAGAATGTTACATAGAAAGAAAATACAAAAAAAAAAAAAGTCTCGCTGACACAAAATACATGCTGTGTGAATTTTGGTGCTGAAATTGGATCTAATTGAGTTGTCGTGAATACATTTGTTTTAGATATGTGTTTTGAAAATAAATTGCAATAATAATAATAATGATAATAAACACTTGAGTACTGGATATGAGCAAATTTAACAGAGTTACTAATGAACTACTAATATCATCCATGATACGTAGATTACATTACAAGGCTAAGGTCATTTATGAGAGCGAGCCTGAACAGCCTATAAGTTCTAAAGCCGAAGCGTAAACTAACATAAACCTCATTGTATATTTATATACTTCTTTTTCGAGCCTTGTAAAAATAGATCTACTGCAAACATATATTCATTTAAATTATGAATAGCTAAGAAGGAAAAGATACACGATTTATTTAGGTCAGCACTTTTCGACTTTAATTCAAACTAGTCTTCCATGGATGGAGTGGAAATTAATAGAAGTTTTCTTTTAAAATTTTATTTTCAGTTTTATACGAGTATCAAAATGGAATCCCATTCCACTTATTTCTTAGTACAATGGCCAAAATAAAACTCGCTCTGAAGAGTGTTTTGGAAGTGTCATGAAAATGTAACCTAACCAGAGATCATTAGAAATTGGGACATACATGTTTGAGTATGGGAGGAGCATACACAGACTCCAGTGACAGCAACCAGCTGTTTGAGTAATAGATACAGATGTGATTAGTGAGCTCTTCAGGTGAGAGTTGCAACGTATATTTAGTGATCAGTTGAATGCAGCACAAAATGATGCTAACGATAAAACAATGTGTGTGTTCATTGTTCAGTGTTCTGTGAAGCACAATTCGTAGAAAACATGTGCTGAACTGTTTGCACAAGAGTTTGGCAAAGCCTCCACTAAAATATGCAATGCAAAATGTGTAAGCAAAATGGCGAGAAACGCGCACTGTAACGAATAAGAATCTAATAAACAATGTAGCTATTCGAAGAGAGTTCTAACACCAGAAAACATTGTTCAAGTGAATGATAGCCTGCAAGAATGTCAGACAAAATCTCAACGGCCGTTAGTGACAGAATTATAAACATTTTCCGGGACATTTTTATTTAGTCCACCCTGTAGGTTGTGAGTAAAAATATACAAATGTCGATAAGAAAATAAAATTGAAAAATATGCAAGAAATTAACCTAAAATTTTAATTTTTGCATGTTAACGAACTAGTGTGAGGAAGCCTAGTACAATAATCGATGAAAGGACTTACATTCAAAATAAACTGTCGTCAAAATGGGTTATAGTACGCAAACATCACATTGTTTGCAATAAAATTAAACAAAACTTGTGTTTAAAGAGAATGCAGTTGAAAGTACAAGCTACAACTGTAAAATTTAACACTTGAAGGTTAGTCTAATTTTATCTTGTAGTCATGACAATATTTTTTTCATTAATCATATGATAAATGTTAGGACATATATATATTGACGTGAATGTTTTGAATACGAAACACATTTTAAGCATGCAGGTGGTAGAAAGAAGACAGACAACTGTGTAAGGTGTTTCCGTGGTAACAGGCAATTGAAAATAGAGATCTAATACCAGGTGCCTATAGAGAATTCGGTTGTAACAGACGTAATATTAGGTGAGTATCTGAAAAATATATCTGTGTTAACAAATGATTGTAAATAGTGAGTTCTGACGTTGAAAATGCCTGATAATGACATGTGACCGGACCATTCTCTCTGTAGTATATATTCCTCTCGGTACGCCATCGTTCTAAGTAGTACTAAGTACTTTGCATTGTCACTTATGCGCAACAAGTTCTTGTTCATTATTTATTTATTTATTTATTATTAATCGGAATCTAATGAGACATAAATTTTCACTTAGTAATATTGTTCCTCAAGTTTACTGTGTACGTGAAGGGAAGGTTTTAACTTGTATGAGTAATATCAATTTTTAAAACTATTGTTAAACTATTGTTGTTTTCGACTGCCAAGGCGAGGTACTAGGCATCGAACTGTAATCTGTATCGAGAAATGCAATGTTGCTAATTGAGTTTATCATATGGTTGAGATATACACTATAATATATTCGTGTAAATATTGATTGTCATAGGACTTGCATAGGTTAATGGAACTTCGAAGGCTGTAAATTTGTTATATTTCAACATTCTTTTAAGTATTAAAATCATCAGTTTACCCAATCAACACTATAGTACAATTGATAGTTGTATAATGATGCACTATCTCTAGCAATCACAATTGCATTGCATTATAAATTATGAAATACTGTATTTATTTTCATAGGATAATTAACTTTGATAGTGAGAATCACAAGTACAAACTATTTAATCCACATGTACAAAAAAGTCAAAAAGAAAACCAAAGTAAGTAATCAAAGCACGAGCTTCCTAATAAAGTATGTTTTCCTTTGTTTCTAATGTAAGCATATTATCCGTCCTTGAGTGGATATTGTAAGTAGTGCGCAAGAAAAGAAATTTGGGTTCAATTCTAGTGGATCCACGTTGAACGAAATACAGATTGTAAACTTTGATTACACTTTATCTGTTAGACTTCCAGCGTATTAAGGAAAATTACTACAAACATTTTTTTTATTCCTTGTATATTGTAAAATATTTTGCACGTATTGTTCAGTTTGGTAAATGTGCAAAAGTCATTGTTGTAATTATGAGTATCGTGTATTTTCACTGTAATTCATGGACGTGTGAAGAACCAGAATATTTCAAGAAACAATCAAAATTATATTAACGTCTCTTCCATGTAATTCAGGAACAAGACGAAAGGTGTCTGTAAAAATTTCCTTGGTAACAAATTGTAACTCGGAACTTTCTGTAGGTAGCGATAAAAGAAACTTGGATTTGCGGTAGTTTTCATCTAAACTTTTCAATTTCCTGTGGCTTATCAGAATACTTCCATGTGGACATTTTTGGAACAGGAAACACGTCTGGCAAAATTAAATTCCAGCTTACTATTGATAAACATCAGTGGATTAATTCTGGTTTTCGTGTATGCTGTCCTTGACATAACTACGTAGGAAGTCAAGAATTTATATGTTAGGTGAACATGGTGAAATGTGAGACCATCTCACCATATCTATGGACCTGGAAAAGTTGAGAGAAGATTGAATGCGGCGATTTTCCGCATTGAGTGAATCTCAAGGCACTGCACTTTCTTGATTGGACTACACACTTATATACTGCTGTATATAAGCAATTCGTTAACATATTACCGTAAATACCATGTTGCTACCTACAATTGTTTATCAGGAAAGACTATAAATATTCTCCATACTGCTATAATTGTATTAAAAACAGATGATCAAACGATGTTGAGTATTTAATTTTTATCTTGTAACTGTTTTATATACAAATACGGAATTGAATTTGTGAATCATTAATGAATTGCCGAATAAGGTCTGTGTTATTGATCTCATAAGACTGTTCATATGATTGATCGAGCGAGCTAGTTCAAGTGTTTTAGAATTTTTAAGTATAGTATTGTAGAAATGAAATAAGTAGTATTTAGTATTTATAGCTAATAAAAATGTGCTTGGATTTAAATCTACGCGTTTAGACAAAATACTTTTGATATCGACAATATTGATGTGTCATCTTTTAAATCAAATTTAGTGGTTATCATATAATTGTTATAGAACTGTAATAATAACAATTAAGAGCTTACTTGATATCCATTGACTGAATTACTGCTCTTTGTGATTGTAAAATAAGGGTTTTCTTAATGAATGTCTTATGTGTGTTTTAAAAGACAAACTGTCGTAGCACTGTGTGTCGGGATTTATAGTAGCCTCATTAGGTCTATCTCAATCTCGAAATGGGGTTTCCTCTTGGCTAAGCGGTTAGTGTACGATTTCGGGCGGGAGTTCATGTGGTTCGGATCCCACGTTAAGTTATATGTCCACGTCTCTTATAGCCTCGCTGCTAAAAAACGCTAACCTCAATCAATCAATTCAGCCCGATCTTGAAATGGAGCACTCTTGTTACAAATATTGTTTTTCATTCAACAATTTAGTATAATTCTATGAAATAACTATCCAACACTTTTATATCATCCACCTTATATACAGGGTGGCCCAAAAGTAGGTATACACCCCTGCATTGATCAAGTATAACATTCTAGTGTATGGGTTTATTTGCTTCGGCTTCTCCGAGCTTAGGATGTAAATAAAAACACATTCAGAACAAATAATAAAGAAACTAAGTCAACCTGATGGAAAACAATAAGAAATGATATGCAATGAGCTGATCACTACGGTACTGTGTACCTACTTTTGGACCACCATGTATTTGGCGGGTCTTGCATCCAGACGTGCAAATTCCTTCCTTATTGTTATCTTTCTGAGTATATCATTGTATGGATTCTGTGATTGTTAGATCACTCGCCGCAAATCTAAAAGCTTCCATGCGGTAACAGTTTTCCGTAAATCTCTTCATTTTGATGCTTTCCTTTTGAAATCGTCCATCATATGCGATATTCCCTTCCGTATTTTATCTTCTACCATGTTTTCTATAATATTCATAATAACAGAATTTGTTCTCAAATAGTGCCCTATTCAGTTTCTTTCTGTCTTTTTTCACAGTCTGTAGAACTGTTCTTTCCCCAGGTTCAACTTCCACATTGAGAGTTTATTCTAACAATGAAATTCTAAATAATTTTAAATCAACCGAGTAATTGTTACGATTATGGTACAAAATATTTCAGAATATTTCTAGGGTTCTTAACTCAGATCAAGCACAGATTTGTTATTTGAAGCATGTTATCCATAAGATAATAATAATGAAAAATCATTTAGGTTTTAATACGCAGTTTGCTGTGTGTATGACGAGACTACACTAGAATATATCATATGATTCCCGTGCCATTAAGATCTTAGGCATGAAGAACTGAACATAAGAATTATGAAATTAGTTTTTTTAAACTCACATTTAACATTTAATCACAGTTAAATTAGTGTAGTGATCAATTAGATTTCTATAGACAGTAGCTGAACTAAATGACTTCGTTAGTTCATAGATTTTACTAATCGAATCAAAGCTTCCCGATACATGTATTCGTAGTCTAAACATGTTGTAGGGATTTACGAAATTATATTTGTCGTCGTTGTTATATTATTAGTAGTAGTAGCAGTATTAAAGGATGTAATATCTATATCTTCAAAATGTAGATTCTTATATGCAAACTGCTACCTAGAAAGAAGGCACTGTAATTCTTTTACTCTTGACCTTAGTACATAGCGAACCTGTAATTATGTCACTTGTATTATAGATACAACTTTACATTTATTTTGTCATGCATGACCTGAATATTCCTTCCTTAATAGTTGCAACAATTTCATTCTACTAGCAATGACAAAAACTCTTTCTTTATAAGGCATTTTTATGCTTAATACTACTACTTTATAATATAAGTTGTTAAGTTTCGATATCATAACAGTTTCTGCTTATTTCAACGTTTTATATTCTAGTAAACATATTAATAGAGTTTCAACAGATGATAAAGATAGATGACATCACCTTTATATAATCAAATTTGCTACTACTTCCTTATCTTTCCACTATTGTGAACCGACAGACCGTAGATACACTCAACTGATAATGAAATGTTGCAAAATCTGTAAGGAAGGTTTCCCCACCAAACTTACCAGTTGATTAAAAATTGTGATCCATTTAGTTCTGTAGATACAATTAATTTGGAAAAGAAAATGAAATGCCGCAAGCCAGTGGGGAAAAAAAGGATAAGGGAAAATTTTAACGTCTGGAAATCTTACAAAATATCAGTAACTTCGATGCATCTCAATATATTATCAGTAATGCAATTACTTGACTGTATTCAAAAGCTAGATGAAATAAGATAATGAATTGAAAATAAGATATGATGATGAAAGGGCTCAACTTTAAACTAAATATAAATAATAAGGCCTTTAGATATAAATAATAAGATTCATAAACGCACAAATGAGCCAAATATGTATAATAGTTGTCCAGTAATTGAAATACCGTATGCAGTTGTAATATGTGGAATTAATTTAGTTCATTATTGAGTCAATGTTCTACAATTTCTTAGCAAATCGCTTGATGAAATCTGCATTATAGCCGATGCTACAGTGCCAAAGGTGTTAGACGGTACGCAACAATCATTTAAGAAATCACTTTACAAATAGATAAATGAATATATTACTTCTGAAAGGTTTGTATTTTATATCAAGCGATATATGGAGCTTGTTCTCATTGTTAAAAAAGATATTTTGAGCAATTTGTCATGCGGATATCACAATTTAGTCATAGAGAAGAAAAATACAATTGTTAGGTGCTGAGTTATAGAGATGCTTGTAGTCAGAAAAGGCTTTTTGAAGGATGGAATTAAATCTGGCCTGGCCAGATTAGAAGTGTCTCGAGGCCTGAGCATGCAGTATCAAGTCTTGCTGTGGTCTGTTATACTACCTGTTATTCTATGGATTAATCAAAGGAAAAAATAATAATTTAAATAAATTATGTTTACATTAACTTATTACTAAATAGATTTCACGAAGTGTTGTACGTAGCATATAAACATAGTTTAATTAATCGTAAATCATAGTGTATGAAACACCAAGCAAAGGAAAACAAAATCCCACGGTGAACCAGGAAAAAAAATTAAATCTGGTCTTATTTGTTTCTTCATTTGTAATAGCACGAAGTCGTTCTGAAGTTGCTATCTACGTGAAAGATGTATATATTACAATGTATTATCATGTATGTATGTAATGTATAAGTGTAGTTAAAATAAGTGAATTTTATGTATAGAAAGTGTTAACAGTAACAAGTCAACTTACGTGTACATTTGTAGATAGCGCTTTATTAGAGATTATAATATAGTAGGCTGTAAACAGACAAGTAAGGTGCGTTACTGAAACATTAGTCATTAGTATGTTTTGGTATTAGTGATCATTTAATAAGTTCTAATTAATTCAGCTGTTATTTCCATATGTCGTCCTTTCTCTCATATGTTCTGTTTTCATATTTATGGCTCTTTGTGACTAAGTTAAGTAGCTAATGCGCATGATTTCTGTGAACGTAGTCTCTATAGTTGGATTCCAAGTAGGGATTCTTCCTTCGGGTGCGAACACGGTGGGTGGTTTGGATCTCACTTTAAACAGTATGGCCCGTTTCAATGTTGTTTTCAGCCCAGAGGCAGGAACGCTATATTCCAATGAATCAAATTTTACGTATTTGGTATGATGTCAACAGTAAAATAATATTATTGCATTTAGAGAATGGAGATAAATTCCTTGCCAACGAAGTAATGACGAGCAGTTCTCATCAAATCGAAAATGACTAATAAACATGTCTAAAACAACGTGTCCATCGAAAATTGTAAGGTGACGAAAAGATTGAAAATTTGCTTTTTAAAATAAACTTGCCCAAAATGTTTAAGTCGTAGCCGAAACAATTCGAAAATTACAGATAATAAAGTACAATCCTAACAAGAGTATACAGTGAATTTCCACATATAACCCTCAGAAACGTTTTGTAATGAATTGGATTTTGATCATATACTTCTTGCCTTTGGTGTGAGAAGTCCCAGGTCATGTAGGCTGTTAAACAACATTGTGTCCATGAGTTTTCACGGAGTTCTTCCATTTCTTCCCACTCTCTTTATTTCGTCAATTCCTTTTAATCATTCACTTGTAATTTTTCATATGTTTTCTTTAGCCTACAAAGTGTAACCAAGAAATGTTAAGATATTTGGCTGTGTGCAGTGAAGAGTAAAATTGTATATCTCCCTTATAAGTTTCCATTTATCAGTACCTGCGGAATGAATGGAGCCACTTGAGTACAGTTTCAATCAGTTGAAAATAAATTATATTTATTTAGACAAAGGAAATGTATGTGTGTACGTGAATTGGTTCGATAGTTCCGATGCCATTGATAAAAGAACATGTATGTTGTCGGTATGCACTTTCGTTAGCTACAGCGTCTTTACATTTCAGAACCATGCTACCAAAGAAGTATAGAAGTAAGGCTGGATGAGTCATTGCTGGAAATCACTTCGATAGTCAGAAATATTCAGAAGCAGCAGAAACACATCATCACAACATGCGTGTTTAAATGAACAATAAATCATTCACTGAAATAAAAAGTCGCGCACACGATATGTTGTAAAAGTATAGGTTTAAACCGAGTTTCTGATAATAACTGCTTCATCCTGTTTAGCTGAGTAAGAGAGACATCGTTGTAATCGTACAGTTCTACGTTATTTGCAAATACAAATAAGTTAATCCAAATGAATTCGTGTCAGTAATGAACTGCTGTAACTCTAGACCCATGTTCCTTTTTATAACGTCCTTTGTGAGAAAGGGATTGAGATTTTACATGGTACCAATCGCTTAAAATAAATAATAAGATAGCATTTTATAAATCACCGAAGTTTTCAGTTACTTAATTTCTCAATTATTCCTGTGATATCACCTTACTTGTCAGTAACTTTATATGCCTGCATTCAATAGTGCAACGAAAGGAGTTGGGACCAGCTTGTGTAAAGCAGAGATTAATCAGCTGGTATGCGGACCCATTGATTCTCGACAGTAGAGCAAGCATATTTGGGATTAGGAGATGTTTAAGTGTGTATAATTGTGTACGATGGCTGTTTTCCCTAATGGAAGAAAAGAATAAAGAATATAATAAAATACTGTTTTCGTTCATTTTATGTATATAATTTTTTAAAGTTTTGAACCCATTAATTTTCGTGAAGCATAGTGCATTCAAATAAATACACGCTTTGTTATCGGTGTTTGAGGATTAATTATCAATTTAAGACGTGTTTCGTTTATTTTTACAGAACATTATCGTGAGACATTAAGCAAAATATATTAATTACGAAAATATTTTAAAGCATGAATTGAGATAACTGAAACAAACTTGGGAGAAGGGAGATAAAATCTTAAAAACAATCTCGGGAAGAAATACTTGCTCTTTCACGTTGGCACGACTGAGTTAGCAAAAATTTTTGGATGGCTCCGGGTCAATGACAGGCCCGTGCTGTGATACTAACGAGGGCGGTGGACAAGTCTACCAAAAGGACGCCCATACAAACATGAATACGTATTACATACACACACACACACACCTATATATATATATATATATATATATATATATATATATATATATATATATATATATATGAGAACAAGATCCTGAGACGAATATTCGGACCCAAGAGGAACGGGAATGGGGAATGGCGGAAACTTCATACGAGGAACTACATAAGTTATATGGTTTACCCAGCATTGTTAGGGTCGTCAAGTCTAGGAAGCTTAGGTGGGCGGGCCATGTAGCTAGAATGAAGAAAGTAGAAACGCTTTCAAAGTCTTTGACTGGAAGACCAATCGGAAAACGACCATTAGGAAGACCTAGGCGCAAATGGGAGGGCAATATTAAGATGGATCTCGCAGAGATTGGAATACAAAGTAGAAACTGGATGTTTAAGGGCCGCGGTGGCTCAGTGGTAGAGCCTTCACCTCCGGTGCTTGGGGTCCCGGGTTCGATCCCAGCCCCCGCCAAGTGAACTTTGTGGTGGACAAACACCGTGTGCGTGGGTTTTCTCGGGGTTCTCCCGTTTCCTCCCACTTTCTTCATTCCACCATTTTATTCATTACTCATCATCACCGTCTCCTTTAGCCTAACCGGCATAATCGTGGGACGTAAAACTCTAAAGATTTCATTTCATTTTTAGAAACTGGATGCAGTTAGCTAAGGATAGAAGTCAGTGGAGAGCTTTTGTGTATGCGGCATTGAACCTCCGGGTTCCATAGGCCATAGAGTTATATACATATATATATATATATATAGTGTAACTTACTTAATGTAGTAAACGTTGAAAGGTGATTCTTGACACCGAAGTAAGACGAAAAGTATAGACCAACCTGGGTGTAGAATTGCCTCGAAGCTATGACCACCAGAAAATTTTCGGAAAAATGCAAAAACATACATACTCGAGAACAAAATGTCGGATCGAAATAGGGCAAAAGGGAATGTCATTATTTTTAGTCATAGATTCCATTAGTATACAATCCGATGTACTGCAGTGGCGGTTCAAGGGTGACTCCCAAAGAAACTGGAGTATTTTTGTAAGTATTTTATCAAATGTTGAATGAAGAAAATGAACAACAATCAAGTACAAGATTTCAACAATCAAAAGTAATAGTGAAAAGCGCTAATTACGCTAGTTCGATTCTATGGCTGGGTAGCTAAACTTGAAAAGCGCTACCTTGCGTCTTATATTACCTTGAATTTGTATCCGTAGCTGACATTAAGGAAACGAAGGAAAAGAAAAGGAAAAAAAAACATTGGGTCGCCGTTATTCCTTCTTACACTATAATATATAGACCAGTAAACACAACGCTACTTACTCCAGATTCTTGTACACTACTTGCGTTGTCAATGCTAAGGAAAAGACGAGGAAAGAAAAAAAAAAAGATATCATTTAGGATAGCACTATATATCTTGCATCTCTGTTTATTTAACTTTCCTTGTAATAAACGCATAACAAAAGACTCTCATTGACATTTATGATCGTGGATAGCTAGATTCAGGAAAAAAAAACTTTATATTCCGTTTAAGTTTCTCAAACCTGTTAACGCCAACACCACTCAAAGGTAAATAACAATAGAAATTAAGCCACACTGTACTAACAGTAAGAGAGTTGTTTACATTTCTAGACCATAGCACAAAATCCTTGGTAGGCTACTTCACCAAAGGAAATTTACCAATTACATTACCACTCGTGAACATCTCGTTGCAAAGAGAGAGAGAGACCTACGGCTGCGTCGATTAACCTTCCCCCTTTCAGCACATAACTTCTCCACTTCACCCGCATCCAACTGCTAAGAGGGCATTTCCCTCGACATTTACTATTAGCAGCGGCGGTAATAACATTAAACTCTGTAGCACATTATGGGGAACACAAAACCAGCCAGTAAAATTAGACTCGACTTCTGACACTCCCGCATTGAAGTGCGAGTGGTATCGTACACCCACCGTCTTAACGTGCCTCACTGATCTAGTGAGCAACATCACAATCAAACGTAACAGAACAACTCGAGAATGCAAACTTGGGGTGCGGCGACTTAATACTTAGATCGTAGATTATATAGATATACATATGCATATAGTTATTGATAAACAATACGGAATGCCCGCTGCTAGACAGACGTAAACTAGCCATCGCTAATCAATCTTTAATTTATCAAATAGAATGCCTGAGAGAATAGACGATACGGAATACCTGTTGCTAACATACATGTGCTAGATGGCAGCTAGTAATATATTATACATCTAGACAACTCTAAGAGATGATTTTATTCAGAGCAAGAGAGAAACGGCTTTGATATCAGACCACCCCGCTGGCGTATGATTCAACTTACTGGATAGAGACTCACTCTCGTTTACTCGGACATGTTACGGACAAAACTCATTTCGGACAATATTATGGACATTGTAAACTGACTCGGATAATATATATATATGTATACACCAAGAAAACTGAGAATTATTGAACGTATATTATTGTTTGTTCATAAGTAGTCTGTAGTAAAATAATGAACACACGAAGACATTGATACGACGTTAGATATTATATTCAAAACAATTTGGACAACTATAAATGGTGGACAATTTCTTCCGCAACTTCCCGGATGATACCAGTCTCTTCACAAGACGGAATAAAAAGAAATAGACATATTTACCTAGTAGACAGTTACCCAAAGCTCACCCGACCGTGGTTTCACTTTACGAATAGGGACACTGTGGAACCACTGTGAAACAGCACTCCAGGGTGGCGACCGGTCCTGATGACTCCTCCAACATCTCACCATGTGTACGGCCATAACTTCGGCGTGGATTGATCACACGACGACCCCTCCTGGGTTAATAGCAAAAGCATACGTTCTGCTACTATCTCCACCAGGTAGACAAACAATCATTGCAAAGCTGCTGCAATGTTCATTCTCACGACAGCGACCACAGTTAGACACATTAAATTCCGGAGAGGCAGGCTGAGCTGACAACAAGTAATATAGGACGAAGTCCCTCGCCAAGGAAAATGTAGTAAAGGTGGAAAATGTAGTAAAATTCCTCTCTCTCTCTTTTTTTTTTACCCTATATATTATTATTAGAAGTTATTTATATGGATAATTTCGAAGAAGTTCATCTCTTCGTTCTTTGGAACAGTTGAATTTCTTCAAATTATGAAAATTCTGCGTTCCCACACTTTCCCCAGTGAGGGTATGCAAAATCACTGAGTTTTTCAGAACCCTTCTAGCCAAGAAAGGGCCCGAGAAACATTTCATATATTTAGCAAATTCTCCTTTAACTGAAGAGGAAAGATGGTGAAGTTAACCATTACTAGGTCTCCTTCTTCTAACTTAACCTCCCTTCCTGTTCGTTTCAAAGATTTCTTAGTTTTATTAGTAACTTTAGGATACAATGTAATATGACGATCTTGGGTAGGTGTCTTCTCTAGAACACCAGGCCAAGGAAAATTCTTTTTAAATGCTTCAATAGCAGAATAAGATAAAAATAGCTCTGCAGGCGTACAATCAATACTACTACATAATGAATAATTTAGGAGTTCCTGACATCGCTTCAGTACAGTACTCCACTTAGAATGATTACTATGACACTCTAAACGAATAATTCGGTTGAGTTCTTTATGGCTCCTTTCTGCCAAACCATTCGAAGACGGGGAATAACGACGTTAATACGGATTTCATATTATGCTCCTTACAATAGTCTTGCCAGAGGCGCGAGATAAACTGTGAACCTTTATCCGAGACAATAGCATTAGGATAAGGGAACAAATAAAAATAATTCTTTTCCAACACTGAAATTATACCTTTAACATGAGCAGTCTTTAAAGGAAAGAAACAAACAAACCTAGAATAAACATCAATAACAGATAAAATATAATAATAACCATTACTAACTGGGAGCCTCCCAACGAGATCTACCGCTAGGCGGTCGTGAGGTCGACTAGCTTCTATATGAATTTCTTCTTTAAGTATTACCTGATTGGCGAACTTTGTCTCAGCACAATCAAGACAATCTCTAATATACTGTCGAATTGACAGTCTTTGTTTCTTCCAATAAAATAAAGAACGACATAAAGACATACATTTCCTAGCTCCAAAATGACCACGTGAATGGACTATTCCAATTATTTCTTTTATTAACTCTTGAGGAATAACCAAAAGCCATTGGTTCGAATTCCTATGCTTGAAATATAGCAAACCTTGATAACAAGTGACATGTTCCGAGGAACTATCCAATAAAGACCTTAACTTAATACAGAAGTCGTCATACTTCTGCTTTTCCCTGACTTTCTCCAGGTTGAAAAGAGACGAATCTTGTACAGACAAGAAATTGACATGATACTCTTCTAACTTCGAAGGCACTTCCGGTGGATTTCTACTCAATGTATCCGCGACAAAATTCAGACTCCCAGGACAATGCTCGAAGACAAGGTCAAACCTTTGTAATTTAAGAAGCATACGAGTCGTCCTAGTATCTAAGTTCTTCATAGAAAAAGAATGAGTGACTGCAGCATTATCCGTATGGATATACGCAGTTCTTCCAAGAATATATTGTGAAAAACGTTCACACAAAAATAGAGAGCAATTCCAACTGAAAAGAAGACAATGAAAGTTCGTGAGGTTTAACTCTACGACTAGCGTAGGCGATGACATTTGGATGATCAGACCCATCAGGGTACTGTGCCAGAAAACCAGCCAAATTCTCAGAACAAGCATCCGAATGGATGTGAAATGGCAAATTGAAATCTGGTTGTCCCAACGCAGGTGGATTACTGACGATTTCCCGCAATTTATAAAAGAGATCCAAAACTTCAGGAGTGAGTTTGTACTTAACATCCTTCTTAATAAGATCGTACAACGGAGAAGTAAGAGTCGAATAATTGGGAATGAACCGCTGTCGCCATCCCAATAATCCTAGAAATTGACGCATCTTTTTCTTGGTTTTCGGGATGGGATAGCAACGGATTGGCTCATTATGACGTGGGTCAACTTTAACAGTCTGAGCACTAATGATATGTCCCAAGAAGTTCACTTCCGTCAGAAGGAAACGACACTTCCGGAAATTCAGGGAAAAATTCCCACGTTCAAAAATTTCGAACACGCTCCAGATGGGCGAAGTGTTCGTCTAGAGAAATACTAGATATTAAAATATCGTCCAGAAACAAAGTGACAAAATCTTTAGTACTTTGATCGAAGTAACTATGCATGACGCTCTGAAAAATAGCGGGCGCACTCTTGATTCCTTGAGGTAAGACCATCATTACGTATTGTCGCCCTTTATAAAAAAAACTCGTACAGGGGTATGACGAAGGATGGAGACCTACGCCATAGTATCCTGACGAACAGTCAAACTTCGAAAAGTATTGCGCTTTCGCTACACGGTTCAATATATCACCTATTGGTTCCACTTGAGCCTTAGGAGCTCGGACACGGTGGTTCAGTAGGCGAAAATCAATTACAGGTCTAACAGCACCAGACGCCTTGCGAACACAATGCATGGGGTTCCGGTACGGTGAGGTCTGTTCACGGGCTATGCCTAATTCAATCCATTTTTGTAATTCTGCCTCAAATTCCATTTCCATGGATTTTGGCACAGAATAACACGGTCCTACGACAGGTTCTTCGTCAGTTAATTCTATCTTGTACAAGGGCGTTCGTATCCTACGAGGATACTCGCAGAAAATATTACGATATCGGAGTAACAAATTATATAAACGTTGCTTAACGTTAGTATCTAAATCTTCTCGAGATGAGATATAATTCTGAATTTCAGTATCTGAAAGGTTAGATTCAGGAACTATATGCACATCTGACGCAGAAAAGGTAACTGGATTTTCTACTGAAGGAGGAACCTCTAAAATGTTGACATTAGAACACAAAAGTTCGGAAGGAAGCGATTCCTGCTCATCGGATGGCCATTCAATCCTCCCGATCTCAACCTTGTTCGAAGACAAAGCTACTATAAGAATACTAGGTTGATTAGTCGGAATTACGACATGACTACCAGCATTATCACACAATCGGATTTCTTTCCTCTCTCTGTCGATAACAGCTTTGAATTTATCTAAAAATGGACAACCCAAAATAAGATCTGTTTGAAGATATTTTATAACAAACAATGGAATATCAAATAAATGACCCTGAATATTTAAACTAAATATCTGGACACCTTGAACCGAAAACTTCTCTGTACCAGCAAAGGCACCTAACGACAAACCAGTATATGGTCGTAATTTAGCGGATGAAAATTTTAATTTTAACTGCTTCCAAATATTCCAGTCCAAAAGGCATAAATCTGATCCACAGTCAATAGTACAGGTTAATTGGACTCCGCCAATGTTTCCTTTGACAACAGGGGAAGAAGAAAAATAATAGTCGGGCTTTTCTTTTTCTTCATCCTCCTCAACTACAAAATTTACGTTAAATGATATGACATTATTACTCTCGTTATTATTTACATCTCCAGATAATGACTCCACCAAGACATTGTGAGTTTTGACGTTAGTTTCCGAATCATTATCTACGGGGACTGGAGAAATACAGCAGTCGTTTCCCCCCGTGTTCGGAAAAGACTGCAACCTTAGTTTTCCGAAGTAGATGAAGGTTGATCTTCCCTTGGATTGGAAGATGCTTCATCTCGTCTCCTATCATTATTTTGATATCTTCCGTTACGTCCTCGATTTCTTCCACGATAACGATTTCTACCATTTCCTCGATATCGATTATTATACTGATAATTATTACCATTATTGTTATTGTTATTGTTATTTCTATTTTCAGTCTGAGCATAGCTTAAAAATTCAGTTTGACAGCTACTGTCAACATGTTCTGAATTACGATTAATGATTTTAGCTTGCTTAGCGAATACTTTCTTTGTTGGAGGCCTAACTTCATGCATAGAAGTATCCTCAATCCCAGATAATAACGCTACTTTACTCATTAATTCATCAACACTATTATACTGCTGAACGGACAGCAAACGCATGTCCCTAGGCGGTAAACAATTCAAAATTAATTCCACAAGTTCCGAAGTACTCGGGGTTTCACATATATTGTAGTAACTTTCGACTACAAACCAAACGTAATTTAACAATGAAGCAAACTTCGTCTTATCATAGCGCAAAGATTGCAACGACTTCTTCTGTGCACGCTCTATCTGAGGCGAACAATACTGATTCTTAAAAAGACGCACAAAATCTTGATAAGTTTTGATTTCGGGAGCTACTGAGCTATACCAAGCAAACGCGGCTCGCACCATACAATGTTCTACGACCCGTAGTTTGTCTCCATCAGTAAGTGAATACATACTTAAGCATTTCTCAAGATCCCTCAAAAACTTCCTTGGGGCTCCAGGTTTGATATCCCCAGAATGCGAAGGAAAAGATTGTAAATCTTTCTGCTTAATTGCAAAAGGCAATGAATGCGGTGCTATACCACTAAAGGGGGCAACACTGTTTCGCGATACCGGATTATTCGGCACAATAGCAGTGTGAAAAACACTAGGATCATAACTAGGCTTTAAATAGCTAGTATTAAACACTGGTGGGCTATTCCCAACATGAGAAGTGATCCCTCTCGACATTGACCATGTGACAGTGTCAGTAGTACGAGTACTATTACTTACATTATTGCTGTAATAAACAGAAGAATTAACATTTGGAAAAACATTTAAAGCACTAGCGATTACTTTAGTTTCAATAGGACTAGCCGGAAACTCATATTTAATATCAGGTTCTGATTGCACAAACACAGGTTTACTCAAATAACTAACAGAACTAGTAACAGACGCATTGCATTCAGCAGACATACTAACAATAGTATTAACAGGCAAATTATCCCTTGACTCAGAAAACGACACAAGAGAATTTTCACTAGTACAAGGACGTTTACAGGGGACACCTTCTTTACTCAGGCTCCCGCACTCAACTGACGTAAATTTCGGTTTCTGCAATTTATCCACTTTGTTAGTTAGGGTTAACACTTCAGAGAAAAGCTTAGATTGACTAGTATTACACCCTTCTAGTTCAATTTTCACTTCCTCATTTTCATTCTCAAGTTTTTTTTATTCTATCAAAAACAACCTTTAATGCTTTATGATGAGATTCAGCCTCGTTTTCTATAGAATCAACACGAGATTCAACAGACTCAACACACAACTTATTATTATCAACTTCCGTTTTCACAGACTCAATACATAACTTATTATTTTCAATACACGACTTATTACTGTCAACTCCTACCTTAATATTATCTAACTGCTCTTGTAAATCCTTTTGATTAACAGTTAAAGAACTACAAAGATTTTCTACACTACCTATTCTTTCATCAATTTTGTTAATTGTAGTGGAAAGGTTATGTACATTTTCAACAATGCACTCCTGAATTCTAGCATTGTTAGCTTCAGCTTTTTCATTGCTTTCTGCTATCTTACCATTAATATTAGCATTACTTTCTTCTATCTTCCTATTAGTATTAGCATTACTTTCTTCTATCTTGCTCAATACAAGCGCAAACATTTCAGCAAGTTCACTCACGTGCTCTGTCCCTTTTTCGCTACCTTGCGGGGACTTAGGCGAAGAAAAATGTTTGGGAGGTGATTCGTTCTCACGCTCCAACGCTTCAGGAGAAACATGCACGTCGCATTTAGGACAAACCCAAACAAAAGAATCTGAGCTAACAGCTTCAAAAACACTAGAAGTATCTTTTAACTTAACGCAAACAAAATGTGACCATTCGTGACACCTGTCACAAGATATAGCACGTTTCTTATCAGAATCAATCTGTTCCGCGGCAGCAAGAGGTTCACTACAACAAACGCAAATAATATCATCTCCATTAGGAGGAAGATTCCTCGACTCAGCCGACATTCTTACTTACTGACTTATAAGTCTAATAAACATAAACATATGTGAGCTCTATCCAGTATATCTCATCAACACCAACGCGACAGTCCGTATCACTCGTTTCTTCCCGCATGACACGACAAAAATAGTGTAACATTTTAGACAATAAAATAATCCTACAACTGGGTTCGCCATCTTGAAAAGCGCTAATTACGCTAGTTCGATTCTATGGCTGGGTAGCTAAACTTGAAAAGCGCTACCTTGCGTCTTATATTACCTTGAATTTGTATCCGTAGCTGACATTAAGGAAACGAAGGAAAAGAAAAGGAAAAAAAACATTGGGTCGCCGTTATTCCTTCTTACACTATAATATATAGACCAGTAAACACAACGCTACTTACTCCAGATTCTTGTACACTACTTGCGTTGTCAATGCTAAGGAAAAGACGAGGAAAGAAAAAAAAGATATCATTTAGGATAGCACTATATATCTTGCATCTCTGTTTATTTAACTTTCCTTGTAATAAACGCATAACAAAAGACTCTCATTGACATTTATGATCGTGGATAGCTAGATTCAGGAAAAAAAAACTTTATATTCCGTTTAAGTTTCTCAAACCTGTTAACGCCAACACCACTCAAAGGTAAATAACAATAGAAATTAAGCCACGCTGTACTAACAGTAAGAGAGTTGTTTACATTTCTAGACCATAGCACAAAATCCTTGGTAGGCTACTTCACCAAAGGAAATTTACCAATTACATTACCACTCGTGAACATCTCGTTGCAAAGAGAGAGAGAGACCTACGGCTGCGTCGATTAACCTTCCCCCTTTCAGCACATAACTTCTCCACTTCACCCGCATCCAACTGCTAAGAGGGCATTTCCCTCGACATTTACTATTAGCAGCGGCGGTAATAACATTAAACTCTGTAGCACATTATGGGGAACACAAAACCAGCCAGTAAAATTAGACTCGACTTCTGACACTCCCGCATTGAAGTGCGAGTGGTATCGTACACCCACCGTCTTAACGTGCCTCACTGATCTAGTGAGCAACATCACAATCAAACGTAACAGAACAACTCGAGAATGCAAACTTGGGGTGCGGCGACTTAATACTTAGATCGTAGATTATATAGATATACATATGCATATAGTTATTGATAAACAATACGGAATGCCCGCTGCTAGACAGACGTAAACTAGCCATCGCTAATCAATCTTTAATTTATCAAATAGAATGCCTGAGAGAATAGACGATACGGAATACCTGTTGCTAACATACATGTGCTAGATGGCAGCTAGTAATATATTATACATCTAGACAACTCTAAGAGATGATTTTATTCAGAGCAAGAGAGAAACGGCTTTGATATCAGACCACCCCGCTGGCGTATGATTCAACTTACTGGATAGAGACTCACTCTCGTTTACTCGGACATGTTACGGACAAAACTCATTTCGGACAATATTATGGACATTGTAAACTGACTCGGATAATATATATATATATGTATACACCAAGAAAACTGAGAATTATTGAACGTATATTATTGTTTGTTCATAAGTAGTCTGTAGTAAAATAATGAACACACGAAGACATTGATACGACGTTAGATATTATATTCAAAACAATTTGGACAACTATAAATTGTGGACAATTTCTTCCGCAACTTCCCGGATGATACCAGTCTCTTCACAAGACGGAATAAAAAGAAATAGACATATTTACCTAGTAGACAGTTACCCAAAGCTCACCCGACCGTGGTTTCACTTTACGAATAGGGACACTGTGGAACCACTGTGAAACAGCACTCCAGGGTGGCGACCGGTCCTGATGACTCCTCCAACATCTCACCATGTGTACGGCCATAACTTCGGCGTGGATTGATCACACGACGACCCCTCCTGGGTTAATAGCAAAAGCATACGTTCTGCTACTATCTCCACCAGGTAGACAAACAATCATTGCAAAGCTGCTGCAATGTTCATTCTCACGACAGCGACCACAGTTAGACACATTAAATTCCGGAGAGGCAGGCTGAGCTGACAACAAGTAATATAGGACGAAGTCCCTCGCCAAGGAAAATGTAGTAAAGGTGGACGGAGATTCACCACGTCAAGAGAAGGAGGCCATACGTCAATCGAGTTCAGTCCCGGAGACAGCACAAAAGGGATTTCTGAACTTCAGCTTTCATCACATTAACAGTTAGGAAATATCTAACCAATCTCAGCCATACTTCAAAACGCACAGGTCGAATATTTGAGTAAGTTCTCTTGTGATTCTTGTTTATACCCGCTGGCCTAGCATACCGTTCAACTAAAACAGCTTCTTTAAATATTTATATTAAAGAACGACCACTCACTGCATAGTTCACTGTAGATTAATATCCAAAAATATGGACAATCGTGCTTCTCACCACACCATAGCCATGTTCGCAGTTCGTAGTACAAAGAAAAGGTGAACCAGAGGGGGCTCTCCGCAGCCCTCTCACTTCCGGATTGGTCATTCCATACTACGCATCAAAGCGTAGAATGGAAATAACAGATTTTATAACAAAACAAATATAACTAAAGGAGAATAAAAATTATATAAACGAGCATTTATATATGCAGATTCATAATAATCCTTCCGTTTTACATGAAACACAAAATTTTAAATTATTTCAAACGATCCGAGCTACTCGCAAAAGCCGCTCAACGCAAACCATAGACATACAAAAAGGAAAGTAGCATACTACATCTACACGCACTAGTCCAATTGTCAACCATCTTGAATCCTTCATGAGAGTTGAGAATTGAGAAAATATAATAAGAAATAATATTAACTGAGAGCTGATTGAACATTTCCGCAAATATTCTCTTTGAGAAAATGTAACGCTCAAAGAGGAACGTTACAATAGTACATCGTTCAACTTAGAAGACAGAATTCGAAACAGAGTTACACATGTGTGACTGATCTATTTTGTCGCAGCATAGACTAAACTCTCGGAAAAAGAATTTAAATGAAAATAAGTCTTTAATGTGTCACAGTTATATCTTCGAGGCTAATGGTAACGGATGATAAATGAACGGCTTCCTGTCCAACTTAAGAGTGTGTGAAAATGGAAAAAATAACTTTGATCCAGATTAGGTTTATAACGACTGTGCATAAGACAGTCAGGCGACATAGATCCTTATGATGAACGAGGATACAAGGGATTCTTCACATGACAACAATGATTCCCACAAACTATGTGAATACAATTTGGGCGAAAGTAATCTGTATTAAAATATTTCCTCTTTGTAATACGTAATTCCGTGGAAGATAATAATTCGGAGCACGGAAGCAATGAAACTCGACGAAACAAGTTGTTGCGTGTGTTGCATAAGAATACAAAGAAATACAATTTCAAAATACCGACTTATTCTATTTTATAGGATAACTGTGAAATACTCAGAGATACCTTGTACAGTATTTGTGCAATGCAGTATATGTACACGAGACAGCTGTGAAGAATAACAGTTCACAGTCTGATATTGTCGACGGTTGACCGCATTGCAAAGATAACATCGGCGAAGCAAATTTTTCCGCGTACGGCCAAGTACACCTGAAATTTCGGAGATGATTGCCGCAGCTATATTAACTCGAGCAACAAGTTCTTCGGCTGCGTGAGGTAGGGTGAACGAGGTGGTCATAACAGGTCCTTGTCTCCCAATCCAACGATCTGCGAATATTTCATTTAGGTAGGTCTGCATATTATTGTCAAAATGTGCAGGTGCATTGTCGTACCGGGATCACATCTGCTGTCTTATGTTCAAGAGCACATATTCAAACAATTTTGGGAGAATATTGCGTAAAAATAAAAGATATGTACTCCCACAGGCGGACCATTAATAAATAAGGTCCTACCACAAAATTTTCCACCATACTGCACCGCACGCTCACCTTTAAATCTCTGGTGCTGATCGTTCACAAGAGATATGTATTTTCACGATCTACAGCCTACACATGGCTACTGCTAGTTTCAGGACGGTCTTTGATCATCCCCAGTACGCTGTCTTCAAATTCAACTGTCCACATGGTGCGATTTCCTCGATTACACGTATGGGAAATTGAAGAGACCATATCTCTCGAAAGCGAATATAGAGGTGTGGGAAAATACAGAGAAAGTTACTCTCCTTTGAGGGCGACGGTCACGAAATAAACGCCTCCCCTCTGGGCTATTTCCCCCTCCTCTTCATAAATGAGGTGCATATCTGCCAGCTCGTGGACAGGGTAATCCGCCATTGCGGAGGCACGTACAGACTAACACAATAAATTTTATAAGATCAACGTCTATATTTTTACACGACCGTGAATATCTGGATACAACCCTCTACCGTTAAACACAACACTTTTTATCCTGTTGTACAACAATTCCACACGTAACACCAGAGCATCTATATCATGTATATCACTCACAAGTTGCGTAGGTGCTTACAACACAGTCATGCTAATTGACGCCATTCCACGAGAAAACTGCAAGACAGCCTTCTGGAAACCACTCGGAATTGGCTCTCAAGGGACGATAGTTCCGTAGTGTGCGACCAAAGCATCATGCCTTTATTGAAAGTAATATGAGCTACGTATATGCTGCTACGTGTACGCAAAAGTGCCACATTTTCTTTTCTCCGTGTAGTAGGCATTCTGTTCAAGATTTTCGAGATATAGTTCATATTTGGACACCAGCATGAAATTTTGCAGAAGATATCTATAACTTGTTTTTAGTCAAAAACGGTCGAGACAAACTCGTACCCCCTCCGAGTATAGGGAGGGGGGAAATAGCCTTAGGCGCACAGACTCCATATTAAGGCATATCTTTTGGACGTCATAACTGCCCATCAACTTATAAGGATGATTCTTCATTTTTTTGTGAAGAAACTAGCTAACGTCTGGTATTCACTTTATCCCCTCGAATGCCTCAAAAAGGAAGGGAGGAATGATTTAGAATTTTCAAAATTTTGCCTTCCTTCGCTGTATGGGAAAGGGGAAAGTCCCCAAAGAGGTTTACAAACCTAGTTAGGAGCTCAAATTGTAGATAATTAGTGAAATAACCTTAATTATCTTAGTCAATATGAGAATTACCCCTCTCTAGAACTGAATATCTCACGTAAGTTGTGAATTATTATCCAATGTTAATTTTCTCGTAAGTACTCTTTATTCCCCCAGTAAAATGCCCTTTAATTCGCACATTCTGCCTCGCATCCTTTTCTACAGTTGTCTTTTCAATGAGGTATTATTCATTTGTCTGTGATAATTAGTATATAAACATCTAATCAGAATTTATAATAGTCTTGTTTCCTTTACATGTTTTTTGGAGGAACATTTTTGAACTTTTTAAAGATTTTTTTCCTCAATTGACTCTTAATAACAATAGTTAGTACTACTGTCGTACATACTCTAAACAAGATCATGCATACGCCGTCGGTAGTTGAAATGAAGGAGATAAACTTGCAGTTGGGATTGTAAACTTATGGCTGAAAAACTGAAGTTACAACCGATCTAGGTAATATTCCTGCAAAAGATAAACTATCATGTGCATTATTTAGCTCAGAAATGTAAACAAATCCAATTTAGCCCAGCTGTAATCAAGTTCTCCTACCAGTATTAATTAGGAGAATATGCTCAGTCTCCCCTTGTATCTCACTGTATTCGTTTGATTTTCTCAAGTTTTCAACATTTACCCCTCTACATCTTAATGAAAAGTCCCTGTTCTAACTGGTGATCAGCCAATATATGCCATTGCTAATTTGCTTCAATGGAAACTCCTATTCGGAGAAGAGAAGTTGGCAATTATGATGCGGGGGGAAAAGGCTGCACATGAAATGATTGAATAAAGATGACAGGATCATGGCTAATGGGATCTGGCTTAACCGGTATATTAGTAGATGCAAATGTGGTAACTACTGGCGGAGCTGAGTCATTTCTTACCTGTGCTCATGTCAAACGAGCGCGTTATGCCCAACAAGCAGTGATGATTTCAGGGGTGGCCCGGGAGGAATTTCCCCCGGGTGCTTCAGTTCTCTCCTTATAATTATCTAGTGAGAACCTGTTGTCTACTTAGGCTTAGTAGAAAAATATTTTAAAATTAAGCTCAACAAAGCTTTTATATATATATATATATATATATATATATATATATATATATATATATATATATATATATATATATATATATATATATATATATAAAGCATATACAATAAATCATTTTCATTTGCAGAATTTGTGGGCACGTTTTATCAGTTAAATAAGTCTAGCTCGACTCGTGTCTTTCAGTGTAATTAAACATTTTCAATGCTGTAGATTTTTCAGTTAATATTACTTTCGTTCTCTTTGTGAAAGTTGAATCGAGAAAGATCTTTAAGAACTTTTAAATGAATCTGATATAGCAGATGATGAGCTCGAAGATAACGAAGTGGAAATACACCTTCGAGGTTTTTATGCAGAAGACAGTAATTCGAACACTTTATTTGATACTGTTAATGGAAAAAATGGTGGTATGTTTGTTGCAGTGAATACCGGTACCTTGTAATATTCGTCATGTTGTAGCGTTAGTGTACAACACTGACAGACAAATTATAGCTTGTTTGCTTACATTTTACATGTGCGTTTCACAGGTGCAAAAACTTGACTTTGTGGTAATAGAAAAACTGCAACTTTATATTGGGTTGGCAACATTGCTCCTCTTGTGATATTCCCTCTAGTGCCCAATGAAGCCCATTCACACTGTCTATCTTTCCACGGAAACAAAATTTAAAAGAATTTCACCATTCCAAGGATTACCGGGATGCAGTGCTGTAGTCCTAAAATGTTCAGGGGTATACGCTGTTTTGTGAGTCATAAAAGACATAGAACACATTTTTTTAATGCACAATGTAAAACGTAGGTATTAATTCAATTAAAATATAAAGGATGCATTACTGTTTTATAGTCTAAAAGCATTTCATGCTATTTTCTTGATGACACTTCTTACTTAAAATCACAATTTCCCAAAACTCTTACCAACCATTCACGGCACCATTCATCCCATTTCTGCTCGGTGCCCATAAGCTTCACTCCTCTGTCCCATGGCTCCTGGTCCATGTGTCTTAAAACTACAAATCCATTTATCATAAACAGGCCATAGCAAGGTTGGCACCCTAAAAAAAAAGCAGTCCACACCCGAGGCTTATCTTTCTATTGTACTTTAGGTCCAAACCCCAATCTCGAGGACCAGTGGCTGACTGCAGTTCCAAAAACGTGGGCAATGGAGGCGTTACATCCCGACGCCGGGTTATCATTGGAGTTATGACCCAATTAAATAAATAAATAAATAAATATAAACGAAACAAAAGTAGGAAGAACTATACGCTTTGAAGCAGAAGGTACACTCTAATGACTAAGATTAAGCAGAGGGTATACGGCGTGTACCGCCGTATACCCTCGACTACAGCTATGCCCTAATGGAAAGAATAAAAGTTAACCCTGAATTCATTGGAATACTGAAATATACCCCATTCTTCCCCATTCCACCCCATTATGCCGTACCACAACCAAAATGCGATCAGAGCCGCCTTTGCACACATACTACACTTCTAGGTTGCTATTGATCTGTATGGTAGTTTTCCTATGGAAACAAATAAAATAACTAGGCCATAGTAACTGACGTAAATTAAAAATGTAACTTAAACAATTACACAGAAAAATTTGGCAACACTGTACTTAGAAACCTAGTAATTATAGAGAATAAAATTATATGATGTCTTAGATATCCCAAGTTCATATCAGACAATATAAATTACTATAATTTCCGTACGAAATAATGACCTTTACGTTGTGGGCCTTACAGCCCCCCCCCCCCTCGTGGTGTTTCATGTTGGCCTAACCCAAAAAAACTTTGGTATTCCTAGGGTTAATATATTATAATATTTATAATCTATAGAAGTTTGTAACTATTGTGCAGATTTGTCTACTTGTTTGAGACACAATTATAAGCTGTACGAATGATCAGAATCTATATATATATATATATATATATATATATATATATATATATATATATATATATATATATATATAAGTATAAATTTGAAAATCACTATGTTTGTGACTCTAAATCTCCTGAACCGCCCAACCGATCGCGATCAAATTTGTAACATGGATGATTTTCGAGGCTGGGCTGGTTTTAGGCTTTTCACTTTGATGGTAGAACTAAGGGGAGGGTGTGGGGGAGGGGGTATAAAAGTAAATAAAACTTAATAACACTTTCCATTGCTTGATGTGAAGTTCAGTAATACATTCGACTCAAGCAGAGTGTGGGCAATTACTGTAATTGTTTAAAAAATAATTTATTTTCTTTGCGTTCTTAGGAACATCGTTTTGTAGATTATAAAAACTTTTTTTTTTATTTCTTCATATAAACTATATAATAAATGTCATATTTTTCGCTACAGGCGCTCATGCAATTAAAAGAAAAAAAATACTCCCGTTTCCATCTTAATGGCAACATTTATGTAATTGCTGGTGGTGAATAACTACATTCAGTGCTCGAAATGCGATAGGTGTCAGGAATTCACTACTTGTTCATTTATTTAAACGTTTTCGACTGTTACTGACATTTAAAGTCTTCCTAAAATGAAATGAAATCTTTGAGTTTTACGTCCCACGATTAAAGCCTTCCTAAGATACAGTTACTTAATTTAATAATGTTGCCACGAAATGAGGCGAGAGGAGATTGTAGGCTGTCTCCTGTGGTATGATGCAAATGCCATCTCGTCTCGAAACATATCTTTGTCTCATATGAAAGTCTCCACTCTTACACTGAGAAAAATCCGTTCTCCGGACAGCGGTACATTGTACAAATATACGGTATCCTCTTGCTTACTACAGAAATCAGTACGGAGCATACGTTATCCGTATGCTACATAGGCACTGTCCTTAGATGTTACATCATGCTATTGCAGGATGTCTGATATCTAACAGTTTTCCGTATATGACATACATATGTTAGATTCCTCAGCTGTATGTTATAAACGTCCATATTTATGTGAGATCCTGGCCACCTATATTGTTTCCTACGGAAAGTACGTATAGGGGGAACGCTTATACGGAAAGTATTATAAAACATGCGTTTTCAGTTATACGCCTGTTGTACGTTAAGTCCAAAAACTACAGAAATTACGCATGTAACCTACCTTTTTAAGTACGCCAGATACATTTTTTTCTCAGTGTAAGGCTCTTGATGATAAGCTTTGATAGGCGGCCAGCAAGATGGAGAAAATTCCACTTTAATGGTCACCTGGCAATACACTCGGTCGCAGACAAAACCCACCCAAAAGCTTTCATGTCTAGAACAAAAGTCTACTAGATACATATTTTATGATTAAACATTAAATACACACTCTATGTACGAAAACGATGTATACATTAAAAGCTCAATAAATTTAAAATTGAAAGGACAATTAAGCTATTCAGTATAATTACTAGTTGATATGTAAAAGCGTAAAAATGAAATGAAATCTTTGAGTTTGACGTCCCAAGGTTATGCCGGATACGCTAAAGGAGACGGTGATGATGAGAAATGAAGAAAATGAAGTAAGTGGGGGGAAACAGAAGAACCAAAAGGAAACCCACGCACACGGTGTTTGTCCACCACAAAGTTCACATGGCAGGAGTCGAGATCGAACCCGGGCCCAATGCACCAGAGGTGAACTCTCTATCACTGAGCCGCCGAAGCCCGATGTATAAGCGGAAAAAATAAACATAAGTAACGATCACCTACGATCAGGACAGTATACAATGTGAGAATGAAAAAAAAAATCCAATATTAAACAAAATCAAGCTGTGTTTTCCTACAACTTAACAAGAAACCGTTGGAAAAGTTTCCGTGGCTGCATTAAGACACGGAACACAAGCTAAAAATTAACTTCCCAAGTAAAATTTAGGTACAGAAAGTAGTTCGTGACCTGAAAAACCAAGAACAGTAAGGAGTATTTAAACTTCGGGTTTTGAGGTCACGGAGGTCCTTCTCGGAGGATCCTACTGCACGTTTACCGAGGAGTTCTTGATTAACAGGCTGCCTCGATTTCGGAAGAGAGAGGCCCAGAGTTCAATTCAGTTTTATTCAGCTCCATAAGCCACGCAAAGAGTTTGCTGTGGGCTGTGACTGTTGCCTACCTCAGAGGTCCTGAGATCCATACCGTTCTATATAGCCACGCAAAGAGGTTTGCTGTGGACTACCACTGATGCTCTCTTTAGAGGTCAAAAGTTCGATCCTGACTACGTAGCCACACAAAGAGGTTTGTAGTGGGCTCAAACCTGACCGCTACTCTAGGCTTGGAAGAGAGAGACGTGATGCATCTAGTGAATTGTAGTGCCTATAATTAGTGTGCAATTAAAACAGTTATCGTGGGATATAAAAAGAACACGAGAAGCTGACTTCCAATACGAGGCCGAAACGTGTAAGTAGCCAGTAATGAAATTTAATGCATAAATGATAGATTCACTCTTAAAACAGTTCTAAGCGATATCGCCCAACGCTTATCTTATGCCTGGCGTGTTATTTCAAATCATTTTGCTAATATGATAGTCTTTGTAAGTCAAACAAAATATATATTATTTTAAACTCTGTTAAACTAACTTTTGTGACACACAGAGTTTGACCCTGGTTTAGCAGATACGCAGTAGTGACCAACAGATTCCCCTTTGTTGTATGTATACCTTATGTAAATAAACAGTCATCATCATTATATATTTTCTCCCTTATTCCATTTTGCAATTGTTAAATAAGATTAACAAAAGTTTGTAAGAACTAATAGCGTTATATTAACAAAGGTTCACCAAGTAGTTTATAAAATAATTTCGTCCTTATTTGTAATGGAATTGCAAGGGCTTATCGCCCATCCTTGTTAGGAAGAAGAAGCATATACAGTTTATTGCATTGCAGATAGCATACCCTACAGGGAAATTAAATTATAGGTCTCACTACTACTACACCAAACTAGTAATATTCCAAGACAAGAATCATTGTCTTGTTCTACAAATAACACTAGGCTAGCAAGTGATAACACAATACGTGTACAGAAACCAATACATAGTCATTCAGGGAGTAGCCAGCAAGTTATTCTAGAGGGCCTTGATTTTTACAAACTAAAAACAAATCCAAAGTTTCTTTCAAGATTATGAAAGAATTAATAACGCATAGATACATACGTATTTCAGAAGTGCATATTATTATTATTATTATTATTATTATTATTATTATTATTATTATTATTATTATTATTATTATTATTATTATTATTATTATTATATTATTATTATTATTAGTATTAGTATTAGTATTAATATTAGTATAGTAGTAGTAATAGTAATAGTAGTAGTAGTAGAAGTAGTAGTAGTATATTTCATATATGCTACATTTCTGAAACTTGAGTCTTGAGAGTACGTGAAATTAAAATCAAAGGTTATGTTACGGACGGCAAATGATGGCTTAATACCAAAAACACATTCCTGGCCGGGACCGGGGGTTAGTCTGTTTTATGTTTACTAAACATGTTTAATAATTACAGCAAATGAAGGATGTTTATAATAGAATGTGAAAGAATACAGTTTTAAAAGAATTAAACTACGTCAACATGTTAAAATAATTAAAAGAACCTAATTAATTAGCCACTTTGTACTCTCATTTGCTTAACTGGATGAACCGAGGCCTAAAGGAAAAGAGTTTTCTGCCCAAATCTTATAAGCAGTGGGATATTTTAATATTATAGAAATTGACCCTCCTTCCCCTTAGAAGTGTAATTTTCAAGATGCTGAAACATATAGTATTTTATTACTTTTAGTTAAAAGTTCAAATACCGAGTTTCACGCATCTAGCTGAAACAAATCCTTCCTTAATTTATTTACATATTTTCTGAGTAAGTAATGGGGAATTCGTACATAAAAAAGTGCTCCCTTTGCTCTTTCCTTTTTATGTGTTCAATTTTCAGTTTTTTTAAACAGGAAAGATTATATGCCAAGTTTCATTTTACTAGCTTCAGAAACTTGCGAGATACACTACCCTTTAAAAAAATCTTGCCCCACCCTTTTTACGATACTTATTTCCAAAAATTCTTTCTTATGTCCTGCTTTCATAAGAAAATTATATTTTATAATTAAAATTTAACGACTCTACTTGTAGTAGTATGTCCAAAAAATCACTCATCTTTACTCTTTTATATAAGAGTACAGAAGATAAATACAGTCAAACAAATGGATTTCCATGAACAGTTTCTGATTTCTTATAACTACCTGATCGTACATTTCCCACAAGCTGCGATTTTAAATTTACGCTCTGTCAAGGTCCAGGTTTCAAAAAGGAACTAACTGGAAATATAATAATATTATGTATTTGTGTACATGTGTAATATGTATAAATTTATTGTCTTATTGAAGCTTTCGTAATCTGGAAATAAACTTTTGATTTGCTTTTAATATATAAAAATCATGCTTCCCTAGAAAAATTTGCAGGCTACACCCCTAAATGACTATGTAGTAATTTCTGCAAAAATGGCACAGGACCTAAAATCTAGGTCTAGTGCCTATATTTTTAGGATTTGTGCCGTTTAAGACTTATGAATGTCACCCACTGTATTGCATAATAAATGTTCTTTGCTCAATTTTAAATTTACTGCGTTCTTTATGTATACAGTTGGTATTTAATGTTCACTCGTGAAATGTCTAGTGAGCTTTTGTCCTAATTAAGTAAACTTTGGTGGATTTTTGTCCTACTCTTAATAAAATACGCTCCGCACAGTATATATTGCAATTCTGAATGTTTGCTTGGTTTCAGAAGTCTGGTAAAATATGCTTTTTAAACATTTTTTTAATTATTTATTTATTTATTTTTGTTTTAGAAATTTGTCTTGGGATTCTCGTATCTCCATTCGAAAGAAACGAATTTCTTAACTAATTATGTAATTAATTCTTAGAATGAAATAGGTTGTATTATGTAATTCGTGTATAAGTGCAGAACAGATAGTGATAATAATAATCTTAGTAGTACAAATATAGCTGTTACTGTTGGAATTAGATACGTTCGTAACATTATTGCCAACCAGTTGCTGCATCGTCCCAATTTCGTGTGGTGGTGGCGAATTTCAGAACTAAAGCAAGTGAATGAAAAAGGCACAAGTCCTAAATGGCAGAAGTCCTAAAAGGCACAAGTCCTAAAAATCATATCGCGACAGAAATCCTAAACGGCAGAAGTCCTAAAAGGCAGAAGTCCTAAAAGGCAGAAGTCCTAAAAGGCAGAAGTCCTAAAAATCATACCGAGGCAGAAGCCCTAAACTGCAGAAGTTCTAAAGTGCAGAAGTCCTAAAATTTAGGTCTAGTGCCCATATTTTTAGGACTTCTGCCTTTTAGGACTTCTGCACTTTAGGACTTCTGGATGTCACCCTCCTGAACCACTAGACCGATCTTGATCAAATTTTCAATAAAGATGAGGTTCAGACCTGGGACCGTTTTTATGATTTAAATTTGACGGAGCAACGTAGGGGAGTAGAAGGAGGGAGAGATATATAAAAATCAATTTATATAAGACTGAAAGTGACTATTTTTGTAACTTAATAACTCTTGAACTATCCGACCGATCTCTATCAAATTTTCAAGATACACGAGGTTCGGATCTGGAAACATTTTTGTAATTTCACTTTAACGGTAGATCCCAGGAGAGAGGAGGGAGGCGTATAAATAAAAAGTAATAAAACCTAATAACTTTTGAACCATCCAATTAATCTCGATCAAATTTTCAACATATATGAGGGGCGGACCTTGGGTGTTTTCTGTCGTTTCACTTCGACGAGCCAACCTAGGGGAGGGGGAGATATATGTAAAAAAAAATGGTAAAATTAAAATGACTGCATTTGTGACTTCATCACTCTTTAACCACCCGACCGGTCTCAATAAAATTTCCAACATACATGAGTTTAGGGGCAGGGATTGCTTTAGGCTATTCACTTTGACGATGCAGCGTAGGGGAGCGGGAGGGGGAGATAAATTTAAAAATGACCAATAATAACCGATATTAGTGTTGAATCCATAGTTTTCGGGATCGATGAGAAAAACAGTGACACTTCTGATGCTGTTTCAATCCAAGTTCAGCCCTGATAGTTGGGGAGGACGAGGGTAAACGTAGAGGAGTGGAATAAACATTTTAAAATGATCGACGAATCCATAGTTGTAGGAGTATCTGAGATTAACAGTGACATCCGATGCCGTGTGCCGCAGCATGGAGGAGGAGAGGATCTATATAATAATAATAATAATAATAATAATAATAATAATAATAATAATAATAATAATAATAATAATAATAATAATAATAATCGTGGGAGTTTTGACCGTTCGTGCATTTGGGAGATTTGTCCATTTGTGTGGGAGTTATGACCGATTGTGTGGGTGTTTTGACATTTCTTCAGTGTGGGAGTTTTGGCTGTGGGATTTTTGACCTAGACCTCAAAATGAGGCGTGTCTCTTTACTTTATTTCATGGTTCTTCCATATTCACTTTCAAATGATCGGCAACAGTTGGCATCTAAAAAATACGATTATTTATCCCTAACTACGTAAATAATTAACTGTTCACATAGGTATGAAAGATTCATCTTAAGTTTTATTCATCAGTTATGTCATTTTCCCAAATTTGATGCATTTGTTGCTTCTTGTTTCTAAGCGATTGTGTACTAGAAGGACAGAAATTGGAGCAGAAAGCGCGAGAAACCGTTGCATGTTACTGCGCATGAGCAAATGCAAACAGCTGGCTGTCATTCGTGCGTCGCTGCAGATATCAATTATGTGTCATAAGTATCTAAAAAAAAAAAAAAAAAACTATGCACCTGAAGAAAGTACCTCGAACATGAAAGATATATGTCCCAAGTGACTACACAAGTACAAATGACTATCACAGTGCGAAACTGAGCCAGATACATAAATGCTACATTTGTGGTCATAGTAGCAAATATCAATTAGGTGTAACGAGCACCTAAAACTTTAGATAGCTGAAGAACATACTTAGCACATGAATATCACATCTACCAAGTGTCGGGTACCTAAAAAGTAGCTGGGATACCTAAATGGCATATGCCTAGCACATCTTGTGCAGTTAGGGTACAGTTGTCGGTATAGTTCATTAACTCCTTATATATATATATATATATATATATATATATATATATATATATATATATATATATATAAAGAGAGAGAGAGAGAGAGAGAGATTATCGAAAATGACCCAATGACCCATAACAATGTCAAATCCATAGTTTTCAGAGCCGCTGAAACGAACAGTGACAATTCTGATGCAGTTTAAATCCGAATTCAATCCTTTATGCCCAAAATGAAACATATTCTCCCCGGGCGAAGAACGGGTATTCTGTTAGTACTTAATATATCTATACCTAACGATATCTATAGATTCACATTAAATAAGGGAAACATTGTCTCCATAACAGGCACCAAAGATGGACTGGGTCAGTGGGTCGTGGATCAACAAGTCGTGACCCTTTCTGACCCACTCTACCCACCGAACCAAGTGCATTGTAGATAGCATCTTCTGAACACTAGTGAATTTCACTACGTTTTACTTTCAGTTCCATCATTTTCCTTCCTTTTTCATTTGTTACTGTTTACTAGTGATGACCAATTCCGGAATTTTTACTTTCCGGAATCCGGAAAGTAAAATCGGAAAAAATCTGGCATTCGAAAAATTCCAGATTTCGGAAAAATTCGGAATTCGGAAAAGTCCCAGGTTTCGGAAATATTCCGATTTTGGAAATACCCGGATTAGGGAAAAATTCGGATTTCAGAATTAAATTTCAATAACAGAGATTCTCAACAAACACGAAATGATAGCAGTTTGATATCTCAACCCGTTCCGGAGACATGAAATGAATTCTGAATTCCGAAATTGTCTAAATTCTAGAATTTTCCGAAAGCCAGAAAATGAAATAAACTTTCCGGAATTCGAATTCTGGAAGATTTTGGCCATCCCTACTATTTACTTATCTGAGATGCTTATATCTAATACAACCACATCTTTTAAACAGTGTAACATGTTTTTCATATCTCCGGAATGGGATGAGCTATCAAATTGCTATCTTTTGCGTTTATTGAGAACCTCTATGTGATTTAAATTTAACCTATCTAACCACACTTTCGAAATAAGTGTATTGAAGCAAGTAAAATTTTTAATCCTCTTTAATTTTGGCTCTATTTGCTGGAAATACGAGAAGGACCAAAAGAAACCGGACTTCCGTTCTAAAAAAAATAATATATTAAGAGTTTTACAAAATTATTTTAGTCTCCTTCAAAGTACTCTTCATTAGTTGCGACGCACTTCTCCAGTCTTCTTTTCCACTGTTTGAAGCACCTCTGGACCTCTTTAACTCTGATATCGTCCAATACTTTCTACGAAGTTCTTTTTTTTTTTTTTTACAGCCTCCACATCATCAAAACGCTTTTCGTTTAGATTTTTTTCTTTTCCCGAGAACAGAAAAAGGTCGCACGGGTCTAGGTCTGGCGAATATGGGGGATGGGAACGATAGCCCACATCTGAGAACCCAAATAGTGGTTTACAGACAGAGCCGTGTGTGCGGAGGTGTTGTTGTTGTGGTGAAGGAACCAGTCACCTGATCGTCAGATTTCCCTTCGTTTCCTCCGCACATTCTCCTGTAAACGTCTTAAAACTTTCACATAAAAGTGCTAGTTAACAGTCTGATCAGGGAGAACAATTCCACGAATATTGAAAAAAGATATCATCGTCTTAACTTTTGATCTCACTTGTCTTGCATTTTTTGGTCGGTGAGAGCAAGGGTCTTTCACTGGCTAGGTTCTTTCTTAATTTCTGGGTCATATCCATAACACTAACGCTCATCACTTTCTTTGTCTTGGTCAAACCTTGGTCAAAAAGTTTGGATCACTTTCAATCTGATTGAAAAAGTCCTGGCTCAAATTCAGACGAATGATTTCTTTTGATCCCGTGTGAGCACACTAGGAACAAACTTAGCAGCAACATGTCTCATTTGCAAATCCTCAGTCAAAAATCCGCCCGCACGAGTTCTAACTCACTTCTGTCTGTTAAAAAATTTCGTCGATCGTAAAACGATGACCTATTCAATATTTTCGTCGTTTCGAGATTGTGAAGGGCGCCCAGAACGAATATTGTCTTTAACACCCACCTCACTACGTTTAAAGCGCCCAAACTATTCGAAAACTCGTGAGTGGCTGGTAGCATCCTTCTTGAAAGCCTGTTTAAGTACTTGGTGACCTTCCGTTGCCGATTTTCTACAGCAGAAAGCAAAATTTCATACATACTCTTTGTTCCTTTAAATGCGCCATAACGATTTCGCAGCTGGCAAACAAAAACAGTTGAGAAAAAACAACACAATGATCAAATGTAAACCTTCTACACAGACACTGCTTGGGGAACTGATTTGGAAAGGTCTCTATTAGACTCACCTAGCGGGAGAATTCTCTAGTACGCATATGAACTGCCGAGCGCTTTCAAGTTTGTTTCTTCGCTCGTATGTCTTACCATAGTCATGATATTGAACACTGAGGTAATTCCAAAATTCATCGACATGCCTTCTTACTTGCGTTATTACTGTTGTAGAGACTTCCAAAATCTGAATGTTTGTGCAACTGTATTGCAATGTTCCTTCATATTTATAAACAACATGCGCTTCTCCACGAGGATCATCAAACAGCTAATAGCCCACTTACGAAGAGGTATGAAGAAGAACACGGAGAACCACGAAGAACTCCTACAACCCCTCCAAAGGACGGCTTTACAAGAGCACGTCGAGACAAAGACGATATCAGTTCCAGCTGATCATTCCTACCTTTCTCTTCGTGCTGCTCTGGGCAGGAGATACTCCGTTGCCTTACCTTTGCGCTGCTCTGGGCAATAGATTCCTATCCTTTCTCCTTACTGCACTCCGCAGGAGATATCAACTGCCTCCACGCTAGGGATGGCCAAAAATTTTCGGATCCGGATATCCCGGATCCAGTGAGATCCGGATCTCGGATCCGAACCTCAGATCCGGATCTTCGATCTGGATCCGAAATTCGGATTTCGGATCTGGGTCCGGATCTCGGACCTGGATCCGAAATTCGAATCTCAGATCTTGATTCGTATCCAAACCTACATCTGAAATTGTGATGATAAAATTGAATATCTAAAATTCGTTAAAACTTTTTTTTAGCATTCACTGATATAGTAGGTTGCTGTGCTTTTAAATGTTTCCATAACACGTTTGTGTTACCTTTGTTCTTTATTTTATTTTAACCTTGCAATATTTACATGTCGCACTTTCTGTCGAAGTCTCTTTAGTAAAATGCTTCCCAGTTCGATTTCTTCCCACTTCAGAGTATAGTGAACTGTCTGAAAACTGATATAAATGGTAACAAATTCTTTTGTTTAGCTCCTCTTCGAAACTTAATGTTAGCTTCACATTGAAAATATTTATTTTATTCTTAGAAAATAATTTCTTCTTTTCTCATATACAAATGAAATATCTGTTAGATAAGTCCCTTCTAATCGCAGGGATAGTAGACAAAACAAACTCTTTATTAATAGTATCATGTGGTTCGGATTCCACGTTAATCAGTAGGTCCACGTCTCATATAGCCTTGCTGCTGAAAGGGACGCTAAACTAAAATCAACTCAACTCAACTCTTTATTAATAGTAGTTTCTGACTCACGAGTTCAACCACCAACAAATGTAATAATGAATATCTTTCACTTCGAAGGTATATACAACAAAAAATATAGACTGGTTGGCGTGGAACAATAGTAGATTTTTAAACAGGAATTTCAGGAGAGCGATATGGTTGTGTTCGTTGTATGACTTTATTACCTAACTTATGGCTTGCCCTTCTGAGGTCGGGAGTTTGTTGAAGGAGTAAATATAAAAGAGATTTCTGTTATTTTTTTCACCCTCCTGGCTTCTTTAATCATACATTGCAGGACGTAACCAAAACATATCCATGCATCGTATGATTGAAGCATTTTGTGTTTTGTATATTAAAGTGTTCAAAAATATTTAACATATTCGCATTTGTTCATGTGATCTCAGGTTCAATTCTCAGTGGGAACATACATGAGAAAATTGAAAGCTGAAACAATATGAAAATAGTATATAAAAGCCAGGAAATTGATATTAAAATTTTAGCTATCTATTGGGACTGTAAGGCTGTAGTTAAATTAACCCATACGTTTCGTGAAGATATATTACGTCGTTATCGTTTATTTACTATAAGCTACCAGATACATCCTCAGAGGCCACTTTACACTGTAGTAATCAACAGATGAAAACATTGGAAAAGGAATGAAAGGAAGGTCTCCAGAGCCTTAGATCAAGGTACTAACCTAGCATTTGCCCAGTATAACTGAAGAACAACCCTGGAAAATCCTCAAACAGGATGGCTGGTCTCCTAATTCGAACCCGGTATTATCCAATTGTGAAGCAAGAATCCTAACAAGTAGCCTGAGCTCGCTCCGTATTATTATTATTATTTAATTAACGTAATGTTTTAAAATTAGTGCAAATTAAACCGTACTTTCTTTATTGCTGATATTATAGTTAATAAGCCTACATGAGACATCAGTCCCCCATTAAGAAAGAATACTAGAACTGGAATTCAGGAAGCGGGGGTGAAGAGATTAATACGGATGAGGAAACTATGTACGATGCAAAAACTGAGTAATTATGACTTCGTCACAGATATATTCACTTAGATACGTCAATTAATATTTCTCTGATACAGGGCACTCTACTTTCTATAGTGGCAGGAAAATGGCCCGCTTTTGTAAACGAACACACTAAGCACGTGCGTATAGGCGCAATGTCCGTACAAAGAAACATAGGTAAAACTAGAAAAAAGAATAGGGTAAGCGAGGGGAAAATGATAAACCGCTCTTCAACTTGAGAAAAAAAGAAAACTAAAAATAACTAAACTTAGAGCTACGAAAGACGCGAGGTGAATTTTATTGAAAAGATTGTTTTTCCTTAGTGATTAATTGTGCTAACTATGAACATGAATTAAAAAGAAAACAAGTAGCTAGCTCTGAGTTTCCCAAACTAGTTGAAAAGAAAATATTGGATAAAATTTAATAATAAAGAAGTCATTTATGATAATTAAAACAAACTAAATTCTTGGCACGACAGTCCTTTGGTTCCTACCAGCGGGCTTACGTTGAAAGTGGGGATGTGTAGTCAACGCATTGACACCCGAAGTCCCTAATGCCGGCTTTCTAGACTGCAGTCCGCTACCTCTTACTTAAGATAACTCCCCAATTGTCCTCACGATGCTGGGTCAACATCGAAATTGTTGAGTGCCTCTCCGGGAATTGAACCCATGACCACGGGCACCTAAGGCACGGTCTCTGTCTTCTATAGACGAAAAGCTATAGTTACCCACATTGTCTAATACAGAAATAAGTTCTGATTCTCTAATAGCTGCTGATGGTGATAGTCAAGGTTCACCGAAGCATGATCCCAAACCCCATGAGATATTGATGTCATTGGAATGCCTGAAAAGTCATTGTGGGTATGTGAATTGCCCACTTGTCAGGATGAAGGGCGATGGTGATGTGAAATGCGGGGCTATCAGAGGTACTACTTATGATAATTTGATTTATAATATTCTATGTTGCCATAATATGTTGCCCTCTTCAGGAACAAAACTGTTAATCTTAGCTTTGAAAATGTTACATAAGGAGTTTTATTGCTATCATTAGGTTGCATTAGGAATTATCGGATTTATTTTAACGCTTAACTTTTACCTCTCTTCTGATTTACGAATATTTAAATCGCGATTATCCCCTTAAGGTCAATTAGTGATATTTTAAATCATTTCGAACCAACTTTATATATGGTTAGTCTTGTTATATGGGAATAATTGAGACCAGAAGCAATCTACAGGCTAAGTCCAAAAGAATCTTGGCCGACCTCCTGATAAACCACGTCTTTCAGCAAGGTGAATTGTGGCAATCCGATACCCACATGAGGAAATCTTCGGTTCAGTGTGAAAGCTTTCATAAGAACCAGCACTCTAATCAGTGAAATGTGCTTTGCTTATTTTTATTCAATGTGAAAGTACCTAACTTTATTGCTAAAAAAGAAAAGGCATTTATTTCAAACAAGTCGCCATTACAGTTTTCGTATTTGAACACAACACTCATGGAAAGTCATGTTAAAGCGCAACTTGCCCCTGAAAAAGAATATTTATTTGTTTTCAGTTTCTCGTGTTCCCCAAAGTACCGGTACATGCCGAATTAGTGCTCGCCTTTCGCTCTCGTTACCTAGGTAAAACGGCTACGATCTTGGTACTAGCACTTGTTTCGGTGTCCAGATCTCAAATATTTATCTTTCAGCCTGATTCTATGTATGAATCCGAAATTTCAAATCTAGATAAGGCAGTGGTGCCCACCCCTCCTTATGTCCATGACGCACCCCCCCAATTGTCTATCCGTAGGTGTTCTTCCATGAAAAAAATCTTCTTTTCGATTAATTTTACCCCCCCATCAAACATATTTATATAGATTTTTAACCTCCCCCCCAATATTTCAATGACGCAGTTTGCGTCATAGCCCCCCCTTGTGGGCACCCCTGGATAAGGGGCACCAAAATTCATAGTTTATTCTCGGTGCTCATATTGTGATTTACTAAATAATTATTAAAGCTAATTGTAAGGTATACATTTGATATTTACAGTAGACTGAGCAAGATAAATATACGTAAAGACTAGTCAATACTTGTCTTAACTGTTCGTTTTCTTAACTGTCAATGAAATAGGTGTATTGAGGAATTTTAAATATTCGAGTTTTGTATTCCGGTTTCAAATATAAATATGTGTGTACTTCATCTCGGTCCTGCAACCGGGTGGACCTAGATTCGACATTCGAATTCTCATCCGGGTCAAATCAGATTATTTTTTTAGTAAGGCAAGCATTTGATATTTAGTGTAGAATGAAGGAGACAAATAGACTTGTCAATATCCGTCTTAATTTTCTGGTTTCTTCTTCACTGTCAGGACTTCGTGAAATTACTTTCGGTGAATTTTTGATATTCAAGTTTATCACAATTTGGGTGGGATGTGGGTTTGGATAAGAATCAAGATCTGAGATCCGGATTTCGGATGCAGATCCGAATTTCGAACCCAGATCCGAGATCCGGATCCAGATCCGAGATCCGGATCCAAAGGATCTGGAGCCAATCAGATCCGGATCTTCGGATCCGGCCAGATCCGGATCCGGCCATCCCTACTCCACGCTGCACTGTGCAGGAGACACCATCCCAGTATTTGTAGCTTAGTAACGTGTAACTTATGTGATCGTTATTTTGTCATACTTAGTAAGAAATGTGCTATGGAAATTTTTCGTTTATCATGTAGAATTGAAATATGTAATAATTTGATGTAGCGCCATTAAAAACAATATCTCTGTGTTGATGAAATTGTAAATTAGGTAGTTGTGCAGAATATGTCAAACAATATCCCCTTATTGATATTTGCATGTTAGAAATTTCATCGATTTGTATTTATTATTTTGAAATTTACGGGGGCATTTCAAGATAAATCGTTTACCCTATACGATGTGTATGTGTGTGTTTTGAAGGACTTAGTATTGTGTGTGTTTCTATATTTAAAAAAATGTCAGTTTTCTCTGGGTTCTTCTCCTTTCTATGCTGTTCTTCAGTACACAAAAATGAACTTTAAAAATTAGCACGTACTATTGCGATTTCGTCAATTATGCACGCAATGGTTATTGTAACACAAAGCATTTCCCTAATTCCGATCTTCGAGGAAGATATACCTTCGGATACTATTAGTTGAGAAACAGTCTCCTCATTAACAAACAGTATATTAAACTTTCAGGGTTCCTTTTTGTCTGCTTTCATACACAAAATTAAGCTAAAATAAGCGTCTATATATTGAACAAAATTAATAAAAAGATTTAAAAAATCTCATTTTGTCTGTGTCTGTGACTCGTACAGTCAGCGACTAAGAGTTCTTTGCGTTTGATGAAATTAGTTTCGTAAATAACTTCAGAATGGAAGGACAATTTGAGTATAGTTTTCAGTAAATTAAAAAGAATGTAATTTTCTGTTCGCTCCAGTCTTATCATCATCGTTATTCCTAAAATAAATTTTACATAACGGAAAGAACTTTTGTCGCTGACTGTACGATACTTCGTACGCTCTTTGCCTGATGCAGCGTCATAATCATTATTTATTTTTTCATTTTAAAAGAGAATAGATAATTTTAACAAAATAATCTATATTTACTGCAAACACCCAGGGTATATTACATTGTCTGCACTAGCTTACTATGACTGAGTTTTTGAAAGTAATGAAACTAGTGTCTTATGGTATCATTTGTTAATTTCTTTTAAACCCTTGTAACGAACGACAAAGTGTAGCAATGCGCACAGAGGATTATGTAATTATTTTAATGTCATAATAAAATTTGTTTCCCTTAATTACTCCCCTTCTCCAGCTCCACCTTCACCTCCTTCTCCCGAATCAGCTGCAACTTCTTCATAGTCTTTCTCCAGCGCCGCCATATCTTCTCGGGCTTCTGTGAATTCACTTTCTTCCATGCCTTCTCCTATGTACCAATGAAGAAATGCTCTCTTTGCAAACAGTGAGTCAAACTTCGTATTTAGCCTAGCGAATGCATCCGCTATGGCAGTTGTGTTACTCAACATACAGACAGCTCTTTGAACTTTAGCTAAGTCACCTCCAGGCACAACACTTGGTGGTTGATAGTTGATTCCCACCTTGAATCCCGTTGGACACCAATCGACGAATTGAATTGTTTTCTTTGTTTTAATTGTAGCAATTGCAGCATTTACGTCTTTAGGAACAACATCTCCTCTATACAACAAGCAACAAGCCATGTACTTCCCCCGTCGAGGATCACATATTACTAACTGGTTTGCTGGTTCATAACAAGCGTTTGTGATCTCTGCTACAGTGAGTAACTCATGATATGCCTTTTCAGCGGATACTATAGGTGCATATGTAACAAGGGGGAAGTGGATTCTCGGATATGGTACTAAGTTCGTTTGAAACTCTGTCAAGTCAACATTCAAAGCACCGTCAAATCTTAACGAGGCAGTAATGGATGACACCACCTGAGATATTATCCTATTCAAGTTTGTGTAGGTTGGCCTTTCGACATCTATATTTCTTCTACAAACGTCGTAAATAGCTTGATTGTCTACCATAAAGGCACAGTCTGAAGTTTCTATAGTTGAGTGTGCACACAATATCGCATTGTAGGGCTCTACCACAGCTGTAGAAATCTGAAATAAAGAATTAGAAAAACATATAACAACTACATAATATTTAGAAACATGAACAGAAACATGACTTACATAATGCTTTTGAAAGTACCATAAAGATTGTTCATTCGTTTTTCTAAAACGACCAGCCTTTTTTCCCCCCTCAAAAGTATTAACAAACGTAGGTAGTTTATTTAAATAATGACGGACACCAATCTGAAGATGATGTAGTGTTTTGTAAGAATTTAGATTTCTTAAGATTTGTAACAATTTATTTAATTTTTACGTAAAAAGAAAAAAAATATAAATGAATTGGTGATATTATATTACAGTTGGATTCATTGTCACTTACGAGAATAACCCGACCAGGGAGTTGCAGAGGCTTGTATCCAGAAGTACGACGCTTATGTGATTGTGGTAATTATTGTACTTGGTAAAAACAATATAGGAGAGGGTATCGTAAAGTTTTAATTATCACCAGGAAATTATTAAGATATGATGATGAAATTTTGTCAGTGATATGTTTGGTTCTTATGTGCATGATGTTAAGGAAATTAGTTCCTAATGATTGTTACTCTTTTACAGGATGTGTCAAAAGTGACCAAAGTACAAGATGGATAAGATTGAGGCTCGCAGTGTGATAAGGTTCCTGCATTTGAAGGGTAATGATGGCAGACAAATTCATGACGAGATGAAGAGTATGTATGGTGATGATTGTTCATCTTATGACATCATTGTAAAGTGGAAAAGAAAACTCCAAACTGGTCATATGTCCTCACAGACGACCCAAGAACTTGGAAGACTATCCTGACGGAGGATGCGGCCACAGTGAAGAAAGTGGAATGTTTAATCCTTGAAGTCAGATGTGTAACCATCCAAACGATTATGAATGAGACGATTGAGACTGGTCACAGTTATTGTAGTGTGTGGAAAATTATCCATGACGAACTCTAAGGTATCTGTGCACTGGGTTTTTCGTTTGCTGACACCGTTTCAGAAGCAAGCTTTCGTAACTTTTCTCAACCTGTCTATAAAGCAAGGGCGTGTGACTTCCAGTATTACAGCATCCACTTTATTCTCCCGACATCGCACCCAGTGACTTTTTCTTGTTTCTCCAAATGAAGAATCCGTTGCGTGGTCGCCATTTTGACAACACAAATGACGTCATTCATGAAATGGAAGACTGGTTTAAGGCACAATGTGCAGACTTCTACAATGACGGTATTCGTAAAGTGAAGGAACGCTGGGAGAATTGTGTAAATCTGGGTGGTGACTACATAGAGAGAGATTAGCAACTACAAATCATAACAATCCATGTATCCTGATTTTTTACTATGATAATTAAAACTTTACGATACTGCCTCGTATATCCATTAAGTACATTCTGGGCTATATTAATTTGACATATCAACACGTTTATGCGAACTTTTGTCATAGCGATAGATCGGGAGAGAAGGAGTGATATATATAATTTTTTTTGTGAAGATTTGTGAAGATATTATTATATGTTCTCTATAAAACAGAAGGCATGGGATAATGCAATGGAATAAACGCACATTTTACCGTCCACTAGGATTTCTGATTTTCCAAAGAGAAATGAATACGGTACGAATCCTCACATTTGGAATTTTCTGAATAAATAGTGGGAAATTTTAATATTACAGAAATTCCCTCCTTTCCCCCTTTAGGAGTACAATTTTCAAAACTGCCTTAAAAGGTGTTCAGTAATTTTTTAAAAATGATTAGTTTATATGCCGAGTTTAATCTTTCTAATTTTGGGGATTTGTGAGATACACTATTCTTGCCAAAACAATTTCACCTCTCTTAGAAGTATTTTCAAATACATTTCCTTAGCACTTGCTTTCGTAATAAAAGGAATAATCAGTCAAAGTTTCACGTTTCTATCTGTAGTAGTATGGTCTGTACGATGATGTCACTGACTACTTAACAAACAATCAGGGCTTGCCAACCAACCTAGTTAACCAATCAATCACAAATGAGACCATAGACTGACTCTGATTGGTCGTCTCCATTGACCAATCAAACTCCGCCTTCTTCATGCTAGCATCTAGATAATAAAGGCTTCTGGTTTTGTCTATCATACTTTACCCTGAGGACGACAACAATGTTGTCAGTCCTCGACTGATTACCTGAGAACAATTGTATTCATAACAACACCAGGAAATCTTCAGCTCTTACCGAAAATTATATCGCAGTACAGGTAAGAAACAACGAGATCTTATATTCTAAGTATATGAGGACTAACATTAGATTGCACTTGACTATAGCAATAATATTAATGAGAAAATAAGTAAATTTAAAGAGGCCTGATCATTAAAATTGATGACCTTTACCTTTTCATAAAGTTTGTAATACAGTAGAATCTCTAAAACTCGGCACTCAATAACTCGGGAGTCCGGATAACTCGGCTACGCCCTTGCAGGGGAAAACAAAAGGACATTACACATTAAAAAAAAAAAAAAGTAGTCAATTTTTTCAAAGTAGGCTAGATAATTTTCATTATAGACAGCTTTATGTCTTCATAAAGTATTTTTGTCTGAATTCTGTCTTACGTAAATGACTGTACAGTGTGTGTTCATTAATTTTCATTTTCATGTATAGTAAAGACTCTTTGCCTTCATAAGGTACGTACTTCTTCTTTGTTTAACGGTAATTGGGCAGTTTTGTCTCTATTGTATTCTGAAGCAACCAATACATACAAGTATAGTACTTTATTTTCTGAGGAAACACTTCTACTTATTTTTTTTAAACCCTATTCCCGATAACCCGGCATTTTCACAAACGGCCACTCTTTGGTCCACATTAGACCGACTTATCGAAACTCTACTGTATTTCATAATTCTCAATGTGAAGATTAAATAGATATATATGCATGTCTAAAGAAGAAAATTAAAAATAACAATTGTTACGGAACTAAAAATATCTTTGAACGTTTTCTAGAACTTTAAAATAGGAACACGATTTTTCTCAATACTCAAAATTAATTAGGACCAACTTTTGTATAAAGGTAATCAAGAAAGTTCTGTAGTTTTTTTTTTTTTTTTTTTTTGTGAAGCTTTGTGTTCAATTGACCATCACACTGTGAGTTGAATGCGAATGAAGATAAGGCGAAGGTCAATTGTTGGTGTGGGTATATCCAACATACTGTCTGGTTGTGGCAGTTCAGTTACACCGTGAACTTGAGTAAGGACAGATTGAACATGGAACCTATACAGAGCGTTATAAGGGCGTGTATGATGTACAAGTTCAAACTGGGGTCAAACACCGCTGTAGCGGGGAGGAAGATATGCCAGGCCTTTGACGAGGGTGTTGTGACTATGCGGACAGTGCAGCGGCTGTTTAACAAGTTTAAGGATGGTGACGAAACACCCGAAGACGCACCACGTGCCGGAAGATCAACACATGTACAAAATGAAGATTTTCAGGCAGCAATTGAGGCGAACAGTGGCTAGCCAAGTGAGGAACTGGGACTACAATTCAGTGTGAGTGAAGAAACCATTCGGCAGCACTTCCATCAACTTGTAAAGCACCTCAAGTTGGGTCGATGGGTCCCATGATTTGATTCCAGGTCGGAAGGCAACGCGAGCAGACACCTGTGTTTCTTTGCTGTCTCGTCTGAGGAAAGAGTAATATCTAGACAGGTTGTTGACATGTAGGTCCTGTACGAAGCTCCACGTCGCCGTCATCATTGGTTAGCATCCCATGAGCCGGTTCCAAAACAGCCGAAACAAGCACTGCACCAGAAGAGGGTCCTCCTGTGTGTTTCGTGTACTGCTTGCTACATCGTGCATCGGGAACTGCTATCAGCTGGTCAAAGCGTCAATGCAACTCTGTACTGTCAACAGTTGAGCCGTATTCACGAAAAACTCAAAACTCTGGAGCCAGCACTTCTGAATCGCAAAAGGGTCCTCCTGTTACACGACAACGCTAAGCGCTACGTGGCTAGGATGACCCGGGACACCATTCTACGCCTGGGACAGGTAACACTATTGCATCCGCCGTACTCCCCGGACATTGCACCGTTCAATTATCACCTGTTCCATTCCTTGGACAGTCACCTTAGAGAACGCATGTTCAAATCTCTAGTAGAACGCAAAATGCACTTGATACTTTTCACGTTTCACCGCCCACCAAGTTCTACCATGATGGAATCCATGGCATTTCACAATGCTGTCAGAAGGTCGTCGATGCTGATGGGGAGTATTTTTGATCTTCCGGGAACGTCTTAGATGACATATCGATGTTCGAAGATGGTGAATGGGAAAGCGACGAAAACGAAAAAATACGAAAAATTTAATTAAATTCTTATTTAGTAACAGGTCCTGCAACACTTAGCTTCAATCACATTGTTGAGGTTGCGGTTTATCTTTCTTTCCTATTCCGGAGCCATGGTAGCTTATATCGTAAATGTTATCTTCATTCCAAGAATCCAACGATCAAGTGTAGTGCCTACGGCCCTGAGCACTCTGTAAATGTGCGGTTTCGATTTATGTTCCGATATTCAAATCTGTTTACCGATATGTTTGTACTATGTAAAAACAAAACAGCATTTAGCATTGATGATCCATTCGTGAGCACAGTGTCTCACATTAATAAACGTGCGATATTTAAAGGGAAACCTAAACAGCATTAACTTCCGTATTAGATTGTTACGGTTCTTAATTCTAAAATTTCACACTATTCTACGTACTATTTTAAATAAAAAAGAGGAATGAAAGCAAGAAAAAGAAACAGAATTCAATCAGGCGTCGGTTTCGTAATATTACGATTACGCCACGCTAACTACGCTGAAGTGAACTATTATATCTTACTATTATATGTTTTCTAGTCACAACGCGTAGCATCGACTCTCAAGAAAAGCAGAGCCGTAGCTAGAGATTTCGGCGCCCGGGGTTAAGTACAATTCGGCGCTCCTCTACACTCAGCTTACGAATCTTTTTCTTTTTGTATTATTTAGACATAAAATAGAACCAGGTTAGTAGGGGACACATGTAGGTTCTGCAGACAACTTTCCCCCTCCCAATATTCTTCGACCAGCACACAGGAAAACACAGAACATTTTACATAAGGTCCAACTAACTATAGATAACGCAAAGCATATACAGGAGTTTAACTAATTATACACAGCGCAAAGTATTCCCATAATTACAATTTGTAAGTGAGATCGCATAGGTATTTACGACATTATAAAATCAAACAAAAAATGAACTATTTTTGGATATTTTATATTTAATAAATCATGAAAAAGTGCGTAATTTGTGGAGAATTAAAACAATTCCAGGAGTTCGGTAGAAATGGAAACAAGAGGTCTGATAACTGTAAAAGATGTTATAGAGCAGAGAATCTCAATAAAGAAATTGAACAGGGTTTAAACTATTCTGGACCGTTGATGGATTATTCACTCTCATCAATAGAACGAGTGGTTGAAATACATAATAAAATGTTAGAGCATGACTTTATAAAAATAATGTATCTTTTCTTTAAGGATATAGACACACGATTTATGATTTTAAGACCAGCTACATTATCAGAATGTAAGTTTGTAGATCCAACATATAACCCCGTAGGTTTTACATTACCAGCACCACAAGTTATTTTATTTAAAGATATAATACGTGTTGGTTTCCCACCATATTTTAATAGGAGGAATGAAACTACATCTTGTTATGACTTAATTAATGAAAGAAATATTAATAATAAATGTGTTGTATGTGGAATTTCTGCATATTATAATGAGAACTTTTGTTCTATATCCCATATAAAACTTCATGATTGGATACAAAAAAGATTGTCAGAATTTAAAGAAAAGGGATATAATATTACTAACTACAAATCGCCACTAGATGACTAACGTAATTACTAAGCATTTTCTTTGAATAATTATTTGCTTTAACATTAGTTGACTAGCACAATTTTGGTATATGAAAATTGGTTAAAGAGTTGTTTGTGTATAGAACTTTATAGCATTTAACTATAAAGAACTTATATCTAAAAAACTTACATCTAAAATTACACTACACTATACTATACATAATTACACTTTTACTCTATCCCATAATGACCCCAAGCTAATGTATTTATACCATCTCGCGCTATATATCTTTTATCATCTGAGGAATCTAATGCTAGTTTATGAACGGTTATGCTATATATATCGTGTTTATAACTCCTAATAAGGTTTATGTCTTTATATGTTTTTACATTTTTAAATAAGCTTTCTTTATAATCATTAAACTGCAACTCCTTTGATATTACAGCTTTAGTTACTCCTTTAGCCTTTTTCTTTTCTTTATTTTCTACTCTATAAGCATACATCTTTGATCTAAACCCAATAAACTCAGTCATTATTTTACCCTTATTCTCATCTTTCATCTTACCTATTACTTTTTTGTTTATTAGTGGTAGTCCATATATATTATTTTCCTCGTATTCGCTCGTGTCAAATTGATCAATTATTTCTGCTATGTCTTTGTAAAAGTCATCAGTTTCAATCTCATATATAAAGCTATCAGTATCCATATAACATAAATCTATATTGTTTCCATATTTCGACTTCATCGTGTTATAGTGAAAATCATACATTAATAGTTTTGATAGTTCTAATACACTCACTCCAACATATATTGGTTTATTAAATGTCAATCGCTCTTTTTTCATATGTATAGCACATAAATTCTCTGTAAATATTGTTCTGTAATTAAAATTAGGTTTTGCAATTAATTTTTCTACTCTTTCAGGATCACATTCTAATTGTATGGGCTGCCTCTTTCTAATATTTTCCATTGTTTTTCCGAATACCGAGTTATTCATGAGCTTATAAAAATCTTTTTCAAACTCATTTTTAGCTTGCGTTCTCATCTTTGCATTTAAATCAAGGTATTTCTTTAACCAGTCTGATTGCTTGAATTCTAATACTCTATGAATTTTCTTTAACATCATCCCAAGTGACATATATAGTTTTAAGTTTCTGTAGTGAATAACATATCTTTCTTTGTTATAAAGTGTCGTTAATAATTTTGATTGTTTAGATTCTGGTGGACACATGTTTTCTGGAGCTAATAGTAAATCAGAATGTTTGTTGTGTAAATACCTCGGATATTCTAAATCTACTTCTAATATGTAACCAGTTTCTGAGTCATCCGGAATGTTCATTATATCTATGTAAGGTTTAATCCACTTAAAATCTTTATAGGGCATGTATTGTCTCATTGCCCATCCATATAAGTTGTTTGCGTCTAGATATGCTAGGTATGTTGAACACTCATCTTTATTATAATCTTGCATATATTTGTTGTTAGCTTTTACATATCTTTTACTGCATTGTGAGATTCCTCCTCGTATATCCTTTTCTAACATTAGTATTTTATCATAATCAGTTAACATTTCTAAGTTAATTTTAGTCATCTTTAACATTGCATCCCACGATAGGCCCGGTGCTGTATAATACCAAGCAGGATCTAATCCATATGCCTTTAAACACACATCTCTAAAGTTTTCAAATATATCTGTTAATTAAAGAACATCTGTTTTGTTATAATGTTCAGTTAAGTCCTCCGTTAACTTCAAATCGAATTCTTTACAAACTCGTACATGAAGCTTATGACGCTCAGGGCTCATTTTTTCTCCTGTTAATCTGTTTGTAAATTTGTCTGGTGATAATGGAAGAGGTTCTTTCAATTTTTCAAATGAATCAACAAACTCAAATGGATAATCACCTTTAGTATTAACTGGATCAAGTTTATCAATCGGGAAAATCTTTAATGTTTCTCGAAATTGTTCTGGTTTTAAATTACTAACTAACTCTGCTAAACTCTTTGACATAAATCTAAATGAATCAACAAATCTTAAATTTATTCCATCTTTTTTGGTCCTACTTTTATATATTTTTCATATGTTATGCACCTTTCTTCATTATTTGCAATCAGTTTAATTTTCTGTGTATCATAAGCTAACTCTTTAATGAACAAATGCGTATCATTGCCAGTTAAGTTGTGAAGAAATACTGGAACAAAGTTAGGATTTTTATAGTTTAAATTGCAATAACTGTGAGCTGCACCTCTAAACTTTCCAGTTAAATGATCATGATCTCTTACTTTTGCTTTATTTTTATTTATCTTATACAAACATTTTTTAATTCATATTTCCATTCTTTTATTTTTTCACTCATATCATCTTTATCCTTGTAGAACTGTATTTTCTTCTTTAATATATCTATTTTTTCTCAACAGCTGGTGGTAAGTCATTCAAGTTTTTCTCACATATATGACAAGTATCCGAACTGTTATAAGCTTCTTCTTCCTCCTCACTAAGCGGGTTCATATTAACTACTCTTCTATATATTTCCATAATTTCTATTGCTTCTTTTTGCAACATTTCAATAAATACTTTTGCAGCATATGGACCTATATAACTAACAGGGGCTTTATAGTTTCCATTTGAATATTTGACATAGTAAGAAAAACTCATTGGCTCATGCTTTTGATATTTTACTGTTTTACTACAATTATGCTCTATTTTTAACTTACATAAGATACATTCAAAGTCAGCAAATATGACAAATGGAACTCTTAATGATCGATTATAGTTTTGAAACTATTTGATTGTCATATGATTTAGGAAGTTCTATTCTAACAGCCTCATGCTCTTTACAATATAGCTCATGGTTTTGTAACTGTTTCTCATTTCGAAAGTGTCTCGTTAAACATCTATCGCAGAAGTATAGTTTTTCCTCGTGTTTTGTCACTTGACTTCTTATTAATCGTGATAGGTTTTTTATCCAACAAAATGATTATTATTTTGATCATCTTTTATATATAATAAATTAACATGTTTTTCTTGCTTTGTTTTTGTGATTTGAAGTGGATATACATTATAGTTTTTGTCATAGCTGTAAACAGTGATCGAAATATTACTTCTTCTTTCAAATTTTGGAATATCTTTTAATTGTACTGGAAATTCAATGCTATCACATACTCCTTTTGCAACTTATTAACAAGTTGTTTATAATGTGAAGGTCTTTGATACTGGGAACATCTGTTTATAGGTTTTAAATAGCTTGCAATAGAATACAAGAAACATTTATTGTCTTTATTTTTAATATTAATCACTGCTTTCTTATCTTTAATCGGTTTAGGAAGTTCAATATAGGAAGAAGCTCTTAATGGTACATACTTGTTTAATCTGATTTGTAAGTATTTAATTTGATGTAATGTCCATCCTGATCCTCTACCTTCAAATTCTTCCATTTCTCTACGAAGTTTTTGTTTTGCATAAGATATATATTCATTTAAGTCAGTTGATTCTAATATTCTCTCGTTTAATGTTTTGAAATTGCGTTCTTGTATTTCTTTTATCTTTTATATAATCACAAATGAAAACAAGGTTTACTTTAACTGGGTGAAATTTTAATTCCTCTTTGATTTTGTTAATAGCAACTCTCCCACTTGTATCTAAAAAATTTATTGGGTCTTTATGTCCACCTATGTTTTCAACTTTAATAGTTTGTAAACGCTTCTTGAGTGCTGTTTCTTCTAATTCTACTTTTATAGGTATACGTGCTGGTTTCGGTTCTTCAATTACTTCTTGTTTAAATGGGAATATATCTCTAATCTCTCTTCTGCTTTGTTCATCGTCATATTGTTTAAGAAGGTCTATCAGGTTTTCTTAATCGGAAATATCTTTTGATTCCCTTCTCTTTAGATTGCCGTCTTAACTCTATTACGGTATATCTACTATAATTACTCATCTTTTAATATATACAAAATCTTACTATTACTCAATTTTTTATCTTCGCCGGATTATTTCTATTCATTTTTGTACTATTTTTACTTCCATATATCCTAATACAACACTTAACATTGTACACTCCTGCCATTGTCTACATATTACGCGTTGTATTAGAACATGACTTTCATGGGAATAACCCATCAAAGTTACATATACACATATTAAAATTAAATCATTTTTGTAAACTTACTTATCATCATAATCATCATCATCATAATCATCACTACCATATTTATATTCATCATCACTATCCAACTATGTTTTTTGTTGCATTATTAATAGTTCTTTTTCCTTTAACAGTATTTGTTTCTCTAATAGTGCTGCTAAGAGTTTAAGATCATGATGAATTAGTTTAAGTCTATCATGTAATAAATCAAAATGTGCTTCCATATTTATTATATAGAAAACCAACAAATATGAGATAAATTTAAATAATCTAAGAATAAAAACGTACAGTGAATATGACTAGTGCTAAGGAAATATTACAAACCTATATTTGATTGTGTATGTAAACATTTAGATATTGGTGGTTATAATGATGAAGACAAAATAAATTTTAGCGTGTCCATAGGTATGTTAAATCATTTGTTCAAGAAAGCCACTAAAGAAAAGAACTCATTTCTTATACAAAACATTCTCTATGCAAACGTTATGAATTTGTCTGATGAGATGTTAGATTCACTGACTGATGAACAATGGTTATCTATAGGTTATGATGATTATGAGGAGGAATATAACTATGATCACATTACAGAAGACTTCATACGCAAATATCTGCAGAAAGTTAATTTGAGTAAAATATGTTCATGGAAAAAGTTATCAGAAGAGTTTATAAGAGAATTAGCTGATAAAGTTGATTGGGAGATTATTTCGGAAAGCCAAGACTTATCAGAAGACTTTATAAGAGAATTTGCAGATAGAGTTGATTGGAAAGAAGTATCGTATAATCAAAACCTATCTGAAGAATTTATTAATGAGTTTATAGACAAAGTTGATTTTGATGCTATATCTTACGGAAGCAAACTCTCTGAAGCCTTTATACGAGAACATGCAGATAAAGTTTCTTGGTGGCGCTTATCTGGAACTCAACAATTATCAGAAAACCTTATAAGAGGTTACGCTGACAAAGTAGATTGGGAAATGATTTAAATGTTTCAAAATTTAACAGAAGGATTTATTGCAGAGTTCAAAGACAGAGTTCATTGGCATAACATTTCAATTTATCAACACCTCTCTGAAGAGTTTATATATTTATTTAGGCATTTTGCGGATTGGAGAGTTATAATAAGAAAATATCAATAATTCTGATTTAGGTGGTATATTGAATTTAGCATTCGATGTTACAACAGATGGTTTGTTTAATGTTTAACTAATTACCCTTTATAGCTATTATACCATAAAAGTCGTAACCTTAATTATCAGACATTAACCAAATCTTCTTCTGATAGGGATGTTCAAAACTCATTATCCTTACCTTAATGAATATCTAAATACGAAACTTATTGTTAATTGCCTCTTATACTTAAAAACAAATCAATAACAAACTCATCATCTTCTTCTCCATCCACAGATCAAATTGTTATGTTTAAACTAAGATGAATGCTCTGTGTTGTATTTAAGCTAGATTGTGTGTGTAATGGTTGTATTGCTATGATATGTTTAATCTTTTTGTACACGTTAAAGTTTTATGGTAATTATCATAAAACACATCATTATTTTTTATAGTTGAAGGCTGTTTAAAAATTTTAAGACCTCATTCTCAATAATGTCGTCTATAGTTTCTTAAATAATTTTCAAATCACATTCAAAGAATTCCTCGTTTAAACTAAGAGAACTATCCATAGTACTCATATTTATTATATAGAAAATGCCTTTTATGGTTATTATTCCATAAAAGAAAACATTTATATTAACACTATATTACTCTTATCTACCAAACTATTATGTGAATCATCAAAACCTAGCCATTTAACGTATACTTTATCACCTTTCTTTCTTGACACCTTTTCCACCAAGTATTTATCTTTAAGTTTCGTATTTAATAGTTCTGGTTCGTAAAATCTACCACGCACATCTTCTTCTAAATCTTTAATTCTATACGTAGGTGGATTAGATGGAATAACTTCGCTAATAACAAATACTTCTGTTGATCAATTAGATGTATATCCTTTCTCAAATTACCCTTTCGATTTACTTATACGAACATGATCACCTAACTTGTATTTGGGTTTAACACGCTTATATTCTTTCTTATACACTTTCTCCAATATTGTTCGCTCATTCTTTTTATTAACTTCTATAGGCTTTAAACCAATTGTTCTATGTACTTTATTATTAGACTCACTAACCAATGTTGGTAATATCTCTATCCATTTATAATTTCCTTGTGTTGTGAAAGTTTTCCACAAGTTCTGTTTAAGTGTTCTATTAAATCTCTCAACAACAGAAGCTTTCTTACCACTATAGGTTGAGTAATGATTAATCCTATTTTCCTCCATCAACTTCTTAAATTCTTTATTGTAAAACTCTTTGCCTTGATCAGTTTGTAAGTTACTAGGTTTTCTTGTTCTTAATATGGATTCGAATGCTTCTGTAACATTCTAACCACTCTTGTCTTTAACAGGAAGAGCAAACGCATATTTCCAAAACACATCTATAATCGTTAGCAGATACTTATAGCCTTTATTTAATTTGGAAACACCTTTTAATACTCCACTATCCATTTCTACAAGATCAGCTTGCCAAAGATCATCGATACCTTTTATAACCACACTTAGTCTATCAAAGTTTTTTCTAGATGGTTTGTGAATTTCTTCTATAATGTCTTCTCTAATACCTTTACCATCATATAGTCAATCTTTCTTTTTAACGCATTGAGTTTTAGTAACACCGCATTCAGAACAAATACCTTTCTTTAGATATCTTCCATTCTTTGTTTGCTCAATTCTAATGGTATCTTTCTCCGTATCTGTCAATTTCTTACATTTAACACAATACATTATCATTATTATTTATTGTATAGAAAATCAACAAAAAAATAAAATTTATCACTACCTAATACTATACTTTTAACATTATCATCATCACTTGACTCGTTTTCACCTTCATCTTCTATTTCTATATACATAATAAGCAATAATAATCTACTTTCTTTCAATTCAGAATCTTTGGATGGCCTAATTGTTAACTGATCATGCATATTAAAGTGTAATGGAAAACTTTCAACTAAAGCCTCATTTAAAAATAGGTCTATAAGATGCTTATTAAGACTTGATTCAATATGCATTAACCTACCTCTATAAAGAAATTTGTAAGCAGCAGCTAAATTATATACAAAAAAGCTGGTTTCCCAAGATCATCTTCTGCCAATCGACATGGAAATTCAACAATTTCTTTTCGTGTAAGTAAATTAAACTCTTCTTTCACTGATTCAAGCTGTTCTAATGTTACAACATCTTGTTTATCAATAGCATTAGATACATTAACCAATCTTTTGTTCTTAAAATCAACCCAGGATGTGTAATTTGATGTAAAAACTTCTCTAGATTCTTCTTTTATACTTTTAATGTTACCAAAATATCCATATTTATTATATAGCAAACGTCTTTAGGAAAGTTCTCTTTCTATGTACATTACAACAAACAATAATTGTCCTCCTTCCATAGCTGAATTTTTATTTGGTTTAATTGTAATTATATCATTCTTATTAAAGCTAAATGGTAAATTTTCAATCAAAGTATCACCTAAATATATCTCTAGAAAGTATTTATCCAAACTTAATTCTATGTGCATTACTTTTGCATTATAGAGAAATTTGTACCCATTAGAAAGATTGAATATTCTAAAGATTGGGTCTTTAACATTCTTAGTTCTCAATCGATATAATAGAAGTATAGTTTCTTTTTGCATAATCAATTTAGTAGTATCCATCCTAATCTTTTGAAAATCTTCTTTCTTTATGTATGTCTTGTAACGTTTCTAATACATCTTCAAATCGTTTTCTATCGTTCTCTAATTGAGCTTCTAATGATCTAAGTTGACTTACGCTAACAAAATCATTTAAATTCTCCAACAATTTTAATTTTTCTTCACTAATATCAACATTACCTTTTCTATCTGTAACATTACCAATTATATCCATACTCATTTATTATAAAGAAAATGCCCATCCTAATTTTTCAAAACATTTCTTTAACATCTCTATTTGTTTAGGTGAGTGTTTAAAATCAATATCAACATGAACATCATGCTTTTTTAACAGATAGTACAAAACACATTTTAAGTTAATAACCAACGCTCTTTCCGGATACAGTTCTTTAAAGATCTCGTATAAGTTTTCGAACTCGTTTATAAGTGTTTCTTCCATATGTCATAAGTTTAATGATTTTTGATCGGTAACGTGATAGTGTATTAAATAGACATCATCATAATATTTTGTGTATTTATTTTTCTTTAGTACTTCTAGAACATCTTTTGTTGATATTAAATCTTTTGGTTTGTCTCTAAATTCATCATTTAACACCTTGAACACACCTTTGGGAAGAATTCTATCCTGTAAAGCTTGCAAACGAGATAACTGTAACTTAAATCTTTTTGTAGTATCATACCATGGTTTTCTTGCTCAAGCAGCTCTCATTTCTTCATTAGTACTGTAAACCCAACCACTCTATACAGAACAATAATCACAAATGTATCTACTCATACATTTTTTTAATGACTTACTACCACAATTACTTCATTTTAATGGTCTAGATCTATAATTTGACAACAACTCCTTTAAGGTAATTATTGGATATAACTTTACCAATTGTTCTTCCGTGTACAAAAATTTAGGTATTAACATTTTCCATAAATCAATAACTGTATATACGTTGTTTTTATCTTTTAAGTCTATCTTACTAACATCCCGAAAATACCAATAAAATTATATTTAACTAGTGCATCTAGTTCATCCTCATGCTTCTCAAAATAATCTAAAAATCTATTGTGTATAACTTCCATATTTATCTTCAAACAAAACTTTTATGAATATAAATCATAAAAGCACTTAAACTTAATCATTTTTAATCATATACATAACATCACTTAAAGAATACACTTGATTTAGAAGATTTAAAACCTTAACACAAAGATGACCACATATAACTGAATTAAAGTCTTGTATTCGTTCGTCATTGTAAAATGTTTTCGGTACCAAGATATTGTACTAGTTGTTTAGGAGAAACACCACCATAAGAATCGAACACATACTTTTCGCTGTTATCTTTCCAATAGCATATCCAATGAGCACCAATGTTTTCTGATTTATTGAAGTTAACTACACCGCACTCATTTACATAGGGTTTTTGTGGAATTTCATCACTCATAAATACACCTCTAAATCGTTTTTTCTTTAATTCTTTAACCAACCTCTCTATATCGAAGTTGGTCAATGGTTTTAGTTTTTTGACTTCTTTGGTTTACCTGCTCCCTGCTTTTCTTCTATAGCCATATTGTGCCTTTTTTGTTCTTCAAGTTCTTGTTTATTCTTCTTAGCATCCAGTACAGTTTTAGTAATCGCTGCTGCACCACCTGCTAATGAGCCAACTGCTCCTAAAGCTGCTAGAATGGTTGGAATTGTAAAGATAAAACCACCCATATGCTCTTTCTTAATCTTTTTCATTTGTGCAGTAGTTAAAGCTAAATCCATTCCTTTACCTTCTTTAATTTTCTTAGATTTATCACTAAGTTGTTTCTTTATTAATACATGATCGATATTTAAATCCTTTAGTTCGTTATAAGGAACACTAAACATACAACCTTTAATAGAACACATCTTCCTATTTATTTAACAGAAAATCTTAGTTTGTGAAAGTACAGTTGTTGTAGCTCCACCAAAATCAATTAAGGAATCATTCTCATCTGTTATCCTTATCTCAAAATTATCAACCTTGTCTTTAGATATAGGAAAAAATAATGGATAAGTAGGCTCGTAAATAATACTATGTTTAAACTCCGCATCTGTTTTAAATGATGCTATAATTCCTGTTTCTCTATGTGTGTATTCTGTATCTTTAACAAACATACCATCTGCTATATTACAGTGAACATTAATTGTATCGAATGGGTGAAACTTTGGTGCCTTATCTCCAACATGTTCTATGTTTTTGGTTGTTTTTCTCACTAAAACCTCATACAGTGTTAATGGTATTTAAGGTTATATCACAATGCTCGCTAAATATTTTAACTCTATTTTTCTCTCTGTCCTCAGTAAATTTAATATTTTTAAAAGCATCGGCAGAGTATGGAAGATTTTATTTAATATATTCTTCTAATTCTTTTAAACTATATTGACCAGGTTGAACTATAAGTTGTTTTGTAAGATTAGTATGAAGGTTACTACAAAATGTAAATTTATTATTTCTTTCTGTAATGTTTGGAGTTAAGTATGTTGTGTAAAACCCAACTAGTCCTATACTTAAATAGTTGTTACTGTTGCCTAATTCGTAATGGAGTTTCTTCTTTAAAACAGAAGTATCACTCGTTAACTTAAATACCTTAGCCATTTATTATATAATAAATGAATGAGTTTGATTTACCTAGAGATATTCCAAGAGAGAAAGTAATCAAGTTAATAGAAGATATCATTCAAAAATTAGAATACAGTTTAAAGAAGAAAAAGAGAAACTACGAATTGTTAGATATGCATACTACACTTTGATTACGTTATCGGTTATACTTTCTGCAACAACTGGATTATTAATATTTTTATACCTGTAACAATTTACTCAATATTAACAACGTCTCTTGCAACTGGAAGTGCTATTATAACAGGTTTGTCTTCTAAGTTAAACATAAGCAAAAGAAAAGACGAATATAAAACCATTGTCACTTGTATTAACTCATTTAAAGAACAGAGATGATAATAACATTAAATGGCGAAATGGATAACGAATATATAAAAGATACGTTGCTTAAGATCAGAGAACAACTTAAAGATATAAGATCATAAAAGGTGTTAGCAGCCAGGGACACAACGATTTTCTCTATAATAAATGAGTAAGAAAACTATTAATTGGGATGTAAAAGAGATGATAAAAGAAACAACAGCTAAGAAAAGAAATGGAGAACTTATACCTGATGATATTCGATGTCTTATTGTGGGTCCATCGGGGTGTGGTAAAACTTTTTTGTTATTTAATTTTTTATTGCAGCCAGGTTGGTTAAACAATAATTACTTCTACATATATTCTAAAAGCATGAATCAGCCAAAGTATGAGCAATTAAAGGATCGATTTGAAAAAGCAGAACTAAAGTTCAATAAGCAAATACCAACGTTCTTAAGCGGTAATCATTGTATTGTACCTATTGATGAATGTGAAAAATACTCTGTAGTTGTGTTTGACGATTACATTTTGGAGAATCAAGATACTGTTAGAAATTACTTTACGAGAGGCAGACAGACGTTTAGACTGTTTCTATCTTGCACAGACAAATTCAAAAGTACCTAAACAGCTTATAAGAGATAACGTTAACTTCCTATGCATATTCAGACAAGATGATACTAATCTTAAACATGTGTATAATGAGTTTGTTGGAGGAGATATGCCGTATGATAAATTTAAAGAGATATGCTCAAAATGTTGGCAAGAAGATTATGGTTTTATAGTAATTGATATGACAAGGAAGGTAAACAATGGTAAGTATAGGAACAAGATAAAACACTTCTTAAACGTTTGACGTTTTTTCACGTTTTACGTTTTAACGTTTGACGTTTTTAACGTTTTTTCACGTTTATTGACATTTGTTCGTTTTTGACGTTTGTTCGTTTTCTATATAATAAATGGATGAGAAAGAAATTAATAAGAATATTAAGTTAAAGGAGTTCTTGATAAAGGGCTTCAAATCTTGGAAGAAAGAAAGAGCAGGTATATACGATAAATTTAAGACGCAAGAACAGCCTGTAATTGATGCTATTCAAAACTTGGGAAGTGAGATCAAAGAAGTAGCAGAACAAAATAAAAATCTAATAACTGAACTTGTTCCAGCTGTACATAAGACGGCTTCAATAGATCCTAGTCTACTAGAAACACCTAAAAAGATAACTCATGATAGTTCCCCAAGTAGTAGTGATACGCCTATAACGGAAGAAATAAAACAAATGAGAAAACAAATTAAAGACAAAGTTGAAGGAGTGGAATCTTTAACAACAGCGCAATCATTTGGTAAGATTGCAACAAAATATTATAGTAAAAGAAATGATAGTGTGTTTGGAATAAGAGCTGTAGAAGAAGATGGAAAAATAATAAATAAGATAGGAAATTCTGAAGTTAAAGTCAGTGGTGATGATTTGATAATTAATGGTAAAACTTATAAAGGAACAGAAGGTCTATGGGAATTGTTAACGATGAATACTAATAAAACCATTGAAGATTATGATAATGACGATTTTGAACTGTACAAGGAAATAATAATAGAATCAGATGCTGCCTTCCAAAAATATAATCGAGATAAAAAGTACCATCTAATAGAGGTTCTAAGTACATTAATATTATGAAGCCTATTTGGGATGATTATATTAAGCCAAATTTACCTCCAACTCCTAAAAAGAACACGACACCTAAAAGGACTGGTGAAGGAATTAAACAATATACAGAGATACCTAAAGAATATATATGGATGGGCGATGTGAGAAAGTTAATTGATCGGTTAATAGTTATAGATGGAGAAGAAAAGGTTGGTAATAATAACTTTTATAATGAGAAAGTAGGTATAGTGAGTATGATTAATAATAAGCTTTCACAATTTATTCCTAATGATCCAAAAGGTATAGGTTATTTGATTAAGATCTTAAATACATTACCACCACGATTCTGGAATGATGAGAAGCTTGAGAACTAATGAATAAGATTTTAAACATGAAGGGAATACCAGAGTTACATATACTAGGCTTCAGATTTTGCGGACCTTTTACGAAGCTTCAAGAAAGGTTAGAAAGAGGTGATGTAGGTATTAACCCATTAGATGAGGCTTGTAAAGAACACGATATATACTACAGAGACAATAAAGATACAGAGTCAAGACATATTGCAGATAAGGAACTAGAAACTAAAGCATGGAAAAGAGCATTTAGTAGTGATGCTTCAATTGGTGAACGATTAGCTGCTTTTGGGGTTGGTACTGCTATGAATGCTAAGGTTAAGTTAGGATGGGGATTATAAGTTTTTAAATGTTATTATGTATGATTCTTTTATGGGTATATCCCATAAAAGCGTTGTTTCAAGATTTTCTTTATAATAAATGGATAGTATTGAGAGTTATGAGTTACAGAGTTTTAAAGCTAACACAAGAACATTTAATAATTTGAATGAAGCTAACAAAGATATTGAGTTTGATTTCGATGTGGGGGGTGGGTTCATACATCCACACAAAGCAGATTGTCATATGACTTTTGAAGTTGTTGGAGCATCAGTTGGAGGAACATTTGGTGCAAATGATACTATAAAACTTGTGGATAACTTCTTACCATTCTTCTTTTCTCAAATTGAAGTTAGAAAGTATGGAGTTGTTATAGATAAGATTGAACTACCTGGAATAACATCTACAGCTATTGGAACATTAAAGATTTCCACACCACAAGTTGAATATCTAAAACAGGCAGGATTTGAAACGGATGATAAACTTGGTCTACGAAAGGATTTTAGCATTTTGTATCCATAAAGATTAATTCCAGGCTTTTAAAGTGATTATAAAGAGGTTATGTGGAAAGGTGGATTGAGAATAACATTTACAAAAGCTGCTAATAATAATAATATCGATGTCTTGTACAAATGGACTGAAACAGGAGCAAGTGCAACAGCTGCTCATGATGGAAAAATAACAATAAAAAGTATGGAGATAAGAATGCCTATTGTTGAATACGAATCTAATTACGAAAACAAGTTGAATATTCTTAAAGAACCTAAAATCATGTTTTTATTCCATACTTATCAATGTGTTCAGAAGGCTGTTGTAGGTTCTTTCTTGGAGTTCGATGTTACTACTCAATTTAATTCTAGACAATTTGATATGCCTGATTTCGTAGTTGTAATGTTCCAAACTGATAGAAGTGTAAACAAACAGCAGATGCAAGTAAGTATGATCATTGTAAGGTAAAGAATATCTATCTTAAGAATGGAAGGAATGAGGTATTTCCAAAAGAATCAAGAAACTTAAATATTTCTAACAGGGATTATTTTAAGATGTACGAAGATTATACTGCATTGAAGAGAATAACATGTGGCAATACCGAAATGTACTATGATCCTAAAGAGTTTATAGATAACAGACCAATGTATGTGATTAATTGTAGTAAGAGGAAGAATGTATCGGTAAATGAGAGAACAAACATAAAGATTGTAGTAGACTTTGCAGAAGCTGTGGCTGCTAATACTATATGTTATGCGATTTTAATTGGACAAAAGAACTTTACATATGATCCTAAGAATGAGAAAGTAGTAGAAGAGTTTTAGATAGTTAAATGTATTTTTGTGGTGTTTATGGAAGTTTTCCATAAACGAAATTAACAAAAATGATTAAAATGTTTATTGTTAAAGATAAAAATTTAAGATTGATCGTTGATTTTCTATATATTAAATACGATGGCGAGTCATATTGAGGTTTTAAATAAACTTGGAAGTCTTGAACAAAAACAAGTTATTGGATTAAGAGAATTAGAATTAGGTACAGAATATAAGATTGTGAAAATGGAAAAGATTAAAACTAAGTTTGGAAAGAGCATTTTAGTTGAGTGTGAGGAGTTTAAAGTCTTTCTTCCACCTAGATTTACAAAACACTTAACAGATAAAATGATTGATAAGATCGTTAAAGATGGAATAAAAATCAAATACACAGGTCTAAAAGATAATTATCCAACTGTTGAGTTCTGTATGTAAAATTTCAAATGGGGAGCGGTTTTATGAATTTCTCATAAAACGAACATTTTCCTTATAACAAATAAGCTATGACTAGCTATTTGAACAAAAGAAATGACGTTAAAGCATTTAGATTCCTTCGCATAGATGAGTTAGAAAAAGTAAACTGTATAACATTATGGAAGTTGATTCAAACACAGCGTTGTGGTCAAAGAGTTTTAGTACATTTAGATGAGAAATATAAGACGTTATTACCACAAAGGTATAATGACGATACTGAGCAAGTGTTGAAAGATATTAAAAAATATAAGCTGTTTGTTAAGTATGAGGGTTTGAAAGATTTAGATAATGGTTATAAAATACATCAGTTTTACTTTAGAAATGAAACCAAAAAATAACAGAAGATTCCATTATCAATATCCGAACTTGTAATTTTAAGTATGTTCTAAGTGTATAAGTGTTTTTATAGTTTCAAAATTATAAAAACTAAAACCTTTAGACGTATAGAACACAATGTTATTTGAATTTTAAAGATATTTGTATAAATAAGAGATTTATTTGAGTTTTTTGTAATTATATCCTTAAAGTTATGCAACCTACAAAACATTCGATAGATAGTAAATTTATTTGTCTATTGACAGCCGTTTGAATTTTGAAAATCGGTTAATAAACAACGGAGATATAACAAATTCAAAATTTCGGGAATTCTTTACGGGTTTATTTGTGAGTTTTCGGGGAAATGTTATTCTTTTAAAAAGTCATAGAATTTTATGTAGATTATGCTAGTATTTTTATTTTTCAAATATCTGAATTTTTACTTTTTTGCAGTGTGCCCTTATATTTTTTTCTGAAATTTGCCAACTTTTTTATTTGTTGAGTTAGCACATTATAATTATGGAGGGGTGAAACTATCCTTTTAAAAATATTTTGGGTAAACACTATAATATTTGGTAAGTGGGTTGGAAACACTGACATTTTTTCTTTTTTTGTCCTGCAAGTTAGGATTTAGTTCTAATATTCTGGTATCACTGAGTGTTGATGGGAAGGAAAGAGAGACACTAGCGCATGCATGTGGCACGTTTTAGAACTAGATGCTAACTCTGTCGACAAGGATGCTAACGGCGAAGATGCATTTGCTTGAAAACTGATCGTTACGAGAGGAAAGTTGATCGAAGAATACAGCGCCCGAGCTATGCTTAGCTGTTAAATCCAATGTTAAGTATATGGGAAGCGAAGAATACAACGCCGTTACTTCGCTGTTAGTCATTCTCTCTCTGTTTCTATTGCACATACCTTTCTGTCGTTCAGAGCTGAGAGAAGGGAAAAGAGAAAGAGAATCGGATTGCGAGTCACGTTTTACTTCCTCTTTCTTCTTTGCTATATATGTATATGTGTGCTCGGTAGCTGATATTGTAAATGTATGTGTGTGCGATTGAGCGAGAGTGTATATACATATATCTGTAGCAGCTGTATACAACATACTAAACTTTAAACTTTTATAATTCAGTTATTTGTGAACCGATTTACACCAAACAAAAACTATTTTTTCAATCACAGACAGCGCTATAAGTTATAAGTTTTAGATGTAAGTTTTTTTATGATTTTAAATGACATAAAAGCCTATGCGATCTCACTTTAAAAATTGTAATTATGGGAATACTTTGCGCTGTGTATAGTTAGTTAGACTCCTATATATGCTTTGCGTTATCTATAGTTAGTTGGATCTTATGTAAAATGTTCTGTGTTTTCCTGTGTGCTGGTCGAAGAATATTGGGAGGGGGAAAGTTGTCTGCAGAACCTACATGTGTCCCCTACTCAGGTTTTGTCGTTATCCTACGCTGAATTTTTATCAAGCTTGCTGGGCAGACCATTGCAACAGCTAAAAGCGATCATTATGTATTCTTTTACAAATAAGAGCTGTTTTCAAGAGGCTTATTTTGAACTTTCTGTTTAACTTGACAAAACTATCTTTGGTTCTATACAAAACTATTTGGAGAACAGTTATGGAAAGAGCATGGAGCCAATTTTCTCATGTCAGGGAAACAGTGTTAGATATGGAGCTGGTGGACGCTTGTGGTTCTGTTGGAAATATTCAGGTCCCCTGAGCATAGTAGAAATGTCAGAAATCAAGCTCGGGCACGGAGTCCCCAGAAATGGAATAACGAAGTTTTGGGCTCAGGTTTTTTCTATTCGTCTATTAAAGATGGAGTTCTTGCACGCGGGTGGTGACCTTGGAAAGATCTTGGATCCCTTAGCACATCGGTGTGTGCCATTGGAAAGGTCCTAGGCGTCTGAGCACAGGGTAACGTCAGAAATCGGGCTCTGATCTCAAAGAAGTGAGGTCCCGAAATTTTGGATTCGGGTTAATTCTATTTGATTATTAAACATTGAGTTGTTGGGTGCGGGTGGTAAGTAGGAAAGGTCCGCGTCTTATGAGCACAGCGGTGATGTCAGAAATTGGGCTCGCACTCGGGCCTCAGAAATGGGGTCCCCAAGTCTTTGGCTCTGTTCCTTTTAAACATGGAGTTGTGGGACGAAAGTGATAGCGTTGGAAAGTTTTTGTCCCTTTAACACAGTGTTGCGGAAATCGGCTAAAGGCCCCCACTTTTAGATTTGTGTTTTATTCCTTTTCTAAGGCTTAATCTTAATACCTGATTGCGCAAGATAAAACTATATTTTTAGCTGAATTGATGGTTTCATCTCGCGCAATCAAGTATTGAGATTGAGCCACAGTAAAGGTTTACAACATAGCCCAAAACTGCGGGATTTAGACCTAATGTCTGATATCACTGCAGTAGTCAAAGCAGCAAAATTTTTCCATCGCCGCTACCTGTGTTAAACACCTTGTTTAATAGCCGAATATAAAAGACCCGAACCCAATATTTCGGGACCCTATTTCCGGGATCTCGAATCGAGGGTCAGATTTCTGACATTACTGCTGTCCTCAAATCTCCCGAACCTTTCCAATGCCATCATAGTACATTGTTATATAAAAGTAAAGAAGGTCCCTAATTATATATTCATTACACGTAGCAAGCTGCTCTACTTTTTTGCATTTTAAAATCAAACTTCACATTGATGAATAACTTTTAATTATATATTTATAATTATGTTGCATATGAATGAGATATACATCCATTGCACGTGTTATTTACGTATGGCACATTAGGTTGTTCAACACGTTGAATTATGATATTAGAATGAAAACAAAAGAAGGGCACTAAATTATGTTGATAGTTAATAATTATTTCTCTCTGTAGATTCTAAGCATATATTAAGAAGGGTGGATATTGCTTTGTGAAGAATGAATAATGTTTTTGACGTATAATGAATGACTTTCGCTTGGAGAAGGTTTAAGAAATGCTAATTTGACAAGCAGGATATTAATTGCCTTTAGAAATGAAATATGCAGATTACACACGTACAAGGAAAATAAATATTTTTGTCTCATTTATATGCATGACATTGTGCACGGCAGCAGTCGTAGGAAAGTGATAGAATATTCTGGAATTTTGGTCGGTAGAATGGGGGAAAGAGGATTCTGGAATTTTCGAGGTTGCTTTCAAGGTTATTAGAATTACATAAATGCCGACTCATTTCCTAGTAGGTACTAACTTTGTAGTATTTCCATTTTTGTTTTTATACTTGCTCATTTTTCATTTTACATGGGAAGTAACATTGTAAACGAAATACTTGTAAAACACTAGTAATTGTCGGGAGTATAAGAGAAAGGAAGCGTTTGTTTTACCGTGAATTGATTGCAGATTTTCGGACATTGAAAACCATATTATTCGGTGTTCTTATATAGAATTATAAATTAACTAAGGTACAGTGTAATGCAATATGTAGGGTACAAGGAATCTAGATTGTTTATTGCACCGAGAATCTAACGAGGATTCTCCCACTTGGAAAAACGTACGCCAAACATTTTGCCTACAGTGCGAACTTGTTACTTATAAGTAACTATAAATGGTATAAAATGACTGTGTAAGAACAATCTCATATTGAACAGGAAGGCAGGGGATTCACCAGGAATCGAACGGGAGACTCTTGCGTGGAAATTTTGTGCACTAAACACTTTGCTCAGCAAATTTTGTAACTTATATGCACCTATAAAAGATTTAAGACGTCTAAAAGGTATTTATAAAGTATATGTTAAGTAGGAAGTCATATTGAACAGGAGGGCAAGACACTAGCGGGAATAGAAGCAGGGACGTTTCACGTGGAAAACCGTACGCTAATTTTTCAATGCTCGCGCTGTGGACTTTTCAGTTATATATAATTGTAAAGAGTATAAACTTTGCTGTGTAAGAACACAGTTATAATAGACAGTAAGTTAGGAGACTTACCTGGACTGGATTAAGGAGAACCGGAGAGCGGAGAAAACGTGGCCAATAGCCCACGTGAAGAACCGGACGCAAAACCTTTTGCTTGAACTGCGAAGTTTTCGCTTACAAGTGTTATATACTTTACTGTGTAAGAACAAACATATTGAACAATGGAGTTAACAGGTTTGGCGGGAATTGAAGCAGGACTATTCCACATGGAAAACCATACGCTAAACCTTTATTGCTTGCAGTGCGAACTTTTTACTTATATGTAATGGTATAAATTTTTTGTGTAAGAACAAGCTTATATTGGACAGTAAGTTAGCAGACTAACCGGGAATCGAATCTAGGGTTTCTCGCGTGAAGAACCGTACGTCAATTCTTTTTTATGCTTGCACTGTGGACTTTCCAGTTATATGTAATTATAAATGGTATAAACTTTATTGTGTAAGAACACACTTATATTGAACAGCGAGTTAGGAGAATCCGCGCCGGAAAGCGAATTTGTGTCTTTTAGATGCAAAGCTAATGTGTTACGTATATGCTTAGTTTGAGTATAATTTTTGTTTTTTGTAATTTGAAAAGTAATACGATAAGTAGCTATTTGCCTTTTTGTTTTTTTCTTTTCTAGTTCGTGAAGCAAATAGAAACCGTTGTAATTAATAGAAGCATTGTGAAATATAACAGAGAATTTTAGCGTAAAGGAGTTATAGATTGGTTTTAAAATATGGATTTACTGAAACCTTTGAATCTTAGTTGTATGAAATATCGAAATATTGGATAATGTCCGGATATTGATATTGAATATTGTAATATCGATATAAAAGTTATTATAAATTTTACGTTCAACGAATATACTGGTTATGCTAAAGGAGTCGGTTTAATAAGGTACACATTTATAAATTACTGAAATGAAGAAAGGAGGAAACGAAAGAACTCCGAGAAAACCCACTTACACGGTGTTTGTTTACCACAAAGCTCACTTGACGCGAGCTAGGAACGAACCAAGAACCTCATGCACCAGAGTTGAACACTGTACCGCGTACCCACCACAGCCCTTCTTTGTATTATATTTTTGGATAAAGGAGAGGGATGAATAAAGTACGCATTTATAATTTGGTGGAACGAGATAGTAGGAGAAAATGGGAGAACTGCAAAAACATAAACTAGAAATACACTCTGAATGAGCGAAAGCATTTCGTTTCAGAAATTACTTATTTTTATGATCGGCGCTATTTAATGTTTATGAACGAGGAAAGAAACTTACTGTGGCAGTTAATGGAGAATTATCTTCTTTGAAAATATACAAAACTAGATTTTTATTTAACTTCATACATATTAGTAAAGGAGATATATGTAATAAAAGGTAATGTATGTTAGGTATAATTTTGACATTATTTAAACATTATAGGTAGCGTCACTTTTTAAGGCAATACAAGAGACGGACAATTATCCTACAGCGCAGATAGTTACATTAATGGTGTGCCTGGTTTATTAGGATTAGTCTTGTATGCAGATGGAAACAATTGCTTTAAATAAAAGATACCACTTTGAACGTATAGCTCGGTTAAATTGCTTTACTCTAGACTTCTCTTAACATTAAGTACAAGGTAACCAACACCATTGGCGATAACTATTAGCATGACTGTGAACTATGGGAATTAGCGTGTTGGAGAGACCAAGACATTTTATGTATATAATAATAATGAGTATGAATATTTGAGTTAGGATTATGCAACCGATAATTTAAAAATATTTTGAGGGTTGAATATGATATTCACAGACAGCCTGATACGATTTTATATATTACTTAAAGTGTAATGAATATTTGTTTGGACTAAAACGGTATTTTATTTTATAGATGTTGTTTCTAAGTTAGAAAAACAAGAAAGTATTCTATTAATTATGTTACGGTCGCTAGAAGAGAAATAATTTAATATTTTTATTACAGGTAATAGCTAACATGTTCTTTCATTTTCAGTTGAAATGGGGTTTGCCACTTTAGACTTTAATAATAAAAACTATTTTGAATGTCGATAATTTAGAACTTAATTGTAATTGTTACAAATGCCTAAGCAGATAGTATTTTATTGTTTTAGTTATCCGCATATACAGAGTAGATACATTTGTGAGTGAATACATGACATACAGTTATAACAGAGCGAAAGTGTCGTACTTACGAAATTAGATCTTCCGAAACCTTACGGAAATTATATTGTGCAGTTTACACTTACTGAATTAAATTTGGTAATTTAAGACGTAGTGTTGTCTTGGTCTTTTAACCAGTGCAATTATATTGGATCGAAATACTGAACTTACTATTTTTGTGGATTTTCAGTTACTTTTTCATTGGTTTTGATTGATTGTGGAGAGTTGTTGTTTAAAGTGGAATTTGAACAATTACTATTGTTTGTAACAAGAAGGTATTTCTATTGGAAAGTGTGGACTTCCTTTCACGCAGATGAGAAGTAGACTGTGCTCAAGATACCATTACGAAAACGAATGTTTGCACAAGGTATTGAATTACTATTGCTCACATCAAAATCCATTTTAATTGTACTTGGGACTTTCGATTGATAAGTAAATTAGTAAATTATATTTTCAACTGGTGTTGAGAAGGTCTTATTTCGTATTAGGTTATCGACTACATGTTTGGATTGATTTTTAATTTTATGTTTATATAACACCAAGGTTATAAAGAATGGTTAAATAACAGTAATACGGGTTCCGAACCACAATAGAGACAACTTCAATGCAGTTGGTGGGTATATGAACTGTTATAGAAGATTAATTTTCATAGTGCTCGTATATAGCATTTCTTTTATATTATCGTAACTGTATTATAAGACCACGAGTGTTTTATGAATAATTACTTGATATAATGCCGTAGGTGTCAGTTTTCGGGCACAGTGAGGTATTGATTTAGTTACCTCTTTTTTAGACTATTATTGTAGGTTACAATTTAATCAAACATCTAGTTAGGAGTTTGAAGAACACGCCATAGTATATTATTTCGTAATTGTCAATTCAATTATTTGTAAGTTTTCAGCGGTAGAAAGTTATATTTTAAATCTGTTAAATGTTTAAAATGGATTACAATTGTAAGTTCAATTGGTGCGATTACATTCATATTTATTTTGAAAACTGAGTATTTAAAATTTGTTAGTTTATTATGTATACAGGTAAATGCTTCTATTCATACTATTTAAAAAGTATTCATAATACAGTTTTTTAATGAAAAGAAAAGGTTATCAGAAAAGTTAAAACAATATGTAGTTTATTTATCCGCTACAAAAACTCTCTGAAATTTAGTTTGGCAAAAAAAAAGTTAGTAACAAAATATTGTAGTAAAAAGAAAGAAATGCAAATTTACTTTATATACTGTTGTAACAATACAGTTTCTGCATTTAGTGTACCAGAAAAGTTAAGGAAAAATGTAGTATTATTCCAGCTAAAAAAGTGTTTGGAATTCAACTTCGCTCACAATCTGGATTAGTGGATGCACATGTCCCACTAAAATGAACATAACCGCATGCACTGACGTAACCGGTAAGCGTTAGTACAGGATTTACTGAATATCATGCTATTGTATAGCACAACAACAGAGCCGATGCCATAATTTATGTTTGGACGGAGACAAAGCGAATCGTATTTTTAGGGAATCTACTATAAATAAACAAGACTTTAAAATAAGGTGAACAATATATTGTCCGATTATATTACAAAATTTTACTCATAATTAGCTTCCCATTTTTTGTTGATTGAGTTGATTTTTAGTTTAGCGTCCCTTTCAGCAGCGAGGCTATATGAGACGTGGACCTACTGATTAACGTGGAATCCGAACCACATGAGCTCCCGCCGGGAATCGAACCCGGGTCTCCCACGCCAAAGGCGCGTACGCTAACCGCTTAGCCACGAAGGAGCTCTCCCATTTTTTGTGTGTAAGCAGCAGTATTGTAGCTTTGCTAAAGCGAAATGATTCCTTATTAACGGTTTTGTCATTGTAATGTAGACCCTTATATTCATGTCATGTAATACACAATAGATGAGAGAGTGTGTGGGAGGTAACGCGTGAGTTGATTTCATTTACTTACACCCAGCTGTAGGCTGGATTTAGTGATAAATAGCAGCATAACCTGTCACTGATGGTTTTCTTCCGACCACTCTTTCTCTTCGTTGATGTCGTTTTGATGTGAACGTGTTAAATCACCATAACCTTCTACACATTTGCTTCTTTGAAAATAGGATTTACCTATTTTAGCTTGCACACTACCGTTCTACTGCTTCTCACAGGACAGGGATTATTCTAATACACAACAACCACAAGAGCCTAGGGGATATGCTTATCGACTGATCGTTTTCAACCTTGATATATGATGTGCTTCGAAGTCCAGGTGTTTTCATTGAACTGATAAAGGCTTGTAGGTTTGCTGAATTGTTTTCTGACACTACATTTGGTTGGACTAGATTCAATCAGTTTAAAGTGTGTTATCCACTTGGACGAAGAATATTATTTGATATTTAAAGCATTCATAATTTGCAGTGTTACGCTCTCGACGAACTTCCATGTAGTTTGTTTCTTTGCATTACGAGTAAACCCCAGGTCTTTACAATCATTTAATAAGATGTTACTATCAACACACAATTCTATCTTTGTAATACCTGTTTTCGATTATTTGAGAAATTGAATTAGTGCAACGTGTATATTACGCATTTTATTCGTGATTTCTTTTCAGACTCCGAACATACCATAACCATTAAAAATACATATTGAACTTTTAGATTTAGTTTTACGATTTCTTCTAGTAACAATAAAATCTTACTTCAGTTCGATTGATGAAAGTAGTAGGAAAATGAGAGAATCCTGAGAATACCAACACGCATAATGTAAATTAACTCAAAGTTCATCAGGTGAAAGTCGGGATCGAACCAGAAAGTCTCTAGGTGTGAGAAATGAGAAGTGTGTGAGGTTAGGTTAGATTTTGATGGCAATGAAGAATATTTTATAATACTACAATAGTATCAATATCTGTTTTTGAGATTTTTAGTATAATATAATACAGGTCACATGAATTTTTTGTTCTTTTCGGACTAATGTTTAAGTGGACCAGAAGGACAGATTTGAAGAACTACCTATGGTTCACGGGCCATAGTTTTAATATCAGCTTTATACAATTGCATTCAAATTATAGGGCTATTAGATAGGTGTATAAGACTCTTGTAGGAGTAAGTGTTTTGGGTGTCTTCCACTTTGGAACTTTTTTTAAAAAAATAATGTAAAACTTTAAAGACAATGAAAAAAACAAGAATACGCTGAGGTGAATTAAACTTGGAAACTCTCATCGTTCAAGAGAATTAATGAAAGCAGCCTCTGTTCTCAGGCTGGGACTATCCGTAGTGACCACCAAATAATATAAGAATTATTTTTCTCAGATGATGACTTCGTATGCTTATGCCAGTAGCTAAACCTGCAAAAGTGAACCAGGTAATGTTCGTAAAATGCTATTACATGGTTCAATCTCAGAATATGTGAATTTTTGATGGACAACAATTCCATGAGGGCGGACAACACCATTTTCACGAAACATAGATCACACAAGTAAGTTTACTGTCTAAAACTATCTGTTGGTATCAAAATTAGCGATACATGTACAAACGTTGCCAACTCGTAAAATGGCTCGAGTCGTCAACTCGTGATATTTTGTGGGTAACGTTTGTTCACGTATGGCTAATTCATGTGTCGCTAATTTTGACCGACTCCTTTAGCTTAACCAGTATACTCATTAAACGTAAAATTTATAACATTTATATCGATATTTCAATATTCGATATCAATTTGTGGACATTATTACGAAGAATCAGCATACGGTTCTCCACGTGAGAAACCATTGGTTCCGTTCCCGGTAAGTCTGCTAACTTACTGTTCAACATAAGCTTGTTCTTGCACAATGAAGTTTATACCATTACATATAAGTAAAAAATTTCGCACCGCAAGCAATAAAGCTTTAGTGTACGGTTTTCCATGTGGCAAAGCCCTGCTTCGATTCCCGGCAAACCTGTTAACTCCGCGTTCAATACAAGTTTGTTCTTAGTAAAGTTTATAATATTTATAAGTGATAACTCCGCAGTGCAAGCAAAACGTTTTGCGTACGGTTCTCCACGTGGGAGAATCCCGGTTAGAGTCCCGGTAAGTCTTTTAACTTACTGTCCAATCGAAGTTTGTTCTTACGTAGAAAATTTTATACCATTCATAAGTAAAAACTCCGCAGCGCAAGCCTAAAAAAGAATTTGCGTACGGTTGTCCACATGGCGGAGCCCTCTTTCGATTCCCGGTGAGTCTGCTGACTCCCTGCTCAATTTAATTTGTTTTTCACAGTAACGTTTATACCATTTATAATTACATACAACTCAAAAGTTCATAGTGCGAGCATTAAAAAATAAACGTACATTTTTCAACGTGATGCATCCTTGCTTCGATTCCCAGTAGTGTCATGGCTTCCTATTTAATATAATTGGATTCTTAACATTTACTTTATAAATAGCTTTTATACGTCCTACACAATTTATAGCTACATATAAGTTACAAAGTCTGCTGAGCAAAATGTTTAGTGCACAAAATTTCCACGCAAGAGTCTCCCGTTCGATTCCTGGTGAGTCTCCTGCCTTCCTGTTCAATATAAGATTGTTCTTACACAGTCATTTTATACCATTTATAGTTACTTATAAGTAACAAGTTCGCACTGTAGGCAAAATGTTTGGCGTACGTTTTTCCAATAGGGAGAATCCTCGTTAGATTCTCGGTGCAATAAACAATCTAGATTCCATGTACCATACATATTGCATTACACTATACCTTAGTTAATTTATAATTCTATATAAGAACACCGAATAATATGGTTTTCAATGTCGGAAAATCTGCAATCAATTCACGGTAAAACAAACACTTCCTTTCTCTTATACTCCCGACAATTACTAGTGTTTTCCAAGTATTTCGTTTACAATGTTACTTCCCATGTAAAATGAAAAATGAGCAAGTATAAAAACAAAAATGGAAATACTACAAAGTTAGTACCTACCAGGAAATGAGTCGACATTTATATAACTCTAATAACCTTGAAAGCAACCTCGAAAATTCCAGAATCCTCTTTCCCCCATTCTACCGACCAAAATTCCAGAATATTCTTTCACTTTCCTACGACTGCTGCCGTGCTCAATGTCATGCATATGAGACAAAAGTATTTATTTTTCTTTTACGTGTGTAATCTGCTTATTTCATTTCTAAAGGTAATTTAAATCCTGCTTGTCAAATTAGCATTTCTTAAACCTTCTCCAAGCGAAAGTCTTTCATTATACGTCAAACACATTATTCATTCTTCACAAAGCAATATCCATCCTTCTTAATATATGCTTAGAATCTACAGAGAGAAATAATTATGAACTATCAACATAATTTAGTACACTTCTTTTGTTTTCATTCTAATATAATAATTCAGCGTGTTGAACAACCTATTGTCATACGTAAAGGACAGTGCAACTGATGTATAACTCATTCATATGCATCATAAATATAAATATATAAATAAAAGTTATTCATCAATGTGAAATTTGATTTTAAAATACAAAAAAGTAGAGCAGCTTGCTACGTGTAATGAATATACATATAATTAGGAACTTACTTTACTTTTATATAACAATCTACTCATCACCCTTGTACAACAACTCATTTTTAATAAATGTGTAGAAGGAATCCATGCCCAAAACATCGGGAACCCATTTCTGGGTCCTCATGGCCGGGCCCGGTTTTTGACATCTCCACTGTGCTGAAGGGAACTGGAGATTTCCAACGCCACCAGCTGTATTCGACAACCACATGCTTAAATGAGAAATGGAATGGAAGGGAGCCCAAAATTTCGGTACCTCACTTCTGGGTCTTCGAGCTCAGGGTCCATTTCTGACATTATCGATTTTGTTAATCGATCCTGACCTTTCAAACGCCACCACCCTAGTACAGCTCCATGTTTAATAGGCAAATAGAAGAGACTGGAGCCCAAACTTTTAAGACCTAATTTCTGGGGCCTCGGGTCCCGGAGCTTTGCAACATCACCATCTGCATCCAATAACTAAATCCTTAAAAAAGATAAATAGAACGAAGCCAAGTCCAAAATTTCGGGTCCTCTTTTTTGGGGCTTGGAGGCAAGGTCCCGGTTTCTGATATTAACGCTGTGCTCAGACGACCCGAACCTTTCCAGCGCCACCACCTACGTACAATGATTCCATGTTTAACAGGTGTATGCGTAAAAAGGACTCGTGTGTAAAAATTTCGGGACCGCATTTCTAGGACCTCATGGCCGTGGTCAGGTGTCTGACATCACCACTGTGTTCAGGAGACCCGGACTTTTCCAACGCCACCACCTGCGCCCACTAATTCCATGTCTAACACGGCTTCTCCTATCATAGGATGATTTAAATTGGATTTTTTCCATGTTCTTTACAACTACTTACAACGTTTCATACTATCCAGAAGAAACGAAATTGCAATACATTAGAAACTACGTTCTTTTAAATTGTTCGAGATGGATGACAGCATTATGTTCCTGTAATAATTGTAAACTTATGTATTTATGTGGCCACACAAATAGCATTTTAATTTCGATTCTGCTAGGCAAAAAGTGTGAAATGTAACGGAATATGTACATATAATTTGTGTATATGTAGTATTAAGGGCTATGTAGATAAATAAAAATATCACAACTATATACGTATGCACAAAAAATATTCACTGAGAAATGATCCCAATAAATTCATTCAAATTGGAAGCAATTCATATGACAATTGAATAAAAAATCACTGGTAGTGATCAGTCTGAAAAAGACGAAATTCTATGGGTTAAGTTCTGAAGCCCCTATTCAACAACTGCTTCAAGTTCGAAAATGTTATTATTCATTTTGTTTACCTTCATTTTTAATATTCCCGCGCAAACAGCAATTTGCATGTTCCCTTCACTCCTCTCATATTCATAACTTCAGTCTCACCATCGCGTCGTGATTAATCCAATTGGGTAGAAAAGCGTGATTAACTAAGCAAACTCATCACCATCAAAATGCCGAACACGTATTCGGCCGTTTCTGATTTTCAAAACGCTCCTGTGTACACTATTTGTCATTATTCAACATCTTGTCATTAATAAATTTTATATAAAACTTTCTTTAAGTAATAAGTAAAAACTTGTTGTTACTTATTGAAACGTTTGGATTGCGAGCGAAGCGAGCAAGAAAAGTTTTAACAAATCTATTTCTTTGTAAACCAAAATAATATTGATTTAACAAGGTGCCAATACTTTTTTGGGGCGACGCATCGTTTATTCATTTCCAACATTTTTCCTTTCTTCTTGCTCGTTCGGCGCCCCTTGGTATTAGCGCCCGGGGCAACCGCCCCGCTTACCCCCCTCTAGCTAGGGAGAAAAGTATTTTTTTCTGTTTGCTTCAATATTTGTTTACGAACTGTTGATTACAGAAGCTAATACAGGATTGGCAGAAAATACAAACATTAAGGAAAATACAAATATTAAGGAAAATACAAACATTAAACTAACAAGGAGAAAGCAGACTTTGATAAATGGACTTTGAGGCCATTTTTCGCGAGGTGGTAGTGCACTTTATAAGTGTTAATATTACAAATTGAGAGAGCGCAATAGCCAAAAATAACGGAGAAACGGAGTCTTAAAATTTTCGACTCGCCGCATATATCGTACGACGCATAAAGTTGTCAAGTGAGGAAGAGTGAGGACCATCTGCACCTGGCGCACAATGGATTTTGGATTCGATTCCCACTTGTCATTTTTCTGTTTTTACTTAAACCAATAAAGTAGCCATTTGTAACTACAAGTATAATATTAATTTAAAATGTGTTTATAATGAATATAAATAAAATAAAGAATTTGTGTGTCTGTATGTTTGTGTGTGTCTGGGAACCAGACGAGTGGACCGAGAGTTACCAAATTTTTGTCGCGGGTACCTTGGTTCATGCCCCAGACGAAGACGAAGCGTTTTTCTCAAAATTCGAACCAGGGAATCTCAGGAGGGGCGTTTACCGGCACATGTAAAAGTAGTAGAAAATGACCAATAGTGTCGAATTTATAGTTTCCGCGGTCGCTGAGATCAATGTTGAAACTCCGATCGCATTAACCTTCCAATTCACCCCATTTGGCTGCGGGCCGGAGTCAAAGAGGGATACCGAGACAGGTAAAAATAATAAAAATTACCGATTTTAGTGTCAAATCCATAGTTTTCACGGTCGCTAAGATCAATGGTTACACTTCCATTAGCGATGACTTTGAAATTCAGCTACCATTGTATGCGATCTGGGGATTACCTGGAGGGTTACCGGGACAGTTAAAAATAATGCAAAATAACCGATATTTTTTTCCTTTCGTTGCTCAGTTTGTTTACATAGATATTTTATCCAGCCCATACGAAGAATGGGTATTTCAGCTAGTAATGAATAAAACAATAAAAATCAGTTCAAAATATTTCAGTTCCATATTAACTAGCAACGAAATGTAATCTATCCCGTAAATATATTGGTATCACGAGTTATATTATTTGTGTTACCACATTCGTTGTGTAAAAAATGTTCTTGACGCTTCGTGTCTATATCTGGGGAAATTGTGCGAATTACAAGCGGAATGAGGGGGAAATCTCCTTTGGTTATAGCAACATTCAGGGATTTCCCCCTTATCATCATTGCAATTCGCAAACTGTCCATAGATATAGACACGAAGCGTCAAGAACAATTTTACAGAACTATTGTGGTAACCAATATATTTATAACTCGTTATATCAATATATTTACGGAATAGATTGTATTTCGTTGCTAATCAACATGAAACATTGAAAGATTTTAAACTGATTTGAACATTTCTATTGTTTTATTCATTATAAACATATGGTAATTAATATTTTACTAGTAGTTACAAATGGCTACCTTATTGATTGAAGCAAAAAACAAAAAATCGACTCGAGCATGAATCGAACCCGGAATCCTTTGCACGTGAGTCGCAGTTGCTCCTCACTGCCACGCCGCCACTTAATATCCTTACTTGTCGTACGTAATATGCGGCGAGCCGAAAAATTTAACACACGTTTTCTCCGCTATTTTTGGCTATTGCGCTCTCCCAGTTTGTAATATTAACACTTTAAATGTGCACTACCACCTCGGGCAAAATGGCCCCGAAGTTCATTTACCAAAGTCTGCTTTCTCCGTGTAAGAAACGCTCTATTCTAGTTCACTTCACTTCATTATGATCCTTTTTTCTGTTGCTTTACTGGAAATCTCTCGCTTGCATAACTGTCAGGATACGCTCAATTGAGCTTAACTGTTTATTATTTATTTATTTATTTCTTTTTTGCTTATACAGAATTTTTATTTTAAAAAATAATTTTGGGAACATTTTCATATATACAATGCTTTCCCCTCTCTCCGCTTATTAATCACTCAATTCAACCAACGCAAGAGAGAAAAATGTAACAATTGAGAAATCGTGTATTATAAAATACTGACAACTTCCTCTGCGCAGGAGTGTATATGTAAGACAGGGGCGGATCCAGGACGGACTTCTAGGGGCGAGGTGGGTTGTAATACTGCTACTTAGAGAGCTACTTTAAAGAGTTCCAAACTCTGTGATGGGTTTTATTTATATATATAAAATAAGAAAGTTTCCTCGATCGCCCCATCTGAATCCGCCACTGATGTAAGACAATATTAGAGCATATAGAAGAAGGATTTATGAACTGTAACTATGAATGTACTGTATATCGTTGAATACTGTCAATACGTGCACACCTAGTCTGTTAAATTTACAATACAAGGTTCAGTTTCAAGTCTTGCAATATTCTGGTACACAGCATATCTGTATTTATTAGAGGACAATGAAAGCATACTAACGTTGAAACTACAACCCCTCATGTTTGATTGTCTCCAAACAACTTCCTGTGACTTCCTTGATACCACATATTGTCCTTAGAGTGTCAAAGCAGTAAGTTAATGCTGTTTCCACCTCCTACTGGTTGTTGAAGTATCTTAATTTCAGAAAGTGCGCCATAGACCGAAACAGTTAGTAATCCGAAGAGGCAAGGGGGCGCGGTGGCTTAGTGGTATTCACCCCTGGTACGTTGTGTCCCTGATTCGATTCCAGCTCACGCCAAGTGGACTTGTTGGTGGCAAAGGCTATGTGCGTGGGTTTTCTCGAAGTTCTCCCATTACCTCTCCGCTTCCTTCATTCCACTATTTTATTTACTTCTCATCATCACCGTCTTCTTTAGCCTACACGGAATAACGGTAGGACGTAAAACTGAAAGATTTATTTCTTTCTAAAGTGGTAGGGACAGAACTATATGCTGGTGTAGCATCAGTTCGATAACATCCAGTTCCTAAATTTTTTTGTGTTTTTCGAGCCCAGTGTGTGGTTTTGTGCTATAATGTTGCAACAGGCGCGCTTTCGGTTCACAAATGTAGCATGTATTTTGCGTAGTGCAGCACACATCCGTTCCAACTCTTCTGAATAAAGATCGGAACTAATAGTATGACTGTTAGAAACGAATTCGAAGCGAATTACCCTTTCATAATTCCTGAAAGTTAGCTTTTGCTCAACTACTGTTTTTGCATATTCGGAGTTTGGAAAAAGCGCCCACTATTTATGCATATGACAATTTATTTCAGTAAACGCAAATCACTCGGATTTTGCAGCAGTTGTGGGAACACATCCACTCTCCTCTGGGGTCAGCTCATGTGGAAGAATGCGATAGCTTCTGATGGTTTCTCCGAGTTCGTGTAGGTGACGCACTACAGTAGACAGGGACATGATAAGTTGACTTGACAATTATCCTGTGCTGTTGAATAGATTTACCTTAATGGTGTGCCGTATGGCTCCAGAATCTGTTACCTTGAGGCGGCTGGACTTTGGCTGACATTTTTGCAACTTGCACGAAATTTCTGGAACCAACCAATTTGCTGTGATTTACTGTACCTTTCCGTTTGACATGACAAATGTTTTGGGTTACTACAGCAGCGTTATGCCAGAGTTCGAACTAACACAGTAATCGTTCACATATTAGACGTTGTACACTCATCGTCCAATATTAAAAACTTATTGAAGATATTGAGTAACAGTCTCCATGTTAAATAGTCTGCTTGCTACACTATTTCTTGGGCCAGTTTGAACTTGTACTTATGGTGAATCAAGGCGTACACACGCGCCTGCTCTTTGGGTTATGAAAATATTTCAAAACTAATGACTCATTCTAGCAAAATGAAATACTAATGTAAATATATATAATTTTTGGCATCATTCTTATTAGAACACTTATTTTAGGGTAGGAGTCATTAAGTATACAATTTTATATTCGCGAAAAAGGATATTGTCACCACTTACCTGTGGAGCTGGATAGATGGCGAATTCCAGCTTGCTTTTCTTACCATAGTCTTCTGCTATTCGTTCCATTAGCAAACCATTAAATCCCGAACCAGTGCCTCCACCAAAAGAATGGAAGATAAAGAAACCATTAAGTCCAGTACACTGGTCCGCCAACTTACGCAGTCTATCTAGTGCTAACTCAATAATTTCTCTTCCTATAGTGTAATAACCGCGTGCATAATTGTTAGCTGCGTCTTCTTTCCCGGTTATCAGCTGCTCAGGATGAAACAGTTGCCTGTAGGTGCCTGTGCGTACTTCATCTGAAAGTGAAAGCAATAAGCAATATTAAACTCGTATATTCATCTTACAAGGGGCGTATGCGAATCGTGACAGCTAGATATTTATGAAAATTGGTACTCTGACTAATTGTGGATTGCTAATCATCGTGATGATAGTCACTCAGTGGGAAAATGACTTATTTACCCGCTACGTGTAATACATATACCATGCAGTGACCGGATGAGGCTGTGCCGAGTTATACCCTAAAAATACCGGAAAAAGGTAAAAAATGAAAATGTGTGCAGGTAACCTGATACATATGGTAAGGGGACACATGACCAAGAACACGGCAGTAGTGTCACACAAGCAGTGTTGCCACCCAACACAAACTTATAATTTTTTTAAGAGATCGTATATCATTTTATGGCATTAAAATAATTGGAATGAAAGGGGAAAGAAAATAAGCAAAGGCTGTTTATCAGTGTTGTCAGATAAAGGAGATATGAGACTCTAAAGCTGAGAAATTATGGGGCCCGTACAAAGAAACGAACAAATGTACAACAACAATAAGACCACGGAAGGAACTAATGTACAGTAGGGAGTAAACCATAGCATGCACAGCATCTAGTGACTATTGAACTTCATGTTTCATATCGAGTATGAGGCTAGGGCGAGAAATTTACATATTTTGCCATACTATCTATAGTTTTATGTTGTGTGTATTGGTGTATTACGTTAAAATATTTTGCGCCTGTATATTACTGTTAACCTGAATATGGTGTGTTTTGTCTTCATTGTTGTCTCACATGTTAACGTTTCCTATACTTCTGACTGACACCTATCATGGGTCATTAATCTGTGCGAATCGATTGTGAACTATTTTTGTCACAGATTTTTTATATTTCGTGCCACAGTTCTTCTGTAATGTTTTCAGGCGCTGCGCCGTCGTTTCTGTGGTTTGGGAGGCATTCAGGATTTTATGCAGTGTTGCAATCCCAAAACATTTAGTTTTATAGCTTTCGTGAATGGTTCGAGATATCAATTCCTCTCACACATCATTGGAATTGTTGGGCTCTAAGAAGGCTTCCTGATCACATTTTCGCCTTATGTCACATTGGACTTCTTCTTTCTACGGCTACTCTAACATCTGCCCTTTTTTGGGGGGAGGGGAGAGTCCTGTATCAAGCCTGTTTGTCACTGATTGCTTTGCATGCTGTGGTTTACTTGCTATTGTACATTTGTTCCTTCTATGGTCTTCTTGTTGTTGTACATTTATTCGTTTCTCTGTACGGGCTCCATAATTTCTCAGCTTTAGAGCCTCGAATCTCTCTTATCTGCCAAAACTGATAAGTCGCCGTTTGCTTATTTTTTTTCACGTTTCATGTCAATTATTTTAATGCCATAAAATGATATACGTTCTATTTGAAAAAATGTAAGTTTGTGTTGGGTGGCAACACTGCTTGTGTGACACTACTGCCGTGTTCTTGGGCATGTGTCCCCTTACCATAGATATCAGGTTACCTGCACACATTTTTCATTTTTTGCCTTTTTCCTGTGTTTTTAGGGTACAACTCGGCACAGTCTCGCCCGGTCACTGCGTGGTATATGTATTATACTTAGCGGGTAAACAAGTCATTTTTCCACTGAGTGACTATCACCACGATGATTAGCGATCCACAATTAGTCAGGGTACCAATTTTCATAAATATCTAGCTGTCATGATTCGCATATTAGCCCAGTCAATGAAGGTCAAAAAACATCAAAGTTCGGAAAAAATTTGGGTAAAGCTGATTTTCTCTCAAGTGATAGACCATGAGAGGAACATTTTCCCAAAAGTCCCCGCCCCTCCCCCTGGAGCTTCTCCCCCACGCCCCCTCAAAGTTAAAAAATGGGCGTTTTAGGAAAAAGGCCATATCTTCAAAACTAATGGACATATTGACATGCTTCTTTCTTTCTCGTAATCTGTGAAATGTGCTCTACTATTTCGTATTCCTTAAAGTTTTTCATAAACCTAATGGTTTCTTGGCAATTTTAACCTAAAGAGTAAAAAATGAAAAAAATCGCCCGCGCCATTTTGTTTTTCCTCTTATATTTCCTTAGTGAGTTGTGATATGGAAAAATGTGTCAAATAAATCTTAAAGAGCATAAAATTATCTTTTCAACGGTGTATATATTGTGGGGGTTACTCTTAAAATTAGCCATGTAGCGAGGTAAGTTTGAAGACGAGCGGGCTGAAATTTTCGCCTCAAATATCATGGAGGGATAAAATGCATAACACAAAGGAAATGTGTTAAAACAGAAGTGGAGGTGAAACGAACTCCGTTTTGAACATTTAATCCTGAAACTATTCGTATTCTTTCGTATGTCAAAAAAAGTCACCGTAGTGGGCTCTCCAATATTTTTGTGGAAGATTTTAATGACTTGAAAGTTACCAGAGGAATTGAATGTCGAACGGTACACCCCATATTTCCAATGAATGTTTTGTGGATTGCAGGCGCAGATATGCAGCCTGGGTGGAATGGATTCATGGCCTCCGTAATGAGTAGAAGAGAAGATTGTGAGGATACATATATATTAGGAATTCCCTTTATAAACATGGATCCTAGCAATCCATCAACAATTTTCTCTGCTCTCAGTTATGCTGCAGAACAATATCAGAAGCAACGCCGTGCCTGTATTGTTACGTTCGATCAACCATTGTTTTTAAAGGCGGATGAAATTGTAGCGTCAGCAAATCCCAACAGTGAAGTGTCAAAAATTATTCTGAGGCTAGGAGGATTCCATCTATTAATGTTTTTTATGGGTGTTATTGGAAAGATAATGGAGGGGAGTGGTTTGGAAGACCTATGGGCTACAGTTTACGGTAAACTGACTGTGAACCACATTTGAATGGTCACGCATACGCAAGAGCCGTCCGAGCATATAGCCTTACTGCTTGTGCGATTGTTAAAGTGATGAAGAGCAGTTTTCCTGAAATAAATGGCTCTCTTGCATATTTGGAAAATATTTCTAAAGATCTTCTTGAAAAGAGTTTTAATGAACAAGATGTTCTAGAAGAACTAGCTGTTAAAGAAGCTTTGAGCAAATTTAACGATTTCTTGCAGGAAATTAGAACTTTAAGCAGAACAATTAAGCTGTGGGTTAATCTCCTTAGGTGCATTGACCTTATAATGCTGTTTATCTTTGCAGAAAGATCAGGAAACTAGGATTTACATCTGAATACAACAATTCAAATGCTCCCATATTTTCATGCTGCCGGACATCTCCCCTATGCTAAATCGGCCCACTTGTATGCACAAGAGATGTGCAAACTTAAATCAAAACTCACAAATCAAGAACTAGTTCTTTTTAAGGAGAAAGGATTCTTCACTATTAGGCGGAAAGGCAAGTACTGGTCAGGAACGTGGTCTGATATGTGCATAGAACAAGATTTGATGCGACCCATGAAATCTGTTGGAGGACTGACACATGGCCGTGGCATTACTGACAATACTTTTTCAAAATGGATACTTGGAACACCATTCTTTCTCAAAGTCCATGAGGCTGTAGAAGATTTTTTCGGAACAGCAATGCTGTTTAGCGAACAGCACGTGTAACTACGAGAATCCAGAAAGAAGAAAGACTTGCCAGACTTACAGAAGTTTACAGCTTGGTTACAAGAACACAATCCTTTTACAAAGTTGTCTGGTGAACTGATCTCTTTGGCCACTGGGTTTGTTTGTGATGATTTAATAAACTGTGATCAAGCATACGATGTCGGTTTGTCTACCATGAACAAAATTAAAGGTAAAAATTTCGAAGAACTTAAACTGCACAGAAAAGGTGAAGATACGGAAGTCAGCAAGAGTAAAATCAAAAGAGGTCAATATCAATTCTCAACAGCTTTTTAATCGGATATTGTGTGCCTGTGATAGCGCCAGCAAATTAAAGACATATTTCGAATATGAATTGGCAGTACGCCCACCAGCTCTGTTTGACGAAGTTTCTCTTCGAAAAGGTACAAAATCATCCTTGATGAAAGTTTTTGAAGAAGGAATCATCGAAGAACTAATGTAAAGGATGCAACATATATTGTAGACGGAGGGTGTCTTCTTCACCATCTGCTATGGCCATAAAATTGTACCTTTGGAGCTGTCTTAGAGAACTATTGTACACATGTTCTTAATAAATATGGTCAAAAATCTATCGTTGTTTTTGATGGTTACCCTAGTGAGCCTACCACGAAAAATGAAGAACAAAAAAGCGAAAAAATCTTCACAATAATTTTTTGTCAAAACACAGTCTGTGCCACGGGAAAAGACGAGTTCTTAGGTAATAGAAACAATAAGAAGAGATTATCGTTGGCTCTGGAGTCTGAAATCGTGAAACGGGGATTGACTGTAATTACAACATACGAAGACGCAGATGTTGACATTGTAATGACGGCCATTCAACAGTTGAAAACTGCTTCAAAAGTTATTGTTGTAGGATCTGATACTGAGCTGGTAGTCTTACTTACTGCTTTGTCTCCTGAGAAAGAAAGTGCTTCTGTTTACTTCTGTAAAGAGAAAGGTGGTGCGACTCCGAACACACGGTACTTCAGGATCCAAACATTGATTGAAAAGTTTGGAGATTGCCGGCAACTACTTTTGTTCTGTCATGCGTTTACAGGATGTGACACGACATCGTGTTTTTATGGTATGGGCAAATTAAAAGTAATAGATATGCTCAAATCACCGGAATTTCAAAACTGGGCCAGAGTGTTTTTGGATATTTCAAAATCTAGAGGAGAAATATTATCTACAGGTGAAAAATTAGTTTTGGCTTTGTATGATTTGGGAAAATACTCAAATTTGAATGAAGCCCGATACCACAGATTTTTGTCTTTCACAAAGAAAAGTTCACTAAGATCTAACTTCGACCTGGCTAAACTACCTCCAACTTCTGAAGCGTGTAATGAACATTCGCTCAGAGTAGTTTTGCAGATACAGAAATGGTTAGGAAATAAACTTCCTGACACAGAATGGGGTTGGAGGATAGAATTAAAGAAAACGGACGCTCCAAAAAGACATTGAAATCTATTCCCACATCCAAGCCATTTGCACCAGACGAGCTTCTGTACATAATATCATGTTCGTGTAAGCAAGGGTGTAGACAATACTGTAAATGTAAAATAACTAAAATAGATTGCTCTGCAATGTGTGAGCACTGTATGGGCTGTCTTGCGTAAATTCACATTTCTATTCCGGGGAAGAACTTGTAGAATCATCATCCGAAAATTAAATAGTATACTGTATAGCTACGGAAGATTAAGTTGAAAATACTACAGTAAGCATAGGGGACATGTTCAAAATTAAGATGTAAACATAAAAAATGTTATAGATATAATTCCATACTCTAATTGACTGAGGAGATCCAAGGCAAAAAATAGGGAAAGGAAGAGCAAACAAAATATTTCAAATTTTTATAGTTTATTTGTTTATCTAGAAATTATTAGATTTATAAAAAAATAGAAAATAAAATAAAATAATTTTATCACTTTTTAAGAATAAAACAATGTGAAAATTATCAGTGTGTTGAATAGTTTTGGAAATATCAGAAACGCTTATTTTTAAATTTGGAATGGTAATGGGGATAGAGTAAGGGTTAAAGCTTCACAGGGGAGGCAGGACTAAACAAAAATGCTTTTCTAACAATGCAGTGGTTTATTATTTTAAAAAAAGCTTTGTTATTATTATTTTTTTTCTTTCGAAATGAAACATAGTGACTGATATTTGGGACGAAAATTTGAGCCCGCTCGTCTTCAAACTTACCTCGCTACATGGCTAATTTTAAGAGTAACCTCCACAATATATACACCGTTGGAAAGATAATTTTATGCTCTTTAAGATTTATTTGAAACATTTTTCCATATCACAACTCACTAAGGAAATATGAGGAAAAACAAAATGGCGCGGGCGATTTTTTTCATTTTTTACTCTTTAGGTTAAAATTGCCAAGAAACCATTAGGTTTATGAAAAACTTTAAGGAATACGAAATTGTAGAGCACATTTCACAGATTACGAGAAAGAAAGAAGCATGTCAATATGTCCATTAGTTTTGAAGATACGACCCTTTTTCTAAAACTCCCATTTTTTAACTTTGAGTGGGCGTGGGGGGAGAAGCTCCAGGGGGATGGGCGGGGACTTTTGGGAAAATGTTCCTCTCATAGTGGTCTATCACTTGAGAGAAAATCAGCTTTACCCAAATTTTTTCCTTGCAAAAACCTTTATTGACTGGGCTTTACGTCCCTTGTTAGTAGTGAATTGAAATTAAAATTGATGAGTAAGTAGACTTACAGATATTGATTTAATAAGCTTTCTTTTTTTCTTTAAACGCCATGAAATTAATTGTATGTATCTTTCCATACCCAGCTGAAGCATACAATAAGTATCCAAAAATTTAGATATAATAGCTTCAGACCAACTTATTAATACAATATCGGAAAATGAATTCCATCTCTACCGTTCATAATAAAGTTGAGAGATAGAAAATGAAATAAGATAGATAAATAGATTTTCTTTTTTTAAAGATTGATTTTTAGGCGTTTCTTTTTTTCTATAAAAAGTGAGGTACCGAAAAATATGTCATTTATTTTAGAAACAGTCGTACTAGAATATCCCATAAGTTTATTGTCATGTCAGAAGATGAACTTTGGGTACCTCTGGAAACATTAGTCAGTAACAGAATCATAGCAACCATCACCTCAATGTACAGAAGAATCCTTCCCCTGGGAGATATCCATTAATGACAAGTTTCCATTTTGTTGCAGGAATATTTTAATCTGAAAATTGAAGTAGGAAAGAATACTGATTCGTGATCTTCTGCTGAGACATACAGCCCGTGAAACAGCATGAAATATATTTGCAGTGGAAGGGAAATACGCAGTGAGTTACTACATAGCAAAGGTATGGTTCGGAAAATTAACACTTTCGATCCTTGGCTAATGTGACCTTGTTTATTCCAGTATCCTGGTGTTTTTAGGCAGGGAGTAATCTACACCCCCCAACACCCCTCCAAATTTCTTTAACACACCCCTGGATGGAAAAGGAATACTCCCCCTAATCCAATTGTATCAACCAGTATCATATAGGTAATTTATTACATCAAGTTAAAAAAAGTTTAGCGTTTAGGAAAGAAGGCAATATTCTTATTTATTTATTTCGCTTCAAAATACGAAGCGACATCGTTCTCATGTACGGCTTCGAGAACTACATGACCTCATTGTTTCGGGCGATGTTTCGATTGAAACAATTGACAAAACAGACCCGCTCATACCTATCCTCCTGGGCTCCGCGGTCGTTTCCGAGAAAAGAGATTGATGGACAGATGCAGATAACTGAAAGTGGCAATGTCTTGAGCGGTCATTCACCTACCTCCTCCTCAATAAGGAAATATGTGACAATATAGTTATAAGCCTATACCAGATTCAGTTGGTAGGTGCTTTATATGTTTGCTCGCAACTAGAGGGGGAGCTAGGAAGAGCCTGACCCTCCCTTAATTGTTCATGTCCCCTTCAGACCTCAATACAAAATGCACAATTTAGATATTTGTAAGAGAATTTTTAATGACTTGGACCCTCCTAACATATTCATGGCTCCCCAAAGCTCTGTGGCTGGTTTCGAGCCTGCTCTGCAAGTGGTGTATCAACGGACGGACGTTAGAAGGGTGTAGTCAAAATGTTTTTAGAAATGAAGAGATCGATCGAAGTAAGAATTATATATATTTTAAACTGAGTCTAGTGTTATGCAGGAACGCATTTGGCGCTAGCTTAATTTTTTTGTAAAGTATATTTTTTATTCACTTAAATTCATTGAGTGGAACAGGGCTCATAGCGAGTCACTTTTTTAAAACTAAAATTTACTTTTTGTTTCAAGTTGGTCACTAGAAGTTACTTTTTATTAAATTTGTCACAAAAGTTACTTTTTTGAGAGGTAAAGTGACTTTTTCGTGTGATTTATGTTTTGCATTGGCAGTTTTCTAAGAAAAATATAAAAACAAATGGAAAAAGGCAGACACTTGTTACTCATTACTCTTCTGAAAGCTTCAGTACTTGCTGCCAAATTTGAAACAGCTTTATTCTCACTTCAGCTTTTATTCTTTCTAAAGCACAGTGGACGGTTGGTGGATGCTTAAGCTCTCAAGGTGGGGTCGAGAACCCCTCTGTGCCTATTCTTTCGTCTATTATAATATTTTTTTAGTTTTCTCTCATAATAGTTAACGCTCCATTGAACGTTGTGTATGTGTGTCTGTGTGGTTCATCATGTTCGTCTTGTGTTATGCTTCTTGTATGTTCTTCTTAAGAGTAGATGGTGAATTTGAATATTTCACGTTTTTGAGAACTCTTAATGCAAAGTTAAATATAATGTCTGGGATGAAGAAATTCGGAAATAGGCCAGAACTGGTTCCACTTACTCAGAAGCTTTTTACATCTGCTAAGTCTGCTTACCGTAATTACAAAGCTTATTTTGGAAACCTAGGGAAACTCAAAAAGAAGAAACAAAACAACAAACAAAGAGAGAGGTGATGGAGAAGTTGGCAAAGGAAGAAAGAGGCCGAATGAGATTTTGGTCACTTTTTCGTGTGCTTTTGACCATTTTTGTTCACTTTTCAACTATTTACAAGAGACCAAACCACTATGAGTCCAGGGATTATTAAAATTAGGGTATATTAAATAAGACAAAACAGAAAGATACAAACTATTTGTAAATTGAAACACTGGATTTCTGGAAAACAACTAAATCAATGAATAATTTTCTTATGAAAGATATCCAGAGCAAATAACGTAACCAGGAAGGGGTAGAAACGGAGATTTAGAGATGAAATAATATTACAACAATTAACGTTAACAACAGGATTAGGATATTAAAATAAATAATGAAATTGGAACTATGCACAGTATAAATTACTAAACGAATGTGATTACAGCATGGGACGAGGGATTTTTTATCCTAATTAATATTTTGCAAAAATATCACACACTGAAACTTGCTGGGGGTGAATAAATTGAAATAATAGCAGGATTTTGCAAAATAGTTACAATAATTCGTATGTAATCAATTCACGTGTAATTACTGGGTAAAATAATGGAGGTTAATACAGTGAAACTTCTCTTAACGGGTAATCTCTCAATAGTGGACATCTTCATAACAGGACAAACTTTCTTATTCTTCCATTCCATAAATATGTGTGGTGTGGTATTATGAGAGAGAATCTTTCCATTTAGGGACACCTCTCATTTATGGACAAATAATCGTGTTCCACCAATGTCCGTTTTAAGAGGTTTCACTGTATTACTTAGTTTAATAATAATAATAATAATAAATGCTCAAATGTGCGAACTTACTTTATTGAACCTAGCTGATATTATTATTATTATTATTATTATTATTATTATTATTATTAGTAGTAGTAGTAGTAGTAGTAGTAGTAGTAGTAGTAGTAGTAGTAGTAGTAGTAGTAGTAATAGTAGTAGTAGTAGTAGTGGTAGTAGTAGTAGTAGTAGTACCGGTACTAGTAGTAGTATTGCAATAGTTGCGTAACAAAATATACTGTTTTCTTCTTTGAGTTTGTTTAAAAATTATATCACTATTCTGAGAGCACCCCCCCCCCCTTTTATTTTGAACATACCCCCAAGTAAAAATTTCTGGCGTACTTACTGTTTTTAGGTCATTTAAAAAAAATATAACACATTGCTAAGTAATAATAGACGCACTAAAAACATTAAAAACAAGTTTTTGGACTTTAGATTTTATTATGAATATATAATTTGGTAATGTCAGAAGGAGGAGTTCGCTACGCTGCTGTTTGAAAGATGTATTTTTTGAACAAACGAAAAGAATTTTTACAATTGAAAATACTCCCGCTGAGTGTGAAGTACGAGCACTGACAATGGTGTATAATAAGGAGCGAGGCAACAGCCCCGGACCCCGAAGTACGGGGCCGCAGAATTCGGGAGGAACAAAGAGAAAATATATATAAAATGGAAGGAAAAAATAATAAAACGTGCTCAAAATCAAGGAAAAGCAGGTTTATTTTAGAAAATTTTCTTGCGCTGCCCGCCGACTATGGTGGCGCTTCACGGTTTGTCTGTCGACTTTACTTATATGTACGGGGAGAAGGGTGCCGTCATATACTCTCGCCCCGGGCGCTGATTTTCCACGGTACGGAACTGCTCATGCACTCACCTGCTTTTTAAATTTCGAAATCAGGATCTAAATCTGAATCATCAATTTCACCTTCCGAATGGGATCTAAACTGTACTCTTCTAAAATCTTTGATATTTCTTCTATTATATATTCATTTTACTTGCTTCAAACAAGAAAACTTGTGTAAAATTAAAATAATAGTTTTCGAAACAAAATATTCCACTATATTATCGAACGTGCTGCAGTCAAACGAAGAAAGTTGATCACAGCAATCAAGCTGCAAAAGTTCATTTACTCTTCGCTGGATGTCAGGTGAATAGTATTTCTTCAAGAACTGAGTCTCATTGTCAGTAAGTATTTCACCCGGCCGACAACCGACCGAAAACCATAAGTTATATAGAGATTATTACGTTAAAAAACGAGTTGGACTCGGGCTCCGGCGTTTTAGAATAAACATACAAAACGAGTTTGGATCAAAAGTGTTAGTAGCAAATAACTATGACTTGTCTGAAAAAGAATGTATAGGAAGACTTCTCACCATCAACATGGAGGTTGTACGCCAAGCTGTGGAGGCGAATCCGAGCATCATCACTCTCATGTTGACTGGGAGGTGGGTACCTTGAAATCAACCATACAAAGGACATTTACCACTGTTGGAAGATGTACAGACGATATCGAATTGTCGCCGCACAATCTCACTCCTGAGCAGGCACAACGAAGGATGGAATTGTGTGAAGCGCTGTTGAACAATCGCATGGATCAGTGTTTTATTAAACGAAGTGTGACGTCAGACGAAAAAATGAGTTTACCGTCGGACTCCAGACACAAGTAATTAAAGGTTGAACCCAGGCCAGGATGCAGCACTGGAGGTGAAACAGGGCCAGAAGATTGAACGCAAAGTGATGCAAATGTATGCGGGAATTTAAATGGTTCCTGCACTAGAAGCTTGTTCTTCGTGGTCGTACTGTGAACGCCGAGCCTTACTATGAGCAACTCAAACGAAAATGTTAAAGTGTGTCACCAAAATACCCATACTTAATCAACCACAAACATGCTTTCTGCCTTAGGTAGTGATGAGCAAATGCAAGACCAAGACCAAGACCGGGGTAGTCTTGGTCTTGGTCTTGGTCTTGCACAATCAGTCTTGGTCTTGGTCTTGCACTGAAACCCTTGGTCTTGGTCTTGGTCTTGCATGCAAGAGTCTTGCAAGTTTTGCATTTAAGAAATATCAAGCTTTTCATAGGTAAATTTTACTATGGATATAAGGGATAATAAACTCTACAATGCACCAATAGTAATGGAAATACAATGTATGTTTCTAAATGTAATATAGTTTAACTTCGTGTAAGTATGATGATAGTGTACAACATAGGTGATGACCTTTACTTTTTTTAATGGGTTCCCAGGCTTCTCTACTTATAAGATATGCCTAAATCACAACGTTTCGTAATCTGTTTATATTTTTTCCACGTGGGTTCCCAAACTGGTTAGGCTACCCCTGAGACGCATGAAAGAAAATCAAGACGGCACAGACTATTGAAATACCATGAATTGCAAAATTATTTTTACACTCTAAAGGCGTCAGATTTTTCTTTTCAACCACGATTAGCGAATCCTTGTATTAAACAAACTTCGAATTAAATATTGAGATTTCGTTTTACTGATTCCAATATGTACTCTATGGAGCAGAAACATTCACATTACGCAAAAGTGATGAAAAAATTGCAGGCTTTCGAAACATGGGCATGGAAGGGAGAATTAGCTGTGTTGAACGGAAAACGAATGAGAAGGTGTTAATAATATTAGCAGTAGGGGAAAAAAGAATTTTAGATATTGTTAAGAGGAGGAAGAGGAACTGGTTAGGATATTGGCTGAGAAGAAAGAGGAACTTGTTAGGATATTGGCTGAGGAGGAACTGTATTATTGGGGACGTGCTAGAGGATATTGTGTAAGGAAAGAGAGGGAGGGAGCGAAGGAGACTAGTTGAAGAAGGTATTAAAACATACTCGCTACGTCAAGACGAAGAGACTAGCTGAGGACCACCGAACGTCGAACCTTCTCAGTTTCTTCAACTAACTTGTCAATAATGACAGAATAGCTATTATGATGATGATCATATGTTTGCAATATTGACCAAAAAAAGAGAGAGAAAATTAAAATAATAATTATTATTGTCAAACCTCTTAATATTTTAGAATAGTTTGAGTGAAAGCTGAAAACGACTCAATTGTCTATGTTTTTGTGTAAACTCAATTTATACAAATACTTTTGACCTGTATTAGAAATACAAAATAACGGCATGAAATTCCAAGTTATTTGAAGTCTCACTTGTGAATATGGATTACTAGCATCAATTACCCACTTCGTTGGGTTAAACTAAAGTAATAATAATAATAATAATAATAATAATAATAATAATAATAATAATAATAATAATAATAATAATAAATAATATATTTCATTAGTCAGTGACTTTTTACTATTAGTAAAGCGCTCTCTGATATCGGTCATTTTCAATTATTTTTATATTTCTCTTCCCTCCTCCTCAAGTTGCGGAGCTGAATTTGGATTTAAACGGCATCAAAAGTGTCACTCTCTGTCTCAGAGACTCCGAAAACTATGGATTCGGCACTAATATCGGTCATTTTCAATTAACTTATATATCTCCTTCTCCCCCATGTTGCGAGGCACGGCATCGGAAGTGTCACTGTTCATCGCAATGACCTCGAAAACCATGAGTTCGACATTGATAATGGTTATTTTTGATAATTTTTATGTATCTCGTTCCTACCCTAAGTTGCGGTGCTGAATTTGCATTTAAATGGGATCGGAAGTATCACTGTACACCTTAGCGACGCCGAAAACTATGGATACTATGGATACTAATATATAGTCATTTTTTATCATTATGATGTATCTCCCTCTCCCCCAAGTTACGAGGCTGAATTTGGTTGTAAACGGTATCGGAAGGTCAGTATTCAACTCAGCACCTTGAAAACTATGGATTCGACACTCCTATTCGTCATTTTCGATCATTTTTATGCCTCTTCCCTTCCCTCCGCCAAGCTACGGGGCTGAATTTGGATTTAAAGAGAATCGGAAGTGTCACTGTTTATATATCCCAGCGACCCCCAAAACTATAGATTCCATTTTAATATTGGTCATTTTTTATCATTTTTAAATATATTTCCCCTCCCCTCCCCTAAACTTCATCGTCAATAGGGATGAGCACGAGACGAGTCGAGACAGGATTTTCCTAACAAAATTCGAGTCGAGACACGGCTCTCCCAATAGAGAAATATATATTTTTCGAGTCGAGACATCACTTTTACAGCATATTTTCGAGACGAGACAGCCACAAATCTTGTCTCGTGCGCATCCCTAATCGTCAAATTGATATGGCAGAAACCATCTCAGGTCCGATGCTCATCTACGTTGTGGTTGGGTGGTTCAAGAGTTATTAAATTTTATTTATTTTTGTACATTTTCCATCCCCTTCCCTTCCCTAAGTTCTACCGTCAAAGTAATTTGATAAAAACACCCCAAGTCCGAACCTCATCTATGTTGAAAATTTGATTGAGATCGATCGACTGGTTCAAGAGTGATGAAGTCACAAAGACAGTCACTTATCCTAGTTCGCACCATCAAAGTGAACTGGCAGATAACATTCCAGGCTTGAACCTCATTTACGTTAAAAATTTGATCGAGATCAGTCAGGTGGTTCAAGAAATTAGAAATCACAAAAATAGTCACTTTCAACTTTATAATATAGATTTATTGTTGCAGTATAATGTTATATCGCTCAATCCTCGATGTGCCGTATACCTAAGGAGGCTAAAAGTTATGTTAATAAACAGTTATTCAACATATAAGCATCCTCCCATGAAATCAAACTTGCGGTCACATGCACTAATGTTTTGTCAATGTCATGATATTAATTTTATGAGCACACATTAAAAGTTTCCAACTGATGCTTGAGTCTCGGAGGCTAGGCCATATCCATGTAGTCGAAACCTATGGGGTACGGTATTACCGATGTTCATTGCTATATTTATCTTCATTTTTGGAAGAAGAACACCACTAATATGCTTTGAAATGAAATGAAGTATCTAGTTTAACGTCCCACGGTTATTCACCAAGACTAAGGGAGAAGGTAATGATTAGAAATAACTGAAATGATGGAATAAAGAAAGTAGGAGGAAACGGAAAAACGAAGAGAAAATCCACGTAAACAGTGTTTGTCTATCGAAAAAGCTCACATGGCACAAGATGACACTCGTGTGGCTTGCAAAAAGTAATATCTGCAGAAAACGCTAACAACTAATTAAGAAACACATACTGTAGCTATATGCTACAGGGGCAGATCGACTCACACGGATTGCATAAACTACTGGGAACACATCCACTCCAGCAGCATTTTCAATGAAGCCAAGAAATCCATCTCCTTCTTTTTTTACATTCTATAAAAAATCAAGTAGTGCCGGTACTTGTGCAAGACTCTTGCGCAAGAGTCTTGGTCTTGGTCTTGGTCTTGCAGGTATGGTCTTGGTCTTGGTATTGGTTTTGCGTGCAAGACTCTTGCAAAAACTGCAAGACCAAGACTCTTGCGATCATCACTAGCCTTAGGTGTCATGTCACACAAGAAAACTTCCGTGGCTTTGATGTTGAACTGTTACCACATCCAGCGTACAGTCCTGACTTAGCACTTCAGGTTACCACCTGCTTCTTTGTGGTAAAACGTTCGGTAATGTGAGTAATGTCTGGTGTGGGGCGCAAGTGTTTTTCGAGTCGAAGTTCAAGGAATGGTATACACAAAACATTTGCAATTTGGCAGAAATATGATTGTCCACTATGGATTATAATGGTTCGTATTTTGCAGGGAAAAGTCTCTTCCACATTACTCTCTTGCGCTTTTATTTTCCATGTGGTGTGTGTGGCAGGAAACTTATGAGAAACCCTGGTATAATCGTAAGCGCTAGTAATAAGATATAGTAAAACAACGAAAACAATTATGAAAGCAGTGACATAAACTTCCATGCTTCTATTATAATGCGAGAAATTCGCAACTGGTTAGTTATTATGTCATACATTAGCATTTTTTCATACACAACAATAGTCTGGATACATTAAAAAGCTGTTACACAGTTTTTGTACACACTTCTCGAAATCCTTTGGTGAGTTCAGTTATTGTGAACCGGCAGATCCTCCGTCTGGACACTAGGCCTTCCGTTGCAATCATCGTCATCAACATTTGAATGCCCTTCTCGAAACTTTTAACACCATTACCCGAGCTTTCTTTCACTCATTACTGTAGGTCCGTAAATGACACAAAAGTCCAGATGAATGTCAGCAACGTTAAGCCCTTTGGCGTTTGAAAATCGTATGACGTATCTCAATTCGTATTTGGCGTGATTTTGTATTATGGCAGCCATTTCACCTTACTGCTACTCTTTCAGAAGCATATTTTTAAATCACGCTTGGCCCTTCTTATAGGAGCTAAATACGCAGTTCTGGTTAGTTGGAGTTATCAGTTTCTTGCCCTGTACCATAAATATAGCAGAAATCAAATGACTGTTACTGGTGGTCTTCGTAGCTGAGCATACTAGCGCAATGAGCTAGTAATTATAATTGCATTTGGTGTGGGTTCAAACCTGAGCCAAGGATTTTATTATTTTTATATAAAAATAATACTCAAAAAGTTATTTACTTACCTTACATGTGCAGTTTTGCTATACGATCCCACTGCATAAATAGTAGTAGTGGTAGTAAGAGTAGTAGTAGTCGTAGTAGTAGTAGAAATGGGTTAGAAGCCCCGCGGGGCTCGTTTTGTTCCACCTTGACTGCCATGATATAAAATTAACCTCAACTGCTTTTTCAATGTTCTTCTTCAATTCCAACAAAGTGACAATTTTCTTCTACTGCTACTATAATACACAATACATACACCAGAAGGTTTGGACAATCGCAAACTGCAACTAATCAGAAACGTGTTTTAGTTTTAGTTTCTATGGCTAGGGTCGAGGGTGAAGAAAAATATGCTGTTCAGAAGATGCTGTCTACAATGCAGTGAGAAGAGTTGGTCGGTGGGTCACAGTAAATCATGGTGGTTCGAGGCGGGTCACGGTGGGTGGTGGGTCGCAGTGGGTCACATGGTGATAACTGACGACCCACTAACCCACTCAGAAAACTCGATCCACTTGACCCCTCGACCCACTCTAACTATGGTGGAACACGTCTAGTACCTTGATTGTTGATATTACTATTGTTTCGTGAAATCAATTGCCATTATGTAGTTTAAACTTTGAGATAAAACCCCTATAGTTTGCTCTTTCTGCCCACATATATACGCGTATATATAGGGTGTCTTCATCGCCGTCGTGGTCAAGTCGGAGAGTACGTGGCTAGTAATCCAAAGATTGGTGGTTTGTATCCCCGCCCACCCTGGGGTACATTTTTTTACTTGTCTAAAGTAATGTAAACACATTACGCATATAGGCGACTTAGCATATTTTGGGGGAGTAAATTTGTGGTTCATTGACGCTTATGGCATGGGGAACATACCTAGAACATACTAGGGGCGGACATAGACTGTGACTATCACTTGCGATCCATATAATTTCTCTCGGACACATTCCCATGTGCCTGGGTGAACATGATGGGCATATGCCTGCTATGTAATTGTGCTGTTAAGATCCTTAACTTTGTTTTCATCAAATTACCGGATTTAAAAGAATCTTTGCTTTGAAGCTCTACAACGAGGAAAATTCAATAGAGAGGAAATAAAACATTAAGCTACCAGAAACAGACTGTAAAAAATCGTTGTGTTATTTCCTATGCTTATGTGTTAACACGATCGCATTAAAATATAATACAAACAGGTGGTTAGAACAACTCACTCGCCATTTGGAGTTGTGTGTCAAATGTCGGTAGTTGAAATGACACATGCGTGCGTGTTAAATTAACCCAAGTGTAGAATCTTCGGTGTTGTTTTCTGCGTGATTGCCGAATATGTTGGGCATCTAATTAGTGGAGTCAAATTACCAAAAAGTAAAGAACAAATTAGTAACAATCTGAGAATTGGTGCAGATCTTAGAAATAATGTTCTAAACAACATACTAATAGTCCCCTGAAATCCCAGGTGACCTTCGTCACCATATTGGAAAATGGTCGCTGGAAGTGTCAAATTAACAATATCCAGTTAAAAATAACAATATCTTCGCTATGGTTGAACATAAAGAGATAAACTTAGTGTCGTTTTATAGAACATAGATAACAATATTTTTTAAAGAGAAACAATTTTTCATAATTCATAACAATTTTTGCAGGTTTTGGAAACATAACCTTACCATTGGGTTTCTCTTCGAACGAGGATGTTGTTTAATATGTCACACAACCATGTTGCCATTTAAAATAAACAAGTTGATTTCAAGATATCAGTTACCAAGATGACAGAGGACAACCTTAAACACGTCATAATGTTTTCCCCCTTGCACCACCATTGATCCCAATTGACTTCGGATTGACTGTATTTACAGTGTCTCAAATATTTAGCCCGGTTCACATTTTGTATTTCACTTAACAAAATATTATCTTTCAATTATTTCGGACATCTGGACATTTTCCAATATGGCGAACAAAGAAGTTGTGGAATTTTAGTATGTCATTTAAATAATCTTTATCAACATCTATGTCAAATTTTAACTTGTTAATAATTACTTCCTAAGTTCAATAAAATTTTAAATCAGTTTGACGGTAGTATTCAGAATTTTAGAATTTAGAGCTAAATATTTTTAAAAGTTTGCATTTTATGAAAAATTATTTCTCTTTAAAAAGATTGTGTTATCTATGTTCTATAAAACGACACTAATTTTCTCTCTTTATGTTCAACCATAGCGAAGGTATTGTTATTTCTATCTGGATATTGTTAATTTGACACTTCCAGCGGCCATTTTCCAATATGGCGGCGAAGGTCACCTGGGATTTCAAAGCACTTTTAGTATGTTGTTTAGAACATCATTCCCAAGATGTGCACCACGTTCCAGCTTGTTACTAATTCGTTCCTTTCTTCATGAAAATTTGAGCTTCATTTACTGCACTATAATTATAAAGGCAAGGCTTATGTACTGAAGCTACAGACAAACACAGTAGAAAGAAATGCACAAACAAATCCAGGATACGCAAAATTTCAACATGCAAACCGCACGATGTGTTTTCAATTGTTTTACATTATGTTTCTTAAGAAATCTGTCAACAGGGAGGAACAACATCGTATTACTGTGTCACTTCTACACTGCACTAGAGCTCACCAGTGAACACCGGCGACTGTGGTTCAAAGAAGGCGGAAAACAAGTAGAATCACGATTAAAAGGAAAACATATTAATGTTATAAAGATATAGGTAAGAGTTTCCTATCATTCTTGAACAAGATGTTGGTGAAGGTTGTGTTTCGCACTATCAAGAAATACTTCACAATAAATGTTGGGGAGGACGACAAAAATTTTTATGAAGATTTTCTATATTAAGTGTTCTGTAGTTTACTATTCTTATTTTAACATTAGAATCTTCGGTAAGCGTAAGCATGCACACCACATGGTTTTCCAACACAGAAAAATGGTTTCATCAACACCACACACGAAGTTATTTCAACACCAAAATAGGTGTCTTAGTAACACAGAAGTGGAGTCGAACTAACACCAAAAACGGTGTTAATCTGGTGGTCTTGAAATTAACACCAGAATAGTGTTACTTACATAGCTTTGACCTTGAATTATGATACAGATTGTGTGTTGCAATAATAAGAAAATGATGTTGAAGTAACACAGTGAGTGTGTTATATTGATACCTAACATGGTGTAATATTGACGCAAAATAATTAACACACTACACACTGTGTTACTTTCTTCGTGTTGGTGCAACACCGACACAAGTATCAAGTAACACTCAACACTTTTCTCCACGCTATCGACCCTGACATGGTGTCGAATCAACATTAAAAATACTAACACAGAACCGAATTTAACACCGGTTGTGTGTTAAAAACGTAACACCCGCTGTGTTAAACGCCAACACCTCGGGGTCTGTGTTGAACTAACACCGCATAGTGATAGTCACGCTGGAACCACTGCCCTGTGTTAAAATTGAGTTGAATTAACAAAACCATTTTTTACTGTGTAATACTTGCAATCGCGGTTTGTATTTTCCTTCCCATCTGAAAGCAAGTCGGTCGGATAGTTCAGTTACGCTAGAGATTAATTTGAATATCGTTACAGGAGATGAAACTACATGGTTACCGAAAGTTGAATTTCTGTTCTCTATATTAATATAAATTAATATAAATAATTTATCTGATAAATAATTAAATGATTAAATATCTGAAAATATCAAATAATACTTTCGACTTTCAAATATCTAGGATCAATCTTAACAGACCAAAACCTTATCCGCGAAGAAATTAAATGACTAAAAGTAGGGAATTCGTGCTATTAATTAGTTCAAAACATTTTGTCGAGGAATTTGAAGCTTAAAATATATCAAACGATCATGCTGGTTGTGCTATATGGTTGAGAAACAGGGTCGCTTACTCTGAGTGAAGAACATAGACTAAAAGTATTTGAGAACAAGATCCTGAGAGGAATATTCGGACTCAAGAGGAACGGGAATGGAGAATGGCGGAAACTTCATAACGAGGAACTACATAATTTATACGGTTTAATAAGCATTGTTAGGGTCATCAAATTTAGGAGGTTCAGGTGGACAGTTCATGCAGCCAGAATGGAAGAAAGTAGTAACGCTTTCAAAGTCTTAACTGGAAGACCAATCGGAAAACAATCATTTGGAAAACCTACGCGCAGATGGGAGGAAAATATTAAGATGGATCTCGCAGAAATAGAAATAGAAAGTAGAAACTGGAACCAGTTAGCTAAGGATAGAAGTCAGTGGTGAGCTTTTGTGAATGAAGCATTGAACCTCCGGGTTCCATAGGCCATAGAGTTAGTTAGTTAGGCAGATAAATAATTAAATAACAACCACAGTTAATTTAATAATAGTGATAAACATTACACTAACTTGCATTTTTTGCCTGAAGAATATGTGATAACTAGTTGTAAAACATTTACTTTCTAAAAAAGTTTTTATTAAAGTACGGGACAAGAATAAACGACCAGAATCGCTATTAGTTTTAATGGCATTTTTAGTCGTTTATTCTTGTCCCGTACTTTATATTTTTAAGGGGACCAAAAATTTCAGTTTGTAAATTGGCCCTCATGGTTCACGTTACTCCACTGATTCAAATCACATACAATTCTTTTCCTTTATAACCTTATATTGAACAATCAATATAATATTGCCCTATTTCAATCAATAGAAGAAAATTCACATTTCTCAAAGTCTAGAGTAAATTGTCATTATTTGGGAAATTTGTGAGAATTTGTGAGAATTAAACCTGTCATGTCATCATAAAAGTTCCAAAATTTTACAAAAATAAAGCACTGAATTACTTAATTATCCTTAATTCATTTAAAGTAAGAATTCTGGTCAAACTGTTATAACCACACTTACCAATAACAGTTGGTTCGAGATCTATCATAACTGCTCTCGGAACATGTTTAGCACCTTGTGTTTCACTGAAAAATGTGTTAAAGCTATCATCAGCTACAGCTTTATCTGAAGGCATCTGACCATCAGGTTGAATTCCATGTTCCAAGCAATACAACTCCCAGCATGCGTTTCCAACCTGGACACCGGATTGACCAATATGAACAGACAGACATTCACGCTACAATGTAACGAAGTTAAAAAAATATAAATAGTCATACATTAAATATATAAGAAATTTATAATAGAACAGATGTAGATTTTAAAACATGTTTACGTTTTCTTTCGCTAAATATTCTTTTGTTCTTTCTTAAAATGAATTTCATATTTCTAATAAAATCTAAGAAACTCAAAATGTTCCTGTGCATAAACAAAAACTTCTTTATTAACAACGAAAAGCATCCCCTGTTTACCATCAAATGAATCTATTCAAATTTGTAAGTTATTAATAAAGAACAATGATAGATTTATCTTGAATATTCATATTTAATGAAAGTACATTTGTTAAGAAATGCTACCTAAATACCAGGTAACCAAAAAAATTTCTTGCCGTTCTAGAGCGGTGATAAACAAAGAGCAATACAGTGGACCGTTCGTACCTTTAGGTTTCGAAGTAATCTCCATCAGCATCCAACACCTTTTCCCAACCTTTCTTCAGCTGCACAATACTCTGGTGATAAAACTCGACTGTCGTGGAGGTAAAGAAATCCGTGAGTGCGTTCCACAGGTCTCCCTCATTTGTGAAAGATCTCTACGGAAATGGTAGTCGAGGGAATGGAACAGGAGGGAATGGATCTGTTGGCTCAAGCCCGGTGAACATCATGCATGGCACAGTGTCTTCCAGATCCTGTTTGTCACATGTCTCTCCGTGACCGTGCAGGTAAAGCACACCCTTTTACTGCAACGTACGGTGCATTCTTTGCAACTGCTGACAGTAAGGGCCAGCAGTAATGATCTGATCAGGTGGAAGGAACTCGTAATGCACCATTTGCCGACAATTCCACCATACAGAGAGCATAACCTTTCATGGCTGTAAAAGTATCTTGAGGTGTGAGGAACAGGGTCATATGGCGACAACTAATGTCTTGTACGCTTAGAAGTGTCATAGATTACCCCCTTTCCGTCACCGGTGACCTAGCGATCGAACATGGGTATGCTCAGCTGCCGAGTCAGCAAGGACAAACAGATTGTCACTTGCTGTTCCTTGTTGGCTGCCAACATGTAGGTTACCCACTTGCTTAACTTATATGATTTTCCTATCCCATGCAGGTGCAGACTGACTGTTTCAGTGGAAACATGGAACCTTTTGGCAAGTTTATCGCACGTTAGATCACTTCTCCTCGAGTCTGCTTCCAAGGCCTCATCATCCAACACATGTGGTCGTCCACTGCGAGGCTCATCTGGAAGGCTCACATATCCCGAACGAAATTTCTGGAATCGATGCTTGGCAGTGCGTTCGTTCACGGCATTCTTCCCAAATGCCTGGCAAATGTGGCGACTTGATGTGGCAGCTGACAGGGTGGCTTTAAAGTCACACAACATACATACGCGAACAAGCTGCTTGGATACCTCCATTTCTCTTCGACAATGGACGAGTTGTGACTGCTGTATGTGCAACGTGCCTGTGCTATTGAAGGTCGATGGTCAGACTAACTCATGATTGCTTGGCAGCCACGTGCATCATTTCGTTTCCTCTCTGTAAGCGCATGACTAATGGGCGTCAAAAACGGCACGAACTTTTTTGCCTGGCACCTGGTATTGTATGCCCAATATCAGAAACCCGCTTCAGATTGAGAACTTACCCATTGTGGCAAACAAGTTTTGTCTTATTTAACTTAAATGAAGAATTCTACCCAGAACTGAGCTATTTTAATGTACATAAGTATTAAGATTCAAACTACACTATGTGTAAATATTAGATATCTTACAGAACTGCTATGTCCTTCCGTCTATCGACGGGGACCAGAGCAAAATTGGTAAGAGATATCGACGCATGGTTTTTATAAAGTACATTCACCGTCTCAAGAATAGATTCCATCTCATTGAGTTAACACTTTATTCAACCGAGAAGTGGTTTAAATCAACCACTTCCGATTTCAAATTTGATTGTCGTTGAATGAAAACGGTAACGCATTGCAGTGGTGCCCACCCCCCCTTATGTCCATGACGCACCCCCCCCCCAATTGTCCACCCGTAGGTGTTCTTCCATGAAAAAAAATCTCCTTTTCGATTAATTTTTACACTCCCTCAAACATATTTATACAGATTTTTACCCCCCCCCCCAAATATTTCAATGACGCACTTTGCGTCATAACCCCCCCTTGTGGGCACCCCTGACGCATTGTGACAAGCAGTTTATTGGGATCGATTACATTACTTCATTAACCCTCTATTCAAATCGAAAGTAAATTAAATTAACCATTTCCGGTTTTAACGTTGATCATCACAAAGCGAAAACGGTAAGGGATAGTAACAAGAGGTTTTCTGGAATCAATTTAAAGTTTCAACAGCAGATTCCATCTACTTCGTAAACCTTTATTCAAACCGGAAATGATGAAAAATTAACAAGTTCAGGTTTTAACGTTGCTTGTCATATAATACAGCAGAAACTATCATAGATAATGAGAATAAGTTTTCTGAAATCTATTAAATACCCAGAAGAATACATTCCAAATGTACCGGTATCTTGTTAAGACTGAGTGTGGCTATTACTTCCGGTTTTAACATTAATTTTCTTGAAGCAAAAATGGTGAAAGATAGTGAGAAACACTTTCTTGATGTGGATTGAGTTTTACAAGAATATATTACATTTCAGAGTTGATTCCTCTAATCAAGACAACCAGAAGTTGTATAAATCTACAACCAGTTTCGGCTATATCTTTGTTATCCAAGGTGGACAAAACTTGGAAGATACTACACAGAACTACACAAAATGATAAGATCGTGGCTTTTGTCGTGGAAGTCATTTCCTGTAAACGCAAAAATCCTATTTACTTTTCTAGTGTCTCTTCATGTGTTCCTTTTCCCTCCCTCCCTCTTTCTCTCTCTTTCCCAGCTATGCCACGACGAAGATGATTCTATCCATACCCATATTTCTGCACGGCCGAAGCTGGAAAACGGCGAAAAAAAATTTGGGTACCGTAAAAAAAGAATAATGTATTTATAAATGTGCAGATTAATTAAGTGTGGATGGTGAACTAAAAACTAACCTCGTAAGCAAATGAAATCCTACTTCATAATGCATTGCACGTAATATAATAACCACAAGCAAATTGTAAACAAAATGACATTAATCATACAAATGAGAAATTCCTATTTCTGTGTTATACGTCCGTTTTGTAAACCTGCCTTTCTTGTATTAGGTGGCTGACGGATCGGTTGAAATATGTATAAAGTACTCACTACACTCTTCGACCGGTCAAACTACGTTGAGGTCGTAGTAGTCCTGGTGTGGAGTCCCAATTAGGTGCAGAGATTGATGATAGGTTCCACAAACGATGGTCCAAACTCGTTCACACTTATGCTTTTACATTTTCACATTCACTTGTCCAGGATCTCTGCCTGTGGTCGCCTTAAATGACGCACGATTACTGGGCACATAGGAGCGTGTGTCAGTATTAGGATTCAACGAATTACAACATCGACGATAGGCACTTCAACATGGAAATACACGCGTTCAACTGTCAAGTGAATATTTTATCTTCAAATGCTCGACTCAAGCAAGGGGAGCTCACTTCATGTAACTACACACACACACACACACACAAAATTAGAACGGCGCACTCAAGTTATACTCACGGGTGGCCTATGGCGATGGACAAGGTCCAGCGTCCAAACGAACTAACGCACAACTGACTTTCGTTTCTTCAATTAACTCTAGCATATAACAGAACGTGGGTGGAAGGAAAAAGTCCCAAAGAGTCCAAATCCAAGGGACAGTCACAAAGAATGCAGAAACCACGTGGGCAGCTTTCTTGTTTTTTTTTAACCATATAAGGTCTTAGGATTGGAGCTAAACGCACCAACACACAGTCAAACATTCCAAACTTGTGAGAGAAGCAGTACCTTTATGTACGAGGTTCATAATAAGTTTGAAATAAACACTGTTTTTCCTGTTTTGATTAAAAATCATAAATGAGCTTTGGATACCGGTGACAATGAATACTTATATTTTAGGTAGGAAAGTTAGGTCAAAAAACAACCGAGAACAAATTGCAATACATTATCGGCTAACGGGTTCTTATGGAAAAATACCAGAGGAAAACGATGGCGAAAAGTCTACCACTCTTCGAGGTGGGGTAAAGCCGCTATGGAGAATTTTCCAACATGGGCGCCATGCGTTACTACTATTCGCAAAGTCGCACGTACGCACCTCCTGGGCAGTAGGGGCAGTAGGCAGTAAGAGTGCATTTCCTGCTGAAAGTAGATCATATGAAATAAGAAATACTTGTGATTAACAGTTAAGAATGAACGACAGAAATGAAAGAGGAGTAATTTTAGGTAAGGTATATTAACTGTCGCAGCTTCTGTTTGTCAATTACTACTGAAGTTAAGTAATTTTCTTCTTTGTGTGTACTATTCTGTAAACCTTTCGGTGAGGTTCGAGTATCCTAATCGGTTGGATGTGGAGATGAATTGACTATTCGACGTCTCTTCAAAGCTTGGCTGCTTAAAGTTTCCGTTAAGTCCTTGAGCAGTGGAAGCTTCAGGTCTTTATGAGTCTGGATGGTACATATGCCCATCGAGGCCCTGTAATAGCTCGCGCTGTTGTGTTCTGAAGGACTTGTTACTATTGCAGATATGCCAAGTTGGATGAGCATACGTTAACTGAAGTCGGATATGCATTTGGTAGATATGTGTTATGGTCTTATAGCTTAAGTGAAAGCTCAGCAGGACTGGAAGCAAGGCTCTGAAGCGTGTTCCTCGTTAGTGACATCGGTAGATGACCTGTTAGATACCAGGAGCACGCCTGAACACTTGATCTCTTATTGTGATTGGAGTCTTGTTCTGTGTAGAGTGAGTTGGATGGGACAATCTTTCGTGTTGTTCTTACAGTCCAGTAACGCTCGTCTTGTTGGCATTGTTTTATTTTGTTCTTCCATAAGCTTGTCCATTTTTCGGTTAGGGAGAGATGGCATCTTAAATACGCTGTTGCATAGCGATGGTTATTGTATTGTTCGAAAATATTTGTGCTGTCTGTAAGGTGGTGACTATGGAATTAAGAGTGCTGGCGAGATCAGCCGTGTAGACGAAATAAAGAGGAGTGGAATGACAAGATCCTAGCAGGACTCAAGCTTGAATCTTCTTAGGTTCGGTAGATGACTGCCGTGGAAAACTCTAAAGGAACTATTGCTTGCGACTGATTGTGTGAGCTTGGTCTGGTAAAAGAGGAAATTCTCCTCCACTAACTTGTGTACTAGGCCATTGTGCCAAACATTAACAAATATTTTTTCTCAATATCCAGGAACCCCTCTAACTTGTGTCCTCCGGTATTAAATTGTTAGATGATGTACTCCGTCACTTTAACCACCGACTGATAATGTTTTCGTAGCGTAGAATGTGGTGCGTGCCGCTGATTCTTTTGCTTCTGCGTAAGAAGAAACTTATGAAGTCTTGGTTACAGTAGCTAATGGTTTTGGTATAACGCTCAATAGTTATTCCGTGTTTTTATTCTTAGTCCTTGGTGTAGTTGTAGCCCTTACAGTTTGCCGGGTGGACACTCCACAATTGATATAAGTTACAACAGTGTCTCTCATCTTCTTCGGGCAGTTGTGTGAGATATGGCCTACTGCATTTCACATAGTTGCTGCCCTGCATGTAATCTGAGAGAGCTCCGGCCGCAAGGAGAAGAATAATTTAATTGGAGCATTTCGTTGCCTTGAAAGATTTCCACTTTCACCCTACAGTTCAGTATCTAGCCAATGAAGATATTTCTTGTTTCAGTTTTTTTACAAGTCTGACAATTAAAAGTGGAGACACTGGCCCTTCTTCCTTATTGTCTAATCGCTCTTGAGCTGGATCACCATCGTTACTGAGAATCCGAGTTTCGTAAGATACTCCTAGATGTATCGAGATGCTACATTGTCGGTTGTAAGTTTCTGTGCCACTACTTTTAGAGGACAAGCTGTTTTCGAAGCTCTGACGAATAGGAGTATTTCTTCTGGATACAGAAAGTGTATATATATATATATATATATATATATATATATATATATATATATATATATATATATATATGTATATATATATATATATATATATATATATATATATATATATACAGATGGTGATCAGAAAAATGGAAACACCTGAATGAAATTGCAACTTACCAGATTGATATGGTGTCGGGCAACCTTTCGCCTTCAGAACAGCCTTGATGTGACGTGGGATGGAGGCATAGAGATCGTGAATGGTAGAAAGTGGAATTTTACACAATTCCTCGTGCAGGGCATCGGCCAGTTCTGTGAGAGAGGATGAAGGTGGAAATCGTCGCCGGAGTCATGTTTCCAAGACGGACCACAGATGTTCAATTATGTTGAGATCTGGGTATTGGGCGGGCCAGGGGAGGTGTTGAAATTCATCCCGATGTTCCTCAAACCACAACGCCAGCTGTGTGAATGCGTGCATTATCATCTTGGAAGATGGCGTCATTGTCCGGGAACAACATCCGGACCATAGGATGCAAGTGGTCTCCTAAAATTGCGATATAATCGTTGGCTATGATTCGTCCGCTAAGTGTGACCACAGGACCCAATTAAAACCATGATATGGCGGCCCACAGCATCACCGAGCCGCCGTCATGTTTCACAGTTGGGCGGAGACACTGCAGATCATAAACTTCTTTGGGCGTTCTCCACACATAAACACTGCCCGTGGTTGGGAATAGGGTGAAGGATGACTCATCCGACCATATCACACGTTTCCAGTCCTCAACAGCCCAAGTTGCATGGTCGAGGCACCATTTGCGGCGTGCGAAAGCGTTATGGTCCCTGATGAGCGGTTTGGCCCGTGCAACACGACCCCGTAAGTTCATGTCATGTAATTCGCGGCGGACTGTGATTGTAGAAACAGGGTGGGGGAGGTGCTGATTGAGTTCCTCCGTCACTTGCTCGGCAGTGGCACGACGGTTGTGCGTGATAATGCGCTTTAATACCCGGCGTGACCTGTCACTCATGATTTTCTTCCGCCCACTGTTCCGCTTCCCCGATGTGGTTTTCCCGTGTGTTGTGTAGGCCGTCATCACCTTCGACACTGTCCCACGCGACACACCTAACATAGTATGCACTGCCGTCACACTCACTCCACATAACCTCACACCAACAATTTGCCCTCTTTGAAACTCTGAGAGGTCTTCCATTTTACACTACCTCCGTCTGCTGCAGCCACTGGACACTGCTGTTCCACTGCGCCTGACGTAGTATGGAGACCGACCTAACACACCACCACCAGCGGTTCGGCGCTGCGGGCGCCACGACACCACTGCCAACCCATACATGTGACGTGTTGCCAACTACAGATGTTTCCATTTTTCTGATCACCATCTGTATATATATATAGGTAACATCGAGCAGACAAATTCTTCACCATTTGATTCTTGTATTGAGCTCCGTATATGTGTATAATAGGAATCTTTTAGGAGAAGATGTGAGGGGTTTCTTTCGTTTCTCTTCTTTGTACTGGTCTTCTTTGATGGATGTTTTTGTTCTAGTATTAGAAGGCGACGGTGCGATCTGAATTTTGAATTCCACTAGCCAGGTTACCGTCTCTGAGTCTGGTCACTGCTTGGTATTCCAGATACATTGAAAAATTGATGTAAGTTCTTTCCTTCATTAGCTCCTTCCTTCCGCTGTGCAATTTTTGGCTGCTTAGACATCTATCGGTTCCACTGTTTGCATTTCGGATGGTTAGGTAACATTGTTGGCTGTTTATATTCCCTCTATACTTTGCTGCATGAGGGCAACAGTTTATAGGATGGATGGGGCTGACTGCAGGAGGAGGGATCTGTTAGTTCTAGTGCAATGGCGATTATCGCTTGGAGTTTTTATGACGTCAGTCGGTTAATGTTACTTGATAGTACAACTGTGTGGTACGTCGGCACCGTGTACTTGAGCTCGATTGTCGATGGCGCCTGTACATGGCGGTTTTCTTGGTTTTGTCAGCTTGGATGCCATTAGAACACTTTTCTAATGTTACGCTAGCTCTAGGAATGGACATCCTGGCTGAAGTACCCCTACGTTGACGTGAACTTGGTTCTTTTAATTGACTGTGCACCCTGCTTACTGACAATTTTTAAGATGATTTTTTGGAAAATCTTTCAATTTTACATTACACGGTTATGCCGTGTAGGATAAGAGAGACAGTAATAATTGGAATGAATGAAATGGTGTAATAAAGGGAATAAAACTGAGACCCCCCCCAACACACGATTTCTCAACTACAAATCTCACTTGACGCGAGCTATGATCGATCCAAGAACTCCACGCATCAGGTGAACTTTTCTTTCAGTACTGGTGTTATGTACAATTTCCTTTTTTATTTTTAATATTTTTTGTATCCTATAGTGAATTATTTGAAGAAAAAGAAAAATCTACTGTTCAAAGCTTCTGCCCTTACATTAACTAGGATTAGTGTGCTGTAATCAACTCTATTTAACTCTTTTTAACTATCAACTCTATTTAACGTAATGGAGACAACGATGAGATGGATGTTGGAAACGAAAATGTGCGTAGGCAGTAGTAACACAAAAACAAAATTGTTACTATTACTGTTATGTTGTACGCGTATTTTCGTAGTGATATAATGTTGATACTCATGTGTGGTACTGATATTAATGTTGCTATTTATCTTACGTATGTGGACCACCTGCTATTACATTCTACTGTGCTATAAATTTTTGTTCTCATTACCCGATATATGCAACCCACTGCGCAGTACTGTCTCACTGGCTGCCTATACGAACGGTGTTTGAACCTTTTCTGCGTGTTATCCCATCTTCGTGCATTGAGATAAATCTGCGTTTTTTTCGCATATGGGTGATGTATGCATCCAAAGCAAAAACACGTATTTTCTGTTTTCGTTTCTTCTTTCTTCCTGCTTCTTATCACCCTTTTCGCTCATTTCCGTAACACATTGTGACAATATTGTACAAGTGATTGATCCATTTCCGGATGTTCTGCTCTCTTCTCATGGGTGCGTTTTACCTCATTGAGTTGCATCGACTAGGGGTAGTATTTCGTACATTTAACCTTTTCCGATATCTCTTGTCGTTCTCGCTATATTCCACATAATCTCATTTTGACCCCATTTTTATGCCCCTATTTGACCCTTTCAATGCGCTTGTTGGCCGATAAAAATAATACGTGTCGCTTCTTTTTCAATGTTCTTTATGTCTGTGCAATCTTATCAGAATCGGTGTGTTACACCTGGGTACCCTGCCTTGTGAGAATTTTATGTAATATTAGTAGATATATTTACTGTTCATATCGTATGTCTTAAATATGAAGAAACCAATGTGTACAACACACGTTAAGGTGAATAAACTCAATTTACATTATACCATTATAAAGATCATAATTATTTTACTTGATTGTGATGAAGTCATACGAATTGAGGAATTGAGACACAGATAAAATTCAATTTACCAGTAGCAGTAAGCTTTTAATTAAGAACCAAACTACGTTTTTATAAATTAATCATGCCTTTCTGAATTGTCCCATATTGACTTATGTACCTACGAATATTCAGTGCACAAGGAAATCAAGTCCACTTTTTTTGTCACTTTGGACATACTTCATTTTCAAGACATCTATCTGAAGTTCCTTTTAGAACTCAAAAGAATCGTGTTGAAACATTGTATGTAAGTTTTTTAATGCACTTAAGTATACTTTTTTTTTTTTGTCACTACTTTGGCAATTGAACTTGATTCCCTTGTATTGTGGCCTGAACAGTGTTCGTAGGTTTCGTTATGAAAATTTTCCTCAGCTAACACAAAATTTTCCCTTTTCTTACCAAATTTTCCCTTAGTTTGTTAAGTGTCTAATTTCTATGACAGAAGTTAAATTAGCTATAAAAGAAAATATCAGTCACATTTATTTTGTACACCTACTTTTTGCTTCTATTTTTTCTCACCTCTTCCTTTCCTTTTCTTTCTTTTTTTTTACAAAAAAAAACACAAATATACCGCCAACAATGGGTGCAAACTATTCTACTTTGAACACACACACAATTGCTAATGTATTTGTTTATTTCTGAAGAACAAAGAAAAATTTAAGCATTCATGTTCATCAATCAGTCAGAACGAGAATTTCCCTACATTTTCAAGTTTAATGAAAAAACTTCCTTTTCTCTTTTTGCTATATTTACCTCAAAATTCCCTAGATTAGGGAAATTTTTCTCAAACTACGAACACTGGGTCTGAACGCCCCATATAAATGAAAGGAAAATGTAAGAATTCTAAAAGCAATTTATAATAATGATTTTTACCACGACAAGGCAATGAAAAAGCATAAATATAAACATAAATTATACTCACCATTGTTATTTACTCTTCGTTTATCTCCAATCACGAACAAAACTAAATTAAAGTAAAACAGAGTATTTTAATACGCCTCCCTTCCTCGAAACAGTTTACAAGGTTTTAAAACCCGTCCCTTAGTCGAAAACGATCAGAAGCTTTTGAAACCCGCCCTTCCTCGAAGCAGTCCCCAAGCTAATTATTCATTTGAATTGATCCCATGGATATGACAGTTAATTAATTGTTTATAATTGCCAATCAACACAATTGTTAACAAAGATAATGATTTTCTTTCGACGCATTGCTTCTGTTTCATGAGTAATTATACAGCAGAGATAGAAAATACTTTTACTCTACCTGCTAGATGAAATCAATATTTTGTGGTTGATCTATTTTAAAGAAAAAAAAATAATTGCTCCTGCATACCACCATCTGGAATCTAATTATAATCAGAATATTGTGTCTTATATATTTATAATAAATACTTATATTTATTAGGTTGAAGTTTGCCATACTTTTACCACGTAGACTATACAGAGAGAAAGAAAATGCTATAAAATCTGGCAGTTTAACGTCCCACGATTATGCTATTTAGGTTAAGGGAGACGGATGATTAAGACAAGAGAATGATGATGGAATGAGAATGTAGGCGGAAAAAGAAGTATCCCGAGAAAACACACGAACACGATGTTGTTTGCCACAAATTTACTTGCCCAGGATAGATCTAGGTACTCTACACACCAGTAGTAAATGTTCTATTACTAAACCACCGTGTCCCTCTACTGAGAGAAAGAAAGCTATTTTTATTCTAGAAAACCTGGAGAGGCGTAATTTAACAGCATTCTGTTTCATACACAACATTTTCTGTGTCAGGCTACGAACAGATTTGTTGCTTAGCTAGGATCATCTGTATAGCTGTAAATATACGTAAATCATGTGTGTCCGTCTACAGATGCAGAATACAGAAAATCATGGCTATGTACTTTAAAAAATATTACTTGGTTGTGTACGGGCACCATTCATTCCATTCCCATTCTTGTGTACGATCTAGATTTTTCTTCTGGCTGGAAATAAACATTCAGACAAAGGAATTGAATACGGTACGTAGCAGCATGTAGAAAATATGTACGGAACATACGTACAAAGATAAAGCGTACATATACACCATCTAGGCTAACCGAGCCCTACTCCTTCCAACGTAGTACAGAACATCTGCACCGCAACACAGTTCTTCTGCCGTAGCCGGAGCAGATCCAGGAAAGCCGCCTGTAGCCGGAATTTACGAATTTTCTTTCTAAATGCGTTCGATTTTTCTCTCGGTTTAACCTAGACATGGACCTATCGTTAAAGTGGAATCAGAATTATTGTAGTAGGTTGAACGCTCTCCCACAGGGAATCGAACCTAGGACCCCGTGCATCAAAGGCACACATGCTACTCACTAGGCCAGCGAGGAGGGCAAATATTTATCACATCAAATAGTGGTTAAACGGTTAACAAATTCACCTTTGGAGCACATAATTGAGTCTTTGGTTCCTGGTATGAGGAGCAGATTAGAATAGGAGGTAAGAAGGTAAAAATATTGAAGAATAAATTGAAAGAGAAATCGAAGAAAACTTTGATTTGTTTAAAATTACCGGAGAGTAATTTCGGTATGTACTGTTCTAAATGCTAGTACACGAACGTTATTTATAGCCTTTGAATTTCTCTATTTTTTTAGTACTTACGTTTTTGGTTCCGTAACATAGGATGAATGATTTAACTAAACTGCACTGTAACACTTGCAAATTTCACTATTAGATTTGAGCTGCTGACACTGGAGGGAACAAGGGGGGAAATAAGCCATTTCCTGTTCTTCCATTGGTTTGCTCTCGAGGAATCTTTGTAGTTCTTCCAGATACGTTGCAGGAATTAACATGCTCTTGCTTGTAATCCTCAGCGAGACTGTACACTACTATAAGTGTATTTATTGTTATCACTAGGTTAAATAATTGCTGACTAATGCTGCTAAGTAACCTCTAGGCTGTCGTGTGGGTTGTAAGCTTCCAAGGCGAGAATTCCTAGGCGCCCCCCGCCTCTCCGACCAACCAGAATTTATTCTTTACTCCTAGATTTAAATATGGAATGTAAGATCATAATGTAAGATAAAAGAAATTGGTATTATGTCAATTTTTTAAAGTGAATGGCTTTTGTAGTTAAAACAAAAATTAATGAAAGCATGGTTTTGAATTACTGAAATTGAACTTAATACACATCAACATAGTAAGAGTATTGAGTATACAAATAAGGTATGCTGCAAAATGGTGCAAACGATCCAAATATGTCACATAATTTTAGTAAGTGCACGTCACGGATGAAATGCGTAATATGTAGAGATGTAAAAGGAGGAGATGTATACTTTCCATGGATAGTTCACTCATTTCTACGGCTAGCCAAATTGAAAATAAAAAACAATCAAAACAGCACGATAATGACTGTTGCAAAATGATACGTACGCAATACAAAAGCTAGTTCTAATAGCCAATAAATGAGCCACTGCATAACACCAGCTTGAACACTCGATTAAGCATGATGTTTACCAGCGTTTGCAGCAGAGTCACATCAATTTGATACCATGCAGCGATGATGGCATCCTGCAACTCACGAACACTATTGTACTGGGTACTGATGGAGATCACTGAGCGACACAATATTTCCCATAGATTTTCCATCGGATTTTTGTCTGGGAAATTGAAAGGCCAATCAAGGACAATCACGTCTTTCTCCCGAAACCAATCCCTGGTAGTTCCAACAACGTGAATAGTGGCATTATCCTGTTGGAAGATCCACTCGGGACCAACAATTCGCGAGGCAAATTGCAACAAATTATCTGCAAGTACTGTTTGGTATGTGGTTGATATCATACGAGATGTAGGAATTTCGAGATTTATTGTACCATAACAACCAAAGCCCTCACACACCATTACCGACTGTCTTCCTTGCTGTCGCTTAAAGAACATCTGATCCTACTTCCTCAGATCGTTGCCAATAGTATCATCAGCCATCGGAACCATCCAAATTAAATTTCTTTTCGTCGCTGAAGATGACACAACACCAGTTCTGCTTCCAGGTCACATGCATTGCGGTCCAGATCACCCGTCTCTTCTTGTACTGCGCGGTGAGTCGTGGCTGACGCTTGCGCTTCTTATATCAGAGATGGTTACAGCATTTCACAGCTCTTGATAGGGTAGATTTATGTACACGTTTGTTAGGGTCTCGTGTCAACTGTGTAAGGGATATTTCAGCACAACTTAGCTTTCGAACAACCTGTCTTTGCTGTTGTGGCGTTAGTTAACGCGGCCTTCCTGATGATTTCCTTACTCATATATCGCATTTTAAGTTTAAGAAAGTTGTTCAGGACACAAGCACTCTAACCAATTCGAAGTGCGATTTCATTAACAGATACACCTTCTTTTTCATATGCCTCTATTTGCCCCTTTTCGCACTCAGACAATACTTTGCACGGCCCATTAATCTTCTCTTACTCCCCACTTCACACAGACGTCCTCGCCGTAGTACATAGCTTCCACTTCTATCACTCGTCTGCCATACATTTCGCCTTCTCGTCTAGCGCCCTCTATGTTCCGTTGCAGCGAACTAGCTACAAGTTATTACACTAAACATGCCACCATTTGGGGGGCGCGGTGGCTCAGTTGTAGAGTGTTCACCTCCGGTGCTTGGGGTCCCTGGTTTGATCCCAGCTCGCTCCGAGTTGACTTTGTGGTGGACAAACACCGTGCCCGTGAGTTTTTTCGGGGTTCTCCCGTTTTCTCCCACTTTCTTCATTCCACCATTTCACTCATCTCTCATCATCACCGTCTCCTTTAGCCTAACCGGCATACCGTGGGACGTAAAACTGAGATTTCATTTCATTTCATGTCACCATTCGTATCATTTCGGAACACTTCTCCTGGATTGATGTTTTATTTTTGTTTCGCCCTGTTCTCTATACGTGTGTATTTCTACAGTACCTGTCTTCGTGTAACATAAATACAATACTGTGTCATTCAACCTCCTTTCCATTTTCCGTTTCGTTTATGATCACATAATATGGCGATACATGGTATCGTTCGTATCATTTTGCAACGCACCTTATTAAAGCCCAAAGTGATAACAAAAACTTTGTAGTTTTGTGACTTTCGCTAAAAACCAACAAAATAAACTTTTATTTCGTTGCGATTAACACAATTTTTTCAGTGCAGTTATCATAGCGTTGGAATACTAAAGTAACTTTTTCAGGTGACGTTTGTAATTATTTGCGAGTATTTGTTTCAATTCAATCCTACAATTATAATTCATATTCAAATTCAAAATGTATGGTTTGTTAATGTTTGTTCTGCAAGACGATGTTAACGATACGTTGTTTCAAAAAATGTAGGGTAACTTACTTAATTCATACATACTTTATTCAAACACTAAATGACATTCTCCCGACTATTCTGTAAGAAAATGTGCACAATATCTCTTTAAAATCTAATTTGCTGGCTTCATCATTTTCAATAGGTGGTATGGCCAATGAATGAAGTCTTTCCTGGGCCATTCAAGAGCGTAAATATGTCTGTTACTTGAGCATTTAGGGGACGGAATAGAAACAAAGAAATGTTATTGAATTCAACTGAAGTTTCTTGAGTTTATACCAAACTGTCTTACGGATAAGAATTAAATAGTAGCAGATCTCGGTCCAGTGCTTTTGTCACAGAGGGCTGGAGAGCAGTGTTCGAAATGGAAAAAGAGCAGATGCGGTATGTTTTATTACTATCTTGACTCGACAAACCAGCTATCTAAATGCTGAAATACAGTAAGGGTATGTTGCCTAAAAGATTTCATTTCTATTTACATAACGGCATGGCATAAAATCATTAGAGAACTTCTCTGTAGTGTTACCTTATACATGGTATAATGTAACATGGCCCGGAAGTTTTGGGCAACCAGTATATATATATATATGAATTTAATATTTATTGAATTTTTTAAAATATATAATTAATCGATTATTCAATTTTAAGTAGATCGCGTTAAGTTCCTTGGAATGATGATTTTAATATTTTTAGAGGGAAATATATGGTAAAATATATTTACATTGAACAATATTCGTATATTTAGCTAAAATATAATGTAATTTTAGGAAATAAGGTTGTATCTGGTCGTTTTGAGTCCTTTCCAGTCAATTTTCATGCATATTTCTGGCTTAGGAGATCTTCAAAAGAAAATCAAAATTTTTATCTCAAAAATCTTCTCAAAATTTCACATTTGTAAAGTCAGCCATAGTAGCTTCTTGAAGCATCTCTTTGTTTAATCTAAATTATTTGTGATTGGATCTTCCGCAATCACAGTCGTGGTTGAGATTTTTCGGCTTTCTTTGATCTTGAGAGATAAACCTATCATCGTATAGTTACGTCACAATGAATCTCCAATTAGGGATCGTCTTCCCATTGTCTTTGGCTTTTACCGGAAGCAGTGTTAAGTGGTGGACGGACATTTATCTTCGTCGATATTAAACGTGGAAAAATAGAAATTTTAAAAGTAACAACACAAATTGTTGAGACCTTCCATGTCTTTGGACAGTATATGTATGCAGAGTGTGTTTGCTGTGCTCAATGGACGATAGAGTTACGACTGTGTGAGCAAATTTATACGTCAGAGCGTGAGTGGCTGACGTAAGCCATTTTGTTGGTGAAGCTTAGCTGTCTGGAGTTGAAGCAGAATTCCATTTTTAGAAGTCACCGTGAAACTACTCAGCCGAGTAGTAGTGTAGGATATTTCTTTGAGAAGCCCCAACAAGGACTGACAAGGTAGAAAAGTAAACATCATTCTATTTTCCATGGAGGAGATCGACAAGTAAGTGTGGTAGATGTAAAATCCGAGTTGTTGTTTTCGGCCGAACAAACCTGCTAAATTTTATCATTGGATTGGTTACGAATTATTCTTCTTTTGGTGTTATGACGCCAGACATAATGTTCTAAACTCTGCATAGTTTTCCCTAAGTTATACAGTATATAAATTTCGAGATCTGACACAAAAACCACTCGTTCAATGGGGGGGGGGGGTAGTATTCTTTCTTTGAGTTTCAGTGTGGACGATTGTCATGACCAGTCCATGAAGTGTGTGTACTTTCAAGTACATATATTTCACCCCAAAGTATTTATTTTGAATATGTAATCTCAGACATTTTTTTATTGCTCCGTACTGCTATATGTTACAGAATTAAATCCATTCTCTGGTTTCGTGCTCACCTTCATTTTAGGTTATATACGATGAGACAAATGTTTACAAAGTTTCGACTCACATTAATAACAAGGGTGCTAGTACTATTGATAATGGGAGATGTTCATCAGCAGTGAAATACTCGCTCTGTATTTTGAATTCCCTTCACTAAGAAAACAGAAGCTCAAATTTTAAGAACATATTTTAGGATTTTTTTAACACAATAGAAAAGTTAAAGCTGAATGGTAAGCGTCCAATACGTCCTCAGTAATTAGCTGTGTGTGCTATAGATTACAAATATGTTTGATGAAAGTGATTTTTATATGTCTTAGGTTAAGCTAGTTTAGATAGTTAGGGACTTAGGTTAAGTATGCTTTTCTTTCCATGTGAATTTATTAAGTGGATGTATTATCTCAGTATAAATGTTTTGTTGTGAAAACAAAAGTGGATAGGCCTGAGCTTATACAAAGAGAGGTCACCCTACTGGTATAAATCCTCTGTGCTGGCCTCACTTGCACAACTTTGACTAAAGAGAAAATACGAAGGAAAGAAAATAAAGTATATAGCACACAGCCCGGATGAGTATGTGTAGAATAAGGCTTATGTGACTACGGTAGTAAATATTCTAATATACAAATTGTTTTATGATCGATGAAACTAAATACATGTAGAAATTCTCACGAGATGTGAAGAGAAAATGTAATTCGATTTCATTTGTAGATAAACTTACCCATTCAGCTATGAAAAGTTTCCATTCGCATTTCTAACCATTGCGACTTTTGTTTTCTTATTCGTTTGGCTTGTTTTCTTGTCTTACAGAAAAATTAGTGTAAATAAAATATACGAGTCGAAACACAATGTTTTATTATTCAGTACAAAGCTAATTCTTTAGAACCGTATAGTAAATTAACTTCAGTGTATTGTTAGTACTTAGAGTGTCGAATTTTGAAAGCAGTACGTGAACAGTGTAACGAAAGTAAATTATAACGTCTTGAAAACGCATAGAATTGATTTCACATAGTGTGACCGGGGTTGGAATCACAGACCTGCCAGGAAATTTCACTCCGTTAATAAGATCAACAAAATTCATTTTTGGCATTCAGTTTTTTTTTTTTTTACGAAATTCCATCCCGTTGCGCGATTTAGATTCCATTTGAGTTTTTTTTTATCTGGGTTAGTAAATACAAACATTCAGATTTTCGAAACACTCACCGTCAGTCTCATTCTTGGGTCAGTGTCTTGTTTTGTCGGATTGTGGTTTGCAACCTATCTCGTGATGGGATGCAGACGATGAACTGCGGATCGGGATACTGGACTGCGAGTGAGAATGAAGGAGGCTTAGAAATCTTCATATTTTGGGCCAATTTGAGTTCTATTTTCCGGAGATGACTGGTGTAGTGGATGGGTCAGTGAGTGTTGACAGCTGACCCGTCTGGGCCCGGGGGGTTCGCGGTCATCAATCAGTGACACATTCACGCCACATAGTCTTAAGGAAAGTGAACGTCATACAGAAACACATCATCAGTATCACTATCATCATTTTATTCTATTTATTTTATTTTTATAATAATTATTAAATTTCTATTTTCTTTTTTTTTTTGTAAAATTGGCGTTCCATAGCCAGGATCTGTTATTTCAATCTTTCGCGAGTGCTAAGTGAATCACATTGAAAGAGCAGCGTAATGTAATGGGGGACTGTTATGACAATCGACTCCTTGAACGATGTGTAGTCACTCATGAGTTTATATATGTGTAATTTGGGGAAAACAATTTTATGAAATGGAGATGTCTGCTGGTAGCAGGTCAAGTACCGAATCCCGTAGCGCGGATGAATACGTGCGTTGTAGTGAGGAAATACAGGGCTTCAGTGTGTATTGTGACGGTTGCTCTGGATGGGTGCATGCACAGTGCTATGATATAACCGATGAGCAGGTAGAAGAATTAAGTAAGTGTAGTGAGCCATGGTTTTGTAAGAAGTGTGTGGCCAAACAGCTGACTGTGCGATCGCTTCCAAAGTCACAGGAAAGTGGAAGTGAACGGAACACCACGACACACGCACGACTCGGGAGAGAAACTTTTGCACGATGGTGGAGATAGTACCGGAACTGCTGGTTCAACTGCACCCGTAGTAGACCTCCCGAAAATGCTAGAACGTTTCAGTCGAACTTTGACTCTAACTTTGGATCAGAAATTTGAAAAGGTTGACAGTGTTATGAACCAAAGATTTGAAAGAGTAGATAATAACTTGTTGACGATGAATCACAAATTTGATATGTTAAAGTCGGAAATGATGCAGATTGTAAACGAAAAGGTCGATAATGTAAACAAGGACGTATCGGACCTCCGTAACGAAGTTCGCGATTTGTACACTTCGGTGGGGGAATTTCAAGATACGATGACGACGCGGGTAGACACCGTTGAGAAGAATCTCTGGTTGTCGGTGGAAAAACAAAATCGCAGATGTGATCAGCTCGCCAAAGAGCTATCGCATCTCGAGTCAAGCACCCAGAAATCCTATGACGTACTCGAGGCTAAGATCCAGACTTTGGTGAAGGATCAGGAGCAAAGAAAACCAGGTCGGGTCGGTCGCAAGCGGTCACGTGACTTTGTTGGTTGTGAAGGGGTTGACTCTGACGGAACAGACTCTGACACCCGAGTGGATGTACCAGTCTCTTCGGTTGAGGAGACTCGTACTGTCCCAACGGTGACAGTCTCTGTCTGTCAGCCGACCAACGTTCACACTAAGAATGTCTGGCCGTTTGACATAAATTCACATGCTTTGGTCACGAACAATTCCAGTCCCACCTGTGGGGATATCATGAGTGGTCAGGTTGCCTCTAGGGCTTTAAATCCATTAGTTGAGTGGTCTCAGGTTTCGGTCTCGACTTCCAATATATGTAGATTAAGTCATGTAGTGTCCAGTACTGCCGCAGACAGGACTCCTTCGTTTGTTGGAGTTCCGGAGGGAGTATGTAGTCACACAGTGGTATCGATGCCAGGCAACTTACCGTTTGGACCAAATTATACCTCTTATTCAAATCTTGGACAAAATTATTCTAATGCAAAGAGCCCCGTGATTGGCTGCAACTCTCCCCTGAATCCCAGCAGATATGAGGGATGTTCTGGAAGTAGATCGTTAAATCTAAGGCTGTCGGAACTAAATCAATTACCGAACTTTGCTGGAGAATATGGTTTGGTCAGATCTTTTCTAGAGAATTTAGAACAGACGTTCAAGATAATCTCCGCGTCAGAATACGAACGCATGGTTTTGGTACCGTGTTATGCTGACTTTGTGCGTCTGTTTAAGGAGCACTATTTCTCGGCCAGGATGGAACGCCTACAGAAGAAATTCATCCAAGGGATGAAGTTTGACCGGTCCAAGTACAACCGGCTAACAGACTTTGCGTGGAAGGTCATAGCTGAATATTATGCTATGGCACAACGTCCAGACGAGACAGAGCTCATTGAGATTGTCCTAGATTGTCTGCCAGCTGGAGATGCTAAGTTGTTGCGAGCTGTGGAGCCCAAGGATATCCAGCATCTAATTGTCAAGATAGCTGAAATAAAAGGCCATCCGGAACCTATGGAACCAGTGACGGATAAGAAATTTAAGCGTCTGCATATTCGGCAGGCCAAGATGGGGAAAAAGACCGAAAAGAACGGGAAGTCACAAGAGACTAAAGATACTTCGTCGCAGACAGAGGAGGATGAAGGAAAGAAGAATGGTGACTCCAAGGGAAATGAAAATGGCAATCGATTCTTGGGAAACCGAGGTCTAAGAAGAAATTTTCAGGCCAGAAGACCCTGGTACAACAACCGAAGGCAAAACTGGGGGAACGGAAACCAGAATGCTCCATATGTTTCCAACCCTAACTACCAATCGGGGGCAATGAACTTTGGATGTCATCGAGGTGTATCCCAACAGTGCGCGCTGAATTCGAACCACATATCGGGAGCGCAAGCCTATCAGGGATACATGCCGAATTTACCTCCTGGAGGAGGAGTGGCAACTCCCATATCCACTCCTTCCCCAGCGGTGAACATGGCTATGTCCACTGGTTGGCCTTCGCCGTATACGACGTTCATGCCGCCGATGGCGCAGTCTTCTGGAGCGAATGGGAATAGTTCGGGAAATGCATGTCGCAGCCCTCATTAGGAGAGACTGTGGACTGCGATATGAATTCCTCGACTCCCCAAAAGGAAGAAAGTTCGATAACGGAACATCAAAATTTTTGTTTGGCATCAACCTGTCCAGAAGTTAATCTCGAACCTCAAAATTTAAAATTAAATGTTTTGGTAACTTCCGGAATTCGGGGATTGTAGAAAGCTACACGCCATTTGGAAGGGTTCTCGAGATAATGACAGAATACGTGTGGATAATCATTTAGTTTATATTAGAAATTCTCAAAATTCTGTTTGGCTGCTGGTCATTCCTGCCAGCTTGGTGGAAAATATTGTTTCGGCGATTCACAACAAAGGCCATTTTGGTGTGAAGCGATGTTTGTCGTTCGCTAAGGCCATGTTTCACTGGAAAAGTATGCGTGAGACTTTTACTAAGTATATTCAAGAATGCCTTCCTTGTGCACGAACCAAGTACTCGTATAGGGTGATCAGAAAGGAACCCTGCCATGTTGAGGCCTCTGCTTCCTTCGAAAAGCAATGCCTAGATCTGGTCGGGCCCCTTCCTAGGAGTCAGGGATACAAGTATATCTTGTCTATCTTGGACGTCTACAGTCACTTCGTGTGTTTCTTCCCCCTCAGGACGGCTCACACGAGGGAGATTGTGGCTGTCCTTGAGAAAAGATATTACTATCAGCTACCTTATCCTAAGTACTTGGTGAGTGACCAAGGTCCGCAATTCTTGTCGCGCGTCTGGCGAGAATTTTGTCAAAAACACCGAATCAAACACATACTTACCACACCATACCATCCTTCCTCCCATGGCATTATCGAGCGCAGACATCGTGACCTCCACCGTATTCTCCGCCTCTATTGTAGCGAGAATCAATCCAAATGGAGTACCTTTCTAAAAGCCGCCCAAGATTTGTGTAACCATTCCTGGTGTGATGCACTTGGATGCACACCGGCAGAGCGTTTCCTATGCTACTCTGCGTCCAAGAGCTTCAAAGAAAATTTCAGCTGGCCAAAAGAATCACTCCCTGTCAGTGAAGACAAGAAACTCGTCATATCTAGTCCAGCAACTGTGCCCAAGAAAGAACGAAAACAGCAGAAACATCAGGACACCATTACTGAAGGCTCATTGGTAATGGTTAAAACACATCACGTGTCATCCATACCAAAGAAGGTATTTGCAAAGTTTATGGATACCTATGTGAGACCATACATTGTTTCTTCTATAACTAGAAACTCAGCTAGATTACAAAGTTTGAAAGGAGAAAATATTGATACTCAGAGTTTCGACAATCTGAAATTATTTCGATGCTCTGAAGAAAAGAGGAGAGAGCTGTTGGGAGGTTGAGCCGAACAAAACATGTCGAAAAAAAAAGAGAGAAAATCTTAGGTTAAGTTTAGATTAAGGTAATTTTGTTGGTTTTGTGTCTCTTTTGTGTGTCCAATATTTCTTTTTTCCCTTTCATATAGAGTAGTTATAAATTCTTTGTTAGGATTAAGGTCTCTGTAAATTTTCCAAAACATTTCTTATATTGATTGCATTGCATTAGAGTATTTTGTGACTAAAATGTTAGGGAAAAAAAGGAGCTTAACTTAGAACTTCTAAGTTAGATTTTTGTTTTCCGAAGCTCCCGGAGGATGTTACCTTATACATGTAACATGGCCCGGAAGTTTTGGGCAACCAGTATATATATATTAATTTAATATTTATTGAATTTTTTTTAAATATATAATTAATCGATTATTCAATTTTAAGTAGATCGCAAAATTTGCGTTAAGTTCCTTGGAATGATGATTTTAATATTTTTAGAGGGAAATATATGGTAAAATATATTTACATTGAACAATATTCGTATATTTAGCTAAAATATAATGTAATTTTAGGAAATAAGGTTGTATCTGGTCGTTTTGAGTCCTTTCCAGTCAATTTTCATGCATATTTCTGGCTTAGGAGATCTTCAAAAGAAAATCAAAATTTTTATCTCAAAATTCTTCTCAAAATTTCACATTTGTAAAGTCAGCCATAGTAGCTTCTTGAAGCATCTCTTTGTTTAATCTAAATTATCTGTGATTGGATCTTCCGCAATCACAGTTGTGGTTGAGATTTTTCGGCTTTCTTTGATCTTGAGAGATAAACCTACAATCCGTCCCGTTGCGCGATTTAGATTCCATGTGAGTTTTTAATTTTATCTGGGTTAGTAAATACAAACATTCAGATTTTCGAAGCACTCACCGTCAGTCTCACTCTTGGGTCAGTGTCTTGTTTTGTCGGATTGTGGTTTGCAACCTATCTCGTGATGGAATGCAGACGATGAACTGCGGATCGGGATACTGGACTGCGAGTGAGAGTGAAGGAGGCTTAGAAATCTTCATATTTTGGGTCAATTTGAGTTCTATTTTCCGGAGATGACTGGTGTAGTGGATTGGTCAGTGAGTGTTGACAGCTGACCCGTCTGGGCCCGGGGGGTTCGCGGTCATCAATCAGTGACACATTCACGCAACCATAGTCTTAAGGAAAGTGAACATCATACAGAAACACATCATCAGTATCACTATCATCATTTTATTTATTTTATTTATTTAATTTTATTTTATAATAATTTTTTTTGTAAAAGTAGTTACGGTACGGGGCGGAGAGACATGGAGAGCCTTTGATCCCCCGCCAACAACTTTCTGAAAAAGATATCCCCTTATGTTGTATTATAGAGAATTATACACGAAAATGCTCAGAAACCGAGTTTTTACATTAACAAATTTTCTGCGGGAAAAACACCCGGACTCCCTCACTCGAATGAGGGGTATTTCAAATCCCCATAAGATCCACCCCAGCAAATAATCCCTAAATTCGCTCAAAAGACGACATTTATATGAATTAAAACAAGAGGACACACACATACATATTGTGCCGTAACTTAGATTTTTTTCTGGAGGGGCAAGCATTAGTATTTGAGCCCCCTAAGTAGAGTTGTTTTGGGTTCTGCCGCAAATTTCGAAAATAAGCCCCTTCTTTCTATCTTTCTCTTACTTTTTGTGGATTCCCCGGAGCCTGTGGGCCATTCCCTCGCCTCTTGGCCCGTTCCATACATGATAAATTACATTAAGGGGACAATATTGACAAATCTCAAAGCCATACGAATAAATTTATAGGGCCTCTAATAGTAGAAATTTTCTTACTGAAATGGGCCCACGGCTGATTTTTGTTTTATTTACCTTTCGTGCGCTGTTTTGTTTACGTAATGTAGTGAACCTGTTTGATATGATCGTATCGTATATGGAGTAAGAAAATTTTGTCTTAAAGTGGCCACCCCTCGAAAGGCGGGGAGCTTCCCTGGAGGGCAGTTGTCCCTCCTGCCCCCGACAAGTTACGGCCCTGCATACATACAAAAGAAACAATTCAATATTGGACAACAAAATATAAACTAGATGAACTTATCTGAAGACACCTCATTTTAAAAACAAAAGGTACGAAAAATATAACAAGAGTATCTGTGTTGTTAACTTACAAATTACTTCTACATAAGAGATAAAATTTCTTTACGTGCATAGCTACTCGTCAATTACTGTGTATAAAAATTGATTTTATAAGATATTTAGCATCTACTCTTCTGTGACGGTATGTCTTGATCACTGAAAAAACAAGCGGTATGGCTTCATCAGTGAAAAAAACAGAGGCGGTATGGCATACCACAGCATACCGCCTCACTTCGATCACTGCTGGAGAGAGTTCCAGTTGAATAATCCCAGACTATGTTTTACATTACCGGTAATTTTATTTAGCCGTGGCCTGATCATTAATAAAATGTCTGAATTAACATTAATTTTAAAAAAAACATTTACTGAGATGACAGAAGAATCTAAATTACTTGAATTTTGTTTATTTGTTGTCCCGGCGCACCCCACGCGACGGCCCTGAGTAATCTCGTATTACTTAGACTTGAAACGAGTAAATCGAGTACCTTTGCGCTTTTCCTTCTCTTACTTTGACAACTATCTGAGCAAATTAACTACGTTATTGAACACTTTATGCGTTTGTTTAAAGAATCTAAACGTCCGCGCCACCACAAACGACTCAAGTTGCCCTATCGCGATATAACCTTCAATGTAGGGACTTAGCTTATACAAGAGCTGTCGTACTAGCTCATGAAATTCGACGTAGTTTACCACCTGGAAGTTGACACGCAACTTGTTGACTTATGCTGTGTCTCTAAGATGTGCTAAAGCCGTGCTTTTCAAAGTGTGGGTCGCGACCCATTGGTGGGTCGCCGGGAGTATTTTTCTTTAATTATAAAAAAATTATTTTGATGTAGAAATATGTGTTAATCCATCGAGAAAGAAATTTACATTACACTTGCTCGATCGTCAACAACCGATATTCTCATACCGACAGGGCCACTATATTCATAAATTTACATTACAATTAACTTTGAAAGTGAGATATTTACGATAGAAAAGAGATACCAACTAAATTTGATTTATTAAATTTAAGCATCGGGCTCTACTTCGTAACATTCATTTAATTGCTTTAAAATACACCACCATTACGTAGAATGTCGATGTGTATTTGACAAAAGTAGGTGGGCCACAAAATACTATTTATTATTTAATGTGGGTCGCAGTAACAACAAGTTTGAGAATCACTGTGCTAAAGAGTGATCTACTATAATTGATTTGTCTGCACACACGGTTAATAATTTCTTTCTGCTATTACAAAAATTGACTAATGGCTAAAATTAATTCCCACAGGGCTTGCTGGACTAAAACTGAAAATGCGTGTGAATGTGAACTTTGGCTGAATTGAATAAAGCAACTATTGTTCTTAAGTTCTCACGTACTAAGCTTATCATATTTTACTGGTGCCAGTTATCCTGTTTTGTTCACTACGAAACTAAAATGGATGTCCTATCCGCAAAAGAGCATGATTTTCGAATAACATGAATACAATTTTATAAGTTTCCATCGTTGGAATATTCAGCTATTGGTTGCATTATCCTTATGGTGCTCGACAAGGGACCGAGTTTGTCAAATATAATTTCGAAGAGAATCCTGGAGGTTAAGGAGTTAATGAGATCGAAAAACCAAAAGCCAATGGAGGGGGCATTTAATTTTTGAACACCTTGTATGTTGCAGTTCCGTGTGTTGGGACTTCACAATATGAGCGTTTTCTGTATATGGTTCACTTTGGTTAACCACAGACGCATGAAGGTGCCAAGCAAAATTTATTATTAGTATAAACACGTTTCTAGCTTGACACTTCCATTTTTGTTCTATCTATTTCTTGGATGATATGAACAAAATGGAGTTTCCGTTTTTCTAAATATTTAATAGAAAATGTCATCTAGTTCACGTGGTTTTCCATGTGATATTAAACCAAGGATGTTATAAAATAGAGGATCTGCCCTTACAACAAAATCTTGAAGCCGTACGTCACAGTTTCGCCACCCCTACTCTGCCCACTCCACCCAATAAGATCGCAATGTTTTGAGCCAACAATCATGGCGGAAACGAAAGTAGCCAATCAGACGATGGCGGAAACGAGAGTAGACAATCAGACGTACCGATGCTCGATTGCTTTTTGGCTTCATTGATTTAATAGGATGAAGATACATATGGGCATATCCTCTATTTTGTAACATCTTTGTATTAAACCGATCCAACTTCTGTTACTTTCATAAACAAGGGGTATTTGATCACTTCGACTTCCTCGGGTTGAATCAATATAACAACGCTTGAAAGTTAATTATCTCTTTAAATAATAGAAACCTTGACGTGACAATCGATTATTTCTGTCTCATATTTAGAGTGCTGCTCACGAGACAAGATTTAAAGCTGTCTCGTCCTCGTCCCGAAAATATATCGGGAACGATATGTCTTCTCGCATAAATATATATGTTTCTATCATGTGATATATGTTTCGAGACTAATATCTTTTCACAAGTATTCTGTCTCTCTCGTGGCAATATTACATAAGTCTAAGGTTTTCTCGTCTCGTCTCTGTTCTCAAAGAATTCTTTCTCGTTTCGTCTTGATTCTCGGAAAAATTTTCTCGTCCCGTTTTGTAAATTTTATGTAAAAATTTATGTTTGTATTTTTTTCTCAATTTCATCTAGAAGATATCAGGATCATTGCATGTTACGAAAAATCCACGACAGGTATGGTATAACATTTATATCATATTTATTATTGAAATATATATTGTGTAATGATTTGCGTATTTTTAAATGTTGAAAATGCCTTTCATTGTGTACATGCAATCACCTTATCAATTTATAGTTTTCTACTACGTATCAGAGCCCTGTACGGGCCGGGCACACCCGTTCGGCCCTGCGAAATACCCGACCTGGCCCGGAATGTGCCCGACCCGTTTTAAGTATTTGGGGCTGGGCCGGGCCGAGCAGATTCCAGGCCAGACACAAATGCTATAGGGTCGAACCGGGTACATATATTTCCCGGCCAGATCGGTTCGGACACTGCAAAAGACGGATCGAGCTCTCGTATACTGTCAGCCTACATTAATCGTAATTTGTTTGGAAAACTGGCTCTTTATACAAGACTGTAAACTACTACTACTACTTATGTTACTACCACTACCACTATTACTACTACTTTTATTATTACTAATACTACTGTTACTACTACTATCACTACTACTCTATCTACTACATCTACTATTACTACTACGATCACTGCTAATACTACTACACCTGATACAACTTTGCATGAGAGTTGACATGTCTGGTGAACCAGAATTTACAGAAAAAATCGGAGAAATGCTAGTTATTGTTGTCCGCGTAGAATTTGAACCCGTGCTTCGTAGTAATAGTAGTATTAGTTGTTGTACTGTTTTAGTATTAGGGCCGCGGTGGCTTAGCGTTAGAGCGTCCATTTCTCGTGTATGGGTCATTGGTTCGATCCCCGCTCGTGTCAAGTGAACCTTGTGGTGTACACACACCGTGTGCTTAGGTTCTCCCGTTTCCTCCCACTTTCTTCATTCCACCATTTTCATTCATTTCTCGTCATCACCGTCTCCTTTAGCCTTGCCGGCATAATCGTGGGACGTAAAACTTAACGATTTCATTTGGTTTGTTTTAGTATTACTAGTAATAGCGGTAGTAGTTTTCACTGTTGTAGTTATATAGCAATATGAGTAGTAGACTAGTAGTAATAGTAGTAGCAGTGACAGTAATAGTAGAATTAGCACTAGTATTCGTAGCTGTAATAGTAGTATTAACAATTGTAGTATTAGTACTATATACGATGTAACAGTTTTGTCTATGTTCTTTGTTATTCGTAACGCACTAATGACTGTAGTATAAGATTTTTGCGTCCATGAACTGTATTATATAATAAACATGACAATACATTACGTACAGTACAAACACAAATAACAAATAGACAGACAGAATAGAAATATAGAAAGCAAACCTTGGATAATCTATAACACATTTGTTTTCCATTTAAGAAAGACAAATAGACATTGCAATGTTATAACGACACATCCCTCATTTTTCATTGAACACTGAAGCATTGACTTGACTTATCAGACTTGTTGTTCTTAGGCCGGTTACGCCCTGCCCGGTCTTTGCCCTGCTTATTTACAGCCTGGCTCGTTTGTGACGGCCCGTTCTCCGCCCGGCTCGAGAATCGGGCCTGGTCGTTCTGGGTACATAATTCAGATTCAGGTCTTCGGGCCTGGGTTTGCAGAGCTCTGCTACATATCAAGTAACACTAAAACAGTGTTTAAGATCTATGACTTGGTAGAACTAGTGTTGCCCTGAGACTCAAAAATATCTCGTCTCGAAGACAACACGAGAATTGTAATGTTTCTCGTCTCGAATTTGAAAGTTCTCTTCTCATGGGTAACATCAGGGGTATGTATGAAGTTTCATCTGAGTCGTGGTCGTCTTACTTAGAACCTTGCATTACGAAACCAGAGATCATTCTACTTGTAATAATATTATTACTATCATGTCCAACGACAGAATTCCCCTCGTTCAGTCTCTCGATATATTGATTATTCATTGTTATCTCGCTACACTCATCTAGTATTTTCAGCGGTGAATTATTAATATTTACACTAAGTAATAACAGGTATACCCTATTTTTAAACTTTATGGGTAATTGATGGTGTAACGGACCGTTTCTACCGATCCGCTTACAGTGTTAAATTATAATAAACTATTTTGTTAATGTTCACCCTTGTTTTAAAATGTTGACTGAATTATGTTTACTATTTGTTATACACCGACATTGTGTCAATCTGTACTTGTTTGTATTCATTTATTATTTGTTAATTATCTTGTATTTAAGTGTAACGAAATTTGTATTTAATTCAGTTTGCTAATGTTTCTAACAGTAGGCTATCATATTCTTTGTCTGCACGTAGAATAGTGTGTAATGGACTTTCTAGTAGGTATAAATAGTCTTTGAATTTGGTAAACAAGATTGAAAAACAAAAAATGTAGAGTAATTCTTCCTTGTGTTGTCTTCGTACGAAAAATAACGAATCACTTGAAAAATAATCTTGTTTATTTTTAGGCATCAACATATTCCCCTTGTAATATAAATTGCAAATTTTTATTTTTCCTGTGTTTTCCTAGTTTGATGAAGGTGATTTATTGAAACGAAGATTTAAGAGGAAATTGATGTGTCTGTAAAATAACTCTTTCGCAGGGTCGAGGTGGCATTAGCTGAATTGAAATACAGTATATCGGATGTACTTTTATTTTTTTGCTATCTTCGAAGCGAGTAAGTTGTTAATAATAATTATTGTATGAAAAGAATCCTGAAGATGTTAGCTTGACCATCTAATGTTCTTTAACATATTGAATTCGAGCGTAAGTTCTACCCACAATCAATTTGACATGAAATGATAAGTTGCATTCGGCTTATTGGTCATATACAACGTTTAGCCTGCAAGTTTGATTAGTACTCGAACTTGCCTATTACAAATATATGTGCACGTGTATATGTATTATAAATGTTTAAGATATTGTTTAGGTATATTAATTATTAAAGAAGTCTACGTGTTGTTTAACGGTATATTGAGTTGCTTTCTAAAAATACTGGAGAGATTTGAGAAAAGCCTTCGAGTCTCATCCTAAACGAAGGGAAAATCCCAACCTACACCTCCTCCTGGGAGAAAACGGGCAACGTCTTTGGAAGTTATCGTAGATGGGGACCGACCGACTCCCGGGATAAGGAGTTAGCTTCTACCAAGTGTCAAAGGCCTTCTCAGAGAGCGGATGAGCGGGTGGAGGTCAGGGCACCTTGTCCTTAGGAGGGGAAACTGTCCTAAAAGGCGGATGAACCACTAGATGGTCAACGGCATGGAGATGTGGAAAGGAAATGGGAATACTACCACATTAGGACCCAGTAGATTGAAAAGTGAAGTAGTACAAGAAATCAAAGACATGCGAAGGAGGAAAGCAACATGAGATGAGACATACCAGTAGATTTGCTCAAGGGATTAGGAGTAGAGATGCAAAAAAGCCGGCTTTTTTGAATCGATGGTTTTTTTTACATAAAAAGCCGGCTTTTTTGGGAAAAAAACGAGAATTTTGGAAATTTTGGCTTTTTTTCATTTTCATGATTTTTCAATCTAAATAGCTTTCTTATAGTATATTCTATAGTTAGATAAGAATTGCATGACCTAAATGCGATATTTCACTCTGAAATTCACCATCAAGATGGATGGAGCACATGTTTTACGAATTAAAGCTAACATGAAGAATGTAGTATTTGAGGGCAATTTTAGAGGCTATTTAACTTTATTTTAACTTTTGAGTTATCGACATCTTTTTTCTTCTCTAGATCATTTTAGGTTGTCATCCGTGTTTCATTTCTAAGAGTTTTTAGTACTCTAGCTTCTAGCGCAAAAGTTAAACTTGCCCGTTTTTCTATTTATCCGTCAAAGCGTACTTCCACATTTCTGTTATACTGTAGCTGTGAAGTAATTTAGCAATAATTTTCCGGACACAACCTTGAATACCAATTTATACAAATAATCAGTAGCAGAATTAGAAAAGTACTTTAGGAGGGGTTTTTCTGATTGTTTCGTTTCCTAAAAAGTCCTAATTTTATTTGGGAGGTGATTGAAGTTTATGAGTACAGGCATAACTAATATTTCGTTTCGTTTATATGTTTAGCAATAATCTTCCGGATACAACCTTAAAAATCATTTTATACTGAGAATCAGTGGCGGATTTAGAAAAGTATTTTGGGAAGGGTTTTTCTCACTAATGTTTAGTTTTTCTAAACATTCGTAATTTTTATTTGACGGGAGCTTAAATTTTATGAGTAAAGGCATAACTAATAGATATTTCGTTTGTTGCAGACATTCCGTAACTTTGGGGAACGGGCTTCAGTCCAAAAGACCGCCCCCTAACCTTCGCAAAACCGTCACTGCTGGTAATGAGTAATAATAACGATTTAAAAACAATAAAAAAGGAAGTCGGCCAACTCACAGTACACGCACTATTTCTACATTCACAGATGAAATGAAGAAAAGCTTTGTCAGAATGGTCGAATGCTGGTTGAATCCCGGACTTCCCGATAGAAGCGCAAAAGCTAATAACTCAGTCACGTTTGTTGTGCAGTTGTATTTAGCTTAACTTAAATATATTCCGTAGTCCTTTTTTTTTTTTTTTTTTTTTTTTTGAAGGGGGAAGTTCCGTAATGATATGTTAAATCCCTCTTGTTAAAAATTCAGAGAACTTGAGGATTGGGTAAACCGTGATGGTGGTTATACAAAACATAACTGTAGAATTTCAAGAATATACAGAACCAAAAGCTCTAGATGTGCAGCCTTTAAGTGTATCATATAAATCTAAGTATTTCTCTTATGTTTTATTTAAATTTTATTTTGTTTCAAAAAGAGGGTATGGAATATTTTGAAGTAAAAATACTACATACTATTTTGCTAGTTATTTGTGTATTTTTTTAAAAGAAGTGTTTACTTTTAGGGTTGGCTGGTTTACACCAACATTTTTTTTAATAACTGGTTTAAATCAAGAAAATAATAATAAATAAATAAAAAGAATGAAAAATGCGAATCGTGTGAACTTCATGGTGACGTTTCCAGATATCAAACCACCTGCAATAGTTTTATTTCCCTTTCACCTTTTAATCAAGGTGTCCCATGTTCAATTCTCGGTCGAACCACAACCCTTCTTTCATGGGTAAACCAAGTAGCGGTTCGGATGTCAGTTTAAGCGAAAGTCTTCTCCTTGATAACCTCGGTATTTCGTAAGGAATGTTAAGCCTAAACATACGAAACGAAACCAAATTGTGTATTTCTGCATACCTAAATGCCTGTAGATTGCTTAAATATATCGATAGAAATTGGCAAAATTTATCGATTGCCTACGTAGCTTCCAACATTAGCTTGGATTGGACTTTCCATGATATCTACGTACTAAATTTGTAATTTAATACCTTAGTTTTAGCGTACTGATTATGATACGTTGACTTTTAAATTTTACATGCAAAGCAATAACAGGATTTTCCCGTTATTGTCTTACATTTCAAGTGATGACGGGATTTTCCCGATGGCTAGGGCGGGAGATTCTCAATTTAAGAAATTTACTGACCGGACTTCTTTAAGCTTATGGGAGTTCTTCCGGCATAATTCCGCTGTAGAATAATAACACCAAGGCGAAACAAACTTATTTCTGTGAATATGTAATATAAATACATAAAGCAAAAAATCTAAATAAAAAAGATTGGTTTAAATCAAAAAAACCTGGTTTAAACATCCCCCAAAATACGGGTTTTTGGCATTTTCAAAAAACAACCATGGTTCTTGCCAACTTTGCTTACTTTTGTATATAGGAGGTTAAAAAATTCTTATTATATACATTGGTTAATCCTGTGGAATTCATAATGTAAATATGTTGAAGAAAAATTGTTTGAAATATCTTTTCGAAATTCATAGTTTATTTTCGAGGTTTTATATTATTATCAGCATCAACCACTAATTAAATGACTTTTTGTGTTATAGAGAAGCGAAACAAAGTCTGCTTTATCAACTTAAAGCAGAATTTTGAAAAAAGCCCAAAATTTCCCAAGCAAAAAAGCGTAGCAGAAAAAACCGAGTTTTTTTTTCAAAAAAGCCGGTTTTTTCCGAGCCCTTGCATCTCTAATTAGGAGACAACGCAATGAAAGCACTGACTTCACTTATTTACAAGATCTACCTGAGTGGAGAATGGCCAAAGGATTTTCTTGATGTTACAATGATTGCATTACCCAAGAAAAAGCAAGCAAAGAAGTGCAACGATCAGAGAACCATTAGCCTGATTTCCCACACTGGAAAGATCACTGCATGCATACTGAACAGGCGGCTGGAAAGTAAGATAGATGAGAGGTTGGAAGAAGATCAGTTTGGATTCCGGAAAGGAAAAGTCACCAGAAATGCTATTGGATTGATGAGAATTATATCAGAAAGAATTCTTGATGTAAAGCAAGAGTTGTGTTCGTGCTTCATCGACTGGCAAAAAGCTTTCGACCGAGTCGATTGGACGAAATTCTGAAAATACTTAAAGAAATCGGAGTCAACTGGAGAGATCGACGACTCATTCGAAACCTGTACATAGTACCACATTCCAGTGGAAAAAAAGGACGAAATCCAGAAAAAATTATTTATTTTCTTTTTTATTCAAAAAATTCTAAAAGGGAGGCATTAAAAACTTTAGTGAACAATAAAAAGAAGTAACTTCATACAAAGCAAAAACAATAACTGTCCTTAACACTGAAGAGAATTCTTCGCAAAACTATTAACAGCCACGGCACAGAAAATCTAACAGTCTTTGAGTCAGGCCACAGTCAAAAGAAACAGAAGAAATAGGTTCTTCGACGGAAATACATCTGAGCGTTCTCATTACGAGATGGATGGAAAGCGGTGACCGAGTTTAGAAATATCAAAAATAATATTTTGGCTAAAGTGGAATAGGATACTGGGCTATGACGTAGTATGGTCAAAGTTACGGTTTGTAATGTGGAAGAGAATTGAGATGGTTTATAACGACTTGTTGCAGTTCATTCGAGGAGCAGTACGATTCAGACCTATGCGTGAGCTGGATCTCTCTGCACAGTCCATCGTGTTCGTAACCCGCGAAGACCCATCTGTGGTCATTAGGGTAAGTAAATAATTAGCTCCGGAGACTTATCTCACTTAGCTGAATTAACTTAGGCCAAAGTGTACTTGTATCTAAGTCACTTTGTGTAGTCGCGAATTTTACTCGTCGTTACATTTTGTTTTATAGTGTAGGAATGGTTGTAATCATGTAAGTACAGTAAATCTTATATTTCAAGTATGCATAACTCATCAGTTAAGGTAATGCAAGATAGAGTTAACTAGGTCTCATTATGACGTTGGCCCAGTGTATTCTGGAGTAGATAGGGAGCTTAATATCGCTTTCTCTCGAAATTCGTCTTCATGGCAAATGACTCTTTGGGTACACTTGAAATTACACTGTGTAATACTTCTGTTACATATTAATGCTGTCGATCAAGGTTGGAATGTTTTATGTTTTGGACAGCATGGTCCTCGAACCCAGGATCTTTGATACTTTATACTACCTTTGTTATGATCCTTTGTAATTAACTCAGAAAAGAACAAGGATTTACTACAATAAAAGGAATAGGAAGTTCCAATTGATTTCTTTCATTTAATGGCTAATTGGTAACAGTGAAATCTAGGTTATTTCTTGACTATGTTCTAAATTTACATAAAACGACTGAAATCATTTCTAAACATTTCTAGATATACAAATGTATGTAATAGGACAACGAGTGAAGTTGCGCTTGAATGAAGGAGAAATCAATAGTGTGGAGATTGGAAGAGGAGTCAGTCAAGGATGTAGTTTGTTGTCCCAATTATTCAACATTTACAGTGAATGTTTAATGAAGGAAGCATTAATAGGGATTGGAGATTTCAAGATTGGAGGGCAGATAACCAACTACAGGAGATAACTGACAAAATAGTTGACATCGGAAAACTGTATGGAATGGAAATTAACATCGAAAAGTCGAAAGTCATGAGAATATCCCGTGGAAATACCCCCTTAGGCCTACGTATCGAGTAGAACTAAGAGAACTTGAAGAGGTCGATAATTTCAAGTATCTGGGAAGTATTTTGACGAGAGACGCTTACTGCATCAAGAGATCAGGTCAAGAATTGCCATAGCTAAAGAAGCATTCGACAAGAAAAGATCACTCTTAACTAGCGGGCTCAGTATTGGACTTAAGAAGAGGTTGGTCAAGTGCTATATATGGAGTATTGGACTGTATGGTTCAGAGACTTAGACATTACGGAAGTTAGAGAAGAAATATTTAGAGCGCTTCGAAATGTGGTGTTGGAGGAAGATGGAGAAGATAAAATGGACAGAGAGAGCAACAAACGAAGATGTTTTAAAACGGATAGAAGGGAAGAGGACACTTCTAGCCACCATTATTCGTAGAACGGCCAATTGGATTGGAAACATCTTGCGAAGAAATTGTCTTCTTAACACTGCCATAGAAGGGAAGGTGGAAGGGAAGCGAGGAATAGGAAGAAGAACACAGCTGATCGATGATTTGAAAAATAGAAGAAAATATTGGGAGTTAAAAGGAAATCTGAAGATCGATAAAAGTGGAAGAAACATTTCCAGACCCAAATCTAAAATTGAAAAAACAAATCCTCATTAGTCCCAGGACCTGCCGAAAGGCAGTATACTTGATAATAATAAATAATATTGAGTTACGGATAAACTCTAATTACGGGGGCCAGAATTTTTCCGTAAAAGGTCACATTTTTTTCATAAATATAGCCTTTTGGTTAGATAGCCTAATTCAGGTTACATGACGTTCTACTTACCTTTATAGTTGGTATACATGGGTAATGGCTATCAAAAAGATTTGCACTATATTATCTTGTTCCACTTTGTTTCTCCATTAGACATATTGGGCCTTATGCAGAGTCGTTCTGACGCGTGATTCGTGCCATACTAACAAAGTCGACTGACATATGTTTCCTGCAGGAGTCAGGCCTTCAGTATGAACCTGATCATGCGTCAAAACGACTCTGCATAAGGCCTATTGTATTTCTATTCCTTTTACTTCACATAGTGCTCACACATTAATTACGTTTTACTACCAATAACTCATTTCTCCTGTTACAGTGCTTAAGCAAATGGTCAAATAAATTCCAGCATGAACTGCTTGATTGTTGTCAAATACAAGAACTCAATTTTCCAACAGTAGCGAACACCTGTTCCATTTAGTTAGTTATCACAGTTTTGATAGTATGGAAACTAGTCTTGTCAGCTAGTGATGTGAGGTGGAAAATTTTCCATTTCGGAAAATTTTCCGCTTTATTTTTCCGGAAAATTTTTCCGTTTTAAAAAAATTACAAAAATCAAGTAACAATTCCTCAGCAATCATGAAATTGATTGAATTCATGTATAGAAATGTTAAAAATTGAAAGATCGTTTAAAGAATCTGAAAATTTTCATGGCTCAGACAATTTTCAGTACGATGTAGAAACTAGTGGAACAATTTTTCATGAATCGAAAAATTGTCTGTCCTACAGTGATGAAAATTTTCCGGAAAATTTTCCGATTCATAATAACATACTCCACTTATTCCTACATCGTTGTTTAGTCGAGATGTGAGGTGGAAAATTTTCTTCTATATTTTTCCGGAAAATTTTCCGTTCTTAACAAATATCAGTGATTAAGTAACAATTCCTCAGCAATCATGAAATTGATTGAATTCATGTATAGAAATGTTAAAAAAGTGAAAGATCGTTTAAAGAATCTCAAAATTTTCATGACTCAGACAATTTTCAATACTATGAAGGAACAAGTTAAAGAATTGTTCATGAATCGAAATATTTTCTGCCTTATATGGAAAAATTGAAGAACTTTTTATGAGTCGGAAAGTTTCCATCATTTTGAAGCAAAAGTAAAACAACTTTTTCTTTGTGAATCGGACAGTTTTATTGCTCTGTAGAAACAAGTGAAAGGAATTTTCATAGATCGGAAAAGTTAAATCACGATGTAGAAACAAGTGGAAAACACTTTTCAGAGGCCGGACAATTTTGGATATTATGTATAGTGATGTTAGGTGGAAAATTTTCCACTATATTTAACTCCACATAGAGCTACAAAGTTGAATTTCAGTAGAGGAAAGTTAGTCAGCAACAAATTATAATTTTCCAATTAGCTTTCGGGAACCGGAAAATTTTCTATTTCAAGTTGGGAAATAAAATTTTACAGTGTTTTTCTCTCTCTCTTGCTCTGCGAGCTCCTTCGTTGCTTTGGCATGGAAAACCTGGCTTCGATTCCCAGCGCGAGCTCATGTAGTTCGGATTCCACGTTAATCAGTTGGTACCGTTTTATATAGTCTCGTTGCTGAAAGGGACGTTAAACTCAAAATTAACTCAATTCAACTACTCTCTCTCTCTCTCTCTCTCTCTCTCTCTCTCTCTCTCTGTGTGTGTGTGTGTGTGTGTGTGTGTGTCTGTCTGTGCAAAGTGCATAGAACATACATCGAGTTCGTAGAGTACAAATATCCCATTCTATTATTTAAAATTTCAATTTATTAAAAGTCGGTTCATATTTATTTTTATTTATGATATTTATTTTAAATCATAAATATCATAATTATGATTTATTTTCCGGTTCATAAAAACATACTCCACTTATTCATTAGATTCATGAAAAATTGTTCCACTTGTTTCTACATAGTACTGAAAATTGTCTAAGCCATGAAAATTTTCAAATTATTTAAACGATCTTTCACTTTTTAACGTTTCTATATATGAATTCAATCAATTTTAGGAATACTGACGAATTGTTACTTAATCACTGATATTTGTTAAGAACGGAAAATTTTCCGGAAAAATATAGAAGAAAATTTTCCACCTCATATCTCAACTAAACAACGATGTAGGAATAAGTGGAGTATGTTATTATGAATCGGAAAATTTTCCGGAAAATTTTCATCACTGTTCAGGACAGACAATTTTTCGATTCATGAAAAATTGTTCCACTAGTTCCTACATCGTACTGAAAATTGTCTGAGCCTTGAAAATTTTCAGATTCTTTAAACGATCTTTCACTTTTTAACGTTTCTATATATGAATTCAATCAATTTTACGAATACTGACGAATTGTTACTTAATCACTGATATTTGTTAAGAACGGAAAATTTTCCGGAAAAATATAGAAGAAAATTTTCCACCTCACATCTCGACTAAACAACGATGTAGGAATAAGTGGAGTATGTTTTCATGAATCGGAAAATTTTCCGTTTCAAAATTTTCCGGAAAATTTTCATCACTGCTTGTCACAAACGAATTTCTTATTGAAGGTGGAAACAAGTTTTTTAAATAAACTTTTTAACAGATGTAGAAGAAAAATCAAGAAATAAAGATAAAAAAAGCTAGTTGCACTGGAATTGCAAACTGATATATTGAAAGTGAAGCTCGATATTGAATTCTGTAAAAAGAATTACAATCTTTCCTCTGCAGATGTGTCTGCTTTATCTTTCACTAATATAATAGATTAGTATTTAGAGAAAAAAAAAACAGACACAACGACATTGTATTTGTAACTTTTAGTCCTTTGTAACTGCGAGTGTTCTTTCCCCTTCGTTTGGAGTAGCATACTTAAAATCGTGGCTTTTACGATTTATTCTTTCTGGAGAAATGCTGCAACAAATAATGCCATTGCACGGGGCGTCAACTGCGTGTATATATGAAGTTATGTCAAATGTTCAATGTTCAAGTAACGGCTAACAATTGAAGGGCTGAGATAATATGGTTTGCAAATGAGATGTGTAATGCATCATTAATTGCATTAATTTCCAGATCTTCTTGAGTATTTTAAGATTGCTATGTACCTATAACTTGCTTGAGATAAATGAGTAATGAAACTATTATTTACATCTGGGGATTCAAGTTGATCTTTTATTAGTATCTAGTACAACTTTTCTATTCGTACAGTAGAAATACGATTCGCAGGTTACATTCAATAATTCAGTTTCTTCCCGAGGACCACACTATCGTAATTCCGAGCTCGCAATCTTAATAGTCCTGAATTCGAAGAAATTTTGTTGTCCAAGAGGAATATCGAAACAGAATAATTCAATTAGTTAGTTCCTTCGGGCGGCGTTACATGAACACTCTTCTACGTGAGGAAGAGGAGGGTATAACAATGCTGATCAAATCTTCCCATTCCACAAAGTCGGGGAATACAATTTCTAAAACATTTTGGTTCAGCTTTGCTGTCATTAGGAAATGTTCGTTTTGCTTCTCCCTCATCTCATCTTACAGACCAAGAAGTACATTTGATGAAGGATGATACATTGTTGGAACCGTAGTAGGTTTCTGTGGTGAACTACAAAGGGAACTTCACCGGAATTTGAGTTTGTCTTGTACGTCGAAAATACTTTTCAATTTATCCAGCCAATTTTCTGTCTCATGCGATTGCATCACATCAAATTCATTACCTATGTATTTGTTAGTTTGAAAAATTCAACAGGTTCTTTTTTGGTAGCTAGAAAATATTCTAAAGCTGCATTTGTTTCTCAAAAAATCAATTGAGTTGCATATAAAATTTGTTGCTTTTTCGCTGAATGTAACAACAATATATCTGAATGCAGTTCGCCATGATTTTTATCTAAAATAGATTGAATTATTCCTTTCTTTACGACAACAAAGGAATCGTTCCTCAATAACTTCAGAAGATCCTAGAAATTGCTTAATGGATCGGTGGGTGGTATTCGCAACACTGAATAATATAATAAATATGGTATTTTAAGTTTTCGTTTGACATGTTGATTTGAAATATGTTATGATTTGACATAGTGCCATTTCAAAAAAAAACAAAAAACATTACTCTATATAGGGTTGGCAACACTGTTTGTTGGGTGTTCCTGTTTAATACGTGTAAAGATATCCCCTCCCTTCCTTGTAGTTGCTTCTTACAAAGTTTCACTTTTCTTCCTTTTTAGTTTTTACGTTATCACGGTTGGACATTAAAAATGATGCACCCTGTATATGGAACCGGGAAATGATTGTAGGAATAATTTCTATAATATCCAAATTGCTTTTTTGTATGTTCAGAAGAATTGCTCAAGATGGAGGTGTGAAATTCAGTGTACATGGTGATTTCACAAAGTTTCAAGATTGGTCTCAGAATAACAAATGTATTACACATTTTTAGGTTAGGATTTATATTTCTGGGATCTCAGCATCTAAGGCTATTTAGCCCTTCACGTTTGAGGGATGGCGTCCCTCGGCTGGGGAAAGGGAAGGAAAAAAGGATTGGGGAAGGAAGGAAGCGGCCTGGGCATTTGCCTGGTGAATGAGGAAAACTGAGGAAAACGTCATTCATGGTGGCTGGCCTGAAAAAGCGTTTTACACTGTTTTGACCGAGTGTCCCCACCGGAAATCAAACCCGGGACAGCTCGAACATTACACATTTTTGTACAGCGAACTAAAAGTCTTCGAAATATGACCCTTGGGCATCAACACACCGCTACCAGCGTATTTTCCATCGTTCATAGTCTCCCTCAATGCCTTCGCGCGTAAGACTGTAAAGGGACCTCGTCAAAGCCGCTTGGACCGCTGGAATCGTGTCGAATCGCTTCCCTTTCAGGTCTTTGTTGATACGGGGAAACAAAAAAGTCTCTGGGAGCGAGGTCGGGGCTGTAGGATGAATGCGGCAGTGTTCCCACGTTGAACTGCGCCACACCTTCGGCGGCAGTGAGTGACGTATGAGAGGGCGCATTGTCATTGTGACAAATCCAATCGGCTTTGATGTCTGGGCGGACTCGATGGACTCGATCCTTCAAGCGGCGGAGCACTCCAGCGTAAAACGAACATGTGACACCCTGTCCGACAGGAATAACCTCTTTGTGGATCAGTGCTTTGGCATCGAAGAAAACAATGAGCATGCTTTTAACGCGTGACTTGCTCATGCGAACTTTCTTGGACTTTGGAGATGGGGGCTATGCCATTCCGCACTTTGTCACTTCTTTCTGGATTGTACTCGTAGACCCAGATCTCATCACCAGTAAGTAACAACTTTATCCAAAACATGAGGATCGTCTTGCAAACTTTCAAACATTTCTTCGCCTTGCCTTCTGTTCATCCATCAGAACTTTGGGAACAAGTTTGACACACACTTTTCTCATCTTCAAATCTTCTGTCACTAACTTGAACACCATAGTCGGATCTAATCCCAGTTCATCGGCAATTAATGTAACACCACGACCAGTGTTCGAAACACACTTTCATCGTCTTCTACGTCCTCGCGGCCCTCTTTGAATCTCATGTGTCACATAAAAATGATTGCACGTGACATGGCGTATTCTTTTTTAGGCCTCTTGAATTATACGAAAAGTACGAAAAGTCTCTGAGAAGTTGTTTTGTTCAGTTTCGCACAGAACTTTACAGCATAACGCTGCTCCAAATGCTGCTGCATTTTCCACTTACTCAGGTTTCGATGGGGGTCACTGACACGCATTTACGCCACTAGAGATCTACTCACTCCCGCGTCTCGGAGGCAACTGACGCTTGTGCGGTCACTTAGCTGCAGGGTTGCCACACTCGAGACTCGCGATGATGCCAAACACGGGTCTGAATTATGTTAGATTATGCCAGATTTTCAAATTACCTTTCCTAACTAATTTTAAAGACTCACCCCTATTTATCTTCATTATTTTAATGAAGTGTATTAACTGTATTCATGTACAGCTGACATGATGCTGTCAGGAATGATAGTAAATGGCACGTTATAGGGGAGGATTTTCGAATTTATATTTTATGAATGGATAACATTTTAAGAAATATATACACAACATGCTGCTTCCAACATAGCCTTGAAGCATTTCTTTTAGTGTATTACTAACTGTCCCCTGACGGTCATATCCCTCCCCTCTCAAGTTGTAAATTGAAATGGACAGAAACATCCCACATAACCACACATTCAGGTTTCAGTTGGCAGTAATAAAGCTATGGGTAAGTAAATGTGTTTTGCAGAGTCACGTTTGCTATTTTTGAGCATTTGCGTTTGCTCTGAATTCAACAAAAAATTAGAACCGCAGAAATACTGACAGGTTTCATTGCTCCAACCATCGCTTCACCTAAAAGAAATAATTCCCGGCAGTCCTTGAACCATCTAAATTTTCGTTCTTTTTCTGTTCACCAGAGAGAAGAATGAAATTATGCTAGATTTGGCCAGGATGCTAAAGTCAAGATGCTAGATGTTAATGCATGTGGATTATGCTAGATCTAGCATCAAGATGCTAGATATGGCTTCACTGCTTAGCTGACACTCCTTAGGGCTGAATCGATCGCATCTCCTTTGGCATATACTTGAAACTGCAAGATCTTTACAAATCACTAAGTGTGCGAATCTGAGAATGTTATTGTTTAAGCAGTCCTTGTGAAGAGTAAGGGAAGGCTTTCGTGTTTCAGAAGGAAAGCGTCTCCCACGTTCCGTAGCTTTATTTACTCTTTGTTTTTTTTTGTCATCATTCCAGCAGTATTAGATTTGGGTTTCGGAAGATTCTCTTCGGTTTGAGTCGTGGCATTTCTTTGGAAGTATGTTCTATCCATAGAAAAGGGCTTTTGAAAGAAGCTGTCAAGGATCTTGATGCTTTTAGTAGCATTTTACAACAAAAAGAAAAGGAAAGTATATATTATCATCTATGTATGTCTTTTATGTTAAAAGAAAAAAGTATCATTAGTTACTTCTGTGGCATTGTTTTCTGAAACGAAACAATGCCATCAATAAATCCATAACTAGGATATGCAATAAGTGTCAAATGATCTACTGCCCTTATGTAAAACATTGAAATCGTGAAATCAAATAGGATGTTACACAATTGGACATAAATGATCAAACATCGTTTATGAAAAGATATAAAGTGCTCCTTCCTTCAATTAAAATTGTATGTGTGATGGAGTAATTCACAGCAATAGTCAGATCTAATTATGGTTAAGGAGAAAAAATGTAAGAAAAAATTAGGTACTATACAAGTGATTATTCATCGATGTGTACCTGCAACTCCATTTATGTTTCTGTTTGTCTCTTGCCACTCGATTCTCCAGAGTCTGTTCATTATGGGTCATTGTTTGGCTTACTTAGAAAAGAATCCAAATGTGACGTTACAACAGATATAGATGGAAACTTCTGCAGTACAGAATTAACAACTTTATTCCATCAACTTTGGATGAAATTCCTATGAATGGTATGTAATCTACTGGCAGTTGTGTCTTAGAGTTGTAAATTTCAGCTTCTTCTCAAGACGCATCTTATATCATATTTCTACTTTTATCAGTGATGGTGAAATGGTGGCCCGCGAATATTAGTAGAAGAGTATATGATTTGTTCCTTAAAAAAAGAAGTCAATGCGTAATAAGTATACTATAGTTGGCCATGGCAGTATGCCTGAACCGAGACTGTTTTTAACCGTGACAATATTTTCTTCCACAAAATTTTACAAGTAAAACAGTTTGCATTGGTGTCAATTTTTAAAAATGCATAATTAACTCACTTACTTTCAAATCTTTTGGAACTCAGACAGTGGTGTCTTTTTTTCTTTCATGGGGAGGCAATTGAAATTATCTTTATTTATTTATTTATTTATTTATTCAACACAACAGGCTCTAGGCCCAGTTACAGTGTTGTTCCTTCCAAATACATTTACCCTTAGTTTTATATATATATATTGTGAAGTATCTGTCTATTGGAAATGAAGTGACTGTGTATTTGATATAAAGAAGCATGAACTTTTGAAAACTTTGAAAGAAAACTTTGTTTAGAAGTGTACATTCTCAGACACATGTTGTAAATGCACATTTGTTAAATAAACTCGACTAGCTTCCTTCTTTCCTTTCCGCATACCTTCGAGCACAGCCTGATACTTCCCGATTAGGTCATCATTCTTGAATTGATCAAACCAACGAGGAACAGAACAACAAGGGGTATTCGACACGCGATCTAGAGAGGTGCAGGATCATCGGAGAGAAACGGATCCCACCATTGGAGGACCACCGACTCCACAAGTCAAAGAGTACCATTCTGACGGTTCATCGCCGCAGACACCTTTAAGTTTGTCACCAGAGTAGTAGAATGAAGATGTAGAAGGACGTTATCGTAAGACGCTTATCGACGCCCCTTGCAGACCAAAAGGATTAAGATTCAGATGTTGACTGTCTTCAGCTAATCCCGACTTCTCCAGATATTCATCATTCCAGATGACCAGGATGACGCCAGTCTCGATGGATCTATCAGGCTAGTGCTCATTCCTATTCTTTAATTACAACCTTTCTCTTTCTCTCACCTTTTTCCCCAACTAGTCATTTTCTAAATTAAAAACATTTGAATTTTATTTAAATTCAACCACAATTTTACAGTTAAGTACCGTGTTGTGCATCAGTTCCATCCCCATTTGATTGCATTTATTTATTTTGTATTCTGAGCTATAACTGATGACACAGCACCGGCACATGGATGGAGATGCTTTTAGGCTTACGTCTTTGTTACGATCCTAAAATTTCGATAAATTACGATTCTAAATATTCGGTAGATGCTTTAAGATCCCAAATTTTGAGTAATTTGTACTGTGCAATTTTAGTTTGTCGACAGAAATTAAGTAGAGTTATTTTTTTTAACCCACCCGCCCACCCTCGCTACTTTATTAATTTGCTCTGTTAGAGTATTTTTTTGTTTTGTTGTATTTTAATCGAATGATAAGTGGGTGAGAAGAGAAAATTTTGCCAAGTTATTATATTTTGTTTTTCTTTGTGGTGTTGGATATATATACATAGTAGTATAGGATATTTCTCTCAAGTGTGATTTTGAAAATAGATATAATGGAGAATACTAGTGTTATGTCTTTTGCTATAGATCGTTTAGTAGAACCCCCCAAATTTTCCGGCAAATTGAACGAGTCAGTTCAGTCGTTTTTTAGTCATTTTGAGGATTTTTCTGTCTTTCATAACCTACGTGATGTACAGAAACGTCATTTGTTGCCGTATTGTTTAGAAAATGGGGCTCGTGCTTATCTGCTAGCTTTACAATCAACCGCAGAATATGATAATCTCATGTATGTACAGATTAAGAAGAAATTAATAGAAGCTTATGAAGATAACATAGTTTCGCAAGTTTTAGAGCAAGAAATGAGAAATAGGGAGCAGTTAGATTCTGAATCTGTTCTAGATTACATTTTTCATAAGTGGAAATTAATACTCGAGTACAATCCGAAGATGCCAGTGACCGAACAAATTAACTTGATAATCGATGGGTTATTGCCTTCATTTTATTCTGTAGTTGTAAGAAAATTGTATAAGACTGTTATTGAGTTAGCAAAGTCCTTAGGTCTAGAGGAAAGAGTTAATTTTCTTGTCAGCATGCGTAGTCAGCAATTGAAGTCCTTGGAAATAACAAACGAATACAATATACATCCTGTTAGTAATAATGCTATACAGCAAAAAGAAAATACTTTAGATGCTAATATTCAGAACGAAAATGAAATTGTAAGTCAGCCTGAAGAAAAAAATACATTGATAGCTCAGTTGGACGGTATCAAAGTCCAGTTACAAGATTTTGTGCAACGAACTGCACTCGCAAAAGTTTCTCACGCACACAAAGGAAAATCTGTGTGTATACAATCTTATGAGCATTCGCGTTTGGAGCGAAGAAATCCCATTCATGCATCCAACGCATCCTTTCATTCGTTGCCTCCTGCTTCTGTCGATGTAGTCAATGTAAATGAGAATGTTAAATCGAATAATAGGAATAAAGTAGACAAGAATATGTGTAATAATGTTAGAAATAGTAAGCGATATTATGTTCCTATTCAATATGAAGCTGATTTGCCTCATGTTAAAGCATATATTGATAATAAGCCGCATTTATTTCTATTGGATTCAGGCAGCACTGTTAGCTTAATTTCTGGTAATAGTTTTAGCAATAAGCATAAAATATCAAAGGAACGACTTTTATTCGTGGCATCACAGGAAATTCTCAAGGAAGTGATCAAATCGCTTTAGTGAAATTTAAATTAGGAGGACAGTATTTTACACATCCTTTTCGAGTGTATAATAATTTTCCGTATAATAGCATAATTGGCCAAGATTTTTTAAAAAATAATCTTGCAATGGTTGATCACAATAAGAATTCTTTTAGTTTTGTTAAATTTGGTATTCCTCCAAGAATTGAATTGCCGCCATACGTATCTTTTGAAGAAATTTCTAACCATATAGCAAAATTATATAAACCTCAATTTTTAGTGGCTCGCTCTGTTGTTTTGCCTCCAAATTCAAGTGTTCAAGTTACATTGAAAAAAGTAAATGATATTGCAGGAACTCGCAATTTATTAGTTCCCAATGAGTTAATAGATACGCAGGCAGAAATTTTTGTGCGTAAATCAGTCGTAGACGAAATTCATCCGGTAATATCTGTGATTAATCCTACCAAAAGTAAACTTTACTTGAAAAAAGATGTTGTTTTGGGTTCTGCCGAAAATGTTATCAGTGATACCAACTTCAAGAAACAAAATAGCACTAATAATAAGGTTCATCAAGTTAATGCAGTAGATACGAAATCTTTTCCTGAAGGTTATGATAAATATCGAGTAAATGTTAACCCTGAATTGTTGCCACATCAGCAACAGCAATTATATGACTTAGTAGAAGAATTTTATTCTAGTTTTTCTTGGAATGAATTTGATTATGGTTGTGCTAAGGGATATAAACATAGAATTGAATTAGTAGACAATATTCCAGTAAATCGACCCCAATTTTCGATACCATTTCATCTACGGGATGAGATCAAAAAACAAGTAGATATTTTATTGAAAAGTAAGATCATTGAGCCTAGTATTAGTCCGTACAATTCTCCGGTAATGCTTGTTAAAAAGAAGAATGGACAGTATAGATTTGTACAAGACGCGAGATTTTTGAACACAAAAATGGTTCCTGACAGTTTTCCGGTCCCTCCTATCCAGGATATTTTGACTAATTTGGCAGGACGAAAATATCTATGTTCTAGTGACGTTTTTGGAGCTTTCTTTAATATTCCCCTCACTGAAGAATCTAAACCTATTACAGCTTTTTCGATTCCAGGCGTGGGATCATATCATTTTAATTTTTTGCCTCAGGGTGTCAAGACATCTACTAGTGGTATGAACAGATTAGTGAAACTCACCTTAGAAGGTCTTCCACAAGATAAAATATTTGCCTATGTTGACGATTATTTTTGGTCTAATGATAGCTTTGATGAAATTCTGCAGTTAACTCGTATGTTGCTTCAAAGAATAAAAGAAATTGGTTTAAAGCTTTCCCCAGAAAAAACAAAATTGGGATATTTTCATTAGATGTTTTAGGTCACACTGTTAGTAAAGATGGTTTGTCTATTTCGAAACGAATAATTAACTCAATCTCCAACTATAAACGTCCCAAAACAAAGAAACAGGGCTTAAGTTTTTTAGGATTGGCTTCTTTTGTTCGTTTGTATTTACCTAATTTTAGTCAATTAGCAGAAGCGTTACTTTGTTTGTTGAAAAAAGACGCTCCTTTTCGTTGGAAGGACGCACAGGAGACCGCATTCAATAATATCAAACAAGCCATCATTTCAGCACCTTGTCTCATGAGATACAAGCCTGATTATCCTCTGTATCTCTATTTTGATGCTAGCAAACTCGCTCTTTCTGGACTAATCAAACAACCTCAAAATTCACCTGACGATACAAATCTAGTTCCCATTAGTTATTGTAGTCGTGCAACGTCTCCTAGCGAGAGAAAATTACACCCATATCAGCTTGAAATACTAGCATTATTGTACTCATTACGTTCATTTAGGTATTTTCTTTTGGGACGTCATTTTTATTTGAAGACAGATTGTCATAGTTTAATTTATTTGAAGCAAACAAAGAATGTAAGTAAAATTTCTAGATGGTTGAGTGAAATCGAATCGTACAATTTCACTATTTCACATATCAGTGGCTCCAGTAACGCAGAGGCAGACGCCATTTCACGTTTTTCTGACCCACCTAGAGATTTGGAAGACGAGAAAAAGAATCAAGAAGATCCGAAAATTTTGTTTACTCAGACCACAAATTCATTTTCAATTTTAAATGAGTCAAATCTGGCAACGGAACAGCGTAAAGATCCGTTTTTTAAAGATATTTTTTCTTGGTTGGAACAGAAAGAAAATAGAAATCCTAAAATAGAACGCCAAGCATTATATTTTACTATTAAAAATGGAATTTTGTATAGAAAACAAAAAACTTCTCAAGGTATAAAATTTTTAGTTGCAGTTCCTACTTCTTTGCGTTATTAAGTTTTTAATGCTTGTCACACGTCTGCATTGGGATCATCTCATTCTGGCTATTCTAAAACCTATGATATGTTAGTAAAAACAGTGTATTTTCCCAACATGAAGAAATATATATATCAGAAGTGTAAAGAATGTACGATATGTCAAGTATCGAAATCGAAAATTGGTTCTCCGTATGGTACATTGCTTACTTATCCCTCCGTTTCCCCCTTCTATCGCATCCACATAGATGTAGCTGGGAATTATTCCCCCAATAATATGTTAAATCACAAATATATGATAGTTGTAGTAGATAGTTGTACTAGATACATAATTGCAGATTCCCTTCCTGATGTTACAGCAAGTACTTTGGCTTCATTTCTTTATCATAAAGTAATTTTAAAGTTTGGAATTTTCTATGAAATTGTCTTAGACAAAGGCAGTGCTTTCACTAGTGGACTATTTAAATAATTATGTGCTATGATTGGTGCTAACATGCGTTTTGTAAATGTACATGGGCATTACAGTAATGGTGTTTGTGAAGTTAGTATTAGGAACATAGAACAACGATTGAAATCAGCTTTATGTGACAAAGATTTAGGAGAATGGATTGACTTATTACAACCCATAGTTTTTTCGCTTAACGTCACCAAGAATTTATCGTCTCAAATTTCACCATTTGAATGTCTTGTTGGTTTCAAACCTAGGTTACTTCATCAGGCAATTTTAAATACCCCGTGTCAATACGAGGACAATGCCATTCGTTTACAGCAACTACAAGAGATTAGAGATAAAGCGCAAGAAAATCTTTATAAACGTCATAAAACGGCGACAAAATTTTTGATAAGAGACATACGAAACCTGCTTTTAAAGAAGGAGAAAAAGTTTGGATTTTAGACACCACAAGGAAAAAAGGTCACGCCAAAGCATTCAGCGGAAAGTTTATTGGTCCAGGCATAATTGAACGTGTGGAAAATCCAAATTCGTATTTTGTTAAGTATAAGACCGCCCGAGGATCTTACAAGATAGACAGCATAGCAGTTCAGAGATTGAAGAAGTTTTATGAGAAGGAAAACCCGGAAGAGGAAGATCACCTTGAAGACTCTGACGAAGAGATGCCTATCAACGTCTGCATGGAAGACCATACGATGAAAAAGAAGAAGACGAGATGCGAAGACCATCAAGAACCACCAACTGAAGAGATCTTCAACCCCAGGAAACAATGTTTGGAAGAAGAAATTTTCATCCCTTCTCTTCATATTAAGGATGTTGTGATTGCCGAAAATCTACCAATGTGGGCAACTATAGGGAAGAATTCTACAGAAGAAAAACCGAAATTTGCTTGTAATACTACCATCAATCAGAAGATTAGTATTTATAAAGGTAACATAGTGGACATAAAAGCAGATGCCTTAGTAAATCCAACGAATGAAACCTTAACTCCTTTAGGTGGTGCAGACAAAACCATTCAAGACGCAGCTGGATCTGAATTTTTAGAAGAATGTTTGACCATATCATCATTGAAGCCAGGAGAAGCGAAGATTGCCAATGGTTATCGTTTACCTGCTAATTATGTAATTATGACATGTGGACCACGGAATTCAGACAAGAAGATTTTACGAGAGACGTACAAAAATTGTTTTAAAGTGATGTTGGAGAATGACCTATCTACAATTGTATTACCTAACATTTCAACTGGAGCATTTAAGTTTCCGAAGTTAGAAGCTGCCAGAATTGCCTTGGCTACAACAAGAATATTTTTAGAAGAACATCTTGATGACGTAAACCGTGTCGTATTTTGTATTTATGATAGAGAAAATTGGGACATTTATCAGCGATTACTCCCCATATATTTTCCCATTGATGAAGAATCTGTTAGTCCGTCTGTCCGCACGTAACTTGTATGTGGATTACTTTTCTTGAAGATTGGATTGTGCATAGGAACACCTTGCAGATGGTCGATGAACTTTCTTTTAGCACTGGCCACGCTTAGAAGTTAGTTTATCTTGGTTTTGAATTGTGCATCCAAATCCACCGGTGGAAAACTTCGAAAACTTAGAACACTTTGAAACTTGAAGTACTTCAAACAGTTAAACAAGAAATCTTCGAATTACCAGGTTATTTACGATCAGCTAACCTTATTAACAAATTTGGAACACGTTGGTATCTTCAAGAATTGTACCATTTCGTTTGATTGGACAGCGTATCACTACAGAAGTTTCCTACTTTTTTTTGAAATGTGAGTATGTGAAGAATGAAGAAAATCAACGACACGCGTATGGATAGATATTTCGATGGATATATTAAGAAGATTGAAGACAAGATTGCAAGAACCATGCTCCATCCTCTTCAGATGTCTAAGATTCGATGCCATGATTGATGTCCAGCATTCGATGCCCGAAGAGGACAAGATTTAAGAAGAAAGAAGATGAAGATAAGAAGAATTTATATGTAAGTTAGGGTTGTAGGTTATATGTGGTGAATAGTTCTGTCGTGCTGATTTCATATAGTTTGATTACAGCCAGTATATGGGGCTATAACCATATCTTGGAATTCTTTTCCAGTCTACGGACGCTTTAAGCTTAAATAACTTAAAGTTCATTTTCCTCAAACTGAAATCAGTACCCTTCTTGTGCAGTCTAACTTTACTATCTTTGGTTAGCTAGATAGTATTACACCGTTTTTTTTTCTTTTCGCGTATTAGTCACGTTAGATATTGAAGTTATTTTTTGCATTAGAGGAACATACACATACATGTATATAGAGGTCTACATTGGATTATGAAATATTTATTTATTTGATTATGATATTTTTTATTATACGTATCTAAGTTTTGATAATCTGTGTTAGTGATAATTAAATTTAGTATTATTCCTACCTTTCACTTCCCTTCCCTGAGCACTTAACGGAACTCCAAACTAACACATGTCACTCACAATGATATTATGCAAACACAAATGTTTATTTTTCTTTTTCTTATTTTCCATCTTCCCAGAGACGCTGTCGCCATATCTTCAGGTTACCTAGTAAACTATATGAACTGTCTCAGGAACGCATACTCAGCGTTTTGCAGTTTGTGGTCAAGGATTAATTCAAAACAAACAATATGTTACACAAAGAACTCTCTAACCTTTAACAAACATTTTTTTTGGACTTTCTTCGATATTTATTTTTTCTTTTTTTTCTACTACGGAAAATTAAAATTTTCGTGTATTTTGATTTCGAGGAGGGGGTGTGAAGTATCTGTCTATTGGAAATGAAGTGACTGTGTATTTGATATAAAGAAGCATGAACTTTTGAAAACTTTGAAAGAAAACTTTGTTTAGAAGTGTACATTCTCAGACACATGTTGTAAATGCACATTTGTTAAATAAACTCGACTAGCTTCCTTCTTTCCTTTCCGCATACCTTCGAGCACAGCCTGATACTTCCCGATTAGGTCATCATTCTTGAATTGATCAAAACCACGAGGAACAGAACAACAAGGGGTATTCGACACGCGATCTAGAGAGGTGCAGGATCATCGGAGAGAAACGGATCCCACCATTGGAGGACCACCGACTCCACAAGTCAAAGAGTACCATTCTGACGGTTCATCGCCGCAGACACCTTTAAGTTTGTCACCAGAGTAGTAGAATGAAGATGTAGAAGGACGTTATCGTAAGACGCTTATCGACGCCCCTTGCAGGCCAAAAGGATTAAGATTCAGATGTTGACTGTCTTCAGCTAATCCCGACTTCTCCAGATATTCATCATTCCAGATGACCAGGATGACGCCAGTCTCGATGGATCTATTAGGCTAGTGCTCATTCCTATTCTTTAATTACAACCTTTCTCTTTCTCTCACCCTTTTCCCCAACAAGTCATTTTCTAAATTAAAAACATTTGAATTTTATTTAAATTCAACCACAATTTTACAGTTAAGTACCGTGTTGTGCATCAGTTCCATCCCCATTTGATTGCATTTATTTATTTTGTATTCTGAGCTATAACTGATGACACAGCACCGGCACAATATATATATTAACAAGGTTATACATTTATACATTTTCATTATCACATATTTTTAATGCTATTCTTGTATACTGTCTCCGACATTCCAAAAAACATCTGTAGCAGTTATCCTTTCAATTGCATTGTAGGAAGCACACATTCTCCATATAGGAGACTTAGGGAGTATATTTGTTCTTGCTTTTCTACAGTAAAATGTACTGCTATTTCCTACACGGATTTTACCTGATGGGACGTGCAATTCAACCTTCAAAGTAAGATTGGGAGAGTCATGTAGTAATTTGTGTAAAAATAAAAGATCCGGAGGTTCTCTCCGTTGTTTCAACGTGTTGAGATTGAAGTTTTGTACTATTTCTGAATACGACTCGTATTTTGGATACATGCCAGTTTTTCTATAAGCAAGTAATCTCAAGAATTTTGATTGTGTTCTTTCAATCATATCTATGTGTTTTTGTGTTTTTGGTGACCAAGACAGAGTCGCATATTCTAATTACGATTTCACAAAACAAAAGTAGAGTTTCATTAAGTATCATTGTTTTGAAACTCCTTACCTATTATCATAACAAAGCCAAGATTTTTGTATGAATTATTAACAATTGTTTCAATATGATAAGTAAAACTTAATTTAGGATCAAATACCACTCCTAGATCTTTAATTAAAGTAGGTGTCTCTATAATAGTTCCTTCAATAGAATAGTCATATTTAATGATGTTTTCTTTGCGGGTAAAGGAAAGAGTTTTGCATTTATTTACGTTCAACCTAAACTTGTTATTGCCACAATAGTTCTTAATATTACGTAAGTCTATTTGCAGTTTTGCATATTCTTCAAGCGAATTAATTTTGGAAAATATTTTAAGGCCGTCAGCGAATAGAATAATGTTAGAATAATGAATATAATTAGTTGGACGTCGAAGCAGGTAGACGTGCTTGTGTTGAGCTCCCGAAGTCATTCAACCGTAGCACAATGGGAATATCTATTCAAGTCTGGAGGCTTCGTATAGGAGTCTTTAACATAGGCAGTCGCGATAAGTGTTGCAATCTAATGCGCAAAAGACAGCCGTGGGAAAGTGCAGTGAAAGTTTTCTTCGTTGGTGCTATTATTGCTGTATTGCTGGTGATTGGAGGTGTGGAGATGAATCCAGGTCCCTACACCCTGGATGACGTGATTAAAAAACTAGAGAAAATGGAAAAGAAGATGACTGACCTTCATGATGACAATAAGGAATTTCAAAACAAGTTAAGTAACTTGTTTTCCGAACTACAGGAGTTGAGGGAAGAAAATAAAAGACTGAAGGAAGAAATACTACATAACCGCCGAACAATTGATAAACTTGAGAACTACTCTCGAATAAATAACCTTCTCTTCACTAATTTAAAAGGGAAGACAAATGAAACATGGGCAGATTGTGAAAGTGTGGTGCGGAAATTTGTGCGAGAACAGCTTCAAATTGAGCTTTCGGATAGTGATATCGAACGTGCACATCGATTAGGGAAAGGAAGTAACAGACCAATTATTGTTAAGTTTAATTCTTGCAAAGTGAAAGATAACGTTTTGAGGAACGCGTTCAAAGCTAAAGGTACACCGACGGTAATCTATCAAGATTTTTCTGCAAATATACGACAAATAAGGAGAGAGTTAACGGAACATATGAAAATTGCTAGATCCGAGGGTAAACGTGCGTTCTTACGATTTGACAAACTTTGCATCAATAACGAATACTTCACATTGGAGGAACTAAATAACACTCCTTTGAAGTGTGTAGATGTTTCCCCTACAATTGCAGTAGCGTCAGGAACAAAACAAACTGTAAGTGAGTTGGATACAGTGTCAGTGAGTCAGGTCACCGGAATGACCAGCAACAAGGTCACTACAAGAAAAATGACGAAAGGGACAGGTGCCACGCCCCGAGGGAACAAGTGGAAGTGACCAGAGATTGATTTCAAGGCAGGTAAGAAAGAGGAAAAAGCACAAACAGATTCTTCTTCAGATAACAACGTGCATTCCGAAGTGTTTCTAAGTGTGTATTATCAGAATGTGAGGGGGACTAGAAGCAAAACTGAATCCTTCTACTGTAGTGTGTTGTCAACGAACTACGATTTCTTGGCAATAACAGAGACGTGGTTGCATGAGGGTATCTTTGACTCAGAACTCTTTGATGCCAGATATTCACTAATCCGTAGTGACAGAAAAACCGACAAGAGTAGGGGGAGGGGTAATGCTTGCAATACTAAGAAATAAATATAAAGTGTGCTTGGTATATAATGGTGACCTAAATAATGGCGTAGACTGTCTTTTGGTGAAAGTAAGTGGGGAGAGGGTAACAATGTATATATGTGTTGTGTATTTTCCACCAAATTCTGTCATTTGTAAATATGATGAAATATTTCAGTACATTGAATCGAAGTGTCAACCAGGCTGCACCCTTTTTGTACTTGGTGACTTTAATTTACCAGACATTAAAGGTACGGGTTTCGATTTCATGAGCGATCCGGGGCAGTACAAATTTGTAAATAACTTCATGTCATTATACGACTTGAAATCATTTAATGATGTTCAGAATGATTTAGGTAGAACACTAGATTTGGTATTAACAAATTTAGATAATGTAGTGGTTGAGAGAGAAGAACCCCCCGTACTTAAAGAGGATAAACATCACCCTGCGCTATTAATTAAAATCAAACAGAACAATAAGGTTAAGGTAAAAAGTCAAAGTAAAGTAATGGGTTATAATTTCAGTAAGGCAAACTACAATCAACTATATCACGAATTGGGAAAGGTAGAGTGGGAGGTACTGGGTGACTATACTGACGTTGATGGCGCTGTTGAAAAGTTTTATTCCACCTTATATAATATATTTGACAAATGCATTCCGAAAAAGAAACAGAGCACGGGAAACTATCCTAGCTGATTCACGCTAGACATTATAAATAAAATTAAAATGAAAGCTCGTCACCGCAAAGCGATAAGACTCGGAAAGTCAAATCTAGATTTACATAAACGCGAATTTAATAAACTTCGAAAAATGATTAAGAAAGATATACAAATCGCATATACAAACTTCGTTAAGGGAGCGGAATATTTAATACAAGAGGACCCAACTACGTTTTGGAACTTTATTAAGAGTAAATCAAAGCATTTAAATGGTAATGTATTGTGTTATGAGGGTAAAGAGTTAGCATGTGATAAAGATATAGTAAACGCATTTGCAACCTACTTTAAATCAGTGTATACAGACGGAGCACCACTGCTAGTTGAAACAGATGATTCGACATTAGTTGAAATGTATGAAAAAATTGATATGTTGCAAATAGCGGTAATAGAAGTGGACGAGATTCGAATGGCAATCAGAAAACTAAAATCAAAGTGTTCGATAGGTATCGATGATGTACCATCATATGTAATAAAAGGTTGTGAAGAGAGTTCCTTATTACCTTTACACATGCTATTTAACCTAATACTCCAAACCAGCAAGTTTCCAGCAAAATGGAAACTTACAAAAGTTTGTCCTATTCCTAAAAATAATGATAGTAAAGAAATTCAAAATTATAGGCCGGTTTGTATTCTAAACTATTTGCAAAGATATTTGAAAGCATAATTTATAAGCGCATTGAAAATTACATTAAACCAGTAATATCGGATTATCAACATGGATTCGTTCCTGGCAGATCAACCGTAACAAATCTGCTGTCTTCACTGACCATCTTGTTGATACATTGGAGAGTAATAATCAAATAGATGTAGTTTATACAGATATTGCAAAAGCATTTGATAAGGTAAACCACACGTTGTTAGTGAATAAACTTAAATTTCTCAACTTTTCTGATCAGTTAATTGCTCTTATGAAGTCATATTTGATGGACAGAAAACAATATGTGGTTTATAAATCCTGTAGATCATTTGAATACATTCAATTTTCTGGAGTCCCACAAGGATCTAATTTAGGGCCGTTACTTTTTATAATATTCATTAATGACCTTCCTAATTGTACTAAAACATCGCATAAACTACTCTATGCAGACGATCTAAAATTATATAGGAGAATTACAACAGCACAGGACTGTGTCAGTTTGCAGGAGGATCTAGACAGAGTAAATGAATGGTGCAAGAGAAATTTGTTAAACATAAATTCAGATAAATGCAAAACCGTGTCCTTCACTAAGAAACGGAATGTTGTTAAATTTCAATATAAGATAGATGGTAAACAATTAAAGGGGGAACAAACTGTCAATGATTTGGGTGTAATATATGATAACAAACTATCGTTTGAGCATCATATAAATCAAATTGTAAATGACGCAAACAGAAATCTTGGATTCATTTTGAGAATGGGAAGGGAATTTAATAAGTCGAATGTTTTACTGAAATTATATTTTTCATTTGTTAGAACAAAATTAGAATATGCGTCTATTATATGGAATCCCCACACGAAGAAAGATTCTATTAGAATAGAAAGAGTTCAAAATAAATTTCTGCAGTTTCTGGTGTACAAGAGAACAGGCATCTTCCCCACATATGAAAGTAGTGCTTCTCTTAATGAAAATTTTAACACAATGTCTCTCAATCACAGAAGAGTGTTAAATGACATGATATTCTTGTACAAAATATTAAATAATAAATTAAATAGTAAGGATTTGGTCTCTGCCTTTCATCTAAGGGTACCCAATGGAAACATACGTGTGGGCAATGGGAATTTCTTTTATTGTAAGAAATCTCGAACAAATGCAACAAAACAGTCACCAACGTGGAGGATGGGTGCAGTATACAACAAACTGATTAAATGTAAAAAAGTTCTGGATATATACAGTATGAGTCAGAATAGATTTCGCAAATATATTATAGATATTCTATGTAACTCTGATATGAACACTGTAATTGGGTAGAATAACCTGTTGTGTTCTTCTTCTTAAATAAATAAATAAATAAATATAAGTCGGTAGGTCATTTATCACTAATAGAAATAAAAGTGGACCAAGATTTGAACCTTGAGGGACTCCAGATAAGGCTGTGAATTTTTTAGATACATATCCCTTGTACATGACGGCCTGTTGACGATTTTGCAAATAGGATGCGAAAAAAACTTTTTGCTTGCATAGAGAAATTAAAAGTTGTTTTGCAACAGTACATAATGGTCTACAAATCAAATGCTTTTGAAAAGTCAGTATAGATCACATCCACTTTACCCCCTCTATCCAATTCATTTGCAATAAAATCTGTAATAATGGCTAAATTAGTGGATGTTGATCTATTCTTTAAGAAGCCATGCTGATATACTGACATGACGGGTTTTACATGACACATTATCCTCTTGAATATTACTTGCTCAAACACCTTGGCAAATGCTGATAAAATAGTAATAGGCCTAAAATCCTGTATATTCTTCGCATCACAAGATTTAGGGATAGGACAAACTATGGCTTCTTTCCACTTGTCCGGAAACACGCTTGTTTCTAATGACATATTTATAATTGCATGTAGAGGATGCGTAAGAATGTCTATACAACCCTTAAGAATGTACGGTGGTATACCATTCGATCCGCAAGATCGTTTGGGTTTCAACATTCTTATGGTTTCCTCAACATCCTCTAGAGCTATTTCATAAAAAAAAAAAAACATATCTAATGTTTTGTAAGTTGTCCCATCAGGCATGAATCTATTTGTATCATAATGCGCTCTGCCATTACTATAAATCGAATTAAAATAGCTAGCAAGTTCCTCTGCAATATCATTATTGTTTCTCAGTTCCTTACCATTACACGTAAGGAAGCCTGTAGAAAGATGTATATTTTTACTTTTTATAAAATTCCAGAATTGAATAGGATCCCTGTCTACTATGTGTTCCGATTCAAAAACGAAAGATTTATACGCTAACGCTATTTCTGTTTTCAATTCTTTCCGGAGTTTCTGTTTTAAATTCCCATTTGTGAAACGAAACATCACCCTCACCGTTTCTCCATTTTTTATTGTGATAGGTCTTACATTTATTTTTTTGAAATAATATTGGACGTAAACCAACAGGGATAATTTTTGTTCAAGAATTTCTTAGAGGGAACACTTACATGTATCGCATTATAAATAATTTTATAAAACTTATCAAGAAGCAGGTTAATATCATTCAGATCTTTGAGGCAGTCCCAGTCTCAGTTAGCATTTAATAATTCATTGTACATTTTTAGTAAAATTTGCCTTTCTAAAGTTAAAACCTTGCAAACTGTTTTGCAGTTTATCTCATATTGATGGTTGATTTAGGTATATACAATACACCGCTGTCCGGACAACGGATTTTTCTTTGTGTAGGGACATGCGTATTGGCGACGCAGTAAAATATCACATATAATGATTGATCCAATTAATTAAGAATATGCGTATTGATTATGCAGTAAACTATCATATACTACTATATTTGTGTCCTACTTTTCGCTTGTTAGAATCTAGTCAACCTAATCTAAGTACTTCTGAATAGTAATATGAGGTGGAAATTTTTGCACTATATTTTTCCGGAAAATTTTCTGTTGTAAAAAATAAATAAATAAATAAATAAATCAGCAATCAAGTAACAATTCCTCAGTGATCATAAAATTGATTAAATTCATGTTTTAAAATGTTACAAAGTGCAAGATCGTTTAAAGAATCTGAAAATTTTCACGGTTTAGACAATTTTCAGTACTATGTAGAACAAGTGAAACAATTTTCCATGAATCGAAAAATTGTCTGTCCTGTATGGAAAAATTGAAAAACTTTATGTGTCGGAAAAGTTTCATCATTTTGAAGCAAAAAGTAAATCGGAAAGTTTTATTGCTCTGTGGAAACAAGTGAAAGGAATTTTCATAGATCGGAAAATTTTCATTGCGATGTAGAAACAAGTAGAAAAAACTTTTCGTAAGCCGGAGAATTTTGGATATTATGTATAGTGATATTAGGTGGAAAATTTTCCACTATATTTAACAGCACATTCAGCTACAAAGCTGAATTCCTGTAGAGGAAAGTTAGTCAGCAAAATTTTCCGATTAGCTTCGGGAACCGGAAAATTTTCTAATATTTCAAGTTGGGAAGTAAAAATTTACATAGTGTTTCTCTCTGTCTGTCTGTCTCTCTCTCTCTCTGCGAGTTCCTTCGTTGCTAAGCGATTAGCATACGCACCTTTGGCATGGGAGACCTGGCTTCGATTCCCGACGGGAGCTCATGTGGTTCAGATTCCACGTTAATCAGTAGGTAACGTTTCATATAGAATCGCTGCTGAAAGGGACGTTAAACTCAAAATCAACTAATTTCAACTCTCTCTATCTCTTTGTGTGTGTGTGTAAAGTGCAGGGAACATACATCGAGTTCGTAGAGTACAAATATCCTATTCTGTTATTTAAAATTTAAATTTATTAAGAGTGATGAATATTTTTCGATTCATAAAAACATTCTCTACTTATTCCTACATCATTGTTTAGCCGTAAAATATATTGGTAATAAATATTGTCTCAAAATTTTCATGAAGTGAAAATCTAACGATTCTTCATTTCTTCAAAAAGGTTTCAGAAACTTCAATGCGTTCTTTCCGCAGAATCCACCTTTGATCTCACAAAATTATATTTAGTCAGTTTAATACGCGTAAGACGAAGTTTTCTCATAGCTTTGCTACTTTTCTAGATTTACATAATGCAACATTTATAAATAAGTAGAGATAATATAAAGTGCCTACTGTAAATTTTTGACAACCCAAAACTTGGATTTAAGTAACTCATGAACAAATAATGACCATTTTCTGAAAAAAAATTATTTATTCATATAATTATTCAGAAGAGAAAGTTAAATATAACTAATAAGGAAGTTGATTTGTGTAGTTGTTCTTTCAATAAAATAATAAAAGAAACGTAAAAAGCTGCACTGTTGGCTTGCGTTCTAAAAGCAAAAAGAAATTTCATTTTAATTTACAAAATAAAAAATATATAACCTTTTTTATAGATATGTACTTGTTCTATCGAATTGGTATTATTTCTAATACATTTTTATACATAATAATGGTAGTTTTACAATAAAAATATCTGCTCTAAGATGTTGATTATACAAAATTCCAATATTGAAATTATGAATTATGACGTTAAACACAATCAAATCCAAGCATTTCTTCTTATTTTCTGTTACAAAAATAATCTTCATAAGAAACTTTTATGTAGTTCTTTCATTACATAGGCAGGTCTATATGTGAAGAAAAAGTGGAATTTTCTGGTTTACAAATATTTGATAAATTCAGAAAGGTTTCTTTTCGATTTCTTGTTACATTTTAAATATTGGAATGGGATATTTGTTCTCTACGAACTCCATGTATGTTTCCTGCACTTTACACACACACACACACACAGGGGTGAGAGAGAGAGAGAGAGAGAGAAACACTATGTAGATTTTACTTCCCAACTTGAAATGTTAGAAAATTTTCCGGTTCCGAAAGGTAATTGGAAAATTATAATTTGTTGCTGTCTAACTTTCCTCTGCAGGAATTGAATTTTATAGGAATAAATATAGTGGAAAATTTTCCACCTAATATCACTATACATAATATCCAAAATTTTCCGGCTTATGAAAAATTTTTCGACTTGTTTCTACATCGCAATGAAAATTTTCCGATGTATGAAAATTCCTTTCACTTGTTTCTACAGAACAATAAAACTTTCCGATTCATGAAAAATTGTTTAAATTGTTCCTACATAGTACTGAAAATTATCTGAGCCATAAAAATTTTCAGATTCTTTAAACGATCTTTCACTTTTTAACATTTCTATACATGAATTCAATCAACTTTATGAGTACTCAGGAATTGTTACTTGATCACTGATATTTGTTAAGAACGGAAAATTTTCCAGAAAAATATAGAAGAAAACTTTCCAACTCAAATCACGACTAAACAACGATGTAGGAATAAGTGGAGTATGTTTTTATGAATCGGAAAATTTTCCGTTTCAAAATTTTCCTGAAAATTTTCATCACTGCTTCTGAATTACCTTCATTTAGATATTTTGATACTTCAGGGTCACACGTTTTGAAGGTCCTGTTGCTCACCTCAACCGTTTTGTAAAGGAAAATACGAAACACTTATACCTGTATTTTACATCTGCTATAACTATGCGCAATTTCACTCGCTTTAGTCTACTTTCTATTGCGCTCTTGGTGTCCAATTTCAAAGTTTTGGATGGAGGCTTTTGCCCCTCCCCCCCAAAAAAAGTTTTCTGCAGAAAATAACATACGTGTTCTTTCGTTTTGTGTGAACTGTCTCGATACGCAATTTCGTTACAAATATAAATGTACTGTACACAGGGCTGGATTAACCCATCTGGAGGCCCGGGGCTAGAAAAATATGTGGCACCTGCTGACTTCGCCTAATACATTTCTATGAAAGTACAGTAGAAAAGTTAAGAGAATATGTTTCATATTTTATTTTATGATGATGATTGTACCCTCATGTACTTAGATAGCCAGTTGAGATTTTTATTAGAATGGAGACCCCTGTCCAACTGGAGGCCCGGGGCTATAGCCCCCTCTAAGCCCCCCTTAATCCGGCCCTGGCTGTACATTAAGTACTTCGTGGTCATAAGTTTGGAGTGTCATTTACCCAATCGTTTTGCCAAGAAAATTACGAAATATTCCGTTATTTTACATCTACTATATCTATTCAAAATTACATTTGTTTCGGTGTAATTCTTCAGCGCCGTAACTTAGATTTTTCTTGGGGGAGGGGGACAAGCATTAATACACGTATTTGGGCCCCCTAGAAAAAGTTTTTCCTAATACTTGTGCCTCCTCTTTCCATCTTTCTCTTACTCTTTATGGGCGCCGGAGCCTGTGGTCCCTTCAGCACGGCAAGGTCTGCGGGGCCGTTAGTTACTCTCCTGGGACCGTTCCATACATGACAAATTAATTAAGGGAACAATATTGACAAATCTTAAAGCCATACGAACAAAAATTATTTCTAGGGCCCCTAATATATATCGAAATGAGCCTACGATTCATTTTTGTTGTATTTACCTCTTGTGTGCTGTTTTGTTTATGTAATGTAGTGAACCTGTCTGAAGGAAGAACATAGACTGAAAGTATTTGAGAACAAGATCCTGAGACGAATATTCGGACCCAAGAGGAACGGGAATGGGGAATGGCGGAAACTTCATAACGAGGAACTACATAATTTATATGGTTTACCCAACATTGTTAGGGTCGTCAAGTCTAGGAGGCTTAGGTGGGCGGGTCATGTAGCTAGAATGGAAGAAAGTAGAAACGCTTTCAAAGTCTTGACTGGAAGACCAATCGGAAAACGACCATTAGGAAGACCTAGGCGCAGATGGGAGGACAATGTTAAGATGGATCTCGCAGAGATAGGAATACAAAGTAGGAACTGGATCCAATTAGCTAAGGATAGAAGTCAGTGGAGAGCTTTTGTGAACGCGGCATTGAACCTGCGGGTTCCATAGGCCATAGAGTTAGTTAGTTAGTTAGTGAACCTGTTTGATGCTTCATTTATGATTTCGTGTTCGTATCGCATATGGAGTAAGAAAATTTTGTCTAAAAATGGGCCCCCTCGATTCGCACTCGCTTATTTAATGTCTAGTATCTACCTGCCAAATTTGATCGAAATTGGCTTGAATCACTAAGTCTGTTCCATGTAAGTCTAAATGAGACATGGAACCATAGCTTAACGTAGATTTCGAACCATATCAGCTCTCTCCGGGAGTCGAACCCGGGTCTCCCGTACCGAATGCGAGTACGCTAAGTGCTAACCATATAGTTACCAGGAAGTGCAAAAGAATGTCTTTGTTTTTTCCCCACTTTTATACTTTATATAAGACTAACGCAGGGTTATTCAGTGTGTTCTCCGAGAAATGACATTTAGAACTTTTATAACGTCAGGAAAGTACTACGTTGCATTACTTTTTCCTGTTGCATTTCTTTTAAAAAATTAAGTTACGTCAGCAGGAATCCCATGGCTTAAAATTACTGTATTGTCATTTTTCACCAGTTTACTTGTGTTTGACGTAAGAATTCTTTACGTACTGCGAGTGACACGATGTATGACAGTGAGGTAAGTGAAGAGTTTGTGAAGGAAGTAAACATCCTCTGGCCTTGAAATTAAAATCTTACTAAATAAATAACTATATAAACAGCTGTCAAACAAAGATTAAAACAAAACACTAGAATAGAACAGTTCATGAATTCACAGTGATAATATTTGAACAGGTGCGTTACTTACTACTTTGCTTTCCAAATTCTGCTGTCAAAGTACAGTATATCTAATGTAGCAGATTTATAATTGTGTATTGTAAGTACCGTATTCATTTTATTCATTATTCATTGTCTATTTACTCTTTATTAGTAATTCTGAGTTCATGTCTATAGATTTGGTACCAGTGGCGGTCTTGATAATTAATATCGACACTAATGCTTTGTTAACAGACAATAGCAAAAGTGTGCACCAAACGTGTATACAAGCAATTCATATATGCATACGGGTCCATTAGCCAACTCAATTTCTTAGAGGTAGGGGGAGGACAACGACACACATCTACAAAACTGTTTATTTGTTATTTATGGAATCTGTAAAAGAATTATAAATTCTTTTTCATCTTATATCTTGACTTCTTCTTCTTCTTCTTCTTCTTCTTATTATTATTATTATTATTATTATTATTATTATTATTATTATTATTATTATTATTATTATTATTATTATTATTATTATTATTATTTACTTACTGACTTTTTAAACATATATTTGTCTCAACAAATAACTGAACTGAAAGTTTCAGTGGAACCTGAATGTGGATGTAGGGGATTTTAAGCCTCACTGGCCACACACTAGTTAGGCTTTCGTTGTACCTTATTTTAGTTTGATTTTGTTAAGTGTGTCTGTTCACTCGCATTTAGCCATAGGATTAATACCATACTTAAGTTCAAATTACTTTGAATGTGAAAAGGCCAAAGAGATGTGTTTCATGCATTTTACGTACAATTTATTAAAATACAGTAAATTAAATAAAATTGGATAAATAAAATTGCAAGAACTTCGTATCTATAATATCATTTTAAATAAATCTCTACATGTTCTGTTTTGAAGAGGCAAAATAATTTAGGGAGGGCATTGTCCGCTCTAGCCCATTCTTGGCTATGGACTTGTATGTATATGTCGTTTGTCCTTATACACCAAACTAGATCGGTTCATCATACCTCCGTTTCTTTTTCCTAATTGTTTTGTATTCCATGTTGAACACAGTTGCATCTCATACACAAACTAACATTGACGACCCGAGAAATAAAATCGGGAGAAGAAAGATCAAACATGTCTCTTCCAGAGACAAAAGGAAGGACTGAACTCTTTTTATGCTAACCAAATTAAACGTTCGTTGTCAACATTTGACTACGGCGAAAATTGTTAGTAAAGAGCAAGGAAGGTCGATATTATTATTATTATTATTTTTTAATTTCTGGACTTACGGGCATCTATGGCGTTAATCCGGTTACATATGAGGGATGACATCCCACGGTGATCACATTATATATGGGAACGGGGAGGGGTGAGAAGGAAATTAGGATAGAAAGATACGGCCTGACACCTGTATGTTAAGTACCATTCAGGTATTCGCTTGGTGTGAATGAGGAAATCGAAAAAAAAAAACACTCAGGATGACTGGCCTGAAAAACTGGTTATATCTTTTCGACTGAGTGTTCCCAAGTAGTAGTGGTCGACGTATATTGCGCCGTCAGCAAAAATTTTTGTGACGTCATAGGTCAAAGGTCAATGACCTTGGCCAGGGGTCAATGACCTAGGGGTACCTAGGACCACCCCCTCTAAATTTTGGCAGGGGTACCTTGGCCCACCCCCTAAATTTTGGCAGGGGTACATAGGACCACCCCCCTTAAATTTTGGAAATTGCCAAATCTAAAAATTTGGTATAGTAGCCTAGGACCATAGTATGTACCTCTATTAGTATTGGGGGTCTATGTCGTTCCCTTTCATGGGTAAAAAATTGCCAAAAATTCAAATTTCGAGGGTTTTTGACCTAATTTATCCCCTTGGATGAGGTGTTATTACCCTATATAGTTATATGGGCGTATACAGGGGTCCATTCCCTTTCATAAGACATGGGTACATTAATGCCCCCCTTGAAAAATTTGGGAGGGGTACCTTGGCCCACCACTTAAATTTTGGAAATTGTCCAATTTAAACATTTGGTATTATAGTATAGGACCCTAATATGTATCATGATAAATTTGGATGGTCCACCTCGTTTCCTTTTAGGGGTACAAAATTGCCAAAATATAAACGTAAGCAATACGTTGTACCACGTGTTTGATTTTAGACCTAATTTATCTCCTTGGATGAGGTGTTATTACCTTATATAGTTATATGGGCGTATACAGGGGTCCAATACCTATCATAAGACATAGGTATATTAATGCACCCCTTGAAAAATTTGGGAGGGGTACCTTGGCCCACCACTTAAATTTTGGAAATTGACCAATTTAAACATTGGGTATTATAGTACAGGACCCTAATATGTATCGTCATAAATTTGGGTGGTCCACCTCATTCCCTTCTAGGGGTACAAAATTGCCAAAAATTCAAATTTTGGGGGTTTTTGACCTAATTTATCCCCTTGGATGAGGTGTTATTACCCTATATAGTTATATGGGCGTATACAGGGGTCCATTACCTTTTCATAAGACATGGGTATATTAATGCACCCCTTGAAAAATTTGGGAGGGGTACCATGGCCCACCCCTTAAATTTTGGAAATTGACCAATTTAAACATTTGGTATTATAGCACAGGACCCTAATATGTATCGTGATAAATTTGGGCGGTCCACCTTGTTTCCTTCTAGGGGTACAAAATTGCCAAAATATAAACGTAAGCAATACGTTATACCACGTGTTTGGTTTTTGATCGATTTTATCCCCTTTTGATGAGGTGTTATTATCCTATATAGTTATATGGTCATGTATAGGGGTCCATTACCTTTCATAAGATATGGGTATATTTGTGCACTCCTTTAAAAATTTGGGAGGGGTACTTTGGCCCACCCCTTAAATTTTGGAAATTGCCCAATTTAAACATTTGGTATTATAGTACCGGATCCTAACATGTATTATGATAAATTTGGATGGTCCACCTCGTTTCCTTCTAGGGGTACAAAATTGTCAAAATATAAACGTAAGCAATACGTTGTACCACGTGTTTGGTCTTTTGGCCCAATTTAACCTCTTGGATGAGGTTCTATTACCTTATATGGTTATATGGTTATGTATAGGGGTCTATTCCCTATCATAAGACATAGGTACATTTGTGCACTCCTTTAAAAATTTGGGAGGGGTACTTTGGCCCACCCCTTAAATTTTAGAAATTGCTCATTTTATATATTTGGTATTATAGTACTGGACCCTAACATGTATTATGATAAATTTGGGTGGTCCACCTCGTACCCTTTTAGGGGTACAAATTGCCAAAATATAAACGTAAGCAATACGTTGTACCACGTGTTTGGTATTTTGGCCCAATTTATTTCCTTGGATGAAGTCCTATTACCTTATATGGTTATGTATAGGGGTCTATTCCCTATCATAAGACAAAGGCACATTTGTGCACCCCTTTAAAAATTTGGGAGGGGTACTTTGGCCCACCCCTTTAATTTTGGAAATTGCCCCTTTTACATGTTTGGTATTATAGTATAGAACCCTAATATATATTACTATAAATTTGGGTGGTTCACCACGTTTCCTTTGATGGGTACGAAATTGCCAAATTTTAGTACAACCACGTGTTTGGTTTTGGCTCAATTTATCCCCTTGGATGAGGTCCTATTACCTTATATGGTTATATGATCATGTATAGGGGTCCATTCCATATCCCCTTAAATTTTGGAAATTTTCCAATTTAAGCATTCGGTATCATAGTACATGACCTCAACATGTATCATGATAAATTTGGGTGATCCATCTTGTTCCCTTTCATGGGTAAAAATTACTAAAATATAAACATAAGCAATATGTTGTACCATGCGTTTGGTTTTTGGCCCAATTTCTTCCCTTTGATGGGGTTCTATTACCTTATATGGTTATATGGTCATGTATATGGGTTCATTTCCTATCATAAGACATGGGTACATTGACGCACCCCTTGAAAAATTTGGGAGGGGTATTTTGGCTCATCCAGTCGGTTTTAGAAATTGTTTTAATATAAGCATTTGGTATCATAGTACAGGACTTCAATATGTACCACTATAAATTTGGATGGTCCACATCGTTCCCTTTCATGGGTAAAGAACTACCAAAAATCGAATTTCGGAGGTTATTGACACATATTTAGCACGTTATATGGTTTATTACCTTTATATGTTTATGTTCCCTTTTAAATTTGGGAATTATCAAATAACAAAATTCGGTAAACGTTTTCTAGGACCCATTGGTGTTCCTCTTATGGCCAAATATTCAAAATTTAAATGTTATTGACCGGTTTTATTATTGAATAAGTACAGGATTTATTACTTTTTTTCATAAGACACAGGTGTATTTGTGTACCAATCTTAAATTTTGGGAGGGGGTACATTTCTTATTGTCGTATCAATAATTGGTAATTGGATAGTATATCATTCATTGGGTAAATCATTGTGATCACGTGATCAGTTATTAACCTATGATGGGATTAGGAGTCTAGGACATTGGTACATTAAAACTTTGTAGTATAATTTAAGAATTGTCAAATGAAATTACGTCATTGGTTTTGATTATTCACGCCAAATATAAACGTAAGCAAGACGTTGTACCACGTGATTGTCCTTGATGAGGTAGTGTACAGGGATTCATTTCCTTTGTTGTGGTACTTCTTAAGTTTGAGTACACACACACTTCTAGAAAACAGTTGGTTCTACTCAGGTAAACAATTGACGGACATTATTGACCTTATTGAACATATAATAATATGATTAACTCTAAGACTTAGGTATATCAGGAGAAGTATTCTTTAAATTTGGGAATGGTGATAAACAGAATTTTAACATAAGGCGCGAAATTAGAAACAATACATTGAACTTTAGTCACAGCTCATAGTCTAAGATCATTGGTGGTGATTGATTTGAAATCTGATAGCTATCCTTATTGAATCTTATGACTCATAGACGAAAGGCAATACATGCTACAACACTGGCAAAGTTATTGTTAATGCAATTTGATTGGTTGATCACTATCTTTCCTGCAATCTGATTGGTTGATCACTATCTTTCATGCAATCTGATTGGCTGATGATTTTCAAATCTTTGCTGTATTCAGTTTTAAGTTTTGTTTAACATTTAAAAATCTTGGTTTCGTTCAACATTTTGCACTCACTGATAAATATGATCAAAACCGTTTATTTGTTAATCGAATAGTTAAAAACCGGATAAAGTTTGACGGTTAACCGTGAAACGTAAAATTTTTTTAGTTTGAAATTTTTTTGTTTGAAATTTTTTTGTTTGAAAATTTTTTCGTTTCCAAATTTTTTGTTTCAAAATTTTGTTTGAGATTTTTTCGTTTGAAATTTTTTGTTTGAAAATTTTTTCGTTTGAAATTTTTTGTTTGCAAATTTTTGTTCGAAAATTTTGTTTAAAATTTTTTGTTTAAAATTTTTCGTTTCCAAATTTTTTTTGTTTGAAATTTTTTGTTTCAAAATTTTGTTTGAAATTTTTTTCGCTTCAAAATTTTGTTTGAATTTTTTTTTGGTTTGAAATTTTTGTTTGAATTTTTTTTTCGTTTCAAAATTTTGTTTCAAAGATTTTTGTTTGAAATATTTGTTTCAAAGTTTGAGTTGACATTTTTAAAAGTTTGTGCACTTATTAGTAAAGAACTGGAACTGTTTAGAACAAAAACCTTTGACAACATTGTGGTGCAATAGTACACGTCAGAACCTGGGGTTGTACTTGAAATGAAAAAACACAATTCATTGAAATGGATCATTTTATTACACTCCACATACATCCATACCAGATAGTGGTTCTGGATATTGTCGATACAATGTATTTTGAACTTCTTGCACTAGTTTGTCTTTAGCATATAATTTTAATTCCAGTTGAAGTCTTTTAAGGTCTAATGCAATATCAATTGGTGGAAACTCAATGTCCATTTGATCACAAATAAACTGTTTATCAATACATGTATGCACCCACGAACGCTGTTGACAACCATCACAATATCTAGATACATGTTGTACAATATGCATAACACATTTTTCAAAATAGTACTTTTTCAGGAATATACTAGTTTTGTTGCACACTTCCACTGCATGTTTCACACACTGAAATACGCTGATAAATTTGTTCCATTCAGTTTGTGTTAGATACACCATGTTACGAGGGACATGGAATGTACTCTTTTTACGTAACAGCACCATCTTCTCTTCGAGGACTGTACGCAGCACCACTTCATGATTTGAGCCTAATGATTTGACTATGGTCACATTTAGCTCATCGTGAAAATAATCGTTCATTTGGTCGATTCGTGCCATTCTTCACAGGTCAGTTGTACACCAAATTGTTCTGCTTTGCCCAATCGAATCACAGGTTCAAATGTTCTAGCACTGATACCAATCATCACATGTTTTGTTTGAAATATATTGATTGGATAATAGCTTGCGAAGATGAACTCTTTATCGTTAGAAGTACACATCTTTCCTCCTGAAAAGCACTTGCTCAAATGCTTTCATGGGATGACACTGTATTTGCTGGTTTATAGTTATTGCTGACGTCATTGGTAAGGAATGTGCTGATTCATGATTTCATCACAGTTACTGACGTCATGCCGACCAACCAAATTCATACAACTACAGCTGACGTCATTGGAAAGAAATGTGCTGATTCATGATTTCATCACAATGGCTGACGAATCCGGCTGTGTACTAAATTCAAATTGATGACTTCGACCCAAGAATCCTTTGTAACATAAAGATACAGATCCAGTATTTAAGAAACGCAGCAGTTCTTCTTGTTTTGATGGTTCCATGGGTAAATATCTTGCTGGTAAAATTATATTCTTATCATTTTCAAGCTTCACTACGATTCTTAATCCAAACTTTGTAGGGATCATTTGGCTAGCTAAGATTCTATAAGGTACATTCTGTTGTAAATTAGTAATCTTGGTAAATGATTTCATCACATCACGTGTGTTTAGAAACTGCAGACAAGTAGCCATGATGACGTTATCATGAATACTAACTCGAACGATGATGCAAAACTGATGACGTTGCATTATCATGTTCTGACGTGTACTATTGCACCATGATAAACAACGTTGCCAGATGTTTTTGTTCTAAACAGTTCCGGCTAGTGCATACCTGTATTGATAAACAGTTTATTTGTGATCAAATGGACATTGAGTTTCCACCAATTGATATTGCATTAGACCTTAAAAGACTTCAACTGGAATTAAAATTATATGCTAAAGACAAACTAGTGCAAGAAGTTCAAAATACATTGTATCGACAATATCCAGAACCACTATCTGGTATGGATGTATGTGGAGTGTAATAAAATGATCCATTTCAATGAATTGTGTTTTTTCATTTCAAGTACAACCCCAGGTTCTGACGTGTACTATTGCACCACAATGTTGTCAAAGGTTTTTGTTCTAAACAGTTCCAGTTCTTTACTAATAAGTGCACAAACTTTTAAAAATGTCAACTCAAACTTTGAAACAAATATTTCAAACAAAAATCTTTGAAACAAAATTTTGAAACGAAAAAAAATTCAAACAAAAAATTTAAAACAAAAAAAAATTTCAACAAAATTTTGAAGCGAAAAAAATTTCAAACAAAAAAAATTTGGAAACGAAAAATTTTAAACAAAAAAATTTAAACAAAATTTTCGAACAAAAATTTGCAAACAAAAAATTTCAAACGAAAAAATTTTCAAACAAAAAATTTCAAACGAAAAAATCTCAAACAAAATTTTGAAACAAAAAAATTTGGAAACGAAAAAATTTTCAAACAAAAAAATTTCAAACAAAAAAATTTCAAACTAAAAAAAATTTACGTTTCACGGTTAACCGTCAAACTTTATCCGGTTTTTAACTATTCGATTAACAAATAAACGGTTTTGATCATATTTATCAGTGAGTGCAAAATGTTGAACGAAACCAAGATTTTTAAATGTTAAACAAAACTTAAAACTGAATACAGCAAAGATTTGAAAATCATCAGCCAATCAGATTGCATGAAAGATAGTGATCAACCAATCAGATTGCAGGAAAGATAGTGATCAACCAATCAAATTGCATTAACAATAACTTTGCCAGTGTTGTAGCATGTATTGCCTTTCGTCTATGAGTCATAAGATTCAATAAGGATAGCTATCAGATTTCAAATCAATCACCACCAATGATCTTAGACTATGAGCTGTGACTAAAGTTCAATGTATTGTTTCTAATTTCGCGCCTTATGTTAAAATTCTGTTTATCACCATTCCCAAATTTAAAGAATACTTCTCCTGATATACCTAAGTCTTAGAGTTAATCATATTATTATATGTTCAATAAGGTCAATAATGTCCGTCAATTGTTTACCTGAGTAGAACCAACTGTTTTCTAGAAGTGTGTGTGTACTCAAACTTAAGAAGTACCACAACAAAGGAAATGAATCCCTGTACACTACCTCATCAAGGACAATCACGTGGTACAACGTCTTGCTTACGTTTATATTTGGCGTGAATAATCAAAACCAATGACGTAATTTCATTTGACAATTCTTAAATTATACTACAAAGTTTTAATGTACCAATGTCCTAGACTCCTAATCCCATCATAGGTTAATAACTGATCACGTGATCACAATGATTTACCCAATGAATGATATACTATCCAATTACCAATTATTGATACGACAATAAGAAATGTACCCCCTCCCAAAATTTAAGATTGGTACACAAATACACCTGTGTCTTATGAAAAAAAGTAATAAATCCTGTACTTATTCAATAATAAAACCGGTCAATAACATTTAAATTTTGAATATTTGGCCATAAGAGGAACACCAATGGGTCCTAGAAAACGTTTACCGAATTTTGTTATTTGATAATTCCCAAATTTAAAAGGGAACATAAACATATAAAGGTAATAAACCATATAACGTGCTAAATATGTGTCAATAACCTCCGAAATTCGATTTTTGGTAGTTCTTTACCCATGAAAGGGAACGATGTGGACCATCCAAATTTATAGTGGTACATATTGAAGTCCTGTACTATGATACCAAATGCTTATATTAAAACAATTTCTAAAACCGACTGGATGAGCCAAAATACCCCTCCCAAATTTTTCAAGGGGTGCGTCAATGTACCCATGTCTTATGATAGGAAATGAACCCATATACATGACCATATAACCATATAAGGTAATAGAACCCCATCAAAGGGAAGAAATTGGGCCAAAAACCAAACGCATGGTACAACATATTGCTTATGTTTATATTTTAGTAATTTTTACCCATGAAAGGGAACAAGATGGATCACCCAAATTTATCATGATACATGTTGAGGTCATGTACTATGATACCGAATGCTTAAATTGGAAAATTTCCAAAATTTAAGGGGATATGGAATGGACCCCTATACATGATCATATAACCATATAAGGTAATAGGACCTCATCCAAGGGGATAAATTGAGCCAAAACCAAACACGTGGTTGTACTAAAATTTGGCAATTTCGTACCCATCAAAGGAAACGTGGTGAACCACCCAAATTTATAGTAATATATATTAGGGTTCTATACTATAATACCAAACATGTAAAAGGGGCAATTTCCAAAATTAAAGGGGTGGGCCAAAGTACCCCTCCCAAATTTTTAAAGGGGTGCACAAATGTGCCTTTGTCTTATGATAGGGAATAGACCCCTATACATAACCATATAAGGTAATAGGACTTCATCCAAGGAAATAAATTGGGCCAAAATACCAAACACGTGGTACAACGTATTGCTTACGTTTATATTTTGGCAATTTGTACCCCTAAAAGGGTACGAGGTGGACCACCCAAATTTATCATAATACATGTTAGGGTCCAGTACTATAATACCAAATATATAAAATGAGCAATTTCTAAAATTTAAGGGGTGGGCCAAAGTACCCCTCCCAAATTTTTAAAGGAGTGCACAAATGTACCTATGTCTTATGATAGGGAATAGACCCCTATACATAACCATATAACCATATAAGGTAATAGAACCTCATCCAAGAGGTTAAATTGGGCCAAAAGACCAAATACGTGGTACAACGTATTGCTTACGTTTATATTTTGACAATTTTGTACCCCTAGAAGGAAACGAGGTGGACCATCCAAATTTATCATAATACATGTTAGGATCCGGTACTATAATACCAAATGTTTAAATTGGGCAATTTCCAAAATTTAAGGGGTGGGCCAAAGTACCCCTCCCAACTTTTTAAAGGAGTGCACAAATATACCCATATCTTATGAAAGGTAATGGACCCCTATACATGACCATATAACTATATAGGATAATAACACCTCATCAAAAGGGGATAAAATCGATCAAAAACCAAACACGTGGTATAACGTATTGCTTACGTTTATATTTTGGCAATTTTGTACCCCTAGAAGGAAACGAGGTGGACCGCCCAAATTTATCACGATACATATTAGGGTCCTGTGCTATAATACCAAATGTTTAAATTGGTCAATTTCCAAAATTTAAGGGGTGGGCCATGGTACCCCTCCCAAATTTTTCAAGGGGTGCATTAATATACCCATGTCTTATGAAAAGGTAATGGACCCCTGTATACGCCCATATAACTATATAGGGTAATAACACCTCATCCAAGGGGATAAATTAGGTCAAAAACCCCCGAAATTTGAATTTTTGGCAATTTTGTACCCCTAGAAGGGAATGAGGTGGACCACCCAAATTTATGACGATACATATTAGGGTCCTGTACTATAATACCCAATGTTTAAATTGGTCAATTTCCAAAATTTAAGTGGTGGGCCAAGGTACCCCTCCCAAATTTTTCAAGGGGTGCATTAATATACCTATGTCTTATGATAGGTATTGGACCCCTGTATACGCCCATATAACTATATAAGGTAATAACACCTCATCCAAGGAGATAAATTAGGTCTAAAATCAAACACGTGGTACAACGTATTGCTTACGTTTATATTTTGGCAATTTTGTACCCCTAAAAGGAAACGAGGTGGACCATCCAAATTTATCATGATACATATTAGGGTCCTATACTATAATACCAAATGTTTAAATTGGACAATTTCCAAAATTTAAGTGGTGGGCCAAGGTACCCCTCCCAAATTTTTCAAGGGGGGCATTAATGTACCCATGTCTTATGAAAGGGAATGGACCCCTGTATACGCCCATATAACTATATAGGGTAATAACACCTCATCCAAGGGGATAAATTAGGTCAAAAACCCTCGAAATTTGAATTTTTGGCAATTTTTTACCCATGAAAGGGAACGACATAGACCCCCAATACTAATAGAGGTACATACTATGGTCCTAGGCTACCATACCAAATTTTTAGATTTGGCAATTTCCAAAATTTAAGGGGGGTGGTCCTATGTACCCCTGCCAAAATTTAGGGGGTGGGCCAAGGTACCCCTGCCAAAATTTAGAGGGGGTGGTCCTAGGTCATTGACCCCTGGCCAAGGTCATTGACCTTTGACCTATGACGTCACAAAAATTTTTGCTGACTCGGCGCAATATACGTCGACCACTACTACTTCCCATCGGGAATCGAACCCGAAGAAATATAAATCTAACAACAGAAAAGAGAGGTAAAATTACGATTTATTATCAAACAATAAAAGAAAAAGAAAAAATAAAAGAAAATAAAATGATTTTATCTAGGTAGAAGTATTTGAGGAGCTTGTTTCAAAACATCACTTATGTCATTTTTAGCGGTTTTCGGTTTTTGTGCTATTTTTTTCTTATTAGGGCGAAGTGTATGTGCCAGACTATACTAACTTTCAAAACTCGCGTTAAGTCATATTGAAATTAACGCTTTCTGACCCGGGTGGCCAAAATGGCAAACACGTGTGTGTCACTTTTAATCCGCTTCTCTGTGGACACTAATTAAGATAACAGCATTTTTTTGTTTTTGCCAAATATGATTGGACCATAGTTTATTATATTAGTTTCTTTTTCTTCTCGGTGTCGAATTCCCTTCTCAAATTTTAGCCCAAAGTAAAAAAATCGAGAATTTTCTATTTCTTTTCCCCTGGAGCTTCCTTCGTTGCAGAGAGATCTCCTTAAGATTTGTCAGGTAGATATCTCCGATAGATACCTAATTGTTGACATCAATTCGACCGGCCCGCGCGCAGTGTTGTAAACTAGGGAAATTAAAATTTCCCTAAATTTGGGCAAAAATTTCGAAATTTTTCTTTATAAATCCGTACAAATTGTTACAATGGGGTAATTAGGAGGCGCACGAAAAATTCTTATTTAGGTTCTAACCCAATACTTTTCTAGTTTTTCCCTACTTTTCTGTTTATCGTAATCTATTTTTTGTAATTAGAAGCTTTGATTCTTAAATATCACCATGATACTTGTAGGATATATTAGTGGCATTTCAGTGTTTATTTTAAGATAGTTTGCATCTGTCTGGTAGTGGTGTTGCCAGCTACAGAAAATTTCCGATTTTAGGAGGATTTTTTTTGGGGCGTGGGGAATTTCCTTTTTGTCTCTATTATTTCTCTCCTGGTAGCTACATTTGAACATACCACTGTCTAAAAGCCTCGTCCTTAACCTACACAACGCAACACAAAAGGTTTCAGTAGGATAATTAGGGGAAGTACAGTTGAGGTTTATAATAAACAATGTTCTGTAAATAGTAAGAAAATTGTGCAGCTCTGAGGTAGAATAAGAATTTTTTTTTTAATTTCATGCTTACTTTGTTAGATATCGCCATTATACTTATAAGATATATTAGTGAGGTACCAAGGTTTATATTCAGATAGTTTGTGTCTGCCTGGTGGCAGTGTTTCTAGCACAAAAAAGTTAATTCCCGATTTTAGGTGAAAAATTCGGAAAATTTCCCTTTTTCTCATGTATTATTTCCCTCTAGCTGGCTACAGTGGAACAAACGTGCCACTATCTGAAAGCCTTCTCTTTGGTCTACAGAACAAACCATAAAAAGTTTCAATAGGATAATTAGGGAAGCTGTAGCCCCGGCATATTTGTTAATTTTTGCTTCTGAGGCGTAAAATGTGTCAAAATTTCATGTGCATGATGACAGAGATTATTTTCTTTCTCTCTTTGTATGGCAGCCAGCGACTTCAGGTTTTCACTGTATCTTGTCAATACACCCCAAAAAATTTTAATTGACTTGGATGCATGTAGTAACAGTGCTGCCAGCTACAAAAGATCTTGAAATGCGGTTAGGGATTTTGTTTGTACACTTTTACTCTTACATTTCCCTCAATAATTTCCCTTCCGTTGGCAACACTGCAATGTAACACATTAAACACAGCCACACCCCTCTTCTAAAAAACAAGGTCTTAACCATATCAATCGACTAAATAGTTTTTAACAATAGGTCACTAACTGGAAATGTAGGAAAACGCCAAAAATGATCTGGGTCCGAAAGGGTTAAAAGTGAAAAGTCACATTTTTTCTCTCAAAGTTATTAAAAATATTAATTCCAAACTTCCCTTAAGATACGTTGGCATTCTTTGACTACATCGAAAGTTTAACATTTGGTTGTTACTAAATCGTTGATTGTTTTTATTGTTAAATGTAGGAAAAGTAAGTTGACTGATCAGAAAGTTCTTACAACTGTTTGTCAATCCACTCAGTGAACAGGTGATAGAAGGAAGAGTACAACGTGTTGACAAGAAACTGATAAATTTATCAGTAGACATAGGATTTTTATGCAAATGCATATTTTGTTCGCTTATATACATCTCTGTTAAACTTGGTAGGCGTATCTAACAACAACAAGTTTTATATTGCATATAAATGCATATTTCAAAGATTAGAGCATATATTAGTGCTTAAAAACATATTTAGCATATTCTATAAGTTTTTATTTCAGATACATGTTTATAGCAGGGAATAAATCCAGTTTTAGTTTGTATTCTCAATGCATTGACATGTCTATGCAACAGAATAGCTTTTTGCATGGAAGGACGGAAGAATGCCTAGTTTATGGAGGACCAATAATGTTAGCAACCGATCAGCAGAGTAAGAACGCTTACAAGTGCCAAGACGTTAAGAGAAATCTGATAATGATAAAGATTTTTGTAATATCATCGACATCAATTCAAAAACAAGAGATGTGAGGAATGCTCAGTGAATGCTTGGCTCTAGTTGATGAATGTTCAGCACGAGCTCAAATCAGTTTCTGGTAAATTTGGGCGCTCCGTAGAAAACAAATTGACGGGTGTTATTGCCAGAAGCTCTGACTACAAAACAATTGAAGCCATGAGAAAATTCCTTTAAGGGATAAATTTCAACCTGCTAGAAAATAAAGATTCTAAATTTGCTTCTCTCTACAAATATTGTTCTGTAACATTTATTGATGCTAACAGGTCATTTTCTGGTTACAAATGTCACAAACTGACACTAAAAAAATGAAGAGAAGCATCTTTCGCTATACAATAAGGCTAATTATGGGAAGGAGTAATTCCTTAAAAACGAAAACTTTATATATATATGAAGTGTGTAGAAAAGTGAGACTTGCATTATCTCGTGTAAACTAAATTAACTCTAAACTACAAATTTGAAGAAAAACACTAGAGACCGTGTTCTCAAATCACTTTATTTATTTTAATCTCATAATTTGCGTGTGTTTTAAAAAAGTTAAGAGTACCGGTATATTAACTCTAATTGTCATTTAAAAAAATCTTAAGAGAAATCCCTGAAAGGTCAAGCACATATTCGATGTAATATTTCACCTACTAAACTTTGTCACAACTTTCCTGTATGTTTGAAAATGTTCTTTTATTGATTGCATTGTTAGTGTATACATTTTAACATTTAACAGCATAGTTGCATGCACATTTTATGAATTTTAAGTGCATAAAACCCTGATGTCTATTTATCAATAGAGCTGACCGAAAATAACAGACCTATAGTGCAAAATGAAGAATGATATACAAACACGCACGCGCCATAAACAGCCAAAGGTAAACTTGTATCCACAATTATACTTTAGTTGTCTCGTTTTAATCAACACACATTTATGTGACCAAAAACTTTATAAAATGTGCATAAAAATTACTATGTAGGCCGGTATGTGAAGACAACTTAGTTTTCACAACGACCTCTCTTCCCCGTGTGCAAAATGACGCCAACTATCATCGGTCCGCCGTCGCCTTATGGCGGATAGCCGTCGAAGTGGAAGCGAAGCGGCTGCTGTCGTCGTAAATTTAGATGGCAGTTGTCGTTTTTCCGCCAGGCAGTTATAGAGACTTTTCAACGAATGACGCTGAATAATGGTGAGAACTCGGTAGACTTTTTGAAACACCTTAAAAACCTTGGGGAGGGGGGGAGGTATGGAAAATTGACCTATTAACCTTCTCCTGCTACAACATGGTAGTGAAACCGATATTTTCTCCGAAATCCGATGTTGCCAAGAAATTCAAGCTAGCTGACAATTTTCGACCGGAGGAGTGCAAGTGCGCATTCCTCTCTGTCACTTGAGAAAGGTTTTGGCGAAAAAGAAAAAAAAAGTAGCGTGGAAACTCCGAATGGTTTGTGTTGTTTTGTTATTTGACACTTTGAGTGGAAAAATCTTCCTTCTTCCTTTGGAGAGGAACAAAATTCGAACTGGACGGCAGCTCTCGGCAAAAATAGGGGGTGAGCAAAACCTGATCTTCTCAGTCATATGAATATGGAATGGAATGTCTCAAATGTTTTGGCGAAGAAAAAGGTAGTCTGAAAACTCCGAGTGCTTGATGTTGCTTTGTTATTTGACACTTTCAACCTGCTTTTCTACACCCGAAAATACGAATCGGAAGAATTATCAGTGTTCCCATCCATAGAAATTACAGTGTGTACAGAATTTGAATTATCCAAAAATCTAGGTTAAGGCAGCGACTAGAAAAATGAACACAACGGTAGTTGATGACTTGTCATGTTGTCCTGGTTCCTTGTTAACTACTTTTTAAACAATATTTGTATTTCTTGTAATAACTTACATAAATTATTACAAAATAAGTAAGTTATTACAAGATAAATACGAGGGATAAATCACTATATAGTAGGGTGACCAAACGTGCTGATTTTCGCAGTACAGTACGTTTTTCAAACAGCAGTCCTGCGTATTGCGAAGACGCCTAGAAAATCGAGAAATGTCCTCTTTTTTTTATTTTTTTCTTTAATGTCCTGAGTTAACACTTCCAATATCTTAATATTTCATTCTTTATTCACATTTTAAATCACAGGCACTCTTTTCCTGAATGATGAAGCGTTGTGAGTGTGAGTGTTTTTTTTTTTTTTTTTTATAACACTTCTCAAAACATTAGGGAAGGAGAACAATCAACATTGTTGCTGTTTTTACACAGGTTGTTGAGGTATCGGTAAAGTAGGAAAGGTGGTTTCTTTTTCAACTTAGGACAGTGATGTTAGCCAACTTAAGTAGATGCTGGTCTGAATTTTCTTTCATTCCTAAAAATAATACTACCTTTCGAAAATCTATTTTTAAGAAAATCTTGTCCAACACGAATTTTCACTGTACATTTATAAAAATAAATCACTTTGTCATTCATCAAAGCATTTGGAAGTGTTGAATTCCTGGAATATTATTGTTCAGTACTTTTCTTTTTAACAAAAACGAATGATTAACTTAAGGTTAACGTTAAATGAAATAACATGGGTATTGCCGACGCAGTAAATATACTATTACATTATTATACTCCAGTATAGTATAAATACTATTATACTTGTGTCCTACTTTTCGCTTCTCAGAATTTGGTCACTCTACTATATAGCGTGTAAAATTTTTCTTTCAGCAATCTCCCACTGTATATATAATGCATCCATTAGCATCCAAAGAAAATTTTCTTAGGAAGGGCCTATCTTCCTCGTTACTATATTACGTTTGGTATTTTTTATTTGTATTAAGAAAATCTTAAGAAATTTAAGTTGTTTTCGTGAGCCAGAGGAGGGGCCGGGACCCACCCTGTCTCCACCTTCGAGCGCCCATGAATGCATCCAATCTTTTTTCTTCGTTTTTCTGCTTCATGAATTCAGCATTAGAACACAAGCAATAGCCAGTGTGGTAATTGAAGGGGGAAAGGGGGAAATTCCCAGGCACCTCTGAACACTTCCCTGGAACCTCGTTCCCTTTGTGCTTTCCAGGGGGGGACTTGGTAATGACTCCAACCTTCATGTGTAATTACAAAAATTAAATTTATATACAAATAAAAATCATCAGTTTTTAAAATTACTAACAAGGAATCTGTGTAGAAATAGTATCTACTCCGACAAATTTTAGTACAGTGCAGTGGCGTATTTACGGGGAGGGTTATCGGGCTCAAGCTCCTCCCGAAATAAATTTGAGGACTACAACATTAATCCTTCTCACCATTTTTAAGAATTTCATTGACTTTGCATTTTCTCATGCTCTTTGCTCCAGGGGCGCCTGAAGAAGATTTTCTAGACGGGGTCCCATCTCCATGGTTGCTATATTACATCTGGTATTTCTAATATGACGTGGTTTGCTATATAACGTATACATTTTCGTGAGCCAGAGTGGGGCCCGGGCCCCAGCCTGCCCCCACCTTCGGGCGCCCATGCTTTGTTTACAAATAATACTGTATTTGTCTAATTTCATTCCATGTAAGAACTGTTTTTTTTTTTCCTATCTTTCGTCCATTCTACTTTTCTTTTCTTTTCTTGGTTGTTACTTTCTTTCGTTTCTCCTATCATAGTTTCGACTGTTGTTTGTGATTTGAGTCGGCCGTAGTCAGTAACACCAAACCTAAGAGAAGGCGATAAGCCAAACTGATGTTCCACACCAACTTGCACGGATATCAACATAACGGGACCAATTATTATAGCAGAGGAATATTTACATCGTTTAGTTATAAAGAAAAGTAAATGTTTGAATTAAAGAAAATCAAGAGAGGGTGAATACGTAGCCCAGGAAATTAGGTACGTCAAGAAGATGCTTCCTTTTTCTTCTATGAATAGGATAAAATGTTTGATTGTTAAATTTTTGTGTATATTATATCACATAAGATTCACCAGTGTACACTTTTTGCCATTAAAACTGTAATCAGTATATTTTAGCTTCAACTTGTCTCAACATTTTCTTTCAGGTAAAAACTTATACAGATAAAACTGAATATTTCCATTTTTTCTAAATTGAAATCAGTGAAGTTGAAATTAGATTACAAATCTTCAACGTGTGTTTGTAGGAGTGTCATTTCGGATTTGCATGGAGGTAAGATCCTACACCGACATACGAGTTTTACGTTTTTTCCTAGTACAGAAGTAGTACACAATTGATTAAAATATTAATTCTCAAACTCAGGTCGGCAATTGCCCCCTTTCTTATCCTTATTATGCATAGCCCTCCCCGAAACAAAATCTTATCCGAAACGCTGAAAAGTAACACCTCCTGAACAGTGAACAGATTGAGGTGTGTTTCAGTCTCTCAAGTTTAGTTCTATGTTTCGTTGGAAGCTACAATAGATATAAAACAGTGAAACAGTATTGTATTTTACTGTGAACAATAGATATAAAACAGTTTTTAACAAATATCGGTTCTACCTTTTTTTGTATAATACACCTCTTTTATACTAGAAGGTTAACTACTTTGAATGAATATTCACAATAATTGTAACTTAAATTTAACGTGGTTTCTCTAGTGATTACACAAATTACAATTATGAGCCCATTTTATGGACTTGCTCTCACAGAGGATACTCAAGATCCTTTATACACTATGTACATTAGAAAAACTGATTTTTCAAGTCTTTTGTGAGAAAAATACTGTGAACCGAGAATTATAACCTATTACATATTGTACAGAGTTATTTCCCTGCGAGTACAAGTTTCTTTTCGAATGTGTTGAGAAATAACACAGTCTGCAAGACAGTGGCGTATTTTGTGGACTACCGGGCCTACCGGCAGCAGCCCTAGAATATTACAAAATAAAGTTATAATATGAACTAAATTATATTAATAATTTTATACTTTAGTATCTTCTTTCAATGATAAAAGTTTCTGAGAATTGTATGTATTTAAAAAGATATACTGAATTCTTTGCACGCAGCCTGTCTCGCGAACTTAAGAGTCTTCAATATGAACACGCAACAGAAATCACTCTCTAGCATTCCCCTTCGCTCCACCTACACCCACAGCGTACGAACGGGCCGCCAGGTAAAAGCAGTTGCCTCTAGAGAAATCGGTTTCTTGGGCGTTAGTGAAGAATAAAAGGAAATTAGACGAGTAATGACACTGGCTTTTGGGGGTCTCTTTGAATCGTTCTTTACATTACGAACCTTGTCCCGCAGCGATTTGCGTTAACGCAAAGAAAATTTTGTTTTTACAGTAGTTTGCGTAGCTCTCACAGACTGAGGCTCCTTCTTTCCTAATCGTCTATTTCAGCGTTCATTATTATCGGACAGCTTCTATTTGCTCTGGTGAGTAGGGTTACCATCTATCCAATGCGAAATGTAGTGACACTTCATGCAACAAATAAAGGTAGAAATGTACGATCGTTTTTCCGCAATATGTCTTTCTAGTGAAGAGAAAATGATATTTATCTACTTGGTAAAAGGATGGTGTAAAGTTTTTTCTTATTATGAAGATTGTATAATAAAGTGGGAAAAAGTCCAATAATAATAATAATAATAATAATAATAATAATAATAATAATAATAATAATAATAATAATAATAATAATAATAATAATAATATACAGGTATTATAAAGGTTAGTGGTAGCCCAAGCCATCAAACCCGTATACGCCACTGCTGCAAGAGTAGAGGAGAGTTACCAAAGAGCACGCACGCCCTAAGAGCGCGCAGTGCCAATTACGCTGAAGTGGTAACACACAGAATTATTATTGCTACGCTGTTTGATGCGTCTTTGTGTGAGAGTTGACACGAAGAAAAGGGAAGTTAACGTATCGTGCAAACAGAAAATACAGCTAAAAATAATTTTTTTGAATTCTTGATGTAATATTTTAATAATCTTAGTTAAGAAATTATTCTGATATAGCAGCTAACTACAGTACCCTTGTTGCATGGTAGAAAACATGAATGCAGATAGAATTATTTACCATGGCTTTGTTTCCGGGGTCTTGCATGTGCAGCCACATGGATGAATTTTACTCGAGTTGACTGCTGTTTCCCAAAGAGTGCGCGTTAGTGAGTTACCAAAGAACGCGCGCGTACTCTTTGGGAGAATTTCTTTGATTGTGTGTGTGGGTAGCGGCATTCATATTACAGAATCTGATGTTTGAATGCATTGTAGGATTATTTGCAATTGTTTGTTTCCGATTCAAGCATGACTGTAAATCATCTATAAGAAGTATTTTAAATTCACAAAATTTCTTAAATTACAATGATGATGATGATGATGGTGATGTGGTGTTCTGCCCGAAGGCAGGCCTTTGGTCCATGGTAGTTTGCATTGCCTTTCATGGTATGATGACATCGTCCTAAGAAGTGAGGAAATGATCATATGAAGATAATGGAAGTGTTCTGGAAGAAGATGCTGAGCTAAACATGGCTTCGATTACGATTGTAATGAAACCACGAACTAAGAATAAAAAAGATATACACTAAAGATATTGTTCAGGATTTTTTTCCAGTTGGTAGGATAATGTAATGAAACCACGAACTATGATTTAAAAAAAAAAAACATCATTAATTTTACTCATAAAAATCATAATTTGTGAGTGAAACTGAACGAAGTTTTTCTGTAATAATTTAAATTTCGTGTATGTTCATAATATAATTTTTAAAACCACATGGACGTGCAATTAAGAAATTGTTGAAAGCAAAAGCAAAATAGTTTAGAATCACCTGTAGTTAAATAATATAATGTTTATTAGTAATAATTAACATTTTGGATAAAATTACGAACAATTGAAAGCAAGCCTTAGGGTAAATATAAAGTTTAAAATACTTTTTATTTTTTCATCGATAGATAACAACCATATTTTTCAGAAAATGCTATTTTTTCCAAACTGAAGTCTTATAATTTCATTACACCATGGGGAAAGGAAAACGTCTTAGACCTATAGAAACCGCAACTTCAAGCACGTCTGTCCATCCGAAATACATCATTACTCTTCCGAAATAATAATAATAATAATAATAAAAATGCGACAAATTTCACGTATCAAACATCGATCTGAAATTTTTACTATTTCTCCATTTCACAAGTTTCTTCAGAGCAAACGAGTCAAAGGAAATGTTAAGTCAAAGAGAAAACTCTTTGATCAGCCCAATGAATCATCCACTTCAATAGAGAATACTGCAGCTGAAATCAACCAAAACTTCATGCGCAGTGTGTCACGAATTGAATGAAGAACCAATTGACGAAGACTGGATTCAGTGTATTAATTGTAAACGATGGTGACATGAGCAGTGTTCGTCTTACGAAAGGGTTTAGGTTTCAAGTATGATAGGTGTTGAGTGCGCCCTCTTAGGGACCGCAAAACGCACTCTTTGGGACACTGGTCCTTAAGAGTACGCATTTGAGTTTTTTAACTTTTTAACGTATATCTCCATTTCTACATCTAGTAGTAAACTTTTCTATTTCTTCCAATGTAGCCTAAACTTCAATTAAAATTTTGTACAATTTATATAATTGTAGCTTCATTACTTTCGGAGCTATTTGAAAATGAATATTAAGTGCGTGCTCTTTGGTAACCTTCCTCTACACTCTTAGTACAAGTATATTTTTGGCCCACACTAACTCCCCCCACCTCCACCTCAAAGTGCTTCAATTTCCACACTGGCAATAGCATTCTTCGAAGTCCATCGTGCTGTGTCAAATTCCGCCAAATTGTGATATCAAATACTCTGCAATTTTTCTGTAGCCGTCACCAGTCAACGAGGGTGTGGCACAGTCCTACCTCTGGAGTGGGCTGAAAAATAGTACCAAATTGAAACAAAAAGGGCTGAATTCATTTTTTTTATAAAAAAGTAAAATATTTTAGCCCACGTATGATCATCCCTGATCTAACTTTAGACCTATACATAAAGTTTATTACAACGCGTAGATCTATAAAACGCAGAAATGTTCGGGTATCTTCATATTCGTCAATATGGCGTCATTAGTAAACAACTTAGCCCTGTAAGCCGGCAACTATGTCAATGTATTTTTTCGTACTATTCAGTACCGTGCCATTGGAGGGGAGGAACTGGGCGATGGCCCGGGCGCCAAAGTAAGTGGGCACAAAATTCGGAAGGAAAAAGAAATATATATATATATATATATATATATATATATATATATATATATATATATATATATATATATATATATATATATATATATATATATATATATATATATATTGGAAGGAAAAGTAATGAAAGTGCCCAAAATCAAGGAAAAACAGGTTCTTTTTTTAATTATTACGCTTCACGCCAACTATGGTGGCACTTCGTGGCTAGTCTATCAACCTCTCTCGCATGTACGGGGGCGTCGTCTTATATTCTGGCCCCCCAGGCGATGATATTCCAGGCACGGCACTGGTGCTGTTATCGTTTTGTTGTAGAATCTTTGCAACGACACATAAATTATAGACTTACTTGAGTACATGCTGGTCTTCTTCAGAATATGCAACACTTGATTCAACATGTGTGTACTTTTATCTTTTAAGATTTCAACCTAAAATTTCCACCCCACTGCTTCTTTCTCATCTCCTTCATGCGCGGCGTGGATGCACCATCTAGCGTCATTTGTTTCCCGGTATAGTCCGAATTACGAATTTTCCACACAAAATTCGTAACGTTATGCGGTTCAACGTCACAATGAATGTTCAACAGCATTTTTTAAGAATCCAACACACAGTATGAGTAACGTGAAATGTGGGAAACGTTTCACTGACACTTTTGAAAATGTGACAAGTATTTGTTAAATGATGCTGAATTGAATAGAATTGACCAACTTTTTCACAAAAGAGGCTGAAAATGCCAGCGTGGTACCAACGGGCCGATGAATGACAAAAAGGGCTGCATCTGGCACAATTGTACCAAGTGTGGAACAAAACTGTTTTGTCTCCGTGAAATTGATGACTGTAGGCGACAGCGACGGGATAGTGCATGACTGTTTTGTCGCCAGTGAGCGGTAGGCATAAGGGGGATGTCATTAACAAATTAACCCGTTTAATTGATGATATTATTCGTTTGTGAACGAAAAGCTCTGTTCTTGGTTGGAATTTTTATTTCCCTCTCCATAAAATAATGTAAAATTTCCGGACTGCACTGCTCCCTTTACGGTAATTTTTGGCTGTCTTTCCAATAGGATTGCCAACTGGCCAGTTTTTCACCGGCCTGACCGGAAATATTGCTGTTATTTTGACTAAAGCCGGTGACCGGCACAACTTCTTACCAGCCCCTTTATGTCCTTTTTTTTTTTTAAAAAAAAAAAAAAAATTGTATCTAGTTCGAAGCAATTTCATCTAGTTTGAAGTATAGATTTAAAAAGTAACTTTCATTCTGTAAATCCAAAACTATCACTTTTCACCATCTATCAACGATCAATAATTTTTTCATCTGCTTAGATAATTTTAAAGAAGTGGCAGTTGTTGGTAAATACAATAAAATGATCAATGGCGACTTCAGTTTTTCAGTTTTAGTATAATGTATCTATTAAACTTAGTAAATGTACTAAGGATAGGAGAGGTGCTAATGCACTTTTGTTCAGGATAATACATTTCCTTCCCATGGATGTGTCCAGTAGGAATGGCCTTCCGGAAATTTTGTTTTCCGGAATCGGAAAATTTACTTTCCGGAATTCGGAAAAATTCCGGAATTCAGAAAAAATCCAGAATTCGGAAAAATTCTGGAATTCGGAAAAATTCCGAAATTCAGAAAAATTCTGGAATTCGGAAAAATTCCGGAATTCGGAAAAATTCCGGAATTCGGAAAAAATCCGGAATTCAGAAAAACCCGAAATTCGGAAAAATTCCGGATTTCGGAAAAATTCCGACAGTCGGAAAAAATCCGGAATTCAGAAAAACCCGAAATTCGGAAAAATTCCGGATTTCGGAAAAATTCCGACAGTCGGAAAAAATCCGGAATTTAGAACAAATCGGAATTTTTCCGAAATCCGGAATTTTTCAGATTTTACTTTCCGGATTCCGTTCCGGTTTACATTCATACATTTTATTTCTATATACAAGAGAAAGGCCAAACAAACACAATCACTGTTTTGTTCAGAAGAAAAGAGAGAATTTCTTTTTTGTAAACGCAAAAAGTCACCGTACACTTATGCTTGAATTAATGCTTATAAAGTTTATTACGTTATTTAATATTTTATGGGATTACCCTGTGCGTTAATGATTGCCTGTAGTCTTCGTGGCATTGATTTCACCTGTAGTAATTCGTAGTTCTGTAGCTTCGGGACTGATTATGTCCCATTCTTCTTGCAAGCTCTTCTCAGGCCTTCTTTAATAGAGAAGCTGTGCCTTCTGATTCTTGTCTCCAGAACAGACCATAGATGTTCTATGGGGTTCATGTCTGGGGATTGGGGAGGTGTGCGAAGCTGTTTCAAGGTATTATAGAGTAGCCACAATCGAGTATTTTCCGCTGTATGTTTGGAGTCGTTGTCTTGCTGAACAATAAATTGTTTTCAAGAACCATCTTCTGCGCACTAGTATGGAGATTTTCCTTTAATATGTTAATATACACTTTGTGGATCATCACTCCATCGATAAGGTGGAGACGACCCACTCCTGAGGCACTCATACAATCCCAGACGAGCACGGACTTACTTTAGGGACGAGATTTTGAGGATTCATCTCTGTATTCACCTTGCGCCATACCATACGCCTCCCACTGGACTCGATAAAATTAAATTTACTTTCGTCCGAAAATATGACCCTATTCCAGAAAGAAGCCTGATCCCTTATCTTTATACTCTTTTTCAAACTTTAGTCTCTTTATACGATTTGTCTTGTTCACCCAGAACATTTTCCTGGCTATCCGACCATGATACCCTGCAAATATTCCGCACTGTACTGGCTGATACTTTAACACCGCGTGTTTCCAGATCCGTTTCCAATTGCACAGCACTACTTTTTGGAACCTTTTTTCTTTCCCTAATAATGTAACGTTTATCTTGTTCACTCAACACTCTTGGTCTTCCAGTTCTTTTTTTTTGTTTGTTTGTTTGTTTGTTTGTTTCGCACAGTGATAGAACATTATACATCGCAATTATTGTTTGTACTGTTGAACGAGGCCTGTCTGCAAGGTTTGCTATCTTTCTCAAAGACTTACCCTTCTTATGCAATTTAATAATTACTTTTCTTGTCTCCTCATTTGTTTCTGTTCGGTTGCTTCCCATTTTGACAGCCCACCGTGCAGTTTTTTCACTCCTATTCACAACTAAACTCATTCTGTTACTCGTCATGCTATACAGAGGTGTATACTCAGGTGAATACTAGTGAACCCCAGTTGTGGTATCTTTGTTTCGTATTCGTACGTCAGGTGTACGATCACTTTTTGCGTCTACTCTATACATTTTCTACGGAATTTATTTACTTTCTGACCATTAAACTTGTCTTTGTGGTTCTTTATTGATATATTCATAAAGCTTAGTTTTCATTATTTATATTGTGTGTGTTATTACACTTCTTAAATTTTCTGTTTCTTTTTCGTAGGTATTGTCGTTTCAATAGCATAGGTGTACGAACACTTTCTGCGCTCACTGTATGTACAGTAAATACAAATTTATAATTTTTGACTTTACGAAATATACAATGTAATTATTCAATAATTAACATAAGCAGGCATTCATTAATTTATATTAATATAATAATTAATAAAACTAATAAGCGGGTGATTGATGACTCAGTGGTAAAGTTTTCATCTATGGTTTGTAACCCAGGGCATGTGGGTTTTCGATGGCTAATTTTGTGTTCGAAAATTTTCCCGGTGGTAGGCCTACTCTTGGTTCCCTTTCTTATATTTGTTCCATCATCACTCATTAACGAATTTAGTTTATCAAAACTCTATAGCCATATATTCATTCTGTCCGTCAGTGAAACAAACAGTCTCAAGAACTATCTGATGGATTACCAATCAATTTTGGCCATGATGTACAGAGTCAATAGTTAAGAATCGAGTTCCCTGATGAATGTAATATTCAAACCGGAAGCGGTACAAATCAACCATTTTCGGTTTTAACGTTATTCATTATATAGTAAATATGGTAATAGATAGCGAGAAGCGGTTTCCAGTAATCGACATATATAACAGGCATGTAGATAGAATGTTACCCAATTTGTGCATCAGCTGAAAATAATGAGCTTACAAGGGACATCACCCAATTGTCCGGCTCCGATTTCAATGAAATTTTTATTGCTGATAGAGGACATATATTCATTACTTGTGATGACAGAAATTTTTGCCATGGTGCATGTTTTCTATTTTTTAATAATTTTTAAAGGCTGTGATGTGGTTAATAGAGATTACTGCAGAACTCCCTTACTACCCTTTGTAAACGGAGTGTTAATGAAAGAACAACCATGTAGATACGTATAGGGCCTAGGGGGAAGTCGTATGACATGTATGACCTTGACGTCAGCCATCTTGAAATCCGCCATTTTGAATTAGGGTCAAGTTTTTTAAATGGGAATAGGGTAATATGATACATAATTTCGAGCTAGAATTTAATCAGAAAGACGATAATGAAGTTAGTTTTAAGATGCGCCCATTTGGTGAAAAGTTACAGGCATATTAACTGTTTACACTTACTATGTGCGTAAGTCCCTTACCTCCGCTTCTAAAACGCGTATTATTGATAATAAGTGGATAAAGGTTTCGGTAATACATATTATGCCTAGAAGGAAGTGATACGATAAGGGTATCATTGACTGCAGCCATCTTGAAATTCGCCATTTTGAATTAAAGTGAAGTTTTGAAAACTGAGAACCATAGCATGTGGCACCAAATTTTAATAGTAAATTTTCCCCAAAAGCCAATGGTATGTTTATTTTTGTTCTATAGTTAACCAGTATGAATTTATGACTCTTCTAATGTGCACGAAACGTACATTATTCGATCTTTCACACTGACAACACTCCTAATTTTCACCGCATGTTTTAAGATTCCAACTGGCACTATGCAATTGTTTCCATGACTCATGTTTTCTAAATTTATTACATTTTTTAAGAGTTGCGATTTGTCAGTTCATGAATAGTGTTGGGATAAGCATCCAGCAATTTTTCTGAATTTTGAAGACTTGCCTTGTAATTATTAATTTCCTAGGCAGTGTAATTATTTATTTTAACCCAAACTACATGAGGAACATATGGACCTATATGAGTAAAGAAGTACAAATGAAATTATAAGAATTGGTGTAACACGAACTCAAAATTATCATGAAATGTAGCCTACATGTTGCGCAAACGACAAACAGTATTTTTTTTTAATAAATACAACTTTAAAACTTTAAAGGAACAGCAGCAATGATAGAAAATATCAAAGAGACATAACATGACTGTTCCCAATACACTGTTTGTACCGAGAACAAAATATGAAAACAACTAACTTGTTTATAAAGAGGTGTAACTTAATCGAGTTCCCGATCAATACTGATTATAAATTTTACAAACATGAACCATCGACAACAATCGCTAGAAAACGAATGACTTTTTTGTCTGACTAGCTAAAATATTACCATAGAAAATAAATAAATATACAACAAACAAATAAATATAAAACAAAAGACCATTGATTTACACAACAATCATATTTCGTTTCCTTTTTCAAGTGAATTTTCAACTTATTTCTCGTCTCATCTACTATCCATTACAAGCTACATCTCCAGTATTACCTGAATGCAAAGTTGGAGTTCTTTTGTTCTGCGATGATTCATGTCAGTAAACAAGTTTTTGAAAGGCAGGTATAGGAAATAAATAATTATATTGCCTATGAAATTAATAATCACATGGCAAGTCTTCAAAATTCAGAAAGATTGCTGGATGCTTATCCCAACACTATTCATGAACTGACAAATCGCAACTCTTAAAAAATGTAATAAATTTAGAAATTATGAGACATGGAAACAATTGCATAGTGCCAGTTGGAACCTTAAAACATGCGGTGAAAATTAGGAGTGTTGCCAGTTTGAAAGATCGAACAATGGACGTTTCGTGCACATTAGAAGAGTCATAAATTCATACTGGTTAACTATAGAACAAAAATAAACATACCATTGGCTTTTGGGGAAAATTTACTATTAAAATTTGGTGCCACATGCTATGGTTTTCAGTTTTCAAAACTTCAATTCAAAATGGCGGATTTCAAGATGGCTGCCGTCAATGATACTCTTATCGTATCATTTTTCTCTAGGCATAATATGTATTACCGAAACCTTTATCCACTTATTATCATTAATACGCGGGATAGAAACGGAGGTAAGGGACTTACGCACATAGTAAGTATAAACAATTTATGTGCCTGTAACTTTTCACCAAATGGGCGCATCTTAAAACTAACTTCATTATTGTCTTTCTGATTAAATTCTAGCCCGAAATTATGTATCACATTACCCTATTCCCATTTAAAAAACTTGACCTTAATTCAAAATGGCGGATTTCAAGATGGCTGACGTCAAGGTCATACATGCCATACGACTTCCCCCTAGGCCCTATACGTATCTACATGGTTGTTCTTTCATTAACACTCCGTTTACAAAGGGTAGTAAGGGAGTTCTGCAGTAATCTCTATTAACCACATCACAGCCTTTAAAAATTATTAAAAAATAGAAAACATGCACCATGGCAAAAATTTCTGTCATCACAAGTAATGAATATATGTCCTCTATCAGCAACAAAAATTTCATTGAAATCGGAGCCGGACAATTGGGTGATGTCCCTTGTTAGGTATTTAGAGAGCATTTTCCGCTTTAGAAAATATGTGCTTGGTAAAGAATGTAGAGAATTAGCTGAGTCAGGCACGTAGCTAGAATATGGTAATAGGAAGGGGGGAGGGGTCTGTCACGAAATACTGTGGTTATTTACCAGGGGCTCAATCATTCTAAACTATTTTATTGGCAACATATATTGGTTCGTTTAGCCTAGATTTCTAATATGATATGAAATACTGTGGTTACACACCAGGGGCTCGATCAATCTAAATATTTTACTGACAACATACCCATATTGATTGGTTAGGACAATAAAATGAGGATATATTAGTAAGTATTTTAATAAGAAGCCGTGAAGAAATCTCGAGTAAAATAATATAAAAAAGTATTGAAAAAGATATAGTCTTCCGAGGTCATTCGAACGGTGTCGAGAATTTTGCGTCTTGTAAATTTGCGCCCTAACTCAAGAACAGGGAAAATTGCGCCTGCGATGTGCCTCCACCGGGAAGTTTGAGCCCTGCGAAATAAAAGAACCTATTGGAGCTTACGCATTTGCTCGGAAGGGCTGACATTACAGCATAAACAATCCTCCCCCCACAACCATGCCATTTGTGATTTATTTTCATTGTGGCTATATAAGGGGACAATAAACTTCAATATAGGCCAAAAGAACACAACGGATCAACGCAATCACTGCTTCTTCCAGAGATGATTTTGGGGGAAGACTGGCCTCCCCAGAGCTCTCAGAGTGCCCCCTCGGAGGAGACCAAAATAATACGTCTATAATATAATAATAAATAGAATAGTACCAGCAGTGACCCCCCTCAGGAATACTAAGTGTGCCCCCCGGAACATTTTTTCTGAAAGAACGACTGAACGCAATTGTGTGTTTGAAGTGTAATTCCAGCAAGTAAACACACTGTACATAGTTTTCTTGATAATATTACTGAACTGATTTTACATTCACTTTACATTTTCTTTTCTTTATTTTGTGTCCTGAAAAGCCAAACAACTCGCAAGGATTGTGAACAGAGATATCTGGATAGAGCCAAACATCCTTTTGTAGATTAAACTATACTCTTTGATTATATTAATAAATAATTATATATCAGTCATTTATACTTTTATTGTAAATTTTGTAGTATAATGAAAAATTGTATTTGTATGGATTGCCCTTTAGTGAACTAAAATTGTATTTTTTTCATTTGTTCGGAATATTATAACGGATGGAGTAACTCACTGAGACGATGAGAGGCAAGCCTAGTTCAAGTATGAGTGGAAGTTACTTTACACAAAACAATAATAAGTTGAATTGTAGGGCGCTAACATCCCAGTGCAAATATATAGCCGGCGCATTTTCCCCTCTTTTTGGGGTAGGGCGCAAACATCCCAGTGGAAATATATTGCGAGCGCATTTTTCCTATTTTTGTGGTAGGGCGCAAAATTCTCGCATTCAAGGAAAATATAATGTCCGTGAAGTTGACAAGCCACTCATGTCAGACTCCAATTTCGACTTTAAACGTCGCTAGTGCTACGTTAGTGTTCGATAGTGACGCAAATCGTTAGTACTCCACAGATAACGTGTGCTTTTTAAATAATGGATATAAGTCTTCTAACTGCATGCCAACACGCCCACTTCTAAGAATCATCTCAAAAATGAGGTTAACCGTTAGAGCAAGTAACTGCTCATTAGTGCCATTAACATTAACGCCTCCATCGTACGGCCCTTTGAGTAATAATAACATAACGCTCTTTGCTAGTCTGAATGCGTCCCTATATTCTCGCGAACATTCTGACGTGCCCAAGTTAGTTACTTTTTTTTGTGCAACTATTGTTTATCTGTTATTGTTTATTATTTATTGCTAGTCTGCAAAGTAGTCCTTACATTAACATGCCATTGTCCTTGATAATCATTGCGTATTTACAAGCAGTTTGTTATTACTGTTAGAAGATAACAGATAAAATCTACTACTTAACGGTTCATATTTTTCTTTTACAGTACATAAACGATTAATAATAATAATAATAATAATAATAATAATAATAATAATAATAATAATAATAATAATAATAATAATAATAATAATAAGACTATTCCAGCATAAAAGTTATCAATTGCATCACACTGGCAACAAGCGACGCATATTTTAACTTCATAAAAATTCGTTTCTCACGATTTTCTGGAAAACTACGTATGATAACATCTTCATTCTGTCAAGTTGTTTATCTCAGTATGATATATGTCTTACCTCTGGACAATATCACAGTAAAACAAAAATTAAATATTAGGAGTACATCGTACTTTTGGACTACATCTCATTAACCATGGGAAGATTGAGTAGTGTATACTTTAGGATGTAAGTTTCAGCTTAACTTGCATCATACATTCTTAGGATTACAAAAAGGAAATTTGTTCGTTTGCATTTGAACAAAATTCTTAGGATTACAAAAAGAAAAAATAATTTTTCCAAATTCCGGATTTTTTCTGAATTCCGGATTTTTTCCGAATTCCGGATTTTTCCCCCGAAATCCGGAATTTTTCTGAATTCCGGAATTTTTCCAAAATACGGAATTTTTCCGAAATCCGGAATTTTTCCGAAATCCGGAATTTTTCCGAATTCCGGATTTTTCCCCGAATTCCGGAATTTTTCATAAATCCGGAATTTGTCCGAATTCCGGAATTTTCCGATTTTACTTTCCGGATTCCGGAAAGTAAAAAATCCGGAATTGGCCATCCCTAGTCCAGAGACCTATATCATAGAGAATTTTAAGGAGGTGCCGTTTTCTTTTTATTTTCCAGAGTTGGCAGCCCTACTTCAAAATTCGCCATCCTGTGAAAAATACATGTGTTGCACTGTCGAGCCGGTCCTGATTACGCTCTGTAGTACCAATATTACAAGTCATGAGCATAATGATCTAACAATATACTTCAAGTATAGTTTGAATGTCAGATTCATTACGAAGTAACGAAACCTTGCAAAACTACGTCAAGTTTTTTTTTTTTTTGTTACGTTTTTAATAATTTTACATTTTTAAAATTTAATTAAAACATTAAATTTTACGATTTTCACTGTTTATCAATTTTATATACATTGATAAAAGTGAGTAACCGACTTCCGCTTAAAATTGTGAAATGTCATTGTCATTGTCGTGAGTAATTAACTCTAAACGTGACCTTCGGTGTTATTCGTGAACTTAACTGCAGTTGCGAGAATCATGGTGAGAATGTGAAAATTGAGATTAGGTAATTGGAATGGTACGCATGCGGAATTTTGAATGAATCTTTGCACTACCGTTGTAACCTGATAGTTGTTTCTGCCGAGAAAGGTATGGACTTTCTTTGATTCATAATGTGGTTATATAGAAATTTCCGAAATAGCTACCGGTATTTAATAATTAAAAATGTGTCAGAATTGAGATTCTAATTTTTCGCAGGATAAGTTACATGTTAAATCTAAAGTTTTGTATTAGATTAGTTGTATCTTCAAGTAGGTTATGCAAGTGTCCTTCAGTACTGTCACTGCAAAATAAGTGATGTGCAAATTGTGAATAACTTTGTGTGCGTATTATGTCTTGAAATATATACTTTGACAAAACTCATCTCTGAAATGAGCTCATTCGTGGCTAAGCGATTAGCGTACGCACCTTTAGCGCGGGAGACGCGGGTTCGATTCCCGGCGGGAGCTCGTGTTGTTTGAATTCCACGTTAATCAGTAGGTAGGTCCAGTCGCTATATGGCCTCGCTGCTGAAAAGGACGTTAAACAAAATCAAATCAACTGAACTCAACTCTGCAAGAAACTTGTACAGATTAAGAAAATGGGGACTACCTGTAATGACTAAGTATGCTCTTTTGAAAGAAAAAATCTTAACGTCCTTAGAAGTTCCATTTTTACAAATCTCTGCTGGAAACCGCAGAACCGAGAGAACGGTAGCAAGCAAAGATAGGAGAATAGCATTAAGATTAAGCGCCTAAAGCACTCTTTGGATTCAATGTAACTTGCACGACTTAAAAATATATATATATATATATATATATATATAATGACATTACTGCTGTATCGCCGGACCACACGAAAATTAGAGAGAGAATATTATTTAGTTTTTTCCCCAGAATACTAGATTGCGACCCTGGCAAACTTAGTAGCATAGCAGGGGTATCCGAGCGATAGCAAGGGCGTGGATCCTGAGGAAGCAGGCGCGTCAGCGGCGGTGGGTATACCCATGAACGTGATGTCATAAAATGCATAGCTTATGTGCTGCACAGCTTTGAGAGATATAGTAAATGTTATCCAAAAGAGGGTAAGAGTTCCTTTGTCCTTAAGAGTGACATCTGGCGCGGGTTAATAGTGATTTGGTTAGGGTACGTTAGATCAGATCAGATAAATTGATTCCAGTCACTGGTCGGCACAAAGTAAACCCTTTCACACAATTTCAACAACTGACACTCCTTATCTTTGTGCAACTCGATAAAACTCAAACATGATATGTGACACTCTTCACATTTACGCACCATTTCCTCGCTGCCATTCGCATAAATCATAACAAGTGTACCACTCCGCCAACTAGTGCCTTCCACCTTCATATATAGTGCCGCTTACAACATCAAAAACAACTAACAACAAGTACTTACTTAGCTTAAACTATTCCCCTCATCTGACTTTCACTCTCACTTCCTCACAAACCAAAATAAATTCTCCATCTCATCTGGTAACTTTTCTAAAAATTGGTACGGCAGTACAGCAGTTAACCCAATATGTGTGTGTGTGTGTGTGTTGGTGATTTAAGAGTTTAGGTTGTGTGTAATTACTGCTTCTTATGGTGGATTTGATGGTAATTTGCGTGCATTGATTATCTTAAATATCTAGTTTGTTAATTTATTTAGAGATATGACACATGTGTACAATTAATTGTGCAAATTAAGAATATAGGCGCCATTTCAGAGATTATTTGGTCGCGCAGATGGGAGCCAGAACTCGCTAATGCTCTCGCCTTTGGTCGACACTCGGTCAAAAATGTGTAACAGTTTCTTCAGACCAACTGACCTGATTGAGGATTTTCCTCATTCACACCAGGCAAATGCCGGGATGGTATCTAGCATACAAGTTCCAGACCTCTTCTCTGGATAATGTACTCGCCGAGGGACGTAATCCCTCATACGTGTCGAGCTTAAGGCCATAGATGCCGATAATGGCCAGAAATATGTATAAATAAATAAATGAAGTGAGCCAGATCTAGCGTAAAGTAAGCGAAGATAATCTAACATAAAAACATTGGTTCACATCTGCGGATTCCAAATTATTTTACGGCATTACTCCAGCAGAATGTTCTACCAAATTTTGACATATTTCTTACATTTTTAGATACTTTGATAGTGCATAAAATACGAAGCAACTTGTGCTAGGAGGCCACGAAAAAGCACGAATGCTATCTAACCGAATCACAGCAGAAGCGAACTAGGGAGGTCCGAGCGGAAGTGTCACCTAGCACAAATTGGATTGTATTTTTGCACTATTCTCGTTTATACGCATACCTATATTACTGACGCGCCTAATCCCTGCGGACGCACTATATGCGGGCTGGCCTGCTGCGCTTTTGGCCCAACTCAATTAACATTCTGGCTTTTAGTGGACACCTAGCAAATTTGGTTTGTGTGTTTTACAGAGTCGTTTTTATGACATTGGTCTGGATTCGTATTTATATTCGTAAGCTGAAGCCCTCGTAAAGAAAACTTGTATCAATAAATGCAAAACCTACTCTAAAAAACAAATTATAAGATACTGCGACGGAATTTTGTGATGAAATGATGGCATATAATAGGATAGCATGTTATCAAAATTTACTCTCATATTGTCAATTTCTACGCATTTATTTGGACGTGCGCCAGGAGTATTCCAGATCGCTTTAAGAAATGTTACTAGTGTCAACACTAGTTTCTAGTGTTACATTTAAAGCAGGAAAAGTTAATATGAAAAAAGTGTATTTTTTAAATTTGACTAAATATTCTACTGCATCCTATTTTTCTTTCACATATGAAAATGACTGCGTACAGATTGATAATATGGTGACAAACAGGTACGTCATATAAACAGTTATTGATGCAAAGAAAAAAAAAACGTGCACCAAGGTCTGCTATGATAGAATAGGTTACGTTTGGTAAGGATATTCGAGAAGATTAGGCTATCTTAGTAGGCTATGTTTCGTTTCGTTTACAAATACCTTAATATGAGTTGGTAGTGATACGAGTTCGTATAGGAATTATAACCATAAAGATAGAGCTTTTGTAAACTGGGAAAATACTCCGCTTGTGGAAAATATCTAATACAGCTCTCTTTCAATAAGGGTTATTGGAATTTTCCGTAGTATTTTTTTGGAGGGGGAATAAAGTAATAACCCCCCCCCCAAAAAAAAAAACTCACTTTCAAAGATTGGATAGAAATAATAACCTTAATTTGGTTATAATCACCTTCAATTTTATTTCTTAGTGCATGCCTCTTTTGGAATTATGTATAACGAATTTTGTTTGCGCTCGATGAAATTCATTGTAAAGGATCTTGTTTGTGGTTGCTTCATTCTTTGGATGTAATTATCACGTACCTCTAACTAGGTTTTAATCATGCTACTTTGATTGAAGTGCGTATTCGACGGGGAAGAGGGTCAAAATCTATCGAAGAATTGAAATGTTACGATCCTGTCAAAGTTAGGAAGATGAAGCTTGATATATAAACACTTAATTGAAAATAATTGGACCCATGTCTCAGTATTTTTGAGAATTCTCATTTTAAGGGGCAAGGGGAGCATTACATTGAAAGTAATGTTTCTTGTTGTTTGAAGCATTGAAATCAATGACAGCATCACGGGGAAACGATTCAGTATTTTGAAATGCATTTGTGAACATAGTTAGGGCCAGGGTTGGCTGGTTTAAACCAAGGTGGTTTAAACCAGCTGTTTTTTCAAAAGAACCAATGGGTTTAAACCAAAAAACCAAAATTTCCGTAAAAGTGTAACTATTCGTAAAATCTTGATGAACACACATTTGTAGGTTATCACGTTTCACTCCCAAATATTATTCGTACTATATTCAGACCTACATTCCCCATTCTTTACTCAAAGAGATTATAGTACAAAAGCAACTTTTTTTATGTAACTTTTTGGATGTTTCTTTTGTGACTTTTTTTATAGTTTGTTATTATTGTTATGCAACCAAAGGAAAATTATAAACATTGTTTCGTTTTAATAATGTTTACTATTGATAAAATACATCGAAATGCCGTACTTTTTTGGGGAGGGGGTCATACAAACCCCACGAGAGGCAATTATTGTGATAACAAGAATCTTTGGTAACTATTTATGTATAAATGGATCAGAGCCAAAGTGAACTCAAATAATTCGTATCTTTATTGTCTTTTCTTACTGATATGCAAAGTAAGTCGTTATATTTCTTTAACTTGAACTAATAAAAGTCGTAGTGAACTGACTTGGACTAAATTAGTTCTTCTGTACTCTGTAGTACTTTAAAATTGTCCATTTGTAATTCTGTATAATGGATCCACTTGTGCAATTGTTTATCTTTTTGTCCTTCTGTACTAATGAGTCTTGACGATTATATTAAAAAATATGTAAAGATCAGTCCAACGTATTTTTATCAGGAGTCCTTCGTGAGTGAGTCGGCAGACGTATCGCATTTGTGGCCAGTTAGTTCCGGTTTCGAGTTCAAATGGAGGACAATTTCTGTTGGATGTAAGCCGAGAAGCGGTTTGGATCCCGCTTTAAGCTTATGTGACCCCTTCCAGCATAACCCGGTTGTTGCATACTAACACTAAGGCGAAACAAGCTTATTTTTGTCCATATGTTATATAAATACATAGAGCAAATTATTTAAACCAAAAAAGCCGGGTTTAAACCAAAAAAACCTGGTTTTTTGTTTTTTTTCAATAAAAACCATGGTTTTTGCCAACCCTGGTTAGGACCTACCTTGAGCTGGATTTTTATCATATTACCGGTACTTTGATTTAAGAGCTCATTCTAGGGAAAAGAGGTTCAAAATTTGTTTTTAGAAAAAAGTATGTCACAGGCCCTCCAAGTTAAGAAGACGAAACCTCATGAAAAATAACTGAGCGTTTTTATAAATTCTCATTTTCTATAATTCCTTTCTTTATTAAAAGCGATGATTGAAATGAAGTGAAATGAAGTCTTTTATGTCCCATGGTTATGCCGGCTAGGCTAAAGAAGACTGTGATGATGAGAAATGAATAAAATGGTGGGAGGAAACGGGAGAACTCGAGAAAACCCAAGCACACGGTGTTTGTCCACCACAACCTAATTGAAAGCCATTTGGCACGAGCTGGAATCGAACAAATGACTCCATGCACCAGAGGTGAATGCCCTACCTTGAGCTGCTTTCTTTTATTATGACACTTTCATTAAAGGAAGTAGACATAGTTCAAAATTTCAGCCAAGATTACAGTATCTCATGTTCCCGTCAAGTTAGGAAAATGAAACTTGGTATATAAACTCATTAAATATAAGGATATATGTCATTTCTTGTTTTTGAAAATTTTCGTTTTAAGGAATGAAGGAGGGCTTTTTTTTTTTTTATTATTATTATTTCTTTCTTCACATTTAAATGGACATTGTCTGTTGTTTTTGATCACGTCACTGGGAAGCTCTTGAACAGTTTGACATGAGTTTTTGAACATAGTACCTATCTCAAGCTGATATTTTATTATGTAACTTTACTTGAAAGGGCGTATCATAAGTGGAAAGGGGGTAAGGGGCAGGGACGTACGCAAGGGGTGGGTCCTGGGGTCCGGACTCCCCTCGAAATTTCGACGCCTAATTTTAGAAATTTTAATATAAAATACCCTCATATTGCCTTTGGACCCGTCACAAAATAAATTCCTACGTACGCTACTGGTAAGGGGGAGAAAATTTCTTTCTACATGTGTCAGTTAATTACAAATTAATTCACTTTAAGAAGGAAATTACCAAAGATAATATATTCTCAACACTAACGGCATTCAGGTCGTTCAGCTCCCGAATTGTTGTTGTATATGTGGTAAATTATGTGACGTATAGTACAATTATCGTACTTTACAAAGGTTCTTTAATTGTAAAATCTATTGTAAGAAAGCAAATTGACAATTGGAAATAATAATAATAATAATAATAATAATAATAATAATAATAATAATCCATTTCCAACATTTCAGTTCTTCAATAAAGCCGTTTTTTACCTCTTGACTCCTGAACTTGAGGTACTATTTCAATATGTGGTTGACGTGTTTTTAGGGAAACTAAAGGAATCTTTGGTCAGGACGGCTGGCTCGAGAATCATATTCATTCGACATAAGCTTCGTAACTATGCATCCGGTGTTTCTTTCAACATGGATAAAAACATTAGTGCCGGACATTTTTACGCTTACATTTATCATATTGGAACTAACTAATAGGTGAACAGTTTACGAAAGTTCATTACTATTTGGAAATTTTAATACACGTCACTTTCCAACCGTTGAACATAAAAGCACAAAATACAACACATGGAGGCTTCTTGTTTCAATTAAACGAATACCTCATTATCTACTAGCACAAGTTCAGTGTGGCGAACATAAGATTGTGGACAATCGTTGGATGTACTAGTGCGAAGTTTGAAATATGGGCGTGTTCTGACACGATACGAACATCTTTTTCACTTGCAGGAATGAGTGGTGGAAAAGGGAATTAATTTCATAATTTTCTTTTGAGCTTTCGGACATACTAACGAACCTTGTTTATGGAAAGCTCAATGCCTCAAACAATACGAATATGTTCTTGACTGGTATAAATGCAGTATTAAAGATGCTACAGGAGGAAGGACGCAAAATATTATCCACTGTAACACGAAAAACCATTTGCCAGTTGTATATTAATGTGTGTATATATATATATATATATATATATATATATATATATAAAAATCCAGTGTTATTGGAATTGAGCGTCCCTTTCAGAAGTGAGGCTATATTAAACGTGGGCCTACAACTTACCGTGGAATCCGAACCACTTGAGTTCCTACCGGGAATAACACTTGAATCTTCCACGCCGAAGGCTCGTACGCTAACCATATAGCCACGAGGGAACTCTCCAGTATTACTAATAACGTCTGCTGGGTTAAACAGTATCACAGTATTTTTAACTTTTATTCGAGAATATACATCGATTTCTCTTTCTAATGAAGAATAAGAATGATGAACAGTTACTTATAACGAAACAATTTGTGTCCGTTGGAAAAAAAAAGTTAGTCAGGTCCTTTGTGTGTTATAAGAATATATTTTCTGTAGATATAAGTTTTGATCATTTTTAAGTTACTTTTTAAAATACAGTATCTAATAGTTGTTCTATGTTTTATAGAATATGGAGGTCCAAGTAAATGGAGAGGTTAAAAAAGAAGCTGTTGAGGTGCAGATACCAGTTCCTTGGGGACACGTAGCAGGTACGTGGAGATTTGTAAAATAATTTCGAAAAAGCATTTAAAACTATTTAGAGTCTTGTTTGAAGTAAATATGATCATGAGATTGAAGAAATTGCAGTTCTTACTGGAGATCATCCCAGCTTATTGATGCTTGTTTTACTTCACGTTTAAAATGATCCATACCTGGAGAACAAAATACTTTCGGCTGGGTCAAAACAATTGAAATGATTATTTGTAGACGCAATAATTAAGAGAGAACGAAAACAACATTAAATGGGCTCAAATATCGAGTAGTTCTCTGTACAAGATAGTTTTCTAACAGTTAAATTACTGTTCTGTTGTGCTTGGAACAGGGTTGGCAAAAACCATGGTTTTTATTGAAAAAAACAAAAAAGAAATTTTTTTTTGGTTTAAACCAGGCTTTTTTGGTTTAAATAATTTGCTCTATGTATTTACATCATATATGAACAGAAATAAGTGTGTTTCGAATTGGTGTTCTTGTGGAAGGGGTTACATAAGCTTAAAGCGGAATCAAAACCCCTTCTCGGCTTACATCAGAGAGAAATTGTCCTCCATTTGAATTCGAAACCGTGACTAATTAGCCACAAATGCGATACATCTGCCGAATCACTCACGAAGGACTCCTAATAAAAAATACCAAAAAAAGTTGTACTGATCTTTACATACTTGTTAATATGATTGTCAAAAGTCATTTCAGAAGGACAAAAAGATAAACAATTGCACAATTGAAACCATTATACAGAAGTACATATGGACAATTTCAAAGTAGTGCAGAGTACAATAAAACTGATTTAGTCCAAGTTAAAGAAATGCACGACTTAATTTGCATATGAGTAAGAAAAGTGAATAAAGATACGAATTATTTGAGTCCACTTTGGCTCTGACCCATTTATACATAAAGAGATAGCAAAGATAGTTCTGATTTCAATAAATGCCTCTCGTGGGGTTTCTATGACCCCGTCACCACCACCACCAAAAAAGTAGCCATTTCGATGTATTTTATCAACAGTAAACATTATTAAAACGAAACAATATTTAGAATTTTTCTTTGATTGCAATTGCATAACAATAATAACAAACTGAAACAAAATCACAAAAGAAGCATTCATAAACTGAATAAAAAAGTTGCTTTTGTAGTATAATCTCTTTGAGTAATGAATGGGGAATTTAGATATGAATCTAATATGAATAATATACGGGAGTTAAACGTGTTAACCCACAAGTGTGTGTTCATCAAGATTTTACGGACACTTACATTTTTACGAACATTTTTCGTTTTTTGGTTGAAACCAGTTTTTATTTTATTTTTTTTATTTTTATTTTTATTTATTTATTTTTAACCAGCCAATTCTGGCTTGGAAAGATTGATATATACTAGAGTATTAAATATGTGCATTTCATGAACTTAGGCACGATTTCACGTGTAAAATATGACTTCAGAATTTACTACATTGTGATATGTTCAAAACTTTACCATTAGACATAATTATAACAACATATCACCTCCTGATCCTTAACGATATTATTGAGCCAATATGAATAAACCAAAATAATTAACTCACTATCGCACAATATGTCGTTTATTAGAAAGTTCAGATCCTTAACGTGGGACAACTTAAAACATTATATCTTACGTTTCTATAATAAACAAGCAATCCGTCGTCAAGGTTACCAAAACCTTCCATTACATACATTAAAAGGTATCTATGACAACATTCAAAAAAACACAAAATCATAATTCTTCTTCTATCAAGATAGCTGGCTAGTGCATATAAAAATCAAGTATCGCCCAAAAATTTACAAGCTTAATACAAGAAAAATGATAATGATACAACGTATCGTTGTATAATGTCTAATCTCAAGAGTTAAATCTACGAGAATGGCATGTGTTCATTATTCTATGCTCTTTTGTATTTATGTATTTCCAGTTGTAATAGTTGCTTATACTTGTTACTTCATCACAATATCGAAAATTATCATTCTGTAAATGTTAGTAAAAAAAAAAAAAAAAAAAACGACAAGATTTCTGCGTGCGTTAGGAAAAGCACAACATGGGGTAGAGAATTAACCAGGTGAGAACAGAAAAGACAGAAGTGAAGCCCACAATGATGATGATATGTGGCGAAAGTGTCCCTACATCTGGATTGCGAGCAGCGTACCAGTTTAAGTTGGAAGATGTTTGTAAGTGGCAGTTATGTTGTTCCTTGTTAGTAGTGCTCACTTAATGTTGTCATGGTTCAGAAACGTGTTTAGATGTTTCTCTGAAATATAGAGCGGTGGGAAATAGGCCAAACACAGGCAGAATTATCTAGAGTTATAAGGATCCACAAAGGTATTGTATGCTGTTTATGGAATCATTCCAGGATAGGTGATATTACGAAAACCTGACCAAGGTTGTGCAAGGGCCATAAATCCACTATATGATAATTTGATAGTTATTAGGTCCTAACTACCATTCACCACTTCTACTTTACCTGCAGGTCAAAGGACTTCAGAACTAGCTGCAGCCACAAGGCCAATGTCGGAGAATTTACGAGATATCAATAGTATGGAGTTGTAAACAGTTTAGAATCCTTATGTCGTTGACTTCAGTGCAAGGAAGACTCGCTTGGAGTGGCGTCGTCAACACCGTTTTAGAGCTAGATTCAGTTCTCGCAAGTCCTTTGTAGATGAAGTTCCATGTTCAGTCAACAGACTGGTCCGCGACATGTATTTTTGTAAAAGTGCTACAATAATATTTGTTACGGGACAAAAAAAGATGAGGGGAAACCTGTCACAATGACCACGAACGCGAAAGAATTCTCATTGGTTCTGCATACATGTTGATAAAGAGGCAAATGAAGGAAACAAGTTAAGAAAAAAAAAGTGTTCTATGTGTAGGGTTAATTAGGCGACTTGACTCAAAAACAAAAGTGCAGCCAAATTTGGCCCCAATTTCATCTCCCCATGAATTTGCCTGAACGTGATTGCAATCGATAGCTTCCGGTGCGTAGAACACGCCTGTGAAGGAACCAGAGTGGTCAAACACCGTTCCTGAGAAATCGCGTTCCAAATGTGTGGGATGCCATGAAGTGGCACCAGCGTCGAGGTTAAGATCGACGTGGCACTTTATGAAACTCATTCAGAGACATCCACATCATCGGAAGCATTTTCAATGCGAAGAGAAACTTTGGACAATCGATGACCATGCATAACAAACTCATGATTGTGGCCGTAAGAGAAGTACCAAATAACGGTGACTACTGTAAATAACATCCTACTGTACGTGCCCCAGACTCGTACGTACAGTAATAGGCAATAATTCCCGCTCTACTTACCATCGCCTTGTCCGTCAGCACGAATATGTAGTGCTTGATTCGATTGCGATATCTCGACTTCATTTTTGCCTTAACCAGAATGGACTCCGCAACGTCGAAGTCGTTGAAATCAATCTGAACGCCAAGCCCGGCACGCGCTGTTTTTTTTTCTATTGGCCGATAAAGAAAACACCTTCATGGAATGCTGTGTGCTGTGCGTAGTAACTCAAAGCGTTGCACAGTTGGAATGGACTCACAAGTTATTTCATACAGCTCCTCCAATGACATTTGCGGGAGTCCCACACCTTTGGAACGCGATATCGCAGGAACGGTGCATGTGACCACTCTGGTTCCTTCACAGGCGTCTTCTACGCATCAGAATGTATTGCTTGCACTCAAGGTCGGGCAAATTCATGGGGAGATGAAATTGGGGCTCCAGACTAATGCTTTGTTGGCTGCACTCTTGAGATAAAACTTCTCAAGAAATTATATATATAAACAATGAAAGCATGATTTCAATATAAACCGTATCCATTTTAGCTTGGTTGTTGGAGTTTTAACGTCGCTTTTCAGCACAGAGATTGTATGAGGCTTGGATCTACGGTTAAAGATGTAATCCAAATCTCTGTAACTCTTCAGATGTCAAGACTTTTCCACTGGAAATAAAACCTGGAATCCATATGGAAATTGCTGTGTCCACTTTGCGAACCATGCAATACTGACATAACAAATTTTATTAGACTTCCGTTACTCATCATAATTTATGTACAAAATCATATTAACTAGAGGTGGCCAAAACTCCGGATTTCGGAAACATTCCGGAACTTTTCCGATTTTCTTTTCCGGACTCCGGAAAGTAAAAATTCCGGAATTCGCTTTCCCTAATATTATCCTACTTATGATATTTTCGACTCAATCTAATCATATAGTTTTTACCGTGGGCGGATCAAGAATTGATGTTCTTAACTTCTAGTGGCTTACAGCCCTGAAAGAACGCGATTTTCTAACTATCCGAATACTACAAGGTAACCAAATGCCATTTTTATGTCCCGTTTGATGAAGTACTCTAAGAGAGGAAACGAAGTGACCTACGTGTAGGAAAAGGAATGGAAGTTTGCCTTGCGCTAATACAGACACGTTGTGCACACACAGCAGATACAGCTCATCCCATGTGAAAGAGAAATAGAGGTATCGAAAAAGCTTGTTCGCGGCTATTCGTTATGTGACTTTAAGATAGGGGTGTCAGCTGCAATGTCGTCGAATGCTTCAGGCATTTGGGGAGGATACCGTGAACGAATCAATCACCAGGTTGTAGAAATTCAGGTCGGGAAATCTAAGCATTTAGTGATGAACTCCTCCGTGGGTGACCACAGTTATTGGATGATAGAGGTTATGAGGTTATTTTGAGCATAACGTCCCGTTCAGCAGCGAGGCTATATGAAACGTGAACCTACTGATTAACATGGAATCCGAACCACATGAGCTCCCGTCGGGAATCGACCCCGGGTCTCCGGTATTGGATGATAGACCCTGAAGGTAGCCATAGACGAGGACAGCAGTAAAATGTGGTAAACTTCAAGTAAGTGTTCTCGGGCAGTCAGCGAGGTGAAATTATTCATTTCCAACGTTTCGAATGTAGACATTGCATTCATCTTCGGGGATAATTGTGACGAGACCACAGTTGTATTGATTTGTATATATAGTAGCTATGTAGAGGTGTGACTATAAATAGAGGCCTGTGTGGTAAACTTTGCGAATGCTTTCAGGTTTTCGAGGAAACAGTCAATCTTCTTTCTGCACTGCACGGAAGGTGTACAAGTTGGGCAGGTGGGTACCCCCACCCTAAATCATCGGCTCGAATTCCCTTCTCTTTACGATTCTTCCTTATCGCCGTAATTCGGCCGCATATCGGCAGCCAACAAGAAGCAGCGAGTGACAGCCTGTTCGTCGTTACTCTCTCGGCACCGCAGCAACATATTTGATCAAGTACTCGTGAGTGACAAAAAGTTGGTTCAGTATGACACTCCCAAGCATACCAAACATTGATTGTCACTCAGTGGCCCTATGCCTTACACTTCAAAGGCACTTTTGCACCCACGCGAGATCATGCTTTATGTCCGGTGGACTAGTCGCCGAGTTGTGCATTACGAGCTCCTACATCATCACTGCGGACTTGTACTCACGGCAGTCGCAACGGGTGCAACATGCATTTCAGCAGGAGCCAGCGTTGGTTAATCGTAAGGTTGCGTTATACCTCTACGACGATGTAGGACCACACGTGACAAGGACAACTAGAAGTACAATTCAGCGACTTGGCTGGGAGACGGTCATCCATAATACTCGCCGGACCTAGCACCATGAAATAACTAACTACATATTGTATTCCCTGGACCCCCCCTTGGTAATTCTTTGATAATGAGACAAACCTGGGGTAAGCAGTCACAGACCTTGTTTTGTCCAAGACCCCAAAGTTTTATGGCCATGGTATTGCGCAGCTGTTAACACATTGATAAAGAGTACTGGAGACCGAATTCTGAGTACCAGTTGCTATATGTCTGTCTGTGTCTGATGATCATGAACAGCAAGAACCGTGTTGGTTACGCAATCTGCATATATTCGACAAGTTTTCTTTTACACCTTTACCTTTGTCAACAACAAACTTTTTCTAATATCGTGAATCATGGTTTTATCTTCTTGCTCTAGTTCTTTCCACCGTCTGTCACGTTCCTTAGAATACGATTTCGCCTCAAATGATTAACCCAATTTTAGTTTTCCTTTTCAATTAGGCCAACATTGTTCTTTTCTTCCGTCCATTTGGAACTCCTCCTCAGTGCTTTTCTGTTCGACCTAGATAACCTTTTCCATTTTCCACATCCATCCGATCATTTGACCTCGATTTTTTTGTAATGTCAGTGTTTCTGCTTCATTTAGTGTAATACTCCGTACGAAACATTTGACGAGTCTTTTGTACCGTTTTGTTTTCCACCGACTCACAAAATACTTTTTTAATCTTTTTTTCTAAAAGTGGCTTGCTTCCTACTTTTTTTTCCGTTCACATTGCAGACTTCACAAATAATACTACTAAATACCGAAATCTTTTCTAAGTTTTCGTCTTTAACTTTATATACTACAATTTATATTGTTCCAGTTAGCTTGTTTCCGTCTTGTAGTATTTATCTTCATTCGTATTCAGAAAGTTTCCTCAAGTTCCCTAGATGTTAGTTTTCAATTTTAATTCCACAATTAGAGCCATCATCTGCAGAGCGAATACACTTCACTCTTCTGCCTCCTATCATAATAACATCGTACCTTGCCCTCCCCGCTGGTCTAATGGCTAGCTTGAGTGAGTTTTGTGCACGTGGTCGACGGTTTCGATTTCCGTTGGGAAAGCACAAAATAATAATAATAATAATAATAATAATAATAATAATAATAATAATAATAATAATAAATAAAATAAATAAAAAATAAAAAAATAAAAATAAAAAAACTTCCATTAATCATCTGACCATATAAAGAGCTTAACTACAGGACGCTAAACTTTTTTTTAATCATTTCATTTCACCATTCTTCCTAGTCATGTTTTCTCTAAAAACAAAACTTGTGAAGTATGAAGGTTTGGTGAAAATATGAATATATATTTGCTTTTATATTTGCATTGGATTCTATTATTTTTTAAAAAGACGAAACCTGTTGAGTTAGAATACTGAAGAATTTTTATAAAAATCGATTATGTAGTCATTCATTATCTTTTTTTTTTTATGCATTTTAGATGTAATATGTAAACTTTTTTTCAGTCATTTAAAAAATCAAGCGTGGATGGACGTATGTGTATTTTCATATAGAATTGCTGTACATTTTGTATTACGGGGCAATTGGTTCAGTCTTTTTGATTCGATGTTTCTGTTTTATTTATAGCTAAACTGTGGGGTCCACAAAATGTGCAACCTATCATAGGGCTTCATGGGTGGCAGGACAATGCTGGGACCTTCGATAGATTAGCACAACTTCTGCCAAATAACATGAGCCTGCTCTCTGTTGATTTCCCAGGACATGGATTGTCTTCACATTACCCGAAAGGTCAGTTTTATTATCTTTATTGGGACAATGTCGCTGTGGTTCGACGTATTGTTAAACATTTTAAATGGAACAAAGTGACAATACTTGGACACTCTTTGGGAGGAGCTGTTGGGTTTCTGTATGCTGCCTCATTCCCAGATGAAGTGGACAAACTAATCTGCCTAGACATTGCGGGGCCTGTTGTTATTCCGGATTCACAAATTGTGGCACGCACAGGGACTACAATCGATAAAGTCCTGGAATATGAAGAAGAGCTAGATGAAGAGAAGAAAATGCCGTCCTATTCCTATGACAAGATGTTGGATCTTCTTTTAAAGGCTTACAAAGATTCTTTGACTAAAGAATCCGCAGAAATTCTGCTCCAAAGAGGGAAAGTGAAATGTGCGAACGGAGAAGGCTATCACTTCGGGCGAGATGTTCGACTAAAATTATTTGGTTTAGGCCATATGCCACTGGAAACAGTTCTAGAATTCGCATCCAATATAAAATGTGATGTGATGAATATCAGAGCGAATCCCGGTGCTATTTTTGACAAAGTAGGCTATTATGATACCATTTTGGAACGAATCAAGGCATCTGCTACTCACTTCGTATTTCATGAAGTCAACGGAAGCCATCACGTCCATTTAAATGAACCAGAAAAAGTTGTTGATCACTTAATTGATTTTGTGAGCGGGCGTATACGTAATCGTTAATAGTACGAAAATAATTAGGATATGATATTTATTAAAATTATCGTTGTTGATTCTTTTTATGTTGAGCTTGTGTATGTTACTTATAAAGCACAAAGCTGGGTCTTTGTGACTGTTATTAAAGTGAAAAACAATGAAATATCTGTAAACGTTGGTATTCTTGTTGTTAGGCCTAGTTGAACATATTAACTGTTATGAATTTATTATATATGTATGTATTCGTAATTGTATTTATATTGAAAGGAAATTCCGTTTTTTCACTGTATATTTTTTATTTATGTAAATTAATTTTGTGAAATCAACGTTAAGATAGCGGAGTACTTCAGTAATTGATCTAAATCGGAGGAAATTCATACTTATAACATTTTGGAATACTAAAATGTCTGAAATTTAAATTTTATATCGAGTTCATGTGTTAAAATATCGTATTACATATTATATAGTATTGAATCTGTTCCGACATTTTGTTCAAGAAATCGTACTTTTTTGGAATTTTGTCATTATCGTACTTTTTTTTTTTTTTCATTTCATTATAGTAGCTAACACATTCAATGCTATAGCACAGAAACATGTAGAAAACTTACCTTTAAGCAATATAAATTTCCTATGTTCTGACTGACTTTTAGTTTTAATTATATCGAAAGACGTCAAATTTTCGTCAGAGTATTAGGAGATTTATAAATGCCTAATTGTTATTTTATTTTGTATCTGCAACGAGTTTAAATATAGTATTTGTAATTTAAAATTTATACAAACTGTGTCAGTAGTACCAAAATTGATAAAAAATGTATTGAGCATCATGAGATCTTTTTTAATGGAACTTCAATGCATTATGCAACTGTTTATAAAACTGGGCATGCTAAACAGTTGAGCCTGCGTTAAGAACAAATAAGAATCATTGTGTTCTGTGGTGGATGGAACAATACTGGCGAAAAGTAAATACATATATAAAATACCAGTAATAGTACGGTTAATGAATTTCATTATATACATATTTTCAGTTGAAAGTAAATGGTTTTCCTCCGAAAATTAATTAATCTTGCAAACTGAATAATGATTTCATCATTCTTTTGTCTTCCTGGCCTATTTAAATACCACAGTATCAAATGTGATATCAGATTTTTTAAGAAGGTGTTTCCTTATTATGAAGGAAGTGGTTTTCCTTATTTACAGCGGAAAGGAATTGCCACACGCGTTTGATGTACGTACTGATAAGAATTATTTCAGCCCAGTTTATTCTTGTAATTTTTATAGCAATTTTATGCTGTTAAATAATAATTCATACTACTCCCGGATATATTTTCTTTGCTAGTGTTTTGAAAAGTGATCCATTCTTGTATTAGTTTTTCTTTTTTAAATTTATTAATTTATTTTGATAGTTCATTGCTCTCCTCATTTGCTAATATATATATTTATTCTTGGCCTATTTTTATGTTATCGTTACATGTATATGGTCAGTATACGTAGCAATTTTATCATTTAATCTGTATACTTTGTGAAGTATACAGCTTAATTATTTATACTGTTCTATACTGTCAACAATTCCAAATTAAGTATCCACTATAGAACAGATTTTATTGTATCTTTGGGGCAGAAGCGTTTTCCATATCAATTAGAAATGCAGGGAAAGCGTGATATCAAAGGTGGTATATATTGCATTTTGACAGTATAGTATGAATGTGAAGATTTCAGGGCTCGGGGGGAGGACGAATTCCCCCTCGGAGTCACGAAAACCTCCCGGGGCCACATATCCGATTGTGTTCGATGTGTATTCTTAGTATTTTTGTAATACTACTTGTCATCCCCCTCCCCCCCGGCGGGAGCTCATGTGGTTCGGATTCCACGTTAATCAGTAAGTCCCGTTTCATATAGCCTTGCTGCTGAAAGGGACGTTAAACTCAAAATCAACTCAACTCATTCCCCCCCCCCTGGATAAAATAATCTGATATTATCACTGTAATATGGTGAGTTATTCTACAAGTCAAAACGAGCGTGGTTATTTTTCCACGAAAAAAGACTTTTGGTATTTATACGATGTTTTGAAAATGCAAATTTCAACTTGTTCATTTGATAGTCGCGTGGTGTAGTTCCTAACTTCAGTTGTTGAAGCCCAACAGTGAAAGTTCGGGTGAATACGAGCTTCCTTAGATTTGTAGCAAATAGAGTTAGTTAGTAAGTTTAAAATTCAAAACATGTCATTACAACATATTGTAATTTCTTTTGTCATCCTTATGTCAGAAATATAAACACCCTAACATGTGACGTCCATTTATTTTATAGGATGGCTGGTTTGAGTACTGAATAGATTAATGAGCTTCCAATTAGCATAATATATGCATACAAGTTGAGTTGAGTTCTTATGTATTGCGTTTTTATGCAATACCGAGGTTATCAATGGGGAGTCCTACTATTAAACTAGACTCCGAATCAGGACCAAAGATTGAACCGGTGAAGTTGGCTGATGCATGGACAATCATGCAACATCAATCCTCACAGTATGTCATTTCCCCACCACACTTATTTCGCTTCCAAGAGCGATGAATTACATGACCATATCACCAACTCCAGCGTATGGATACGAAGATAATAATTGCTTAATTTTTTTTAAAAAAAAAATTTCGTATGAATGTCGTACGAAATCAGCATTTAAGAACTTTGGCGTAACAATATTTTGTAAGGATATTAATGAAAGGAGGAAACAACAGATTGAAACTTATTTTTACACACCAAATCCTCTGTGTGATTTCAATAACTTATAAAGAATGAAAAAGCGATTTGACTGGACCGGAACTGGAACCCTGGATATGAAGTATACCGTGCCGATGCGTTAACCACTACGCCATCCAGTCTTCTGTCCAGAACCGCCAAACACTCTCTTACTCCTGCAGTCAGTGCTCTCCACTCAGTCTGGCCTGGTCCCAAAGTGGTCTGGGTGAAGAATACCGAGTGCAGTCGTGGGAGAGTGCTTGGCTGTTAAGCGGACTGAGTGACGTAGTGGTTAACGCATTGGCACGGTATGTTGGAGATCCTGGATTCAAGTTTCGGTCCAGTCAAATCGCTTTTTCACTCTGTAAGTTTGCTGTTGTAGTTTAATCGTCTCTGTAAAGAATAATATACAGGTTCTTCCGCAATTGTTATTTACTGTATGTAAGGATCAGTAGAAATGGGTTTCGCTGTTGCATTATAATCTGTGTAATAGGTGGGGAAATAGAAAAAGCTGTGTAGACGATGTTGAAGAAAGTCGTACTTTCATTAGCCAGTAATATCTAATCTTAAGAGTGGTTTGCAGCAAGGAATTCGTTTATTATGATGAAGTTATAATCACTAGCGTATGTTTTTTCTCCTTTATTTTTTTATTTTTTTAAAAATACATATTGCGAGACTTGTTGGAAACTTTTTGTATTTCAACTTCACATAGATTATATGTCTTGTTTTTATGAGTTCAGCTCCTAAGTGTCATAACAAATTTTGAACATAATAAAAGCAGAAATGTGGACCCGAGTCGTAAGAACTACTTGAAAAGCTTTAATTCATTGTGCAGCGTGTTCGAAATCATAGCTTTATTCTTGAATTAGTTCATGTATACATAATTTATATTTTCAGTTGATTGTTATTGTGTCCGTACCTATTCTGTTAAATTTTGATGTACTGCATTCGACATTTGATGTATACTTGTAAATCATTTTGATTGTTCTTTCCATAAGTACAAAGCTTTTCGTTCATTGAGCGTTTCATAGTCAAGAAACTACCCCCTATGCGTTTTTTCATTACTTCAAAATTTCACTCCAACTACGTCTTTAATTTATATTGTTATGGAGCAAGTGCTTACGTACTTATACGCATTATTGCTAGAGACACGATTTTTTGGTGACACGTGAAATGTATCAGCTTTGTACGAAAATGTTGTGTACAATATATAATTTTTCACTATTTGTTACGCCATATAACGCTCGCGATTAAACGTGAAATTCTGTCGAATTAGCGAAATTTGCAACCTCGATATTCCACGAAATTTACGCAAAAGTGACAATTTTTCGACGCTTTTACGATTTATTCATTACCATTATTTGGAAATTACTAGCAATGTGATGAAAATTTCCATTTTTGAGAAAATAGACCACCATAAATTTTTGAAATTTTACACGCAGTTAAAAAATGAGCTCCAAACGGTATTTACTGCTGAAGTGGGTGGTGTGGAAGCAGTGTGGCGGGGTATGTTAGATGAGCATTCAGAAATCGCTGGAAAGTGTCTCCAACTAATGTACATGTCAGTTTCGAATGTTGATGTGGAGAGGGCTCTCTCTTCTTATAATGGCATACTTATCGACAAAAGAACAAATTTAACGCCAGAAAACATTAAAACAATGCTTACGTGTTACTTGTATAAGTAAACTCTGAAATTAAGGTGAAATGAATGGAAATTAAGGTGAAATAAAAGGTAACTAATTGTAATTGCCAAGGAAAGTAATGTTCTTACATTGAATTTTTATTCACCGATTTCATCCCGCTTTACGCATATTTTTATAACGAAATTACGAATTCTTATTTACCACAAAATCGTGTCTGTAATTATTGCAAACATTAACTAGAGTTGATCTTGGTGATTTTATGTAGCGATACCCGGTGCCTCCTGTCGTTTTCTTGTATTTATTTTTGAAATACGTATAAAAGTGCTTACTTATGTATTAGTAAACACTTTAGATAGAAGTTTATTTCTTAATTGTTTTGTTAGAATGGTATATAACACGATAGCAGAAATTGACGTCATATGATGGAAGAAGTTTGATATCCTGTGAATAAATATTGAATTGCATCTTGTAATTCCACAGAGAAATACCTATTTAAGTATACAGTGGTCAATTGGTTAGACAGCATAAGCTTTTAAGTGTCTTCTTTCGTGAGAAATTTTGCTAATTAAGAAATATTAATATGAATAGGTTTTCGATTTGTTTCAAATTGATTTTAATAACATTAACTTCAGTTTGATTTACAGCAAGAATGTGATCAATGTTATATTGTCCTACTACCTTATATATATATATATATATATATATGTACATAAACCATTGAGAACCTGTTGTGTAGAATCAATAGAAATTACACTTAGCTCTCATAGTAATCCGTGACATGTTCTCGAAGTTACGATATTAACTAAGCACCATGACAGCTAACCAAAGTAGACTACAATATTTCTCGTGTCATTGGCTGGCGGAGTTCAACAGTGACTTTTGACTCATTTTAATGTCACTTATTTCTTCGAATAGTGATTGATCCATAAAAAATTGAAATCCATGATAATAATCAAGATGCGCGAGGTGTGTGTGTAGAACTTCTCAAATCTTGAGGGCAATATAGTAAAGACAGGTTACTAAAATGTATAACCAAATAACTCAAATATTTTTTCATTGAATCAAATTGAGATGGTGTGAAAATCTTTAGAATAAATCTTGTGTAACGCATTCATATTGAATTTTAATAATTTGTCCACAATCTGATAAATATGCATATCATTTTTACTTATTATTAAGAATTTTATGTATTTGAATATTATCTGGAAATTACTTTTGTGGGAATGATACAGTTTATTATAATTCCAGTAATGGTATAAGCATATGAAATAAAACTTTTCATATTGTGATATATTAATAAATATGCTGTAGTGGACATTTGTCAATTTTTTGAGTCAATGAGACTGAACGTTAAATATACAAGAATATTATTGTTTTATCAGGATTTGTAATCTGGAGTTATTTACTTAAACTCATTGTCATACGACTATCTTTACTATGAGCTCCCTCTTGGCTAAGCGGTTAGCGTGCGCACCTTTGGCGTGAGAAATCCGGGCTCGGTTCCCGACGGGAGCTTATGCGGTTCGGATCCCACGTTAAGCTGTGGGTACACGTATCATATAGCCTGGCTGCTGAAACTAAAAATTAAATCAAATCAAAATACTATCATTCACTACCATCTTCCTGCACGATCCAATATTTCATTAAATTGTATTCGTTTGTATTTATTTTTCTAATTAAATAACATGTACATAAACAGAACAATCCTAAAGCAAATCACATAGTAGAATTAACTTTATATACAAATCAATTTCTTCTTCTTCAAGCATAATAAAATCAGATAACATAAAGAAATGTGTTTTAAAGAGCATTCGTTTAATTTATTCAGAATGTTAATTTATGTAAGATATTTATTTCTATGGTCATATTTATAAAAATATGATCGTAGAAATTTTTTGTTTGTGACAAGAATTTTAAGTGAACAAATATGCTATTGTAAAGGATATGTAACTGTTATATATTAAAAGTATAATTTCCTATTTCTTGTTTTTCTTTCTTCAGTACAGGACACTATCTTTTCTTTCATGAATATTTCATTAGTACCGTATGAAATATGCTGAGCAGTATCAAATTTAAATAATATGTAAAGAGAATCAGAATAATTATGTGTCCAGAAAAAAATGAGTTAACTTGTGGAAAAATTAAAATACAGATTTGGCAATAAAACCGATATTCAAAACAAAAAATTTTCAGGAAATTTTTATGGTGTTCGTCACTTATTGTCAATTACTTTATCAAACGACCCCAGTTATAGAGAAGTGGATCAGTGCAGTAAATCGAGTGTGAAGTTCTGAAATAATTTTACAAAACAGAGGACTGTGCCTCTGCTGCTGAACAAGAATATTGGCGTTTATTTATTTATTTATTTATTCATCTTGGGAGCCATGATCCAATTTCATCTGAACATGCAACTAATATGGGTAAAAAGTTTTCAAGCTATGGGAAGCGTTATAAGGAAAAACGTACGTAAGCTGGAATTATTCCATTAGAATAAACTATATATGAAGTGAATATTTAATACAAAGCCCAAAATGTTTTGTGAGACTAACTCTTTCAGCAAAAGGGATTGCAAGTCATAGGGTGCATACAATCTTGCAGTCGATTTAGTTACAATAGTGCTGGAGCTTAATGAAATTTCTTATTATTATACATTTCTTTGTACTATAAACTATGATAATTAGGGGCCGCTGTGGCTCAGTAATAGAGCGTTCATCTCTGGTGCATGGAGCCTTTGGTTCGATCCCAGCTCGCGCCAAGTAAGCTTTGTGGTGGACAAACACCATGTGCGTGTGTTTTCTCGGGGTTCTCACTTTTTCATTCATTTCTCATCATCATTGCGCGTTTAGCCTAATCGGCATAAGCGTGGGACGCAAAACTCAAAGATCTGTAATAAATAAATCTGATAGTACTTGCAGCATTATTTTATTTCTTCATTACCCAGGTTTTAATAAAACAGTACATTGAAATTATTATAAAAGCTATGTTACTTACATATGCACAAAGTTGCCAGTTTAGTATTGAAGTTAGCTTCTACTATTCTCTACTCTGCGGTTTTTCGTAAAATTATTGGGTTCTAGTGAAGCTTCTTTGAGGTTTATTGCTTAGAGTTGAACTTAGAGACGCGAAAGTGAATTCACCTCCATATATATATATATATATATATCCTTCTTCTAAGCCTGTTTTCCCGTTAGCTGAGACCGGCTTTTCGCATCTCTGTCCTCCACCTGTTTCTGTCGTGTTTCATATCCGTGTCTTGTTGTGACGCCATACTGCATCATATCGTTCTTAACATAATTTCTCCCTTCTTCTGTGGGTGGCCTCGGGCTCGTTTCCCACTCAGTGAGCTATGTATTCAAAGGTTTTCTTACATGTCCAAACCATCTCAGTCTACTTTCTTGCACTTTTTCTACTACTGATTTTACGTTTACTATTCCCTGGATCACTTCAATCTTAATTTTGTCCTCCGCAACATGAAACTTCTTTTCCTCTCTCTCTTAGGTTATAAACTTTTCCTTGGTACTATAAACAAGATGTATTGGTACCATACGGTCCGTATTGTTACCCTAGGTCACAAATGCTCCTACCGCTTCTCTATTTTGCCCAACTGCTGCTAATTCTGCTGTTAAGGGTACATAGACAGATACAGTTTAATGGAAACACATAGTTGAAAACATGTCAGATGTCGTATTGACAACGGGTCACAGAGCCGGGGTATTATGTTCGGGCAAACTCGGTACTTTGAGTAGTAGTAGAATGGTAGTGTGAAATGAACTGAACAGACGGTGATAGTGTAAAATAGGCGACCTCTCATATTGGCGCTTGGTTATGGATACGAGAGAGGCGAAAGTGGTTGCGAGAAACAGTGTCCAAGATGACGGGAAACCATATCGGTGAAGAGGACCAGTGGTCGAAAGAAAACGGCCAATGACAGGTCTTACGATGATTAAAGCGGATTGTCACTCAGAACCGTCGTGCGACTGGTGGAGGAACTCGAGCAGCAGCCCCCATCGCCTGTGTCAAGAATCACAGTCCATCCCGAGTTACATGGCATGGATATGTAGGGTCAGGTTGCACGAGCAAGGGTGGTGATAAGGGACCAGAAAATTCTGGTTTGTCCCACCGGAGTTGTATTGTAACATGTAGTTTATTTCATTTAATTATTTTGAGAAGCTTAAATAATAAAACATTATACCAGAGGCTTTAAATGAAATTGAGCAGTACTTTCCTTTGCAAAGATTGGCCAGGTACATTTTCAAAGAGAGTTTAAAAATTTGAAGAGAGTTTAAAAATTTGTATTGAATAGCATTTGTCAGTTCAGCACAACAATATTTAGCCTTTCTACATGTGTACAAAACTTCATACCCAACCCTAAATTTTCTCTTTTGTCAATAGTTCTCAAATAAGTAGAGCAATCTGAAAAAAATATTCGGCTACTTACAGATAACATTTTCTCTAAGCGGAAGAAACCACTCGAATTGTTATATTCGTCCCGAATTTATTGATAAAATTGTGTATGTGCTTTAGCTGAAGTACTAAAACCTAGTTATAAAATTTGTTAAGTTACGCAATGTCCTGTACATACACTATAATTCAAGTGTCGAAATTCTCAAATATGAGCAGTCTTGTATCACGAGTTGAACATTAATCAAACAGTTTCAGTGTGCGCTGACACCTTTGTCGGTGACTTCTGAATGCTATTAAACTGAGAGACATGTGAAGATATTTTTCTTTTGTATGGAACCTTTCTGTGCGAATATTTTACGTCTCAAAGTTACAATAAACTGGGCTTCTTGGAGAAAGTACGATGCATAACTTTAAGGTTTTAATATGGTGTTGTGCTAGTTGTATTTAATTATTTTTCTAATTGATGAATTACCCGGAATAAGGCTCAAAGAGAACTGTGGTATACTTTCATAACCAGCAATGTTCAACTCAGAGTTCGCCAGTATTCTAGTGCCATATCTTGGGCCATGAGAAACGCTGCTTTCAGTGTATATCACTTATATTCTGTACATGATTCCACTGGTAACTCATAAATTTTCAAAATAGTCCATACAGTGTTATTCTGTGGAATGCTTAAATTGTAATTCAATTAGAATCTTTTAAAAAAAAAAAGTCAAAAGTATAAAGTATATATAAACTTTGTCTTTTCAGTTGACACTGAAGTTCAGCTACTTCATTGTACAGTCCACAGCAAAAAACCTGCAACATGAGCATGTAGGTTAATGTGAAAGTACGCCTAACAGCGCAGGGAATCAACATAACGTCTAAATGGCACGAATCACGCCAGGAGAAACCTTGGCGTCCTCCCCTGCACACTTATTTTGGAGCAAAAGACTTCGTCGTTTCACAGTAAACTTACATGCCCATGTTGCAGGTGTTTTGCTGCGGACTGTACAGATACGATTATACATATTTAAGGTGTAACCTATAGTGTTTATCAGTAATGTTTCGAAATTCTTGTTAACAAAGCTTGAGAGAGAATTGTATTTACAGAAGTCAGGAAGTCTATATAAAAGTTGCAACCGGCTTCATTCCTGAGTGGCAAGTCTCACAATATGTGGAAAAACAAACGTGGAGAGCATAAATACAAATGACTTTTGTGAGGAATTTAGTTATATATATATATAAAATTCAATCATATCGAAATTAGACCTATTACTGACATAGCGGAAGAGAATTTCTTTAACAGATATTTATCAAATTTAAAATTCGAATACGGAATATTTCAAACTTTCTGAATTAAGATGCTCTATAGTGCTTCCTCCAAACTCACTACTGTTTGCTCTATGGGTGCCAAAATGTATTTTCGTATATATTATGAAACTTACAAGTCAGAAACGAAGCTGAGTGTTTTCATAGACACATCTGTGTTTACTGTGTTAATAGACACAACTATACAAACATCAAAATCTTGAAAGTGTTTTCATACATGTAGGAATTTCGAATATACACTGTTAATATGATTCATTCGTAATGGCAACAATACTGGTTATTAATACCACACTTTTCTGCGTATATTTGGTTATTAATGAATATCCAATCCAGTTATTTAAGTTATTTTTCAGAGTTTTCAAGGAAGTTATTAATAATTGGTGCTACTCTTTCAGGGTTATTTAAGTGCACGTGGTGAGTACCTTCGACTTCATGAAACTCGAATCTACAAGCGGATTTTTCAATCACATGCAAGGTCTCGTAATAATATTCTGGGTTTTCAAACCTCATTCCAGGACGTGCTAGGATATTGAGCACCGCACAAGTTATCCTTGATGCCAATATCATATACATATCGTGCGATAACAATGGTAACATGAATACTTTCAACCTTGGATCACGAGATAAATAATATTTGTCTTCGGTATCTGAACACTTCAAAATTCCTCTTCGTAACAATATTTTGCAAGCTTCTCTACTAGGAGACTCAAAACTTCCTTTATACGTGAGTTCGACAAGTTCATCGTATGTATAAGCAGGCGGTTCTCCTTTCTGCAGTTTCTCCGATAAACTGAGAAATTTGTCGCTCTCAGTTCCAATCCTTTTCGCATATTTCGAGCTGATCGACGGTAGTTTTACCAAATCTATTTGAATTAATAATTCCACATACTGTGGAAAAAGCGAAGCGTACATAAAACCATAATTACTACCCATTGAATGTCCAAGTATGCACACTTTATCCCATTTGAAGTAATCTTGAATCCTACGAATTAAGTCAGCACCATGTCCTGTATAAGTGTGTCCGGGAGGATAATGTGACGACATGCCATGCCCTGGACAATCGATGGCCAGTAACCCTGTCGAGGGCGAAAGGAGAGGTGCCAGGGTATCAAACGTACCACAATTATCCTGCCAGCCGTGGATACCCAGCAGAGGCTGGACATCCGTTGGTTCCCACCATTTGGCTAGAAAAAAATTAAAATATATACATTTACATATTGTAAGATTTTGAAAATTGTTTAATCTATTATATAAATTGTTTTATGCTATTATATAAAAAACTGGAAGTCACTCACTCGTTATCACCCAAGGCTATATTATTATAAATAGAAACGTGAAATTTGGACAGGAAATTTAGTTTTGTCATGAAAATAAGGGATAAGGAAGACATTTTTTTTTGGCCAATGGCGGCGATTGGACGTTAAAAGTGGGGGGGGGGGCAAGACATGATTCGAATGTTTGTATATCAATGTTAGTTTACCTCGTTGATGCTAATACTTTTTTTGACGAAAGGTTGTATAACTAATAGGATACTGTCTTCAGTTAAAATACTGTATATTCTATTTCATATTTTAAGTAAATTGACAAGAGCAACGAAAGTAGATACTAGCTCTTTGTATTCTTAAACAACGAAAGTGTAAGAAGAGATTTGATTTCTTGCCCATGAACATCTTAAAATGCTGTCTGGAAAATTGCGAGATCAGATTATTTAATAACAAACGTGCAAAACAAATAAATAGAAAGGATAATACAGGGTTAACCTAAAAGAATAAACAAGTTGTACTATGTATTTTTTTCTTTTTTTGAGCTAAAAGCTTTTACCTGTGGTACATACATACATGAAGTTTTGCGGCTGACAGTTTTTCTTTTGTTTCAATGACGGGTGTGTGACGTAAGCGGCCCTGCCCTCGAACTTGACATTGACGTGGCTTGGAGGAATATGGCGAGTCAAGTTGAGAAGGCTGTGTTCTGGAATATGCCAAGACAAATTCAGTTACTGTAGTCCAACGTCATTTTAGGACAAAGTATGGGAAAGAACCACCCTACGACAGTCTATTTATGACTGGGTGCATAAATTTGAAGACACAGGTTGTCTGTGTAAGAAGAAATCCACGGGAAGACCTCCAGTGTCAAATGAAACAGTTGAGCGCGTTCGTGCGAGCTACACTCACAGCCCGAGGAAATCAACGACACGTGCAGAAAAGGAACTTGATATCTTTCAAAACACTGTCTGGAACGTTCTATGCAAACGTCTCAAGTTCTATCCATATCGACTGTAATTACTGCAAAGTCTCAGTGAAAGTGACAAACAGCAACGTTTAGAGTTTTGTGTGTTCGAACAAAATCTTTGTGAAGAAAAAGATGACCTCATTCAGCTGCTTACATTTGGGGACGAATCAACCTTTCACATTAGTGATGTCGTAAACAGAGCAGATTAGGGACTCCCCAAAGGTTAACGTGTTTTGTGCTGTATCGCCCAAAAAGGTGTATGGACCGTTCTTTTTCAACAAGAAACTGTTACTGGAAGAAAGTACCTGCACATGTTGCAACTTTGGTTGATGCCACAACTTAAAGAAGATAGTAACAATTTCATATTTGTGCAGGATGGAACCCCACCTCACTGGCGTTCCGATGTAAGGGGTTATCTTGACGAAGTTCTTCCTAGGTGGTGGATTGGCCGTTCAACTGATGAGAACATGGCTATGACTCAATGGCCACCACGAAGTCCAGACCTCAAATCGTGTGATTACTTTCTGTGAGGTTTCAGAAAAGATAAAGTGTATGCCCCCCCCTCCCTCAGTCTGACACAACTGAAAGAACGAATCAGAGATGCTATTGCATTGGGACAGTCAGACTTTGATGCCTATTTGCAAAGAAATACATTTGTTTAAAAAATTCTTGCTCGCTCCGCTTGCAACCAAAAATTTTTAATAACGGATACAACAACTTTTTAATCGTTAGTTAAAGAAAGTTATAATATACAATTTTTTAATGACGATATGATGATATACAAGGTAATGACTTATAGTATACGCAGGAGCGTTTTCAAAATCGGAAACGATCAAAGTCTGAAGTATGTGTTCATCGTTGTGATGGTGATGAGTTTGCTTAGTTAATCAAGCTTTTCTACGCAATTGCATTAATCACGTTGGTGAGAATGCAGGTATGAAAATGGGAGGAGTGAAGAGAGACGCAAGCTGCTGTTTGCGCGGGAATATTAAAAATGAACGTAAACAAGGGGAATAATAACATATCCGAAATCGTAGAGTACGCGCTAAAAGGTCAGAACTTAACCCAACAAAGTTGGTCTTTTTCAAAGAGTAATCACTACCAGTGATTTTTTTTTATTCCATTGACATATGAAATGCTTCCAGTTTAAAGGAATTTATTGGGATCATTTCTCCATCAACTAGTTGTATCGCCAAGATAGGTTTTCTGTGCATACATATCAGTTGTGCTTTGTTTTATCTATCTACATACAGATAAAACATAAACCTTCTGAATTTCTGCTATAGCTATTTCACGAAATATTTTTTATCGTAAAAGAACTAACTAACTCTATGGCCTATAGAACCCGGAGGCTCAATGCCGCGTTCATAAAACCTCTCCAATGACTTCTGTCCTTACCAGGGTTGGCAAAAACCATGGTTTTTATTGTAAACAGAAAACCAGGTTTTTTGGTTTAAAGAATTTGCTCTATGTATTTATATAACATATGGACAAAAATAAGCTTGTTTCGCCTTGGTGTTAGTATGCAATAACCGAGTTATGTTGAAAGAGGTCACATAAGTTTAAAGCGGAATCCAAACCGCATCTCGGCTTACATCCAAGAGAAATTGTCCTCCATTTGAACTCGAAACCGGGACTAATTGGCCACAAATGCGATACGTCTGCCGACTCACTCACGAAGGATTCCTGATAAAATTACGTTGGACTGATCTTTACATATTTGTTAATATAATGGTCAACAGTCATTTCAGAAGGACAAAAAGATAAACATTTGCACAAGTGGAACTATTATACAGAATTACATATGGACAATTTCAAAGTACTACAGAGTACAGAAGAACTAATTTAGTCCAAGTCAGTTCACTACGACTTTTATTAGTCCAAGTTAAAGAAATATAACGACTTCCTTTGCATATCAGTAAGAAAAATGAATAAAGATACGAATTTTTTGAGTCCACTTTGGCTCTGACCCATTTATACATAAATAGTTACCAAAGATTCTTGTGATTTCAATAATTGCCTCTCGTGGGGTTTGTATGACCCCCTCCCAAAAAAGTACGGCATTTCGATGTATATCAATAGTAAACATTATTATAACGAAACAATGTTTAGAATTTTCCTTTGGTTGCATAACAATAATAACAAACTATTAAAAAATCACAAAAGAAACACCCATAAAGTTAAATAGAAAAGGTTGCTTTTGTAATATAATCTCTTTGAGTAATGAATGGGGAATTTAGGTCTGAATATAGTATGAATAATATATGGGAGTGAAACGTGATAACTCACAAATGTGTGTTCATCAAGGTTTTACGAATAATTACACTTTTACGAACATTTTTCGTTTTTTTGGTTTAAACCAGTTTTTTTTTTAAACAGCTGGTTTAAATCACCTTGGTTTAAACCAGCCAACCCTGGTCCTTCCCAACTGAAATCAGTTTTACTTTGTATTCCTGTTTCTGTGAGATTGATCTTAATATTGTCCTTTAATCTGCATCTAGGCTCCCTAATGGAAGTTTTGGTGTTGGTGTTAGTATGCAACAGCCGGGTTATGCTGGAAGGGGTCACATAAGGAACACTCGAAACTTTGAAAATGTTCCTACTTTCTTTCATTCTCGCTACATGACCTGCCCACCTGACCCTCCTAGATTTGATAACTCCAACAATGTTTGGTAAAGGATGTAAATTATGCAGTTCCTCGTTATGAAGTTTCCGCCATTCCCGATTTTCGTTCCTCTTGGGTTCGAATATTCGTATCAGGATTTTGTTCTCAAATACTTTCAGTTTGCGTTCCCTTAAAGTAAGCGACCATGTTTCGCAACCATACAGAACAGCAGATATAATTATCATTTTATATATTTTAAGCTTCAAATTCCTAGACAGAATTCCCGACGACAAAAGAGTTTGAACTGAATAATAACACGAATTCCCTGCTTTCAGTCGACATTTAATTTCTTCATGAATATGATTTTGGTTTATCAATATTGATTCTAGATACTTGAAAGTATCCACTTTATCGAAAATATTATTTGATACTTTGACGTATCCATAATTTGCAGTATTACGATCTCAATAAATTTCCATTTATTTAGTTTTTTTCTGCATTTACTTCTAAACCTGTAGGCATTTAATAATGTCTTTGCATTTCTTTCTATTTTTCTCCTATCATCTCCTATCAGATTTACATTATCAGCATACGCCATAACCTGATATCTTTGATTTTCCTTATAGTGAACACTAGAATAAAGTCGAATAATAATGTCAACAATGCATCTCCTTGTTTCAGGTCATTTTCGATGAGGAAGCTCGTGGACAAGAATTCTCCTACTCGGACTTTACTTTGGGGTTCGTTTAATCACATCTTAATTAATCTAACTAGCTTTCGGTACTCAAAATTCTGCAAGAATGTTGTATAATATTTATCTCCTAATCTCCTAAATCGCGCTTCTCTCTTCTAAACATTTTGGAAGTTTCCCGTCTGATGCCCACGAAATTTAGTGTAGTTATATCGTCGGATGTTATAGTCAACGCTGTTTCGCCTATTTTCCCTTCTCCGTTACTTTGGTGCATTTCTGGTCAAATTTTTCCTACGTATTTTCGCGTGCTCCAATTTTTCTTTTGCTGAAATTATAATTCTATCCCTAATTGTAACCCAAGTATCCTCAACATTAGTGCTCTCAAAACTTTCTAAAAACGAGAATCTATTACACTTCAATCTGGAATTCCCCTCTTGCCTGGTTCTCCTCTAATTTCTTTAAACTAAATTTCTCCGTTTTCAGATGTTGAATATTCTCTTTATTCAACGATGATCTCACTCTCTCTCTCTCTCTCTCATTATCGCTGCTACCATTTAGTGATCAATGTCATAGTCGGGTCCTCTGAACGAGTGTACATCAATTATGCTAGACTTCCTTCTTCTATATACTAAAACGTGATCAATTTGATTGTGTGTTCTTCCATCTGGTGAGGTTCATGAACGTCGCGATGTGGGAATTTTGTACGCTTCACAATAAGAGTTTTGGATGTTCCAAAGTTCATGAAACTAACGCCGTTGACATTACTTTCCTTATAACCAGTTTGAAAATATCCTGTCGCTCTATCTTTGCACTGAAATCCTCTAATAAAATTTTCATACGTTGTCGCAGGGATTTGGTCGAATACTCGTGATACTTCTTAAAAAGTCTTTTAAATCGTTATTCTTATCTTCTGTTGAGGTAGGGCCAAAAGTAATTTTGTCAAGTATAACAAAAACTCAAAAATATGTCTCTTCAAAACTGTACAAAGTCCTGACTTGAATCCTATAGAATACCTTTGGGATGTTTTGGAATGCCGACTTCGTGCCAGGCCTCACCGACCTACATCGATACCTCTCCTCAGTTCAGCACTTCGTGAAGAATGGGCTGCCATTCCCGAAGAAACCTTCCAGCACCTGATTGAAAGTATATCTGCGAGAGTGGAAGCTGTCATCAAGGCTCATTAGAACTCTATACAAGCTTTTATTTCACAACAACTACAGGTCACCGAGCATTATAGAAATAGTAAAATTAATACGTATAAGATAAGCATCACACGTTGCTTGTATGGGAAATACGCACTAAGTCACAAAGTCCAATCAAAAAGTTTAGGAAAAAGAGACTATTAGATGGGTGAAAGAGAAGGCTTCCGGACAATGTAAAGCAGGATCTTTGAAGGATGGTTGATAACAAACATGATACATTGACTTTTCGCAGGTTAAAATCTAATGGGAAAGTTTGTTTCTGGTACGATGAGACTTTAAGCTCTTTAAGTCAAAGTTCGTTATTTTTGTATAACTGAACGAACTCGTGTTTATCATTACTTTCTTTCTTTCTTATACAATAATGAACTTTTGTTACAACAGCGGGCCACGGTGACTCAGTGGTAGAGCGTTCACCTTTGGTGAATGAAGCCATACGTCACAGCTTCGCCACGCCTTCTCTGTCATCTCCGTTGACTCAACTTATAATTAGTGTACCATAAATCAAAGGTAAAAATTGCAATATCTTACGTGCTGTTTCTTGAATATTAAACAACTAATCGAAAGTGAGCCTAATCATAAAATCAATTGAGTTTAGTAATCCCATGCCCGAGTGAGCGCGAGTCCCACTGAAAACAATGATTTTGGGCTTCATTAAATGAATCCAATGTAATTAAAGGTAAATTACCACAACCCCGAACGAAATTGAGTGTAAGCAAGTGAGTCAAAGTGCGAATTCTTTTGAGGACAAATTGTATTATTGAACTCAAACCCGAGCCCCACCTAGGGTAGTGAGCTTGAGCGCGAATGCAATTGAGATTAATGAGCGTGAGCCCCATTAAAGGGTAGTAAGTCCGAGTTAAGTAATCACGTGCTCCAACGAAATCAGTGAGTCCGAGCTCAAGGAGACTAGTGAGTGCAAGCCTCATTGAAGACTGTGAGCCCGAGTCCGAGTAAACGCGGGCCTCAATGAGCATACTAAGCGCAAGCCTCACTGAAGGTAATGAATACGAAGCCAAATTAGTACAAGCCCTACTGACATAAGCAGACTCAAGCCTCATCGATAGTTGTGTGCCCGTGCCTAGTTCAAGGAAGTGAGGAAAATAACCATGGTTCCAACTGAAATTGGTGAGCCCGAGCTCTACTGAATGTAGTGAGTTCTAACTTAGTAGATGCGTGCTCGAAAGAAATTAGTGAGATTGACCTCCAAAGAAGTTAGTGAGTGCGAGTCTCGCTGAAGAATGAGTACAAGCCCGAGTAAGCACGAGCCCCGTTGAGGATGTAAGCCCAATCCTTATAAAGAATAGTGAGCGCAAGCTCCACTGAGATAATGAACTCGAGGCCACATGAGTGCAAGCCCCACTGATACCAGTGAGATTTAGCCCAGTTGAGGATAGTGAGCCCGCCCAAGTGAGCACGAGTCCAGTTGAAGTTACTGAGTCCAAGGCCAAGTAAGTGCTTGCCCGAGAGAATAGCGAGTTCGAGCCTCATTGAAGGATGAGTCTTGACCTGAATAAGCGCGAGCCTCATTGAAGGACGAGAATCTGAGCCCGCGTAAACGCGAGCCTCATTGAAGGACGTGAATCCGTGGCCGAGTAAGCTCAAGCCTAATTGAAATACGTGAGTCCGAGTAAGCGCGAGGCTTATTGAAGGGCGTGAGTCCGAGCCCCAGTAAGCGCAAGCGTCATTGAAGGATGTAAGTCCGAGCCCGAGTAAGCGCAAGCCTTAATGAGAATAGTAACTGGGAGCTTCAATGAGAATAGCAAACGTAAGCCTCAGCGAGAACAGTAACTGGGAGCTTAAAGAAGAATAGTAAATACGAGCCCCACTGACGTTAGTGAGTTCGAGTCCCACTGAGTGTATGGAGCCCGAGCTCAAGTAACTGCGTGTCCGAAAGAGGTGCGAGTTCTAAAGAAGCTAGCTAGTGTGAGCATCATTGAAAAATTTGAGGCTCAGCTTGAGTAAGCGCGAACCTCAACAAGAATAGAAAGCATTTGCCCCACTGAAGGTAATGAACCTGAGTAGAAATAAATGCAAGCCCCATTGACGTCATTGAGCACGAGTCCATTAATGGTAGTGAACCCGAGCCCAGTTGAAATTAATGAGCCCGAACCCAAGTAAGCACACGTCCCAACCATATTAGTGTCGCAAGGTCCAAAGATGCTACTGAGTGCAATCTTCATTCAAGGATGTGAGTCCGAGCCCGAGAGTAGTAGGCCCGCGTCAGCAAAAATTGGACACCGCGCTCGCCGAGTCAGTAAAAATTTGACGATTCTGATTGGTTGGTAAAGATCACCTGGTCTTAGGCCCGCCCTCGCGGGAAATTCAAAATTAGTCACGCCCCTGGTATGACGTCATGTAGTCTTAGGTCCCACCCTCGAAGGTAATTTAAAATTAGTCCCTCTTTCTCTTATGACGTCATTAAACCGGGATTTTTTGAACTAGGGCTATTTTGTTCCCTTTTACGGGCATGAAATTTGGAGATTGCTATCCTCTTTGATGAGCGTTTTACTACCTTATTGTTATATGACTGAATACGTGGTCTTGGAGGGTGTATGACTTTTCCTGCTTTATATCCATCTAAGACTATTTTCTGAGGAGCTTCTTAAAATTCAAAATATATGTGAATAAATCGCGTACATTAGACGACCTGAAGTTTATCATATAGAAATTTATCAACATTAATGTGGAAATGTTTGCGACATCTGGGTGAGGCTCTGAAGGTTTACAGAAGAAGATGGGAGTCATTTGAAGGATATCATTTTTAAGATATGAAGAACACTCATGGTAAATAAAAATGATATACAATAACCTGTACTTCTGTCCTAATACTCTTCTTTAGCTGTAAGAATTTAGTGTTTTATTTTCCTTTCAAAACTGGTCAACTCCTCTGCTAGATCCTGTATAATGAGTTAGCAACAGTGTACAATGAGTCTTCTTACAAAAGAAAGAAGTCTGAAAAATTATAGACGGATTTTATAAGTATTTTATTATGTAGTTGCACCTTTTAAATATGATCAACCACAGGGAAAGGTGTAATCAGAACTTATTTCCTTCTTTATTGTTGTTATTATCATTTTCAAGAACGATAAAATTGCTATTAATGTTATGATTGCTAAATTCTAACATTCTTGACATTCCAGGATGCAGTAACCAACAAACATAGAAGTTAAACACACATGATCGCTCTAACACATTACATGTTCTTCCTTTTAAAAAGCCTTGAAGACAGGCTTTAAAGGAAAAATATACATCTGTTGCGATTCAATCTAGCGTATAGAGTTTTTGAAGATGTGGATTTTTTTGTATACATTTAAATTAAGTATATCATGAATATGGAGGAATAATAAATGAATAAATATTGATACTCACCAGCAACATGTCCCCAGGGTACTTCAATTTTTACTTCGCGGACTTCTCTATTATCTTGAATTTGTGGCATGTTTACTGACATATGTATTGTTTTTCTGGAGGTCCCTCCTCGTAAGTTCTTGCAAAGCCAAATCTTTTGCAGTGGATTGGTACCTAGCATTTGCTCACTGAAATGGAATTGTTAATGAACCATATATATCGGGTGTTGCAAAATAAGTGTTACAACTCTTGGGTGGTGACTCCTGCCACTGAGACAAGAAAAAAAGTTCTCTTCAACTTTCTGCTATCGGACATAGTTTCAGATCTACAAGGTGCCGAAAGCGAGGGAAAATGACTTTTGGACGCCAATAGTTCGGAAACTATCCAACATAAAGAGGGCGGCTAAAAAATTCACTGAAGAAGTCATACCTGCTCTATTGAATTTTGCATGTTTCACAATCCTACCGTGCACGCGCAAGGGATTCCCCAAAGGAACGTAGGGAATCCCGAATAATCTGCCAAATGAAACTTGGTCTAAATGGATATGAATTGATAGGCTTTCTATCAGGTAACAATAATTCGTTTGTCTTAAGTCGATATCTGGAACAAATACAAAATGGCAGACACCTTTATGCCCGTTGTGTGTGGTTGCATAATCGCCAGGTACGGATGCTGGCCAACAGTGACGTTCTGAGTATTAATTGTAGCGAATTTGTACTCAAATGCTCTAGAAAGACATCTGGAGTGTCGGTAGAGCATAACAGATGAAGCAGAGTGATTCAAATGTGTGGAAACACTCAACGAAAAATGCCCAGAAATGCACTCATACTCAGTAAACGTGAGTTCAAAGCGTCGGAAATGTAAGGATTAGCATCAAGAACATGAAAGCCATTGCCAATTCACCAATAATATTCCTTGTGCAATGGACTCAGTAAGAAACTGGGTAAACTAAATGAATGTCAGTAATGGGATCGCATGATCGATATTGAAATGTGGCCAATGTGTGTGTTGATATCAACATGTAGCTAATGAACAAAAGTCAACATGTCCCACTACTGTCGCGACATCGTCCCACGTGCGAAAAATAAGAAAATAACTACTCGGTCTTGAATCTGAGATCGTGGGCTCTCAGTAGGATTGGAAACTGCGGCCACGCGAGCAAAAGTGAGCGCTCTAGCCCTGAGGTTCGAAGGAGCCTCACTTTCTCTGTATTCATTTCTTTGAGGAGTACCCACTTTGTTTGGCAAGCCCTCTTGTACAGCCTCCCCACATACTTGTGTGTTTCATTTTGTTACTCCTACTGCACAGTTGTAAACACTCAGAGCTTTAAGACGTTTCTTCCTATTTCTCATGTCGTTTTATTTTCCAAATGTATGGTGTTCCAGCTGTAGTGTTAAATGTGCCAAATCGGTTCATTTTCGTCTTTGTCTTGGCATGTGCACTGTGTGTAAGATACGAATTTCTGGAGGTATTTTCCTATATTTCGAGTACGTCATATGTCTCAGAAGACGTGGGACATGATACAAGTTTATTATTTTCACACTCTATCAGAATTTGAACAATGCATTAAGAGATTTATTTTCATATGTGTCGACTGTGAGACAGTGTCCCAAACAAAGAGGGACATTGATACTATCGTGTTCTAGTTACGTTCTACCAAAAGGTGCATCAGATGTAATAGCAGAATGTACAAGGTTATTTTCCTAGTTTTCGCACGTGAGATGGTGTCCCAGCAGTAGTGCGACATGTTGACATTTGTCCATTAGCTACATGTTGATATCAACACACACATTGGCCACATTTCAATATCGATCATGCGATCCCACTAGTGACATTTCTTTAGTTTACCCAGTTTCTTTGTGAGTCCATTGTAGAATTTCAACTTGGACTCAGTTCTTGCATCCTTATTGGTATGCAACCGTGCACATCATATTGCATCGGTTTGAAGGAATATTATTGATGAATTGGCAATGGCTTTCATGTTCTTGATGCTAATCCTTACATTTCCGACGCTTTGAACTCACGTTTACTGAGTATGAGTGCATTTCTGGGCATTTTTCGTTAAGGGTTTCCACACATGTGAATCACCCTGCTTCATCTGTTATGCTCTACCGACACTCCAGATGTCTTTCTAGAGCATTTGAGTACAAATTCGCTACAATTAATACTCAGAACGTCACTGTTGGCCAGCATCCGTACCTGGCGATTATGCAACCACACACAACGGGCATAAAGGTGTCTGCCATTTTGTATTTGTTCCAGATATCGACTTAAGACAAACGAATTATTGTTACCTGGTAGAAAGCCTATCAATTCACATCCTTTTTGACCAAGTTTCATTTGGCAGATTATTCGGGACTCCCTACGTTCCTTTGGGGAATCCCTTGCGCGTGCACGGTAGGATTGTGAAACATGCAAAATTCAATAGAGCAGGTATGATTTCTTCAGTGAATTTTTTAGCCGCCCTCTTTATGTTGGATAGTTTCCGAACTATTGGCGTCTGAAAGTCATTTTCCTACGCTTTCGGCACCTTGTAGATCTGAAACTATGTCCGATAGCAGAAAGTTGAAGAGAACTTTTTTTCTTGTCTCAGTGGCAGGAGTCACCACCCAAGAGTTGTAACACTTATTTTGCAACACCCGATATATATATATATATATATATATATATATATATATATATATATATATATATATATATATATATATATATATATATATAACTACTACTACTAACATTACATTATATAAATTTATAATTCCCTTTTTTTCTAATTGACACAAATATTGGAATAATGAAATCGATATCATAGAAGACAATTAGAATTCAGTCCTATGAAGTTCTCCATTAGTAAATATTTGTTACTATTGGAAAAGATACTAAAATATTTCTTTCCTTTACATGCAAACTAATGTGATGGGAATAGAAAGTCCTTCAGTTTCCTTTGAAACGTGTGGGCTTCATCTTATTTAAAGAAGTCAAATTTGCTGATGTCAAGAACAATTAAATTTAGGAACTGAATTTTCCAGACAGGTTAGCTATGCAGAGCTCTCCGTTTTTACTACTAGTAAGAATAACAAAAAGACATTACTAAACTGAAATATTGAACAAAGGACTGCAAAAAGCAAAATATTTGAAATTAGTAGAGGCAGCAATTCTCATACACAACAGTAATTCACAGGAACAATACTTGGTCCAAAAAATTGACAAAATACGTGAATCACAGTATAAGAATTTTTAAAATTTACCCAGATATTAATATTGGCAGGAGAAGACTAATTCGTGATCAAAGTTTACTCGAGTTAATTAACAGTCATCAATGCATTCATTAAAGTTCAGTTCATTCTTACAAAAATAAAGCACCTACAGAATTTGGATAGTTTTTTATATCAGGAACTCCGGATTAACAGTATTAGACGAAAATCTTCAAACAAAATTATAACATACACTAACTTAGTAAAACTCAGGGGATACTTACCTAACATCTGATTGGCCCCCTTGCCCTGCGAAGCGCATCGACACGGGTGGAGCTGAGTCTGCGAATCCCTGGTTCACTTTCAGAGGTAATTAACACCACAATCTACTGTAGCAGCCAATTACGGCTTATTCGTCGGTCGAGTATCCAATGCTCAAATCCTGAGTTCAATGGGATTTCAGATGCTAAATGGATTTTCAGTTTAATGCTCTGGGGTGGCCAGTTCAGTCGTTGGACCTCCGCTACATGCTCTTCGAATCATTCACTGTCGATATTGGAGCGATGTGGCAGCCCATTGTCCTGTTGAAAGATCGCAATGTCGTCACGGTGTTGAAAGGCTACAAACGGGTGAAGATCGTCTCCAAGCAGCTGATGATACCGCTGATCAGTCAACGTATCTTTGAAAACAAGCAGAGAGCCCATTCCATGCCAGGAAAACACACCCGCACCCCACACTATGATTGACACCCCTGCCAAGGACTAGGTCCTTTTTGTAATATTGGATCCATCGCTTCGTGCAGTCTGCTCTACACATGGTGCCTCCCATCGACATAGTACAATTGATATCGTGGCTCGTCAGACCATATGAGGATACTCCACTGTTGCAGTGTGTCCGCGGTGATAGGTGGCAAATGCACGCCGAAATGTCCGATGCATTCGTGTAGGGCGACGACGTATGTTCTGACGGATTGTTCACTCGGAGACATTTCTAGCGCGGTCAGTGTTGAATTGGGGCGTGATTTGTTGCACTGTTGCTCTCCTGACTCTGTTGACCATTCGTCCCATTGTTGCCGGTCTTGGTTATTGAGGGCGGTAAAACGCTCGGAATGGTGCCTGTTGTTGTCTGTGACGCCTTTATTAACCCATCCTTGGTACATCCTGGATATGACTGCACGTGTAAATCGAATTTCTGAACCACCTACGAAATCGAATGTTTCATGTGTCCGGCATCCACTACCATGCCCCGTTCTAATGCCATCAACTCACGACGGCGTAGCATTCCACATGCATCACTCACACAGCCACTTCTCACAACGTCTCGCACACAACTGCAGCTGTTGCGGAGCCCTGGAAGGGGCGTAGAACACACATATTAGTCTAGTCCCTGTCCATAAGACCCGTAGGAAAGTCATGTCTGACGGCTGTTCTCTTCAAATCCTGTTAGTACATGTCTAAACAAGTATAAATCACGAGGGTAGACTTTTTGACTTATGGGCAGTTTTCTTCTACAGGGGCGTAATCCTAGGGTGGCGGCGCCCCTTTTGAGTTGTTGCCGACTTTTCTTAAAATGATTGTAGCTGCCATTGTGATTGTAGCAAAACAATGAATAAGGGTTGTTTGCTTTCTAAATAGTCAAGGAACTAAACCTAGATATAGATTTTTGGCGCAGCCGTACAAATAGAGAGAGAAGAGGGGGGAAAGTCCAATTTCGGCTATTTTTTTAAAAAGTCTGTTTTTATTTTCTTTCCATAATATTCGAACGGTGATCTCTTGTGTAACAACGAGTTTTTGGCCAAGACTTACAACAATCCTCTATACAAGGACGCAATTTTTGACAAAAATCTTCCAATAGTTATCTCCATAAAAAAAAAAAATATATATAATATAATCAGACGCGCGAAATTTTTCAGAATGTAAACTTCCGTGGTTTCGTGTTTGCTTCACTACACACGTTGCAATTCTAATAGAAGTAGAAAATGATTAACACATCGTTGTATTATTATTCACGATTCTTAGATTAAACAGCACTGATAATGTTCTGTGTGATATTCCTGCTGCAAAAAGTACGTGATGTACAAGAATATTTCTTGGTACTCGTATTAGGTGACTTTATTTATGAACCTTTTGCTAACTATGGGTAACTTTGTTCTTATTTTGTGAACTAATAAGTTTCAATGTAAAATGTCTCGAATTGTACCTCTAAAATAGAAATTTTGTCGTATGCGAATTTTTCCAGGTTTTCTCTACAGCAGCTGCTAGGATAGAGATAAACGTACTAATTTAGTGTGCCTTACTGCCTGCTATCTCCACTTAAAAAAATTGTTTATGCACTTCAGATGGTGATGTTACCTTCGCTGCAGGAATAATTTGGAATGTATTCATGTCTAGTCTAGTAACAATGGACTACCTTCATTCTTGCAAATCACTGATGTAATAATTTTCTAAAAGGATTTGAAGTTATTCTGGTGAAGTAGTTATGGCATCAAGTGTGGAAAGATCTTTACGTGGAGTGAAATTAACACAAGGAACTAGTAGTGATTTTGATCTTACAAAATGTGTGATTTGCCAAAAGATAGACAAAGATCATAAGACTACAACTTCAGCAATTGGTAGAAATAATATTAAAAATGCTGCTGAAATCAGGAAAGATGAAGTGTTGCAGAGACTTCGTTCAGTGTATTCTGAAGTGGAATTTGTGAACCATTGCAATAATACCTGCTACAAGTTTTACACACTAAAAATTAAACAATCTACGAAAAAGCTACGTTCAGATATAATGTACTACCCCGTACAGAACCATCATGTCAAAAAAAAATCCAGTATACGAAGTAACATGCGTAGTGTGTGGTCTCAATAAACACGCTGGTGTCAGGGAGAAGCACAGGATTTGTGAAAGTATCCGAGCTCTTGTCTTCCGCGAGACAGTAATGTTTTTTAAGGACGATGTATATACGTGAACTTTTGATCTAGAAGATGAGTCATCAGTTTTTGGAGCAGACTTATACTATCATGAACTATGCCTAGAAACATACCTTAGTAAATTCAGAAGAAGTTCACAGGAAAACAAAAGCACTGAAAGAAAGTCGCCTAAAGAAGAAATGATGACAGAACTTTCACCTATAATCAAACAGTTTCTGGAAGATGGCTGCGGTGCGATTTTGTCAGAAATGCGAGATTACTTAAACGGTAAAGGGACAAGAATTGTGATAAGCAGCAAAGAGGTCAAGCATTTTTTACTGAAAATTTTTGAAACTACGATTAAATTTTCTAAACATACTAAAACCAACGAGTCTCTTATTGCCTATTCATCACATTTGACTACCGAGAGACTAACACAGATCGTCCGGAATCACAATGCTATAAGAGATGCCGGAAGATTAATAAGAAACCCCTTAAAAGCTGCAACAAAACAGTTGGTGATGCTCAGGATCTGAAGAAGTCATGGATTACTACCCCTGTTCCATAAACATTGCTTGATTTTTTATGAGAACTTTCCCAAGTAGGACGATGTCAAGCTCCACGAAAGACATGGATTTACTTGAAGACGATGGAGTCGTTGATTAGTGAGACCATTGATAAAGCTGAAGATGACGTACTGACAAAAATTCTCTTCTTGTAGAATAAAGTCAATTTTTCAGATTCTCTTCTATAACGTACATAGAGGCAAGAAAAAAACACCTTTACATCTCATGACAGCCCATGTTATATATGAAAAATGTAAAAGTAAAAGTTTGATAACATCTTTCAATAAACTTGGTGTATCTGCAATCAACAACCAAATTATGCATGAACGTGTCAAATTAGCCCAATACACTGTCAAGTCTTGTTCTGACGGTATTTCACTTCCAAGTCAATTTGTTAGTAATGAATTTAGAGTGGGTGCGATTGATAACTTCGACCACGAAGAAGCTACACTTTCAGGTTTGCAAGGAAATCATAACACTGTTCTGGTAGTATTTCAAGAGAAACCTAAAGAGGCAACAAAAAAGTCCTATTCACTGGATATTGTTGAGAAGAATTTCTCCGAACGTGTGACGTCTCAATTCTCATGTCAGAGTCCAAAACATTATCGCAAGCAATCGCTGCCTTTGATGGTATCTCAGAATTTAAAAACATTTGAAGATTTATTTGATGTGGATGTAAGTGAAGTGACATTAAGGGAATCTGCGATCAGCATGATGAAAACTATTCACTTAGTGATAGGGACATTAACGTAACCTGGGGGAGCTGTCAGCGCAGTAATATCGAAATCTGAAGTTCCTCTTCACCAGGTTGGGTTCTTACCTATATTGCCATACCCTATTACAGCATACGACAGAGTCTATTCTGCAATGAAAAACTTCCAGTACCTTCTCCATCATCTTCATCAACCCGCTTTACCTATAGCTTGCGACGAGGCAGTTTACCACAACGCTGCGGAAATCCAAATTACTTCAAACAAGTTCCCAGACATCGTCCTGATGATGGGATCTTTCCATACGACCAAAGCACTATTGGCTTGCATAGGTAAATATATATCAGGAAGTGGGTTAGAAAACATCCTTATTGAAAACTCAGTATTCGGACCAAGAGCAGTCGAAAGTGTACTGAAAGGGAGTAACTACATTCGTTCTACAAAAGCAATGTTCATGCTTGCTGAAGTAATTGAAAGGCTGAAATGGAAAACATTTTTGAAAGGTAATGTCAATGCACCTAGTAAAATAGCCACCGACACATTGAGAGCAATTAAAGATAAAGATATTGAAAAAGCACAACTCCTGTTTCAAGATCTTACTAACAATTTCATAAGCTTAATCCAAGGCATGAAAGCGTTCTCTCAGATGAATGCGGAGCGATCAGAAACGTGTCAGTACTTGGAAGGTTTTTTTTGTTTTTTGTGTCTCTTCTGAAGAATCTTATTCGAGCAGACAGAGAAGGTAATTGGCTTCTTCATTTGAATACCGTTCAACAACTCTTTCCAGTATTTCCAGTTTTTGATAAAATCAATTACTTGAGGTGGGCATCCGTGTATTTAGAGCAGATGCGAAACTTGGAATTTCAACATCCACAAGTTTTTGAAAAATTCATAAAAGGATTCTTTGTAGTCCCAGGAATCACAGGGAAATTCAATGCGGTTGGATTGGGCATGGCACTGGAGCAGACGATAAATAGATTCCAAAAACTACAAGGAGGAATAATCGGCCAAACAAAAAGAAAAGAGTACGCTGTTTAATGGCAGTTAATCTACCCCGAGATTCTTGAAATAAGAAATGCTTCTCGGTCATTAATAGGTGTTGCAGTGGTGATTACGATCTTCATATATATCACGAATTAGTAGGGAAACAGAGTGAGGAGCTTGAAGGAAGCATCTAGATGATGTGCTCGTATATTGAGGAAGACAAAATCCTTATGATACCACTGGAACAATGAAACTCCAAAATCTATCGACAAATGAACTTGTACCGCCACATAATGCAAAATCAAGACTTTCCCTTCCTGCAAAAGGGAATGATCTTGAATTTAGGAATGAGAGGTTTGTTTCTAAATCAAAAGCACTATATGTCCCATGCACAAAGTGAAGTTGCCACCTTACAATTCTGTTGGTTTACAGGATGCAAAAAACGATAGGTCTAATTCAGTTACAAATATCATCCATGCGCAAAGACTTGTTAATATTTGTATGGAGAAAGGCATGCTATTGAGCGAGATTCTAAATTATGACATTTTACCAGTTACAACATTGGTGGTTAAAAACCGTGCAACCACTAAATTGCAGAAATCGGATTTGATGACTGCTTTGATAAGGAAATTACACGATTCCGAGTGCAGTTCTACTTTTGAAAAAATCTACCGACGTGTCTGATAGTGGATGTTACCACGAAACCACGGAAGTTTACATTCTGAAAAATTTCGCGCATCTGACTATATTATATATATATATATTGTGGAGATAACTATTGGAAGATTTTTGTCAAAAATTGCGTCCTTGTATAGAGGATTATTGTAAGTCTTGGCCAAAAAAATCGTTGTTACACAAGAGATCACCGTTCGAATATTATGGGAAGAAAATAATAACACTTTTTTAAAAAATAGCCGAAATTGGACTTTGCCCCCTCTTCTCCCTCTATTTGTATGGCTACGCCAAAAATCTATATCTAGGTTTAGTTCCTTGACTATTTAGAAAGCAAACAACCCTCATTCATTGTTCTGCTAAAATCACAATGGCAGCTACAATCATTTTAAGAAAAGTCGGCAACAACTCAAAAGGGGCGCCGCCACCCTAGGATTACGCCCCTGTAGAAGAAAACTGCCCATAAGTCAAAAAGACTACCCTCGTGATTTACACTTGTTTAGACATGTACTAACAGGATTTGAAGAGAACAGCCGTCAGACATGACTTTCCTACGGGTCTTATGGACAGGGACTGTATTATATGTTCGCTCGCGAATCTGTGACCTGATATCCCACCAGTTTTGCTAAGTCAGTGTATATAGGCCCTAGCTAGGTACATTACAAGAAAAGAACGATTGACAAAAATGGGGAAAACATTGGCAAAAATAATTAAAAAAAAAACTGGATCTTTCCCCGTCAACTTCTAAAAATCTCTCGAAAGTTAACACATATTAAAAAATATATATATCGATACATTTCAAAAATTATTTTACAGGAAAGAAGAGACATTATCTGTGAGAATAAGAAGGCAAATATATTGGAATGATGAAAAGAATTACAAGAACAAGTCTTAAAAATCACACAGAAGGATTTAAAAATAATGACCTAACCTTCCAAAACATTTAGGAGGACCTATGCGGAATTTAACACACGGAAGTCTCGAGCAAGTGTAAATAATACACTGAAAGGTATCTTCAAAAATTATGCTTCTTGCCACCAAATTCCCTTCATCTTTGAATAGAGATAAAGAGATGATGTTACATATAATATAATGAGATGATGTTAAAGAAAAGTAAAGCGTTTGTTTCTCTCCGGATAGGGTGCAGGATAGTACACCTCTCTTATCCAAGGGAACAAAGATGGGTCAAGAGGTACATAGACACTACAAAAGAGAGTAAGATACCCATCCATAAATCAAAGTATCTATCCATAGACAGGACTAGAAGCACCCATCTAAAGAGGAAAAGAGGTGCACGGTACCCATCCTACATATTCACGAGAATAAAGTAAACCACAATGGTACGTACTTAGTAATAGAGACTCATAAAAGAGATACCCATCCATAAAACAAATTATCCATACATACACATAGCAGGGGCGGATCCAGGACCAACTTTTGGGGGGGCGGTAGGTTGTCATACTGCTACCTTTAAGGGCTCCAAACTTTGGGATGGGTTTTATTTATATATATAAAATAAAAAAGTTTCCTCTTCTGAGGGGGGCGATCGCCCCCCCTGGATCCGCCCCTGACACATAGAGCCATAAGCATCCATCTTAGGGGCAAAGGGGCGCAGAGTGGCCTACCCTCACACTCATCTAAAGGAATCACAAAAGCAAGTACCCCTAGACACTCATCATAGAGAGTGAGATACTAATCCGTAGGATTATAAACATCCATTATAGAGTTAAATAGTAACAGAAATCTCAAAAATGTCAATTTCTGGCAATTTTTCATCTATTGAAGGAAATGACTCATATTTACGCAAGGAAACCACTGGAGCACGTTCCTGGTGCTAGACACCTAAAAGAGAGGACCAAATCACCATACATAGTAATTATAGAACAACAAGTATCCATTGTTCGGCCTAATCCCACTCATCGAAAATGAGAAAAATAGACGACATAAGTCCTGGTACTAGACACCAATGAAAAGAAATCGGCACCCCTCCATAGATCCATAAACATCTACCAGAGGATACATAACGTCAAAAGCCTTGATTTGAGTTTCAGCAATTGTTACTTATCCAAGAAAAGCATTTAGAACCCCCAAATTTTCAGACACATATACGCGCCCCATAGACCCTTCGCAATTATTTAGTTCCCGAATATTCAAAAATATAAGGGAATAGATAGGGGTCGTTTCCCTTCCAAATCAAGAGGTCATTGACTTATGCGTGATATCACGTGACCGAAGTCAACTGCCGAGTCACGTAAGCACCAAAAGCCAATCAGAGGTGGTTACCTCAAGGAGGAGGATGACTACTATATTAGTTTGAGCAATGAGCAGACATCAAATTTTGTTTTTAATGCAATGTTTAGGTTTACAAACATTTTGTAGATGGGATAGACAGTTTGAAGGAAAATGAACAGACCGGGAGGCAACTGTATTCAAGACAAAAGAAGTAACAGTTGTACTTTCAAGAATTTTCAAATGATAAATGACATAATAGTTGAGATTAGTTATAGTATGTGGTACACAACTTTATTTATGATATACCTAAACAAGGGCGCCCATCAGGGGGGCAAGGTGGGGCGATGCCCCCCCCTAAGAGGAAATTGTACTTGGGAATATTGAAAACCCAATAGAATTTTTACATTAGTTACAGCAAAATTTGAAACTATATTTGAAACGTCGCTTATACTTGCCCCCCTTGGAAACCACAACATGGGCGCCCTTGTACCTAAATATTTCCTGTGTAATTTACCTTATTTCACATCTATTGACACAAGCGTAACCTGACGATCGATGACCTATGTAGTGAACTGACTAATATTTCCGATAATGATAAGACGCTTCTCAACCGGTTCATCACAGGAGACGAAAGACGAGTTTGTCTATACAACACAAAACTGAAGCGACTATCGAGACCTGAAAATTACCAACATCGCCCAAATGTACGACACTGTGCCATAATATATCAAAAATCAAGGTAAGGTTTAAACTTTTTTTTTTTTTTTTTTTTTTTGAGATTTATCTGGAATTGTTTAGGTGACGTTTATTCCAGAAGGAGAAACTGTTAGGAAACTACAAGGAGATCTTAGACTTGCTAGAGAATTTTATTCATCTTCATATTCGTTTTCGAAGCACCTTCGATTTTGAGGTGGGAAAAACCAGCGATTACTCCTGATAACACAACTGCAACATCGCTGTGAACTTCTCCAAGAGAAACTGGTAATGCAACAGGCCACAAGTTTATCCCACCATCTAAACTTACTTGATTTATCACCATCCAATTGCTTTGTCATTGCCTCATTGAAATCAATATACACGGGTGGCGTTTTCAGTAAGAAAATCGTGTACTCCCACACATTAATTCATGTGAATCCTTTTACCCACTGCTACAGTACCGTTTCAAACAACTATACAAACGTCAGCTGAAAGCTAACAGTGGCCAACGATATTTTAAAGGTGGATGCGGATGATGACCTGATAGATTTAACCTCTCACTTCTCGTTTAAAGCTTCCAGACAGTTCTCTAAAAGGTACTTTCCTTTATTGGACACCGGCTAACTTTTATGAGGTATATGAATGTATATATTCTGTAGTGTCATTCTTTCGTCAAGAGTGCTAGAAGTAGCTACTCCAACCCCGGAAATTGTATTAGGTACCATTTACCGTAAGCGCCTGACTGGAAGTGATCAATTCTGGTACCGATCGCTTTCATTCGTCAAAACGACTTGATTCATATAAAGGTTGCATCATGAGTGCCATCGCTGGAAGCACCTCACCTCCGGGAAATATATTTCTTGCTTATGAAATTTGCAGGAATTTTGTAATGAAATTCGTCCCCCTCGAGACAAAGGGCGTATCTCATTTTTTAAAAAAAATCCAGGAGACAAGTTTCCTGGATTCCAAGATTTTATCATCATTTATTCTATCGTGTTTTGATAAAATTTAATTTGATCTCGTAAGTTATATACCTGAAGCGAAGGAGAGCAAACTATATGTTAAAAGACGATAGAATAAATAATGACAAACGGTTTAAACTTGTCTTCTGGAAAAGTTAAGAAAATGAGATACGCCCTTTTGTCTCGAGAGGGATGTATTAAAAGCTTGATAATTGTATCCATAACATCTATGCTAGATGATTTTCAATCTGGACACTTTTGCTGACAAGATGCAAAATCTACCCAAATGCCTTTCTAACGGTTTAAACTTGTCTTCTGGAAAAGTTAAGAAAATGAGATACGCCCTTTTGTCTCGAGAGGGATGTATTAAAAGCTTGATAATTGTATCCATAACATCTATGCTAGATGATTTTCAATCTGGACACTTTTGCTGACAAGATGCAAAATCTACCCAAATGCAATTCTACCCAAATGCCTTTAAAAACTATTATGTTAACGGCATATTCTTTATCAAGGGAATTTGTTAGGTAAACTTTTATAATACTGTGGCACATTGCTTTTTACGAAACTACTGATTCACAAACTCACTTTCACATTTGTCATCAAAGTTTCGCCATCACAAAGATTATAAAAGCCACTATACGTCTGTCTTTTTATTCACTGATTCGCCGATACAATAATATTTATGTTTTTATGTCTTCATCTTAAACGTGAAATAATACTATAATCAATTACTAGGAGGCAGCCTTATCAGTTAAGTCCTCTATTGCCGTTTGATTGTTATAAAAATAGGAGGCATTGACTGTGATCGCAACGCATCTTTGCTATCAATTTACGACAAACGAGTCCGATTAAATATCGTTCTTTCGAACCTTTGCGATCACAGTGTCTCGCAAAATTATTCTGTTTGTTTACGACGTGTTTGCGATTTTACTTTGCGTGGAATTAACATATATATATATTAGTCAAATCCCAAATGAAAGCTTGTGTTTTTGCACAATTTTGCTTGCTCTCTGCAAAAAAATTCACTAAACAGATAGCATGTTTATTTAGAAATATTCTAAAATTCGGATTCAAGTCTTTTAATATGATACATTTAGTTTCAAAATCGCTAAATCTTACGATTTACGTCATTACACTTATTATATTTGTCGGTAATTGATCACAAAGATGCGTTGCGGTCATGCAAGTCAATATTTAATTGGCCCCCAGATTAAGGTTAAGCTCTTCTTAAAGTATTAAATAATTTATGTTTGTATTTTCTTGTGTCCAGCAAGATTCCTTGAAAAAGAGCTTCGATTTGTTTGGTTTTGTTTTGACCTCTCTAAGTTAAAGCTAAAACTCTAAGTTAAAACTAAAATTATTGTACTTTTGTTATTATAGTAATTTTTTGAGGTTTTCTTTTGTGGGCTTACGGACATTGGTGAAGTATTTCTGTAATTTTATGAATTTATGAGAAAAATGTGTGTGGCGTACGTAAAATCGTATGTTACATTTGTAAATCATGTAGTTTTTGGACTTAACGTACAGTAAACGTATAACTGAAAACGCATGTTTTATAATACTTTCTGTATAAGTGTTCCATCTGTACGTACTTTCCGTATGAAACAATATGGGCGGTCAGGATTTCACATACAAATGGACGTATATAACATATAGCTGATGAAGGTAACAAACATATATGTGTGTAATATAAGGAAGACTATTAGATAGCAGACATCCTGCAACATGATGTAACGTCTAGTGCCTGTGTGGGCAGTGCCTATGTAGCATACGGATAACGTATGCTCCGTACTGATTTCTGTAGTAAGCAAGAGGATTCCGTATATTTGTACAATATACTGCTGTCCGGAAAACGGATTTTTCTCAGTGTATATATGTAGTAAAATCAACTCTTTATAGTTATATTCGTAAGCTCTTTCACTAGATACTTTATTTTTATAAAGTTGAATATCATTTATCTGTAAAAAATCCTATTAGTAATTGTATAATATTTCAGTAATTCGTAACCAATATATTTTTGACTGAGAAAGGTCTATAACTCAATTGTCTGAATTGTATCTAACATATAGGATCTACCTTTGTCAATTTTTCCACAGGCAAAAATTATATGGTATAGTGATTCGATGTTTTCTAACACGAGCAGAAATTTGTATCTGATTTATTGATTTGAAATAATTTAATGGGCGTTAAGGATGTATTGAATATAAAACAATGTAATAGAATTACTTAATATCTGGTCCATGTATGTATAATACGCCTTGGTTTTGATTTATTTATAGCCATACTATTCCAGTAATATTTTCTTGGTCCTACTCTGTTTTCTAATTTTCAGTTGTGTATCATCACTGACTGCTTTGTTTTAATTATTGATTTAAAATTTAAGTGACTTATTTTTATTGAAATTGGTTGTCCATTATATGTATTTTTGCAGCAATATCAGTTTCATCGTAAAATCTTATATTAAAGAGCAATCTCATGTGTAAGAATTGTATAACATACCCCTTTTCATATAACTGTTTGTATAAAATTTTAATATTTAATAAAAGACATTTAGTTTTTATGGTCCAGTTTGTTTCTGTTAATGCATTAAGTGCACTGAGCATCTGAGCATATAAAGTTGGATGTTTTTAATTAATAAAAGAGCTTGTCTAATTGCAAAAGATTCTCCTTCAAAAATTGTAAAATATTTGGGAAATTTGATTTTCTCGTATAATTTGTTAGGAATTACAATTGCTGCTCAAACATTCTTTTGTGTATACTTAGAAGCATTCGTAAAGACTAATACACAATTTATAGATAATTGATCCAAGTGAGAGATCCAAAACTATTTATTGATATTTTGTAAGTTTTTTTTTTAATTCAGAGATTAGAAGTATTTCGGTGTTATCACCTATATTTGTATTAAATTCGTAGTAGGCCTATACTTAGTTATATAGCAAGGCATTGACGGTGATTTTAAGATCATTCCTTCACACACATTTGTACATTATAAAAAGCTCTGAGTATCCACGGTAAATTATATCTATATAACACTCTCTTACTCTTTTTTTCTAATACATGTTTAATCTGATGAAATGGATGTATGATTCGATTCTTAATTTTTGCCATTCTCGATCATATAGTTTTCTGTTAATTTGGTTTTGTATATGAATAGGTATCATACCAATTTCTACTAGAATAACATTTCCTGGGGAAAAGCTAGGTTGTGAAAATATGATGTTGAGCATTTCATATATAAATTTTGTTACTTTCTGATAAAAATAAGTCATCTTTTCCGCATAAAATGCTACCATATGGGTTTAAGCCATTATACAATATCTAATAATTTTATTGAGACGTATAGGATTTGTTCCCCATCTTTTGAATTAAACTTTTAAGAATATTATTATATTTATTCAGTATTGTTATTAAGTTAGATAAATGATATGTTCAATTCATTTTTGGATTCAAGACCTAAATATTTGAAATTATAGGTATTATGTAAAATATGACCGCTCATTTGTATGTTTGGTATTGTATAGAGGAGTTTTCTCGTAAAAACAACACGCATGGTTTTGTTCCAATTGATGTCCATACCATTATTTAGAGACCAATTTGATATTTTATTTAGATTTTTTTCTAAATTATATTTCCTTTAACAAAATTATTTGTATTCATTATTAGAACGATGTCTCCAGCAAGGAATATACAGGGTGAACATAAAGTCTTGCCCTAATTACAAAAAATTATTACGGAATAACCGTTGGACAGAATAATGTAAATTATGGTCCGTTACATAGGTTAGTATTACAAGTTTTTTAAAGACCAATAGATGGCACTAGTGCTACCCAAGAGTGACGCAGTACGTTATTTGGCGCGCGCAGGTTAGTTGGCGAAATGGAGAAAGCGCAATGCGTGCTGTGGTATCACGCTCTCCCCACAACAGACATTACTCCACTGGACTTTTTTATGGGGCTATAGCTATCAAGGACAGAGTTTATGCCACACCTGTTGCTGACGTCGAGGAACTGAAGGCTAGGATATAAGCAGTTGTGGGTACTGTGACAGAAGACATGTTACAAAACACCTGGCGGGAATTGGAATACCGCTTAGACATTCTCCGAACTACCAAGGGACAAACCTTGAAGTGGTCTAACATAAGTGGTCTTAAAAAAATAAAACTTGTAATACTAACCTATTTAACTGACCAGTATTTACATTATTATGTCAAACGGTTTTTCTGTAATAAATTTTTGTAATCAGGGCAAGACTTTATGCTCACCCTGTATTTTAATTCCTAATTTTTATTATTTTTTAAATTTCGTTTATAAATCCAGAATGTAATTATTGAAGACAATAGGGCTTTTACTTCCTAAAGAAATCCAACCGATATTGTTCTTTATGTTGATGTTATGTCTATGTTGTATTTGAATTAACAGAACAGCGGAATAAAAATGAAATATAAGAACCGCACGAACTTATGCATCGACCTAATATATCATCAATACAAGTAAGCAAAAACAAGTTGGAAAATTAATGAACGAATATCTATATGCATCATCGTAGACTTCGCTGAGGCAGTTTCTGATAATACTATATGCAGTGTTGTTCTCGTTAATCCACATCATATGTCAAAAGTCAGTTATACAGGGGTGCCCACAGAGGGGGCAATGACGCAAACTGCGTCATTGAAATATTTGGGGGGTAAAAATCTATATAAATATGTTTGAGGGGGATAAAATTAATCGAAAAGATTTTTTTTTCATGGAGGAACACCTACGGATAGACAATTGGGGAGCTGCGTCATGGACATAAGGGGGGAGGGACCACTGAGTTATAATGGAAGAATTTTTAACATACCTACCAAAAAGTGAGTTCTGAGCTCATGCAAGCATTTTCAACTGAAGGGGAGCTAATCACCAGGTAATATTGTTTGCAATATATGCAGTGCAGTGCAACTTTATGCAAGCAAAGGGAGGGGGCAGAAAGTTGTTACCAATTCCCAAAGTAAAGCCTACAGAAGAAGGGGCTTCTTATTTTTTCTGTGTATCTTTCACTTGGGAAGTTGTGAGTTGGGGTCCAAGTTTTTGTAGGGGGTTGAACCTTTACATATACATGAATTTTGGTAAGTTCTGCCCCTTTTTAAAGTTAATTTTGCGATATCTCGCACCGTTTTCAAGATATCGATGTTTTTTCTTGGTTCAACGCCAAATTTTGGCTACGATTAGATTAGAGTCGTGCTAGGGAGTTGAAACTTGTGTCTATCTTAAATATAAATGGGAAAATGAAATGAAAAATGAATTCAGTTTCACGGCCCACAATTATGCCCTTTAGGCTAAGGGAGACAGATAATTAAGGCAAGTGTATGATGATGGAAGAATTGGTGGAAGGAAACGGGTGTACCTTGAGAAAACCCACGGACTCGGATGTTGTCCAGCACATACTTACTTGGCTGGGGATCAAACTGGGGACCCCACGCACCAGAGTTAGCGCTCTACTACTGAGCCAGCGTGCCCCGAAGAGGTGTGATTGAAAAAGGGAAACTATATGTCACACCAGAAAACCACACACTAAACAAACAAACAAACAAACAAAAGAAAGAAACAAAACAAAACAAAGCACAACACATCCGAACCTACCGAACCACCTACCATCAGTCCTCGCTTCGAACATGTGCTTTTTCTGTCCAATAGGGTGGGAGCTGTTAGGGAGGATGGCAATTTTTTCGATTACTTTTGCGATATTGGTCCCTCAGTGCATATTTTAAAACATTTTCACTAGGCGACATTAGAATTTAAGAACAGCTTGCATCATGATATGAGGTATCAGTTTAAAGGTCTTTGTAAGGCCTCGTTACACGCCAACCTTTTGTGTCACAATTCAAGTCGCATCGCCTGGAAGGAACATGTGAACAATGAATGTCACATTTAGTACCACACTTTCTGTAGTATATTTTATAAAGTATAAGTGTCACTGTCCTTAATGTATAATTTAATCTTTAGTGGGCTTAATTATTAATGGTTACTGTCGTATTAAAACCTTAGTACTTCTAAGTTCCATATTTTTATCTATGAAGACTAGTTTTTGTATGAAATCTAACGAGAATGAAATTCACAATATTTAAAATGAAATAATGAAACATAGTAGAAACAGAAACTTAAAAATAATTAATTAGGTAGTGAAATATTAGCATATAACGTTATCAAAATCATAATCTAAAGATGACTGGCGATATAAAGTACGGTACTAAAAGTAATCACGATGGGCCAAAACAAATGCTGAAAGAGAAGTAATGATTAAAACAATGATTCGCACATAAATCAAATTCAATGGTTTTATTTACCAAATAAAAATTTCGAAACAGCATATAATAAATACTGATTTCTTTTTCTACGTAGTCTACCTACTGTTCTTTCATACTTCGATGGCATAACAAAATTTTGAATTTACTCTTTAATACACAATTTTGCATTTTCCGTAAAGCCTTTTGCAAATAACAGATGTGACAAGTACGAAGCAGAATTAAAGTAAGCAAATAAAGAAATAGATTAAGGAATTTAAGTAAAATATACATTATTATTTTATGAATTTAACACAGGTACTGAACTTATATAAACTTATGAATATACATATCTTATTTCTTTTATTCATAGTAAACAGTGAACAAATACGTGTAACTGAGAACTTCTAAGCAGATATCAGAGCAACTTCACTTACTAATTACAAAATGAGATTATGTTGACTAAAATTGGATATTGGCGATATATTTAATTTTCTATATGCAAGTTCATGCTTTTTGTTATTCTACACCACGTTATTAATACTTTCCGCGCTAAAAGTGAGTTACTGATCAAGCACTTGACGGGTAAAACACATCACCACTCCGCGCTCCGGTGTGATAATAATCAACAGAGTAGAGGCTATAGAGAAAGAACGTTAAAATCATCGCTCCGACGTCATTTTACTAGCATCGCAGAGGCTAAGTAACGTTATCTGAACGCCTTATTTTCAGATTACAACGATAGATTCTATTAGTGAAGAAGTCATCATAATAAATTTAGCGGCACTGAATCTAGTCAGCTAATTGCAGTGAGATCATTAACTTTGGTCATTGACCACTATACTTGATGACATTTAAAGAACACATGCAATAAAGTATGTTAAAGCATTAATATCACATATAGAATCATTGCAACATATCAATGTAACGGTTACATATAACAGACAGCAAATATATATTGAACATCAGAATTCATGATAATGCTTTTACAAAACATTAAAAGCAAAATTTTTGAACTCTTTGATTTCGAAAAATCTCAATCAAATCTGAATAACTAGCTTTAGAACTAAAATATGACTCAGTTAAAGTACGTGTAGCATATCACACAAGAGCTTTCACATTATATGTGGCTATCTTTGGGGGGGGGGAATCTTGATATATTCTTGGTCCTTATATAACTCCGCATCTGGAAGATTTTCTTTTCTGTCTTTAGTTTATAAAAATTTTGCCACAGCAGGCCTAGGATCATAAAATGCTGTTCCAACACCATTAAGAGCAATAGACGTTCTTGAATTTAGAGCTTCCCTGGAATAACTCGACTGCTTTACTTTCAATATTGTATGAACTGATACTGCTTTCTCGGGTCCAGCGTTATGTGGAGTCAAACAAATTTTGCAAACAACAAGGCTGCACCAATTTTGAAAATACAGAGTGCGATGTGGACACCTTTAAATTTGACGTGGAGTTACTCAAATTCAAAGGAATATGAAGTTTTTCAGCACCAAATAAACTTATAATATCGTTTGTGAAAGAAGAAACTGCACTTTTTCCAAATAAATTTTCAACTTGGACGTGTGCTGCTTGAGTTACTTTATTCATGCTTCTTGCCTCGATGAATGCATTTATTGAATTCAGGATGCCTTGTTGCTCATCATAAAATATTTTGGAAATAAATTATTTGCAACTCAATAACACTACTGTCCTTATTGCGGACCAGCATCTCTTACAAGGAGAAGGCAGACTTTGGTAAGAGAACTTCGGGGCCAGTTTTTGTACATTTACACAGTTAATATTACAAACTGGGAGAGCGCAATGGCCAAAAATAACCGAGAAAAACCGTCTTAAAGCTTTCTACTCGCCGCATGTATCGTAAGACGCACGAACTTTCAAGTGACAGCGTGGTAGAGATAAGAACCTGAGACTCAAGTGCAAAAGGTCCCAGGTTCGATTCCCATTCGAGTCAAACTTTTATTTTCGTTTCTTCCTTCAAGCAATAAAGTAGAGATTTGTAACTATAAGAAAATATTAATTCACCATATGTTTATAATGTATTAAAATAATAAAAATTTTCAATCACTTGTAAAATCTTTCAATGCTCCATGTTAACTAGCAAGAAAATTTAATCTATTCCGTAAATATACTGATATAACGAGTTATGTTATGGTTACGACAGTCGTTGTGTAATAAATGTTCTTGACGCTTCGTGTCTACATCTGTTGACAGTGTGCGAGTTACAAAGGAGTTGAGGGGGAAATCTTTGCTAATACTGGTTGTTGCTATAACCAAAGGAGATTTCCCCCTAATTCCCCTTGTAATTCGCACACTGTCAACATATGTAGACACGAAGTTTCAAGAACATTTTTACACAACGATTGCGGTAACAATAATATTTACGGAAGAGATTAAATTTTGTTCCTAGTTAACATGGAACATTGAAAGATTTTATAAGTGATTGGACATTTCTATTGTTTTAAAACATTATAAACATATGGTGAATTAACCCACAAAAACCCAAACATTGTTCAAGTAAGAATTTTTGAACAAAACTTTATGGTTCACTAAATGAGGGTCTTAGATAACAGAAATGTCCAGAAAAGTGTTTTTGAATGAATTGGAAACCCAATGTGACACTTGTGACTCAGCGAGGAACAGACGTAGTTTACAACTTCAATTTAGTACATGAACAATTACTATTTTAAAAGAGTAATTATTGACCCTTTTAGATACAGGAAAAATAAATTATTAGGGAGTTAAATACTTATCTTAGGAATAAATAAAATATATCCGTAAACTGAAAGGCGTTCGAGAACTCCATGAGCCACAAGAAAAGTTGAATTGCTAAAACCTAAAGAAAAGGAACGAAACAAAGCTTGCTACAAAGTTTTATGTGTGGCTTATAAAGTACATTGGGTATTCGTGTAAAACGTTTGAAACTAACTTTATAAGGTCAACAGGAAATCAATGTGACACCTGTGATACACTGGGGATTAGTGGGTTAATATTTTGCTTATAGTTGCAAATGGCTACTTTATTGGCTGAAGCTAAAAACGAAAATAAAATTTTGACTCGAATGAGAATCAAACCCGGGACCCTTTGCACTTAAGTCTCAGGTTCTTCTCACTCTGCCACGCCGTCACTTGATAAGTTTGCGCGTCTTACGATGCGGCAAGTAGAAAACTTTAAGACGGTTTTTCTCCGTTATTTTTGGTCATTGCTCTCTCCCAGTGTGTAATATTAACTGTGTAAATGTGCACTACCACCTCGCAAAAACTGGCCCCGAAGTTCACTTACTAAAGTCTGCCTTCTCCTTGTTAGTGAGGACAAGGGAGTTGACAGCACGTCTTTGGGGAAGAGCTTGCAAGGCAAAATAAGATGGGTCATCTTCATCATCATTTGTAGCATTATCGTTATTGAGCAATCCTTCTTCTAGTTCACAAGTAATATATATAATATATATATAATATATGAAATTGATTTTTGTAAAGGGTAAAGTATAACATAATAATGGAACGGGTAGTATAGTGGGATTAGAGTTATAGTGTATTGTTTGTTACATGGAGACCATTACCCAAAAGATTTATGACATTTTATTTAGATGTGATAGATAGTAAAATAAAAGAAACTGAATAAAAATAATAAGAAGAATGCATAATGTAATTAATTAATATTTAGAATAAAAGAAATAATTATACATAGTTATAAGTTAAATGCATAAATATATTATGGTACTAAAGAAAGAAGCATATAATAACTACAAAAGCATGTAAATTGCTAATAGATAATTTGAACTTGTTATATTATACCATACATTAGTTATATATATTTTTTTGAGTTTATACTTAATGTTCTAACAACAGCTACTTAGAGACTTTATGTTAAAGCTTTGAACGGAACGAAGTGAATTTGAAATGGTGAAAGCCGAATGAATGATTGATTTTGAAAAAATAATTTTTGGTTTATAATTTTTTTTTATATATTTGAAAATGTTTTTGTTTGTTACAACTAGTTGGCACTTTATTTTTAAATTTTAAAATGTTTAAATTATAGCTTTTTGATATTATTGTTATGTATATTAATATAAATGTTGTTTTTTTTGTTTAGTTTTGAAAAATCCGTGTATTTGTCTACCAAAACAACATCAAATATTTTGTTTTTAACTTTTTTTTTTTTTTTTTTTTTTGCCAACAATACTTCAAATTACAAATGCACATATTAAAGTTAGCTCGGTGTTATGTTATAGCTTGTTGTGGGAGAGTTTATCTTTTAGTTAACACAACCTTGGCCTCATGTTATTCTTATTTTTAAATGCTTTAACTATTCTCTCACCTTCCACGTACAAAATATTCACAATAAAAAATATTATTTTAATTGGCCATTTTGTTCCATGTTAATAAAAAACTTTATGTACTAAGTAATAATTCACTTATTATATTATATAATACAAGGGTATGGTCCTTGTTCAGAGGCGGATCTAGAAGGGAAAAACGGAGGGGGGGGGGCAGCCAGACCCAGACTATGATAGGTACATGATGAGTTTATTATAAATATATAAATAAAAACTTAAAATTATTTTTGTCGCTCAAAAAACTGGGGGCCTAGGGCCCCCGGCTCCGGCCTAGATCCGCTACTGTCCTTGTTCCATTAAAGTAAGAACGGGACTCTCGTGTAACTTCTGCAATTTTTGTGCAGATGGTACTACTGCTCTACCAAATATCGTCTGCGCGTGTGTATTCAGTGTGAGTACATGGGTGTAGTGAAATAATCTTCTGCTTCATCTACCTTTAAGGTAGAGATTTGGTATGCGCTGTAAATATATATATATATATATATATATATATATATTGTTTAATTTATTGTGTGGGAGGGTGACTGCTCATGTGCTTCTGCTTATAATTGAAATGAATAAGCATAGTGTTCATAACTGTGAGGATTCCAGATAAACACGTGCAAATTTCCAATACATATATTTCTTTTGTGCCTTTCATGTCTCCCTGAAGTCCAACTTTTTGTAAATGTAGTCCACTTTTATGGGTAATTGTACATACTCTTTTGCAAACAAACAAACAAAAAGTAACTGAAATTTTTCTCGAAGATATCGATTGGCCCGCATTATGGCTGTTCACTGGGTGACACTAGCTCGCTACTAGGCGACACTTTTGTCGCCTAGTTATATCTTATTTTATGCACTGTGGTACCGTTTTCGAATTTTGACGATTTTTGGTTCTATTGTTTAATTTTGGTTTGAGTTACATCAAAGTTGTCGTAGAGAATTGAAATTTGGTATATGTATGTTTTGATGAGTTATAATCCCAAGGGATGATGTTCGTAATTATTTTGGAATATTTCACAACGTTTCCGAGATACACGTTTCTTGGTTATGACTGGCATCTAGAAATCCCTATTGCACATTCGTACCTGCAAAAATTCCTCATATTTTGACTTAAAACATCGAAGAGAGGGTGGTTTAGCTATCTGGATGGACTGCTAAGAGTTAAAAGGGGTGAGAAACAGCTATTGCATGGTTGAAGAGGGTACGCTTCATGCAGAATTCCCATTATGATTATTACTATTTGCAAATACATTAAATGTATTGGAGAAACGTGAGCGTTTTTGAGCATGAATTTAATGACTACGTAACACATTTGGGACCCTTAGCAGCACTGCTAATGGAACAACTTTAACCCTTTCCGGACGTGAAAAATTTTAATAAATATTTTGCACTGTACTATAGTAAACAATGTTCTAGTAAAGACCAAAAAAGTTTAAATTTTTTTCCTGGCCCCTTGCAAGAAATGGGACCCTCACGATCGTGCGGGTTCGGCCCAATCAGTAATGTACAAAAGTAAGTGACCCGCACGATCGTGAGGGCTAGGCCTTAACGAATCAATTACAAAACTGGTAGAAATTGGCTGATAAAACAAGTCGGTTAAAATATATAATCAACGATTGAAGGGAAATGCTTTTATTTGACATTTCCAAAGCCTGTTCTTTTGTTACAGAAATTACTTTTTATGGAAGCTACTAAAAATTTCTTTTTTGACAGACATTACATTACATTTATCACATCGTAATTTTGATCTATTACTGCATCCATCTATATCACACATTCGTGGTGATGCGAATGTCGTTGAATTCAGGTTGATGGTCTTATCACAAGACATTTTATTGGGTGCGCTGAACAACATGGTCTTCTTTGCTTGAGTTGGTTGTTCATTGTCTTTGTCGATGTCTTATCTAAAATGTTTCTTTATTTGGTGTCTATTAAACAACGACAATAAAAACACTGGCTCTCAAAAAACAGACTAATTTAAATTAGAAATGGTGCAAGAACTTTACCTGAATTCTAGTTGTATCCAGCGGACCTGGGATCAGTATCGCCATTTCAGATTTGGCTTTGGGGGGGGAGGGGAAGGCCCCTTAATATAAGTAAAATTTCGCGTTTTTTACTGACTTACTACTATTTTATTGATAAAATCTATATAAATCTCAAACTCATGGGGGGGGGGGCAAATGCCCCTCCTAAATGACGCCCCTGCCTGGGATATCTTTTGCTTGAAACTTCACCTTCGTTCAAGTGCGATTTTTTCTTGGCGCTTTCTTCGTAGGTATCGTGTTACGATTTTTTTTGGACTATGGCAGGGTTCCTGACAGGTCTAATTTTTGGTTACATCATTCCTAGCACCTGCTTGTTCATTGGCCTCTGCCTTAGCACCACTTTCAGCACTAGAATTACCAATCCACTGTTGGTGTATGACAAATGTAAGACTGGGTGTCGGTCTTCGTCATCGCTGAAGTCACTTATTTCAGAGTTATCGCCACGTAACTGGAATAATATCTACATCAATAACCAATTTCTTACGGAAATGGGCCATTATCTCTAGTAATTATTGAACAGAGCAGAAACTATTGAATAGAAGAACAAAGCACTTACACAGCACTTTTGGGAGAGTTTAGACCTAACCCGCACGATTGTGATGGTGCACAATTTTTAACCTGTAAGTTGTTCAGATTAACATAAAGTATAGTATTTGTTAGTTACTGTCACCACTATATTTAAAGCCAAAATAAAGATAACATGACAGTAAAAAAATGTTTTTAATAAATTTTCTTTGTTTAACCTCCCACCAAACTTCAACCGCAAACGAAACATGTACACACGCTCGTATGGGATTGACGCATTTGTACGATTTATGTAACCCGCAAAATTGTAGCGAGCCGTCCCAGGCCGATGAAATAAAATACAACTTCAAAATATATAATTATAGTGATTGGAGTTGGTACTTGTGCGAGTACGTCCCGAAAAGGTTAATACATCCACCAAAAAACGAGAGAATGTAGTGCAAAGCTACATCATAGTGTATTATTTTTATAGAAATGAAACTGTAGTATCTTTTAGTAGGAGAGAATGGAGAATATGTTATGATTCTAGGAATACAATTCTTCGTTACAAATATAAATAACTTCGAATGATGTACAGAATTTGCATAATGTTTGATGGTTTTACTAGCTGCATAACCAATCCATGTAGGGCTGTGGTTACTCACCTGTTTAAAAATCCCTGTTACCCCTGCCATACGTGGAAGCGAATTAAACTGATGTAAATTTTCTTTCGCTATTTGAACTCTTTACTTCAAAACAAAATACTACGTTACCCCATATACGGCTGCGATAACACGTTGTTTTAAAGAAAGGTGCCGTTTTCTAAACGAAAGCACACATTCGCGGCTGAACTCACCAACCATTTATTTCAGAAATTTAAAACTTGGGAGTGATATTAGGTAAATGTGTATTATGTTTTAATCATAAAATTTCTAACGATCGAAATAGATGTTAGGGTGAGAGCGGGAGTGTAGAATTCCCATAATTTGAGTTGATGCTTTGTTAAGATTAGCGACAGACATTTCACTTCTGTAGACTGAAATTATGGAATTTCCCTTTCCTGCAAGAACATAAATTAAAATTATTCGAGGGCAAGTCAAAAATTACCTACACCTTTGTCATAACTTTTCTTACATTGCGCACTTTGTCTTCTGTCCTCGCATATTTTATTGTTATACTATTGTGGTAATGCTGTGAAAGTGTGATTCCTCCATTTTTCTTCCTTCTGTTGTAGATATATCATGGCTGCTCCATTAGAAGTTTTCACCAAAGAGGAACAACGAGCAGTGATCCGATTCCTCTGGTCGGAGGGTGTCAAATGGTCAGACATTAATCGCAGACTATCATCGCAATATCGCAATATGAGCGAAGTGCACTATCATGTAGAACTGTGCTTTTCTGGCTCAAGAAGTTTTAAAATGGTCGAACAAGTGTAACGCGTGAAGAGGGAGCAGGACGGCCATCAACCTCCACTACAGATGACAACATTGAGCAAGCTCGAGAGATGGTTCTGGCGAATAAGCGAATCACTATCGATAAGGTAGCAGCTGCTTTGAACATCAGTCATGGCTCTGCCCATGAAATCATCCACGACGAGCTCGGTTTTCATGAAGTCTGTGCACGGTGGGTTCCAAGAAAGCTTACTGCAGAACACAAGCTCACTCGTGTTAGGGTCTGTCAACGCTTACTCACTCGCTTCAACAACGAAGGTGATGCATTTTTAAGCAGAATAGTCACCGGCGATGAAACATGGGTTCATCACTATAAGCCAGAATCAAAGCGTCAGTATGTGCAGTGGAAACATCCTGGATCTCCGACGAAAAAAAAAAATTCAAGACTGAGCTATCCGCAGGAAGGGTTATGTTAATGTTTTGGGACTCATAGGGGCTCATAATGGCAGAGTTCATGGAAAAGGGAAAGAAGATCAACAGTGCGTGGAATGTTGGAAAAGAACCTGAAGCCGAAAATTCGCAACAAACGCCGAGATTTGTTGTCGAAGAAAGTTTTGTAGTTGCATGACAAAGCACGGCCACACACGGCTCATCACATATTGAAACCATCAACAAGCTGAAAGTTGAGTTATTGGAACACCCTCCCTACAGCTCAGAGCTAGCTCTATTTGACTTTCACTTGTTTGGGCCACTCAAGGATGCTTTGCGTGGTCGCCGATTTGCCTCAGATTTAGACGTGCAAAATGCGGTGCAAAAGTGGCTTCGCGATCAACCGAAAACCTTTTATTTGGAAGGAATACGTAAGCTCGTTGACCGTTGGGCCAAGTGCATTGATAAGGAGGGAGATTACGTAGAAAAATGATGTGCATAATATACTGTAGCTTCATGTAAATAAACTATAGAATGAAAAGTGTAGATAATTTTTGACTTGCCCTCGTATATTAGGGTTATTTTATAAGTACACTGCCATACATTTTTGATTATTTCCTCTGTTATTTAGCTATTTTTCTACATACTTACCATGTTTGTTTAAACATTTATCATAGTATTCGACAAGTTTTTGTATGCCCACATCGTACAAATCACACGCCTGTGACTGAAGTTACTCTTCAACCGTTATTCTCACTGTGGCTATTGGCTATGTTTGTTGTTTCTGTCGAAATGTGCACCCGCGATTCTCCCACCTTGCTGTTGGCATGACGCGACATTAGCTGCAGTGGGCTGTTGAAATGTATCGTCAAATTGAATATCCCGCCAAGTGTGAAATAAGATCGATTTTTGACAGTAAGGAACGTGTCAACAGTGAGAAAAGAGATCAACTGTTGGACTATATTAGCATGGGTTGGACGAAGTATAGGTGTTCCACATGACTCGACCATCTAAGCGGCAATCAATGGAATGATGACACACAACATATCCACTTTAAAGTGAAAGTCAATGAATATCTACACGTAACGTATGGCTACTTTATTCTGAGATCGCTATGGTGTCCAGTTAGTTGAGTTTTTGCCACGAAGAACAATCATCAACTCCGCTGCGAACTGCGTGACCTTGAGAAAGCTTCTACGTGCTATACATCTCAAGCGCCGTGGTCTACTGCTATCTCGTGGTTTGTAGCTGCATGATAATGCACGTTCTCATTTTGTTGCTCAAACTCAAGAATTACTGGTTGGGAGCTACTGGACCACCCATGCCCGGACCATGCGCCGGGCGATTATCATCTGTTCCTCTACCTGAAGCAGTTTCTTGCCGATCAGCGGTTTGACACCGATGAAGACGTGAAAACAATAGTTGAAGATTGGGTTAGGTCACAGGCGAATGATTTCAATGATGTGGGCATACAAAAACTTGTCGAACGCTATAATACATGTTTAAACAAACATGGTAACTACGTAGAAAAGTTGCTTAATGTGTACACAGGAAATACCAAAAAAAAAAAAATGTATGGCACTATCTTCACTAGGTTTGTTTCTATTGAGAATGGGACTATACTTAAAAATACCTTATATATATTTGGTCTAGGAATTAATTCGTGCGGTTGGTACGCACACATTGAAGCTGTAGTACAAACACAACATACATAAATACCTTAAGAAAAATATTGTCCATCGCTAGCCACCACTTTCGCCCATCTGTCAGGCAATGTACGGATTCCGTGGCGAAAGAAGTCCTCATCCTTGGAAGCGATCCAGTCAGAGACCCATGTTTCGATATCTTCTGAAGAAGTAAACCGCTGTCCAATCAAATCGTTGTTCATGCAATCGAACAAGTAGTAGTCCGAATGAGCAACGTCTGGTGAATACGGCGGGTGGGGTAAAACTTCCCATTCGACATTTTCTAAATAGGTTTTGACCGGTTTTGCGACATGTGGGCGAGCGTTATCATGTTGAACAATAAGTTTATCATGTCTGTTCTCCCATTCTGGTCGTGTTCTGGCCAGAGCTTGCTTCAAACGCATTAATTGTCGTCGATAACGTTCTCCATTTATAGTTTCACCCGGTTGCAGCAGCTCATAGTACACCACACCTTTCATATCCCACCATATGCACAGCATAACCTTTGCACAGTGAATATCTCGTTTTGGTTGTGATGGACCTGGTTCACCTGGTTTCACCCAGGCCTTTTTTCGTTTAGGGTTCTCGTAATGGATCCACTTCTCATCACCCGTAATAATTCGATGCAGAAACCCCTTTCTGCTCTGTCGTTGAAGCAGCAATTCGCAAATGGTTTTTCGTCTTTCAACGTCTCTGTCTTTCAATTCATGTGGAACCCAATGTGACATCTTTTGAATCATTCCCATGGCTTTCAAGCGTTTGGAGACTGTTGTTTGATCAACGCCTAATGCTGCTGCAAGTTGTTCCTGCGTTTGACACGAATCCTGCTCGAGCAATGCTGTCAATTCTTCGTCTTGAAATTTTTTTGGCTGTCCAGCTCGCTCTTGGTCTGCCAAGCCGAAATCACCACTTCTAAACCGTGCAAACCACTTCTGACACGTTCGCTCAGCTAGAGCATGGTCACAATACACTTCCACCAAAATACGATGACTTTCAGTCGCACTTTTCTGCATGTTAAAGTAATGCAGCAGGACACCCCGCAAAAACACTTTATCAGGCACAAATTGCGCCATGTTCACTTAACTACAAACTGGTGTTGTTGACGCTTTAATCCACTGCCCTATACTACGAACGATACGCGATGACAGGGTTTTGCAACACATGTGTGGATACACGGAACTGTGGGACGCTCCGTTCGTTGCGCCATCTCTTGTCCACCCGCACGAATTAATTCCTAGACCAAATATATATATATATATATATATATATATATATATATATATATATATATATATATATAAATATATATAAACTTGCAACTTAAGGATAAATAAGGCCAAGTTGAGAGAGTTAAAGGTAGATTTATTATGCTCGACTCTTTTAGCGAGTATTAATCCACTCAACCCAACACAAATTACAACATTTGTCTATCTATCTACAATTTTTCGTACAAAAATATTCTTTGTACTGTGAAATTATTCATTATTTATTTCAAAGGAACTTTTGTAAAGCATTAATAACAATAACATTGTACGGTTGGCCAGCAACCACAACTCCAGCACTAAAATTACAAATATAATTATACATTAATAAATTACTGTAATAAACAACGACAGCAACAAAATGAATGAATAAGCAACAAAACTTTCTTCTCTTAACGTAATCACTTAACATAAAATATATTTACCATTTGTTGGTTTCACATTTCAATTCTTAATTTACAAACAAATGAATCAAAGTACATATATACATATGAGAAATAAACAGAAAACATATATTAGCACAAATTATCTGTAAGTGTAGATTCAATAAAATTGGAAGACTGATACAGCTTTTAAATACGTCATTAGAATCAGAATTATAGTTTTTCTCACTGGGCAGACAAACCAGATTCTGAGGGCATAACCATTAAATACGTAATTTTATTTCTATCAAACTTACGGTTATAAGCGGAGTTAGGAATTGTCTGCTGGGGAAGTGGGGGAGGAGCATACCTTTTGGTCGGTCTCGGACCTGTTGAATACTTCCTAGACAGGTCTTGGTAGGTGGCATTTTTATTTTTTGTCAAAAAGTTGGGGGGCAATGCTCCCATAGCTCCGCCCATGCTTACAGAGAAACATTATAAAGTTACTAAGCTTCTCGCTTTTCCGTTTTAAGTTAGCTAACAAAGCCCGAGTGGTAGTACTATAATATGTAAGTAACTTCATCCTAATTTCTAAAATTTATGCTATATTTGCAATGTTCCTACCTCTTATAGTTTACGTACAGGGTGGCTCAAAAGTAGGTATACGGTCCCGTACTGATATGTTCACTGTATTTCATATCATTTCTTATTGTTATCAAACAGGTAGACTTAGCTCCTTTATTATTTGTTCTTAATGTCTTTTTACTTATATCTTAAGCCCGAAACAGCAGAAGCAAATAAACCCATAAGCTAGAATATTATACTTGATCAATGCAGAGATGTATACCTACTTTTGGGGCACCCATGAAATTTTATTCCAATTTATAAGTAAATCTTTTTAAGTTTAAAAGCGAAAACTTATCAATCGAAACATGAACATCTCTCATGCATAGTCTATAGATCAAGTTCGTTTGTCCCAACGCAGTCGTATTGTAAAATAGTTTATTTTATTTGCTTCTTTAAAGATTTATTATGTGCTTTAGTCAAATACATCAGAGGCTTTAAACGAATCTGATCAGTATTTTCTCTTGCAATAACTGCTAGACCCATTCAGGCTTCTTAATGTGTACACTCACTACCAAAACCTTGAAATTTCTCTTTTTTTAAATAATTCCCAAACAAATAGACCAATTTGAAAAGAGTTTATGGTTACTTACAGAAAATTACGTTTTCTCTAAACGAAAGAAAATTACTCAAATTGGTACATCTGTTCCGAATTTATTGACAAAATATGTATGGACTAGGTATGTGCTTTAGCTGAAATACTACAATTTACCTATAAAATTTGTCGTTATGGAATATCCTCCACAGATACAATTATAAAAAATGTTTCGAATATATGGGAAAATACATTAGAAGAACATAAGAGTAAAAATACTAGTGACCTTGAAAAATAGAACTTTATGTTAGATTGACAACACTGTTAATCTAATGGTATTGCAGAAAGCGCTGAAGAATTTCCTTCTATCGATATTTCTAACGTGCAAAATTTCAGTGTTTTTCTTATCTATTACTTTAAAAGTTACAAGGTGTATCCAGATAAATGATCCATCCATCATATCAATACGGAAAATCCCATACGAAATATTTCCGATGCTCTGAATTAAAATATTCTACACCACTTCCTCCGAAATCACTACTAGGGTTAGGATTTTTAAGTGCGTACCTTTTTCTGTTGGAGAAAAAAAAGGGCTCTCCGAAGGTACCTAATGTGTCAAATGCTTCTAGATGGAAATACTTTTCCAGCACATTTTGCCCTTTTTAGGGCCTTTATCTCCTTATCCTCTTAATCTGTCCCTAATTTCCTTTCCCTCCCCCTTTCTCTTTCCAATGCTACTTCATAAAATTTTGTTCCAATTATTGTGACCTAAACTTGTATTTAATTTCAGCTAATTTATTTTGTTACCTAGCTTATAACACAATAGAAGCAGCAACCTCTTATATACAAGAATCGCTATTTTCACTTTCAATTTGTTTATATTATGTACAATTGCTCCTGGCTTAAAGCGAGTTTTTATTTGTATTAAACTGTAATGTAATCTATATTCATCTACTGATATTGTTCGTAAATTTACACCTTCGCAATTTAGGAAAGCATCTCGCCATAGCACAATCCAGTTATTTCGCCCTTGTGCAGTAATTTAAGGAGGAATTCATTAAAGCTGATTGAATTGTAATACGATGCACTGTCTACGACTCAAAAATCACTTCTGAAGGGAGAAAAATCCCCCGAGACGGATCCAACACACATTTCAGCTCAATACATCGAAAGAACAAGTCCAAGAAAGAAAGAAACAGAAATCTAAATTTCTTTGAAGTGGTGGTGTAAATGGAGTTTATCGTGCATTTCAGCATAGAGACTATATGAGACATGGACCTACAGTTTAAAGTGCAATCCGAACGCTCGGAATGAGTTCAAGTCGAAATGAAAATGAAATGAAATCTTTTATGTCCCACAGTTATGCCGGTTAGGCTAAAAGAGACGGTGATGATGCGAAATGAATGAAATGGCGCAATGAAGAAAGTGGAAGGAAACGGGAGAACCCCAAGAAAACCCATGCACACGGTGTTTGTTCACCACAAAGTTCATCTGACACGAGCTGGGATCGAACCAAGACCCCATGCACCAGAGATGAACGCTCCACCACTACGCCACCACGGCACCCTGTGTTCAAGTTGAATTTGCTAGATTTAGAGCTGTCATTTTTACTTAATATGAAGTTTGTCCCACAATATTTATGTGGGTATAAGAAGCAGCTTTAGCATCTACGAAGACATTTTACCTCTAAATAGAATGGGTTACATTTAACACCTTAGAGCTGCTTTCTCTTGTCAAATGCACCAGCTATATAGAGTTTTCCTTTCTGAGATGACAAATAATATAGGTACGTAGCCCACTCATTATATAGATAATACATAATGAGATCATTGAAACAAAATTTTAATTTAACGTCCCACAGTTATGCTCTTTAGGCTATAGGGGACGGGTGATTAATGATAATGAGTGATTGTAGAATTATTTTTTTGTGCTCTCTCGCTGGGGATCGAACCCAGGACTACGTGCACCACAAGTGCACGCGCTAGATTCTAGACTACTGGGGAAGACTATAATGAAATGTATTATCTAATGGAAATGTACATAATTGTTTCTAAGTTGTTTAATGTAAAAATAGAAAAAAAAAAGAAAAGCACCATTTTTGCTATTTTTTCGCCTTTTTTAAAGAACTGTTTCCCTTCCTTTTTTCCTACGAAAATTTCCCGTAAATGCCCTAACTCTGGTCATTACTGTTTGCTTCATGCAGTCTTAAATACAGTGTTTTCTTATATATTGTGAAAGCTGTAAGTGAAAAACGAATCTGGTTTATACTATTTTTATAGATATATTTATAGGAACATCTTCTAAATGCTGGCCGTGATTCCATTCGTGTAGGAAGTTTCGAATATTCTGTATAACACATGCTATATTAATATTATTAATTCTTCATGGCAATAATGCTGGTTATTAATATTATACTTTTCTCGGCAACAATGGATATGTAATACAAGTGTTAAAATTACGTTTTTCCACAACTTTCAAGGAAATTATTAATAATTGGTGCTACTCTTTCAGGATTATTTAAGTGCACGTGGTGAGTACCTTCGACTTCATGAAACTCGAATCTAGAAGCGGACTTTTTAATCACATGCAAAGTCTCGTAATAATATTCTGGTTTTTCAAATCTCATTCCAGGTTGTGCCCGAATATTGAGCACTGCACAAGTTATCCGTGATGCTAATATCATATACATATCATGCGATAACAATGGAAACGCAGATACCTTCAGCCTTGGATCACGAGAAAAGTAATATTTGTCTTCAGTATCTGAACACTTCAACATTCCTCTTCGTAACAATATTTTGCAAGCTTCTCTACTAGGAGACTCAAAACTTCCTTTATACATGAGCTCGACAATTTCATCGTATGTATAAGCAGGCGCTTCTCCTTTCTGCAGTTTCTCAGATACACGAAGAAATTTGTCTTGCACAGTTCCAATGTTTTTCACAAATTTCGAGCATATCGACGGTGGTTTTACACAATCTATTTGAATTAATAATTCTACATACTGTGGAAAAAGCGACGAGTAGATAAACCCATAATTACTACCCATTGAATGTCCAAGTAAGCACACTTTTTCCCACTTGAAGATATCTTGAATCCTACGAATTACGTCAGCACCATGTCCCGTATAACCATGCCCAGGAGGAAAATGTGACGACATGCCATGCCCTGGGCAATCGATGGCCAGCAACCCTATGGAGGGCGAAAGGAGAGGCGCCAGCGTATCAAACGTAGCACAATTATCTTGCCAGCCGTGGATACCTAGCAGAGGCTGGACATCTGTTGGTCCCCACCACTTGGCTGAAATAAAATTATAAATATATATTGTAAAACTGCTTCATGCTTCATACAGGACAAATTAGAAATAGTTTCTTTGAAAACATTCCTGAGATCACTAACACAATCTACACAGGAAGGTCTATGTTATTGATAAATGTCATTTTCAAGAGCAGAGAAAACAAGGCTATTTTATTTGTATTAACGATAGCAACGAAGTAAACGACAATTTCAAATATCTTATATTTTGATAGTGATAACGAAAGGTCTGGATATTGTTTGATTAGGGAAACTTTGTTACCAAATTATTGTTTCTAAATTTATGTTTTGACAAATGATGTTAAGCGTCGAATTTCCGATGACTACTACCAGCACTGTCAAAGATTAGGTAAGAAAGACATTTAATGGGGTTAAGATGTACGGGAATTAACCACTTACTCAAATAATAATCTAGTTTGCTCTTTACAAATTTAAATTTCATTATGCAGTTTCTTGTCTCCTCGATCTGTATTTTAATTAGAGTTCCTTATTTTGATAAAATAAGCTTCACAGACAATTTTCGTTAGTTCCATATCTATCTATATTCACATTAGTTTCATATTTTGTACTCACCTGTTACTGAAACAGTTTAATAAAATGAGACATTCAGATTTCTTGTATATAATTAAATAACATAGTTTATTGTATAGTTAAGAACACTGCATGTGTTGTTTATGAAGAGCTTAAGTATTTAATACTGTAGCTTTGTGGTTATCAGCAAGTGTCCTACTCCTCCTGAACTCAGAACAACATAAAAGAAGCAAGTCTGTAACAAGTAGTGAAAAGACCATTGTTTTAAATATTTTCTATAACGAACATATTCACTTCTTCCGTAACTTCCAAATTTACGTGTGTGTTACTCACAAGTGTTAACTCGGTTAACGTCGAGAAAGTTTAGAAATAAGAATGGTATTACTTCGCGACGATTGTCACTTACAAAACTTCCATCGTCTTCTGATAAAGAAGTGTTTAGTTTGTTTTGAAAATGTTCAGTGAACTAAACTTTCATTTAGATTAACATTTGAATTTTCAAAAGAACAAGTTTTCAAAGAATTTTGATAATAAAATTCAGGGTGGATTGATTTAAATTAGTCTGATTTAAATTACGATTTTAATCAAGATTTAAATCACTTGATTTTTTAAATAAAAATCGTTGATTTAAATCAAATTCCGAAATGAATTAATTTAAAGTGAAAGTAAGTAAAATCCCGTTTCTCTTCTGTTATTTCGATTATGGAAGATAATCAACGTAATACAATGAGACTCAAATGTATGTAAGCACAGTATGAAAACGAGTATCATGTAGGGAACGATCAGGGAAAATCCCGTTTGAACGGGTTACCGGTGAACCCTGCTTTCTTCTCTTTGTAACACAGGGTTTTAAAATTTCTATTCCAACGGGGAAATCACCATGGACATTTAACATGAAAACTCTTTTGTGTCCACGTCTATTTGTTTGTTTCCAGATAATACGGGCGTATTTAGACGGGTCCGATCCCCTCTCCGAAACAAACAAAACAAAAAAAAAAAAAAAGATTTTAAAATTTTGGGCGAAATTTATGTACTAAATACAAAGAAGTTCCTCGGGATCGTAATACGACAAATTTTGGATGCGTTAAAATATCGAATAATACTTTTGATAAAGTGGATACTTGACCCCATTGCAGAACATGCCGCGATCTGCGATATGATCGCAGAAAATCTGCCGCGCCTGTGCAGGAAAAATTGTCAGAGGAAATAAAATAGCCAACAGAAAAGTATAAAAACGTGCTTGCTATGTATAGATGTCTTAAATGCACGGACAACTCGCATTTGAACTGTTTTTCACGTCACATAAAGCATATTTTTAACAATCATAAGTGTCTCTTCTTCTGGAACTGATCATCTTGATTTTTTAATTTTGGAATTCCTGCAGAAAATTCCTACAGGGAATTCGTGTTATTATTCAGTTCAAAATCTCTTATCGTCGCGAATTGTGTCGAGGAATTTGAAGCTTTAAAATATATAAAACGATAATTATGCATGTTCTGCTGTATGGTTGTGAAACATGGTCGCTTACGCTGAGGGAAGAACGCAGACTGAAAGTAATTGAGAATAAAATCCTGAAACGAATATTCGGAACCAAAAGGAACGGAAATGAGAAATGGCGAAAACTTCATGATGAGGAACTGCATAATTTATACCATTCACCAAACATTGTTAGGGTCATCAAATCTTGGAGGCTCAGGTGGGCAGGACATGTAGCGAGAATGGAAGAAAGTAAGAACGCTTTCAAAGTTTTAACTGCAAGTCCAATCGGAAAACGACCATTAGGAAGGCCTAGGCGCAGATGTGAGGACAATATTAAGTTGCATCTCGCAGAAATAGGAATACAAAGTAAAAACTGGATCCAGTTGACTAAGGATAGAAGTTAGTGAAGAGCTTTTGTGAATATGGCATTGAACCTCCGGGTTCCATAGATCATAGAGTGAGTTAGTTAATTTTAGGCGAAAGTTATGTACTTTATATGTATTTTGTGCCGCTAGCTAGTTCCAATTGTTTAAAAATATGCCCCTGCCAAATATCAGTAACTTTCGTGAAAAGAAAAGTGTCATGTTGATATACATTGCTGTACTTTTTCCTTAATGCTTAAGAAACATTGTTTGGGATTGAAATAGGTTAACGATTGGGAATTAATTCAAAATTAAAACCCAATACTTTCACGTAAATGACATAATTAACATTTAATACTAATACCTAATGCGTTTTCTTCAGTTTGCGACTTGTATTATACGAAGAAAAATATTTGATTTAAATAAAAAAATCGATTTAAATAAAAAAAATCAACAAAAATGATTTTTTTGAAAAAAAATCATGATTTTTTTCCACCCTGATAAAATTCGATTTGCTTTAACAAAAGGACAATCAAATGTAGAATGTTACATACTTCGTTTAACAGAAACGCTTTTCAGAAAAGCTTCCTCGTCGCTAATTGATCAGTATCTCGCATTTGACATGGGAAATCAGAGTTCCACCTCCTGATCAAAATACATGAGGCTTTGGTATCACATTGAACTGTAAGTCCATCTCTCACATATCCTCGATGTTGAGACACAGACTTTAACTTTAAACAAACAAAACACTCTTTTACGGCTAAATGTAAAAAGCTACGAGTACCTCGTAATTTGATGACAAATCAGCCATTGTCTTCGATGAGATGAACACTTGGATGAGGAAGGAAGATCTAAGTAAAATTTAGGATATGTTAAGGCGTGGAATACAATCGATGCTGTGTGGTTAATCGAGCAGGTGACACATAATGTCTTGTTCGCTGTTTTAATATGGTAGATAAGACGTGACAATACCTCAGCCTCCCATTTGGTAACAGCATTTAAACGGATCTCGGAGCGCCGGCTTCAAATCCCATAAACGCTGTCCCTTAGTACAGGAAACTAGTAAATTGAACTTATTTACTCTTTTAACTTGAAAATCAACTCCAACATTTTGCTGAAAATAATTTTACTTACAGCTGTCATTGTTGTTTTCAAGTGTTGTTCAATTTGAATGCAATGTTGCCAGATTCTATAGCATGTAGAAGAAATACTTTATTTTCACCCCATGCTTTCTAAGATTATCTTTACCGGTATTACGGACAGTATTATTATTTCTATGTGCTGACTCGTAAGTATTTCTTTCTATTAACAATGTTTTGATGCAAAATTTGATTTTGGAATATTTTCTGTTCATTTTCATAAGTTTCGAAAGCTCCGAAGCTGAAGTATCAATATTTCATGAATATCTTATTTGTTATTTGATCTTAGTTTTTTGATCTTTCAATCATCCCAACATACGTGTCATTACACTCACAAGACACCTTTGTCAACATACATATGATTACAAAATAATGGAAACACACATAGTTTGTAACATGTAAGATATATGAAGTGGCAACACCGAAGATGTGTGTGTGTGTGTGTGTGCATCATCTGGCTGTAGTTATTAGTGTATTAGGTGATCATCTGAAGTACATCAGATGGGCTAGAATGGAGGCGTATTGAAGTGGGCAAAGGCCAAATTGTCGGCACGGGATTAGTTTGTGTAGGTGTATCAAGGTGGTCAGTATATCGCGTGAACAGTATCCAAGGTGATAATGGCCTACAGAACTCATGGCAAAAGACATTGGTGAAGACTAATTGTGAACGAAAGGGAAGCCTCAATGACAGGGATCCCTGAACTTTGAGAATTGTTATCAAGAACCGCAGAGTGAAGGCGGAATTTAATCAGCATCTGGAACAGCCTATTATGATAATCACAGTCAGAAACGATTTACATAACCTGAACATACGCCGTCGGGTTGTAAGTCTCGAACAACTGATACTACTAACAACGCTTTAGCGCAAAGAAAATAGTCCCAAAAACATGCAAATGTACAACCGATGATTAAAAAAGCGTAATATAATCCAATTAGTCTTCTTTTAGGTTATTTCCAGCAAGCTATATTTAAGTATGGCAAACACCCACAGAAGCATATATTATTGCCAGTGATTATGTGAATATTTTAGGTGACCACGTGCTCCTATGGCCCAAATGTTCTTTCTGTCTGCTTACTCAATTTTCCAATATAACAATGGGTCAATTTACCCTTCTAACGTTGTTAAGGCATAGCTTTCTGAACAACAGGAAGGGCTACTAATAACACACCGGCCCACATAATCTCCCGACTTCAATTTTATTGAACACTAGTTCTGGAGATCAAAATCCAGACTAGATATCTTCTTGCATCTATCCTGGAATTGACGCAGACTGCATGAGGAATGCTACCATGTTCCTCTGAAAATCATTGATGGCTTATATGCCTCAATTCCACGACGAATAAGAGCGGGTCTGTAACGGTAGTCCCAAGCTGCATTAAGCAGTTGCACTTTCTTCAGGCATTTCCATTATTTTGGTAACTATTTGTATGTTTTTTGGTAAGATAATTACAATCTATCAATAATTCTTTGCGATTGATTGGTGGTTTCAAGGTCAGTTTCGAATTGTACTTCTGAAAGATCTCTTTTTAATCTGTAGATGTTTCGAAATTGCGGCTATCTATATATAGTATTTTTCATCATACCTCTTCCAATTTCTTTTAATGGAAGGTTGCCTAATTCAGAAGATTCTTCGAAATTTTACACACAATATCTTTCCTCAGCCTTCAATTAACGGCTGTTTTTTGACATTAATCAGGAAATAAATTGAATGCTAACTATTATCGAATGCTTATTTGTTTCTTTTATTCCCTCTCTCTTTTTATCGAATACAATACTGCTTATCAGAAGCTCGCAGATTGCAAAGAGTTTAAGCACGGATATTATACCAGCTTTTCATTTTCTCAATGATCTATTATCCGGAAAGATGTAAAGTTATAATCTAGTCATTGACCTTCCCGGTTGAACAAATGTAATCTATCTCTCGTGTGAAATCTTCGAAACTAGTTAATGCGGGGCTCTAGTGACATTAACCCTACAACTTGGAGAAATTTCAAAACATTTTTTTTTAATAAAGCAAAAATATCCTAAATTCAAATTAAGCCACAATCAACATCCACAAGAGAATAAAATACTTGTCATATCATATGCCAAGTCATGTCATATCATTAGGATCATATCATATGCCTAACAAAAACCCTTTCCCTAATAATGGTAAAGATAAGCTGAGAGGGCATGGGATGAAATAAATTAATTTCGAATAAATATAAACATGTAATAGCAAAATTATATATTACATATATACACAAACTACAGACAGGTTTGGTGAATTTTTGGCAAATACAAGGATCTGACAATATTAAATGTTTCAATTAAGATATCGCTTTATTTTTAAATTAGACAGTAAGTATGTACACAAAATGTTCAAGTTCTTAAATATATCTATAACTTAGAAGTTACCTAAGTACTATCTTTTGTCAGTATTAAGTTCGTCCAAGGCGAATCTGATTTACCACAAACTTGATGGGACTACTGCATGAAGACATTTGAAAAGGTAATTATACTATAACAACTTAAGGAACCAACTTGTCGCACGATTACGAATTCACTTGGGCTAATCTTCGTATACGTCTGTTATTTAGTAAATATGAAATATTCAATGGGAAAGTTTCTCAAGTAAATTTATTACATCACATGACATCCATTGTAATTGTATACAAGTATTTAAACAAAAGAGCTTCTTCTGATGCATATATATATATATATATACTGTAAGCACCTTGATATTATCACTCTTAAGTTTGCATTCTTCTTCTTCTTCTTATTATTATTATTATTATTATTTCAATTTTATAGAATTACACTGAAAATTGTATTTGCAAAGAATTCTACATAGGTATAACAAGAAGGAATATAGCCACTACGCTCAAAGAACATTGCAGAGACGTTAAAGAAGATGACCAGACAGTTTCACGCCTGTTACGATATCTTCATTCGTCCAAACACAAAATCATTTGTGTTACAGTACTACACAAAACGAATTTCTCCATTATTAAGAACATTTATGAATCATGTTTTATAAGGACAAAAATCTCACTCTGAATCTTGATAAAGGCAATTTGGACCAATAAATAAATAAATAAATAAATAAAATAATCAGGTGCCATCTGGAACATCAAATATGAAGTTTACGAGTGAAATGATACAATTTTATTTGAACACATAATTTACAATTTTAGTGCAACAGCATGCTAAAATTAACTTGCAACAACTTGGTAAATATTTAACTTATAGATTAAAAACGTTAATTTGTTACAGGAAAAAGAAATGGACGTTCATTTACACCAAATGATTTAATGTAAGTTTCATTTATTTTATAGAATCATAGGCAGAAGTAGAGAGAAATAATTGTCTAGGACCTCCAATTAGTGCCTTTTGTAAACCGTATATCCAGATTTCGTACCAGACCAAAGAATCAAAAAGAGGTTCCACCTAACGATCGAAGTTACTTACTAGGTTAGAAGAAAATTACTTAAGGAATATATCTTATGTGCAAGGCACAAGGAGTGAAAGATTTCATAATACTTCTTTTGTTACTACTCGCATGGAAGTAAACACTACAAGAAAGAGAATAAAGTCTGCCTATTTTGTGCAAATAAAGGACATGAGAAAGCTACTTGTAGTAACAAGATCAAGTTAAGAGTACGTATCCCTTGTGCAAGAAGCACAAAATTAGAACAGGAATGTACCAATTTATAAAATGTTGTATGAGCGCACCATCACAAGAATAGAGTTTTAAAGAAACCTAATTTTAGGACAAATCATGACAAGCTTACACAACATTAATGGTTAATCTTTTAAAAGAAGAAAAATTAAGAATTCAGATTAATGCAATGGGATACATGGCTGTAATGGACGAAGTGAAAGGACTAGTTGAGAAAAAGTGAATAAATATTACAGTAATTCAGCTGCCATGCACCAGTAATAAAAAGTTAACGAACATGAGAAATTATGAAACTATAACTGCAAAGTGCACAGAAAGAAACCTAAATAACCGTAATGTAGGTGAGAAACTAAAAGCTGCCATCGTTAAAAGAAATAAAAGGATAAAAACATTACACATAACAAATTTGGCAAAAATAAAACAATCTGCATAGAATTAAGGACAGGTATGGGAAATGTTAATTACTCAATTGTTATCGTCATTTCTGCATGGATATTCAACCATTTTTTAGATAATATTGAGAACTTCCGTCAAACATATAAAGAAAATATTTACTTTGTACAGACTCTAACACTAAATCCACATTAAGGAACAGTAAAGCAAGAGCTGACAGAGAAAAGAGTGGAGGACTTAACGAACAACGACTTAATAATAATCAACAAAGAAGGCAATCCACCTATTTTTAGAAATGGATAAGACGCTGAGTCAAACATACGTCAAACATGCAATATAAGACAATTTAAAACAAAACAGACTTAACAAACACAGAAATCTACAACAAAATTATCAGAAGAAATGAGCTGAACCAGAAAACGATACCGTAAAAAAGTAGAAACCTAGACCCTGGTATGAGCCCTATACAATAATTAGCAACAAAGTTAAAGTACCTATTACTCTAACATCATTAAAACACAAAGCATTATACTCAAAAAAACACAAAGCAATATACTCAAAACTGGAATGAGATTATCAAATATCTAGTGGAAACGTTACCAGAAAAAAAAAATGCCAAAGACACTTATAGAAGATAGTTTAGAAAAAGATAACCTAAAGTCATAAATCATACAAAATTACTTAAAAGTACAAAAAGAACCGGAAGAAATTAAGAGGAATATTATCATTTGATTTTTAATATTTTTTTTTTCAGTTTAGCGTTCCTTTCAACAGCGAGGCTATATGAGACGTGGACCTACAGCTTAACTTGAAATCCGAACCACATGAGCCTGTCGGGAATCGAACTTTGGTCTCCCATACCAATGACGAGTACGCTAACCGCTTAACCACGAAGAAGCTCAGGGAAAAATTTTCAAAACGAGTGTGGATAAATGGGTCCCATATCTAACTAAACTTTTTAACTTAAAAATATAAATAAAAATACTACCACCAAAAGGCGGAAACAGTCGAGATCAGACAACAAAAAGAACGATCACTCAAAAAGTTACAGGCTGATATGCCTTTTAAATGTAATCAGCAAATTATTCAAACGAACATTATTGGTAGAAAGAATACACAAGAAAAGAAATTTAATAAATGACAAATTACAATTTAGCTTTCGAAAGGAAAATTTACAGAAACAGCTATAAAAAGACTAATAGATGTAATTGAAATAGGAAAACAAAGGAAATATGAAGTTGTCACTTATGTAGATATTAGTGGTGCATTTGACAACTTATTGTGGACTACATTCTTTGAAGAATTAAAGAAACTGAAAGTAAGCAAGATCTTATACGAAACAATGCTGGACTACTCCAATGATAAACAAATAACGTTACACGCACCAGAAACGAGCAAAACAACTACAAGTACAAAGGGTTGCCCACAAGGATCACATGTAGATCCACAATGTGTGATATTATAATCCAAACTTGTTTAAATCAATTTAACAATTTACCAGAAATGATTGGAATGGGTACGTTATGCTTATGACTTGGCAATAATACTACCAGCACCTTACAGAAGAAAGATAGAGGAAAAAGGAAATGTTATTATAACAGAATTGGATAAATAATGTACAGAGAATAAACTCACACTATCAGCATATACAACAGAGTTAACAGTGTTTGGGCTGATATTACAGAGGGAACCAATAATAAGAAAATAGAAATCGTAAAGGAATTTAAATATCTTGGGGTTTGACTGGATAAATGTTTAAATTTAGGAAAGCATATCACTGAGGTAATGGAGAAAACACCAGCTGAAACCATTCAATTACTGACTAATGAAGAACCAATTTACTTTACAGATACTGCGCGAGTGTATCAAAACCTGGAAAAAGAATAAAGATAATGCAAATAACAGGAAAATATCCCAATTTTGACGACGAAGTAGATTAAGTAATAAAACTTAAATGGGAGAAAGAATAGAAAGACCTAGAGACTTGATTCCAGACCTAAAAAACAAGAGAGAGAATGGCATTACTAAATAATGAATTAATCGAATACCTCTCCGGTCATGGTCCATTTAAACAACGCTTAGAGAATTAACGGTAACGAATAATGACGATTGTATGTACGGAGAGTAACAAACCCCGAGCATGTATTTTGGAAACAAACATGCAAAATGAAGATAAATAAGAAGAAAATCAAAGTGATAAAGTACACAATAGCAGGACAGGAAGAGGTAAACGTACAGCTAGATAGAGAGAAAATCGAAGACTTTAATATGTTCCCCTATCTAGGAAGTCTAATACCCTCGGACGGAAGAAGTGATAAAGACGTAAGTTCCAGAATAGCGCAGGCTAAACAAGCTTTCAATAGGAAAAGAGGACTACTAACATCAAAAACTGTGTCGTTGGACGTTCGTAAACGATTTATTAAGATACTGATATGGAGCGTGGTGCTTTACGGATCAGAGACGTGGACATTGAGAAAAGCTGAAATATCCAAGCTGAAAGCATTTGAAATGTGGAGAATGCTGCGCATATCACGGACCGAAAGGAAAAGAAATGAAGACGTACTAAAGAAAGCCAATGAAGGACGATAGATCATGAAGATAATAATAAAAAGAAGAAACAGCATGCTTGGCCATCTTATTCGGCACTTCGATTGGATCACCGTGCTGATAGAGGGAAAAGCAAAAGGAAAACCAGGAAGAGCAAGACCAAAAATAGAATATCTAGATGTAGTTACGAAGAAGAGGCCTTATCAAAGTATAAAAGAGCTCTCCCAAGCGAGAGAAAAGTTTTAAAATTTCTATGTTCCCCACCAAACAATGATTGAGGTAAACAAGAAGAAGAAGATGTATGTCTTACAAATAAAATAAAGGAACCAAGACATGAACTATTATCATACGATATAAAGACAATAATAGGAAATGGAACAAATTTAGGAATACTGCAAACGTTAGCAAGGCATATTCTTAGAAATCTGTAGGATGAAAGAAAGAAGGAAAGAAGAAACATAGAAGAGAAGAAAAGAACAATATGTTGGCTCTATAAAGCTTATAAAATCTTCACTTTTTAGTATTAGCATTTTGGTGTAATGTGTTCAGGGATGGAAAATGAACCGGTTCTTGTGAAAACGCTCTGGACAGGTTCCTATCTTTAGCATGGGTTCTTGGTGCCTGAACCGGTTATTTTTCCATCCCTGGTTGTGTTGTTTTCACGTACGTAAGTTTTGAAAAGAGAAGAAGTCGATAATATTTTTTCAACAAACAAAAGGAATTCAATAGAACACTATAGCTCTGAGTTTTTTAAAGAGCAATCGTATTAATGAAATCTGGCTACCATCTCAAGACCATTTTTCATTTTATTTTATTATTTATTTTGTTAAAAATTTGTTCTCCAAAATGTAAATAGCTATTACTTAAACAACATTGAAAGTTTTGCGACTTCATAAATTGTATATCGGAAACTTTGTTTTCTAGTATTTTTTAAGTGCATGTTTTAGCTAAGGAATACGGATCAAACTTAACGTGTAGCGACGTCTTTGAAAGCTAAGTATACGTTTTCTGCGCTAACTAACGATTTGATATGTGGTAAAATTCGCATACTGTTCTTGATGAATATTTGAAACTGAATATATTTTTAGAAATTAGGATAGTTAACTATTTAGTCCATTTATAAGTGGTTGAGTTTCTGCCTGTTGGTTTTAGGGCGTTTTTTTTTTTTTTTTTTTTTTTTAATATATTTTTAGAAGCCACTGAATAAATGGTAGTAACGAAGCGGTACAGAGAAGGAAATTTACAGTGAAAAATTAACTTTGAATAGATTGAATCATAATTTACAACTTTAAACATTCTTAATACGAACTTTTCGAATACTTGGGAGTCTCATTTTTATTTTTAGAAGTCAATACATTAGTAGCATACTGATGTGGGAATACATAGGTACAAACTGATAGCGGTCAAGGTCTCAGAGGGGATCAAAATTATTTAAACAGAAGAAATTCTGAGGTACAGAGGTAGGCCTGCTTTTCTTAATAACAAGAAAGGTTTCAGAGTGGTTCTGTGAAAATTCAAAATAAACAAAATAAATCAATAAGTATATATAAAATGATATATAAAGAGCCCAATATTTTTGTTACCCGAGGTATCTGTATATACTTTTATTATAAGAAGAAGCGTTTTGTGGCTTTCGTTTTGGTACTTCTATATCATTACGACGGATGTCATGTGAAGTGATGAATTTAATAGAGAAGCTTTCTGTAAAAGCTACTGACGAAGATGAGAGTTCCCACTGAAAATTTCGGCAACTGCTAAATAACAGACGTATACCAAGATTAGTTCATATCAATATTTGTAATACTAAAGTGAGTCCTTTCTGCAACCTATCAAGTTAGATGTAAAGCGATTTATAATCATCTCACCATAATTTTAAGTTTAATCTACAACTGCATATTTCGTTTGTATCGTTGGTTGAAAAATATTTATTTTCTTACTTTCTACTTTAATTTGCAATGATTTTTTTTCTTTCTTCAGAAGAAACGTTTCTGACGTAAGTTAATTCATACTTTTCGAAGTTAAACACTGATCTTTTGATATACATACAACACAACTGGCAATGGCGCAAAAAAACTTTAAAAAAGATTTTAAGAAATAAACTAAATGAATGTTTCAGTTATACCAAAGATTTTTCATTTCAAGAGATGTTGGAGAAGGTGATAATGCTGGTAGTGTGTGTCTGTGTGTCTAGTGTGAATGGTTTTAGAAACTTTTAAACGATTTTATATTCTTTACAAATAATCAAAACTGTAACAATTATATTAAGTAACCTGTAACATACTAATAGTTTTGTGTTATTTATACATATACTACACGTCACAATATGTATACCCAAACTTTTCTGAACATACAACATGATGTGTTCGATTACTTCCTGAACGAACTGTACTAAGCTTTAAAAAATATAGGTTATATTAATCCTCTCTATATAATATGTCCTCCTAAAATAAAAAGAAATTATCTATTAATAAATACTTCTTTTTGTAACTTTAAGTGCAACGAATGCTCGTTACTTTTTATCTCCCACACAGGTTAAAAACTCTCCATTAAAAAACCTGAACGAATTGTCTCTCTATAGATGACTACTAATTTCCGTTTAGTACTGCTATCTGTAGTTATCTGCTTTATCTTTTCTTGTCTTCTGAAAGTAAGCGTCGTACGTAGTACGGTCTATTCTGTTATTTATAGAACACTGTTCTTCAATATTAAATAGAAAACAACATCTAAATTACGTCGGAAACATGGAAGTAGGTACAGCTAATTAGTGTTCAGTTTTACAAGTAAAACAGACATACTGCTAGCACTATCAGTAAAGCAACACTAGGAAAATGAATGGGCAGCAACGGCAACTTGATCGAAAGATGCTTTATCAGGGTGTCTACTAAAATTCCAAAATGAAATTTCGTGACTTTTTCGTGACCTTTTCTTTGCCAAATCATAAAATTTCCTAACATTTTCAAGAGTGAATTTGGGTGCAAATTAGGCCAAATTTTCATCCATGCAACAGAAACGTACTTTGCTTGCAATTTGGTAGAGTCTAAAGCCGACCATAGACATTTTTGGTGGTAAATTTTGACGCTTTATAGAACAAAACTTTCCAATCTGTACTTACATTTGTACAGTTACAAAAAAATCGTGACCCAAAAGCTAAATTTCCTGACTTTTTCGTAACTTTCATGGCCGTGTTCTGATTTCGTGACTTTTTCGTGACATTCGTGATTTTCGTGACCGATAGACACCCTGTTTATGGTACTAGGAAAAATTGCTACATTCACACGATGAGGCACAGAAAGGAAGAGATGTTAGATTGCCTTTTGGCATATCGCAAAACATGCAGGTTCGACGTCTTGCAAAAGTTTATTTACTGTAGGGCCACTAACGTTAAGCAAACACTTTCACTATGTAACTGCAGCTCTTTGTTACTGTTACCAGGAAACAAGACTGGCGTACGTGAAACACCAAAAATTACAAGTCTGCTCTCCAATGATCTACACATCCTGCAAACATCGAACCGATCGGAAAACAACTTCCTAGCACGTAATTAGAACGTGTAACAATTTATATAATACAAGAAATTTAGAATCCATACTCATAATATTTCATACGACTCTAATATTGTTAGTAATTATACTAGCAACTTTTAGAAATGAGACACTGCTGGTTGATTATTGTCTCATTTCAGTGCTTTTAACAAAACTGAGTATTTTGGTCTTGGTTTGGGTGTGTGGATTAATAACTGCTGATATTTTCTCATTTGGGCAAGATATTGCGTTGTAATCTGTAATGTATGGCTTCCTCTCCATGAAAATCTCATATTTCATCATAAATCGCATGCTGAAATACAAAAGTTAGCATTAAATTGTCGAGATAAACGAATAATAAATTTTTGATACAACAAGTGAGTTTTATAGAGGAACATACCAACTGCTTGTTATTTTGATCTCTGTAATAAAGCTGCATGAATACTTGAGTTATATTACATTACACGTTGCATCAAGAGAAAGCTAAGTGATGTAATTTGATTTGACTTGGTATGGGGTACGTAACGGAGGAAGATGGTAAGAAACGAATTAAGAAATGACTTATGTAGTACTAGTGTTGGATTTTCACGCTTAATATTTAACATATTACCTCAGAACTTCAGGTAATTTATATTATTCCATATTAACAATAGTTCTTTTACATAAGTGAGATTAGAACAATGCAGATCAATTCAGATGACTGTTTTGAACACAAATAAACAAGTTCGATGCGCCCCTGCTACCTGCAGCGGTACTGTACAAATAATCTCTCCAAGTTTGCAAGGCTACTTACAGGTAGTCTTTGACCGTAAGGTCGCAGACATGATCTGTACAGAGGCCCGCAGCAGGCTAAGCAGAGTGGAGTTAGGGATCCTATGCTCCGTGGCAAGCAGAGGGATGGTTAAGTGACCAACAGAGCCCCGTAGCAGGCTAAGCCAGGAGATAGGATAGGCGTAGTCCCGTAGCAGACTAGAGGCTTTGGGTTAGGTTACTCCTAATGTTCCGTGGCAAACAGTAGGAGGAACACCAGAAAACTGGTACAGATTTGCCGTCGTCCATCCAATTTATAGAGGTCCTCGGGTGGTGGTGACGCTGCTGCTCCGTGGTCATCGTCTGCTCCGTAGGAGGAGTCAGAAGTCCGTCGTCTGCAGGTGATAGTGGTTACATCTGGTGTGTAGAATCCTCTTGCTAAACCATGTGGTGGTGTTTATAAACACTGGCGTGTAGAATTGTTGATACACAACACCACGTGAGACATTACAATATGAATTCATGTCCTAGTGATCCCACACCCAAGGGTTATTGAGGAAACATATACCCACGGACAGTACTCGCCAAGTGGACACCAGTAAAAGTAATGAATGCAAGTGTCAAGCTGCATATGTCTGACGGCTTGGCAAAAAAAACCTCATTGACGAGGATAACTCGGAGGGTCCATATCGTCGTTAATATAAACAATACGTAAATCTCGAAAAATCTACTTTAACATTCCATTATTATGCTCCGAAGCTAAGGGAGGCAGTGGAGATAATAATGAATTAAAGAAACGGTGGAATGAGGAAAGTGGAACGGAGTTTGCCCACAATAAAGCCCCCTTAGAACGAGCTGGGATAGAACCACGGATCTCACATACAATTGGTGAGTGTTCTATCACTGAACCACCGCGTCTTCCCGAACTATTCATTATTGCAGGAAAGTTTGGAAAAATGAAATGAAAGCTTTGAGTTTAACGTTCCACCATTATTCCCTTTAGGCGAAGGTAAAAATGATTAAAGCAAGCAAATGATGATGGAAGAACTGGTGGAAGGAGAAAGTGGGAGGAAACGGGAGTACTCCGAGAAAACCCACGGACACGATGCTGTCCATCACAAACATACTTGGCGGGGATCAAACCAGAGACCCCATGAACCAGAAGTAAGCTCTTTACCACGGAGCTACCGTGCCCCTCAGGAAAGCTTGGAGAGAGAAATATAAAAGAATAATCCACGTCCGGTAGTATCTCCTACAATGGAAATAACGATGCCAAACAGTTGTTTACAAAACTGGTTACCTAATCGAATACAAATGTTAGTGACAATACGATTTGAAATGAGTAATATGTCCAACTTGTTCACATGTGTCTGGAACAACCGTATGAGTTGGAAATACTGATCACTGCTTAATCTCTTCTTTTTATTATCATAATTTATAAGAATGACAAAAGCTACTGCTATACTCGTTATAATGGCTAAATTCAAGCAATCATCCTTCATTTTCAGGTTGCAGCATTCAACGAATATAAATATTAGGTGCTTGAATTAATTCTCGCTGTTGATGAACATAGGGCAGTAGTTGTGTTACTGCAGCACAGCGGACTATGACAGGATACATATTTGGAAGTGCTATCCTTGGGCTATCAGAGCATTATTTGGCCTTCGAGTGAAGTGAAAAGAACATTTGAAGGGTACGGGGAAAAAACAAGGAATGTCCATGTATGTGCTTTTTCGGGTGCTTTGTCCCATCTGTTGGTGACTCTTGGCACTCTTTGACTGTCTATGCCATGCATGCGTAGATGTAGAAATGTTCATGTAAAAAGTGGCAAAAGATATCATAACCCTATTGTTTGTACGCGGTTTTCAATATTAAAACGCTGTTTTCTCGAAAATGCAGTTTTGTGACATTCCTTGTTTTTTCCCCTTACCCTTCATTTGTTTTCAGTGTCTTGAACATGGCGAGCTTTGTGCATAAAAAACAACATTTGTGGGAAGCGCTACTCTCCTGCTTCCATCTTAAAAAATCTTCTGCAGAAACTTATCGGTTGCTAGTGGAGGCGTATGGAGAGCATGCTCTATCGAAAACAACGTGTAGAGAGTGGTTTCGACGATTCAAAAACAATGATTTTGACTTGACCAATAAAGTGCGTCGTGGTCAGCCGAAAAAGTTTGAAGATGGATACTTAGAGCCACTACTGGAAGAAGATTCATCTCAGACGTTTAAACAGTTGTCTCAAACTCTAAATGCTGATGAATCAAGTGTTAGTAGGCATTTAAAATCCATCGGAATGATCCAAACAGTGGGAAACTGGGTGCCACATGAATTGATGGAAAGACATATTGCGAAACGTTTAACCTTTTGTGAAGTGCTGCTTCAAAGACATAAACGGAAGTCGTTTTCGCATCGCATTGTAACCTACGACGAACAATGGATTCGTTACGACAATCCCAAGCGCAGAAAATCATGGGTGAGCCCCGTAGAACCATCAACATCAACGCCAAAACCGGACACTCATGGAATGAAAATCATGCTGTGCATTTGGTAGGATCAAGTCTTTGTGGTTAATTATGAGCTGCTTCCACTGGGTCAAACGATGAATGCTGATCGTTACCGAATACAATTACTGCATCTGAATCAAGCATTTCAAGAAAAACGACCGGAGTATGACTAGAGACACGACAAAGTGATTCTGCTCCATTACAATGCCAGAACACATGTTGCAAATGTAGTGAAAGAAACCTTAGAGGGATTGCGATGGGATGTTTTACCCCACCCGCTATATTCGCCCCTTCCGACTACCATTTGTTTCGATCCACGCAGCATAACCTTTCTGACCAACACTTTAAAACTGTCAAAGATATCCAAAATTGGCTCGATGGATGGATTGCCTCACAGAAGCCCGTAATTTCCTATGGCAGAATACATTTATTACCCGAAAAGTGGGAAAAGGTTGTAGCTGCGAGGGACAGTACTTCCAGTAGAAGATATTGTTCTGTTGTTGTGAAATGACAATTTATCATTGGTATATAAAACAGCGGGAATTAATTCAAGCACCCAATAAATAAATAAATAAATAAAATTAAGATGAGACATATAACAATCGATAGCTTTCCCTGAGTTGAGCAAAATGATAAGAATGTGTGGAAATCCTCATGCATAGTTTTCGAGAAAATCAAGAAAATAAATCTCTTTGTAAACCTAAAAGTTAATGCTGTACGATAATCACGCTACCTATTAACATGAATACTCATTTTCATGTCACTAGCAAGACGACAGTATATAGTATGGTTAATAATATCTTGCTCAAAATTACTCGTATGATTAAGTCTTAAACTTTAATTTTTGTTCAGCTACAACATTGCCTGAACATAAGACATACAGGGTGTAATAAGCCTCTCACCTCTCTGTTATTATTAAACCTCTCATAACAGGATGGATCCTGTTTCAGTCATGGGAAGCTTGTACTTAGGATTAATATATCAGACTTCGATTTTTAAGTGCAAGTTCGGCACGAGTAGTGAGTTAATCGAACAGTTGAATTTGCTTTGTTTAAAAAAATTCAAACCAAACTATCTAAAAATTTCTAATAATGAAAATAACTCTTATTATTTTGCAAGCAATAATAATTTCAACCTGTCTTCTAAGAAAAGAACTTTGTTACATCTTCTTCTCACAATCCATAAGAAAAAAAAAAAAAAAAATACACCTACTCAGTATTTAAAGAGATGACAAGGTCTCTAGTACATAAAGCTTATAAACATGAATGCAAAATTCTAACAAAATTTAATACATTAAAATAACATTCAGTAATCAAATTTAAACAAATAAATATGCCAATAATTAAACGTTGAATACAACTATTTAGACAAAATAAAACGAACAGATTGAATATAACTATTTAGACAAAATAAAACTGGAACAGAATAAACAGTCTGTTACAAGAGTGCTACAAATGTCACAATATTTTGGGAACAGATTCCTCACATCAAAATAATAATAATAATAATAATAATAATAATAATAATAATAATAATAATAATAATAATAATAATAAAAGGTCCATATGGACCTATGCTCAAAAATGGATAATTTCGGAGTTATAGGGTGCCAAAAACGCGAAACAAGTGAATTTTAAAAGTTCATAGCTCCACTACTATGGAACCTATCGTAGTCGGGTCAAGACATCACCGAGGAACTGGTATGTGAAATAACCAAATATCCATGTTTAAGAATGCTCCAGTACTTGCACACCAATTTTTAGAGAGGTAGGTGGAGAGCTATCAACTACCATCAAACAGCTTTTCTAAAACTAATTGTGCAAGTACCGGAGGTTCTGAAAGATGGATATTTGGATAGTTCACATACTAGCTCCTCAGTGATGTCTTGGCCCGAATAAAATCGTTTCTATAGTAGTGGAGTTCATTTTTTCACGTTTTGGGCACCCTATAACAACGAAACTATGCACTTCCACCAGAAGTCCATATTAACTCTTTTTTTCTTATTTTAATGTAAGAAATCTATTTCCGAAATATTGGGACAAATTTTTGTAATACTCTTGAAACATTTATAGGCAGATCACATCGAATTCAACAAAATGACATGCTTGAGAGTAAACTCTCATGTCTAGTTTTAGAGAAAATAGAAGGAAAATCTTTGTTTTTTGTGAGTATACATTTTGTTGCAAATATGATGCAGTTGATAGCTTCTCTGTCGCTGGAGTTCATTTATTTATTTACGTATATTATATGAAAAATATATGCTGTTAAGTAGCACATTCCATCTATTGCTTTTTGATTTCTCGCAACAGTAACACATATACTTCTAACAATGATCCAGATAATCCTAATAGTAACGTAGAAACTACTTGTCAATAAATCATAATAAAACTCACCTGCAATATGTCCCCATGGTACTTCTATCTTTACTTCCCGGACTTCCTTATTATCTTGAATTTGTGGCTTGCTTACTGTCAGATGTCGTACTGCTTTTGTGAAGGTCCCTCCACGTAGGAAGTTCTTACAAAGGCATATCGTTTGTAGTGGTGTGGTTCCTATCATTCTGTTCACTGCAATTAAAAACGGTAACGGATAAAAAAATTAAATAAATAAACAACTAAGTAATTTAAGCAAGAAAACAACTTCTGGGCTACAAAGAATACTATTTTCAAACTGAGTGTCGTAACATCTTGAAGTTATGAAATATATACTACAAGTTCTTATGAAGTTCTTTATTTACAAGCGTTTGCTAATACTGAGAATAAACGAAGATATTTCTCAAATTACATGGTCGCTTACTCTAAGGGAAGAACTAGAATGAAAGTATTTGAGAACAAGATCCTGAGACGAATATTCGGATCCAAGAGGAACGGGAATGGGGAATGTCGGAAACTTCATAACGAGGAACTACATAATTTATACCGTTTACGAAACATTGTTAGGGTCGACAAATCTAGGAGACTCAGGTGGGCAGATCAATGTGGTCAGGATGGAAGGAAGTAGGAACACTTTCTGGAAGTCCAATACGAAAACGAACATTAGGAAGAGCTAGGCGCAGATGGGAGGACAATATTAAGATGGATCTCGCAGAAATAGGAATACAAAGTAGAAACTGGGTCCAGTTGGCTAAGGATAGAAGTCAATGGAGAGCTTTTGTGAACGCGGCATTGAATCTCCGGGTTCCATACGCCATAGAGTTACTTAGTTACATGCAAACTAATGATATGGAAGAAGAAAGTCCTTCAGTTTTTACCCAAACGTGTGAGTTTCGTTTCATTTGAAAAAGTCAAATTTACAGATTTCAAAGCCAGATTTAGAAACTGGATTTTCCGAAGACGGACTAGCTACGAAGAGTCCTTTGCTTTCAATAATATTAAATATCTAAAAAAATAACTACTAAACTAAAATATGCAAAACTTTTCGTTGTTGATACATCATCGTATATAACAATAACTCTCAGAGTATTTGGTTGGTTGGTTGGATTGGGATATAGTGTCCCCTTCAGCACCGAGGCTACATGAGACGTGGAACTACAGCTAAACGTCATATCCGGACTACAAGAGCTCCAACTGGGAATCCAACATGGGTCTCCCCCACCGAAGATCCGTACGCTAACCATATAGCACTGACAGTATTTGTTACAAAAATTAAATAGTAGATATAGAATTAACCTCAATAGACGAATATAAGGATTTTTTAATTATCTGCATATTGATATTTAAAAGGGAAAATAATACTTTGCGACCAAAGTTTGCCAGAAGCTATTTTCGGTAAAGAATATTTAAATACACAATAAGGAATTTGTACTTACATACTTGTAAATATATTAAATTTCATTTATTAACAGCGTATATAGGATATATGGGAACCAGTGGGCGAAGTGACAAGTAAAATTTAACATCAAAAAATAACATTAGATGTAAAAACCGGTTATAAATACACCTAAATAAGTTAAAAAAATAGTCGTAAGCATTTCAATTAAGTTTGAAAAATGTTCAACTGAACGGAATCAGAGACAAATAAGACTAAATAATACTTTGGAGAAATAATGATAAGCACTCCACATTTTAGTAAATAAAAATCTGCCAAAAGATGTGGACCGGCATTTGAACCTAAATTACTTAAAAAATTAAAGCCTGTACGTTAACCACGAAGCTGCCAAATCACTAACGCTAACACCTGATTACCATAATTACCTAAATACGAATAGTTTCAACAGGCCCTCAAAACTCTTGATGTTGAATCCTCGATACTAGATCACCCAATATGGCTGGTGTTTCAACGTACTGAGTCGTATTCTATCCTTCCATATTCCGGAGTTCATTACATGGCGCGCTTGTAACGCAGTTTCATACTGCCTGGGGTTTACCTTCCAATGATATACACTTTTCAAATAACTTGTGAAATTAATTATATTTCCCGCCAGCATATCTCAAAGTCGAACAATTGGATTCCTCATTTGCTTCAGAAAGTTCATTAATTCTAAATATCCCCACCTCTACATTATCTTACTTATCCATCTAATATCAATGAATGCAACAAAGGAAAAATATTCACCGAAAAAAGAAACTATTTTTCCTTGTTTGGTTTTCGAACCACAGCCTCGCTGCTGAAAGGGACATTAAACTCCAAATCAACAACAACTTATGGCAGTATATACGCGCCTTAGCCCACTCGACCATTCAATCGATTGATGTCAACACTACGTGCATGTGTTCAATAAAGGAATCCGCCCCCGATTTCTGCCTAGCTAAGGACAGTTTATCGCCCATAAAAAAATTCCCACGGCACATTCCTCAAATTTCAGATCTTTCCCATACTCAACTCATTATAAGGTATCTTTATGCGGAGTTTCACATCTCTCTCTCATTGGGAAGTACTCGATCCCTATGATGAGTGAGTCAGTCAGTCAGTGAATCAGTGAACTTAAAAACTGCATATTTTAGGGATCCAGTACTGGGATATGATTGAAGCTAGGAATGTGAAATTCGGCATATGAACACATCTCTCGAATTTTTTTTTTTTTTTTTTTTTTTTTTTTTTTTTTTTAAACGCAGCTTCGAAATTGTCGATTTTGACCAAAACTCTTGTTCGTGTTCCGGCAGTGCAGGCCAGCTTTCCTTCCAGATGAATTTTCTTAGCGGATCTTGGTTGCCATGCACTGCCGTGCATGTTTATATCTGTGTGGGCTGTGGTTTAAAAGTGTTTAGTTTTGTTTAGTTAAATACCAAGGAAGAATATCCGCTGAAATTATGCAAAAAGCACGGATAATTGAATGTAAGAACGCGATGCTGAAAGTAAGGAAAATTAAGCGATATTTTCAAATGTAATGCAAGAATCAATGGTGTGAAATGTCATGAGGAAAAAGCAGTAACGAAGGGAACATTTTTCGAGTGTGCTCGATTGTCAGTGGAAAAGAAGCTATATTTTATTCCATAAGGAAGACACGATGAAATGAAATACTACGTGAAAGGAGTGCACAAAGTGATTATAGAAATATCGCACAGCTGTGCCAGACGCAAGGTATGCATTTCTATGGCATATTAGGTGTTTCTTCATTATCCTCGTTTATGCGTATACTCATCGTCGCTGACGCGTCTGTTCCATATGGACGCATTCCTCCCTACCAGTCGTGTCTTTACTCAGTTAGATAGCATTCGTACCGTTTAGTGACCACCTAGCACAAATTGGTTCATATTTTATACTTTTTCTTAAAATTATTCTGCATCCAATAATGTAATACCTACCTTAAGAAGCATGTTCTACAGATGTAAAAGTGAATTTCGTGCTAACAGAGGTTATTTCATGAATTTAAGTGTGCCTCCCTTAGGATAGTACTGTGAACGAAATATAACGTAACCTTATCTATCTACCATAAGTGGCGGCATTACTGCAATATGGCCAGACCACATGAAAAGAAAAGACAAGTAAATGTTAGCTTCTCCCCCAAAATACTAGGTTGTGATCTTAGGTCACTTGGTAGTGACTGCTGTTCGAAAAACAGTGTGAATGTATGACATAAAAAAACTAGTGCATAAATACAAACCATCTTGTGCTAGGTGCCCACTAAGCAGCACGAATACTATCTAACCGGGTCAGATAGGAGTGCAGCAGGGAGGGCCGAGCATCAGCGACGGGATATGTCCGCAGGGAGCATATAAACGATAGTGGAAAAACACATTTTATGTATTAAAATGCACGGCTTATGTGTTGCACAGCTTTGGGGGAGATACTAAATGCCATCCAAATAAGTACTAAAATGTACTAAATTCGATTAGATTAGATTAGGTTTGGTTAGACGGTCCGTTTCTTTTCTGCAGTTTCAATTCGTTTCTACATTTACGACAAACTGTCGCCTGACCATATGCTGTCACACAATTTCAACAACTGACACTGCTTAGAATAGAATAGAATATTTTTATTGTCGTTAAGTTTGTATACAGACAATACACAACGTCAAATGCAGTTTTACAACTATGTTTTTTAATCCCTATTTCAATATACTCTTATCTTCTTCAAATTCCTTAATATTATAATATGGTACAGTAATTAACCAACCATACAGTTTGCTTTTAAAATGAGTGAGCGGTAACTTTTGGATGTCTATTGGTACCCTATTCATAAATTTTGTACCCTGTATTGCATAGCCATTTTTAATTTTTGTTAGCCTGCTGTATGATACATCAACTTGTTTAGCATATCTTGTGTTGTATGAATGAATATCCTGTCTACGTTTAACATCTGACATGTTTTGTTTTACATAAACTTTATATATATATACAAATTTACAACAGTCATAATTTTCAACTTACAAAATAATGGTTTACAGTGTTCCCTGTATGATGCCCCACTGATTATTCTGATGACCTTTTTTTGTAGCAACAGAACCTCATTTATATAGTTACTACTCCCCCAAAACAATATTACATATTCTAAGGTACTCTGAAAAAAGGCAAAATAGGCTGATCTTATATAGTTTTTCGGTACAATATCTCTTAAATTTCGTATTAAACTTATTGTTCTTGAAAGTTTTACACATACATATTCTACAAGTGCCTTCCATGTTAACTGCCTGTCGAGAATAATGCCAAGAAATTTCACATTATTTGACATTTCCGGACATTCATTTAATGAAAATACTTGCTGGGTAGTCTTATCTTCATTGAGAAGAAATCCGTTTGCCTTGAACCATTCCTTAGTTTCTATAAAAGTTTTCTCATTCATTTGCATTAGATCTATAGAGTTAATACTAGTGTTTAGAAAGGTTGTGTCATCAGCATAGAGAAAGGATTTAGCTGAGATATTTAGTGGTAGATCATTTATCATTAATATAAACAATAGCGGCCCCAGTACAGAACCTTGGGGAACCCCATGTTTTATTTGAATACTATCAGATTTCATTCCATTAACACTAACAATCTGAGCACGACCTTCTAGGTATGTTTTAAAAAAGTTCAGACTCTTACCTTGAAAACTATAGCATTCCAATTTTCTTAACAATGTATAATGTTCTACACAGTCAAAAGCCTTACTTAGATCACAAAAGATAGCCAATGCAAAACCCTTGTTCTCAAATACTTCATGAATACATTTCACTAGATTGTCAATGGCATCTATCGTTGAGCTACCGCTTCTGAACCCAAACTGTGAATTATTAAGCATTGTGTGTTCATTTAGATAATGATATGCCTGTTCCTTCGCCACCGTTTCAATAATTTAACCCGATAAAACTCAAACACGATATGTGACAATCTTGTCATTTACGCACCATTTCAACCAGGGTGGATTGATTTAAATCAGTCTGATTTAAATCACTTGAATTTTTTTAAAATAAAAATCGTTGATTTAAATCGAATTCCGAAATAAATTAATTTAAAGTGGAAATAAGTAAAATCCCGTTTCTGTTCTGTTATTTCGATTATGGAAGTTAATAACCACAATACAATGAGACTCAAATGTACAGTATAGTATGAAAACAAGTATCATGCAAAGGATGATTAGGGAAAATCCCGTTTTGAACAGGTAACGGAGCAGTCCTGCTTTCTTCTTTTCGTAACATTGGGTTTGGGTTTTAAAATCGTTAACTATTCCAACGGGGAAATTACCATCGATATTTAAGACAAAAATTCTTTTTTTATGCGTGTCTGTTTGTTTGTTCCCAGATAATAGGGCGTATTTAGAGGGGTCCTATCCCGTCTCCATATATATATATATATATATATTTGTTCATTTTATAACTTTAGGCGAAATTTACGCATTTCATGCTGCAAGCTAGTTCTGTGTTTTTTAAAATAGGCCCCTGCCAAATATCAGTAACTTTTGTGAAAAAAGTGTCATTTTGATAAACGTTGCTGTACTTTTTCCTTAATGCTTAACCTTTTAAATTATATCACCTGGGATAGGGCAGAATCTTCATTATTCGATTAAAAAAGTACCAATAAGGCTTTTTACTTCGTTTTCTTCAAGACTGGAGGCATTTTAGAACATGTTACATATGCTTTCACGCCTTTCTGCGTTGAGGCATAGTGTGTGATGACGTCATAAATTTAAAAAGATATTATTTGTTATGCGTATTATTATTATTCTCTGGCGGGTTATATTTTGCATTCAGAAGACTGAAATTTTGCACACTCTTTCAGTACACCCCTTCATAATTTTCAGATCTTTGCGTGGAAACGGCGGTGTCCAGAGTGACAAAAATGTTTTTAAAAAAGGATATTTTTAACAAAAAAATAGCTTTTTTGTGATTTTCCCGCCTCAGGTGGAGACATATGAATGGTACCGTTTGAAAGGCTGTTCTATTCTGAAGAAAATGATGTACGTACTATGCTCCTATGATAAATAGGGATGCCTCAGAAAACTTATCTGAGATCCTGTTTAATACAGGAATCTGGGGAATATTTTTCGCGGGCTTACTTTTGCACTCACAAGATCGAAATTTTGCACATTTACTCAGTGCACCCCTCGGTAATTTTCAGATTTGTCAGATCTCTGCCTTAAAACGGGCGAAGGGTCCACAGAGGTAAAAATCTTTTTAAAAAGATACTTTTAACAGAAAATTCCTTTTATCGTGATTTACCCACCCCAGATACATGATGGAGACATTTGAAGGGCACCGTTTGAAAATTTGTTTTATTCTGAAGAGAATAATGCACAAATCATGATCCTAGAATAAATAGGGATGTTTGAGGAAATTTTTATATTACATCGGGTCATCTGCCGCATTGTCGGAATGTTCTTAGCTCATTATTAAACAGTTTCCTCACCCTCACCCTTACTACTCAAGATAGAAGCTTGAAATTTTGTACATCCCTTAGTATTTCCCAGTTGATTTTGAGATATGTGCGTTGACACAGGGGTAACCAGAGGGGATCAAAATTTTAAAAAATGCCGATTACTCTCAAAATTTCCCGCTTCAGGGACATGATAGGGAAATGTGAATGTTACCGTTTCAAAAGCTGTTCTATTCTAAAAGGAGTGATGTATGTACCATGATCCTAAGATAAATAGGGATGATGCTGTACCTGCTTGAATGAAAGTCTATAATCAACCTTTAAAAAGAGCCATAATTTAAAAGGGTTAAGAAACATTGTTTGGGACAGATATAGGTTAACGATTGTTGATAATTCAAAATTCAACCCCAATACTATTACTTAAATGGCATAAGTAGCATTTAATACTAATGCCTAATGCTTTTTCTTCAGTTTGCGACTTGTATTATACGAGGAGAGAGATTTGATTTAAATCAGAAAATCAACAAAAATGACTTAAAAAAAAAAAAAAAAAATCATGATTTTTTCCCACCCTGATTTCAACACTGCCTTTCCCATAAACCATAAAAATGTACCTCCGCCAAATAGTCCCTTCCGCCTCTACATATAATGCCGCTTTATCAGAAACAACTAACAACAACAAGTACTTCCTTAACTTCAATTACTCCCCTCACCTGACTTTCACTCAGTCTTCCTTACAAACCAAAACAAGTTCTCCAATTCGTCTGGTAAATTTTCTAAAATTGGACCGGCGATACAGCAGTTAACCCAAAGTGGCAATGCCTCCATTTGGCGGTCTTTAATTTTTGACCAGCTATTTCTGTTCATTAGCTGGTGGGGCTTAACGGAATAAATGCCGTTGTTTATAGACATATGTACGGTACACTTTACGCCGTCCTTAAGTTAATCTGTGTCAATCTATCTGTAGATGCGTGTTCTAAATGGGCTCACTCGAGCAGATGGTTGTACCAAATAGAACATTTAAGGTAAAACACAATGTGAAACATTTTTCGTGAAGGCATGAGTGTGTGAATAAAAGTGATTACTATCAGTGCACAGCATATTGAAATGAATTTTGAGTAATAATGAAAGTATTGTATGTGTAAGTGTATCCTTCCACTACTCTCGTTTATGCGTATACCTCTAGTCGCTAACGCGTTTGCTCCGTACGGAACCACCCCCTCGAAGCCGCTCGGGCCCCTTGCTACACTCCTGCTCTGACTCGATTAGATGGTATTTGTGATTTTTAGTTGCCACGTAGTACAAACTGGTTCGTATTTTATGCACTGTACTGGTTTGTTGGTCCGCATATTTTCAACGTATACCATGATTACTATAAATTACATTTTGGCGTTACTCGAAGAAACTTACTCGATTAGATGGTATTTGTGATTTTTAGTTGCCACGTAGTACAAACTGGTTCGTATTTTATGCACTGTACTGGTTTGTTGGTCCGCATATTTTCAACGTATACCATGATTACTATAAATTACATTTTGGCATTACTCGAAGAAACACTTCTACCAAATTCTGACACATACCTTACATTTTCAACATTGTATCTCTTTTAGCAGAGCACGTACAAAATGAGGAGCTCCATTACTAGCAGACTGACTTCAGGAGGGTTCAGTATAGCTAAATATAGTATGGACGTATGCCATAAGAACTATAGTCCATAAAATATGAACCAACTTGCGCTACGTGGCCACTAAAAAACACGAATGCTATCTAAGTAATAGCATAACCACAGCAGGTGGCACGAGCAGTAGCAAGGAGGTGCGTCCATAGGCAGCAGATGCATCAGTGACGGGGTATGCGTATAAACAGGATGGTGGAAGAGCACACTTACGCATACAATACTTCCACTCCACATGAACTCCCACCGGAATACAACTTAACAGATTAGCTACTGCGTGAATAAGAAATTAAGTGATGAGGAGCTACTCTCATGGAAGACTAGTAGTCATTACACATTATGCTACTAGGTTATCATAAAATAAGTATCGCTGTTCAGAGAACTCTGGAGACGTAACCACTCGACAGAATGCAACCAAACTTGGTAGGAACATATTTGGGAACGTGCAGAAGCGATTGGTTTAGGAAAACAAAATTAGTTCCAATTTACGCCACCAGACATAATTGTGGTGCTGTACAACGCCATGTAAGTGCAAAACGACACACTGCTGATGCTAAATGATAAGAAAGGCTGTAATTACCTCTCTAGGTGCTTACCACGCCTGTACATGTTTCAGTGATACGGACTTGAGTGCCACTATGTGCCCGAAGTGAATTGATGGTGATTCGATGTTTGCTTCCTTTTTCTTCCCACACTCTTTGCCTTAACGGGTCTCGAATTCGATTTCTCGATTTCTGATGAAGACACGTGAGTCGGATCCCATGTTAACCTCTAGGTCCCTTTCTTAGAACGTCATAATTATCTTATACGGTAATAGTCACCATGCGTCTTCCTTGCCCAGGGCCTTCACGTGAAAGACCTGCCTATGGGCAGAAACCCACATCATCATCATCATCATCGCACACAACATATCACTATACCACGGAGTTATTAATAGGAGTACAAATCAATGATAGGCGTCACACTGGGAGCATATTATGACCTTTCTTTCATTGAATATCAATACTATCCTTTGTCTTCCATACCACATTCACCGTACTTAACACTGAACAGAAACACAATAACTTCTGGACGCGAGATTTGACACTAATCCTCCCCTGGAATTCTAGAGGGAGCTTGCATTTTATGAGCACAAGAAAGACTAACATTTAACTTTGCTTAAGTAAGATACCCAAGAATTTTAAAGGGACGCTTCAGCTCAAAAGCCCCCTCCCTCATAAATCCGACACGGACCACGGAGTTCTAATAGCGTTGGTATTCAATGCCATGAGACCCACAGAAGAGGTAATTACAGTCTTTCTTATCATTTACCATCACTAGTGTCGTCTTTCTTCGATGCTACTTACTTGGTGTTGTACAGCGCCACAATTACCCCTGGTGGCGAAAATTGGAACTAATTTTATTTTCTACACCAATCTCTTCTGCATGTTCCCAAATGCACCCCTACCAAGTTTGGTTGCATTCTCTCAAGTGGTTATGTCTCCAGAGTTCTCTGAACAGCGATACTTATTTTATGATAACCTGGTACTTATACCTCAATACTTTCGTTAAAAGATTGACGCCTGCACGAAAATGTAGCAAGCCGCTAATGAATCGGTACTGGTGTAGTTTTAGCGCACCACATTAAGAAAGATCTACAGGTAAAATTTAATACTTTGTATGAAAAGATATATTTGTAAGGAACACATTTCTGCAGGCGACAGAAAGATTTACAAGTGCAGGATTACTGGTGTAAAATCATTACAAGTGCTTTACGATGAATAAGATAAGTGAGTGCATATGAAAGATGACTATTAGATATAATTTTCCACAGGGGGTGTATTTCTGCACAGTGTACAGAAGATGTATTTCATGTTTACAAGTGGAGTGTTACTAGTATGAAGGCATGACAAGTGCTACTGAAACTTGTATGTTTGCCAAAAAGCACTTCATTTCACCATTCTGTTACGCGTATACCCAGCATCACCGACGCACCTGTTCCGTTCCGATGCATCTCTGTGTTTCCGCGCGGGTCCATCAGTTTCAACCTGTTCTGACTCGGTTAGATACCATTCGTGCTTTTTAGTGTCCACTTAGCACAGGATGGTTTATGTTTTAACACTGTAGTTCTTACGCCATACATCTGGACGCTGTATTCATAAGCAAATCAGAAAAGAATTGTAATTTTTCAACAATTATTTCAGGGTCGCCCCCATGAATTTTATCTTTGCCAAGTGAGATACTTTCATGTCGTCCAGCGCAAAACTTTTAGGACAATAAGAAGAAAATTAGTGGGCTTGTGCATAGCCCGCTACCCCGGGTTGTCACCGGAACTGAAACAGTAACTACTACTACTACTACTACTGCTGGTGCTGCTACTGCTACTACTACTATTACTTATATCGAAAACAGAACCCAACCAATCCCTGCAGGGCTTCTAACCCGTTCCCGCTACTACTATTACTAAAAGCTTCCTTACCACAAGATGTACATCTTAAATCTTTATAACATGCGATTCCGATTCATTATGAACAAATATGAAACGTTAGAATCACTATGATTCGTAATCATCACTGGGGGGCGCGATGGCTGTCGTAGAGCGTTCACCTCCAGTGCTTGGGGTCCCCGGTTCGATCCCAGCTCGCGCCGTGTGGACTTTGTGGTGGACAAACACCGTGCTCGTGGGTTTTCTCGGGGTTCTCCCGTTTCCTCTCACTTTCTTCATTCCACCATTTCACTCATTTCTCATTATCACCGTCTTCTTCAGCCTAACTGTGGGACGTTAAACTTAAAGATTTCATTTCATTTTTTTCAATACCTCTCCTTAAGGCAAGTCTTTACTTCAGGCAAGGCAGTGACAATAAACAATTCATCTGAACCATTTCCCGCAATTATAGTTACGGTTCCCAAGAAAGGAAGACATGAAACAACGTGCCCTGCGGGGCTCTAACCCGCCTTCACTCGCTTACGCTCGTTTGGCAATACTACATACTCACAGGATATCACTGTCTTGCTCAAAGTAAAGAGTTACCACCTTATTACAGAGTCATTGTCTATTCAAATACCTTTTAAAAATTCTATTCACGATTTTTCACTACCAAGGTAATTCGGTAAAATGAATTTTTATATCTTACCTCTATACCAAGTTGCCTTTTTAAAAAGTAATGATCAACACAGTTTCAAACTTGTCCGAGTTTCATCATGTCTAAGTGCAGAAAATAATATTAAAAAATATAGTACAGCAACTGTGTTCTAGCGGTGCAGAAGTGCTGATTAAACGACCTTCAAGGAAATCTTCGGTCTAACACTTTTATCTTTTTATTTACGCAATTTTTTTTTTACCAGTCATTCTTCATCCGTAATTTAACGGTAGTGTTGCAAACCTCTTTACAAACACGGCACCAAGATAATATAACTTTATAATAGTTTTATATTAGCTATGTAAGTGCACATATCTTTCGTACCATATGACCTCTATCCAATATTCTATACGGCTCTTAAAGTGAAGTAATGGGACAACTTTATAAAGTTAAAATATTTTTACGAGTGAGACGGTGTTTCTAAAGAGATTGATTAAAATTTTTCTTTATGTAAGATCACGAGGAGCCGAACTGTGTGATCTAAATAATCGGTGTCCTGCTGTACTTTTTTTCTTTCTTCATTTTCGGTAGTGTTGCCAACACTCAACGAGAAAAGGCGGCTAATTTGAATACCTAAATCTGGCCAGAAATAGCAAAAATAAAAAAAAAAAAAGCAAACTTCCGTGATAAGACAAAGCTAAGTAAATTTGGTTTCTATAACATAAATTTAAAAGCAAAACTTTCCTAACAGAAATAAATATCATCTTCTTCAGGTTAAAGCGAAGTCTCTTTTGTTCAACTAATTGCAAAGATGTGACTAAATTGAGTTGAGTTGATTTTAGTTTAGCGTCCTTTCCAGCAGCGAGGCTATATGAAACTTGGACCTACTGATGAACGTGGAATACGCCTGCCGGGAATCGAACCCGGGTCTCCCACGCCAAAGGCGCGTATGCCATCTGCTTAGCCATGAGGGAACTCTAGCTGTGACTAAAAATTCGTAAGGAAAATAAATAACCCTTTTATATATATAACTAACTAACTAACTAACTCTATGGCCTATGGAACCCGGAGGTTCAATGCCGCGTTCACAAAAGCTCTCCACTGACTTCTATCCTTAGCTAACTGCATCCAGTTTCTACTTTGTATTCCTATCTCTGCGAGATCCATCTTAATATTATCCTCCCATCTGCGCCTAGGTCTTCCTAATGGTCGTTTTCCTATGGGTCTTCCAGTCAAGACTTTGAAAGCGTTTCTACTTTCTTCCATTCTAGCTACATGGCCTGCCCACCTAAGCCTCCTAGACTTGACGACCCTAACAATGTTGGGTAAACCGTATAAACTATGTAGTTCCTCGTTATGAAGTTTCCGCCATTCCCCATTCTCGTTCCTCTTGGGTCCGAATATTCTTCTCAGGATCTTGTTCTCAAATACTTTCAGTCTATGTTCTTCCCTCAGAGTAAGTGACCATGTTTCGCAACCATACAGAACAACAGGCATGATTATCGTTTTATATATTTTAAGCTTCAAATTCTTCGACAGAATTCGCGACGACAAGAGATTTTGAATCGAATAGTAACACGAATTCCCTGCTTTTAGTCGGCATTTAATTTCTTCGTGAATATGATTTTCGTCTGTTAATATTGATCCTAAATATTTGAAAGTATCCACTTTATCAAAAGTATTATTTAATATTTTAACGCCTCCACAATTTGCAGTATTCCGGTCCCGACGCACTTCCATGTATTTAGTTTTCTCTGCATTTACTTCTAAACCCATGTCCCTGCAAGCATTTAATAAGATCTCTGCATTTATTTCTACTGTTCTCCTATCATCCCCTATTAAATTTACATCATCAGCATATGCCATCACCTGATGAATGCCGTTCAACTCTAGGCCCTGGTTGCTATCTTTGATTTTCCTTATAGCGTATTCCAGCACAAAGTTAAATAATAATGACGACAACGCATCTCCTTGTTTCAGGCCATTTTCGACGTGAAAGCTCGTGGACAAAAATTTTCCTACCCGGACTTTACTTTGGGATTCACTTAAGCATAACTTAATTAATCCAATTAGCTTTCTCGGTATTCCAAGTTCTGTAAGAACGTTGTACAATGTTTCTCTCCTAACCGAATCGTAAGCCTTTCTAAAATCAATAAATAGTTGATGTACCGGCGTATTGTATTCCCACTTTTTTTCGAGTATTTGGCGAATGGTAAATATTTGGTCAATAGTTGATCGATTTCGTCTAAATCCGCACTGATAATCTCCAATAATTTCATCTGCGTATGGGGTCAGTCTTGCTAATAGAATATTTGAAAGGATTTTATAGGATGTTGACAGAAGAGAAATGCCTCGATAATTATTACAGTCAGTTTTGTCGCCTTTCTTGTGAATTGGAACAATGATTGATTCTTTCCATTCGTGTGGCAATTCTTCCTTGTTCCAGATAAGGAGAATGAGTTTGTGTATCTTGTTCCACAATTTTTCGCCTCCAGCTAAAATTAACTCAGCCGGAATTTCATCCACACCCGGAGATTTGTGTTTCTTTAATTTCTTTATAGCGGCTTCTACTTCTATTCGATTGGGTTCTGGAATATACGGTTCTGCGGTGTGTATCTCCTTTTCTCCACGCGCATTAGTTTTTGGCTGCGTGTTCAGCAAATCGTCAAAGAAATCTTTCCATCTATTTAAGAGGCTATCCGTATCGGTGAGAACTGTTCCGTCAGCTTTCTTTAATATATAAGCACGAGGTTGATAGCCTTTCTTAAATTCGTTAATCCCCTTATACATGTCCCGAATATTTTTATTTTTACTATTATCTTCAAGTTCCTTAATTTTAGCTTTCAAAAAATCGCGTTTCTTTGTTCTAAAAGTTTTGGAAGTTTCCCGCCTGATATCTGCGAAATTTTGTGTAGTTATTTCATTCGGATTTTGTAGCCACCGCAATTTTGCCTGTTTTCTCTTCTCTGCTAGTTTAATGCATTCTTGGTCGAACCATGGTTTGTTTCTACGTATTTCCGCGTGTCCCAATTTTTCTACTGCTGAACTTTTAATGCTATCTCTAATTTCAATCCAAGTATCCTCAACACTAGTGCACTCCGAGTCTTCTAAAACCGAGAATCTATTCGAAACTTCAATCTGGTATTCCTTTCTTACATGGCTCGCTTCTAATTTCTTTAAATTAAATCTCTCCGTTTTCGGACATTGAATATTACCTTTATTGAACGATAACCTCTCCCGTATTATCGCTACTACCAGGTAGTGATCAGTGTCACAATCAGCCCCTCTAAACGACCGGACGTCAATTATGCTAGATTGCCTTCTTCTATCTACTAAAACGTGATCAATTTGATTATGTGTTCTTCCGTCTGGTGATGTCCAAGTGTATTTATGAACGTCGCGATGTGGGAATTTTGTACTTTTTACGATTAGGTTTTTGGATGTTGCAAAGTTCACGAGTCTAACACCGTTGTCATTACTTTCCTTATGCAAACTTTCGTTCCCTATGATCGGTTTGAAAATATCCTCTCGTCCTACCTTCGCATTGAAATCCCCTAATAGAATCTTCATATGGTATCGCGGGAGTTGGTCAAATATCCGTTCCACTTCTTCGTAAAAACTATCTTTTATATCGTCACCCTTATCTTCAGTTGGAGCATGTACATTTAAAACAATAATATCACACCACCGTCCCTTGAGAGTAATAAAAGAAAGTCTGTCAGTAACAAATTCAACCCGTTTAATTGCTGGTAATATTCGTTTGTGAACGAAAAACCCTGTTCCTAACTGGTGATTTTTATTTCCTTCCCCGTAAAAGAACGTAAAATTTCCGGAATTCTCAGACCCATTTCCTTCCCATCTAACTTCCTGAACTCCTACTAGGTCCATCCTGTATTTCTCTAACTCACTCGTAACAGATTTTAACGCGCCTGCCCTATAAAGACTTCTAATATTCCATGTTCCAAATCTCATGTCCATTTTCTTTTGCTGAGGTCGTGCCAAGTTATCAGTCCTTGTCCGAGGCTTTTGTGAATGTTTCTGAACAAGTACCTTTTTTTTTACAGGATGAGGGTGTTAGCCTTACCCAAACCCCCAAGCTGGAGGACCACTCCTAATCGTCTGTCCGCGACTGCTTATTCAGTATATTCGCAGCTAACCTCTATATCTAGAGGCCTTCTCCTCGATCCGCAACCTGAGGACGCGCCATGCCGTGGTGACAGGAACCCACGTTACACGGCTTTTATATATATATATATATATATATATATATATATATATATATATATATATATAGTATATGGTGTAACATTAATGCATGTTCAAAAGTGACGAGGTGATTGCGGACATCCAAATAAATAAAAATGTTCCTTTAAACATTGGTCCGATGCCGCTTCATTTCCGGGATACAGGGTGTTCAAATGTCGAGTCTCTCCAATGGCTCACTATGGAAAAGTGAATGGAAATGTTCAATATTACAGGAATAATACAATCAAGTGGAATTATGCCTGTGCAAATACATTTACACTAACATGAAGAATGAAACTAATCAACATTTGAGGTTATTGTTTGTCAGTGTTGTTTGATTTTCTTTAACGAGTTCTCCTTTTCTAAACTAAAATTTACACGTCTTCTCTGAAGATTTTTCTCAGTGTCTACTAGTAACTTACAGGTTTCGAACTCATCTACTGTGTAATCACGATATGGGGAGAGATCACTAGAGGGCAATTCTAGTAGTGGGGCTTAGATACTACCACAGAGGATGAATCAATCTTCAGAAGTAAATCAAAATGTGACTAAACTCAAAAAAATGGCAAAAAGCAAGAAGACATACGACTAGAAAAGCCACTAGTGGCTTTTTCGAAAATTTTCCAAAAAACAACTGAAATGAAATAAATGCATTATTGATTTTGTTCAAGTTACTAATGATTATAATAATAGAAATAAATGAGTAGCAGCAGGCCCGGACTGGCCATGCTGGCTGCCTGTAACTCCCCAGGGGCCCTCGAGCCCGGGGGGCTGAAAAGTAAGGAAAAAACGAATAACGCCAAATGCTGAACAGAAATAAAGTGGTATTTTATTTTATTTTATTTTTTAACGAAAAACATCAATTTTAAGTTCTTGAAACCATTTGCTTGAATTTAGATACTTAAAATTTTCAGAATTACATTGTGTGAAAATGAATATTCTACAAGGGTCTTCAGGGCTATCTGAAAATTACAATCCTAATATAATTTACATTGAGGGGGACGGGTAAGACCGTTCCCATATTATATATATAAGCGATGTTCAAAATATTTATGAAGTTGAAAAACAATGCTGTGAAGGATCAGGGGAGCAGAATTGTCTTCAGTGGCGTAATTAGCGGCCTATCGGGCTGGGCTCAAGCTTCTCCCGAAATAAATTTGTTAGTTTTTCGCATTCCACAACAATAATCCTTCTTACCAATTCTAAGAATGTCATTGACTTTCCATTTTCTTATGCTGTTTGTTCAGAAATAATAATGTATTTGTCAAATTTCATTCCATGTAAGAACTGCATCCTTTTATTCTTTTTTTCGTCCTTTCTACTTTCTTTTCTTTTTCTTGATGTTACTTTCTTTCATTTCGCTTATCATACTTTATCGACCGTTGTCAGTTGTGATTCAAGTCGGCCGTCATCAGGAACACCAACACAAAAAGAGAAGTTTATAAACGAAACTCGTGTTCCACACCATGACAGGACTTTGGTTATTTTAACAAAGGAAAAATTATATCGTTTAGTTATTTTTAAAAGGATAAATTAAAGAAAATCAAAACTGCAAAATAATTAGCCCGGGAAATTAGGAAGGCCAAGAGGATGCTTCCTTTTTCTTGTATGAATAGAATAAAGGGTAAGATTCACCCCTAATTTTCTGTATCATAATAATATAAGATTTATCGGTCTGCAATTCTTGCCATGTTGTATTCAACATCGGGAGGTGGGCAGATTTGAGGCTTATTCTAGAGAAGGGAGATGAAACTCATATTACAGTAGATAAATCTGCTTTCTGAGGTGAGCCTGTTGTAGAGTATATTATATATCAGGCTATGTAGATGAAGTAGTAGTACATATCAGTATTACAAATCACTGCCGTGAACACATTTTGAAATCTGAATACATGCATATTTACAATTGGTATGTTTCTAATTAGGCATCCACAAGGATCAACGTTAAAATTGTTTTATAATAATATAAATAATGACTTCCCCAAAACTATGAAGAAAGAATATCAATTATGTATGACGCAACAATACTCGTATTTAAGCAAAATGATGATAATCTCAATAACATTAAAGGAATCCTTACAGAAAACTGACGCATATTATATACTTTTTAGATAACAGATGTAACATTAAGATTATAGAGAAAAATGTTCCAGCAATTGAATTCTTTTCTTTGCTTATGGGGCGTTTACACTTGGTCGATTTAGTCGCACGGCTAAATCGACTCGTTGCATTTGCGACTAAATCGAAGCAACTAGGCCGAATCAGATCGATGGATGTGTTCAATTGTTTCAACCGAAATTGAATGCTGCTTGTCGACTCACTCTCCTCTGGTCGATTCGAAATCGACTGGCAATTTTAAAGATGTCCAAGCAAGCAGTAATTGGTACAATTTGCGGTGTTATAGCAGAAGAAAATAGAACGTTTTTCAATTCAGTTGCCAGTCGATTAGTCGCCTTCGATCAACAAGCGATTAAATTGAAGTCCCGTTTACACGGTCGATTAAGTTGAAAGTGACGTCAATTCAACTGAATCGAACGCAAATCGACTAAGTGTAAACGCCCCATTACGAAGCATCCTCTCTCAAAAGAAAAATTGAGACACGCTGAAATATGTAGGAACAAACCATGGTTCGAACTAGCAGAGAAGAAAAAACAGGCAAAATTACGTTTGCTACAAAATCCGAATGAAATAATTACACAAAATTTCATAGACATCAGGCGGGAAACTTCCAAAACTTTTAGAAAAAAGAAACGCGATTTTCTAAAAGGTAAAATTAAGGAACTTGAAGATAATAGTAAAAATAAAAACATTCGGGACATGTATAAAGGGATCAACAAATTTAAGAAAGGCTATCAACCTCGTGCTTATATTAAAAAAAGCTGACGGAACAGTTCTCACTGATACAGATAGCATTTTAAATAGATGGAAAGATTTCTTTGACGATTTGCTTAACACGCAGCCAAAAACTAATGTGCGTGGAGAAAGGGAGATACACACTGCAGAACCGTATATTGCAGAGACCAACCGAATATAAGTAGAAACCGCTATAAAGAAATTAAAGAAACACAAATCTCCGGGTGTAAACGAAATTTCGGCTGAGTTAATTTTACCTGAAGGCGAAAAATTGTGAAACAAGATACGCAAACTCATTCTCCTTATCTATAACAAGGAAGGATTGCCACAAGAGTGGAAAGAATCAATCATTGTTCCAATTTACAAGAAAGGCGACAAAACTGACTGTAATAATTATCGAGGCATCTCTCTTCTGTCAACTTCGTATAAAATCCTTTCAAACATTCTATTAGCAAGATTGACCCCATACGCAGATGAAATTATTGGAGATTATCAGTGCGAATTTAGACGAAATTGATCAACTATCGACCAAATATTTACCAAATACTCGAAAAGAAGTGGAAATATAGTAGCCCGGGACATCAACTATTTATTGATTTTAGAAAGGCTTACGACTCGGTTAGGAGAGAAATATTGTACAACGTTCGTACAAAATTTGGAATACCGAAAAAGCTAATTAGATTAATTAAAGCATATTTAAATCAATCCCAAAGTAAAGTCCGGGTAGGAAAATTTTTGGCCACGAGCTTTCACGTTGAGAATGGCCTGAAACAAGGAGATACGTTGTCGCCATTATTATTCAACTTTGTCCCGTAATACGTTATAAGGAAAATCAAAGATAGCAACCTGGGCGTAGAGTTGAACGGTGTTCACCAGGTTATGCGTACGTTGATGATGTAAATTTAATACGGGATGATATGAAGAACAATAGAAAGAAATGCAGAGATCTTATTAAACGCTTGCAGGGGATATGGGTTTAGAAGTAAATGCAGAGAAAACTAAATACATAGAAGTGCGTCTGGACCGTAACATGGCAAATTATGAACGCGTTAAAAATATTAAATAATACTTTTGATAAAGTGGATACTTTCAAAAATCTAGGATCAATATTAACAGACGAAAATCATATTCACGAAGAAATTAAATATCGACTGAAAACCGGGAATTCGTGTTATTATTCAGTTCAAAATCTCTTGTCGTCGCGAATTCTGTCGAGGAATTTGAAGCTTAAAATATATAAAACGATAATCATGCCTGTTGTTCTGTATAGTTTCGAAACATGGTAGCTTACTCTAAGGGAAGAACATAGACCGAAAGTATTTGAGAACAAGATCCTCAGGCGAATATTCGGTTCAAGGAGAACGGGAATGTGTAATGGCGAAAACTTCATAACGAGAAAGTACATAAATTATACGGCTTACCTAACATTGTTAGGGTCATCAAGTCTAGGAGGCTTAGGTGGGCAGGACATATAGCTAGGATGGAAGAAAGTATGAACGCTTTCAAAGTGTTAGCGGTAAGACCAATCGAAAAACGACCATTAGGAAGACGTAGGCGCAGATGGGAAGACGATATTAAGATGGATCTCGCAAAAATAGGAATGCAAAGTAGAAACTGGATCCAGTTGGCTAAGGATAGAAGTCAATGGAGAGCTTTTGTGAACGCGGCATTGAACCTCCGGGTTCCATAGGCCATAGAGTTAGTTAGCTTACGAAGCATGAGTAGATGCCTAGGCTGATACTACAAATAGATGAAATGCGCATTTACTGAAAAGATGGGTTCTACTGACATCTTCGTGTTCTAGGGCCTAGGGGAGAGGAGGAGATGAGATTTTACATCAGGTTACATCACACACAGTCGCACACCTTCATTTTCATTAAAAATGGAAAAACTAAGAGAAACCAATTTCATCTCACTTTCCTTTGTGGTAGTCGGACACAAATCATCACACATATCTGCAAAAAGCACTTTTCAAATCGGATTATTGAGAGAGCCTCCAGTTCAAATGTTGGGGTGGACATGTCTCCCCATTTCCCCGGAATTTGTGCCCGTACTTACAGCTGAGACATCTTTCCAGAGGGTCATATCCTCCTCTGGCATTTATTGCACTTTGTGCCCAAGAAGCGGAAGTGGAATTAACACATATTGATGAGATTACTACAGCACGAAGTTCAGTTTGAAATACTAGAGAATACGATTTTTAAAAAAAAAAAAAAAAAAAAAAAAAATAGGGCCTAAGAGAAAAGCCAAGAGAAATCAATTTAATCTCACATTCCTTTGTGGCAGTCGGACACAAATCATTACACTTATCCCAAAAAGCAATTTTTAAGTCAGATTATTGGAGAGGACATGCCCCCCCAGGTCCAAGATTGGGGAGACATGTCTCCCTCATCCACCCGGGATTCGCGCCAGTGATTTACACTTATTGTGTGGGCCATGATTTAAATTTAGTAGTGACGCAACTATTTGGGGCTGACTCAACTATTAATTGTCCTGAAGCAGAAAATGTAGTGGGCCTTGTAGAGGAATCTGCAACTTCCTTGAACAATTCATACAAGAAGATATCTGTATGGGAAAAAGAGACAAAGAAGCATCTAGCAGAGTCAGAAAAATGGAACAGATTACAGAAGATACGTGTTACGCGATGGTGGAGCAAACATAAGCCCCTTCAAGCCATTGTTGATTTTGATTTACAACAAGACGAATTTCAGTCAAGTAAGTTTGCAAACTTCTTTTCAGTTTTATTACAACTGATAAATGGAAGTTTTGATCGCAAAACTAAATTTACCGCCCGAAATTTGATTTACGAATCAGGGCCGTGCCATGGAAAATCAGCGCCCGGGATGAGGGTATACGACGGCGCCCTATACATATATTCCAAACAATTTTTCGTATCTTTTTTCCTTCTTTCTCCTTAATTTTTCGTCCCTCTTACTTCGGCGCCTGGGGCCGTTGCCCCGCTCGCCCCCCCACGGCACGGCCCTGTTAAGAATGGAGCAAATTTGAAAATTTGTTTGTATTGTTGGATCTTTTTTCTGTGACATCACCTGTATCAGTGTTTCTGCAAAGCAAAACACTAGATTACTCAAAAGCCTGGCATTTGGTAAATACGTTGTTGAGTCATGTAAGCGAAAAAAGAACAGATAACTTTGAAAGCCTGCTAAAGAAATTGGGAGGGTGCAGTACGTTAATTCGAAGCTTTTTGAAAACAATGACGTCAAAATGGAAACAGAAACTTCTCTTCGAGCAAAAAAGAATCCCACAAAGGAAAAAAAAAAAAAACTGAGTGGTAATCCCTCTGATAGTAGGCGGATTTCTGTGATTCTAAAATTGAAAATAATATATCTCAATATTTTAGATTTGGCTATAAAAAGCATTTTTGATAGATTTGTCCCAGAGAAGGATATTTTGATTGACTGCTCTTGGTTAGACTCAAAAAAACTATGATGGGATTCTAACCAACGAAGAAAACCCTGAAAATGTTTTTCAGAAAGTCTGCGCACTCACGAAATGCAGTAGATCGAAACTTACGCAGGAAGTGAAGCAGTCTGCCATATTTCTACAAATTGAAAATCCCTCAAAGGCAAAAAAAAAAAAAAAAAAAAAAAAAGAGGGAAGATGATAATGGCGGACATGTGATTTCTGTATGAATATCACAACCAAGCAGGGTTGCCAAACCGTCCCGATTCTGTCGGGACTGTACCGATTTCTGACTTATTTGCCTCGCGTCCCGATCGGATACTCGTCGGGACGCATATTGTCCCGTTTTATCGATTTTCAAAGTTAATTAATATTTTAATGGTCCATTTTTACAAAGGAATAACATATTGTTTTAAATACACAGTTTTATGTATAGAATCAATTTAACAAATTTGTGTTTTAATTTGGCCCATGAAAAAATAGTTAGCATAGAAGCTCGTCTTTAATTTAAAGTTATTCCCTTTTTTCTTTTTTGAGAAGATAATCCAGCAGCGCTAAAAAAAAAAAAATGCTGTTTTTGCAACCTCTACATAAAAGCAACCGTTACCGCAATGGCAGTGTAGCGCCCCAGAGGGCCCAATCCCTGGCAGGCTACAGCTAAGCTTGATTGCCCAGTGCCGGAGCACTGAGATGATGAATATATGGTAAGGGTCGCCACCTGTGAGCATGCTATGACACAGGAGAAGAATAGCAACAGATGCTATCACTGTATAAGATTGCGCTAAATCAACGCGTTAATAAAAAAAAAACGAGAAAAAAAACAAACAAACTTTTAGTACAACGGTAAAACGAATCCAACATGTGCGAGACTGCCCCCTGTACACTCTACGAATGCACAGAACACAGCCCTTCCCTTGTGCTGTGATTTCCTTACCTATTTGAAGTTTATGAGAATGCCAAAGCTGAAATACAAGGCTGCAGAGTTAATTTCGCAAAACATAACACTTATGGTAGGGTGTTGCAACATTTTATTTGACTTAAAAACATTCACAGATTTAGAATAAGGGATCTCACCAATTATTACACCAAAATCATACTGAAGTTACCATTGTGACTGCTTTCTGAGATAACCCTGCAATGTTATACTTAGTGACTTGCTCAGTTACTTAACTGAATAAACTCACACCCATCATATTGCTATACTGTAATTGAAAATAATGAAATGGGATTCAACACTCATATTAAACAAAATATTGGAACATGTACCTATATATATATATATATATATATATATATATATATATATATATATATATATATATATATATATATATATATATATATATAGTTTTATAAAATTGCCTAAAGAGTAATATGACACTGACAGATAATAGGATAAATGGCTCGAGCAAACGTAGATTTACTTACCACGACTAGTCGGGTTTACACTAATTATATAATACTCAGAAGTATAATATGATGCACTTACTAGTAAACACCCTAACAGTAAGGAACCCCAAAGAAACATCATGCTAGATAGGTTCTTGCTACATAGTATGTAAACATAAGACAAGTGACTCGTCCCAAATGAATAAGGACATGAATGTAAATAAAAGGGTGGACAAATTAGACAAGTGTAAATATTAAACATTATAAGTAAAACAGACAATGTATTAGTGAACGCCCGTGTTGATCAGGATGTTAGGTACAAGTGAGCATCATGATTATACAGACGTAATGCTCTGACTAATAAAACCTATGTAATCGTCAAGTAGTGGCGTGTTTGGACAGAACTTAAAAGAAAACGACGGTAACGTGATCCATATAGGCTGACAAAAGTAAAAGTCACACTAGCTTTAAGTGGAGAAACAAAAGGACGACATATCGGATCAACTTGTGCTAGACGGCCAGGTGTCTCCTAAATACTGAAAGCACACTCCTGCTTCTGACAGTGATAAACTCAATACACAGCAGTTAACTAAACAATCATATAGGTAGTGGTGTTCCTGTAGTTTACTTCAGCATTGATAAATGCAAACAGACCATCGTCGAAATTACATTCTTAAGGCGGGCATCAGCAAATCCACATACGGGCGCTATGCAATTACGATTCCAATGAATCAGCAACAGAAAAGATAATTCTGTACAAAGCAGAATTATGGTCAGCCTGCTACGAAGGCGGGCACACACAACACAGGGTACTTACCCTTCTGACAGGTGTAAACAAGCAGAGACTGCTATATCTTTCATAAATGCACTTGCACTATTAACAGAACACATTTCCAATTGGACACAAAAGAAATACACACTAACTGCTATTCAAAACGCATACGATGCACAGAAACTGAGACAGAATAACTGATCACTGTTGTGGAGAACTTCCCTTAAGCTATAACGTCTAGAAGCTAGGACATGAAGAGAATTCTTCGTCTTGCACACAACCCGATCTGGGCAGGTGAGAGCTGGGGGGCTCCGTCGCCGAAAGTAAACACACCGATCCTGATGCTGACAATCCACGACGTTCACTGGACAATATAACAGACAATGAAGATACAGTATATATTATGAATGTCCACGGAGATTTGACTAATAAGTGGCGCTATTATAACATCTTACTGAGGACATATTAATTGAACGCTTCGTAAGAGACACAAATAGTGTATTAATGCAACTTAAACGTGTAGATATTAACTCTTATAGATGGACGCTTCAAACTGTAAGCCTATGTACAAAGTTCCATTCCAGCTCCTTGGGAGAAAGCTGAGTTCTTGACTTCTTAAATCGTCACTCGGGAGAACTGGATCACATAAGTCACTAGGTTACGTACTATCAAATGGCTAAACAGCACAAGCAAAATTAGCAGGAACAAGTGATAAACCTGTATCCGTACTTGCCACTCGAATAAATCACAATGATGACAATGTTCTAGATCCCATTTCCGGAATGTCATATTTTCACTGGCAAATTTACCATAAACTCCTGATGTTTCCATACTACATAAAGGCACGGATATTTCTGAATAGGACTGATGAGGAGAGTACTTACTTCGGATACGCTTCACGGACATTGCGAATGAGTTGGGGGGCCCCGCTGCTAAAATTTAGTTAAACATTAGATACATCATTTCTGACTGCAAGTAGAAATATGGATCACTGAAAAACATGATGAGCAGTCCACTCTGAGAATGTTATTCACTAGATATTTGAATATGCAGAAGCAACCAAACAGAGCCAACTTAAGACATACACCTACACAAAGATGACTCACGTGGCAGCCTGGGCTAATAAGTACTTCCCAACTACATTCGGAATTTCATATTATACTAAATAGTGGCACACTTGCCAAAACCTGTGAAACAGTTCCTTGAGGCATAAAGTGAAGCACACACATTGTTAGACGTGACGATGGCGGCTGTAAATTAGAGATTTGACATAGTTTATCAACGCGCACCAAATTAATCATACCATGATGTCTTCATGTTTGACTTCAAGTACCCAGAATCCCTTGCGCGAACCCGCGAACATGATGCTTCGGCAGGGTTGCCAAATACAATAGGATTGCAAGAGGTAAGCAAGAACTTGTACTAATAATACAATTGTAGAATCGTTTACAATGGGGCGTTACAGCAGTAATACTGGCAGTGATGCCAATTTAGCCAACACCCTCTTATAATGATTATATATCAACATTATAAGAGGGTGTTGATTTAGCCATTTTTGGCTAAATTAGCATATTTGGAGAGGCATTTAGTTATACAAATCTACGAAATGGCTATAGCTTATTTTTATGAAACTCTTGTGCCATTTTTGGCTTTATTATTAGCCGTTAAATTCATTCTAAAAATAAGCTTTCTTCCAAAATAGAGCTTAATTTTTAACAATTAGCTATTTATTATATATTATCGTATTAATTGATTTCTCTAGACAGAGAGGGCCTTATGCAGAGTCGTTCTGTCTCGAGATTAGTGCCATATTAAAGAAAAAAATGAAATGAAATCTTTAAGTTTTACGTCCCACAATTATGCCGGTTAGGCTAAAGGAGAAGGTATGATGAAATATGAGTGAAATGAGGGAAGTGGGAGGAAACGTGAGAATCCCGAGAAAACCCACGAGCACGGTGTTTGTTCACCACAAAGTCCACACGGCGCGAGCTGAAATCGAACCACGGACCCCAAGCACCGGACGCTCTACACTGAGCCACCGCGCCCTCTGCCATCTTAAAGAGTTTGACTGTTTCCTGCTATAGTCACGCCTTTAGTATGATGTTAATCATTTGTCAAAACGACTCTGCATAAGACCCAGAGTGTTTTATTACGCAACAAACACTTGTTTTTCATTCTTCTTCTCTCTCTGTATTCACAGATTATAACTACTTAACAATACTTATCGACTCAGAAAGAATTTTATATTGCTCCCGTAACGATCCCGTGTGCTACCTTTTATTTATTTTAATTTTCGCATTTCATTGCAAGAATGAAAGTTTTCTAATACACATTTAGTAAACTGTTCGATTCTTCAAGCCACAGATTTGATTTTATTTATTAAAGGAAATAAATAGGATATCTAATTAGCTTGAAACTTCTCAATGCAACCATGATGATTCGTGTGGGTGTACGAAGAAATAAGAAGTGTTTGTAAGGACTATGACCCGCCGAAAGAAGAACTAGCCTATTGAAAATTGGGACAATGGCAGTCTATGAAAACACAACCATCAATCCAATGATGGTGCATCCAGTTCCAGCGCCTGGGCTAGCAGCGATGTCGTCGATGATAACTTATTTCAATACAACTGATAATATTTCTATGGCTGTTGACTTTCACAATCGGTTCCATGAGTTGTTGATGGATTTTGTTGTAATTTAAAGTCATGTATGTTGCTTGTTAGTCTACACCGAATAAAATTAAACATTTCGGGCCTTGTGCAGAGTCGTTGTGACACGTGATTAGTGCTATACTAGAGTTCGACTAAAATGTTTCCTGCAAAAGTCAGACCTTTAATATAACACTAATCATATGTCAAAACGACACTGCATAAGGCAATTCAAGTTTTACTATAACTCACTTATAACCATACACACAAAAAAGGGGGTTTAAAATGTGGGTTATAGGTTAGGAGTTCAAAACCTAGCCATTTTTAGTAAAACAAAAAGCTTATTTTTGAAGGCCATCTAGCCTATTTTCTTCAGAAATTGTTGGCAACACTAATTACTGGTGCTCATTTCGACGGATGGCCGCCACGCTTACTATACCGGGTATCGGTCGGTGCCAGATCTGCCACCAGTGTCGGTGTCTTCTGCTTCACTTTTGGTTTGGTGCGCAATCGCATTGTTTACATTAACCTGTGCTGTGCAGTATTATTCTGTTCTTCTACATTAAGTTATAAAGTTATTTTTTACATACAGTGATGGACGATAATGAAGACATCAATAATGAACCATGGAAATCGAAATCTCGGGGGAAGGGGGCTCCAACACCGATTGTCCCCGTCCCGATTTTTCTTAAGAAAGTTGGCAACCCAGCAGCCAAGAGAAGAAGAAGTGTTCAAAATGTTTATCGTGTGCATTCACAATTGTGTATGAGCTTCCTTCCCAGTCAGATATCTTACCAAATTTGTATTCAACATTAAAATTTCTAATGACTCTGTTCAGTACGCAAATAACTTGCGAGAGGATTTTGTTTTCAAACGAAAAATTGTGAAGAATCGCTTAAGGCTCTCTATAAGCATGCTCTCTCCTCTGCAGTTGTAAGATACTTGCTTTCAAATATTGACAAAGACCTGCTGATTGATGAAATAGCTAAATCAAGCGACGAACTGGAATCGAGGTTATTAAAATAAGTACTGTTAGCGTGAAAACTATTAATGTACTAATATTACGGTTAAGTGCCGTATCGCCGGATCAATTTTAGGAAATTTACCGGGTCAGTTGGAGAATTTATTTAAGTTTATAAGAAAGAATGGGTACAAGGGAGGTAAGGGGAATAGTAAAAGTTAAGAAAGTGGTTGTATTTCTTGATTGTTTTTGATGTTGTTAGTGGCACTGTATGTGGAGGCGGATGGACTATTTCGCGGAGAGATACACTTGTTTTACTATATGGATCCAGAAATTAGTGCTCTCAACGGGTCGGGTCGGTTCGGGTTGAAGACCGACCCGCCCCGTGATCCGATCCGATTGACCTGACCCGACAACCCGACCCGAGATGACCCGATTGACCCGACCCGATCCGTAACCTGACCCGTTTGAGAGCACTAGGTCACGACACTGGGTGAACGCCAAAATGCACTCCCATTGGGAATTAAACCCGGACCACGTGTACCGAAGTCTTACACGTTAACCACTAACTAGATCAAACGGGGGATTTATATATGCATCTTAATGAATATTTGGCACTTTTGAGGTTTGGTTATTTCTTTTTATAACTGATACCAGTGTCCGACGCGGGAGAAATTTATTTTTTCTTGCTTTATTTCTATGTGACGAAATTTTTATTCAAGGTCAGTGTTCTCACCTGCTCGGACGGCAGTGGGTCTTCTCGGAAGACAGTAGCAAGAGTCTCTTTGCGGAGACAAAAGGAAATCGTTTAACTACAATGTTAAGGGTTGAGGAAACGGGAGAACACCTGTGAGTTTTTCCAACACTTCAACTTTCATTCCAAAATAGGTTCTTATGATTCCGGGACCCGCGCCACTTTGATTTTTCTTTCTCGGTAATTAAAACGTATTTTACAGTATATATAGTTGCAAGTAAGAAGATACATATGAATTTTGTAATTTAAAATTTAAAAGTACAGTATGATAATTAATTATAAAGTACTAATTTTATTTCATCACTTTAGCCCAACAATTCGCACCCTGGGTCTTGGTCATCAATACTGTGTCTTATTCTTTGTCTTGCACAGTCAAGTCTTGGTACTGCATTTCGTAGCCTTGGTGGTCTTTCATGCTATACAAGAGCCAAGAATGCTCGCCTCATCGGTACAAATGAAGACCAAGTGTGATTTTGATTATGGTCTTTCATACTATACGGAAAGCAAGAAAATATACTCATCGCTACTTGGTGATCACCAAAACAAGGCCAAGAGCAAGATTACTATGCACTTCGTCTTGTATATCCAATCTTTATCTTATTTTTGTATCGATGTTCTTGGGCTTGGTGAAATAAAATGAAATATTCAGTGTAAGGTCCCTCGATTCTGCACCGAGGCTAAGGGATATAGTGACCATGAGAAATGAATGCAATGGTTGAATGAAGAAAGTGGGAGGAAAAAGAACCTCGAGAAAACCCACTACACGGCGTTTCTCCACCACAAAGCCCACTTAGCACAAACGGGGACCGAACCATGGACACCATGCACTAGAGATGAATTCTCTACTACTGAGCTACTGCGGCGCTCCTTGGGCTTGGTCGTCCATATCCAATCTTTCTTTTAGCCTTGCTTAAACAACTTCTAGTTTTGTTCTAAATTCAGACTCCATATTGGCGTAGATATTAATATTACAGTCGATTGGTAAAATCAATCTTCTACATTTAAAAATTAAAGTACACACAAGTACAAAAATAAGCATTTACCATAAAAACACTAGCTGCAAGTGTTCAAAATAGATTTATGGCTTCTATAAAGTCAATTGAAAATTGTTATTTTTAATTAGGCAGCTAGTGAAAAACAGCAGCTTTTGACTCCAGCCGAGTTTAAGCTCAACCTAAACTCAGTTGACCAAAGTGAACTGACCCGACCCGACCCGACCCGTAACCCGACTCGAGCTGAACCGACTGACCCAACCCGACCCGACCCGTTTGAGAGCACTACCAGAAATTGTAAAATGTACAGAAAAAAATTGGCAAGTCTTTAATTTGCCCATTTCATGTCGACAAAAGAAGCCAACCAACCCCTACCAGGCTTCTAACCCGTTCCTGCTACTACTATTACTACTCTTACTCCTGCTTCTACTACTACTAATACTTATAATATGGATCCGTATTAAAGTAATACTCAGTGACGTAATGCTAAATTTTTAGGTGGGTATACGTTCCATTCCTTGTTACACACAAGCACACATAAACGGAGACAAAGGAGAGCTGTTTCGTTAGTCACCTACTTTACAATTTTACCTGCATAAACACCTGGATCAGGGCTACAAATTGCTGCCAGTGCTGAGCAAAGTTGCGTGTAAGTTGGGTTGCATCTGTCCAGGCGTTCTCACAACTGCAAATGATCTGGACTCCAAGTAATGGAAATACAGCACTTAGGAGGAGGAGATACTTTTGCTGGTGGCTGTACGTTATATGAAATAAATAAATATGCTTAGTCTTTCTCTGAAATAGTAGCTGGCAAATTAACATGTTCTTTGAGTTTTCTTTGCTATTTCTCGATGTCTTCGCTTTTGCATTCTCACCAACGGAATTTACAAAAATATTGTCTATTTTCCTTTGTTAACTAATTTTCTAGCACCTTCTTGAACATCTTGTTTAATTCGTCAACCCGCAAAAGAAAGTTTAAACACCACTAAGTTAATATTTTTGAAGTAACGGCTGCACTGAGATGATCAAAGATTGCTGTGACATGCTCATAAGCTACGTCTTTAGCGACTTTTGTTTTCTACTCGCTCCTATTAAGAAATTTTCTTCAAACATTTTTTATCTGAATTAAACCGAAACAACAAAGAAAATATTTATTTTTATCCCCTCCTTTTTTTTTACCCAGTATGTTGCGGAAAAACTACTATTACAGTACAAGCTGCTGAGTATTTATAGAAATAAATTACCGCTTTTTTTTATGTCAATTGTGTCTACAAATGAACAGTGCTAATCCAAGGTTCGCTGTTGTAGTTGATGGTATTGGGAACGACGGTGAATGCTTCAAACTTGACGGACGATAGGTCACATGTTTTGTTATTCTTGTGGAGTTCAACAATTTCTTGGCGAAATGCATTCATTTAATTACCTTTTAACCCTTGAACTAAAGTAAAGTCCACATTTTTTCAGAACCCCCTTCGGCGATTAGAAAGGAGCTGGTTCCATCCCATACTGCCTCGCTCCAATTGTATCCTATTGGCAGACTTTGAATTTGGATCAAATAGGGCGTGAAAACTGTGGTCATTCTTAAGTCAAAACAGAAAATTTTCAATGTCGCCGCATAATTATAGGCCCTACTCCTCACCCTCAACTCTATCTCCCACTGATCTTTAGAAACAAAAGAGTTTCTTAGTGGAAACAGCTTGGCTTCATATAGTAATACCTAGTGATGGGCAAAAAACAGGAATATTTATTTGGATTCTTCCCTGGGTTTAAACCCGGGCTTTTCCCATTTTAGGAAAATATGAGAGTTTTTACTAACGCGACGAGAAAAAAAATAGATATCTTTTATCTACACTTATTTATTTATTTATTTTTATTTATAAATGCATCTCTCTTGACATGAAAAAAAATACAGGTTCTTTACAAATATGATAATACAGTTCCCATAATTTTACTATTTTATGTAAAATTAAGAAATATTTCTTAGGACTTATCACTTATGACGCTTCTGAAAACAATCATAAATAGATACATGAAACAAAAATAGTAGTTTATGGACGAGCCAAATTATTTTTGTGTGAGAATACCAAGTATGCTAATAATTGTATATTGTTTATAAAGTAATTGATTATTGAATGACGAAGTTTATAATGACAAAGTTGCTTAATGACTAATAAATAATGATCATACAGGCTAGCTACGGACTTTCGACCACAAATATCGATAATTTCTCGTTAGATTGGGAAGTTATTGGTTGGCTCACCTGCACTACCCATAACTTCTCTATAAATCAATTAAAATTACCTTTATTTTAGTAAGAAATAGCAAAAGAACTTTACTTTTTTAATATGAATATATTGTTTTTTCATATTAGAAAAATACTTCTCAGATGGACTTAAGATTATGGGAATTAGTTTTAGTTTGTTTTGGTTAGCGATGCATAACTAGTAAAAAGTCGATGATATAAACTTCTGCAAGAATCAAGAAATTGGTCTATCACGCACATAAAACGGTAAGAATTAAATTTCTTTTTTCCTATGTATGAGGGGTAAAGTAAAATTAAATCGCATTTATTACATCATATGTAAGTGTATTTTATCATTCCTTAAACCTAATCTAAGCAATGTAACTTAACCTGACTACCTAGCCTGAAGTCAGTAATTTGTAAGTAAGGTTGACCAGTTTTCTTTACCCTTCCTTAAACTTTGATTCTGAAAACTTTTTCTTACGAGCAAAACATGCGCTTACCGTTTCTTCTTCAGCCATGTTACCCATAAAAGAATGAATGTTACGTACTTTTGAATTTGCATGTTTAGCTTCTCGCAAGGATATGGTTGGAGATTGTAAATGTTCTTGATAGTTGTTTCTTTGTTGTATCTAATTCAATTAATAGTAGTGATGAAATTGCGTTCGAACTACACGTTGACAAGTAGTCTACTGGAATCTGCAGATTGGTATAAATTTGGTGACGTAGTATTTGTATCTGTCCTTTGGTTTTGAATAGGCGTACTGAATGGAGATATACGCTTCCGGCTTGTTTGGAAGAGCTTAACTTTACATTTTGTGGACACTTGTATCACTTTAATATGTGGGTTATTTTCTCCACATTTGCAACTCTGTAGAGATTTGTCAGAATTTACATTCCACCGATTTATTTCCTTTCTCTCTGTACGCTTTCCAGATATCGCTTATACGCTGTACCATTCTTAGAGCTAAAAGTTTATCATACATATACCAGCAATAGAAATGATACTGACTACACAGCCAGACAAATCTTCACCTATTGCTTAAGTGAATAACGTTTCCAGTGTCACCAGATCCAAAGAAGTTAAGTGACTAAAATTTACAAGGATGTTACAAAATAAAGAATTTGTCCTAGATATATTTGTTTCCGTAACTCGTTGTAGCAGATAAACAAGCGACCATCACTAAACCTGATTGGCTTCTCTCTTTTCCGCCATTAATGTTGCTCAAAACATTAAGTTCTACACATGTGAACATGTAGAGTTTATTCGGGGTTACTAATCTCAACTGGAATCGAGCTAACTCCATCAATGGGCTCGTGCTCACTATTCACGTTGGCTTGCACTTACTCAGGATCGGCTTCACATTACAATGAAGCTTGCACTCACTAGCTTCCTTAGACTCGCCCTGATTAATCTCTTTCGGGCACATACCTACTTGGCCTCAAGCTCCTACACTGTGTGTCTCGGGCTCACTGGCGTCAGTGGGGTTTGTACTCGTTTGAGCTCAGGCTTAAATCCTTCATTGAGGCTGGCACTTACTCGGAATCAATCTCAGATTTTTCAATGAAGATCGCACTCACTAGGCCCCTTGGAGCTTGCGCTCTCTTAGTTTCTTTCGGACAAGGGCTTACTTGGGGTCGGGCTCACTAATCTGAATTAGACTCATGCTCACTTGAGCGGGCTTACTTCCATCATCTGTGCTCCACTGCAATAACATCAATGGCATTAAACCTAATTACACTCGTATGGGCTTGTACTCATTACCTTTAATCGGGCTCGCGCTCGCGTTTACTTTGTCTTGGGATCACATCCTTTAATGAGACTTGCAGTTACCAGCCTCACGTTCACTAATTTTGTTCGGGCACATGCTCATTTAGACTTGGGCTTACCACTCCTCAATGGGGTTCGCCCTCACTAATCTGTTGCATTCGCGCTCAAGCTCACTATCCTCAGTGGAACTTGCACTCACTTGGGATCATTTTCAATTTCGTTTAGACCTTCGGTCGTTGCCTTCAATGGAGCTCAAGCTCATTACTTTCGGTGGCGCTTGGGCTTGCTCGGGATGATATTCGTTAATTTCATTTATTCTTGCGCTCATTCAGGCTCTGGTCCCGTAGCCTCAAATTGGTTCGCGTTTTGCGTCACTTCCCCCAACGGGACTCGTGCTCACTATCCTCAGTTCGACCTGCTCTCACTTGGGCTTGTGAATAATAATTTCGTTCGCCTTGGAATCATTACCTTTTATTCAGCTTGGACTCATTACTTTCTGTGAGACTCAAAAACGTTCTCGGACTCACTAACCTCAATTGCTTTCGTGACGGGGCTCACTTCCGACTGTTTGCTTAATTTTCAAGAAATACCACGTTAAATATTGTAGTTTCTAACTTTAACTTCGGGATATTGATTATAAGTCACCCAACAAAAATGGCATGGCGAAGCTACGACGTATGGCTTCATGAATTTGCAGTATGGGCTCATCCTCTATTTTGTAACATCCTTGAAAATTGACGTAAGCTACACTGGTAAAGATTCTGCAAATTAAAAGCAATAAATATCAACAAAAATAACGTATTTTTACTGTACCTTATTAATAAAAAACATTTCATAGCTGGGAAAATACGATTTGGGAAACAACCCAGGTTTAAACCCAAAATATATTTTCGCTCTCACTGTTTCTTTTTCCTCGCCCATCTCTAGTAATATCAGAGGTCAGCTTTCAGAAGGTAGGGACAGCTCCTCTGACATCTTGAGGATAAGTCACTGCGGGTTCAGAATACTGTTTTCAATTATAGAAGGGATTCTCGGAAAACTCGATTCCCACACTCCGAAAACGTAAACATTTTAAAAGAATTTAGACATCATTTGCGGCAACAGCCTGACGACCAGATGTGTAGCGAGATTTTTGTTTTGAAATACAGTACATGAAAAGCAGTTGTGGTTGTTGTTGTTGTTGTTTTCAATGAAGTGAGTGTACTCAGGGGCGTCATTTCAGACTTCGCTTGGGTGGGGCAAGAGCACCACCGACGTAAGGGTTTCTCGTTTTGTACTAGTATATTAGTAGACAATCGACTGAAGTATATATATTCCTCAAACTCTTGGGGGCAATTGCCCCCTCCTCCCTCCCTAAATGACGCCCCTGATCCGAACCTCTCCGCGTCTAATGCTCATCTTATCATTGAGACCGACGAGCAATTTGGGAACAATTCTGTAATACTTTTGGAGATGTCCTTCAACGTCTTACCCAGGTAAGTCCAGGCCTACAGGAAATACTCATTGGTAGGGCAACGGAGGACAGAACCACGAACCACGACCAGGCGATTACAAATAAATGGCAGCCCGAACAGCCACACGACTTGGCGATTATAAGTACATGAATAAATAAACGGTCTATTCCAGAAAAATGTAAATTATGAATTATTATTGACAACGAACGGCATATATTTTAACCCCATAAAAATATTGTATTGTTAATTTTCTCAAAAACTACGCATGTGAATTTGTGCTCATGCATGTACGAGGATGATACAAAAAGTAATGCCTGTAAAGTAATACCTTTATTTGTGTTTATCAGATAGCACCGGCAGATGTATCAGTGCAAAGTTTGCAATGTCACCTACAAATGGTGGCATCATTTTCCATCATAGTCCCATTACGGGTAACACACTTGCGCCAACGCCAAACAAGGTTTTTAATGCTGTCGGCGAAGAATTGTTGAGGCTGCTGGGGACACCACAGCCGAACTGCTGCTTCCACCTCCGCGTCACAACTGTAGCGTTAATCCTTAATCCTTATATTTGGTTAAGAGCCAAAAGTCGCATGGTGCAAGATCTGGACTAGCAGAATGATGCAGAATATCAACAACACTTTGCCAGCAGCAGATGGGATAAGTTAATTTTTTGGTAGAGAAGGGAACGTGTGGCGGTACTCCATCCATTGACGCTTCGTTTCCGGATCGTAGTGGTATATCCACGATTCGTCGCGGGCGATGAAAGTTCCTCGGCTCACAATCTTCCGCAGTCAGAAATTCAATGACAGCCCGCTGTTTTAATCGGACGTCACGACTGGATGGCATGGAATGCTCCATTACTCTGGAACGAGAAGAGACAGGAAGATGAAACTTGGAACATTCTATAGTTTAATCATCAGTGCTGGCCAAATAGTGGGCATGGAGGCATTAATTGAATCACACACGTAACTTTCTTGAACCTAAGTTGGCCTATCGATTTATACGTGTCTTTCTTTGAACAATATTATGATATATCTATATCTATCTACGAGGGCCATCCGGAAAGTGGTACCCGTTTGCGCCGCATGAAGCGCTCACGACTCGGGGAGCCGCTCGGCAAGGTCAGACCGCGTCAGTCGCTTTGCTGCCTGCTCTGTGCAAGGTTGCGTGACGATAGCAGTGCCTGTGTTGTGTCTGTGCTCGTTTATAATGATTAAACGAATTGAGAACCCCGCCAGGTGTGAAGTGAAGGCCGTGATTAAATTTCTTAATGCACGAAACGTTCGACCTTGTAAAATTCATCGCCAATTAAAGGGGGTGTATGGAGACAATGTGATGGACGAGTCGTCTGTTCGGCGCTGGTGTCGCAACTTCAGCCTGAGGAGGGGGAGTACACACGACGAGGAGCGTTCAGGGAGACCATCTCTCATTACAGACGAACTGCTGAGGTCAGTAGACGAATGCGTGAGAAAAGATCGGCGCGTCACAATTGATGAACTCTGTGAACATTTTCCTAACGTGTTTCGAACAATTGTTCATGAAATTGTCAAAGACCATCTGCATTATTCAAAAATCTGTGCAAGGGGGTCCCTCGCATGCTCACAGATGAGCACAAAACCAAGCGTATAGCTGCAGCACTGACGTTTCTGGGACATTATTCCGATGAAGGAGAATCTTTCCTGAATCGCATCATTACAGGGGACGAAACATGGGTTTGTTATGCATCACCTGAGAGTAAACAACAGTCCATGGAGTGGCAACACGCTCATTCACCAACCAAACCAAAAAAAAATCAAGACAGTTCCGTCCATCGGGAAACTCTTGGCAACCATATTCTGGGATCAACAAGGTGTACTGCTCATTGATTTTATGGCCCGCGGAGACACAATTAATGCTAATGCGTATTGTGAAACATTAAAGAAATTACGGCGGACGATACAAAATGGAATGCGAGGTCTGTTGTCTACAGGCGTCATTCTCCTTCATGACAATGCCAGACCCCATGCAGCTGCGAAAACACAACTTCTGCAGCAATTCCAGTGGGAAACCTTCTACCATCCACCGTATAGCCCGGACTTGGCCCCTTCGGGTTTTCATCTCTTTACGAAGCTTAAAGACTGGCGGGAAAAAGATTTGACAGCGATGAAGAACTTAAACGAGGCGTCACTACGTATCTCAATACGCTGGCGGCGGAAGACTATGACGCTGGAATACAAAAACTCGACACACGGTATGACAAATGCCTCAATTTGCTTGGTAATTATGTGGACAAGTAGTGTAAAGTATGCTCTTTCCAATAAAAATGTGTATATTTGTTAATATGTACTACTGTGTCTTTATTGCACAAACTGATACCACTTTCCGGATGGCCCTCGTATCTATCTATCTATCTATATCTCTCTCTCTCTCTCTCTCTCTCTCTCTATATATATATATATATATATATATATATATATATATATATATATATATATATATATATATATATATATATAAGCGTGTTAATTATAATTTTAGTGTATATCTCACAAGGACGCCCATCAGGGGGGCAAGGTGGGGCGCTCGCCCACTTTAGAAAATAATTGTGTTTCGGAAGATCGAAAACCCAATAGATATTTTAGAGTAGTTACCGCAAAATTGGAGACAACATTTGAAATGTCGCTTATACTTGCTCCCCCCCTTGGAAACCACAATATGGGCGCCCTTGATATCTCATTAGCCACCCCGTTTTGGAATATTTTGCAAGGATCAATTTTATCTTAATAAATGGTATGGTTATCATTATGAGTGTCCCAAACTTCACGTAGGGAATTATTTTTATAGAAAACACAGGTGTATAATAGAAAATCGTATTTTTTAAAAAATGGTTCATAAGTAGACAGTAACAGTATGGGGTTATGTATAGAGTGGCATATTGGGTAAATTGCTTCCACGGTGTTGCGAGCACATACATATTCTTTTGTTGAATATTTTTATGACCATTTGGCATAAATGTGGCTGAATTTTGTTGATACAGCACTCACTTTCCTTCTTCAAGGTAGGATTGGTCGTAGGTTTATTGGCATAAACCTTAGACTTCAAAGAAAAAAATAACGTCATTATATCGCATGATCTCATTTAGCACGGTAATGCTCTCCCTCACACTAGTACAATGGCAACTGAGAAAATTCAACGTTCTGGTTTCACTGTCATATCTTATCCTACATACAATTCAGAGCTAGTTCCATCATATTTCTATTATTTTCGGAAGTTCAGAAACATCTGAAAGGACTTCATTTTGATTCTAATGATGAAGTGAAGCATGAAGTCGGGGTGTAGTTTTGTTATTAAGATGAATATTTTTACAATGACACGATTATGAAACAGATCACACGTTTGCAAAAAGGTGTTGACTGCCATAGCAATTATGTCGAAAAATAACTATTGTGCTCTGCATATTAAACTTCTACTAGTGTACATGCGTTTGTTTTACATCTAAATTTCAGTCGTTTTACATAAAAGAAAAACAATAGGACTCATCACTTTCCAGCATTGCCTGGAATTGATACAAATTTATAAAACAAAATCACACCCGATCCTAAGTAGCCAACTCAGGGTGTCTACTGGAATACCAGAAAGTAAATTCATGACTTTTTCATGACGTTTCATGACCTTTTTGTTCAAATTTTCATGACCATGGCGATAAAAATTTACCATTAGTAATAATAAACCCCTACCATCAGTGGTGCATCGGAACTATGCGGGTTGCTAGTCTTAAATATCACTCATTGTGAATCTTAAAGAAAGAATCTAAAATTCTGCCGCCTTGTGCTCGAGCATAGAATAGCACTTACCTAAATACAGGCCTGCTCTTACCAGTGAATCACTCTTTACTGTATTTGAAGTTTTAATTCTGAGTATAATTATCCATCTAAAGTTCATTCAAGGAACGTTCAGTACCTCATGTAAACAAATACACGTGGTGATGGCTTTATTTCATTGGTTACAGAGCCTATCAACATCCATGCGGTAGAAGAAAATAGTCCATCATCAAGTAAGCTCTTTTTTAAAATGTTTTTGTTTCTTATAAAGCAATTTCCTTCTAGAAATGCAATTTCCTTACAATTAAATAATAGAAGTAACAATATATCTAAGAATTAAATTGAATTAATGCAATAAAAGAGAATACGCATGCGCAGAAAATGGCTTTGCTCCACCTTCGCGCGAATTACAGTTTACAATATGGCCGCGTGCGGGGAATAGGGGAGACCGGGTATGGTTGTAACACGTTTTGGTTGTAACAAAGCGGGTAGTTTCTACGCTAACCACTAGATGTGGTTCATGTTCCGGTCAAAACACAAGCCCTGTATGCACGTTCAGTCACTGTTTTTGTGTGAGGTAACGCGTGTTCGTCTTGAAGTTATCGCGGTTTTGGTGTTTTTTGGGTATTTAAGTAAATTTTCTATATCCCTGAAAATATGTAATATTACAATATGTGTGCGATACATTTAGATAATTTGGGTAAAATATTAAAAAGGATACTAATGAGTATTTGTTTACGTACTGAAACCAAACACAGAATCAACACAATTTTGCAAGTACTCTGGCAAAGATGGCTACCGCAGTATGAGGTTGGTTGTAACAAAAAAAATGGGTCTGGTTGTAACGCTGTTGTTAGGTAAATCTGATATGTAAAAGGCAAAGTAAACCTAAATATATCATACAATTCTGTTCATTCATCAAACTATTAGTTATTTTATTGTGTGTATACTGTAAACTGTAGACCTAGCTATCCATTTGCTGCTAAGATATATTTCCAATGTGAAGAGAGAGAGTTATATATATATACATGTAAAAGAGCACAGTACTTTCGTTAGTCATACAGTTCTCTAACGTATTCTATGTCACTCTCTGAACCTGTAACAGAGGAACATATTAAATATCGATCTTATAATCTAATTTTGTGTTAATATTGTAATATATGTAATAGCAATGTATCCACTTACCAAAGATACAATGCGTTACAACGAACCCCAATCACTGTTACAACCAACCTCAACGTCGGGGTTGGTTGTAACATTTGGATAGTCTTTGTTTTTCCACTATATCTCAGCAAATACTTTACATTATCTGATATTTGCTAGGTATTTTGAAAGAAGGATGTCCAAACTTCCGATCACGTGCAAAAATTCGTATTTTTCTTCAATTGGAGTCTAGTTATGGATAAAATTGTAAAAAGTGTTACAACCATACCCGGTCTCCCCTATGTAAAACATCGACAGGGTAAACCGTTGCGTAGTGGTGAAAAACGTATTGTTCTCAATGTTTTCCATAAGCTGTGTGAAAAACATCCAACGCTAGCCATAAAAGACATAGTGAAATTAACTGCAGAATTTACTGGTGTGTCTGTGTTTAGTGTTAATGGTGCTCGCAGTGAAAGATTAAAAAAAGGAATACTGTCAACTCCCGGGAAGAAACATAGACGTGAGAAACCAGTATTGGAAGTTCAGTGTGATGAATTTGTAAGAACTGCTATTCGTAGAAAAGTTCATCAATTTTATGTGAGAAATGAACCACCAACAATCAATATAAAGTGCTGTCCGCTGTAAACAGCGATACAGATTTACCTAATTTCAAAAGAACGACTTTTTATACTCTACTGTGTGAAATCGGGTTCGAATTTGTCCGCAGAAATCGAAAACAAATAATCATTGATCGTAAAGATATAATACACTGGCGGAGGGAATACCTAAGGAAAATTCGTTCCTACAGGCAACAAGGTAAAAAAATATATTGCCTTGATGAGACTTGGGTCAATGAAGGTCATACAACAACAAAAGTGTGGGTTGACTCAAGTGTAAAAGATAGAAAGCAAGCGTTTCTTTCAGGTTTGAGCACCGGCTTGAAAAATCCTACAGGAAAGGGGAAGCGCCTGATTCTCCTACATATCAGAAGTGAAGACGGTTTTTGGAGGGAGGGGTCTTGCTTTTTGAATCCAACAAAACGGGGGATTATCATGATGAGATGACAGATGACGTGTTTAGCAATTGGTTTCGAAACATTTTGCCGAAACTCGAACCTAACAGTGTGATTGTCATGGACAATGCGCCATACCACAGTGTAAAGTCAGAGCGCTTTCTAAACAGATCGTGGGTCAAAAACGATATTATTGAATGGATGGGAAATAAAGACATACCATACACAAAAGACATGATAAAAGACGAGCTAATTCAGGTGATAAAAGCAGTAAATGTAAAATCAAAATATGATAAATATATTATTGACTGTATGGCACAAAACGCTGGCCACACTGTTTTAAGACTCCCTCCCTACCATTGTTTCTTTAACCCGATTGAGTTGGTGTGGAGTCAGGTCAAGGGTTATGTTAGAAGTAACAATACCTCGTTCAAAATCAAGGAAGTTAAGAGCTTGGTTCAAAAGAGTTTGGAGCAAGTAACAGCTGATAAGTGGCAAGAGTGTATTAAACACGTCGTAGGCGAGGAGGAAAAATTCTTAGAATTGGATGGGATCTGTGATTCAGTTGTTGACCGTTTGGTTATAAATGTTGTTGACACCAGTAGCAGTGAGAGCGAGGACACGGATATGGAAGGGATTCAACCCATGTCAGATTCGCAATAGGTATGTTAACATGTTTTTATTTTTCGCTTTTGTTTACTTTTAAAACCACAATCAAATCATCAAATAGCATTATTGTTATTTTAATCGCGAGTAGGGAAACAAATAGAAATTCCAACTTTAATATGTAGTAATTATTTCTTGCTTTTATAATGCAAAATAGCCATGTTTGAAATTAATCGTTTCGTCTGCAAGATCACAATATTTCTCGTGGTGGTATTGTTTTGTAAACTGCGTGGTACAAGCACGTGCTTCTCGAACGAAGCGCTGACCGACAGCCAATCATCCAATGACTGGCGGAGTAATACCATTCTGCAATGTTTACATCAGGATCAGAAGGTTCGTTGAATGAAGAGTAGCAGAAATTTGTCTGAAATTAAGCACTCAGAGAACTGCCCAAAGACAAAAGAAATTCGTTTAAAAAAAAAAAAAATAGATCATCAAATTTAAAATCTGCAAACTCAAACGAATAATATTATTTGCATAAGTCTAAAGGCCCAAAAATACACAATTTACATTTCTTAGAAGTAAAGAAATAGCAGATCAGAAAGTTGGACAGTAAAAAGTTGTTACTGTATTACAGAGACTAGAAGATGAAATGGGGAGCAGCTAGGAAAACAGTAAAGTACCAGTTACCCAGCGCTAACTGGTGGGGGAAATTCTCACAATTACTGACCTGATACAACTGTTTCAGTACATGCAGTATGAGGTATAAAAGTATGAAGTATAAAAATATACTCTGAGATTTCAGATTTTCATGACCAGTTGGGTAAATAAAGGACTTTTTCATGGCTTTCATGACCACTAAGCAAAATATATGACTTTTTCATGACTTTCATGACTTTCATGACCAGTAGACACCCTGCAACTTAAAGCTCCCATGACACATGACAATTAAAGGTGATTTAGAGTATGATATACCCCTGTTTGTTAATTTCAGTTAGAGGAGGAGGATAATGGCTATAGATATGCATAAGTTATGTAAGAGCGAGACTGAGATATTCAACCTCCCGTAGACATTTGGAATTACCAATGTATTCGTCACCTTTACCATAGAGGCGTCCACTGTCATGGATCATTTACATCAGAGTAGCGCACGCGCTGTAGGGATTGCATTGACCAACATAAATATGCGCACTTGATTCCAATCGCTGCAGAAGCAAAGTATCATGGCGAAAGAACAAAATTGCATCTACAATGCACGTACCAGACACTGCGCGAGAATCTAACAGTCCGGACCTACAAAAGCCGCAAATTGGTCTAAATCCTAATTCCAACCCCACCATGGCCGGTTTCAAATCCGTGCTGAGAAAGGGGGAGGGGTTGTTTCTGGGGATATGCATTAGTGTCTGTAGTGTTGATGGGGGTATAGGACTCAAGAAATGCAAGGAAACAATTTACTCTCGTATGTCCAGGTGTAATGCTTCCCATCTATGGACTGATCGTTAAGACTGGAGAACGATCTGTTGGGGAACAAAGGTTTCGACCAGATATACGTATAAATAGCGACTAATCAGTGGATTGGATCTGAGAGGACATGAGTGGCAAGGACCTCGTCACAGTCTCATCGAAATAGATAATGTCAACTGCCATCCATACTGGCGGAGGTGGAGGCTCACATTCTATCTCCGAATTGGGCAACTAGGTTATGATGAAACTACGTAGTACTCCAACACGTATGAAAGAGGGATTGTTGGCGTGTCTAGGTGGAGAATCCAACGCACTACAGAGAGGATGATGTGTTAAGTCCTCAATTAGCGATTTGCGCGTGTTCTTGGGTTTGGAATGGAATACCAGTATCCTAACGTATTCTCTTACTTCAATAGTACTACGAGGGAGGATCAAATGAAAATACTAAAAATGCAATCAAATGCCGTAAAGTTGGACGATTGCTTCGATACGTGGCAGTAATACGCCTTAAGTTGCACGTAATGACTGACAGTTGGGAAAGTGTTGATGGAAGAACGACGAAAGCGGCAGTGTTCGTATCAAGATGGCCGCCCCACTGTCCACATGTACCGCGGTAGAACAGCATTCGGTAATATTGTTTTTGAGTAATGATGGTGTGAAACCAATTGAAATTGATCGCAAGATGGCAACAAAGTATTGCGATTTGTGTTTGTCTGCAGCAAGTATACGAGTAGTGTAGGAAGTTTAAAAGTGGCATAATATCTATGGAGGATTCTACTCGACCGGGACAGGCTCACGGCGTAGTAACCGATGAAAACATTGCTTTAGCGGTACAGCTTTTAAAGGAAAACAAACATTTTTTTGAAAGAAATCGCCACAATCAGCTCACCAAATGTGCATAATGTTCTGCATTTCAATATGGTGTCTGCAAGATAGGTCCCTCTTCAGTTGACTACTGAACTGAAAGATCTTCGCGTCTATGCCTGTGGAGAACTTTTGCGTCGTTTCAACGTCAAGGGTAATGCACTTCTCGACAGGATTGTTACAGGTGATGAAATCTGAGTTCACTATCAACAATCAGAAACCAGAAAAGCGAGCAAAGAGTGGTGGCATAACTCTTCACCGAAACTAAATAATAATATTTCTGCACTTAACCATCAACAGGAAAGGTTATGCTCACTCTCTTCTGGGATGCAAAAGGAGTAATTTTGGAAGATACATGGAAAAATGAGTGACGGTAACCCGTGCCTCGTGTTCAAACCTGCTGAAAAATCAACTTGGCCCTGCAACCAGGTGTAAACGAGGCAGACTTCTGTCCTCAGCTTACTACATGACAACATCCGACCACATATTGTCCGTTTTACTGTTTAGACTATAGATGAAATTAAATTTGAGTGTTTTATCCACCCTATTCACCAGACCTTGTCCCAAGTGACTTTCATGTGTTCGGGCCACTCAAAGAAGCGATCGGAGGCAAGCATTTCAATAGTGATAAAGAGGTAAAAAAAAATATATTATGCGCGAGTGTCTAAAATCTCGACCAAAATAATAATTCCAACGTGATATCCATGCTTCCGAAGCGGTGAAATTCTTGTATTCAGCGTCAAAGGGACTACGTTGAAAAATAAGAGGTAAGCTTGCCTTTTCATTGTTATATTCTAAAATGTATTGCACTTTTAAGGTCTTCATTTGATCCTCCCTCGTAGTAAGAGAGGTAGTGGAATCAATCCTTCGTCCCAGAATTTTAAGTGTTTACTGGGTGCAGTATCCACAACTTCACCAGGGGAGCCGACGTTTCCAAGTGGTCATTGTCTTTAAAGTGAGACGGTCTACATCACCCATTGGATCTAGTAATGTAGGTGTACCTTTACCGTAATTAGAGGAAGTTACGAATATTACTTGAGTTGATTTTGGGATTAACGTCCCTTTCAGCAGCAAGGCTATATGAGACGGGACCTACTTATTAACGTAGAATCCGAACCACATGAGCTCCCGCCGGGAATTGAACCCGGGTGCCCACGCAAAATTCGCGTACGCTTACTGCTTAGCCACGAAGGAGCTTACGAATTACTTGAACGGCCCTGGGAAAGTTTGATGGCCATCCCAAATGGTGATCTACACATACCATTGGGTTCGGAAGTACCTTAGTTACAACGCGTTGCCATTGAACGATAGAGGTAGATAGAGCCAGGAATGAACAAAACCCCTTCCCTAGGCATGCCTGAACTCCCGAATTGGATTGGACTCTGCTGGGCTGTGGTCAAATCGTAGGATGCGGTAGCTAGTGCGTTCACCGGCGGAAGGTGAGTTTGCCTTACAATAGGTGTTATGCTTACAGAGCATGGAAGAACTTGACTCGGTAGCACGATTGCCTCGACCAATAGAATAATTGGTAAGCACTCAGGACTTGGGTTTGGCCACACAGTGGGCTATTCCATTGCCTGGGATTTCCGGGTTACACGTTTAAAATGAACCAAGGTCAAGGAACAGACCTTGAAGATGCACATCATGCATGAGGACAATTAGAGTCCAAATACAGATAAACTATGGACTGGATTTTTGAAAAGTGCCAGTCTATAGAATGACCATGACACATTATGCGAAATACATAGTAGTAAAACATTCTTCTCTATCTTCCTGACTCCATAGATACGCTGGAAGAGAGTTATAAGAGTACATCTTGGTTCAGAGATAACCACGGACAAATAAATCTGTACCATTAAGGAGTTCTTGATTACCCAAAATGACTCCGTGTATACCCTACATTGTCCTAGGAAGACACTATGATCATTCTCATAGTGTATCCCGCTACGGAGAGATGTGGTAAGAAGTCTCATTTTATGGAATCAGAATGCTCCACTTCTGCGAAACTGGAGTGAAAATACGAGTTGTGAGCTACCAGTTTGACCCCTTGTTGAACTTCTCAGTCCTACTCTCTTAGTCAATATCGACTGAGTCTTCGGCATTAATTACGGTACTGGCCTACGAAACTGTGAGACTGCAATCTTCGGATTTTTAATAATCTGTCGCTTATGCACCTGACAATGTGCAATACATCTCTGTGTAAACACACTCATACTCGTGCATAGCACCTACCGATATGTACAAATAGTCGACAAACATAAATTCTTATTTACGTAAGAAGTTTCTGATATTAATAAAATTTACATCTGCAGTAAATAGTAGTATTAAACTTCTAAGTTCTATTTTGAGAGGCATCTAGTGACTGAGGCATGAACTATGTGCTATTTTCGTTTTTTTTTTTTTTTTCGAAACTACGTATGGTTCCGACTTAAGTAACTTTCTACTTGCGCAAAGTCATGAAGCCTATTGACGGAAGTTCAGAACTATTGGTTTATCAAAACTTTTGTCTGTTATTTCCATTTTAAGCCAATTCTAATGCTTATACATTGTTCATGCTATAAACAAAGGTTGGGAACTGTTGTTCTACTATGACCATACAAGTTTATATGGCCCTTGTCTATCGTTTCAAAACCATTATAAATAATAAGTCAATATTAGCAACGGTTTTCTTTAATATTGTTTCAGACCAAAAATTGTGACAAATTTATAGCAGATGTTTCATTTAAGATGGTATGAGATCGGCAGTAACGATTGATTTTCTTTCTTCCCTTTTTCCTTTCTTTCTTTTTCTTTCTTTCTTTCTTTCTTTCTTTCTTCATTCTTCAGGTGAAAAATATTCTAAATATTACTAATAGAATAACTCGCTCCAATACTTCTCCAAATATTCTTCAAAGATATAATGAACGTTCCAGAAAACTTTTATCCAGTTATCAACTCTCCATAACAATATCAGATTCTTCTCGCCTTATTTGTCCTCTGCTGTAAATAAGTATTACTTCGAAATATAAGCATTTTTTTCCAAACAAAAGCTCCATTTCTTCACTACTACTCCATATGGGCAGTCACATGCGTATCACAAAATATTCTTCATACATTAAACCATCAATACATTAAATAGTCAGAAACAACGTTTCTTCACAAGCAAGCAGAGTACTATAAAACAGACTACAACGAAAACATACAATATATATAACATTTACACATGTGGTAGACCATACATATTCATGAAGAAATTTGAACCATTTCATCGTAACTAGATTCAATTGCTTTTTATAATTTCAAACAGAAGAAACTGATGTCCCACTTCTTTGTAGTTAGAAACTTCTCTTGTTCATCATCCTGTATCGTTTTCTTTTCCTTTTATGATTAAATATCTTCAATATATATCAAAATGTTTTCATTATTTTTCTTTTTTTCTTAAAGAAAATTTGTGCCAAGGCACGGAAGCTACAAGTAAAAATTTTCTTTTGTTTTGTTTTCCAAAAGAGTAAAGTGCGTTAAAGCATCTAGTCACAATCAGGGTTTTTTAAAAAGAAACATCAAACAGTGACAGCACAAAGGTGTAAAAAGCTGAAGTTCAACCCTGTTGCAAGGGCTTCAGTAGTTGTTTGAAGAGCCTCTTAATGTTCATCGATTTCCTGTGAAGCAACATAGTAGGCGCCGCCACCACGATCTTTTCTTCCTTGGATGTTCTGAAGTTTCAGGAAAGGAATTGCGTATCACTGCATCAATTTCTGATTCTGGGATGTCATCTAACCACTGTTTCTCAGGAGAGGAATTGAATATGATTCCATCGAGCTCTGATTCTGGGATGTCACTTAGCGTATCATTGTCTGAGACATCGCTTTTATCATCATCTGAAGCTATTGTTGTAACTGAATTGCTGCAGTGTATTAGATGCTCAGGCATGTTGTTGACAAAATCGAGTTCTTCACCGCCACATAGTAACATCGCCCGATCGCTCTCGTTATCTTCAGTTGCATTTGGATCGCAGCAAGCATCTTCTGGAACATACTCAATGGAAGGCTCCTGATGATGTACAAAGGATCGTAAATCAGTGCGGATACTGACATATGGTAACATGCATTTTACACACATGTCATTAACACAGAACCATGTAATTGAGTAAGCACGCAAGGTGTATATAAAAACACGAGTAACCACCTCTTCATCATACTTATAAGTATATATTATATTTCCATTCGCATCCTTAGATTGGTACTCAGTGCAGCGCCGGTCACAGCTGATGGTATTCCTAGGGTTATCGATGAACGGAAATCTAATTTGCTTAGAGTAGAGAGCAATAAAGGAAGTCTTAAAGTAGTCAGCCATCATAAAATTCAGAGCGTTTCTCTCATACGTATAACTAGATTGCCTATTGTCACCGCACTAAATTTTCCAGCTCTTAGTAACTACAACAGTGGACACAAGAATCGAAAATCTAGTTTTACCAACAATGACTTACGATTAGGTATAATATAAACAAGAACAGAAAAAAAATTAAAAAATATACCATATGTTCAATAATTTTTGGATACTGAAAACAGTTAAACGTAAAATTGTTGAAATTTACGTATAGAATATACATATGTGTATATGTGCATTCTTTCGGAAAGCAAGTTTTATATCTGTGCACATTTTCATTCACTTCGGATCACTTCTTCTGGCCTTTCGGGCCTCAACTTTCAAAATTTTGGATGGAGGATTTTGCCCCCTAAAACGTTTTTCCGCAGAAAATATAAAAGCTGTATTTGTTTATTTTCTGCTTCTTGTCCCTATACAAAGTTTCGTTGCAATTCTTCATGTACTTTACACACATCTGACACTGTTACTAGCACTTTTGATATTTCATGATCAAAGCTTTGGAGGGGTCCGTGCCCTACCTAACCGTTTTTTCCAGGAAAATACGAAACACGTATTCCCTCGTTTTACGTCTACAATATCTGTGCACAATTTCTTTCACTTCGGTCCACTTGTATTTGCCTTTCAGGCGTCAACTTTCAAAATTTTGGGTGGGGGCTTTTGCCCCCTGAAATCGTTTTTCCGCATAAAATAAAGAAACACGTATTCGTGTATTTTATGTGTAGTATCTACCTGCCAAATTTATCAAAATCGGAGTATTACACTTGGGAAGTGTTATTTAGCTTTTTATTAGTGCTGTCGAATTTTTGTGACATTTGCGGTTTTCGTTTTTTTGAGAAAACCGTTGCCGTTTTCAAAACCGAAACCGTAAAAGTGGTTTTCGAAACCGAAACCATAAATGCGGTTTTCAAAACCGAAACCGCAAATGTGGTCTTCAAAACCGAAACAGCAAAGGCGATTTCGAAACCGAAACAGCAAAAGCGGTTTTCGAAACCGAAACAGCAAAAGCGGATTTCCAAACGAAAACCGCAAAAGCTCTTTTCGAAAGTGAAAGCCGCCAGAAACCGTGTTTGCGTTTTTATAAGTGAAACCATGTTTGTCCTTTTCAAAGCAGAAACAATGTTTACTGGTTTTAATTACACCTTTTAAGAATTATGAAAGCATCTATCAATCGAGACAATTGTATTGATTTATATGTGTGTTTTAGCTTTCTTTTTATTTGCTCCAAGACTATTATGGTAATATCTGCAGCACTGTGCGAAAGGGATAGTTTGATGGTTGTACAGGTTACAACTAAATTAGGGTTGCCTTATTTTAAAATCGGAAAAGTGGGGGTTCTAAATTGTAAGTACTGATGTGAACTTTTGTGTTACAAATACTAACCTGGGATCCTTCGCACTTTTTTTTTTTTTTTAGTTATTTCCTTGATGACACTTCCAATGTACTTTTCTGCTACAGGGAAGCAAACTGGACCAAACATGATTTTTATATATTTTGTAAATTAGACCACGAGGAACACGAATCTGAAGGATTTTTAACATTTCGAATTTCGGAACTCGAGATATTCGAACATAAAGTGACCACGGAAGCAAACTGGACCCGAACTGATTTTTTATATATTTTGTAAACTAGACTACGAGGAACACGAATCTAAAGCAATTTTGACATTCCGAACTTCGGAACTCGAGATATTCGAACATAAAGTCACCACTGAAGCAAAAACGACCCCATTTCATTTTTATATATTCTGTAAAATAGACCAAAATGAGCAATAATCTGAAGGCATTTTGACATTCCGACTTCCCGAACTCGAGATACTAGAACTTATACATTTTTTATATAGTATGTACAAAAGTAACGAAGAAAGTTCTGTCGCTTTTTGACCTATCACCTTAGAGCATCGATATGTTACCTAAGACGTATCTGGAAGATCAAAAATAGTACCCATGAGTATCAACGACCTTCTGCCAACGTTTGGGATGGGCACGGATTCCTTCGCGGTAGAACTTGGTTTGCCGTGTAGCGAAGAAGGTATCAAGTGCATTTTCCAGCTCTACTACGGAGTTGAACTGGAGTCCTCTAAGGTAAGTGTCCAAAGAATGGAACAGATGATAATCGGACGGTGCAATGTCCGGGGAGTATGGCAGATGCAATAGTGTTTCCCATCCAACTCGTAGGATGGTGTCCCGGGTCATTCTAGCCATGTGGGGCTTAACGTTATCCCGTGACGATTGAACCTCTTAGCGATTGAGAAGTGCTGGCTCCAGGGTTTTGAGTTTTTCTTGAACACGGCTCCACTCCTGATAGTATACAGTTGTATTGATGTTCTGCTCTGACCAGCCGGTAGCACTTCCCGATGCACGATGTCGCGAGCAGTTCACCAAACATACAGGAGAACTTTCTGCTGTATTACTGGTTTCAGTTGTTTTGGAACCGGTTCATGGGATTTTAACCAATGATGACGACGCCGTGGAGCTTTGTACACGACCCACTTCTCATCACATGTCAACATCCTGTCAGGAAATGGCTCTTTCCTCAGACGAAACAGCAAAGAAACACAGGTATCTGCTCGCGTAGCCTTCTGGCCCGGAGTCAAATCATGTGGGGCCCATAGACCCAAGTTGATGGAGGTGTTGCTGAATGGTTTCTCCACTCACATTGGATGTTAACCCCAGTTCCTCACATGTCTGACCACTGTTCGCCTCAATTGCTACCTGAAGATCTTCATTTTGTACAGCGGTGGACACTTCTAAATGGTACAGCCATATGGAGATTTACGGCTAAGGTGTACCATTTAGAAGTGTCCACCGCTGTACATGTGTTGGCAGGGGTGTAGCCACGGGGGGCCCCATCGGAGCCAGGCCCCCCAATGATCTCCTGCCCCCCCCCCAAATGACCAGCTTTTAGAACATCATTGTAAGATCACCTCGCTTCAGTCATTTAAAATAAAGTTTATGTAGCTATATAATTAATAATTCATGGTAAAATAGTGTTAAAAATACTGTTTTACCATATCAATCTAATAGTAGTATGGTATCTCTTCCTTATACTGATCGGAAAATATCATGGTATACTTTTTTTGTGACAGCACATTACACAATGTACTGCGATTTATGTATATTTGACAGTTTGAAGACAAAAAAGGACCATAAATACTACCATAAAACAATACTACTAAATTAATTTGTAAGTACATTATAATTTTTATATGCTGTAACTAGTGTTGTAAAAAAACGGTTTTTTTCTGTGAAGTTTTTTTTCAATAAAAAACACCGTTATTTTTCACGTTTTTTTCAAATGTCTGTTTTTTTTCTGGCAACTATTATTTATTGATTTATGTTGCTGATTATTGAAATAATCAACAGAACTTGAGTCGAAGCCCTCGTAACTTACAAATCGTTTGTTTAACTTTGTACCTATACGAGCAAAATTGTGTAATTATTTCTTTCGGACCCAGGTCATTTTTGGCGTTTTCCTATATTTTCAGTAAGTGACTTATTGCTCAAAAACCATTCATTCGATTGATATGGTTAAGGCCTTGTTTTTTAGAAAATGGATGTGGCTATTTTTTGGTGTAAGTTGTATTGCAGTGTTGCTAACGGGTGAGAAATTATGGAGGGAAATGTAGGGGTGAAAATTTACAAAAAAATCCCTAACCGAATTTCAATCTTTTTTTGTATCTAGCACCACTGCTGCTATATGGGTTCCAGTCACGTAAAAAAATTCTTTGGTGTGTTGACAAGGTACAATGAAATCCTGAAGTCGCTGGCTTCCATTCAAAGAGGGGAAAAAAATTCTCTGTCATCATACACATGAAATTTTGATACTTTTTACGCCTCAGAAGCAAAAATCAACAGATATGCCGGGGATACAGCTTCTCTAATTATCCTATTCAAACTTTTTATGGTGTGCTGTGTAGGCCAAAGAGGAAGCTTTCAGGTAGCAGTACGTTTGTTTCAAAGTAGCCAGTAAGAGGCTAATTATAGAGAGGGAAAGGAAATTTTCCGAATTTTTCACCTAAAATCGGAAATTAATTGTTTTGGCTGGAAACACTGCCATCAGACAGACAAAAACTGTCCGAAAGTAAACCTTAGTACTCCAAGAATATATCCTACAAGTATCATGGCGATATCTGACAAAGTAAGCATGGTATTAAAAAATATCTCAATCTACCTCAGAAATTCCCCATTTTCTTACCATTTCCAGAACATGGTCTATTGTAATACAGGAGCGTCATTTCCACAGGAGGGCAAAAGCACGACAGACATAAGACTTTCCGGTCTTGTACTAGTATATTAGTAGACAATTGATTAAAGTATATGTATTCCTCAAACTCTTGGGGGGGGCAATTGCCCCCTCCTGCCCTCCCTAAATGACGCCCCTGAGTGTACTATTGATTGAATGTAGCGTATACCCGCGTACTTCTTAAATTTTAGGTGGCTATACGATAGTTTCCAAAAATTAGAGGTGGGTAGGCCCTATACGCCGTATACTCTCGTATATTCTCCATTACATTCCTGGTAATAGCACGCCTAATGTAACGTAATCTAACCTAACTTAATGTAATCCAACAAAATATAACCGAATGCAATACTCTTTGGTGCTTTCAGTTTTCAAAGTGGTCCGGCGATACAGCACAAATGCCCTAATATTGTTTTCAGAAAATGTGTACCTTACCTTTTTGAAACTTGCAATTATGGAAATATAGCCTGTGATATGTAACTAGAATAATGTAACATTTATATTTTACGTATGTATGAATTCTTTGGTGTGTAAGAAAACTAGCTGTGCTTTAAATATAACATTTTAAACTTTGGTTTGAGTCTGGTTTTAGTGGTAATACGGAAACGGATCATTACAGAATGTCACTAGTTCATTTACATTTTCTCATCAGTGATTTACATTTCAATGTAAAATGACGTTACAAACTGTTTTTTTTTTTGGGGGGGGGTAAGCAGCTATCAGCACCGGAGGCCCTCGACGTAGCCAGTCCGGGCCTGAGTAGCAGAGATATAATGCTGTAGGGTTAATTTTCTAAATTATCTTCTCACAATAAATCCACTACTGGGGCCGCAGTAGCTCAGTGCTAGAACGTTCACTTCTGGAGCACGGGGTGCTGGGCTCAATTCCAGTTCGTGCCAAGTGAGCTTTGTGGTGGACAAACACCGTCTGCGTGTGTTTTCTCGGGGTTCTTCCATTTCCTTCCACTTTCTTCATTCCATCATTTCTCATCCTCACCGTCTCCTTTAGCCTAGCCTGCATACACGTGGGACGTAAAATTTAAAAAGATTTCATTTCATTTTTTAAATCCTCTAATCACTGACAAGCAAAACTGCAGAATGTTGACACCAAAAGTCGGTAAACGAGAGATAAAATGACTCCAGTTTTGGGTGAAAAGACGCTTTAAAATGTAAAATGAACGCTTTTACGCTGTATGATTTTCAAAAATTCTCAAAAAATTTAAGTCCGAATAAAAAAGAAAACTCATTTCTGAGAACTTACGCTTCTTCAGTTATAGGGCCTACTCAGCTTGCTATCGGTAATTTAATGGAAGCACAGCAATCTAAAGAACAGAGCGAAGATAGGATTTCTCTCCATTAGAAAAAAAAAAAAACGAAATCTTAAGTTTTACAACCCACGCGTATGCCGGTTAGGCTAAAGGAGACGGTGATTATGAGAAATGGATGAAATGGTGGAATGAAGAAAGTGGAAGAAAACCGGAGAACCCCGAGAAAACCCACGAGCACGGTGTTTGTCCACCACAAAGTCCACACGGCGCGAGCTGGGATCGAACGAGGAACCCCTAAAGACGCCAAAAGGTCAATAACTTCTCACAAATGTCATTCCACTTTCCAGGAAACACCCAGACTCGCTTTCCCATGCACCACTTAACGTTTATAACACTTTCTTGACCTTGTAGCCATTAAGATGACAACGTTAACAACTCAAAAACCATTCCCGTTAGCGCGGTTTTTTGCTTTGACGAAAAAGCTACATGATCCTACTTCCAGCTACTTTTTAGGTATCCGACACTTGGCACATATGATATTCATGTGCTTAGTATGTACTTCAGCTACCTACAGTTTTAGGTACTTGTTATACCTAATAGAAATTTGCAACTATATACTACAAATATAGCATTTATATACCTAGCTCAGTTTCGCACCGTCATTTGTTTTTATGTCGTCACTTGGGACATATATCTGTCATGTTGTAGGTACGTCCTTTAGGTATATACATACTGTTTCAGATACCCTAACAGCACAAGATGTGCTAGGCATTCGCCATTTAGGTGTTCTAAATTTATCTCCCACATTTGATGCATTTGTTGCTTCTTTCTCTAAGCGATTGTGTACTAGAAGCAATAAACGCATCAACTTTATTAGATGGCAACTGTTGCCGATCATTTGAAAGTGAATATGAAAGAACCATGAAATAAAGTAAATAGACACTTCTCAATTTGTTATAAGATTACATGGCGATCAGATTTTTTCTGATCCCAAACGGTTATAGTCGAATGTATGCGGTTAAAGGAACACTCTGATTAGCTAAATTCAAAAGTCCTCAATAACTTATTCCTATACAAGCTTCGATCTCTTTATCGCCTCAGTGGCCAAGTCGGAAGAGCAGCGGATAGTAATTCAAAGGTTGGTGGTTCGCGCCTACCCTAGATTAGCCCTACATTTTTTTACTTGTTTAAAATGTGGTTTAGACTCACTTTAATGTAAACACATTACGCATATAGGCGATTTAACATATTTTGGGGGAGTAATTTTGTGGTTCATTGACGCTTACGGCATGGGAAACTAGAGATGGAGTGGGTCAAGTTTTCTGAGTGGTCCAGTGGGTCGTGGGTCAACAGTATGTGACCCACTGCGACCCACCACCCACCATGACCCACTGTGACCCACCACCCATCATGACCCACTGAGACCCACCACCCACCATGACCCACTGCGACCCACCACCCACCATGACCCACTGCGATCCACCGACTCAGTATGATCTACCGACCCTCTCTGCTCACTGCATTGTAGACAGTATCTTCTGAAGACTGGTAAATTTGTCTTCGTTTTACTTCCAAGACCTTCATTTCCCTTCCTTTTCCACGTGTTTCTGTCTACTTACCTGAGGTGAGTATATCTAACCAAATAAAAAAAGAACTTCAGACATTTTTGGATATTGATATTTTTAATTCTAATAATAGCAATAGGACTTATATTACTACTTGGCTTTCGAGATCTGTGAGCTTTTAGAGGAGCTAACTAGTGGAAAAAATACATTTTTGAATCACTGTAATATATAAATTATTATATAAAAAATTGAATGTAGCTATGTGTACCTGATCATCACGCTCAAATTGCAAAGTCAAGTGAAATTACTTTTGGTATATAGCTATGCCTTAATCCAAACTGGGATGTTATATTGCTTTTATTATAATGCATAATATCCTAAAGAGGTAGAGATTATCCGAATTTTTACGAAAAAAAATGAGTATCTCGCAAGCCTTTAAACTTACGGAGCTGAAATTCAGTGTATTAACTCTTTATTGAAAATAAACAGAATGAGCCCTTGCATTTTTTAAAAATTCTCCTTTATGTGGGGGGAGGGGGGCACTTTCTATATATGGAAAATTGGTAGTGAGTTCGTTTGTAAAAATGATCGAAAACGATCGATGTTATTTAAGAAAAAAAAATACAGTGCTTGACTTCATATATCCATTGCTTTCTACTATAATGTAAGTGCTGAAGCTTATGTTTATTATATGGAGCGCTTACAGCACAGGGCGATCAACTCAAAAACTTATGACTAAAATAGGCATAAAATTTGTACTGTAAGCTTAATTACACGGAAATTTTAAGTTTGGATTGTACGCATAATTATATGGAAAATTTTACAATTTTTCCTCCTTTACGTTGGTCTACTTACCTTGATTTGGAACTTTCAAATTTCATATTTTTTCCACTGAAAAGTATTGATAATTCAACACGGAAATAATTATACTATGATAATTTAATTGAAATTCATCGTAATTTGGCACATGGCAAACAGCAGTGTGGTAATTGAAGGGGAAGAAGGAGGGAAATTCCCATTCACCTCTGAACACTTTCCAGGAACCTCGTTCCCTTTCGCTTTCTAGACGGGGGAGGGAACTTTGTAATGGCATCAAACCTTCATGTGTAATTACAAAAATTAAATTTATAAACAAATAAGAGAAATCATCAGTTTATTAGGCTTTAATTGATAATTTATTCACAAGATTACCTATCGAAGGCGTGGTAGATGAAGTTTCTGTTCTCCGTGAGTCGACATTACCAACTGACATGATCGATATGGAAAAGATGTATGGTGATAGACAGATGATACTTCTTGCTGAGTATTTCAAAATTGACCAAGAAAAATCGTTATCAGACTTAAGTCTAACAAGCAGATTGTCGATGAGGAGTTGCAGAAATCGGGTAGAAGTATTATCGATTTCCACGATAGAGTGAGAACGGGAATTTCCCCTTATGAATTTGCAGATGACTGATATACTAAGTGACAGATGGCAGAAATAGACTAAGTGCTCTAACATTGTCTAACTTGTTGTTGATCAATGTTAATGGCCCACCGCTAGACAAGCTCAAAGTAGACGAGCTAGTTATTTCTTGGCTGAAGGATGGACATCATTCCGCTGCGGATGATTTACCACGAAAAAGTTACCAACCGGAAATAAACCCGATTTCAGGTTTGTTTTAAGGTGGAAAATTACGAGTTATAGAAAATGTATTCTTGTATTACTAATGGCTTATTTGTGTTATTCAACTTTGTACCTACTTTTTAGTAAGTCTCTTCCTTCCTTTAGGTAAACTACTTTGAATAAATATTCATAATAATTGCAATTATGCATATTTGTAACTTAAATTTAACGTGGTGTTTTAGTGATTACACAAATTACAATTATGAGCATACTTTATGGGGATGCTCTCACATAGGGTACCCGAGCGCCTTTATACACTATGGAAAACTGATTTTTGAAGTCTTTTGTGAGAAAAATACTGTGTGAACTGAGATAACCTTTTCCATATTGTATAGGAATATTTTCCTGCGAATAGAAGTTTCTTTTGGAATGCGTTCTGAAATTAAAACTTGCAAGAATACTCTCTTAGTACAAGTATATTTTAGGCTCACACTAATTTCCCCCCACCTCGAATTTCCTCACTGACAAACACTTTACCATTTTATATCATAAAGGTCAGATCCACCGTTATTCTGACAGAGTGGTGCTTGTGCGATTGACTAGAAATTCAAATTTCGATTAGTGACAATTTCACAGTCTTGTTTTATTACAAATGTGAACTCTTTAGTCAGTGCAGAAGAGGCCGTGGATCGTGTTCCGAGTTGATGACGATGGATTTTGTTGTCAGAATAGGTCACAGTGGATGAGAGTGGTTCATGGTGGGTGGTGGGTCACGGTGGGTCACCGTTGGTGGTGGTTTTGGTGGGTCAGAGTGGGTCACGGTGGGTGGTGGGTCAGTGGGTCGTGGGTGGTGGGTCAATGAAAACTTGACCCACGCCAACTCTGATGGGAAACATACCTAGAAGATACTAGGCACGTTCCCCAGGTACCGTACATGTCAGGCATGTGCCACTGGGCGGACATAGACTGTGGCTATCACTTGCCATTCATGTGATTTCTTTATCAGAAGTTTATAAGGCACATACTGGACACATTCCCATGTACCTTGGGGAATATGATAGGCATATGCCTGCTATGTAATTGTGCTGTTAAGGGAGCCACCGCGTCCCCACTTCTCTCCATTGCAGAGTTATAAAGCAACAGAAAACAAAGCGGAATTATTAACAGATAGTCGCTCTGTATATTGCCCAACTTGTTGTTGCTTGCAGTTTTTTCATGGCTAAGCGGTTAGCGTACGCGCCTTTGTCGACCTGGGTTCGAAACCCGGTGGGAGCTCATGTGGTTCGGATTCCACTTAATCAGTAAATCCACGTCTCATATAACCGCTGCTGAACGGGACGTTAAACTCAAAATCAACTCAACTCAACTCGTCGTTGCTTGCGCTAATTAACACAAACAGAAAGAAGAAATCGAACTAATACTATTCGATTGCAAGAGGACAAATTGTTCGCAGCCCAAACGTCGCTAGATTTGTATGTAAGTACTCAATTTGTCGTTAAAAAATCACCCAAAAGTCGTGAATCTGAATTGTTTTTTCGGCGTTATCTTGAATCGAATTCTAGATTTAGCGACTTTCGCCCAAATTGGCAACACTGCAAAGTTGATTTAAGCATGTTCATTACTTTTAGTGAAACTCACGACGGCACGTGAGATAACCGATGGCAGCGCCGACACCTTGCGATGAAATTCAACGCTGATTGGTTCTTTTGCCGTGCAGAGGACGAAAACAAATTTCCATAGCTTAGCTATATTGGCAAATGTTTGCCTGTATAATAATCACATTCGAAAAACATGTACGTATGAACCGTTTCTGAAGCTATAATTTCCAGTTGAGTTCAATCGAAGTTTCTCTCTCTCTCTCTCTCTTTTTTTTTTTTTTTTAATATGAATAATACTTGAAAAAGGTGTTTAGAAATCTTTGTTGTAGAAAGTTTAACGTCTCATGATCGTGCTCCGAGACTGAGACCGTGATTATGGTAACAAAATGATGGAATGAAGAAGTGGGAGGAAGCGGGAGAACCCCCTGAAAAAACCGTACGAGGTATTTGTTCATTATAGAGCCCATTTGGGGCGAAGTGGGATCCAACCAAGGATCCATGAACAAAAAGTGAGAGCACCATTGAGCCACTGAAAACTACAATTAAGCACGATCACTGAGGCTTTGTACGCGACTAACAGACAATGGTGAGATTGAAGACAGCCAGCAGACTTTCGTAGATATACTCATAGTAAAGTAATGATGGTCCACTATTCGTTATTTAATTTCAGAAACGCTGCAATGATATACAATCAGTGATGATTTCACATTTCGCCGAGCAGATTTTGAAAGGTAAAAGTAACATTGCGAAAATGCCGGTAACCCAACTTGAGAATGATCAGACATGTCCCGAATAGTGATGGAATAGTTCACAAACTTCGTGACCTGTAACTTGGAAAACCCAGAGGCAGTTAGATCCATGACCGGGTGACTCGGGCAGACCCGTGACCTGGTATCATCCGGATAGACTCGTGACTCTGGTGTGATTGGTAGGAAACAGAGACGAAACGTTTTCATACACATATGGAAAGTTTATGAGGCTACTAATACAATTCTAACAAACATAACTCTATTCTCTTTCATTGCCTTTTCACTAAATCCATAATATTTCTTGCTTGTTGTTTGCATGTGTGTGTATCAACCGTTGAACTACAAAGTTTATCTGAATACAAACGCGTCATGATCATAGAATAGATAAGTTAATATTTCTCTTACGAGGGATCGTCAAAGTTTAATCGACCTGTAAAACTTCTCGTTTACAATATAAAAGATACCGCTGAACCCAAACAGTGTCTTGTAAATTATTTTTGTGTAGACTGTATTCAAAGTAAACGTAGGGAAAACGAATATTAAATTAAATTTGTGAAAACATGAAATATTCAAAACATTGTATCTTAAAAAATGTGACATCGGGAAGTCCGTAGCTCCGGAATTAAAAATCCTGCAGAACATAATTCACACATTTATACAAGAGGTCAAGATCTACCATCGTACCAAGTTTGATTCCGATTGGATGAGTTCAATTGAACTTGTACGATATGTAGTGGCGTAACTAAAGGCTTGGGATCCTCACCTCAAAAAGCGTGGGTTGGGGCCCCTTGATGGCTTGGGCCCCCTTCCGCAGTCGGGGTCTGCGGGACTCTTATTTACGCCACTGACGATATGCATATACTGCCCTTAATTTTCCAGGGAAAAATCAACTTAAGGACAAAATTAAACTTATTTTTTTTCTCTTTTGAACAAATTTCTCAAATCATATATTCTTTTGAATGGCTTGGGAACACTTTGGTTCAATGCCGTTTGGAATGAATGTTGCAATGAATTATATCTGTTGTGAAAGTGAAAGTATGGTAAGCAAAGCGATTTCATTAATGAATATGTTAAAATATGATCTTTCTTTCTAAAATTGTATTTTCGTTTCACCATACGTGTGTTAGTGTATATGTATAAGCCTTCAGCATTGAAGGCTTATGTTAGTGAATGGTGGTAACATCTTGTTTTTAATTTGGCGCTATAGAGCTATATGGTGGTGGTGGGGGGGAAGTGAAGTCATGTACTGATAAACTTAACCAATGTATCAATGGCTGACACAAAAGTTTTAGAGTACAAATAGGGTAACTGTCCCAATAATTGACAGTGTACCAGTAATTGACACTGTCGTCTTTTTTCCGACGCAACAAGACTGCGGGACTAGGTACAAGCAAATGCTGCCAGCTTTTCTTCCTTTGCAGTGTTGTTAATCTCACACCACTGTTAATATTTGCCTCTAACGATAAGTAGTAGTTCTCCAAAGAAAACAGAAAATCGATGGACAGTGCAAAATAGTACTATAATAGCTATATTAGCGAAAGAAATAAACATGTTTATCCAGGTGGAAACTTATAAATCAGCTTGATAAGTTGGTAGAAAATTATATGGTTCATTAGAATAAGATATTAGATGTCAATTACTGGGTCACAAGGTGTCAATTACTGGTGAATCTCACCAATCTTGGTGTCAATTACTGGTACAATGATCAACTTTTCGTATACATATTGTAAAAAATAATAATTATTAGTCTATTATTTTTATGATGGTCTATATAGATGAAGGAAGGATGCCTTCGTACCTCTACGAGAGATCAGTAAGCCAGGTTCATTTAAAGGGTAAAGAAACTTGCAATTTGTCAAACAGTGTTCTTATACTGTCAATTATTGGCACAGTTACCCTAAGTGTTTTACATTTGTTTTACTGCTTTCATGGTCATTTGTCACTAGAAAAAGAGTTCTTGCTTGTCTACAGTCAATTTCCTTACATTTGAATATATTTGCCACGACCTACGAAGCCGTAAGCTGACAGTCACAAAATATATTTATATCGGTTGTCAGAAGAAATTTGATTCTCATTTGCATACAGAAAGAAACTTCAAACAAATATTTTAGCAAACCAAAATGTAAGCATAAAGTTTTTCCGTCGATTTGTTATCTTGATTTCAAGCTTGGCATATTGTTAGTGCGTAGAACATCATAGCCTTCACATGAGCTATCACACAAAAATAAGAACATTAAACTTTTACCACTCATTAAACTTGATTAACAAATTAGGTAGTTTAAATATCATGCATGTTATTTGGGGAAAACAACATATCTATAACGCACTTTTATTATTATTATTATTATTATTATTATTATTATTATTATTATTATTATTATTATTATTATGTATACATTCTAAGAGAATATTTCCAATGACCATAGCTGAAATGTTACTCTTTTATATAACATTTATCTTTCATATCTGATAAATGGATTCTTCGTAAAATCACAAAATTTACTGCGCCAATATATAAATGTATTAGTCACATCAATGTTGTCAATACTTTAATTGGGACACTACATTTAAATTTTTGCTTAGAACTTTTTTAATTGCAAATAAACAAACAAATAAATAAATAAAACATTGTTTCAGAAATTTTAGCTTTACATTTGGCTTACAATTTTTAGTTCTCACCAAGCAATAAAATTATTAATCAGAAGCAGGATCAACCAATGAGAATTCAACCAAGACCACCAACTAAAATCCAGCAATGTATGAATGTATGAGAACTTTAGAATATGAGTCGTAACAACAATCCCTAAGTTCAAACAGTGAAATTGTTCAACCGGTTTCAAGTCGTATATTTCGATAATTTTCGTCTTTTTAAGTTTTACGTCCCACGCTTATGTCGGCTAGGCTAAAGGACACAGTGATAATGAGAGATGGTGGAATGAAGAAAGTGGAAGAACCCCGAGAAAACCCACGCACACGGTGTTTATCCACCACAAAGTTCACTTGTCGCGAGCTGGGATCGAACCAAGGACAACAAAGACCAGAGGTGAACGCTCTATCACTGAGCTACCGCGGCCCCTAAATCTCGATAAATGGATGATACTGTCCCATGTATAAGATTGCAACAACGTATCAGGATCTCATTCATGCCTACGCTTTTGTCGTGTATCTAATAGACTGATAATCTGTCTATGAAATGAGACGCTTAATGATTTTATGTGAAAGCGGGAAGGCACCGTTCATGATTGAATTCATTTTTATGTACGATTTGTTTTGGTGTACTGTCAACCCTGAATTTATTGGTTAGAAAAGTTCGCAGATATCTGCTAAGATCCCTTCGGTGATTTTAAGACGGTTTGTAAAATTTGGTTCTCTAAAAAGGTGTGACTACCAGTGACACAGAGATCCACCGGGCAGTGCCTGGAGAGAAGAATCAATCGGGCCACCCTACCTGAGGGGACGGCGATCACCAGCGCAATCGTTGTCATGTGATCCCCCTGTAAATGAATTGTTTACTTAGGTCTATGTTCCTTTTACACCATTGGGCGAGTTCGCGCGCGCATACGGTAGTGAATACATCGAACACCGTTTACGCATGCAACTCGAGTGCTTACATACCTGTGTAGTGCTATAAGTGTGGAATATTATAATTTAGTGTTTCAATTATCAATAATAGTGCCAAGAGAAAACTCTGCAAACAGTGTAAGTAGTGTTTAACCACCCCGCCTAATGACGGAGGTGATCCCCTTCCCCCCTCGTTACCAACTGTTCCACTCGATCATACCTCAAATGAATTGCGCATGGCAGAATCCATTCCGGTGGCCAAAGAAGTCATAGTAAACTCAACACCGCCCATAAATTTATATTTACTACATCATGCTCCTCCATACGTTGTGCACGTGGTACCGGAGGCTAATCAGGAGAACACCATAACAGTCAGGAAACATCATCAAGTACTAGGAAAAATACTGTTTCAAAACAAAGTGGCAGGAGTTAAAACATTTACTCCCACCGGCAAGAATTTAATAAAAATCGAATTTTATACGGGACACCAGGCTAATGAGTTCTTCAATCACGATCTACTCAAACTCCATGGTTGGTCGGCCTTGGTACCCTACTACACAACTAGATCTATCGGAATTATACACGGGGTTTATCACGAATTTACTGAAGGCGAAATATTAGAACGCCTCGAGTGTCGCGCCAACGTTTTACATGTCCGAAGGATCAATAAACGCATAGAGTCCGAAATACACCCTGCCCAATCGGTGGCCATAGCTTTCGATACGCAACGCCTCCCGGATTTCTGTTCTTTATATCACTCGGGTCATACTATATACACATACATTCCAGCAGTTAAACAATGTAAAGATGGCTGCCACCGTCTAAGCCATCTCCAGATGGGGTGCCGATCGAAGCAGAAGCTATGCCATCGATGTGGAGCCCCACACGAGGCTCACGCTTGCACAAATGCACTCAAATGTATCAATTGTGGAAGAGGACACTCGGCCACTGATTTACAATGTCCAGAGAGGAAACGACATCAAAAAATAAATCAACTTATGGCGACGGAAAAGATAACCTATAATGAAGCTCAGAAAAGAATTCCTACTACAAAATTACTCACAAACCAAAGTCCCGCTAACCTCATCCATAATCTCACCTCTAGCAATGCACCGCCTCCCGCACCTTCCTCTTCATAGACGCAGGACGACACTACAAACGCGGATGACCAACCCACCAGAAAACAAGGAAGAATCACTGGAAAACTTTCCCCAGAATCTTTTACACAGTATCGAAAAATATGCTCCCATTAACTACGGATACCAGCCCGAAACGCACCCTACAGAACACTCCGCGATATACCAACAATTACACACATACTTCCGTTTATTAGCGAATGGCCAATAAACCAGTGTTCAAATTATTGCAATGGAACTGTCGACAACTAAAGGGAAAAGAACCTTTCTTATGCCAAGTATGCAGATTCTTCACTCCTTCTATTCTTCTCTTACAAGAAACGTGATCTACTCTAACATCTCCAACAACGCTGCCGGAATACAGACTGTATACGCAAAATAGACCAGACGGATACGCAGGAATAGCAGTTGGATTTCATAAACACTCATCCTTTAACGAAATACAACAACTGGATTTTCAACATCCACAGCTGCCGTATCCGATCCAAGTGCAGGGCTTCAAATACAAACAGATCACAATTCTCAATGTTTACGCACCTCCAGACAGAGCAATACCAACGACCCTATGGAAATATTTGTTCACTGAGTGTACGGGACTCTGTATCATAGCGGGCGATCCCAACACCAAAAGTGCCCTATGGGGATCAAAGAATACCAACAGGTCCACCGATCAGCTGATGGAGGCACTAGACCAATCTTTTCTGATAGCCAACGATGGCACAGCAACCCGCATGCCCAATCTCAACTCTCCACCTTCTGCACCTGACTTAACTCTCCTTAGTGTGGATGCTTACTTATATCACACTTGGATGGTCTATGTTTTCACAGGGAGCAGCGATCACTTTCCCATTATAACCACTTTGGCAAACATAGAAGGGATTTCTTCACAAACGCAACCGGGATACGCCTCAACCCCTTTCAGAACGCTTAACCGAAACTATGATACATTACTTTACCAGGAATATTTAAAACAGGTTATGCCTCACATACATACAGTCAACGGAAGCTCCATTCTTCCATTTCTGACGGAGCATATAACAACAGGGGTGCAACAGGCGGGGATAGACCGCGACAGCAGCAAGGATAGCACCAAACGTTATACATACCCGTGGTGGGACACACAATGTCAAAAATTGCTCAACAAAAGAAGAGCGGCACAGAAACAATACTTCCAGGATATAACTCCGGAATCATACTATAGCTCGAGACTGGCACAGGCGCAATTTAAACAGATACAGAAGAACCGCCGAACACACTGGCAGAAATTCTGTAACAGCCTACAAGAAGGGACTAGCGCCACATCCATTTGGAAGTACGTTAAGAATACTCTGGCAAAACGTCATACACCTTCTGGATTTCAATATACTCTCTCTTGGTTGGAGGAATTCCACATACAATTAACAGCACCGTCAGTCTTGTTTTCGAGAATTCACACATTATCTCACCTTTCTTCCTCACCTTCGACTGCCATCTCTAATATCTACCAAGAGGAACTAGAAGAAGCGATACCAAGAGGACGACACACCAGCCCAGGCGTCGACAAAATCTCAAATCAGCATATCAAGGATCTTCCCGCGCAAATTCATCCGATATTACTACAAGGTTTTCAAAACATATGGTTCACCGGCCATATACCCCAGACTTGGAAGCAACATATAGTAGTCCCGATCTCTAAACATAACAAACCGATCGGACAGACCAATAGTTACCGGCCTTTAACTTTGCTTCCATGCATCAGCAAAGTGTTGGAGAAAATCATACTACGAAAAATGGAATGGGATACCGAATACTATAACACATTCCCCGCCACAATCATTGGAGCGCGGAAAGGTAAAGCTACATTTCTACTAGAAATTTGGCAAGCATACCAACACCGCCAATACGTAGCAGCTATCAAATTGGATTTTGATAGAGCATATGACCGTATAGACCTCGATAGACTGGTATATCACCTTACCAAGGCCAACATGCCGTCAATATTTATCAGATACGTACACAATTGGTTAGTAAACCGCAGGATTTGCATTAAATATCAAGGGAAAATCACGGCAGCACGTACCACTTCTCAGGGACTCCCTCAAGGACCCTGTCTTAGCCCATTGCTCTTCAACCTATATATGTTAGAATTGCAAAACGCACTTAGGCAACACGTTCGAATTCTCAGTTATCTTGATGACCATTTGTTATATGTTCACGGTTCCTCCTTAACAGAAGTGCAAAGCTGATTACAAGCCGCTCTGAACTTTGCACAACAATGGAACTTAACGAACGGCATGCATGTAAATTGGGCCAAAACAACCTATACCACCTTCACAAGGAAAAGACAGATAGGTCACATTAACCTGCAGATCGACACTCTCAAATTGATACAACAGCCGCAGTTTCCTTATCTGGGAATCATCTTTGACCAGCGATTAAACTGGAAGTTACAATTAACATCGCTACACGAGAAGATACGACCGTATATCAACATCATACGAAGCGTCAGTAATAAAAAAATGGGGGACGGACGTAGGCCCATTACTTCGCATCTCTCAACAATGTGTGGACGCTATTCTTCTCTACGGAGGTTGTCTGCTCGCACCTACGCCTGTGAGACTTTGCCAAATACCACTGCGGCTTCAAGCTACCACTCTCCGTACAATTTTTTCTTTACCGAAACCGCTCCTACTAACGTATTATTAGAGGCTACAAGTACAATCCCATTCGCAGTTCAAATGGAGTACTATGCCTCGAGATTCATCATGAGATTAGTAACAACTACATCCACAGTGAATCCTAAACTCGAACTCCTCTACACGCACAACAGGCAGCGAGCATTACCGTATCGACAGACTTCCATGGTTATATCATGCATATACAAACCTGAGACGCTGGAAACAAGCAATATACCGGAATCCTCGTCTACCCTGCTATAACCTTCAATATCGAACTACATTACAATCAGCTACACTGGAACTACCGATTTCTACTAACAAACGAACGAACTTAATGTGCCCCCAGAGCGTGGCCTCCAGATGGGAATCTTCCATGGCAGCAAACCATTCTCATCGCATCCTAATATATACAGATGCTTCCAAAAGAATGCAAGCAGGAGTGGAATATATAGGGGCGAGTATATACATACCCCATTCCCTGCAAGTTGAAAGACAACGACTACCAAATCAGATGTCAATTTTCCACGCCGAACTATGGGTTATACGTATGGGATTGCGACACGCCATAGAACATAATTACCAAAGTTTTGGAATCTGTAGCGATAGTCTTAGCGCCTTAACAAGCATCCAAACCACGGGCTTTTTTAACCGAATGACAGGGATTCACGGTAATATCAAACAACATATCGCAACCCTCACGGACAAAGGACACAGTGTCATATTTTCCCACGTATTTGGTCACTGAATTCATGGCAATATGGTTGTCGATTCTCTCGCAAAGGAAAATACACATCTGGACCACATCACTGAAATCTCGATTACAACTGAGAGTCTCCACGTCCAACTCCAAAAACAACGACTGAAAAAATGGAGACAATATCAAGAACATAGACATCGTGAAGGAAAACACTTTTGGGCAATATTCCCAAGATCTACCACAAGGCAGTGGATTACACTTGCAGATTGGTCGCGACGACATGTGTGTTTACTTTTTACATTATACTTAGGAGTTACTCAAACACCGTATAGATTATACCAACAAGGACATCGCAACACACCTCTCTGTTATTGTGCCGAACAAGAAGGGAGATTATCTCATCTCATATTTCAGTGTAAGTTAACTCCAGTCTATCGTGCCACTCTCTATACTGTAATTCATCATTTGCACCATACCACACCAGTGACTGTTCCCTTTATCTTAGCGAACAACATACGAACAGTGGTTTATCACCTCCTCCAATACATAATAATCAACCACATTACGCTTTAATTAGATCTTGCACTAGAGCTCAGTGCAAATTTAAAGTTGGATATATCCTCTTGCAAGGACTGCCAAAAGTACATCTAAACCATTAGAGCCAAATCTAACTGAACTGTCCAGAAGACTTAGCGTCAGGGCAAAAACGTTCACAAGACAAGACACCATTACCTGTTTATTACCGAGAACGTCTTTGGTGAGACTAAGGAGATTTAAATTGACGGTAATAGTATTCAACAGTGAGGGCTCATTCTGTCACGGACACAGTGACGAACTGTGTTCGAATACAGGAGGTATGCGGAAAACCCAGAATCTGTTCGTGTTCGCCACAGTGAGCTAACAACTGGTATGAAGACAATAGTTATACATTCCATTTACCTGTACTTTTCAGTTACATAGTATGACTACTTCATGTGCATCGTGCATCCTGTCCTACACCAGGTCCCCATACTGTCAGGGCAACCCATCGTACTTTACTCGTTAGTGATACCTTCTATCCTGGTGTGCTAGTCCGAACCTAAGCCATATCGAATATGCACGGGCAGCGCCTGATTACCAGCTAACCCTGGTAAAGACCACTGTCCGCCTAACCTAAAATGTATAACGAGCGTATAAGATACCATGCCACGGACACACGATCACCATCTGTACGACTATCTACCTCAGGAACAACTGCGTATATGACCGCTTGAAGTTGTTACCATGCTATTAAACTGCGTCGCGCTAATTCCTAATAGTTAACACAAGTTGTCCTGCCTGCCTCATACTAATAGCTAGTGGAAGCAAATTACTGATATAAAACTATTATGACGATTAAATTGTAACTTAAAATCTCGTATTTCAATTTAACTTTTTAAAAATAGGACAAGTTACCGTAACCATATTTAACTTTAAGAATTTGTGTAAATTCACATAAATCACACATACTAAAGGAAATACTCTTTGAGCGCTTTCCGTTTCTTTAGATAGTGAGAAAAATAAAAGGACAGATAATTCGCTGTGAAGCATTCATACGGGCGTCATGTTGTAACGCAGGAAATGACGAAACGTTTAGCAACAATGCTCATAATGTAACTTTATCAATCCGTGAGACTAGTGGCGTACATAAAATTTCATCAAGGAGGAATTGAAGCACTGACTTTCGTATAGGTGATTTCAATTCAACTCTTCATGTACTAAATGTTCAGCATTCAACATCATGCTCAAGGAAGGGGGTTGGGGTAAAAACCCAGATCTCTCCTTTTTAAGTATGTCACTGTGTGGGATTATATTTTCACTCTTTTTCTTGACAGGTAGTTCATCTTTCATTCCCACCAGAAAATTTCTTTCTTCCAAGTAATGATGGTATTAAAATTTTCCGAAACTAACCGGAAGTCCTCTTTATCTAGACCAGAAACCGACTTTTCAAAGGTTGAAAGTGGCAAGTTTTAATTCAAATTCAGAATTTATGCAAGTAAGAATATGTCTTTTTCATTCGAAAAAATGAATTGAACACGTAATGAAACAATAAACTTTAATACTCAGGGTATCACTAGTTTATGATTACTAAATTATGCTCTTGGGTACAGAACTTAATTTCAAACCTTATACCCCTAACTTCCATTCGTGTTAAAGTCAATAGTTTCGCAATATTTAGATGAAAATGTCAACACTGATATGCAGAACCAGTATGAAGTCATAGTGTGCTAAGACCAGGAGGAAAATGATAAAGAAACTACAATTATTGCGACTATTAAACTAAAATACAAAATTTAAAAACTTGTTAAGATTCAACAAGGAGACTGTTCAACTATAGGAACAAAAGAGGAAGTGTTCACGTGTGAGTACAAAGGTGATTTCAGACATAAAAATTACTCAATTGACATTTTTAACTTTAACGCTCTGAGTGCGGAAAGGGTAGGTTGCATCTATTCTCTTATTTTGTAAGCCCATAAACATGTTTAAGCATCAAGAGCGGTGGATACTAACAAGCTAAAGAAGTTAAGATAACAGTTTGTGTGCACGAAACTCAGGAGTGGTGAACAGAATTTACAGAAGTCTACCGAGGAACAGTAGCTAACTAACTCTATGATCTCTGGAAACCGGATGTTCAAGCCGCGTTTACAAAAGCTCTCCTCCCATCTGCGACTACATCTTCCTAATAGTCGTTTTCCGATTGGATTTTCAGTTAAAGCTTTGAAAGCGTTCCTACTTTCTTCCATACTGGATACATAACCGCCCACCTTAGACTCCTAGACCTGATGACCTAAACAATGTTTGGTGAACGGTATAAATTGTGCAGTCCCACATTATGAAGTTTCCGCCATTCCCCATTCCCGTTCCTCTTCGCTCCAAATATTCGTCTCAGGATCTTATTTCTCAAATACTCTAAGTCTACGTTCTTCCCTCTCTCAGGGTAAGCGACCACGTTTCGAAACCATACAGGACAACAGGCAGGATTATCGTTTTATATATTTTAAGCTTCATATTCCTCGACAGAATTCGTAACGGCAAAAAATTTTAAACTGAAAAATAAAATCACTTCCCTGCTTTTAGTCGACATTTAATTTCTTCCGGAATATGATTTTGATCCGTTAATATTGATCCTAGATATTTGAAAGTATCCACTTTGTCGAAAGTATTACTTAATATTTTAATGTATCCATAATTTGTAGTATTACGACCCCGACGAGCTTCCATGTATTTAGCTTTCTCGGCATTTACTTCTAAACCTATGTCCCTGCAAGCATTTAATATCTTTGCATTTCTTTGTATTGTTCCCCTACTATCCCATATTATATTCACTTCATCAGCATATGCCATAAGCTGGTGAAAACCATTCAGCTGTAGGCTCTGGTTGCTGTGTTAGATTTTCCTTATAGTGTACTCTAGAACAAGGGTGAATAATAATGGCGACAACGCATATCCTTGTTTAAGGCAACTCCCGACGTGAATGCTCGTGGACAAGTATTTTTCTACGCGGACACTTGGTGTCGATTTTTCTACTTACAGGTTTCAAAATGATATAATAATGTAATCCGAAAATATACTCCGACTAATATCACGTCTGCACTTGATGACGATTCCAGAGACGATTGACATAATGTGAGGATAGTCTCACATAAACAAGAATGGAACTTAGGGGTACAAGGTAAGATTTTGAGTTCTCTCACTCATTTAGTTCTTGTTGAGAAACATGAATTTTAAGAAATAACTAAATCCTAATGTGTTTTAAATGGTGAAATTTTCAAATTCCGTAGAAGACTTTTGTTTTTAAAAAACTCAATTTCATAACTAATTCAGCGCTGGACAGTATGCAAGAAAAACAAGGAACTTATATTTTGGACACTTTTATGTTTCTTATTTCCTTTATATGACGTCAAAATTGCGACAAGAATAGTTTAGCTACAGGACTAATTTTCTATGCCACTCAAAAAGCAAAGACAAGATTGTGGAGATCGGGAGTTATACAATATGCGAAGAGTTAAATACGTATACATATAACTTTAATTTCTTCTACTTTTTCCTAACAAAAGTCAAAGTGAAGAGAAAGGAAGAAATAAAGGAAAGAAAACACTCTATACCGTATATACAGGAGTGAACAAAAAATCTTAAACGTTTACAGCCTCCTTTTGTGTCCAAAACAGCTTGGATCCGACGTGGAATGGACGTATACAGCTTCTGAATCGTGGTGTGTGGAATTTTGTACCATTGTTCCTCCAAAACATGCTCCAGTTCTTTAAGGGATGCTGGTGGAGGGTAATGAGACCGAACACGCCTTTCTAACTCAGACCACAATGGCTCAATGATGTTCAGATCTGGTGTTAGTGGGACCCAGGGGAGGTGTGATAGCTCCTGGTCATGTTCCTCAAACCATGATTTCACCGTTTTTGCAGCGTGACAGGGTGCTAAATCACCTTGGTAGATGCCATCACCATCAGGGAACAATATTTGGGCCAAGGGTAGAACCTGGTCCCCCAAAATCGTCTCATACACCTTAGCATTCATCATTCCATGCAGGGCTATGATGGGACCTGCAGAAAACCACGATATCACTACCCATACTGTAACAGAACCACCCCCATGCTTTATAGTTGGGAGCAGAGGTATCATAGGTCTGCGACGGTGTTTCCACTACTCATGAGTCCACGCCTTGTGGTCCTTGCACCACTGGATACGCCTCTTCGCATTTACTGCTGTGACCAGGGGTCTGGCGATAGCGGCCCTGCCATGAAGTTCCCGTCGCACTGTTCTCGATGAAACCGGGTTCTGTAGGCCGGAATTTAGTTCAGACGCAATTTTAATTGCAGTGGTCTTCTTTTTAGTTGCTACAATTCGTTTTAATGCCCTTCGGTCCGTATCTGACAGGATTGTCTTTCGACCACTGTTGTGCTTTGCAGACGTTGTTTGCCCATGAATTGTGTATGCCCTCGTGACATTGGACACAGTGCCTTTCGATATCCCCACAATGTTCGCCACTGAAGCTCCAACCAGGCGGGCTCCAACGATCATGCCTCTTTGGAAGTCTCTCAGGTCGCCCATTTTACCGCATCACTTTTACACCACGACACTCACAGGTGAACTGGTTACTGCTGACGGAAGAGGGGGGTCCACATGACACATCGAAAACAAAAAAACGATCGGCAACCGCAACACGTGTTGTATAGTGGAGTGCCAAACTTACGGATCCTGTATGAAGTGTTTTTAGATTTTTTGCCTACACTCGTAAAGATATTATATCCCATCTTTACCATATATAACGGTAAATGTGAAATTGGACTACATGAAAGACTTGAAACTAGTTGAGACCTCGAGAGGAGTAAAGTAATCTATTGTTCATCTCTGCAGTGTCACCGTGAGTTGCCAATTTCGCAGGCTTGATATATTTACCATACACAGTTATTCATAATCTGTAAATTCTACTGCGTATTTCAAAGATGTTGATGTCTACCGGAAATAATGTGAGGTTAAATTCCATTTGTTGATTTATACTGACTTCTTGGTATATCGCTGTAACGATAACTACAATACGTTTTCTTAAATCGCTTGGACGATTGATGGGCTTTCCGATTCTACGGAATTTATGTGAGACAGTCCTAGAGAAATAGGATTTCCTGGCAAGATCTACACAAGGCTGGAAGCAAGTAATTGTGCTATCATCAAATGTGTTCCATAGCCTGTTTACACGTACTTAGAGAGTCGTTCGGAATAAATATGTATTCGCAATGAATATTATATATTGAGATGAAAGGGACATTTTGTTGTGAGCACAGATAAATATTAGTCATGTTTTATTTTAATTATTCATTTGATTGTCAACTATTTTCATCTGGGAAGTATTTTTTTAAGTAATCCTACGAAAATGTAAATACTCTATAAATAGTTGTACATGACAGTAAATATGTAAATAATTGAAGCTATTGCCAGGGTTTCTGTACAGTACCATGTAAATATGGTTTCAGTGTGTCTAGAATCTTCGAAGCTATTTCGACTAGAATGAGCTGTCTTCCTCAGCGTAAACCATCCTCCTCTTGGAGTGAGGACTTGTGCTTCCGGATGGTATTTTCAAACTGTGTGTTTATTCAGATGCAGTATAAGAGAGAAGAGATAGCAACACCAGACGTATGACAGTTCATCTCTGAGGGGAAAGGGTAAGTATGCTCCGAAGTTGTCATGGGCTAGTTGAGTTTTACTTCCGATAGTGATGGGAACGGGAGAATACACAGGGAATTGCAGTATGCATGTCAGTACAAAAGCTTAGTTATCTTCGTAGAAGGCAATTGGCTGTCTCTGTACCTAAGGAAAGTGAACATGATAACTTTCCCCTATTACTTATTTTTATTCGTCATAATTATTATCATTTTATTTATTTATTATTTTTTCTCTTTGGTTGATACGAAATTTCGGAACTCTCCCATACTCACAAGGGAACATTCCGATTTGATAAATTCAACTGCTGAAAATGATTGCTACCATTGGATTTAGTACCAAAAGAAACAGAGAAAAAGACTGTTTAGTGGCAGACCGTATACAAGGTGGGAGATAAGTGAGGGTAAAATGCGAAGATAGAACATGGAGAATGTCTAGAAATGTCATGTTAATTTTGAAACGAGTAGAGTGATTGAGGCCAAACGTTGGATATGAGGAATGCATGTAGAGCTTCACTGAATAGACGTAATGTGAATCATAGGGGACATCCGAAAAGGTGCCTGTTGCAATTAGTGCAAGAAGAATATACGGTAAAGGGGTAATGTGACATATAGCTCTTGACGCACACCGTCTATTGAAATCAATAGTGACCAATACAGTTTGAGACCTCTGTAACAGGAGGGATTCCACGCTATGACAATGTAGCAATTCTATCGTAAATGTGACGTGAATGAGGAACAACTGCAAACGTGAATGAGGCCACTTTCCAGCCAACAATCGTTCCAACAGGCACGTAGCCAGGATTTCGTGAAGGGGGGAGGGGTCCGTGGTCATCACACCAGGGACTCGATTATTCTAAACAATTTTACTGTAACATATATTGGTTCGTTTACCCAGGATTTCCTAACGGGGGGGGGGGGACATGAAATTCTGAAGGCTCAGAAGCTCGATCAATCTAAACTACTTTATTATCAACATATATTTGTTTGTGAGGATATGTTGGTAAGTACTATAATAAACTATGAAGAAATCTCGAGTAAAATAATAATAATTGAAAAAAAAACGTATTGAAGAAGATTATACAATATTTACATCCTTCCTCTGTTTATTCAAATATAACAATTTTCCTTTCATTATGACCTCAACTATTATAAAAAGTATACATTCACTATTATAAGAAGTACATACTCAATAATGTCTTGTAAAATATTTTGCAATATCTGCGTTCCTTTTTCTGTTGAATCAAATGTTAACAGAACTTTCTTTCCACATATATTTTTGTTTTTATTATTCTGCTAACTACTGTCTGTTTCAAATAACTGGTTAAAGGAGCAGTAGAAAATTGTTTTTGAAGTAACATGTTTGATATTGTAAGGATGCGATGACGAAAAGTTATGATAAAAAATGTCCACGCTGTTACACAACGGCACTATGCTTTCGGAAGCTTGGAATCTCCGTGAATAGTAGCAGAAATTCTGAGAATTCCGCAACTTTTCTTGAAATTTCGAATTCCCTGATTCTTCCAGGATATATCGCTCACCTCGCAACCATGTATTGCAAGTAATACAAATTTCCTCATAAGAAAGATTAACCAAAAGCTTCCTGTAGTTTATTTTTAACGCTGATCCTTCTTTTTCTCATTTCGTTCATATGCTGGTAAAAGTGCAAATATGACCAAGGACAATCTGAAAGAGTTCATGACTGATGTTTTCTGGCATTCTATAGAGCAGACAAAACTGCTGCTCCTTGATGATTCTTGAAGAACCAATAATGAAGAATTGGTGCAGAAACCGGACAATGTTAAACTTACCCGATTCATCATCCCTGATGGTTGCACGTCACTTATATAACTGTTGGGTGTGTTCTTCTTCCATCCGCATACGAATACGAATTTCGTAAAATACTTAGGTATTTAACAGACACCATTTTTCTGTCATCTGACTTCAAAATATGACAACGGGAAACTACATTACCTTGCGATTATTCACCCACTTCCAGTTTACAACACCAAGGTTCCAAGTTATAATTAGATTTGCTTTCTACAAAACTGGATATTTGCAAACAGCACCTGGCGCATTGACACTTGTCGACTACTGATAGAATTTCAATACTGGAGACAACTGTGACGAGTCCGATTGTCCATCTTCATCGTTTTTCAAATGTGCCCACTGTTGTCTCTATTTTTGTATCAACCACAGAATCGTTCTCAAGTTCCATAACAGTTGCAATTAAACAGAGGTCTCAAACTATATTAGCCACTATTGATTTCAATAGACGAGATCAAGAGTCAGTATGGAAAATTGTGGTGTATATAGTACAAATGATATTCAAGAACAACAGTCTCATGTTTGTGATTCCAAAGGGAATCAGACGAATACAATACTTTGACAATGAGTTTTACAAAGTTAAACTTTTCAAAGGAAAATCAGGAAAAGTTTTGTTCTTAATACTTGTGTCCACCTCAATTGGTTAATATTTGTGAATACTGATAAAATATGCATTACATCTTACATCTGGCTTTAATAATGGAATCATACAGAAAAATCTGGCCAATACACTCATAAACTCAAACTCTCATATTCTACTTACCAAGTTATCACTCTGCCTATCCAATAACTAGATAGAGCTGGGTTCGTGATTCAGATCCCAACCAGTTTAATTAATCTAGTGATATCTATCATCAACCTATGTAAACTGATACTTTAAACTAGGGATGTTACTGTTTTTAATGTGTTAAACGGCTTCTTCGGGTGTAAGTTACAATGAAACAAAAGTAATGCTTGTTAACTTTCCAAAAATTTATTAATAATCGGAGCAACTACTTCAGGTGTATTCAAATGAAGATGATGTGTTCCTTCAACTTCATGATGCTCGAAATGTTTGCAATTTAGCTGTAGCAAATTTAGCGTTTCCTTGTACACTTGAGCAGATATACTATCCATTTGTACCCCTGATTTTCCTCTTATACTGAGAAAATCACACTTGATTTCTGCAGCTAAATCTAATACTAGCTTCTGAGCAGGACAGCCAAAATACCCTAATTTCAGCCTCGGATCTCTCGAGAACTGATATTTATGTGGTGTTGATGTTCGCTTAATTCCTCGCATCAACAGTGTACCACATGAATCCTTTGTTAGTGAACCTCCATACCCGGATTCCATCAATTCCACCATATCAGAAAATGCGTACGATGGTGCTTCACCAGTTTCCAACTTTTTCTCTAGTTCAACGTATTTCTCTACAAATAACCCTAGTTCATCAATGTTATCATTTCTAGCCATCACTACACTACGCGTACAGTCTATTGACACCAGCTTTTCTACTTCTTCAGGATACATCGCTGCATAGCAGTATGAAAATGCACTTCCTATCGAATGTCCCATTAAAGACATTTTGTCCCACCCAAAATACTTTACTACATGTCTAATCCAAGTCACTGTTTCATTGAAGTAGTATATTTGACCCTTGGGAAACCATGTTGACTGCCCATGGCCTGGAAGATCAATTGCTAGCACACTAGTATTCAATAATGGAGCTAATCCGCTGAAGGAAGCAGCATTATCTTGCCACCCATGTATTGCAAGTATAGGCCTCTCCTTGCGTGGACCCCACCATCTGGCTGAAAAGAAACAACGGAACTTGTCAATACTATTATTAAGATATTTACTGTATCAATATTTCGGAAATGCATACATTTACCGAATACATTCTTCTAATAGACCACATGAAATGTGAATATATGCACAACATACTGTATTTAAAATCAAATTTAGAACATACATTAAGTTTATACATTTAGATCATTTTTTTATAATAAGTTTGCTACGATTTGACGAAACATTCTCTAACTGCAAATGTTGAACCTATCTAACAGACAATCTATAACCAATCAGTGACGACCTGACGTATCGTAAATCAAACTAGAAATTAGACATTTAAATCTGTTACTTACTAGTAATTTCATTTATGCTATTACTGGCTTTTGTGTATCATATACTTTGTTCTTGAAGTACGAAAACTCGTACCTAATATTTCCCAAAGTGATTTTGTTCGTTATAAAAGTAGTAATTTGTTCAACATTTTGCGCATTAACAAGAGTTGGAGCTTAAATAGTGAAAACTATTTACAAGTGATACAGAAAGCATACATCTACTGTATGTACTTTTACTGTTCCTCATGTTGCGTCCAATTTTTATTTCGGAAAGTAATTCGAAACCAAGAATGTCACGAAGTGTATAGTGGATAGTGAAGTACTTTCCTCAAGTGGGAAAATCAGCACCACTTACCACCAAGAATTGTCCTGTCAACTGACGGAAAAATTATCCAGAAAGCATCGTGATATCTACCATTAATTATATTTTAAAAATAAACAATAATTCTATCAAGCGCAGCTGTTCAACCATAGACCGTCAGTTCGCCGATTTTTCTCGTCATATTGCATGCTCGTGGCGTTGGAAAGGAGACTATTTGCTGTCAGGTAGGTTAGATATCGATTTATCGCGTAGTATAAACAAAAATCACTATTTCTGTTACAGGTCGGTATCTACAATAGTGTTGCCAGTTTTCAAGTTGCAACCCTCGTACATATTACAGTAGTTATACCGAGAATCGGTTAATTTTTTTTGGCTTAGATCAGTTTGGTTTCGAAATAAACGAAGCTGGATTTTCTTCTATAATAAATACATACAATGTAATTAGCAGGACAGAATTTTGATCTTGTAAACGCGAGAAGTTTATAATTGCTACTTAGTTCTATTCTGCATGTTTTATGATTTCCACCTACGCTGGATTTTTTTTTTAAATCTCAATTTGTTTGGATTTATCCAGGAGAATGGTGTAGCAGTAAATGTAGCTAGATGATACGTCAGATCATTCTCACTCTAGGAATATTTAAAAGAAATTGCAGTTGATATCACCCGAAAGTACGATAAGTTCCAGTCCAAAGCGCGTTCTCTTCTAACACAATGCTCCACTGTTACATAGATCCAACAGAAAGCACACGAGGTAGGTGTAGCAAATGATATTACTTTGTTTCTTCCTTCACTCAGTTCTGCAACTCATGTCTTAAATTTGCTAGCTAATTATATTAAATCTTGTCCCTAGTATAAAAGACATATAAGTACTATGAAATGCTTTAAGTAGGACGACTTTGCGAGTGCTTAGAGAACCGAAACTTGATCTGCCAATAGTGGCACACTGGAATAAGCTGCTAGATTAAGTATGATAATATTCGGCGAACTATTATGAAACATGCAAGAAAGCAGCACGCGAGAGAAACCATGCTATTCTCAGAAAGTCTCCAATGTCGCACTGAAACGAAACAATGAAGATATATCTTCTGTATTACGTCTTCGTAAGGCTGTTGCTAATGCACTTGATTAAGTACCAAAAAACTGGAGTATAATTGGCTCAGTAAAAATATGGAAAATATCCAAATTCAAAATCCGGTACGACATGCCTCCTACAGCCCATTTCTTGGCGCCCTCGTGATCCTCGTAAAACCTACAAAGCAGATAAGGAAAAAGACAAGTGCCTTACGATCTGCAAGAACTCTATATAATAAATGTTTCTTCCTTCACTGGTAAAATAAGCTGGAAGTTGTTACAGTTCAGTCCCTGGCCAAACAGATTTTGTTCACGTAGAAATTAATGTATTTTTTCAATGTTAAATGTGTTTACCATTTGATTTCAATATCTTACGCTATTTTGTGGTTACTAAGCAGAACTTATTCTATTTCACAAGCTTCCGATGTGCTAATTGTGCATATATTCTACTGTCTACTAATTAGGTGAGATATTCAACATAGCGGAAGAACGTAGTGATCTCCACGAAATATGGAAGTTAATTTAATTCTATGTTATACATTTTCCCTGTGTTTCTTTTTCTTTCTCGTGGAGAATTTGAACTTTCAGAAAAATATGAAAAGGATGATCTGCAGAAATAAACAGACGAGACAATCAAAGTTTATGAAGAAAAGCCATCTGCTAAGCCCGACGACAGAACTTTCTTTGTCTTTCTGCGATGAGCTTTTGTAAGTCAGAAATTTTCTGCTGAAAAAACACTTGTGTTTGTTAAAAAATACGCTTTACGTGACGTAAAAAACAGTTCAAACTATATGCGAGTGGTCCGTGCATTTAAGACAATCACACATAGTAGGCATATTTTTACACTTTTCTGTTGGCTATATTTTTTTTTCCTCTGACAATTTTTCTGCACAGGCGCGGCAAATTTTCTGCGATCACATCGCAGATCGCGGCATGTTCTGCTATGGGACTGCTAACTACATTGTATTATCAGTTGTAACTGTTCAAGGCTGAAAATTATTCCGTAATCTGTTTATACCAACTCGTGATTTATCTGTTCCTGTTGTGATCAGAAACACTAATATTGCACCTAGGCTGCTATACCGCCACAACTCAAGTTTTCAAGTTGTGAGATTTTGGCGTTTTGAAACTTTCAAAGTATTGTTAAAAACACACCTGCAAGAAAGACATAACTCAAATATGACCTCTAAATATTGAGAAAGGCTTTAGGTGACTTCGGATAACAAAAGTAGGCCACTTAATATTTATTATATTTAAAAATCTAGTTTTTCAAATTTTTTGAGTTGCAGTAGTATTGCGGCCGAGTTATACTGGTGTCAATCTGTAACTAATATTCACGGCTTAGGATCCTAAAATATAGCTGTGGCTAGTCTGTTAGAAAATGAGTACTGTAAAATTAATATCTAAATCTCTGAGTATTATTGCTTATAATATTTTGACAATGATATCTGCACAGCAGAACAGTATGCTCGCTGTTTGCTCGTATCAACCGAATTGTTCTATGTATACGTTATATGTCATATTGAGGACTAGTTAATATGTAGGAATAGGTCTAGATACAGGGATAACTACAAAAGCGCAATAATTAATATAAGATAAGGAAATACGATGAAATGTTCTTATAAATCACAGAATCAGATAGTAATAAGTAAATATTAGTATAATGTGAAACTGAATAATAATGCACGAGAATTATACTTCAATATATGCAACTGCGACGAATAGAATTGTTAAGCTATAATAATTGTCCGAATACCTTTTACTTACGTAGTTACGTTCATGCTAGCCAAAGTATGTCCGATCGTTCTGATGTAACGTAGACAATGAGTTGAGAATTGTGATCTAGAACATATAATGTTTACGAACCTGTTGCTCGCCGTACTAATCATAATTTGTGAAAGATAATTACTTTTATTGTGTAGATGACATGTTCAGGCAAATAAATGTCAGTCTATGAGTTACATCCAGAAGAATATAATTCACTGTCATTTTAGGTATTAGTTGATTAACATACACCTCTGTTGTGATGGTGGTAATTACAACTATGCTCGGAATCTGCGTACTGCAAGAAATCCTAAACATACAGATCAATCTTTGCCTCTTGCTAGTCATACAATGTAATTATTTCCAAAACATGTTCCAATGGTCTTACATCAACCAGGCTGTACCACAAAACGGTCGGAAAGAGATTTCCTGAGCCCGTACGAAGATCTCTACTGCAAAGTCAGTCGAGCATGAAAGATTGAATTCAGCTTTCTCTGTTGCACAAGTTTTCGCGAAAATTGTTCCGAGTTCCGGTAGAATATTCGGTATATTTACTCCTCCTCACAATCCTTACTGCCTGGGATTGAAATCAGTCAATAGTAAGGCAAAGAATCACTCATCCTTTTACGATTAAAATGTTTCTCAAAAATTTCACAAAAATTCCCTGATTTTTGTGAAACATAGTGACATTATAAAGATGATAATCTTCCACTCGCGTCTACAAACCAAAGCGTCACTAGTTTTCATTTGTAGTAGCATCTTAGATAAGCGTTCTTCTTTCATGCTATCTACATATCCATACCAGAGTAACTTCGATTTTCATACTGGTTCTCCCACACACTTGGTTGCGTGTATTCCTAATTGATTTAAATTCTTATTGCATATGGGTACAACGCAGGGTTGTGAATCCCACCCACTTTAAAAAAAATGGGTTTTATTAAATTTTGTATGAACATTTAAATCATATTCCTACCACTTAAGCATTCATGTTTTATTATACATAATTGGACGGAAATATGGAATTTGCTTGTCGCGAAAGGGGAATTTGTGAAGACTTATCCGTGTTTCGTGGGACACACTTTGCACTTTGCACTCGCTTATATTTCGATTCTTGGAAAAAGTAAGTACAGTTTTGTAGAGTAACAAAGAGATGGGTGATTCTATATAATATACAACGTAGTATCAAAAAGTCTCGAGACTAGTTGAGACTTGCCACATGGTAGTAGTGCAAGGCTGCACGCACAGACACAACGAACATCGATCTTCATAAGTCAATGTACCAAGAGACATCGTGCCTTGTATATCAGGAGCTGTACAGTTGGTGCTATTCTGACCACGTGCGTTCTGAGTCTACGATTTCACCATGGACAGCAAGTTATAACAACTAGCGAACGTGAAATTCTGTGTGAAACTGGTCAAATCCGCCACACGAACACTTGACTTAATTCGACAAGTGTACAGTGATGCACCAATGAGTCGTACGATGTGTTTTCAGTAGCACACTCGTTTCAAGAGAGGAAGAACCTCACTGAAAGACGACGAGAGGTCAGGACGACCTACAACGAGCAGCACAACACTCAAAAATGTTGAAACCATTCGTCAACATCTAAAAATGGCTCTGTGAAGGCGGGTGAATTGAGATACAATTTGAAAACGTGAGAAATGTGACGCTACTATAAGTTCATCGAAATTTTATATCGTTATTTCGGTAGAATTTATTAAAGTTCTTGGGCAGGATTCTAGATTACTGGCTCGTATCCACTGAGTTGCAATAAAGAAAGGAATCAATCCGGGTACTAACCCGTCTACATTCGCTATCGCTCGCTCAGTATTACTATGAGAATTGAGTATTGAGCTTTGATAAAGAAAGGAAACAACCTGGCTACAAGCCCAATTCACCTATGTGTGCGGGCAAGCTTTCTAGAACCTTTCCAAGTTCTTGTCTTGAGTCCAAAATGAAGTATTTCACAAGTGATTTTCGTTCCACATAGTGAAATTATGTTAGATTTTCAAATTATGGGATTCAATATTGAAGCTATCGTGTCCAGACTGCAAATAGTTGTGTTGTATTATCAAGTAACAACAGACGAGAAATTGATATGCTGTGGTACTCGCCTGTCACAGTAATATATGCAAACGACAATGACTTATGTTAATAAGAATATAAAAGAAGCCAAGGTTGTTTATGGATTTGACTGAATACATATGAAGATTTCCCTACTCCATAAATCAAGGGAAATAAATATTGGGCAAATTTAGTAAATCTACTAAGATAAGCGATTGCATTACTGTGTAAGTAAAAGAAGCCTTCAAAAACCTTCACTTATAAGAAACGAGAAACATACGCACGCCAAGCTGCAATCCCATTCAGAAGCATGTTGTAAACGCCAGTTTATAAGGAAAATGATTACACTAACAGAAAGCTCTTCAAGTGGAGTGTTTTGAATCCTGCTGTTATACACTCACGTTTCAGTGCGTTTATTTTGTCACAACAGCTTATATGCTGTAGAAGACAATCACTCAAATGATTGCTGGTTGACCACAGTTTAACCAGACACAATGTCTGGAGTGCCGAAGTACCACAGAGGCAAAATGCCTGTATGTAGCCACGTGCCACAAGAGCGATATTCTCGGCTCTTTTTTATATACAAGAAATTTCCATTGTCTTGGTGCCTTTCAGCTCACTAAAGAGGAAATCTGTTTTGAGCTTTTTATTTCGTTCCATATACAAAATTCTCTGTCCGTGATCTACGTCAAAACTAAAATGATGCATCTATCATTTACGGTTTCAATAGAGCGATAACTCAAGAATGGACCCTATTCTTGGAACAGTGAACTCATTCGCAGTTCATTTTATACGTTTTAGTAAACGATTATTTGTTAGGCCATTCAAAATTAAAGCATAGAGCTTCCATAAACGCTATCAAAAATAATATAGCTAAGAGATCTCCTGTTCAAGGTAAAAAACTATTTCCGCAATAATCATTCGTGAAACTTCTCTGAGCGTGTGACTGATTTCTAGTTTAAAAAATTGCATTTTCAAATAGTTAACGTACAGAGTCAGGATCGGAATTGATTAAATAATGTTCTATCATGGAATCTACTTTTAATTTACCTGCAATATGTCCCCATGGCACAGGAATACTAATATCTACAACGGTCGGTGGTTCATCTTGCTTTTTTGCTGCATCCTCTGCAAGAGTTGATGTTGAATACATACGGGAACGCTTCACAGCAGGGATCGTTAGGAACCTTAACGATTGGACTAGCCTCATTGCTTCGAATTCTGAAATAAGCAGATTAGACAGCAACTTAACAGATTTAGCATTTGTTGACTACACACATGATGTTAAATCTGTCAAAATTATATTTAATCACTAATCTTATATATAACAATTAATATGTGTTTGTTACGTTTCTCCAGTATACATATTCACAGCCTTGGTTCCTCCCCCCCCTAAAAAAACTATAGGGTAAGATACCCTAGCACACCTAGAGGGATTGGAGAGAGAGTAGCATACAAAAAACAGCCAATATTACTGTGAAATCCATAGTTTTCGGAGTCGCAGAGATGAATAATAATATTCCTGATGCGGTTTAGGTTCACGTTCAGTCCTCATCGGCACGGAAGGCGAGAAAAGTAGAATTCATAGTTTAAAGGGACGTTAATTGGTCACAGTCCCGACGACATTTAAGCCCAAGATTAGTCAAGAACGCATGTCAACTGGCCTGGAGATTGACAGGCGCAATGCCTATTGCGTTGTTCGTCATTGTTTATTCTACTGAGTTCTTTACTTTCAAATATTGCACAAACATTATTCCCATACGGAGCCGGGCACTTCTGCTAGTATTACACGAACATTACACGATAATACACGAACATTTAACAATTCACGTCACATGATACTTAATTATTTAATTAGATACAGATATAATTACACACTGATGTGTATATTATTGCACCAGTAACTAAAATATACTTTCTAAAGTTAATTACTGTATTATATGATCTTTCTCTAAAGGTAACATCACCCATGATTTGATGCAACTTTCTATATATATCGTGAGCCAGAATTTTAGTTTATTGAACTTTTTCTTCCCTGTGTCTTGGATTGTTTGGTTCGTTTATTTGTTTCGCCTTGTTCGGTAATTTTTCCCTTTGTCATTTCCTTTACAGGCAATAGTCTGGTTTCTCCATGTCTCATGATGTGCCCTATTTCTTGTATTCAAAATCGTCTTCAATACACTCTTTCCTTCTCCAATCATTTCAACACTCTTTCATTAAATATCTTCTTCTTCTTCTTCTTGTTCACCTCAACCATAGGTTGGTGGGCAACAGGAAAATTTTAAAATTTTTCTCTCCCTTGGGAGAGTTGTTTTATACTTCGATAAGGTCTCTTCATCGTAATTGCATCTAGGTATTCTACCCTTGGTCTTCCTCTTCCTGATTTTCCTTCTGCCTTTCACTCTATCTCCACGGTGATCCAATCGGAGTGCTGAATAAGATGGCCAAGCATGCTGTTTCTTCTTTTTCCTATTATCTTCATGATCTGTCGTCCTTCATTAGCTTCCTTTAGTACGTCTTCATTCCTTTTCCTTCCGATCCACGATATGCGCAGCATTCTGCGCCAACACCACATATCAAATGCTTCCAGTTTCGATATTTCAGTTTTTCTCAATGTATACCTCCCTGATCCGTAAAGCGTTGCGCTCCATACCAGGGTCTTAATAAATCCTTTACGAACGTCCAACGACATATTTCTTTATGTTAGTAGTCTTCTTTTCCTATTGAATGCTTGTTTAGCCATGCTATTCTGGAACCTACATCTTTTTTCACTTCTTCCGTAGACTTGGAACGTCCTTCGATTTTCTCTATCTAGCTATACGTTTACCTCTTCCTGTCCTGCTCTTGTGCACTTTGGTTTTCCTCTTATTTATCTTCATTTTGCAGGTTTCTTCCAGTTGGTCGTTCAAGTTTAAAAGTGCTTCTTGCAAGTCCGTTTCGATCTCCACTATCAGCGCTATGTCATCAGCAAACCTTATTCATCAGCTGAAAACCTGGTCATTTACTTTTACGCCTTTCTCGTTTTTCTCAAAGAATTCTTTCATAGCCTCTTCTATATAGACATTGAACAGAAGAGGTGAAAGTCCACATTCTCGCCTCACTCATTTACTTATTCTTGCTTCCTTCTGATCTCTTCCTATAACAGCTGTCTGGCTGGTTCCTATAGAGTTGGTATATTATTATTCTGTCTCTGTAATCCACTTGCAAATTCTTCAACGCTCTGAACATGATAATCCAAAGCTCATTCAATATATTACTATATAATGCAGGTATGTTAAGTACATATATTTGAGTTCGAGTTTTTGTCTTTTGTTTTCTTAGAAATACCGAGGTTATGATGGACTACGAACCAAGACCGGAGCTTAAATCCGGTGCAGCTGGCGGATGCACAGGCTATGTATGAACCCTCATGGTATGAGCAATTCCCCATCACACTGTCTTTCCTCTAATAGAATTGGGTTGCAGGACCACGCTAAAGTCCAGCTGCACATTGCTTTTTGAGTTTCACGTTCCACAATTATGCTCCGAGACAATGATGATGATAAACGAACGCAATGAAACGGAAGAACGCCGGGAAAACCTATGCACACGAAGTTCGTCCACTACAAAGGCTATTTGGGAGCAATCTGACACCATGCACCAGAGGTAAGCTCTCGAATAGAGCCTAGGGTTGCCGACCCTCCGGTATTTTACCGACCAGTTCGGTTCTTGGCCTCCTTGTCCGGTGTCCGGTACAATCTCAAAATCGAACGTCAAATATCCAGGAATTTTTCTTCTTACTAATCCTATCAACATTAGTTTAGAGTGACGAATCGTTTTTCGATGAACATGGTTAAAGCAAAGCTTATAATTCGCTTTGATATCGACCTGTTGTGCGCGGAATTTTTACTGAATTTATTAAAACTGGTAAAGATCAACAAAAGTATATTTTCAAGATCGCAACTAGCACTGCTTCAGCCTCAGTTGCATATTCCAATTAAATAATGTATCCAGACCCAGTAAAAGTATGTGGCCATTATGAGACATTAGCTAGTAAGACTTATTTTTCAAGTATATTTTGTGCATGCCATAAGTATATTGCCAATTATATTTGCTTTTCTGTTTTAAATATAAATGGTAGACTACACAAATTACATGTGCCGACTCAACCAAAACTGGGATAAGTAAGTTTAATAAAAAATACAAAAGTAACTAACGTTATAAATTCGAACTCCGAATCGCTCAATTTTATGTGAAATAACTACTTTCGGGTTGTTCACCTTTTTGATAAACGATAATGTCACAATCTTAAAAGTGTACGTGCTCCAGGATAGCGTTAGGTATTACCATTTTCAAAAATTGGCAACCCTATCAGAGTACGTATGGCCATCCTGACTGTACATCTATACTGTTCTCTGGTATGCATAAGCTATTCTATTTAGATCTAAATGTTGATCTTTCTTTCCGATCATATACAATTCTTCATACTATATATATATATATATATATATATATATATATATATATATATATATATAAACCGTATGGCAAATGCTTTACTTCAATCATAAAGAATACTTTTAAGTACGTTTTGTACATAATTTCTTTTAAATATGTCTGAGACGCTGTAAGTATGCACTGAATACGTGCTCAAATATGGACACAAAATATGCTATTAAGCTTAATTTAATATACATTTAAATCTCGAAATAATTGTCTTTCACATTTACGTCCCATGATTACGTCCTGTACGTAAAGGGAAGGATCAATGAAAATGGACTATTAGAAATAAGCGCTGGAAAGAAACAGAGGAACTTCCAAAAAAACTCTTGAACCCATGTTATTCCCACAAATTTTCATGCTTTGCGATGGTTCTCTCTTTTCCTTCAACTTCCTTCATTTCACCGTTTCGTTCATTATCATCACCACTGTATTCTTCGGCGTGCAGATGATTTATACGTATCCATAGAGAAATTCATGAAATATATACTTCTTTCCATGTGAATTCACTTTTTGTACTTTCAGCAATCATTTTTGAGGTGTGACTTGCATTCCCCGGTGCAGTTTCACTTTACGAGGTCTTGTGCAAAACACCAACCAGCCTGTGCTAAGTGGTCAGTAAAAAAGCACGAATGCTAACTAACCGAGTCAAAAAAGAAACGGGGCGGCGCTATAGCGCGTCCGTAGGGAATAGACATGTTAGCGATGGTGGATATACACGTAAACGAGGATTGTGGAAAACCATTTCTTACACGATGCAAAGATATCTTTTTGTTAAAGTCATTTGCTCGTTACATTCACCACACGTCACATTATCCTTTATTAATCTACAACTACTTACCTTATGGGCGAATACATACATACCAGGTTCGTTTTTCACTATTATATAGTGACGTAAATACGCATCTCACAGGTAAGATTACACCATATTTTCATTACGTACACATTGCTCTATTAAAATATTATTAAAATTTATTCTGTAAATTTTACAAATATGTGCATCCGTAAAATCTATCTGCGTCTTCTTCGGATCATAACGTGGAACGTTCTTTCCCTCCCCAAAAAAGAAGTTACGGTCTGAGGTCGGACCAGCACCCCTCGCACGATCATAAAATAACTTTAAAATAAAGTTTAAAAAAACGAAATTCTTAATTTAGCGCTACCAAGATTATTCCTGTAGACTAAAGAAGACGTATTGTTGAGGCTAAACGACTGAAGCTATTACTGAAGCATATTATTGAGGCTATTACGGAAGGATTGATGGAATAACACTTTGGAAGAGCCCCATAAAACCCGCCGACACGATGGTGTTGACCATAAACTAACGTTTCCCGGTCAGTAAGCCATCGTGCCCCCACGGAAAGAAATATTGTGAGTAGCACAGGTTAGAGGACCGAATGCGGAATTACCGTACTATTTATAGTAAATATGAATTTTAAAAGTAGATTGCGAAATATATATATATCAGAAGTTACAGAGAGTCTGTATTCTGTAATTGATTATAAGATACATGGTAATGAGATTACGCTTAGGTTAGTTATGTTGTATCTACGTCAGTTATATATTTTAGCTATCTTTTGTTATGTTATTTCTTTACATTAAAATATGGCATCTACATGAATAACTTGATTCCATGTTACTTTTTTGTGAATTCTATTTTGCCTTTTTTTTTAAAAAAAAAAAAAAGTTCCTTGCCATTAGTGCTGTATCGCCGGAACACTCGAAAAATCGAAAAAAAAAAGTTCCAAAATGTACTAAATTCGGTTAAGTTATGTTAGACCTTCAAAACATAGGCGTGTAAACCTCTCCAGGAAATCAAAACAAAAAGGGTTTTACTTACTTTCTCCCCCAAATCACTTGGTAGTGACTCTGACTCAAGTACCGGCGACGGGAGCCGTCGATGAGGGTGTGACCTTGCATTTCTCTATGCAGATTCAGTTTAGGAAGATCTCAATGTATATACGCAATAAGAATTATTGTGCAAAAGACACTAATGATTTGTAGTAGGTGTCGACTAAAAAGCACAAATGCCATCTAACCAAGTCAGAGGAGGAGCGCAGAGGACGGCCCGTGTGGGTGCGCCCGCAGGGAACAGGCGCATAGGCGACGTTGAGTATACACATAAACGAGGAAAGCTCAAAACATAGTATATGGCATAAAACAATTACCGGCATATGACTGACAGATTGGAAGCAGCATTCATTACCAAAAATTCTTACTTCCTGGTAAATTTTCAGTACTTTTTTTTAAAACTAAGGTTAATTTTAGTTAGGTTACCTTAGGATACGTCAGGCTAGATTAGGTTTGCTTCCTTATTTATGCCTATATTTCACTCCCCCGATTGCACACACTGATTTTCGACATCACAACGATCACAGATTACTCATACTTCAATTACCTTTTCGTAACATGGAATGATTTCCCCTGTACACATTCTGCTTTTTACCTAATTTTGATCCCATCTGTCAGAAACCCTACGTGTGGATTTGGGGGAGATACTGAATGCGGCAAGTCTTTACTTTAGGCAAGGCAATGACACTAACCGATTCTCGCAGTTAGTTACAGTTCCCAAGAACGAAAGACATAAAACACCGTACCCTGCGGGACTCTAAACCGCCTTCACTCGGTAATGCTCGCTCGGCAATACTGTGTGAATCAGAAACAATACTAACAGTGACAGGATATCACTGCCTTGCCCAAAGTAAAGAGATACCCAAGAACCACTTTCTTAACTTCAACTACTGCCCTTCATCTGACATTTACTCATTCTTTCTCCCAAACCAATTAAATTCTCCAATTGACCCGGTAAATTTCCTAAAATTGGTCCGACGGTACAGCTTAACCCAATTTCTCTCTTATTAATATGTATCAACGTACCGACCCGCAAATATTCATATCTACAGAAGCAGGAAGTTAGCTTCTCATTACTGTTAAAGGTAATACTTAGAATATGAAAGAATTGGTGTCCGAAAGATACAATGCATGCATATAGTAAGGGCATACAATTGAAATTCTTCTGGAACTTACCTATACAATACTACTAGATGAATCTCAAATTTCTGTTATATTTAAATCGCACGCACTTAATTTTGCATGATAAAACAGTTTTGTCGTCTGTTTGTATTACGCAACATGTTAACTAATGAAATAAAATATGACTTGCACTTTGTTACGCTTACGTTTTAAAATCAAAGTACACCAGGAACTTTAACTATGTTGAATATGACGTATCGCACAGGATTATGATGTAAGTGAAAATAAAGTACGATAATAATCTCGTAAATGATCATTTATTACGAATTTTTATATAGTGACATTGCGTTTAACAAGTTGAAAAATAACTAACTCGAAACTAATCCCGTACCGCAAAACTCCGTATCACTTTTCTTTATGTGCGAAATGTTGCCAACTAGCACTAAATATAACAAAATGACAGAAACTATTATAGCACAGATACAGTAGGGAATGGCTCAACTCCTAAAATTTTGACCAGAGTTGCCAACAAGTTAATACAAAAAGTAGCTAAATGGGAGATGAAATGACTCCTATTTTGGGTGAAAAGTCGCTAAAATATTATTCCTGAAATTCAGTCTTTCTTTCTCTCTCTCATCAAGTGTGTGATCATATATATCAGATATGTGATTAATTCAAGGCATAATATATTTACGCTAGAAAATCGTATACGTAAAAACGTAAATCAATCATATATAAGAAATAATAATTTCACTTTTAGTACAATATATATAGTTTTTTACTTTATGGTCAATTTCACTCCAACGAAATCAAAAATGAATTTAGAAAAATGAACAAAAGTAAAGGTCTATACAGAGAAAAACCTTATATCCTATCCCCTTTTACTGAAGTTTCTACAGATAATCAGCTTGCTATCGGTAATGCATTGTTTGTGCCTATAAACGGAAGCTCTACAAACTAAAAGACATTAAAGTTTGAGTTGGTCAAGAGCAGGGCGCCGGAACAGGGGGGGGCAAGGGGGGCAGTTGCCCCTCCTGAAATTTTCATAAGGGGCAAGATACTTGTTTTGCCCCTCACTTTCAGACTGTAAGAACATCACATAACACTGATTATAAGAATTAAATTTTGCTTTTTTATAGTAATGTGAAAAAATTCTCCATTCCAGATTCATTTTTCTCTTTGAAACAAGGGCCCGGCGCTTTTTCTGCCCCCATGTTAGACAGAAAGAGTTAGGAAAAAGAATTGAAAATTCTCTTTATTTCCATTGGTGTACATTCTCAAAACACTGTAAATTCTTTAAAAATTGTTGTTTAAGTAATCTTAAGTCTGCAATATGAAACGAGTCGTCGAGCGAGATTTTAAAGTTTGAAAAATATAACAGTTTAAATGAGTAACTGGCAGGGGCGGATCCAGGACCGACTTCTGGGGGGACGGTGGGTTGTCATACTGCTAGTTTTAAGGGCTCCAAACTTTGGGGTGGGTTATATATATATATATATATATATATATATATATATATATATATATATATATATATATATATATATAAAATATAAAATAAGAAAGCTTCCTCTTCTGGGGGGGAGGGGGCGATTGCCTCGATCGCCCCCTGGATCCGCCCCTGGTAACAGGACATTTAGGGCCTAAATACATTTTCCATAAAGTTAAATTAATGTTCTTACAAACAATATGTAGAGTGCAGTAGGTTTTATAGTGAGGAAGAAAAATGTATAAGGTAGGATTAATAATTCAAAGCACATGAAAAATGCGAACTCCATTGTCATTCCCTTTCACTACCATTTTTTTTTCGGAGTGGGAAACATTAATATATGGCTACTTTAAGTTGTTTTCAAACATATATATAAAAACATTAAAAAACATTTATAAAATATATATATAAAAAAAACATTTTCCGCCGTTTCGTTTTTCGACGTGGAAAGGGTGGGACATTATGTATCCCGCTGATATTTTTACGTGCGATTTATATTTCCAAGTGGTAGTGACATGAATGATCATCTTGTATTTTCAATTATGATACGTATATTGTCAGATAAACAATTGGATAGTATTTATGATTACAAATATTTTACATTTCGGCATCATTTTCCAAATAACAGTACATGCAACCACTGCTTTATCATTAGCACATTGTTTCTCACTTTCATTGTTCACGTTCACTTCCACTACTGCCTATTTGATAATGTTCATAAGAATTCTGTGAACCATTAGCAGGCTTCTCTTTACCAGTGAAACATCGATTCATAGCAATAACATGCGGTAAATTACCACGGGTCCTCTGAGAATGTATCGTGGGACACATATGTCCCAGTGGTAGTGAAAGGGTTAAGATATGAGTGCAGAAACAGAACACCTGTTTCAACTCTCCTTTCAGACCAAGTTCGTAAACAACAAGAACAAGCAAGACAGTCGCTCCTTGTAATAATCAATAGTCTTAGATATTTAGCTCGCAGTGGTCAAGCAATCAGTGGACATTTGCAAAGTACGGATAATTTGATGTCACACCTGGCTGAAAGAAAAATGGACTCAATCAATGGATTAATCGACGGAGTAACTGGCTTAGTGCTTATTAAAAGAATGAAATTTTAAAGATTATGGGATATGCAATATAGAGAGACTTGGTAGCAGAAGTTAAAGAGTCTTCATTTTATGCAATCATAGCCGACTCCACGACTGATATTTCAAAGAAAGAACAGTTGTCTCTGTGTGCGCTGTTTCTACTCTGATTCATCAAACCCAACAAAATATTTATGAGAATGATCACCCTACATTGCACAAAATCGGAAACAGAATTCACGATCAAAGATATTGTAACTAAACTTAACCTGAATGCAGAAAATATACGCGAATAGTGTCACGATGGTGCAGCTATTATGTCAGGACGAGTGAATGGTGTGCAGAAGATAATTTCGACTCAACATCCGATAGCTGTATGCATTCATTGCAATAATCATGTATTAGATCTTCCATTGCAGGAAGTAGCACGAAAATGCGAATCTGTGTGATGTATGGGCCATAGTGAAATACGTTTGAAACATCAACCTGGATTCTGCAAAACGATAGACCATATACGCCGACATTGTTCTTGAACCCTGTAAAACTATCAACGAAAGTAATTCTAAACATTTGCTGCCTCTTTGTCCTACTCGCTGGTGTGTTAGGCGAAAATATCTAATCAGATTTCAATCTACTACAAACGAATTCAAATCACGTTGGAAAAGAATCATCTATCTATATATATAAAAGAGAACGTACAAAATCCTTTGTCCGCTCATCACGCTAATACGGCTGAACCAATTTCTTTCATTTTTGGGGAGTTATTAGGATTTGGACCCTAGATGGTTTTTATCATATCACTTTAATTTTTAATTACCAGTGTCTTGAGATAATTGACCATTCAAGTGTCCATAACGTACAAATCCTTTGTTATTAGTTCATCATAGGTAAAAATAAACGTATTTATATGCAACCCGCATGACCGTGTCACTCGGCGGGTTAACATAAATGACAGGCGATATACAGCGGAAAATAGCTTGAATCTTCTGTTTAAATTTTTTTAATTGATTTGCTTATTTTTACAGACACTTTTACAATATGCCAGCACCGGGATGACCGCAGCGAAGCGGGGCGGGTTAACATAAATGACAGGCGATATAATGTTAAGATTTACTGCAATCTTCTATGGTTTTTATCATATCACTTGAAAGCGAAAAAGTAAAAATTATCTAAGTAACAAAGTTTATTGCGTTCCGGGGTGACCGCAGCGAAGCGGGGTGAACGCTGCTAGTCAGTAATACAAGTGGTCTAAATGAGATCAAAAAGTAATTCTAAAAGGGTATTTGAAAAGAATGAACAAATTCGGAATGATATTTTTTCTGATAGTCAGTATACGTGCTTTTGTACCTTGCGGACAACTGGTAAAAGTGCTTCAAAATTCTGAAGCTTCTGCTTCTGGAGCTAAACAAAAGCAGCAGCAATTCTATCTAGATGATACTCTGAGAAACCTACGAACGAACAGTGCATTTGAAAACATCTATAAGGAAGCAAAGGAAAATGCAGACAGACTACACTTAAAATTGCCCACTTCATCAAAATCAAACAGAACACCAATTAGGTTGGAGCAGACTGATAATCTTTCTATAGCAGCTACCATAGAACCTGTATTAGATAATCCAAAAATGTACATCGAAATCATTGACTATTTGTTGAATGAAGTGCAGCGTTGTTTCAATCAGCCAGTCCTCAAACAACTCATAAAACTCTAGAAGATACTTTGTGAAGGAGCTATATGTGCTGGTGGGTCTCTCTGAAGAGATTATTTGAAGCCGGAATTGGGAGTTTACGTGTCGGATCACGTGCCTGGATAAGTTATGAGCTCAGCTCAGGCTGCTTCCACCTACTTTAATGACGACTGAGTCGCTGACGACCACCAGAATATTAAAACTAATAGTGCTGAAGCCCCAACTGTTCGCAGCCTTCTCGACCAAGTTGTTTGTCTAGGGACTTTCGTTCTCACTATGCCAGCTTCTTGAGAATTTGCGAAAGATCATTTAGCTATTTGCGTCGTCTAAAGACATATTTGAGGACATCCATGACTTAGAAAAGATTGGCTCATCTGCTGTTGTTGCACATGTGTAGCGACCAGACTTAGATTTAAACACCATTGCAAATTCAAATCAAAGACAAACGAAAGAAAAGATACTTTTAGTCAATTTTGAAAAGAAATAAATGTAGAATTACGTAAGTGAAAATGTTATGCATTATATAACCAATTATTTAAATTACAAAATAGCACTTAAAATTCAATATAAACTTGAATTATTCCTTATTAATTGTGTCGTACTTTATTAGTGTGAAGTGAAGTAAATATAATGAGATTAGGAAGAGAGGTGAATGTAATAACAAACTGGATATACTGAAGTAAGTGCTGTAAAAATACAAATAACTCTGGATAATTAGTGTTATTGAATTTTCTATGTAAATTTTATGAAATCTTTAGTGAAAATTCCATTTTTCCATTTCTGGCACGAAGTCAAGTAGGTAGAAAAATATATTTTCATATTTTTTACTTGATTATGTAGCCTGTTTTATAATGTTCAAGTTACTTTCTACTACAAAGTGCTACAAAGTTTGTAGTTCTAAATAGTAATTTCTAATATTAGAGTGTACTGCAACACTAGAACTGGATTTTTAAAAATATAATTTTAATTTCCTCGTTCCCAAGTGATTTAAGTAGCTTTAAGATTCTTTAATAGTGTCTGTGGGACCAAGTCCAATACAATTAAAAATATGTACCAGTATATATAATGGTAAAAATTGCACTTACAAATAGCCATTGTGAGCAGTACAAATTTTACAATTTTATATGTTTTTAACTCTGATTTCAGTGATTGAAAATTTCTGTACCAGACCAAAATCCAGCACAAAAATGACACGGGATTAGTTAATCTAAAGATGTAAACTAAGATGCCGTTCAGCACTCTCACGAAACTGTTTACAGCTTCATTATATTATTATTATTATTATTATTATTATTATTATTATTATTATTATTATTATTATTATTATTATTATTATTATTATTATTATTATTATTATTAACCAATCAAATCAAATTATTGTTACATTACAAACATATATTCGTAATATATTACCTAAGTTACATTTCCGTGTCTATTTTCAACACAGCAGTTTGCCCCCCAGCTGAAAAATACTTCCGACGCCACTGGTCAAGAGATACCAGCAGTGGCGGAGCCAAGGGTGGGCCTGTGGGAGCCAGGCCCCCTTGCTCAAAATCTTGGCCCCCTAGCGGCCCTCCCACACAGAGTGATACTGCTATAGGTCGACAAACGGTGAGTTAATAGTGGCCGCAAGTTAAACTTCTACCCAGTGGCGTATTTAGGGGGGGCTTCCGGGCTTAAGCCCTCCCCCCGAAATCTCAATTACTATAGTAAAGTATATGAAATATCTTGCAGAATTTTCACATTTTCAGGCAAAGCCCCTCCCGAAAGTTAGCAAAGCCCTCCCCGAAACAAAATCGTAAATACGCCACTGCTTCTACCGAAACATATCTCGACAACAAAGTTACCAACTGCAGAATATCGTATGTTGCAATAGTCTGCATTCCGAGCAAAAATCTTCAGGCTCCTTTTTGTTTGTAGTACAGCAAGATCTAATTTATCTAAATCTGTTAAGTGCATGCATTAACCTCAGCATCTGAACGTTCCTTTTAACCTCTGTCCCTTATCTGGTTGTCGTCTTTGTTTTCGACAAAGAAAAAAAAAGAGCAAAATCAGTCTGCATTCTGATTTGCTTCAATGTTGAAAGTCATACTAAAATAAGAGATGCTTACTTACAAATAGCATGCACTGCAGTAAACTTTACACTCGTGTTGGAAGAAAGAAGTTTTCTTACACTAAGTAATTAATTTCCATTGATTATGGCGACATAGAACAAATGCATAGTATCCATTAAATAATTTGGTGTTATTATTATTATCATGAAATAATATCGAGAGGTCTTGTTTAATATACAGTAAAAGAAGAGAGCAGAAGTTATTATTTCTGAAATTCTCTCTGCTGTTCGTATCCCAATAGTTCGAGAAAATTAAGAAACTGAATATTACCAACACCTACTATTTGCTACTGGTACTGGTTCTCCTTCTCGTCTACCTTCTGGTCTTGTCTCTAGTACGTCTAATTTCCTAACGCTCTTGGCCGTGGCAACTAAGTAGAAACCTTCTGCTGCGATGTTAGTAAGCGATACTAGCGATCTCCAAGGAAAACGGAGTCAGCGCTTGGTGGACCTATTCTATTAACTAAAGCCTGGGGAAATAAGGCTAACAAAAATCAGTGATTCTTTATAAATAAATCTTTTAGAAGTATTTTCTTTTAAACTATTTTAACTGTAGTGTAATCCCAAAACTGCTACTACTAGAGAAATTCCGAAATTTATCACAGAGCCAGTGCTACAATCTCCTGATTACTAACCTTCAGGTAACATACCGAGATGATACAACTTGGTCGCGGCAGTAATGCCGTTTTGTGTAAAAGTGTAGTTACTCCCATGACCAGGTTGTATCATCCTGTTATCTGATGTTTGTGGGACTGGTCTACAGATATTCCATTCAGTAAGTTCAGTCAGTGAATACCAATTTTTTATCACATATTTATATTAATTCTGCGTCAAAATATGCATTTCTGAGAAAATTAAGCATTAAGCATTTCTGAGAAAATTACATTGTAGGAAATATGCAGAACAGTAAATCAGTGGTGACGGATTTTCAACATGATACACTAATTAATACCCCTCCTTCAAATCTAATCTCAAAACTTACAATATTAATTTAGCATCGACTACAGGATAGTAGCGTTATTTCAACTACATTTGAATTTATTTTAAGGCTTTGAAACATCCGAGACTCAGGATAGAAATAAGGGAAGTTAGCCAATAGGGCCACCGAGGAAGAATCTTGGTAATCTTCTCAGTTGAAATATTTATCCATGAGGGATCAATCATCCCATCTTCCGAATCTTAAGCTGATATTCTACCGCCGAGCTTTGGCCATTCGTTGTGGGTGTGAAGTGTTTGTGTATTTGAATTCACGTCAAATTCTAAAAAGTAGTGAAGGTAAACAAACGAAAGGAAGAAAAGGACCACGTATACTTCTTTTGCTGTAAGGAGTCCCGATTTAAATGTCTGTTCTAACAATGTTTGATATTAGGGGAAAAAATATTTCCTCTTTTTGCTTCAAAGAGTGCTCACTTCATCATTTTAATAACGTAAAGGCACATTCGTTACTCAGTTTTAGAGCTCAAGGGTAAAAGTAACAAAAATAATTGAACTACGGCCAGATCAAATTAAGATCTTGGAACCGGGGCAGTTGCCCGGGCGCACGCAAACTAATATGTGTGTTTATTGGTGTGGATGTAGATGAAAGGGGTACTAATCGCAAAATTTGCACTGGGCACATATATCTAGTTTCGTCACTGATTAGGCTACCATTTTTAGAGCGTGAAATTTTGACAATTTTCTGAAATATTAAGAATACATGATAATTATTGGCAGTTTACTTTAGAGTGAAACTTAAGCTTCAAGAGCAAGGCTTATAATTTAAAGTGGGGTGGAACGGCTAATCACTGTTCTGTTAGAGTTCAGTTTCTGTTTCTGTGTGACGTTTGTCTCGTAAGCACTTTTGTCCTTGTACATCACATTTTACTTTATTATTATTATTAATAATACAGTTTATCTACCAAACAACTATTTATATTATTATGCGGTATTAAACCAAATCTGGAACTTGTGATATTTATTTACTTCTATCATTCCATCCGGAAAATAAATGTCATCTATACGAGATGGAATGTTTTCGGATAAAATTTAATATTAGTGCTGCCATGCTGTAACTTTGAGCTTTTCTTTATTTTAAGTAGATGCAGACATGTCGGAAGGTTTGATTCTTGTAGATTCACTAGTTCAAACGCTGTCGAAAATGTGGTCTGGAGAATATGACTCTCAACGAACAACATTCGAACGAATTAATCAAGAATATTTGTGGATATGCATAAAAAATGGTCCTGAAATTCCAGAGCCGGAAACAGATAGGCTATAAGGGTTCCTCGTGGAAACGAATTAGACATTCCCTATCGAAATATCACAAATTCATTTTGGATTAATCTCTTCCTTCATTGGAGGCAGAAAACGAATTTTCTAAAGATAATATACTGAGAGACATTTTTCTGCCTACTATTGATAAGGCAATCACTGAGACGAGAAAAACACTTTGAATCATGTAGCAAAAGCATTAGATCAATCACCACTCTACATTCAAGAGGTGAAAACTTTCTAAATTACAGCACTGTGAAGCATATGCACCAGTATTATGAAAGTGATCTGGAAATATTCAAATGTAAACTCAAAATCCTCCCAAATACAATTAAGTTGTATGAAGACGAGAGAAAACCAAAGTTAATTCCTTGGCGAATTTCGTTGATCTTTGCGTCTACAAAAACGCATTCCTAGAAACCAACAAGTCAGATATGATCTCTACGACTATATCAGTTTCTAGTGCTACATGTGAAAGGCCATTCTCATGTTAGAAAAGATTAAAGATATATAGGCAATTCAATGACTGATGATAGGTTGAAAAACTTAGCATTACTTTATATTGAAGAAAATTGCTAAATCGTTAGATCTTGAAGAAGAAGACAGCTATGCGAATAAAAGAAATTTAACCAGTGAAGTGTTTTTCGTATTCTGGCAAACTATACAGATGTTATTTCATTTTTGCCTCATATGTTGCGCTCCTGTACATAACTTGAAGCACAAAATTATAGGGTCAGCGTTAAAAATTGCAACAAAACGTGAAAATGAACATACTTATGTTTGGGAATCGGAAGAATGATTAAAGAAAAGGTACTTAGGTGTTGCAGCAATCTCGTCTGCCATCTATTTACATGATATTGGTTTCGATTTTTTTTTGAAACGCTGAGCTTATGCTTTATAGGATACGTTTTATAATATTATAAAAACGTTTATACAGCCCACCATCAGATATCATTTTCTACATGCAGATGATATTTGTAAGTCTTTGCAATCAGTTCTGGAAAGGAAACCGCACTTAGAACGTGCCACCGCACTTCTCACAAACGAAATGCTTGGCACTGTGTAGTATGTAAGCCTGCTCTCGCTCCTTGACCACCTATGACGTCATCACTAAATCTTTCTTCCTCTGTTACCCGCTAACGACTGAACGTATCGCGATCAAACAAACAACATTCCTTTTAGAATTTTCAACTTTACAAATGAAAATAAATTGTAAAAAATGCATTTCTAAGTCGAACTGCTCCTTTAACAACAAAGATGAAAACATTCACCTTGAAAACACACACACACACATTATCTATCTATCTATCTATCTATCTATCTATCTATCTATCTATCTTTAGCTGCTAGGGGTCTAAAAAGGACGAAACAATAGATATATTCTAAATTTTTTAACTTTGATTTATTTGCTCCTCTCTATACTATATTGACTAAATCTTGATCTGAAGAAATGCGTGAAGCAATAAAACTATGAATATGCTATTGCCATCAACACGTTTTGTTCTAATTTAGTTTTCGGAATGTCATGATATTTTTCCTAAAATATCACTATTTTTGTAGAAATGACTTTTGATGTCACCGTTTTACAAAGAAATAAGTATAAAAAGCTTTATCGACCCTATTATCTATTCACAAATAAATATTTTGTAGTTTTTTAAGAAACAAAATGTATTTTGTTCATTACATACCACCAAGGCATCTTTCTGTGAGGCGAAAAAGTCGAAGGACAAAAAAGTTTATATTTTCCAATAAATTTTGTCGAGAGTGGTAAAGGACTGTGAGAAACATCGTTATAGAAAGTTTTGTTAATTAATTTTAATAAATAACATATTTATACATATCTATAATTTTGAGGTGTTTAAACGGGACGAAATGTTTCCAATAATTTGGATTTTTTTAAAATAACAACAATATTTTACATCTTATTGCAATGAATCTGACATAATTCAATCTAAGTAGCATAAGAAACGTTTTCCCGAGATGTGTCAGTAATTAGATAGAAATAACGTTGATTGATATGACGATATTTTTTATGGTCAAGGGGTTTTTTCGGGACGATTTTTGGTTATTTCCAGGTATCCAACTCTCAACAGAATGTGTAAGAAAATGTCGGCAACTGTGAGCGTATTCTTTATAAAATCTCTTCTCAAGCATTTCTCATTTCATAAACTATTCTGTTTAAACAGTTCACAGAAATTAGGATGGAAAATTGACAAAAACAGTGTCTACCAACATTTCAGATGGAACATCTCGCCATACACAATTGCTTCGGAGAAAGTCGCATCACCGTTCGCTCATAACAAACAGTATTGAGAAGGGGGGAAATATGTAGGAGGAGGAGCCCTCCCCACGTGCGTCACGCAGCAGCTGAATAGTTGATTGACACCTGAAGTTCCTTTATAGCTGTTTTCTTCCGCTGGTTATAAAGCAGTAAAGCGAACAAGAAAGAGTGGTTACAGATTTCAATAACAATTGTATAGGCTGTGCTCTACACAAACATATTTAAAGCTGAGAAAATATGTAGAAGCCCTAGACTAAAAGACACACACCATTTGAAATATTATAATATATAACTACAATACATGTATATAGAATAAGAAATACATGTTACTCAATGATAATTAAATAATCCAATGTAACACCACTCTACAATATATCCCATATTTTCAGGAACACCATCAATAAGACCGTTATATTGCTTTATTTATGGTTTAGTGTCTCACTGGTAATTACACTGAAAAGAGAGGTTCCGACTTCATCTGATCTCATGCAGTTTTTTATATGGTTTCTTGCCTTTCACTCCTTACATTGTGTCGTTTATTATTATTATTATTATTATTATTATTATTATTATTATTATTATTATTATTATTATTATTATTATTATTATTATTATTATTACATTATTAGTGAGTTGAGTTGATTTTGAGTTTAACGTCCGTTTCAGCAGCTACGCTGTATGAGAAGTGGACGTACTGATTAACGTGGAATCCGAAACACATGAGCTCCTACTGGGAATCGAACCCAGGTATCCCACGTCAAAGACGCGTACGCTAATCGCTTATCTATGTAGATACTACTACTACTACTACTACTACTACTACTACTACTACTACTAATAATAATAATAATAATAATAATAATAATAATAATAATAATAATAATAATAATAAAGTTTAAATTAAAAGACAAATTCTGAACAAAGCATGAGCTCCTCCGTGGTTAAGCGGTTAGCGTACGCGCCTTTGGCGTGGGAGACCCGGGTTCGATTCCCGGCGGGAGCTCATGTGGTTCAGATTCCACGTTAATCAGTAGGTCCACGTCTCATATAGCCTCGCTGCTGAAAGGGACGCTAAACAAAAATCAACTCAACTCTGACCAAAGCATATATTAACTAATAAATAATAGCATTACAGTTTCGGCAAATTAATTTGCCGAAACTGTAACGCTATTATTTATTAGTATATATATGCTTTGGTCAGAATTTGTGTTTTAATTTATACAAGAAGCTCCAATACTAGAATGAGTGGTATTCAAATAATATAGTTAATAACATCAAGAAATTTTGAAAACAATAATTTTGGGAGAAAATAGTTTTTGTGGTGGTAAATTGAAGAAATGAAATTAACACTAAAAGCATTTGCGAGATTAAATGTTTTTATAAAGTAAACTACTTCCCTGATATTCGAGAAAACCGTACTCAATGTTTTTAATTTCTTCATTTTACCTTCTCAAAAATAGTTTCTTCTTTGTAATGCATTTTATAAAAACTTTGCTTTGTTATAATTTCAGCATCATCTGTACTAAAGGATTTACCAATGAATAAATGAGTTTATTTATAACCTCTTTCTAGTACCGAAGCTATACGTTGCTTGAAAACAGTAATGGTTTTAGATTTTCCCTCAGGGGTGAGGATTTTAATACACTATGTGTGAAAAGTAATATTGTTGAAATGGTAGGAAATCCACATTTAACATGCTCAGGAGGAATTCAATAGCTCCAAGGGGCTCCCTGTCACTCTCTGAAATAATCACTGCTTGAAAATGAAATCTCTGAGTTTAGTGCCACAAAATTATGCTCCAAGGCTGAAGGATATGGTAGCGAATGAAACAAACAAATGATGGTAAAATCTTGGCGATATAAAAAGCGGGAGGTAATGGAAGATCTTCGAGAAAACCCGTGCACATAGTTTTCATTCTCAATGAAACCGGCTTGGCGAGAACCAGGACCGAAGCTGGGGCCACATATCCTAAGAAGTAGGTTGGTGCTCTATCACTGAGCCACCGAGGTTTTCGTATAAGTGAATCCATACCTTAAGATCGAATCAGATCTACGCTAATGAGTTCAAATTTTAAAGCTGATCAAGAATCGAACTCGGAGCCTCTTACATCACGCTCGCTAACCACTAGAACAGAGCGGGGACTGTAGGGGGTGAAATACAGGGACCTGATCCCTATTAATTGTAACTTCCTGAAGTTAGCTCCCCTCTCATCACAAATATGTATTCCAAATATTATACTTTATTCCTTTTAAGTCATTTTTAGTACTCAAACAGCATGTTCCCTAAAAATCTCGAAATCTAATTTTGTAAAACAAACACAGGGGCTGAATCCAGGATAGCGATCGGGGGCGATCGCAACCCCAAGAATAGGATTTTAAAAAAATAAAACCCATTACAAAGTTGTAGCTCTTGATTTTTTTAAAACTTTGTATTATAATTGTAGAATAAAAACTAAAATAAGTAAGTCTTCAATTGCAGGAGTTAAATGAATCAATACATCTCAATAAATTACTTGCATTGGAGTTCTTGCTCAGAAAATGCCCACTTCCGAAAATGTAGGTGGCTGCTTCTCCTCTTTCTTTTCAAGATGCAATATTTTGAGCTATCCGTTCCTTCTCAAAACTGATTTCTGCTTCTTGTTAACAATTGGTAAACAGTAAGCTATAAACCCATTTGTCCACAAGTGTTTGCCAATATTCCTGTTTTAGAAAGTCCAGTTTGACAGTACAGAAAGTCAATAAACGTAATGGTTCTGGCATTTTAGATGCAAGTGCAATTGAAAATACAAAGAAGGAAGTAATATAACTAGCGTATGAATAGAAATTAAAGTTAATGATTCAAGAAGAATTCGTATTCTTATTATTATAATTATTCTACTGCTACTACTGTTATTTACTGCAGTAAGATTGGTGGTTCGAAACCCAGACAGGGAAAACTTATATTCCTTCACGAAGTGTCAAGGTAAATGATGTTAACGAGCCTTAGGGATGGTGTTTGTGAGGGTGGTGGATTTGGGGGTCACCATTAGCCTTATGGCTAAAATGTCCCGCCGTGAAACTAGGAACAGACATCTTAATGTATTCGAATATATGTTAGACATCTCGCAGATGCAGTGGTAAGGAGCTTGACTCATCCATCCTCATCTCAACACTTTTTGAGGCTGACGAACTTGGCTGCACTTTTTGTACCTCTGGTGTTTTCGTTCATATTAATTCTACAGAAGAGTCCATTCCCTTTTCTAAAATTGTTTTTACTTTTCGTTTTTTTCTTTCTTCTTTCTTTTTTGCAATATATTATTACCTTGTTTTGAGCTCGAACGACTGCCCCCCCCCCCAATATTCAACTTGGATCCGCCTCTAGTAACACAATTAAGGAATTATCCACAGAAAGATTCATTTAAAATTTTTTGTTGTTTATTACAAGCGCTTGCATGCGTGGAATAAAACGAAATTTCTATTTTACGTAGATACCAATGTAAAGCTAATTAATGTTAACTGGAAAGCAAAGTTGTTAATGTTTAATTTAGTCGGCAATGTTCTAGTGAGATCAGCGAAGTTAAATAGTACCGGATCTGACCCGAGTGACCATGCGTACTCATTACATGGTATCGACATTTCGGTATCCACCCAGCGTCGTGAGGACAATTGGGGAACTACTTGAATGAAAGTATTGAACTCGGTGACTTCAACTTTCGGCTATTCAAGATTCGTCTAATAACCTCAGGCAATGAAATTTGTAGATATTAACTCAAGAAAAAGTGTAAGCGAATCTTGAATTCAAGATTGCCTTATGTGAAATTATGTTGGTAGTACTGACAAGAAATGACAAAATTTAAGAAATTTGTAGTTTCTAAATTAAAATAAAAATAAAAATAAAAAGTACACATCAAAACAGTATAAGCGCAATTACACTATACGACTAGATATTATATGTTTGACACCAAGATATGAAAATATTACGTGAAGTTACAAGCATTACAGAAAATATAAAATGAAGTCACAAATTCGACGAGAGTTTACATAATTCATAAAATAAAATTAAACAAAGCACCAAAGATCAGTATAAGCACAATTACGGTATAGATAGTATACGCTTGACATCGAGCATCACTATTAAAAGTGTAAATTTTTAATTAGGTGCAAACAGTTTTAGTGCAGTATGCACACTGGCGGATCCACGGGGAGGGCGGAGGGGGCGACCGCCCCCTCCAAAGAGTTTTTTGAACTTTCAGCATTTATTATTGGGAAATACTAATATGGTCTTTTCCCGACCGATCCAATGTGTGTGACAAGCCTAGCAGAGTCTGATCAAAATGTGTGGTACTTAATTGTACTTAATACAGATATATTTGAATTGTGAATACTTCTCTCCCTAGTTCTTTTGGACGGTCACCATAAGCTCCAAAGGAGCGTGAATATGGACGTTGGACGAACAACTGTAGGAAGGGGGTAAGACGACTCACTCTTTGAACTAAAAATGTGTTATTGTGTCCTAGAAAAAGGATATGAAATTTATTTCGGAATTCCGGATTATAACCTCAATTACCTTTACGACCTTGAATAAAGTGAAATATAGAATCTACAGCGCTCCTTACCGAATAGCTCTGCAAGGAGAATTTTCGGTTGGTTGATTGACTAATATGTACACTCATGTCCAAAATTATTGTCGCATATCTTTAAATATGTTCTTGTAGGAATATGATTTGATAACGAATTCGCCCGGTATTTCTTATAATGTTAGTATGTGTATAATCGGCGAAGACATGTATGTGGCAAATTTCATGTCAAAAGAGCAGTAAATAAAAACAATAAAACGAAAATAAAACTTTCTTGTTCATTTAGCAACATTTTGTTTTACTGATTCTAATTTTCGTATTTATAATTCTTTTCCTGTGAAATTTACCACAAATATACATTTCCCGATTATACCCATAGTATCAGTATTAAAAGTATCCTGCAAAATTATTATGAAATTATATTCTCACAAGAAGACAGTTATAGATATGCGACAATCATTTTAGACATGAGTGTACTTACGTCGTTTGTCAAAATCGATGCCTTACAGAACGAGAACTAGAGTTTAAATTTGGATCTGAACCACCGTAGTGCGTTCCATGCTCGCTCACCGGGAATCAAACCACAGGACCTCATGCATCAAAGATCAAAAGTACGTTCGCTAGCTACTAGACCAATAAAGAGACCCCTGACTTTTGGGGTTCAACACAGAAACATTAGGAAGGACCAGACATTCATTGTGACTTCTAATGGCATTTCACGAAATCCTGAGTGAAAAACTTCGCACAGGCCAAACCGCTTAAGGTAGAAACTTTAAATTCGGACACTAGGTAAGATTTGTATCGTAGGGTATCACTAAGGAAGAATTTTTGGAAATTCGAAGAAAGGAAGGGAGAATTGGGTGGAAATTATTTTAATAAGATGGCCATCTCTTCGAATCAGTTAAGACGAGAGACTTGAAATTTGGCATTTGAATTTCTCATTTAAAATAATTTGACACGCTTTTCAACGTTTTGTGATATTTTAGTAAAACGGAGAAAAGAGATGGAAAGAAAAAGGGGCGGGAATTGCAAATATTATAATAAGATATCAATATCTAAGAATCGTTAAAGGTTAGAAACATGGAATTTAGTATATGGACTTTTCAGTTAAAATAATTCAATACTTGTTCCAGCGTATTTGATATTTTACTTACAGTTAGAAGGAAGAAAAGGGGTGGATTATATTATAATTATTATTATTATTATTATTATTATTATTATTATTATTATTATTATTATTATTATTATTATTATTATTATTATTATTATTATTATTATTATTATTATTATAACATGCCCATATCTCGGGATCCCTTGCGATTAGAAACATGAAAGTTAGTAGTTTGATTTTTCTATCTGAGCGGTTTTCTTTCACTTAATGTAGAAAAGAAGGAAAAGATATGGGGGTGGTTCATTAAAGTACCTTACGAGATGTTTGAATTTCGTGACAGAGTTTTAACTCAATCCAATTCTATATGAAAGACAGAAGGAGGAACGCGAAATATTGTGCCCCAGTAGCACGTAAGAGCATTTGCTATATTGTGCAAGGCCGTATGCCGAGCAAATTGGGGATCTGGAACGAAGCCCTACCTAGACTAAGGCTAGCATAATATAATTTTATTGTTGTTGTAAGCATAGCTATAATTATACTATGTTTCGTGGACCGCACACAAATATAGAGCTTTTGTATTATTCTTTATACACATATACTTTTGTTATCTATTTTTGCTTAGCTCGAGCCTCCAGTGTTTCTTCCTGCACCCCGGACCTCTGACAGTGCCCCCCGGATGAGACCAAAATTATACGTGTATAATATAATAATAAATAAAATAGTACCAGCAGTGCCCCCCGGAATACTACGTGTGCCCGCCCGGAACACTTTTTCTGAAAGAACGACAGGTTCTAACTGTTGTCCCGCAATTGTTATTCAAAATATAAATGATTAGAGCAAATTGTACACTCTTTCGTTAAAATTAATATTATCGTCAATACAGTATTTTCTTTTGTGCAAATACCGGTACTGTCAACGACAGTGCATCTGATATGTTGCGGTGATTGTGTGTGAAGTGAGTCATGACACCGCCACGCCTCCGAAACGGAAGTACGTATTTAATTTAAATGTACAGAAAGAATGTACTTCCATTAAAAAAAAAAAAAAAAAAAAGTTACAAATTCGGGTCCTAAAGTGGAATCAGGTTTACACCCGCTCCGCTTCAGTCCCGGATTCATATGTATCCCATTCTTGCAAATTAAAATTCTGATCACCTTGAAGCTACACTCGTCTTCCAGGAAGCGGACCGCCCCTCTCAAACGATCCTTCTAGATCCGCTAGTGAGTATGCAGGGGTCTGAACCGAAAAGAAAAAAAGAATAGTAACAATAAAACTTATGGGACAGCTTCTTCCAATCAAATATAGGCATATCCTAAAAGTGACCAGATATTCACTTAAGCTTCACCCAATATGGCTGCCATATCTCATGTGATCGCCGCAGTCTATAGAATATCCATGTTTCCTTGATTTCTTACCTTTCGTTCAATTATACGATTATGCAACTTATAACAAAATATTTTGTAAACAAATTTCTTCTCGTTTGATATAAAGTACAATCTCTGTAGGTTAGGTAGATATAAAGTTACAAATGAAGGAGAGGATTGTGTCGTTTAATCTTGTATTTTTTTTCAAGCGTATTTTTCTGATTTTTCATAAAGAAAGCAGATTTCATCAATCAGTCAAAATGTTTAAATACATGAAAATACAGGAGGAAACATGGATGATGTGATGATATTTTTACATGAATTTTCAGGAAGTAGCATGGCTTTGTCTCTGTTGCAAAAAGGAAAGAAAATCTTTGAAACTACTCAAGAGATATACAGTTAATTGTAATAGGTTGTGAGTATATTCAATAATTCTACCACGAATCCTGAAGAACTAGTAAAAGTGGGATAACGTTTCCAATTATACTTTTATGCATCCCATGGGGTGACACACTGGCTTTCTGTCGATATTTCACATACAGAAGACTTATTTCACACCAGTCATTTACCTCTCAGTTTTACTCTTAAGAGCAAGTGTGAGCAGACGGCACGTATAGAAAGTGTACCATAAGGAGCTAACTTTGCTGGAGCAACATATTCAAGTAATTAATATGGGGAGCAACATATTCAAGTATTGGGGATCGGAAGAGAAAATGGGAACGCTAACTAGTTCGTTGTTTGGACATAGCAGCACCATTTTTTTTAAAAAAAGCTCGTGTATTGCAAATGCAAAACTCTCACGTACTTGGGCCTATTGTTTATGTTCGAGATTGTTTCACTCAGACATGCAGTGGCGTAAGTAAGGGCTTGGGGGCCACCCAGCAGACAACGTGGAATGGGGCCTCTTCTCTGTCCTACATCACGATTTGGGGCCCCGTGATGACTTTGCCTCCCCTCCCCGCAATGCGGGGTCTGCGGGGCCTTTATTTACACCCAACCGTATCGTTTATGTCCCAACAGTGTACCGTGCCAGGAATGGACTTTTTTTTGTCTTTTATGTACCATAAATTATTTCTATCGCTTATAAAAAACTGAATTTTGCTTAAATAACGTTTTCTCTATAGATTATTTTGCTAAATAAGATTACAGAAACTTCCGTATAATTACCTATTGTTCTCAAATGCATCATATTTTGTATATGTCAAGTGTAATTCTAGCATGTTCACAATTTTTTTCTCTATTTTTTTTTTACTTATATAAATATTATTTGTATAAACAAACAAAGAAATCAGAAAAATACGCTTGACAGAAACACAGGCATAACATTAAGCGATACAAGCCTACTCCTTCATTTCTAGATTTATATCTACCTGACCTACAGAGATGAATATACGAAACGAAACTAAATTTTATTCACAAAAAATATTTTGTTACAAGTACCAAGACCGTATAATTGAACCTAAGCTAAGAAATAAAGGACATCATTATTTTTCTATACACAGTGTCAGCCAAATTGAATATGGCAGCCACATTGAATTTAGCTCAAGAGGAATGTTCGGGGACTTTCAGGATATTACTATACTTGATAAAAGGAAACTATCCTGCAAGTTTCGTTAGGCTACCAATTTGCGCTGGGTTTGTCAAAATTTTCCGCTACATACTGGACTATTTAATAAGAACGTGAAAATACTTTCAAGAAAAAATTATAACTATTAATAAAATGCAGGATTACCAACGTATGCGAGCTAAACGAAGTGCTTTAAAAAATCAACTTTCGCCTAGTAAGAAAATTAACTGTGTCATCGCTTTGATTGACGTTTGCATAGCTAGGAGGTATTAGGCGAATCTTGAATAGGTAAAACTTGAAGCCCGGGGAACTCCCGTCTAGTAATCCAGCATTAACGGCGAGGGGAGCGATGTGCTGACCACACATCACTCCAAAGGCATAAGTGCCGTAAACCAGCTCTTAAGCCATGGTCCGCTAAAGGCTGTTACGCCAGTGTTTTTTTTTAAAGTTTAATTCAGTGATGGTAGGTAGTATTCTGAGATTTATTATTTTTCTTTTTCCATTTTGCATAATTATGTTTTTTTCTCGTTATTATATAGATATAAAACATTCTAGCAGTTTCGATTTGCTCGACTACAAACACGGAAGTGTACGATAATTTGGAACTATTCATACTGTTAGGTGGAAAAAAAGGTTGTATACCTATATAATACATCACAGTCTTATGAGCTTGTATAAGAAACAGGAAGTGAAATCTGAACTAGGAGAGATATCTGAGTTTGAATCTCGTGTTTGGTGACACAACCCGAGACACAGATAATAAAAGATGATTGTTGGATTTGAGTTTAGTGTCCCGTTCTGCACCAAGGCTATATGAGACGCGGACCTACAGCTTAATGTGTAACTATAATATTATGGAGAATAAGCGCATCGTAAGGTTGCAATAGCCTCGTGTTATAAAGTGTCAATTAAAGTTGGTGTTGTGAAAGGTAATTAAGGATTTCATCCATTTGAAACAAATATTGTATTAATAAAATATCTATTTGTTAAGTTAATGAACTTGATTTTCTTTGTTTAACATGGCAGTCAAAGAAGAATTAATGGATAATAAATACGAAATTGTAAACTTTAAATTTTCTATCGTTTAAATACATTCTTGCTACTATCGACGGCATTATCTGGTAGGAATATTGAATAACCCTGATTCAGCAGGAAGAAAATAAGCTATAGTATTGAAGTTGATTGATTAGAGTTTCACTATATAACAAATATTGAGGTTATATGAGACAAGATATGTTGTTTAAAGTGAAATGTGGATCACTATTCGAGTTTTATCCAAGGCTTGATATACGCACTAATGATTGAATCCGCAAAAACTCATAGGAAGCACGAGCATTGCAACTTAGCTACGAATGGACACGCCATTCAATAATTCTAATTCAAGAATGAAGGCTAAAAATAAGAAAGATGAAACGACAGTCTGTACGGTGATACTACTTTCACATTTTTTTATTTCACACTACTTATTCCGAGACGAAATCGAGACTTGACATTCTAGATCGAGACAAGCGTACAGTGTGTTTATCGAGACGAGATCAAGATCGAGGCCATTATTTGTCAAACGAGTCAAGTTCTACACTGCAGTCTCGTCTCTTTACCACCCCTAATCCGAACTCCTCTAAATTGGACGATTCTCTAAAAGAAGTTGAAAGAATTATAGGCTAAACAACCATTTGTAACATAGTTTAGAAAATGTTCATGATTTTTTGATGATGAACATTATACCAATTTACCAACATTATTAGGGAACTATTCACATAGGTCCTGAGAATATTCAAGAAATCACCACTGGAACTGTTCCCATAGGCGGTGACAAATATAACTATGTGTAAAATTTTGGATGGCTGATGCCGTGAATGATAAGAAATAGTACCATGTTTTGTGAAGTTTATTTCTATGTGCCAAACAAAAGGAAAGACAAGCGGAAACAATGAAAGCAGAAATTTTATCTGCTTTAAATCAACTCGCTCATTTCAAACATGGGAGAGTGCGACAAGTGAGCGATAAAAAAAAGAAAGAAAATAGGAACGAAAAAAGACAACTGACATAATTTACCTGCAATATTGATCATAAAAGAAAGTTCAAAACAAAGAAAACATTTTACTGGATGGTAGAATAATTATTTCGTTCTGATCAATAACCTTAACAAAAAAGGAGGTGTGTAAAATTAAGCATGTCTGCATGAACTCGTTTCAATCCCTGTACTCGTTTCAAAATTAACGTGGCATTTCTAGACATTTTCTACGGTCTATCTTCGCACTTTGCCCTCACTTATCTCCCACCCAATATACGGTCTGCCACTAAACACTCTTTTTCTCTGTTTATTTTGGTGTTGAATCCAGTGCTAGTAATCAGTTTCAGTAATTTAATTCACCAAATCGGAATGTTCCCTTGTGAGTACTATTTGTTCACGGAGTTGTTACTTCTTCTTTAGAAACACTTCGTATATGTAGTTACTTTGGGGATTAAAGTTGATCCTTTGGCGATATCTCATATGGGCAGTAATGATTTCAGATTTGTTACTGATGGATTTCAATACATTGGATGTGAAAAGTACTACAGCAAAATACTGGGAATCCCCATTGAGCTCGATATGAAATATGCCCTGGGGGAAATTTCGTAGTTCCGGGAGCAACACCTTGGGCCACCTCTTGAAAAACATTACTGCATATGGGTGCTAGTGACCGCCAATTATTCATACAACAATTAGTTCTTCGTGTAGCTGCGGATCTCCTATTGATTTTTCTTGTAAAGTTAAACATTTTATAAAAAAGTATCTTTACTGAAGTTTTTGCGCGAAAAACTGCTTTGAAAGAGACATGGGAACAGACATTATTATTATTATTATTATTATTATTATTATTATTATTATTATTATTATTATTGTTGTTGTTGTGATGCTTTATTTTGTTTAACCCGGGAACGGTCGACAGGTGAGCGCAGCACTCACCCTATTTTATATTTTCGTTTCAAAGCCGCCCTAGTGGGGTCACAGACCAGAGACGCTGTCTAGCTGTGTCTTGTGTGTGAGAGCCAAGTATAACCTTTTCATTCTCTTCTGTTGGAGTAGTTATTTATTTATTTTTGTGAAAATTTTCAAAACAATGTTCGAATAATATTATTTAAAGAACATAAGGAAATTTTTGTAATAACGAATAAATTTACACAAATAATCCAGCTTCCAAACAATTTATCGCATTTATTATACTTTCTAATTTCAACGACATGGAGGTCCTACAACTATCAATGGTATTAAACCTCGTTGTATATGCTATGGCGAAATAATTATTCAAGAAAAACAGGACCGGGCTGGATAGGCACTCTAGTTCTATTGAAACATTCAGTGCCAAGTAGCACAAATTGACTATGAAATGTATTTTTTTCACTTTAGTTTGATATGCAGTGTCAGTATAACCCCGAGAAAAAAAAGTTAACCCTGTACGAATCTGGTTTTACAACTTTGAGGAAGGGGTACTAAATGTCACGGCCGTCTTGCACTGCAGCGACTGCGGACTTGTTATCTCAGTCTCTGCTTCCTTGATGTATTTCTCATAAGTGCAAGTTAAATAATTAATCTGAAAGTTATTTTCAATACCAGTTTGCTTGGAACCTACCACAGCGTTCCGTTTCTTTTTAGTTTTCATTTCAAACTCACGATGAAATATTTCGGGTTGTCAGTATTATAATAAACATGAATAGATTTAAACGAGAAGGATGTGAGTGAAGCCCTTAAACTGTATGCCCATGTGTCATATGGTCTAATTGTTAAAAAGAGACGTTAACTTCAATAAACAACAAGCAAAGGGGGTGGTAAGGGATGAGAAAAACGAATGATATTAAAGAAATAAGTGGAATTAAGAAAATAGGAGGAAAGGGCAGAACCACAAGGAAACCTATACACATTGTTTTTGCGCAGCACAAAAGTGCAATAAGCATGAGATGGATTGAATCAGGGATTCAGTACCAGAGGTGAATACTATACCACTGATCCACCGCGGTCCCGTAGTTAGGAGTCCATGTGTCAAGCCTCCCTCCCCCTACAAACACACAATTTTGAAATTCAAAGTCTTTTGTACGGCAAAGTCTTGTGGTATGTTTTTACTTTTTGTACCGAAAATCCCAAGTTTTGTGCTCTCTCCGTTCTGAAGTTATAGCAAGAATAAATTGGGAGGGCTGGAGACTTCGGAAATTGAAAGTTCATTCTGTGCAAAAGTTTTGTACTAGTTTTGTGCTGAAAACTCCTAGTTTTGTTCTCTTGCCATTTTCGAGTTCTCTCTCTATTAAATATGGGGTACCCATCTCTCCAGCCACTATTTTATAAATTGAAAATCTTTTCTATACCAAAGTTGTTTTTAACCCGTTTACTCTGAAAACCCCAAGTTTTGTGCTCTTGTCGTTCTCAAGTTATAACAATAATAAATTTGGAGGTGCGGGATGAACCTCCCACTTTAGAAATTGAAAGTCTTTTCTATGTCAGGTTATATCCCCAGTTCCGTGCTCACATTTCTCAAGTTAAAGCAACAATAAATTTGAGGCCGCGGCTGGAGACATGCAACAATCCACTTTAGAAATAGGAAGTGTTTTCTATGCTAAGATACATTACCGCAAAATTGGGGGCCAACTTCGTGAAGTTAGCATCCCATACGTCATATATAATTTTAAAACCTACATCAATTGCTTTAAAATTTTTTGAGAGGATTTAAGACTGAAATCCTAAAGTTTAGAAGTTTACACTTCTCAAGATACAGCCAGTAAAATAAAGGAGGGCCCCCATTTGTCACGAATAATTAAAACTACGTTAATTGTTTTGGATTTGTTTCCAAGGATTTATGGGTGAAATTGTTAAGTTTATGAGTTAAAAGTTCTGGATATACAGTGCAACAAAATAGTGGGGTCTCCCATTAGTCAAACTCTTCGTGAATATCAATCGTTTAGGAGTTGTTTGCGAGGACTTAGGAGTGAAGTCCCAAACTTCAGGAGTTTTTTTTTTTTTTTTTTTAAGATAAACGGCTGGAAATAGTTTACGTGTTGTTTGCCACGACCTCATTTTGGTGTTGTTTGCCACGGTATTATCTCTGGCTTATCTTATATCACAATCGTGAAGATTTATACATAATCGACTCATAAGCTGAGGGTTGCCAGATGACCATATCATAAAAATCAAATCTATTATATTTATAAACATAATACATACAATACAAACTGTCCGAAGCACGTTATTGGGTTACTACGCTATCAGCTGCTAACGCCGTTGTTAAATTTATTCAAGTTGAGTTCAAGCACTCGATGCAATCATTTGTGTGCTTAAAATCTCCCCAAATGCAGTTTCAAAATTTATATGACGTACAATTTGTGTGTGTTCGAATGTGTAGCCAATGTTGAATGTAGGCATTTCATCAGGACCACCCATAAGTAGGAGGTAACCATCTCGAAAAATGAGAACCCGGACCTTCAGGAGGGGCATGTTTTTTTTTTCTTTTAATCTTTCATAGCTTTCCTAGAGATTAAATTAAACAAAATTAGATTTAAATATATGGATTTAGCAATCTTTTAAACATCTTTGGTGAGAGGAAGGAAACTTCTCTTGGTAATACAAAAATTTAGTGAATTTTGTATTGTTAGTTGGCTAATTTCAAGCCCACTCAGAGAGCTCCTTTGTGGCTAAGCGGTTAGTGTACGCGCCTTTGACGTGGAAGACCCGGGTTCGATTCCAGCGGGAGCTCATGTGGATCGGATTCCACGTTAAACTGTAGGTTCACATCTCATAGCCTCGATGCTGAGCGGGCCACTAAAAATTAAATCAAATCAATTCAACAGAGATTATTAAAATACATAGGTCGGCAATCCCTTCATAGCTTTTTTGAAACAAGATGGAATGTGCATGAATTGGAGTAGATTTGAGTTAAACATCCCATTCAGCAGCAGACTGAGACATGAACCTACATCTTAACATGGAATCCGATCCAAATAAGTTTTCGCCGGTAATCTAACCCAGGTCTCCTAACCCAAAGGCGCGTGGCTATCCACATAACCACAAGGGAGCACTGTGTACGATTTGATACAATGAAACCTATGGCAGAAGTAAACTAGCAGATTACATTTCTCTAGATTTGAACGATTAATTCTCTCGGACGTTTGAAGGTAAAATTTAGACCATATAAATGTAAGAAGTTGAATTCCGCAATTGAAAGATAAATCATTCGATACTGAACCACCCCCAGAAAAAAAAGAACAATTTAAAATATTGTTTTTGTGGTGTAATCGTACACAAGATCGTGTCTCAGATGGATTCTCGGGGTGCAGAAATGAGAAAAATTTGCTTAATTTTTCAAGCAAGTCTCAGAGTAAACACTTTAGATGACAGCGATGCAGTAGGTTCTTCTGTTTCCTACCACTTTCTTCATTACACTATTTTTCATTCATTCTGATCATTACCATATCCTTTAGCTTACACGTCATAACCATGGGAAGTAAAACTGAAATATTTCATTTCATTTTTCTAAAGTATATAAAACCCAGTTCTTTAGTCGCGTAGCATAACGGAAAAAGTAACATTTTGTAACAGCCCATATTAAAAACTCAGTTAAAAGAGAAAATGCAATTATATCAATTTACTAAGCTATTGTGAAATTAATGATGTTTTGTGTTCAAAGGCGAGAACATTTACCACTTGTTCCAGAGAATCAAAAAGAGACGTGCTTTGCAATCCTTCCTTTTACTCCAGGTGTGTGTGAATTTTCGCGATAATGTGATATGGTAAGATCGGAATGCAAATCGTGGCAAAATGGTGGCAATCAACATGAAAATTAAGTCGTGGCAAACAACACGCTACCTGAAAATACTGGGGATTAACTTCGTGAGGGAGTAACTTCCTGAAACTAGCTCGTCACAAAAAAAAAAAAAAAATCAAGCTCACTCTCGAAAGTCTCGGTCTCTCGTTTCGAATATCGACAAAAAAATACATATATATACCATTGTCTTTACTCAAAATGCACGCATTGTTAAGTTACATTTCTGATAGTAAACAATTACCCTTGGGTGACCGTGCTCAGAGGGGTATACACGGGAGAAAGAGGAATTCCACCTCTGATCACAAGGTATATCGAAAGTGTTTAAAACAACTCAAATTTTGAGTTGTAACTCAATATACTGTAGATCTATTCCCTTTCAAGTCATTTTTAGTCAAAGAGCATGTTTCCAACAAATTCCGAAACCTAATTTTGTAAAACAAGCACATAAGATTTCTACCTTCCAATATTATTTTGTTACACATAGCGGTAGATCCAGAGGATTTTTTTTTTTTTTTTTTTTTACGTTGTAGAAGTTTAATGAAGCAATACATCGCAAGAAATTACTTGCATTGGCGTTCTTGCTCAGAAAATTTCGACCTTCGAAAATGCAGGTAGCCAATTCTTGTTCTTTCTTTTTAAGATGTGATATTTTGCGCTATTTCTTCGTTCTGAAGGTTTGGTGCTGATTGCCACGTGCGCTGACTGCCACAGCCAATTATTGGTGCTGATTGCCTCGACTGGCGCTGATTGCAAATATCAAGATGCTGATTGCCACGAAGGTGAACTGACTGCCACTAGCCTGAGAGAAACTATTTGGAAAGAGCGGAATTAATCCGTCATACTAAATTTACTAATCATCATACTAAATTAGTATGAGGGATTAATTTAGTAATCATCACAGCAAATCTATGTAGCATCCTGTAAGTTACAAAGTTGCTCACTAAGTGTAACGACATACGCTTGGATGTTTATAAAGGGATTGTCTTTTCTGTTATATGTACAATTTGCACATTTCGTCGTTTAAATTAATTGTTTTATTGTATTATTTAATGGATAAGTATTATAAAGTAAAATTAGTGTGTATTTATTCACCCAAGTAATGTTTTTAGAGTCAAAGGAAGGGCTATTTAAACAATGCTAGAAGGACAGTTCTTGGCATTAATAATAATAATAATAATAATAATAATAATAATAATAATAATAATAATAATAATAATAATAATAATAATAATAATAATAATAATTCCACGTCTAAAGAACTAGATTTTCCGGGTGATCATCTTCGCTTCGAAGATGGAATTTCCTTTCTGCAGTACGATAGATTGGAACAAGATAAACGGATTTTGTGTTTTGGATATGATGGTCTGAAGTCAGTGCTGACAAGGGAAGTTCGGGACAAAGCACTCACCTGCAGAGAAACTAAGCATACCGTTTGAAGGACCAATTCATGCTGATTTCAACAGGTAATAATATTCCTGTACAGTTGAGAACTGTTCGAGATATTCAGATTGGAAGTTTATATGGAAAAATGAGTGGATGCATATTTAAACGCGTTAAGTATTTTCTCCCATAGCGAAGCCTGATGTTTTGAACTTGCTACTGCTTGATCACTGGGTCCATTCACAGACAAATTGTTAATTACAAGTTGCATGACGGATGACAAAAGACGTAATGGTTGAGAAGATACCAAAGAACTGCTGCACACGGGGATACAACCATTTGATGTGTTTGGATTCCTATCAATCAAAGATTATGGCAGAAGATTTGTACAGAGTACCGGTATGAAACAACTTCATCAGAACGTTATGATGTACCAACGAAATAATCAAAGACAGTTCGTGTCCATACGAATCAGTTCCGATCGCCGCAATACATTGGATTGTTTCATTTTGCGTTTCACAAGGCAGGTTATAGGCCTATACCTTTTGAATCACTTGTCGAATTTTCTTTCTGCTTTGGTTCTGCGAACTGTTCCCTTGACGGGTGCAACGCAATTGCACATATAAAATGTTAATGGTGCAAGGAAGTCTTTTGCCTGTGTCATTTCTTCATAAAACAGAAGAACAACAGTGATCAATTTTCATCTCTAACCTATCATTATTGTGAACAATATAATGACTAATTGTATCTAACAAACCCGTTAGTTATTGCAAAACAGTTTTTTTTCTATAACTTCCGATGGCTTTCAATTCGTATGTCAATATTCATTGCTAATTATGTTGCACTTAACGCGTTTAAATGTGCATATCCTCATTTTCTCACATAATGCCAAGTTGAATATCTCGAACAGTTCTCAACCGTACATGAAATTTATTAGCTTGTTGTAATCAGCATGAATTAGGGCTTCAAATGGCATGCTTAGCTTCTCTGCATGTGAGTGCTTTCTCCCGAACTTCCCTTGTGAGGGACAGCCAGCAGTGTTTTTTTTTCTTTTTTTTTTTAATGTAATTTTCAAGAGCTGCTCGAAACAATTTGCGCAGCTGTACACAGTTCATGCTGACATAGGGAGTTCAAGTGAGAACACATAAATCGTACCAATTTTGTACGTACCGCTCCCTGACAAAACTGAAAGTACATACAGAGACCTGTTTACGTTTGTTAGAAGTTGGTCTGAACAATACAATCCTAAGGTTCATCACGTTTCTTTCATGCTTCTTGACGTCCGGTAATGTTACGTCTAGCAACTTCCTCTCAGGCTCGTGGCAGTCAGCACGCCATCGTCACAATCAGCACCTTGATATTGACAATCAGCGCCAGTCGTGGCAATCAGCACCAATAATTGGTTGTGGTAGTCGGCCAGCAGCAATAACAATCAGCACCGTTCTGAAAACCGATTTCTGCTTTTCTTAAACAATTGGTAGACAATAAGCTTTAAACGCTATCTGTTCGCAAGTGTTTGTCAATATTGCCGTTTTAGAAATTCTAGTTTGATAGTGCAGAAAGTTAATAGACCTAAGGTTCTGGCATCGCATTCTTTTTCTTCTTCTTCTTCTTCTTCTACTACTACTACTACTACTACTACTACTACTACTACTACTACTTATAATTATTATTATTATTATTATTATTATTATTATTATTATTATTATTATTATTATTAGTAGTAGTAGTAGTAGTAGTAGTAGTAGTAGTAGTAGTAGCAGTAGCAGAAGTAGTAGTAGTAATCCATCAGTATCAACGTTTAAACAAGTTAATTGTACAGAAGAGCCCATTCCCTTTTATAAATTGTTTGACTTTTTTTTTTTTTTTTTTTTTTGTAATATATTATTACTTGTTTTGAGCTCGAACGATTGCTCGCCTGGCAATACTCAGCCTGGATCCGTCCCTGGTTACACAGTTAAGGAATTATCCACAGAAATATACGTTTAAAATTCCCTGTTATTTTATTACAACAGCTTGTATGTATGGAATAAAAATAAATTTCTATTTTACGTAGATAACGATGTAAAACTAATTAATGTAGTGGAAAGCGAAGATGTAAATGTTTATATAACTCGGCAATGCCCTAGTGAGATCAGCGAAGTTAAGGAGTGTCGGGTCTGGCTCGAGGAACGATTGTCGACCATGCATACTCACTAGATAATATTGGCATTATGGCATGCACCCAGCGTCATAAGGATGTTTAGGAAGCTACTTAAAAGAAAGTAATAGCGAACTCCGGTTGAGAAAGCCAGCATTAACGGCGAGGGGAGTCGAGTACTGAGCACTCGTCACCCCCACAGGCATGAGTGCCACAAACAGAATTTTAAGCCATGATACCCGAAAGGGGATTTTTCGGTCAACTGTAATTCAATCATAGTATTTAGTGATGAGCAAATGCAAGACCAAGATCAAGACTGCGGTGGTCTTGGTCTTGGTCTTGTACTGCAGCCCTTGGTCTTGGTCTTGGTCTTGCACACCCAGTCTTAGTCTTGGTCTTGCATGCAAGAGCCTTCAAGTCTTGCATTTAAGAAATCTCAAGCTTTTCATAGGTAAATTTTAAGGATATAAGGGATAATAAACTCTACAATGCGCCAATAGTAACGGAAATGCAATGCATGTTTCTAAATGTAATATAGTTTTAACTTTGTGTAAGTATCATGGTAGTGTACAACATAGGTGATGACCTTTCCTTTTTTGATGGGTGCCCACGCTTCACTACCTGTAAGATATGCCTAAATCACAACGTTTCGTAATCTGTTTATATTTTTAACAGATCCAACACTCCACTGGTTCCCAAACTGGAGAGGCTACCCCTGAAACGCATGAAAGATAAATCAAGACGGCACAGATTATTGAAATACCAATTGCAAAATTATTTTTACACTCTAAAGGCGCCAGATTTTTTTCAACCACGATTAGCTAATCCTTGTATTAATCAAACTTCCAATTAAATATTGAGATTTTGTTTTACTGATTCCAATATGTACTCTATGGGTCAGAAACATTGACATTACGCAAAAGTGATGAAAAAATGCAGGATTTCGATACATGGGCATGGAGAAAAAAGCAGAGAATTAGCTGTGTTGAACGGACAACGAATGAGAAGGTGTTAAAAAATTAGCAGTAGGGAAAAAAGAAGAATTTTAGATATTGTTAAGAGAAGGAAGAGGAACTGGTTAGGATATTGGCTGAGGAGGAACTGTATTATGAGGGACGTGCTGGAAGGTAGTGTGGAAGGAAAGAGAGGGACGGAGCGAAGGAGACTAGTTGAAGGAAGGTATTAAAACAGAAAATTGCTACATCAAGACGAAGAGACTAGCTGAGGACCACCGAACATCGAAGCTTCTCAGTTGCAACAAGTAACCTGCCAATAATGGCAGAATAGCTATTATGAAGATCATGATATATTTAGCAATATTGACTAAAAAAAGAGAAATCAAACCTCTTAATATTGTAGAATAATTTGAGTGAAAACTGAAAACGATTCAACTGTCTATGCCTTTTGTGTAAATTCAATCTATATAAATACTTTTGACCTGTATTGGAAATACAAAATAACGGCATCAAACGCCAAGTTATTTGAAGTCTCACTTGGATTACTAACATCAATTACCCACTTCGTTGGGTTAAACTTAAATAATAATAATAATAATAATAATAATAATAATAATAATAATAATAATAATAATAATAATAATAATATATTTCGTTAGTCACTTTTTACTATTAGTAAAGCGCTCTCTGACATCGATCATTTTTGATTATTTTTTATATTTCTTTCTTCTTCTCCTCCCCAAGTTCCGGTGCTGAATTTGAATTTAAATGGCATCAAAGTGTCGCTGTTCGTCTCAGAGACCCCCAAAACTAAGGATTCGGCACTAATATAGGTCATTTTCAATAAACTTATATATATCTCCTTCACCCCCATGTTGCAAGGTACGGCATCGGAAGTGTCATTGTTCATCTCAATGACTTCGAAAACCATGAGTTCGACATTGATAATGGTAATTTTTGATAATTTTATATATATCTTGTACCTCCCTCAAGTTGCGGTGCTGAATTTGCATTTAAACGGGATCGGAAGTATCACTGTTCATCTTAGCGACGCCGAAAACTATGGATTCGACACTAATATTTGGTCATTTTTGATCATTATTATGTATCTCCCTCTCCCCAAGTTACGATGCTGAATTTGGTCGTAAACGGTATCGGAAGTGAAAGTAATCAACTCAGCGAACTGGAAAACTATGGATTCGACAATAATATTTGTCATTTTCAATCATTTTTATATATGTTCTCTTCCCTCCGCCAAGCTACGGGGTGAACTTGGATTTAAATAGCATCGGAAGTGTCACTGTTTATCTTAGGAACCGCAAAAACTATAGACTCCATTTTAATATGAGTCATTTTCGATCATTTTAAAATATCTTTCATTCCCCTCCCCTAAACTGCACAGTCAAAGTGATAGAAAGAAACCATCTCAGGTCCGATCCTCATCTATGTTGAAAATTTGACCAAGATCGGTCGGGTGTTTCAGAAGTTATTAAGTTTTATTATATATATATATATCTATATATATATATACCTCCTTTCCTCCTCCCTTAGGTTTTACCATCAAAGTGAAACTCTAAAAACCTTTTCAGGACCGAACCTCATACATGTTAAAAATTTGATTGAGATCGGTTCAAGAGTTATTGAGTCACAAACTTAGTCATTTTTATTTTTATTTATATTGATTTTTGTACATATTCCCCTCTTCCTGCTCCCCTACATTGCTCCGTCAAAGTGAACTGACAGATATCATTCCCCAAGTCAGAACACCCCAACACCCCTTTAAAAAACACCCCAAATCAGAACCTCATCTATGTTAAAAATTTGATCGAGATTGGTCGTTTGGTTTAAGTTTTAGCTATTATTTTATAACCCCCTTCCCCTCCCCTAAGTTTTACTGTTAAAGTGAAATGATGAAAACACTCCCAGGCCCAAACCTCATCTATGTTGAAAATTTGATTGAGATCGGTCTGTTGGTTCAAGAGATTAGGAGTCCCAAAAATAGTCATTTTCAATTTTATAATATAAATTTATTGTTGTTGTATAATGTTATATTGTTTAATCCTCGATGTGTCGTATACCTAACAAGGCTAAATATTAATAAACAATTATTCAATGTATAAGCATCCGCTCATGAAATCAAACTTGCGATCACATGCACTAAGTGTTTGTCAATGTCATGAAAATGTTATTTCGATATTAGTTTTAAAAGTACGCATTGAGAATTTCCAACGGATGCTTGAGTCTCGAAGCCAAGGTCATACCCATGTAGTCGACACCTATGGTGTACGGTATTACTGATGTTCGATCTACATTTCTCTTTAGTTTTGGAAGAACACCACTAATATGCTTTGAAATGAAATGAAGTATCTAGTTTACCGTCCCATGATTGTGCACCAAGGCTAAGGTAGACGGTAATGATGAGAAATGGCTGAAGAGGTGGAATGAAGAAAGTAGGAGGAAACGAAAAAAATAACGAGAAAAAACACGCACACGGTGTTTGTGAACCAAAAAAGTTCACATGGTGCGAAATAACACCTGTGTCGCTTGAAAACGAGTAGTATCTACAGAACACGTGAACAAGCAATTCAGAAAACGACATACTATTGCTACCGTATAAGCTACAGGGGTAGATTGATTTACACGGATTGCATAAACTACTGGAATACATTCACTTCAGCAGCATTTTTACTGAAGCCAAGAAATTCATCTCCTCCTTTTTTACATTATATAAAAAAAATCAAGTAGTGCCGGTACTTTTGCAAGACTCTTGCGCAAGAGTCTTGGTATTGGTCTTGGTCTTGCAGGTATGGTCTTGCACACCTTGGTCTTGGTCTTGGTCTTGCATCGGGATTCCTGGTCTTGGTCTTGCATGCAAGACTCTTGCAAAAACTGCAAGACCAAGACTCTTGCGCTCATCACTAATAGTATTCAGCATTTTGAGATTTAAATTTTCTGTTATCGTTACGCAACTGTACTTTTTTCGTAATTATATCAAAAATTCTAGCAGTTTCGTTTTGCTCCACTATAAACACGAAAGTATACAACAATTTGTAATTTTCATTCTTTACAACAGAAAAAAAAAAACATTCCTATATAATGCATCAGGATCTTATGAGCTTGTATAAGAAACAGAAAGTGCAATTCGAACTAGGAGAGACACCTGAGTTCAAACCTAAACCTAACTCGATTGAAGATGCAACCGAGATTATAGATAATGAAAGGTGATTGTTTGATTTAAGTTTAGCATTCCCTTCTGCACCGAGAGTATTTGAGAAGTGGTCCTACAACTTAATGTGCAGCTATAGTATTATGGAGAATAAGCTCATCATGAGATTGTAAGAAGGCCGTGTTATAAAGTGTCAATTAAAGTTGGTCTTGTGAAAGGTAATAAAGCATTTCATATATTTGAAACAATTATTGTAGTAGTAAAATATCTATTTGTTTAGATAATGAACATGATTTTCTTTGTTTAATATGGCAGTCAAAGCAGAATGTAATCTATAGGCTATATACAAAATAAAAGTAATTAAAAATGATCGAAAATTACCGATATTAATGTCGAATCCATAGTTTTAGTGTCGTTGAAATGAACAGTGACACTTCCGATGCCGTTTAAATCCAAATTCAGCTCTGCAAATTGGAGGAAGGAATGGGTACGTATACCTTTCGGGTCCTTGTCTTCAAAAGCGAATTGCACTTTGTGGCAACGTCGTAGATGGAGAACCATTGATTACATCTACCAATGCATCAAATAATTACATCGATTCTTGCCAGATGACAGTTAAAGTCAATCATTTGCGTCTCTAGCATGTTAAAATTGGGGGGCGGAGACGACTAGAATGCTAGTAAACCTCAACTAAAGTTATGTGAAAATTATGAGTAAACTGAAATCTACTTTACTAATGACATCCGCTCTTTCTAGCCTTAGCAACACAGTTCTTCATAATTTTCTTCCATCACTTTTAGACTACTTGCCGAAAAAAAGTATGTTTGTCTATAATATGATTATTAGATAATTTCTTCACCTTGATATTCTTACCGTTGAATCCCTGCTCAGTTTTCTTAAACGCATTTGAAGCAGTATAGTTTCATAGTCCTCATATATTTCGATTCTTTAGCTAACAAAATCTTAACTCTCTGAAAGAAGTCATACGATGATGCTTGATTTGATTGTGAATTTCGATTTTTTTAAAAATTTTTCTTCTGCATTCTTAATGAACTCAAAATGTATATTATCTACCTTTTTGTTCTTAATTTCGCTGTATGTTTTTGAATTTGTCCAATGAACTATCCTCGTTTACTTCATTTTCCGTTTTAATGTCTAAAATGTACTGTTTATTCTTGCTGTCATCCGACTCCTCAATGTATTCTTTCCATTTTCTTCAACCTCAATTCACTCATTAAACACTCATTTCTATCTTTAATTTCTATATTGTCATAGTAGTTGTCCCTTGCTGCCCTTCTACAGTATTCGCATGAAATTTACTTTCATATATAATATTCAAATTTCTCTATCTTTTTAAATTCTTTTTGGTCACCTTCGCTTCTATTGTATATTTCCGTCCTTGTAGATTTCCCTTCTTAATTCGAAGATAAACTTTCTATACATCCTTTCCTCCCCTTATCCAGTCTCCCTTCGTCATGGAAACCAATTGTTGCTGGTTAGGCAATGAAAAACTTATGTGCCTGTAGCAGATACTACTTTGACTAACTAAGAAGCGTAACTTTAAAAATAAATAAATAAACAAAATCCTTCTTTCAAAGTGACATACGTCAGGCGGACATTCTATTCACGCTAACCTAATGTTTAAGAACAGGCATAATTTTAATTTGTTCTGCCTATATTTTTAGTTCTTTCACATAGATCTAAATACTTTCAGCATTGATCCATTTATCTCGTATTCAGAATATTTGGGGGACGCGTCCCCCTTTAGACCGCCAGAGACGCCCGTGAAGTCAATAGAGTTGATACTAGCACCAATTATTATCTTAACAATCGATATAACTGTTTGATGGATTTGTAGAGCGATGCTAATGCTCAAAATTAATATGCGATTCTGCCACATAGTGAAATTTTAATTCCCCATGCCAGCTGAGAGAGGCCCTGGGAAGCATTCCATCATATAAGATTTTCCCTTTATTTTGACCTGCAGAATAGTGTTCTGTAGTTTGTGGACGCTATTTTTAGGACACCCGTTATATATATATATATATATATATATATATATATATATATATATATATATATATATATATATATATATATATATATATATATATATATATAACCGATAGTAGTGTCGAATCCATAATTATCGGGGTCACTGAGACGAACAGTGACACTTCCGATGCTGTTTAAATCTTCTAAGTCCAGCTCCCATTAGTGCTCTTAAAGAGGATGGTGACTTAAAAATAATTGAAAATGATCGATATTAGTGTCGAATTCATAGTTGATGGGTGACAGTATTTTTGCTATGTCCAAAATGAAACTTATTCTCCCCGTGCAAAAAACAGGCATTCTGGTAGCGAACAATAAATGAGAAATTGTAAAATTTAAATTTCCTATCATTCAAATACATTCTTGCTGCTATCTACTGTGTTATCTGGTAGGATATTGAATAACTCTGATTCAGCAGGAAGGAAATTAACTATAGTATTGAAGTTGACTGTGAAGAGTTTCTCTGCATAGCAAGTACTGAGGTCATATGATAAGATATGTTGTGTAAAGTGAAATGTGGATCACTATTCGAGTTTTATCCAATACTTGATATACACCCTAATGATTGAACCCGCGAACACGCATAAAAAGCACGAGTGTTGGCCACCTACCTACGAATGGATATGCCACACAACGATTCAAATTGAATAATAAAAGCAAAAAATGATACTACTTACACATTTTATTTATTTTATACTATTTACTTTGAGACGAGATCGGGACTGAGACCACTTTTGCCAAACGAGACGAAACCGGAACTGCAGCCTCGTGTGTATACCATCCCTACCCGAACTCCTTCAAATTTGACGATTCTTTAAAAGAGCTTCAGTCTAAAAAAAAAATCTATAATTTAATTTAGAAAGTTTTAATGTTTTTTATGATCAATTTTATATCAATTTGCGATCATTATTAGCGATAGGTATTGAGAGTAATCAATAAATCACCATAAATCATCACCAGGACTGTTGTTCACACAGGCGGTGTCAGATACAACTATATGTAAAATTTGAATGGCTGATGGAATGAATGATAAGAATGGTGCCATATTTTATTAAGCTTATTTCTATGTGCCAGATAAAAAGGAAAGACAACCATATCTTTGAAGTTTTTTAGGGTACACAGACAGTAGAGCCTACAAACAATGAAAGCAAATATTATCTACTCTAAATGCACTAGCTCATTCGTAATACTTGAGCAAGTGACAAGAGAGCGTTGCTTTTTTATAATAAGAAAAAAGAAAAGAAAAAGAATGAAAAAACAACTGACAGTTTTCTTGAAACATTCATTGTAAAGGGAAATTCAAAGGATTTTAGAACACAAAGGAAAAAATTTAACTTGATGATAGAACATCTATTTCACTCCCTTCAGTAACAAAAATGCAGGCGTGTAAAATTTTTGTTCTATTTTCATGTATTGAACCAACAATTTGCCACATGGAAGGAATTCCCCCCCTTCCGCATTATGAAACCTTTTGCTGTGATTTAGCTTTTTCCGTTTCCCGACTATCCACTACCGATTTCTTTACACAACTGGATACTTGAGATGCAGTTTACAGAGGTCACATGGATCACAAGCACTTTCGAAAGAGACACCTGTGAAAAAGGGGGAAAGGGTCATCGGGTTAATGATCCCTAAAGGGTAGTGCAGTGACTAAGTGCTAAAGGTATAACATCTGGTGATATACGTCCTTTGCTCAATGGCAGGAAGTTTCATGTGAATTTTATAGTGTACAACGCGGTGTTTGAGCTTTATTCTACCTTTCTTTGGCGTTACATGGGTTCCTCCATTATAATTCACTGTACATCATTGTTGTTCTTCATCTCAATGGGAGTAAAACGAAGATGTTGAGGACTCATGCTTGATTTAGAGGTTAGAACGCTTGCCTTCGGCGTGCGTAGCCCTAGGTTCGATTCCCACTGTGATACGAAACAAGTGGTTCTGATTCCACAATAATAAGTAGGTTCACGTCTCCTTCAGCCACCACGGCGTAAGAGTGGGACGTTAAACTCAAACAAAGCAAAAACCAAAATAGGTTAAGCTTTCATTTCATGTCGAGTTTTCTTCAATTATGAGTTTTATTTTTAAAAGTAGTGTACTAAACCCGTAGTTTTAAACACAATTTACGAGCAATGAGTAAGTTCTATCTCTAAAATCCGTCGATCGAGTTTTTCATTGTTGCAATGTTGCAATGTTTTGAAATATTTTCCATAAAACTTATTCTACCTGTTCGAATAGCGGGCATCATAGGCGCCGACTTCGGGGGGGAAGGGGGAGGCAGGACACTTTTGGCCCCCAATATTTAAAGGTGGTGTCCTTGCCCCCCGAATATAATCCAGTTTAGGAAAAAGTAACAAAGAGGAGAAAGAATTTCTGTCGTAAACTTTGTCGTACCTTCAATTCAATATTAGGAACAGCCTTCTTATTCGATACAAAACGCCACTTTTAAAGTTATGTTTAATAGAGCACTGAAGCTTCAACCAACACTATCGCAGCACTGATATGACAAGGGACGATCAATGTGGTGCGCAAACTTGCAGTGAAGTTCCCAAATTTTGAACTTGAATTTGTTTTAGGCGAATTTGATTTAGGTCTTGAAATTCGCAGCGGAACGGATGGAGCGGACCGAGATCCTGTGGGGAAGGGGCTTTCATCCAGCACCTGATAGAAAACGTCTGAATATGGTGATATATTTATTCATTGTTCCCCCCCCCCCCGATCGGCGCAAATCCGTCTTCAATATTGAGCGAGAGGGGTAATATAAATATATATATATATATATATATATATATATATATATATATATATATATATATATATATATAAGCAATGTTCAAAATATTTATGAAATTCAAAAACAATGTTGTGGAGGATCAGGGGAGCAGAGTTGTCTTCAGTGGCGTATAGGGTGCTATGGAGCTCAAGATCGCCTCGTAATAAATCTGTTAGTTTTTCGCATTCCACTTAGAACAATAATCAATAATCGTTCTTAGCATTTCTAAGAATTTCATTGGCTTTCCATTTTCTTATGCTCTTTGTTCAGAAATAATACTGTATTTGCCAAATTTCATATAATGTAAGAATTGCATCCTCTTTTTCTTTCTTTTGTCTTTTCTAATTTTCTGTTTCTTCTTCTTGATGTTACTATCTTTGGTTTCGCCTATCATACTTTATCGACCGTTGTTAGTTGTGATTCAAGTCGGCTGTCATCAGTAACACCTAAACTAACAGGAGTTGATAAGCGAAACTGGTGTTCCACACCAACTTGAGCGGATATCAACATGACGGAACTTTAGTTATTATAACAAAGGAAAAATTATATCTTTTTTTTATTTTAAAAAGAAGGAAATGTTTGAATTAAAGAAAATCAAAACGGGGGAATAATTAACCTGGAAAATTAGGTAGGCCGAGAGTATACTTCCTTTTTCTTCTATGGATATAATAAAAGGTGAGATTCACTCCTAAGTTTTTGTATTATACCATATAGGATTTATCGGTCTGCAATTCTTGCCATTGAAATTTCAATTCATGCATAAATTAAAAAACATTTAATACTCAAACTCAGGTGGGCAATTGCCACTTCCTTTCCTGTGTTGGGCGTAGCCCCTCAAAACACAATCCTAAAGGCCCCACTGGTTGTCTGCAACATTGCGAGGTGGGCAGACTTGAGACTTATTCTAGGAAAGGGAGATGAAATCCATATTACGGTAAAGGGCCGCAGTGGCTCAGTGGTAGACCGTTCACATCTGGTGCATCGGGTCCCGGGTTCAAACCCTGCTCCCGCGACGTGCACTTTGTAGTGGACAAACACCATGTGCGTGGGTTTATTCGGGGTTCTCCCGTTTCCTCCCACTTTCTTCGTTCCACCATTTCGTTCATTTCTCATTATCACAGTCTCCTTTAGCACAGCCAGCATAACCATGGGACATAAAACTCAAAGATTTTCATATTACGGTAGATGAATCTGATTTCTGAGGTAAACATGTTGTAGAGTATATTATATATTAGGCGATGTAGATGAAGTAGTAGTAGTACATATCCGTATTACAAATCACTGTCGTGAACGCATTATGAAATCTTAATACTTGAATATTTATAATTGGTATGTTTCCAATTAGGCATCAACAATGATCCACGTTAAAATTTCGGACACTTGTTTTATATATAAAGAATGACTTCCCCAAAACTATGAAGAAAGAAAATTATGTATGACGCAACAATACTCTTATTTGAGCAAAATTATGATAATCTCAATAGCATTACAGGAATCGTTACAGAAATCTGACACTGCAGTTAACAGATGTAACCTTAAGATTACGGAGAAAAATATTCCAGCAATTAAATTCTTTTCTTTACTTACGAAGCATGAGTAGATGCCTAGTCTGATACTACAAATAGATGAAATGCGCGTTTACTGAAAAGATGGGTTGTACTGACGTAGGGTAGTCTATATACTCTTCGTATGCTAGGGCCTATGGGAGAGGAGGAGATAAGATTTCACATCAGGTTACGTCACGCACAGTCGCACACCTTCATTTTCATTAAAAATAGAAAAGCCAAAAGAAATCAATTTCATCTCACTTTCCTTTGAGGCAGTCGGACACAAATCATCACACTTATCTGCAAAAAGCACTTTTCAGATCGGATTATTGGAAGAGCCTCAGCCTCCAGTTCCAATGTTAGGGGACATGTCTCCCAATTTCCCCGGAATTTTGCCCGTACCTACAGCTGATACAATTTTCCAGGATGAGGAGAGGAACATATTCTCCTCTGGCATTTATTGCAATTTGTGCCCAAGTAGCGGATGTGGAATTAATACATATTGATGAAACTACTAAACGCACTACAGCACGAAGTTCAGTTTGAACTACTACAGAACACGATTCTTTCTAATATATATATATATATATATATATATATATATATATATATATATATATATATATATATATATATACCGGTAAAAGCTAAGAGAAATAAATTCCATCATACATTCCTTTATGGCAGACGGACACAAATCATAACACTTATCCCAAAAAGCACTTTTCACGTCAGATTATTGGGGGGACTGTTCCCCAGGTACAAGATTGGGGGACATGCCCCTCTCATCCTCCCGGGATTTGCGCCAGTGGTCCCCCCCAATATTTTCTTCAAGTTGGCGCCTATGAGTGTTACATTCCGTTATTTTCATCTTTTTATTAACTCTTCTGGAGCATGATGTGTGTATGTTTTGTATAAGTCATTATTAATGTCTGTATAAAATGAATTATGATATTATTCTTATTAACACTCCTAAAGGCAATATTTAGATGCAGGTAGCAAATTCCTTGGTGTGTCGAATATTCAACAGCTTCTCTCTCCCTACTACGTTCTAAAAATATGGGTATATTTTATAGGTTTTAAAATATATTACCGATAAAAGCATCAACCAGAATAGCTATAGCGCAAATTCCATTGCAATCAGTACAATACTTTCCAACTTACAAAGGTGTATACACAAATTTGAATCAACCTTTTATCTTATCGGTGTCATTATGAGGTTTCACTGTATATTATTATTAATATTATTATTTTATGTCATTCTTTTTTCACGACGTAGCATTCATATATCACATAGCTGGAAAACTGGGATTATAATTCTGTAGTTGATGAGACCATGTAATACATTCGTTTAATGTATCTTTTAATGTCTTTATTACTGATCTTGAACAATAAAGCACATTTTTACTTATTTTTGCATAAAGCGTGATATTTGATATGCTTCTTAGTAGATATAGCAAATGTGTTCCTCAGGGATATTGCTATTTCAAGAATTTCGAACCAAAGTATTCTAAAATCAATACTTTGTATTTTTCTGTAAACATAAAGTATGTAACTGAATTAAATTATGTACCGCTGTATTTTCTAGTTTTCTTGTATTGCTGATAAAACATTATAGTCTTGGATTTGTGTGCTGTAATATGCATCTCTATTACAGTACACAAATGGCATGTCTGTTACAGCATAAATATTCATGAGCCAAGTGAGTTTAAATCATAAGTTTTCTAAAAGGAGCTTCAATTCTTCCCAGATTCCGTATGCAATAAATAAACTCTTTCTTGTAATCTTTGGTGACTTTGCCATTGCACCCTCGGTATTCATATCTCCCTCAGGTAAGAAATCCGTCTGGGTATTCGAGGCCGCGGTGGCTCAGTGCTAGAGTGTTCACTTCTGGTGTATGCGGTCCCGGGTTCAAGCCCTGCTCCCACCAAGTGAACTTCGTGGTGGACAAACACCGTGTGCGTGGGTTTCCTCGTGAATCTCCCGTTTCCTCCCACTTTCCTCATTCTGCCATTTCATTTATTTCTCAGCATCACCCTCTCTTTAGCCTAGCCGAAATAACCTTGGGACGTAAGATTTCATTTCATTTTTCCGGCTGGCTATTGACCTTCTAATCCCCCTTTTCCTCGCTAATAATACTTCTGTGTAATTGGAAATCGCGGAAAATAAACTTCCACAGATTGAAAACATTTCATCTCAGTCTCTACTGCGAAGGCACGGAAAATTCTGGAGTGCTAGATGTTAATAGAACGACGTCATAATTCTATCTTTTTAATCGATTATTAAATTTGGAAGTGGCAAAAACAAAGTAATATGGAAATCAAAGAATCGGAACAAAACTCTCCCAAAAGACAGAATCTACTGCCATGATGGCTTGTAGTTAGGGATGGACATGACGAGTCCGAAGCGAGTTTTCTTTCAATTCCACTCGGGAGCTCGGCTTGGAAATTTTATCCAACTCGACTCGAATCAAATCCAGTGTAGTTTGAAGTACACTGAATGGGCGGATATATGAAGGGGAAAGGATCATACGCCAGCATTTTCTTTGTTCAAGGGAAGGATACAAGGAGGAGTTCGGACCTTCAACACCGAGGTCACATTTGCCCTTTAGGTTGGGCTAGGATTAAGAAAGAAAGCGGCTCTAGTCTAAAAGAGTAACTATCATCCCGGCATTCACCTGGAGGGACTGAATAAATCAGGAAACCCCTCAGTCAGGATGTCCTACCGGAGCATGGGTTCTTGCCAACCTCGACCTACTAAATAACGCGTGGCAGGCATAGTGATCTCTACTCCACTGGCTGGTGATTACACACGACTTCAATATTCATGGCAGAACCGTTACTACTCACAAACAAGAGGAAGGGGCAAATACAACACAAAATTAAATTAAAACAGGGTGAATTTTACTATACATATGTTTATTAAAACGTTGATATTTAGTTATTATTAATAACAGAAAATATAGAAAAATAAATATCTGTCTACTGAGCAATGAGCATTACTATCTAAATAGAGGTGACCTAATAGATTAAAGAATTTGTCTTCAGAACAACAACTGGTAGTTAATTGTTAACTCGTAGTGTTTTCCAGCGTTGGATAAAGGGAAAATGTCTGCCTATTAAACGGTTTATTCGTTTCACAATAAATGAAATTTCAACGTTGAATCAACGTATGTATTACTAAGGTTGGTGGTGGCGCCAGTGCCGTAAACATTGAAGTGGGATGTGATCCTTCATCCTTCATATGCCCGTCTCTTCCATCTTTCATCTTTCGTGTTTGGTCCAATTTGAAATATAGAAACATTTTAGACCGAAAGCCTATACTTTCCAGTAACATTGCTTTCTTATGTCTCATCTTTTTTTCATAACTTTAATCGCTATCTAGATGGCCTATGCAACCAGACTTATGGGACACAGTTTATTTATACAGTACACTCACATCCTATATAATATACTGTATATACGGGGATAATGTGTGCAGATGGACGTTTGTTGTTCATGAAAGTAATCATACTTCAGATGTTTTTAATAATATTGAAAACAAATCTTTCACAAAACCTGTACCACATTGTTAGAAATCCTGAGAAATTGAATCGTTGCAGAATGTTGGGTGCAGCTACACTGCAACAGATAAAAATACTTATTCCTTGTCCATTTTGTTGAAATGATCTGAATATTTTCTTCAAGAAACGTAGCGTTCAGAAAACAATGCTTTGAATAAGTAAATTTCTCCACCAAAAAAAAAAAAAAAAAAAAAAAAAAAAACGGGAACAGTAAATGAAAAATTGAAGTTGGGGCATACATGCATTCAATTGGTGCTATTAGGTTTAAAATGAATGAAAATAAGTTTTATATAATTTCAAACTTAGTTTTAAATTCTATATAAGAAGTGCTCTCAAGGTACTCGTATTAGTAACCCCTGAATCAAAAGACCAGCCTTAAAAAATAACTATATGAATGTGAGGGAAATGGATGAGAATAAAGTGTAACAGTTTCAAAAGTTTCAATTCTGTAAAAATTCTCCAAAGAAAACTGTCATAGTGTTTCTGAGGCCAACTTGAAAATTTTAAGTGATAACTGTTACAAAAAGTAGTGTTTTCTAATTCTCGAAGTTAAAAAAGTTACTTCGGAGTCTGAGGGAGAAGCCCCGAGAGGAGCTCTGGGGACGAAACCCACATGCGTAGAAACATAGAATATGAGGGCCTATACCTACGATTGGTTCTTCGGTGTCCTGGTCAGGGCTCCTTGCGGCGGATTATCAGGGTTCTACGGTAATAGATTTTCACAGTATTCTTCCGAGTTCATCCGCAAGTTAGTAAGCACTGTGCTAGCTTTTTCTCGAATTACTGGGAAAGAATCCTATTTACAAAATTTTAGCTTGATTTTGCTACACGCAGCGATGTTCATGAGACGATATTTGAGATTGTCTCAGGGTAATGTAGTCTCGTCTCGTTTTCGGGATGTGACGAGATGTGAGAATTGCCCTTTCTCGGGAGCAACACTAAAATTATTCCACATTACTGCTTACTTTTCATAGCTTTCGTTTTCGAAACAAAGAAATCTATGATCTCTAAATGAGCTAAAAGGAGCCGCACGGGTAAACGAAGTATCAAACTCGATTCGACTCGAAAATCGACCTAAAAACTGTGACTAGAATACAGAAAATTTCTCTGCCTCGGCTGAAAACTCGACTCGTACCCATTCCTACTTGTAGTAATCTGGCAGTCTTCTAAGGATATTCGTGGTATTTCTCGTGCCTTAACCGGCCTCTGAATCCGCGATTGTGCACCATTTTGTGTAAAAGTAAACAAATCACTATTTTGGCAGGATATTCTTAAATATTCACGAATATAACCAGAACTAGGAATTCAGAATACATGTGTGTGTGTGGTTTTGTTCGGAAAGCACGTCCGTGCTGAGGATAATGACATATAATACACGACCCACATGACTACACAAGCAAATCAATTTCTAGTTGTATCTATATTTTCGGAATGTGCATTTTCAGTTCTCCGAGAAGTATTGAAACCCTTGCAAAATAGTCCAAATTGTTTGAAATTTCAGTTTTCCTGAAATTGTTTGTCTTTCCTCAAGAGAGTAACGCATAAATAGGTGATTATATTACGATAATTATCGAACGGTCTATGGACCCTTGAAAACGGACATTTTTCTTGTAAATATACGCTGATAGAAGAATTCTTAAGGGAATATTACACATGGCTTTACGCAGGGGTATAGCCACGGGGGGGCCATCGGGGCCAGGCCCCCCAAATGGACCAGTTTTTAAAACATTATAGTGAGATTACCTCGCTTCAATCATTTTAAAATAACAAAGTTTACATATTAATATTTTATGGAAAAATAGTATTTTACCATACCAATCGAAAAATAGTATGGTTTCTCTTATACTGATCGGAAAATAGTATGGTATAGTATTTGTGACAACAGATTACACAATTTACTGTGATTTGTATTTGACAGTTTGAAGACAAACATCCTAACAAGTTTGTGTATATTACTGCTTCATAGAAAAAATGGCGCCATATAATATTTGCCGTTGCGTGAGTACGTATGGATTATTTGTCTTCCCGTCGAGTTAAGAAAGCTACAGGATTTCCGTTTCAATTGCCACGGACAATGGCCCAAAAACAGCGCTGTAACTTAGATTTTTTTGGGGGCAGGTAAGCATTAATATGGGTATTTGGGCCCCCTAGAAAAAGTTGTTTTTCTAATTCTTGGGTCCCCTCTTTCCATCTTTCTCTTACTCTCTATGGGACCCCGGAGCCTGTGGGCCCTCCCGCACGGCATGATCTGCGGGGCCGTTAGTTATTCCCCTGGGCCCGTTTTATACATGACAAATTAATTAATGGGACAATATTCACAAACCTTAAAGCCATATGAATAAATATTATTTCTAGGGACCCTAATAGTAGACAGTTTTTACTGAAATGAGCCCACAACTTATTTTTGTTTTATTTACCTTTTGTGTGCTTTTTAGTTTATGTAATGTAGTGAAACTGTTTGATGCTTCATTTATATTTTCCATGTTCGTACCGTATATGGAGTAAAAAAATTTTGTCTTAGAATGGGCTCGCAGAGAGCTTCTCTGGGGGACAGTTGCTCCCTGCCCCCACAAGTTGCGGCCCTGCCCAAAATTTAACCTATTGGAGCACAACAATTCCTTCTTGCAAGGACTCGATATGTTAGCTGCTTTGAAACTAATTGAGAGAACATTTTGCAAAAGAAACAATAAGTCTTCCACAAGTTATTCTTAAATTGCACAAAAATCGACAGTGTCTAAAATGTCATTCTTCATTAATATAATTAATATTATCCTTTCCATTTATTTGTTTTGCAAATTTGTTATTAAATAATCTGATCACACACTTTTCCAGACAGAGTTTTAAGATGTCCATGAACAAGGAATCAAATTTCTTCTTACACCTTCGTTGTTTAGACTACAAAGGGCTAATACCTATTTGGATTTCCCTTGCCGATTTACTTAATAAAATATGAAATACAACATACGATATTTTAACTGAAAAAAGATAGTATCCTATTAGTTATGCAATCTTTCGGCAAACAAAGTACTAGAAACAGCTAGGAAAACTAATGTTGATACACAAATATTCAGATCAGATCTTACGCCCTCACTTTTAACGTCCAATCGCCGCCACTGCTAACAAATACCATAAAACAATGGTATTCAACTAAGGGCGTGGGTGGATAAGTATAGTGAAATGATTCGTCTTAGGTGACATATGGATGTTGGAAGATGGTGTGTGAGAAAGCGATAAAACTTTCTTGGTTACCTTTATAGATAAGTTCTGTGTACAAGGGCTTACATTGAAATAGTTATGCACAAAAGTGTAGTGTTTGGTCCGAGGCAGTATTCTTAGTTAAACATAATAAAAATACCACGAATATAATTTATGAAGAAAAACAATAAATAAATAAATATAATAATAATAATAATAATAATAATAATAATAATAATAATAATAATAATAATAATAATAATAATAATAATAAGCTAAAAACAATGAAGGAAACAAAAATTTTCCGGTTTTTTCAGGGCTCAGAAACACTAGCTGCAACACTTTTTTTTTTTTAATTTTGTACATTGCAGCTGCTCCCCTTCAAAAACGACGGCCCCCCTACCAAAACCTGCTGGCTACACCCCTGGCTTTACGCTTCTCTTTAAGTCCAATTCCACTTTGGAACTCTTAAGTAACAAGAGAATTTGGCCGTAGAAATAACAATGGAAATGATAATTTCGAAAGTAAACTGTGTAATTTGAATTTCCTTATCTTGTGTTCCATTCCATTATTTTTATATCTGCTCCTTTAAAGAATTATAAATGGATGACGGTAAAACTCTATATTATGAGAATTCAACTAGACAATAATACATTATACTGTAATTCATTTTAGAAACATAGTCAATCTCAAAAGTCGAGATGTGACTACGTGAGATAGTTTAGTGCCGCAACGTAGAATAGTGGTCAAAGTACTTGTTCCAGTATCTATTCTCGGTAGCATAGTAAGTAATGAATGAAGAACAGACAAAACGGACCATATCTTTACAGAAACATTATATTATGTAGCTTCGTTTATGAACAAGAACGTCAGATTGCACCTAATAAAATAATCGAAAACTTCCAATTTTATCACTACAAGACGCTATATACCCAGGAATACTTCCTTGTTACTTACCACCTAAGCAAAAATCGACCGTACTCACCATCATTGATTGGCATATTCTTTGCATAGCCTGTTAAAATGGCAGACAAAAGGAGCTGTAAAGCAATAAATCACTTCTAGTTTTCACGTGTCAGTACCTCACTAATATTCTTTTCCTCTTGGGAATTCACTCTACTTGTAGTTTCAACTTATACACGATATACCATAACAAGTAAGCGGAAATGATGTGTTTGTTATGATTTTCAGTAATATTTTTGTTATTTTTTTATTTTCAAAATTTAATACCTACCATGTTCCATATTTAGTCAATTATAAACACACAATAATCTCCGAGTTGCTTCGTGTAAATAGACAGAAGGCATACTAGCTGAGAGTAAGAGAAAACTTGAATTGACGCACTGTAGTGTCCATAAATCATGTCTATTTACTGTATAATTGCAGTATCTTTTCTTATTCACAAAGAGAATGAAAATACTGTAAAGCATATCGAGAATGTAGATTATACTTTATAACCAGCGTGAGCCAAAACTATATTTGTAACAAGTTTTGGCTATTTTTGTCTCATGGTAGCTAGCTACTTCAGCCTTTTAAAACGGGAGTAATAACAGTGTATAGAAAAATAGTCGGAAACGTTGTTTCATTTAGTCGTCCGTTTTAGACCCCTTGCATATTTTAGTTCATTCCAAGATGGGTCTAAACGCGCCGGAAAAATCTGAATAGACCCCTTGGATATGAGGCGTTTCTATCTATCTGAACTTACAACAAATGGCTACAACGAATCAAATGGCATACTTTGACTCAATAGTGTGTGGGCAGCGCGTTGACTTCCAATATTATTTATTGTTTTTTTTTTTTTTTCGAAACAAAGATTTGATAGCTCATAATGTAAGGGTTTCCCAATTGCCTTAAAACACGAGAGCAACACCGTAATAGTCATAATAAATTAAACTGTGAAGGAAAGAAATTTCGAAGAATCAATTACGAGAAGATAACTTACAGCTTAGAAGCTGAAACAGAACAACCTTATATAGAAAAATGGTCACGTGATGAAAAAGCAGTTGGAGACAGAAATAGTTTTGTACTGTTAATATATTAAAGTATTAGCAGAGAGTGGTGGGTCTGGTGTAACCAACATACTAAACCTAAGAACATCAACATATTGTAATATAGTAATCAAAAATAGAAAATTTTCATCATGAGTTTAAAATACTTTTGTATCTGTATGTACATAAAACCATTTGCTAACTTTTATTTTCAACAGAATGCTTGATTACAGAATTTTCCGATTGCAAATCAGTAAAGATTACCGATGATCGACCAGTAAATACACATCCTGCTTTGACCTCTACTGATACACATATTTGTGGGCAAGTAAACCTCAGTATGATGAAGCCGTAGTTACTCTGTTATTGTATACGTAAAATCTCTAATTCTATAGCTTTATACTCTGCAGTTTTTACATACATTTTTGAACAAGTTAGAATTGCTCTTTCTAATTGTGTACTATTAGTCTACTAATCTCGACTGTGTCCAGCAGAATACTTCCTTACAAGTACACATGCATGCACAGTAGGGTGCATCGAATTTCCACTTTTTTTTAAATCAGCTTACCCTCAGTGCTATTTTTTTGCGAAATGGCCTCCATATAACGTGTAAAAAATTGCAAGTCGATTGGTCAATATCTTTAGGTGCCACCAACGGCCAAAAGTTTTAAAAGTTTGTTAAAAAATAAATGTTATTTTAAAAAATGTAAAATATCTAGTTTTATGAAATATGGTTATCCTATGTGGTTTTGTTTCTGTAAAAGGACAATATTTTACGTGAAAAAAATTTCAGCTTGATGAGTCAAGTCATTCAGGTGCCACCTTTGGCTTAAAATATGGACAAATGTGTCCCTACTTTTTCATTTTTTAGAATTAAGTTGCATTGTTTGTGATTCATCTGGATTGTTAATTAGATAAGAAAGATTTTGTTTTACATCTGCAGCTATTTGCTTATTTCCAAACGTTAATGATGGAAATAACCCAGAACTCACCATGAGGAGGTGGCTGTAGTTCGAGTTCCGCCCACCCGTATATACTAATGTTGCATATGGTAGTGCAAGTCATATTGTTACTCTTTTACCTCAAACTGTTTCTCTTCTCTTTTTTGTATTACATTCTGGTATGTTTTTTCTTGATTATAGTGTTGATAGGACAAATCTATGTTGTGCTTCTTGCCCACATACCGTTGATGCCGCTTCTGTCCCCAACTTCACCATTCTTTCTACCGCGCGAGTGTGACAAGGTAAGGATGTAATATATTCATTAGCCATTGGAGCCGTCTTTACATTTTCTCTTAGCTTCTGCACACTCAAGTGTTTTGTCAGTGGTGGCTCCGTCAGCGTCATATTGACCAATTAATCATATCAACATAGTTTGTCGCTTCTTGTAAGTTGATTTCAGGGATGACGAATTCTCGTACCGGTACGCGATCACCAGATTGGGTCGTTTGTCTTGCTTTTAGGACTCGCCTCCAGCTGAGCTCTCGTACGTTAGCATCTTGGTCAGTCAACATTGATAGAAGTAGGTTCTCAGGATGACCGTACCACGCATTTCTACGGACACTGGATCAATTATTTTTCTGTATTTCGCTTCCATGTGACGAGAAGTCATGATGAGTTGCCACAAATGACGAGCTTCTTCTGCACACGATGTATTACGGATCACAGCAAACCAGAGTGGCGCGTAGACCATCATAATGTACTGGACGATGGTTTTAAGTTCATTCGTGTTTTATTTCGTTCCTACACACAAACTTAAGACTCTATTTGCTGTAATTACCCATCTGGCTTGATGAATTTTACCAGGCTTCATGTGAGCTAACTCAATGGGCCATTCTTCTGAAGAAACCGCTTGGCAGATATTCAGCACATACTTTTGATCCGTGTTTAATGAATCCTCAGATTCCAGTCTACTGTAACGGGCTGAAAAATCTGGAGTGACAACTCTTCGCAGATTGGAAGTGCTGATCCTATTGGTCCTTTAAATGTATTTGGTCCAGTAGACTTGCCGTCTATAAATTCAATCAAATGTCGAAATGGAAGCTCATTCGTGTGTATGATGATTAATTGGTGATATGATTAATTGGTCAACATGACGCTGGCGGAGCCACCACTGACAAAACACTTGAGCGTGCAGAAGCTAAGAGAAAATGTAAAGACGGCTCCAATGGCTAATGAATATATTACATCCTTACCTTGTCACACTCGCGCGGTGGAAAGAATGGTGAAGTTGGGGACAGAAGCGGCATCAACGGTATGTGGGCAAGAAGCACGACATAGATTTGTCCTATCAACACTATAATCAAGAAAAAACATACCAGAATGTAATACAAAAAAGAGAAGAGAAACAGTTTGAGGTAAAAGAGTAACAATATGACTTGCACTACCATATGCAACATTAGTATATACGGGTGGGCGGAACTCGAACTACAGCCACCTCCTCATGGTGAGTTCTGGGTTATTTCCATCATTAACGTTTGGAAATAAGCAAATAGCTGCAGATGTAAAACAAAATCTTTCTTATCTAATTAACAATCCAGATGAATCACAAACAATGCAACTTAATTCTAAAAAATGAAAAAGTAGGGACACATTTGTCCATATTTTAAGCCAAAGGTGGCACCTGAATGACTTGACTCATCAAGCTGAAATTTTTTTCACGTAAAATATTGTCCTTTTACAGAAACAAAACCACATAGGATAACCATATTTCATAAAACTAGATATTTTACATTTTTTTAAAATAACATTTATTTTTTAACAAACTTTTAAAACTTTTGGCCGTTGGTGGCACCTAAAGATATTGACCAATCGACTTGCAATTTTTTACACGTTATATGGAGGCCATTTCGCAAAAAAATATCACTAAGGGTAAGCTGATTTCAAGAAAAGTGGAAATTCGATGCACCCTAATGCACAGAGGCATCACTTTCTAGTAGCAGAACCCTGGCAGGACTGGACTAAATCATCTGGAAACCCGGGAATAGTGAGCCCTGTAGACTTTGCTTAATACATTTCTGTGAAAGTGCAATAGGAAAGTTAAGAGAATAATATTTTTGGTCATATTTTATCTTATGATGATTGTATCTTGTATGATTCGTTTTAGACAGCCAGTTGAGATTTTGATCAAATTGGGGGACCCCATCCACCTTTAGGCTCAGAGCTACAGCCCCCTAAGCCCTCCTTAATCCGGCCTTGATCCGTGGGTAGAAAATGAAATGAAATCCTTGAGTTTTATGTCCCACGGTTATGCCGGATAGGCTAAAGGAGACGGTGATGGTGAGAAATGAATGAAATGGTGAAATGAAGAAATTGGGAGGAAATAGGAAAATCCTGAGGAAACCCACGTACACGGTGTTTGTCCACCACAAAGTTCATTTGGCGCGAGCTGGGATCGAACCAGGAACCCCAAGCACCAGAGGTGAACGCTCTACCACTAAGCCAATGCGGCCACTAGTCCCTGGGTAGGTTTAACAATATTTTTATTTAATTATGCTATATCAATTTCTGTTGTTCATAGAACTTTCGTGTGGCCTTAAACTTAAAGTAATTTGACAATAATTGAATTAAAAAAAAACGCAAAATAACTATAGAAGAATATACTCTAAACACAAACTGCACAAAACATAAATTTAGGTGAGAAATTAGAGTAAATACTGGCATATTAAGAAACATTAGAATTTTTTAAAAAGTTGGAAAATTAAGTGCATTAAAAATGTTTACTTTGCATTGGAATGATCATATTTTTTAAATAATATAAACAATAACACACAGTGGCGTATTTAGGAGGGTCTTCCGGGCTTAAACCCCCGGAAATCTTACTTACTATAGTAAAGTAAATGAAATATCTTGCAAAATTTTCACATTTACAGGCAAATCCCCCCCCCCGAAAGTTAGCAAAGCCCCTCCCGAAACGAAATCTTAAATACGCCACTGATAACACATATTGCAATTCTCCACTCATTCAATCTAATGATTGTAATCCTTCTCTCTTTGAATTATAGAATCTGTAAATCCGAGAATGTTAACACAAATAAAAAGCTAGTTGTTATTAATGATCCTATTAGCTATGGTGATTACTGAGGGAGTAATCAAAATTCGTATTACAAAATTGTCAATTAAAGAAACACTCATTTTGGAACAGGTTGGCCCATTTTGTAAGTGCGCATTCATGGTATGGCTTCCACATATAAGGGCACGGGTTCAATGAGATGACATATAGGTCTATCTTTCATGTTTAACTTAAACTAAACATACTAGTGCCCCTTCGTTATTTGATATACATTTAGGCTTTATGCCTAACTTACCATCCATCCAACTGGAAGCTTCCAAATATCTAATTCTTAATTGGGTTGTAGCCAGGGAAGTGTGGGGTAAATGACAAAGTATAAATAAATCATTATGCGTACCTCTAAGAAGCCTGCGGTGATTGGAGCGCGGTGACTAGAAACTGTTTGCCACTAGATGGATTTAAAATACTTTTTCCCAAGTTAAATATTTTCCTTACCAAAAGCGTAAGAGTAGTGAACTTTGAATGCATACTACAGGTATCTCTTTACTGTTTCATAAGTCAAGACTAATCGAATTCGTTTCCGTGTATCCCGACTTTTTATTTTTTTCCTTTTTTTTAGTTCTTGTGAAAGCTGATAGATCAATTTTCAAGATGTAATATATACACTTTCAGTTTTTCCCCAAACTTTTCGCTGGTCTAGTAATTAACACGCGTCCTTGGTTCATTAGATCATGGGTTCGATTCGTGATGAAAGAGTACCTAAATTTTAAAGTATTATGGTCGTTCACATTCCATATTTCACTGTAGATCTACGTCTTATATAGCCTTGGTGCATAAAAGAGATGCTAAACTTCAATAATCATCATAGTCTTTCCCCACATACTTGTAACCGGTTTGAGTTTTATGAAAGTTGAAACACATTTAGTTTGCAACATCATACTTGAAAAAGGACTTTGACCATATTTCGTGAAAATAGTGGAGCTTCCAAAATGATTTTTTCTACGGAGGCTACTGAATCCTCCCACACTTGATAATAGATGAAACGGGAGAACCCAGAGAAAACCGATGCACACGGTGTTTTTCTATTCCAAATCTGACTTGGCAGTAGCCAACCATCGAACCAGGAAACGCCACCATAAACGGTCTACCACTTTATCAATAAGATATTTATAAACTATACCGAAAAGATGTCCCAAATTGTAAGTGCTACATCAAGTGTTTAATGTTTTACGTTTCTATTTTAATGTTTTTGTGTATTTATCTTTTTATTTATTCAGTATTCCGAATTACTTGGAATTAAGATGTGTTTTGTTTACTTGGATGACTGTACTTTTAGTGATCTTGGTATAATGGTAGAGTTGGAAACTAATATAATATTTCTCATTTTTAAAAAATCCCAAATGAGATGGAAGAAATATAATGGGTATATATGTAGTTTGATACTATAATGCTACCACAAGCTCTTATGTCATGATTATTGCTATTCTCGTTGCTATAGTGACTAGCACTCACGACTTTGGTACGTGGGGTCCCGAGTTTGATTCCCGGTTGAAAAAGAACAGAAATTGGAACGCACAAATGTAGTTCGGATTCCACCTCGAACTTTAGATTCAAGTGTCTAATAGCCTTACTGCTGAAAAGAAACACTAAACTTCAAATCACTATCAGATGAGCATAATTTAAGTTTCAGTAAACACTTTAAGAAAAGTATGTTGGTAGCACTGATCGTCCTGCTTAGACCCCTCCGTCCCATTTAAACCCCTATCGTCCGGCTTAGACCCATTTTTGGTCCTCAATAGACCCATTCGTTTCGTATAGACCCCTTGTGTATTTTCGTGCATTGCAAAAGGGGTCTAAACTGAACGAAAACGTCCGGAATAGACCCATTGCAGCTACCTATCTATCTATCTATCTATCTATCTATCTATCTATCTATCTATCTATCTATCTATCTATCTATATATCTATATATATAAAAGAGAACGTACAAAATCCTTTGTCCGCTCATCACGCTAATACGGCTGAACCAATTTCTTTCATTTTTGGGGGGTTATTAGGATTTGGACCCTAGATGGTTTTTATCATATCACTTTAATTTTTAATTACCAGTGTCTTGAGATAATTGACCATTCAAGTGTCCATAACGTACAAATCCTTTGTTATTAGTTCATCATAGGTAAAAATAAACGTATTTATATGCAACCCGCATGATCGTGTCACTCGGCGGGTTAACATAAATGACAGGCGATATACAGCGGAAAATAGCTTGAATCTTCTGTTTAAAATTTTTTAATTGATTTGCTTATTTTTACAGACACTTTTACAATATGCCAGCACCGGGATGACCGCAGCGAAGCGGGGCGGGTTAACATAAATGACAGGCGATATAATGTTAAGATTTACTGCAATCTTCTATGGTTTTTATCATATCACTTGAAAGCGAAAAAGTAAAAATTATCTAAGTAACAAAGTTTATTGCGTTCCGGGGTGACCGCAGCGAAGCGGGGTGAACGCTGCTAGTATATATATATATATATATATATATATATATATATATATATATATATATATATATATATATATATATATGAAAAAAATCATTCATTGGAGATGGTTCCCTCAAAATTTTCTTGGGCTTTTCATTGGCTCCCCTGAGAAAAGTTCTAGTTACGGTACTGGATACCAGGGCAACCGTTAGAGGGCAAGAGATACCAGCAATCAAAGCGGAAATAAGGAGATAAATGCTACGTACTTTGCCAGCTCCCCAATACTTGCGCTGAATCGAATAGGCAAAAGGGAAATAAATATATATCCAGTGGTGCCCACCCCCCCCTTATGTCCATGACGCACCCCTCCAATTTTCTATTCGTAGGTGTTCTTCCATGAAAAAATCTTCTTTTCGATTAATTTTCACACCTCCTCAAACATATTTATATAGATTTTTACCCCCCCCAATATTTCAATGACGCAGTTTGCGTCACAGCCTCCCTCTGTGGGCACACCTGGTATATCTGAACTATTCGAGCTAATAGTACTTGTCTACAGGACTAGTTGTTTCGCAGCACAAAAGTCGCTAGATTTGTACGAGGGTAAGTCAACTGAAAACCATAAAAGTAGAAATAAAAATCCGCATATGGCACCAGTGAGCTGTAAGTTGGCATGCCTGTTTACTATAGTATGCCGGATGTCTCCTAGGTGGCAGCAGCCAGAAGATGCACAAACACCGGCGCAACAACAGTTCCAAAATGGCAGCCCCACTAGCCACATGCACCAGCGAGGAGTAGCGTTCTGTGATTCGGTTTTTGCGAAGTGAAGGTGTGAAACCGATTGACATTTTTAGGCGAATGAAGGTTCAGTATGGAGATGCGTGTTTGTCACAGCCACAAATCTATGAATGGTGCTGGAAATTTGCAAATGGTATTACGTCTGTGGCCGATGCTCCACGCCCCGGCCAGGCTCGGCGTGCAGTGACTCCAGAGACCATTGCAGCCGTTGAAGCCATCGTTTTGGAAAACCGCCGTGTGACAATAGACGAAATTGCAGCATGTGTACACATGAGTCATGGATCGGCACATCATATTGTGAATGATGTTCTCCAGTTTCATAAGGTGTCTGCAAGATGGGTGCCCCGACAACTGACGCCTGAACTGAAACAGCGACGTGTTGATGCGTGCGAAGACCTTTCGTGGCGTGCTGAACGTGACGGTAATGCCTTCCTGTCACGAATCGTCACTGGTGACGAAACATGGGTGCATTGCCATCAGCCTGAAACAAAGGGAGCGAGCAAGGAGTGGCGTCACTCCTCATCACCGAAACCCAAAAAGTTCCACTCCGATGAAGAGGTACGCAACGCGGTGCACGAGTGGTTGCGCCGTCGCCCAAAAGACTTTTTTTCTGCAGGTATTCAGGCTCTTCCGAAGCGCTGGCGGACTTGCATTGAACGAGGAGGGGACTATGTTGAAAAGTGATTTACTTCTGTACCCTGTGTGACCAATAAATAATATTTAAAAAAAATAATTATGGTTTTCATTTGACTCCCCCTCGTAACTAAGTTGCCCAATTGTCATTCAAAAATCACCAAAAAAGTCGCTAATCGGAAAAATTATTTTTTGTCGCTATCCTGATTTAGCGACTTTTCCCCCAAATTGGCAACACTGATTATGACAAAGCCAACATACACAAACAATAAATGAAGTAGATAAGCACTATTGTACAGAACTAAAAATATAGAGTGCCCACAAAATATTTTTCCATGAATTTTGAAGTGTTATGACTCCGGAATGAAAAGTGTTATATGAATGCGGATTTCACATGACAAAAAAGTGTGAAAAAAATTAAAATGAAATGAAATTTTTGAGTTTTACGTCCCACGATTATGCCGGTTAGACTAAAGGAGACGGTGATTATGAGAAATGAATGAAATGGGGGATTCTTTGTTATAATTTAATGAGGAAGTAGAATCGGCCACATAATTAAAGACACTCATGAGAAGAGTAAGAATGGAGTTAGCCCCATGTGTTGAAACAAAAATGATACGATTTTTTTTTTTTTTTTGCCAGGAAACGTTTCCAAAATCCAGTACCATGAGAACCTCTTCTGTGGTTTTTAACACGGTTTAATTTCACAGTAAGAACGACCGTGTAGCGGTAGCCTGTAACCTGAAGTCATTTAGGCAAATCCAGGATGCTTCTTGTTATCATCCGCAAAGATTCTAAAACTTCTTGATGCCAAATATCGTCGCTGCGCCTCGAAGAACCGCTATGTGACATTTTTGTCGAAATGCAAATAAACCAGAAAGCTGTCAGGCAGCGTCCCTTATAATGTGTTAAGTGAATGTACCCTATTCAATTGTTTCGCCATAACAATGAAAAAATAATAGAAAATTAAAGACTTCAGGTTCACATAACGTGCGCATTGATTAATGTATACAAATCCTCTATGTGCTTAAGGCGCAAAAGGTAAACTGACTATATGCTACCTAAACACAGAAATAGTAATATAATTTTGTTGAAGCAAGTTGACACAGAAACAATTTTATTATATTTTTCAAGTGTTTTCGTGTTTATTTGGCAAAATTTTAAGAGTTCGGAATGGTTTTGCTTTTGAAAAGTTGTGGTTTTAACACATAGCGATTCTTCGAGGCGCAGCGACGATATATTCTCTTGACGTTAAGGAACGCCATACATATTCTACAAAATAATATGGTCTGTAAGTGAAGGCTCTCAAGTGGTAATTTTGAGTTCATTTAATTACACACACTATTCATTCTGAGAAGTATTTCATCAATTTTATTTTCTAATTCACTTACACTAAGCTCGCGATAGAACTTTTTAAGGGGTCCTATGTCCCAGATTTTCCGGCTCAAATACCGGGTCATCCTACGAAATTTAGAGAAAAGTCAAAGTTATGCTCTTGGTTTTTGGTGAAATATCAGAATTAATTACTGGTAAATAATAGGTCAAATCTCAGCAATGAGTAACAGAGAATTGAATATCCATGGATTAATAAATTAGTGTTTCTTTAAGCATCGCAAGAATGATTTCAACTTACGTTCTGGAAAAAAGATGGGATATTTGGTGTTTTGAACATTTGGGTCGGGGGGAAGCAGGGCAGGATTAACCAACCTGGAGGCCCGAGGCTAGACAAAATATGTGGCCCCTGCTGACTTCGGCTAGTACATTTCTGTGGGAGTACAGTAGGAAAGTTAAGGGAATATATTTCATATTTTTGGTCATATTTTATCTTATGATAATGATCATTGTATCTTGTATGATTCCTTTTAGACAGCCAGTTGAGATTTTGATGAGAGTGGAGGCCCCCATCCACCTGGAGACCCGGGGCTACAGCCCCCTAAGTCCCTTCCTTAATCCGGCCCTGGTCTAATAGCTAGCGTGCAAGCTTTGGTGAACACAGTCTCTGGTGCGATTCCTGGTGGGAGAGCACAAATAAATAATTCCAAAAGTATCTACTTTCATTAATTACCTGCATCTTTTGCCTTAAGAGCATAACCATAAAATGGCAAACTTTAAAAAATCATTTTCAATTCTTGGGTAGAAAATAGGGTCTAATGTAAATTTGGGACAATACCGACTAAACCGAGAATCCTGGTAGCCCTTAAAACTGTGCCAACTGAATTGCTAAGCGCCCATACTACAAGCGTAACACTTTGTAATAAATATTGTTTTGGCTTTTATGTGCACCTGTTTATTGTATAACCGCAACCAGGTTATAGAAGTATTTTTTGTGGATTCTCTGTATATTTCGTAAAGACAGTAATTATTTTTTCGATTTATACTTTATTCTCCGACGTGAATAAGTTCTTTCTTCGGTGGGAATTGCTTCTTCCTCACGCAATTGAACAAAAACGTCTTTCATTGTTTTTTCACACACACACACACACACACACACACACACACACACACACACACACACATATATATATATATATATATATATATATATATATATATATATATATATATATATATATATATATATATATATATATATATATATATATATATTAAAACATTGCTTTATGGTGAGAACAATTCAGTAAGCGACGAAGCTTCTCAGTGTTTCTCCCTGACTTATTAATATGCACAGTATATATTCTACAGTTATTTGGAACTGAATTAAGTGCTTCCTTTAATTGTTTATGGAAATATTGCAGTAGATTAGAGCAGATCAGAGTAGACCAGATGTTCGTACACCAGAGCGACGCCAGCCACATCGCTTTTCCAGTTAGTTATCTGTTCTTTCACACGCCCGAGTTATCGCAATGTCTCGTGCGTCGTGGACAGTGGACTAAAATTGTCGCCAACTCTTTTTTATGATCTATTTGCATGTACATACAGGCGATTTAACCTGAGTGCTTTTAAGAATGAACTGCCAACATTGAATAATGGACCATTGCAGTTCATATTTCAAACCTCTTGGTTCGGGGAGTGTTACTCCATGTTTCGAGACAGCAACCACGCACGTCGCGTCAAGCATCAAGTATACTATTGTGCTAAGGGGCACAATATATTAGCCGGTGAAGGACGTTTTCTTACTGCTAGCCACAATCAATAAGTCCCAGGTTCATATACCTAGTGCGTAAAGTTATAAACGCGCCGTCCAACATTAGCATTCCACTTTGGAGACTATGTAATTTTGCTGAAGACTCGGTCGGTTCTTCAGGACTGTTTGGAGCAGCAACTAAATTACAACGTGGGATTATCCCGGCGACACTTCCCCCAGTGCTAATCCCCCAAGTGCATCGATGATGGGAGAAAAGCATTTATAGTGAAGTATCAATTATAATCTTTTGTATATATGTCAAAGCGATAAGTGGCTACCGTACAGTGAAAAAGTAAAGTGTGATTTTAACAATGGAAATAATTATACGCATTCAGTGTTAAGTGTTGTGATCGTTATATTTTCTTTTTAATAGTATTCTAATAAATAAGTATAGTGTCATTTAACCCACTGCGTTTTCGTTGTGTGTATGAGTGATGTTTGTGTGTGTTATGGTCTGGATGACCGTCTGATCGTCCGTAAGGTTTTCGAGACGAGACATTCGAACCTCTCGGTGCCTAATGCTCATCTTATCATTGAGACTGACGAGCAATTTCGGAACAATTTTGTAATCCCTTCTTGGAGAGGTCCTTCAACGTCATACCCAGGCAAGTCCAGGTCTCAGTAGAATACTCATTGGCAGGACCACGGAGGACAGACTACGACCAGGCGATTACAAATAAATGGTGCCCGAACAGCGATCCGATACCTAGGCGATTACAATTGCATTCGACATTCTGATATTTTGTGATTTTCAGTCATCAATGGCAATCATGAGGCTGTGATAGCATGGTCAGAGATAAGAGAGATAAGGAAGCGCGCGTGACCCATTGTCTAGTTAGCCATGGAGCTGCCAAGACGTGACTTTCGCGCTATGATTTTCTACGATTACAAGAAGCGCTTAACCGCGAAGCAGTGCTTTGAAACTTTGGTGAATACTTTTGGGGAATCTGCTCCTTCGCGAGCCAGTGTTGGAAATTGGTTTCGGGAATTTAAAAGAGGACGTATGTCACTTGAAGATGAACCTCGTTCCGGACGGCCAAACACTGCAGTGACTCCCGACAACATCGAAGCTGTGAAGAAAATGGTGGAAGATGATCCTCATGTATCTTCCCTGGAGATCGAAGCGAATCTCAACATTGGGTCAACAGCAGCGAAGATAATTATGCATGAACACTTGGGTCTCACGAAAAGTTGTTTTCGTTGGGTCCCCCATTTACTCACGGAAAGGGAAAAAGAGGGTAGGGTGGAATGGTGTGAATCTATTTTGAATAAATTCAACCAAGGGGCACGTCGTGATGTTTACATCGTCACGGGTGACGAAACGTGGATTTATCATTATGCTTATCAAGCAGCAATCGCAAGTGTGGTGCTTCGAGAATGAAGATCCCCCAACCAAAGTGAAAAGACCTCGGTGTGTTGGAAATTAAAAGGTTGCGTCTTTTTTGTCACAGAAGGGAAATGTTGCGACTGTTGTACTTGAAAATCTGCGTACGTTGAATGTTGAGTGGTACTCAGCAATTTGCTTCCTACTGTGTTCAAGAAATCGAAGGCCCAACATCAAAGATCAAAACTCCGCCATCTTCTGTTGCATCATGTCAATACAAGTGCCCACAGTGCTGCAAGAACTGTAGACTTTTTGAACCAGGAAGGAGTCAGAGTGCTGCCACATCCACCCTATTCGCCGGGCTTGGCCTTGTGCGATTTTTTTGTGTTTTCCAAAGTCAAGGAACACTTGCGTGGACGTCGCTTTTTATCGGATGATGATGCAATTGGTGCTTATTTGGAGTGTGTGGACAATATAGTCGAAAGTGTGTAGAATGAACAGTTTTCTAAATGGCTTGAAAGGATGCAAAAGTGTATTCGGGTCCGTGGAGAGTACTTTGAAAAAATGTAAATGTTTTGTTCCAGCTCGATGATTCCTGTGGTCAGAGTTAAAAAAAAAACTTTCGGCATGGCCCTCGTATTATTGGTGATTGTGAACATTTCTTAAGTTCTACCTGAGAGTCTATCTGGTAGGACCAGATTTACGAGAGTTTATGGATCGTCATTTGTACCATGTTATCATAAAATAAGTATCGCTGTTCAGACAACTCTGGAGACGTAACCACTTGAGAGAATGCAACCAAACTTGGTAGGAGTATTTTTGGAAACATGCAGAAGCGATTGGTATAGAAAACAAATATAGCTCCAATTTTCGCCACGAGAGGTAATTGTGGCGCCGTACAACGCCTAGTAAGTACAGCAGGGAAGAAAAACACACTATAATAGTGATGCTAAATTATAAGGAAGGCTGTAATTACCTCTATTGTGGGTCTCGTGGCATTGTTGCGCTACTAATAACCTGTGGGCAGTGGTTGATTTACGGCGGAAGGGCGATTTTGGGCAAAGGGGGAAGGGCGTGATGATCAGTTGGAAAAAGCTTAAAAGAAATGAAAAGGAAGTCTACAAAAGAGAAACTAATGAAAGTTCACAATAGGACACATGATGATGAAATTCCGTTTGTTGTTTTACGGGAAGCAACAACTGAAAAATATGAGACGATAGAGAAAGGTATTAACGAGATTGATTTTAATGAGATGACCCTGTATGAAATTTGGCGGTTTATGTTCAAACAGAATATACAGTTTCTGAAAGAACTGAAAAAGGATACGAGTCTTACTTTGTCTCAATTATTATCCTACAATCATAACAAGGTGGACGAAGTGATAGACCCTGAGAATAGTGAAATTAGCATTAGAACAATAGATGGAAAAGAGAAACCCCAAGATAATTTTACAGAGAATAAAGATATTGATAAGCCAGATATTTTAACTGAAGAACAAATCGAAAATGAAACAATGATTGTAAATGAGGATAGAAGTAACACACTCTGTCAAGAAGATAAAGTAAACTAACACATGGAAGAGGAGGGCAATTACGAGAAGCAAATACAATTAAAGGAGAAAATGGAACAATATTATCATGAGGAAAAAGGAAAATATGAAATTGGAAAGAATGACGATATTAACGATGAGGACTCGGAAGAAGAAAGAGAAGTAAGGTATCGATTAAAAAAACAGAAGTATAAGAAAACAAATGTTGAAAGATGTAAAAGATATCGAAGGAAGAAAAGGAACCTGATGAAATCCATCAAAAGAGAAAAATGCATCAAGTGGGAAAAGAAAAATAAAATTCGCGGAAAGGAACAGAATGATGAAAAGGAAAAGAAAGAAAACTGAAGTTTCTACATGTTGGACACCAAAGACAAAGAAGACAAGATTCCAAACCCGGAAAAGGACGAGAAGAAAGTTGAAACAATTGATATAGTGTGGATTAAGATTCGGAAGCAAAAGTGGAGAAGTAAGACGAAAGAAAGAAATAGAAATGGAAGTGGAGAAAGAAAAGGATGAAATCCACAAATTGAATACAAAAGGAAAATAAGAAGAAAAAGATGTGTTTGGGAAACAAGAAAATGGGGAGGAAGAAGTCAAAAACAGATTGGAAACATGAAATTTATAAAACGAACCAAGATTTGAAAGGCAAAAGAGAACATAGGAAATTGAAAATCCGAATAGGTAGTAACGAATCATGGCATTCGATGAGACAACAAACATTTGTATTTGACCCAGGTGGATGAATGATATAAGTTAATTTTGTACGTTTGTTAATTTTCGTTCAAGTTTTTTTTAAAGATTTCATGTTATTTTATAAAATTATGACATCTATGAAGTTATTGCTGAAGAGTGAATAATCCAACAGATAGAATAATACAATGAATAATCTAATTTCAAATGGTATTAGTGAAAGGTTGCATAATTTATTTAATGGTTAAATATGAAATAAAAATGATAAAATGGTGTGTAGGAAAAGACATTAAAAATTTTATCAAGTGATAAAATTTTTGTTCAGACCAAGGGGAGACTGTAATGCCCCGCTATTTTACACCTGCGCCGCATTACATTAAAGTATATTTTGGAACGTGGCGATTTGCATTATGATCTGTATCCGTTGATTTAAATCTAAACAAAGATACATTTTTCGAATCGAAATTTAATTTTTAAAAAAGTTTGAGTCGAAGAAGATAGAGAATTAAAATGGAAGAATCAACCCTGCGATTTATTTTATGGATTTATTCTTATAGTTACGAGGGATTGAAAAGTGCGAAACTATTGTGCTAAATTTTAGTTAACTTTCCAATAAGTGTTGAGGATTATTTTACAGTAAGGCATGAATAAAATATAATGGATTTCTGAAGCTATTATTTAGCTCAGGGGATTCTATCCCCTCTCCAAATTCTACACACCATCATGTCTAAACTTTCGACATGAATTCTAAATAGTTATAAAATAAAATGTGTTATCAAAATTTTCTGTGGTGCGTGCTATATAATTTGTAGACTTGATATCAGATGGTGTTTGTAGCAAATCATAATGTTATTGATCTTTCTTGCTGCTTAATTTGTATAGATGCAATGATATACTATTATGGTATCATAAGATGTTATATTGAAGATGGTTACAGGCTGACGATTCTGGAAGAGCTCACCAAAATACGTCATTTGTGTTTTTTTAAAAAAGTTAAAAATGTAGATATTATGATATAAATAATTGTATATATATATATATATATATATAAATGAAAGTATTAAAAAAGATAATTATGTTAATATAAAAGTTGCCTATAAGTGCACAGATATATTTATAAAAGATGATAAAGTAAAACTTAGTATATTTGATGTACATGAGCGTAGGAACGTCAGATAGTACCAATCAATGTTTGAAAGGGAAAATAGAAATGAAATGAAATGAATTACTGCAAGATATGCACAAGCAAGATACTAAAGCTAGCCACATATACTTAAATAAATATAAAACGAGCTACATACAAACAGAACTACAGTTATAATCATAGTACATACAAGCACGCGCAAACTACTACTAAATTACTACCAAATTTCAATGGTATGGATTTATTATTCATAATGTGATTATTACTGAATTTGCTCTTCGTTTTCACAATATAGATTTCAACACGATATAATGTGTACAGAATCATTGTAAAGCTGGTAGAAACTAAATTTAGTTAAAGTAGGATTTTGATACAAACCAGTTTAATTTGATTACGTTCTGGAACATTTAAATACCTTTTCCAGACGTTGTGAATTTTAGATTCCCACTACGTAACATCCATCTCTACCACGAATCTATAATTTTCCTCGGATAAAGAAGGGGAACATCGGCGACTCCTATACTGGGCCATAGGCTCAGGTCTTGTCAGAAGATTCTGCGCCTTTATTATCTTATGATAACGCCTAACTCATTGGAAGTAAGATACTGTTTTGTGTTGTCTGTCTTGTTGAAGTAGTAAAGGATCCTGAAACGACATCTGTAAAGTCGTCCACGGCAAGATAACACTGAAATAGTTAATGACGTTTAGGCATGGAGGGCGTTAGTGAGAGTTAGCGCATTACAATATATATATATATATATACCGGGTGAGGCATTTAAAACTGTTTTTTTGAATATCTGGAAAACTACAAATCGGATTTTGAAAGTTGTAATAAAAGTTGTTCGTCTCGAAGGGGGACATCCAATGATACCACACTCGACCCCCTGCCCCCACCCCCGGGGGCGGGAGGGGGGCAACTTTGAAATCTTAAATAGGAACCCCCATTTTTTATTCCATATTCTGATTCTCCGTGAAAAAATACGTAACTTTTGTATTGAACATTTTTTTCGTTGCGTGATAGATGGCGCTGTAATCGACAAAAATCAAAATGGCTCACAAACATTTGAAAAATGAGGCATTTAAAACTGTTTTTTTGAATATTTGGAAAACTACAAATCGGATTTTAAAAAAGTTGTAATAAAAGTTGTTCGTCTCGAAGGGGGACATCCAATGATACCACACTCGACCCCCTGCCCCCACCCCCCGGGGGCAGGAGGGGAGGCAACTTTGAAATCTTAAATAGGAACCCCCACTTTTTATTCCATATTCTGATTCTCCGTGAAAAAATACGTAACTTTTGTATTGAACATTTTTTTCGTTGCGTGATAGATGGCGCTGTAATCGACAAAAATCAAAATGGCTCACAAACATTTGAAAAATGAGGCATTTAAAACTGTTTTTTTGAATATCTGGAAAACTACAAATCGGATTTTGAAAAAGTTGTAATAAAAGTTCGTCTCGAAGGGGGACATCCAATGATACTACACTCGAGCCCCTGCCCCCACCCCCGGGGGTGGGAGGAGGGCAAATTTGAAATCTTAAATATGAACCCCTTACTGCAATGGGTGAAGTTGGTACTGTTGCAAGAACATAACTTTTATTTTAACAGTTGTGGAATTTGAAGTGCCATTCATTTGGATTCTTCATATTTTCTTACGATACTTACTTCCAGTTGTACAAGGCAGTTTCGTCAAACATCTCGATTACTATTTATGATTACGGAACACTTTAGCATATCCTTTAGGCTGTATCATTGTATCACGACCCTTAAGCTCAAGCTCAATCCTATTATAAAACACGATGAGAAGTGAGATAGGAGTGTCCTGGAGAAGTTAGATATAGTGCATTCATTCAGTCAATGGAACAAGATGCAAATCTTAGCAGAGTTCTTATTCTGCCTTGCATATCCGTCTACAAAGTGTCGAATTTCTGATACGCCTTCACATGACGTGTTTTGCAGACGATGAAACACTACTGATGCAATTTCCGATGATCCTTTGGCTACGTGTGCTTCTGTCCAATAATATACTGTGTAAACAATTTGTTCTTTGCCTATCGGTTGACGTTCCTTCGTAAATCGTAAAATTAAACAACTAAAATTGTGCTGCTGTAATAGGCGGTTTGATCTGGAACTCGAGGAAGAACATGATTCTTTTGCGAGTCGAATAATAAAGTGATTGCATCATTGTTTCTACTTTTCAATAAGGAATGAAAGGCTTCACCTTTCTCTTATGTATCGAAAATTCAGTTTCACAAGAGGTATTCCTTGATTGAAGTCTCAACTCAAACTGCATACATTTCGAACATTTATTTACAGCAGGACTTCCAAAACTTATATTGTATTCAGTTACAAATAAGAGTATGGAACCCGAAGATCGTTTTCCACATCGTTATTGTACAGTTGGTGAAGTTTTGCTACAGACAAATAACTTGGCAGCTAATGCTTCTTTCCATTTTCTCGTCTGCAATAATATTTCTGTACAGGAATTAGTCTTTCACAGGCCCGTTTTTATAATATTGTGCGCCTATGTGCCCTTTTGCTGCCTCCCCGCACAATTTTGCCGCCCCCTCAAAAACGACCAATATTATTATAGTTGAATTCAGTTATTTGGGTGGGGGGTCACTGAGATGTATAACGACAGCTTTAATACATTTCAACTTCAAGGTCATATTCCACTCCCCAGGAAGGGGGCGAGATTTTAAAAGTAATCGAAAACGACAGATATTAGTGTTGAATTCATAGTTTTCGAGGTCGCTAAGTTTAACGGTATCATTTTTCATGATGTTTTAAGTTCATCCTCACCGCTTGGAAGGGTGGTGGGAAAGGATGACTTTTTTAACATATTTTCTCGCCCTTGCGCGGGACTCTGCAGATTGCTAGTTTTAAATATTACTTTATTGTGAATCTTAGAGAAATTCCAAAATTTTACCGCCCAATAAATTCTGCCGCCCTGTGCTCGAGCATAGAATAGCACTTACCTAAATACGGGCCTGGTCTTTCAATGAATGTTTTAACAGTTTTCTTCTTGGCTTCAAACATATGGGACTTATGGTCTCCTCCTCTGTTTTCTGATGCCAGCTATCCACTTTCAAAATTCCGTTTACATATTAGCTTAAACCGTTTCTCAGATACTCCTAACACACAACAAAAAAATTCTTACACACTATCAGCAGTGTTTTGATGTCACTATCACATTTCGGATCGTAATATCGAATCCAAAGCTGTGTTGCTTCTTCCCTGTTGTTCTTTGGTCTTTTTCGTTGTGGTGTTGAAGGTTTCGTATGCTTTAATATGAAATTGTCTTGGATTATTTTATTTTTAACCAAATAGAAGCATTGGTGAAATTTGCAAATATCTTGCATACACATTTCTGTACATCTAAGTCTTTCCTCCTACATGGTTACAGTTAAAGTGTTTCGTGCAAACATTTGGGTGAATAAGTTGACTCTTAATTTTTACGTTTTGCGTTTCCACTTGTCAGGATTACGCATTTTCTTCCTGCCGTTTCCAGGTGGACTTGGTGTAATAATAACATCCTCCTCTTTCAAATCTTTTAATCTTTCCATCTCCGTGGACATTTACGCCGGAAAGCTTCTTTTTAATAGGACAGAGTGATTTCATTACACTCTTCAAGCTACTTTTGCTACTCCAACAATGGCGTCGTAGTAAATAAAACCAACCTTATCGTTAAAACCTTATCAAATTTTCAGTTATAGCCGGTGATAACACAATATTCTTTCTTGAAGGAGAAATGAATGTAAATCCCGTGAAATTTAATTGTTTATCACTATTATCTTGCTTGCTGATGCAATGCATAGCATTGGGACAAAAGACAATTTGAACCGAAAATGGCAACTAGTCATTCAATGGTTATAGAAAAGAGCCGTTTTATAATTACAAAATCCTTTCCTTATCAGTGCGCCATGTTGTTGTGGACAATATCACTTATGAACAAAAACCTACTTTTCAAATTACTTTTTTTTAAATGTTTTAGACAGTTTTGGCAAGAAACCAATTCATAAACAGAAAGATACGACCTCAAAGATTTCAAAGCTACTGATATCTCAATTTAAAAAAGAAAAAATGGACAAGATCCGTTTTGAAAATAAACTCGACAATTAAAACTACTTTTAGCGTTACCCAGGAACAACGACGTGGACGTAGTAGTAATTTGTTCCCTTCGGGGTGCTTTTTTAATGTGAGTCCCCTTGCCTCTCACCATCGGGGTGCTTGTTTCAGGTGAGTCCCCTTGCCTCTCACCATGGGGGTGCTTGTTTTAGGTGAGTCCCCTTGCCTCTCACCATCGGGGTGCTTGTTTTAGGTGAGTCCTCTTGCCTCTCACCATCGGGGTGCTTGTTTAAGGTGAGTCCCCTTGCCTCTCACCATCGGAAGCTCCATATTTTACCGAAGCAAATGTTCAAAATGGTGTCCGTTTTCTGCAATACACATTACAACTCTGTTTCTGAAGGACAATTCTACTGCTCTAAGTGTCTCTTCGCTAATGTTTGCACATGCATTGATTATGCGCTGCCGCATATTTTCTGGGGTTGTTGGTTCTTCCGTGTAACATTTTGCTTTTAGCGTTCCCCACAGGAAAAAGTCGGAAGAAGTTAAATCAGGGGATCGTGCAGGCCAATTTTGAGGACCACCTCGTCCAACCCATCGATCAGGATATTTTCTATTCAAAACCTCACGAGATATCCGTGAATAATGCGCTGGACATCCGTCTTGTTGAAACCAAATATTCATTCTTGTTTGAAGTGGGACATCTTCCAGTAGTGTTGGCAAAATATTATCTAAAAAATCGGCATACATTTGACCATTCAAATTCCCGTCTATGAAGTATGGGCCAATTATTCGAGTACCTAAAACACCGCACCAAACGTTCACACTCCATGGACGTTGACGCTCGGCTTGCCTTAACCAATGAGGATTATCTACTGACCAATAATGCATATTATGCCGATTCACTTGACCAGTATTCGTGAAAGTTGCCTCATCAGAGAAAAGTATCTGTGAAATAAAATCATCATTAACTGCTAATTGCTGTTGTATCCAATTGCAAAAGTTCAAGCGGTGTTGAAAGTCGTCCCCATGTAGTTCCTGATGCAACGAAACGTGATATGGATGGAATCTGTGTTCATGCAGTATGCGCAGAACACTTCTTTGCGACATTCCTGAACTTCGTGCGATTTGCCGAGAACTGATGTGAGGATTTGCAGCAACTGCAGCTAAAACATTCACTGCGGCATTTTCGTTCGTCACAGGCCGTGATCGGACTCGTTGTCTGGGTTGAATACTTCCAGTTTCAATAAATAATTTAATAATACTGACATAACCCTGAATGACATGTGAACGTACTTTGTGAGTACGTTATGTAACATTGTCTTTCTTGGCGCTGTCTAATAGATGGCGCTCTAATAGACAACAATCAAAATGAGTAAACACCGCTGACAAGTGATAAGAAAATGTTCGAAATTGTGACTATTTTTTGCGATATATTTTGCATTATTCAAACTACCGTCTACGAAGCAAGAACTGCTACCACGCGTAGCAGTCCATGGTTAGATTTCCTGTAGGTGTAACACTTGCAATTAGGGATGGGCACAAGCGAGTTCGAGCAAGTTTTCTTTGAAACTCGACTCGACTCGAAAAACTTCCTCCAACTCTACTTGAAATTCTACTCGAATTCGGGTTAAGTTTCGAGTCGAGTCGAGCCAATTCGAGCTAAATCCTGTGTGTAGTTCCAAATACTCTTTTCAAATATCTTACGTAGATAATATAATTATCAATGATATTACTAGTAATATACTACCACTACTACAACTTATTATTATTATTATTATTATTATTATTATTATTATTATTATTATTATTATTACTATACGAAAGATAGGCGGTTTGTATCTGAATACTAAAAACTAGTGACTGTCTATCTGCGTAGTCGACAAGTCTTTAGGAGGCAAGGACATCGGTCATGAGGTTCTGGGTTTGAGTTCCGGAGGAGCAAGCCAAAAATTGATAAAAGTTATAGGGCGTCGGTCAAACATGTTCAAAACTGCTTGGTCCGGGTTTAGGGTTGTCATCGGCTCAAGCGGTCGGCTCACAGCTTATTCACTATCAAGCCAAACAGAAAAGTGAGCCAACAGCTCACCCAAGCGAGCCGGCTCAGTTCAGCTGAGTCGAACGGAGTCGATGGGCTGCTTTTAATGGAGCTGGCTCGAGCCGATGGCTCACATGAGTCGAGTTGGTGGCTGATCCGAATGGAACCGGCTCGAGCCATCGGTTCAATTGTGCCGAGTCGCTGGCTCGTCCCAACCAAGCCGGCTCAATTGAACCGAGCCGATGGCTTTCCATCCCAACCGAGCCGGCTTGAGCTGTTCGCTCAGTTGAACCAGCCGAGCCTATTGACATCACTGCACGGATTGGGCTTCTTCTGGGGTTCAAAAAGTCGACCGTGCAGGTCTAAGCCTAGACGGTAAGAACTACAGTATATACTTATATTGGTGCTCACGAAATTTGAAGCTGTCTCGTTATAAAAATCTATTGTTGTCTCGTTTTCGAGACGAGATGACATATACTAAACGTACCCCCACCAGATGTACCTCTGTCGTGAGAAATATTAAAAGTATTCGACATTACTGCTTACATTTCTCATGGCTTTCGCTTTCCAGTCTAAACAGGCCATAATTTAAAAACGAGTTAAAAAGAGCTGAATGTGCGAGCCATTTATCAAACTCGAGCTCAAAACAGTGACTCGGCTTGGAACTCGACTCGAGAAAATTACCTTTGACTCGACTCGAATTCAACTCGAGTCGAGTTTAAGCTCGACTCGCGCCTATCCCTACTTGCAATGTGTAGTCTATTGCAGAAAAGGGGGACCATTTCGAACGTTTGTTCGTTTGTTCAGTAAACAATGAAGATGTGTGAGAGGCAAAGAGACAACCCCAAAACAAACACCCGAATGGTAGGATGCAAGAGGCTCAACTAAAACAAACACCTCGATGATGAGACTCAAGGCGACTTACCTGAAACAAGCATCTCCTTAGTGAGAGGCAAGGGGACTCACATTGAATCAGCAAACCAAAGGCAACAAACTAATAGATACTACGTCCACGTAGTCCAATTGAAGTAAATTTCACCTACATCGGTAACAGAAATTACACCAAAAATTTGGGCAAAGTAATGAATTATGTTCTGGAGAATAAAGTGTTTTGCTTAAAACATTACAGTTTCTCATTAAAGATTTTAGAATAACCACCTTTCAGAATAACTGAGATAGCGTTACGGTAGTCAACTATGGTGTCATTTGATAGCATTTACAAAGATATCAAAACTATCTACTTTAATTTTCTTAATCTGATGCGTATTTCTTGGATATTTTTCAATTGTTCGTAACAAATTTTCGTCGATTACAGCGCCACCTATCACGAAACGAAAAAAATGTTCAATACAAAAGTTACGTATTTGTTCCCAGAGAATCCAAACCTTTATTAAAAAATGGAGGTTCTCGTATAATATTTCAAAGTTGACCCCCTCCCGCCCCCGGGAGGTTGGACAGGGGTCGAGTGTGATATTGTTGAATGTTCCCCTTCGAGATGAGTGAATTTTTTTACGTTTTATTTTTTAAGTCCGATTTTTAGCTTTCCAGATATTCAAAAAAAAAAAAAAAAAAACAGTTTTAAATGCCTCATTTTTCAAATGTTTGTGAGCCATTTTGATTTTTGTCGATTACAGCGCCATCTATCACGCAACGAAAATATGTACAATACAAAAGTTACGTATTTTTATCACGGAAAATCAGAATATGGAATAAAAAATGGGGGTTTCTATTTAAGATTTCAAAGTTGGCCCCCCTCCCGCCCCCGAGGGGTGGGGGCAAGGGGTCGAGTGTGGTATCATTGGATGTCCCCCTTTGAGGCGAACAACTTTTATTACAACTTTTTTAAAATCCGATTTGTAGTTTTCCAGATATTCAAAAAAACAGTTTTAAATGCCTCATTTTTCAAATGTTTGTGAGCCATTTTGATTTTTGTCGATTACAGCGCCATCTATCACGCAACGAAAAAAATGTTCAATACAGAAGTTACGTATTTTTTCACGGAGAATCAGAATATGGAATAAAAAATAGTGGTTTCTATTCAAGATTTCAAAGCTGCCCCCCCTCCCACCCCCGGGGGATGTGGGCAGGGGGTCGAGTGTGGTATCATTGCATGTCCCCCTTCGAGACGAACAACTTTTATTACAACTTTTTCAAAATCCGATTTGTAGTTTTCCAGATATTCAAAAAAACTGTTTTAAATGCCTCATTTTTCAAATGTTTGTGAGCCATTTTGATTTTTGTCGATTACAGCGCCATCTATCACGCAACGAAAAAAATGTTCAATACAAAAGTTACGTATTTTTTCACGGAGAATCAGAATATGGAATAAAAATGGGGGTTCCTATTTAAGATTTCAAAGTTGCCCCCCTCCCGCCCCCGGGGGGTGGGGGCAGGGGGTCGAGTGTGGTATCATTGGATGTCCCCCTTCGAGACGAACTTTTATTACAACTTTTTCAAAATCCGATTTGTAGTTTTCCAGATATTCAAAAAAACAGTTTTAAATGCCTCATTTTTCAAATGTTTGTGAGCCATTTTGATTTTTGTCGATTACAGCGCCATCTATCACGCAACGAAGAAAATGTTCAATACAAAAGTTACGTATTTTTTCACGGAGAATCAGAATATGGAATAAAAAATGGGGGTTCATATTTAAGATTTCAAAGTTGCCCCCCCTCCCGCCCCCGGGGGGTGGGGGCAGGGGGTCGAGTGTGGTATCATTGGATGTCCCTCTTTGAGACGAAGAACTTTTATTACAACTTTTTCAAAATCCGATTTGTAGTTTTCCAGATATTCAAAAAAACAGTTTTAAATGCCTGACCCGGTATATATATATATATATATATATATATATATATATATATATGTGTGTGTGTGTGTGTGTGTGTGTGTGTGTGTGTGAGCAAAACAACAGGCAAAGCCCAATTATAATGTTGAAGGAAAAAGTAAGAAAAAGTACTCAAAATCAAGGAAAACCAGGGTTTATTTTTAAAAATTTTATTACGCTTCGCGCCAACCATAGTGGTGCTTTGCGCCTGGTCTATTGACCTCAGTCATATGTACGGGGACGCCGTCGTATATTTTCGCTTAGGCGCTGATTTTCCACGGTACGGCACTAGTGCTATTATTGTTCTAATGTAGAATCTTTTCAACAACACATAAATTAAAGACTTACTTCAGCACCCGGTTGTCTTCTTCAGAATATTCAGCACTTGATTCAAAATCGTTCATCTAGCGTCATTTGTTTCCCGGTATAGTTCGAATTACGAATTTTCTACATGAAGTTTGTAGCGTTATGCGGTGCAACGTCACAGGATGAATGTTCACCAGCTTTAAGAGTCCAACACAGTATGAGTAACGTGAACTTTTGAAAGTGTGACAATATTTGTTAAATGGTGCTGAATTGGGTAGAATTGTATTAACTTTTTCACAAAAGGGACTGAAAATGCCAGCGTGGTACCAACGGGCCGATCAATGACAAAAAGGGCTGAATCTGGTACAATTGTACCAAGTGTGGCAACACAGCTCACAAGGGATGCCAGGTTCAGCAAAATTTCCCCGCGGTGCGGGTGCAGGGAGATTTAGGAAAGATTTTTAAAGAGGTAAAAGGGAGGTTTTACGAATATGAAATAAAATGTAGGAAAATTTATCTTTTCAACAGATATAGGCAGTACAACTAAAGATGGCGGCATTGTTTCCATAATCCCTCCATATGCACAAAATACAAATACAACAGACTCTTCATTCCTCTCCCAACAAACCTTCCGCGACCTTGCTTGAGAATATGAATGTCAAATATGTCTTTAAAATAGGAATGGATCAACAAACAAAACGAAGTCAACTGCATGTGTTGCTTGTGGATTGAGTGGCATTATCACAGTCTTCAAGGGTGCTCCTTGTCATAAAGGAAACCTTGTCTTCAAGGGATCCTTGTCATAAACAGTGTCCCCGCGTATTGCTCGGTTCAATGACCACAGTTAAGTTTCGAGAAAGGTCAGCGTGAATGAAATTCACATTATCGAAGTTCAGGCGACTAAGCTTTTGATGGCCTTGGTCCAGGAAGGGGGCGAATACTAAGAAGAAACGAGCGGAACAAATGGAATTTTTGATTATTTCTGAGGGAAATTTTAACTTAAGTTCGTAATATCAGTAACTCACGATCGCTGTCCAAAGCTTAATGCTCACTTTTAATGTCAATTAGTCCATTTGACAATTTTCAACATTTTCGTTTCTATCCTGAGTCGTTTATTTGCTTTTCTATTTATTTATAATGACGTGTGCACTTTTCAGTAGTACTTTATATTTCATGTAATAATAATGGCCAACGATAAACAACGAAGTGAGTTTTTATCGGAAGAGAAAGCTACGAAACTTGAAAGAAGATGAGAAGCAACCGAAGTCTTTTAAAATTTCTTTCAACTTCTGGACAAAATTTCGAAAATAATAATCCTACAAATGTAGAGGCAGGGGAAAGTCGCCAAAGTTTGGAAATTGTAAGTTTATTTTACTTGATTGCAGTAACTTAGTTGTTAAATTAAAATGGAATGGATACAGCTTTTCGGTTACGGATCTGAGTTCAATTTAATATATTTCAAAATTTGTTTGAATAGATTTAGTTTTCACGCAATACCTATATGGGTATATAACTCAAAAGGGTAACTGTAATCGAAAGGTAATCAGGATAATAAGTAATATTTTCTTCAGAACTCTCAATATCAATCACAGCAGCGTATACATATAGTCGTTGTATTATAATAGTGTAATAATCATTATTAATCCATTCTCTCATATTAAATTTAGATGGAGCTATATTTTTAAAAATGTAATAATAGTCCTAGTGGATTGTAGGGTTTTGATTATTAGTTACTTGTGTTCAGGGATGAATCGGCGGAACTTCTAATTTTTAAGAAAATTGGCACAATTTTAGGGGTAAAATACACAAAATTATTTGCAATTTGTACAGGGCCGCAAATTGGCGGCCTCCTTTCTCCAGAAAACAAATCTTAAAAGCCACGATTTTAAGTGCTACTCTACCATGAACAAGGAAGGGGAGGGAAAGGGCACTTGCATTCAGAATGACCTAAAGACTACAAACAAAATCTCGTTTTGCTGTTTTTTTCTTTAAATACTAATCTATTATGTTTGTGAAAGATAAAGCAAACACACTTGCAGAGGAAGGATGGTGTGCAACTAAGTCTTTTATCTCTATTTCTTGATTTTCCTTGTATATCTTTTAATTTTTTAAAAAACTTATTTCCATCTTCAATGATAAAGAACTTGTTTGTGACAAAGACATGAGTAGTTTCCATATCAAAACTCTGATAAATAACTAAATGAAATAGGTGTTAGCTACTGTTCGAGAATTGAGTTCTTGTTTTTGATAACAATCAAGCAATTCATGCTGGGATTTGTTTGACCACTTGGTTTAGTACTGGCCATGTGACCATAAACTAATGCGACTTAATGCGATTTGTGAATTTACAGTAGTACTCAAATGGGTCAACTTATTAAATTTGACACCATCATCATGAAGTATGTTTCCAACAGGAAATATTTATTTTAAATAATATAGTTTATGACAGATTTTGCCGCCCCTCGAAACTTGCCGCCCATGCAAATGCACGCATTGACATATGGTAGAGCCGGCTCTGACTGTGTACACTGTAAAAAATATCCGGGAAAATAAGTGCCTCCTACCATGAAAAATATACGGTTTACCGTTTTTCTAAAATAATGGTAGGTGTCTTTTTTCTTGTCAGATACTTGTGTCGTTCATGCGTATTGTAGAGAAAAAGCACATGTTCGAAGTGAGGATTGATGGCGAGTAGGTTCGGATGTGTTGTGTTTTTTTTCTTTAGTTAGTTAGTTTGTTTAGTGTGTGGTTTTCTGGTATGATATATACAGTACTAGTGTTGAAGATATCCTGGAAATTCAACATTAAGCAAGGTAATGTATGGAAAAGCACCATGTTAATATTTGAACTTTGTTCGGTGACAAACAAAACTTTAGTTGCCTATCGTGACAAGCAGATCGCTCCAAAGTGCAACGATACGAAACCAAGAAGCTGCTGGATTGAACTAAAGTTATGATAATGTTGTTAACTAGGATCACAATGTTGAAATACTTAAAAAAAAGGAAAAGGAAAAGTGCTTCGTAGTTTACCGTACTTAGTACAGTATTACATAAATTGTGTTGCATTTGCATCAACTGGATTTTTTCATGTTACAGAAATAAAAGTATACTGTCACTCATGTGTGCCCGAAGGAGGGGCAGGAGGTCGCTCCCCTAACTAATGAAAACGTATTAAATTTCTTAATACAAATAAAAAATACCAAATGCAATCTATATATATAAAAGAGAACGTACAAAATCCTTTGTCCGCTCATCACGCTAATACGGCTGAACCAATTTCTTTCATTTTTGGGGGGTTATTAGGATTTGGACCCTAGATGGTTTTTATCATATCACTTTAATTTTTAATTACCAGTGTCTTGAGATAATTGACCATTCAAGTGTCCATAACGTACAAATCCTTTGTTATTAGTTCATCATAGGTAAAAATAAACGTATTTATATGCAACCCGCATGACCGTGTCACTCGGCGGGTTAACATAAATGACAGGCGATATACAGCGGAAAATAGCTTGAATCTTCTGTTTAAAATTTTTTAATTGATTTGCTTATTTTTACAGACACTTTTACAATATTCCAGCACCGGGATGACCGCAGCGAAGCGGGGCGGGTTAACATAAATGACAGGCGATATAATGTTAAGATTTACTGCAATCTTCTATGGTTTTTATCATATCACTTGAAAGCGAAAAAGTAAAAATTATCTAAGTAACAAAGTTTATTGCGTTCCGGGGTGACCGCAGCGAAGCGGGGTGAACGCTGCTAGTAGGGTATATAGTAGGGTGGAGTGAAAAATTTTTTTTCGAATTTGGATAGGGGGCAAAAGTTGCATTATATCGTAGTACTTTACCATAGAAAATTTCAATTCTCTAAAATAATTTTTAGCCGGGGCGCAAGGGGCCTAAAATTTGAGATTTTGTAAATCAAATTTCATTTACTGTATAACTATTTGTCAAATCCTCGCTGGAATTAGAATGTAATTTATATTGTGGATATAGGGCAAGAGATGCATCCTGCGTCAATAGATAACGACTAGAATTTTTAATTATCTAAAATTATTTTAGGCGGGGCGCAATGGCCCTGAAACTTGGGATCATAAGACAAAAAATGATGAACTCTAAGCATTTTGCTAGTTTGTCATACAGAAGCTAAAGAAGCATTTTGCTATTTAGTAATATCCTTTTTCTGATTTCATATATTGAACTTGTTGGCAGTATTAAGCCACTAGTATAGAAGTTCGGTGGGTGGAGATAAGAGGGTAAAGAACGAAATCAGGGCGCGCGCTCGTTCAGGTGCTTAAGCCTTGCGCAACTGTTTGGCAGCCTGATAATTGTTATCAGAGTGTTGTACGAGTACAAGAGCACGGGACACGTGTCCGGTTATCGGCCGTGTTGCTGCATTAGTGATCTGATCAGTTTTGTGCAGTTGTAGTTACTGGTGAGTAGTCTTGGTGCTGTTTCTATCCAAAACAAGGGGAGATAAACACAATACAAAGCTTTTGTATTCGTAATAGTGAAGCACCAGCGGGTCGCCCTTCAGACAATGGATAGAAAGTATAGTTGTATAGAAATACACTATTGTTTAAATGACATATGATGACAGGTAATGGGTAGTGTAGTATTGTATGTATAGTAGTGACACAAAAGAGAATAATAAAAGATGTCAAAGTTGTAAAGATAAATGATTTTAAAAAAGCATTGGAAAATCACTGAACAAGGATAAATTGTAAATAAAGAATAATAGAAGTATACAATACATTGTAGTTGTATGTAAAGAATAATAAAAGAGAAACCTTGCAGGTGTGTGCGTTAAAGAATAATAATTTAGGTGATGAACAATAGTGGATTGTTATAAAGAAAAATAAAAGACTTTTTAAACCGGCGGCGGAAACGCGGACGCGGCGCGGGAAGGCGCGAACGGAAAATATTCGCGTGCGCGGGCGCGTGACGTCATTTGAAATTTTTATTTAAATATTGGTTTTAAAAATAGACATGTATAGTTTTGTTAGCGATGGAGAACCGTCAGTTTGTAGAAGACATTGATGTGAAGCATAAGTTAGACGCTGAGAATGAATATCCAGATTCTCCAGATTGTACATTTGATGAAAATGAATTAGAAAGATATGAAAACGACAATATAAAAGTTTATACAAGTGATAGTGAGGTGGGAATAGATAATGAAGTGTATGAATTTTCGCAAGATAACTCAGATTTTGAGGTGGAATCAAATGACGAAGTGGTATCAAATGTGGATACGCCGCCATGTTCACCTGCTTTATCAGAATTAAGTTGGAACTGTGAATGTGGTGTTAACTATGTGGATGTGAACTGTGTAAGAGACTGCATTGCGAAATGGAAACCAAATGATTATTTAATGTGTTATGCATGTTATTGGCACGATACATGCGAATGGTCTCATGAATGTTTTTATTGTAATGAAGACGTTTTAGACATTCGTGTTTGGTATGTGTTAGTGAATCCTCGTGTACAGGAGGAATTATTTGACATTTATGCAGAAACACATACAGTTATTACACCATTAACAAGAGATTATTTTAATATTACATTTGGTGAACTATCAGTGGATGTGAATGTACGAAAAGAACTTTTAAGTATTTTTCTTGAAAAAGACAGATCGAACGACTATAGTGAGGTGTGTTAAGAAAACGTACTGTACATAATGTATCTCGAAAATAATTTTTGTGTATTATGTAGTGAAGAACATATTAGTGAAGTTTGTGTTTTAAAAACTATAAGTGCATACTTACGCTTTAATAATAATATTTTTTGTGAACAATGCTTGCTGCATCTTGAACATCAATGTTTATTTCATCATGATATTGGAACTTTTGCTGTAGAATATTAATCCAATGATATAACTCTCATTGATTTATTTGAAGTGTTTGAAGAACACCATAGTGAAATTTCAAGTATAAACTTTATACGCAAAGCGCGTGATTGTTTAAAGAACACTGAATTTGTTGGACAAATTATACCGTTTTTCTTAGAACGTAAACATAAAATTTCACCATGTGTTAATGAATACATTATTGACATACAAGATTTTAAGATTTCAAATCATGAATTTATTATACGTGAATTTTGTTTAACTGCGTGTGATGATACAGTAAATTTGCATTGTTTAATAAAATCACCAGTAGAATACAATATACTTCCGTTAGGTTGTCAAAAACAAATTGAATGGTTAACATTAAACTTACACGGATTAACTTGGAATGATAAATGCGGTTATACTGTATCAGAAATACGTAACCTTATATATCAACTTTGTAAACAAGATGCAACCTTTTATTGTAAAGGTGCAGAAAAAACACTTTGGATTAAAAATATTTTTGCACTAGCTAATGTTATTGATTTGGAAAGTAAACAGTGTCCACCATTAAACACATTGCATGCAAACGTATTTAATGATTATTGTGCTTTTCATGAACAAAATATTAAACTTGACAAAAAATCAGGATGCGCATTTCGTAATGCACAACAGTTATGTTATTGGTGGAAGTTTCAACGTACTATAACATTAACTAATGCATTTGCAAAGTTGTAAAAAGGAAATGATATGTTCTTGTAAATAAAAATACAAGATTTTAAATTGTAAATAAAAATTTTATTAAACTAATCTACTTGATTTTCTTTTTCATTATATTGGTTACATGATTGAATACAATTTTATCATTTTGTTTAAGATTATTTTTTTTAATAAATTTAAACATTCTTGAAAGCTTTTCTTTTGTATGATGCAGAAAGTACAACACAAATTGTCCACACAAGATTGAATTATCATCTTGATATGCGGAACTATTTGTAAAATATGTTTTACAATTTTTATTTAAAAAAGTTTTTATTTCTTTTGGAAATGGTAATGCTAGGCTATCGAAATAGTACCCTCTTTGATTTTCATCAATGAATACACACACCCAATGTGTACCACCTGAAGATGAATTGCTTAAATTTATAATAAGTCCAGCCGGTAGTTGTACAGTTTTTGGTATTCTATCAATAGGATAAATGCCATGCACATTTGCACCAGTAAGTTTATCACGAAGTAACACTTTTATTAAATCATCCGTGTACATAACTTTTGTTTTTTTTAAATTCACATCACATTACTTCACTTTACATCACTTTATACGCGTATATGTTGGAAGACCTAGTGGAGTATATGGAATATTCTCATAAAACGAAATAACATGTTTAAAATATTCATGACAGAGTTTTTTATAACTTTTCCAATAACGATGAATGGTGTTAACGCATAAAAAATACTTTTGACAAACTTCATAGTATGATACCTTGCAACTCTTTGAATAATCAAGCAAAAAATATTACAATATACAATGTTTAACACACTTTGTACCAGTAGGGCAGATGTAATTCATATGCTTAGAAGTGAACAGTTATACTTCTTTTATTAAAATGATACTTTTAAAAAGTATTATCAGTATATATATTTCTATCTTTATCAATTTGAATTAAAGAATCAAACTGGGCGTATACAATACATGTTATAGGTTCAGTTAAATTTTCGGAAAAGGAAACTAACATTTACAGGTGCATCACGCACAAGGTCCCAAGTGCAATCATCTAATGTTGCTGTAGGTGATAGAATAAATGCATAAAGAGTATAGCCGTGTGGATATTCTTCAGGAGTAATAGTATGTGCATCATCTTTATAATATAAACCAGTACCGGACAACAGAGAATGGTAACTTAGAAGGTACAAATTGTTTTTAAAATCGGGGGTGAGGGGACTGGGAGGAAAAGATTTTGATCCAACTTGTAGCTGCAGTTTGTTAACGTTAAAGTGTTGAAAATGAAATGGATTTACTTCAGATTTTCCATTAAATGCCGAATTGGAAACAAATCCGATAACAACACCTTTAGGTACGTTACACAGAAAAATATTATCAAGATTGTATGAATTAACGTTTGCAGGAATAGTATACGATCTTGTTTGTACTCTTGTAAGGGGATATTTTGTTGTTTCATGATTCATATTAGTATTGATTTCCATTGCCAAATGAGGTGCAACATCAATGCGACGTATATGTAGAGTAACATCTTCAAGTTTTACTTTATAAGAAGTATTTGCAGATAATAAACAAAAAGCATCTTTACTACGATGTAATTTTATACGAAGACCTACTTTATTTAAAAGTGCTCTTGGTAATCCAGCAATATCTGTATACAGACGACCATAGATTTCAAACGATTTACTATTTTTAATATAATTAGCACGTTGTTGAAAACCTACATTAGCATTACCAATGGTATCAAATTGTTTAGCGGTATCTTTATACCACATACCTAATTTCAAATGTGTATCAGAAGCATCACGGGAATAATTTAATAATGTTTCAAGGTACGCACGATAAGGATAAAATCCTGATGAAGAAGTAATTAATTTATCATTTAATGAAATGTCAATTTGACTAAATAATGAATGTAGGAAATTATTTGTTGGTGCTACAACATCGGTGTCAGCTAATGTTGTGTCATCAGGTTTTGTAATTTTACAACGTACGTAAAGATAAAGATATGCAGTATGAATAAATTCTCCTGTTTCACCGGGAATAAAAAATTCAATATGTCTATCAGAACTTAATGTTGAAATTGGACGGTATTCAGCATTAAAGCAAGATTCAATTGCAGTTCGTGTCATTGGAGTACTAAATAAATCGAAATCGTTGGTACAGCATTCCACACTGCTTGAATTAAGTAGTGCCATTATGAAAATATATCTGTAACACGACTTATTTTTCTTTTTTACTTTTCTTTTGCTTTTGCTTTTGTTTGTACGCTTACGTTTTGTTGGAGGTCCAAAACGAACAATTGCCGGAGCTTTACGCTTGCGTGGCCGTCTCTTACCACTTCCAGTTAATAACTGACCAACTTTGTTAACAGCTTTTGTCTTTAATGTTTCACCAGCTTGTTTTACACGTGCACGAACAGATTCTTTAAATGGTTTATCTTCTAATACATCACCCGCTACTTGTATTCCCGTTTGTAATGCTTGTCGACCTAAAGTTTTTGCACCCTGTTTAAGAAATGGTAATGCAAAACGAAATAATCCTTGAAAGAAACTACCTATACCATGTCCCCGTTGATATATAGGTCCTGAAAAGTATGGGATACCATGTCCGTAATGTCGTCTAAATTTCATTTTTAAAATATAATTAATTAATTACTTTTTATTAGGAGAGCGCTTAAAATGAAGTGTAACTTAGTGTCCCAGAACGAAATGGCAAATTTCGTCCTGCATGGTCTTTTAATAGTATTTCAATACTGTTAAATGAAAACTTTGCAAGTGGATGATAATGAATATCTTAAAATGTTAATGTTTTCACTTTACCGTATTTTACATTTGATATTGTTGCAATACGTAATAAAGGTGCTTTTATATCACCTAGAAACTGATATTGTATGATATCAGTATAAATAAAAATTTGATGAGGATATCCAATATCAACATATGGTTGTTTAAATCCACGTTTATACAAAACAAGATCTTTATGTTGACGAAGTCCTAATTGCATTGCTAATGTTGCTGATAATAATGCAGATTCAACACGTTTACTACAATCTACTTGTACAATATTTGATATAGAAAATTTTATGTCTTTTGATATTTTATTTAATTCATCAATGATATGATGTGCAGAGTGATAATATCCACTTATAATTTTACCTTTTTGTGCTTCTTCATTTTTTATTTTATACCACATAACATTTTCTCCATCGTTAACATTATAACATGTTAAAGGAACATGTAATTCACTTAATCCTACATACCAATCGGTTTCTGATAATTGAATATTATTTTTTAGTTGATTAATAAAATGTGTTGGACTATTTGTAGGATATACATCAGTAGTTGCGTTTGATACAAGTGTAATGTAAAAGCTATCATCAATACTTTCAGAAATCATTTTCGCTTAAGTGAAGTGTTAAGTTTGAAGTTCCAAATTCAAATGGCAATTTTAAACCGTGCTCATCTTTTAAGTTTACTTCAATCGGGTTAAAATAAGATTTTACAACTTTAACATGTTGTGGTGTGTGAAATAGAAAACATTTTACATCTCCGTGCTCAATATTATATGCACTAACTTTACGAAGTAGTGGTCCAATTTTTTGTTGTTTTACAATATCAACACAAACATTAAAAAGTTTGGTATATTATATTCTAAATTGCATGGAAATTTTGCACGTGTTACGGTTGGAACATCTTCATTAACTGGTTTTACAAAGACAGCATCTGTAAACTCTGTTGTATTTTCATTTATAAATCCAAGTAAAGGTTGCAATCTGCGTGTCATTGCAATAACACAAAAATCTTTCAATTTTAAAGAATGTCTAATTCCAACTTGATTTTTATTTTTATAATATTTTAACATGCGTAATTCTTCAGGAATCATTTCTAAAATGGATGCAATAGAAGTATAGTATCCTGGTGTAATATCAACATCTGCAATTTCAAGTTCATCATTAACGATGGTTTCAATTGTAATTTTATCATTTTACCTACATTATAAAAACTAAAAGGAACATTAAGTTGTGTTAAGGCAACATACCATTCTCCTTCACTTAAATGAATAGGTTGTGCTAACTTTACTATAAATGAAGAAGTTGTATTATTAGTAAAAATTTCACTACTAGCATTTGAAGGAAGAGTAACATAGAAATCATGTTCTATCATTGAACTCATTTTGAAGACTGAACAGAATTTGTTTTAATCCATGAATTCATACTTGATGGATATCCCAACCACTTTACATACATCATCTTTTTTTCGTTTTAATACTTTCTCAATTAAAAATGTTTTGTTTGAATTTACATTCACTTTTTGTAATTCTTCTGTGTAAAATATTCCTTTAATTTCCTCATCATTCCAATCTTTTAATTTATATGTAATAGGATTTGTCGGAATACATTTATCAACAATAAAAATTTCTTGTGACCATTTTGGTAAATATCCCTTTTCTAATTTATGTTTATATTTACTAACACGCACATAATCACCAGGCTGAAATTTACATGTTAATTTCATTTTATTCGTTTTATTACCGTACAACGTATTCCAAACTTGATCAACATTAGAATGATTTACATTTGCTGGTGCCATTTTAATACTACTATGATACGAATGATCATAATTTTTTACAAATTGATCTAACACATCTATATAACGGTATGTATTTTTAGCCGTAAAATAACGATACAATTTTTCTTTTAATGTTCTTATAAAGCGTTCAGCTAATGCACATTTAATTTCTGAATGTACACTATAATGATTAATTTCGTATTCTTTAAATAAACGTTTTACATGTCGATTATAAAATTCTGTACCTAAATCCGTTTGTATATTAAACACGGGTAGTTTAAAATTTTTAAAATTTTTTTTGATTGCTTTTGCCATTTCAGGACCTGTTTTTGTTTTCAAGGGAACACAATACGCATACCGTGAAAAAATATCGATACAACATAATATATACTTATAATTTTTGTTATACTTTGCAATATTTTGCATATCTGCTAAATCCATTTGTAATGTTTCATTTGGTGCACTAACATAATATTGTTTACGTTCAAACACTTTACGTGCTGGTGCATGTAATGTATATGCATCTTGAGATGCTAACCAATTTTTAATTTTCTTTTTTGATAATTTTGTTTTTCCTTGTAATGTTTTAATACTTGATAAAGAAGCAGGATTCGTATAATCATAATATAATTTTGACAATTTTCCCATTTTTATTTACATTTTATATTCTTTCCAATTTTAAAAATATTTGTTACTACTGTTGGACTTTGTGAGTTTTTAACTTTGTTATGTGATTTCACTATAGGAGTAGAAATAAATTCACGTGGTACATGAAGATCATCCATAAATTTTTAAATTCGTGAATGCCTATAGAATTTCTTGAATATTTTCGTGTACGAACAACATCATTTATTAAATCAATAATATTAGAACCTGGTATTATTTTTCCTTGAATACGTACTGTTCCTGATTGATCCCATTGAATTTTATCACAACTTGTTAACTGTTTTAATAAGAGATCTGTTTTCCTTCGTTGTGTTTTTGGTACTGACTGTAAAATGTCCGATACAAAGGGTAAAATAGAATTATTTTTTTCTTCTTCAGATGATGATGATGATGTTTGAGGAACATCTTTTTCAATAATAGGTAATGTAATTGGATTTTGTGAAACTGATGAAGTATAATTTAAATATTGTTGTAATGCTTGCTGATACAATTTCCATTTTTCATCAATACTAAGATTACGACGTTGTAAAATACTATTCATTTCTTCATCTAAACGCGATTGATGTGAGTCTACTGATTTTATATTTGCATGCATTTGTTGCATTGCATTTTCAGGCACTAATATCATTTTACGAAATTCAGACATACTTATCTTCCAAACAAACTACTTGCTACTGCACCAAATAATGGTCCTAAAATTAATGGTAAAAATGCACCACCTTTTTGCAATAAAATTTTCCTTTTCTTATTAAGTGCTGTACGTTGTGCAGATAAAGCACGCAAGATCTCTTTATGTCTACGTAAACGTTGCTTCTGACGCAAATTCAACGGAATGTTTCCTTTTATTGTGTTTTTAGCAACTTGTGAAATAGTACGTATTAAATCACCAGACGCATGTCGTATAATTTGTTTTCGCTTTGCGCTTTTGCTTTTCCACAAAGTACGGAGAGTATCAAAGTGTTGTTTCACCTTCAACATCTTGAACTAAACTAAACGTAAACAATTGAATTACTGTCTTACATTTGCATATACATGCAGTGTTTCATTAGGAAAAATATTTGTACGTAATCGTAATGCATCATTTGTTTTTTGAGTTAAGTCAAATAACAAATAAGTGTGAGGTTCACGTGTTACATCTTCGAACACATTCACAACTTGTTTACTATATCGTGGCATAATTTGTCTTGCTAAATATTGTATTTGTAATTTATCACGAGGATTTTTAAATACTATAATATAATGTGCATTTAAACTTATATCACGTGCATGTTTTCCTTTTGGAATAAATTTTGAACAATAAATATTACTGTTATTTTTTTATGATGTGCATATTTTGTAAATAAGTTTGCAACATCACATTGGTTTGAGACATTAAGTCATCTAATATTAATAATGAATTTTCTTGTATTTCAAAATTATTCATATTTGGAATTCCTTCTATAAAACGAATTTCTGAACTTGCATCTAAATTTGGTATGACTGGACCATAACACCAAACAATTTCATTAAATTTCATAGTAAACATTAGATCACGTTCATTTAATAATCGATTTACAAAACATGTTTTGCCTGCACGTGAAGGACCAGCAATTAAAATGGTTGATGGATGTTGAAACTTTAACATCTTGTATTAAACTGAATGCATACAATAGATACTTTACTTTGTATACACTCATTCACACACTTACTCACACAATTAACAAAATAAATTAAAAATAAATTAAAAATAAGTTAAAAAATAAATATTAAAACTTGAAATGACTAGATTCACAACTTAGCTGTTGTTATGAGTATACTTTGGTATACAATTTATGAGTTTGCACAGCAAATGATGGAATAAATAAATAAATAAATAAATAAATAGTGATACTCTACTATTGATCTGTTAAAAATAAATAAATAAATAAAAACAATCACTTATAAGCCAAGCTAAAATTATTATTGTACGTATCCATGAGGTAAACTTTTTGTCTTTGGTACTGGTACGTCACTTTGTATATCGTCAATACGTTTACGTTTTTTGTTTACATCTTGGTGTGTTTTTGTCTCTTTACGTGAAAAGATAGTAAAGCCCTGTTTCCGCACAATGCTATTTGCTATTTTCTATAGTTGTACAATTAATATTTCCTGTCACTAATCCATAGAAACTCTCAAAGTTTATTCTTTGAGAGGTCCTATCATTTAGTGTAATTCCCCGAATTTTGAAAATATTCCGAAATTCCCCTGCGGCATTTTTAAGCCGCATACTATAATTTTTTGGCCCTAAGCCTATAAACGTTACAAACTCCCACTCTTCTTCAATTTCATCAGTGAGATCACCCAAATAGCTTTCAAGCTTCAACGGAGGTTCCCTATCTTTTTTACACGTAAACATAATACTGTCTGTGTCACAACAAATTACGTCTTTATGTCCTACAGTCACAAGTAAATCATATAGTTGTAGCCTGGCCCATGAAGTAATAAAACCAGCAAGGACGACATTGGAAAATTGCAGAAGTACATTTTCAGTTTCCAAGTCTTTATATGTTAGAGTAAGATGTTCATCACCAACTGGAATAACACTATGAACCTCATATCTCGGTGTAGCAAGGTACCTATGGAACTCTGCCCCACTATCAATAATTACACACTGTGTCATATCTTTACGTTGACCCCATTTTCCGTATAAGGAATTGAGGTACAACTTCGCGCATTGTCTAAGTTCAGGGTTCGACCTAATATTATCTTTATTTAATTTTATGCCTTCGTGAGCATAGTAATCGTCAATATATTTATTTTTGTCTTCTTCAGTTTTACACCAAGCAGGATAGCCTGATGCTTCCTGCTTCATCTGAAGAAACGTATTCACATAGTCCCGGAATAAACTAGGTGAATTCCGATCTTTAGAACCCATGAGTTCAAATTCCCATATTTCATAAATTTTGACGATTTTATAACCGCTTTCAAGAGCACGGTGAAGCTCTGGTGTACAAAACGTTCCAGTTAATGCACGTTCAGTATCACTATGTGTGCAATTATCAATAGTTTCTCCTTCCATACATAGCCTACAAAGTCCAAATATCAATCGGCTTTGCGCTACATACGGTAAGATGGAAAAAAGAGTTGTTTAGGAGCCAATACAGTACATTTTACAATCCCATGAATTTTTCCCACATCTGGGAAAACCGGCCCCTTATGCACCTTAGGTGCCCCACCGGAAGAGGTTTCCTTGCCATTACCTAAGGGTATAACGATGTAATATCATAATAAAGTATGGATTCATTGTCCGCACAATTCACATATGAACGAAACACTTCAGTACGGCGTCCGTTGTAGCAATAAGAAAGTCGGCAGTAGTATGACAATGTTCTTTAAGGAACTTTTGTAAATCTACATCTGTGCGTACTTTATTATCCCAAGAGCACTCCCATATTTCATACAAATTCATTTTTAGAATTTGTGAAATATTTTCGCCGGATTTCCGTATGTTCATACCTTTTTTCAAATGTGTTGTACGGACCATGTGCATTATCTATTATGGCATTACGGTTATTTGGAAAACACGTTTTACAGGCATGCCAGTATCATCCCATAAATTCGAACACGGCATTAAGCTCTGCATTGTATCCGTCAACATTATACCTTCCAAAAGATTGTTCTCCGTTTCGTCCAGCATGCTGGATTTCTATACCCAATTGGTGTTCCATATACTTTAGCCATTTCATTGCTTTTTCACTGGTTTTTGTTTTATAATGGTACCCCAAAGGTGGTATAACAGAAATACTTTCTTCTGGAAGATATGATGTACGATATGTTTGCATGGCTAAACTTGCAATCGTAGACGAAACTAGAAAACATTGTAATCCACCCGTTTTCTCTTCTATGATATTACTAAATTTAATAACAGCTTCTGTGAGAATTCTCACATCATTTTCACAATACTCCAGCATTTCCTTTTGCAAATTAAATTGCTCTCCCAATTGCACCCGTTCTTGGTGCCATCCCTCCAACCGCTCTCTTTCTTCAGCAGATCGCGATTCAGGATCATAGTACTCTATTCCCGGATATGGTCCTACATAATTTTGGTTCTCTACTGTATTAAACAAGTATGGGAAATCTCCCTTCTTTAAATTTTCTGAAAGGCCTAACGTTTTAGGTAATTTTGATAATTTTACACCAACAAACGAATAACTATCTTAAAATAATTTTATTATGAATAGAAATACTAAAAATCTTTTGACCCTGAATTAAATTTTTTGGAATGATATGCTGGGACTCAATGAGAGATCTCAAATATAAAATGTTATCAAATCGACTACCATTATGACTTATGACACATACTTTATTAAATAGGGGTCTATTTAATAAAATATGTGTAATAAATTCATCAATGGTTTTAAAAGAAAACGAGCGGTTACCGTTTTCATCACCGCATGTACTTCAGGCTTCATCAATGCCTTTGTTCATACATTTATGGCATACATGTCTAACGCACACCAAGCAAACAACGTGTTCCCGCTCTCCACGCTCATTTCCGGTTTGAGCATGGTTTCTACGTCAAAGACAATATAAACAAACCTCTTGATATGAGTAGGTTTTACTTTCTTCACATAACATGAGTGACCTTCCTGTACATGTTCACGACACGTACTGCAAAAGTATTCACCACATGTATGATCGGATTTACGTGTTCTTAAATCATAGAGTGCATTACAGTTGATGCAAACTTTAACATATTCACACACATTCTTGCCAATTTTATTACCTTTTAAGTGATTGTCAAAACATTCACCCCTAGTAAAATATCTATTGCATGCATTGCATTTCATTTTATACATCGTAACATCTACTTTCTGCATATGTTCACAAGATGAACACATTAACTCACACTTATGGAAATGATTAATACCTTTAAAACCCTTTAAACAATATAAGCAGTACTTTTCCTTTCTTAGAAATTACGTTATTGTTCGAATAGGGCGGAAATGCCCAATACTTCCCTTTTGATCGTAATAAATAAAGATCAGTTTTGCATCCTGCAATTCTGGTCTTTGTATTTCTCTTTCCGGATAACGTACTCTAAATTCACGTTTGCTTTCGGGCACTTTTTCATAAATAATAATTTGATAATTTGGACTTAAATGTTTCTGAAACAATTCTACGTCATTAAAATCGCAACCATCTTTTCCTTTAACGCTAACACCTGCCTCAGTACAAAGCTTATTAGCTCTACCTTTTAATGTATCTCTAGTTGGATCTGTTAAATGACTCAAATTTTGATGTGTTTCGGTATGCTTTGCTATACCCCAAGCAATACTTTTAGGTAAACAAAGTTTTTCATTATCCTGTCCGGGGAGCTCAACCAAATGTACTAAAAATTCATTTAAAGGTAAATATTTGTTTAGTGTGGAATTATTATCGCGTGTTCTTCCAGCACCAAACATTGAATTTACTATATGAAATCGAAAGAGGACATGATTACCTAAAAGGAAGTCTTCATTACTATTTAACACTCTAGTAATGGAAGCTAACACGGACTTAGCAGAAATATCTTTGCGGCGTCTCCATGGAACATACACTGCTTTCTTATCCTTACTATTGGAGGAATCAATGTACATTCCAACAAAATCATTAGGTCTCGCATTGTTTAATACATTATCCAATGCGAAGTTCATTAGGTTTTCAATATAGGCCGCAGGATTTCTAATTTCTTCATTTCCCATTGGCCTTACCGCAATTTCATGTCCCACCAAGTTAAACTTAGTGAAACTTTTTCTGCTTTCATGTACTACTTCGAAATTACCTTCCCCTGTATTTTTAACATCTGTATGTCCGCTATGTTCACTTGGAGGAACGTAACCGGAAGTACTAGCCTGTGGAGAGCCCATTCCGTAATTACGAGTATCCCGTGAACATTGTACACTTGATACCTGTTCTTCATTATTTACAACATCCACAGAATTTTGTCCATTTTCACATAACTCGTTTAATAAAGCCTCCACATAATCAGATGTTCCAAACTCATCGGAATTTACTAAAACTGCGGAATTTTGAATTGTTTGTGTACTATCTGCTGCTTCATTTTCTATTTGTTCATTAATAATTTCATCAATTAAATTAAAATCTTCTTGAAGTATGTTTTCCAAGGGTTGACTTTCTTGGTGGACCGAGGTTACGGAATTTTCAACAGATAGCGACACATTATTATGAACCAAAATAAAACGCGATCCATAATTACAAAATTCGGCTACCTCTGCTGCATTTATCCTATCACCTTGTGCGCAATTAAAATAATTCAAATGCACGAATTTGTCATGTGCCCACTGGTACATGACTTGCTCACGGAAAAATCCATGTACAAATAAGTCAACAATGTCAGCACTAGACATTGTATATTGCAATATAAGTGCTTGATTATCATGGTAAAAATTAAAAAGAGCTGATAGCAAGGTATCATACCTTTCACTGCCACGGAATCCTTGCCTCTGCTTATCCATAATTCTCCACCAGGTCTCCAACACGCGTTCCTTCGTATTCAGGCCTTCTATAACAGCAGCCAGGTAAATTTCATCGATTTCATTAAACTCGTTTACCAACGATGTGCCGAGGAATTCCATCTGAAAATATACGTAAAATAATTTTCAGTATTTTATAAACAAACAAATACATACAACATATACAATAGAATTTTCATCTTGAAAAAATCATCAAAACTGTTCTACTGTGGAAATATTAAAATTTTTAATAAGACAGTTAATAAGTGTAAACCGAAAAATATTTAAAAATATAATCTGAAAATAATAAATACATGTATTCGCTAAAATCGTTATACACAAATGTATTAAGTTTAAATAATTGTGTTACTTTATTCAAATACACGCATATATATATATATATATATATATATATATATATATATATATATATATAACCTAATAAGTATAATTTTCATTAACATTCAATGTTTCTTTCAAAATCATCAAATTCAATCTTAAATAATCAAGTATGTATAATAAAAATGGACCTACGATTTTCTTCTAATTTAATCTGCTAACTCTGCTGAAAGTCTCACAACAATTCTTCTTTTTTCCCTTTAGCGTTTTCTATGCTGTCTCTTGCGCTCTTTGCTACTTTTAAAATCTTCTTTATATATGTACAACTGCAACAATACAATTAATTTTAATACTCTTTTGTAAATATAATATTTTAGTATTTCTTTTAATATATGTTTGTGTAAATTTATTCACTAAGTAAATATCGTGTTGAAGGTACGGTTACCAGCAATCATATGATAATATTTCTTCAGCAACGTGGGTATATATACACAATGCCTAACAAAGAAAACAATAAAACTAGTTTAAACTGGTTTAAACACCTGCAGCAAAGCAAACAAAAGAAATTCCTAGCGTTACTAACAAAGGAATTTTTAAACCCAGTAACATAAGGGAACAGTAATCAGCTATGGTATGCTCACACAAATGTGCGAGTAATTTATTACGAGATGTTAAATAAGGAGTTTGCACGGCAATTTAAATATGATCACACTCTATGAGTGTTCTATTAAAAAAGATAAGCACCTAAAATTGTTTCAAGTGTTACAAACTTTAATAGTGCATTTACAGATTACATCACATTGTGTAATATTACTGTTATTAATTTAAAATATGTTAAAGCACCTGCGTACCACACTACAAACTAATTGCTTTTGGGTACGAAATTACAAAAACTAAATGTCTTTGGGTTCGAGATTACAAACTAACTGCGTTTGGGTACGAAATTACAAAACAATGCGTTTGGGTACGAAATTACAAAACTAAATGCGTTTGGATACGAGATTAAATTTTAGGCAACAAACTGTATTACATCGTATACAAGTAGTAGTGTTATACTCTGTGTTAATATTATAATTATTTTCGTTATAAAATTATATTTAATGCAAAGTATACGTATACTAAACGTGTACGGAAATTGATGATACATTCTTATGTTTATGTTCGGCAATGTTCGTAAAACTTCGGGAAAGTTCGGTTAAGTTCGGCAATTTTCGGAAATCTTCGGGAAAGTTCGTGTTAACTTGTTCAAATTTTTAATTATTGGTGTTTTATAATAAGATAATACAATATTTTAAAAATAACGTATAGTAGATTAATTGTAAATATTTCAAAGTTATACAAATATTATAAATCTTATTACATATCATTAATGCAAAGAAAACACATTAAAATCCAACCGCCATGTTTGTTTCTTTTAAACAATGCCATCTCTACACATAACATTCACATTAGTGTGTATAAGACTGTGCGTGTGTGTACATGTACCATAGCAAGTTACCGAGTGTTGTTTGTTTTTATAACCGGCAATACCCCGCGCAGTTTCCGCGCGGCAATATTTTACGCGTCCCGCGTCGCGAAAACCTTTTTTCCGGGCGCAAATACCACGCGGCGCGCACCGGTCGCGGTAAAAAACGCGCAAAAATGGTATTTATTTTAGTAATATCATTTATTTTATTTATTCATATAAAAATATATCCTGTAATAACCATATTTCCAAAGTTTCAAAAAATCGACGCCATATTGTTTATGCAAATTCATTAAATTTTTATTTTGAATTTACAATGTTCTAACTGATATCGTAGTGTTCCTTAGGTCCTAACGATCAAGAAAATACTTTACTTTCTACGACCAATAGTTGGCCGTAAAAAGCGAAAAATAAAAAATGTACTTTTTGATCATCCCTTGTATAAATTCGAAAAAAATAAAAATTGTTCAAGTTTATCATGTAGGGTCTCTTTCTATATAGATTTTGACCTGATAAATCGATTTCTGTAGTCCATTTTGTCGTACGATGAATAGTTTACGAGATATGTTCATTTAAAATTATTTTAAAGTTACATTGTTCTAACTGATATTTTAGTGTTCGTTAGGTCGTAAACTTCAAGAAAATACCTTTCTTTTGTTTCTACGACCAATAGTTTACCGTAAAACGTAATACCATTCCGCCCTTCCCTTGTAAGAATTCGAAAAAATAAAAATTGTTCAAGTTTATCATGTAGGGTGCCTTTCTATATAGATTTTGACGTGATAAATCGATTTTTGTAGTCCATTTTGTCCTATGATCAATAGTTTAGGAGTTACACCCATTTAAAATTATTTTAAAGTTACATTGTTCTAACTGATATTTTAGTGTTCGTTACGTCCTAACGTTCAAGAAAATACCTTTCTTTTGTTTCTATGACCAATAGTTTACCGTAAAACGTAATACCACTCCGCCCTTACCTTGTAAGAATTCGGAAAGAAATAAAAATTGTTCAAGTTTATCATGTAGGGTGTCTTTCTATATGGATTTTGACCTGATAAATCGATTTCTGTTGTACATTTTGTCGTACAATAAATAGTTTACGATTTATGTTCATTTAAAGTTATTATACGAAAAAATCTTAGTCTTTTTCCATCAGCGCTACCTATATAGCAACACATGTCAGTAGTAAACAGGCTTTTGTGCCAATAACACCAAAACTTATCGGGTTAGTCTTATTTGTACAAACGGCAATGCCTCATACGTTTACCGACAAAAATATTTTGTCGCTTCCCGTCCTTTTTTCCCGCCATATTTTAGTTGTTCCTATACAGTTCCCGTATGTGCTTCAATCATTGAAGAGGATGACATTTTGTGTTATGTAAGTATCAACATTTTAACATTTCTATAATATTCATGTGCTTTCCAGTACCCATCATAACAGTATAATGTAGCTTTACATAGATATATCTGATAAATCCATTTGTATTGATTCAAATGGCACACATATCTTTAAAGTAACGCTAAATAGCTAAAGAAAAAAGTCACTCAAAAGCATTTACATATTCACTTACAATCTCAATTTATTCTCAATAAGGCGCACGCATATTCATATTCGGCATACGCCACTGTTTTCAACAGATAAATTATTCGTTTTCGTTAATTTAATTCAATCATTTGCTATTCGTTTTCTCATGGATTACACGAGCTTGCACTTTTCGTGTTCAAAAACAAGCTTTTTCCCTTCCTTTAAAATGTCGTAAATTCCATTCCATTCAGCTACCAATAAAAACCGCTTCAAGCGTCATTCACGTTAAGCTTGTATACCCTCGCCCCTCTCTCACACACCCCAACACATTTATGCCTGCTTCCCGCATTCTCTCTCTTGTTCGCGCTCTTTCCGTCAAAGTACAAACACAAACTCCCCCCACCACACCTCCGCGCCGCTCCTAGTATAATCGACACGCAAACTTTTTTCTTTTTTTTCCTCCCTCTCTGTCTCGCTCTTTCGCTTTCGCTGTCTCTCACCTTTCATAGTTGCGTCCAATGTTACATACCTGTCTGTCCCCTACGCGCTTCTTGGCGTTTCAAATTGTAGCTAAACCATTTTTTTCACCTCTCATAGCATTCATTCATGCATTTTAAACGAAAAACACAGCATTTCCGGTTTGCGTATTTTAATCTTAAAATCTTCACAAACAAATCTCAATGTCTTTTTCACTCATAACAACGGTTATATCATACATTTCTCCAATAAATAAAAGCAAACAAGTCATTTTAATTCATGTAAATACATTTAAAATCCAAGTTCAATATTTTTTATCATATTTATTTATATAAATGGTAATTTTTAACTTACTTTTCCTTCCAGTATTTCCAAAATTATTCTCCAAACAACACACTCACAGAAAAAATACAGAAGCCAAGTTTCCACAACGCAAAAAGCACACTATATAATTTGGTCTCATTTGAAACTTTCTTATATATATTGGTTAACCTGTCTGCTTTCATGGGCATACAAACACAACTGTTTTCACCCTTTCGTTTTTCACAAAAACACGTACAATAGCTATTCTTTAAAGTTAACAAGAATCTTTTCCAGAAAAAGGGCTTTTTCTTTTTCATTCTATCAGGATAGAAAACATGCTAAATGAAACATTTTTCTGTCTAACAAGTCAAAAAATCTTTTTTTCTAAAAAGAGTTACATTCAACTCAAAATTACAAGGGGTCTCAACCATCAACAATAAATGTCACATACATTTTCTCAAATAACTTTCACAAGGGACATCTACATGCTAACAACTCAAAAGATCTTTTTTTTAACTATTTCAATTCTTTCTTTCTTTTCTAAAAAGAGTTACACATACAATTGGGTCGCAAGTAACATGACGTTTTCTCATCTACACAAAAAATGTTTCGCTTTCTATTCCAATAATTTTCTACATGTCCCTTTACATAACAAGGTCCTTAACTATTGCCTAACAAGTCCCACGCCAATTTAAAGTGGTCCTTTGCTCAAAATAAAAACACAGTTCCCTCCAATCTTATGTGCGGTCTCTCAGTATGTGGGCAATACATTAACTTTTAAAAAGTAACATGTAACTATCTCATTCTTAAAATCTCTGTCCTCAGAATAATGATTGCTATTTCTCCGTAGGGTGCAAGTCACAGTCCCAATTAAACAAGGTCTTTTACTCCATGAACAGCACAGTTCGCCCCCTCCAGCATCCTGGAACACACTCATACAAACAGGTGTCTATGTTCCTTTTTTTACTTTACATCAAAGGGTTCTCTCCCTCGCACCATTCTTAGCTTACATTTTGAAACTAAATTATTTGACATGTCTCTCTGGCTTCCAACAGTTAAAGTATTATCCGACATCTATATCTCACTTTTAAGTGACAATATATTCTTTCTTTTAATGACAGAAGGTTCAAATTATAACAGTGTTACAAAAAGCTTCTCAATTTCAAATTCTATCCTTTTCTATCACATGTCTCTCTGACTTCCAACAGTTAAAGTATTATCCGACATCCATATGTCACGTTTAAGTGACATTTTCTTCTTTCTTTATACTCCATGAACATCACACTTCGCCCCCTCCAACAAGCTGGACCACCCAAAATTACAACACACACATACAAGCAGCTGTCTCTCTCTCTCTTCCCTTTCTTTACTTCACCTCATCAAAGGGTTCTCTCCCTCCACCCGCCATCCTTACCTAACATTCAATGTCTTTTAACATTTGTTCTTTATCCAAATTTTCCCATGTTTTCTAAATACATGAAACTAAATTATTTGACATGTCTGTCTCACTTCCTGCTGTTAAAGTATTCTCACACATCTATATCTCACGTTTAAGTGACAATATATTCTTTCTTTTAATGACATAAGGTTCAAATTATAACAGTGTTACAAAAAGCTTCTCAATTACGTATACAATAGTATTTGCCTCCAATCCATTGTTTCTGAGGCCACACACGTTGGATAGAAACAGCCCCTAGACTACTCTGGTGGGTTCATTATCTAGTGCTGTGTTAGTGTCTATCATCTGGTGGTTTTGTTTCGTGCTCTAAAGAAGAAAGATGGCTAAATCAACCAGGAAGAATGTTTCAAGAGCAGAAGAGATGTTTTGTAGTGCGAAGGATCTAATTTTAGAACGCTTCCAACTTATAAAGACGTTATGGCATGTTATTTATTTACGCGTCAGCAGCTGAAGGGGGGCGGAAGTAAAGAACCAGCAGAGAATTTGATTTCCAGGAAGGTAGCAGAAAAGGTGGAAAACATTTGGAAACGTGCTTCAATTCCTGTTGTTTCGCTCCGCCGTATATCAATAATGATCAATAGTTACCACAAAAAAAATGAAAAACATTTTTAAAATTGGCAGTAAAAGGGAGCATGAAAGAACAAATAAATTGCAAGAATTGAAAGAGCAGGGCAATAAATTGTTTGATATAGCAGCGTGTAAGTGTTCAGATTTCACGATGTGTCGTTGTGATAGGAAACTCAAAGTGCCTGAACTGGAAAGAGCGTTTTTATCAGACCAAAGGACAAGTAGAAAAATGGTAATCGGTGGTATTGATGTTACCTGGACAAAGACATTGAAGAAAAGAGAAGAAAGGAAAGCCAAAAAGCGATCTTACGGTGACGCTTTCAACCAACCCAGTACCAGTTCCATGACCGAATTTTCAGACTCCTCGTCGTCTTCAGAAACAAGAAAGGAAGGCAATAAAGAATCCGCTGAAGCTGGAGGAGATCCGGATTTTAGTTGGAAGTATCCTTTGAAGAAGACAAGAAAGCAATCACAGATTGGAAGCACGCAGATGAGAAAATCCCTCCCATCATTAGCAAAAGTGAAGGAAAAAACCGGCGTGACTGGAAGAAAAATTGCAGCAATTGCTACTGCAGTTTTGGAAGATTTCTTAATATTGTGAGTCCAGAGCATCCGCAAAACATAATGGATAGAAGTAAAATTCAAAGAGAGGTTGCGAAACATCGTAAAAGTGTAAGAACTAAAGAGACTGTTAATAAAGTGAAACCTCGTGCTATCTATTTTGATGGGAAGAAAGACCAAACACTCGTGATGTCCGGAAGTCACAGAGATATGAAGATGGAAGAGCATTATTGTATCCTTGAAGAACCGGGTAACAAATTTCTCGGCCATGCCTCCTTGATCGGATCAGCATCAGCAAATAATATTGCAAGTTCAATCTTCCGCGAATTACAAGAAAATAATGTGGACCTATCAGATGTGGTAGCTATTGGCTGCGATGGCACAAATACTAATGTTGGGTCAAAAGGAGGAGTGATTAGACTACTCGAAAATCATTTAGGGAGGCCCTTGCAATGGTGTATATGTTTATTACATTTCATTGAATTACCACTTCGTCATTTACTAAAAGAAATCGATGGTGTAACTACTGGTCCGTACACTTTCTCTGGTCCTATTGGTAGATCATTGGCGAACTGTGAAACAAATCCAGTGTGCAGCTTCGAAAAGATTTCTTCAGAACTTCCTACATTCCGAAATGTGCGTGATCTCAGTTATGATCAAAGGTACTTGTATGAAATATGCCAATCTGTCATAAGAGGAGATTGTGATAAAAGACTAGCAGATAAGAAACCTGGAAAACTTGCGCATGCTCGCTGGTTAACAACTGGCTTGCAGACTTTTGCGTCTATATATATCAACGCCAAATCCTTCAGAGGAGCTCAAGACTCTCGCAAAGTTTGTGGTAAAAGTATATGCACCAGTGTGGTTCAACATCAAACTGAAACCTCTTGTCAAATACGGAGCTAAACATTTGTTCTTGGCCATAAGACTTTCGCGATATTTGCAAGAACCATACAAAACTTCTATCAATAAAGTAATTTCCAGAAATGCATTTTATGCGAATCCTGAAAACATTCTCATTGCCATGATTGGTGACGACAAATCAGCTACACGAACCCTTGCTGCCGATAAAATACTCCAATCCAGAAAACAGTGTAAACCTTCCGAAATTCGTTCCTTCCAAGTGCCAGTGTTAAACTTCGAGGCTAATAATTACACAGAAATGATAAACTGGAATGAGTGTAACGTAACAGAACCACCAATACTGACTCATGTGACAGATGACAAATTGCAGGAAGTTTGTTCTTCAGAAAATACACGTGTTGATATCCCTGAGTTTCCATGTCATACGCAAGCAGTGGAAAGAGTAGTGAAAATAGTTAGTGAAGCTTCTTCGTCAGTATGTGGTGCACGCGAGAGAGATTTCTTTATTCGTTGCAAAATTGACTCGAGAAAATATATGCCTACTTTTGAGACAAAGTCACAATATTTTGCGCGTAGACGTAAATGAAACTTATGAAACATTCAATCTAATGTTGGTGGGTGGGTGGGATGGAACTCGACGGCAGCCACCTCCTCGTGGTGAGTTCTGGGTTGATGTAGCCTGTAACATAAAGTATGAACTTAAGTAGCTTTAGAAATCCATCTGGACGCGACTATGAATCTTAACACCAAGTTACGGTCTACTTCAAGCAAAGAGCTGCCTAATAATTACACAAATACACAATAAAATGTATTTATTTACAAAATCTATCAAACTTAAGGCCCATTGCGTCCTGGCTAACAAATATTTTAGAGAATTGAAATTTCCAGTGGTAAAGTACTATGATATGATGCAACTTTTGCCCCATATCCAAATTCAAATTTAGAAACAAAATTTTTTGGCCTCTTTTCACTCATTCACAAAATCTTACAAACTTAAGACCCATTGCGCCCCGGCTAAAAATTATTTTATAAAATTGAAATTTTCCATGGTAAAGTATTACGATATGATGCTACTTTTGCCCCCTATCCAAAATCGAATTTCGAAAAAAAATTTTTTGGCCTCTTTTCACTCCACCCTAGTATATAGTAACCAAGGAGATGAGTTCCTTAGAAAATTTTCATCGGGCGCCCATGCTGTCACTATTTTTGTGGATAAATGAATTCTTAGATTTGAAAAATATTTCTGTAAATGTTGTTTTGATCTTTAATTTTGTTCTGAGTAGTTATAATCTGTTCTGGTGTCTTGTTTATACATTTGAGCGTTTAATAAATATGCAAAAGTTTGATACTCTGGAAGTTTGGTGACTTTTTTTTTTGAGCATTGATGCCACAGTTACATAACTATGCAAACACGTATTTATTAATTTGGGATAGCGGATACTGGATACTATAGGTAGTGTTGTGAAAAGTGATATGGTTTTACACTTGTTTTGTCGTACTTCTGGTCATTCTCAGCTATATTGTCGGATGCCTGCTTGATCATATGAAACCGTAATAATGCGACTAATCTAATGAATCGCTGATTACAATATTTGAGGTCTATTAATCTACTGGTACTCATAGCGAAAATACATGCAATAAAGCTAGTCTTAACACTGCAACAGAATATCAATTTATGAATATCTTAAAAGGACATGGATGTTTGTTCCAACTACATCTTCAAAGCGTGCGAAAACTCAGCTATAAAATTCAAGAAATAGTTTTTTTTTTTTTTTTGTATCTAATATCGAACCCCTCTTCTGGTGTTCTGTTCAATACATTACAAAATTGGTAATTTAAAAAAAAATGTATATTCAAGATGATATCAGAACAAGGGTTCGATATTACAAACTAAGAATTAATTTCAACTTTTATTTTTATGGATATTATGCACGTCGTAGCTGCAATGTTTCTTTCGTTCACATTTGAGTTTTCTTTAGTTAAGTACTCTTTAACACCAGTGGACCAGTGTGTACTCCAGTTGCATCCATCCAGCAAAAATTATTGCTAGCCAGTGTGTGTACTGATACAGTTTCCAGCAATTCGATGAAAATTGGGTCAATATATATTGCCCAGCAAGAATTCTTACTGGATCTAGCAAGAGGGCATGCTGGACCGGCAATGACCTCCAGATAGGGAATCGTTTGATAATTACGTAAATCTTCTACGGTAATAACACACTTGTGCTTTCTTTTTTTTTTTTAAAAAAAAACGATCCCTAACATTACGGTAAATTACCGTAAAATATACGGTACTAAATTTGTTTCTAAACACGGTCAATATTATTTGCTTCTAAATACACGGTTTGCCGTTTTTATATAAAAAAGTCATCCGTAAAATTTAGGGTAATCGGATGGCAGCGAGAGTTGACGGTAATCGGGCAGTAAATTTAAGGCGAAATTTTTCGCTGTGTAGGCTATTCCGAAAGCTCTTCGAACCCAAAAGAGAAATATTGAGTGCGATATTGCTTGCGTTTACATTGTGTTACTCATTGTTATTAGTGATGACATCAATAAAGACTGCAAGACAATAAATCCAGCGGTTCAGAAGCATATTTTTTTAAGGACGCTCAACCCTAGCAATAGGAGCTAAATACGGGTTGTGATTAGTTGAAGTTATCCGTTTCGCGCCACCTACCATAAATATAGCAGAAATGAACCACATACTACTGTCACTCTTCGTGGCCGAGACTGCTAGCACAACTCGTTAGTAATTATAATTACTTTTGGCGTGAGTTCAAACCCAGCTCAGAGAAACTTTTTTAACTCTTATATTTTTATTTTTTATTAAGTTTCCATTAAAATATGATAAATAATACTCAAAAAAGTTATTTACTTACGTTACGCGTGCAGTTTTGCTACATGACTCCATAGTATAGATAGTAGTAGTAACTACGAGTCAGAAGGCCCGCAGGGCTCGTTTTGTTCCAGCTTGACAGCCATAATATTAATTTAACCTCAGCTGCTTCTTCAATGTTCTTCTTCTTTAATTCCAACAAAGTGACAATTTTCTTCTATTACTATAATACACAATAGATTTACCAGAAGGTTTGGACAATCGCAAACTGCAACCAATCAGAAACGTGTATTTAGTTCCTATGGCTAAGGTCGAGGGGGAAATAAAAATATACTGTTCAGAAGATACTGTCTAAAATGCAGTAAGTAGTGTGGCACGGTAGATCAGAGTCGGTCGGTGGGTCGCAGTGTGTCATGGTGGGTGGTGGGTCGCAGTGTCACATACTGTTGACTCTCAACCCACTTATCCACTCCGAAAACTCGACCCACTTGGCCCACTGACCCACTCCAACTCTGATCTGAGGGTGAGGTACTTGGTTCGTTCCCAAGGCAAGTAAGCTTGAAGTGGACAACATCGTGCTCGTGGGTTTTCTCGAGCACTCCAAGTTTCTCCCATTTTCTCCTTCCACTAATTTGCCCATCATAATTAACTTGCTTTAATCATGGTCTCCCTTAGCCTAACAGGCAAAATCCTGGGACGTTAAACGCAAAGATCACGAAATATCAAAAGTGCCAATAACAGTATGTCAGAAGTGCCTAAAAGACATTATGAGTTGCAACGAAACTTTGTGTAGGGACAATACGCAAAAAATAAACGAATACATTTTTTTGTTTTCTGCGGAAAAAAGTTTTAGTGGACAAAAGCCCCTCACCCAAAATTTTGAAATTTGATGCCCGAAATCAAAAAGTGCACCGAAGGGAACGAATTCGGCACAGATATTCTAGACCCGAAATGAGGGAATATGTGTTTCATACTTTCCTGGAAAAAAAGGTTGGTTGGGCACAGACTCCGGAAACATTTGAACATGAAATATCAAAATTGCTAATAGCAGCATGTCATAAGTGCCTAAAAGTCATGAAGAGTTACAATGAAACTTTGTGTAGGGCCAATACGCAAAAAAGAAGCGAATATTTGTTTTTTTGTTTTTCATTTTGTGCGAAAAAACTGTTTCAGAATGCAAAAACCCCTACCCAAATTCGTGAAAGTTAACGTCCTAAAGGCAAGAAGTAATGTGAATGTGAATGTAATTATGCACGGATATTGTATACGTAAAATGAGGCAATATGTGTTTCGTATTTTCCTTTAAAAATAAAAATTGTGTGGAGCACAGACCATTCCAAACGTTTGATTATGAATTATCAAAAGTGCTAACAAGTATACGTCAGAAGTGCGTAAAGGATATGGAGGATTGTAACGAAACTTTTGTAGGGACAATGTACAAAAAATAAGCGAACATGTGTTTTTAGCTTGTGCGGAGACACAGTGTTGGGGCCAAGGCCTCTTCCGCAAAAAGTAAATATTATCGTAATACGCCAAGGAGTGGATAGAAGCGATTGAAATTGTGTGTAGATATTGTATATGCAAAATAAGACAATTCGTATTTCCCAATTGTCCCCATCCGATTTGCTTCAAATTTGGCACACCAAGAGTAAACAGAAATCGAAACTTTTTTTTTTTTTTTTAAGTGGGAAAATATTGTAAGGAACAAAGGCGTCCCCTGAAAATACACCATAGGTAGGAAACAGCTAGTGTTAAAATGGTGAAATGTTATCAATAGATAGATGACCTAAAAGTTAGAATCAATAAAGTAAAATTCGAGTGTGTCCTGTTTCTATCCTCAAAAGTTCAAGTTCAAAGACTGAACATTGCGCACTCTAGCGTGGTACAGACAGACAAACGAGCAATTACCATATAAAAAAACACGTGTCGATTTATTTTCTGCTTAGTTTTGATATGCCAAATGTGAAGCAAATCGGATGGGGACAATTGGGAAACACGAATTGTCTTATTTTACATATACAAAATCTACATATAATTTCATTCGCTTCGATCCAATCCTTCCTGTACTTTTACGATAATATTTACTTTCTTCGAAGGAGGCCTTGGCCCCAACACTGCTTCTCCACACAAACTAAAAACACATGTTTGCTTACTATTTGCATATTGTCCCTCCACAAAATTTCTTTGCAAATCTAAATATCCTTTAGGCACTTCTGACGTACGAGTATACTTATTAGCACTTTTGATAATGAAAGGTTTGGAATGGTCTGTGATCCACCCAACTTTTTTTTTTTTTTTTTTTGGAAAATACGAAACACATTTTGTCTTACTTTACGTATACAATATCTGTGCACAAATATAATCACTTCAGTCCAGTTCTTCTTGCCTTTAGGGCGTCAATTTTCAAAATTGTGGGTGGGGGCTTTCACCCCTAAAACCGTTTTTCCGCAGAAAATGAAAAACCTATTCGTTTATTTTTTACGTATTGGCCCTACACAAAGTTCCGTTGCAACTCTTCATGTCTGTTAGGTACTTCTGACATACTGTTATTGGCACTTTTGGTATTTCGCGATCTTTGCGTTTAATGTTACACGATTATGCCAATTAGATAAAGAGAGACCATGACTAAAGGAAGTGAATTATGATGGACGAATTAGTGGAAGGAGAAAGTGGGAGGATATTGGAGTGTCCTGAGAAAACCCACGAGCACGATGTTGTCCACTTCCAATTTACTTGCCTTGGGAACGAACCAAGGACCCCACCCTCAAATCAGATTGCAGTGGGTCGGTGGGTCAAGTGGGTCGAGTTTTCTGAGTGGATCAGTGGGTCGAGGGTCAACAGCATGTGATACACTGCGACCCACCGACCGACTCTGATCTACCGACCCACTCTACTTACTGCATTTTAGACAGTATCTTCTGAACAGTATATTTTTATTTCACCTCGACCCTAGCCATAGGAACTAAATACATGTTTCTGATTGGTTGCAGTTTGCGATTGTCCAAACCTTCTGGTGTATGTATTGTGTATTATAGTAATAGAAGAAAATTGTCACTTTGTTGGAATTAAAGAAGAAAATTGAAGAAACAGCTGAGGTTAAATTAATATTATGGCTGTCAAGCTGGAACAAAACGAGCCCTGCGGGGCTTCTGACTCGTTGTTACTACTACTACGTATATTATGGAGTCATGTAGCAAAACTTCAAGCGTAACGTAAATAAATATCTTTTTGAGTATTATTTATCATATTTTAATGGAAACTTAATAAAAAATAAAATATAAGAATTAAAAAAGTTCCTCTGAGCAGGGTTTGAACTGACGCCAAGAGTAATTATAATTACTAACCAGTTGTGCTAGCAATCTCGGCCACGAAGAGTGACAGTAGTATGTGGTTCATTTCTGCTATATTTATGGTAGGTGGCGCGAAACGGATAACTTCAACTAATCACAACCCGTATTTAGCTCCTATTGCTAGGGTTGAGCGTTCTTCAAAATATGCTTCTGAATATTGGTGAATTTGTCTACGTTTTACTTTCAAAACCTCCATTACCCTTTCTTTTTCATTTGTTTCTGTTTACTTACCTGAGATAAGTATATCGAAGTGAAAAAAGAACTTCAGGCCTTTTCGGACATTGATATTTGTAATTGCAATAAAAACAATAGGACTCATACTACTACTTGGCTTTCAAGACACACACAGCCTGTAATTTTTTAGAGGAGCTAACTACTGGAAGCAATACATTTTTGAATCACTACAATATATAAGAGAGATGGAAATAGGCAACAAAATTTTACTAGCCCAAGAAGAAAGTTACTAGGCCATATACCACAAGATAAATTATTTACTTACCTTCGGTATGATATTAAATACTCGCCCGGACTGATGAACCACTCGCCGGCTTGTGGTTATTTGCAACCCTGCGTATGTAAATTATTATATAAAAATGGATGTAACTATGTGTGCCTGATTATCACAGCCAAATTGCAAAGTCAAATGAAATGGCTTTTGGTATATAATTAGGCCTTAATCCAAACTGGGATGTTACCATATCAATTTCATTATAATAATATTTTAAGTGAGTAGTGGGGATCCGAATTTTTGCGAAAAAAAATGAGGATCTCACAAGTCGTTAAACTTACGGAGCTGAAATTCAGTATATTAACTCTTTATTGAAAATGAACACAACGTCTCACAGCATTTTTAAAAATTCTTCTTTTAGCGGGCGACCCACTTTCTATATATGCAAAATTGGTAGTGGGTTGGTTTGTAAAAGTAATAGAAAACAATTGATATTAGTTGAGAAACAAATTCACAAACAAACTGAGAAACAGAAACCATGCGCTTTCTACTATAATAACTGCTGAACCTTATGTTTATTATATGGAGCGCTAAGGGCACAGGGTAATCCAGCAATAAAGTTGTGAGAAAATAGACATGAAATTTGTAATGTACGCTTAATTACACGGAAATTTTAAGTTTGGACTGTACGTTGGTCTACCTACCTTGATTTGGGACTTTTCAAATTTCGTGCGTTTTTCCGCTAAAAAGTATCGATAATTCAACAAGGGAAAAATTATACCATGATAATTTAATTGAAATTCATCGAAATTTGACCCATGACAAACACTTTACCATTTTATATCGTAAACGTCAGATCCATCGTTATTGTAACGGACCAGTGCTTGAGCGAGTGACCGTAAAAATTCAAACTCGATTAGTTAGAATTTCACATCCTGGTTTTATTATTAGAAGTATAAATTCTTTAGTTAGTAGAGAAGAAGCTGTGTATCATGTGTCAGAGTTGATAACGATGTGTTTTGGTAGGTAGTGGGTCGGAGCGGGTCGGTGGGTTGTGGGTCAGAGTGGGTCATGGTGGGTGGTGGGTCCGTGCGGGTGATGGTGGGTTGTGGGTCAGAGTGGGTCACGGTTGGTGGGGTCATGGTGGGTCATGGTTCGTGGTGGGTCAAGTTTTCATTGACCCACGCCATCACTGCCTCAGATAGTTCAGTGCTCGCGGTCTCGTGTTCAATTCCCGGTGGGAGATCCTTTCAAATTATATATGTCCTCGATGTATCTGTGTTCGTGTCCCTGTCGTTCAAGGTTACTGGAAATAATTATAAGACAAGTATTACTAAGTATAATAAAGACAAGTTACGGAGATACTTTCGGTGAATCAGAAAAGAAAGTGGTCTGAGGCATTATATCTATATTTTTTAGTTTAAATTTGAAGTCTCTCGACTATAGTATTTTATCATGACAGAAATTACTGTGTTTCGTCTTATCGTAAGCGTGTGCAATTTGCTTCATAAACGAGTGTTTTTTGACTCTTACTTACTTAAGCAGTCAGCGTAGTGGCGTGAGCATTCATTTCGTAATTTAGGGGTCTCGCGTTCGATTCTCGCTGCGGTAAGTTGTTTCTATCAACTATAATGTCCATGCTTCTGATGCATAATAAAATTAAAAATACTAAATTTCTTTTGGTCTTACAAGTTAAAGTGGAGACGGCTTTCTTCACAGGTAAAATACTAGCAAAATGACGTCACAGGTCTGTCTACAACCGTGATTCGTATTGTGTGAAAATGTAACGTGTTTACCAAACAATTCATGAATACGTCCCCTAAGGGTCATGCTTAGGGCCTATATGAGTCATAAATGTGTCTGAAACGATATTGTTTCTAAGCAATTATTCCGTACGTCTTCCATTAATACTCCTACTGCTAGAAATAATAACATTTTCGTTCGCTCTTTCCAACACGTTCCATATATCCGTTCAACCAAAATTTGTAAATAGGAACTATTCTTTTTTTTATATTGGTATATTTTGTTCAAATATCAATATAATGTATACATAATCCAAAGTCTTTTATCCAAAGAAAGCGTGTTACTATGTATCGTGGTGAAGACAACTACTTAATTTCTGTTATTTCTGTTTAGGCATCCGAAGTTTCCATCAGGGGCGGATCCAGGGGGGCGATCGGGGCGATCGCCCCCTCCAGAAGAGGAAACTTTCTTATTATATATATATATAAATAAAACCCATCCCAGAGTTTGGAGCCCTTAAAAGTAGCAGTATGACAACCCACCGCCCCCCCCAGAAGTCGGTCCTGGATCCGCCCCTAATTTCCATATTAATATTGTCTAGGAGCTGACAAATTCTTTCTCCTCTCTCGTTTCCATTCGGACACTAATCCCTCGACCGTCTCCTTTAGCCTAAGCGTAAAACTCAAAGATTTCATTTACTAATCCCTCGAAAGTGTCTCCTATCCTTCCTTTTTCTTTTCCTATCAACTTCAGTATGCTTATTTACATTGTAATAGGACGTAATATTGAGGTAATATTGAGATCTTAAATTTTCAATAATAATAATAATAATAATAATAATAATAATAATAATAATAATAATAATAATAATAATAATAATAATAATAATAATAATAATAATAATAATAATAATGGTATTAAAATTTTTAAAGTTGCCCTAAAATTAGGCAAACCTTACAGATAAGTCAGGATTTCGGGAGGGTGTCTGGACCTCCAGGACACACCTCTGCAACTACCAACATTTTAAACCAAAGAGTTGCACTAAAGTTTCATGTAGAAAGTATTCTACTGTACGTTTTGAGGGAGATAAGAGTAATAAAAATAACTTAATATCACTGAACAGTAAGGTATATAATGAAGTAACTTTTAGGATATGTAGAAGTAATTATAAAAGCTTTGCTACAGGAATACCTACACAGACCATAATGAATTCTATGAGGTCCGAAATACAAAGTAACACAATAGCATATAAGATTCAGTCTACAAAGCAAATGTTACTTAAAGAATGGACATACATTATTTCGGGAATTGAGATAAAACGAGAAATGTTTATGATACTTTTCGTCTCGTCATGATTTCCATCTCCAAAGCGAGACGATAATTTGAGTTAGCTTTGTCCCGTCTTGAATGTAAAATGTTAACTCTCGTCTCAATTTTGTTTGTTTTGTTTCAAAAACGAGATGAGAAATTCATCTTCTCTTGAGCAACACTAAACAAAACCGAAATATTCTTGCCAAATGTTACACTTCTGGTTGTAGTGTTATGCCCTGAGCGATAATAAGCTACTAACTTTTAATGTTCTATAAGATAATAATAATTATTATTAGTTTATTATTATTATTATTATTATTATTATTATTATTATTATTATTATTATTATTATTATTATTATTATTATTAGTGAAGATTTGATAGTTCAAGTATTAAAATATCCGAGTATTCATATAGCAGAATAAAATAAAACGTGTGTCATCGCCGACCAATCATAACAAAAATTCTAAAGTAAAAAAAAGTACTAGTCGTTCGTGGATCCGGTTCGATTCGACTACCTTCAGATTACTGGTTGAGGGCCTTGGCTACTTAACCACGATTATTATGCAGCAATTGATTTGTCTTTAGTTTGTTTACGAGTATAATACACGCACCGTATTTGATTCAAAATAAAGGAGTTTCATATTTTGTTTTTAAAAAATCTGTAATGTTGAAAATTTAGTGAATACAGTGATATAATGCCCTCCAAGTCCTCAATTACATATTCCTGTGTTTTGCCAATCAACCTATTAACAAGCTACTGTTTTGAGCGAACAGAAAAGGCTCTTTATTTAGGCGAGCCGGAATAAGTAACGCTTTAGATGAGAGGTTAGCGGCGTAGTTTCCAAATCCGGCAAACCGTGTTCGATTCCCATCTTCGCCGTTTACGCTTTTTAAAATGTTTCATTTACAAGGCTGAGCTCCAGTTGGATGCTGTTAACTGAAAGATAATCTCCAGTGGAAAAATTCAGTGATGATGTAATCCTGAAAATAAAAGAAGGAAAATAAATAGAGAAAACGAGTGACAGATTTAATTATATCAATGGTTCTATATTTGATATTAACCTTTAACTTCGTGCACTTTTAAATTGTCATTTATTGACACTATATTCTCCCCTTCTCTTGGGGTCTCGATGTGTAAAATATCACAAATATTAAACAAATCACGAACTCTCAGTTATATTTGCAAGCTAACGGGAAATAAACCTACTTTAATACGGATAAGTTCTCCAACTCGTTTGAGTGTAATCGAATTTCGCATTTTAATATTTACAAAGAAATTACTGCATAACAATATTTAGCATTTTCAAAAGTCATTTAACAAATAATGAAATCAACAATTTCTTCTTTCGAGGTAGTATTACCTATGAATCAGTGGCGCCGGAACCTAGGAGCTCATCCCCTGTTAGACCCCCAAAATTTTCATTGGGTTCTTCCCCCCAAATCATCCGTCCATACTTTTAATTGATTTGCATGTAGGACTACTGTTAATAGTTTCAAAACTCAGTGCAAAGCTTTGAGTTAGTTAAAAAAAAAAAAATAACCTACCATATATACCGCACAATCTATCCGTATATTATTTGATACGCGGTTATTTGAACTAAGTAAACTTGTTTATATAATCCTCATTTGAGTTAATTATAAGATTAAATAAGTCCAGTGACTGTTATCTTCTCATCAGCGAATCTGATATCTCTATGTTTTTTAAGTGGTTGTGTATAGTTTTACGTGTGTATCATACAGACAATAAGTACTGTGAGTACAAGTATCCAAAGACTCCCTTTTGTCATTTCGTCAGCCAGCGTTTCTCTCCACTTCTGCACGAAAACACTTTGTACGATTTGTGCTTTTAACAGTTGAGGGCAAGTTCACGCTGCTGTGATAGCTACTACCAGGCGTAATTAATATTCGAGCAGGCGTTAGTTGAGTTGCCTATCTCACGGATTTTGTACCTCAAGAATTTCAGTGGCCCGCTGTACATGTCAATAATTATAAGATATTATGTCAAGCTTCCACCTCTATCCGATTTACTCTCGTTGTATATTTTGACAATAGTTATGCAAATAAAGCTTGATAAAGCTTTCATTGAAAAAAAAAAAAAAACAGCAGTAGCATCATGATTATAAAAGTTACAAAAAACATTAAACAGTAATCCCTTGTTGTAAGAAACTTTTTTGTTGTTTACAGCATGCAGTATACTAAATACAATACAAGCGATGCATTATTAATTTTAGGTTTGCTTGATTTGAACCTGAAATAAGAAATACTGATTCTAGTTTCCAAAAAGTTCATGCAACATCAATAATGCATATTTTTTTTACGTAACACATAATAATTGTACATTTATATATATGAAGATAAAAGAATATTAAACATTATTTTCGTAACAAATTATATAACATGCTAAACGGTACCACAATAATAGCTGCCTACCAGATATCTATACTGGATGACTTTAACATCACAGTATTAAACTGTCATCACAAATTACTAGAATTTTGTGGTGTTATGAAAAAAATTTATTGAATTTTGACTGGTTGAGTTTGAACTTGATTTGCTAAATTTGAATTTAGTTTTATTTTTTAGGCAACTAAGGCTTAGGTCGCGCGAGAAACGTAGGTACAAAGACGTAGAAAAGCAGAGTTCTGGCCGTACATCTTTATATGTAACTTCTGAATACTTCTTTATAGTTAAAATCTGATGAGACGATCCATGACCTCAGTGCTTTCTTTTCCCATATTATCTCTACTTTATTCATTAATAAAAGTTAAGGAGATTTTTCTTTTATTTTGATTTTTCGCCATGCCATTTGATTTTTCTTTTTCCGTGATTAAAACATAATTTACTATTTATACTAGCAAGTAAGAAGGTAATAATATTATGTATTTTCTAATTGAAAATTTTAAAAATATGCTAATTAATTACAAGATAATTACTAATTTATTATTTTACTTTTTAGCCCAACGACGGAAATTTAGAAGTTATTCTTCCTCTATGGCTTAAAAAATGAAAAGCCTCATTTACAAACATTCCTCTAATATTAAATTTTTAATTACGTGATTCTTGATTAATTCAATTAAATATTAAATATTAGGCGAGTGTTTGTACACAAAGCTTTGCAAATTACTTTAAGTCGTAGACGAAGATAATCTTAATCAATTTCTGTAGGGTTGGTTGTTATAATTTCCTTTGCTAGGCTAAAAAGTAAAAAATTAAATTTATAATTAGTTAACAATCATCTTGTAATTGCTTAACATATATATCTTTTTACGAGGGGGAGTCAAATGAAAACCATAATTATTTTTTAAAATATGATTTATTGGTCACACAGGGTACAGAAGTAAATCACTTTTCAACATAGTCCCCTCCTCGTTCAATGCAAGTCCGCCAGCCAGTGGCGTAGCACACTTTTGCGCCCCCCCCCCGCAAAGTATAGAGAAGGGGCCCTAGTTGTAAAGCCGACAGAAGTAAGGCTGAAGTTCTACTTCTTTAAATCTTTATTCATCGCAAGACTTCAGGGCCCCCTATACCTCGGGGCCCCCCCGCACTGCGGGGGTTGCGGGGGCAGCTGCTACGCCACTGCCGCCAGCGCTTCGGAAGAACCTGTATACCTGCAGAAAAAAAGTCTTTTGGGCGACGGCGCAACCACTCGTGCACCGCGTTGCGTACCTCTTCATCGGAGTGGAACTTCCTGCCGCCCATTGCTTCTTTGAGCGGACCAAACAGATGGAAATCGCTCGGTGCGAGGTCTGGCGAGTAAGGGCGATGTGGGAGGCATTCAAATTTCAGGTCTTTGATGGTCGCAACCGTTGCACGCGCCGTATGGAGCCGTGCATTGTCGTGTTGCAGCAGCACACCAGCTGACAGCAATCCACGTCGTTTCGTTTTGATGGCAGGCCGGAGACGATTTTTTAGGAGGTCCGAGTACGTAGCACTCGTCACAGAGGTTCCACGTAGCGTGTAGTGTTCCAAGGTGATGCCCTTTTCGTCCCAAAAGAGGGTCAGCATAACCTTCCCTGCAGACGGCTGTGTCCGAAGCTTTTTGGGTTTCGGTGATGAGGAGTGGCGCCACTCCTTGCTCGCTCGCTTTGTTTCAGGCTGATGGTAATGCACCCATGTTTCGTCACCAGTGACGATTCATGACAGGAAGGCATTACCGTCACGTTCAGCACGCCACAAAAGGTCTTCGCACGCATCAACACGTCGCTGTTTCAGTTCAGGCGTCAGTTGTCGGGCACCCATCTTGCAGACACCTTATGAAACTGGAGAACATCATTCACAATATGATGTGCCGATCCATGACTCATGTGTACACATGCTGCAATTTCGTCTATTGTCACACGGCGGTTTTCCAAAACGATAGCTTCAACGGCTGCAATGGTCTCTGGAGTCACTACGCGCGAGCCTGGCCGGGGCGTGGAGCATCGGCCACAGACGTAACACCATTTGCAAATTTCCGGCACCATTCATAGATTTGTGGCTGTGACAAACACGCATCTCCATACTGAACCTCCATTCGCCTAAAAATGTCAATCGGTTTCACACCTTCACTTCTCAAAAACCGAATCACAGAACGCTACTCCTTGCTGGTGCATGTGGCTAGTGGGGCTGCCATTTTGGAACTGTTGTTGTGCCGGTGTTTGTGCATCTGCCGGCTGCTTCCATCTAGGAGACATCCGGCATAATATCGTAAACAGGCATGCCAACTTACAGCTCACTGGCGCCATATGCGGATTTTTATTTCTACTTTTATGGTTTTCAGTTGACTTACCCTCGTAAATTTCAATTACAAAGTTCATAATTGTGTACTTTTTTACTTACAATTATAAACTCTAGAAAATATGTTTTAATTACGGGAAAAGAAAAAAATCACAATGGTGGCAAATATTATCTTAAAGCACATGGAAAATCAACTATTACGATCCTTTACTGTAGTGGAAAGTTAATTTCATGAATCGTTGTTAAAAGTAACATAGGCCTACCAAACTTTGCCATAACACCACAGAATTATTACATCCTATGAAGATTCTCTAGTGTTGAGTAAAGAATGCATTTTAACTGAACATACTTAAAGAGCTTATGGAACAATGAATTTGTTCATGGACAAAAATATCAACTGCTCGGCATGTTCAGGTGTAAGAGAGTGTCTGTGATCTGTCACTACATTACGTCCACAACTAAATACTCTTTCACCAGGTACACTCGTGGCAGGAATGCTCAAATATTTTTTTCCAACTGTGCTAAACTGGGGAGTAGAGAAGAATGATTTTTCCACCAAGTAAGTGGATCTTCTTCCAATTCAGCGTTTCCAAGATTAAAGTATCTATTCATTCCAACGATTTCACTTTGTTCAACACTACCTTGTTCAACTTTTCAAGTAACCTTGTTCCATTTCAAGTAACTTACAAATCCTTTCTTTCGAACGTTTCTTTGAACACTACCAGAATTATCCTTTGTGATCTTTTAATTCTGCTAAAACAGTGGCCTCCACTACATCGATGCTGTTTCCTGCTGGTTCAATTTTAAATCTTGGGTCGAAAAAGGAACAAATCTTAAGAAGGATTCTGATTTCTTCCTTGGTGTCATACCTATCATGCAAAGGTTCTAAAGTTACGGTTTGATATGAACTTAAACATCTTTCAAAGCCAGTTTCAGTATCACTTCACTACCTTCTACTTCTTCTTGAAGAGAATCATAACCAGACAAGTCAGTCTCGCTGGACGTAAGCATTTGTTCATCATCATCATCATCATCATCTGCTTGAAATTCACTTTTTACTTGCTCATAAAGAGGATGGATTGCTGAAGCTGTCACGTACTTTCTTTTAAATGATTCTCTGCCCCTCCTTCAGGTAGTTATTCTTAATGATGGCCATACATCTAAGGATATGCAGTTCAATTTGTTGTTAGGGTTCCCTCGTATAAATGGAAAAGGTACTCTCGGTATTCATTTAAAAAAATATACGAATGGTTTATAAAAAAGGTACTTTTTGAAAGATTAACCAAACAAAAGGGAAGAAGTAGCTCGAATTTCTAGGTTCCAATTTCTGCACCAAAATCACGGGATTTAAACTGAATCACTTATGATTGAGACTTTAAGGATAACCAGATAAAGTTTCAAATCTTATGTGCAATCGTTCACAGTGAACGGATCTAGAGAATGAAACAAACCAGTTGTCGTGAACCAAAGCTCCTTCCTTCAGCATAGCGGAATCAATATCCAGTTTCGAAGCTAAGCTTTGCGCACACCTCTCAGTTCGGGGTAACAGCAAAAATTATTTTTTCAATAAGAAGTTCCGAAATTCCGAAACGTTCCGGAATTCCGGAACGTCTTGAAACTGTGTTCCGATTCCGGTATTGGAATTTCCGTTCCGAAAAATTCCGGAATTAGAAACAGCCCTAGTTTGTACAAGTTAAAAGTCCTTTGTATCATAATAAGCATATAGGACAATGTGCTTTAGAAGAAATAGCGACTGAAATCTCTGTTTTTGGCAACACGTCTGCTACGATAAATGCTTCCATCTAAAACTAGCCTAACATGTTAACGGGTAACGGTAATCATTGGTGTATATCGATATCCCATACATGAAAATGTTTTGCGTGATCCTCTTTACTGTCTTTAGCAGAGTTTTATAAAGCTAAAGTTGATTATTTGAGAAACAACAAATATATCATGGCATGCCAACGGGCAGAGCCGAATTAAGGGAAAGACTTAGGGGAGCTGTAGACCTGGGCTTCTAGGTGGACGGGGGCCTACAGCTACTCATTTTTATTTATTACATTTATATCAGGGATGCCCACAAGGGGGGACTATGACGCAAAGTGCGTCATTGAAATATTTGGAGGGGTTAAGAAATCTGTATAAATATGTTTGAGGGAGTGTAAAAATTAATCAAAAAGAAGATTTTTTCATGGAAGAACATCTACGGGTAGACAATTGGGGGGTGCGTCATGGACATAAGGGGGGTGGGCACCACTGTTTATACAATAGGTTAACTTTGTGTATTTTTTGCGCATTTGGAAAATTCCTTTAGGTACAATATTATCTAATGTATGGCAATGCAGGGGTGGATGCTGGTGGGACTTCTTGGGGGGTTGTAATACTGTTACTAGAGCTACTTTTAAGAGCTCCAAACTCTGAGATGGATTTTATTTATATATATAAAATAAAAAAAGTTTCCTTTTCTGGGGGGAAATCGCCGCCCTGGATCTTCCCCTGGCATGATTGATGTCGTGAACTACGTATATTTCTTTAACTTTCCTACTGTACTTTCACAGAAATGTATTAGATGAAATCAGCAGGGGTAAGGGCGCCGATTTCTCTGTAAATTTGGGGGGATTGAGATGCAAAAGATATATATATATATATATATATATATATATATATATATATATATATATATATATATATATATATATATATGAGGATTTTAAGACAAATTGCATTCACATTATGCAAAATATTGTATACGGTATTCATAAATACAATACGGGGGCCCACATGGGCTTTGGGGGGCCCCGACTTCCAGAATCAGCGCCCTTATCAAGGACCACATATTTCTCCTAGCCCCGGGCCTCCAAATGGATTAATCTGGTCCTCCCAACGGGTATAACAGTGAAGTAAGCTTTAATAGAAGTTTGAGGTAGGAAAATGGTATTAGATGTAAATAATTGAAATTTACATTTGGTAAACTTGATTAATAGATTTTCAAAAGTACGTATCCCATAACTAAATAGATATCCGTATTTTGCAGTGTAGTAAAGAGCTACAATACTGCTTGTAGACGATCCAAGAAAGCTTGAACAAGAGTCTTGTTCAAGACCATTGAAGACTATTTGATGAAAAAGACGTCAGCACTGACGTCATTTTTGTCTTGAATTCAATAGTTTCGTTCAAGAAATTTCGTTTCGGTCCTGTTCTAAACAATCCAATTCAAGAACGTTCAATAGCCAATCAGCGCTCGAGTTGAGTGCAGGAAAATACGACAGATCTATGATGGCGTAGTGACAGAACAGCAATTGTTGAATAAATATCTTTTCATTACACTCTTCCATAATTGTCTGATGTTCAAAGTGTCCTTATAATAATAAACGAAGTCTAATATCTGCCCTGGAAGATATTGTTAGTATTTTTGTTGATAATATACATGATTTATGTAGTTACAGTGCTTGCATGCCCATAACGATTGAAGGGGAAAGGGGGAAAAAAGAAGGAATGTCACAAAACTGCATTTTCGAGAAAACTACGATTTAATATTGAAAACCGCGTAAGAAGAATAGGGTTAGTTACATCTTTTGCCCCTTTTTACATGGACATCTTTACATCTACGTATGCATGGCATATACAGTCAAATAGTACCAAGAGTCACCAACATATAAAACAAAGCACCCAAAAAAGCACATACATGGACATTCCTTGTTTTTTCCCCTTTAGCCTTCAATTGTTAAAATTTGTGGCAATGATATAAGTATTAATTTGAGAATTTAATATACGAGAATATCGGGTGTAGATTAAGAAAGAAGAGTCAATCAAATAAAAAACATATATATGCGACTTTTCTTGCTTTAATCAGACGTTTTGTACTGTTATTAATCTGGGATAATTAAAAAATAATAATTGCGTACAGATTGATAATATGCTTGCAAACTGAAGTACCGTGGAAATGATTAAATGTTATCCTATTATAAGATTAGAATTATTTTATTACGGAATTCACACGTAGCATTTCAGAAGTTATTTCTTAAGATAGGATTTGGTTTCATGCGTGCAGGTTAATTTTACGAGGACTTTCTCGTAATTTACAAATGCGCATCCAGACATATGCCACATATACGAAAGTAAAAAAAAAAAAAAACCTAAAATCGAAAATGCTATTTAAAAGAACCAGGACAGGAACATAGAAAGTGGACCACGCGGGAGTACGACCGTAGGGAGCAGGCGCGTCATCGACGGAGGTTATACTGGGGGGAAACATAAGAATAAGAATAGTGCAACAAACCCTTCACATTATATTCACTCATTTGAACTTAACTATAGCCCTTGTAATGATTTGATACTGGTAACATTAAACTTCTAAACATAAAATACTTGTTTCCTACATTATACAGGCATGTTCCGACAGTGGAAATTATTATACCAAAGAGTCATCTTTCATACGCACTCACATATTTCAACCGTAAAATTACTATTTGTCTGACGGGTTATTCTTAACCACTACCTAATATGGGATAGGTTTGTGAGGAAAATGTGATGCAGATATAGCCGGTAAGTCCAGTGGCTGAAAGAAATATGTTATCATTGCTCCGTTTGGTTTTTGCGCGTTTTCAGCCTTTTCTCTAAATAATCTTCGATATCATAGCATAAATAACATCTAGAGGTTGTCATTGCCTCGTGATACAATTTTGGGAAACAGTTCGATTTTTCTTTTTGAGTGGGATTCTGGCATCAGTAGGCCATTTGAAGAATCAGATTTTTAGAAAGCTTAGTACAGGGATTTTATATCTAAGCAGCACTTTACTTTTTTTAACTTAAGCTAACCTAATCCGCATTTAATGTAAGACGAGCAAAATACTCAGTGAAAATTCGAAGGGGGTTGCTATAAAATCAATTGACCTGTTTTCTAAATGATTGACCGGTAATCTATTAAATTCCAAATGCTTGCAGAATGTTAGGAAATATATGGTAATATTATAGCTATTCATGCGAAGGTCTGAACTACATAAGTACGCAGTTTCGCTTTCATTTGTTTTCATAGTTTCAGTCACTTGTTTTGGACTGTCACCTATCAACAAGTATATAAAACATGATTCAATACCTCTATGATCGTGTAAAAGTTGTTTTAAGACCATTCGGGACTCCTGTTCAAGTGTCTTGAACAATACTCCTTTGAACGTGTAAATTTGAGATATTGAATGGTCTTGTTCAAGCTTTCTTGGGTCGTCCACAAGAAGCATAATAACACGTTATTTTACTCTATCTTCCTGGCCAAGGGCTGAAATCGTTTGCAGACATACCTTTGATGTGGACCAATGAAATTTCGCTTTTTTTCTTTTTTCGCGGAAAGTTTAGACAGTATTTCTCTCTCTGACATCTCCAAATATTAAAAGCGCTTTAAGAAATATATTAAGGTACAGTACATTTCGTATAATTATTTTTTAATTTAAATTTTAAACCTGCATTTTAGTGGAAATCCCCATTAGAATCATAAGCCGTGAATTATTTGGCAACGATGGTTGCAACTCTGATATGTCTGTTTGTATCACATGTTTCAACTGGGCTGGTACTTGGAAAGAATCAGGAGAGAGAAATTAAAATAGGCAAGTTAATAACGAACTTTAATCAGGATGTAATAGTCGAACTGAAGCAGTTATCCAAATACAATGTGTCTGTACTAACTATATCGACATTTAGAATATTTTCGTAGTGTAATGTGATTATGCCACTGGACGATAAAGGAAACTCCAAGCATTCTGCTTTTAAAGTACCAAGGTTGTACAGATTTGCAAAGAACATCGTGAGAGAAGTTTGCACAAATGGAGCGAATGTAAAACATTTGGTATACACCGAATACCAAAGAAAACATAAAGTAGGTAGATGAGAGATGCAAGGTTTTTTTCTGATGCTTGTTATTAATGATACATGCATGTTTACTTTAGTAGAACCACTAACTTGGAAAATTTAGAGATGAAACATTACACGGTGCTGAAAGAAACTCGTGTACATTACGATGAAAATGTTTGTCCGTGCAGGTCAAGTTTAGACACACCGCTCGAAATAATTGTTGAAAAGTTATTTCACTACTTATTGCTCTCCAACACGGATGGCATTTAATATCTCACCCAACTCCTTTCATGGCTCCAGAATTTTTTTTTCTTTTTTTTTTTTTTAATTGTGATAAATGTAGAAAAAACGCCATGCGGTGCTTCTAACCCTCTTCGCTCGCTCAGCTATATTTTGTGAAGTAAGTAACACCAGAAATCTTACATGTGCAGGATTGTGGGAGATACTGAATATCAGCCTGCAAAACATTTGCGCTGGGCGAAATGACAATATCCTATTTAATAGATGAAGTTTAACGGCCAACCAGAAGAAAATGTTAAAAAATTACAGTTTTTTCATTAGTTGTGTATGAGAAGATCATACATATGCCGTAAAATTTAGGGTAAAAGACAGGGCTTGCCGAAGCGGGACGAGCCCGAAAAAACCCGCCGGGTTTTTTCGGGTTGGGCCCACCTAAAATAAAACCCACTGGGCTTTTGAGCTTTTTGTTAGTATATTATTGGTACGATTAAGGTGATCACATTGAAAGTGATTTTTTTTTTTCTCCAGATTTTACTTTCCTTGGGCAAATTATATGCTTTCATGTTAAAGTATACAAAAGTTCTGAATGTACTGAATGGATAAAAAGAGCTTACCTTAGCTTGAGATAATTATAGAACAAATTAATGTATGGTTTGTGTTTATAGCCTGTTTGAAGTAAAATATGTAATTTTATATTTTAGAAAATAATTTCCGTGAATAGTGTGCTCGGCGACGCCGGAGGACGTTATTCCTCATACATCTGACGAGTTTAAGGTCATAGGTGCCTGTACCACCAATAAATATGTAAATACGTTACTAAAACTTTTAGTATTATTCCATACATTTGATGGTAACACAAGTATTCTTTAGTAAAATTTGGTTTTACAACAACAGTAGTTTAGTTCAGTTATTAGTTGCTACTCTTCAAATAAGCATTCTGTAGAAACAACAGCAATAGCGTAAAAATTCTTGTCAAATTTAAGAAGCTTAACGCTCGGAGTTCCGAAGACTATGTAACACTACTATTTCAATTGCTGAATTTAAGTTTTCATACTAGTAGGAATGTCGATATACAGTAAAGGAAGCTGCATTTTCGGGGAAAAGACGTTGTGAAAGAAGTACTCGGGAAACTCCCGCAATTGAACGCACAAAACATCAGAAGTAAGTACTTCAACAATAAAACTATTTATTTTAAGCTAGAAGATAATTTCATTTAAGACATTTCGAAACATTTACTTTATAAAATATGAATTCTCTCTTTGTTAATTCATTAATTCATTGTTTTAAATTCATTTTCGGGAAAGAACCGTCTTGTTAGTGCTAGGGAAATTCCCGTAATTGAACGTCCAAAGTATCGGAAGTGAACTTCAACAACAATACCATTTATTTTACTCTGTAAAATATTTGCCATATAAGACATTTTGAAACAGTTATTTTATAATACATGAAGATATCTTTGTTTTAATAGACTCTATATTTGGTATTCATATTTGGCGAACGTTACTAAGGCTCCTATAATGACTCAATCTACATTTGTCTGCTTGTACCACACATTTTACAGGGTATAACTTTTGATCTTTTAAGTTTAAATTTTCAAGGTACAAGCACGAGACGCACTAAATTTTCTGTATACACTTTTGCGGCATACTAACGTAAAATTTCAAAATGGCGGCTTTTTTTTTTTTTTTCAAAATAGCGGGGGTGTCCACGCTACAAAGCACAAGTAGGAAATTAAATCTAAGCGGCTTTTTTTCTTTTCTTTAAAATAGCGGGTATCCACGCTACAAAGCACAAATAGGAAATTAAATGTAAGTTTTACGTTCCATGCTTATGCCGGCTAGGCTCAAGGAGATGGTGATTATAGGAAATGAATGAATGATGGAATGAAGGAGGTGGGAGGAAACTGAAGAACCCCAAGAAAACCCACGCACACGCCTTTTGTCCACCACAAAGCTCACTTGACGCGAGCTGGGATTGAACCAGAGCTGAACGCTCTAAGGGACAAGTGGGATAGGGAGTAGGAACGGGTTATCTTAAGGTTGAGGAAGTTTTGATCCATTTTCATAAAAGTGTAATCTCTCGTTTCTGAGTGAGTATACGAGTGAGCATTGTAAAGTTAACTCTAATTCTGTCGCCTGCAGAAATTTTTTCCGTATATGTATTTCTTTTCAGGCAGAGTATTGAACTTTACCTGTAAATTTTGCAAAATGTGGTGTGCCTAAGCTTGACAAACACCTTTTTATCGCGCTCAAAAGCCATTGCTGTAATAAGTAGTATCAAATCGGTTGTGTGTAAATCATCATATAATTGAGTGATTGGGGTCTACCAGATACCAAATGCAATTTTACTATTACTTTACAGAAATCGATGCGGTTGGTCAGTTCAGTTTTGGACTGATCCACTGCAGAGATAGTAAAACAATATGTTTTACCTGAAAATTTCCTAAATTTTGACATCTGCATAGTTCAAGTAAACCTTTAAAAAATATAGACATCATACATATCGATCCTAACACATAATTTTATAAGCGTTTCCTTTTTCTAGGAAAAATAAACTGATGCCGTAGAACTGCTTACTTTGTATGTCTATCTATAGCAGCGGGGTTGGCAAAAACCTTGGTTTTTATTGAAAAAAAAAACAAAGAACCATTTTTTTCTTTGGTTTTAATAATTTGTTCTATGTATTTATATCACATATGGACAGAAATAAGTTTGTTTCGTCTTGGTTTTATTATACAACAACCAGACTGTGCTGAAAGGGGTTACATAAGATTAAAGCGGAGTAAAAACTGCTTTTCGGCTTACATCCGAGAGAAATTGTCCTTCATTTGAACTCAAAGCCGGGACTAATTGGCCGTAAATGCGATACGTCTGCCGACTCACTCACGAAGGACTCCTGATAAAAATACGTTGTACTGATCTTTACATACTTGTTAATATAATTGTCAAGATTCATTTCAGAAGGACAAAAAGATAAACAGTTGCAGAATTGAAACCATTATACAGAATTACATATGGACATTTTCAAAATACTGCAGAGTACAGAAGAACTAATTTAGTGCAAGTTAAAGAAATACCACGACTTAATTTCAGTATCAGTAAGAAAAGTGAATAAAGATACGAATTATTTGAGTCTACTTTGGCTTTGACCAATTTATACATAAATAGATATCAGAGATACTTCTGATTTCAATAAATGCCTCTCGTGAGGTTCGTATGACCCCCCTCCCAAAAATGTACGTCATTTCGATGTATTTTATCAACAGTAAACAGTATTAAGACGAAACAATATTTAGAATTTTCTTCGATTGGAATTGCATAACAATAATAACAAACTGTAAAAAATCACAGAAGAAACATTCATAAACTAATAAAAAGAAAACAAGAGTTGCTTTTGTAGTTTAATATTTTTGAGTAATGAATGGGGAATTTAGGTCTGAATATAATACTATAATATACGAGAGTGAAACGTGATAATTCGCAAATTTGTGTTCGTCAAGATTTTAAGAACATTTTTCGTTTTTTGGTTTAAACCAGTTGGGTTTTTTGAAAAAAAAAAAAAAAAACAGCTGGTTTAAACCACCTTGGTTCAAACCAGCCAACCCTGTATAGCAGTGTCTTTTTCCTACCCTTCATTGTGTATATCGGCAGTTAGGTTGATACATATGTGGTGATAAGTATAGTGATCGTTTTATGGCTGCGAATTTAGTGTTCTCTGTGTTAATTTTCTTCTTTTTAAAAGTCTTTTGTAAGAAAAGTTCTTATCTTTAAAACTAATACAGGGTGTCTATCGGTCACGAATTTTACGAAAAAGTCACGAAATCAGAAAATGGTCATAAAAGTCACGAAATTTAGCTTTTGGGTCACTTTTTTTTTTTTTTTTTTTTTTTTTTTAACTGTTCAAATGTAAGTACAGATCGGAGAATTTTGTTCTATAAAACGTCAAAGTTCATCACCATAAATGTCTATAATCAGCTTTAGACGCTACCAAATCGCAAGCAAAGTACGTTTCTATCGCATGGATGAAAATTCGGCCTAATTCGCTCTTGAAAATTTTAGGAAATTTTATGATTCGGTAAAGAAAAGGTCACGTAAAAGTCACGAAATTTCACTTTGGGATTTTAGTAGACACCCTGTAATATGCTAATGCCGTTATGTTTTGTCCAATAGTTACTAGGCTCCATCCTTTTATAGGGGTGCATAGATTTGTAAAATTTACGGAAGAAATGTAGAATGTAATTCCACAAGACTAAGAAACCAACAATGATTATATGTGAGAATGTAAGCTCTGACATTCTTATTACTGTTCTAAAACTTAATGATGTAAATTGTAGTTATAGTCAACTTTCAAGCCACAATGAAGACCAGTACTTATTATAAGGATAACATAAGCTAATACGTCGATCACAGTATCTGTATACTATTTTTGTTAATGCGTGACTCACTTCACTAACTTGCTTGCTCCTTAGGGATGCGCAGGGCCACCAGCATACCCTTGCCCCCTGATTCGGTTAGATACTCTTCTTGCTTTTAAGAGGCCACCTAGAGGCTGATCGATGTTTGCTTTGCAGTTTTTATGGCATATGTCTGCACATTGTACGCTGCCCTTCTAAAGTGGATCTGCACTCACGAATCCACGATTGCAATTCGACCCCAAAGAAACAATTTATAAGGAAGTTTGAAATAATTTCATAAAGAATAAAATGCATAAGTAAGACAGAACATCTTGTCATATGTTTGAAAGGATCCATCATCGCAAGAGAAATATTGTATATTGATTGTAAATTACTTCTCTCTCTCTCTCTCGTGAGCGATAGATTTAGAATTTTGCGTTGTTTGCTCTACGGTTTAGATATCTTAAGCACTGAATAATGAAGATATTCAGCGCGTGACATGCCCTTCGTAATCCCCTCTAGTTACTTGAGAAGCTCGCTGTTCACGTGTGTCGTAAATGATCCCTTTTCCTGAACTCTATGGGGCCTCCCGTAAAACTATAGTGGGAGAATATCCCACAACATTGCACATCCGTTTAGTGGAAATCAGAATGTTTGAGTATTAGTATCCAACGAGGTCATACTTCCTATTGTACTCTCAAATTTGTCATTGTGTGTGATGGAGCATTTTCTCTCAAGAATACGCAATGCGTATATTTTCATGTCGCTTTCTTTGTGCGAGATTTGTTCCGTTCTGCTTAGTAAATGACCAGTGTACCACAGTATCTCTACTCTGTATGTAGTAATTTTAGTTTCTTGAAGTTACGCCAGTGATTGGCAGTCAATCTATCTTTTTCATAGCAGTTGTGAAGCTGTGTAATATTGGTTTATAAAGTGCATACCAGATGTTTATTTTTTTAAAAAAATAACTTCCAAGTATAAATATTTTGTTAAATATTTTCTCGTCCTAATAAGGTTTCTAAAACAATACTGAAATACTATTAGAGAGTATTTTCATGAAATGAGTTTTGAAGTAGGCTGGTGACAACGCATAAGATAATATTATTTGCAACAGAGATCTATTCTAAGTCTAATTGATACGAAATTAAATAAATATACAAGGGCTGGAAAGAAATAAGTACTGAATATAAATCTTTAGAGATCCATTTATTGTACGATCATGAGACTTTTACAGGCCTTCAACGTTATCGCCTACAGCATGTATCCGTTGCTAGATGTGGAGAAGTCGCAGGATACCAGCAGCGGTGCTGTCTTTGTGGATATCTGCAAGAGAGCTCCCTATAGCTCGAAGTATGGCATCCCTGGTGCATCAACGCGCATCCCTCGCAGTGGTTCTTTCATCTTAGTAAACAGATGAAAGCCACATGGGCTCATGTCGGGTGAATAGGGTAGGTGCTCTAGAATCTCTCAACCCGATCATGCAAACAGGTTCCTCATAGTATCTGCGTTGTGACAACGGGCATTGGTATACAGAACAATGGGTGGATCCCTTATGAAGATGGGTCGTTTCTTGCGCAGTGCATTTATGTTGTTCGAGAAACCTGCGGTAATACATTGCATCAGGGTGTCTATCGGTCACGAAAGTCATAAAAAAAGTCACGAAATCAGAAAACGGTCTTGAAAGGCAAGAAAAAGTCATGAAATTTAGCCTTTGGGTCACGAATTTTTTTATCTGTACAAATATAAGTATAGGCTGGAAACTTTTGTTCTGTAGAACGTCAAAGTTCACCACCAGAAATGTCTGTGGTCGACTTTAGACCCTACCAAATCTCAAGCAAAGCACGCTTCTATCGCATGTATGAAAATTCGCTATTGAGCATGTTACTAAATTTTATTGTTTGGGAAAGAAAAGGACGCGAAATTTCATTTTGCTATTTTAGTAGACACCCTGTGCATGTATAGTGATTGGAGGAACTGCATGCTTCACCCATCCTATACATGTGTTGCCAATAGCAGCTCGAAAAAGAAAAAAAAAAAAAAAAAAAAAACGTGCGCGGGGAGAAAACAATATTGCCACTTATTTCTTTCCAGCCCTCGTAAATAGAAAAAGACTATGAAATAGATAGCCTATAGAATGATGTGTTAAGGTTTAGATATCAAACCAAAGGCACATATTTTTCCCGAAGCCGATGACAAATAATTGTGATGATAATTATTTTAGCACATATCACGTATACTTATATCTAGTAATTTTGTATTTACATTTTTTCATAACAATCTGTAATAGAAGTTTATCTGCTTTTTCCAGAATTTAAAAGGTCTGTATGCTCTAGTAGTCCGGACTCTTCAACATGGTCAAGAATTGAGCACAATCATTGACAGGAGTCAGATACTAGAAGAAAATAAGTATTTAGATCCGTGGTTAGCCAGAGTTTTAATCACTGAATTATTATGGGGAACAGAGCGCATTCCGGGAAGTAGCAAGCCTGGGCAAATAGTTCAAAACTACGAACATCGGCTTCGGGAATGCTTGAATGATAATAAAAATGATAATGCTGATGAAGAAGAATCAAAAGGTAATTATAATTTCTTTTAGAATCTTAAAATATACTTCTTTACCTTTCAGGTAACAGGCACAAGGTAAAACAAATTCTTGGAAATGGAATCGCTTCCAAGAGCAGACTACTCCAAGCACGATGACGGTTCAAGCACTGTGAGAGTGCTTCTGACGCTGTTTCTTTATAGTATGGCCATGTTCACACTTCCATTTCTCGCATATTCTGGAACAAAATACATTTTGGAAAGGGAATTTCACGTAGAAAGCTTTACCAGTTCTGTGTGGGGAGTGGTCGCTGCTGTTGTTATGATACACGTGATAATATTTATGTACGCTTACAAAGCATATCATGAGGATGATGATGTGCCACCACGAACTCATAAGAGTGATTTAAACATGAAAGTGGATTAGGGTGAACTTAAAGTTAGTGTTTATGTCTGGTCTTTACAAGTACAAGAATAAGAAAAACATTCCAAGGATTATTATACCTCATTAAGTGTTCAAGTATTACAAATTTTATTTAATAATATGTTACGGTGTGGAATTTTTGTAATATAGTATTATGTAGTGTGTCATACTTGAATTAATTTTTCAGATATGTTGATCGACAAAGCATAATTATATTTTGACCATTAAAATAGCTTTGCTTTAAAGCTTGTGCATATTTATTTTATTTATTTATTTATTATTGATCGAGCGATAAGGAAGTATAGAGAAATTCATATCCAGTCAGCTGTAGGAACTTGTTGAATAATACTTCTTACTTAAAAGGAACCTCAGCATCCACTTCTCTTACAAAAGGTCTATTTTCTTATCCTTAGACAGAGCTTACCTTGAATAAACATAAGCTCTTGTGAATAAACTCTTGTTACTTATCTTGCTTTTTTTTTGTTTTATATATATATATAATATATATATATATGTGTGTGTGTGTGTGTGTGTGTGTCTGTCTGTCTGTCTGTCTCTCTCTCTCTCTGTCTGTCTGTCTCTCTCTCTCCTGTTATGGATTCATTCATAAAAACATTGATCATTGAATTCCTGCCGACTATACGTCAGCATTATCAAGATATAAGTAAAAGGGGGTTTAATGAGGAATGGATAAATAGAAATTAATTACATTGCTTGTAACTGAATACACTAGCATATTATCAGCTGTGAATAAAAATATCTTGGTTTCCAGTGCAGTTTTTTACAGTGTACAGATTTAAATCACTTTTGCTTTTGTTTGTTGATATGATGATGATAATGTCAATGATTCTTTTCCAACTTTTATCTAGTGTCCGAATTGGAGTTTAACCTTGATTATTTCGTTCGAATACAAAGTTTTCTGTCTTTCTCGTATGTACGATTTTACTTTTTGTCATGATCATATTTGTGGCTCGGCACCTGGGGGGAAAATGCTATTACATTATAGAATCGTATATTTTATATATTAAAAATGGAAATACAGTACAATATATTGCAGCGCTTCTCAAACTTTTTTTTTTTTTTTTTTTTGTTTTTAGTGGAAACCTCTTCTATTATTAGTCAGAAGGTTCTGTAGACTACCCTATTCTTGTCCCCCTCAAAAGCAAACTTATATGTATAATGTTTTAAGCCTACTCTCTACATAATAACTGGCTCACAAGCGAAAACAATTTAACGGCTTTGAGGCTACTGCGCAAAATGGCACCGTTTGTGGCACTTTTGGTGCATTGTTAACATAAGTGTCTAAGTTACGTTCCACGATGTTGAGAACGTACTGTCATTCTAATAACTTGTTTCATTGTTACAATTTTTTCTTTTATTATAGTCCTAAGTGGGACACGCTGTATGGGGTGAACCATTTATCTTCAAATGTCCTAACTTTTAAACTATTAGATAAAAATTTATGAAATTTTGTATCATGCAAATATTGGTAAGCGGCATTGTTTGACAGACTACGCAGTACTATCCGATTAATAATGTTGCCAACTCAACATAAAATTAAGTATTTTTTATGAAATAACACCACAGCAGATTATTACATGTTTCAAATGATACCTACAATATCACATTTGTTGTTCATTGTTATGAAGTAAGGACGTTATATTATTATTATCTGCATCAACCACTACTTAAATGAGGTTTTTGTGTTGGAGAGAAGCGAAACAAAGTCTGCTTTATTAATTTAAAGCAGAATTTTGGGAAAACACCAAAATTTCCCAAGCAAAACAGCGAAGCAAAAGAACCGATTTTTTCCAAAACAGCTTGTTTTTTCCCGAGTTGTTGCATATCTACAATTATTACAATACCGTATATTACAGGTTTTATGATATTACAATTAAGAGTACAATATTTTATGTACTATTACAACAATTTTTCAATATGAGAATATTCCAATGTGCCACAATTTATATTTAATACTTAGTGGCATATCCCTTTGGTTTAATTGTGCATCGATCCTCTGAGGCATTAAATCTATCTGACTTGACAGTTCTTCTGATATGGAAGACCGTAAACCATCTGTTGACGATTGCTACAAGCAACTCTCTCATGTTGCTGGGATTTCTGTGCAACACCAACCTCTTCAGCTTTGGTTACAAATTCTCTATTGAATTTAAGTCAGGGACCAGCCTAATGTAATAATGTGTTGATGTCATTAACAATGAACCATTTCTTGTTGTTTCGTGCAGTATGACGTGGTGCACCATTCTGCTGAAAGATGCACTGTTCTGAGTTTCTTTAAATCATATGACGGATTGAAGATAGCAGTTCTGCTGGAAAATTTGTTTTCTGTATGTGTCGGCAATCATGTTACCTTCAAGCACTGCAAGACGCCCTACACCTTTCCATGACATGCAGTCCCATATCATAACATTCTGAGGATGATTTATTATAGCTGTAGTGCATTCATATAAATGGACTTCCCCTAATCGTCGACATACAAACCTCACTCCATCACTGCCGAAAATAGAAATTCTTGTTTCGTCACTCCAAATGACTTGAGCCCAGTCGTCTTCTGTCCAATGTATGTGTGCTAAAGAGCCCATTTCAACGTTTCCATTTCTGCTTGTGGTTTAGATATGGCTTTTTTCGAGGGGTTCTTGCACGTGATTTTTGCATAACCTCTCTCGTCCGGTCAGAAATTTTAGTCCTGTTGCTCTTAATATGCCGGTGATATCCTTTGATGATAACGGTGGTCTTACGATGATGATCTACAAGAGATAGGCGGGAGATTCTGCGGACATCATAGTCATTTTTTGTTTTCTGCCGGTAGTTTTGGGGAAGTTTTTGTACTTTCAGTCTCCTCATACTTTTCTAACGTTTGCATATTCTCCTAACTCCAAAATTTGTGTCGTTATACTTTTTTTTTTTGGGGGGGGGGGGAGGGGGGCAATATCTTCGTAGGTGTATCCGTCTGTAATTGTCTCCATTCTCTTACAAGGTGACCAATCTAAACGTTTTGTCTTTTTTGGCGTCATTTACAACACTTATCACACCACAGCACTCATTACAAACCAGTCTTCTATGAATGCCAGTGCCAAACTGAAAGAATCAAATAAACTGCTTTCAAATTATCCCCTGCAGCACCATTATTGACGATTGTCGATAAACATAGCAAAACAGCCTCATATATACAGAGCGAGAGTATATATATATATATATATATATATATATATATATATATATAGAGAGAGAGAGAGAGAGAGAGAGAGAGAGAGAGAGAACGACTTGCGTGACAATGTAGACCTGTAAGGGAGAAAACATTTGGTATTTGTACCTGGCCAATCACATTCCTTTAGGAAGTTACGTATATATGATTTATATTAATGTACTTACTGATTGTTTTTAGGCATCTATATAACACACAGTAATTACAGTATACGTATTGTAGACGTTACGTAACAAAATGTAACCGAATATCATCCATAAATGAACAAAATGAACACTTGATAAGACATTTGAATGTAAAAAATTATATTTCACAAAAGTGTTCATGATTAATGCCATAGATAGATAGGTGTCCCTACATAAACTTCAGGTGTGAATTCCTGAGGCCCAAAGGAGTGAGAAGCTTCATACGGACATGTTTAAAAGGCTCTGAAAAAAAAAAAAAGATATTGAAGGATATATATATATATATATATATATATATATATATATATATATATATTTTTTTTTTTTAAGTAAATGGTAGCATCAGAATTTATATTGTTCGAACATTGCAATGTGTAACAAAAATATTTCTGTAGAACATGACACGAACAATGTTATTTAGTGTTTTCAGAAAACCGCATGTAAGTTGCCGATCATTTATTGAATTTTAGTGAAATTAATTGTGGATTTTAAAGTACACTTCAGGCTACAAATAAGACCTTTAGGCGCTTACGTATCATAAATGTAACATTTGGAACTGTTCTCAGCGTGTGGGGAGGTGAGTAAATATTTATTTGTTTTGCATTTGAATGTTATGTGGTATGAAAGGGCCATGACATTTGGGCGCGGCCGTTTGGCACGAGACATTTGGCCGCAAAATTCTTTATCCAAATAGGTTAACCTACTTACATATGTTATAATAAATTCCATAACTAGAGTCCGGATGTTTAGACACTAAAATATGAAAATGGGCACTGGAAATTTTTAAAAGCTTCCACAAATAATTTTGCAGAAGCTATAAATAATATCTTGTACACAATAAAGTTTCTGCATCATGCACAACTTGACTCTATCAGTTGAAAAGAAATGGGAAGAAACCGCAGCAAACTATTGACTATCCGGTTTCGATACTTCGCGGCTTAGTTTTAAACGAATATTTCCTTTTAATAAAATAGGATATATCTAATAAGGACATCTAATTTGTGCAAAACGACGTACGTTTTTCGTTAATGTTTAGTTATTTTAAAGATGTGACTACATATTCATACTGCACTGTGTACTTGATTTTTGAATCAGACATTATTCAATTTATCTTAAAATGTGTACAATTCTGTACATATTTTCCTTTTCTATAGTAAATTATTAAAATGCGTGGTACAAAATATAAGAAATGTTTATTAAGTACTGGCCTGTACCAAGAGGTCAGAAGAAACGAATAAGAGCTAGTTTTGGAATAAAAATTGTGATTCAGGAAGTACTATGTAAGTATTTATTGATTTTTTTTTTTTTTTTTTTTTTTGTTATTTGCCTATTAGGCCGGATAGTTGATACTCTATTGTATTAATAGAAAGTTATTTCAGATTTCATAAAAATAGGCACTTATAGACACCAGCTATACATTGAAATAGGAAGAAAATTTACTGTAGGCAGCCAATGACACCACAAAACAAATTTCTGTCCTTTATAATATATTTAACGTAAAGGAAAGATACGATTGGGCGGCATAAAAAGAACAGCATTATCTCCAATAAGGACATGGAATCTGTGTGACAATATGACAGAATTCTTAATGACCAATTAAGAACGAACAACCACGCCGAAGCAGCTCATCGTAGACTACTTTGCGCCCAAACGTCCTGCTCCGGTATGAAAGGGCTATCACATGAAACGTTAAGATGCCATACACAAACGAGCAATTAGGAGACATTCACTACATGTACAACTTGACCGATGGCCATTGTCACCAAGCACGAATGTTACATCAGCAACGCTTTCCACTCCGTCCAAATGTTCGTACGTTTCAAACATGTCTGGTCAGGTATATCAACCACATAAACACCAAGGTTGATCACACCATCACCCTGTGCACCAACAAAATAGGTTTCTACGCTCAGTTGAGAGAAATCCTGAAGTTCGTATTTGACAGTTCGAGCAGCAACGAGAAGTATCACGAATGTCAGCATACTGAATGATCCAAACATGCACCCATTTCACATACAATGTGTGCAAGGATTGGGACTAGATGATTATCCGGCTCGTGTAGACGTCTGTGATTGGTTCCTTTAGCAACGACCCCTCCAGATTTTGAATGGCGATTTCTCTTTACAGATGAAGCAACATTCACAAAGGAGGAATCTTCAACATTTACGATCAACACCATTAGGCTGTCAACAATGCCCGTGTCGAGCAGTCACCAAGTGTAGTTTTCTTTGAGCGTATGATGTGTGGCATCAAGGACATTTCTACCTTCGTTTCCTGTGATATATTAAGCAGCTAGTGTATGAAGAACTCATTTCTAATGTCATCTCTTAAACATCCGTATTCATATGAAGCTTCTCGCTCTGTTGGACCGCGGAATTAACACCTGAAGTTTGTATAGTTTTATAAATATAGGAGTGTTCCACTTAACATTCCTGGCACATGTTTATTGCGATCAGTCTGCCTCTCTCTCTCTCTCTCTCTCTCTCTCTCTCTCTCTCTCTCTCTCTCTCTCTCTCTCTCTCTCTCTCACACACACACTCACACACACACACACACACACACATATATATATATATAATGTGTGTGTGTGTGTGAGAGAGAGAGAGAGAGAGAGAGACAGGCAGGCTGATCGCAATAAACATGTACCAGGAGTGTTAAATGGGACATCAGTAAAATGTATCATTCACAATGTTATTGTGGGGGCAGTTATTTATATATTTCAACAATATACTTGACAAGAAGATAAATACTCGTTGCATTTCTTTATTAATTCAATACCACAAATTATATTATGATTGCAGAAGTTTCCATCGATATACAGGGTTTCTCTCTGTTTTAATAGTTTTCCTTTCTCATTCTATTTAATTTTCCTTCGTCCTTTTTGTGAAAAGAGAAACGACTTCCTTACTGTTCGTATGATATGGAAGTAGTCGAGTAGTAGCATTGTAGATCTATAATTAAATGTTTGTGAATTTGTTTAGATTTGTAATTAAATGTCTAGAACCTCTCACTCCGTTTCTTGATATTTTATCACACGTGATAAAAAACATGGTGCAAAATGAATCTATAAACCAGTTTTTCGAGTTCATGCATACGAATTGGTGGAAAATCAAGAAAATATTTTTGTGAAAACATGGACACTGGTTTTGCTACATACACTCCTTTTAAGAAATGTCAATCAATAACGGATTTGAACATTTTGGATTTTCGCCGGAATTGCTGAAAATACCTACAGAAATTTGTTCTTAAATTTCAGCAGAAGTAATTTTTAAATTATTAATTGACTAGAGCTTTTTCATGTTTGGATCTTAATGTTTTTGCAGGGTCTAATTTTGGAGTGAATCGCTTGAAGTCTTTAGTTAGCTAAACTAGTTAAATATAATTGGATAGGTAGCAGTAGGACAGATAAATTTCAGGCAATTCAAAGAGTTTTTTTTTTCTTTATCAAATCGAAATTGTAAGAATTATGAATCAATATTCTAGAACTGACCAGTGTGTAAATGACTTTGTTAAAGAATTTGGTTCTTCAGAGTAAAATTATTTCAAAGATGTTGTTAAACCGGTCTTTACTTCTTTTCACGAAAATACAAATCTAGGAGGAGGATTATCAATCAAAGCACAATGTGTATCAGACAATTAAAAAGAACAAATTTCAGTAGCACTCAGACTTGTGTAAGATTCAGAAGTTCTTCAGATGACCTTGCGAATAAAATTCAGAATTTATTATGCACGAAATGCTCGCACTCGTTTAGCAGAAGCAACAAATCAGTGACGAGGGGAAGAGGAAAAGAAACAAAATGAACCTGAGGATATGGAAATAAAGATTATTCTGAACTAGTTTGAAGCTAAGAAGTCTGAAGATAATGGAATATATGCGCAATATTGGTGAGGAAAAACATTTGCAGAAGTGAAATGAATCACATAACATTTTTTGTTAATTTTTTTTTCTAAAGATATCTTGTTAATACACCACAACCAGTTCTACGGACATACATATACTCTTTTTTTGGTGAATGTCTTACTAAGACCCTTTCCTTTCATATGTGATGAAACTTTCATCATGTGACTAAAGTTAAGTCAAGTTGCGGGGAAAATATTTAATTTATTGCTTTGTGCAGGAATTTTTATTAGGCAAATGTTCTGTAATTTCATAATAAAATAAATTGTATTTGTTTTATATATACAGTAAAACCTGTCTTTAGCGGAATCGAACGGAACTCGCAAAAATTTCCGTTAAAGATAGGTTTCCGGTTAACAAAGTTAGACTTATGCAAAAAAAAAAAAAAGTGTATATGATAGACATACCAAGATAAAATAACATTCTGTACATACCTGTAATATCCTGTGCCTAAGTCAATTTACTGTATTTATTTCTACTGCGAGTTAATACACGCAAAATTTACAGTGAACAAGAAAAAAATGTACGCAAGTTAACTTAATCTTTTTCCCATAGTCAAGGAGAATGTTCTGTTTACATTACTGCATGGCCCCTCGACTTTCCACAATCAGTTTAACCTGAGAAACCACAGTAAATACATCAGTGTCATTTTGACGTAAACAAATTGTCGCAGTTTCTTTAAACTTTTACCAGCTTCTTTATCCTACATTATTCTTCCGGCTGAATGCCATATTTCTCCTATTCCTCTATCTCCTTTTCTCCTTTCCGCATAATTGAATCAGTGAGTAGGAAAAGGAGAATATTCCCCAACACGTTACTTTTGAAAAACGAAAAGTAAAACTGCTTACCGGATATACCATTGTTTACGTAAAAATATCTGTATGCGAGACTTGTAATGTATGTTAAGACCTTCCATCTCTCAAAATTGCAAAAAACGTAATCAAATTGGATATTTAGTTATAGAGAAATTGTTGTCGTGGAATGTTATCCTTTATTTTTGGAATGTTCTCCTTTTTCTACTCACCGATTCAATTCTTCATTAAGGCATCTATATCCGTTGTATCTGTTTTGGTTTGCACATGAATTATCTGTTTCGCTGACAACGTAGTGTATTATGTACAGAGTGGCCCAGAAGTAGGTATACAGATCAGCATCGATCAAGTATGACATTTTAATTTATTAAGGCAATGAATTTATTTGCTTTGGCGAACTTAAGGTATAAGTGAAAATAAATTAAGATCAGATAAGGAAGAAACTAAGTCAATACCTATATGGATAACAGTAAGTAAATGATACAAAATGCCATGACCGATCAGTACGGGATCCGCGTACCATAGTTTCCGTTTAAGACAAGTTTCCGTTTAATAAAGAATCTGTTATAGGCAGATTTTACTGTACAGGAAAAGTATGTTACTTGTATATCAACGTTGTCATGTTCCTTGGTCTTGTTTTTCCATCAAGTCTGTATTTCGTACTCTGATTGTTTATTTACTATTTTGTTTAGTAATGTGACTTGATACATGTTTATTTCATGTTACAAATTTCTTAGTATCATCCTCCTTTAAACCTATTTCTTGATCAAACCATTAGTGTTTAATTATAATAAGATTATTAAAAAACTTATAAATATCTCTGAGAATTAGCAACAACGTAACTTGTTTCTTTTAGTTGTGAAACCACGATATGTGCGTGTAAACACATTACGAACTTCAGTGAAAGCTGTTATTAAGTTATTCCGGAAAGAAGGTTGGTCATTTAAGAAATATGATGATGGCAGCGTATCATATACTGAGTTTCTTGAGTTAGTGAAAAGCCTGGGAGAAAATGAATTCCTTCAAGATTTTCATATCAAGGAAATACTTATATTTCCTCATGGAACACAGTTTCATGACCATAAATTATATGCAGATTCGTCTATATTGCTCCAAGATAAGGTAAGTAAAATTGTTATAATTTATAAGTCAGAGATTAGGAAGTATATATTACAGTTCAAAAGGTCAGAGACGTCACACTCTGTCTATATTAGGGATTCATGGTACTATAGAGAGTTAAGAAACTAACCATAAGTCATGGCAGAGCATACTTTGATATAACTTAATGCATCTGTAGCCTATTATATTATATTGTTGTATTGCATGAACTCTAAATCCCAAATAAGCGTAGTCCCTTCATTATTGAGAACGACTACTCTGTTACCTTGACAATTAAGAACTTCAATAATTTTCCCTGATTTTCTTGTACAAAAATCAAATTCCCTGGCTTTCCCGATCTGTGGGCACTCTTTACATAGACGTCATATCTTGTAATATTGGAACAACAACTTTTGGACCCCTCCCAACAAAAGTTTCTGAGTGCGCGCTTGCTTCACTGTGAGAAACTGCGTTTTCCATGCTGCAACGAATACGGATAACCGAGCACAATACAATACATCTGCTCGAGGGAGGGATAAACCTAAAAGGTTACAAGTTAACAAAGTTAGCACCAAATTTTAGGGGAAAAAATCCCTCTCAGAATCAGAGGCACTCCATTGAACTACTTGGAAAGTTAGTAAATAGAGCTTAGATGTTTTTAAAAAATTATATTCGTAAAATATTTATATTGTGACAAATCACGAATTTTCAACACTAAAGTTTTCTTTCAAATGGAACGAAATAAATACAGGGTGGTCATGCATCAATGACGGGAAATTTGAGAGGTGAATCTACAGGTAAAAAACAAGCAAAAAATGTCATATGAATATTGGGTGAATGCGGCTTCATTTGGACGCTAGAGGCATCTGAAATGTCACCTTCCGAAGCGACAATTTGCAATATCGCAAGAACGGAGAGAAATAGGTGATGGCGAAACAGTGGCGGCACTAGAGGTGGCACAAAGAAAGTGAATGAAACGCGGGGAAAAGTCAATAATTTACACTGAAAAATTCTGGGAGGGGATGTTACATGGACCATGCAGCAACAAATGTTAATGAACAAAACCAACAATGGCTACGTTGTATGGACACTATGGGAGTCGGAATGTAGGGAATATGTTATCTTTGTCATGGAGAGAAATAGGAATGTCGGGTAAGAAGATATCAAAGGAAACCACATCCGAAGAATCCAATTATGCATGAGTAATTGCGAAGAAGTGGCGGTGCAAGGGGTCACAAAGAAAGTGAATGGAACACAGAGAAAAGTTCTAGCAGAGATGTTGTTCTCGGATGAGGTATTCATAAGGGATGGCATCACAAATGTCCACAATGACCATCGATGGGCACCCAACAACCCGAATGCAATTGTAGAGACGAAGCATCATCAGCGTATCCAATTGCATGTGTGGGCTGGTATTATTGATGACAACGTTGTAGAATAACACTTCTTACCACAGTGATTGAACAGTTTACGCAATATCGCATCTCCAGTTTCTGACCCAGGGCCTACCTATTCTGCTTGAAGACGTGCCACTGAGGACACGACAGTGTATGTTTATGCATGATGGCGTCCCTTCCTATTCATTTTACACTATTCGTGCATATCTGAACGAAACATTTTCACGCAGGTGGATAGATCGTGGTAGCAGACGAGCATGGCTCCCACGTTCACCCGACCTGAATACCCTAGATTTTTTTCCTTTGGGGTTACGTGAAGAATCTCATGTATACACGGCCCGTGCATGACATTGAGATTTTCCCCAGCGTGTATGAGCTGCACTTGCTACACTACGGCAAACGCCAGCGTTATTGCCACCAGTCAGAGAATCCTTACGCCATCGTATAACTGTCTGTCTCGAAGAACAATTAGGACATATTGAACACATTCTGTAGGACGGCATTATGTTGACCACGGTAAGTGCAATACTTCTTGGTTTTACAGTACACTGGTTTTTATTTTCCATACGTGTTTTGTACGATTTGCACGTTTCATCACTAAGAGTGTTTAACAGTTTCTTTGTAACTCCCATGTGCCGCCACTGTTCCGCAGTACATATAATAATTGGACTCTTCGGATGGGGTTTCCTTTGATATCTTTTGACCCGACATCCCTATTTCTCTCCGGTACAAAGATACTGTATTCCTACATTCTGACACCCATAGTGTCCATACTACGTAGCCATTGTTGCTTTTGTTCATTAACATTTACTGTTGCATGTTCCATGTAACATGCCCTGCTACAGTTTTCCAGTGTAAATTGTTCAATTTTCTCCGCGTTTCATTCATTTGCGTACGCCTCTGGCTCCGCCACTGTTTCGCCATCATTTAGGCATAATTGGATTCTTCGGATGGGATTTCCTTTGATATCTTTTGACCCGACATTCGTATTTCTGTCAATTCTTGCGATATTGCAAATTGCCGCTTCAGAAGGTGACATTTCAGATGCCTCTAGCGTCCAAATGAAGCCGCATTCACCCAATGTTCATATAGTATTTTTTGCTTGTTTTTACCTGTAGATTCATCTCCCAAATTTTCCGTCATTAATGCATGACCACCCTGTATTTCAGTAATAACGTATGCAATTGTAACGTGTATAATTTAATATGAACAGTTAACTGACAAGCTAATTCTTTTTATAAGGTTCAGCTTTTAACAATTTCTGTGCAAATGCCTGTTTTTAGAGTATATAACAAATGAAATTCATTTGCAAAAAAGCCCCTGCTCAATGAATTTACTTAGTTTTTTATTAGTTATTCTTTCTGAATTAAGTCAAACTCATATGAAATATTTACTAAGACTGCCAATACAAACAAACCATGTTTAAAATAGGCCATAAACAACAAAGGCATTCATGTAACATGTATTGTCTGTCTAAACCGATTACAATTCTTATTTCTCATTGTAAAGGAGATAGTTAAATAAAGCAGTAGAAGATTTCAGATCTTTCCTTCTTCAAAACTTCGGTTAATACTATTACTCATGTAACTTTCGAACTTTCAATCAAAAGGACCCCGCACTTTTCTTATGGAAAGTGGCTTTCGGCTAATGTTGTTGAAACTTCGCTGGTTGATAGTTCTTAACATGTGGATCAAAAGTCTCAATGGGCACAAAGACCGAAATCCACTCCTTCCCCCCAAAAAACCGCCTCCAAGTAGCTGGGGGGAAGAACTGATTTCAGCATGTAAAACAATTTGTTGTTTTAATCAACTCAACAAGGACCCCAAACAACCACATGTTAGACTATCAAACTACCCCACTTGACACCGCCCTTTGCCCCCCACATATCCCCTCCCCGCGAATTACCTTACGGATGTTCCATATTACTGTAGTTTATAGTTGCGCGTATGTGTTGAAATACCTACAGTTTTGGTCTCACCGACGATATAATGGGTTTCACGTATCGCTGATTACGAATCTGAGGTGACAGCTCTAGAATTCAAGATGGAGGATCAATATGGCGGATCAAAAACACGAAACTCCTGAATGTAGCCACAAATAGCTGTTTACTAGGGTATTTTGGGTCGTTGGTTACGAATCTGAGGTCAAAATTCTTGAATTCAAGATTGCAGATCCAATATGGTGGATAAAAACGTCGAAGCCACAAACCGTAGTAGACTAGAGTGTTTTTAGATCGCTGTTTAAGTACGCAACATTCCTTGATACTTCAGCCACCATGTAGAATTATTCTGCACCCTTGCCCTTTACCAAAACCCACCACAGATATCTTAATGCTGAACGGTGTTAAAATAATTCATCAATTATCTGTTCATTATTTTCATCATTTCGGTTTGCAGCATGTAATGTGGTATTTAGCAATGAGTCATCGGGATATCTAATATTCTGTAAATGTCGTGCATGGCCTAAATACCACAAGACACTTGCAACGTGCGCATATGTACCTAATGTACGAGCACCGCTTTGACATATACAGTAGTAACCTTGAATAACATTTTGATCATAATCCTGGTCATTGTGTTAGTAGACAGAGGATACCGCGATGCAATTCCTTTACTGGAATATTTAGGAATTGATCATAGAATGCCCGCACTCCTACTACCACGTGAAAGACAACTATCAACAGAAGATGCGAATACTTCTCGACTAGTTACTAAAAGTCGATGGATAGTCGAGGCAAGAACGGGGATCTGAGATCTGTTTTTAAGTTTCTAGCACAAACGTTGAATCTGCAACATGCAAAGAAACTGAATAGTTTCTATCGCATAGCTGGAGCTATTTTGAACAGATACCATCCCGTTATTTTCATGCAAGATGCAACCATTGAATTAGCTAGAGAAATAAGAAATACGTCAATCATGCCGAACGTTGTTAAAGCAAGAGTGGAGGTAGATAATCTTATTAGAAGGAACGGTCAATGGGTACCGCTGAATGATCAAGGCCTAATTGATTTCTCTGTACTTAACTTAAACTACTTACGAGATTTCACTGTAGGCACATATCAAGTAGATCTCTCATCCTCTTACGTCCAAGATAAACTAATACGAGATAAGGATGAGCAATTCCAGCTTGACGAAAACGTAACTGAACCGGGATTCTGCGCATACGTCTCTACTCAAGGTTCCGCAATGCAACTAAGCATCAAGTTTTCATAGCATATGTAGCCAATGATGAAGATGACCAGGATTATGATCAAAATGTTATACAAGGTTACTACTGTACATGTCAAAGCGGTGCTCGTACATTAAGTACATATGCGCACGTTGCAAGTGTCTTGTGGTATTTAGGCCATGCACGACATTTACAGAATATTAGATATCCCGATGACTCATTGCTAAGTACCACATTACATGCTGCAAACCGAAATGATGAAAATAATGAACAGATAATTGATGAATTATTTTAACACCGTTCAGCATTAAGATATCTGTGGTGGGTTTTGGTAAAGGGCAAGGGTGCAGAATAATTCTACATGGTGGCTGAAGTATCAAGGAATGTTGCGTACTTAAACAGCGATCTAAAAACACTCTAGTCTACTACGATTTGTGGCTTCGACGTTTTTATCCACCATATTGGATCTGCAATCTTGAATTCAAGAATTTTGACCTCAGATTCGTAACCAACGACCCAAAATACCCTAGTAAACAGCTATTTGTGGCTACATTCAGGAGTTTCGTGTTTTTGATCCGCCATATTGATCCTCCATCTTGAATTCTAGAGCTGTCACCTCAGATTCGTAATCAGCGATACGTGAAACCCATTATATCGTCGGTGAGACCAAAACTGTAGGTATTTCAACACATACGCGCAACTATAAACTACAGCAATATGGAACATCCGTAAGGTAATTCGCGGGGGGATATGTGGGGGGCAAAGGGCGGTGTCAAGTGGGGTAGCTTGATAGTCTAACATGTGGTTGTTTGGGGTCCTTGTTGAGTTGATTAAAACAACAAATTGTTTTACATGCTAAAATCAGTTCAATCCCCCCCAGCTACTTGGAGGCGGTTTTTTGGGGGGAAGGAGTGGATTTCGGTCTTTGTGCCCATTGAGACTTTTGATCCACATGTTAAGAACTATCAACCAGCGAAGTTTCAACAACATTAGCCGAAAGCCACTTTCCATAAGAAAAGTGCGGGGTCCTTTTCCGTACGAATAGCAGACAAAGGTAATGTAGCTAAATACCATACTTCAAACCATTTGCGGAAGTTACTTACACAAAAATTATATTTCAAAAACACATAAATATTATTCGTATCCAAACCTGCTTTTCAGCATTCATTTAATATATATATATGTCTTCAAAATCATAATACCCATTACACACACTTAATACGTTTAAGTCCAAAATACTATAGATTGATTAAACACTTTTCCACGCGTATTGAAGTTCCATTCTTTCAACTTCCCAGTCGTAACTTTGCAATTAGGAAAGCTACACCATTCACCACAAAAATTACGTAAGGTATGAAACTCAGATTACGTAACAGCTAAAGCATCTATCGGCTTACTCTCTCAAAACTATAACCAAAACGCAGAATGAGGTGCTGTCACTTGCGACTTTCCCCAAAACTATTCCAAAAGGAAAAGGACTTCTCACTCACAATTGCATGTACACATTTTTTTTATTAGTTTTTATTAGTTCATTTTTAATTAGGGGCTTGTTACGTACTTTCTGTAATTATTTGCACACCGGTTCTGAATTTGGACACCTGCCCTTGCGAATGTTGTTTATTCTTTTCATTCTTTCCTTTTAACATGTTCTGTTCTATTTTGTCTAGCACAGCATTCCATTAACTCATGACTTACAAGCCTGCTCGTCCAATTTACCTACATATCCTCCTCTTAATCCATTGAGGTTCATACCACTTTTCTATCTAATTTTTCTTTTCCCCCTCCAGTCCTTCTGTTCTTTCCCAATATATTTTATGTTAGTTCATAAGTTGTACTAAGAAAAATGATAGCTACAGAATCAGGGAAAATCATAATTTGTCATGGAAAAGAATCAAGGAATTTAATTATATAAGGTTGGTGTACTGAAACACTGGTCTGAAGGCAAAATTTATTCTAAATTGCATCATAGTGAATTCATAATCATGAGAACAATAACATATTCTTACAACCGAGCGAAGTAGCTCAAGTGATAGAGCGTTGGCTTCGCATTCGGGAGGTCGCGGGTTCGATTCCCGTTGGCGACCATCCTGACTGGGTTTTCCAGGGTTTCTCTCAGTCCTACTAGGCAAATGCCGGGATGGTACCTACTAAACAGGCCCTGGCCGACACCTTCCCAAATCCTTTCCATTGTTGTTGTTGTTGCTGCTGTTGTTAGATATTCAGTATAAAATGGCCTCTGAACTGTATCTGGTGATTGTTAAATAAATAAAATATATAATTAGAAAATGGTGCATACTGATGCCGTATGGGATCAATGCAGAACGTTTACTACCACACTATTTCCATCTAGTGGTAGAGATCTCGCTGAGAGCACATTAAGCACATGGAGAAGAACAAAGCGTATATGCTTTTGATACTTGTAGAATAGATCACAAATCCATCTTTTCCTTACCTTACATCAAAATTAATTTGTTTATAATCTTTCATAATACATGATTTCTGCTGAGATTGGCACCAAACTTTTCTTCACTATTGTAACACTATGATGGCAAATGGCATCCATCTGGTAACTGGATACCGCCCAAACTATATTATTTACATTTACCTGTGTAATGCATTAAAGAAAGAAAAAAATCAGCACAACCAAATTAATTCGTACATTAAAGAGTTAATTTGTTACATGAAATTGGAACAAATCACTCATTCTCAATATGTTAATTCTATTATTGAGTAAATATGTAAATATAGTTCTTTTCTTGATAGACAAGTTGTCTTGCCTCTTGGCTTCTGTCACCTGAGCCAGGAAGTGTGGTTTTAGACATGTGTGCAGGGCCAGGAATGAAGACGGCACATTTGGCTGCTTTGATGGGAAATAAAGGGTAAGTTTTTCAAAACATTATTTATTAAAAAAAAAAAAAAAAAAAAAAAAAAAGCAGAGTAAATTTAGTTGTGATAATTTATTAGTAGTAATTTCCTCTTGGGATCATGATAGTTGATATTGAAAAAGGGCTTATAGAAAATGTGTTCGATTCAGGATCGATTTTCACAATCAAACATCCTTGTAATCATGTTCATTTAGTCCCAGTAAGCAAATACTGGAATGTTAGCGTAAATCAAAGAGAATATGATGCTTACTTCGCACACAAAGTAATACTGTATGAAGTAAGAATTAAATGGACTTGTACTATTGTAAATTTTATTATCTATAAGGTATAGTATTTGCGCTGAAAATAATTTCAGGTAAAATTCACATCATCTTTCATTTTTTTCATAAAAACTTTTAAAGTAAAACTATAAATTTTAAAACAGGCTGTCCTAAACCTTAAAAATGTTATAGGTATCTGGTAAGACTTCCGGTCGTATTGTTTACAATTGAGATAAGGTAAAATCAGGATATGACATTATAACAGGTAAGTGTAATCGTGACGTATATCTCAGTCGTAATTCTGGTCTAAGGACATTTACCTGTCTAGTACCAGAAGGTGGGTGGGAAGTAAATTTGTAATTTAAAAATTTTGTGTATTACTTAAAGTGTGTAAAATTAGAAGCGCATATTTTTTTTTCACATGTTGTTTATTGCATATTACTTTTCCTAATATATAATTTCAATATTTTTAGCAATTCTCTAAACAGACAGGAACATTTTCTACGGATTTCCGAAGGACATTTAAATAGATTTGAAGAATAATTTAAACAAATTTATTAAAGTCAAATCATTCTATTAATATTCCTGTCCATTGAAAAGAAAACAAAAAATAATTTCCCATATAAATGAAAAGGCTAAAAAGCAAAGATGGAGGTATTCATAACCGCTTATTGTACTTTTTTGAAAATTACAAAATCCATTTACTTATATCTTGATCAGTTTTTACCTGATGGGCCTGCAATTTTCACGTGCAAAAACAATATCTGGGTTCGTAATTTTTGTTGTTGGAAATTGTTCATTATTTTCGGAAACGAGGAAAGTATAAAAGACATTGCAAAACCATACTCAGATATTCTGTCATTCTTCTTACAGATTTCTGTAATTCCTAAATTTTTATAGCTCCAAGCTTTCGACTCTTTCCTGGAGTCTTGGTCACGGAGATTAAAAACAAGAAGAAAAAGAATAGAAACATTAAGGAATAAAAAGGAACGGACTTAACCAAGGGAAGAGTTGTGTTGTACAAAAAACGCGATGCCCAGTGCGTCAGATGATTAAAATACAAAGGCTTTGAACAACAATTTTATATCATAAACTTTATGAAAGAGATCTAGTTAACTGATTTATTTAAAATACTCGTACTTAAAATGTTTGTCTCTGTTAAACGTGAAATCACACACAACCGTAAATAAAAGATTTGAAAGGCATAGTTATACGTTGGAGCTCGGGCGCTTTTAATTGCTATTGTAGCATTTTAATAGATAGACAGTATCGAAATATGTAACAGAGGCCAAAGAATTAGTTTTCAGAAATATTAACCGAATTATAATGAATACAAATTTTTGTTAAATTTGTGGATGCTTAGTCGCAAACGTAAACTGTGATTGTAACTGTTAATAGTTGGCAATACTTTCTAACATCTCCTATATGGTGCTAACAAAGACGAAATGAGCGTGATAGACAGTCTAGTACTACGAGATTTTTCCTACAAAGAACTACTTAGTCATTTCTTCAGTTTTGTATGTAGCTAAGTTTTTTTTTTTTAATATTTTTTAGCTTGAGTAATTATTTTAGATATGTATTTTTCTGTGTCCCGTATTGTGCTAGAACTTTCGTTAGAGTAAAATGTAGTAAAATATTGTGGGTCGTAAGTAATCCATCCCCTCTTCTGCAAAACTCGAGATTTTGGGTAACTCGATACCCCTTTTAGTCCGCATTAGGTCGAGTTTTCAGGACCTTACCGTATTTGCTAATTGATCCGGAAAGAAGGTGCACTTTTTAAATTCAAATAAGTGTCAAATGTTAAGGTGTGGCTTAAATTCGCTATCTTACAAGAAATTGGCTTTTACTAGCACGTTCCTTTATATTGTATGCTCTTCAGAATTGTGCTGATTTCTCTTTTTCCATCCTAACTCTCGCTCTTACCGTATACTTCTTGTCTTTCCACACACACACATCACACTGAGGTCATGTGGACTCCAGTAAATTAATGCATAGTATTTCAAAAACTTTTTTTTTCTTCTCATAAACAATTATAAAGTCTTAAAATCAGAAAAATCACTTTCTCCAATTTTAGTGAGCAAAATGCAATATTTTATTGATAAATAGGTAATACGTATTCAAAAGCTGCAATTTGATATAAAGCTCCAATTTACTACATCTAATAATATATCATTATCACAACATAGGTTTTTAACTGGCAAATCTACTGATTCTGCATTTTCGATTTTCTTAGTACTGTTATGCACGCGATAAGTAGTAAAAAGTGGGCAATTGGACTCTTTGTTGATCTTACTAAGGCATTTGACACTGTAAACTATGATCTCTTACTTAAAAAAAAATATACTAAAGGTTCTAAAAGCTGAAGAAACACACAGTCTGCTGTAGGAAGTAGTAGTTTAAGTGTTATTTAGGAGCATCAGACACAACACAAAGAAAACAAATATTGACGAAGCGTCTCATGTTCAGGTTTTTTCCTTTTGTCCTTTTTCTCTTTGAATTTTAAAGGTGCGGCATATTTTGGGACCAGTACACTAGTCGCATAGAGTGGCACTTCATTTGTCAAATCTAAAACAGTAGAAATCACACGATATCTGAAAACACACGCTGGATTAAGGATCTCACATTACTAAAATTATTGTAAATTATAAAATAATAACATTATACAATTAGAATCTTTTGATCGTTCATACTATAGTAGTTGCGGAAGATTTGCTTTACAGGATATTTCATACATACACATATGCTGAGATAGACCCATTTTCGAAGTTGTAATACGATATTCCCCACGTGAGAAGCTTTACGATCTCACAGTATCTTTCTCCAAAAAGAAGATTCACACTAACATAACAACATTTATGGGAAGGGCAAATTGCTTTCTAAAATTTTCTAAACTTTTTAAAAAGGGGAATTGGACGGACAGACTCCGTCATTACGTATCGTTCTCAGCGTCTAAAATATATACCAAGCTGCAATATCATAACTGAGCTTTTCAAGTTTTCTCCTGTAAAACTGAATTTATTTATTACCGCTTGATACCAGTTATGATATTACAGCTTGGTATTTATTTATTTATTTCAACAAGATTAGTAATATGATGTAATTCCATTTCAATACAAGGAATATGTGTCAATAACTATGCTGGATGTATAAAAAACGTATGTTATCTTGTGTTATTTAAAGTTCTTTTGTAATACATAATCTGTTCGTAATTTACATACTTAATTGTACCGTGGACGGGGCATCAGTTAATAGCTCAGATTACAACTACTAAACGCTAAACTAAGGGATGTAAGACGTGGGGATGAAAACTTATGCCCTGCATGAAACTTAACTGTTAAAGGTTATGTTTGAATGTAAATAAAATTCAAATGATTCAATTTTGTGAAAAAGGGACTAGTTTGAAAGGTAAAGTGAAATGAGAAAGATATAGATTACGATAGTAAAAGGATGAGCACTAGCCTGAATAATTCCTGGGTGACTGGCATTGTCCTTGTTGTTTGGAATGACAAATGGATCTTTCCTGCGTCTTCCGCTGTCTGGTAGGAAACTGAAGAAATCGAAACTAGCTGACATCTGGAACCAAATCCTATCAATTTGGTAGGGTCGTTGAAACAAATCTATGGTGAACGTTGTTCTTCATCTCTGCATAATGAATCAGGTGTTCTGGAAAACTGTTTCATTGATGTACCTTCAGAACTATAACTCAAAAGGTATGGAGCAAAGCCGTCCCCAATGGTATTGTATGCTTCTCTTCTCGATGTAGCACCTAACAAATCTCCATAACCAATGTTCGAAGTGTCAAAAAAGCAGAGGCGGTATGTTTCATTACGACTTTGACTCGACATACCTGCTATCTAAATGTTGAAATACAGTGAGGGTATGTTACCTAAAAGATTGCATTTTTATTTACTTAATGACTCAAAACCATGGGAAAGCTCCTCCGTGGCTAAGCGGTTAGCGTACGCGCCTTTGGCGTGGGAGCCCCGGGTTCGATTCCCGGCGGAAGCTCATGTGGTTCGGATTCCACGTTAATCATTAGGTCCACGTCTCATATAGCCTCGCTGCTGAAAGGGACGCTAAACTAAAATCAACTCAACTCAAAACCATGGGAAAGCATCGCCATAGTTACGGGGAGCATGAAGATGCTTTCCGAATTTCTGAGAAAAAAAAAATATCCCCTTGTGTTGTATTATAGAGAACTATACACGAAAATGTTTAAAAACCGAGTTCTCGTTCTAACAATTTTTAAACAATTCATCTCTGGAGGTTGGATATTACTTTGGTTCCGTTTCATTCTGTTGACATCATCTGCGCTTCTGCTTCCCTTTCCAAGCCAGGATTTCACAAATTTTTCTGACTTAAACTCTTCCATCAGACGAAGAGTTTCAAGAAGAATAGGCTATTTACAGAAGGTACTTAAAGTCGATTCCTTACAGTTAATAATATGTTGTTCATAGCACTAAATGATTTTGCACATTCAGCTGTTGATATGATTATAGTGTCTATTGCTGCCACAAGCAGTTTCAGATCATCTGGAATAATGCCGTTATTCACATACTATCTAAACGCTGTAACATTTGTTCTCGAATCGATTCTAAACTTTTGACAAAGAAATCTGATTTTCCCGTCGTCAAAGGAAACGACTCTGTTCGCAGCATCAATCCCTTTTTTTTTCTAATACTCATGATACAGTGAAGCATATGTATCAGATTTGAATGAAGAAGATTTAATACGTTGAGTAGTAAGCATTCGTTTTTCCATTTCTCCTTTCAGATGGGCATAAAACGTCTTTCTGTCTATTATCTGCACTCTATTTGGGCCATGTAGCTCAACAGCTTTTAATATTTTACACTAGATTCCTTGTTTTTTCATTTCGAAATATTCACCAGAACGAGTGTTCAATGAGTGAAATACTTGTATTTTTTGCTTTATGAAATTGTGAGCTTGAATAATAGTCATCTCTCAGCTTTGTAGCTGAAGGGATAACTTCTATTCGCCTAGTGCTTCCAACATCAAACTCATATTCTGTAGAACATGTACAGGATATATTCTGTACATCTGTTATCCTATCCAACAACACTTTGTACTGGTTTCTTTCTTTGGAATTCTTTCCAGAATCAGTACAAGCAAATTGAAAATGTCGTACGAAAGCGGGAAAGCCAGTTTATCATTGTAGACACAAAAGAAATCCCGGCGAACTCATAACGATGCTTTCCGATTTCAGTTTAAACGAGTTGCCTCAATACACTATCTTTTGTTTGGATTGAACCCATGACTCATTTGTTTTTGTCATGTGATCCTTATCTGCAACCATACCATAAACACAAGTTCTTACGTAGGAGCAAGGCGTAACTTGGAAAACAAAAGGTAGGAAAAAGATAACAAAAATGTCGGTGTTGTCAGCTTACAAAGTATTTCTATATAAGAAATAAAATCTTTGACGTGCAAAGCTATTCGTCAATTACTGTGTAAAAATGGATTTATTAAAGTTATATTGGCATTCACTTTCCAGTGATGGTATGTCTCGTTCACTGAAAAACCAGAGGCGGTATGTCTTCATCACTGAAAAACCAGAGAGGGTATGGCATACCACGGCATACCGCCTCACTTCGACCACTGTCCATAATGATTACCGCTTGAAAACATGTCCTCTGCCGTTTTGTTTCATCGGAAGAATAACTCTTGCGTACAATGAACCAGGAAGTTCTTTGCTAGGCGGAAGGGAAACTAGTCTTACATTTATTCGTATCTTTTGCAATGACAATAAGAATATACATGTTTACTCGAGCTGTCTGAGAATGTACAACATAAATAAAAGTTTTGTTTTAACTGAATAGAAGATTTCAATTATTCTGATATGTTTTACTTGAAGAAATGAAAATAAGCTGATTAAATGTTTATGAATAAATTTAACAATTTATAACAGAAGTACACATAACTATGGGTTACTTCACATAATTGTTACGTAAACATAAATTTTGTTTTAAACCCTAAATGTACTAATAAAATGTACATAAGCATGAACAGTTCTTAACTTTATGAATTATTTTTGCAGAAAAATATATGCCGTAGAGAAGAATAAATCAAGATACGAAGAAATGTGTAAAATAATAAGTAATGCAGGTGCATCTTGTGTTGAAACTATTCTGGGAGATGTAACAGAAGCGACCATTCCAGACCCTGACAGTATTAATTATATTCTTCTGGATCCGTCTTGTTCCGGATCAGGTGTGTGTTTCAATCTTAAACATGATTTACTTGCTTCTTGTCTCTTGAAATTAATTGCTTCCTATCATCCTTGCATTGCAAAATCCATTTTAAAACCGTATAGGCTTCATTTTGTTCCGAATGATAATCTCCACTCTTATGTTTTTACCTGTAAGTTGCATACTAACTTGTATTTGAGCTATATGTCTCCTTTTTGAACTATAGTACTTTGAGAAGAAAGAAAGAAAAAAAAAAAAAACGAGCACTACTGTTATCTGAGCTCGTCTGTACGTCCTTGAACTTATAACCAATCTACTAATGTAAGTAAAATATAACCAGGTTATGAAGTATTATTGTTTTCATAATTGAGAGTTCTCAGATAACTAAGTTTTAATTTCACCTTCAGGTAGCAACTTAACACGCACAGAAATGTTATCAGTGAACTCAGGTGAAATTCTGATTCCTTAAAAAACTTTGCACTTTTAGACTTTCGACTCTCCGCTGGAGTCTTGTTTATGTGGGATGAAAATAAGAGTAAAATAAATAAAAACATACGAAATATAAAAGAGTAGACTTACCGGAGAAAAGCAGTGAATATGGACCTTGCCAATTGCTCTTGTTACTCTTAAAATGGTTGTGTGGCTCACTGCGGAAAATAAATAAATTAAAAATAAAATAAAATAAAAATAAATAAAATAAAATAAAACGGGCAGAGGGGGGGGGAAGAAGCTTATAGTTTGAAAGTTCAACTATTTTCCAGGAATCAGAACATAATATTGGGAGTACAAATTATTTCGGTCCGTTTGTTTGTGGTCAAAAATGCATTTATTTCAAAACAAAATGAATGAACAGATTAATCAAAGTATTGTCCATCGCTGGCTACTACTTTTCCCCCACCTATCGGGCAATTTTCGAATTCCATATTGATAAAATGTTTCGTCTTTGGAGGCGATCGAAGTTAGGAGCAAATTTTCGATTTCTGCAAAAGAAGTGAACCGGTGACCTGTCAAATCGTGCTGCATCCATCGGAACAACCAGTAACACTGCTCAACAACGAAAATGTAAATTGAACAAAATCAGCTAATTCTTATGGATTTTGTGGTGCTGATCACGAATTTGAAAGTTATTTTCGAATATTAGCTCTACTTTTCGTTTTACAGGCATGCCTAATAATAACGCTTTAAAAATAAAAATATTCGCTTCGTTTGGGGTAAAATGTTACACTGATCCGGCAACACTGGAGAAACTATATAAACGCTTGGTTTCATTGTGTTCCTTATCTCAGTAGTGTTTTGCTATTGTTAGAAAAGAAAGGTTTAGTGCAGTTATTAGCGTTTTGGGTGTGACGTTTGTGTAGTGCAGGACATAAAAATACAACTACAAGTACGCAAAAATACTTGTATTTCGAATGTATATTTTTAAATAGTTGTCGGAACTATTTCAAGTGACATTTTGAGGATTTCAATAAACAAAAATGCCGCGAAATTGTGTAAACAGTGCGGATAGCTTCTGCTACGTGTGTGGGGAAGTGACATTTTCCTCACAAAAGCAGACTATAACACCACTAATAAGAAAAGCCTATCAATATTACTTTGGTTGTAAAATTGGAGACCAAGATAAATCTTGGGCACCCCACATTGTGTGTAACACTTGTGCCAGCAATCTAAGAAATTGGATTAATGGGAAGGGGCGCTCAATGCCTTTTGCAGTGTCCATGATTTGGAGGGAGCCAAGCGACCACATCAGAGACTGTTATTTTTGTATGGTTCCTTCCGTCAAGAAGGGAATTTCCACGAAGAAGAAGCGGGCCTTGATCTATCCTAACATTCCTTCTGCAATGCGCCCTGTTCCACATGGAGAAGGACTACCTGTTCCTGACCCACTGTAATGTGCCATTACAGTCTAATGAAATTATGTTTTTAATAGGAGGGTGCCCGAAATTTTTTGCACCGACTGTACTTGATGTTTAACAAAAAATTTCTGGCTGTTCATATAATTCGTAATTTTATTTGTTATTCTATTTCAAATTAACATGAAAAAACTGTAAAAAATTCATTGGGAATGGTAGTTTTGGGAATCAATATCTTTATTTATATTTTAAATTAGTTATAAGTTTTGTATATGGATATGTAAATGGATTATTACAATTCTTACGGTGTCAGTGCTATCCGAAAATATAGATCCACTATTGGACGGAACTTTCCAGATCAAATAACCAATCTAAAATTCGACAGAATTTTCAGGACCACCCTTCACCTCTCTTTTAGATACCTAGGTCCTTCTAAAAAACTAGTTTAATCCAGATTTTACCAAATTTTATTCGTTTCAAAGCCCCACCGCCAAAATGCTTAGTTTTGATTGGCTGATAAACCCACGCTATGATATTAGGGCGCAATTATTCCATTCCAAGCCGGAAAATCTTGCTGACAACAGCCAGATTTCGATCGTCGAGCTTAAAAGGTCGCAACGGAGTGAGAAAAACTGCAGTAAAAGGTAAAACTAATATAATAGTCGAATAACTACCAAGCAGGAAGCTACGGAGCCATAATTTGTTAGTTTTTCCTAGTAAAAACCGGACTGAAGAAATAAAAAATAGATGACGCCATGTTGTGCAGATATTGTTAGTTATGGACAGGCTTTGTAAAGTGCATCAGTTTGCGAGTTTTCTTAGGAATCTATAAACAGTTTCGGAGGAGTGGTGTTTTCTCCCTTAAAATATTCTTATCCTTAAAATTATTCCTTCTCTAGTTACGTAAGGCCTGCCTCACTACCGTTTGTGTTCGTGTATGTAGTGGATGTGATTTCTTTTTGTATTTATTTATTAGTAACATGGCGGTATTTAATTTTGTGGTAGTCAGTCCAGTAATCACAATGCACGTGTAAATTTCAATAAGGGCTCCTATCTGACTCCCAAATTGGGAGTACGGCTTCCAGCGGGATGAGTTGAACATTCAGTTTGTTCCGGGTTCCTGCCCCTTCAGGGCAGGGGTCCTATTGCTAGCTAATACTCCGATATGTCCCCTCAGGGCATCGATTAAATAGGTCGAGTAAAGAATATGATTTAGTAAATATAAGGGCCAGTTGGCCCTGTTCATTTCTTTCCTTTCGTTACCTTTCATAGAGCCGATTTAACATGGTGAAATCTGAATGATTTCTGTGTATATTTATTAGTATAACATGTATTAATGTAGTGTGTAGTATGAATGTGGCATGATGTGTCTTGTAGTTCGAGTAGTATGTGTATATTTGTAATGTAGTATCAGTGATAGTGATAATTAAGTGATGAAAGAGTGTGTTGGACAGTGTAGTATTTACTATGCGATAAATTTTTATTACTCCGTCATTAAGTGAACGTAATATAGTATAATAATTCCGTGTACAAGGTCACATTCAGTTGTTCAAGGGTTCATTATATCGTCGCTAGCCCTAGTGTCAAAAGTCAGTACTAACCGCCATTCTTCCGTCGAGGTGCTTAGTGATTTAGTTTTCATGAAATTGACCTTTCTTTCCGAAATAAAACCTAGAAGGTATAATTCACAGCCCATATGAATGTACAGTTAGGTCAAGTGACCTAAAATTAATATATTCTGAAAGTTTCAACATTCTGCATAGTCTAGAAATCTAAATATTTAAATAAATAAACAATACGTAAATTTTTAACAGAAGTCGGGCGATATGATGCTAGTTCTTCGCTTTGGAATTATATTAGATGTTCATTTTTCTTCGTGGCTGCAGAAGTCAATTGTTGCTGCAGAAATTTCGTAAACATTAAATATTATCGCGGATAATTCTATTTTCAGTGAACATACGTAGGATTTTTTTTTCTTTCTTAATAAAGCTACCAAGTATTACATAGTATTGTGTGTGTGGTAAAAGAGTCTTGGGTTCGAGTGAGGTTGTCGTGCGGTGATCGGAATGGGAAAATGTTTGTAGTGATTATAGATTTTAAAGTATTATGATGAAATGTGTAAATAGGCTGGGCGTAGATAGAGGAAACAGGGTGTTTGTAGAATATAGCGTCGTGGCAAATGAATATTAATGTGAATATGAATATTAATAAGTATATGAATATTGTAGTAAATGAATATAGAATATAGGACACCCATATAGTTAAATATATAGTAGCCCAGTGAATACTTCGCCGCGTGTTGATATATAGATATTGAATAGATACGTGTAACTACAAACATCTCAGGTTCTGACCCCTGCACCATAATATCACGCGGACCGGAGGGCGATATATAGTCGGACTACGGTAATACTTTGTAGTTTATGTGTCATAATAGTAATCAACCATAGTAATACCATCTGATAGAATGGGTAGCATCATATAATCGCTGACTAGACATATTGAATAATAAATTATGAAAAGACAATAGTAGTTAGACAACAGGGCTGTAGTGAATCATATCTTCTGGTCGGTTTTAAAAATAGAATGTACCACTCCGTGAGATTTTTTTTTTTCCTTCACGTTACCTACTCAGGCTAGCTTACAATGTTCATGGAGGCAACAGCTCTGACTGGGTACAGAATCAAAACAATTAGTTATTGAAATTTATTTTCGCGTACCCGGATGTCGACCCCTAGTCCCTTTAAGTATTTTCATTTCTTTTCTTAGTTTAATTAGACGAGGGAAATTAACGACATCCCAGACTGTGGCGTGTCTGCGCAGGGTAGCTATCGGTGAGGTTTGGAATAGAAATCACCGATCCAAAATTCAGTTTATTTAATTTTTTTTTTTTATTTCGGCAAATCATTAGTTAGGGATATCTTAGATAATACTTCTATTCTAGTTTCATTACTGTCCTCGAACCTTCTTAGTTTTTCTAAGGGGTCGAATATTTTTTTTTACTTAGAGATTTCAAAATTGGGGACGCAGTTACCTGGTCCCTTTCCCCCCCTCCTTTTTTCCTGCTGGTCTGGGCCGGATACGGGGATCGGATTTCAATCTTACAAGCCAACTCTTGTGGGATTGGGATCTGATGGACACAGAACTTGCATCCTTGGCAGCAGGGCGCCCCTTGAGTCTACGTATTTGAGTAGACCACCCTTTTTGGCATATTAAGAATATTTTGGCTATGGATTTTGTTGAGAGCGAAATTCGACTTCTAACTTTGTAGCGTTAGTTATTTCTCACTTAAGTCTTTGGCGCCCCTATTCTTCGTCTTCCTTCTTCTCTATCTCTCTCTCTGTCTTCATTTCTTCAAGTTTTTTTAATTTTTTCAACCTCCCCCCCCCCAAGATTTTGAACTTGTTACTTACGATTTATTTAACGTACAACTCTGATCTGAAATTACCAGCTGAGACGTTGCAAGACACGATTCATGGATAAAGTAGATAGTGATTGGGTCCTCCATCACATTTTGACCTATCGCTGAAATGAACAAAGACTTCGTAGTTGACGACACTTCGATTACGTTCTTTCACCGTCGTCCCTCTTAAGTTTTTCTTTTTTAAATCCGTTGGTCACTTTCCTTTCTGTTTTGGTTTTCGATTACTTTGTAGTTAATCTGGGCCCAGAAATTGTATTTTGATTTACCTAGTTATATCTAGAAATGCTCTGTGTTACGTGCCTGCCTCACAAAGTTTTTTTTTTTTTTCTCCTTCATGATTTAAACACGAATTGATTATATAAAGTTAAAAATTTATAGACGCGCGGTATCAGATAAAATTTAATTTGTTTCCAAATGTAATGTTGGAAGTCATTTGTTTTCTTGGACAATGTTGCAACCTTGTAAAATTTTATTGTTGGGGATGATTAATTTAAATGTGTGCGCATTTATTATAAATATATATATATATAGAGAGAAATAAATACTTCGAAATGTATGTGTAATTAGTATGTGAATATGATGTTAAAGTAAAAGTATGATATTAAATGTATTATGAATATATGTAAGAGCGCTCGTGTCTGTCCCCCTAGACGTGTATTGGTTGCTATAGTTTACCAGAAGTCTTCCGACGAATTTAAGAATGTAGATTTTGTTAAGAATACCGCCGTGCACTTAAGTAATTTTCCTTTTCTTCTGAATCAATGTAAGTGATAACCTCTGTAATTATATAATGGCATGCATTGAAAAAATATCGGCAGGTCTAAACGTAACCCCCATCATAACAAATATTATCCCTGGACAATTAACCTAAAACCATTGTGGAAAGTGCACCTTGAATCCTTCTCACCTACATGTGTATCCTGTGACTTGACCAGTTTTTTTTTATCCTCAATTTGAACCATCATACTCCGTACACCTGTGGAAGATCATTTTTTTTTCTAATCCGAACCATGTATAAACATATACGAAAGTGATCCTAATGAAAGGTCTCGTGAAGTGTCCCAGTGTTGGATAAATAACTTGAAATTATTCGATTAATAAATTTGGAAATAGACCGTCTAAGAGGAGAAACTTCCTCTAGTGAAAGTTATTTTCTCGAAATCCCTAGATGGGTATAGACGTAGCAGTGTGCGATTGCAGATATAAACTGTTACCAGTTACAAACCAAATATAGACGACGAATGGTTTTGTAAACCAATAGATATATATATATACATATAGAGATATATATAAATGACCACAAACTAAGTTAAATGGAGCGAAACGTTTTGGACACTACGACTAGTGCGTGAGTTGTGATTTGGACGCTCGAAATTATTAATATTTTAATATCTCGACGTGAGGTAGAGACTCATATAAGTTCTAATACACCAAAAAGTTTTTTTTTCTTTCCTCTTTGTCCAATTTTTTTTTTAAGTGAAATAAGTTTTTTTTCTTTTGCGTATGTCGCAAATCATCATTTTGCTTTAGCATGCCTAAGATATGATACGTGTAATTATTTTGTTTTCCTTTCTTTTTCGTTTGTCAATATGATTGAATATATAAAAAATTACTAAAATATAACACTATGTACTCTATTAATATATAACCAAGAACTTGTGCTTTTAATATTTTCTTCATAATTATTTGTTTTGTCCTTTTTTTTTTCACTATGAATGTAATAAACTATTTATACCTTTGTAGTTAGTTGGTTTCCTTTAAACATATATACACTGTCCTGAGTGAGTGAGCGTGTGAATGCATGATAGATTTAATATAAGTAATTTTAGTGATATCATTTGTCATATTAACATCTGTAATATATGTGTCATGTTTTAATATATGTGTTAAGGTAAATAATATAGGTCATGAAGGACCGTCACTAATGGTTTAAATCGGCTCGAGGAGTGAAGCAAAAATAGCAAGAATAAGCCTAAATACGACATCTTTCTTCCAGGAAGTTGAGACTTTTATTGATGCGATACATAAATTTATATTGAGTTGATAAGTGTGATTTTTTTTTTTCCTCGGCTAATTCATATGTGTGGTCGATCCTAGAGGACAGAGTTCAGATGCTGGATAGTTATCAGTCACCGGTCAGAATAACTTTACAAAGAATTAAATTTCACTTTTCTCATTTCCAGGTCTAGGTCTGGGCAACCCCATGATCGTGGTGCCTGGAGCTAGGTCTGGGTGGTATGAGGGAACATGTGTCTATTCCGAAGCATTCCAAAATTGATTAGTTGTTAATAACGTTTAGAATGATTCGTCTTTCAACGACTCTCCCGACCTTTTACTATATTTCCGGAATTATCCAGTAATCTGTTTCTCATTAAAATACCCTATCTCTTTTCTTTCTTCTTTACCTACCTCCTTCTTTTACCCTTCTACTTTCTTCTCTTTCTTTCCTATTTCTAAATGAAAGAAAACGGAGTCATGATTGAGAGTAGTCGCTATTGGCACGGTCAATAAGTTGTTTCGATGAGTTTTCTTCGGGAGTCCGATATGGAATAATTAACAATAACAAAAGGTTTATTGGAAGTTACTCTATTGGAAAATAATCTGGATTTCAATTAGTAAGTGATCTTTCGTAATCGTCCTCGTTAAAGAAAATTAATTTTAGCGACTCCTCTCCAACTCTACATTAGCTCTTTTATCTTCGTTAAATTTTTACGTCTTCTTTTAAATTTTGGCTAACCGTGACAGGACCTGTTGCCCTAGAAACGACGGTTTCTATGGCAACGGACAGAAGTTTTTTCTTTCACCACCTAAAGAATACGATCTTTTTTCTGATGATGGTCAAGAAGTTAAAGCTCCTGAATCAAGTACTTCGAAGGACTCTACGTTTGTTGTAGAAGAACCTCCATGTGAATCACATAGACTTACTCAAGAGGAACTAAGTGATCTAATTAGAGACTTGGACCTCTCGAAAAGCAAAGCCGAAATTTTAGCGTCACGCTTAAAGCAATGGAATTTATTGCAGGAAAAAGTAAATATTTCAGTGTATGGGAATAGGGAGAAGATGTTCACTTCATTTTTTACTATGGGAGACACACTTGTGGCATGTACAGATGTAAATGGTCTCATGAGGGCACTTAAAATTAATTACGAACCTACGGAGTGGAGGCTCTTTATAGATTCGTCCAAGGTGAGTTTAAAGGCAGTGCTTTTACATATCGGAAATGAACTTTCTTCAATTCCTGTAGGTTACGCAGTTCATATGAAGGAATGTTATGAAAACTTGAAACGTTTACTTCAAGCCATTAAATATTACGATTTTCAGTGGCTCATTTGTGGTGACCTTAAAGTAATAGCACTGTTGCTAGGTATGCAGTTAGGGTATACAAAGTATTGTTGCTTTATATGTGAATGGGACAGTAGAGATCGTGGATCTCATTACCGCAAAAGTGATTGGAGTACCAGAGAAACTCTTCAGCTGAGAGTGAAAAATGTGCAGCATGAACCACTGGTAGATCGTAACCGAATTTTGCTTCCCCCTCTACATATTAAATTAGGTCTTATGAAAAGATTTGTTAAGAGCAATAACCAAGAGGATGAGGCCTATAAGTACCTAAGAGGACAATTCCCTCGGTTAAGTGATGCCAAAGTTAAAGAGGGTGTTTTCATAGGGCCACAGATTAGGCAACTATTCAAAGATCACAAGTTCGACGAAATTCTCCAAGGTGAGGAGAAAGCTGCGTGGGAAAGCTTGAAGAGTGTTTGTTCACAGTTCTTGGGAGGACACCGAGCAACAAATTACAAACAACTGGTAGCAAAGTTGTTATTGTGCTACGAAAATCTTGGTTGCAATATGTCTCTGAAACTCCACTTTCTTCATTCACATCTAAACTTCTTTCCCGAAGATTGTGGAGCAGTAAGTGACGAACATGGTGAGCGTTTCCATCAAGATATTGCAGCCATGGAGAAGAGATATGAGGGAAAGTGGAGTTCTAACATATTGGCCGACTACTGTTGGACTATTGCAAGGGATGCTCCAGATGTAACCTACAAAAGGCAAGCCAAGCGAAGACAAATAATAAACATAATCCTGTACAAGGGATCACTTGAAACTTTTGTCTACATTGCAGTGTAGTTCTTGCACAAAAAAGTATTTGTACATATTTTTCATGTTTTGATGTTAATACTGATTTTTATTACGGAATTGTTAATATTTAACTTGATCACGGTTACTTTATTTTCTGTATCGCTGTGAAACTGGTATTTGCGCAATTTTGAAAAAGGAAGTACAAGGGTATAGAAAGCTATAGGTTAGGGTACTTCTTAACTCCCCAGCTTATCACATCACAGTGAAATAGATAAAAAAAAAGTTAAATGTAGGTTTTTACAAGGATTTTGCTTAAATGTTCTATAAATATTAATACATTTGTATATATACAGCTACTGTTGTACAAGGGCGTTTTTTTTCACAACCTGAGCTAAGAAAATTCTTCTATTATCATTTCCTTTCATATTATGCTTAAATGAATGTAAAAATCGCAATTTCAAAGAATTTACATACTTTCGATCAAAATTTGTTGAACAGTATAATTAGAAGGAACAATGTCTGACGAATACGGTGGGTGCGGTAAAATATCTCACTTGAGCGTTTCAAAATATTTTTTACAACTTTTGCGACATGAGGCCGATAACTTTGTCATGTCTTCGCTCGTATTCCGGTCGTTTTTCTCGTAGTGCAAGGCTTAAAGGAGCAATTGTAGCCTATACCAAATCGCCCGTATTGGAATCGCCAAGTTGTGGCAGCTCATAGCATACAACACCCTTTTGGTCCCATCAGATACACAGCATGACCTTCGAACCATGAATATTTGGCTTTGATGTTGATGTCTATGGCAACGACTGACTGGGCATAGCGTAGTATTTTTTCTTCTTGGGGTTGTCGAAGAATATCCATTTCTCATTCCCAGTCACAATCCGATGTAAAAACTCTTTCTTTGTTTCTTTTGAATCAGGTAGTCGCAATTGAAAACTTGCCATTTAACGTATCTCTGTTCCAGTTCATAAGGCACCTAATTGCCTTGCTTCTGAATCATTCCCATGGATTTCATTAGTACGGAAACTCTTTGTTGTGTAATTCCCAATGAATCTTTTTTTTTTTTTTTTTCCTGTCCAGAGCGAGGCTTGTCTTCAACGTTAAAATCACCATTCTTGAAACGTCGAAACCATTCCCTACATGATTTATCAGTTGGAGCATTGTCACCATAAACTTCTACAAGCATTCAATGCGCTTCAGCTGCACTTCCAATTAAAGCAGAAAACTAAAACCTACCGCAAATGCTGCTTAGTTAACACAAAGTTTGTCATATTCAACACAGTAAAAATAGGGGTTTTGTATGAAATTCAAAGCGATATAAACTGAATATTATTGACAACTGTAATGAATAATTTCATTTGAAATTTCAGATGAATAAAAAAGACGACTTTCAAGTGGTTAAGGCCATTTTTATCATTAACTTAAAGGCCCTATGCTTATATTATTATATTCAATTTTCCATTTGTCATATTTATTTGCAGAGAGTATTTTCAATGTTTATCTGAAAATACTCTTAATTTTGATATCGTAGGAAACTTTTATGGAGACCGAGAAAATATATAAACATTGCAAATACTTTGCGGAATGTGCGCGTCAAGACATTGATATTTTTAGACCTATTTTTCTGAGAACTTTTTCAAAGAAATTTTTGTATATTAGAGATATCGGAAAGTAACTGATTATTTGTAAAACATTTTGAAGATCAAGTGTAGTTAAGAAAATATAAATATTATTTAATGACATAATTACTATTGTTAATTAGAACATTTTTCCAAAAATAAACTGCCTGCCTTTGGACATCATTTTGTTAATGCAAGGTTTTATATCTTATGTTGTGTTCTAAGGACCTGAATAAATGATAGTCAGTAGGGGCAATACAAAGGATTTAACTAAGGTATAAAGTAGCTGGTATGTCTATATTAACATAATGACGAACACGATACACAAAGAGTAAAAAAGTGCATGACTGGAGGGGGGCGCGGTGGCTCAGTGGTAGATGCTCACCTCCGGTGCTTGGGGTCCCTGGTTCGATCCCAGCTCGCGCCGTGTGGACTTTGTGGTGGACAAACACTGTGTTCGTGGGTTTTCTCGGGGTTCTCCCGTTTCCTCCTACTTTCTTCATTCCACCATTTCATTCATTTCTCATAATTACCGTCTCCTTTAGCTTAACCGGCATAACCGTGGGACGTAAAACTTAAAGATTTTTTTGCATGACTGGGCCGGTACTTGAATCCGGAATCTTCGGCGTTACCTTGTCGATGCGTTAACCACTACGCTACCCAGTTCTCTTCCACAACAACCATGTACTAACTCACTCTTGATGTCAGTGTTCCTTTCCTCAGACCTCAGAATAGCATTATCTCTACAAATGTGAACTATGTTGTTTATGTCAATTGTATAATATATACGTCATAGAATACTGTATATGCATCAATTTTGTTAGAAACTTGAAACTTGGAGAACATTTCCTATTACATAATGTCTACGAACGTGTTTCTGTCCCAAACTGACAATTTTCTGCGAACATGGAGGGTTTTGGACAGCGGCGCAACTAGGCTAGTTGTCACCCGGGGCAAGAACTCGCCTGAGCGCCTCCCCCCTGACCAACCAACAAAAATGCTTCCCAATTTACCTGATAATGGCATCACACACTAATTCTTCTATTCCATTTTTTCTTCAAGTGGTAAAGCTTGATTTCAAAATTGCAGTACATAATTTAATTTTTAGTACAAGATAAAAGATCTATTTGATTGCCAAATAATCTGAGAGTAGCATGTTTGACATATTCTTGTAGTCTTATCATAACTTCAAATCAAAATATTTTTGGAATTATATCGGAATTTGCATATGTGTAAAATGAATCAGCAGTCTATTGCTGTAGAATAGAATATTTAATTATGACAAAAGTGGAGCTGTTGTCTCGAGTATTATACTCCGACATTTTGCAAATCTCTTAAATCGATGTAAGCTAAACGAAAACACAAACAATGAAGTTAAAATTCAGCGGGCTCTTTTGGTTGCAAAGGTTTTTACAGTGTCCTCATAAGATAGCTTTGAAGCTAACTTACGCTGTATGGATATGATCCAAAGGTTGGTGAGTCCTGTTAATTTTCTGAGGTATTTTTTAATTATCTTTAGTCTGCTAAAGCCCCTTTCCTTGCCTTATAGTGAAAATAAATATTTTCCCAATTTTAGAATTCCCCAATCCGGCACCCAGGCCACAAGCTCCGTTCCCTCCCCCTCCCCCATTAGTTACGTCATTGATTTTGGATTTGAAACATAACGGGTAGTACTTTTCCATGTTTACAGTACTAGAACAAGTCGGCTATGAAATTAATATTTGAAAAGACTGATTTGTGTTTCATTTACGCCACATTTTGTAAAGTATCACCCATTGTTGCAGATATAGGTTACTTCTTAACTAAACTTGCATTTTGCGTAAAATTTCCTTTAAATTCATTTATATGTGAAATGAAACGTGGACCGCAACTTAACGTGAGATCCAAACCACATGAACTTCCACCAGAAATTAAACCTGTGCCTTCCTCGCCAAAGACATGTACCCTAACCATATAGCTACAAGAAGTTCACGGTACCTAGGCATTGGAGATGAGCTACCTAGGCGCTTGGCACGCAAGGAATGCGTATATCATGCATATGGATGTAATGTGCTTCTGCCTTTTTCAAAATATCTACAACCGTATGCCCATTTTGTACAAATTAAACACGTTTACACAATTACATGGCACGTCAGTATTCTTGTTTCTATTTCGTCACAGTACTACCGCTTTGTTTCATTGTTTCCATTCACACTTTGCAGTATTGTTTGTATAGTTAAAGAAAAACGCAATCCGTGTTTGGATTTAGACACGGATCAGGCTGTTCCCAGCCACGTATCTTTCCTGTACTCCACGCCAAACAGTTGTAACTTTTCTGTGTTAGACACTTATCTTGTAATGTGCCATGCAGTATTACCACATCATCATTTCTTACCGGGCCCTACGCCCGAAAGAAGGCCCCGGAGGTTGAAGGTCATGTATGTTACCGTCTTCTTTTTACATCTACCCTCATCCCCGCTGAGCACAAGCACGACTTTTAAAGTACCTGATATACATGTATGAAAACTCCCTTAACAAACACCTCTCAATAATGGACACCTCTGTAGTACGGACAAACTTTTTTGTCCCAACAAAAATATATTTATTACTAGCATCGATTACCCGCTTCACTGGGTTAAAATAAGAGTTTTAAATGCACAACTCCTAATCTCGTGTGTTTGGTGCCCGTAAAATAAGCTGTTTTTGTTTTTAGTGGCGTGGATTTAAACCGCATCGGAAGTATCAGTGTTCATCTCAGTGATTCCGAGTGGATTCGACACTAATATCGGTCATTTTCGATATATATATATATATATATATATATATATATATATATATATATATATATATATATATATATATATATATATATATATATATATATATTGGTCTAGGAATTAATTCGTGCGGTTGGTACGCACACATTGAAGCTGTAGTACAAACACAAAATACATAAATACCTTAAGAAAAATATTGTCCATCGCTAGCCACCACTTTCGCCCATCTGTCAGGCAATGTTCGGATTCCGTGGCGAAAGAAGTCCTCATACTTGGAAGCGACCCAGTCAGAGACCCATGTTTCGATATCTTCTGAAGAAGTAAACCGCTGTCCAATCAAATCGTTGTTCATGCAATCGAACAAGTAGTAGTCCGAAGGAGCAACGTCTGGTGAATACGGCGGGTGGGGTAAAACTTCCCATCCGACATTTTCTAAATAGGTTTTGACCGGTTTTGCGACATGTGGGCGAGCGTTATCATGTTGAACAATAAGTTTATCATGTCTGTTCTCCCATTCTGGTCGTGTTCGGGCCAGAGCTTGCTTCAAACGCATTAATTGTCGTCGATAACGTTCTCCATTCATAGTTTCACCCGGTTGCAGCAGCTCATAGTACACCACACCTTTCATATCCCACCATATGCACAGCATAACCTTTGCACAGTGAATATCTCGTTTTGGTTGTGATGGACCTGGTTCACCTGGTTTCACCCAGGCCTTTTTTCGTTTAGGGTTCTCGTAATGGATCCACTTCTCATCACCCGTAATAATTCGATGCAGAAACCCCTTTCTGCTCTGTCGTTGAAGCAGCAATTCGCAAATGGTTTTTCGTCTTTCAACGTCTCTGTCTTTCAGTTCATGTGGAACCCAATGTGACATCTTTTGAATCATTCCCATGGCTTTCAAGCGTTTGGAGACTGTTGTTTGATCAACGCCTAATGCTGCTGCAAGTTGTTCCTGCGTTTGACACGAATCCTGCTCGAGCAATGCTGTCAATTCTTCGTCTTGAAATTTTTTTGGCTGTCCAGCTCGCTCTTGGTCTGCCAAGCCGAAATCACCACTTCTAAACCGTGCAAACCACTTCTGACACGTTCGCTCAGCTAGAGCATGGTCACCATACACTTCCACCAAAATACGATGACTTTCAGTCGCACTTTTCTGCATGTTAAAGTAATGCAACAGGACACCCCGCAAAAACACTTTATCAGGCACAAATTGCGCCATGCTCACTTAACTACAAACTGGTGTTGTTGACGCTTTAATCCACTGCCCTATACTACGAACGATACGCGATGACAGGGGTTTGCAACACATGTGTGGATACACGGAACTGTGGGACGCTCCGTTCGTTGCGCCATCTCTTGTCCACCCGCACGAATTAATTCCTAGACCAAATATATATCCTCCCCTCTCTCAAGTTGCGTGGCTGAGTTTGGATTTAAGTGACATCGGAAGTGTTACTGTTCATCTCAGCGACCCCAAAAACTATGGATTCGACGCTAATATCGGTCATTTTTAATATCTCCCCTTCCCGAACTTCATCTATGTTGAAAATTTGATCGAGATCGGTCAGGAGGTTCAAGAGTTATTAAGTGACAAAAACAGTCACTTTTATTTTCATTATATATATATATATATATATATATATATATATATATATATATATATATAGGTTGTTTCAGATAAAACGTCCAGTGCTTATAAATCCGAAACGGCTGAGAATAAAAAGATGAAACAAAAACTGAGATAGGAAAATGTCATAGGGCACATCACATGGTGTAGTTGTGGTGACCTCCAGGGCCCACCAAGGGGGCCTAGGGGCCAACTTCGAATTTTCAAATGGGAACATGTATTGAATCATACCTCATTCAATAGTCCTTGATAAACGAAACAATTTTTGTAGGAAACAATTTTCGATTTGGGCCACCGTTTTCAAAATGGCCGCAAAAAGTGGTTCCTGTATCATAAAACGTCCAGTGCTTATAGGCCTAAATCAGAAACGGCTGAAAATAGAGAGATGAAACAAAAACTGAGATATGGAACGATGATAAAGCATATCAAGTGGTGTTGTTGTGGTGACCCTCAGGGAACTCCGTGAAAGGGGTCCAGGTGTCAACTTCAAACTGATACAGAACATTTTGCGGCCATTTTGAAAACGGTGGCCCAAATCGAAAATTGTTTCCTACAAAAGTTGTTTCGTTTTTCAAGGACTATTGAATGAGGTATGATTCAATACATGTTCCCATTTGAAAATTTGAAGTTGGCCCCTGGGCCCCCGTGAAGGAGGGCCCTGGGAGTCACCACATGTGCCCTATGACATTTTCCTATCTCAGTTTTTGTTTCATCTTTTTATTCTCAGCCGTTTCGGATTTAGGCCTATAAACACTGGACGTTTTATGATACAGGAACCACTTTTTGCGGCCATTTTGAAAACGGCTGGACGTTTTATCTGAAACACCCTATATATATATATATATATATATATAATCTTTCTATTCCTCTCTTCTACATTGCACCGTCAAAGTGAAATGAAAGCCATCCCAGACCCAAACTTCATCTATGTTGAATAACGGACAGGAATTCTCAGCTCATAATACTTACATATAACGCAGATAATGCTTCAATAAATTTTCTAGAGTTTGAGAATAAATCTTCAATTGATCTGTTCAAGTGATCAGCAGTTACAAGCGAAGTTCCATTAGAAACTAATGTCCAGGATTACATGACAGCAACTATTGAAGGTTTTTTTCCCCCCGATAAATTTATAAACTGCCGTAATTGGTTAGCTCTGTCCACAGTTTCGGTATTTAATATATTTAATAATAATGTTGTGTGTTCTTATTGAGTTAGTTGTATTTTTAATACAGTCAGTAAGCGAATTAAGGGACTTCTATAGAGGTGTTATGTGTATTTCAGAAGAAAATTACCACAAACTTATTATATCATGCAGTACACGTCAATATAAACACATACCCAGCGATAGGTATACTTCTGTTTCTTTACAGAGAGAGACTTTTCCCTCGAACAATGAGTACAGTATTTCGATATTACAGTATTTCGAGTCTTCAGTGATCACAGAAGCTCGCTCACTTCGTTCCTCATCATGAACATTTGGGCAGCCTTCTTTAAAGTCACTAACTCATTTCCGTACCATTCCATCGCTCATAATGTTTTCTCCATATACTTACTAACCTGGCGATGGATTTCGGCCGCTTTCAAACTTTTAGCACTAAGAAAACGAATCACAGTGCGTGTTTCACAGTCGGGTGAATTCTCAATCGGCAGAGGCATTTTAACTACTCGCAAACAAACGTAACCACGGTGGAATGTTTCCGTAATGATGTCACTGGCTTGCCAACAGATGTAGGTACACAGCGCATATCCTCTGAATACCGACTACAGTACTGCAGCAGCCGAATTTCAAAACGTTACTTACTTAAAAAGCACGATCGGTCGAAAACTATCTCTCTCTCTCTTACATATATATATGGACCACGCGGTTCGAGCACAAATCTTTTTCCGAATAATTTCTCAAGTTTCCGATAATTTTTTCCCACAGCTTACGTACAATATGTTGGAGTACCAACGCCCATGGGTCAACTGTATGCCCATGTAGTAATATAACACTATGTTATGAATTAGTGGTAATAATAAGTTAGTTTGAAAATAAATAGTGTGCTGTATACTTTATTTGTACTACACTGTACGTGTACAGAATATATAAAATTATAATCCGAGAAAGCCTCAACCCCACCCAACTCGAATTACCAGGACACTACTGTAGTGGGTAAGTTGAGTGATATTTACACCAATGGTGAATGGTATTCAATATGTAATGTTATACAAAAGAAAAACTTAGTTGATAATCTGGATCTCTGTTTTCCCCATTTGTGGTACTGCTAATAAGTACTAGTTTCATTTAATCAGTTAAACAAGCAAACATTATTATGAAAACATGTCTGACATGCTGATGTTTGTTATGCTTGTTTTCTTGTTTTCCAGGTATGGTGAACCGCATTCCAGTACCAGACCAGGATACAGATCTCGAAAATCGTTTATTCCGATTGCGTGGCATGCAGGTCTCTTTATTAAATCATGCACTCTCGTTTCCTAATGTGAAGAGAGTAGTGTATTCGACGTGCTCACTGTATTGTCAAGAAAACGAACATGTAGTTTCAAGAGCTTTAGAGAACTGGCAACATAGATATCAGGTAGTGAAAGTGTTAGAGAATACGTGGATTAACAGAGGATCCGAATCGATTCAATATGGGTCAGAGTGCTTGTATGCGAGGCCAGAGGTCGATATGACTAACGGTTTTTTTGTTGCTGTGTTTGAACCGATCGGAAAGAAGAAAAATAAAATGAAAAAGAAGAGAAAACAAAAAGATGACGAGACAACGTTAACAGGAGAGAATTTAGGTGGAGAGGAAGTACCAGAAAAGCACAAAAAGAAACAGAAGAAACGGAAAAAAGAAAAAGAGGGATCAGCGTACGAAGCATAAAACTAAAGCGAAGCAATATGATAATACTGTGTGCCAGAATTTGTATGAGTTAAGTTTGTGAGGTGATCTTTTTAATAAAAATAATAAAATAAATTGTTAACTCATTATTATTTAAAGCTGCCTCATTTATTATGCATTTTAAGATACAAAATGTTGTAATTTAAGTTCATAGTTGACTTTCGATTACTTAGTTTTAAAATATAAAGATTAAACAAAAGGTAATAACAATAATTTGTAGAGATTAATTTTTATCCCCTGTCAATTTGCTCTTTTCCTCAACTTTGTAGCATAGTATGTTTTGTAAATAACCAGCTACTAGAAAAGTTGTTATATTGAGGTATGTCTGTTTTCTACAGAGCCAAGAAATTGCTGAAAAGTCTATTTTCTTATTAATTAGCCTAAATATTAACTAGGTAAGCCTTATACTAAGACAAAAAACACGAAGTGTAACTTGTTTTGTTAAATTTACATTTGTGGGTTACAAGAGAACAGTAAAATAGAATGAAATATCTAATAATCTTCAACCTAGAAACCTTTTATGACCATTGTAATATTTTCGTTGACCTGCCCATAGACTACTTCGGTAGTAAGATCTTTTTAAGAAGGTGAATTCGTCAAGAAGTGGAAACAGTAATTTAATAATTGAAAATTCAAGTAAAGCATAAGGTAAGTACTTTATTTACAAAATTCTAACACTACCTTCAAAATCTCGTTGTAACATTCATTATGAAAGATGAGATTTTGTTTTAATTACCTTAACAAAAATTGTATACAGGATGAGTCAAAAAATCTCCTACCACCCATTGTAAATTGAAAGCAAATGTAGATAGTCGGAATTGGTAATTGTAGGAGCAGGTTAGGCCGAGGGGGAACCTTTATGGGACGTGTCAGGTGAACGACCGCCATCTTGCTGTCCGCCATTTGAATCGAAAAAGGTTTGAATGGGAAGGGGATCATGTAATATATGAAACAGGACTACAATTTTAAGAGAATCTCAATGGCGTAATCAGATATAACATAACTGTAATAATTCTGAAACCATAATCACATGAAACATTTATTTCTTATTTCCAGGTGCTGAACTATGCCATTAGCCAAAGCCGACCGCATCGAGATCTTCAAGATGTTGGGTGGTAGAAGTACCTGTGCTGTAGTTCATGATTTCAATGAAATGTATTTTCCACATACTCGTGTTTTGCACGTTGCAGTGGCACAGTAAGTGACCAAGTCCGAAGAGACGGATACAGTCGAGAACAGGCCACGCTTAGGTAGGCCCAGAACTGCCACAGGCGAAGGCACAGCTACGGCAGTGCTTGCATGGTTTGTTGTCTCCACAGCGTAGCACTGGAATGACAGATCAGCGAAACTTTCATTTGCAGGGTGGCATTCTTACAAGCTGCAGCAGCATCTTTCTGAGGATGACTCAGATGAGAGAGTTCAATTTTGTGAGTGGGCAGTGAAACAATTGAGGCATAACACCACTTTCCAATGCAAATTTTGCATACTGATGAAGCAGATTTTTGTTACAACAAACAAAATCTATGCTACTGGTTTCCAGATAACCCGAAGTGGACAGATCCGTGTAAAATAGTTGGTGCAGGGAAAATTATGGTGTGGGCAGGAATCTGGGAAAAACGTATCATTGGTGCATTTGTTATTCCTGACACCTTAACTGTAAAGCGTTACTTGGACATTTTAGAACAACCCTCAGTGTCGGCCACGGATTTTTATTTTACCAACATGATGGCCCGCCACCTCATGAACTGCAGGTTCGTCAGTATTTGGAAGAACAATTTTGTGGTCGATGGATTGGTTAACGCGGGCCAGTGGAATGGCCTGCCAGATCACCTGGTTGAACACCATTGGATTTTACCTGTAAGATTACCTAAAGGCAGAGGTATATGGCGAAAAGATTAGCGACCTGGATCATTTGGAGTAACGGATACAGGATGCATGCACTAATCACACCTGAGACATTGCTGTGTGTTCATACAGCTGCTTAGGAGACACATCTGGAAACATACATAGGGAAACATGTTCAGCTCATTGAACATATTTTGTAAGAGATAATCTGAATTCCATGTGATTATAACTTCATAGTTGTTACTGTTATTTTAAATCTGGAATTTTCTTAAAATTCTAGCCCTGTTTCATACCTAATCTTGTCATAAATACTGTCTCAGGAAGAAGCAGTCCCAATGTAAAGAAGACAACAGATTCAGAGAAATAAATTTACTTGCAAGAAGTGCATATACCACAGATACAACATGTGGAGAAGTTACTTAAAATGACCACCATGCGCTTTGACAGAAGCCCTTCAACGGCGTGGCCAGTCATCAAGGCTGTACTCACACAGTCCATCGGAAACGTGTCCACTAGTGTTGTCAACGGCTCGAGCGGCTCAGTCACCACCGAGCCAAGCCGAGAAGTGAGACGAGCCAACAGCTTACCCAACCAAGGCGGCTCGAGCCCTCGACTCAGTTGGACCGAACAGAGCCGAGCCGATGGCTCACTCCAACTGAGCCGGCTTGAGCTGATGGCTCACTTGAGCCGAACCGAGCTGGTGGCTCACCAGAGCAATATCGAACCGAGCCGATGGCTCACCTGAGTCGAGCCGAACCAAGCCGATGGCTCATCTGAGCCGAGCCGAGCCGGTTGGGCGCAACATCGTCCTGATTAACAAGAAAGTAAAAAAAAAAAAAACAAGTTCTCTTAGAAATATTTTTCAGTTATTGATAAAGAGATGGAAGTAATAAAACAAAACAAGGATACTAGATAAACACACAGGTTGCCTTGAAAAAAACTATATAGATGCTGTTATACGACCTTAACAATAATAGTTGTAGGTGTACTCGAACTTTTACATATTTGTACTATTATTTCATTAGTTTTTCGAATGATCTATGTATTAAAATGCTACAATATAGAATTCTGTAGTAGAGCTCCAACCTATAACTTTGGCTATCAAATCTTTCATTTGCGGTTATATGTAATTTCACATTTAGCAGAGACAAACATTTTAAGTGTGTGTATTTTAAATAAATTATTTAAATACAGTACATCTTTTTCATAAAGTCTATGTTTTAAAATTATTGTTCAAAGCCTTTGTATTTTAATAAGCCTTCTCCAAAATCAATGCAAATGAACTGTGCTGCCAATTTTGGAGTTCTTTTAAACTATATGTTTGTGGACGTTTATATGTTTGTGGCCAATTCTTTCGACAATGAGATCTCGGAAACTACAGGCTCTAGAAAGATGACGTTTTCACTGATCGATTGCAATTTTAAGTAGATTGTCCAGTTCTAGTTGAATATTAAAAAAAAAAAAAAAACCTGGCCATTATTTCATTATTACATGTTTACGGATACACTGGAAGTGTTGAAATTAAAAAAAAAAAGAAAAAAAAACTAAAGCACCATATCCTACGTATTATACATTCCAACACCACATAGTTGTATATGTATCAGGCGTTTCTTTCATGGCCAAATAATGAAAAAGAAAGGATAACCATTTCTCCAGTCTAAGATGAATCTTTATTTTTGGAATGTATTGCCCAATGAACACCATATACAACTGACATTAAAATTAATTGTGTATGTAATGTATTTGCTTATTACATACTGCATGCAAGAAGAAAGAATACACTTATACATGAAGTAGAAACTTCAACCGGAAGTAGGCTCAAATCTTGCAAACGGTCTGAGATATTGAAAAAATAAGCGAAAAAAATATCCCTTTTATAGTATCCTTTACGATTTTTATCACGACGTCTTTAACTTTTGTCTGTAAAGGGATATGTACAAATGTTGTGAGGAATGGCAAGGAGATTCATGTCCATATGCGAATGGTGCTCTATGTGGAGAGCGCAGGTTCAGCTAGTATTTACAATAGAGATCAAAGTAGTGCCCACTGATTTCAGAGATTGAAGTCGAGTGGAGGTTGAAATCGAACCGAGTGAACTAGTGTTGTTGATGGCTCAAGTGGCTCGGCTTACGACTCCGTCATCATCGAGCCGAGCCGAGGGCTCACCTGAGCTGAGCCGAACCGAGCCGATGGCTCGTCGCAACCAAGTCGGCTCGAGCCGAGCCGGTTGACATCACTAGTGTCCACTGCTTTGATGAGGTCACGTTTGAGAGACTCCAATTTGGGGTGGCGTTTGGTACAAGCCATGGCCTCTAATCGAGACCACAAGGCATAGTCTAGCAGATTGAGATCTGAACTAGTCTAGGGCCAATCACTGGTAGCAATGAAGTGCGACACATTCGTTTCCAGCCATGTTTGATTCATCTTAGCTTTATGGACCGGTGCAGAGTTTTGCAGGAAGGTCCACGGCTTGTTGGCAAAGAGTGTGTTGCCTAAATGTTTTACCGCTACTTCCAAAGTGTTTTCAAGATACACTTGAACACTTGTTTTGACCCCTTGTTCGCAGAATTGCAACTTTGTGACCCCGTTATACGACCCCCCCACCACCACCAAATCATCAACGAGAACGGATGGTGACCTCGCTGAACTTTTTCACAATTTGAGAAGCTTCTCTGAATATGTTAGCATATACCCTGTCATTTTGTTTCTTGAGGTGTTCTTCAATGTTGAAAATTTCCTAATCAGAAGAGAGAATTGATTTGTGTCTTCCATCCACGTACCTCTGAAGCAGGGCCTTGCATCTCACCTTCCTGTTTGCTTTCAGTGAATGAGTTAGGAAATGTCCCGTTGATCGGCGAAGAGCACCTATCTTAAGGTCACTTCTGAGTATCCTTGACATTGTTCTTTGCGGGACATAATTGTTTGCTTCCGAAGCGGGTTTCGACGAATTCTGTGCCTGACAGTCTGGATGGCTTGTGGAGTTCTACTGCTCAATGGTCGGCCTGGTCTTTGGTGGTCACGTATAGAGGAAGTCTCACATTACCTTGCTATGGTTTGATAGACGAATTTCAGTGTGATTTTCAGAGGTTGGAGAAGTTTCAAAATCTTCGATGCTTTGTGACCACACTTGTATAATGCAATCACAGCTACACTGTTCTGTTCCTGACCCCACTCCATCCTTACAATTTCACGGACCGGCAAAGAAACTCCTGACCCCACTCCACAAACAACTGACAGGAGTTAATTCACTAAAGTCTTTGCGATATAAACGCTCGGTTCTGATCTGAAACTTTTGTGACAGTATTTATGGCCAGACTAGGTTTATCACATGACCCCTTTTCCATTTAAACTTTGTGAGCAAGATTCAAAATGACGGAAAGAAGATGGCGGCCTTTCACCTGACACGCAACATAAAGGCCTACAATTATCAATTCCAGCTATCAACACTCGTTTTCATTTTATGAGGGGTGGTTAGGAACTTTTGACTCGTCCTGTATAATATTTGATCGATCTTTAGATAATCCTGAAATAATTGTAACAGTTGTATTTAATATTCCTGTTGTGTTCTTTAATTCTAAATTTCAGCAGCGACGTTAGAAATTCAACTTTTAGGAAGGACGTGTACTAGTACGGTTTGAAATTCCTTTTGAAGGAAGTGTGTTTTATTATTTATTTATTTATTTAGTATAGCTGTACAAGGGAAGCACCTTTAGACAGTTTCAAGAATGATTTGGATAGGTTACATACTAGTTCCTAAATAAAGTCTTGACCTGACTACGGTACGTCCCATAGTATTGGAGCTATGGACCTTTAAAGTTCATCTTGTGATGTTTTCGGCAAGCTATAACTCCGAAAGGAAGCATTTGTGCACCCAGGTTGCTCTATAGTTTTTGTCTTATCTTGGTGTTAGGAATCACCTCGCAAACGTCGGTGTTGTTTCGAAACACCATATATATATATATATACACTGGCCTCTCTGGCATGTAAAATTTGTGGGGACATCAAAGAAAGTGATTTAAATGGTAGGTCTACCACCTAGCCCAACCTGTTTATTATCTTCGATTCCATTTGTTATCTTTCTACTTACCTTCACGGACCCCCTGAGGTATATCAAGAACTTTGTTATAGTCGTTTCACAGCCTAAATATTATATTTCAGATAAATGTAATTATTATTATTTATATCTTACTCTGTCGTTAGTAAATAAAGTAAATTAGAATAAAATATTGAATATTTTGTACTCCAAAATATTGGGGGGACGCGTCACCCCGAGACGCTCATATATATATATATATATATATATATATATATTGTAAAACTTTGTCCCATATAAGTTATAGGTAGAGCGTTAATAAAAAGAGCGTCCGGAATCGACTCCCACTACCGGCTTTTATTATAAAAGTTTAACTATAAAAGTATTTTTACAAAATACTATACAAATAATCTCTCTAAGTTTGCAAGGTTAGTTACAGGTAGTCTTTGACCGTAAGGTCGCAGACAGGATCTCTACAGAGCCCCGAAGCAAGCTAAACCAGAAGATAGGATAGTCGTAGTCCCGAAGCAGACTAGATGCCCTAGGTTAGGTTACTCCTAATGTTCCGTGGTAAACAATAGGAGGGGCACCAGTGAAGTGGTACAGAATTGCCGTCGTCCAGCCAATTTATAGAGGTCCTTGGGTGGCGGTGGCGCTGCTGCTCCGTTGATATCGTCTGCTCCGTGGGAGGGGCCAGAAACCCGTCGTCTGCAGGTGATAGTAGATCCATCTGGCGTAGAATCCTCTTGCTAAACCACATAGTGGTGTTTGTAAACACTGACGTGTAGAATTGTTAATACCCAACACCATGTGGGACATTACAATATATATATATATATATATATATATATATATATATATATATATATATATATATATATATATATATATATATATATAATAGAGAGAGAGAGAGAGAGAGAGGTGGGTATGTGGGTGTCTGGCGTTGAGTCTACACAATTCTTCATGGCACGCTTCGCCATTGGTTTACAACCTATGAAATTCATTAACAATCGCTTTTTGTTGTATTATTTTTCTCTTAATGGCTGTAAAAGAATTGTCTGCAACTAAATTCCTTTGTTCTTATTACGTTAATATATATAAAAACATCCTACATTTCTTCATCACCCATAAGGGGTTTATTTGTGATATCTTTAAGTTCTACGTCCCACGGTTATGCCGGTTTGGCTAAAGGAGACGGTGATGATGAGAAATGAATGAAATGGTGGAATGAAGAAAGTGGGAGGAAACGGGAAAACCTCGAGAAAACCCACGAGCACGGTGTTTGTCCACCACAAAATCCACACGGCGCGAGCTGGAATCGAACCAGGGACCCCAAGCACCGGAGGTGAATGTTCTACCACTGAGCCATCGCGCCCCCAGTTTATTTGTGATGTTTTCACAGTTGCTATTATAGCAAGTGCTACATGTCGCTTTGCAATCAAGACCATATTTCTTACACGTACATTTACGTGTGATACATCCACATGAACAGCTGCAGTGAATCGTTTTTAGAAGGCTGTCAGGAGCATATTTCAGTTTTCCTCCATTCATTAATCCAACCTCACTTAGTGCGCGTTTGTTTTATCTTGGCACACTTTCAGCCAATGCACTTGTTTGGCCTTTAAAGTATTTTCTGCTAGCACTCACGTGAATGTTTTAATCCAATAGACGTCTTATTAGTTTTGTCGTGTAGGTGACGTTAGTTGTCAGGCAGCCCATCAGATGAAGTCAGTGCTATTTGGCGGGAAGTTGAAGTGCTTGGTTGCCACATGCGAACAAGTGTGTTACAGTGATTTGTGAATGGTGTGGTTTTTTACTGTCTTTCCTAGCGTATTGTAACTCCCAACTTAATCGTGGCGTGGGAACAATGCATTACAGACAGACCCGTCCTTTAGGCGGGAAGCGCACCGAGATAAAACAAACGTACTCTAGTAGCATCCATGTCTTGACTAAGACCCATCTATGTCATGACCTGAAAGTAAGTTCGTTTTGACTAGTATTTTGTAGCAGAAGTTGTGGGTGGAAAGCGCTCGGGTGATACAAATGAATTAGCATCCGCCACTTTTTTTTTAAGTAGATATACAGCAATTATTCTAATGTGTTGGATTCTTGCCCATTGAACAAAGCCAACATTGCCCTACACCCGGTAGTTTTCACAGTTTTTAGATCTGTGTTTGGAGAACAGAAAGTGTACACTCACGCAAAATATTTTTGTTAATATTTTCAAAACTTTTTTCCCAATACCAAAAATGTGAAGTATATCTGATGCAGTGAAGGTATGTGCAAATAACAGGCTTGTAATACATCTTTCCCCATCAAGGTCTTCAAAGCAGTACTGTTGTAAACATGAGCTTTCCCTTTGTCGGATCGTAGATACAGACCCTTGTTATCTGTATAGCCATAATAGAGAAGCAATATTAGTAGAACCGTATCTTCTCCGACGATAATTGTTGACTGAGTGACTTAGCAACTGCAGCTTTTACATTGTCAACATCTGCATCTCCCTCTGCTTGTATTACTTGACACCCTTTCGATCTCAGGCGCACAGTAATCATTTTTATAAATAATTGTTGATTCCATTGGGGAGAAAGTCCTCCTTTTTCTCAGCAAATTTTGTTGCTTCCGTGACATTGACTACTATTATTGTAGTTGTCTTCCTTTGCTCACAAGTACTGTCCTTTGGGGCTTTTCCATATCGTTCTGCAACAAAACATGCATAGTGATCTGCAGTGAAACTGTAAGTACTTCCTTGAGACCAGTTAAGCCTATGTAAGAGGGAAACTCCACCTCTAACATATTGCTTAGTATGAGGAAAAGGCTGAAGGATGGCGCCATTCGTAAGAGTACCATGCTTTCTTATGGCTTGCTATATAAATAGTCCAATGGTTAATTTAGTATTATCTCTCCGAAATAGGTTAGATACAGCATGTTTTTGTTTATGCTATGTGAAGGGTAACAAAATCTAGCGCACAAACGCTTTGCAGAGGCCACAAACAAATAGCATAAATGAAAAGTTTATAGTGCATGTAATCATTGTTCTAGTTTACAAGAAAGGCGATATAATTGTAACAATTTGAGGTATTTCTATTCTGTCAACATACTTTCTAACACCCAAATAACAAGATTCACCCTATACACAAATGAAATTATTGGAATTGTAAGTGAGGATTTAGGTGAAATCGATCAAATATTTACCATTAGGCAAGAGCTCGAAAAGAAATGGAAATATATTAACCCGGTACTGAATTATTCGAATGGCCTTCGACTAGGTTAGGAGCGAAAACGTACAGCCACCAGCGTAAGTGCTCTAATTCCATTACTTGGGGTCCAGCTCATTTGCAGTTTGTAAAACGCATGGACAAATGCAACCCAACTTACACGTTACTTTTCTCGGCACTGACAGCAGTTGGTAGCAGTGAGTCAGGTCTTTATGCACGAAACGGTTCTCAGTTCTGAGATGAATCTCTATGATTCGGATCGTGTTGTCCAATGAGACCATATATTAATCTAAATATTGCTGTGTATATATTATTTCATTATATATACACTGTATGTTCAACGAATTAACACTGACGACGCGTGAATCAGAAAATGCTTGAAAGTAGACGAAAATATCAAATCTAGAACAACTGCTGAAAATAAGTTTGTAAATTATTGTTTCCACTGACAGAACTTCTCCAATTTTCCTAATTCCAACATCTTTTTCTTTCTGGAGAGATCTTGCTTGTCACACTGAGTATGCCTCAATGTATCAATTCAAAATTGAAACATTTGAAAAATTTGAATCGGGTCTCCCGAATAGAAGTTTAATGCGCTAACCACTTATCTACCGCGTCACTACTTAAATCGTTTCGTGGAGTTAGTTGATTTTATTTTAGCGTACCTTTGATCAGCGAGGCTATATGAGACGATGACCTACTGATTAAAGTGGAATCCGAACCACATGAGCTCCCGCCGGGAATCGAATCCGGGTCTCCAACTCCAAAGGCGCGTACGCTAACCGCTTGGCCACGAGGGAGCTCAATCGTTTCGTGGAAGACTACACACAAGACACTAATGTTCGTATAAGGAGACGTCGACAATGACTTACTCGAGATTTCCTTTAACAAAAAACAAGTTATATAGATCTTCCTCAATTGTAATCTTGAAAATGAGGGCAAGTAATTTAGAATAGCAATGATGGTAATTACGAAGTTAACTTAGTGGTACTTCCAGATAGTTAAACAATGGGTTCATTTATTAGAATTATTTACTTCTTACAAATTACAACCATGCGTACAATCACATCCACATCATTGCATTAGGAAACTTTTATTCCCTTCATCGGAATCCCTCATCTTAATAGCTGTAACTTCTTAAACGCTACACAACATATATATTGTCACAGTCTCACAACAGTAAATTAACTTTTCTTTTGATTATCCCATTACTGGCACTACACAATAGATCATTATATGCCGGTCAATCACTGTCACTAAGTAAACTGAATTCACCTAACAACATTTCCTCTTTTTTTCATTTTAAAATTCTTGAGTTTAAATAACTTTTTCCAAACATGACTAAAACTTCCTAGCTATATATTTTAAGACTAAATTTCACTCAACAATAAAATCCAATACAGATAGTAGTCTTTATCACAATTCTGCAGACTCCGCAAACACCATTATGTTAATACTTATAAGCAGAAAAATGAAACTTCCCCAGAAGTGGACATTTTTGTCTCGATGCTTTTCTTCAGTCGGTGTTCTTTCTTCTCCTTGTATATCACTGACTCATTTTGGGCAGCCTGTGGTAAGAGCTCATGAACTGGAACAACCACTCGAGATTCAGTTTCCTGGATAGCATCATTTCCTTGTGTGGATCTTTTTGTTAATTGATTAGTGGTTATAGTCAAAATGGAGTTGATGGCAATTTGCTTGTGATTCCTTCTTACAATTTTTGGACACTCGACAAGCTTGCTTTTCAGATGTTGGTAAGACCTTCTGCTGATTTTGCCTGTGCTGTACATTGTTACATACAGAAGTTGATTTGTTTACAAGCGTCTGTTCCTTGGCCAGAAATGGACAGACATATGCAAAGTGTCCTTATACATTTCAATCAATGATATCTTGCCTATTTTGTTAATAATGTTGTGCTATCTTTCAGCAAGCTGCAGAATTCCTCGTTCATAGTAGGACCTGCCTTTATCAGCGATAAACTGAGGAAGGTGTTAATATACAGCCTCATAGGACTCAAATGTTATACCACACAAGGACTGTTGAAGAGAGCGAAACAGGTGGAAGTCTGTGGGAGCAAGGTCGGGCGAGTATGGTGGGTGTGGCAGCACATCTTATCCAAGCTCTGAAAGTTTTGACGGGTGACCAAACTTGTGTGTGGTTTCGAGTTGTTGTGATAAAACTCGACTCCTTTACAATTAACGAGTTCTGGTAGTTTCTGGATAATGGCTTCGTTCAAAGGGTTCAATTATCGATAGTACTCTTCAGAATCGATTGTTTTGTTAAGTAGAAGCTCAAAAAACACGATTCCTTTAAAATCTAACAGCACTGAGAGTATAATCTTTATCTGATGAATGCTTTCCATCAGTGGCGGCTCGTGCTTTGAATTTTAGGTGGTGCACAATGGATGACCTCTCCTTTTTCATTATTATTATTATTATTATTATTATTATTATTATTGTAAATAATAATAGTTTAATAATAATAATGATATAAATAATAATAATAGTATAAATCAGGGACGGATCCAGGATGACTTCTAGGGAGGGCGGTGGGTTGTAATACTGCTACTTAGACCTACTTTTTAAAGCTCCAAACTATGGGATGGGTTTTATTTATATATAAAATAAAAGCTTCCTCTTCTGCGGGGGGAAATTGCCCCCTGGCTCCGCCACTGGTATAAATAATAATAGCGATTTCTTCATGACATGTTTCAAGCATGCAATGGAGAAGCTGGTTTTGTATGATTTTTGACGTACTGTTGAAAATTATTGTGTTTTCTAAATGACTCTTGAGAGAGCTGTCAAATTCTGCACCGAAATTAATTAATCTACGGAATACGCCTCGATTTGAAGAAGAGTCTGTTTTTCATCATGTCCTCTTGAAGCCAATTCGAAGGTGCCACAAAACCAAATGCAATTGATGATTATATTGAGCACGTACCTGTTTTGCGGCACTTTTTGATTGTGATTCTTAATGGACCGCCTATAACCAACATCTAGTTCAGCAGCAATATTCACACTTCCCAACACAGTGTAATTAGAACGTGTCGTATAGGAGTTGACGAATTTTCATGTTATTTATTTTGTCGTGCAGATGCTGGATATCCGCACCTTTTTTTACACCATGCATCTTCTCCCGCCCCGAACAACAAGCAGGGACACAAAACAAAGCATTTTTAATTTCAAATTCACATAACCACATATGCTGTTCCTACAAGTTGAGATTAAACTTCCTTGTAAATGTTCGTTTCTGACTTCTAATTACTTGCGTTATATTGAGAGTCGGAATCGGTCTTCCGATGTTTTTCACAAGTAGGTTTGCTTCTGAAGTTCTTTTCGAAAACGACTAATTCAACAGAGACGTTACAGAATTCATTGCTAGAATAGTTCACATCACTAGCGGATCCAGAAGGATCATTTGGGAGGGGCGGTTCGCTTCCAGGAAGATGAGAGTAGCCTCAAGATGAGAAGAATTTTAATTTGCAAGAATGAGACGGATATAAATCCGGGGCTGGAGGGGGCTGGGGTGTAAACCTGATTCTCAGATTCCATTTTGGGACCCGAAATTCTAAGAGTTAATAATATTAATAATAATAATAATAATAATAATAATAATAATAATAAACTATATTCTTTCTGTAGATTTAAATTAAATACGCACTTCCATTTCGGAGGCGTGGTGATGTCATGATTTACTTAACACATAGTTACTGCAATATAACTAGGTATCAGACGCACTGTCTTACACAGTACTTGCACAAAAAAAATACTGTATTGACGATAACATTCATTTTAACGAAAGAGTGTACAGTTTCCTCTAATCATTTATATTTTGAATAACAATGAGGGACAAAAGTAGGAAGGAAGACAGACTCAGTCTACCCATAAATAGATAACAAAAGTTCTATATGCATAAAAATAATACAAAATTCATCTATCTCTATATTTCTGGATCCACGAAATATAGTGTAATTACAAATGTGCTTACAACAACAATAAAATTATATTATACTAATCTTCGCCTAGGTGGAACTTTGTCCCGAGATCCCCAATTTGTCTGACATACGGCCTCGCACAATATAGCAAATGCTCCTACATGCGACTGTGGCACAATAATTCGCGTTCATCCTTCTACGTCTTTCATATATAAAGGTAACCAAAAGGTTCTGTCGTTTTTTAGAGGTCTGTGTTCAATTGGCCGTCACACCGTGAGTTGAATGCGAATGGAGATAAGGCGAAGGTCAGTTGTTGGTGTAGGTACATCCAACATATCTCCTGGTTGTGACAGTTCAGTTACACCGTGAACTTGCGTAAGGACAGTGAACATGGGACCTCCACAGGGCATCATAAGGGCGTGTATGCTGTACATGTTCAAACTGGGATCTAACACCGTAGCAGCGAGGCGGAAGATATGCCAAGTCTTTGGTGAAGGTATCGTGACTACGCAGACAGTGCAGCGGTGGTTTAACAAGTTTAAGGACGGTGACGAACACTCGAAGACATACTACTTGCCGGAAGACCAACAAATGTACGCGAGCAGACACCTCTCTCATGTGAGGGATTAGCTATTTCTGGACAGGGTGTTGACATGTGATGAGAAGTGGGTCCTGTACGAAGCTTCACGGCACCATCACTGCACCAAAAGAAAGTCCTCCTGTGTATTTGGTGAACTGCTCGCGCCATCGTGCATCGGAAACTACTACCAGATGGTCAGAGCATCAATACAACTGTGTGCTGTGAGCGGTTGAGCCGTGTTCAAGAAAAACTTAAAACTCTGGAGCCTGCACTTCTGAATCGCAAAGGGGTCCTCCTATTACACGACAACGCTAAGCCCCATATGGCTAGGATGACCCGGGACACTATTCTATACCTTGGATGGGAAACACAATTGCATCCTTCATACTCTCCGCACATTGTACTGTCCGATTATCACCTGTTCCATTTTTTGGACAATCACCTTCGCCAGTTCAAGAGGACGCCAGTTCAAATCCCTATTAGAGGTGCAAAATACATTGATATCTTCTTCGCTTCACGGCCCACCAAGTGCTAAACCGATGGATGGAATCTATGGCTTTCCAGAACGTTGGTAGAAGGTCGTTGATGCTGATGGGGACTCTTTTGATCTTCCAGATACGTCGTACGTGGCATATCGATGTTGGAAGGTGGTGGATGAAAAGGCAACAGAACTTTCTTGGTTACCTTTATAGAATTGGATTGAGATAAAACTCTGTCACGAAATTCTAACACCTCGTAAGACATTTTAGTGAACAAACTCTACCTCTTTTCCTTCCCTTTTTACGTTAAGTGGCAAAAAAGCGCTCAAATACAGGTTGAATTATTTTAAATAAAAAAATCAAACTACCAACTTCCATGTCTCTAACCGTAAGGGATCCTGGAATATGGGCAACTTATAATAACAATACTACTACTACTACTACTACTACTACTACTACTACTACTACTAATAATAATAATAATAATAATAATAATAATAATAATAATAATTCCCACGACTTTTCTTCTCTTTTAGGTAAAATCTCACAAGCGCTGAAATACGTATTGAATTATTTTAAGTGTGAAGTCCATATACTAAATTCCATGTTTCTAACGTTATTATAATAATTCTAATCCCCGTCCCTTTTTCTTTCTATATTTTATCTCCATTTTACTAAAGTATCAAAAACGTTGAAACGTGCGTCAAATCATTTTAAATGGGAAATCCAAATACCAAATTTTAAGTCTCTAAGCTTAACGGATTCGGAGAGATGGCTATGTTATTAATAATAATTTCTACCCCATTCCTCCTTCCTTTCTTCGAATTTCCATATCAATCAATCAATCAACCGAAAAGTCTCATCTCAGATTCAGAGAGTTTTTCGGTAAGGAGCGCTAAAGATTCTATATTTCTCTTTATTCATCGTAAAGGTAATTAAAGTTTCTGTCCCGAATTCCATTTCCATATCCTTTTTCTAGGACACAATTTTAAAATATACAGTTTTAGTTCAAAGAGTGAGCCGTCTTACCCTCCTTTCTACAGCTATTCGTCCAACGAATGAATCGTATTCCCGCTTCTTTGGAGCTTATTGTGACCGTCTAAAGGAACTAGGAATAGAAGTATTCCCAATTCAAACATGTCTGTATTAGGTACTATTAAATACCACACATTTTGATTAGACTCTGCTAGGCTTGTCACACAGGTTGGATCAGTCAGGGAAAGACCATATTAGTATTTCCCAATGGTGAATGTTGGAAGTAAAAAATACCCTTTGGAGGGGGCGGTCGCCCCCTCCGCCCTCCCCGTGGATCCGCCAGTGGTTCACATATATCAGGGACAGACACGTAATTATGCAATTACAGCTACAATATTCCAATGAACAACAAAGACCGGCACACATACACACACAAACATACAACACTACAAAGTCCGATACTCGCTTTAAAACCTTACCCCTTCCCAAATTAACGCCCTTTTTCTAAAAATTGCCCTCCAATTTTTTCATTCACCCATACACACATGAAAAGGAAAACATTGTATCAATGGTGCCAAATTTCTACTCCTTCAGATACGAGTGTATTAAATATCGACACCCTCAATTTGTCTTCACTCTTCACGGGGTCACATTTAGTATCTCCTTAGCTCCCTCGATCTTACTTGGTTGACAGAACCAATAGTTATGACCACTTGGCAATCTCGCATTTAGGCAAGGCGCAAGTTTTTCTCTCTTTCTCTCTCTCTCTGTAGCGACTTGGTTACGGCACGCAACATTGTCACAAAGGAACAGCCTATTCCCCTTCAGGCGAGAACCGTGTCAATCAATAAGGGGGAGGGACAGTGGAGAAGTTCCAGTTCCAAAGCGTTTTGGAAAAGCTGTATTTGTTTGGTAGATTTGTTTGTAAAAGATCTACAAGCAGATGGAGCCTTATGAGGCAGTGTACGGTGTGATAACCCCCCGCAGTGGCCAAGAAGCTGTTAAGCTTGGGAGTTTGGCAAACTCTCAAGCAGAAAGCAACTAGCAAGCCCGTTTCAAACGCACTTTGGGACCACGAACGTTTGCGCACCACTTGTTCTACTTTCTATCAAACAATTAGATGCATGTTTTTGCGGATAGTATTATCTGTCCCTTACTGCTATCGATGGTATGACAATAAAATACTACACATTACCTGATATCATTTCGCCAGTAGGTTCCTATTTTTTGATAAGTTGGAACAACATTATTGGACACCGTAGCGAAAGATGTGTTTTTTCATGCATTGTACAGTCAGCGACAGTAATAAGTGGAGGTTGGATACATAAGAAATGATAGCTTTTTCCAGTAGCAGAATAGTTTCACTGTATGTCTGATAGTTGGACAACCAACATGACAGCAAATACATGCCCGAAAACATAACATGCCAGGATATTCCTCCATTTGGAGGAAAAAGTATTACTATCTGAGAGCATCACTTAGAGAAACAACACGAGCTAAATCTGCAGAAATTCCATTCACTTTAAGATCAAAGAGATATGAATTAATGCAAAGGAAACGAAAAGATTAATACGCATCATGCAGAGACCGAAAAAGTATGGAAAGCTAAACAAAATGAGAAAAGAAGGAAAGAGGGAAAGAAAAGAGCAAAACTCATGGGAATAAATTAAATTTTAACACTTAAGGATAAAGTGTGTCCGTCTTTCCTCCTGCTTCCATCCTGGTTTTTCTCCCTTCATAGGATAAATCTCATTCAGCATAAAACGCGAACATCATTTATAGTGTTTAATTAATTGAAAAAAGTTAACTCAGTCCAGGCCGAGACTCGAACCCCGGACCCTTAGAATGACAGTCAGACGCTGTAACCACTTACCTACACACGCTATAGCAATTACGTTTATAAACCAGCCATTACCCGCGGTGTTATCAAACGTCTTCAATCAGCCATTGTCGGGAGTTACTCCAGTTACACTTGAAGTTTGAATTTTATTTACGGCCTTTAGCCATCTACGGCAACAGGCCCCATATTTTCATTAAAAGCATTTGTTCTGTAGATTAAAATCAAGAATAACTTAATATATACTCTTACTTTATATATATCGGGTGTTGCAAAATAAGTGTTACAACTCTTGGGAGGTGACTCCTGCCACTGAGACAAGAAAAAAAGTTATCTTCAACTTTCGGCTATCGGACATAGTTTCAGATCTACAAGGTGCCGAAAGCGTGGGAAAATGACTTTCGGACGCCAATAGTTCAGAAACTATCCAACATAAAGAGCGCGGGTAAAAAATTCACTGAAGAAGTCATACCTGCTATATTGAATTTTGCATGTTTCATAATCCTACCGTGCACGCGCAAGGGATTCCCCAAAGGAACATAGGGAGTCCCGGATAATCTGCCAAATGAAACTTGGTCTAAATGGATATGAATTCATAGGCTTTCTACCAGATAACAATAATTCGTTTGTATTAAGTCGATATCTGGAACAAATACAAAATGGCGGACATCTTCATGCCGTTGTGTGTGGTTGCATAATCGCCAGGTACGGATGCTGGCCAACAGTGACGTTCTGAGTATTAATTTCCAATAATATTCCTTCAACGATAATATTCCTTCAAACCGATGCAATATGATGTGCACGGTTGCATACCAATAAGAATGCAACAACTGAGGCCAAGTTCAAAATGTACAATTGGATTCACAAAGAAACTGGGTAAACTAATTGAATGTCACCAGCGGGATCGCATGATCGATATTGAAATGTGGCCAATGTGTGTTGATATCATCATGTAGCTAATGAACAAATGTCAACATGTCCCACTACTGCTGGGACATCGTCCCACGTGCGAAAAATAGGAAAATAACTACTCGGGTCTTGAATCTGAGGCCGTGGGCTCCCAGTAGGATTGGAAACTGCGACCACGCGAGCAAAAGCAAGCGCTCTAGCCCTGAGGTTCGAAGGAGCCTCACTTTCTCTGTATTCATTTCTTTGAGAAGTACCCACGTTGTTTGGCAAGCCCTCTTGTACAGCCTCCCGACATACTTATGTGTTTCATTTTGTTACTTTTACTGCACAGTTGTAAACAATCAGAGCTTTAAGACATTTCTTTCTATTTCTCATGTCGTTTTATTTTCCATATGTATGGTGTTCCAGCTGTAGTGTTAAATGTGCCAAATCGGTTCATTTTCGTCTTTGTCTTGGCATGTACACTGTGTGTAAGATACGAATTTCTGAAGGTATTTTCCTATATTTAGAGTACGTCATATGTCTCAGAAGACGTGGGACATGATACAAGTTTGTTATTTTTACGCTCTATCAGAATTTGAACCATGCAATAAGAGTGTGTCGACTTTTCATATGTGGCGACTGTGGGACAATATCCCAAACAAAGAGGGACATTGATACAATCGTGTTCTAGTTACGTTCTACCAAAAGGTGCACCAGATGTAATAGCAGAATGTACAACGTTATTTTCCTAGTTTTCGCATGTGAGACGGTGTCCCAGCAGTAGTGCGACATGTTGACATTTATCCATTAGCTACATGTTAATATCAACGCACACATTGGCCACATTTCAATATCGATCATGCGATCCCACTAGTGACATTCCTTTAGTTTATCCAGTTTCTTTGTGAGTCCAATTGTACAATTTGAACTTGGTCTCAGTTGTTGCATCCTTATTGGTATGCAACCGTGCACATCATATTGCATCAGTTTGAAGGAATATTATTGGTGAATTGGCAATGGCTTTCATGTTCTTGACGCTAATCCTTACATTTCGGTCGCTTGGAACTCATGTTTACTGAGTATGAGTGCATTTCTGGGCATTTTTCGTTAAGTGTTTCCACACATGTAAATCACCCTGCTTCATCTGTTATGCTCTACCGACACTCGAGATGTCTTTCTAGAGCATTTGAGTACAAATTCGCTACAATTAATACTCAGAACATCACTGTTGGCCAGCATCCGTACCTGGCGATTATGCAACCACACACAACGGGCATGAAGATATCCGCCATTTTGTATTTGTTCCAGATATCGACTTAATACAAACGAATTATTGTTATCTGGTAGAAAGCCTATGAATTCGTATCCATTTAGACCAAGTTTCATTTGGCAGATTACCCGGGACTCCTTATGTTCCTTTGGGGAATCCCTTGCGCGTGCACGGTAGGATTATGAAACATGCAAAATTCAATATAGCAGATATGAATTCTTCAGTGAATTTTTTACCCGCGCTCTTTGTGTTGGATAGTTTCTGAACTATTGGCGTCCGAAAGTCATTTTCCCACGCTTTCGGCACCTTGTAGATCTGAAACTATGTCCGATAGCCGAAAGTTGAAGATAACTTTTTTTCTTGTCTCAGTGGCAGGAGTCACCTCCCAAGAGTTGTAACACTTATTTTGCAACACCCGATATATATATATATATATATATATATATATATATATATATATATATATATATATAGAGAGAGAGAGAGAGGTATATAAAAATCGGATTAATGGGGGTTAAAAGAGTGATTTCGTAACCTCGAAATGGGTCTTCAAGACGGTGATCGCACCACTACTGACATCTGGTAGCGGTGTTACGTAACACACATTAGAAATAAAGCTTCGAACGACAAGTTGCACGTTGTGCCGTGGATAAGTCGGTACGGTGTCTGCTTATTGAGTAGGCAATTCGAATTCGAGTCTCGAGTACACCAATTAGTTTTTCCTTCAAAATATATTTCTATATTTTTATATGTGTTATTAATAGTTGCTTTCTTGCATTTTTTGTAAATTATCTTAAAGTAGTGAAGGTTCAGTAAAATCAAGAAGGTTAAAATACATATGTATGATTGTTTTATCCGTATGTACAGTCCAGAGATGGAGCAGGTCGGGGGCCGCGGGTCAACAGAACGTGACCCACTGCAACCCCCCACCCATCAGGACCCACTCTGACTTAACAACGTATTACGACCCACAGACTCATTCTGCTCAGTGCATTGTAGACAGCTTCTGAGCACTGGTGAATTTGTCTACTTTCAAGTCATCCTTTTTCTTTTCGTTTGTTTCTATTGACAAAAGAACTTCAGGCAATTTTAGATATTGATATTTGCAATTGTAATAATAGCAATAGGACTTATTTGAGACGCAGCCTGTGATTTCGTAGAGGAGCTAACTACTGGGAAAAATGTTTGAATCATGTGTATTATATGAATTATTACATAAAAAAATTGAATGTGACTATGTGTGCATGATCATCATATCCAAATTGCAAAGTCAAATGAAATGATTTTTGGTATATACTTAAGCCTCAATCTCAACTAGCAAGTTATCATACATGTATCGGTTTCATTATATTACATATTCTAAGAGGGTCCGAATTTTTGCGAAAAATTTAGTATCTCGCAAGCCGTTCAAGTTGGAGAGCTGATATTCAGTATATTAATTCTTTATGTAATATAAATAAAATAAAGAGTTTGTTTGTGTGTTTGCCTGTCTGTCTTTGTGCGGCCTGGGAACCAGACGAGTGGACCGAGAGTTACCAAATTTTGGTCAGGGGTACCTAGCCCAGGTCCCAGATCAAGACGAAGCCGTTTTCTCAAATTTCCAACCAGGAGATTCTCAGCTTTCTTTTTTTACCGGAACCGGCTTGGGAACCAGACAAATAGACCGAGAGTTACCAAATTTTAGTCACAAATACCTTGGTCCACGCTCCAGATCAAAGTTAAACGTTTTTCTCAAAATTCGAACCAGGGGGTCTCAGGGGGGCGTTTATCGGGACATGTAAAAGTAGTAGAAAATTTCCGATATTAGTGTCGAATTCATAGTTCTCGCGGTCGCTTAAATCAAAAATGAATCTCCTCTCGCAATAAACTTCCAAATTCACGCTATTCGGCTCCTTGCCTGGGGTCACCGGGGGGCTGAAATATCGAAACATATAAAAGTAATCCAAAATGACCAATATTAGTGTCAAATACATAGTTTTCGTGGTCGTTAAGATCAATGGTGACACTTTTATTAGCGATGACTTGCAAATTCAGCTACCATTGTATGCGGACCGAGGGTCACATGTGTGTGTGGGGGTTACCAAGATGTAAAAATAATCCAAAATGACAGATATGAGTATCAAATCCATAGTTTTCGCGGTCGCTGAGATCAATGGTGACACTTTCATTAGCGATGACTTGCAAATTCAGGTGAAATTGTATGCGGGTCGGGGTCACATGTGGGGGGAAATTACCGATACATGTAACAATTATCTAAAATGACCGATATAAGTGTCAAATCCATAGTTTTCACGGTCGCTGAGCTCAATGGTGAAACTCCGAGCGCATTCACCCCATTCGGCTAAGGGCCGGAAGTCACGGGGAGCGATACCGAGACACGTAAAAGTAATCCAAAATGACCGATATTAGTGTCAAATCCATAGTTTTCACGGTCGCTGAAATCAATGGTGACATTTCCATTAGCGATTACTGAAAATCAGCTACCATTGTATGTGGTCCGGAGTCACCGGGGGATACCGAAACATGTAAAAATAATCCAAATTGTCCTATATTAGTGTCAAATTCTTAGTTTTCACGGTCGCTGAGATGAATGGTGATTCTTCCAGAGGCGTTGACTCCTAAATACAACTCCCATCGCCTGGGGACCAGAGACGTTCTTTTTAAATTTCAAACAGGGGTGTTTCAGGGCGCGTTTACAGTGATATGTAAAAGTAGTAGAAAATTACCGATATTTTATCGTTTCGTTGTTCACTTTGTTTACATACATATTTTATCGACCCTTGCGAAAAGTGGGTATTTCAGCTAGTTATTAATAAATGCAAGATATAAATTATTAATAATATACAGGGCAAAGGTGGCCATTTTCCACTGGGCTTGCTCGGGCTCGCGCTCAGCTGTCTCAACTGAGCTCGCACTCACTCGCGCTCACCTGTCTCAGCTGGGCTCGCACTCACTCGCGCTCGCACTCACTAATCTTATCTGGGCTCGCGCTCATCTCTCACGACTGAGCTCGCTCTCACTCGGGCTCGCGCTCATGTCTCTCGACTGGGCTCGCAGTCACTCGCGCTCGCGATCACTTCTCCCAACTGGGCTCGTACTCACTCGGGCTCGCGCTCACTTCTCTCCAATAGGCTTGCGCTCACCTGGGCTCACGCTCACTTGCCTCAATTGGGCTCGCGGGTATATGATGGGTATAAAGAGGTATTAAAATCTAGACTTTGACTAGCAGTAGGCCTAATTCAGTAGACAATAGAGCTATTAATGCTATATATCAGTTGTCATATATAAAAATAAAATAATAAAGATGTTGCAGGGTTTAATGTATTAAACGTGGGCGGACTTTGAGGAACTTGAAATAAAATGCAACAGATATTTAAATCTGGGCTTTGACTACTAGTAGGCCTAGTTCCTCAATAGAAAATAGGCTATATGACTAACGTCATATAGGAGTTATCAGACATCAGAATAAAATATTAAGAGTGTTGCAGACTTCAAGTCTTAAGGCTGTCATCACACTTGCAGACAAATACTCATTAAATGAATCTCTTTCTTATTTACTAAGATCAAAACAACTTATGAACAAACAACAACAAAAAAAAGCTTAGTGTTAGTAAACACGAAAGAAACTTGTTTGAGTGTTTGTCTGCAAGCACGACGGCAGCATTAAGAAGCAAAGCCTATCTGAGTATGATGATTTCGTAAAATTAAAAAAAAAAGCACCAGTTCTGTTAGCAAGAAAATTCTATTATGTAAGTACTCATGCCTTATCATGAAATTATTTTAATGCAGTTGATGAATTGTCAGGGTTTATAAGAAAAATTTGGTTCGAAAATTTCCAGGGCCAAAATTAGGCTTACTGTCGCCCATGCTTCACACATTAAACTTGCAACATCCCTACTTTATTCTGATATCTGATAACTGCTATACGACATTAGTAGCTCAACTTTCTACCGAGTTATTTGGCCTATTTGTAATTGTAGTCAAAAGCTAGATTTTAATATCCAGGGCATTTTATTACATGTTCCTCAAGGTCTGCCCACGTTTAATACAACGCAACTCCGCAACGTCCTTATTATTGTTTTTTTATACCTGATAGATAAGTCATATAAGATAGTAGCTCCATTTTCTGCTTAGGAAGTAACTAACACCTGAATTTCAATATTCGGTGAATTTTATTACAAGTCCTTCAAGGAAGCTTATGTTTGCTATCGGTGAGCTTTTGTCCATCCCTGTAATATGAGACTGTCGGTGAGCTTATGCCCGGTGAGCTTATGTCCAACACCCACATTACCCATAGATATCTCTCGTTTTTAACTAACACACAGATTCTTAGGTTTCAATTTTTTATTTATTTATATTTTTGTGAGAAGACAGCTTTAGAAGTAAAATTAGAAGTAGAAATTTAGGGAGACATTACAGATTCAACATTCGTGAAATTACAGAACTTATAATAACAAGAGCTAAACGTTTCCCGAAAATCTGCTAAACGTTTGGTAAAGGAAGTAACTGGATCTGATATCAGTGACTCTAAGTGTTTGTTAAAACCATTTTATAATAAAACAACTACCTCTGCGGAAGCTAAAAGCAAACCAAAATGTAAAAGGGAACTTTCTCTGATCCCTTTATATCGGTTTGAATGTAACACAACGAAATGATAGTACTTCAGAGGGTATTGCAATGTCAATGGTCTCATAGGCTCCAGTAATACTTGCAGGAGTTCCGGCCTATCCTACAGGGATGTGCTAATCAAAGCACTAAAAATTAGAGATTTTTGAGAAATGTTGGTAGTGTATACCTCCAGAGCAATAACTTTTATATATAGAGAAAAGGAAAAGTAGAAAAATATTTTCTAAATTTTTAAAATGTACTTTTAATCGGAGGGGGCTTGTAAGAGAAGTAACACCGATAAAAATTAAAAGACTTTTTGTTGCTTCAAACTAAAAGAAGAAAACTTCCCTACTATATTAATTGTTGTATACAACAATCAGGGCCGGACTTCAGCGGATTGGACCGATTGTTCCCAGTTGGGTCCCGCGCTAGAGTGTAATCTACTATTCAGTGCCGCCTTAGCAGCATAATGTTCCCCTGTGGAAACCAGTGTGGCTCCTATGACTAAATTCTGCAAGTAATACATGCAATTAATACATTCTGCTCGCGGGTCCCTCTGCCAAGTGATCATCAGACTGTTAGATGGCTCTGTTACTCTTGGCTTGTGAAATACAATAATATATTGTAATACATGTACATCCATGAACATAAACAAGGGAGCGTATAGCCTGTTGGCCTCTATCTAGAATTTGAGGGAGTGAATAGTTTGTATTAACAAACAAGCAATATTTTCTAAAGTTAATTCTGCAGTAGTTTCTTTATTTATTTACGTTTCCAACTTCCGATGAAAAATAGGCCTATTAAGTGATATGACACCTCAATGAATACCAGGATGATATAATCTTAATGCGATTTCTTTACTTGTTTTTCTGGAACCGGGAGTTCCACAATAGTGTTCCCATTCGGGTCTGCATCTTCTAAGTCCATTAGATTACTTTTACTCCTTACTTTGAAGCAAGAAAACTTTAATTTTTTAACTTTGTGACTTCCCTCAGGAGCATCCACTACTTTTAATTATGTATTTGAAAGCATATTGTCCTGCTAAAATACATTAAATATGAATATTTCTTAATTTGGGCCAAGTTTAAGAGTATTAAAACTGAAAATTTGAAAGTATGCGTTGATTATAGCCTGTATTTTGTTAAAACAACACCAAAGAAAATTAGAAGTTAATGAAAGCTCAATAAAGATGTTTATGAATGAAATTTACGTCATAACATCAGTTTGAGTCAAGAAGTTATGTGTAATACTTTCGAAAATGGTAAGCATATTGTGGTTCTAGTTTTCAATTCATCTGTACATTTCTTATGTATGTTAAAAGCCAGTTCTTTAATGGCGTAACATAACGGAAAAATAGAACGTATACAAAATAAGGTAATATTAAGAACTGCGTTAAAAGAAGAAATGTAATTATGTCAATTTAGGAATCTATCGTGAAATTTAGAATGTTTTGTCTTTGTTTGTTTGGAGCTTAATATTCTTTTTCATCAGTGAGGTTATATGTGATCTCGCTCGTCTGGAAGGTGAGAATACTTACAACTTATTCACAGTGAATCAATATAAATAAGTGCGTGGCAACCCTTAGATATTTCGTCAGGTATGTGCTAATCTTCACGGTAATAAGATTTGATAAATCCGCAATGAAAATATTTATTTATTTATTTATTTATCAACACAACAGGTATTACTGCCCAATTACAGTGTCTACATATGAACTTAAATACATAATGTTACAGTATAACATAAAACTTGAATACCTATATATAATAGTATATATATAATGAACCTGATGCTTGAACACAGAATACTAAATTAAAATAATACGTTTTACCCTTATTTTTTTTCTTTTACAAAACACTCAATACTAGTTTTTTGAATGATTTTTCTGAACAATGAAATATGTCTACATCTTCGTAATCTTTAATGATTTTATTGTATGTAGCACAAATTCTCCATGTAGGTGACATATTCAGTGCATTTGTACGTGCCTTTCTGCAGTAGAATAGGCCACTATTTTCCTTGCGTGTTTTGATGGATGGAACTTGTATCATTATTTTTGTACTTATGTCTATACAATCTATTTTGTTATGCAAAAGTCTGTGTAAGAAAAGGAGATCGTTCAACGTCCGTCTTTGTTCAAGTGTCTGAAGTGTAAAGTTATCAAGTAAATTATCATACGGTTCATATTTTGGGTAAAGTCCTGTCCTCTTGTACGTGAGAAAACGTATGAATTTGCTTTGTATTTGCTCTACTTTTTGGTTACGTGTTTTTACAGAAGTGTTCCAAATAAGTGAGGCATATTCAATTTTTGATCTTACGTAAGAAAAATAAAGCAATTTTAAAGTGTTGCCATTTATAAATTCTTTGGTCGTTCTGATAAGAAACCCAAGATTTCTATATGCATCTTTGGTGATATTTGCCACATGATGCTCAAGGGTTAATTTTTTATCAAATATCACACCTAAATCTTTAATTGTATCTAATTTTTCTAAATTTATTCCATTTATCGAATAAGTAAAGTCATACGTTTTTTCACGTCTACTGTATGCCATGGTTTTGCACTTATTAATATTTACTTCAAGTCTATTGGTAGTACACCAGTTTAGTATATTAGTCAGGTCCTGTTGCAGAAGTAGACAGTCATCTATAGATTTCACATTTGCAAATATTTTTAAATCATCTGCAAAGATAATTTGTGAGAGTTATGGATATAAAATGCCAGATCATTAATAAATAATAAAAACAAAAGAGGTCCAAGATTAGATCCTTGGGGGACTCCGGAATTTACACGAAAGCTTTGTTTTATATTCTTTATATAGAACGGATTGTCTACGTTCACTCAAGTACGAATTGAAAAAAGTTATCATAGGGGAACTAAAATTGAAAGTGGCAAGTTTCTGAATTAGTATGTCATGATCCACAGTATCAAATGTTTTATGAAAATCCGTATATATTACATCTACCTGTCCATTATTACCTAAGGATGTTATGAAATCTGAAGTGATGGTGAGATTAGTTATCGTGGATCTCTTCTGTAGGAAGCCATGCTGATATATTGAGATTGAAGATTTAACATGATGCATGACCTGATCATAAATGACACTCAAATACCTTTGCAATTGTTGGTAACATAGCTACTGGACGATAGTTTTGTATGCTATTTTTATTACCGGGTTTTGGGACTGGGCATATTATTGACTCTTTCCATATGTCCGGAAAACCATTTGTTCTTATTGAGAGGTTAAATAAGGTATATAGCGGATATTTCAAAATATTACTACAACCCTTCACAATATAAGGTGGTATATTATCAAAGCCAATTGCCTTATTCGGTTTCAGTTTCTTTATTGCATTCTCAATATCTCTTTAACTAATCTCCATAATATGAAGTAAGTTCTGATATTTCCCATGTAGGTATTTTTTTCTCATGTGAGTCAATACTATTTTTAGTTGAGGAGGAGGATTTATTGTAAATGGACTGGAAGTGTTAAGCAAAAGCTTCCGCAATTTCATCATTTTTAGTCAGACTCCGTCCGTCATAGGTCATAGACTCGGGATGTCTATGACGGGACGTCGGGATTTACTTTTAATGTAGATCCAGAAGTGTTGTGGGTCTTTGGTTATATTATTTTCAGCATTAAAGATAAAATCATTATGTGCTATTGCTGTTTCACGCTTCACTTCTCTACGTAGTCTGCAGTACTCGTTATAATGATATTGGTGATTAGTCGTTTCCCTCCTCTTAAGCCATTTTATGCGATGTTGCCATTTGTTTTATTTTTTGTATTATACTGTTACTAAACCAGCAAGGGTACCTTTAATGCGTTGGCCTTTTCATGGGAATGCACTTCTCAAATATGTCATAAATTACTTTATAGACTTCTACTGCTTTATTTGGATCCGTATATTCGTTTAGATATTGCCAATCTATTCTCGCTAACTCATTATAGAGATTATCATAATTTCCTTTCTTAAAATTGAAACCAAATATGTTTCTTTTGTTTTTTATTCTAGATGATTTAACATGCGGAAAGCTTATACAAATAGATGGGTGGTAATTATCTTCTTTAATTAATGGGTGTGGTTCTCTTATTAGTGTTACATTGGAAAGATTACTTATTACTAAATCTAATGTTCTCCCTAAGCTATTTGTAACATTATTGAGTGATTCCATGTCATGATATAACATAAAATGATAGAGACTTTGGGATTTACTCGTTGACTGTAGAAAATCAAAGTTTGTTCCAGTTATTTCAGGCAAATTCATATCACCTACAAGGAGAATAGTGCTACCTATCGTACAATTACTTTCGATAAAATGAAAACATATTCGTATAATGATAGATGTGAGTTTGGTTCAAAATACACAACACATATATAAAGCGGTTTGTAATTAACCATAGTTTTCACTGGAATGCCTTCTGAGTTCTGGTCAGTAACAGTCACTTGACTCACTTCCAGGTCGTGTACTACCAGCAACACCCCACCCACCCTTGCTTTACCACTTCACTAGGTATCTGTTATCGAAATACTCTGAATCAAAATAATCACAAGACAACCAGGTTTCTGTTTTTGCTACGATATCATAATTGTGCAATGAAATGTTGCTGCAAAACTCACATGCTTTGTTCCTAAGTGATCTCGCATTCATATAATACATTAGAAAATTATCATTTTTTTGCGTTATCTACAACACACTTGCTGTCATTATTACATAACACATCACTGCACTCACTTTGAGAAGTCTTACCTTGTTGAAGGTCATTCTCCCTTGTTTGTCAAGGGATGCTTCTTCCTCCAGGGCGTGGTTGACCTCTGCCCCTTCGAGCTGCATTCTCAAAGCTGGAAACTCTTCATCACTCACCCCCACAGGCTCTGCAGGTGACCACACACTCACTACAAGAAGCAACTGCAACTGCTGAATTTTTTTAAGCGCCTCCATTGTTCACACTCACTGAACACACACCAACTGTATCACTTAGATTTTTGTCATCTGTGTTTCGTAGGTCCTCGATAGTATAAGGCGGCATTTAGATTTGATGATAAATCATCAGGGGTAGAGATTTTTTTTTATCATATGCAAGAGAGATATTTTCTATTCACACACGGCGATATCGCTCGGAGATATCTCTCGCAGAGGTCAATAGATTCTGACATCTTTCGGAGGTTATGCGAACTATTTCAGAAAAAAACAGGGCCACGATGTTTTGTTGTGGTGTGTGTGTGTGTGCGTTTCTACTTGTCACTCGTGAAAGGACAATTCCTGTTTCTTCGTATTGTGTTCCCGCCGTAGTAAAATAAAGAGCTTGACATGGAAAAGAACGATTATGCGGCTTTTGCAATTATCACGTCCGTGACAATGATATAATTGTGTTTGTTTAAAAAAGAAAAGAAATATAGAACGGTGTTACCTATTTAGACACTAAATTAAAAGATAAAATACGTTCTTGCCCCAAATATTTAAACACACACACACACACACATAAAAGGCAACTTTTCGTTAAACCTTTTAGGATTCATTAGGATTCATGGTATCTTTAGATACCATGGCGTAAATGTTGTCTTTGACCGCTTATTTAGGTTCTATAACAGGTATTTAGGCCGGCTTTTTTATTGGTTAAGTCAAGAACACCCCAGATGGTCAACTTGGTGACGCCAAGTGGGGACGGAGGGAAGTGACTTATCCTTAAGGAAATTTCAAAACTTTTTCAAACCTTTAGTTTCCAACATACCAGATTGAAACCTTGCATACGGATTGTGTGCACCTTTGAGTATTTCTAAATTTTTTGAAATCCCTATGTGTACTAGGGCCCGAGCCTGAGGGTCGCAACTATTCCGAAAAGGCTATTTTTTTTTAGAAAAAATTCCGATTTTTTCCAATTTTTCTTCTTTAGGTATACGATACGCACACGAGAGTCATACCGTTGGAAAGGGCTTGTTATATTGAAAAAAATAGTGTTTGAACCAGGACTCTAGGCCAATTAGTAACGACGCAGTAATTTTTTATAATATGAGTTGAGTTGATTTTGAGTTTAATGTCCTGTTCAGCAGCGAGACTATGTGAGACGTGGACCTACTGATTAACGTGGAATACAAACCACATGAGCTCCCATCGAGAATCGAACCCGGGTCTCCCACGCCAAAGGCAAGTATGCTAACCGGTTAGCTACATGTGTGTGTGTGGCCTAAATTCAGATTTTCAAAAAAAAAAAAAAAAAAAAAATTCATCCCTTGGTTTTCAAGATACAAGATTGAAATTTTGCACACTCATTGTGTACGTAAGCATGTATTTTCAAGAAATTTTCAGATCCCTACGTGAACCCAGGGCCGGGCCAGAGTCAGTGTCGGATGTAGAAAGTAAAAAATCGGGGAGCCAGCCAGACCCCAGACTATGATAGGTATATCATGACTTTACTATAAACTTTCAAACATATATAAATAATAAATATTTTTTTCACTCAAAAAACTGAGGGCTGGATTTAGGGGGCTGCAAAGGTGCACGTGCACCCCGCTTCGTTGTAAATATATCGGCCGCGGTGGCTCAGTGGTAGCCTTCCCTGCTGGTCTAGTGGCTAGCACGTGCGCCTTTGGTGTACGGGGTCCCGGGTTCGATTCCCGGTGGGAGAGCCTTTGTGATTTTAACTGTTGTCGATATTTCTGTGTTCGTGCCTTTGTCGCTTTAGGTAATTGGAGAAAGCAAGTTAAAAATGAGTAAAGCAAGTAAAATTAGAAATAAGTAGTTTAAGTAAGTTAAAAAAAGTGGTAGAGTACTCACCTCTACTGCATGGGGTTCCGGGTTCAAACCCTGCTCTCGCCAAGTGAACTTTGTGGTGAACTGTGTGGCTGTCATTTCATTTCGTTGTAAAAATACACTACCTAAAGTGAGAAGCTGGCAGTGAGTTTTGCGAAATAAATAGTTTAAGTCAATTTTCTGAAGCTCGAAGGAAAAGAATTCATCGAGACCAGACACTTAGCATTTCCAAAGGAATTTCTCATTCATATCACAGATGCCTAAAGTATTTTTTAAAAAACTCAAATTTAATTCAAATGTACTGGTAGTTATTGGTGCACCCCCTCAGAGAATCCTGGATCTAGGTCCCCTGGCCCCGGGCTAGATTCGCCACTGGCCAAAGTGGTGAAGTGTTTCGGGGGGATTCTTTTTAAAAATCCGGGGTTTCCCGAATTTTCCGGTTCAGGTGTGTGATACGGACATGTGAGTAGTACCGTTGGAAAGGGTTCATTATACTGAAGAAAATGGCGTTTGAACCATGACTCTAGGCCAAATAGTAACGATGCAGTAAATTATATATATAATTTAAATTTTGCACACGTATTGTGTGCATAACTCGTATTTTCTTAAAAAAAAAAAATCATATCTCTACGTGAACCCAGGCTCGGATCAGAGGGATGCAAAAATTTCGAAAATCGTAAAATCTCCCGGTTTTCTTCGATTTTCCAGTTTCTGGTACATAATACGGACAAAGGAGTGGTACCGTTGGAAAGGATGCTTTACTCTGAAGAAAATGAGGTATAAACCATGATCCTATGATAAATGATCCCATGATCTTTACATATTTCAGATTCTATCGAGAATCAAATTCATAGTATATATTTTAAAGTGAAGTTTCCCTATCTATTCAAGAAATTTGTATTTCAGCATATAGAGGCAAATATTTTTGTTAACTTCATATACCCTGCATTTAATTGCAGTTTATTTCATTATAAACCATTGCTTAATTCTAATATAGAATTGCTCATAATATTTGTCCAATTATTTTCGACATTTTCAAGTATAAATGTATTTTTTTTCATTTCTTTATATAACGAAATGTAATGCCATAGTGACATTTTGCACTATGCTCTTTGTTTCGTTAAGAGCTAAAGGTGACTTATTTCTAAACGAAAAATAAAATTAATTAAATTTAGTTCCAGAATTAAAGATGATGGAAGCCAATGTGCTGACCACACACAAAACAACTTAAATCCATCTTCTTGACCGTAGCTAATTATGGACTACAATTGAAGAGCATTCAATTTATTTTTGAGCTGTAAACTTATTCATAGTTTTTATTAATAGTAAGATCTATAACAGTTTTACGCTTGTAAAATTCTACTTCATTTTGTTCGCTTGACAATAAATATATAAATAAATACTAGCAGAATATCGAATCACACCTTCTACTGTAACAATATTTTCCTCTTTACTGGAGTCCTATCTGATTGATGAAAAAATAAAAATAAAAAAGTAGTAAAACGAAGACTCGAACACGGGTCGCCGGAATGGGAATTTTGTACGGATCCAAGGAGCTACGGAATAAGACACACAAGACATTTACTATATATATGCTAATAACCCTAAGCTTCACGCTGTGAAAGAACGTTGTGTCACTTTTTTTTTTTTTAAAGAAGAAATTCAAACCTTATAAATCGTTAGGACAAGTGCCTCAATTTGAATGGTGAATATGTTGAAAAGTAATGTAATGTGATATTTTTCCCATGTGTATAATAAACATTTTGTATCTGAGAGTGAGTAGTATGGGCCCCACCTGAGCGCGTTTTGGACTTTGACCCCGACCTTTATGACGTCATATGTCAAAGGTCAATGACCTTGGCCCGAAGTCAATAACCTAGGGGTACATAGGACCACCCCCTCTAAATTTTGGCAGGGGTACCTTGGCCCACCCCCTAAATTTTGGCAGGGGTACATAGGACCACCCCCCTTAAATTCTGGAAATTGCCAAATTGAAAAATTTGGTATGGTAGCCTAGGACCATAGTATGTACCTCTATCAGTATTGGGTGTCTATGTCGTTCCCTTTAATGGGTAAAAAATTGCCAAAAATTCAAATTTCGAGGGTTTTTTACCTAATTTATCCCCTTTGATGAAATATTATTACCCTATATAGTTATATGGGCGTATACAGGGGTCCATTACCTTTCATAAGACATGGGTATATTAATGCACCCCTTGAAAATTTTGGAAGGGGTACCTTGGCCCACCCCTTAAATTTTGGAAATCGACCAATTTAAACATTGGGTATTATAGTACAGGATCCTAATATATATTATGATAAATTTGGGTGGTCCACCTCATTCCCTTCTAGGGGTACAAAATTGCCAAAAATATAAACGTAAGCAATACGTTGTACCACGTGTTTGGTTTTCGACCTAATTTATCTGCTTGGATGAGGTCCTATTACCTTATATAGTTATATGGTCATGTATAGGGGTCCATTACCTATCATAAGACATAGGTACATTTGTGCAAAAAATCAAACTAAAGTTTTCAAAACAAAAATTGAAACGAAAACATTTAAACAAAAATCTTGAAACTAAAAAATTTTCAACAAAAAAAAAATTGAAAAAAAATTTTCAAACAAAAAATTTTGAAACAAACAATTTCAACAAAAAATTTCAAACAAAAATTTTGAAACGAAAAATTTTCAACCAAAAAAATTTGAAACGAAAAATTTTCAAACAAAAAGTTTTGAAACAATAAATTTACAAACAAAAATTTCAAACAAAAAATAATTGCAACCAAAATTTTGAAACAAAAAATTTTCAAACAAAATTTTTGAAAAAAATTTCAAAACAAATTTCAAAAGAAAAAATTTTCAAATAGAATTTAGATCAGTGATCAGCTTTTACGGTTAACCGTTAAACTTTATCCGGTTTTTAACTATTCGAATAACAAATAAACGGCTTTCAACTATTCGATTAACAAATAAACGGTTTTCAACTATTCGATTAACAAATAAACGGTTTTCAACTATTCGATAAACAGATGAACGGTTTTTACCTTTCCACACCAGTGAGTGCAAGAATTTACAAACTAAAACAAAAAATTTTTTACTCACTTTAAATACGCATCATTTTTGAAACAATGTGTTAGTGTTCATCATGGATACACAGTGGAAACATCCATTTACCAGTATTCTCGCAGGGCCTAGTGGGTGTGGAAAAACGTATTTTGTGAAGCGATTACAGTCACACCTCCCAACCATGATCAATGCAAAAATTCGTAAGATATACTGGTATTATGCAGAATGGCAAGACGTATATGCAACAATGCCGGTTCCAGTAGAATTTCACGAAGGACTTCCACGAATGAAAGATTTTCAGCCTCAAGATGGACCACATTTGATTATTATTGATGACCATATGCGAGAAGTGAATAGTGATATTGTTGATATGTTCACAAAAGGATCGCATCATCGAAATATTAGTGTGATTTTTATAACACAAAATGTATTTCATCAAAGTAAAGCAAATAGAAGTATGAGTTTAAATTGTTCGTATTTGGTGTTGTTTAAAAATCCACGTGACAAGTCACAAATCAAGCATATGAGTTATCAAATCCTGCCTGAGCATCCACTGTTTCTACAAGAAAGTTATGCAGACGCAACGAGAAATCCACATGGCTATTTACTGATGGATCTTAAACAAGATACACCCGATGAAATACGATTTCGTACAAATATTTTTCCCGACGATCTGCATAATTATGTTTACGTACCAACAAAACATGTTTAAATTATTGTGCATGTGAAAAGAATAACAGTCTGTCACGATGTCTCCTACAGTGAAACACGCTGATCTGCTACGTGCTCTGCACAAAGCTAAACCAAGATTGCGTAAAGCTATTATTGCCAATGCAGACGCTTCATTAATTCATAGTATTTGTGAATGTTGTTATAATGTCTTAAAAGGCAATGTTCCACTGACAAGTGCGCAGAAGTCAAGATTAAAGCGTTACAAGAACACGCTCCGCTATCTCGTAGACAATACAAAATCATTGGATAAAAAGAAGAAACATTTAGCCGTACAACAAGGCGGATTCTTACCTGCATTACTTGCACCTATTGTAGGAAGTGTGTTATCCAGTATTTTGTTTAAACAATAAACATCATGGAACATAGCAAGAAGATGGTTTTAGTGCCACCAGAAATGCTTCAACGAATGCATGCATCATCATCCCGTGAGTGAAAATCGAGAATCTAATCTCGATCGTGAAATGCAATCTATATTGAATACATCGTATCCAAGTGATGAAGAAAAATGGAATCAGTACAATAGAATATTACAGAAATATCTTTATGTGATGCGTAAACAAGAAGAACCAATACCACTTACAATTACATCAATGAAACCTGATGGTGACGTCCCGAATGTTGACGATAGCACGAAACAAGAAATTTTAGCCGCAATACCACAAATGTATCGTAAGAAAGCCAAACTACTATTCCGTCGTTTAAAACAAGATGACGCAATTACGTGGGATCATAAAGGAACAGTGTACATCAACGATAATAAACTACATGGATCCAATATTGTAGATTTAATGTGCGATGTGACTCGACCGAGGAAACATTCTAATCCCCAAGGCTGGGAATTGTTTTGCAACTACCTTGCATCGTCAAACACACCTCAAGAATTGATTGGTAATCCACGAAGATTAAACTATATTGTCAAGCATAATAGTACAACAGCATCTGAAGGATCTGCACCACCAAAACCGACACCTGAATTATTTTCTTCCGGAGAAGAAGAAGATGAAGATGATGATGATGTTTTAGAAGTCCGACCAAAAAGAAAACGTATCATTCCACAATGGTCAACGTACAAACCATGAACAAAAAGTTGAAATCCATTTATTACAATCCAGCACATCCTGCATCATTTTCTACTGCAAAGAAATTATGGCAAGCCACAGGAAAATCTATACCTTTAGCCAAAATAAAACTTTGGTTAAACAAACAACCTACCTACACGTTACATCGTCCTGTACGTCGTCGTTTCCGTAGAGATTTTTATCTTGTCAACAATATTGATGATCAATGGGAATGTGATTTAAATGATTTACAATCACTTCAAAACTATAATGACAATTACCGCTATATTCTTACAGTGATTGATGTGTTTAGTCGGTACGGATGGGCTGTACCACTAAAATCAAAAAGTTCCGAGAATATAGTGAATGCATTTGAAATGATTTTCCAGGACAGGAAACCAATTGTGCTACGTAGTGATCAAGGAACTGAATTTACCAACAAGACAGTACAAAAGTTTCTCAGGAAACATAACGTGCAACATGTTACAACAAAGGATCCAGATATTAAAGCCAGCATCGCAGAAAGATTTAATCAGACATTGAAACATCGTGTGTGGAAATACTTTACCAAATATCAAACATACAATTACATCAAAGTATTGCCTTTACTTGTAAAAGCATACAATGAAAGTCGGTATTCCAGTATTAAAATGGCACCTGCAAACGTTTCTCAAGATAATTTACTGGAGGTGTGGCATAACTTATACGACAAAAAGCTACAACGTTCAAAACAAGATACGGATTTATCTGTTGATGATACTGTTCGTATAAGTAAAACAAAACGTATCTTTGACAAGGGTTACCTCGAGAACTGGACTTGGGAAATATTCAGAGTAAAAACCATTGTACCAAGAAACCCACCAGTGTATCGACTAGAGGATTTAAATCATCAACTCATCGATGGTGTTTTCTACAGAGAAGAATTACAACCAGTACCGCTCCCTTCGACGTTCCTCATCGATAAAATATTACGTACAAGAACAAAAGGTCGCAGAAAGGAGTATCTCGTCCAGTGGAAAGGATATCCTCCCTCATTCAATTCGTGGATCCCTGCAACTTCATTGAAGAAGAAGAATGGAACCTGATCAAGATTTTTACGTTACACTTCCCAGTAATAGTTCCATGGATTATTTTCCAGAAAATACATTGACTTCGTATATTACGAAATTACAACGACGTGTAGAGTTTCGCCAGAAATGGAATGTGGCAATTGTAGAGATTCATTATCCACATTCTTTGCTGAACATTAACAGTAAAAACAATAAAATATATTACAAATCATCAATTAGTAGTGATCAAGAACCGTGGAAGTTTGTAACGATCCCTGTACGCTATTATAACAATATACGGGATCTTATTCATGCAATTAATATACATCATAAAGAAACCAATTTATTTATATCGCATGACGCAGCTACACTCTGTAAAGAAAAAATAGCGACACTTGCTCGGATATGGTTTTTGCAACATACTTTAATCAATATCATTTTTACATGAATTCCTGATAATTTTGCAATGCATATTGCTAATGAGCAGTTCATTCTTAATACTTACGCCAGAGTTTCAGGCTTTTGACATGAATTGAATGAATTTATATGCATATATAAGTAGCTATGTGTGTTTTGAGCAAAATCGTTTATAGGAAGAGTTATACATAACACTGAAAAAGAATCAACAACAATAGCAGAAAACAAGAAATTGAATTTCTTAAGGGTAAGACATATTATGTGCAAACATCGGAAAGTACCATACACCAAACTAGTATTTTGTATGTGCACCACGGGCTTTCTGGAGAGCACCAAATCATCGGAGCCTTTTGCTAAGAAAGCTATTGCAAAATGCAATCTCGATTTCACGGAATAATACCCGGATTATCTGTTCCTTAAATTTCATTCTATTTGAGATAGTTGTCTATTGAATCTTCTGCTCATGTTGATCCACAAATTTTCAACTGCATTCATGTCAGGTGAGTTTGTAGGCCACATGAGTCTCTAAATAGTCACATTCTTCAACCACGTATTAACGATTTTCGATCGTTGACATGAAGCATTATCATCCTGGAAAAAAAAGTAGTCCAAATTTTCTTCAGAAAGTCATCTTTAGCTGTTGTAAGAACTTTATGTACCAGAATTTGAAGATATTTTCGTGCATCAAACGATTCTTCACATATATCCATCGTTCCGACAACTTTAACGGTGAAGCAAGCCCATACAATCACTCAGTAATTGAATATTTGCATCTCTTAAACAAAATCCTTGTCAAGTTCCTTGCTTGTTCGTATCCACAACTTCACACCACCATCGTTTCCCACTATTCTAAACTTATTTTCAAGAAAGAAAACGACGTGCTTGCAGTTGTCATATGTCAAGTTGCATATCGACTTACAAAACTATATGTTGAAGTCCTCCATGTTTTGTCAGTTTTGACTTTCTACGCGGTTTCTTCTTTGTAATATCCTCTTCATACATTCAAGACAATACAGTTGTATGAGTAACTTCAGTTCCAAGATCATGTCAAACTACAGAAGCGATTTTTGGGAAAATCACTCCTTAACCCTCGAGAAGTCGCACTGAAAAAGTAACGCCAGTAGTCGCGCGCGGTCAAAAGGACCGCACGAACATAATGTGTTGCAAATATCGTTTTAAACATTTTTTCTTGTATTAGAAACGTAATTTTGTATATTTTCTGATTAAGAGGGATTAAATATGTATTATTATAATAAGTTTTACAGTAGTAACTATTAGTGGAACCTACTATTAGACAGGTGCTGTTCTCTTTTTTATATCTTATTTGGAATAAAAATTTTTTGTTACACCTTTCTTTAGATAGATAACTATGCGCTGGTTTTATTGAAAATTCTAATTCTGATGATAATTTTTTGTTTTTGTCATCTCTTTGGTTCGTCTAAAATTAGAAATGCAATAGTAAATTAGTAAAATAAATACTATATACACATAACAATAAAACAAAGCTTAAAAGCGCATTTTACATTCAATTATAGCTCACTCGTAGCTAAGCAGTTAGCATACGCCCCTTTGACGTGGAACTTCCGGTTTCGATTCTCGGTGGGAGCTCGTGTGGTTCGGATCCCACGTTAAGCAGTAGGTAGGTCTACGTCTCACATAGCCTTGATTCTGAAAGAGGCGCTAAATTGAAATCAAATCAAATCAAATCAAACTTACATTGAATTATTTTACGGTCCTATTATTTTGAAACTTCACCTATACAACACTACATTGATTTATTCTAGGTTATATTCAAATTTACACTGTTTTACACTTCGTCGTCGCTTATTTCGGCCTCTGATGCGCTGATTACATTCGGGGAATCGCTGGCCATTTCTGGGTTTAAGATCTTCAGACTGGCTCGCAGACTCCTCACTTCCACTTTCGTGTTCACTCACTTCTACATTATCTTTTTTGTTAAGATCTTTCTCAGACAAAGCTTCCACGAAATCATCATGGCTGATTTATCCGAATAGTCCATTCCTAACATATCCCTCCGCTCTTTTAAGCTGTTCATTTCTAATTTCCTCTTTTTCCACACTTGGTATCAGTTTGTTAACTTTATCGACCTCTCTTCCATCCATTAAAATAATATTTATGTTTATAAAACTTAAAAAATCTTCAAAGCAAAGGTCACGTGCAGAGCGAAAGACTGAAAAAACATTACACAGTTAGTCGCGCGCGGTGGAAAGCACCGCAGAGTCACTAAACAATCACTAGTAGTTAAACTAAACAACGGATAAGGGAGTCATTGAGCAGGAATGTTCGGGAAGGTGAGCGGTAAGATTAGGTAGACGGTGGAGTCTGTCGGACAAACAGAGTGGGCACACGATAAAAAATAATTTGCCTGCGGTGCTTTCGACCGCGGCGCGACTACTCGAGGGTTAAATTTGCAGTGCTATTGATTTCATTTAGCAATCTGCTTTGGGTGATACTTTTTTTTCTTTCACATTGTTGACGAAGGGACGATTTGCTATGCTGTTTCCACTTGTGAATTACTCTTCCTGCCGTAGAATGATGGATTTTCTGTATTACATCTATTTCCTTACAGATTTGCCTTAGCTGATCAAAGCAAGAATTATGTTTTGTTCACATGGCATCAAGTCACATTTCTTACCCATCTTATTTGTTTACAGTCCACATGTAGCAACAATATCACACACAAACAACGCTGCACAACAACAATTTAGCTACTTGACGCTATCCAAACAATGAGAAAGGAAAGAACAATCATACAATGCCATTTACCTCAGCCTACACATCACAAATGCAATGCAGAATTCTCAGTACAATAATTTATGAGACGCATTCAGTATCATCTAGCAAAAATATTACTGATACACAAACAATTGGCAAGCGATATCATACATCACAGGTGTCACAGATAACGCAAATGAACTATCCCACTCTTAGTTTCCCTCTATTCCTCTTCTAACGGGCTGCAACTATGGTTTTCTGTATAAGTTAGCTTGAGAATTGAGGTGTCGCTATTTTTTCTTTACAGAGTGTAATAATATATGCCTCATAAGACATCCCAATAAGGAAATCCATACTTCTGTACAAATCTCACCAAGTGTTAGTTCAATGCTTGGATTTGAACCGAAAAGTGATTTATAAGATATGGAAAAGGGACAATATACACCGGATGTACGATTAGGCTTACCATCACAAATGTACGTCTACTGTGACATTATTGAATCTGTCATTGTTGGAGATACAATGGTACCCTTGCTACGAATTGTCAAACATGGATCCTGTGAATCATACTTTTGGAAGTCATGCAGTACAAATCTTTAATCCTGCACATTATGTTCCGGTGGAAAAAATGAATTTTGAGCAAATACAAATCGATATAAGGGATAGCACAGGTCATCGTATGCCATGACAACGTCTATGTGGGAAGTCCCTATCAAGCAGGACATGGCATTGGAAGTTTCCTTGGGGCTTATTTCGTTCAGTGTTACCACTTGTGAAGCAAGGAGCTAAAACTGTGGGAAAAGAATTATTAAAATCAGGTGCCAATATGATTAATGATGTTGTGATCTCGAATCAACAGCTGGAAGAATCGTTTCATCAACGTATGCAAGAGGCAAAAACAATTTACAAGAAAAAGCTAAAAATAAGTTGAAAACTATGCTGAGAAGTGGATATCATAAACGAAAATGGGATGACTGCTCTCAGTTTGAGGTTGACCTTCCAACGATCAACAACACCATCAATTCTACGAAGAGACGTAAATTATCGCACAAGAAGAAGAAGAGATCATTGGCATCGTCACCAGATATTTTTGATTAATTCAACGATGGTTTCTTACATCATGAATCCTGTGAATGTGTAAAAAGTGAATTGGACATTTTTTCAACGTTACCCACGCAAACCAGTGTTCTGGACAATCGTATTATTGGCTACAAACCAATTAGTTCAATAGCTGAAATTTCACCAATAGAATTTGTAGTGAGTGGTAGCAGTGATGAATATATTGATTTGCCACAAACCTTATTGTACATCCAAGCACAAATTATGAAACCAGATGGTTCCTCCTTCACCGAAACGGATAAAGCAATTGCACCTGTCAATGATTTTCTAAATGCTATGTTTAGTGAAGTACAAATCTACTTGAACAATAAACTGATTTCATTTCCGTCACATAATCATCCATATCGTTCGTACCTGGAAAAACTGCTCAATTATAGTGATGGAGCTAAAAATACACATTTACAAACAGCAAAATGGTTTCAAGATACGGCTGGTCATATGAACGCAACCACCAGGGAGAACAAAGGATTTCAACATCGCTATGAACTGACAAAACAAAGTATGAAATTCGATATGATTGGACACCTTCATTGTGACATTTTTAATCAAGATAAATTTTTAATTCATGGAGTGAAATTACGTGTGAAACTTATTCCTGCAAAACCAAACTTTTGTCTCATGGCCAGTGAAAGTGTTGTCAATGCAAAAATCAATATTTTAGATGCATCGTTGCAGGAGAAAAAAGTCAACATTAGCCCTAGTGTTAAATTGGCACACAATAAAATTTTACAATCTACACCGACAAAGTATCCTCTGACAAAGGTTCAAATGAAATAATTTACCATCCCGAAGGATATACAATCCAAAACTATTGATAACCTGTTTATGGGAACATTGCCAAATCGTATTATTGTAGGATTTACATCGAATGAAGCATCCAGTGGAACTATTACAAGCAATCCATTTGAATTTCAACATCTAAACATTAATTTCTTTACATTGTACGTGGATGGAAAAGCTGTACCTTCAAAACCATTGCAACCCAACTTTGAAGAAAATCTCTACATTTCATCGTACCACACATTGTTCTCAGGCTCTGGCATACATTTTACCAATACTGGAAATACAATTTCAAGAGCCGACTACAAGAATGGATATACACTGTTTCTATTTGACCTAACTCCCGATTCTTCTGCTGGAGATTGTCACTATTGGAATTTAGAACGACATGGAGCCATCCTATTGGAAGTCCATTTCCAAGAGAAATTAGCAGCACCTGCAAACTGTATTGTGTATGGAGAGTTTTCCTCACTCCTAGCGATCGACCACCAGCGCAACATTATCCTGGACTTTTAAATTACAAGGTACGTATACGTTATGTATCATTTCCATTCACGATGTTGAATACATTACAATTAGCTAGTGCTTTAAACGGTAGTCCATTATTCAGAAATCATTTTACCGGGGTATTTGCAAGCGATGAGTTGCCCTCACGGATTTCTCTTCCTCTGGCAATCATTGTAAATACAGATCCATCCACAAAATTAGGAAGCCATTGGATTGCAATTTATATTGATAATCGCGGTGTTGGAGAATATTTTGACAGCTATGGCCTTCCACCTTATGTACCACAACATGTTGCATTCCTAAAACTTCATTGTATGTACTATAAATATAATAATAGCCAAATGCAAAGTCTTGGTTCATCCGTGTGTGGCTATTATGCTTATTTTTATTTGTGCTGTAAAGCCCAAGGAAAATCTCTGCGTGAAATTCAATACTTGTTCACAACAGTACCCACGGTTAATGATCGTAGACTGCTGCAATATACCTTCCAGGTAATTTTATCATATTTATCATTGAAAGTGTATTTGCTTTATCATCATCTATTTCTATACTAATCATCTTTTTCCTCATTCTTTTTACAGAATTCACAATACGAAGCTTTGCAAACGGGTGCTATGCTGCAAAACATGGAAACAAATCATCACAATCAAGAAGAGGAGGCGGTCTAATGAAGAAACCCAGCTCAATATACAAACATTGTCAATACCTTAGTGTAACAAGAAAGAAAAAGAAGAAACCAGAAATATGAATAAAATACAATTTATGCTTATCTATGTGTTTTTATTGTTCATTCCATCAATATGATACAACGTTATCAGATTCTCCTAAAGAACTGTGCGATATAAGACGAGAACTCTGGGCAAAGTTTCCACCTAATTCCTAGAGAACATTGACCAGGGACCTCGTCGCGCATCAAAACAAAATCATCGATCACGTGACCGTACTACACCAGAAGGGTCTTACCAAATTGAAAGGGGATACCCGTCCATACCTTATCAAATAGGATAAATTGAGTCAATAACCGAACATGTGGTTGTACTAAAAAATTTGGCAATAGGACCACCGAAACATATTGAGGTCCTGTACTATGCTTAAATTGGACAATTTCAGTGGACTCCTTGCCAAATTTTAAGAAGGGTGCAACAATATACTCATGTCTTATGATAGGAAATAGACCCCTGTAATCATAGGATCTCATCAAAGGGGATAAAATGGACCAAAAAACCAAACACGTGGTACAACGTATTGCTTACGTTTATATTTTGGCAATTTTGTACCCCTAAAAGGGAACGAGGTGGACTACCCAAATTTATAGTTATATATATTAGGGTCCAATACTATGATACCAAATGTTTAAATTTGGCAATTTTTACAATTTAAGGGTGGGCCAAGGTACCCCTCCCAAAATTTTAAAGGGATGCACCAATGTACCCATGTCTTATGATAGATAATGGACCCCTATACATGACCATATAACCATATAAGGTATTAGAACCTCATCAAAGGGGGATAAATTGGGCCGAAAACCAAACACGTGGTTGTACTAAAATTTGGCAATTTTGTACCCCTAAAAGGGAACGAGGTAAACCATCCAAATTTATAGTGATCTATATTAGTGTCCTATACTATAATACCAAATCTTTAAATTGGGCAATTTCCAAAATTAAAGGGGTGGGCCAAGGTACCCCTCCAAAAAATTTAAGGGGGTGCACAAATGTACCTATGTCGTATGATAGGTAATGGACCCCTATACATGACCATATAACTATATAAGGTAATAGGACCTCATCCAAGCAGATAAATTAGGTCGAAAACCAAACACGTGGTACAACGTATTGCTTACGTTTATATTTTTGGCAATTTTGTACCCCTAGAAGGGAATGAGGTGGACCACCCAAATTTATCATAATACATATTAGGGTCCTGTACTATAATATCCAATGTTTAAATTGGTCAATTTCCAAAATTTAAGGGGTGGGCCAAGGTACCCCTTCCAAAATTTTCAAGGGGTGCATTAATATACCCATGTCTTATGAAAGGTAATGGACCCCTGTATACGCCCATATAACTATATAGGGTAATAATATTTCATCAAAGGGGATAAATTAGGTCAAAAACCCTCGAAATTTGAATTTTTGGCAATTTTTTACCCATTAAAGGGAACGACATAGACACCCAATACTGATAGAGGTACATACTATGGTCCTAGGCTACCATACCAAATTTTTCAATTTGGCAATTTCCAGAATTTAAGGGGGGTGGTCCTATGTACCCCTAGGTTATTGACTTCGTGCCAAGGTCATTGACCTTTGACCTATGACGTCATAAAGGTCGGGGTCAAAGTCCAAAACGCGCTCAGGTGGGGCCCATACTTCTGAGTGTATGCAATTGATATCAAACGGCAGTCCTTTTCCGAATTGACCTCATAGTTTTAGTACATTGATCTTAATTTCAATGTGATTGATTACTGAAGCGACTCTCCGAAACCAGGACTGGAAGTCAAATTTATCTTGACATAAATTTGATTTCTCCAGCCATACAAACAAATGGCACAACCGAACAGTGGCGTAACTAAAACCTTGGGGCTCTTCCGCAGACAGCGTGGAGTGGGGCCCCTTCTCTACATCCCACTTCACAATTTTGAGCTCCCTGATGGTGTGGGGCCCCCACAATGCAGGATCCGTGGGGCCCTTATTTACGCCCCTGCAACCAAGTACTAGAACTACGATAAGCGCATTAATTAGATTAATAATGCTGTGAGTTATAATGTAGATAGATATAGATATAATTTATTTAAAACAAAACATTTTGTTTTATTTTTATTTCCGAAGGTTAGAATTTTGCAGTATTAGTTTCTCAATGAATAACTGCAAATTAGAACATTAACTTTTAGCATAGAAATGAACTATGACTATTCATTTCTATGAACTATGAACTATGTAAAGCTCTTCAAGCGTTGTGAGATAAAGTTGTAAAATAACCATCAGCAGTGTTTTGTCTAATTTTGTTAATTTTGAGGAGAATCTAACACTCTAGAGGATATTCATGACTTTTTAACTTTTGTTGCAGGTATTTTCAAAAATCTTTGGAGGAATTAGTAAGTTACTAAGAGAGAAGGAAATCGGCGACTTCCAGTCGAGACTACTGAACTAAAGGAGTAAATTACTACAGGAGTAAAATTTTCATTTACTAGAGAAGTGAATTTACTTACTCCATAACTGGTGGAGAGCACCGTCAAGGAGTATGTTACTACATTAGTAACTTACGGAGTAAATAAGACCAAAATTTACTCCTAAGCAGTAGTAGGAGTAAAGTTAGAGAGTAAGGTGTTTTTTTTTTTTTTTTTTTGGTTTCTGCGTTTTAAATATAGAATTCTATGGATTACCTGGAATACAAAAAAAAAAAAAAAATACACAAAGATGGAGGAAGAGGTAGACATCCCAAGAATGAGGGCTTTAATGGAGAGAAAGACCCATTTGAGATGTATAGCGATAATGATTTCAAAGAGCAGTTTGGAATTCGTAAAGAATCTTTTCAGCCACTGCTTGGTATTCTGGAGCCGTAACTGCAGCATAATTCTGATAGGAAGCGTGCTTTGTCTCCTAGGCTGCAACTTCTTTGTGAATTGCGAATTTTTTGCACTGGGGACCTCAACATCTATCGTACTACTGCTGGAAGAGATTTTAACAGTATGATAGAGAGTTCAATTGCGTTAAAGTCACTGTGTGTGTTCATGCCACAAAGCCAAGAAAATACATCAAGGAACAAAAGGGAATTCTATCGAATTGGTGGATTCCCAAATGTCATAGAGGCCATAGATTGTGTACATATACTCATACAGAACTCACAAGAATTTCTTTTATATCAATTCACAAATCATTTGTGATGCCAATATGCAGATTTTGACCGTGGTAAGCCGTTGGCCGGGTTCCACGAATGATGAACGCATTTTGAAGAATAGTAGAGTTTCTGCACAGTTTGAAAATGGACAATATGATGGGTTGCTTGTTAAAGATGGTGGATATGCTCTCTTCACACATCTTATGACTTCTATCTTTCGACTAGTAGTGGGCTCAAAAACCGGTTTTTTCGGTTTTCGGTTTTTAGAAAAACCGAAACCAATTTTTGTAAATTTTCAATAAACCGTTTTTTCACCTAAACTGATTTCGGTTTTCTCCAAACACAGTTCGATTTTCACCGAAATTGGTTCGGTTTTCTCCAAAACCGGTTTAGTTTTTCACCGAAACGGGTTATCGGTTTACTTCAAAACCGCTTCCAGTTTTTTTCAAAATTTGTTTTATTTCAGACCAGAATAGCGTTTCGTTGTTCTCCGGAAACCGATTCCGTTTCCACAGAAATAGTTTCATGTGTTTTCCAAAACTTTTCACCAAAACAAGTTTCAGTGAAAACCGAATCGGTTTTGAAGAAAACCGAAACCGGTTTCAGTAAAGAACCGAACCGATTTTTGGAGAAAATCGAAACTGGTTTCGGTGAAAAACCAAATCGGTTTTGAAGAAAACCGAAACCGGTTTCGATGAAAACCGAACCGGTTTTGGAGAAAAATGAAATGTCAATTTTTCGGTTTTATAAAAACCGGTTTTGCCCATCCCTAGTTTCGACCCCACACAGGAATTGAAGGGCGCTACAATAGAGCCCATATTGCTACGAGTACCAGTAATAGAGCGTACATTCGGTGTTCCAAATAAACGTTTCCAAATTCTCATTAAAATAATGCTATATTTTTTTCTCAATAAAACAAAACAAGTGTGGGAATGTTGTTGTGGCTGCTGCAATTTTGCACAACTGTGGAATAGAAATTGGAGATGTGTTTCACCCTGATGCTGTGGATGTGAATGACATCATTTAATACGCATTTCACCCAGAAGCAGATGCTACAGGGCAAGCTGGCAGAAGGACTGTTATACTTTGAAAAATACAAAAGGTATTACTATTACTTTGAAAAAGTCTCCTGTTCCCTCCACATACCATATCAATGATTTCCCTATCACACATTCTGCTAGTCGTAATGATCTTTATGTAATTTTTGATTCAAAACACATTCTTTGACCACATCTCCTCAATACTTAAGAATTCAATGCGCATGTAGGGGGCTCGGTGGCTCAGTGGTAGAACGTTCACCTCCTGTGCTTGGGGTCCTTGGTGCGATCCCGGAGCGCGCCATGTGGACTTTGTGGTGAACAAACACAGTGCTCGTGGGTTTTCTCGGGGTACTCTCGTTTCCTTCCACTTTTTCATTCCACCATTTCACTCATTTCTCATAATCACCGTCTCCTTTAGCGTAACCGGCATATACGTGAGACGTAAAACTTAAAGATTTCATTTCATTTTTCAATGTGCATGTTGGGACTTCTTTATCGATTCACTGAACTACGCACTGTTTTATCATTAGCAACTTTCTATAAAACCTTAATAGCTTCCAAGATTGAATACTGCTCTCCCATATGAGCCATGGCAGCACCTACACATCTCTCCAGACTTGATTCTATTCTTAATTTCTTTATTGCTATAGTCCGTTTTCGTGTTCCTGCACTTCTAATATTATCTAAGAAGAAACTCTTGCGACATCTTAATATTCAGACTCCGGAAGTACGCAGAATTATCTCTAACCTGAAATATCTTCATGAAATAGTTAATGGAAACTTAAGATTGGAAATATTACTTCAGGAACTATCCTTGCGGAATACCCACCTATTCCATCTTGCTCATCCTAGGTTGGCAATTATACAGAGGGTTTTTTTTTTTTTTTATTTTTTACAGAATGCCAAACTGTTATAATCAAGTAACAACTGATGTGGACATATTTTCGAGCTACCCGGTGTTTGATAGGCCAATTAAACGAGTTTTGACGGAATAATATTACTTTTACACTCGTTTTTGACTGTTTTATATTGTTCTTGTTTTTTTAATTTCTTTTGTTATTTCCCTGTGTAAAATGGCAAAGTTATGCTGAATCTGGGAATTTGTTCAATAAATAAATAAATAAATACTTAAGTATTTCAATTGAAAATATACCTAATTCGTAAGAGAAGTAAGAAGTAAAGACCTTTTCTTCTTAAATAAATAAATAAGGCACTAGATGATCACTACTGCAGCGTAAAGAGGCCCATTTTATTTATGTATAATTTTATAGTTATGTTTTCTCTCTTTTCTTTCTTTCTTTTTCTTTTCTTTCTTTTTGCAATTAGATGATTAACTTTTTCATTTTATTTACAAAATTAAATGTTCTGATGTTGAAACAATAAACACAAATTATATGCCATGTGTAAAACAAGAACATATTAACCATTGTAAAAAATATCAAGCAAATAAAATATGATTTATAACATAAAACATATTAATATTCATTTACCAAAAAAAAAAAAAAATTCTCGAGTACATTGCCTGAAGAACAGGAACCTGAAGTTTGCTCCATTTCCTGAACTTATTCATAACTTGCATTTTAGGGTTACTTTTTCTTCCATGATTTTTCTTTGTCTTTCAATTAAGAACATTTTTGTATTATATTCTTCTCGTATTAAATGCATTTTCAGTGAATGAAGCACGTTTGCTTTTCCCAAAAACTTCCTGTTCTCCACTACAACCGCATTTTCTCTGTCTTTTTTCATAGGCGCATCTGATAATCTCCTATTCCCGATAGGAAACGAAATGCACGTGCCAGCAGTGTGCAAAAAAGGGTTACTTCTTTAGTAAAAAGGCGTTACTACTTTAGTTACAACTAAAGAAGTAAATTGAAATTGAGCTCTCCAACAGTTACTAAAAGAGTATATTACTACGGAAGTAAGTTACTAAAGTAATCCAGACTAAAGAAGTAAGACTTACTATAAGAGTAATTTATACTAGTTTGGTGCTCGCCACCCTTAGCACTAGAGATGCAAGGGCTCGGAAAAAACTGGCTTTTTTGAAAAAACAAAAACTCGGTTTTTTCTGCTTCGCTTTTTTGCTTGGGAAATTTTGGGCTTTTTTCAAATTTCTGCTTTAAATTGATAAAGCAGACTTTGTTTCGTTTCTCTATAACACAAAAAGTCATTTAATTAATGGTTGATGCTGATAATAATATAAAACCTCGTAAATAAACTATGAATTTCGAAAAGATATTTCAAACGATTTTTCTTCAACATATTTATATTATGAATTCCAAAGGATTAACCAATGTATATAATAAGAATTTTTAACCTCCTATATACAAATGTAAGCAGAGTTGGCACGAACCATGGTTTGTTATGAAAATGACAAAAACCCGTTTTGGGGGGGGAAGTTTAAACCAGGCTTTTTTGATTTAAACCAGGTTTTTTTTTTTTAAATTTAGATTCTTTGCTTTACGTATTTGTATTACATATTCACAGAAATAAGTTTGTTTCGCCTTGGTGTTATTATGCAACAGCGGAGTTATGCCGAAAGAACTCCCATAAGCTTAAAGAAGTCCGGTCAGTAAATTTCTTAAATTGAGAAGCTCCCGCCCTAACCATCGGGAAAATCCCGTCATTACTTGAAATGTAAGACAATAACGGAAAAATGCTGTTATTGCTTTGCATATAAAATTTAAAGGTCAATGTATCACAATCAGTACGCTAAAACTGAGGTATTAAATTACAAATTTAGTGCATAGATATCATTGAAAGTCCAATCCAAGCTGATGTTGGAAGCTACGTAGGCAATCGATAAATTTTGCCAATTTCTATCAATATATTTAAGCAATCTTGGCTTCTTTATAAAACAACAGGCATTTAGGCATGCAGGAATATAAAATTTGGTTTCGTTTCGTATGTTTAGGATTAACATCCTTACGAAATACCGAGGTTATCAAGGAGAAGACTTTCGCTTAAACTGACATCTGAACCGCTACTTTGTTTACGCATGAAAGAAGGATTGTGGTTCGACCGAGAATTGAACATGGGATACCTTGATTAAAAGGTGAAAGGGAAATAAAATTATTGCAGGTGGTTTGATATCTGAAAACGTCACCATGAAGTTCACACTATTCGCAGTTTTCGTTCTTTTTATTTTTTTGGTTTAAACCAGTTATTTAAAAAAAAGTTGGGGTAAACCAGCCAACCCTAAAAGTAAACACTTCTTTTTTTAAAAAAAAAAAAAAAAATACACAAATAACTAGCAAAATTGTATGTAGTATTTTTACTTCAAAATATTCCACACCCTCTTTTTAAAACAAAATAAAATTAAAATAAAACGTAAGAGAAATACTTAGATTTATATGATACACTTAAATGCTGCACATCTAGAGCTTTTGGTTCTGTATATTCTTGAAATTCTACAGTTAAGTTTTAGATAACCACCATCATTGTTTACCCAATCCTCAAGTTTTCTGTATTTTTAACAAGAGGGATTCAACATATCATTACGGAACCTCCCCCCCCCCGCAAAAGGACTACGGAATATATTTAAGTTAAGCTTAATACAACTGCATAACAAACATGAGTGAGTGACGAAACGAAATATTAGTAATGCCCAGGGGTGTAGCCAAGGGGGCCCATCGGAGCCAGGCCCCCCCAAATGGTTTCCTGCCCCCCCAAATGACCAGTTTTTCAAACATTATAGTAAAATTATCTCCCTTCATTCATTTTAAAGTAACAAAATTTATTGACAATTAATAATTTACGGTAAAATAGTATGGAGAAATATTGCTTTTCCATACCGATCGAAAAATAGTATAGTACCTCTTCCTTATACCGATCGAAAAATAGAATACTTTTTTGTGATTACCTAACTTACTGCGATTTATATTTGACACTTTGAAGACAAACGTTTTAACAAGGTACTACAAATACAGCCATAAAACAAAGGTACTAAACTAATTTGTAAGTACAGTATATTTTTATAAGCTTTAACAAGTGTTTTAAAAGACATACAGGATGGAAAATTTGGTGAGAAACAATGTTTTTATTCAATTTGGATTTCATTCGCTCTCTCTTTTATTTCTACTCAGTGTAATAAAATAATTATGTTTTTTTTTAGTCACGAATAATAAATAAATATTTTTTGTCAGGAAACTGTAAAGAAATTAAGTGAAATTTCAAAGAAAATCAATCTTGTGTAGATAGGTTATGTATACAAGGTCTTAAATTTAAATATAAAGGTAACCAAGAAAAGTTTTGTTCCTTTTTCACGCAATACCTTCGAACATCGATATGTCACCTAACCTGGAAGATCAAAAATAGTCCCCATCAGCATCGACGAACTTCTGAAAACGTTCTGGAAGGCCATGGAATCCATCGCGGTAGAACTTAGTGGGTCGTGAAACGAAGAACGTATCAGGTGCATTTTGGACTTTTACTAGGGATTTGAACTGGTGTCCTCTAAGGTGATTGTTCAAAGAATGGAACAGGTGATAAACGTACGGTGCAATACCGGGGAATATAGTGGTTGCAATATTGTTTCCCATCCAAGGCGGAGAATGGTGTCCTGAGTCATCCTAGCCACGTGGGACTTAGCGTTATCCCGTAAACGAGGACCCATTTGCAATTCAAAAGTGATGGCTCCAGACTTTTGAGTTTTTGTTGAGCACAGTTCAACTGCTGACACAACACGGTTGCATTGATACTCTGACCAGCTGGTAGCAGTACCCGATGCACGATGCACCAAACACACAGAAGGACCTTCTTCTGGTACAATGCTGGTTTCGGCTGTTTTGAAATCGGTTGATGGGATGCTAACCAATGATGACAGTGCCGTGGAGCTTCGTATAGGACCCACTTTTTTTCACATGCCAACGCCCTGTCCAGAAATGGTTCCGAAACAGTAAATAAACACAGGGAAATGCCGCGTTGCCTTCCGGCCTGAGTTAAAATATGTGAGACCCATCGACCCAACTTATAGTGCTTTCCAAGTTGATGGATGTGCTGCCGAATGGTTTCTCCACACACTGAATTGTAGTTCCAGTTCCTCTTTGTACGTGTGTTGGTCTTCTGGCACGTGGTGTTTTCGGGTGTTTCGTCAACGTCCTTAAACTTGTTAAACCATCGCTGCACTGTCCGCGTCGTCACGGCACCCTCACCAAAGGACTGGCATATCTTCTGCCCCGCTACAGGGGCGTTTGACCTCCATTTGAACTCGTTCAGCATACATGCTCTTATGACGCTCTGTGGATGTCCCATGTTCCCTCTGTCTCTACGCAAGTTCACGGTGTATCTAAATTGCCACAACCAGGTAGTATGTTGGATATACCCACACCAACAACTGACGTTCGCCTTATCTCCACTCGCATTCAACTCACGGTGTGAGGTCCAATTGAACAGAGACCTCCACGAAAAGGGACAGAACATTCTTGGTTACCTTTATAGTTATGCACAAAAGTACAGCGTTTGGTTCCGGGCAGTAGTTCTTGATTAAGCATAATAAAAACTATCTTGAATATAATTTATGGAGAATAATAATAATAATAATAATAATAATAATAATAATAATAACAATAAGAAGGTAAATAGTGTTTTTAGTTTTCCAGAAGGAAACCAAACTTTTTCTTTCTTTCAGGCCTCAAAAACACTAGCAGCAACATATTTTTTGGCTTTGTACATTGTAGCTCCCCCCCCCCTCAAAAACGACGGGCCCCTCCTACGCAAACCTGCTGGCTACACCCCTGGTTATGCCTGTACTCATAAACTTCAAGCACCTCCCAAATAAAATTAGGAGTTTTTTTAAAAAAGAAACAATCAGAAGAACCCCTCCTAAAGTACTTTTCTAAATCCGCTTCTGATTATTTGTATAAATTGGTATTCAAGGTTGTATCCGGAAAATTATTGCTAAATCACTTCACAACTACAGTATAACAGAAATTTGGAAGTACGGTTTGACGGATATATTGAAAAACGTACGCTTTGACGGATAAATAGAAAAACGGGAAAGTTTAACTTTGTCGCTAGAAGCTAGAGTACTAAGCTCTTAGAAATGAAACACGGATGACAAACTAAAATGATCTAGAGAAGAAAAAAGATGTCGATAACTCAAAAGTTAAAATAAAGTTAAATAGCCTAAAATTGCCCTCAAATACTACATTCTTCATGTTAGCTTTAATTCGTAAAACATGTGCTCCATCCATCTTGATGGTGAATTTCAGAGCGAAATATCGCATTTAGGTCATGGAATTCTTATCTAACTATAGAATATACTATAAGAAAGCTATTTAGATAGAAAAATCATGAAAATGAAAAAAGTCAAAATTTCCAAAATTCTCGTTTTTTCCCAAAAAAGTAGGTTTTTTATGTGAAAAAAACCATCGATTCAAAAAAGCCGGCTTTTTTGCATCTCTACTTAGCACATCTGACAGATCATCATGAGAAATGAACATGAGCAAAATCTAAGGTGCTATGGACCAGAAGGATAGGAGCTAAGGGGCTTCAAAATTTGAATATTCAAAAAATTATATCATGAAATTCTGTAAGTTTAAAGTAAATATCTTGAAAACCGTTAAAGCAATCTAAACAAAAGTTGCACAATATAATGAGAACAAAATGCCCTATCGAAAACCATAAACAGTGTTTCCATAGGTGAAGCAGTATTGCCAACTCAGCACAAAATACTTTATTATGAATAGCATCATATAAAAGTGTGCACAGATTTAAAATACACTATTATCACTAAACATAACAGTGAAGTGCAGTGGTACAGTGTTGCACACTATTGGAGCTACATGTGCTGAAAATGTACAATGGAGAAATCTGATATGTGGGAACAAATTGTAATAAAAGAATGCATTAGAAAAAGGCGAGGATTTTGCAATATACTTCTGTAGTCCCGAAGAATAAGCAGACAACTCGCAAAAACAAAATGATACCCGCGAGGAAAGAAACACGTGTTTTCTAATTCGGGAAACTGGTTCTCCAGGTTATCTTATCAGTATTTGGAAGAGTACTTTCTAAGTTTGGTCTTTCGTGTTAAGTAACATATTCTTTTACTTCCTCTCATACATACTATATGATAATGTTTGTATACCGTAATATTACCATATTCACATTGTAAATATAATTATTTTGTTACTAACCTCATTTCGTTTTTAGTCGGACCAGATAGCGGTGTGGTCTAGAAGGCTAGACAACCGAAGTATTAGGTATCGCGGGTTCCAATCCCGAATCGGACATGCTTTTGTTGTACTTTTTACCTTACATTTCATTATTATCTTTCTCTTTCATAGTGATTCGAATCGCACTTTGCACTCCAATATAGCTTCGAAGCTGACACAAGACGTAAAAATGGCATCACTCAATTTCGTTTTTCAAACGCATCAATATTTTGTGACACTGCTGACATTTTGCTATGCTATACTATCTGTGTTATGCATTTGAACTAAATTCACAGTATGAGACCCAGATTCCTTTATTACCATCTGTTGCCACATAACAGACTTCTTCATTGTACACATTCAGCACACGTAGCTCCAATAGTGTGCCACACTGTAAAATTACACTTCACTGTTATGTTAATGATAATAGTGTATTTTAAATCTGTGCACACTTGTATATGATGCTATTTATAATAAAATATTTTTATGCTGAGTTGGCAACACTGCTTCACCTATGAAAATATTGTTTATGGTTTTCGATAGGGCATTTTGTTCTCATTATACTGTGCAACTTTTGGTTGCTTTAATGGTTTTTAAGATACTTACTTTAAACGTACATAATTCCATGATATAAATCTTTGGATATTCAAATTTTGAAGTCCCCTAGCTCCTATCCTTCTGGTCCATAGTACTTTAATTTTGTTTATTTTCATTTCTCATAATGATCTATCAGATGTGCTATGTGGCAATCAGATTTTAGCGACAACTTGTAAGACCCTCCCGTGTAAGGATACCGTGGTTCAATTTGCAATCATTTCTGAATATATAAAGACTAGTTAAACATATAGATTACGTAACAACATAGACTTGTTCAGTTGAACTGGACAGAATGTTATCAAAGAAATACGCACCCATGAAATCATACATTAGTATTCATGGGTTGAACCAAAATGTGTATGATGCCATTTTTTTCTTTTTTTACATTTTTCATTCCCTTTAACTTTCTTTAAAAAATCTCGATTGCATAAAATCTTATCATAAACTTCTATGCATGATACAGTACGTCTTTCATATTGTACAAAACCAGTAGTAATAATTTGAGTTTCTACGTTCATCTTGTTTCTGTCATCTGTCCACTCGCGATTGAGATTGACACAGAGATGTAGCAGTTTACGTTGAATATAACGACACTTTATCAATAAAGTCGTCTTAGATTTTTCTCCAATCCAAAAAAGGGAGTGTTTTTTCGTGATTAAGAGATGATTAAGCGGGGGACGAATATAAGACCTGAAAATCTGGTGGTATCCGCTAAAATCAGGTAATATGTCAACCCTATGTCAGGAATCGCCCCCCAAACGTTGGCGGTGTTGTTTAGAAACATTCTGTATAAAATAATGCACCACGTTATTCTGAATTGATGCAGAACTCTTACGTAGCCCTATTTAAAGCCTACATTATTCGTCCAGGAAGCAATCTGCCTCCACCAAACGACGCTTCTGGATCCGCTAGTGTGTGGACTCATCATAATGTATCCTCGTCGCCAAAAGTGCCTTTACATCGCCGTGACGGGTATGTGACAGCGCAGTACATTAAAGAAGGGATGGTTGCATAAGAATTTGTGATTAATTTTGAAGAGTTTTTATTTTGACTAGGAAAATAAAGTAGGTATAGGGAGTAAAGACACAGATTTGAAGCATCAGTGCACTGTCATCTCTGAAAAGATTCGTATTATTGCCTTATATGTTAAGTTAAACACCACAACATCTGTCACTAATAGCGTAGATCATCTTACTTTTTAAAAATGCCTCTGTAGCCTATTTGTCCATACATTAATCTCAAGACATGATGTATAGAGAGGAGAAAGAAAGAGATACAACATCTGTAAGATTTATGTAATTCACTAAGGGACTATAGGAAACGACTAAGCTAATTACTGCTACTAGCGCTTTTTAATCTTCAGGGATTTACTACATGTTCGCAAAACATTATTCTAAGTCCTAAATCTGTGCGTGAATTATTTCATTCGCCTCACTGTAATTATTTTAGAATGGAAACTGATTACGCTGAACGTGAAAATGTTTCTCGTAAAGCAAGGGCCGTAATACATGTAAATAAGGTTCTCATTATTATATAAAACACATAAGTATTTATTCCGTGTATAGAACAATATGATACAGTAACTAAGCAACATCATAATCACTAACGCCCGCAGGATTTTTTTCAACGGGTGGAGGGGAAGTCCGATATAGAATGTTTCGTTTTATTCCCTATATATATTAACAGTCATAACATTTATCATTGATAGCGTATATCGTCTTTTGCCACTGTAGCTTATTAGTCAGAACATTCATCTCCAGACATGATCTCGAGAGAATAGAAAGAAATAGATATGAACAGTGGTGTAACTAATTTTACTGCGCCCTGGATCGATCGATCATCGATTTACTCATACTCCCCCAGGCCCTCTGCCACAGGTATTTCAGCTGCTGCGTTATATATATGGTTCCATGTCAGAAGGGCCAAACAAAAGGGCAAAGACAGAAAGACCCGAGTCAAAAGGGCCCTGCGTCAAATGGGCTCGGATCAAAAGGGCTCGAATCAAAACGCCCCTCATAAAAAGAACCCGGGTCGAAAGGTCTCCGCAACAAAAGGGCCCGAGTCAAAAGGCCCCGGATCAAAACGACCCTCATAAGAAAGCCCGAGTCAAAAGGGACTCCGCTACAAAAGAGCCAGAGTCAAAAGACCCTGCGTCAAAAGGGACCGAGTCAAAAGTGGCCGAATCAAAACGCCCCTCATAAAAAGAGCCATAGTCAAAAGGAGCCCACGAGAAAAAGATCCGAGTCAAAGGCCCTGCGTCAAATGAGCCCGGGTCAAAAGGGGCTCTGCCACAAAAGGGTCCGTGTGAAAACGACCCCACATCAAAAGAGCCCGGGTCAACAGGTCTCCACAACATAAGTCCCGAGTCAAAAGGGCCCGAATCAAAACGCCCGTCATAAAAAGGAGCAGAGTCAAAAGGGGCCCCGCTACGAAAGGGCCCGAGTCAAACAGCCGTAAGTCAAAAGGTCGCGGAATAAAAAGGCCCTAGTCAAAAGGGGCCAAATCAAAATGCACCTCATAAAAAGAGCCCGGGTCAAAAGGGTTCCACGACAAAGTTACCTGAGTCAAAAGACCCTGCGTCAAACGGACCCGGGTCAAATAAAGCCGGAGTCAAACGGCCCCGCGTCTAAAGGGCCCGGGTCGAAAGGTCTCCTCAACAAAAGGGCCCGAGCCAGAAGGCCCGAATCAAAACGCCCCTCATCAAAAAGGCCATAGTCAAAAGAGTCTCACGACAAAAGACCCGAGTCAAAAAGACCTGCATTAAACGCGCCTGCGTCGAAATGGGCCCCGCTACAAAAGGACCCGAGTGAAATCGGCCCCACATCAAAAGGGACCTGTTCAAAAGGTCTCCACAACAAAAGGGCCCGAATCATAATGCCCCTCATAAAAAGGAGCCGAGTCCAAAGGGATCCCCCTACTAAAGTGCCCGAGTCAAACGGCCGTGCGTCAAAAGGGTGCTGGTTTAAAGGGCTGGAGTCAAAAGGGGCCGACTCAAAACGCCCCTCATAAAAAGAACCCAAGTCAAAAGTGTTCCACGACAAAGGGACCCGAGTCAAAAGGCCCTGCGTCAAATGGACCCGGGTCAAATAAAGCCGGAGTCAAACGGGCCCGAGTCGAAAGGGCCCGGGTCGAAATATTTCCTTAACAAACGGGCCCGAGACAGAAGGCCCGAATCAAAACGCCCCTCATCAAAAGGGCCTGGGTCGGAATGTCTCCGCAACAAAAGGGCCTGAGAATCGTTTGTTAACACAACGCAAAAATATGAGATTTAGATAGCGATAATAAACATAACAATTATAATGATGTCTGCAGAATTTTTGTGTATACTGGTACGGAATGACAACCAACGTCAGTAACAGAGGCGACTCTTGAGGGAAGTGACATTGGTAAAAATTAACATCTTACGAACGCAATCCACAAGAAGTTATTGCACAAATGTATGATGGAATTTCATTTACGGTGGAAAACATTATCGGTCTCAAAACAAAAGATCAAACAAAACTAGTGATGAGCGCAAGAGTCTTGGTCTTGAAGTTTTTGCAAGAGTCTTGCATGCAAGACCAAGACCAGGAATCCCGATGCAAGACCAAGACCAAGACCACACCTGCAAGACCAAGACCAAGACCAAGACTCTTGCGCAAGAGTCTTGCACAAGTACCGTTTCGGTGGTAGAGCAGTCACATTTGGTTATACGGGTCCCTGTTTGGATTCTAGCATGCGCCATGGAAACTTTTTAGTGGGCAAACACCGTGTGCGTGGGTTTTCTCGGTAGAGACCTGCATGGGCCGGGCCTTGCCCGAGACCCGAAGCCCGGCCCTACCCGCGGGCCGCGCTTGGGCGGGCCGATTCTATTATTTCTTTGAGTCGGGCCGGGCTTGGCGGTCCGACACTGATTTCTTTTCAGGTCGGGCCGGGCTGGGGCCGATTAATTGCAATTATTTAACCCTCGAGAAGTCGCGCTGAAAAAGTAACGCAAGTAGTCGCGCGCGGTCAAATGGACCGAACGAACATAATGTGTTGCAAAAATCGTTTTAAACAGTTTTCTTGTATTAGAAACGTAATTTTGTATATTTTCTGATTAAGAGAGAATAACATTTTTATTATGATAATAAGTTTTACAGTAATAACTATTAGAGAAACCTACAACTAGACATGTTATTTTTTAATTTCTCATTTGGAATAAAATGTTTTTGTCGTTACATATTTCTTTAGATAGATAGCTACGCACTGGTTTTATTGAAAATTCTAAACCTGATGATGATCTTTTGTTTTTGTCAACTTTGGTTCGTCTAAAATTAGAAATGCAATAGTAAATTAGTTAAAAATATACTATATAAACATAACAATAAAACAAAGCTTCACAGCGCATTTTACATTGAATTAGAGCTCAGTCGTAGCTAAGCGGTTAGCATACACGCCTTTGGCGTGGGACTGCCGGCTCGATTCCCGGTGGGACCTCATGTGGTTCGGATCCTTCGTTAAGCAGTAGGTCCACGTCTTACATAGCCTTGATGCTGAAAAGGGCGCTAAATTGAAATCAAATCAAATTTACATTGAATTATTTTAAGGTCCTGTTATTTTGAAACTTCACCTATACAGCACTACATTGAATTATTTTAGGTTATCTTTAAATTTACACTGTTCTACACTTCGTCGTCGCTTATTTCGTCCCCTCTTGCTCTGACTACATTCGGGGAGTCGCTGGTCATTTCTGGGTTTAAGGTCTTCAGATTCGCTCGCAGACTCCTCACTTGACCTTTCGTGTTCACTCATATATAAATATTTGTTATGATCTTCCTCAGACAAAGCTTCCACGAGATCATGTCGGCTGATTTATCCAAATAGTCAATCCCTAACATTTCCCTCCGTTGTTTTAAGCTGTTCAGTTCTAATTTTCTCTTTTCTCATACTTCGTATCAGTTTGTTAACTCTGTCGACCTCTCTTCCGTCCATTAAAATAATATTCATGTTTATAAAGCTTAAAACATCTCCAAAGCAAAGGTCACGTACAGAGCGAAACACTGAGAAAAAACATTACACGGTTAGTCGCGCGCGGTGGAAAGCACCGCAGAATCACTAAACAATCACTAGTACTTAAACTAAACAACGGATAACGGAGTGATTGAGCAGGAATGTTTGGGAAGGTGAGGGGCAAGATTAGCTAGACGGAGAAGTCTGTCGGACAAACAGAATGGACACACGATCGAAAATAATTTCCCTGTGGTGCTTTTGACCGCGGCACGACTACTCGAGGGTTAATAATTATTGACATTCGTTAAACGATAATTAGAATAAAGGCAAACGTTGAAGAAGTGTGCCCGTGAAAAATGTTATAAAATGAAACTTCGAAAATTTATCGGGCCCGGGCCGGGCTTGGGCCAAGAATTTTAAAAAACTTATAGGGCCGGGCCGGGTTCGGGCCGAAAATCTCCAAAACGTTTCGGGTCCGGGCTGGGCCGCGCCTACGTACATTCGGGCTGGATTGGGCTCGGGCCGAAAACTTCGGCCCGTGCAGGTCTCTATTTCTCGGTGTTTTGATGTTCCCTCCTACTTTCTTCAATCCACTATTTCATTCATTTCTCATGAATACCGTCTCCCTTAGCCCTGATGCATAATCGTGGGACGTTAAACTAGATATTTCGTTTCGTTTTAAAACATATTAGTGGTGTTTTTCTTCCAAAACTAAAGTGAAATGTAGTATTGAACATTGGTGATACCGTACACCATAGGTGTCGACTACATGGGTATGGACTTGGCTCCCAGACTCAAGCATCCGTTGGGAATTTTTAATGTGTGCTCATAAAATTAATATCGAAATAACATTTTCATGACATTGAAAAAAACTTAATACATGTAACCGCAAGTTTGATTTCATGGGCGGATGCTTATACGTTGAATAATTGTTTATCAATATAACTTTTAGCATCCTTAGGTATACGACACATCGAGGGTTGAGCGATATAACATTATCCTAAAACAATAAATCTATGTCATAAAATTGAAAGTGACTATTTTTGTGACTCCTAATCTCTTGAACCACCCAACCGATCTCGATCAAATTTTCAACACAGATGGAGTTTGAGCCTGGGAGTGTTTTCATCATTTCACTTTGACGGTAAGCTTAGGAGAGGGGAGAAGGGGGAGTTATATAATAATAAATAAAACTTAACAACTTCAGCCAAACGAGTAATCTCGATCAATTTTTTAATATAGATGAGGTTCAAGCCTGGAATGTTATATGTCAGTTCACTTTGGTGGTAGAACCTAGGTGGAGAAGAGCGAAAGGGTATATATATATATATAACTTAATAACTCTTGAACCACCTGACCGAACTCGATCTTATTTTAAGATAGATGAGGATCGGGCCTGAGATGGTTTCTATCATATCACTTTGATCTTGAAGTTTAGGGGAGAGGGAGAGGAAAGATATTTAAAAATGATGGAAAATGACCGACATTGAAATGGAATCTATAGTTTTGGGGACCGCTAAGGTAAACAATGATACTTCCGGTGCTGTTTAAATCAAAATTCAGCCCCGTAGCTTGGCGGAGGGGAGGGGAGGGGAGATATATATAAAAATGATCGAAAATGGCGAATATTAGTGTCGAATCCATAGTTTTCGAGGTCGCTGAGTTGAATACTGAGACTTCCTATACCATTTACGACCAAATTCAGCCTCGTAATTTGGGGAAGAGGGAGATGCATAATAATGATTAAAAATGACCAAATATTAGTGCCGAATCCATAGTTTCGTGGTCTCTGACACGAACAATGACACTTGTGATGCCGTTTAAATCCAAATTCAACCCGGCAACTTGGGGAGGAGGAAGAGAGGGAAACATAAAAATAATCGAAGATGACCGATATTAGAGAGCGCTTTACCAATAGTAAAAAAGTGATTGACTAACGATATATATATATATATATATATATATATATATATATATTATTATTTTAGTTTAACCCAACAAAGTAGATACTTGATGCTAGTAATCCATATTCACAAGTGAGACTTCAAATAACTTGGAGTTTGATGCCCTTATTATGTATTTCTAATACAGGTCAACAGTATTTATATAAATTGAGTCTACACAAAAGACATAGACAGTTGAGTCGTTTTCAGTTTTCCCTCAAATTATTCTAAAATATTAAGAGGTTTGATTATAATAATTATTATTTTAATTTTCTTTCCCTCTTTTTTTTTTGTCAATATTGCTAAACATATCATCATCATAATAGCTATTCTGCTATTATTGGCAGGTTATTTGCTTCAACAGACAAGGTTTGACGTTCGGTGGTCCTCAGCTGGTCTCTTCGTCTTGACGTGGCAATTTTCTGTTTCAATACCTTCCTTCAACTAGTCTGCTTCGCTCCCTCCCTCTTTTTCCTTCCACAATATTCTCTAGCACGTCCCTTGTAATACAGTTCCTCGTCAGCCAATATTCTAAACAGTTCCCTTTCCCCCTCTTAACAATATCTAACATTCTTCTTTTTTTCTCCTACTGCTAATATTTCTAACACATTCGTTTTCGTTCAACACGGCTAATTCTCTCCTTTTTTCTCCATGCCCATGTTTCGAAAGTCTGCAATTTTTTCATCGCTTTTGCGTAATGTGAATGTCTCTGTCCCATGGAGTACATATTGGAATCAGTAAAACAAAAATTCAATATTTAATTGGAAGTTTGTTTAATACAAGAATTAGCTAATCGTGGTTGGAAAGAAAAATCTGACGCCTTTAGAGTGTAAAAATAATTTAGCAATTCATGGTATTTCAATAATCTGTGCCGTCTGATTTTCTTTCATGCGAAACAGGGGTAGCCTCCTCAGTTTGGGAACCAGTGGAATGTTGGATCTGTTAAAGAAAAATATATAAACAGATTACGAAACCCTGTGATTTAGGCATATCTTATAAGTAGTGAAGCATGGGCACCCATTAAAAAAAAATAAAGGTCATAACCTATGTTGTACGCTATCATACTTACACGACGTTAAATTATATTACATTTAGAAACATACATTGTGTTTCCGTTACTACTGGTGCTTTGTAGAGTTTATTATCCCTTATATCCATAATAAAATTTACCTATGAAAAGTTTGAGATTTCTTAAATGCAAGACTTGCAAGACTCTTGCATGCAAGACCAAGACGAAGACCAAGGGTTCCAGTGCAAGACCAAGACCAAGACTCGATGTGCAAGACCAAGACCAAGGCTCGATGTGCAAGACCAAGACCAAGACCTTGCGTTGAGTTGAGTTGATTTTAGTTTAGCGTCCCTTTCAGCAGCGAGGCTATATGAGACGTGGACCTACTGATTAACGTGGAATCCGAACCACATGAGCTCCTGCCGGGAATCGAACCCGGGTCTCCCACGCCAAAGGCGCGTACGCTAACCGCTTAGCCACGGAGGAGCTCAGACCAAGACCTTGCATTTGCTCATCACTAAACAAAACACATCAATCACTTTTTGTTCATTGTTATGCATATTGTGATTATTATTATTATTATTATTATTATTATTATTATTATTATTATATTACTTTTATTATTATTACCATTTTTATTAATAATAATATGCAAGGTCAGTGGTAGCCCATGCCTTCAAACCAGTATACGCCACTGTTTGAAACTATGAACTCTACATTAACATAGGTCGTCTTTCGATCATTTTATGTTTGAAGGTGTGCATGGGTGTCTTACCCCTTCCCCCAAAGCATGAAAAGCAAACACAGCCAGGGGCAGAGAGAGAGACACACACAGAACACATAGCTCGCTGTGTAGCTGCAAGAGACCTATGGGTAACTATAGTTGCCCTCTTGTTATAAGGTGTTGAGTCAGGTAGTATCAAGGTCAGTTCCTGCAGTTGAACACGAAGTTGACTGTTAGAAAACAGAAGCATATAACTAGTCTCATCTGTTTACTTTTCACGAATATTTTTCACCTTCATGTGTACAGATCACGTCTGGCGTACATTTAAAAGGCATGCTGTGTCAAGTATATATTCCCAAAAAGATATGAGTACTCAAAAGGCAAAAACCTGTAGCTACTTTTGTTTTCCTTTTTCTATTAGCCAGTGGAAGCGTTGTTTCAACATCCTTCTTGTAGCTTGCTTAGCACTTTCACTTCCTCTTTTAAGTTGAGCTTTCGGCTATGAATACTAGGGATGGCCACATTTTTTCGAAAAATACTTTTTCGAAAAATACTTTTTCGAAAAATGAATTTTTCAAAAACGAAATTTTTTTCGAAAATACGAATTTTTTTTTCGAGAAACGAAAAACGTTTTTTTTGAAGAAACGAAAAAACGAAAACGAAATTTTTCCGAAAACCGGAAAACGAAAACTACCGAGAAACGGAAAACGGATAATTTTTGTAAAACAAACTGAGTTTATTTCATTTGTTAGTACTTCCAAACTATAGTATACTATGCATACGTATAGGAAGTCTTATAGAAGGGCTATGTTCATCTGTCTGCCTATCCATCCGTTCGTCTGTCAGCTGGTATCAGAGCAAGAGCGACAAGAAATAGCGAGAAGCATACATGTAAGTTTGCAACACGAATAGATTCATCTAATGCATTTGACTTTTATTTAATAATCCAGAAGTGGTAGAGATCTATCGCTTTCTGCTACATTGTTGATCAACACAGAACACAAACGGTAACATATAGAAAGACGCGATTTTCCAGAACCAATTCAGTGTCCCAAGAATATATTCAATGTTCGCCCTTATTACACTTGCAGCTTAAGCTATGCATAAGTGTCGAAAGTCTTGAGAATGGCTTTGTCCGTCTGTCTGTCGAGAGGTGTCAGAGCAAAACAGTAACAAATATTGAGAAGTCGTTTCTTGCGGTCGATTTAGAGCCCCTAAAATAGGTTCCATCTCCTAAATTAACCCTCCATTTAAAACCGTAAGTGGTTCTAATACCATTTTTGGTTTCAATTTGTATCGCTATTGAACGAAAATCGTAATAGATAGCGAGAAGCGATTTGTTGCAAACAATTTAGCGTCTTAGACAACATACAACTATCCACAACATTTAATCAAAACCAGAAATTGTTTATATTTACTATTATTTCCGGTTTTAATACTGAATTACGAGATATCGAGATGTAGATTTTGGCAATCGATTCAACTACCTAGAAGTAGCTGTACCTTTTCCATTAATCCTCTATTCAGATCGGAAGTTGTTTAAAATAATCATTTTCGGTTTAACATTGATCGATATAGAACAAAAATAGTAATAGATAGCCACAAGTGTTTTTTTTTTTTTTTTTTTAATCTATACAGCGTCTCAAGAGTATATAAGCTATATATCATATCAACGCACAATACTATCGAAATTGAAAGTGGCTGAATTTACTAGTATATTCAATAGGGATTCAATACGGATTTTTATAAAGCAAAAGATTGAAGAAATAGTGATGCGGTTTTTCTCGATCGACTAAGCGTTCTAAGAATAGGCTCTACCTTCTCCCTTGATCTCTATTCACACCAGAAGTGGTTCAAATTAACGATTACAAGTTTCAACATTAATCGCCACAGAACAAATTGGTAATAGATAGCGACAAGTGGTTCATCTACAATCGATTCAGGTTCTCAAGAGGAAATACAATTACAATCCACAATACTCCACAAAGGCAGAAATGGTTGAAGGTTATTACTATTTTTGATTTTATAGGTAATACTAATTTCCATAGAGCAAAATCGGTCAGAGATATCGAGATGCATTTTTTAAAATTAATCCAGCATCCCAAGAATAGATTCCACCTTCTTCTTTAACACTTTATTTGAACCGAAAGTGTTCAAATTAACCATATCCGGTGTTAACACTTGTCGCGATAAAAGAAAATTGTAATAGATAGCGACAAGCAATTTTCTGGAATCAATTCAGGGTTTTAAGAGAACATATCTTCATAACCTGCACCACTCTTCTGAAACGGAAATGCTTGATATTTACTACTACTTTCGGTTCCAATACTTATATGCATAGAACAAGAACTATAAAAGATATCGAGAAGTTTTCTGAAATCGATTCAGCGTCCTAAAAATAGATTCCGTCTCCTCCCTTAACCCTCTATTCAAGCCGGAAGTGGTTCAAATTAGCCATTCCTGCTTTCAATCTTTATCGCCATAGAACAAAAACGATAAGTGATAGCTAATAATGGCTTTTTGATATGGATTCAGCATCCGAGGAACAGATTCTATCTTTGATTTTATTAACCTATTCCAACCAAGAGTTTTAGTTGTGCTACTTGTACTGAAGTTTTGAATATTCAATTCGCATGGATTGCAAGTCTGCCTCAGTTTTACACTGTAAAACGAAACTCATTTGTTTCTCTACAAAAACAGGAAAAAATGTATCACAATCAGGGGGGATCCAGGGGTCGATCGCCCCCTAGAAGAGAACACTCCTATTTTATATATAAATAAAACCCATCCCAGAGTTGGAGCTCGTAAAAATAGCTCTAAGTAGCAGTATTACAACCCCCCCTCCCCCAGAAGTCCGTCCTGGATCCGCCCCTGATCACAACTCCCGGTTTCAGTATTGATCACCATAGAGCAAGCGAGAAGCATGAATTCAGTACCTTCGTAATAGACTATGTCCAAGTTTTATCCTGTGGTAGAAATTTACTACAACTTCTAATTTCAATAGTGATCACCATAGAGCAAAACTAATAAGAGATAATGAGATATGTTTATATATATGAATCCAGGATTCGAAGATTGTCATATCGATCGCTATCCCTCTATGTAAACCGGAAATAGTGAGAAACTACCATTTCCGATTTCATAGTAAAGAAAAGACGATAACCGGAAGCAGTTTTTGATATGGATTCTGTGCCACAATGGTAGTTTCCATCTCTAAGTTTAATGCAACCGAAAGTGATAAATACTTACTATATCTCTGGTTACAATCTTTCTTTCTCATAGAACGAGAGAAGTACTAGGAAGCGACAAACGTTTCTTTTCAATATATAATTTCATAATTCCAAGAAAAGATTTCAAGCCCTGCAACTGGTCTAGTGGCTAGCGCGTATTCCTTTGATGCACAGGGTCCCGAGTGGGAAAACATTGAACGTGTTATGGTGGTTCGGATTCCACTTTATAATGTAGGTCCACGTCTTGTATAGTCTTGCTCGATTCTGAAAAGGGACGCTGAACTTCAACAAACAACCAAATAAAAAATATTTCATCTTAGTAGTATTCTTCTACTGAAGTTAGTAGCAGTAAAAACTAATACGAAAACGAAGACCCACCTATTTAAAATTTGAATTCTCGTTTGATGGGATTATTATAGTCAGATACTTAGTTCTTTGTCTTACCGTATATAAAACATCTTTAGAACAAATAAACCATTCAATAGTATTTTGTTAGTATTAAATTGCCTATTTTTGAAAACAATCAAATTGTTTTTGATACTGACTTAATTAGTTATAGAAAATAAGATAAATGAATTGGGGATCTTAGTGAGAAGTCTTTAGTATCAGTACATATAATCACTTCATGTTTCATATTTTGTTAAAATCAATTGTTAAAAGTCAATTTATTACAGAGTTGCCTGATACTATCACGATCAGTTTATACAGCATCCTTCTATTTGGTAATTTATTAGTCTTTTTTTACATTATAAAATATAATGTCGGGCTAATTGCTGTATCGCCGGACTAATTTTAGGAAATTTACCGGGTCAATTGGAGAATTTATTTAAGTTTATGAGGAAGAGTGATTGAAAGTCAGGTAAGGGGAATAGCAAAAGCTCAGATAGTGATTGCATTTGCTGGTTGTTTTTGATGTTGTAAGCGGCACTGTATGTGGAGACGGATGGACTATTTCACGGAGAGGTACACTTGTTTTACTATACGAATCCATAGATTGTAAAATGTATAGATAAATTTGAGCAAATCTTTAATTTGCCCATTTCATGTCGAGAACAGAAACCAACAAACCCCTGTGGGGCTTCTAATCCGTTCCTATTACTATCACTACCCCTACTCCTACTCCTCCTCCTACTACTACTGCTACTCCTACTTATACTATGGATCCGTATAGTAAAACTGCGCACCTAATAACATAATCTAACGTAACTTAATGTAATCCAACCAAATATAACCGAATGCAGTATATTTTGTTCCAGTTTTTCGATTTTCAAATTGATCCGGCGATTCAGCAGTAATGCCATATTGTCGATAACACATTAATAATCACTAGTAAATAATTATTTTTTAATATTCTGTAAAATATAAATTTTACACTGTTTACCTTTGTAAATTATTATTTCTAATTTATATCCCTCAAGAACCGAGAACCAAGGGTCTGTGGATCACAATATTTCATGCTGAGCTCGCACACGTACTAGACTTGTTAAAGTCTATGACCATATCAACTTTGGCCAATATCGGATGAGATTAACGCGTTTTAATGAAATTTATTCATTTAACTAAGTTCAAGTCCAAATTTTCTGAACAGTATTTTGAGAAAAAATACTGCTACAGGCTAGTCAGAGCATCAATGCAACTCTGTACTGTCAGCAGTTGAGCCGTGTTCAAAAAAAAAAAAAAAAAAAAGCCAGCATTTCTGAATCGCAAAGGGGTCCTCCTCTTACAGGACAAAGCTAAGCTCCACGTGGCTGGGATAACCCGGGACACCATTCTACACTTTGGATGGGAAACACTATTGCATCCGCCATACTCCCCGGACATTGCACCGTCCGATTACCACCTGTTCCATTCCTTGGACAATCAGCTTAGAGGACACCAGTTGAAATCCCTAGAGAGGTGCAAAATGCACTTGATACCTTTTACGATTCACGGCCCACCAAGTTCTACCGCGATGGAATACATGGCCTTCCAAAACGTTGGCAGAAGGAGACTATTTTTGATCTTCCAGGTATGTCTTAGGTTAAATATCGATGTTTGAAGGTGTTGGGTGAAAAAGCGACAGATCTTTCTTGGTTACCTTTATAGTTACTAAGCTCGTCAAGATCTACCACCTTACCAAGTTTGGTAAAAATTGGATGAGTTCCATCTTTCGCGCTTTAATGAAATTTCTTGATTTCACTGATTCCAAACCTAACATTGATAGCTAATAACTCAGGAACAAAAAGTCTGCACATCATAATATTTTATATGAGCTTCCATGCATACCAAGGTTGTCAATATTTACGATCCTACCAACTTTAGTCAAGATCATTTGAGTTTAATCAAATGCAACCTAGTGAAATTTCTTGATATCACTAACTTAAAACACAAATTTGATTAGCAATAACTCTGGAACCAAAGTCCCAAACACCATAATATTTAACATGTGTACTAAATACATTGCAGTCCATAACCATACTAATTTTGGTCGTGATTGGATGAGTTTCGTCAATAGTAGCACTACACACTATCCTTTCATTAGATCGAGCTCCTCCGTGGCTTAGCGGTTAGCGCACGCGCCTTTGGCGTGTTAGACCCGCGTTCGATTCCCGGCGGGAGCTCAAGTGGTTCGGATTCCACGTTAATCAATGAAATGAAATGAAATCTTTGAGTTTTACGTCCCACAGTTATGCCGGTTAGGCTAAAGGAGACGGTGATGATGAGAGATGAATGAAAATGGTGGAATGAAGAAAGTGGGAAAAAACGGGAGAACCCCGAGAAAACCCACGAGCACGGTGTTTGTCCACCACAAAGTTCACTTGGCGGGGGCTGGGATCGAACCCGGGACCCCAAGCACCAGAGGTGAACGTCCACGTTAATCAGTAGGTCCACGTCTCATATAGCCTCGCTGCTGAACGGGACGTTAAACTCAAAATCAATTCAACCTTTCATTAGATCCAAATCCAAGGAATACGGTAGCTCAGTGTTAGAACGCTTACCTCTTGTGCATTTGATCCCAGACCAAGTAAGTTCGTGGCAGACAACATCGTGTCCGTGTATTTTCCCGGGGTACTCCCATTTCCTCCCACATTATCATTCCACGAATTCCGAAAACTTTTCGAGAAACGAAAAATTATCAAAAAAGGGAAAACGAATTTTTCGAAAAAAATCTTTTCGAAAAAACGAAAAACGATTTTTTTCGAAAAACGAAAAATCTTTCGAAAAAACGGAAAACAAATTTTTTCGAAAAATGAAAGACGAAAAAATTTCCGAAAAACGAAAAACTTTTTTTTCGAAAAACGAACGAAAAAACGAGAAATGAAATTTCCGAAAATCGAAAAACAGATTTTTAAAAAGGCCATCCCTAATGAATACCACCGCGACAAGTCGTGGTTCTTATGATAGTGGCGTATTTTCGTCCGGAGAAATTATGGAAATAATAAATAATGTAGACTCCGATGCTTTTGAAACGGACGATGAATGTAGTTTGTACGAAGATTCTAGCATCAATTTATGTGACACACATACCTCTTTTCATATAACATCGCTGTTGAACGGGACGTTAAACTCTAAATCAAAACTCAACACATACCTCTTTCTATTTAAAAATATTGTGTGGTATACAATATTCGGAATTCAAGATGGCTGCCATGATGTGCACTAAATCATTTATGTCGTTATTATTGTTCTGTCCCAATACTTTTCAGTAACCCTGTATACAGATCCACATGTCTTCTCACAGCAAAATTAATCTAATGTTTTCGACAGAATATTTTTCATACTAATATGTATTTTTATACTTTGATCCAGGAGTAGAAATGGAATTCTAGAAGTAAGGGAAAAGTCAGCAATAGATAAAGTTTGATTGAGCTATGTCACGAGAATACAAACTCAGAAAGACGGTAGTTAGGGGCGGACTGGCCAGGGCCCTTAGGTCGCAATCGCGGCCTAGGCCCTCTAAGAAAACAATGATGAAAGAATAAAGAAAGAAAGAGAAAGAAAAGCTAAAACAAAAGAGAGCTAAATAATTCGGTAGCTCAGTGTTATTATGCTACCAACACACACTCCTCTTCCACCCTTCCATCAATCAGTAAGTTATCTTTTTTAATAGGGTCCTTTCGTTACTAGATTTGTGGCTAGGTCCATCTTTCACTATGGTCTTTTATCAGAAACTGTGATTTAGTTTGTACCTGGGGCCTTGGGCCCTTCTTTCAATATATTGGACAGTTGGGTCCTTCTTTCATTACATTGAGAAGTTGGGGCCCTGGGCCCTTTATTCATTATATTGGGCAGTTGGGGCCCTTCTTTCATTTCATTGAGCAGTTGCAGTCCTAGGCATGTTTTTCATCATGTTGAGCTGTTGGGACCTGGGACCTTTTTTCATAATGTAGGGTAGTTGCATCCCTTTCAAGGTTGAAGACTGGTGCCTGGTTTGTAGCTGGGTTCATATTTAACCACAGGCTGATTGGTTATTTATGGATGTTAATACACCTTGTAGGTCTATATTTGATAATTCAAAAATGGGAAAACAACGCATTTTTAAAAATTTATTTTCTATCAAAAAGTTTACAAAATAACAGGAGAAAACAGTGGAAGACGCCAAGAAAGCGGGCATTTCAACATAATGGTTGATTCTATCCAAGATGTTTCAGGCTTAATCAGCTGGCTATAGTAATTCTCTGCGTTATAAACGGTCAAGTATTTGAGCGGCTGTTAGTAGTTGTCGTAAACAGCTTGGGCGTCTCTGGCGGGGGGACGATGGGGACGCGTCCCTCCAATATTTTGAAGTACAAAATATTCAATATTTTGTTCTAATTTAATTTATTTACTAACGGCAGAATAACATATAAATGATAATAATTATATTTATTTGTCATATAATATTCAGGCTGTGTAACAGAGTTCTTGATATGCCTCACGGGGTCCGTGAAGGTAAGCAGAAATGTAACAAATGGAATTAAAGATAATAAACAGGGTGGGCTAGATAGTACCATTTAAATAACTTTCTTTGATGTCCTCCCCAAATTGTATATGCCAGAGACGCCAGTGGTAAACAATGACACTACAAGACAAGTAACTTATAATGAAATCAAAAGAGTACTTTGTGATAAAAATGTTTTGATGCTTGTGATGATATTGTAAGTTGCTTTTTTGATGGAGCTGCTAACTTCAGTGGATGCTATTAAGGAGTTAAAGCATTACTGGAGAAGGATAATCCTGAAATCATTTACACCCAATGCATGGCTTATGCTCTTAATTTCGTTATGACAAATTCGACTGAGTAGATACCTGAAGCTGCAAATTTATTTGAAACCAGTGCCATGTTCTGTCTGAATACTACAAAAGAAAGGATGTTTGTAAGAAAATGATTGATGCAAGCCACGAGGGACATGACAGACTACGAAAAGTTCAACAAGTTGGTACAACACGATGATGGAGCAGAAACAAGGCACTGAATGCAGTAGTGGACACTAATGAGTTTCGCTACGAAACATGAAACCAAGACGAGGATGACTGTCTATCATCAAGATTTCTTTCATTTTTATTGTTCCTTAGTGATGATGTACAGAACAGGGGTTTTAATGCGAAATGAAAATTTTAAGCTAAACTTTGCTGAATAAATGGACAGAATTTAACACTGTAATGAGGACTTCTATGTTTCAGGACTTATTTACGGAAACGGAGCCTGTTTCAAAATACCTGCAGTCTCACGGATTGGACTATCTTACTACCTGGAGATTTCTAGACAATCTGCAGCAGCAGCTTCAGAAGAAAATAGAGGCAAAAGATGTCTGTTTAATGCTTTACGAAAACACAAAAATATTTTGTGTGAAAATAAATCAACAGCTTGCGCAATCTGGTGTAGAGATAGCAATGGAAAAAAACTTTTTGCACAGAAGAATCTTAAAGAAAAGGAAAATGCCAGGAGAGCAGATGAACTGGAAAAGAACTTAAATATAAGTGAAAATGATTTATTCAGAATAAAAAAACTTCAACGAAAATTCTGAATACAGCTGTTACAAGTGTCAGTAATAGATTTCAGCAGCCGAAAGAACTCCAAATACTGGAACCTAAGGACTTTTCAGAAAACAAGAAGAATGGTGTATCTGCAAGAGCTTTCAGAGTTCTTCCGAAAAAAAAAACTAAATATAAAACAGGAGAAAATATACAAAGAGCCCCAGCAGTTCTCTGTCGTGTATTTCACTGTCACAAAACGTTCTCGTTTTTGATGATCCTGAAGAGAATGATGCCCCTGAATCCGTAGATGATGATGATGATTATGCATCTGAGCATGCTATGGAAGATGGAACATCTTTGGACGGGATTCACGGTAAGAGTTATAATGATGCTGCAAACATCTTGTATAAAAATTGTTTGTCATGTGCAGGGAAAATTTTGCACCAATTTCCGTCAGTCTAGTTGCTTTAATAATTTATACATTGTATACAAACATGCGTTGTCTCTACCATGCACACAAGTGACATGTGGAAGGTGCTTCTCAAAGTTAAAGTTAGAGTAAACAAATCTCAGAGCTAGTTTGTGTGAAGACATTTGGACACATTTTTGCTAATGAATATGGAAAGAGACATGTTAAATTTAGTGTCTGTGAACGAAGTTATTCAGAAACTCCGCGATTCATAAGCTGAACTGCAAAGAATCTTAACTTTTTAAAATTATTAGTTGTTTAGTGGTTCAGCAGTGTTTATCATTTTCAGTAAAACTGTCGTGTTCATTCCACAGTCAAAAGTTATTATTAGTTGTTTAGTGTTACAATTTTTAGTAAGCTGCCCTGTTCATTCCATAGTAAAAGTTATTCGCTATTATTTTTTTAGTGTTTCAGCTACTATACAGAGCGTCTCAAAAGTCCCGTGACATACGGTAACTCTCTTATTATCAGAGTTACAACAAAATATAGGCGGGGAAACGGTCTCCAAATATGATGTTTTCAATCTAAAGTGAAAGAATTTTTCAAATCGGACAAGCCGTTTGGGCTGTACTCTCTATATGCGCCCAATGTTACATGAAAATGCAACGTTACCATTTACCCGGACCCACAACATAAATGAATGAAGTTACTGTCTATTAAAAACATTATATTTGTAGGCGGTTTCCTCTCTTACATTTTGTTGTAACTCTGATAACAACAGAGTTATCCATGTCAGGGGACTTTTTAGACACCCCGTGTGGCAATGCAATAATAATTATAAAATATTCTCTTGAAAGTTTGTTTCTGGAAATTCTGTGCTTGCTGTGTCATCAAATTTTCAACGTCCAATGATAAATTATAGCTTGCAAAAACTATCAAGTAACAACGAATTTACAACTGCACAACGCGATGGCTCATTGCAGATGTTCATTGTACGCAGTGGCGCAACCAGGATTTTATTTCGGGAGGGGCCAAGAATATCCAGTACAGTAGTCTGCAAACGACGTGCTGCACCATTTGATGTGGACAAAATTGAAATTTTGAATTCTCCTCATTACAAGCAATTTAGTTATCCTTATTATTAACATGCTAAAAAAACCTTAAAATGAAAATTCCAATTCACAAATTCCCTATTATTAACGGTTACAAGTTTTAAAATTTGCGCTATAATAAATATTTTGAACATCTTTATTTTTGCATAAAATGACGCACTCTTTACTAACATTTATTACTCTAAGAAATTAATGTAGGGGTTTTCACTGGGTATTTCTCCTTTCGTACAGTGCTTTGACTTAATTCAATATTCATTTATGCTTTGATCTATTATGAAATTTCACCAAAATTTGTCTGCAACGCTGCTGTATAAGATAGATCAGGTTTGCTTCGGAGAGGGCATGGGCCCCCGAGTTCATAGCTCGTTGCGCCACTGATTGTACGTTATTTTAGAAATTGGTGTTATAGTCTGAGCTCCCTCCATAGTAACCGCGGCCTAGGCCCTAATACACCCAGTCCGCCTATGACGGGAGTGGAAGCAAACTTTCATGGAGAACGACTTAAGCGATAGCGATTGTTCCAAAACAATCAACAAGCAAACAAAACTAATATTATCATTCAAATTTCCTATTTGTTATTAAAAACCACAGATATATTTTCTTCATTTGCATAAACACTTCAACTTACTAAGGGGACACAATCCTCTTTTGCATGATTGATCTCCACTCTTGCTTTGATCTCAAGCTTTTTACACGTGGAACCGTATTTACCGGGCCCTTTGGACGCGGGGTCTTTCTGACTTGTGCCTTTTTGACGCAGGGCCCTTTTGACTCGCACCCAGTTGACGCCTGGCCGTTTTGACCCGTGCCCTATTGTAATGGTGCTCCTTTTGATCAGGGCCCGTTTGACGAAGTTTCTTGTTGACTCTGGCCCTTTTGTCGCAGAACCCTTTGGATCCGGACCCTTTTGACGCAGCGTCCTTATAACTCGGCTCCTTTTGTTGCAGATCCTTTTTGACCCGGGCCCTTTTAACGCAGAGCCATTTTGTCACGGAGACCTTTTTACCTAGGCCCTTTCGACGCGGGGCTGTTTTGACTCGGGCATTTTGTAGCGGGCCCCCTTTGGACTCGGATCCGTTTGACGCAGGGCCCTTTTCACTCGGATCCTTTTGTCGTGGTACTCTTTTGACCCAGGCCCTTTTCATGAGGAGCGTTTTGATTCGGCCCCTTTTGACTCGGGTCCTTTTGTTGCGTAGACCTTTTGACTCAGGCCCTTTTGATAGAGGGCCATTTGACTCGGGACCTTTTGTAGCGGGGCTTTTTTTCACTCGGGCCCGTTCGACGCAGAGCCCTTGCGACTTGAGCCTCTTTGTACTGGGAACCTTTTGACGCGGGGCATTCTGACTCGGGTCATTTTGTCGTGGGACCCTTTTGACACGGGCTCTTTAAATGAAGGGCGTTTTGATTCGGGTCTTTTTGACTCAAACCCTTTTATTGCGGAGAGGTTTTGACCCGGGCAATTTTGACTAGGGCCATTTTGACTCGGGCCCTCTTGTAGAGCGGCACCTTTTGACACGGGTTCATTTCAGGCAGGTCTCTTTTTGACTCGGGCTCTTTTGTCGTGGGACCCTTTTGACGCGGAGCTTTTGATTCTTGCCCTTTTGACTTCTACCCTTTTCTTGCGGAGAAGTTTGACCTAAGCCCTTTATTCGCGGGTCCCTTTTGACTCGTGCCCTTTGTAGAGGGGCCACTTTTGACTTCTGCTCTTTTCTTGTGGAGATCTTTTGACCCGGACCCATTTGACGTGGGAAAGTTTTGGCTCGGGCTCTTTTGTAGCGGGACTCTTTTGATCCTGGCCATTTTCATGAGGGGCGTTTCGTTTCGGCCCTTTTTGACTCGGGCCCTTTTGTTGCGGAGACCTTTTGAACCGGGCCTGTTTGACGCAGGTCGCTTGGGACTCAAGCCCTTTTGTCGTGGGACCCTTTTGACTCGGGTCCTTTTAATGAAAGGCGTTTTGACTCGTGCCCATTTTTGCGGAGACCTTTTGAACCGGGCCCTTTTGACGCCGAGCCGTTTGACTCTGGCCATTTTGCAGCGATGCCCCTTTTTGACCCGGGGCCTTTTGACTCGGGTTATTTTGTCGTGGGTCTCTTTTGACCCGGGCTCTTTTTATGAGGGCCGTTTTGATTCGGCCCCTTTTGACTCGGGCCCTTTTGTTGCGGAGGCCTTTTAGCCCGGGCCGTTTGACTCGGGTTCTTTTGTAGCAGGGCTCTTTTTCAGCCGGGCTCGTTTGAAGCAAGTCACTTTTTTCTCGGGCCTTTTTGTCATGGACCCTTTTGATGAGGGTCGTTTTGATTCGGGCAATTTTGACTCCTGCCCTTTTGTTGCGGAAACCTTTTGACTCGAGCACTTTTGTTGCGGGGTCATTGTGGTCTGGCTCTTTTGTAACATGGTCCATTTTGACTCGGGCCCTTTTGACTTGGGCCCTTTTGTTGCGGAGACGTTTTGACCTGGGTCCTTTTCACATGGGCCATTTTGACTCGGGCCCCTTTGTAGCGGGGCCTCTTTCAACCCGGGTCCGTTTGAAGCAGGGCCGTTTTGACTCGGGTCCTTTTGTTGCGGGCCATATTGACTCTAGCCTTTCGGTCTTTTCCCTTTTGTCAGGCCCTTTTGACATGGAACCGTATATATAACGCAGCAGCTGAAATACTTGGGGCAAGGGGCCTGGGGGAGTATGAGTAAATCGAAGGTAGATCGATCCAGGGCGCAGTAAAATTAATCACATCACTGTTCATATCAATTTACTTTTCTTTCGACATATCTGGAGATCAGTGTTCTGACTAATAGCCTACAGCGGCGAAAGACGATATACGTTATCAGTGTTATGACTGTTAACGTAATATATATAGGGAATAAAACGAAAAACTCTATATCGGTCTCCCCCCCCCCGTTAGAAAAAATCCTGCGGGCGTTAGTGATTATGATGTTGCTTAGTTACTGTATTATATTATTCTATACACGGAATAAATACTTATGTGTTTTATATAATAATAAGAACCTGATCTACATTTATTACGGCCCTTGCTTTATGACAACGAAACATATTCATGTTCAGCGTAATCAGTTTCCATTTTAAAATAATCACAGTGAGGCGAATGAAATAATTCAAGCCCGAACATGTCGTAGTAAATTCCTGAAGAGTGAAAAGCGCTAGTAGCAGTTGTTAGCAGTTTTTAACTTAACATATAAGACAATAATTTGAAAAACTGAGAATACAAATCTTTTCAGAGATGACAGTGCACTGATGCTTTAAATCTATGCCCTTACTCCCTATACCTACGTTATTTCCCTAGTCAAAATAAAAACTCTTCAAAATTAATCAAAATTTCTTATGCAACCATCCCTTCCTTAGAGTACTGCGGTGTCACATACCCGTCACGGCGATGTAAAGGCACTTTTGGCGACGGGGATACAAACCGACTGTATAGAACATATGCTACATTGTATATTCACTGTCGAGGAAATAGATTTATTTTCGTTTTTCATCTTCATTAAACTTAGTGATGATTTCAAGGTTTCCGCCGGGTAGGCTTACCATACGTCCTAGATTCAAGTCTGTGTCCGGAAAATTATCTGGGATTAACTAATGCCCGAAATTTTAGGGAAAATGGAAGACCGGAAAATTTCGCTGTGTTTGGTCAAGTGCTTGGCTTGCAATTCTGTCTTGTGCTGATATTTATGAAAAAATCAATAGCTATATGGTGTTCTTCGCAAGAATACTTAACTCAGGAAAATAATTAATACAATAATATTAAAATATATTTTAAGTATAGCATAAGCATTTTTGGAACTTAAGATTAAACTTTTCTTAACTTCTCAATAAACATACACCATTCTTAAAAATATCCAGAAATTATGGTAATTATTCCCTGGGAGATTTTGAATATACGGAGGGTGAAAATAGTAAAAATACTGGTAAGCCACGGTGAACATGATAAGAGATATGTTTGTGGGGGATGTGTTTGTTTGTCCTGAGCAACCCCCTGAAATCACCACTGATTTGACTAACATTTATTTTACTGAAAGTCTAAAGGGAGAGTTTGCGCCCAAAGCATCATATCTGATTGCGGCAATGTGTGAACTAGTGGCCATTAAGAAAAAAGCAAACACGACAGAAGATAATACATTTGGCTTAAAAATAAAATTTTGCTACATTTTAGCAACACCGTACGTGATTAATATGGATGAGGTGTTGGGCGTATACTATATCGTATGAAGAGCAAATTCCTCCATTGATTGTCAGTACCGCAATTGATCTTGCTGAACAGGGTGGAATTGTTTTCATTGTTGGGGAGGACATCGACCTATTGGTTCTTCTTGTATTGCAATGATGTTCCTCTTCGGAAGTCCGATATGAATTAGTTAATCCTAAAACATACATACGAAGTAAGAATTCCGAAATTCATTTATTTTACTTCATATTTGGCTGAATTATCAAATTAAAATATTTCAGTTCAAGTCAGCGACTTTCCCATTCACGATTCTAATACATAATTTCTTCCAACATCAATGCAACTGTGTACCGTCAGCAGTTGAGCCGCGTTCAAGAAAAACTCAGAACTCTGGAGCCAGCACTTCTGAATACCAATGGGGTCCTCTTTTTACAGGACAACGCTAAGCCCCACGTCGCTAAGATGACCTGGGGCACCATTCTACGCCTTAATAATAAACATTATTCAATCCACCATACTCCCCGGACATTACATCGTCCGATTACCAGCTATTCCATTCCTTGGACAATCATCTTCGAGGACGCCAATTCAAATTTTTAATACAGGTGCAAAATGCACTTGATACCTTCTTCGCTTCACGGCTCACCAAGTTCTGCGGCGATGGAATCCATGGCCTTCCAGAACATTGGCAGAAGATCGTCAATGCTGATGGGGACTATTTTTAATCTTCCAGGTAAGTCTTAGGTAACATATCGATGGTCGAAGGTGATGGGTAAAAAAAGGCGACAGAACTTCCTTGGTTACTTTTATATATTGACAGAGAGCTGTGTGCTAGACAGAAATATAATGTTTGGTCTTTCCTTGGCATGCACGTAACTTACATGTGATCTGTAGACCCTAAGTGTTATGATCTCTCTTCTTAAGGATCTACCATACACTCTCCACCAATTTTGTTAATTTTAGTAAGTGAACTTAATGATGTTAAATACTCAAGCCACTGGATTTTATCCTATTTATTTATTTGTTTGCAGAATTATTTTTCTGTTTTCTTTGAAATGAATTGAAACCCAAAAAAGTTTGATTAATACTTTTAAATTGACGTATGATGCAAATTCAGTTTTAAAAAGCAATAAACTTTAGTCAAGACATTAAGAAATCAATATAATTACATAATTGAAATGCCAAGTCATTAAAAAAAAAAAAACAGAAAAATAACCCCATATGTAAATAAATGTGCTAAGCAACGAAGATGGCGTAGCTACACACAGTGGCGTAAGTTCGTCTAGGAGGGCCAAACTCATAACTTGATATAATTTTAGGTGTTTGTATATAAATCTTAACATAATAAATGTTTATTTTTGCATAATATCTTGCTCGAGAAGGTTAGAACTCCAAAACCCTCCTTATGCACGCAACTAGGTACACAACATTGTTAAAGATAACACAGAATATCAAACATTTAGACAACGCGTTACATAGTGTATATAAACTACTGTTGACAACTAATTACTGCTTCTAGATCTTTTAACTGATTGATTGGTTTGTATTTATGATCTTTGTCAGTGGGTAGGCCATATATCATGAGACCTAAAGTTTTAAATATCTGAGTTATTGTAATGCGTTCAATGCTCCTACCAGGAATAAAACTCAGGAACTGCTCTATCAAAGGCACGCTCTCTAGCCACTCGGCCAGTGAAGATGACTAACGTTTCTTTTGCTTTCTTGCAAAATAGGAATTTGAGTGCACAGTTTATAACGACGTAATTGTCAGATATTCAAATTTCTGCATTCTATCAAAGATCATGAAACCAATATAATTAGAAAATTTTAGTACCAATCTGGAAGTATGAAATGGTCCACTTTTCAGAATTATATAATCCGAGTGTATGTTGTTACGTAGTCGTTTGCTTAAAAAAAATCAGAAAAAGTGGAGAGAAACATACTGAAAGTCCTTAACAAAATATATGATTCTTGTAAATGTGACTGCAAACTTTAACATAACTATAAAAGAACATTGTTTATATATAAATAAGCTGTTTTGAAGCTATAATTGAACTACTAATATTTTATATATGTTTGACAATATTTAATTTGCTTTCAACGAATATTTACACTAAAAATCGTTCTTCACACTTGTTTCAATGATTATTTACAATAATAGGTATACATAGTTGCAATTTAGATAGGAGTTCATCAACATGTTCTTGAAGTAAGACGAATTAATGCTTGCAAGTGCGTAACGAAAATACAAAACTGATTGCTTTTGTACACTAGCTCATAAATACATATAATTTTTCAACGAAGTTTGCGTATTTTATATTTAATATATATGTATGTAAACTTGTAAACAACTGGGAGTTTCCTTAAGGGAAATGCTTCACTAAAACAAGGAAGTCTTTTGTAAACATAACCACTTCACCAAGAAGAAAGTTAGTCCTTTCTAACAACAAGTAGAATGATTATAACCACCGTCTTTTTATATAGAAGTATGATCCTAGCACTACTGCACTCACTGCTATAACCAATCTCGGAATCTTCTTATGGGTTCTTTCTATAACAGCATAGTTCCTGACAACCACTTCACCAGCTATTTCAACTTCTCTATCTACAGAAGTTTCTGAAACAGAATAGTTTTCTAATGGTTCATGGTTGTTTCTGAAATGCTCACTGCAGGCAACAGATGTTAGAAGACTGCATATACCAAAACATAAACTCCTTCCGCTAGCTATAGAGCATGACATCAAAGCACTAATTCCAAGTGTTATCGATGTCCAATGATATCGATCTCCAACAAAAATTGTTTCTATTAGAAGATTTCTCGGAGTTTCGGGATTTACGTACAAAATGCGTCTTCTGCGTTCAAATGCATCTCTAATTACAGGCCAATATACATCTAGTTGATCTGAAGGATCTACATCTATGTCCATTCCAACATATAATGGATCTTCATCATTAGTATTGTTAATAGAGGCTCGTGTCCTGGCTTCAACTAAGTTCATTACACTAGATAGTACCAGCATTCCAACTGTACTCATAACGGCAGAAGGACCAGCCAATCCCTCCTGGATGTCAGCAACAGCTCTTGCTGCTTCTGCTCCTGTCAGGGTAGCAACAGTTCCAAGTACATTTACCATATCTGTAGGAGTTACTGGAACATTTTGTACACTACGAAGGATACATTGCGGAAACGACGTGTAGTCGAATTCCTGCAACACTTCCTCTTCGCTTGGAACTTCATGTACGTGTGGAATGTCTGGCTCTGGGTTACGTTCATCAGGCGACTGCTGACGATGTCTCTCGGTCCTTCGTCCCAATCCTGATGGACCAGGGAGGTCTTCATGGTCACTTTGTCGGTCCATTATCAATCACTGCCACTATGTGAACTGACAAGTAGAGGCCACAATTGTGGCTGTAAATAAATTCAATTGCAGTCTTTTTATTTACTTAGTCTTTTCTCTATATATAAAACACTTGATATGTTTAAAATAAACGTATCAGCTTGCTTATATCACTTTGTATTCACTTTTTTATATTTTCTCGCTTGCGCACACACAACTTATCTTCTTTCTTCGCCCCATTGGGCAAATTCAACAATACATTTATATCCATGGTTAATAGAACGCCGACCGCGTAGTAAACTTCGAATAATAATTAGAGTAATGAATACTGTACAACAATAAGAAACAAAGTTTTGTCTTGGTGCAATAAACTGAATTCGCAATAGGAGAAAATGTACAGTGTATGTTTCACTATAGGCTGTTTATATTATCCAACAAGGCACAGGCACTCATTTTTTAATGTTATTATACTATTTAATAACAAATCTAACACACATCAACAGTAAAACATCCATTTTGGCATTTTCTAGTAGTGTTGCCCATGAGACGAGACGAGGAATAAGGTTTTCTCGTCTCGTATTTTTGTCGGATTCTTGTCTCGATTCAAGAAGAATTCTTTCTCGTTTCGTTTTGTAAATTTGTGAAAAAAAATATGCCCTTATTTTCTTCTTAATTTCACCCAGAATAGTGGTTCCCAATTTTGTTTACGTGGCACATACTTCACATACCCTCTCCTTCCAGCTCGTTGGTCATACGCGTTTTGTGTCTTAACCCTTTTGCAACTTCAGATGAGGCATTCAATTCTTAATTCTTCCTTTAATAATAATAATAATAATAATAATAATAATAATAATAATAATAATAATAATAATAATAATAATAATAATAATAATAATAATAATACAATGACAGACAAAAAGAAGTTAAGCATGTGAAAGCAATAATCCAATGTCAACACAATTTCACACATGAAGGTCATCTAAAAGAATTCAAATATCTTTCACATAGGGTTGAGGGTAACACTGATAAACTTGAGTATGTACAGGAGCGTGCCTTAGTATTAGGTGCTTGCAAAAGAGAATCGTCCGAGTGGAGTTTCGTACGTGCAAGTACCAGTAAGGTAAAATAGCAGCCGTAATACAAAATTCCGCCAAATGTAAAGTGAAATATGTCATAGTTTTCTGAACGCCCCCCCAAAAAACACAATACAGCTAACATTGACCAAGAATTGCGTATCATTTACGGATCGACAATATTGATGAAGAGAAGGTTTTGTCTGGAAATGGGCAGCGAGTTTCGGGAAGGGCATTCAAGTGTTCATGACGATGAGAATAGTGGAAGGCCTAGTGTTCAGACGGACTATCTGGTGAAAGCACGTTAACGTTAACGAAAAAGTGCGATCCAATTGCCGGTTCACAATAACTGAACCTATTCCCAAAGAGTTTCCAGAAGTGTATACAAAAAGAGTGCATCGAAAAGTGCGTTATCATAAAGTGTGTGCGAGGTGGGTGCCAAAAATGCTGACATGTTTACAAGAAACAAAAAATGACATCTGCACGTGAATTTTTGGCCCGCTGGGGAGAGGAAAGATGAGGATGACCTCTTTTCTCACATAGGGGCAGAGGGACGAAATCTGAATATTCTATGCCACTTGGGACTCAAAGCAGCAGTCAATGCAAAGGCGGCACTTTAGTTTTCTAAAGCGAACGAATTCAAACACCATCTATTCACAAAATCATGGCAACCGTGTTTTGGGACCAAAAGGGTGTGATTCTTTTGGAATTCTTGGAATCAGGACGAACAATTTCAGCAGATATGTATTACCAAACACTGAATAATCTGCGATGTGCCATCCGAAATTGGCAGAGGAGATTGCAACAGTCTGGAATTCTCCTTATCCATGACAACGCCCGCCCACACACACCTGCTAGTACTGTTGAGACAATTTAAAGATTTTGGTGAGAACTAGTCAATGATCCTCTTTCAACCCCGACCTTACCCCCAGCGATTTCTTTCCTTTTCTTCACCTGAAAAAGTGGCTTACAACGACAATGAAGTGCTCGACCATCGCCGGCTAGCCGGCGATGGCTCGACATTCTGGACTGGCTGCACTTTCAGAAGGCAGATTTCTACACAGATGGTGTACGGAAGCCTGTACCACACTTCCACAAACGTCTGGAGATTCATGGTCACTATGTCTAAAAATAGCAGTGTGTACTTGTATATAAATCACAATAAATTTCTACCCCTATTGCTTTCTGTTTTTTTTCTTTTTAATACCGACTTTTTTAAACATGTGCCTCGCATGTGGTTAGAGTTGTAATTATTTGTGAAGGTTACAACTGCCCCAGAGTGGGTGTTGTCACCACGAGATCGTGTTAGTAGGCCTGATAGGCCATATAAGAAACATGCGCAGCGTCGGACGATTAGACCTAGTAAGTACCATGAAGGACAGTGTAAAATGTCACGTTTTCGTGTGAGGCAACATTACCAGCATTTGACAAATTTTGAAAGGGGGCTCACTGCTCGTCTACGTAAGATTGGCTAGTCGAATCATGCAGTATCCAGGCATGTTGAGCATTCAAGGGACGGTGGCTTCATGTTGAAATAAATTTGAAGGCGAGGAGAAACCACTCGCTTTGCTAAGGTTTCGGATGACCACACCAAGGAAAAGATCGGTGTATTGCGCTCCAAGCACATCGTAACCCTTTCACATCCTCCAGGGGGGCATGAGGGAAGGCGTTCCCTTAGTAAATGCTTGTCTAAAAGAATGAAGAATATCAGTGGTTACTAGTAACAATTAGGAAACTTGTTTGATGATTTGATTTTGATTTTATTTGGTCGTTTGTTCTGCAACAATTGCTATCACTTAAGTTGGTTCTCCATGAAAATTTGGTTCCACCCCCAACTCTCGTGACAGCCCGAACAGACTATATACAGTGGACTCTTTCTAATTCGAAGTCCAAGGGGACACGAGAAAACTTCGAATTATCCAAAATTCGAATTATCCAACAAAATTCATTTTCACATATATAACAACAAACAAACCAAAGTACTGTGCATCAAAAACATTCATATGGTGTAGACCAAAGGTGACCATTTTCCACTAAGCTCGCTCGGGCTCGCGCTCACTAGCGCTCGCGATCACTTCTCCCAACTGGGCTCGCGCTCACTCGCGCTCGCACTCACTTCTCTCAACTGAGCTCGCACTCACTCGGGCTTGTGCTCATCTCTCTGGACTGGGCTCGCACTCACTCGCGCTCGCGCTCACCAGTCTCAACTGGACTCGCGATCACTAGCGCTCGCGATCACTTCTCCCAACTGGGCTTGCGATCACTAATCTTATCTGGGCTCGCACTCACTCGGGCTCGCGCTCATCTCTCTCGACTGAGCTCGCACTCACTCGGGCTCGCGCTCATGTCTCTCGACTGGGCTCGCACTCACTCGCGCTCGCGCTCAATTCTCCCAACTGGGCTCGCACTCACTCGGGCTCGCGCTCACTTCTGTCCACTGGGCTTGTACTCATCCGGGCTCGCGCTCACTTGTCTTAACTGGACTTGCGATCACTAGCGCTCGCGATCACTTCTCCCAACTGGGCTCGCACTCACTCGGGCTCGCGCTCACTTCTCTCCAATAGGCTTGCGCTCACCCGGGCTCACGCTCACTTGCCTTAATTAGGCTCGCGGGTATATGATGGGTATAAAGAGGTATTAAAATCTAGACTTTGACTAGCAGTAGGCCTAATTCAGTAGAAAATAGAGCTATTAATGCTATATATCAGTTGTCAGATATAAAAATAAAATAATAAAAATGTTGCAGGGTTTAATGTATTAAACGTAGGCGGATTTTGAGGAACTTGAAATAAAATGCTCCTGATATTTAAATCTGGGCTTTGACTACTAGTAGGCCTAGTTCCTCAATAGAAAATAGGCTATATGACTAACGTCATATAGGAGTTATCAGACATCAGAATAAAATATTAAGAGTGTTGCAGAGTTCAAGTCTTAAGGCTGTCATCACACTTGCAGACCAATACTCATCAAATGAATCTCTTTCTTATTTACTAAGATTAAAACAACTTATGAACAAAAAAAAAAAAAAACTTAGTGTTAGTAAATAAGAAAGAAACTTGTTTGTGTGTTTGTCTGCAAGCACGACGGCAGCACTAAGAAACAAAGCCTATCTGAGTATGATGATTTCGTAAAATTAAAAAAAAATCACCAGTCCTGTTAGCAAACAAATTCTTTTATGTAAGTACTCATGCCTTATCATGAAATTATTTTAATGCAGTTGATGAATTGTCAGGGTTTATAAGAAAAATTTGGTTCGAAAATTTCCAGGGCCAAAATTAGGCTTACTGTCGCCCATGTTTCACACATTAAACTTGCAACATCCCTACTTTATTCTGATATCTGATAACTGCTATACGACGTTAGTAGCTTTACGTTCTACCGAGTTATTTGGCCTATTTGTAATTGTAGTCAAAAGCTAGATTTTAATATCCAGGGCATTTTATTACAAGTTCCTCAAGGTCTACCCACGTTTACACGTCTACAACGCAACTCCGCAACGTCCTTATTATTGTTTTTTTATACCTGATAGATAAGTCATATAAGATAGTAGCTCCATTTTCTGCTTAGGAAGTAACTAACACCTGAATTTCAATATTTGGTGAATTTTATTACAAGTCCTTCAAGGAAGCTTATGTTTGCTATCGGTGAGCTTTTGTCCATCCCTATAATATGAGACTGTCGGTGATCTTTTTGCCGGTGAGTTTATGTCCTACACCCACATTAGGCATAGATATCTCTTGTTTTTAACTAACACACAGATTCTTAGGTTTCAATTTTTTATTTATTTATATTTTTGTGAGAAGACAGCTTTAGAAGTAAAATTAGAAGTAGAAATTTAGGAAGACATTACAGGTATTCAACATTCGTGAAATTACAGAACTTATAACAACAAGAGCTAAACGTTTCCCGAAAATCTGTTAAACGTTTGGTAAAGGAAGTAACAGGATCTGATATCAGTGACTACAGCTACCTCTGCAGAAGCTAAAAGCAAACCAAAAGGTAAAAGGGAACTTTCTCTGATCCTTTTATATCGGTTTGAATGTAACCCAGCGAAATAATAGTACTTCAGAGGGTATTGCAATGTCAATGGTCTCATAGGCTCCAGTAATACTTGCAGGAGTTCCGGCCTATCCTACAGGGATGTGCTAATCAAAGCACTAAAAATTAGAGATTTTTGAGAAATTTTGGTAGTGTATACCTCCAGAGCAATAACTTTAATATTATTATTATTTTTAGGTGGATCCTCAACCCTCCTCCCTCCTTCCCCATGGTTCTCCCTCTCCCCCTCCCTCTCCCGAAAACATATTCGACCAAAAATGGAATAGGTCTTGACCTTTGACCCCATTTTCGGAAGAATATCTGTGATCCCTTCACCCAACCCCTGTGACATTTTCTATATTTTTTTTATTTCCGGGTTAAAATTTTATCCACCTTCGACCCCCCCTTCACCCCCGGGAATCGTACCCCTTTCAGGTCCCCCCGATTGGGAAAGACGTCCTTAGTGCCCACACCAAGTCTCAGTGAAATCGCGTTAAAAACAAAAAAAATTGCCCATCGAGACTTTTGTGTTAGCGAGTGCAGTACGTATACTATTCATAACTAAACTACACTTATAAGAAGTAAGCTGAACGTGGAAAATGGCCATGTATAGATCGCCACCGGGCACGCCAGCTAGGGATCAATCACCAGTCGTAAGAACTACTAAACTGACGAAAACACGGAACAAAGAAAAAGAGGGAGAGAAGAGATGTAAATGCCTGAACACCAAACCAAAAAAGCCACAACGGAGGAGCCGGGCTTTGACACAATTCTGCAAATGGAACAGGAAATGACATACTTGGAAGGACTGCTCGACTGGAAAAAAGTAGGTAGGGGCCATTTAGAGAAGCTCAAGAAAAGAGTAACAGTCTGGGTCAAAGACCGTTCACAGCTTATTGGAAAGATCGAACAATTAGAAAGGATGAACGATAAGATTCAGAGTAAATATGATGACCTGCAGAAGGAGAAACTTATCACTGAAATGGAGCTAATGTCGGGAGCAAAGGGTAGCCGAATAGAAAATAAAAATCTCATAGAAGAATTAAAACAGAAGAATGAAAAACTGGAGAAAGAGATCGAAGACCTCAGAGAAGAAAAAATAGAAATCAAGCAAGACCGAGACCGACAATATAAAAGGCTGGAGACGGAAATAGCAGAGATAACAGAAAGTAGGAATGAAATTAAGCAGCAACTTCAGGAAACGTCCAGAAAATTAAGGAAAGCAGAAGAGGACTACAAATTTTTGGAAAAGAAGCACGAAAAGTTGAAAGAAGAATTGATCCAGACCCAGCAAACATTTGGTAGATCGGAAATCGCCTGGGAAAAGCAACGCCATATCTTACAAGAAAAGCTACGAGAATTGGAAAATAAGCAAGACACGGATACAGAAGCTCTAGTTAAAGAGATACAGGCGCTTTCAAAGAAGATAGAAGATACACATGAAAAAAGGAACAGGATGAAAACCTAACATGGTCGGAAGTGGTTAAGGGAAGAAAGGTAACGGAAAGAGAGAAGAAAATAATGGAAGTCACGACAAGAACAAAACCTGCGTTGGTAATTAGACCAAACGAGGGAGAGACCACAAAACAAACAGTAAGAAGACTGGCAGAGACAATAGACCCTAGGAAAGAGAAACTAAAAATCACAGGGATGAGAACAACAAAAGACCTGGTATTCCTGGAAACAGCTACCAAGGAAGATTTGAATAAAATTGTCTCCAAAGAACAAATAAAGAAGGATTTTAGAGTCGAAGAGACTAGGAGGCGAAACCCTTTAATGATAGTCTACGGCATACCATCAGATGTCAAAGACGAGGAAATTATAGCTGCCATAATAGAACAGAATTTTGAAGAGGAAGAAATGGAAGAGGCAAAGAAGATGAAAGCCAGATTTAGAGCAGGCAAGAAAGGACAAAAGAAATGCCATCTGGTGATTGAAGTAACGCCAGGTATAAGGAAGGTATTAATAAGCAAAGATAGAGTATACGTGGACTACGAGTCACACAAAGTCAAAGATTTCATCGTAGTACCACAGTGCTACGTTTGTCAGGATTTTGGCCATGTAATGAAGCACTGTGATGCTAAGGATAGAAAAGTGTGCAGATATTGAGGCTCAAAAAGACACAATAGCGACGACTGTGAAGATAAGAATAAAAACATATGCGTACCGTGCAGGTTGAGACATAAGGAATGTCAAACACCCAACACAGAAGAATGTGTATCGTACAGGATGGCACGAGAACGGATAATAAGCAAAATAAATTATGGATAAAAGAACACAACTAAAAAATAAGAAACGCAGCAAACCGCCCAGTAAGAAAAAAAGGGATAAACGAAGATTAGAAGATTTTTTAAACAGAAAGAGAAAACAAACTACTTCAACCAAGGACAAATTTATTCAAACTGACATAAAAGAAGAAAAAGAATTAAAAGGGTCAATTAGGATGACTAACATGGAAATGGAACCTGAAAATAGAATAAAGAATACAGACATCACACCAACTGAGAAAGGAGATACAAAGAAGAAAACATTAATCTCATTCACACAGGGAGAACAGAAATATCTGTTTCCACCAAAAGAGGAAAGAATACAAGACAACACGATAACCTCTACTGAAGAAGAAGAGAAAACAATATTTAATGAGCCCAAAATGTTGTACCCCAATATGAACCATATATACAGATTAGCCAAGCTTGAAGATAAAAACATACTGAACGTAGCATTTAGACAACTAGTAAGAGACATCCACGAAAAAGGAAGAACGATTACATATCCAGTCTTAGAAGAAATAGATAGATTGGAATTAAGAACGTTTGATCTGCCAGCTAATGGATGGGAGTTGCTAGATCTAATAGATGAGGTATACGAAAGAAGAGGCATCCACTGGGATCTAGAGAATGTCTATAAACAACTGGTAAATGCTCATAGTAGAATTTGTTTCGACTACAGTAAAACGGGGATGGATGCCTACGTTTATACCAAATATCCATAACACGTTAACAACAATTAGAATAGCACAAAACAATTCGCACAAATCGAAAATAGCAACAATGGAATTACGAAGATTTACAGAAACAAACAACATAGATATCTTAGCCATACAGGAGCCATATCTGCATATCAACAAGTTAACAACTTTCCTTGTAACAAGTAAAATCATATATGGAGGTGAAGAACCCCAAACAGCCACAGTAATAATGAACAGGAACATTGAAGCTTTAAAACTTTCACAATATTGTGACAATTGGATAATCTGTATAGAAATAACGAAAGGAACAGACATCTTTTGGATAGTCAATTCATATTTCCAGTATAGCAAAGACATTGAAATATTTATAGGTAAACTTCAACAAATCATTTGGCAGAATCCTGAAAAGAAAATATTGTTTGTTCTAGACTCGAATGCTAAGAGTACTGCTTGGGGATCACCCTCTACAGATACAAGAGGAGAAATTATGGAAGATTTCATAGCCCAGAATGGATTAGTAATCGTAAATACTGGAAACAAACCAACGTTTGTGGGCTCCCGAGGAGAATCTTATATTGATATAACATTCTGTACATACAATTTATTTGATAACATTACAGATTGGCATACATGGGATCGAGAAACAACAAGCGATCACGAAATAATAACATTTAACATGGAATTAAATACACCAAGTAAGAATAAAGGTTAAACATTAAAAAGATAAATTGGGAAAATTTTAAAAAGAAGCTTACCTTACCACAATTGGACATAGATAAAAGCAGTGACGAATTAGTACAAAAAATTGAACAGGCTACTAAATTGGCAATAGAGGCATCCACTCCTAAACCACGCAGAAAGTAGGATATGGCGATTTTTGGTCACCTAAACTGGAAAGATTAAGAAAAATCGTGCGAGCAAAAATAAAAAGTTACCAAGCCACAGCAATTCCAAATTTGAAAGAAAGAAGACTCTTAGCTTATAGAAATGCCAAAGAAGAGTATGAAACAGAAATCATAGAAGCAAAGGAAAGAAGCTGGGAACTATTCCTAACCAAAAACATACAGCTTGATCATTGGGGATTTCCATACAAATTAATAATGAAGAAAATAAACCCCTTAACACTTTGCACGTTAAGAAAAAATGACGGTTCTTATACAGTAACTAGAAAGGAAACCATTGAAAATTTAACACAAAAGTTTTTCCCGAAGGATATAATGGAAGATGAAACAGAAGATCAGAAACGAATAAGAAGAAAATTCGAAGAGCCGACACAAGTAGAACAGGTAAATAAAGAAGATATGGCAACAAATGAAGAAATCGAAAACATCATTAGGAAACTAAAAACAGGAAAATCACCAGGATTGGATGAAATACCAAATGAAGTCTTCACGAAAAATAGAGAAATATGGACCCCGTACCTGACAAGACTTTGCAATGTACTACTACAACGGCAAGAATTTCCGGACTCATGGAAAATGTCAAAATTAATAATTCTGCTAAAAAACGAAGACAGGGACCCAACTGATGGAAGCTCATATCGCCCAATTTGCCTGCTAAAAACATAAGTAAAATATACGAAAAGATTATAGCAAATAGGATTAACAAACATAGGGATATGAGCAGGGCCGTGCTGGGATAGTAATGAGGGCGGTGTACAAGTCTACTGAAAGGGCGCCCATACAAACGGAAATATATATATATATATATATATATATATATATATATATATATATATATATATATATATATATATATATATATATATATATATATATAAAGAAAGTATGGATGCCTTTCTATATCAAAATCACCACCAAATTTGTTTTAGTATTAACGTAAATAGCTAATTTGTGAAAAACTTGAATCGAAATTCTCTTTACTAGAGAAAAAACTTTTTAGTTCCTCTAATAACATTTCTGTCAAATAAAAAGAAGCTAAATGTATCAACAATTTAATATAGCTCTGTGGCCTAAGAACACAGGAGGTTCAGTGCCGCGTTTACAAAAGCTCTCCATTGATTTCTGTCCTTAGCCTACTGGACACAGTTTCTACTTTATATTTCAATCTCTGCGAGAATCATTTTAATATTGTCCTCCCATCTGCGCCTCTGTCTTCCTAATTTTCGTTTTCCTATTTGGATTTACAGTTAGAACTTTGAAAGCGTTTCTAATTTCTTCCATTCTGGCAACATAACCTACCCATTTTAGCCTCCTAGACTTGATGATCCTAACAATGTTTTTGTAAACGGTGTAAAATTATGCAGTTTCTTGTTATGAAATTTCCGCCATTCCCCATTCCCGTTCCTCTTGGAGTTCGAATATTGGTTTAATAATCATGTTTTCAAATACTTTCAGTCTGCGATTTTCCCTCAGAGTCAGTGACCATGTTTCGCAACCACACAGCACAACAGGCATGATCATCGTTTTATATTTTAAGCTACAAATTCCTCAACAGAATTCGCGACAACAAAAGATTTTTAACTGAATAATAACACGAAGTCCCTGCTTTCAGTTAACATCAAATTTTTTAGTGATTATGGTTTAGGTCTGTTAATAGTTAATCTAGATATTTGAAAGTATCCACTTTGTCGAAAGAAAATATTATTTGGTATTTTAACGCATCCATAAAATACAGTATTACAATCCCGACAAACTTCCATTTATTTAGTTTCCTCTGCATTCACTTTTAAGCATATCTCTGCAAGCGTTAAGTAAGATTTCTGAATTCCTTTCTATTGTTCTATCATCCCCTATTAAATTTATATCATAAGCATACGCCATAACCTAGGACCTGATTCCTGTCTTTGATTTTCCTTATAGTGTTCTCCAGAACAAAGTTAAATAATAATGGCGACAACGCATCCCCTTCTTTCAGGCCATTCTCAACGTAAAATCTCATGAACAAGAATTTCTCCATTTGAATCTTTGGGATTCATTTAGACATATCTTAATTAATCTACCTTTTTCGGTATTGCAAATTCTGTAAGCATGTTGTACAATGTTTCCCTCCTACCCTAGTCTAAAGTCAATAACTGATGTGTCAGAATATTGTATTCCCATTTCTTTTCAAGTATTAGTTGAATAGTAAATATCTGGTCGATAGTTGATCGATTTTACCTAAATCCGCTCTGATAATCTCCAATATTTTCATCTGCGTATGAAGTCAATCTTGCTAGTAGAATGTTTACGAGAATTTATTGGATCTTGACAGAAGATAAATGCCTCAATAATTATTAAATGTTTTGTTGCTTTTCTTCTGAACTGGAACAATGATTGATTCTTTTCACTCTTGTGGTAATTCCTCCTTGTTCCAGATAAGGAGAATGAGTTTGTGTATCTTGCTCTACAATTTTTCTCCTCCAGCTAAAATTAAGTCAACCGGAATTTCGTCTACACCCGGAGATGTGTGTTTCTTTAATTTTTTAATAGCGATTTCTATTTCCGTCTGGTTAGGTTCTGGAATATACGGTTATGCTGTATGCATTTCACTTTCTCCACGCACATTATATTTTGGCTATGTGTTAAGCAAACCGTCAAAGAAATCTTTCCATCTATTTTAGATGCATCTTGATCAGTGAGAACTGTTTCTTTAGCTTTATTTAATATATAATCACGAAATTGATAGCCTTTCTTAAGTCTGTTAATGCATTTATACATGTCCCGAGTCTTTTAATATTTACTATTATCTTCAAGTTAATTAATTTTAACTTTCAGAAATTGCGTTTCTTTGTTCTAAAAGTTTTGGAAGTTTTCCGCCAGATGACAGTGAAATTTTATGTAGTTATTTCGTTCGGATTTTGTAGCCAACGCCGTTTCTTCTGTTTTCTCTTCTCTGCTACTTTAGTGCATTCCTGGTTGAACCATACTTTGTTCCTACGTATTTCTGCGTGTCCCAATATTTCCTTTCCTAATTTCAACCAAGTATCTGAACACTAGTGCACTCCGAACCTTCCAAAACGGAGAATCTATTCGACACTTCAATCTGGCTTTCCTGTCATCTGACTCTCCTCTAATTTCTTTAAATTAAACCGCTTCGTTTTCAGATATTGAATATTTCCTTTTTTCAACGATAGCCTCCCTCTTATTATCATAATCAACTCCTCTGAACGACCGAACATCAGTTGTGCTAGACTGTTTTCTTCTATCTATTAAAACGTGATCGATTTGATTATGTTTTTTTTTCGTCTGGTGAGGTTCAAGTATATTTGTGAACGTCTTGATGTGGGAATTTTGTAATCATCACGATAAGGTTTCTGGATTTGCAAAGTTCATGAGTGTAACGCCGTTGTCACAACCTTCCTTATGCAGACATTTATTCCCTATAATCGGTTTGAAAATACCCTCTCGTCCTACCTTCGCATTGAAACCGCCTAACAGAATTTTCATATGATATTGCAGGAGATGATCAAATACCTGTTCTATTCTTTCGTAAAAGCTGTATTTTTTAAATCACCATCTTTATTTTCTGTTGGGGTATGTACATTTAAAAAAGAATATTACACCTTAATAGAAGTAAAAGAAAATCTATCATTAACAAATTCAACCCATGTAATTGCTGATATTACGTATTCGTTTGTGAACGAAAAGCCCTGATCCTAGTTGGTAATGTTTAATTCGTTCCCCGTAAAAGAACGTAAAATTTCCCGACTTGACTCCTCCTTTCCTTCTCATCTAACTTCCTGATATTCCACTAGGTCCATCATCTATTTGTAAACTCATTCGTTACACATTTTAACGCGCTTGCCGTATAGAGACTTCTTATCTTCCATGTTCCTATTCTCATGTCGATTTTACTTTGCTGAGTTCGTGCCAAGTTATCAGTTCTGATCCGAGGATTGTGCGAATATATCTAAACAAGCCTATTTTTTACAGGATGAGTTGTTAGCTCCATACCAAATCCTCAAGCTGGAGGATCACTCTTTGTCTGTCTGGGCCTGCCTATTCAGTATATTCGCAGCAAACCTCTATATCCCAGAGGCCTTCTCCTCGATCCACAACCTGAGGACGCGCCGTGCCGTGATGACAGGAAGACCACATTTTACGGAAATTAATACAGCTATATTTCAGAAATACAACAGGTACTGATTATCCGAACAATGCTTTAAAACACACAGGAACAATCAATATGCTCGGATATATAGATGCATATCTATTAAGACTGTGAAAACTTCGATGCCGTAAAAATCGTAAATTAGAGACTAGTATCAGTGTAGTATTACATAAATGCATCGTACGTTTGACTATCCGAACTATTCTTGATGTATCACATTGTTTCGTTTTATAGCTACGTAACTTTATAATATTTTTATAAGTGATTATACTCTTTACCTGTTCTCTGCCAATAGCAACTGTATGAATTTATAATACAAAACTGAAATACAGACGAATAAAATTTAAAAATTTGATATTTCGCAAGGCATCTCATGTAAAGGGCGCCTTGTATTCTTCACAGCTTCTTTATTAACAATCACTATTCGAATTTATTATACAAAGCTGGCACAGAGGATAACTAAAACCACTTATCTACAATGTGATGTTTCGTAGGGCGCCTTATGTAGAAGGCGCACTGTACCTTTTACGGATTCTTTACCAATAGTTACTGTATGTATTTATTGTACAGAACTTTGGTTTACAGAACGGTAAATAAAATCGTTCATCTTTGTTGTGGACTCGCAAGGGCGCCTAATTTAAAGGGCGCACTGCACCTTTCACGGGTTCTTTACCAATAAAACTGTAAGAATTTAGTACTAAATCTTGTACCTTTATTTATACTGTGATGTTTCGGAGGGCGCACCGGGACACGTCCCGGTGTCCCGGTGGGCTAGCACGGGCCTGGATATGAGTGAAGATACACTACAGTTTGGCTTCAGAGCGGGCAGATCAACAGAAGACGCTCTGAATGAGTACATAGAACAAATTCGAATGAGTAATTCAGAAAGTAAATATGTCCTGTCGCTCTACGTAGACATAGAGGGAGCATTTGACAACCTATGGGTCCCATCATTGGTCGATAAATTAGTTAAACTAGAAATGCCAACCTACTTGATAAATATCATTAAACACTACTTTCGGAACAGATGGATCTCAGTACAAATGGAGGAAGAGGAGTTGCAAATTCGTAATGAAAAAGGCTGTCCACAGGGCTCAATATTAGGACCCTTAATGTGGGACATTTTGATACAACCCTGCTTAGAAAAATTAAATGCTAACAATCTAATAGACAAAATAATAGCCTTTGCAGATGATATTGCGATAATATTATCAGCCAATTCAAGAAGAGAAATAGAAATGAAAACAAATGGAATAGTTGAAGACATGGGCGGCGATTAGGGGGGGCAAAGGGGGGCAGTTGCCCCCCCCACTTTTCTGAAATGGCCTATTAATGTATATAGTTTCAACTAGGGAAATTCGTATATTAATATTGATATACAAATATTCAGATCATGTCTTGCCCCCCCACTTTTAACGCCCAATCGCCGCCACTGGTTGAAGACCTAAACAATTGGTGTCAAGAAGATAAACTAAAATTATCAGTCAAAAAAACAAAATACATGCTTTTTGGTAGAAAATTGAACAGAGGCCCACAAATAAAACTAGGCAATCAAAAAATAGAAAGAGTTAAAGAATTTAGATACCTAGGGGTAACAATCGATGAAAACCTGAACTATGATAAACACATTCAAGAAACCGTTACGAGAGGAAATAAGGTGACAAATAAATTGATAACCCTAGGTAAAAATAAATATAAATTGCCTAACAAAATATTAAAATTGTATCACGAAACCCTGTTATGTGCTACAATGACTTATGGATCTAGCATATGGGTGCACAGACTGCTTCAAAACAAGAGAATAAAAGAAAACTTTATCAGACCACAAAGAAACCTTCTGATGAGATTAAGTGGTGCATATAGCACCACCCCCAACAATGCCCTGTGTTTGCTACTTGATGTCAAGCCTTTGAACTTAATAGCAGTACAGAGAGCGGCAAATTATTGGATGAAAAGGAATAATAGAGAAGAGGTAAGGGCACTGTTGGGTGATGTTCTTGAAAGCACCCAAGAGATTGAAGAAAGAATCAAAAAACTGTGGAATATTGAATGGACGCACTCTACTAAGTGACAAAGACTTAGAAATATTATACCAACGGTAGAAATCAGAGAACAAATAAAGTTTCTTGACCCAGCCCCAGGACTCATTCATTTTCTAACGGGACATGGTCCATATGAAACCTACCTACAAAAAATACAGGCCAAAGACAATTCAATTTGTGAATGTGGTGAAACGGGGACACCAGAGCATCATATATTCTGGTGCCCCTTTCTCGAAGAGTTATTTAAGGAAAGAGTGGACATAAGACAGAAGACGATAGCTGATATAATGAGAAGCGAGAAAGATTACAATATCCTGAAGAAAATAACAGACCTTTACTCGAAACTAAAAAAAGAACAATTCTATAGAGAAAAACACATAAGAAAAACAAGAGCAGAATGAATGTGGAAGGACGAATGGAATCCAGTTTCTCCTCAGGACCGGAGACCTCAGAACGTCTCGTGGAAGATACTGGAACTCCGTATCTGCCGGGGAGGACGAGTGTGTTTGTGCTAGTGCGTCTCCAGGCATAGGTGACTTGGAACGGAACTCCGGACGCACTAGAGTGTGTTTTTGGAAGTGTCTTTCCTTCGGGTGGCGGGTCCATCTGTGTGTCCGTGTGCGTGTTGGCTGTGACTATGTCCCCATAAGAGACAAGTTTACTTCGTGAATGACTCAATAACGGTATGTTAATAGAGATTGATCCCTATATCGGCACAGGTGGAAGGATACCTCGGACCAGGATCCACACTAAGTACTCTGAGTGGGCCCTGGACCTCAAACCTGTGATATTGGGAGGAAATCTATTGCAACCACGAGAACATTCAATAAACGAAGGCTCAAGGGACTATTAAGAGGAATGCGGTATGGATTAGTGAAGACTAGTGTGGCTTAGTGTGTTTTGGTGAATGCGGTTTAAGTGTCAACTTAATGTTCTTAGTGCTTTTAGTATGTGAAACGGGCAAAATATACAGGGAAAAACCAGTGTATAATTAGTGAAAGAATTAAATATGATCACAGGAGAGAAATTTGAAATAGCAGGTGAAAACCAAGCTCATACAGGGAAAACCTGAAGATAGAAGAAGTCCATCAAAATAAATGAAATAATATGGAAAAAAATAAACACTAAATAAACATTAAATTCAAAATTAAATTAAATAAAAAAGAAATAGAATAAATAAATAAAGTATATATTTTTTAAAATTAAAACATAATAATCATAGTTAATAAATATGGACTCAACCAAGCTAAGTAAAGAAACAAAGTTTAAATAACTCCAATAATAATAATAAGAAGAAGAATGGTAATAATAATAATAATAATAATATTACGTATAGACATAAATATACTAAAAATAGAAGTAGCTAAACAGTTAGAAGTAACTAACTAAATACTAACAAGATCAGAATTAAATAAATAAAAATACCAAGCAGAGGTAGGAAATGACAACGCAGATCAGAAAGAGTTTAGATAATTTTGATTTGATTAGCAAACAATTTAGTATCAGAACATGTTAGTGTCAAGATCAATGGTCAAATACCCTGGAAATCGTATTAGTAGATAGTTGAGTATTGCATAGTTTAATATTAGAATATGTTAGGGTCAAGCTCAACGGTTATAGCACTTTGGAAATTGCAACAGTCAATAGTTGAGTTTTGCATAGTTTATTCTTTGTTCATTTTTTGTTTTGTTTTGTTTCGTGTTTTGTCTCTTGTTTCTTGTTTGTGGTTTCCTTTCCCTCCCTTCATCCAAATCCCCTTTCACCTATTCCAAAATGCAAAACGAAATAAATTAAAGAAATGAAAGGCAATGATGATAACCCGTGCCGGTTTTAATTTTCAGATACCGGTTCTGAAAGACGGGCCTATGCCTAAAAAAAAAAAAACTTTTATATATAGAGAAAAGGAAAAGTAGAAAAATATTTTCTAAATTTTTTAAAATGTACTTTTAATCGGAGGGGGCTTGCAAGAGAAGTAACACGGATAAAAATTAAAAGACTTTTTGTTGCTTCAAACTAAAAGAAGAAAACTTCCCTACTATATTAATTGTTGTATACAACAATCAGGGCCGGACTTCAGCGGATTGGACCGATTGTTCCCAGTCGGTCCCGCGCTAGAGTGTAATCTACTATTCAGTGCCGTCTTAGCAGCATAATGTTCCCCTGTGGAAACCAGTGTGGCTCCTATGACTAAATTCTGCAAGTAATACATGCAATTAATACATTCTGCTCGCGGGTCCCTCGGCCAAGTGATCATCAGACTGTTGGATGGCTCTTACTCTTGGCTTATGAAATACTCACAATAACATATTGTAATACATGTACATTCATGAACATAAACAAGGGAGCGTATAGCCTGTTGGCCTCTATCTAGAATTTGAGGGAGTGAATAGTTTGTATTAACAAACAAGCAATATTTTCTAAAGTTAATTCTGCAGTAGTTTCTTTATTTCTTTACGTTTCCAACTTCCGATGAAAAAATAGGCCTAATAAGTGATATGACACCTCAATGAATACCAGGATGATATAGTCATAATTAGATTTCTTTACTTGTTTTTCTGGAACCGGGAGTCCCACAATAGTGTTCCCATTCGGGCCTGCATCTTCTAAGTCCATTAGATTACTTTTACCCCTTACTTTGAAGCAAGAAAACTTTAATTTTTTTAACTTTGTGACTTCCCTCAGGAGCAACAACTACTTTTAATTATGTATTTGAAAGCATATTGTCCTGCTAAATACATTAAATATGAATATTTCTTAATTTGGGCCAAGTTTAAGAGTATTAAAACTGAAAATTTGAAAGTATGCGTTGATTATAGCCTGTATTTTGTTAAAACAACACCAAAGAAAATTAGAAGTTAATGAAAGCTCAATAAAGATGTTTATGAATGAAATTTACGTCATAACATCAGTTTGAGCCAAGAAGTTATGTGTAATACTTTCGAAAATGGTAAGCATATTGTGGTTCTAGTTTTCAATTCATCTGTACATTTCCTTATGTATATTAAAAGCCAGTTCTTTAATGGCGTAACATAACGGAAAAATAGAACTTATATAAAATAAGGTAATAATAAGAACTGCGTTAAAAGAGGAAATGTAATTATGTCAATTTAGGAATCTATCGTGAAATTTAGAATGTTTTGTGTTTGTTTGTTTGGAGCTTAATATTCTTTTTCATCAGTGAGGTTATATGTGATCTCGCTCGTCTGGAAGGTGAGAATACTTACCACTTATTCACAGTGAATCAATATGAATAAGTGCCTGGCAACCCTTAGATATTTCGTCAGGTATGTGCTAATCTTCACGGTAATAAGATTTGATAAATCCGCAATGAAAATATTGTCAAACAACATCAAAATCGAGTTGTAACCAGGGGTAAAAATTGATCTGAAAAGGTTGGGGAACGCATGACGTCATGTCATCCCTTGTGACTATCTTTGTCCACTATATTTTTTAGGAAGTGGAGGGACGCCATAGGTATTTTTGGAAGTGGGAGATGACGTCCCCCATATTTTCCTTCACTTTTAACTCTGGTTGCAACAAACGACACGCCATCGTTTCAGGGTAGCTTTCGAAAAAAGACTTTAATGAAAGTGCGTGTGTGTGTGTGTTATTTTTTTATTTTATTTTATTATTTTTTTGTTTTGGATGTTGAATTGTTATCTTTCTTTCTTTTAATAGCCCATTGACTTATATGATTAAGTATTTTTCTTTTAAATAGACGAGATTTTACTCATTCAATTTTACTTATTTCTTCTTCTGGCTTATTTAAGGGTTCCTTGCTTTAAAAATATTCAGTGTAATATTGTTTTAGTTTTTATTTATATATATTAAAATTACATAATACAGTGGTTAAATTTCGCATAGAATACATTTAAAGATCTCAAGAAGAAGTAGTCAGTAAAATTAACTGGCTAAAATTCTTTGTTTCCTCATATAAATTAATGGGCTGAATAACCATTATGATGCAAGTTATCAACATTCCTAAGAGCTACTCTTGTTTATTGGGATTTAAAGAAGCTATAATTAAATAATACATAATTATTTCGCTCGACTTTTCTATGAACGCACAGCTTCATTAGTTGTTACTAAATAAATTTCCTACTTCGGAAGGTCAAGTAGTTTCCTTATTCTATGATCTCGCACACACACACACACACACACACAAAAATAAATAAATAAATAAAAAAATCTTGGGTCATGGAAGTTGTTACTAAAACAACAAAAACAAATACCTGCCTCAAATACCATCCTCTCATAATAGCCATGAAAAAGTCGGTTCTCTATCGAAAGGTGTTTGAAGTCCTCTGGACAATAAAATGACAGCTCAGACCTCAAGAATGTGATTTTTCATTTTGTAAAGTTGTTTAATTCTTCCTTTACAATTCTGCACATGGCATGAATTTCCTATTTTTTTGACTCTATAGCAAATTAGTCCACGTGAGTGTGAAGTGAGCGCGGGCGCGCACTCAACTGAGCTCGCACTCAACTGAGCTCGCACTCACTCGGGCTCGCGCTCATCTCTCTGGACTGGGCTCGCACTCACTCGCGCTCGCGCTCACCAGTCTCAACTGGACTCGCGATCACTAGCGCTCGCGATCACTTCTCCCAACTGGGCTCGCGCTCACTCGCGCTCGCACTCACTCGCGCTCGCACTCACCAATCTTATCTGGGCTCGCAATCACTCGGGCTCGCACTCATCTCTCTCGACTGGGCTCGCACTCACTCGGGCTCGCGCTCATGTCTCTCGACTGGGCTCGCACTCACTCGCGCTCACTCGGGCTCGCGAGTTTGGACACCTATGATACAGGGTGGACCAAAAATAGGTATACAGTACCGTACTGATCAGCTCATTGCACTTTATATAATTTCTTATTGTTATCCATCAGGTAGACTTAGTTTCTATATTATTTGTTTTAATGTGTTTTTACTTACATCTTGAGCTCAGAAGAGTCAAAGCAAGTAAACTCATAAACTAGAATGTTATATTTGATCAATGCAGAGATGTATGCCTACTTTTGGACTACGTAAACAGATAGGAATGTATCTTAAAAGGAAGAGACGAAAGTGTAAACATACATAACCGTACTTGACTTTATATAATTTATCTTAAACCGCGGTCACTAATCGAAGATAATGTAGGAAAAATTGCAAGAAAGAAAGTAATAATAATAAATATGACCAATTGCAAGTATGGTTAATTGCCTGAAGTTCTTTCTTCAATAGAAACAAATGAAAAAAGAAGAAAAAGGAAAACCCTGAAAGTAAAACGTAGACAATTTCATCATTCCTCAGAAGAATTTGTCTACAATGCACTGAGCAGAATGGGTCGGTGAGTCAGAGTGGATCGGTGGGTTTTGAAGCTTTATTTATATTGCGTGTGTTACGTAACAACGCTACCAGATGTCAGTATTGTTGCGACGACTTTCTTCAAGATCCGTTTCGTAAATTTCCGAAATAACTCTCTAAATCCTCAATGAATCCGATACATATAGATTAATTTATTCTTCATTTTAATCTACAGAACAAGAACAAATGCTTTTAATGAAAACATGGAGCCTGTTGCCGTAGATGGCTAAAGGTCATAAATAAAATTCAAACTTCAAGTGTAACTGGGGTAACTCACGAGGGAAACAATCACGAGATAAATCTGCAGAAATTCCATTCACTTTAAGTTCTAAGAGATAGGAATTAATGCAAAGAAAACGAAAATAACAATACGCATCATGCAGAGATCGAAAAAGTATGTAAAGCTAAACAAAATGAGAAAAGAAGGAAAGAGCAAAAGACATCGGAATAAATCAAATTTTAACATTTAAGGATAAACAGTGTCCGTCTTTCCCCTTGTTTGTCTTGGTTTTAATTCCTTCATAGGATAAATCTCTTTCAGTATCAAACACGATCATTTATAGTGTTTAATTCCTTGAAAAAATGTAACAGTCTGGTCGGAGACTCGAACTGAGGACCCACAGAATGACAATTACACATGCTGTCCACTTAGCTACAGAGGCCATATCAAGTAGGCTTTTAAATCAGGCATTACACCCGCTATAATCAAACGTGTTGTTAAATTAGCCACTGTCTGCGATCCACCCGAGTTCCATTTGAAGTTTAAATTTTATTTACGGCATTTAACTATCTATGTGTAACAGTCCCCTTGCTTTCATAAAAAGCATTTGTTCTGTAGATTAAAATCAAGAATGAATTAATCTGTACTCTTGGGAGCTAACTAGTGCACCAACATACCTATATATATATATAATTAAGCGATGTTATATTTATGAACTTGAAAAACAATGCTTTGGAGTATCAGGGGAGCAGAATTGTCTTCTACATAGGGAGGCAGGAGATTTGAGTATTATTCTGGAGGACATCAATTTCATCTCACTTTCCTTTGTGGCAATCGGACACAAATCATCACTTTCGTGCCAAAAAAAACTTCAAGTCGGATTTTGTGAGGACAGTCCTCCTCAGTTCCAAATTGGAGGAGAATGTCCCTGTCATTCCCCCAGCTTTTTCTCCAGTGAACCTAGAATCACAATTTTACGAAGCTAAAAATCAAGTTTAATTATGGATCACAATGGTTCAGCGAGCCATCAACTTTTATACGCATATTTGTGACTTTAATCTATTTTGGGTTATGTGGAAATTGCTCTAAGCTTGGCTTGTAGATTAATAGAGACCTTTCACAGTTCACAAATATATCATCTTTCCTGAAACTGATAGTTCTAAGACTGATCAGTTGGTTCTATGGGAGTGTAACATCCCTTTCAGCACCGAGACTATATGAGACATGGTTCTACAACTTAACTTGGGATCCCTAACTAAATGAATTCCCTTCAGAAATCAATCTCTTGATAGGTTGATTCCATAACTGTTACATTCTTTGCATTCGCACGTGAGTATTCCCAAATAGAATATGACCTTCCAGAATTCGTACTGTCATTCCACTCGGTATGAACACTAATTTATTGATCATATTCACATTTAATAGTGAACATGATTTCTTTTTTTCAACAAACTGAAACATCTAATAATAAGACAAAATATATTAATATTGTTTCTTTCCTCTTCTTTTTATGTTTTTACACAGACCAGTAATTCATTGACAACATTGTGTTTTTAAAAAAGGTGTGTTCAGTTCACAGTTAAAGCAGAGATAAAACAGCCACCTGAATGCGCCTCAGGTTATATTGCTTTGGTTTTCTGCCTAGTGGTTTGCTCTTCTGCCCTCAGGTTAAATTGAACCAACCTGCTACTTTGATTTCAATTGCTTGTATATTTAGTTTCCGATTTAAGCTTATTTTTATATTTTATTAATGGAAAGAAATCTAGAATATCGTTTATCTTGATCTACCAAGGTAGAATCATATTTGCAGCCTTATATTATTACCTTAGACGAGAATAAGAAAAAAATCTAACACAGGGGCACCATACTTCTACAAGTAATGGCCGTTCTTTCGACGAAAACAGAAAAAAATACTACAAGTACTGGCTGTTCCTTTGATGAAAAGTAAAAAGAGTAAATATTACAAATAACGGCTGTTCTTCGACGAAAAGAAAAAAAGGCACTTGCCGAAGATTCGAAGATGGATCGGCTGATTGGTAGGGTAGGTTACTCACTACACCACACTCTCAGGTGTCTGTTTTCTTGCTATATACCAGCGTTTCCCAACCTTTTTCAACTTGCGGCACACTACGGATGTTACTTGGATTCTCGCGGCACACTTATAGGCGTTATTATTTGTAAATATAAAAAACAGTGGTATTTTTTTCTGTGATTATTGATCTCCTCACAGAGAAGAAAACTCTTTCACTGTATTTCCCCCTTGGTAAATCATTATGCTTATTTTTTATTCTAATTAGAAATAGAAAACAATTGCAATGGAATTGGACTCAGGTTTTTTAAAATACGCTTTCTTTTTAAAAACAGTATCCAACCTTTTACTAAGAAGGAACATAACTAAATAACGAACGAACAAACAAATCTCTTTTACTTTTAAAACACAAATGTAGGTAATCTGTCGAAAGGATTGAATGATATTTCAAATTTTCAAGTTACGAAATAGTCTGCAACAAAAAAGAAGCAATAATGGTCATAACAATTATAACAAATACTTTTGTCAACATTAGAAATGTACAGAAAAGTAACCCGGTATCAAACTTAAAATTGTAGATTCATAGTGGAGGTTCATAGTAATGTGAAATACAAATATACATTTTTCCCTACGTTTTGCAATTTGATTGCTATAAAATTGATAATTTTGTTTCGATTCCTCGCGACACACCAGCGGCCCATTCACGGCACACCAGTGTGCCGCGGCACACCGGTTGGGAAACGCTGCTATATACTTTAAACGTTCAGTTTATGATTTTTGTTTGTCTCGTCTTACCGTATAACAGCTTCTCTGTTTTCCTGCTTGTCACACTATTCGTGTTATTTGTTGTGTAAATTGCATTTGCAAACGTAATATGTTTTGTTGTTTTACTTGGATCCACGGCTTTAAAAGTTTTAAAGGTCAATTGCATTACGCGAAATGATTTGCTCATATTTTCAATCGCTTTAAGGGGCAAAAGATAATATCCATGGAAAAAATGCACTTACTTATGAAACAGAAAATCCACCACGATACATGATTCTTGCTCTCATCTCTAGAAGGAGAACTTTGAGCAAAGAATATTGATCATTCACCTTCCGTGCAGCCATTATTTTATGCGAAAAAATATGTTACCTGTTGTGGAATCGAATGGAAGTTTTCTAGTTGGAAGCCAAGCATGATACTCAGTGGCGGCTTTAGAGTGTAGGTCTACCCAAGCATTTAGAAAAAATTAAACGCGAAAAGTTACGCGTTGCACAAAATGCACAAACGAATAGCACTAATTTTTCGTTAGTGCTTTTGGTGGGGACTAAATTCACGATATTTTACAGTTTGTTTTGAAGTGGAAGCCAAATTCACGCTGGCTCGCAAAGGTTTTTTACTTTTAGCACTTACACTAATGAAGCACTAACGGCGTCCATGAACTGGGATTTTACATGACGCACTAATGATAAATTTAGTGTCAATCGTTAGTGCTTCTTAGTGTATCAACGCTTAACATTAGTTCTTCCTTAGTGTAGGTGCTACAATTAAAAAACCTTTGCTAGCCAGCGTGAATTTGGCTCCCACTTCAAGCATTAACGAAAAATAAGTGCCATTCGTTAATGCATCGTTAGTGTATCTAGAAAACACTATCAGTTTCGTTAGTGCATTACTATTAGTGTAGTTATCCCAGTTAAATGTCACGAAACTCACATAAGAAATTTAAGGGGAGTTTTGCATTGTGTGAAATTTTTGCCTACGACTCGGTTAGGAGAGAAACATTATACAACATTCTTACAGAATTTGGAATACGAGAAAGCTAATTAGATTAATTAAGATATGTTTAAATGAATCCCAAAGTAAAGTCTGGGTACGAAAATTTTTGTCCACGAGCTTTCACGTCGAAAATGGCCTGAAACAAAGAGATGCGTTGTCGCCATTATTATTTAACTTTGTTCTGGAATACGCTCCGCTATAAGGAAAATCAAAGATAGCAGCCAGGGCCTAGAGTTGAACGGTATTCATCAGGTTATGGCATATGCTGATGATGAAAATTTAATAGGGGATGATAGGAGAACAATAGAAAGAAATGCAGAGATCTTATTAAACGCTTGCAGGGACATGGGTTTAGAAGTAAATGCAGAGAAAACTAAATACATGGAAGTGCGTCGGGACCGTAATACAGCAAATTATGGATACGTTAAAATATTAAATAATACTTTTGATAAAGTGGATACTTTCAAATATCTAGGATCAGTATTACGAAAATCATATTCACGAAGAAATTAAATGTCGACTAAAAGCAGGGAATTTGTGTTATTATTCGGTTCAAAATATCTTGTCGCGAATTATATCGAGGAATTTGAAGCTTAAAATATATAAAACGATAATCATGTCTGTGGTTCTGTATGGTTGTGAAACATGGTCGCTTACTCTGAGGGAAGAACGTAGATTGAAAGTATTTGAGAACAAGATCCTGAGACGAATATTCGGACCAAAGAGAAACTGGAAAGGGGAATGGCGGAAACTTCATAACGAGGAACTACATAATTTATACGGTTTACCCAACATTGTTAGGGTCGTCAAGTCTAGGAGGCTTAGGTGGGCAGGTCATGTAGTTAGAATGGAAGAAAGTAGAAACGCTTTCAAAGTCTTGACTGGAAGATCAATCGGAAAACAACCATTAGGAAGACCTAGAGCAGATGGGAGGACAATATTAAGATGGATGTCGCAGAGATTGGAATACAAAGTAGAAACTGGATCCAGTTGGCTAGGGATGCGCTCGAGTCGAGACATGTCTCGAATCTCGACTCGACTCGACTCGAATTCGAGTCGAGATTCGAGTCGAGACACACTTTGTAAAATTCGAGACGAGTCGAGACAAACGTATTTCTCGACTCGAATTTTCGAGTCGAGACACGAGTCGAGTCGAGACGGCTCTTAAAAATCTCGACTCGACTCGAATGTCTCGAAAATCTTTCTATAATTTTTAATATTATTTTGAAGAAAGTATTCACTCAGAAACAGCCTTGAAACCAATTCCAGCTTTTATTCCTTCAGAAAGGTACAGAACGCATAAAATTAATAGTTAATCTTTAAAGATCAAGATTTAATTTTCAGCTCAATTCAGTTAATTAGAACTAATAGTTAATGTCGTTGTATTTGGTTGTACTGCAAATATAATGATAATAATAATAATAATTGATTATCTAGTTTGTATAAAACTATTATCCGTAGTCTAAATCTAGTTTGTATAAAACTATTGCGATAAAGTGAACTTCATAAATTCTCTGAATGAGCAGTTGGTAGTCTATAGTAATTTAGCATAGTTATAATTATTGTGTTTCCGTTCCCATGAACGCAATAGGGATACGTAACTTCTGGATTATTCGCTTGCCCAACTATTCTGAGGCTTTAATATGTTGCAGCATATCACGAGCTACGGATAATATATAATGTAACATTTGTTGTACATCACATATTATGATACGAGACTATTTTACATAGTATATCTTATCTAATATAAATAAAATAAAGAGTTTGTTTGTGTATTTGTCTGTCTGTCTGTGCGACCTGGGGACCAGACGAGTGGACTGAGAGTTCCCAAAATTTGGTCACGGGTACCTTAGTCCAGGCCCCAGATCAAGACGAAGCGTTTTTTTTTTAATTTTGAACCAGGGGGGTCTCGGGGGGACGTTTACTGGGACCGACCTGGGGACCAGACAAGTTGACCGAGAGTTACCAAATTTTGGTCACGGATACCTTGGTCCAGGTTCCAGTCTAAGGCGAAGCGTTTTTGTCAAAATTGGAACCAGGGGGTCTCAGGGGGGCGTTTAGCGAGACATGTAGTAAAAGTAATCCAAATTGATCGACATTAGTGTCAAATCCATAGTTTTCACGGTCGCTGAGATCAATGGATTTCCATCAGCGATGATTTGCAAATTCAGCTACTACTGTATGTGGGCCGGGTGTCAGCGGGTGAGGAATACCGAGACATGTATAAATAGCCCATATTGATTGATACTAGTGTCAAATCCATAGTTTTCGCGGTCACTGAAATGAATGGTGATACTTCCACAGGTGTTGACTTCCAAATACAGCCCCCATGCGAAGAATGGGTATATTAAGCTAGTATTACAATAAATGGACTGCTTGGATGCCAAGAACTAGTACAGATAAGTACCATTCACTTCTATGAATAGGTATTTTTTAAAAGGATTTTTGTAAACACTAAGTTATAAAACAATGAACTACATACAGTAGTTATGGTTTTGGTTCCCAACATAAAAGAAATATGGATTGTTCACGAGATATTGAACTTCAACTTTCACTCCTGGAAAATTTCAATTTTGGAGTTAGGCCACTTGGCATCAAAGCAGTTCACTGTAAGATAAATACATTCCGCACATTAGTAACATAGTTGTTCAGGGGCCTTCGATTTCCATCCTCTCAAATGAAAGCTGAACGATTGCTTGATACATGCTGACTATATAGGAGAAATAGTGTATTAAGTTTTCGAGCTCTGGTGCGTATCCGTATTTATGCTCTGATATAACTTTAAGTTCACACTCAAATCGAGCTAATTGTTTAATGCATTTCGAAAGCTTTTGTTTTTATGCAGCTCATTAAGGAAAATCTATTTCATAATCGTAACATTTATGTACTAAGAAACTATGAACGTAAAGTGGACTCGACCTAGCCCCGTGGCTGCTGTGACTCAGTGGCACAGCTCTCACCCTTGGTGTGTGAGGACTCTGATTCTGTGTGTGTGTGTGTGTGAACTCCGCGGCTAGTGTATGCGTCTTTGCCGTGGAAGACTGGGGTTCAATTCCCGGCGCGAGCTCATGTAGTTCGGATTCCACGTTAATCAGTAGGTCTACATTTCATATATCCTCGCTGCTGAAAGAGACGGTAAAGTCAAAATCAACTCAACAATATATATGTGTGTGTGCTTATGTGAATTTCCTTGTGGCTGTATGGTTAACACATACGCCTTGATCGCGGGAGACTCTGGTTCGATTTACGGTAGAAGCTCATGAAGTTGTTACCGGTGTCCCACTTTAAACTGTAGATCCATACCTCATATAACCATAAATATAATATATATGCCTTTGATACACTTATTTTCCGACTTGGAAGCCATCGAAAATTTCAGGACACAGAGTCCCGTAGACCGAAAATGAGAAACATGGGTACAGAGTAAAACACCCATAGAAATTTAAGCTTTTGAGGCTAACTTAATCCTTACATATAATGCAACTAGCTTGGCCAAGTTATAATGGAGGAAATGCTATCATTGCAACACTCTGATAATAGAAAATGTTCGTCAGGTATTACTATCCCCCCTCTCCTGCAGAATGAAAACCCTGACTAAAACTCAATATATATATATATATATATATATATATATATATATATATATATATATATATATATATATATATATATATATATATATATATATATATATAAATAAAACTATTTTGTGTAATGTAACAAACAGTGGCGGATAGTATTCATGTTTCCTTGCAGAGGTCCTTACGAGGGTTCGCTTCCATCCTCCTCTCCCCAAGAACTAAAATAAATTAAAAAATTGCTATTACTTGTTAATCTTGTACAAAGGACCCAATTAAAGTCCCAGTGTAACACCCCTTCACATTTAGATTTTTCCCCTGGAAGAAAACCAGTTATTATTGTTTCTTGATTTCTCAGTCTCACCTACATAAACATACGAATAGAATTACAGGATAGGACATGTTTAGAGTGCTTGCACGTGACATCTAACTATATTTCTCATCAAATGTGTCACAGATGAAAATTTCTGTTTGTACTGCCTCTATTTTCTGGTACATATGTTTCATTTATGTTATGTTGCTAAAATTCGTTAGGAAACAAGTACAGACTGCGCCTGTGTGCCTGACAAAACATAAATGTACTGGATAATTATTTCTTCACTTTCTTCCAGGAAAAAAAAGTAACCCATCTCATATCGGCTAACAAAAGGAGGTAGCGGACCAAAGATAGCCGTTGTTTACCTAAGGTCGTTACACAGCAGAGGTTTCATTCAGTCAGAGGGAAAAGAAAAAATAATTTAAGGTTTCTACATTTGTTTTGAACTGCAATATACTTCTTTCTTTTATTTTAAGAACCATTTCCTTCTCATTTGTCTGCATCAGAAAAAAAATGCAAAAAAATCACTAAAATGTGCCTATTTACCCAAAGTACGTATTAGATCACTAGTTCAATAGTAAAATCACTAAATCTAGTACGAAATCATAAATGTGGCATCCCTGGGTTGGAGCGAAAGTAATGGTTGAAGTAAAAACTAGTCCGTATTTCTACTGCGTTCTGTTGTTGAATTCACAGAAATGTTCAAAAATAAATTCAAGAAGTAAAACACGATCCTACAAAAGACTGTTTACTTGCTCACTGGTTTTAGTATTGTGAACTGAAACTCAAGTGCGCAGTCATGTTGAATACTTCTGTCCCTTTCTACTTTACAACTTGAGGTGGGATGAGGGTCAGATCTAGTGATATACCGCTAAAGGAAGTGCTTCAGTAGCGGTATGTATTGTTTATACTACTTACAACGTTATCCCCCACATAAAATATAAATTCACCCTTTCTCCCTTCCCTTTTTCGAATACAATGAACCGACTCTTTTGCTGAAGAAAGATGCTAAAAGAAAATTGAAACATCTGTGTCTAAACTTTCTTTGAAGCGCAGTCTTTTGTATTTGTAAGGTTTTGCGAGTGTTTTCGAGATAGCCAAATCTTTTACCATGGACTCCTGCTGCGAACTGACCGTGAGTAAACACCCGATCACGCTGTGCTCAATTTCTCTCGCACACGTGAAATGGGTTTGTTGTTTCCAAAACAAATAGGAAGTTACCTTGTGCTTTTGCATTTCTGCACGCACACAGGTACCATTGTTGTTTTAATGATCAGAAGAAATATCAAAACCATCCGATATATATGATACAAAACAGCTAACAGAGGGAGGCAAAGATAAAAGTAGGCCTATACCAAGTTTTCCGCGTGGTACCATTATGGAGAATAAATATTTGATAAAGTCACGTAGATGCGCTTAAACCTATTCCATCTGTCCTTATAATTTATCTGGTCTCATCAATTTCTCAGGAGAATACGTACAACATATGTCCAAATTCCATATATACTCTTTCTAAACTAATGAGTAAACTCACTAAGAACACCAACTGATATCAATAAACAGGAAAGAAAACAATACTTTATACTTCTATCATTTGGTACACATCTCTATGAAGCACAGCTTGTTTCTTATCGAAATAGCTCCTTCGTGTCACAGCTGTGGTTAGTTTTGTTTTGTGTTAGGATGAAAGAGAGAAATGCAACATTTGCTTCGCGGTGAAGTTATATATATATATTATTAAGATGAGCGGTGATAAGCGAGGTTTAACAAAGAGTGCCTTTCGGATGCACAATTTAACGGGTAGTTGCAGTCCGTGTTGAGAATCGAACCAAAGCTATGTAAGACGTATTAATATTGAGCTCTTTTGTGGTAAAAGTGAACTTCAGAAACACACAAAAGACTTGAAACATCAAGCTAATGTAAAGCAATTAAAAAATAGCCTACCTATCGCTGCATCTTTTCTGTGGCTAGGAACATGCAGTGTGTAGCAACAAGAATTTTGTTTTCGAACATAACATTCTCTTCCACACCATAAAAGACAATATAATGTTTGTTAAAAGAAAGTGCACATAATATTTTTAAATTTTGTTTGTGATCCTATCATGCATAATTATAAATAATGCCTTTCATACTACGAGAATGAGTTCAACTATACGTCATGGCCCCTCTAAAGCGAGGCCGCGGTGGCTCAGTGGTAGATCGTTCACCTCTGGTGCTTGGGGACCCTGGTTCGATCCCAGCTCACACCAAGTGAACTTTGTGGTGGACAAACACCGTGTGCGTGGGTTTCCTCGGGGTTCTTCCGTTCCTCCCACTTTCTTCATTCCACGATTTCACTAATTTCTCATCATCACCCCTCTCCTTTAGCCTAACCGCCATAACCGTGGGACGTAAAACTCAAAGATTTCACTTCATTTTTTCCCTCGAAAGCGATATCTTTCAAAATTATTTATTGTTGGATATTGTAAATTTACGGTATCTATTTTAGTGGACGGGAAATTTTGCATCTAATCGGATAATTTCATGGCTTCTAACAGGAATTCGCAGTTACGAAATTTGCATCACTGTCTTTTGAAAGGATGCCTAGAAAAAATACTACTAGAAAATAACTGAAAACACAAAATGGATTTGATAGCCAAATTCACGTCATCTTGATGCGTCATTATTTTTCTTTAAATATTTGTATTTAGTATTAGATTAGAGTTTAGTGTCCATTTCAGCATCAAAGCTATATGAGACGTGAACTTACAAATTAACGTGGATTCAGAACCACAGGAGTTCCAATCGGAAATCGAACCTAGGTCTCCCGCACCAAAGACGCGTACGCTAATCATATGGACAAGGGTGTTCGATATTTAGTAATGTGTACATAAAGTTGTGAAATTGCGCTTGTATAATGGAATGCAATTCCTTCTACTGACATAAACCTTCACAATACTTAGCTAGACAAAGTATCTTTAAAAAGAAAATGTCACTCTTTATGTTTCAGTTCCTGGTTCGACTGAAGGATGGAACAAATTGCAATGAGCGTTTTTGGATCCTACTTTGTGTAGTTGATTCATCATAAACTTGGTATTTGATACGGATATGAACTATTACACTTATTTGGTGTTTATTTCTAAATAATAAGTCCTAATACAATTTCATAAAGTTGTAATTCTTCTTTAGTTTGTATCACTTTACACAATGACAAATCCAAAAGGTGTGTTGTATGGGTGCAGTACCAGTTTTTCACGTTTTTCAAAATGTTCCAAAACCCAAAGAATAATCTTTAATTTCTGATATTTTAGTCGTCACAAATTACAATTTTATAATGTAGTCAGTGTTTATAATTACTGGGCAGTTGGGCGTTTAAACTAATGACATCATAATAAAGTCAAAACCATAATTTTGAGTTGAATTGATTCTGAGTTTAACGTCCCGTTCAGCAGCGAGGCTATGTGTGACGTGGACCTACTGATTAACGTGGAATCCGAACCACATGAACTCCCACCGGGAATCAAGCCCAGGTTTCCCACGCCAAAGGCAAGTATGCTAACCGTTAGCCACGAAGGAGCTCCACCATAATTTTAGTGGGCGATAAGAAATATCTCGCCAGTGCTTTTACAATAAATAAAATTTTATAAGTATTAAAGAATAGTGGTAAGAGATTTTATAATAGCTCTTTTATTTATGAGATATGAGTATTTTGAAATAAAAAACAACTAAAGAATAGGTTGGCGGAACCACAAAAGACTCGTAAAATAAACTTTCTTAAATACATACGCACCTTACTCACCTTTTATAATTGCTATGCTTACGTTCTCCATAAAAACAGAAATTCCCTTTTAGTGATACTTTACACAAGATCATGAAGTGGGTTCAAATTTAATTAAAGGCAAAATACAATACAATAATCCACAAATATTGCCTCAAGTGAGTTTAAAGATTTCTAAACACTAGTGCGAAACCGGGCTCTGCCGTTGCTATCGATTTATAGGTCTTGAGACGAAAGTAAGAAGGGACTTACGCACACAGTAAGTAAAAACAATTAATATGCCTGTAACTTTCCCCCAAATGGGTGTATCTTAAAACTAACCTCGCCATTATTTTTCTAATTAAATTCTAGCCCGAAATTATGTATCATATTACCCTATTCCCATTTTGAAAACTTGACCTTAATTCAAAAAGGCGGATTTCAAGATGGCTGCCATCAAGGTCATATCTACCATACGACTTCCCCCCAGGACTTATATGTATCCACATGGTTTTTCTTCACTTTTCTTCATTAACGCTCCGTTTACAAAGGGTAGTAAGGGACTTCTGTAGTAATCTCTAATAACCACATCACAACTCTTAAAAGTAATTTTAAAAAAATAGAAAACATGCACCATGGCAAAAATTTGTCATCACAAGTAATGATGCATACATGCCTTCTATCAGCAAAAAAAGTTTCATTGAAATTGGAGCCGGACATTTGAGTGATGTCCCTTGTGGGATGTGATTGAACGTGACGTCAGAACACATCGCCCCCCTTCCCGGAATTTACGGGAATTAGGTGACCTGAGTGAGCACATGTGGTGCCAGCTCTCTCCAGCGACCTATCAAGGATCATTGCGTGTATGCCAAGACGTGTCGCCGTTTTTATCCATGCCAAAAGTCGACATACTGACAATTAGGTAGGTAGTCATGATGGTCTGGCTGATGTGTGCGTATATTTTAACTCGTACATTTTGTCTCGACTCGAATTTCGAGACGTCTCGACTCGAATTCGAGTCGAGTCGAGACAGAGACTGTCGAGTCGAGACACGAGTCGAGACAGAAACATATTTTCGAGTCGAGACACGAGTCGAGACAACATTTTCTCGAGGCGAGTCGAGACAGGCTTAAATCTCGACTCGACTCGACTCGAATGCATCCCTACAGTTGGCTAAGGATAGAAGTCAGTGGAGAGCTTTTGTGAACGCGGCATTGAACCTCCGGGCTCCATGAGCCCCAGAGTGAGTGAGTTAGTTACTTTTTAGTAAACTTTTCGCCAAATTAAAAACCACTAATGATCTCTTCTAGTGCAATTGTTAGTGGATTCTCGGTGCTTCTTAGTGCACCAACACCTATAGTTAGTGCTTCATTAGTGTATGTGCTACAAATAAAAATCCTTAGGGGGCCTGCGTGAACTTGGTGCACCCATTTGAAGCAATATCGAAAATATGAGTGCCGTTCGTTAGTTCATCGTTAGTGCTTCTAGAAAACACTATCGGTTTCGTTAGTGCTTTACTATTAGTGTAGTTATGGCCAGTTACATGTCACGAAACTTACATAAGAAATTTAAAAGAAATATTTCATTGTGTAAAATATCCGCCAAATTAAAAACCTCTAATGATCTTTTCTAATGCAATCGTTAGTGGATCGTTACCATTTCTTAGTGCACCAACTCCTAACTCTAGTGCTTCATTAGTATAGGTGGTATAAGTACAATATCATTCTTGGTCAGCGTGAACTTCCCCCTTCAAGCACTAACAAAGTGATTAGTGCATTTTTTAGTGCATCGTTGGTGCTTCTGGAAAACATTGACAGTTTATATGGAATTTGATATTTCTGAAGTAGGGCCCTACCAAAAATCTTGAATAAATCTCAAAATATGGTACCACTAACGTTAGTGCTTAGTGCGTTTAAGTGCACTAACGATGCACTAACGATTACCGTTAACCCCATGTTTCTACCTCAATTTCTATGGACTTTTGTTAATTCTGAAGTTTATATATCAATTGTATGGAATTTTGATATTTTTGAAGTTGGCCCCCGCCAAATTTCTTGAATAAATCCCAAAATGAGGTAGCACTAACGTTAGCGCTTAGTGCGTTCAAGTACACTAACGATGCACTAAAAATTACCGTTAACCTTATGTTTCTACCTCAATTTTTATAGAATTTGATATTTCTGAAGTTGCCCTCCACCAAAAAATTGAATAAATACCAAAATATGGTAGCACTAACATTATTGCTTAGTGCGTTTAAGTGCACTAACGATGCACTAACGATTGCCGTTAACCCCTGTTTCTACCTCAATTTGAATAGAACTTGAATTTTTCTGATGTTGCCCCCACCAAAAATATTGAATAAATTCTAAAATATGATAGCACTAACGTTAGTGATTGGTGCGTTTAAGTTCACTAACGATGCACTAACGATTGCTATTAACCCCATATTTCTACCACAATTTTTATAGAAATTGATATTTCTGATGTTGGCCCCTCTCCAAAAATATTGAATAAATCCCAAAATATGGTATCACTAACGTTTGTGCTTAGTGCTTTGAAGTGCACTAACGATGCACTAACGATTGCCGTTAACCCCATTTTTCTACCTCAATTTGAATAAAATTTGATATTTCTGAAGTTGCTCCCACCAAAAATATTGAATAAATTCCAAATTATGATAGCACTAACGTTAGTGCTTGGTGCGTTTAAGTACATTAACGGTGTACTAACGATTGCCGTTAATCCCATGTTTCTACCTCAATTTGAATAGAACTTGAATTTTACTGATATTGGCCCCCCACCAAAAATATTGAATAAATTCCAAAATATGATAGCACTAACGTTAGTAATTGGTGCGTTTAAGTGCACTAACGATGCACTAACGATTGCTGTTAACCCCATTTTTCTACCTCAACTTTTATAGAAATTGATATTTCTGAAGTTGGCTCCTCACCAAAAATCTTGAATAAATCCCAAAATGTGGTACAAATATCGTTAGAGCTTAGTGCATTCAAGTGCACTAACGATGCACGAACGATTGCCGTTAACCCCATGTTTCTACCTCAATTTGTATAGAATTTGATATTTTTGAAGTTGGCCCCCACCAAAAATCTTGAATAAATCCCAAAATATCGTAGCACTAACGTTAGTGCGTAATGCGTTTAAGTGCACTAACGATGTGATAAGTTTGGTGAAAATTTATCTGCATAAGATGGATGGAATAACTTGAATCTTGAATAACTCGTAAACTCTGATATTACTAACGTTAGTTCTTAATGCACTGAGGTGCACTAACGATGCACTAACGATGGGGTAATTTGGAAGAGGTGGGGGGAATCTTCAGGCACGTCTTCTGGTAAATACTTCATCGTAATCAATCAGCAATCAATCACTTGTCAAATCTTATAACCTTAATCCACGCAGAAGCACGCAACTATGAATGCAATTTTGTGTGCTCGAGCGGTTCTTTTATACATGTTTTCTCGAATGAATACGAACTAATGCAACAATAAATGGGAAGTACAGTGACATAAGATTTTTTTTTTCGAAAAATCGGCAACTGCCAAGAAGCTCGATTGAGAAAATGAACTAACAACTTCTCAACAAGAATGCCTGATAACGTACGATGATTGATCAGAGAGACTCAATCTGTTCCAGAGATTTCTGGTATTGTTGATAATTTTCAGAAATCGAACTTCGGTGATTTGGAAACGGGATCACCCTGTCCAATTACTGAAAAAGGCTTGCGCTACTGGAAAAAGAAAAGAAATGAAATGATTTTTTTTTTAGTTTAACATCCTATGATTATGGCTATCAGTCTAAGATAGAGGATGATTGAGGCAAATGACTGATGATGGAAGAAATGGTGGAATGATAATGTGGGAGGAAACGGGAGAACACCGAGAAAACCCACGGGCATGATGTTGTCTATCACAAAATGACTTAGACAAGGATCGAACCAGGGTCTCCATGCACCAAAAGTAAGCGCTCTATCACTGGACATGGTGTCCACTGCAACTGGAAAAAGGTTGAGAAAAATTATATATATATATATATATATATATATATATATATATATATATATATATATATATATATATATATATATATATATATATATATATATATATATATGTATGGAATTAGTGACAGTCAGTCATTTTGGATGGCGAAATGGGATAAGTTTAATTAAACAAGCAACAGAGACAATTACAACAAAAGTATCATCTTCACACACAAAGCTTTTTCTAGAGAACCATGAGTACCTCACAAAGAATATTTATAAGCTTTTGTACTTTGCCAGACAAGGCATGCCTCTTCGTGGGTACAATGAATCTCAAACTTCTAGCAACAAAGACAATTGCTTAGAGTTGTTTTCAAAATATAATTGTAAATTTATAAAGAAATATGAAAGTTATTTCAATGTCACAACTCCTGAGGTTCAAAATGAAATCTTTTTGATATTGTTTCAAAAGAGGTTTTGAGCAAAATAGTATCTGAATTAACTGAATCTCACTTTTGAACGTCGGAAGACATAACATTACAGGAAAGAAAAGGAAATACAGCAACGAAGTGATAAGTCTCTAAATAGTATCAAATATCGTAAGGAACAACAAACAACACACAATATTTGGTGGTTCACGTTGTGAATTGCATACGACGACGTCACTGCTACCAGGCTTTCTTCAAAAAAAGAAAAAAAAAGTTAGAGAAGAGGCCGAATCAGTGTGTGAAAGGACTCCACTTGGACAGGTTTTGCTAAAGGATGTTTCCTCATAAGACTGATGTATTTGATTGATTTTGAGTTTTACGTCCCGTTCAGCAGCGAGGCTATATGAGACGTGGACCTACTGATTAACGTGGAATCCGAACCACATGAGCTCCCGCCGGGAATCGAACCCGAATCTCCCACGCCAAAGGCGCGTACGCTAACCGCTTAGCCACGGAGGAGCTCGCAGTTTAATTTACTATAGTTCTGGGTTGGGAGTGGTTGACCAACTCCAAGGAGGGCAAGCATCCCGGATGTATACCTGGAAGAAACACTACTTTCGATGACTAGTCAAGAATGCCACTTCTGGTACGCAAGTTCTGTGTATACACAATATTAAACAGCTTCGAACAGATTCAGACAACAAACTAGAGGAAACACGATTCGATTCCGTTTTTACTCGCTAGATGGAAGGGAAATAAAGTTTCAGTACAGCGGCAATAATGATTCTAGCACGATCTGTACGGAGAAAATGGAACTCCATGGTCACTGCCTAAAGTTGCAGTTTACAAGTAACTCTGTTATCAGAATCCCCCTCCCGCCAAAAAAAAAGTGTAATCGATACATTAAGCACAGTAGTTTTACTTACGATCTAGTTTTAGATTTTCAACATAGCTTCACGTCTTGATAAGTTCACAATATTCCACAGGCTATAATCCTTTTCTTGGAGATGTAGTTTCACTTTTTGTCACAAACAAAGCAAACTCCATCATCATACACGACGAAAACAAAACTAAAATATGCATGCAGCTAATCATTAAAAACTATATTTAAAAACATACCTAAATTATATTAATATGATCCATAAAGGTGGATTAAATAATGTTAAAAAAAAGAAAGAAAGAAAAGAAAAAAGAAAAGCTTGGTTCCAAACAGTGGCGTCTCGTGACACAATTTTTCAATAGTTCACAGCCATTAGAAAACTCTAATTCTAGAATTCTTTCAGTATTCTAAATAACTAAAATGATAAAACCAATGAACGTAGCCACATATACATAATATACCCATTCATAACAAACGGTCCATTTTATTTGTATACGAAATCAATTCTGCTGTTCCTCGGGAACAGCCAATTGGTTAGTGACTTTTTTGAAGTCTACTTTTTACTATTTTTTTTCTATTGATACTACAGCTAATGCACTGAAATGATTGTGTAATATGAAATTTCTTTAAAATCGTTTACATTCTTTAATGTGTTAAAGCAACTTTAAGTTCCTGAAGTGGTTATATGAATTCACTATGATTTTCACGAGGTTTTTTTTTTTTTTTTTTTTTTGTGCGTGTGTTTGTGTGTGTGCTGGAAGGTCCTATGTATTTCTACGGATTCACTTTCAATTTCACGACGATACACCAATGGCATCTGCATTAGACTGAGAATGGCCAAGTATACTGTTTTTTAAACTGTTATCAGTAGGCTATACACGCAACATGCAATGCACCTAATTATTATGACAGTTGCAGAGGTGCCTTTAATTACGAATTTTTTGTCTATGTGCTCTTGCATTGCTGTCTCAAGAAACTTCATGAGTGTTTATTTTGTCTTTACTTTCTCTGTCAGATGTTAGACTATAGAGCACGAGATTTACAGTTTGAAAATGGGATTGCTGTAATATGTTTGATGCTCTCCAAGTGCACCAAAGGCATATAATAGTCATAATACAAATGAGGAATGCAAGACATTTCTTAAAGTCAACCAAACCACGGAAAATACCAGAGTTACTAATCCCATCTTCCCCTCTACACTACACGCAGAGTAGACCATCACGTCCATACCTCTGTTGTGAATGTGGTGTGATGATGGAATGCGTATAAGCAAGGGGGAAAGCAAGCGGAGAGTTTATTTAAACTTAAAGAAAACTTCTGGTGACTGCAATGTTACAGGAAAGAAAATAGAATAAAAAGAAAAGCCACGATAAAAGGAACACTAAACAATGCATAATATTAGGTGGTTCACGTGCTCTTGTGAATTGCATGAAATTGGTTTCAAGCAACAACCGCACTCTGCGAAACCACGTTGTTCATGGCCTATTTACAGTCTCTTTTAATTGATTTTTAATGAGAAACATTTAAAATAATAAACAAGTTTTTTCTTGTTTTCTTTCTTTTCTTTTCTTTCTTTACTTGTTTTCTTTCTTTTCCTTTTTTTGTTTGTAAAAGCTATAAACTGGATAATGCAGAAAATTCTTTTAATCATATGAAAATTTCCGTACGTATGTAGGTATTCAGTTAATTGTAAAAGAAAAAAATGATATCGTCCAGTTTCACGTTCTACGGTTATGCACTGTAGGCTGAAGGAGAGAGATTCGATTAATGAAAGTGAATGATTATGTAGAAAATCGAAATGACAATAAGAGAGGAAACATAAGAACAGCTAGAAATCCCCCCCCACACAGTGTTGTTCACTAAAAATTCACAGGGCTTGAGATCGAACTATAGACCCCTAGTACCAAAGGTGAGCGCCCTTCCACTTTTCCCCTTATGAGACTCGTCGGGAACATGAACGCAGAAACATCCAGAACAGTGAAGAAAAGGTCCATTCTTCATAGAGATCTGAATAGGTTTCGTCTTAAGATCTTGAGTGTAATGCCTCAGATCGTTCAACTATATCACGCTGGCACCACTGAGTCACTGTGCATCTACTCTTCAATTGTAGTTAATATCGCCATATATCACAGGCCATTATTCCATTACACTCCATTGACTTTCCATGCAGCGGTGTAACAAATGCGAGGGGCCACGACAAAAGGAGACACCTTTTAGTCTGATAATCAATGTTTTGCAGTTACAGAGTTCGAATTCGCTATTATTTAACGTTTTCCTTAATGTTGTTTTGCAGTTTTTTAAAAATATTTTTAATATTAATGCTTAAAAAGCCATTTAATTTACCGCGAACACTGTATTAACATTACAACGAAGAAGAGAAAGGATTAACAATATTCAGTAATTTTCAGCTGAGAATGACATTTTTTTCGTTCTTGCGTGGTAACTGAGAATAAATTCAAACTACTACTACTACTACTACTACTACTACTACTACTACTACTACTATTACTACTACTACTACTACTACTACTACTAATAATAATAATAATAATAATAATAATAATAATAATAATAATAATAATAATGTGCAATTTTGTAAGTAGTGACTGACTAGATGGAACATCTGTAGTCAAAAAGTTTTGTATTGTTTTATAAATTTTATGTGCCTTCATGAATCTGGGAAAAGGGCGCCACTTTTGACGTTTTCATAAGAGGCCCATGCATCATCATTAGTAACCCTACTGTTTCCATCTATTACTGTAAACGTACTGTTTACTGCATTTATTTTATTTTTAGCTTTGAATTGGTAAGACTGTTGCCAATTTTGAAAAAAATAATTAAATAAACATTACATTTACACTACAACAAAAGCAGCATTGTTCAAAACTGCTTTCAACGCTGTATCTAATACATCTCCTAGTTCAAAAGACGAAAGTGCACAATCGAAATAATCTTATTTTTGGAACTGACGTCACTTAGTGTAGATCGAAATGTCTAAATTTACAAGTCCACGAACGCAAAGTGAATAATCTATGATGTGCGAGATTGGGTATTAATTATGACCATTGAAAAGTCATCTTCCAGAACACTCCTGAGTTTCTCTTTCACGTTCTTTTGGATATCCGCAATATTAAATGATATATCCGTCTTCCAAAAATATAATCTTCAATTTTGAGAACAACCACGTCATGAGATAGAATGTGTGAAGAAGTGGTTAAGAACGTAGCCAAGGAGGAGGTCCGGGGATCCGGACCCTCCTTCGAAACCAGAAATGAAAAAAACAATTAAGGAAGGCTGAAACAAAAAGAAACGAGAAAAAAATAGCGTTAAAAATAAGAAGGTACAGCTAGCTTTTGGTTACCCTTTCTTATGAGTATCTTTGTATAGAGGGAACAGGGTGGGAGGTCAAATAGAAAATGGATATTATTGTAATGGAACATTCCAAATTCCATCTACCTCCATGCTAATCCTATGGAATGCAAATGACGATCGATAAACCGGTTAACATTTGATTCAACAGAGAAAGGAACGCAGATATTGTAAAATATTTTACAATACATTATTGGATATGTACTTTTTATAATAGTTAAGATCATAATGATAGGAAAAGTGTTATATTTGAATGAACAGAGAAAGGAACGTAGATATTGTAAAATCTTTTCCAATACTTTTTAAATATTCTTTTACTCGAGATTTCTTCATAGTTTATTAAAACACTTAACTAACATATCCTCATTTTGTTGTCCTAACAAACCGATATATGCTGACAGAATGATAGAGCCCCTAATGTGATAACCACAGTATTTCATGTGATGGACCCCTCCCCCATTACGAAACCCTGGCTACGTGCCTGACGGGGGTAGTTATCTACTGTTAGATTTGGAAAGCCGACTAGAAAATCTCAAAAGGAACGCACTGTGAATTTCCCGATTACTGATACTAAAAGTTCACACATGGATCCTTACTAATTTCGCAATAGTCAACTTACAGTTATCAGTTTGAATATTAGACAAACTTGGCAAAACATGATGAAAACGATTACTCATGTCTAAGACCCGAATTTATAAGCACTAAAAACCTGAAAATGTGAATGCAAATATGCAGTAAACTGTTAGAAAATATGTACTGTAAAGAAACTAACATGCACGTAAGAAGCAAGCTATTCATTTCAGATTCTCTTGTTTACAGGGTATACTCTATGCAAGATGAATTCTCATAGAACAATACCATAGAAGTTCTCCATGGTTTTCTGGGGTTAATGTTCGTCTATTGTCTGTTAAAATAACTTAATGGGCTGAAACTTATCCTTCAACATCAACTCATGTGACTGGAAGTTCAATATTAATACAATATCATAGAAATCCAGAAAATTTATCTCCTAAAGTTTTACTGATCCCTACATGCATTCGTTGATTAACTTTTCCTAATCCTGAAATTTAACTATATACCTTTTCTAACTTCTTCTTCTTCTTCTTCTTCTTCTTCTTATTATTATTATTATTATTATTATTATTATTATTATTATTATTATTATTATTATTATTATTATTATTATTATTATTATTTCGCCCTTGGGGAACTTGAAGTTGTTTTCTTTACAATATTTGCAGAGGGATACATCTTGGATATCCATCTTATTAGTTTCATCAATTATCGTAAAATTGTATGCATGGAATTAATTAGCTAGATACTAGAAAAGAGTATTTTTATTACCCATAGAGTAGAAAAATTACTTTCCTAGAGGATGTCCAATACATACGAAACTACCGTGTCAGGATGTTAAAAATATTAAAATTATTCGTAACTTCAGAAATGTATGCAAAAATATGTAAATACCATTAGAATATATAGCAACCTTCAAGATACAAATACGTATGCATATGCGCTTATTCATTTTTTAAAAAACCCGGACCCTAATTATATTCCTTGAACCAAATCACCACCCAGGCTACACTAATCAGCTACCAAAAATTGCCAGGATTTCCAAATTTCACTTTTGTGATGTAGGTAATCCATAAAAATGTAGGCTAAAATATTAGGCATGGATACGGATATACGCAAAAAATTATTTCGGGAGGTCCAAAGATTTCGGGGGAGTCAAATTCAATATAAGGATAAATTATATTTAAATTTATAAAATTACCCCTAAAAGTAGACTAAATTTAGAGTAAAGTCGGCTTCCAGGGTATCCACTCCAGGACCCACTCCCTGCGCACGTCCCCTCCTTGCAAGATTGATACTCGACAGATTGAGTCTCTGTGAAAGGTTTAATGTTTGCGCGACGCATCGTTACAATTTCTGAGATAAAGGAAATAAAAATACTTTTGTGCAGTTCTTACCACAAAAGTCTAGACTGCCATCTAGAACCTTAGTACGGAAAACTGAATCTAGATACTTACGACTCTTTGATTTATGCTTACAAAAAAATCTACGAATTTTCCCTCCATTCTGCCACAGAAACATGCGGAATTTCATAAAAAAGAATATCCAACATGGATATTGCCGCCAAGTAGATATATCGGATGTAAAAAAATATCAACAAACTTCGGGAGATGAGTCCTCTCATGAAAATGAAGAAAAAACTCTCGGTAAACAGGTCTGCCCTAATACTTTGTTTCGTATATAAGCTACCGAAAGTATGGGAAAACGAACTGAAATGCCTATATTACAAAGAAAGAGTATGTAACGTAGAGAGTGCGGCTTAAAAATTACTTTCGAAGTCACACATGTTCAATTTAAACAAGTTTTAAAACCGTGCAATGTATGTATAAAGGACTCTCCAAAGGGTCATAGGGATTCCTAGATAAGTTGTCATGTAAATATGGGTTGAAATAGGTATGGATGGAGTGACTTACCACCTAGTAACAATAATTTCTTTGTACTGAGTCAAATCTCTAACAGATACAAAATGATGAATACCTTTTATAAAAGTCTTGTGTGGTAGCATAATCACGAAGTACTGATGGTGACCAACAGAGAATATGAAATGCACTGAATATCCAGCCTAATAGTTGCATAGAGGCACAGCACAACACATGAAACAGGATGTTTCATAAGTGTGGAAACACATAGTAAAAAACAAAAGCGATGTGGAAACGGAAGCAAGTGTCCGCACAGATGAGATAGTGAAAGGAAACAACGTCATAGGGCATGTTGGCAGTAGAGTGTAGAGTGGAAGTCCGTCAAGTTAATCTCAATGAAAGCTGTTACAAATGAGAAAACAAGAATGTGCTAGTACTTTTTTCTTTTAGTGTAGCAACCATTTCAAACTATAGGCATTGGCATCAATTTTTAGGACGAGGGTTCAAATCTCACTTCATTTACTTTGATCTTTTTTAAAAATGTAACTATTCAGGTTCTTCCATTTTTTACTAGATAGAATCGAAACCGTTTCTCAATAATCTTAGATATTCTTCAAAGTCATCTATTTTCTTTCTACAGTAACTTACATAATTAATTTTCTTTTCTAAGATATTGAACAAGATTTCTTACTTTATCCTATAACATAAAACAGTTCAAGGAAAAAATTGAAGTCAAAACTTTGAAGGGTTTGATAGAATTTTGCTACACGAACTCTGATTTGAGAATCCCATTTACTGATGTTTTCGTCATGGATTTAAACAGTCCTAACAGTTCATCTTTTAAGCTATACAGCACATCATTTATCCTACTTCTATAGTTCCACCTTGTGTTTGAAGATGTTGGGGTACTTTTGTTGACTACATAGTGCAGAGCATTTGTTCTTTTTGAAGACTTCGAGAAAAAAGACGCAAGTCACGACATAGTTAAAAAAAACTTGCACTCTTTTGTACAGTCAACGGACTTTTCTAAAACTAAATTAAGCCTATGGGCATAACTATGAAAAAAATTAGACTTCTACCTCACCAACCATAACCGAAGCTCCATCTTTTGTTTGAGCAACAAGTTTTCCGTATTGAAAACTAGTCAGACAGTCAAACACAATTTGGGTCAGTCAAACTACGGTATGATGAAGACGATTGCACAGTTCTTTTTCAAACACATCAAACTGCATCAAAGTGCAAAATTCAACTACTAAGCTAGAGCTGCAAATTTGCTGAATAGAAAGTATTCTATACTAAATAAAAAGCAAATTATTTTCAATTAGCATAAATCCTAAATAATAATAAGTATTCGAATTAGAAAGAGCGCCGGAAACATTTCCACTTCTCTCTAACTATCATTACTATTCCCCCTTGATCTTGAAACAGTTCACATATAGCACAATATGTTTCATCGATGGGCATTTCTGTATATTTAATGACACGCTTAAGAGACTGACAATATCTTTGCTCTTTGAGGCACGAGACAACTACCATCTAATTTTTTCTAGCGTTTAAACAGCTAGAAAATCTCAGAAATAATAATAATAATAATAATAATAATAATAATAATAATAATAATAATAATAATAATAATGATAATAATAATAATAATAATAAATTCCAGCCTTTGGCGTGGGAGACCCGGGTTCGATTCCCGGCGGGAGCTCACGTGGTTCGGATTCCACGTTAATCAGTAGGTCCACGTCTCATATAGCCTCGCTGCTGAAAGGGACGCTAAACTAAAATCAACAACAACAACAACAACAATAATAAATTCCCATAGCTCAAATTAACAGTCAATAAGAAACTTTATTTTGAATCAAAGCAAACATATTAAATTTGTTTGTTAGAATATCCTATGGGATATATTCTTCTTGTTCTCTATTGGTATATTATTCAAATTTAAAGGTAACATAATAATATACAAAGTCATGCGAAAATTATATTTTAACATATAAGTCATGCACTTAGGAACATACAGTCTCACAGTGGCAGATGTTCAATGTTATTACTATGAAAAACCTGCTATTTATATTTATCTGAAATTGTATACTGTTAAGACAATGTAATAACCTTACGAATATGGAAATTACAGCCAAATTTCCGTCCTTGGAATGGGAAAGAAAACGAAACAGTATAGTAAAATCACTGCCAGCTCGATCCTATTAGCGAGAGGAGAGCGGGTAGAGTAAACATGCTGATGATATTCTAGATTCTCCTTGTTTTGACAGCGAACGTTCCTACGTTTTCCTGATCCACTCAGGCGAACGGTAACACATGGGCCATTCTGAAAAGTCCAAATACGAGAGCGCAGGATGCTTCTGGCTGGCACGCTGAAGGTACTTCTGGAGTGAATGACCGCTATCTGGTTCGCGTTACCTCTTAAATCTGCGGTATCAACAACAGTATGTTCCTATTTGGCGCTGGCTAAATGCGGCATAGGCCGTCTGAACTTTTTTTTAAAAAAAAAGAAAGAAAAGGAAAATATGTAAACATCTTCCCATGTTGATGATGAAATTTAGAGACATATGAAAACCACGGAAAACTGTCATATCTTTACCGTTACCGCCGGTAACAGCGGTAATATGCACTACACGTCCCTGGTATTAACAAAGAAAGACTACAAAATACAGGAAACGTACTGATAATTTACTGACGTCTTATATCTTTACAAAAGCAACTGCAAATATGTTCTGTTGACCTCAATGCATAAGTGAAAGTGCCGAAGTACTTCCTGTCACACACTGTAAAAAAAAGTCATGTGTTTCTCGAATTCTTGCTGGTGTCTCAACAATGTGTGTCAACAAGTCTCAACATGTATAGATAAATGTACATCGTTGTTTTGTCCGGTGATCTAGGGAACCATGTTCCAGGATCACCATGACCGATCCATCGATTCTCATACATTGTAATAAGTGCAGTACCGTGTGGCCGATGGAGTACAGTTGCGTTATGCTGAAACCACATTCATTGCCGGACAGATAGGGAAACATTTACCAAAAGTCCTGGAAGAATTTCTTAACGTGGTACCTACAGTGTGTTCCTTTTGCAAAGACATCCAAAAGGAACACACTGTAGGTACTACGTTAAGTTGTTGGGGTAAGACATAGGGTTCTACTATAACAATACTGGTTCTTAATCACATTAATATTGAGCCATTAAAATACACCAATTACGTTTTATTCACTTGATTTAATAAATATAATGGAGAAGTGTACGTTTTACTTCCACATTTATTTCTAATATTTCTGCTTAACTCACTCAATAATTCTATTTATTGTTGTTGTCATGACGACGACATCGAGATTTAGATTACATAACAGGAGCATACTGTATATGGTTACGACCAGAATTACCTTGACCTCTATCCTGCCCTCTATTACCATTTTGCATTGCAGATTGACTTTCATAATTTTGAACAAGTATAATCAAATGATTAAAATTGATACACTGCGCAGACATTAATAATTGTTGCAATCTAAAAGGTAATAGAATTCTAATGGAAGCAATGATTCGGGATTCTGGATGACTCGGATTTAATGCTCTTAATTCGTTATATGTAGAAACCACAAATTCAGTAATGCTTCTATGTACCTTGGGATTGAATGGTTTATTGTCAGTGAAGCATCCCTATTCTCGTAATTGGATAGCAAGGCGTTCTTAAAGTCGGAATAAGTACGGAGACTACTCCTAACGGCCTTGAACCAAGTTAGACACGGTGGCAATAATATATGGGGTGGTAACTTTAAAAATTGAGACTCGTCTACACCCATTAGTTCGCATTCGGCCTCAAATTTTTCGAGGAACCCCCTCGCTGGTATGTCTTCCGGTACTCCACTAAATTTAGTAAGAGATTTTACGTCACTAAACCGTAATGGTTTACCTGTATTAGCCTTCAAATACCTGTGGTGGTTACGCTTCTGATGGGATGATCGTCTCACTCTTCTTTCTCCTTCGGCACTATCTTCATTACAGCTCGAGGATTGACTATCTTCAAGAGTTGCTCTGGGATAACGTGTAGATTTCCAACCGATAGATGTGGGGTGTACAGCATTCATGTGCCCACCATCTTGCATGTGTATGCACTTTCGTGAAAATGCCTTTCTTTAATGAAGTTCATTTCATCTTGTAACTGCTTAATTTGGTTAGCGTGTTCATTTACCGCTGTCTCTATAATATCTACCGAGTCTTGAACTTCGTTGAATCTCTGTACTATCTTGCCCATTTCTTCATCATAATACTCAAAATTAACTGCAATTTACTGATTCATTTGACTTAATTGCTGTTGTACTTGGTCCCATTTGCCATAGTTACATTGCTGCAACTGCTCTAACCTTTCGTCAAAATGTTGTGCTTGTTCCCTAATTTGTTGATTCATCTTTTGGTCTAACCTTTCAAATTGTTGATTCATTTTTTGGTCTAATTTTTCAAACTGTTCATCACTTCGTCGAGCTTGATCCCGAGCTTGATGAGCTTGATCCCTAATTTATTGTGAAATTTCATCACTTCGTCGAGCTTGATCCTTAATTTGTTGTGATATTTCCCTTAATACGCCAATCATGTTCTCTGTAGAATTCATGTCAGTATGTATATTTTGATTATCCGTGGCAGTCATGATATTCCTATATATTATCTTGCCACTTCTCAAAATAGTAAGATTGATGTTAGGCTCGATGTTGATCGCTTTACTCTTCTTCTAAACAATACAGCTTTTTCTCTTTCGGCGTTTCGGCACCAATTTATAACGATACTGGTTCTTAATCACATTAATATTGAGTCATTAAAATACACCAATTACCTTTTATTCACTTGATTTAATAAATACTAGCAGCGTTCACCCCGCTTCGCTGCGGTCACCCCGGAACGCAATAAACTTTGTTACTTAGATAATTTTTACTTTTTCGCTTTCAAGTGATATGATAAAAACCATAGAAGATTGCAGTAAATCTTAACATTATATCGCCTGTCATTTATGTTAACCCGCCCCGCTTCGCTGCGGTCATCCCGGTGCTGGCATATTGTAAAAGTGTCTGTAAAAATAAGCAAATCAATTAAAAAATTTTAAACAGAAGATTCAAGCTATTTTCCGCTGTATATCGCCTGTCATTTATGTTAACCCGCCGAGTGACACGGTCATGCGGGTTGCATATAAATACGTTTATTTTTACCTATGATGAACTAATAACAAAGGATTTGTACGTTATGGACACTTGAATGGTCAATTATCTCAAGACACTGGTAATTAAAAATTAAAGTGATATGATAAAAACCATCTAGGGTCCAAATCCTAATAACCCCCCAAAAATGAAAGAAATTGGTTCAGCCGTATTAGCGTGATGAGCGGACAAAGGATTTTGTACGTTCTCTTTTATATATATAGATAATGGAGAAGTGTACGTTTTACTTCCACATTTATTTCTAATATGTCTGCTTAACTCAATCAATAATTCTATTTATTGTTGTTGTCATGACGACGATGTCGAGATTTAGATTACATAAAAATATGTGAATAATCTTTTTATATATTAACATCATAACTATATTATTTCTTTTTCTTTCTCTTCATCTACTAGCAGAACCTGCCTAGTATATATTTAAAATATTCAAAACACATTATATCCCAAAATTACATGTTAATAATTGTTACAAGTAAAAATATACAACATACCGTTGTACTACTAGGACATCATCTACAATATCAACCCAAACATTAACTGCAAAGCGACCTCAATGAACCCCGAGGAATAATGGCATGCGCTTTATGCTTTGCCTACACATACCTACTGCTCGGGTTAAAACAGTTGTCAGAAGTAAAACAAGACTTTTCAATAAACGAAACATGTAGCACAAACTGCGGGTCCTCAACACACTACAAACTTCACGTTTTTTTGGTAGTCTGTAGGACGGCAATCTTGTATTCTGTGCAGACGATATGAATATCGATGTTCGAATATAGAACATTCCACACTTGCTGATGGGGAACATTCAACTTATGACCAATTGTTCTCACGCTGGTAAGGGGAGTATGCTGAAGGTGTTCTCAATTGTCTCAAATTTTGGGGTTCGAACTGTGCGTGGCCGTCCTGCACTACTCTGGTGGACCAATGACAAACTCGATTTCCGCTAACAGCTCTCAATTCTCGTAAAGCTAGTATTAAGGGGTCACTGTCGATGTTGATAACGTTCCTGGTATAGTCCCAAAGCATTGCCCAAAGTAGTACCATATGCCAGATGCATATAATTTAATTCTGTTCAAGTGAACTCCATCTCTCACTCCTGCGTTTTGGAAGCCACAGATAGTAATGCACACAATGACGCTAACTCTAATACAGCAAACCATAACAGGTAGCTATGTGACGCTTCATAACATCACTCGTACTTCCACCATACATCAGTCTTGGATAAACCTGTTGTTAAGGCGATGGTTTTTCAAAATTGGCCTGCGTTCAAGTCCTACCGAAGGTATTATTTTTGTGGATGTCTTGTCCTCTATGTTATCTATCAACATATCGTTGCTCTTAAGGAAAATGTCATTAACAATCAGTTTGTCGATTTTGAGAAACATGTTTTTTTTTTTAAATCTTTGTCTTAATTAAACTTGTATTTTGAGGCTGTGGTAACATTAAAACGGTAATTCTTAATTGCTATGGTAAAGCAAAATTGAATTTTAAATAAGACTAAAGCATTCGAACAGTTTTTCTAAAAATCTCTCAAATGATAGTTGATGAATGTTTTTCTAAGACCGAATCCTTCACGGTCTGACTACTCTTGAATTCGAACGCCAAGTTTAGAGAGTTTCCCGTTCTGTATAATATACGTGCCCTTCTTTTCATAGGAATATAGTTCGCGTTACTCCTAGACAGAAATTAACGGTTGTTTATTTGCAATAAAAAGAAATATTTCTATTCGTATAGAACTTAATCTTCTTGGTCGAGGAGTTTCTGGCACTATCTGGCAATTAGGTAATGTAATATTCTCATTACGATGCCTCAAATTTCAAGAAAACTTCCCAGATTAATTATCAATACTCATAAGCCCCTCAGAATACTAGATGGTTACTCTTATGTTGTATTTTTAGATCCGTTAACAGGAGCGATTTATGAATGACGAGAAATAATGAAATTTTCTCAGGTTTTACGTTTGTTAATTTTCAAGCTAAATCAGTTATTTGAATGCCCAACCAGTGCGGTTGCAGATAATCGAACTATAATCTAACTATTCCTTTGTGTTGAGAGACTTGCCCACTTGACCAGCATCAGAACTGAATGCAACAAATGCCTTGAGATCAGACATTAGGTTGGAGACTTTACTGACGTTGCATTATGATTTAAAATCTAGAATGTTTTCCACATTTAACAATATGAATGTTATCTATTTAAGTATTAGAATCTCGTTCAATAGCGATATTCACAAGGTATAAACGGAACAGGTATCCAAGTACAATGAACCATGTCATGCAGATCTTAGATGATGTAAAGAGGGGCTCCATACTTTCCTGATCTATGTTATAAAGGATTAGTGTGGTCACTATCTGAGCCTCCGAGCCTATTGGTGCGAAAATCACGCAAATGTCTCCGGTCATCCGATACTATTGTGGCATCGTACATGGTTCCCAGCATGGCAACTAGACACCATACAGCCTTGGCTATTGCACCACTACAAACATTCAACCACAAATTAAACAAAGGAAATAAGTATAACTATGCCAGTTGTAGCCTCTTTCTGGCAGTTTCCATGTTCTTTACGGATTTTACCAACATATCAGAGGATCGTCTGAATGTGACTGGCTAAACTTCAATTCACTTGAAGTGCCTCACCCGACTCACAATCAACGTTACAAGGTTGGGACACCTGCCGATTTTACACTTTACGGTTTCGCAATATAGCATTGCAAGTCACCATCTTTGTACTAGTTCTATGTTCATCGCATTGGTGATGTTCCAGTGTTGTCAATTGCCACGTCATTTTATCATACGTCATTACACGTCTTGCTATCTGGAGACATTCTCAGCTTAAGGTCTTTATAGATTATTTCAAATACAAGCACTTCTTTTTGAACCTCTATAGCACAAGCAATAATAGAATTTCTATTAAACTCTATTAAAACTCTTTTAAATTCGATTTACGAGATTTTATCGTTGTACCTCTCGCAAAGCATCCCCAAATTAGGAACCTAGAATTAGGATAAATTTCATGTTTCAACATCAGTAAACAAAATTTGGAGTTTCACAATTACTCTTAAAAACATATTTGGATTTAGGCTTAGACTAGTGACATGTTCTCTTCATTTTCAGATCGATACTTCACGTTTGTTCCTGCATAAAGGTAATGTAATTAACACTATATTATAACTAGCCCTTGTTAAATATTTTATTAGAGAATCTGATGCAAATAATTTAAACTAGGTATTCAAATGTACGGGTGTTATAAAACTTTAAAAATTCATGATTTAGTTTTGAATAGAAAAGAGTATTTTCAATTAGTCAAGTCAACTGTACAGGTTTCTCAGAAAGCATGATGAACAAACGCCAAAAGCTTAAGAAGTTGATGGATCAACAATGGACTACATACTTGGATACAGTAAAAACTATCGAAGAGAATTTTGATGATATAATGTTTCTTCTCGACTTTTTTCTCAAAGGCAATTAGGTCTCTTAAATACTGAGTTATTAAAGCTATGGGACTTTTAAGAAAGAGTTACACATTAGAATTTTGCTTCATTAACCCTCTAATGTTACAAATCTTATCAATATCTAAGCCAACTAAGAGTGCATTAGAAGACAGAAAAATGCATCTCGAAAAAGCTAATAAAATTGTGAGGTCTTGTGTGTTAGCTTTGGAGCGGAAAAGATTTGACAACATGCTTATCACATACAGCCAAAGACAAATTAAAGATTTTCACTAAAATATCAGATCCTGAGTTTCCTCGTTGAAGCGAATTTGGAAAATTATTTCGACTTTAAAAGATTTCGTTGAAGGATCTCTAAATATGACTCAAGATGTAACAATTTACTTATAGCAAATGTTGAATGATGCATTTGACCATATAAAATTAGAAACTACAGAAAGATTTACAAGGAATTATGAACAGCATTTGAAATCTCTCGATTGTTGATTTCCACAGTTAGAAACATTTTTGAATAGTTCCTAAGTATTACCATTATTAAATCTCCTAGGTTGCAACAAACATGCTTTCAAATTAGAAGTTGAAGTATTTAAAATAAATATCTTACCCAACAACAAGAGTGACAATAATATTTTAAAGATCTTAGATATGTTGCATCTGTATAAAAGTGCTTTACGAAATGCAGGAGATGTAATAATTTTCACTTCAACAGCAAGACATGAGTTCTTACGTACACCACAAATAGAATCTATGCTCTGTCCTGCCTTTTCTTCTGATGTTAATGCGCAACAGAAATAAATTTACTGCAGTAATGCATCCAAGTTCTCAATGTAGGGAGCCCGTACCCCAAGGAATCGAATATATTTAAAATTGGAAGTACTATTAGATATAATAGAAAATCAAAATATCAAAAGTGTGATTAAGATTCATGGTATTATTGAATTAATAGCTTTTGTAATGAAACTAGGTAACATAATACATGCATATCCATATAGATATACAAACATAAATCAGTAATCAAATCGATGACAGTTTTGATAAATCACATTATCTGTACATAACGGTTTAATACGACTTTGTTTGTTTTACAGATGGCAAAATTTTATAACTGTATTATATATAGCTTTGTAGGTATTTACAGATAAACGTACCTAGGTATATGATAGCAGTCGTCTAATTGCTTGCAGAAATATATGTTTATTATTATTGCAGTTAGTTTTATTTGTATTATATTTACTGGGAATAATGATCTATATTGCTTCTATAAGATTGTTTATATATATTTTATTTCTCAGACATATTCATATTTCCTTTTATGACCAATATTATTAATTAGCATTCAACATTTTCTTCCACTTTGTATCATTATGTTTAATAACATTACTAAATTATACTTTATTTCTTTCATTCTTTTCGATTGTTTATTTCTTATAATTAAACATACTTAAAAAAAATAGCACCAAGCAATAAGCAGTCGAGAGTTCCAGCACGAAATTCCCAATAAGGTGATATAGGTAACATACATCCGCTCCATATCATATTAAACTTCAGACATCGCCATCATCATCAATAACCTTTTAGGTGTGAATACTTCTCATGTCTTCTGCGAAAATTTATATCGTAGTACTTGCAAAACCGTGCACAGATAATGGGTTATAATTTACTTATAATTTTAGATGAAGCTCAAACAAAATTTGTATCAGATTAAACGACATCGGATTATTGGTTATGGGAATAATAATCCGGAGTGGGTTCACCGGTTAATGATTCATAATTTCTGTTTCCATCCTACTTGAATAATAGTGTTAATAAACTTTAGATATAATTATAATTAGATGCAATTCTACGTTAAACTTTCATAAAAATATACTTACATAAATCATCCAAACTTTTTCAGTTCCACGATTTATTATTTAAAACAGTCAGTGCTTTAACTTAATATCTTTTAACAAATTCTATCACTTTTTTCCAACAACAGAATAATTTATATCATCTAATTTTATTTACTTTCTCCTTTTTGTATGTTGAAATTTTATGGTGCAGAATTAGACCCTGTTCGTCAATATATCAATTTGTTAATAATCTATACAAAATAGTAGTAAATTATTAACTCACAACCAATTACCAACGAAACAAATGTAACTGATAATTCAATAACTATCCACCAACTATAAACAAATAAATTCAGAAACTAAATCTTTTTTTAGCTTGTAATGTCTTCGCGAAACGCGGGGCATTACAGCTTCACGATAGAAAATTCAACCGTATTCTATTGATATTCGAAAAACAATAGTCGAGCACTTTAGATATGGAGCTCTTTGTCGACAAATTTGAAGATGCTCTCGATAATTACAACTATAGAAAGTTTGTGGGAAGTGAAACAAAACTTACGAGCCTTTGAAGTGTTTTCCGAAACAAAATACATAGAGATCTATCAATGAGCATGGCTTTTATTACTGCATGTGCTATAGAGGCTGAAAAAGAAATGCTTGAATTTGGAATAAAATAGCTTGTTTGCAACTTGTTCTAAAGTAATTATGGTGTATGGCTTCATATATATACAATAATTATATCATGAAAATAATTTTCAGTAGGTCCCAACAAGAAGATGTGAAGTCCGAGAAGCGCCGGACCACCTTGTCTCCCCTCTAGCGTCGTCCCTGTCCAGTTTCCACTCAGACAAATTTGTTTACTATGTTGCTGTTTAATGAAATGCCGATCCTTAGCCTTGATAGAAGCTTTACAAATTGCAGGACTTTTTGTTTGATCAATTTATCTAACTTTTGCGAAGCTAAGCGACTCAGTAGTTATGAAGATCCTTGTAAAAATGTCTAGTATTAGTTGGCATCTTTTACGGACCGTCCTGCCAAGTTCATCTTATAAGAGCTCGATGGGTAACAACTCTGGTGACTGGTATTGATTATTCCATTTGTCAGTTATGTAAGCGTGTTCTTTGCATTACAGCATTGTAACATTGTTTAAAAAAATGTGATGTTAATCTTGTTGTAGTACAAAGTTACTGCCCCAAATGATATTCCATTCCTCACTTAAATATTGTGAAACACGGTTTATTCCATCATTCAATTAATTCCAACTAAATTACTAACTTGGTAGCCTGTAAAGCACCCTCAAACAGTGACGCTTCTCCATGCCTTGCTGTAGGTATTACACGGACGGAATGAAAGTGCTGTCCGAGACGAAGACGCACAGTGGTCCAAGTGCCTTCTTCCATAGTTCATCCTTCCAGTCTTTATTTTATTATGATTATTATTTTGCCCCAGTAAGATCTTGTAATGTTTCCTGCTTGAAGGAATATATACCGCAATCCTATTCTCAAGACTTTGGATTCGAATGCACTGGGATATTGTTCTATTTGATACCAATTAGAAATGGCTCTTCTATAGTTCTACTCGTCCTTCTAGAGAGATTAACGTCTATTTCGATTGATTATTTTTCCAGTGAAGTTGTCCTTAAGAGAAATTATCTTTGGACATCAGTGCGTCTCCGTATAATGTTTACAACACTTTGTGACTATTTTTTAAGAGTTCGATGCACTACTCCGCCCGATCACAGAGATTTTTTGCAGAGAATGACTCTTTTCTCGCAAAATAACATGTGCTTCGACTCTTACTTTACAATTTGTCTTCCACATTTTATAGTTCTTGCATGTTCTTCACACTATTCAATTGGTTTACGTGAATGAAAACAGTGACACCACATATCGCTGATTTATATCCAATTGTGCCCATATTACGACACGATTGAATAGCACATTCACAACTTTTCCTTCAAGTAAAGAGACAACTACATACACATATACATTAGGTGCTGTTGGAACGGAGCGTCATCAAACAAAACAAAACGTTAATTGTCTGTTCATTAGTTATCTGTTTATTGTCAAGCGGCTTTCCTCAATGAATTTGTCTCGATGTCAACAAGACTATGAATTTTCGTATCCTTATATGGAAAACGTTGTTTATTTTCAAGAAAAAGTCCAATAAACGTTTTTTTGTGAATAAAGTGTCTTTTGACAATGACTATGTACACTCATGTCCAAAGTGATCGTCGCATATCTATAACTGTCTTCTTGTGAGAATATAATTTGATAATGATTTTGCAGGGTACTTTTAATACTGATACTATATGTGTATAATCGGGAAATGTATATTTGTGGTAAATTTCATAGGAAAAGAATTATAAATACGAAAATTAGAGTGAGTAAAACAAAATGTTGCTAAATGGAGGAGAAAGTTTTATTTTCGTTTTATTGTTCTTATTTACTGCTCTTTTGACATGAAATTTGCTACATACATGTCTTTGCCGATTACACACATATTAACATTATAAGAAATACCGGGCGAATTCGTTATCAAATTATATTCTCACAACAACATATTTATAGACATGCGACAATAATGTTGGACATGAGTGTACGTTAGGATGGTCGTTATTTTTCGATCTCCGGTTTTTTCTTTATTTTTTCAGTCACATGCTAAAGTAGTTCCATATCAGACCAAAGTAACCCATTATTAAAAAGTAGCACATATGAATAATATTAAATGGTGCCCTAAATGATCTCAAGTTTTTAATACATTTAAAGTAGTCTATACAATATGAGGCAAAGACACGTTATAGATTTGGAAAGACAATTGTAGGATTATTAAACATACGAGGGTAATAATTGTTAAAGTATTAGAGATAAGAAATGAAATATCGTTAAATATGTACGTAATTGCAATGAATAGGTATCCTAAAACGATGCGTTACATTACCCCTAAAAAAATATTGTACCTGTATCCAAGACGGTAGACTTCAAGATGGCCGTCATGATGGTAGTAGGCCTATGCAGTATTCTATTTTCTTTACCTCTACCTAGGGTTGCCATATTTTAAAATTAGAAAAGCGGGGGATTCTAAACCGTAAGTACTGATGTGAGCTTATGTATTACAAATACTGACCTGCAGGGGTACCCGAAAGAGAGGGTTGAGTGGGTCCCGAGCCCCCTGGCTCACGAAAATGTAGCTATACGTATCCCTGCTACGTATGCAAACCACGTATATTAAATACCAGAAATACCAAACGTAATAGATATATAGCAAATATGGAGATACCCCCCTAGAAAATTTTCTTCGGGCGCCCCTGCTGACCTCGGATCCTTAGGACTATTTTTGAGTGATTTCTTTGTTAAGTGACACTTCCAATGTACTTTTCTAACGAAACTAATCTAAACCAAATTTAGTTTTTGCCTGTAATATTTTATTAATTTCAACAAATGTGAGTCTCGAATTGTGAAGTAAGTATTACGTAAGTATTAGAGTAAGGTATCTGTAATTATAAGGATATCTATAAGGCAAGTTTTCCCCAAAATATAAAGGAAAGAAAAAAAGCAAGTGATATATGGTAGTTATTGTTCATTCGTTTCTTTTCTATAAGAAACAAATAATAATAATAATAATAATAATAATAATAATAATAATAATAATAATAATAATAATAATAATAATAATAATAATAATAATAATAATAATAATTTCTAAATTTTTATCACAAGAAAGGTAAAACACATTTAGGAGTCTTGATCCATCTCTTACAAAATTTCTAATCATTTTAAAAGGTAGCTACTTGAAATCGTGCTGACATACAAAATTACCACAGTTTCACAATATATGAAACACAGCATGAACATTTTTTAAAGAAAAATATTAATAATGAATCTAATCTAAACAAAATGCTAAGGATACTTTAATTAAATTTGCAATAATTTCTGAATGTATGATAGGGCCTACATGTACAGGAATTAGATTGATTGATTGATTTTTTGAGTTTAACGTCCCGTTCAGCAGCGAGGCTATATGAGACGTGGACCTACTAATTAACGTGGAATCCGAACCACATGAGCTCCCGCCGGGGTACAGGAATTAGACAAAAAAATCTAAAACGTTTGCAAAAGTGTGAAAATCATACCTAGTATGGTATGGGGCCTCCTTTTGCGTCCAAAACAGATTGTGTTCGACGTGGAATGGATCGTATATAGCTCCTGAATCGTGGTGTGTGGAATTTTGTACCATTATTCCTCCAGTTCCTTAAGGGATGCTGGTGAAGGGTAATGAGACCGAACATGCCTTTCTAACTCAGACCACAATGGCTCAATGATATTCAGATCTTGTGATTGTGGGACTCAGGGAAGGTGTGATAGCTCCCGGTCATGCTCCTCAAACCATAATTTCACCGTTTTTGCAGCGTGAAAGGGTGCCAAATCATCTTGTAGATGCCATCACCATCAGGAAACTATTTGGGCCATGGGTAGAACCTGGTCCACCAAAATGGCCTCATACGCCTTAGCATTCATCATTCCAAGCAGGGCTATGATGGGACCTCCAGAAAACCACGATATCACTGCCCATACCGTAACAGAACCACCCCCATGCTTTACAGTTGGGAGCAGACAGTCTGTATCATAGGCCTGCGACGGTGTTCTCCATACGTTAATACGACCGGTTGTTGGAAACAAGGTGAAGGTCGATTCATCGGACCATATTACGTGTTTTCACTGCTCATAAGTCCACGCCTTGTGGTCCTTGCACCACTGGATACTCCTCTTCGCATTTACTGCTGTGACCAGGGGTTTGGCGATAGCGGCCTTGCCATGAATTTTCATTTTATGAAGTTCCCATTGCACTGTTTTCGATGAAACCGGGTTCTGTGGGCCGGACTTGAGTTCAGACGTAATTTTCATTACAGTGGTCTTCTTTTTAGCTGCTACAATCCGTTTTAATGCCCTCCGGTCCCTATCTGACAGGATTGTCTTTCGACCACTGTTGTGCTTTGCAGACGTCGTTTGCCCATGAATTGTGTATGCCCTCGTGACATTACACATAGTGCCTTTCGATACCCCCCACAATGTTCGCCACTGTTGCCACTGAAGCTTCAACCAGACGGGCACCGACCATCATGCCTCTTTGGAAGTCTGTCAGGTCGCCCATTTTACCGCACCACTTTCATACCACGACACTCACAGGTGAACTGGTTACTGCTGACAGCAGAGGAAGGTCCACATGACACATTGGAAACAAAAAACGTTCGGCAACCGCAACACGTGTTGTACAGTGGAGGGCCAAACTTACGTGTGCTGTATGAAGTGTTTTTTTAGATTTTTTTGTTCAACCCCTGTATGTATCATATACTACACAAAGAAAACCACTGTGCATTAGAGCAAATCTCTTGTTAGCAAACGGCTCTGTGCACGTGCACTAATGAAGCCCAGGCTCCGGGGCCCTTAGGCTCAGCCCTTCCCCCCCAAGAATTCCGTAGTAATATTGAAACATAGCAATCAACTTATTATCTTATAGGCTTTAGACCCATGCTATTTCTTTCCGTTCGCTACGCTCGCGGTATCGCTAGAGTTAAGTCTTCTTCCACCAGCGTCTTCACGATACTTATTTTGTAAGGGAGTAAGCTATTTTGAGCCTCTACTACGAACCAAACTATTAGCTTGTGGTGACAATTCCTTTAAAATATCTCTGTCATTACTTAGAGCAAATCTAGGACTAAATCTCTTTAACAATAAAATGTTCCTATTCAAATCAATTTGGGCTATATGAGATACTAAAAAGTCATTCCCTAACAGTATGTATTGGGAAAAATTACTTAACACGCGTAAAGTATAATGAAATGCTCTCCCATTAATTTTGAAACGTACATTTGCTATCTTGTTTATCAAAAGAGAATTCTGAATAGTTCCTTTTATTCGTGTGTCGATATTTAATATCTTAGCCTTAGGTGAAACTAAATCCTGTCTAGTTTCATCATCAGCATCAGCATCAGATACAGCATCAGCAATCTTATCTTCAATCAATAATGGCATTAAGATAATTATTTCGTGTAGTAATGGAGGATTTTACAACATGACCCTTATTTCCTAATACAGTGTTATCTGTAAATGCACTTCCCACATTTACAGACATTACACGTTTGAAGACTGTTTACGAAAGAAACACGCATCTTCTGTGTGAAAACCATGACCACAAAAAGAGGAAATGGGGTGTGTCCATACATAGGTGTTTGAAACTGATAATTCAAACGTATCATAGGAATTATTCGTGACGTAGGGCCCCCTTGAAATAGTCGACTCCAGGGACCCAAAAACCTTAATCTGCCCCTGCGTGCACTGGGCAAATAGCTCACAGCTTGAGCCTGAGCGCGAGTCTAAATTTAACTCAATTGCCATTGAGATTAACACAAAGATGTAGTTGTTTACGTTGAATATAACAACACTTTATCAAGAAAGTCGTCTTAGATTTTTCTTCACTCCAAAAAAGCGGGTGTTTTTTCGTGATTAAGAGATATGCCTTATATTGTATACTGCAAATGAATTTAAAAACTTTAGGTTGCTTGGGGCACGGTCAAATGTTATTCAATTTTTCTCATGGGCTACTTTGGTCTGCAGATCATTTTAAAAAATGAGACTCAAAAAACTTTAGTGTCGAATATGCATATTGAATAGAGTCTCAAGTATTATTCAAAGTGTATGAAGAAGATAATAAATTTAAAATTTCTAGTGTAGAAATATAGTTGTAATTATTGACCCAGCAACCAGCCTTAACCTATCTCTCATATAGTTGTGTACTTACATTGATACATTTCATTTTTAGCCTATCTCTCATATAGTTGTGTACTTACATTGATACATTTCATTTTTATTTACTAGCACTTGTCACGCTTTCTCATGCCGGAGGAAATAGGAGAGGAAGTTGTTTCCCAGAACCCTATATCCCAGATAAATTCCTACTTAATCAGTACAGAAGAGACTCAGCAAAAGATAAGATATGATGCTTGGATTTTTTAAAAAAGTCTTATTTTTGGATCGAGAATAGACGGCCCAAAAGATTGCCAGAGGGGATTGATACTAGAGAACAGAAGTGTTTTTATGCAGAATCGATATTTCCTGGAGTAGTCAGGGAACTATTATTTTTAAATGGATTCGTGTTTTGGTTAGGACAGTACGCAGGTAATCTCTCAGTTTATTAATTTATGATACAGTACAGTTACGAGTTACTTAATACAAGCCCTTAGTTTCTAACAGCAGAATGAGATTAAAATATTAAAGAAGATTTGAATATAAATTAACCTGGAATAAATATGCATAGGTGAGTAGGTCAGTCTGTATTTGAAACGCGGAAGTGGTTTCCATTGATCAATGCTCCACATCTTACAACAGGTTAATGTGTTTACGCAAGCTTTCGTATGCATTTTCTTGATACTTTTTTTTTCTTTTTATATAGGAGCACACATACAAAGTTCGGAAGGGGAGGGAATATGTAATTAATTCTTGTACGTGTAGCAGCACACCTTGGTGATTGCGTGCTGTCACCCTCGTGAACAAATCACAGCACGTCTTATCTTGTTTCCGGCTGCAACGAAAAACTTCAGCTCCATGGATTACATATATGCAGTGGGACTTTTTCTTTTCGTTATTTCAGAGCTAGGGTCTCGTCAGAGGTAATTCCATAGCATGATATTATACCAAAAGATTGAATTAGTAACTACTAAGCATAGTGTTATTCAGAAAAAAACAAAACATGATGATTAATTCATTGGAAATTATTTAAATTGATCTCTGTCTTGTGACCTTCAAGTAAAGGGTAGTTCGCTTAAGGATATTAGATAACAGAATTTAGAATAACAAAAAATGTATAATAAATATATACATCTAACATAACGTTGTTTTATAGATAAAATCTTTATTGTTACAGTTTTGATGTCAAAAGTTTACACACATGAGAGCAATTCTAAGTTCAAGAAGAGCTCAGTGGTTAGTAAGCAAGCCTCTGTAATCCTTAATCTCAAGTTTGATTCTTTGTGACAGTATCATATAAGTTAAATGTTGTATTTGTTAAGGCCTATTCTGCTGATATGCCCCTTCTCGCACGAGAAGAATAGATTTACGGAAAATATTTGAACCAGTTTCCCCTCTCCCTTACGGGCAGGGGCGGATCCAGGACCGACTTCTCGGGGGGGGGGCGGTGGGTTGTCATACTGCTAGTTTTAAGGGCTCCAAACTTTGGGATGGGTTTTATTTATATATATAAAAGAAGAAAGTTTCCTCTTGTGGGGGGCGATCGCCCCGATCGCCCCGCCCCTCCCATGGATCCGCCCCTGCTTACGGGTGCAACTCAATAGAAGTGTAATAAAAGAAAAAAAGAAACATTTGCTTTTGCCATAAAATTTTAATTCCCTTTCTATCTATCTTATACTCTTAAAAATTCAGGTAGTTTCGCAAAGAAATCACTATAAAGTTTAGAGGTCTTTTACTAGAATACATATTTTAGGCGAAATTTCAGTACTTTAGAACAATTACCAGCATTTGACAAATACTATGTTGAGATATTTGAAATTGTTAACATATTTCTAGTAACTGGATCCTATTAAGTTATAAGAAAATAATTGTTTAGTATTTATTCTACAGGATGTCCAATATACAATGCAACCCGGAGATTGGGATAGTATAACGTTTGAACCTGAAACGGTATACAAATAATGGTAATACGAAAATGAAACGTAGTTCATGCATATATTTTTAAACTAGGCGGTTTTTTTTTTTTTTTTTTTTTTTTGCAAAACACATAAATTGACTCATAACTCATATGTATGGTTTCTATCGTTAGTTTTTAGTTTGTTTTGTTTAGTTGGAGTAGCTTGGAAACAATGGAGCGGAAAAGGGAAGTTTTCATTTACTCCGATAACTAATCTGTAAAGGGGAACTAGGGAAATCGTAGTTTTCATAAATTAACACTCTGGATTGGCAACACTGCTGATGTTTCAGTGTATCAAAAGGTGTGTTAAGGATCTTTCTACATTATGCAATACCTGAAAACAATGAAAAAGAAACTTTGAAATTATCATGAAAAAACTTTCACTTACCCGGCAACACTGATATTCATTCCTTTGGGGCTACGCAAAGCAAGAGGTACACAAGAATAATCCTCAAACTATACAAGATTTGGAAACGAACATTCGCAGTGCCATTGAGAACATTAACACTTCTATCCTTCGTAAAGTTGCTATCAACATGATGAAACGTGTGAACCAGTGTGTTTGTTTTTATATACAAAGACTAGCTTTTGGCCTCGCCCTAGACCCCCGCGTTTGCTCCACCTGCAGCTTCGCATCTCATATGTATCAGCCTTTACTTCAAGAGTGAAATTCATTCATTTGCTGTTAACATTTCCTGAATTTGGCCAGCTGGGAGCGTCGCCCCAGACCACATCTTAGCTCATCCTACGGTCTCGCATCTCTTAAACCCACAATTCTACCGAATTGCAAGTTCATTTTTATATTTCAACTTCGTAAAATAATAATAATAATAATAATAATAATAATAATAATAATAATAATAATAATAATAATAATAATAATAATAATAATAATAATAATAATATTTTGTATCCCAATACAAAACACCTATTTAAATAGTATGGAGATTTTTCATTCCCCTTTAGATATCTTAAAAACTAAAAAATATGTGGGTTAGTCCCGGAAGGCTATAATAATGCAAAATTTCATCATTCTAAGTCTGCTAAACATTTTGGGGTGCTGAAGTTCCTGAACATTTTGGGGTGTAGAAGATGTCCCATATAAATAACATGGGACAGATTTTTCAATTTCCTATAATACCTCACAAAACCCCACTGAAATTTTTATTTTTGGTGATTTATTTAGGTAACGCTAACGAAAACGTAGAAGCATACCGAATTTTAAATTTTTACTCCAAGTACCGAAGACATTACATTATAGGTCAAAAAAAGACCCATTTAAATAATATGGGAAATTTCTACACCCCCCTTTAGACGCCCTAGAAATTAAAAATATTCGCTTTTGGAAATTTTCATTTGGGTTAGTTCCGAAAGGCTTCAATTTTTCCACGTCAGTTGAAAATACCTATTATTTATATCAGTGAGTAAGTTCATGTAGTTTTATATATAGAGAGTTTGGAACTATGAAATTAGGAAATTAAAAGTGTTCTTGATTGCCAAGTATTTCACCGGAAAAAATCCGCAATTTTTAAAAGAGTGTAGAATACGCCTTTTCGTCAAAGTAACATAATAAAAACCCAGCTTGAAATAGGTTCTAACTATGTTTTAAAATTAATTTCAAATTGTCCAGATGTTGTTGTTGATGTAATCACAAACAATAGACAGCATCGATGCTTATGTGGCGAGGTAATTTCATACCCCCCTTAAAACGGAAATTTTGAAAAATTTCAAAGCACATTTCATCTTATATTTAATAATTATTATATATATGCCTAGTTTCGTCTTATTCGTAGACTATTAAGATACTCATTTTAAATATATATATAGTATGTAATTATCCGTACCTTCTCAGGATATGATCGCAAATCAAAGTAAGAAAATAAACAACCAGTATAAGAAACGTCTTAAGAGATTCAAAAATTCATTTTAAACGAGAAAGCCGTTTTCCTGCTTTGCCATCACAGACGACTATCATTTTTACATAAAGCTATATAAAATTAAAATTTTACATTTATATGTGTATAGAGAGCACGTTGGCATAGAGGTAGAGCGCCAACTTCAGTTCTGAAAAGGTTCTTGATTAGAATGTTATAATAAAGCTATAAATTCAGAATGATTTGTTGTTTCTTTCCAGAATGATTAGTTATGTCCGCCTGATATTTTTTTCCATCTGACAACGATCTCAAAGGAAACTTGTTTAAACTGTTTACACTGCTTAGAAAGAGTAGGAGCCATCCGGAATTCTTACTGCGAAGATAGTGAAGTCTTGGAACATTCAAAGCTTTACCTCACTGTGCTTTAGAAGTACTGAAAGATTAGCAAAAAGCAAAATGTTTTGATTTATTTCTTTTACTTTTTAGGAAACGTGAAGACGTCAGTTCAGTATTCGATTAAAAGTGATAGAAAAATTGGGAAATGGAAACTAATCACACGTTTGCTGATTATTACCGACCTGCTACTAACGACCAATATAATAATACCTGTGTATTAGCATTAATTTACTTTAAAGTTTAGAAAAGTGTTTCGACATGAATGTACGTACTTCAATTACCGTTGGAAATACATTAGCCTCTTGTACATAATTAGAATTTCAATCTCTGTAAAAAAAAAAAAAAAAAAAAAAAAAAGTGAAATTGTTAAGTTTTACTTCCTACGTTATGCCAGCTAGGCTAAAGGAGATGGTGATGATGATAATTGAATGAAATGGTGGAACGAAGAAAGTGGGACGAAACGGGAGAACCCTAAGAAAACCCACGCACACGGTATTTGTCCACCACAAAGCTCACTTGGCTTGAGCTTGGATCTCACCAAGGACCCCATACACCAGAGGCGAACGCTCAATTACTGAGCCACCGCAGCCCCTTTTCTGTCTTTTTGGTTATGCTTCATTCAATCGATTAAGAAGTTGTGCGGAAAAAGGGGGTACAAAAAAACATAGTGAGAAGAACGTGGTAATTTAGACCTCTAGATTTTACTTAATTTATAAATGAAGTGTTTAAGAGGTGGCTAGCAGAAAATAGTTCAATTGGTAGCTTGTCTTTGATGCACCATTCCTGGGTTCGATTCCTATTTGAAGAAAGTCACTGTGATTCAGATTCAATATTAAAGTGTAAGTCCACGTCCTATATAACCTCGGTATTCAGAAGGGACGCCAATTTCAATAAACAATCAAACTCAAATGAAAAATAATAACTGTAAAAAACGTCAAAAAATAAGTCATTCATACAATGCATTAAACCGGAGAAAATAATGTTTTTATTAGAGTAAAATGAAACAAGTGAGTTTTTTTTTTTTTTTTTTTTTTTTGCATAGTGAAACTACAGAAGACTTCCAAACCATGCGAATTCAATACTCAAACTTGAAGTAGTAGATCTGTAACTACTTAAATAGAGAAATAAGATTAAAGATAGAACCTGTTCATAGGAAGCTGATTTAGAATTTAGGATTTACATTTCTGGGTTTTCGGCATCTAAGGCCATTTAGCCCATCACGTTTCAGGGATGACGTCCCTCGGCGAGCACACAATCCGGGGAAAGGAAAAAAAAGAAAGGGTGGGGGAAGGAAGGAAGCGGCCTGGGACCTATAAGTTAGGTACCACCCCGGCATTTGCCTGGTGTGAATGAGGAAAACCTCATTCAGGGTGGCTGGCCTGAAAAAGCGTTTTACGCTTTTTCGACCGAGTGTCCCCACCGGGAATCGAATCCGGGACCACTCGTACCGAAGGCGAGAGCGTTAGCGACTATGTCATAAGAAGCTGAATCCATATATAAAAAGCCATTACTCGCTATACCTTGTTGCTATTGCTCTATGGACATTAATATTGAAACTGGAAGTGGTAACTAATGTCTATCATTTTTGATTGTAATATAGGAATAAAATCAGAGATGAAACATATCCTGCGGCACTGAATTCATATAAAAAGCTGCTTGTCACTATCTATTTCCATTTGGTCCGAAATATGATCCGCGTTGTAACCGGAAATCGTAATTTTTCACGACTTCCCGGTTTGAATAAATAAATAAAAGTAAAGAGTAAACTAATTCTTTGGGCGCAGAAGGTGTTTAAAAAAACTGCTTTTCGATATCTTTTACACTTCTTGGTTTATAAAAAGTATTGAAACCGGAAGTACTAGGAAATACGAGAGCACGGCAGGCTGGAAATGCTACTAGTACGAACACCCGATCACCTCTGTAAAAACCAGAGAATATGCTGCAGATGCGGAGAAAGTCACACCAACCAGCCCACATTTTGCGCCACGTGCAAGAAAATGGGTCACCAGACATCACAGCAACTACCAAAAAGACTGATCACAACAGCTATACCAGACTACCTTATATAATATAAAAACAAAACACAAACATCCCATGAGCTGAAACATGCCCTTTCGAGAACCACGAAGAAACTTCCACTCAAGATTTCTCAACAGAAGAGGAAGCGCAACAGCCAACCACTGCAGATGAAGCAAAAACTAACTAGTCAATGGAATCCTTGACAGGATGCAATAGAGCAAGCAAAACAAGAGATCATGAAGTGGGTAGCCTAATACTAACCATGAATACGGAGAATGCTAAATAACCAGTACTTTACAAACCCATCGATAAAACCTCAAAGCAAATCCTCGAAAAAAACTGAATATCATCACTGCTACTCATGGTGATATATATCACACTCATAGTAAAAAAGAACAAAAACTGCCCATGAAAAATACCAAAAAATACTCAAACAAATCTGAAACAATACACTGTCCAGTACACATGACCACTTAACACAGAGATAAAGCTCACTAGCAGAATCAAGCTTAACCCCTTCCCCAGTGAAGTCGACTTTGCACTCTGAAAACAAAGTACAACTCATAGAAGTCCGGTCCTTTCAAGAACCAATATAAATAACACAAGATTATCTCTTGAGCAAACAGTGTCTTGAAACAAATTCACACACATTTAAGAACATGGTTTTCCGAGATCTCACTGCTCTCCTCCCTTCTTCCTCTCAACCAGAATCGCACGTATAACACAGAAACGAGAATATTGCGTCCTTTACTAGAAAAACAAGTACCGAAAGATCTCCACTGGGTAAAGCAGCAAGATTGCTGGATGTCTTTCAAGCCCCTGTGGAGCTGGACAACCGACATCGGACGACGACGACGGCAACTTCTCCATGTAGGTCTGTATTCGGACTGGTCACCCTTACCTACCCTCTTCGGCTGCTGTGGGCAAGAGAGATCCTTATAACTTCTACGGCTACGGTGGGCCAGAGAATCATTTCACCCTCTCCTGCTGTTGCTGTGTTAGAGAGATCTTTATATTCTAAGGCTCCTGTGAGCCAGAGAACTACTCCACTTTCTCCGGCTCCTATGGGCTAGAGAGATCTTTATACCTCCTTGGTTGCTGCAGGCTGAGAGTCCTTGTTTTGGCTGCTGTATACTAGAACATCTTTCCCTACTCAACCTCTCTTCGGCTGCTGTGAGCGAAATAATCTTCTGGACTTCCATTTTATTAACCCGACAACAAATACTATGGGATATTCAAAAAGATTTGCTTGATGTCATTTTGTAAAGACAATGTAGTATAGGTGTATAAACTTCTAATATATTTGTAATAAACAAGGTGAGGGGAGCTAAACCCGTGTAACTTTGACTCTACCAACTCCTGCACACAAAATATTACAATATTCTTCAATAGTAATCCGGACCATTGCATAAGAATGTTGAACTTTATCTGTACAGGCAATCAAATCCTGATTAAAGTGTAAGTGTTTTGTGTGATTCTTCTAGTACTCATTTTATATCTCACCTCTCATCGAAGCTCTAAATTCAATTGAATAGTTATAAGAAATATTTTTTTAAGAATGTCGAAAATATCTTGATTGTTATTGTACACTCATGTTCAAAGTGATCGTCGCATATCTATAACTGTTTTCTTGTAAGAATATAATTTGATAATGATTTTGCAGGGTACTTTTAATACTGATACTATGTGTATAATCGGGAAATTTATATTTCTGGTAAATTCCATAGGAAAAGAATTATAAATACGAAAATTACAAATACGAATGAGTAAAACAAAATGTTGTTAAATGAACAAGAAAGTTTTATTTTTGTTTTATTGTTCTTATTTACTGCTCTTTTGACATGAAATTTACCACATACATGTCTTTGTCGATTATATACATATTAACATTATAAGAAATACCGGGCGAATTCGTTATCAATTTTTTTCCCCCTAAAACAACATATTTATAGATATGCGACAATAATTTTGGACATGAGTGTACAGTATTGAAACAACATGCTCATTGACATTAAAAGAAAGAGTTGACCAATAATATTTCTGAATGGAAAACAGAAAGAAGTTGGCGCTCTCAATAAACATAATTAAATCTTCATGTAAAGGAAAGCTAAAGTTTTCCTTTTGGTAGTCTTAAACGTTCTTTGAGTTTCATTATTTTGCCACAATCGTAATTACAACTCAACATTATATCGACTATTACAGCATTTCAACAATGATATTAATATGTACTAAAATTTAAAGGACATAATGTTAATCAAAAGCAAGAAAGAATATAACCTAATATGAAGTGACACACAATCATAGTCAACGTTTTGCGAATAAAATCAGAGAAATAAACACACTGCTGAACAAGACTGCACTTATTTAATATAAAAACACATTTACAAGTGACGTTTCGATCTTCTAGTCAAGATCCATCTAAGTGTACATCTGATGAGGATCTTGGCTAGAAGATCGAAACGTCACGTGCAAATGTGTTTTTATATTAAATAAGTGCAGTCTTGTTCAGCAGTGTGTTATTTTTCTAATATGAAGTAAATAACTTCTTTGATTAACTATTTCTAAATCAAATTCAGATTGTTAGAGTTCTACGCCCATAAGCTGAATAACGTTTTCTTCACGTAATATTACAATTACTGTATAAGAGTAGGAAGTCCCTCAAGGAGCATTGGTATTGTTAAGATATTTTTTTAATTGGTATTACTTGTTTTGCACTTGAGCTCTTCAAACGTTTCCGTCTACACTCTGTAATTTGTAATTTACACTAAATTCTTCAATAAAAGAAGTTAAATACTAAATACGCGTACCTGCTTTAATGTGTTTATTGTAACTTGACTTATATTTCACTGATATATTTCTTGAACGAAATTAGGGGAGTATTTATCGCAGGAACTATCAAAAAAATATATATATGACGTAGAAGAGATTAATAATTATTTAACCTTTAATGGAGAAAGTTGAGTCAGATGTTTGACTCTGACATGCTATTTTTCATTTTCCTCATAGTCACCTTACAAAGTAACACATTTCTCTAAACGGTTTCTTCCATAGCCCTTCTTCGTCAAAGGTGCCATGGTGAATGAGGAAGTAGCTGGTAGCCGAGTCTTGACATAATATTAATGTTTCCTTAGCTTTGTGGATGGGACCATTGTTGACTAACAAGCGGCGAACAACTTAAGTCGGTATGAAGCTCTTGACATTTCATTACATATTTAACCACCAGGACCTAGAGCTAAAATGTTAACATATCATAAAATTAAAACTTCTATCAATGCCCTTTAAAACAATACAGTTTTTGTTGACAATGACCTTAATACAATTACTAAAATTAATACATCAAAAACTGTACGCGCGGCCACACTAATTTAAATTCGTATGGAGAGAAAAATTGAGTGACTTCATCAATTATTATTAACGTTCATTTCATATTTTAATACTGGAATTTATGTTTTTCAAGATCCGCCAGTTATCGAAGAACAAGAAATAAACTTTATTTCATGTATTTTTCAAATTTTATTTTTTTCGACTTTTGTCCGGATTTTAGGGTCAAATACTCCACTGTGCGACGTTCAGAAGATAATTGAGCATACGGTGTTAATAGCTGTTGTTGACTAATTTCGAGTGTTGTTACACTTTAAACATAATCAAAGACCAAATCCTTGCAAATGAAAATAGGAGAATAGTAGTATATAACTATTCTCTCAATCAGGTATTTGTATTTCTTTTTACTCGATTTCTTATAATAAAAATAAGCCAATGTGACAAACACAGCTTAGAACTCTTCCCAGCGACTCAAATTAATGCTGAATAAAATTGCATTTCAATTCATTTTCGTTTTTACGTATAATTTCAGCGTTTTTAGGTTTTCCTACCTAAATATGTTGAATATTATGTACGAAAAGGGAATAGCTTATGAAAACATACTGTCCGTTGCAACATTGCTACAATAGTAAATCGTCTTCTGAATTGTGAGAATCTGAAAGAAATTTTGGAACCCCGTTTTTCTCTTTTGAGCATTCTTCTTTGACGCATGTGAAAAAGATGAAGACGAGTATTGTTATTTGCAGTAAAGTACGTTCAGCTGTAACACGTCTGTAAAATTTCAGTACTCTTTTTTTCTTATAAAAATAACTTATCATTCTTATCTGAGAATATAGGTGGTAGACCTTAGGAATTACTTACCATTTTTCGGGTCTAGATTTACATCGAGTCAATAGTACAGAGACGTAGTTCCTTATGGTATTGGATAACTTCCAAATGTTGGATCTATCCTAACAAAATCTTTCGGATGGTAAGCACGCCAAATATTCTATCACAATTTATTCGCATTATCATCCCTATTAAGAAGCAAAATAATCTTGTAGAAAAAAAGTCATATTCGCTCACTTGATTGATTGCATCAAATTTTGGATAGTTTGAAGGTGCTGTATGTCTTGAGTACGATTCCGAATATTCAGGTAACTCTGGTGTTTTATGTGGTGTAGTTTTCATGAAGTGTTCTGCCCTTCTCATTCAAATAGTAACTAGTGTACGCCTTTGCTCACGAGACCCGGTTCAGTTCTCAGTGGGAGAGCACCGAACACATTATAGTAATCTCATTTTTATACTGTATTATAAATCTCGTCCTATATAGCCTAATATCAGACAGAACGCAAATACAAATTAGACAGTTATGAAGTGTCTTGGGACAAAAATGCAAGAACACATGAAGAAAGTATTTGTATTTCAAGACACCTCTGTAAATGTCATAATAACTTGGTGGACTACATGTTGTGTGTATACTATTAACAATTTGAAAAAACAGTATATAAATTTAATTATATAAACAGTATAACAGTATTTAACAATTCAAATATATGAGATAGGAGAAGTTTCGTGTTAATGCAAATGCCATTAGTTTATCGTTGTAAAATTGATATCGAATCCATAGAAATACATTTTGGTTCATAAATTCTCCAGTACACAGTATAACTCGTGAAAATCAGTAAATATTCCGATGTCCAATTCAAAAACAGAAAATTGGTTTACCATATTAAAGAATATAAAAATATTTCAAGGAATACCATAACTCTGAATTGTCTCAGTACATTTACTATAGTGTCAACAGAAGAAAATGGTAAAACCTAGAATTTGAAAGAGTTATTGCTTGGCAATTTGGCTGCTCCGAACAACAGCACAATTGAATTCATATACAAATGAAATTGAGCTTTGTTATGAATGGGTACTCTTTATTACGTATAAGGATATATGGTTAATTTCATTTATTTTATCCTTTTGCCTATTTAGACTACTGAAAGAATTCTAGAATTAGAAAATTCTGTCGGTTCTAAACTACAGAAAAAATATATCACAAGACTCCACTGGGGGAAGGTGCGGTGTTCAGTGGTAGAACGTTCACCTATCGTGCGTGGGGACCCTAGTTCGATCCAAGCTCGCGCCATAGGGATGCGCACGAGTCGAGTCGAGTCGAGATTTGAGCCTGTCTCGACTCGTCACGAGAAAATGTTGTCTCGACTCGAGTCTCGATTCGAAAATAAGTTTCTGTCTCGACTCGACAGTCTCTGTCTCGACTCGACTCGAATTCGAGTCGAGACAAAATGTACGAGTTAAAATATACGCTCACATCAGCCAGACCATTATGACTACCTACCTAATTATCAGTATGTCGACCTTTGGAACGGATAACAACGGCGACGTGTCTTGGCATGGACGCAATGATCCTTGGTAGGTCGCCAGAGAGAGTTGACATCATATATGGACACATAGGTCACCTAATTCCCGTAAATTCCGGGGAGGAGGCGATGCGCCGTGACGTCACGTTCAATCACATTTCAGATATGTTCGATTGGGTTCAGATCCGGCTAGTCGAGGGGCCAGCACATCACTTGGAACTCGCTCCTGTGTTCCTAGAACCACTCCATCACATTCCTGGCCTTGTGACATGGTGCATTATCTTGTCGAAAAATACTACTATCGTTGGGAAACATGATCGTCATGAGAGAGTGTCCGTAGTCTGCAAGCAGTGTGCGATACGCCTCGGTCATCATGGTGCCTTGCTCGAGCTCCACTAGACACATGGATGCTCACGTGAATATTCCTCATATAATAATTAAGCCGCAGCCCGCTTATCACCGTCTCGCAGTACAAGTGTCAAGGAGCTGTTCCCTTGGAATCCGACGGATTCGCACCCTCCCATCGTCATGATGAAGAAGGTATCGGGATTTATCAGACAATGCAACGCTCTGCCACTGTGCCCAGGTCCAGTGGCGATGGTCACGTGTTTATTTCAGTCGTAGTTGCCGATGTCGTGGTGTTAACATTCGCACATGAATGGGTCATCGACTGCGGAGGTCCATCATTAGGAGTGTTCGGTGCAATGTGTGTTCAGGCTAGTGTTGTGAAGGCCGGGAAAAAAAACCCCGGAAATTTTGGGTTTAAAAGAACAATTTTTTACGGTTCTCCCGAGCTTGGAAAAAACGGAAAATTTGGGTAAAATTGAAATTTTCGAATATTTTATTATATTATGCTTTCAAAATTAAAAGTGTTTTGTATTTACTAGTTTAGTTTTAATATAATTGAGTACTTATGTTTCTTGTATTAGAATAGGGAAATTTTGTGCACAACTCATCCAAACACTTCAAAGTTACCACCGTGATAGAATGGAGTTATGATTACAAAAGAAACTAAAATATAATCCTATTTAGCTTAATTAGTATAGACGCATTAAAATTATCTTAAGCAATATTATGAAGTTCCCCCTTGATGGCAGGGAAGTGTTAAAATAACGGGGCCAGAATCATTTTAGTTAATATGTTAAATCAAACATATATTTTATGGAGATATCTTCCTTGTTCTATGTAAAATTTCCGGAAATTTTGAATCCATTAGAAAAAAAATGTTCGAAAATATTGGCAAAAAACAGGAAAATATAGTTTAAAACTATTTTTTGGCCTGATGCTAGTAATCTTACTTGCTGTAACATGTCTGCAGCATATACAGTAGGAAGTCGAAAATCCGAACTAATTGGGACTACAGGTAGTTCGGATTTTCTAAAATGACAAAAAATGCCATTTAAGCTTACATATACTGTACGGTATGTTCTTCAATCGATACAGTGGTTATTCAGTACATACAGTAATTACAATACCGAACGTAAAGCTACTTACATTTAATGTTTCTAAATAAACTGCTCGTACACTAAATTACACTGATCTTGTAAGTCACACTTAAAACTTATAGGCCTAATAGAAAATAAAAATAAAAATATGTATGAGAAACAATTACATATGAATGAACTTTTGTAAAAACACTGACTTCACTCAACGTCGACGAACACACTATTGTTTGTTTATCGCTAGCGTTAAGACAAAATGTAAAAAGCTTCTAGGGACCGGGTTCGGATTTTTGACGTTCGCATTATCAACATCCTACTGTATATACAATGCATTTCGCTAACGTAAAATACTTAAAGCAACAGGTTCTAATTCTACTTTTTAGTTTTTTGATTTCTGGTAAAATCCCTCTTTATTCTTTGTATATTTTTCGAATAACTCAAAAAGAGAGATGATCTTACTTACACATACACACATATACCGCACAAGTGAGTGAATTTGAGCAGCGAGAAGATATTAAAGGGTTGAGTATGTGAAATTTTCGTTCGTTATTATTACAGACTTGCAGAATACCCGTTCTTCCCACGGGGAGAATACGTTTCATTTTGGACACAAAGGGCACAAAACTGTCACCAATGAACTTGTGGAGCCCCAAAACTATGAATTCGACATTAATAGCGGTAATTTTCAATTGCCTTTACATGTCACCATCCCCCCTTAGAATACTAATGGGACTGAATTTCTATTTAAACGGCCGGAAGTGTCACTGTTCATCTCAGTGACCCTGAAAACTATGGATTCGACACTAATATCGGCCATTTTCAATAATTTTTATATATCTTCTCCCTCCTCCAAGTTGTGGGGCCGAATTTTGATTTAAAGGGCGTCGGAAGTGTCATTGTTCATTTCAGCGACCCCGAAAATTATGGATTCGACATTAATATCTGCCATTTTCCCCTCTCCCCTTCCCTCAAGTTGCACCTTCAACGTGAAATAAAAACCATCCCGAACCTCATCTATGTTGAAAATTTTATCGAGATCGGTCTGATGATGCAAAAGTTATTAAGTTAGAAACATAGTCACTTTCATTTTGATTGTAATAGATAATATGTCGCACTAGAAAACATGTGTTTGTTTACATACAGGATTTTGTACATAAAGTTTATATAAGTGTCTATATTAAAATATTAAATAATAGTAATTATATGTTTTAGTGCATGAGTATTAGTGAAGTTTGCCTACTGCTCTTTCTCTTAAGAAGTGATTTGGTTAAAATAACAAAACTACACTAGATCAAAGAGGATATTAAGAACTCAGTTTCATTAAAGAGACCTATTTGTTGCAACAGAAACACTTCATGTTGGTAGGCTTGTATGTAACTGTAATATTTCTGTAATTAATGCACATTCACGAATAAATGACATAATAGAAATAAATGCAGACTATTAATTTTCAGCTAGCTGAACCTGCGCTCTCTACACAGCGCATCGCTCACATATGAGCATGAATCTCCTTGTCATCCCTCATATCTGTACATGTCACTGTACAGATACAAGTGAAGGACGCCTTCATAAAAACCGGCAAGGAGTTTCATAAACAGGAATTTTTTTCGATTATTTTTTTTTTCAATATTTCGCACCGTTTGCAAGATTTGAGCCCACTTGTAGTTGGAATTTCTAATTCATATATGACCAATGTTTCCTTTCTTTTTGCATGCATTATGTAATAAGTAAATAAATTACACACACAATTAATTATGTCAGAGATATACGAAGTTCATTGTGAAATAAACTCCCCAAACAATGAAGATTCATCTTAGACTGGAGAAATGGTTATCCTTCGTTTTCTTATAATTTGGCCATGAAACAAACGTCTGAGTGATATACAGCCCCTAACACAACTATGCGATGTTGGAATATATAACTCATAGGGTATGATTCTTTACTTTTTCAAAAATTTCAGTACTTGCACTGTACCCCTAAAAATGTAATAAAGAACTAATGGCCATGTTTTTTTAAAATATTCAATTAGAAAGGACAATTTACACAAAATTTGGAATCGACCAATGAAAACTTCACGTTTCTGGCACTTGTGGATTCAAGATCTCATTGTCGAAAGGACTGGAGACAAACATATCTAGTATTTTAATATATAGATAATGATTGGTATAGTTTTATTTTCGAGTGCTATTTTTTAATATTGGTAATATTGAAATTTTTGACTATATTTTTCAAGCGTTTGAAGAAAAAAGATATGATTACTAGTAAAATTAACCTAATACAAATATTTTTATTCTTTCAATTTTTCCAATTTTTCAAGAAAGAAAAGAAAACTGTTTTTTACCAACATATGTTCAAAATTTCCGGAAATTTTACAACACTACTTCAGGCATACTTGTACTTTGCCCAGCATTAAACTCGGATGTTGGTTCCGACGCAGTTCGCTGCCTGTCCTGTTTTACCAGTATGCCCAGCCTACGACGTCGGAAAAATGTAATGAGGTGGAGGCGCCAAACCCCTCGTCGTTTGGACGCCGTTTCCCCTTAGTTTCGCCACTTGTTGAAGACACTCACAACACTCCTCGAACACCTGACAAGTCTTGCAGTTTCCGAAATTCTCGTACAGAGTGTATCTGAATGGGTACTTTCTTCAAAATAATATTAAAAGTAATAGAAAGATTTTCGAGACATTCGAGTCGAGTCGAGATTTTTAGGAGCTGTCTCGACTCGACTCGGTCTCGACTCGAAAATTCGAGTCGAGAAATAAGTTTGTCTCGATTCGTCTCGAATTTTACAAAGTATGTCTCGACTCGAATCTCGACTCGAATTCGAGTCGAGTCGAGTCGAGATTCGAGACATGTCTTGACTCGTGCGCATCCCTATCGCGCCAAGTGAATTTTGTGGTGGACAAACACCATGTGCCTGGGATCCTCGGGGTTCTCCCACTTTTTTCATTCCACCATTTCCTTCATTTCTTATCATCATCTACTTTAGCCTACCCGGCACAATCGTAGGACGTAAAATTCAAAGATTTCAAAGACGCCACTGAAAAGAATTACGAAAAGAATCAAATTAATTTGACTCATATCAATAACTAGAAAATAATAGTGAAGTAGTAAATGACTTAAAGAGTTGTGTTTCCAATCTCTTATTGTCACGAATGACTATATTTTATTAATGAAAGAAATGGTTTATAAGTAGTGTTGCCATAATTTTTTGATCCAAAATACGGACAATCCTTAAAATGATGACCCATCAAAGATACGGTACCCAAACACAGAACAAATATTTTATTTTTTTTTACTTAAAAATCACCTTTTTATTTTAATTTTTTTCACACAATTGTTTACTGTAATACTTAAACAATTACAGTGCAACTACCATCCCTATATTTTTTCATTGATACAAATATAATGAATCATGACATTAAATTAAGTATAGATTACGTAAATTACGGTGGATTGGAAACTAACGTCCCTATATTTTTCATTAACACAAACATAATGAATCATGCCATTAAATTACGTATAGATTACGTAAATTACGTTAGATTGGAAACTAACGTCCTATATTTTTCATTAACACAAGTATAATGAATCATGCAATTAAATTACGTATAGATTACGTAAATTACGTTAGATTGGAAACTAACGTCCCTATATTTTTCATTAACACAAACATAATGAATCGTGCCATTAAATTACGTATAGATTACGTAAATTTCGTTAGATTGGAAACTAACGTTCCTATATATTTTTCATTAACACAAATACAATGAATCATGCCATTAAATTACGTATATTACATCTAACCAAAAGAACCCTGGAATGGGAAAATGAGACACATTTTAAAAACCTACTTTATTAATAGTAACTAAAATATACTATGTAAACACAATTCTTTTCGCCCGAGATTTTAGTGATTCCCGACTTGGAAATTTTCGAGCAGCTCCAAAAACTGTCAAATACGTTCATTTTCCTACTTCATGCTTTGTACGATACGGACATGGACACGGACACAAAAACACAAACAGTCCGTACAAAATACGGACATATGGCAACCCTATTTATAAGGAATTGACGCATATAGAAAGGTAGTAAGGTAGTATAATGGATACCTTTCTTGTAACAGTGCGAGCATTGAACTTTAAATATTATTAATGTTGAGTTCGAGATCTAATACAGCATGTAAGTTTTCGTGCTGAATATAAAATTAGTTTAGTATCTCAACACTTCAGTCATCAAAGAGTTAAATGGTAAACATAGCCTTGATATTTAAGTGTGCAAATTTGCGAATCACTACAGAGACTTCCCGAAATCATGTGGTATGCAAACAGATAGTTTAAGCTTTCGAATGCCACACTTTACCTATTGCAGATGCGTTAGTTCACAAGCAGTGGCTCTTTCTCCTGAATTTATAGTTTATATCCACGTGATCGCTTCCCAGAGACTTCTCCATTGTCACTTGAAAGTTCTGAGACTCGAAGTTTAGAAATTGAGTGGAGAATGCTGTTTTGTTTCCTGTCCACATAAATAAAAATATTAGTGACATATTTTCCCTTTCTATCAATTTAAGCAAGATTACAAGATCTGTCTTTGTGGTTACAAAGTAATGTTATCTATCAAAATTAATAGGTTACAAAAGTCTTAGTTCAACTTCAGTAATATAACTTACATTTTGATTTTTATGAATAAAATTAATTGTGATTTTTGTTGTTCATAGTTCGTGTTTTCATTATATTATCCCACCAAGTGTAAAATAAATTCTTGGACTATACCTCTAGTGTGTGTCCTTAGTTTTTTCATTTATAGTTCGTGTCGACTATTTACGCTTATAAACACTAAACAATGCTAAAACGTTGTTTGGTGAACATAATGTTTTAATATTTGAGTGACTGTAGTTTCACTTGAAGATTACAGTACTTGGAGATTAAAAACGGTGTCTTCAAATTGTCCTCATCGTGGCCGTCTATGAACGAAGAATTCCTTCCTCACACAACAGGAACCGAAGCTCTGTGACTTCATGCTTGCAGACTGAGTGAAGGATAATCTTTTGTTTGGAAACCTGTCTTTTTATGAGTTATCCCCACTATTGCGTCTTTCTAATTACCTAAAAAGCCATTATATTGTATTTTAAAGATTACTAAATTTTAGGAAAGCACAAATAAAATTTTTTGAAAAATATTGTCATTATTGTAATGACGTAGAAAATAGTTCGTCATTTCATCATACTAGGTTCATTTTCAAGCTCAGATTCTGTGTTTCAGGTATCTCTTACATGTTTGAAAGGTAATTAAGAATGGACGCTTTCTACCATACTCAATTTTAATTTCAACTCAAATTTCCTTGGCTTTCTTGAACTTTACCATTGATCGATATTCCTGTTTCCACAGTTTAACACTTTCACTTATTTCAAATGTCGTACACAAACCTTTTGTACAATTCCTGGCAGAGAAAATAATAGAAAAACCTTTAAGTCCAAATTACAATTAAACTCTTGCACCGTGTGCTTATGCATACAGAAACACACGTCTCGATCGACTCTTGATCCTGGTATTCAATCCAACTTGTCCTACTCCCCCTCCTCTCCTTGTCTAAAGCAGTCTGTATGACGTAATATACTCTTTTCATTCAGATGGAAAAACAGGAATCATGTTTACAAGCTTTAAAGTTCTAAAACTGACTTTTTCATTCGTTTATTCTGAAATGCTTTCTAGAGCCTGAATATAAAAATTGTCATAAAATGTTCCTATGGCTTCATAAACGCTTCTATTTGTAGCTAACAACTACCTGGTTGTGGAAGTTCGTGTACACGTGAACTTCCGTAAGGACAGAGCGAACATGTGACCTCCACAGAGTGCCATAAGGGCGTGTATGCTGTACGAGTTCAAACTGGGGTCAAAATCCACTGCAGCGGGGCGGAAGATAATCCAGACCTTTGGTGAGGGTGTCGTGACTACACGGACAGTGCAGCATTGGTTTAGCAAGTCTAAGGATGGTGACGAAACACTGGAAGACGCACCACGTGCCGGAACACCAACAGATGTACACAATGAAGATCTTCAGGCAGCAATTGAGGCAAACAGTGACCACACATGTGAGGAACTGGGACTACAATTTAGCGTGAGTGGAGAAACAATTCGGCAGCACCTTCATCGACTTGGGAATCACTATAAGTTGGACTGATGGGTCGCACATGATTTGACTCCGGGCCAGCGTAAGCTGAAGATTTTTAAAATTCATAATCCTCCAGATCTTGAAATCTTTGTCCCCTTCACAATCATCTGATGCTCTAAAAAGTGTTCTCCACCAAAATTTGAAAACACACAAATTTCGTCATAATATGGATGTTGTCTGATCATTTTTTCTCCAATTCTCAACTTACATATATATAAATAATTCCTCCCTGTCTCCATATTTGAATCTCCCTCTATCAATGCCGTCCACTATGAACGCATATGGCTTGGGATCACACCTTCGGCTCTTGTAACAAATGTAAGCGTTCTAGCAATGTGCTATCGCAATTCTATAGGTTTGTTGGTGAAAGCAGCGTCAGTTTAGATTTTGTTCGGGATTCTAAGAGTTTGAGTTTGACTTTTAATATCAGTTTTTTTACTATACATTTCATCAAACAATATGTTTATCACACTCAATAGAAGAAGGAATTACACCCTCCCGTCCTGCTTAAATGAACCCCTGGAACATTTGCTTGCAATTACTGGGAAGAAATGAAATTAATAATTGAATAACACTCATTTCTGACAGTAATTCTTGAAGCTCTGTGCAAGCATTACAGACTTTTGGATGCACAAAATCTACTGCCATGATTGACAATTTTCATAGATTTCACAAGAAGCATTTTCTGATGATATGCACTCTTTGAAGAGAGGAAATAACGCAAATAAAGGCGTTTATGAAGCTTAGGATTATTTTGTGACAATTTTTATATTCAGGCTCTAGAAAGGCATTTCAGAACAAACGAATGAATAAGCCGGTTTTAGAGCTTTAAAGCTTGTAAACATGATTCTTGCTTTTTCAATCTGAATGAAAAGAGTATATACGTCATACAGACTGCTTTAGACAAGGAGAACAGGGGGAGTAGGACGAGTTGGGTTGAATACCTGGAGCATTGAGTCGATCGAGACGTATGTTTCTGAATGCATACGGCGCAAGAGTTTAATTGTAATTTATACTTAAACTTTTCGTAACATTTTCTACGTCGCGAAATGTACCTAGAACGATAAAAGGTACACACAAGAAATAGACACATATATTACATTATTTAACAAAACTTTCTGTACAAGCAAAAAAGTTATTGATAACTCCTCATACAATAGATTTAATATTAATATTTCTTTATTTAATAAGAAACCGTCTTCCATATTATCATTAACAAACAATGTATACAATATTTATTCCAGTTATTCCCAAAAATCAAAGCCTTACGTTGGATTTCTTATTTCATTTACTACTTAAATTTCCTCTTTATGGACACTACCAATTAGAATTTATCTAGAATTTATTCCATGGTGGATCAAAAATCAGTAAGTCACTATAGATCTGTAATTACAAGTACTTTGCAGATTAAATCTGCTATGTTATAATTATGTTCAAACAATCTATTAATCATAAATTATGAACAGATGAAACTTATTGTCTAAAAAATAAAAATTTTACAATATATAAAGCGACTTCAGAAAAAGCACTCTACAGCAGAAAATAATTTATTACTATTATCTATTTTTAAGCCGCTCCAAGCCGAACAAATTAATAACTAATATAAAATTATTTCGATAATAATATTATGAGAATTTATAATAGCAATAAATTATTTTCAGCTTTTAAATGCTCTATTATACTTTACTGTTTCTCAGTATTTTTCTTAAGTCCGTTCACATTCTTTTAAGATTTAATTTTATGCTGTTCCTGCGCAGTGACGGGGGGTGGGCAAACGGGGCTTGTGCCCCGGGTGCCGGATTGAGGGACGCAAACTGGGCAAATATTTATTTTCACCATTAAGACAAGGAAAGAACTTTTAACAAACTAAAGAACGTAAAAGTTAACCTCAGAAACTTAACAGGACAACAACGTCTCAACAAACTTAGCATCATATCCATAGAACATGAGATAGCTTCAAAGCTATCTCTTGAGGACATTGTACAAACCTTTGCAGCTACAAGAGCCTACAACTTAAATTTTAGTTCCACTGTTTTGCATTGGAAGGCATTGGAACATCTTTTATGTAAATTGATCTACTTAAGGATAATCTTATGTATGTATTAATATCAATTTTTACATGAACAGGTGGACCACCCTATTCCCTCCCCTTTTGTGCATCTCTATGTAAGATTTACAACATAATAAACTCTGCATTGTAAGGGGAAAAATACTCTTCTTGCCTTATTGTACACAATTGCCATATCGTATGTTCTGTAAGAGTGCAACACCTTTCAACATATAGTTGTTGTCGGTTGTGGGAGGAATGTTTTCTTGTAAATAAACTTGAACAAACACGAATATAGTGAGGTAGGAGAAAGCCAGAAAAAGCTGTGTGTCTGACCTGTTACATGTATTATGTTGAGCATAGTGGAATTTAGCACTTCATATAGTTCAGTTTGTTTATGCAATTTTAATTTGCTAAAAAATAAAGTGACTTGATCATCTTTTGGTTCTATGTGATATTGTATTAGTTTTTTGAAAAAGAAATCGTGACAATTTAGGCTTCATATTCCTACTTAATTCGAAATTCACGAATTCGTAAATTACACAATGATTGACACACAATTGGATTAGCAACATCAATATGGTATAGTTAAATATAATGAAAATGTAAAACGAAGAGAAAAAAGAGAGCGTCTGATTAGTATCAAAAGTTTTCTTAAGAAAAGCAGGAATTGTAAATTAGAAGACACGAAGAGGATAGCGAGTCAATGAGCAAAAACAGCTACATTGAACTGTTGAATTTGCAAAATACGATATTAAACTTGCAAACTTTTTAATGAACGCAACTACGTTTGCTAGAACTTCAAATTGAATTCAGGACATAGGCACCTCTGTTGCAGAGGAAATATCTAATGAAATGCATGAAATTTTCAGTTCTATTGTTGTGATATTACTTGAGAAAAGATCAAGGGTAGCAAATTTGAATACTATTACAGCAGGAGAGTTGATTCATATGTAACTTTCGGGGAGGTTAGGTATTTTTTGTATGTTCCCTTGTCATATATTGAAGCAAAGATCCAAACAAATATATTCAAATTACGTGGGGCAAGGTTTCCTCGGCCCCTCAAGATCGACTACATAGTGGCAAGGTTGAAAAATGATTCCCATGATTAACAGACATTACTGAAAAACGATCAGCTCCATTATTGACCGAGCACATGTAAAAATGAAATGAAATCTTTCCCATGATTAGGCTAAAGAAGACTGATGATTATAAAATAATATGTGGGATGATAACATAGGAGGAAACATGAGAACCTCGAGAATATGCCATGGAGATGTAATGCAAATGTTACTACCATATGCTAATATTACTTTAGTGTTTGCCAATACCGAAGGGTATTTTGCCACTTGTGACTTGTTTCCCAACAGGAAACAGCACGAAACGCCACTGGTATATATGTTCGTGATTATATCGAGAAATGATGATTATGCTTCGATGTGGTTTTCAATAGTGCAATCAGATATTTCGAAGGTAGGTTCCCAGTTTGATAGCAGAAGCGCTTCATAGTTGAATATATATTTTTCTGAAGACTGATTTGTGGAGAAAAGAATGTTGATTTTCTAAATACCATTCATAAATTTAATATTATATTTTCTAATATTAAATTAGTAGTTTGCTTAATATTATATTTTCTAAAATTCTGTAAGCACATGAGACAAGTAGGCCTAAAAATTAAAGCGTTACCAATAAGTTTATGAACTTTTGGTGTAGGAATTATTAATATTTTTCCAATGTAATGGAATTTGACTTGTTAACAACTTAAAGCTATACTCCGAACATTTTTGAAATGGTTGTATTTGATACCATCTATTCCAGGAGTAATATCTCCTTTTCAAAAAAATTAGAGAACAACGATTAATCCTTTCGCAATGTAAGGTTTCTTTAAAATATCCTCATGATTAAAAATCAATGAAATTCATCAGATCAATGTAAATTCTTATAAGCAGTTGGTATGGTATTATTTATTTCTTTTTTGAAGTACTTCTTGCAAAATTTCCAAATTTTATTACTTGGTATACCCTACGATAGAAAAAAATAGTACAAAACGTTTTCCACTGTCTTTTTTTAAATTTTGTAAATGATTTTTCTTTTTGGATTAGCTTTAATTTGTTCATATTCTAAAACATCTTTTTCTTTCTTTTTGTAAAACTTTTCTTAGAGCATCTTGACATTGATTAATCCATTTCTGGCATTCAGTGTTCCACCAAATAGATTTTTGAGTCATCCGATTTTTGAAATGATTAAAATTATTACTCTGCTCATTTCCAAAATTTTTAGTATTTCCCTTAGTAGTCGAAATTGTATGTGTCATAAATTGAACAAGTTTTAACCCATCGAATTTACGTTGGTTTAAATTTAGTAATGTTAACTTCGTTTCTAAGACTTTTTTGTATTATATCCAAGCGATATTAGTGGAGTAATATTGAATTTTATATTTGAAAGGATGATTTTAACACTACTATCAGCAAATTATATTTAATAGTGAGTATTGTAAAGATCACTGAGAAATAGTCAGTACCACACTAATTGAAATCCATGTACCAATATATTTCAATATGGTATTTATTTTTTATTAAAGTCAACTCCGAAACACTATTACCATTGACAAAAATACGAGTTGAAGAAACATAATTTAAAGAAATAGTTTGATGTTGATAACGCATTTAATGAATTTCTCTCGGCGGTCTTATTTATTGATGAGCCCCATAGTGGAAATTGAGTATTGAAATCGCCTCCTATATAATCAGTATGGAAATATGATAGAAACGTTTGAGACCAAAAATTAGAATCAGGCATTATGTCTGGGGTAATATATAAGTTCAAAATTTCCATATATTGTGTTTCAATATCAATAGACTGAACATGTTAACTATAATCAGCAAGGTTCAAACTAATCTGTTTTTAGTTCAAGTTCCAATATCACCGTGTCGATCAGTTCTAACTTGGTTAATTATAGTATAATATATAAATTTGAGAAATCCACCAAGTTTCCTACAACAATATATATTCGGAGAAAATAAATTGCAATAAAGTTTGTAAGATGTAACTTTCCCATAAATAGCCTGAGTATGCCATTGTAAGACTGTTTTTATATATAATACTCTACATGACTAGTTTTAAAAAAATATAAATCTAAATATGAGTTAATTTGAGATAAGGGTTCTAATCAGATTGAATGTGTTGAGCCGAAAATGCAAGCAGGTAAGTTGCAAAACATTTATGGATTATTTCCTTAACTTTCGTCAAGCCTGTAGACTTATTTTCACTTGAGGTATAAGAAGATGAAGATGATTTACAGAAATAATTTTTATTTCTTAGATCCTTTTCAGAAACACTATAGATGTTAGATTGTTATGAAAAATGTATTCCTCTATCTGCTAAGTAACTATTCCCAAGAGTTTTGCTTCTAGAAAGATATTTAGTGTCAACATTTTCAAAGTTATTAGCCTGTCGTGATGAGGTTGAGAGAAGCAACTTGATTTCGACTTGCTTCTATTATTAAACATACTGTTAGTTACATTGATATTTGTATCAGAATGATTATTTGTGATATTAAGCATATTTCTGCGCCACTTTGCTGGGGGACAATCAGTAGTTCCTGGTGTAATTAACGGAGTATGTCCATATATGCAGGTATTTTCGCAAATGAAAGAATTGTTATGCATATTTAAAAAAAATTAATTTACTGGAGCTAGTGAGGGAGAAGAAAACTAGATCTCTTCACTCAACAGCCTTATCTGGTTCTCATACAATGTCCATGGCATTAAATGTCCGCCATTTCATGAGCATTCCTTATTTTGTTGATGTACCATATTGAATTTTTACTGATAATAATAGGATTACCTATACAAACAAATAGATTTTATAACGTGCGAAATAAATATAATATAATTAAATGTTTTCTGCACATTATCGTGTGAACATGTCATATAATGTTCAACCTAATCTAAAAAAATACAGATAAAATTTGTCACAGCCATTGAGTGGAATATAAGAAAAACACAGATAAGAACTGTACGGCTGGAGACTTAGGTCCGTTACACATGTTAATAATTGTATTTGGAATCTCAAAACTTAATGTACAATTTGACCATATTTGTTTCCGGATCATCTATTCTTGACGTGTATGATTGGTAATGCAATAGTTTATGACAGGGATTATCTACCGTTCAACTCTCGTTGTAAAGAACTTCTTTTGTATTAAGTAGCGTCATTACTATGAGCCTGGATTTCCTCCATTCGAAGAAGCGGTATACTAACAGTGCCTTAGATACTCAATTCTTGAAGGAAGAGATCGAACCCAGGGATCAGCATCTTAAATTTCGACGTCTTTGATACACTGACGTTAGGAATTATGTGGATTATCTTGGTTTGTAAGGAAGAGGAATCCCGAACAACACGATGAAGTTAGCAGCTGTATGGGACAACGTCGACACTCATAACAACCAAAAGGTAAGAAGTAGGGACACCACAATATATATAAATATATATAGTCTTAAATCATAAATCATGTTACTGGATTCCATGGTTAACATTTTCTGTAATTTGGATTTATTTTGTGAGTATATCATATATTAATTCATTTTAAATCCGTCAATTGTTTGAACTTCTAGTGTCTAAAGGAAGCATTTCTGACCCCATCTTGCTTAAATATTTCTGCTCATTATTCTTATTATTACTATTTTGACAGATACAGACTTATTTTCATGGTAAGGTTTTGTTTTGATGAGATTTCAGCGTGAGTTGTGCCTCAGCGACAGTTGATCTGTGAGGCTGTAGGTGGTGATGTTTCGGCCGGGTAAGATTTTGGCCCGTGTGGTTTCTGCAAATCGAGATTTTGGGCCGTGAGTTTTGACCATAGAAAATTTGGGCTCGCGAAGTTTTGTGTGGCAAGGTTTCAGCCACACAAGGTTATCGGAGTGCAAGGTTTTGGAAACGAGAGGTTTTGGCCCGCGAGTTGTTGGGCTTTTAGCTTTTATCTGCGAGATTTTGTCAGTATACCCAGTGAAGTTAACACCACCAGTATTAAGCAGAGCCAGGACATTGACAGCGTCGGAGAATCCTTCTAGACAGTCACTGATTCGCTGTGGACCAAGTAACTATCCATAACGGAATTTATATTTTAAAAAACTGTATCCCAAGATCTCTATATGGCGAATAACATTCACTTGATGACAGCTATATCTCAAACAGAAAAACAACTCAAGAAAGCTTAAGATTTACGCCTGACGTGAGATCGGTGAAAGGTTATAGTCACTGTAGACGAGGCCACTCTTTTGAATCCACACTTCTATTCGAGCGTTATGAATAGAAGTGTGGATGCAAAAGAGTGAAGCAATTTCATTTCCCAGTGCAGTGAAAGTTATTGACATAGTTTCATGGTTTTAACAGTATTTAGATACAAAGGAAAATCAAAATAACATCGTGTAGCTAAACTGTATTTAGATACGAGCTCCCTCGTGGCTAAGCGGTTAAGGTACGCGCCTTTGGCGTGGGAGGTCCAGGTTCGATTCCCTGCGCAAGCTCATGTGGTTCGGATTCCACGTTAATCAGTAGGTCCACGTCTCATATAGCCTCACTGCTGAAAGGGACGCTAAACTAAAATCAACTCAGCTCAATGTATTTAGATACAGAAGAAAATCAAAATAACGTCGTGAAGCCAACAATGAAAATCCATCAAGAATATGTTTCGATGGATATTTAAAATATCGAATTCCCCACACTCACCAACGGGGGAGAACGAAGTCTAGTTGAAGCATCCAGTCGCGTTGCCAAATCATCCCTGGTATTCTACAAACGAATGGAAGATATGGTAAAGAATTGAGCTATTCTCTTCACCAACATTCAGTGAAGTGTTCCGATGCCAACAGAATAAACTATTGTTCATTTGGAAAAGAACACAGCCTTTCTTTTCGTAAGGCATGCAGACTTTCCACCTCTGGAAAGCATCCTAACAAGAGTGGAATAAACTATCTCTTGCACGCTTGCACCCCATAAACAAGTCTTCTCCAGTAAAAGTATTATGTCGGGCAATCAGCAACAGCGCTGATCGTCACCAGTGGCATACGCAGAAGTGTGTGAAAGGGATGGAGTTCAAGCTACCAAGTTAATATAATTTCCGGTGTTCATATACGCGGTTAACGTTAATTTTTGCATAATATCTGTCTCAAGGAAGGAGGTTGAAACTTCGAAACCACCTTGAGTACGCCATTTACCGACACATAGAAGTCAGCTGCTGGTGGAAGCAATTATGACACTTCAAAGTCATCTATGTGGAAACCTATCATTCTCTGTAAATCTTTATGAAACAATATAATATGCCATATTTATTTTTGAAATCATTAAACATCGATTGAGTAAGATATGACCATAATTTTAATCATCGTACAATGTGTCCAATTTTATCCTTAGGTCTATCAAAAATGAATAAAGCATGCCGTAAAAAAATCCATTCACTAAGATGTGTTTTATCGTTAGAAGACAAACGACAATGCATATATTCAGCCACTTAATGTAAGTTTTACATATGCAGTACGCAAGTAATGAAACAATTTGATTTTGCAGAGTAAAAACTATCCATTATTATTGGCAACAAACAAACATTTTAGCACAACGAAAATTCGTTTTTATCGATTTTCTCGAAAATCACACATGAGAATTTATCTCAAGCATTTCATTTGGTTCAGTTTGGTGTGGTTTATCGATTGTTACATGTCTTATCCTTGGACAAATTTCTAGTTAAATGGAAATTAAAGTCTAAGATTTAATAATAAATTTTGGTCATATCTCAAAATTAATCCATGCAGCCCATTATATATATTGCCCTTTCCGCGGTCTAGTGTCTATTCCGCACGAGTGACCCACGTTCAGACCCCCCAAAACTTCCTAAAACAGCATATATTTATACACTTTCTCAATGAAACTATACTTCTTTATCAAGAATATGATTGAAGTAGCATGAAAATTTGATCTTACACTTCACCTGCACTCATTCTCTTATAAAAACAATTTAGTTCTGTCATTTTTTCTAAAAATATAGGTGAAAGTATTTTACACTTATCGTCTTTCCAGGTGCAAAATGATACCCGATCAATACTACATAGATGTAGTGGCTTGTGATATTGTACCCCCTTACCAAAGCTTGGACCCTTGCAACAAAAAAATTCTGGGTGCACACCTGCTATTTCGTGTGCTCGTAGTGAATGTGGTCCCAGGTTCAATGATTGGTGGAAGAGCATAAAAATTTGAATGAGTTACGCTTGTTCAAATTTCACCTTAAATTGTAGGTCCTCATATAGCATCGGCTCTGAAAAGAACCCGAACTTCAGCAAACAAACAAAGAGACAAAATATTCATTATGTCTTACAAGTAAGGGACCATATGGTTGTCGCGCAAACCAGATGCAGACATACGCCATCTGATTGAGCATGAAAAGATATGGAGAACACAGAAATTTAAGGTGCTAAGGGTCATAGGGAGCGGAGCGAGGAAAGAGGAAACATTGAATTTCGGCAAAATTGAAGAAAGTCAGGAATGATGGGAAAAGTTAATTTCGTACAAACAGGGAAACAAAGTGAACCAAAAGAACAAAACTAAACATAAAAAGGGCATCAAGGACGAAGAAAGATCATAATCAGGGTTGTCATCCGGACCGCGGTGTTGCCAACGCTGCATAACATTGATATGGAAGGTATAGCACAGTATAGCAATTCATGCACAAGGAAAAATATTAGCAACACAAAAGACAATTGAAAATACTCTGTACACGTCCGTAAAAAGGTTTAACGTAGTGATCCGTGTTATCCGTGAGCGAATATTACACCCGCGTGAATACAAAGGGAGGAAAATAGAGAACAGTACGCACCATTTGTAGTTTTAATTACAGTTGACGTGAAGATCACGAATGAATGCGTGGTAAACACACAAACATTTCTCGCAGTGAGCACAGCGGATGAAAGCAAGCTGGTCACATGCGTCACTGCAGCAATTTTCTGTGAGTCCTTTTTCAAAGCAATATGCAGAAGGTGTTTCAAACTGTACAGGATGTTCATTGGAGTAGCCACATTTGAAAAACGCAAAGCGTATCATCTTTTGGAATCGCCTAGAGGAAAACTGGTAATGAACAAAGGACTGAAGGTGGAGAAAGTTCTCACGTTGCCACACATTAATACTGGAGAACACTAACGTATCTGTGATGAACTTCACCATGTTATTGAATGGACGTAAGAAGAACACATCAGCAGGTAGTATAAGGCCTGTACTTTTCGGAGGTATCAGCTTTTCGTACAACTGAACACCGTCAGGAACTGTCATGTTGTAAAGAGTGTCATCCTTGTTTGGAGTCCAGGAGTCAACCAAAAGCAAAACACGATCCTTACTTTGAAGGTCGGGCCACAAAACTTCTTCCAGGAAGATTTGCAAATCCCGTTTGATCATATTCGCTGATCTGCTTGCATATGCTCTCACATGGGGAATTCAGCGACCATCATCATCATCATGGAACGATGCTCCCAAACACTTTCGTTTCTGTGTTATCATGTGTACCCCCTTCACTTTCATGTCTATATTTGCCCTCCCTCATGTACATTATTCACTCCCGACTATCGTTAAACCCTTTTACGCACGTGTACAGAGTATTTTCAATTGTCTTTTGTGTTGCTAATATTTATCCTTGTGCATGAATTGCTATACTGTGCTATACCTTCCATATCAATGTTATGCAGCGTTGGCAACACCGCGGTCCGGATGACAACCCTGATTATGATCTTTCTTCGTCCTTGATGCCCTTTTTATGTTTAGTTTTGTTCTTTTGGTTCACTTTGTTTCCCTGTTTGTACGAAATTAACTTTTCCCATCATTCCTGACTTTCTTCAATTTTGCCGAAATTCAATGTTTCCCCTTTCCTCGCTCCGCTCCCTATGACCCTCAGTACCTTAAATTTCTGTGTTCTCCATATCTTTTCATGCTCAATCAGATGGCGTATGTCTGCATCTGATTTGCGCGACAACCATATGGTCCCTTACTTGTTAGTGGTATCATTATGTAAAGTTTCAATCTAAGTTTCTTCTTAACATTTGATGTGGTTACCGAACAGTAGCACTCTTCAACATATGACCCGCGGACCAGAGTTTTGAAAACTTCAGTACCTAACATGGAAACTCAAACAACAGATGGCTGCATCTCAGTTTAAATGTCATATAAGTTGCCTATGAGAGAAAAGAAGTTAAAGCTATATTATTTTGAAAAGGCGTCATAAAAGTGATGTGTCGTCTAGTAAAATGTGCCTTTTTCTACTGGAAAAACTCTGTTTTGTCTCTGTTTTCTCACAGAATTTGTTTTGTCTCATCTCTTGTAACGGATAATCTTTAATACCGTAGCACAGCTTAGATGTCCACGAGCGGTATTGTTAATGTGACCTGCATTTTCTGACGGGACAGCATCAATTTTTAAGTTTACAGAAAATCCCTTTTTTATGCTCTCGGAAAAAATGCGTGAGGATTTACATTGACCCACATAATTTTGTTCAGTCCGATGAGGTCCATCAGGTAATATGTCTCATTTTCGAACTTTTTCTCATTTTTGTTACATACTATTATTATTGTAGAATTGTTTTACATATACAATCTGTTTTTGATTTCATACCATTCTTCCACCCTTTTTTAAAAGGAGATTAGCAAAAATATTTTAAGCCTAATCAATCCATTGTCTGTTTACTACAGCACATGAGATAAAAGCCTACTTGAACTCTTAAAAAGTAAAACAAAAAAGAAATCCATTATTCTTGAATTTAATAGCAAAAGAAGATAGTAGCATCTGCAGTCATTACCCTACTTTTTTTGTTATTGTCAAAATTATGAATCACTTCCTTAGCTGTATGTAAAATCCCATCGTGAATTTTTAGAGTAATATGTTTCAAGCAATCTAGGCACATTAGCGTGAATGTTCTTCCGTACAAGTAGCTGATACAACTAAACAACTTCTGTCTTCTACAAAATTCATATTCATTAGACGTGTATTCCATAATTCATATTGTTTCTATGAGCTTGTGCGAGCATGCATAAAAATTTCCATTGCAAATGCTAGGACTATCTTTTCTCTTTCTCAACAAGTTAAGTGATAATAATTCAAGCAGGATGTGAAGGGAAGAGAGGTAGGTGATGCTCGTAAATTACAAGAACTTAGATTTCAATCTTAATTATAGGATAACCTAAAGAGAAAGAAGGTTTATTACAAAATTTAACAAGAAGGATATTTTGGAGGGTGCAGTGGACATCGAGGTCAGTAGGCGTGTAGAAGGTAACGTGGAAGGATGTACAGTAAAACTTCTGTATCTTAGGAACTATTGTCTCACTAAAAAATAGCCAATATACAGACAATGAGTCTATGCGGTTTCACAAGGAAATACAATGTCCATTTAATAAATAACCGGAACAGTTATATAGTTTGTGGTTCTTTGTTATTTTTGGTGGTGTCCTAGAACTATTATAAGATAGGCTTGGCACGCCTGCCTCGCGAACGAAATGCTGGTAACCAGTGAAACAAGATGGCGCCACCTTTGCATGTTTGCACTAACGGAAAGCAACGGTGTCATCAAATTTATGCTGACTAAAAGGTTGAAACCAATCAAAATTCAAAGTCGAATGACAGTATGTCGCCACTCCATTGATGTTCATCTTTGCTACAATATCATTCACTGGAATACGCCTGCTTTTCGTATCAATTCATCAATTCTCGCAATGTTGTTCTTCGTGACTGCATAGACAGAGTGCCCTGGACGTGGTGAATCTTCAACACTTGTTATACCCCGTTTGAATTATCTGCCCATTTGTACACTTACGTTCGACTCAAACAACTTTCAGTATATTGCACTGCCATCCAACGGTGAATTTCGATTTGTTTCAACCCTTCAGCTAACAGAAATCTGACACTCCGCTGCTTCACGTTGGTGTAAATTTGCAAGGGTGCCGCCATCTTGTTTCACTGGTTCCCAGCATCCCGTTTGCAAGCAGGCGTATCAAGCTCACCTGATAACAATTCTACGGCACCACTAAAACATAACAAAGAAGCACAAACTTTGTCGAAGTTTTGTATTTTTTATACAACTTTTCCACTTATTTATTGAATAGACCTTGTATATTCTATGGTCATCATAGATATCTTGCCACTACTGGTAGGTTACTTGCCACAAACTGGGAAGCTCCCATCTGAGGTCTTCAAGTAACATATTCGTCCTGACATATGATAGCAACCTTCTGTTCTAAAAGCGATTATTAATTGTAGCATCTTCTACCCATTCCCGTTTTTCCTTCCACTGTGCCATCTACCACGTCCCACAGAATGTAGTTCCTTTTCAAATAATATACTAATCAGCTTCCCTTCCTCTTTTTAATTGTACCTAGTTGCATTCTTTTCATCTGTTATTAATAACACGTCCGTATTACATTCACTGTTAGAACCAATTTTCCCCAATCTTCTCCACTCCTACATTTTGAAAGCTTCCAATCGTTTACGTCACTTTTGCGTAATATCCATATTTCTGCCCAGTAGAATCCAAAGTATACACAAAACTTTATTGAAAGATCCACAAAATAGATGTTTCTTCTTCCTAAAAGCTTCTTCCGCTATTTGTGTCCTTGATTTTTGATATTTCACATGTGTACTTGTGTTTTCATTTATATTACCTAGGGACCAAATAGTAGTCACCTATCTTATTTTCTACCAATATACTTCCAAATTTGGTATGTATCGCTTGGTTTAATTTATCATTGCTTTTATCTTTCTAAAGTTTTCTTTTCATAAAGAACCTTTGTTTTTTAAAAAAACAAATAAGTTTTGTTTCACATTATGAAACCAAGCTAGACTTCCAAATTATGCGAACTGAATATTGAAATTGAAAGTAGTAGATCTGTGATTTCTATATGCAGTAGAGGGATAATGTGAGAGATGGAACTTGTTCATCGCACGCTGAATCAACATCTGTAACAGTTTCTCAGTATCTCTTAAAATATTATCATGTTGGAATCAATCTTCAATCCGGAAGTTGTACTAGTTCTTACTAGTTACTCTTCAGTAGAAGGTGAAACTATTTCACCTTGTGTTACCGTTTCTGCTCTATGTGAATCAATATTAGAAACGAAGTTAAAACTTGAATTTTAACACTTTTACTTGCAATTTAGAAATAAGTTGAAATGGAACCTATTCTTATGATACTAAATTAATTTTTTATAAACCGCTTCTTGCTATGTTGACGTTTTTTTTTTTTTACTGTAGTGATCTGATCAATACTGAAACCAGAAACCATAGCTTTTGTACACTTCCGGTTTGCATTGAAGGAGAAAGGTCGATATATAAGTTATTATTGAAACACCCAATCCATATCAAGAAGCCATATTTCACTTAAAGAAGGAGTGGGAAATTCATGATTTATGCGAAAAATGAGTACCTCATGAGCCCGTTTAATTAGGAAGGTGAAACTTGCTATTTAAACTTTTGATTAAATGAGCGGACACATGTCCCAGAGTTTTTGAAAATACTCTAGAAAACAATTTTCAAGTGATTATTCTCCTTTAATTAAATTAAATAATTATCTAACTGAACTATTAAAATCTTTTTTTGCTTTTTACATCCTTTTGGAAGACCGAGACTATGAGGGACGGCTCTATTACTTATTTGAGTCCCGAAACACGACAGAAATTAAATCCAATGCAGTTGGTGGGGTATATTATAATCTTGCTTCCAATAAGCTGGAGATTACCTGACCACGTCACAAGTCCGGTCAGGGATGTTATAATGGAAATACATGTAACCGACATTAATTTTACCTGACTAGTACGGCTTTGGATATTATTAACCTGTAGTATAGCTTACATTCATCGCGGTATTCAAGCATAATAGTTTCCTGAGTAATTGTGAATCATTTCCAGAGGACTAGTGGACTATTCTTAATAAAGCCCAGGAGTTACGTTAAGTAGGTGGGTGTGCGTTCATTTGTCATTTCTATGCCATTTCCTTCTGGGAGTGATTCGTTTAGTTTGTACTAGTACACACATATATACTTTTAGTATAAGTTTTTCTAGTTGTTTTCTAGTTATTGAAAACTACAATTCTGAAATTGGAAGATTTATCCTCTAACACGTAAGTTATTCCCAATGCTACGTCTGTTTTGACACAGCTTTTTTGATATCTTAATACTCAGTTACAACATGTAAACGGAAATCAATGTATAGTTTTGAAAATTTATACTTGTTCAAAATTTGTATTTCTTGTCAAAATTTGTACCCTTTAAAAATGTATAGTTTCCGATCTTTAAAAAATTCTATATGTAGACAATAGTAATTGTTTGATCGAAATTATTTGTTCTACTCTGTTCAACGATTTTCTAAAATAAAAGTAAAACTTCTTAAGGAAAATGTCATATAAACATAAGAAATAATGCAGGTAAAATTAATACTTATCGATGAGCAGGTATTTGTGGATTATCAAAGACTGAAATTTACTTACTCACCTAGAAATTTTCCAATGTTTGATATATAAAAATAAATGAAATTCTGACTAACTGACTGACTATCAACGCCCAGGTCAAACCGCTTAAGCTACAAACTTGAAATTTGGACAGTGTATAGGATTTGTAATGTCATTTCTCGATAGGTAAAAATTTTTGGAAATTCAACGGGAGAGGGGTGAAAATTATTATATTAAAATGTTTATATTTGAGTATCTCTTAAGAGTGGAGACATGAAATTTGGTATATATCCATTTAAAATAGTTAGGCATGTATTTAATTGCTCTTTTAAATGTTCTCTTTAGAAAAAAAAAGATAAAGAGGTGGGAAGAAACAAAAACAGTGATGTTACAATTGCCATAACAGGGTCACCATATCTCGAAAGGAACATAAAACTTGGCATTTAGACTTTTTATTTAAAATAATTAAAGACATTTTTGACAGTTTATTTGATAGTTTTCCTACAAGGGAAAAAGTTGGGAAGAGAGGAAGGTGGGAGTAGGAATTGTTAAAATAAGATGGCCATACCTCGAAATCCCTTAAGGTTGGAGACATGAAAATTGGTATTAAGGCTTATAATCTAAAATAATTAAAGATATGTTCAAGCCATTTTGAAGTTTTTCTTAGAAGGGAAGAAAAAGACGCGTGTTGCAATTGTTATAATAAGATCACCATCACCATATCTCAAAATCCCTTACGGTTAGAGATATGTTAGGGATATAGAAGGTAGTTTATAAACTACTTATTCAAAACAACTTGGCATATGTTACACTGTTTCCGATAATTCTACCTCAGCGTTTCCCGAAAGTCCGCCACCCATTTCTCGAAATTCTACTTTCGGTAAAATCACTTCGAAGTTGTCAGTTCTATCATTAGGAGAAAACAGGTGAACCAATTGAAGTGAATTATTGAACTCACTTACCACTCGGGCCGACATTGGTTTTTATCATTTCATTTTTGGGTATTCTAAGGGGAAAAGAGGTTTAAATTTTGCGTAATATATACTAGATATAATGCACAATGAATAATAATTTGAAGTAAGGATCGGAGTGAAAGAATTAACGTAATAGTAAATCAAGAATTGAAAATGCGAGTGTATTTTCACTTTTTACTCTATGCATGAACTCTACATGTATTCGTTGTGTTCATTTCTTCATCTATTCTTTCTTGTGGATAACATTGTTCAAACAATCATATCTACTCGTTTCTATTTCTAAAGCTGCATACTCGTATGTATAATCAAACGAATCAGGAATCAAATGAATAGGTAACTTCTTGGTGAACTTAGATATTTATTTGAAGCTCAAATATTAAATTATCCTATGTGCAGTTGTTAACATATGACCTTTCTGTTGCTAGGTTTCTTTCTAACCATACATAGGTCTAGAAACTACTGCTGTTAAAATTCGGATATTTAATTATTCGAATAATGGATTCTTCGAATATCCGTATTTGATCATATGAATAAAATTCACTATCAGAATAATTAGTCGAACAATTATTTGGATAATTAATTGAACAATTGAGAAGTTTGTTGTAATAAGGACGTAAGAGAGGTTGCACGAAACGCATAAGTGCTTTTATCATGCTTGTTTAGCCTTCTGTCAAAATATCAACTCGATATCTAGATTGTAGAGGTCAGGACAGCTCTTTGAATTAAGAGCAGTATCAGCCAGAGTAGCGTGAAGACATCGTTTATCAACTGATAACGCTGTTTCTATCCCACCAAAAGCTGTTCATTTCCCTCCAAACACCATAATGCAGTCGTGTACCGTCCAACAATGCGAGTAAAATGCTGCATATTATATTGTTTTATGTAAGAAAACAAACTACTTAAATTTTTAACGTCGTTTTTCTCAAAATGTATTTTTCAGACTTACGCCCTTATTGCATCAAACTCCTCAATTGTTCGAATATTAAATACGAATTTTCAGACTTCCAATATTCCAATAACAGTAGAAAGAGACTCCAATAACCATGAAAATATTAATATTTGATTATTTGTTTTTCTCAGGAAAATTGAAGAGAAGATCTTATTGGAATTTTGTATTTCTTGGACGATATTCTACGAAATAGCTGTCGAGAATATTGAATATTTGTTCATATAAAAATATTTGTTCGTAATTAATAAATATTTCAGTAATACCACGTTATGATAGAATGTATTATTGTGGAAAATATATTTGAAGAAAACAATCATACTGAGAGGACGAATATTTCTAGAAAATAGATGGTATGATTTTCGTATTTCTTAAACAAATATCTCATTAGTAGCTCCATAATACCATAATTTATTCGTCTCTGAAAAATCCATCGATACTAAAAAAAAAAAAAAATAACGTTTGTGAGTGTGTGGATGTGTGTCAAAAGGATTTCGCATATAAAGGAGTCATCTAGTGTCACCAAAGTTTGGTACAATCGCATACGACGTGAATGTTTGACTCGAGGAATATTTTAGGGGGTCAAAATTTAAGACTGTGTGGCAACGTCGTAAATTAACTGGAAACATTAGCATTTCTTTACGGATCCATCCAGTAGTTACATCAATTTTTACACTAATAAGTGGCGCTAGTGTCAACATATATCGACTTTAATTGCCATCTGGATGAAGTCAATGTAACTAATACTTAATTCGTCCAATTCCAAAAACGTCTATTGTTGTTTTGTTAATACTTAATTTCAGCTAATTTATTCCAGTTGGTTCAGGTTTACAAAACTTATGTTACTCGTTCTCAGATGTACTAGTTAAGATGATAACAAAGAAGAAAGAAAGATTTCCCGGAAGGTTTTTAAAATGAACAAAAGACGTTTTGGAAATGGAAACATATTTGATGGATTGATAGTCTACTCTATGGTTCTTTATTTGCGAGTTTACCACACAGTGCAATTCACGTGTCCAGACGTGGACCCGAAAGGTATATAATTGTATATATTTTTCACTTTATTTTGACTTGTGAAATATTGCTCTGTATTCCGTGAGCGTCTTTTCAATAGTGGATAATTCACTGATGTAGTGAAATTTATCGGGAAGTCAATTTTCTAGTAGAAAACGTTTTTAGGACTCTTTATATATTCCTAAGCAATTATTTACATAACAACTATAGGTACGTTATGGTCAATTTATTTTTCTGAAAAAAATCCAAAAAGAATCATTTCCTAGTGGGGATGAGTTTCCGTGAACGCTGTTCTTAATATAAATAACTTTTTTCTTTCTTTCTTTTTTTTTTTTTTTTTACAATTTTATATAATTTTCATAAATAAATATATGTCCTCTTTAGAACGATTATTTGTTCTTTAAGATAATATACAATGTTGGTTTGTAATATAGGGCTAAGACATTTTACTTCCTCCAGTTATCAAATAATACACGATCACAATATTGGTTTCTATGTCCATAATTATTTTTATATTGAGAATCTGATATCAATAATACTCTATTCCAGCGTTTCCTAATCTTGCTAATGTGACTGTTAATTCTCCGCGGTCACCCGTGAAATCAAAAATTACTACTTTTAATATATATATATATATATTACTTATCACAAAAATGAAGCGATAAATTAAAATTTACACATAAACTAGTGTTTTATGACAATATAATTATAGATATTCTAATACCACTTAGGTCTGGATTAGTTCATACCAGGGTAGAAAAAAATCATTATTTATTTTTAAAAAATCGTTTTCGTTGATTTTTTATATTTAAATTGATTTTTTTCTATTTAAATCAAATCTTTCTTCTCGTATAATACAAGTCGCGAACTGAAGAAAAAGCATTAGGAATTAGTATTAAATGCTAGTTATGCCATTTAAGTGAAGGTATTTTGGTTGAATTTTGAATTATCCCCAATTGTTAACCTATATCAATCCCAAACAATGTTTCTTAACCCTTTTAAATTATGATTCTTTTTAAAGGTTAATTATAGACTTTCAGTCAAACAGCTACAGCATGATCCCTATTTATCCTAGGATCATGGTACATACATCACTCTCTTTAGAATAGATCAGCTTTTGAAACTAGAGATGCAAAAAAGCCGGCTTTTTTGAATCGATGGTTTTTTTCACATAAAGAGCCGGCTTTTTTGGGAAAAAACGAGAATTTTGGAAATTTTGGCTTTTTTCATTTTCACGATTTTTCTATCCAAATAGCTTTCTTATAGTATATTCTATAGTTAGATAAGAATTCCATGACCTAAATGCCATATTTAGCTCTGTAATTCATCATCAAAATGGATGGAGCACATGTTTCACGAATCAAAGCTAACATGAAGAATGTACTGTAGTATTTGAAGGAAATTTTACAGGCTATTTAACTTTATTTTAACTTTTGAGTTATAGACATTTTTTTCTTCTCTAGATCATTTTAGTTTGTCATCCGTGTTTCACTTCTAAGAGCTTAGTACTCTAGCTTCTAGCACAAAAGTTAAACTTACGTTTTTTTATATATCCGTCAAAGCATACGTTTTTCAATATATCCGTCAAACCGTACTTCCACATTTCTGTTATACTGTAGTTGTGCAATGATTTAGCAATAATTTTCCGGATACAACCTTGAGTACCAATTTATACAAATAATCAGTAGCGGATTTAGAAAAGTACTTTGGGAGGGGTTTCTCTGATTGTTTCGTTTTCTAAAAAGTCCTAATTTTATTTGGGAGGTGCTTGAAGTTTATGAGTACAGGCATAACTAATATTTCGTTTCGTTTATATGTTTAGCAATAATCTTCCGGATACAACCTTGAAAATCATTTTATACTGAGAATCAGTGGCGAATTTAGAAAAGTATTTTCGGAGGGGTTTTCTTACTACTAATGTTTAGTTTTTCGAAACATTCGTTATTTTTACTTGACGGGAGCTTAAAGTTTATGGGTAAAAGCGTAACTAATAGATATTTCGTTCATTTTAGACATTCCGCAACTTTGGGGAACAGGCTTCAGTCCGAAAGACCGACACCCTAAACCTTCGCAAAACCGTCACTGCTGGTAATTAGTAATAATAACGATTTAAAAAGAATAAGAAAGGAAGTCGGCCAACTCCTACACTCCTAGTCGGCCAGTACACGCACTATTTCTACATTCACAGATGGAATGAAGGAAACTTTGTCAGAATGGTCGAATGCTGGGTTGAATCCCAGACTTCCCGATAGAAGCGCAAAAGCCAACCACTCAGTCATGTTTGTTGTGCAGTTGTATTTAGCTTAACTTAAATATATTCCGTAGTCCTTTTTTTTTGGGGGGGGGGTCCGTAATATGTTGAATCCCTCTTGTTAAAAATTCAGAAAACTTGAGGACTGGGTAAACCGTGATGGTGGTCAAGGGTGCCCATGTTGTGGTTTCCAAGGGGAGGCAAGTATAAGCGACGTTTCAAAAATAGTTTCAAATTTTGCTGTAACTAATGTAAAAATTCTATTGGATTTTCGGTATTCTGAGGTACACTTTCCTCTAGGGGGGCGAGCGTCCCCCCTTGCTCCCCCTGATGGGCGCCTTTGATGGTAGTTATAAAAAACTTAACTGTAGAATTTCAAGAATATACAGAACCAAAAGTTCCAGATGTGCAACCTTTAATTGCATCATATAAATCTAAGTATTTCTCTTATGTTTTATTTTAATTTTATTTTGTTTCAAAAAGAGGGTATGAAATATTTTGAAGTAAAAATACTACATACAATTTTGCCAGTTATTTGTATATTCTTTTAAAAGAAGTTTTTACTTTTAGGGTTGGCTCGTTTACACCAGCTGTTTTTTTTTTAATAACTGGTTTAAACCAAAAAAAAATAAATAAAAAGAACAAAAATGCGAACTTCATGGTGACGTTTCCACATGTCAAACCATCTGAATTAGTCTTATTTCCTTTTCACCTTGTAATCAAGGTGTCCCATGTTCAGTTCTCGGTCGAACCACAACCCTTCTTTCATGTGTAAACCAAGTAGCGGTTCGGATGTCACTTTCAGCGAAAGTCTTCTCCTTGATAACCTTGGTATTACGTAAGGATGTTAAACATACGAAACGAAACCAAATTATATATTTCTGCATGCCTGTTGTTTTATAAAGAAGCCAAGGTTGCTTAAATATATTGATTGAAATTGGTAAAATTTATCGATTGCCTACGTAGCTTCCAACATTAGCTTGGGTTGGACTTTCAATGATATCTACATAGTAAATTTGTAATTTAATACCTCAATTTAGCGTACTGATTATAATACGTTGACCTTTAAATTTTACATGGAAAGCAATAACAAGATTTTCCCGTTATTGTTCTACATTTAAAATAATGACGGGATTTTCCCGATGGTTAGGACGGGAGTTTCTCAATTTAAGAAATTTACTGACCGGACTTCTTTAAGCTTATGGGACCTCTTCCAGCATAACCCCATTGTTGCATAATAACGCCAAGGCGAAACAAGCTTATTTCTGTGAATATGTAATATAAATACATAAAGCAAAATATCTAAATTAAAAAACCTGGTTTAAACTGCTCCCAAAAAACAGGTTTTTGGCATTTTCAGAAACAACCATGGTTCTTGCCAACTCTGCTTACTTTTGTATATGGGAGGTTAATTTTTTTATTATATGCATTGGTTAATCCTTTGGAATTCATAATGTAAAAATGTTGAAGTAAAATTGTTTAAAATATCTTTTCGAAATTCATGGTTTATTTTTGAGTTTTTATATTATTATCGGCATCAACCACTAATTAAATGATTTTTTGTGTTATAGAGAAGCGAAAGAAAGTCTGCTTTATCAATTTAAAGCAGAAGTTTGAAAAAAGCCCAAAATTTCCCAAGCAAACAAGCGAAGCAGAAAAACCGAGTTTTTTCCCCAAAAAAGCCAGTTTTTTTCCGAGCCCTTGCATCTCTATTTGAAACGGTAACATTCATATTTCCCTATCATGTCCCTGAAGCGGAAAAATTTGAGAGTAATTGTCATTTTTTAAACTTTTTTTTTTTTAAAAATTATCCTCTCTGGATTCCCGTGTGTTAACGTACAGATCTCAAAATCAACTGGGAAATACTAAGGGGTTACTAAATGTGTGTGTACAAAATTTCAAGGTTCTATCTTGAGTAGTAAGGGTGAGGAAACTTTTTAACAATGAGCTAAAAACATCCCCACAATGCCCCAGATGACCCGGATGTAATATAGAAATTTCCTCAGACATCCCTATTTATCCTAGGATCATGATTTGTATATTATTCTCTTCAGAATAAAACAAATTTTCAAACAGTACCCTTCAAATGTCTCCATCATGTATCTGGGGCGGGTAAATCACGAAAAAAGGCATTTTCTTTTAAATATATATATATATATATTAATTCTTACCTCTGTGGATCCCTCCCCCTGTTTTAAGGCACAGATCTGAAAAATACTGAGAGGTGCACTGAGTAAGTATGCAAAATTTCAATGTTGTAGGTGCAAAAGTAAGCCCGCGAAAATAATATTCCCCAAATACCCCAAATTTCCGTATAAAACAAGATATCAGGTAACAGTTTCCTGAGACATCCCTATTTATTATAAGAGCATAGTACGTACATCATTTTCTTCAGAATAGAACAGCCTTTCAAACGGTACCATTCATATGTCTCCATCTGAGACGGAAAAATCACGAAAAAAGCTATTTTTTGTTAAAAATATCCTTTTTAAAAAAAACATGTTTGCTCCTCTGGACTCCGCTGTTTCCACGCAGAGATCTGAAAATATCTGAAAATTATTAAGGGGTGAACTGAAAGTGTGCAAAATTTCAGTCTTCTGAATGCAAATTGTAACCCGCCAAAACTAATAATACGCATAACAAAAAATATCTTTTTAAATTTATGACGTCATCACACACTATGCCTCAACGCAGAAAGGCGTGAGAGCATATGTAACGTGTTCTAAAATGCCACCAATCTTGAAGAAAACAAAGTAAAAAGCCTTATTGGTACTTTTTAAATCGAAAAATGAAGATTGTACCCTATCATCTAAAAATGCACTGAGAAAAATAATTGTAGGTGGCGTACTTAAAAAGATAGGTTACATGCGTAACTCCTGTAGTTCTTGGACTTAACGTACAGCAGACGTATAACTGAAAAGGGTTGTTTTATAATACTTTCTGTATAAGTGTTCCATCTATACGTACTTTTCGTATGAAACAATGTAGGCGGTCAGGATCTTACATTCAAATAGACGTATATAACATATAGCTGACGAAGGTAACATAAGTATATGCATGTGATATACGGAAAACTGTTAGATGTCAGACATCCTGCAACGGCATGATGTAACATCTAAGGGCAGTTCCTATGTAGCATACGGATAACGTACTGATTTCTATAGTAAGCAAGAGGATACCGTATTTTGTACAATATACCGCTGTCCAGAGGACGGATTTTTCTCTGTGTGGGTGATATAATTTAAAAGGTTAAGCATTAAGGAAAAAGTACAGCAACGTTTATCAAAATGACACTTTTTATCACAAACGTTACTGATATTTGGCAGGGGCCTATTTTTAAAAACTCAGAACTAGCTTGCGGCATGAAATACACAAATTTCACCTAAAGTTATAAAATTAGAAAAAGGAGAGGGGATAGGACCCCTCTAAATATGCCCTATTATCTGGGAACAAACAAACACGCACAAAAAAGAATTTTCGTCTTAAATGTTGATGGTGGTTAGGGAAAATCCCGTTAACAATTTTAAAACGCAAACCCAATGTTACGAAAAGAAGAAAGTAGGATTGCTCCGTTACCTGTTCAAAAAGGGATTTTCCCTAATCATCCTCTGCATGACACTTGTTTTCATACTATACTGTACATTTAAGTTTCATTGTATTATGATTATTAACTTCCATAATCGAAACAACAGAATAGAAAATTGATTTTACTTATTTTCACTTTAAATTAATTTATTTCGGACTTCGATTTAAATCAACGATTTTTATTTTAAAAAAATCAAGTGATTTAAATCTTGATTTATATCGTGATTTAAATCAGACTGATTTAAATCAATCCACCCTGGTTCATATTAGTTAGGTCTAATATTATAAATTCAACACTTACTTGTTTTAATAGGTGATAGCTATGGCGGGTTTTCAGACGTCAACTTCCGTATGTCTGAATAAAAACTGAATAATTTCACATATAGATATGATTTCACGTTAAGTCAGTTTTTGTATTTGGTTTCCACACGAACGAGATAAGAAAATGTTCGCACAGATATGCAGTGGCAAATGGCATTAGATGTCTTACAGCATTTTTTAGAAATTTCGGGATCAGCAGCCCTAGACTGATAATGGAAATTCGGTAACGACATTGAAGCAAATATCATTTTGAATGTCGAATAATAAGACCAATCGATATGTTCTTCTTCACGAGTAGGGAGGTCATATTCCGAATCTACGAGTAGAAGGAGGGTTTTCATACAATTATTTTTATTTTATTTGTTAATTTATTGTTATTTTTTGTGCAAGTTAGAAAAGTACATCAGTTCACTTATATCCTCAGAGGACACGGTGGCTCAGTGGTAGAGCGCTTACCTCTGGTGCGTGGGGTCCCTGGATGGATCCCGGTCAAGTAAGCTTGTTGTTGACAACATTGTGTTCGTGGGTTTTGTCGGACTCTCCCGTTTCCTTCCACACTACCGTTTCATTTCACTAATAATTTTAATCATCATTCACTTGCTTTAATTATCTGTCTCCCTTAGCCCAAAGGGCATAATCGTGGGGCGGTAAACAAAGATTTCATTTCAATTCCTTTTCATTTCTTATATCTTCAATCATACGATCAGCGATGTAACTAAAAAGAGGCTGGTAACTGAAATCAAAACGAAATCATTCAGTGTGTAAGATTAAACGTATTTCTTTCTCTCTCCAAACGATTAGACCACAAATTCATTTTCTTGATGTTGCCCCTATCTTAGATTAAAGTTTAGCATCCATTTCAGCAGCGAAGATATAAAAGACGTTGACTTAGAGCTTAACGTGGGATTCGAACTATATGACTTCTTCTAGGAATCAAAACAGTGGTCTCCCGTGTCGAAGATGCGTACCTTACCCCCTAAACTGTAACACAGATAACACAGTGAAGATGTACCTTGATGATTCAAGTTAAAAGTATTCAAGATTATAATTGCTCCGGAGCTCTACTGACTACAGATTGGGAAATATTGATCTATTCCATCATAACTCATCTTTTGTTTTCTTTACCACTGAAAATTTTGTGTTTTTATATGACAATTCTTGTGTATACAATGTTCGGTATATTTCGATTTCAAAGAGCGTTTTGGAGTGTCAAAATAATGCTGTTAGTCATGTATTAGAGAGTAGTTCTGTTTCAATTGACAAAATTCTACTTTTCATTAATTTTTTAAGAGTTCATTAACATTCTCTCAATAGTTCTATTTTTTTATTTTTATACATATATCTAATGTTCTTTAACCTTCGATACCCTTCGACGATGTTTGTTATCTTAGATATCGATACCTTTTAATATTTCATGGTATGGTATTTATTATTTAATTTTTTTAAAATGTCTTATCCAAGATTTTGAAAATTTATCTTTTTTTTTTTTACCTAGTATTTTATCCTATTAAGTTTCCAATATTTATTTATGTCCTTATTCCGAATGTTAGATTTTTGTCCTTTGAATTTTTACTGAAATATCAAGGATACTATACCATAAGAGTTCAATCGAACTCATCTGATTGGGATCAAACTTATGAAATATTATTTGGTACAGGCTTTCGTGTCCCAACTTATAGGCAGTCGAATTTTTAAATCATAATTTCGAAAAGAAAAGAAAAAAAGCCCATTGAGCTCACCCGATTTGGATCAAATTTGGCATGACGATCTGGTAGACTTGACCTGTTATACAAGCAAGTAAAATAGTAACGTATATATATATATATATATATATATATATATATATATATATATATCCCCTCCTCCTGCGCAAAGTTCCGGGGGTGGATTAATTTGGATTTAAGTTGCATCGGAAGTGTCACTGTTCATCTCACAAAGAGACTTACGGAAGTGTCATTCACCGATTTGAAGGAAACTTTGCATACTTGTAGAACATCAAAAAATAATCGACACGTATTTTTTTCATTTCGGTAATGGCGTGGGTTTAAGGGTAGAAACCACCCTTTGAACAGTGGTGGTGGTCTCCAAGCATAGTCAGAAAACAATCATTTTATGTAGAAGAAAACGTACTGCTAGGGGCATAGGACAGCTGATGCACAATCTGACGTCAAAATTATAAAATTCAAAATGGCGGATCTAATATGGCGATTACAATTAAATAAGTCTGCTGGTTTGAAACGCTCTGTAGTTAGGCAAGAACAATCATAGTTGGCAGGGGCTACCGCGAGAAGGTTGCAGATCGATTTGAAACCCCTTTCTGTACGTACTTTAACTGGATGCTTGATTAAAGTACGTCTTTGCACCTTTCACTACTAGAGGTGATTATTTAAAGTGAGCACCTCGTCTCTCACTATTCGAGGTGCTTATCGAAAGTGAGTCCTTTCGCATCTCACTAGTCGGGTGGTTTAGTGAGTAAACAACTTAAAAAGGTAGTTTTGGACCATAGTGAGAGGCGAGAGGACTTACTTTCAATAAGAACCTCGGATAGTGGGAGATATATGATTTATTCTTTCAACTTTTTAACATTTATTTATGCTGTTAGGTATTATCTTGTATGAGGAAATCACACAAATAACCATTAATAATTTCTCATGTCTCCTTCAAAAATACAAAATTAATCAGATAATCAATCAATGTAAAGTTTAGTTCTCTAATTTTCTCGTTCACTTACATTGCTGCGTCAGTAAATCTAACATCTTATAGGCCTATGCAATAATTCTAACAACAATAAATTGGTTTCGAGTGACAAGTGATAGATGGTCTACAAAGTTAATGTAAAAATTAATTTTAAATCACATAACTGTTTGCTAATTGTCTGGTAAAGGGAAGAACATAAAATATTTTCAAATTAATCTAGTTACTCTTTAACAATATGGATTATTAGTACAATACCTGTAAATTATTATAATCTCTTTAACTGTTGATCTCATTGGACAATACTTTTATGTCTTGCATAATTACATTTCCAATCAAAGTTCGTTCCATAGAGACGGCATAACCGTCTGCGGCCCGCCCATCCCCGGATGGGAATGAAAGCCTTGTGAAAAAAAAAATGGTTTAAGGATATATGTATCGATGAGAATTAATCTCCAAGAATCTACATTACTTGATAGAATATGTTTTTAATTATGTCAAACACTCTGCTTCAGAGCAGAATAAGTGCAGTTTCTTACATGATTTAATCTAGGAGAAAATCTGCACAATGGAAAAATTAGCCTTGGCAATCAATGAAAAATTATATAATTTCCTCTTTCTTTTAAGTCATAAAAATAAAATGGGGAGTTTTGAAAGCAGGCCGTTCAAAATATTGGACACAGAAGATGAATTGGCGTTTGAGCTTAAGAGTTGCATTGAGTGTTGTCAACAGGTGCATTTAGAAAATAGCTATATGACTTATAACATCTAACCAAAAAATACCTAACAACACAGTTAAATGGCATCTACATCCAATGCATCGTTCACTACTTACTTTCTTGACCGTTAAGTACCAGGGTCGATATGGCTATGTACAGAACCAGTAGGCTCTGTAGGTCACGAATAAGTTGGTTTTGATGTCGTAAAGTGAGATGTGTTTGAACAGGAATCGCAAAACCAATCAACGATCAATGGCACAGTGTTGTAGTCACTTCCGGGTCACCGTGCGCCACTGGAGAGGCTTCCGGTGGAATTTTTTTTAGGTCTATCTTCATCTCCTGATTCTGTTGCGTAATTATTTTATGCCGCACACTACCCTTGAACCACAGGGATTCAGCAGGATTCTCACAAGAAGTGACGAGAACCGGCTAAGAAGCTTGTGGGGGTGCGTATCTCCGATGACCGACAGGATCCTAGGGCATTGTGGGTATGGCGACAACGGGAAACTCACTAGTTTCCGAATATGCAAACCCCAGTGTTATATTTGAAGTTGTTCCAGTCCCAGAGTTAAAAACACCCAGACATTGATGATCGCTCTTGGCTATTTCGACCCGTGCGTTAGCGGAGCTTGGATTGGTTCCAGTTGGAACCCATTCTTGGGCTTATTTGTGACAGGCCCGTAGCTAGGAGTGTGTTATGGGAAGGCACAGTTCAGTTTCTTCCCTGACATACACACACACACGCACACAAACCAAGCTCAGCTGATGGGTCGAAATAGCCGACAGCGATCAGCAGTGTCTGGTTGTTTTAAGCCCTGACACTGGAACATCTTCAAATGCGATATCATGGTTTGCATATTTGGAAACTAACGTGTCTTTTTGTTGTCGCCATATCCAGAATGCTCGAGGGGGCCCATCGGTCACCGGAAATACGTGCCCCTACAAGTAAATCATCCATGCGTCTGGGCCGGTTCTCGTCACTTCTTGTGAGGATCCTGCTGAAACACTGTGGTACATGGGTAGTGTGTTACAAATACTTGTGTAGTAAAAAGTATTATACTTAATATTATATTATGTTCGTACAAAAGTGTTACATTTTGCTTCCACAAGACAAGAAATGTATCTTTTTAAATTCGAGACGAGACCAGAAATAATATGTTACGAGCAAAATAAGACTGTCGGTCTCCGTAGCTGAAGGTCTTCGTAAAACAGGTACTTCACCCCAATAGTAAATTAAAATAAAATAATATGCCAGCTGTGTACAAGTTCTACTAAATTCCAATCTTACATTCTTCATTTGTACTTCCTTTCTCTGTCTCATTCCTTTTCTGTTGTTTGCTCGTACATATCTTCATATGGGACACCTTCGATATATGGACAGTCTTTCTTCTCTCGGCAAAAAATTTATGTACATGTAATGTATGTAATAAAGATGTCCTAATCAAAGACAAATCCTTCTACTTCGAGTACTTGCATACAAAGCAACAGGTGTTAATGTAAGAATACACAACGGTGTTAACATCTGCAATAAAAAAACTTTATTTGTTAACTTAAATCTTACCTCAAATATTCAATCCACACATTCATAATTGAACATACATTAGTTTTAATGCATATGACAGCCATCGCGCTCAAATTCCCAGATTGATTTACAAGATACTTTAAATAACAAGTATTCCAGTAAACTCATGTAAAAGTATTCTGTTCTTCTTTCAGTTAATTTTCCATATACATAATAGTTTTTCCAAGAGAAGTCAAGTTATTCCACAAAGATTGTCCTCTGGTAGAAACATTTTATCTCATCATATTTCATTCCAATGGATCAAACAAAAAATAGAATAATATTGTCGTAATGGAACTAGTTTAAAATATTTCATTCAACGAGACTCAATCCAAATAAATGTAGTACTATGATTAAGCCATGCAGCCACATACAATTTTATTCAATGAGGCTCAAATTTAAAAAGAAAGGGAAGTTCCCTGGTGGAGCCTTATGGCCATATCCTACGTTATTCGACGAAAATGACCATAAAACAATGTAGTTCTCCGATGGAGCCATGTGGCCATATCCAATTTAATTCGATGAGACATAGTTGTGTGGTTGGGTCATGCGGCCATATGCTATATAATTCGATGAGACTCAACATCAAAGAATGTAGTTGCTTGGTTGGGCCATGCGGCCATATCATATATTAATTCGATGAGACTCAACATCAAAGAATGTAGTTGTGTGCTGGAGCCATGTGGCCATACACTATTAAAATTCGATGAGACTTAACATGAAAGAATGTATATCTACGGTGGGCCATGTGGCCATATCCTATTTAATTCAATGAGACATAACATCAAAGAATATAGTTGTGTGGTTGGGCCATGCGGCCTTATTCTATTTAATTCGATGAGACTTAAGATCAAACAATGTAGTTGTGTGGTCGGGCCATGCTGCCTTATTCTAATTAATTCGATGAGACTCAACATCAAAGAATGTAGTTGTGTAGTGGGGCATGCGGCCACATCCTATTTAATTCGATGAGACTTAACATCAAAGAATGTATATCTACGGTGGGACATGCGGTCATATCCTATTTAATTCGATGAGACTTAACATCAAAGAATGTATATCTACGGTGGGACATGTGGCCATATTCTCTTCAATTCGATGAGACTCAACATCAAAGAATGTAGTTGTATGGTCGAGCCATACGGCCTTATTCTATTTAATTCGATGAGACTCAACATCAAAGAATGTATATCAACGGCGGGCCATGTGGCCATATCCTCTTCAATTCGATGAGACTCAACATCAAAGAGTGTAGTTGTGTGGTAGGGCCATGCTGCCTTATTCTAATTAATTCGATGAGACTCAACATCAAAGAATATAGTTTTGTGGTGCGCTCATGCGGCCATATCCTATTTAATTCGATGAGACTCAACATCAAAGAATATAGTTGTATGGTCGGGCCATGCGGCCTTATTCTATTTAATTCGATGAGACTCAACATCAAAGAATGCATATCTACGGTTGGCCATGTGGCCATATCCTTTTCAATTCGATGAGACTCAACATCAAAGAGTGTAGTTGTGTGGTCGGGCCATGCTGCCTTATTCTAATTAATTCGATGAGACTCAACATCAAAGAATATAGTTTTGTGGTGCGGTAATGCGGCCATATCCTATTTAATTCGATGAGATTCAACATCAAAGAATATAGTTTTGTTGTTGGGCCATGCGGCCATATCCTATTTAATTCGATGAGACTCAACATCAAAGAATATATATCTACGGTGGGCCATGTGGTCATATCCTCTTTAATTCGATGAGACTCAACATCAAAGAATGTAGTTGTATGGTCGGGCCATGCGGCCTTATTCTATTTAATTCGATGAGACTCAACATCAAAGAATGTATATCTAAGGTGGGCCATGTGGCCATATCCTCTAAAATTCGATGAGACTCAACATCAAAGAATGTAGTTGTATGGTCGGGCCATGCGGCCTTATTCTATTTAATTCGATGAGACTCAACATCAAAGAATGTAGTTGTATGGTCGGGCCATACGGCCTTATTCTATTTAATTCGATGAGACTCAACATCAAAGAATGTATGTCTACGGTTGGCCATGTGGCCATATCCTCTTCAATTCGATGAGACTCAACATCAAAGAGTGTAGTTGTGTGGTCGGGCCATGCTGCCTTATTCTAATTAATTCGATGAGACTCAACATCAAAAAATGTAGTTGTATGGTCGGGCCATGCGGCCTTATTCTATTTAATTCGATGAGACTCAACATCAAAGAATATATTTGTGCGGTTGGGCCATGCGGCCATATCCTATTTAATTCGATGAGACTCAACATCAAAGAATGTATGTCTACGGTGGACCATGTGCCCATATCCTCTTTAATTCGATGAGACTCAACATCAAAGAATGTAGTTGTATGGTCGGGCATGCGGCCTTATTCTATTTAATTCGATGAGACTCAACACCAAAGAATGTATATCTACGGTGGGCCATGTGGCCATATGCTATTTAATTCGATCAGACTCAACATCAAAGAATGTAGTTGCTTGGTTGGGCCTTGCGGCCATATCCTATTTAATTCGATGAGACTTAACATCAAAGAATGTAGTTGTGTGGTCGGGCCATGCTGCCTTATTTTAATTAATTCGATGAGACTTAACATCAAGGAATGTATATCTACGGTGGGCCATGAGGCCATATCCTCTTTAATTCGATGAGACTTAACATCAAAGAACGTAGTTGTGTGATCGGGCCATGCTGCCTTATTCTAATTAATTCGATGAGACTCAACATCAATGAATGTATATCTACGGTGGGCCATACGGCCATATCCTATTTAATTCGATGAGACTTAACATCAAAGAATGTATATCTACGGTGGGACATGTGGCCATATCCTCTTCAGTTCGATGAGACTCAACATTAAAGAATGTACTTGTGTGGTGGGGCCATGCGGCTTATCTAATAAGAGACAAAGAAAGTAGCTTAAAAATAATATTTTATTAATAAGTTTTGTGTATTGTTGGTTCTGCATAATGTTGGTTCGAAATATCCAATTTATTGTAAGTTTTAGTAATCTTTAAAAATTATACATAAATTTGCAGTCATTTTTCATGTTAATTTATTATATGCTCACAGTTTTGCTACTTACAAGGAATGGACATGAACCTGTCATCTGAACATCCGAATCAAACCTAGTCCATTGGATAAACATAACAAAGATATGTTCATGTACAAAAAAAAAAAAAAAAAAAAAAAAAAATAGATGTCACGGATAACTCAGTAAGTTCTTGGGGCCCATTAACCCTGTTGGTATAAAGAAAATCGTACACACACAGTGAAATAGCTATTGGATCAACACTGTTCATTGGAAACTTATGGTGTATAGTTCATTTTCTTCAGTATGAGACAAGCTTTTCCGGGATTCTATGTAATGACCCCATAATATCCTTGATCAGGGGAAATTGGGCGAATGTCGGGAAATTTCCCTCCAGAAATCTCTATCATCAACTTTGGACCCCTCTGGAGTGGCTCCGGATAAAAGCACACTATCCAAATATATCTAGAAAAATACTTTAGAAATTAGGAAATGATTGTACCAAGTTTTGTATTAATGGACGGAATAGATATGAGGGAAAAGCTTCTATACCGTTACACGCTCTCCCCTCATATCTATTCTGTCTATCAGTACAAAACTTGATACAGTCATTCCTTAACCCCAATAGTATTTTTCGATATATATTTGGATAATGTGCTTTTACCCGGGGCCACTCCAGAAGAGTCCAAAGTTGATGGGAAGGACTACTGGAGGGAATTTTCCCGACATTCTCTCAATTTTCCCTGATCAAGGACGTTATGGGGTCATTACATAGAACCCCTGGAAAAGCTTGTTTCATGCTGAAGAGAATGAACTATAAACCATGACTTTCCAATGAACAGTGTTGATGCAATAGCTATTTCACTGCGTGTCTACGATTTTCTTAGGACCCCAGGGTTAATGGGCCCCAGGGACTTACTGCGCTGTCCATGGCACCTAATGTTTTGTGCTCAAAAATATCTTTGTTATGTTTATCCAATGGACCAGGTTTGATTCGAATGTCCGGATGACACGTTCATGTCCGTTCCTTGTTAGTACAGAGTTTTAGTATTACTTTTTTTTCTGGAAAGGAAATTCAGACATATGCAATGTAGGCTATATATTTGGAACTTATTAATGTCATATTGTAATTTTAAGGTTGTTCTAATTTGTTGTGTCCATGTTAGAATGCATACTCGTGGCTTCCAGGCTTTTCCGTTGTTCCTTCTTTTTTATTTATGTAGCCTATTATAGGCTAAGTAGAAATCAATATATCAAATAAAGTTAATCGAATTACATTTGTAGAGATATAATTTAAAAAAATCAAATGTCGTTGCTAATTGGCATAACTTTATTCAATCAACATGGCTTCTGGTATTCTATGCATGTTCTATTTTATTCGAATAAATATTTCACATGCATCTGTCTGTCTTTATGATCAAAGTTCTAATAACTTGGAGATCTGCTGTGTAATCGTGTTTGGTATCATTTTGTTGCATTGTTATCATTTTATTAGGATCACGCAGTAAAACTTATAATATTGTGATGTTAGCATGTTCGTTACTCCGCACGATAACTCTTGAACGAATGAGCTGTTTTTCAATTCAGTTCTTTTTCAGTAGATAGCTAGAGCGATTATTTCTAGCTAATTCGATAATGGACTAAATTCATTAACCTATTAAGGGATAACGGAAATATTAACAGTGGCTATCTATAGACCACATCTCACACATGTAAACGAGTTTTTAAAATCTATTTTTTACAACAGATAGCTGGAGCGATTGTCTCGACTAATTTCCTTAATGGAGTCAATCCGTTCACTCCCTAGTAGCAAGAAAGATTCGGCCAGTTGGCATTTGCTTGGCTTTTGGCTTTCTACGCTTGCACTTGAAACGCATGCTTTCATGCAATCTGCGTTTTGTTGTGCTTGCAAGTGATGCTTTAGATCCTTTGCAGAGTGTCATTGCATCACTGGCCATTCACTGGCAGTTGACTTGACTTGACTTGTAAAACGCTTGCGTCATGCTTGAATGGAACACTGAATGCAATGTTGCCCCCATATAACTTCGTTACTGGAATCCAGCTTGCAGCATGCTCACGCGTTTTCCAATCAAGCTGCATGCAAGCTTGGTCGACTTGCAATTCAAGCTTACAGCAAGCGGTTTGCAAGTTGTCTCTGCTATTAGGGCTTATTAACGGATAATGGCATATTTAACTATGGCTATCTATAACCCATATCCATACGTATAAGCAAATTTATGAATTTTTATTGATAGCTACAACAAATGCCACAACCAAATTCATTAATAGTGTGATTTTGTTAAAGTATTAACAGATAACGTCGACTTTAACGATGGTTATCTATATCTCATATCCAATATATGTAAGCGAACTATTGAATTCTGGTTTTTGCAATAGGCACCTAGAGCGATAACCTCAGCTGAGTTCGTTATAGTAGTCAATCCGTTACATATTAACGACTAACGGTTACCATCCATATCCCATACGTGGAAATATTTCTCGTTTTTCTCTACTGTCCTTATCAGGGTTATTTTTTCGATATTTCCTAACAGTTTCTAAATTGCACTGTCTGGCATCATGTTGCCAGAGGTCTCTCACATGTTCATATGAAACAAGATGTTCCATAACGTGACGTTAGCGTGACAATAGGGCCATGTGGGTCTGCTTTCCAACACAAAACAGTTGAATGTAAGTGACGAGACAGTGCGTATCAGATAAGGAGGTAAATTGTGGCGATGTTACAACTTCGACTGGAGACAACATTTGGATGACGTCATAGATGGAAGAATTATCGGGAAACTGGAAGAAGGACGAAGTGTTACGTATGTGGTACAGGAAATTGGTATTGCACACAGCATTGTTTCACGTGAATAGCGAGTTTTCCGAACTACAAACAATGTTGTGCGAAGGAAGATGGTAGTTCACCATGGTCAACTACAGCAGTCAACAACTGCTACATTGTGCAACAGTCAAGAAGGCACCGATACCAAACACGGGCGCAATTACAAACAAATTTAACAGGGCAGGACAGGACTGCAAATTACTCAATCTCATGTTTTGCAGTGTCATCTCGACTACAAGGATGTACGCTTTGTGACCGATGGCCTTTATGTTCTGTTGACAGACTATACATTATCACCGTTAACGCTGGTATCAAGAATATCAGGATTATACCAAGGAGGACTGAGGTCAGGTCGCGTTCTCTTCTAAGATGAAAGCAGGTTCAGTTAGAGTAGTTTCCTGGACGTACATTTATCTGGTGACAGATGAGAACATGCAATGAACAAACATCATCCAACATGATCCTTTTGTTGGTCCAGGTGTTCTTGTGTGCGGAGACATTGCATTGATACACCGCCCTTCAAATTTTTGAACACAGAATCTTCAGCAGTCAACGTTATTGTGACACTATACTCCTTAACCATGTGCATCTTTGAGGGTATGATATTGCGCGACTGCATCCAACCGGAGGTAAAGGAGCTTTGGGAACGAGAGTATATATCCGGCGAATGAACTGGCCTGTCCGTTCCTTTGACTTGAATCCGATCAATCACTTGTGCAATTCTATATGGAGACGTCTGGTAGATGCAAGAAGACCATCCAATAGTTCTAACAGAGCTAATGGAGGAATGGAACTTAATGCAAAAACTAAGGGGGCATAGTGGCTCAGTGCTACAGTGCTTACGTCTGGTGCGTGGGTCCCTGGTTCGATACCCGGCCAAGTAAGTTTGTGGAGAACAATATTGTGTTCGTGGGTTTTCTAGAGGAATTCCAGTTTCCTCCCACTTTCTGATTTCACCGATTATTCTATCATCCCTCACTTGCTTTAATCATCGTCTCTTTTAGCTTAATCAGCATAATCGTGGTACTTTAACCTGAAAAATTTCATTTCATTTTTTTCTAAGTAAAGTTTGCTTTTCCGCTGTGAAAAATGTCTAAAAACACTGCGAAACATCACGTACGTAATAAGATCAAATTGCAACAAAAGAAATGCAAGTTACCTTCATTATCACTCGTCTTATATAAAATCAGTTATCCTCATGGCCTCCCGCAGCGGGAGGCGAGGAGAGAGGCAGTTATCCTCCTGGATTTGACATTTGAAAAGCAAATGATGACATCATTATTTTAGTCTATAATAAAGGCACTGAATATATGAAATTTGAGAATGATAAAACTGTCTGAGAAAATTTGTTGTAGTTTGCTACCGTATGATCTGAGAACAAATATGTTATTAGTTTTATATGCGACTAATCAATTTGCAATATGATAACTTAGGAAAATAATTTTGCATCTGATTTGTCTGGTATGATTTGTGAACGGACTAAACCAAAATTTTTCTTCTTCAGATACACTTTCACTCTGCTGAATATCAATAAAAACAGTAAAACTGATACCGTCTCTGATGACGTAATTGTGGATGTTTGTGAGAGCTTTTTTATTGTTGTTGTTGTTGTTTCTTTAAAAATTTATTGGGCAGTTTTAAATAATTAAGAGTCAAACAGCTGTATTTCTTAAAGTATAGAAAATTTATAGGGGTAAGGTTTTCTAACATGAAACTTTGCACTAGTTTTCCTCCTTGGCTGTAATAGTCATGCTGCTGTCAACTAAAGGTTTCAAAAATGCAATTATGAAAGAGTTACTTTGGAATATAGATGTATCATATAATAGATATCGCTGAATTTTCAAGACGTCCAACAGTTACTCCAAATTTATTTCTTTAAATATATTTTCAATAAAATAATAACAATATCATGTCGTGTACAAGGTGGAAGGTAACTCAACCGAGAAACCTCGGAAAGTGATTCTTTGTTTGAAATTAAAGAAATATGTTCTAACAAACATGAGTCCGAAAACGTCTCATTTTAGTGCTATAAACCACTTTCTTTATTCTTCTTCTATATCTTTCATTAATGACAGGAGAGCTATCGCCGAAGTAATTGCCCAGCACGATGTTTTTTGGCCAAACGCCACTAACCTCTTTCATCAACGGAACAAGCTAAGGCTTTCATTCTCCGAAAACCGAATTGGGATTGGCCAAGTCAATGTTTAAAATTACATGTAACTAGAGAATTCGGAATATTGCTAAAAATATTCGGAATTAAGGATTAGATTACCATTTAAAAGTCACTATCGCTAGATATAGGGCCTTTGCAAGATCTCTCTCATCGCAAGCAAGATTCCAGAAGTTGGAAGAAAAACTACAGAAAATCACTCCAGAGATCAACGAATTAAGAAGAGCAAGAAAAAGGGGAAAGAATTAATCGAATTGAACAGCAGGCATCTATTCAATTACAGAGAATTAGTGTGTCAAGACTGGCGATGTTGAAGTTCTTATCAACGAAAATCTCAAGTATTGTTTTTCGGAGATAAATGGTACCTGTAGAAAGGCTTGTTATCAAACTCTGTCATGACATTACTTACTATATAATATATGGTTCAACTTCAAAATATATCTCTATACACGGTGAGTCAAAAATATTTGGATACCGTCTTATTTCGAAACTAAAGAAAATGTGAAAAATATTAATGAAACATGGTAGCAGAAGGGGCTGCAGCTTGAAGGAAACATGACGATCATGACCGCCATATTGAATGCAAGTTCAAAATTTCAAATGGGAAGGGAAGCATGGGCTGGATGTGAAGTAACACCAGTATGAGCACAGAAATCTAAAGATGTAATTAATTCTTTGTACATTATTAAACTGAAAATCTGAATAGTTTCATTGTTGCTGACAGAATCTCTTATTGTTGTAGATAATCTAAGATGATTCTCACAAAGGAACCGAAAACAGAAATCATCCTAATATTTGGGAACGCACTTCAAGAGACATTGCAGAGGATTACAACGGATTGCACCCAGACAGATATCCAGTATCGTACAGCATGCCGTCTACGAGATTGCCAAATTCCGAGACAGTGGAAGATAGGGCTCTTATTGGACAACCAAAGACGGTAACGATGATTCTAGAGTCTTTTTTGGAAAGTCCTAAATAATATTATCGTGTCTCACTGGAAAGTTGTATCAACCGGTTCTCAATTTTCCGAATATTGTATGTCAATTGCTGCTATCCTTATAAGCTGCAAACGTAACATAAACTAAATTAGGATGACCTAGTCGTCAGGTGGAGTTATACACAAGCTACGAACCAACATGAACTCGATCTTCGTTTATACGTGGTATACTGTTCACACGAGACCTATTTCTGTTTCAATGAAGACGCCAATTACCATAATTGTCTGTACTGGGGTGACAGTAGTTCGAACTGAATTAATTCCAGGAAGAAATGTGGTCCTGCAAAGGTAATGGTGTGATGTGGAATGCAAAACACTCGCATCATGAATCCATTTTACACTAACACTACCTTAATTACGTAATACTACTTGGCACTTCTGAAGGAATATGTATTCCCAATCCTTCTGAAACTAGAAGACAACATTCTTTCTTATTTTCAACACGACAAAGCCCCTCTCCACTATGACGTTGGTGTGCTTCAATAGCTCTATCCACAACAACCAGAGAAGTGAATTGGTGGCCTTGGTCTCGAGAAATGGGCGCTCAGATAATCTGATCTCACTACTTGATTTCTATCTGTGGGGCCATTTGAAGCAGTTGGTGTATGCTGAGAAATCTAGTGATATACGCACTCAGCATGTGTGTGTGATAACATTTTCCTATGTGTGATGTTGGAGTTGATACGGCTATTATAGTTGTGTACTTGACGAGATGGTAACCACATGGAACATGCGCTGTAGCATGCCACCACATTGATTTGGAATTTTAATTCTGATTTCTTCTTCAAGTTTAGTTAAACGTTTCTTGTTTTTTCAAAGGAATTTCCATTATACGTAAATTTAATATTATTTAAATTAAATTACTAAATATTAAAACTAAATATCACAAATTCTAAATTTAAAGAAATAAAGTATATTTATATTTAAATAGAATTAAAGAAAATATTTGTAAAATCAAACCACTGAAATTCTAGTTTATTTCAAAGAAAACAGAACAATAACTCCCCACATAAGTCAATGATCTAAAACCACAGATGGAGCAAAACATCAATAATCAAATGTCCTTATTTATTTAATTTATAATTTTGTCCTGATATCTGAGCTTCTTAGTTGAAGTATGATTTGATTTGTCTTTCCATAATAAAAGTTTCAACCTACAACACCACTCCCTACCACATACGTACTTCGCTGACAAGATGGATAGTCTTCCTAACCCAGGAGACTCGATTCAGCCTTTCTGCTCTCATTTTTTCCAGGATACTTTGTGGTCGGTGACGTCCCGTGGAGGTATCGCCAAGGATGTTATAAAATAGAGGATTTGTCCATACCACAATATCGTGAAACCATACCTCACAACTATACGTATCCTATGATTGGTGATTTTCTTACCTGTGAAAGGTTAATCAGGGTAATTTCTTCTCACTCTTATTTGTACACCCATACGTGCAGAACATAACCATTGCATAATATACATCTGAAGCAACGATTTAAATAAAAATAAACGACATTCACACTATATGTCTACACATGAAGATCGCAATGCTTTGAGCCAACATGTATGGCGGAAAAGAGAGTAGCCAATCTGACGTCCCAATGCCATTTTTTTTTTTTTTTTTTTGATTCAGTTAATAGAATGAAGGTACATATGAACAGATACTCTAACATCCTTGGGTATCGCGAGGTATCGTTCAAGAGAACAAGTGAAATACTGTATACACAATTACGATAGTTGGTACTGTTTCAAGGTGGGCAAAAGTCCCTCCACATAACATCACGGACAGGGAGCCAATCAGAACGCTAAACGCGATTTAGGGCTACCTGTTATTTTATATACCTTGTTCATAACCTGTATTAACGTTAAATTTACTACATACATTTCAATATTTGAGAGCTAGACCATTATAGTCCAGAAATATACTAAGTAATTAATGAATCTTACAAACAGTTTGAGTTTACACATGATTAATCTCTATTAAAGGAAAATTTGTTACTTACAATTTCGATAGTAAATAATTCGAAAAAATAATCTTCATCATCGTCTACAATTGTAAATATCAAAAACTAAGTTGTTTATAATTACCAAGCAACGTTTCACATTGTTGCTAATTTATTAATAATCTTACATTAATAATTTACGTATTAATAATATTACAACGTTTCACATGTTTTCAATTTATTAATAATCTCGTTAGATATAGTTTTTTTTTTTTTGTTACTGCTGTTGTAGTGGTTATTCCATTGGCGAAATATAGATTCCTAAGCCCTCAACTCCTACTACAATGTGAGGTTTTAAGGACACTAAATAAGTCCGGAGAACTGGAATTATACGAAAAAAAAGCTGGGAATATAATATTGAAAGTGGTGGACATACTTCAACAGGCAGAAAAAAGCAGACAGGTCATAACAACACAAAAACACTCGATTTCTTAACATTAATTTTATCTCAGCCCCATGCCCATTTAGAAACTGACAAGACTACACATGCTTAAACGTAACAATTCTTAAATAATTTTCACATAGTTTAGTAAATGCGTTTGCCAACAGACACGGAAACAGAGCATATTGTCAAAATTGTTTCTTCCTAACTAAGCGAGACATCCACCTATTTTCACGTCTCTGCACTTAAGAGCCTTCTTTTCTATTCTTTATATGCACCGAATTTCTACAGGGAGAAAAGCTATTTCCAAAGTTTACGAAATAATCTTCCTTCTTACCACTGGCGCAAATCCCGGGGGGATGAGGGAGACATGCCCCTCCAATATTGGAACTGAGAGGAATGTCTCCCCCCCAATAATCCTATTTGAAATGTGTTTTTTTGGAGAGAAATGTAATGATTTGTGTCCTGCTGCCACAAAGGAAAGTGGGATGAAATAGATGTTCTACCACAATAATCCTCAAATCTGCCCCCTCCCAACGTTGAAGACAACTCTGCTCCCCTGATCCCCCACAACATTGTTTTTCAACTTCATAAATATTTTGAACATCACTTTTTTTTAAAAAAAAAATATGGGGACTCTCTTAACCCCTCCCAATGTTAAAGACAGATTTATAGCGCTGCTTCTTATAATAACCAAGAGACAATTAAATTTTTCAACGTTTTGCAAGATTTTTGTTAGATTCTCTATAAATTAAGCTAGAAATGTTTTTGTCTCGCAGTGGACTTCAAACTTTCAGTTCAGAAAGAAAAATCCAAGAAAAAAATGCTTCCATTACACAAGTAAGTTCACAAACAGCTTCATTTTACTGGTTAAATGATGTTTAACATGAAATGTAGGAACTAGAATTTGTAGTTACTATACCATTATGGACTTTGTGATAACATCCTCACTCGGGAGAAGGGGAGAACGGTGGTACGTGTAGTCGCTGGTTCGATCCCCGGCCGAGTAAGCTTGTGCTGGACAACATCGTGTCCAGTTTTTTTTTTCAGGATACTCCCCTTTCCTCTCATATACTTATTTTACCAGTTCTTTCATCATCATTCATTTGCCTTAATCATCTATCTCCCTTAGCCAAAAGGGCATAATCATGGGACGTTAAACTAAAAGATTTCATTTCATTTTAAACATCGCCACTCCTAACCGCCATGAACCAGATGATCAGAGTCGTTATAAAATTTCAAATCAATATATGAATGCTACTGTGTGTATATATACTATAGTAATTTATTTTAAAACATTGACACATTTTTCTAAATTACAATTCTATCTTTTCAAATGTTACAAGGATAAGTTTCACAAGACTTGTAATTTTCATTTTTCAAGAATTCTATAGGAAGTTGAAACAACTAATCTATTTTCGCGAATCATAGAACTAACAAGGAACAGATATGAATATGTCATCCGGACATCCGAATCAAATCTAGTCCATTCGATAAATATAACAAAGATACGTTAATGCACCAAAGAAAAAAAAAAAGTGCCATGGACAACGGAGTAAGTCCCTGGGGCCCATTAACCCTGTTAATATAAAGAAAATCGTATATTCGCAGTGAAATAGCTATTGCATCAACACTGTTCATTGCAAAGTCATGGTTTATAGTTCATTCTCTTCAGCATGAAACATGCTTTCCAGAGGTGCTATGTATCAGCTCCCATAACGTACGTGAACACGGAAAATTGGGAGAATGTCGGGAATATTCCCTCCAGAAATCTCTCTCTTCAACTTTGGACCCCTTTGGATTGGACCTGGTAAAAGCACACTATCCAACTGTATCTCTGAAAATACTACAGTGGATAGGGAATACGTGTACCAAGTTTTGTATTGATAGACAGAACAGGTATGAAGGGAAAGCTTGTATTGGTACAGAAGCTTTTCCCTCATATTTATTCTGTCTATCAATACAAAATTTTGTACACTCATTTCCTAATCCCTATAGTATTTTTCTAGATACATTTAGATTGTGTAGTGTACTTTTAAGCAGGGCCACTCCAGAAGGGTCCAAAGTTGATGGGAGGGATTCCTGGAGGGAATTTTCCTTACATTATCCAGATTTTCTCTGTTAAGGTACGTTATGAGAGCTGACACATAGCACCTCTGGAAAGCTTGTTTCATGCTGAAGAGAATGAACTACAAACTATGATTTTGCAATGAACAGTGTTGATGCAATAGCTATTTCAATGCGAGTCTACGATTTTCTTTATGCTAACAGCGTTAACGGGCCCAGGGACTTACTCCGTTTTCCATGGCACCTTTTGTTTGTGCATGAACGTATCATTGTTATGTTTATCGAATGGACTAGGTTTGATTCGGATGTCCGGATAACATATTCATGTCCGTTCCTTGTACGCTTTATGTTATTTAATATTTCTGATGCTTAATATTAATATTTCAATAATATTTCTTTGTTGGTGAATTTGTCGTAGAGTTATAGATGGAAAGGGATTTGATAATTTTACCAATAATTAGCTAAAGATTTTTTAAGCCATTATTTGCTAAAAGTTTAAAATCTTAAAATGTTTTCAAAACGTCTATAATGTAATTTTAGAATATTAAGAATTAGACTAACCAAATACTCGTATAGCTACATCGTATTCATTACAGGGTCTCAGGTGGTGATTTGTGAGTGTAAACAGCATACAGTTGCTGTGGAATGATGCTTTTTATAAATGACATTTCTATGAAATTCGAACGGAGATAGTATCTGTATGTTACACAAGAGTACATGCAGATTTTTTTGTTGGGAGAGGTCCCAGGTTTAGGAAAGGTCCAATAATACAATACACAACCGAAAAAAAAGATAAGTAATTTTGAAATACTGACATCTATATTCTCATGAAAAATGATAAAATTAGATTGTGTTTATCAGCAATGAAATAGTACAGATGATGAGTAAGGCCAATTTTTTAGTCTATATCGAATATTTCTCTGTTAAACAAATATAATTGTATTAAGAAAGTGTATGTCAAGTTGCGAAGTTTTGGCGGGGGCACGAACCCGGTGGACCCCTTCCCTTTGCCCTTGCTTCTTGCGTAGTATCTAGGTGCAAAGTAGTTAAGAGCATCAACACTAAAATAAAAAATGTTTAAATTTCACAAATTTCAGTTGTTAATGTAGTTAGTATCGACGCTGGTGATTTCACTACACAACTGGCAACCAAAAGACAGGGTAGTTGTTTTTAGGGAAGATAATAGAATATATGGTGGTAGATAAAAGAGAGAGGAGAAGAAAATATTACGAGTAATGAATAATATTCAAATAGATAGCTGGTATATACATAAAAATGAATACATTAGTTGAGTATCATAATGCATTACAGCCACTAAATTTACAGTAAATGACATATCAGCAGTGGCACACGCAGAGGAGATCCAGGTTTTACCTCTACTTCAATACGATATTATCCCGGCGTGAGCTAATGTGGTTCGGACACCACGTTAAGCTGTAGGTTCACGACTCGCTGCTGGAAAAGGGACACTGAACTCAAATCCCATCTAATCTCATCAGTATAGGATATAACGAAAAATATGCGTTTAGCATAAAAAAAATCTTGTGAAAGAAATGAATTTCGGTGAATCTTCTTCCATGAAATTATATGCACATCAATACTAGTCTAGGAGTCATAACTACTGACGACTATTGCACGGAGGTGTATGGAGAATTTCTCTTCAAAACTTTTCTCCTATATGTCTAAGAATAGTTTTTAGCTTGGGTACGCGTTTCTGGTATGCGGAGGTTTCTACCAATATGGCTGCCAATATGGTATCAATGAACGTGTATCACCCTGCTTGATTTTGAAGGGTGATAAATAGCTCATATCTCCAAAATTATTGCTTTTAGCTCAAAATTTCAAAGTACCAAAATTGATCAGTATATATTTTTGCGCAATGTACAAGCAGTTTTAAAAGAAAAAGACTAGTTTTAAAGGTTATAATTTTTTTAATTAATGAAAACACTGTATCCTTTGCAACATTACTAACTGGCAAGATAAAATACATTAATTTTGATAACTTATACAATCTTAGACGTAGGGGTGATTATAACTATTAAACAGTAAAAGCAGTAAATGGTTATTGGTGAGAACTTATCTCTATATATAATATAATAGACCCTAATTCCAAACATTGTGCCACTTTGAAAGTTCTTAAGCACGGAATCAGGAACAGACTATTACATTCTTCCTACATATACAAATATTTGTTCGTGCACAAGTCTGACAAGTACAAATGTGAGGAGTGTCAGGAGAAAGTTGTTCTGCGGTAATTTGAGGAATCCACTCTGTTTCAAGTTCTACTTATCCATGTCACTAAGATTACGTAGATCTTCCAACAGACTATACTACCGGTTAGCTTATGAATATGCTCTTTCGTGGTGCAGTACTAGATGATGTTGGTAGAAACTTTGTGAACTGTAAAGTTTTCATTCGATAGTGCAACCTGCTTGTTTATATCTTGTGATGCTACAGCCTCTTTCCTCCGGAGCATTCCTATAGTACCACACTAGGTGGGAGACACCTGACCCCCGGTAGCTGAAAAATCGCCTTTTTTTCCATGGTCTCCTGAGAGCAAGGACTCAATTTTCCACTGTCTCACGATACGCTATGACCCACGCCCCGTCCACCCATGGTCTTTTACGACCTCCATGTTAGGGGTGTATTCATTCTCTTTTATGAGCACTTTTTAGGGGGTGTACTTGTTCTCTTTTACGAGCACATTTTAGGGGGTGATCTCGTTCCCTTTTATGAGCACTTTTCCAACCCTTATGTTAATTACGAACACATAGAAGAGCAGATAACACATAAGAGTACGTAACACACAGCAGAACAGATAACACATAAGAGTACATAACATAACAAGGGTGTACTCGTTCTCTTTTATGAGCATATTTTTCAACCCCTATTTTAACATAGCAGAAATTACACTGAGACTATGAACACACAGCAGAGCATAAGAGTACGTAACATAACAAGGGTGTATTCGTTTTCCAACCCCTATTTGAACATAGCATAGAATACATGGAGACTATGAACATACAACAGAGCAGATAACAAACACAACCACCTCCATTTTAGGGGTGTATTCATTCCCTTTTATGAGCATATTTTCCAACCCCTATTTTAAAATAGCAGAAATTACACTGAGACTATGAACACAGCAGAGCAGATAATACATAGCACAGCTAATAAAAGAACATGGCATATTTTCCAACCCCTATTTTAACATAGCAGAAATTACACTGAGACTATGAACACACAGCAGAGCATAAGAGTACGTAACACACAAGGGTGTATTCATTCTCTTTTATGAGCATATTTTCCAACCCCTATTTCAACATGACAGAGACTACGAAACATGGCGGACATAGCACAGGGGGTGTATTCATTTTCTCCAACCCTAATTGAGCATAGCAGAAATTACACTGAGAGTACGTAACACACAAAAACCTCCATTTTAGGGGAGGACTCGTTCTGTTTTATAATTACTTTTCCAACCCCTATTTTACCATAGCAGAAATTACATAAATTTTTTTTCAACCCCTATTTTAAGACAATGAATAAATATGTAACATAGCGATTGGATACGCTCTTTGAACCGATTTGGATGGAACTCACATATGGGGTTTTCGACCATGCTGAGTACGAATATCATACCTATTTTTACCTGGGTCCTATAGTTTATGTGGCATACGCCCTTTCTATGACAATTTTAACCGATTTGGATGAAACTCGGTATATAAGGGTTTTCGAACATGCTGATTACGAATATCTAGGTCTGATAGTTTATGTGGGATACGCCCTTTGTGTGACACTTAAAAACCTAATCACTCGCAAACGGAGCCAAATATTGAGATGGTGTTTCCAAATCTGGTAATCGGTCATCAGGTACTACAAGTTCCAAAATAATGACCATCAAGGTCAAAGGTCAACATACTTAAAACCTAATAACTCGAAAACGGCACCACATATTGAGATGGTGTTTCCACATTTAGTAATCGGTCACCAACTACTACAAGTTCCAAAATAGTGACCATCGAAAGCTAGTAAACGGAGCAACGGATACATTTTGTACCAAGCAGAAAAAAGTGAAGAATGAATAAATTTTAGTGACTTATTTGCTATTGTACTAACGAGAAAAAAATCAAAACAACGCCATTTTTAACTAGCTCAGAATTTCTGTACAGTTTTGGGTTATTCAAAATAAACGAAAAAAATAATTTGGATGGACTAACGAAAAAGAAAGCAAAGATGTGCCATTTTAGCTAGCTGAGAATTTAAAGAAACAAAGGGAACCTACTCAATTTTCTATCAACGAGAAATGCCATTTCAACTACCTCAGTCCAAAAATAATGAACGCCCAATGAACCAATATACGCGAATAACTCTTAAACAGAGCAACGTTTTGAGGTGCTGTTTCCAAATCTAGTAATACGTCATCAACTAGTACAAGTTCCAAAATAATGACCATCGAGGTCAAAGGTCAAAACTCGAAAACGGAGCCAAATATCGAAGTGGTGTTTCCACATTTAGTAATTGGTCATCAGGTACTACATGTTCCAAAATAATGACCATCGAGGTCAAAGGTCAAAACTCGAAAACGGATCCAAGTATTGAGGAGCTGTTTTCCAAATTTGGTAATTGGTCATCAACCACTACAAGTTCCAAAAATAATGACCATCGAGGTCAAAGGTCAATCTCGTAAATGAAACCACATATTGAGATAACGTTTCCTCATTTAGTAACTTTGTGTGATCTATTCAATTTTGTACAAAGCAGAAAAAAGTGAAGAAGGAATAAATTTGAGAACATAATTTTAACTAGCGCAGAATTTCTGTACCTTTTTGGGCTATTCAAAAGAAAGCAAAGATATGCCATATTAACTAGCTGAGAATTATTTAAGCAAAACGAAGAAAGCGAACATGGACCATTTTACTCAAATTTGGATGGAGTATTTATATTTGTATGAACCGGAAAAAATGAAGAAGGTCCGTTTTGACTAGTTCAATGAGCTAGTTCAATATTTCTGTACAATTTTGTACTATCCAAATAATCACAAGAAAATCAAAGAAGGGTCATTTTAACTAGATCAGCATTTTATACCTTTTTGTGCTATTCAAATAATAGAGGCAACAAATTTCAGTGGTCTATTTTATTTTTGTACCAATCAGAAGAAAAGCAAAGATATGCCATTCTCAGACTTTTATACCATTTTGTACTACTCCAATAAACGAAGGAATACCAACCAGAAAAAAGAAGTGAAGATCAGGCGGATTATTTTCTTTTGTACCAACTGGAAAAGAGAAGAAGAGCTATTTTAACTAGCTCATTATGTAACTTTTGAAATACTGAAATGTTCTAGTTTTGTATCAATCAGAAAAACCCGAAGAAGGATCATTTTAACAAGTTCATAATTTCGATGTTCTACTTTTTATACCAACGAGAAAAAATGAACTAGCTGAATATACGAAATAATAAATTTAATTGACCTATTCAATTTTGTACCCTTGAGAAATGTCATTTTTAACTGGCTTAGAATTTTACTACTCAAATAAACAATGGAATATTTAGTTTTGTACCACCGAGAAAAAAAAGAAATTGCACCATTTTGGAGTATTCAAATAAACAAAGGACTTATAATTTGTGTCAACCCTAAAAAGGGCCATTTTAACTAGCTGAGTATTTTATACCATTTTTTATTATTTCAACAAACAAAGGAAAAAGCAAAAAAGGACCATTTTATATCATTTTAAACCAATCTAATAAACAAAGGCATAAATATGAGTGAGCTATTTTTGTAGCAACCAGCCTTAATAACTTTAAACAAAACCTGTGTGACCTATTCAATTTTGTATCAAGCAGAGAAAAGTGAAGAATGAATAAATATGACTGGTTTACTTCGAGAAAGAAAGCAAAGATATTTCATTTTAACTAGCTGAGAATTTTAAATCATCTTGTATTATTTAAACAAACGAAAGGATAAATTTTATACCAACGAGAAATGCCATTTTATACCATTTTGTATTACTCCAATAAACGAAGGAATACCAGAAAAAATAAGTGAAGAATGAATAAAATTTAGGTGGATTATTTTCTTGTGTGCCAACTGAAAAAGAGAAGAAGAGCCACTTTAACTAGCTAATTATGTACTGATTAAACAAACGAAAATTGATCATTATGTAACTTTTGAACTACTGAAATGTTCTATTTTTGTATCAATCAGAAAAACCCAAAGAAGGATCATTTTAACAAGTTCATAATTTCGATGTTCTACTTTTATACCAACGAGAAAAAAATGAACTATCTGATTATACGAAATAATAAATTTAAGTGCCCTATTCAATTTTGTACCAATGAGAAATGGCATTTTAACTGGCTCAGAATTTTACTACTCAAATAAACAATGAAGTATTTACTTTTGTACCACCGATAAAAAAAGAAATTGCGCCATTTTGGAGTATTCAAATAAACAAAGGGATTATAACTTGTGTCAACTCTAAAATCAATTAAACGAAGTAATGCATTTGAGTGAGCTATTTAATTTGAAAAACCGAAGTTGAGTATTTTATACCATTTTGTATTATTTCAACAAACAAAGGAATAAGCAAAAAAATATCATTTTATATCGTTTTGAATTAGTCTAATAAACGAAGGCTTAAATATGAGTGAGCTATTTAATTTTGTAGCAACCAAAGGATCATTTTAACTAACTGAGAATTTCTATACCTTTTTGTACTATTTAAACAAACGATGGGATAAATTTGAGTGACCTGTTTTTTGTACTAACCAGAAAAATCGAAGAAGGTCCAATTTAGCTAACTCTGAATTTATGTACCTTTGTACTAGCCCAATGAACGAAGGAGCAAATTTGAGTGTTCTACTTTTTATACCAAACAAAGAAGAACCATTTTGTACTACTCAAATAAACGAATGAAAAACGAAAAAGACCAATTTAACTAGCTCAGAATTTATATACGTTTTGTTTAGGTGTCCTACTTTATGTACCAGCGTGAAATGCCATTTTAACCAGCTCAGTAGTATTCAAATAAACAAAAAACCGAAGAAGGATCATTTTAACTAGCTCAGAATTTCTGTACTTTTGTGCCATTCAAACAAATGAAAAAACTAAATTTGGATATGGTATTATTTTTGTGCCAAGGAGAAAAAGGAAAGAATTTGTACTGACCAGAAAAGGCGAAGAAGGATCATTTTATACCTTTATGTGCTATTTAAATAAACGAAGGAATAAATTTGAGTGATCTATTCAATTTTATACCAATCAGAAGAAAAGCAAAGAAGGGCCATTTTAACTAGCTGAGTATTTTAGTGCTACACAAATCACCAAATGAATAAATTTGAGTGACCTATTCAATTTGGTATCAACAAGAAATACCATTTTAAATAACTCAGTATCTTATACCTTTTTGTGCTATTTAAATAAACGAAGAAAGCGAAGGAGGTCCAATTTAGCTAACTCAGAATTTTATACCATTTTGTACTAATCAAATGAACAAAGGAATAAATTTTTGTGACCTATTCAGTTTTGAAAACAAGCAGGAAAAGAAAAGAATTAACATTTTGTACTAATCAAATAAACCAAGGAATAAATTTAGATGGCCTATTTAGTTTTGTACCAACCACGAAAAAAAGCGAAGTTCCATTTTAACTAGCTCAATATTTCTGTACCATATCAACTAACTCAAAGAAACGAAAGAATAAATTTTGAGTGGCTTAAGCAAAGAAGGTCAATTTGTACCTTTTGTGCTATTAAAACTGAGTGACCTATTCAGTAGAAAAAATTTTGTTTGCAATTAAAAAAAGGGAGAAGGTCTATTTTATGTACATTTTGTACTACTCAAATTCTACTTTCTGTACCACCAGAGAAAAACAAAGAAATACCATATTTTGCTACTCAAACAAACGACGGAATAAGCTCAGAATTTCTATACCTTTTTGTGTTATTCAAATAAACGATGGAATAAATTTGTGTGACCTATTCACTTGTATAGCAAGCCCCTTTTAGTTCTATACCAACCATGAAGGTCCATTATAACAAGCTCGGTATTTTTATACCATTTTGTATTACTCTATTTCATTTTTGTAACAATCAGAAGAAAACGGCTCAGAATTTTATACCTTTGTGATGTTACATTGAAGTCTCAATTTTTCCGGTCATTAACTACATATTTGAACGTAAGATTTAACCAACCAGAGTTGCGTTATACAATGAATTTTAACTTAATTCTGTAGAACAGAGTACATAGCAATTAGCGTTCTAAAGAAAACTGATGAATGACGACAAATCATAACAGCATACTTGTCCATTTTGAATCACAGCAGAAGAAGAGATTACATCAAAGTAAGAGAAGTTTTCAAAGTTCCATGTTCATACCATCTATAAAGAGTGTTGCAGATATTTAAACAACGTTACGAATGCGTTACCTAACAGTTGTATTGCTAGTATAGTGTGGGTCCTACGGTACTGCCTATTGCTCAACGATTCAATTATTTTTTAGACTTTCTTTCCTCGTCTAAGTTCAAAAAGACAAATATATATTTTTGCCTTTATGTATTTTATTATAATGGAATATAAGTTTATGGAGTATATTTGGAAAATAATAGAACATACATCATGATGTTATATTGCCTTGAAAACATATTATTAAACACGGAGAATGCATAGAATGTTTTTATTGTAGATATATAAAATTATTTATTTGATTGGTTTTTGCTGAAGAGCAGAAAAATGACTAGCATAGAAATTGCTTATGTTTCACCTAGAGAAAAAGAAATTCAGCGTGAAAACGAAAAACCTATACTGTTAATCCAGCCGTCTGACCCCGATTTGCCAGATGAATTACGTGATAAAGTGAGAATCATATATCCAACACAAGAAATAGAAGAAGTGTATTATTTTAGACGCTATAATAGATATAATGATGAAATACTCCCGGAAAGTGATGATGACAGTGTTGCAAATATTACCTGTTTTGAACTGGAAGCTAATGAGTGCGAGTGTACTAGTGAAAGTATTAGTCATACATGTGTTATACAATTATTTAATGAGTATACACCAAATTCAGTATTATTATGTGAAGCATGTTCTAAACATAATGTAAATGAAAAAGATCACAACTGTTTGCTGCAGTATGATTACGAATTATTGCAAAAGGTGTGGACGGTCTTAATTAAACGTGAAATGAGAGAGAAAATCTATAAACTTTATATAAAAAAGCATTTTAAAGGTTGTAATAATAAGAACACTTATACTTTGGAGAAAAAATTTAATCTGGTATATGAATACATTACAGAGTGTGATTATTATATCAACAAAATAGTAGAATTGTTTTTAGAGAAAGATAAACAATTATTTAATTCTGTAAATGAACACTGAGCCCACAGTAGCATATGCATTTGATTGAGTAAGAATAGAAGAACTTGAACTGTTAACTGGATCAATTTGTAGTACTGTAATATTAAGAATTTAATAGATAACTAACATTGGACTCTGGCAAATGAATTGTCAAGGAGAGTCAATTTAAATTGTTCTCTGGATGACACAAAAGTATACAAAATGTAACACCACAAAGGAATAAAATTCTGAACTGTTTTCTTCTGATTGTTACAAAAATAAAATAGAGTAATACAAAATGGTATAATGGACCTTCATGCTCGCCATAAAAGTGAATAGGTCACACAAATTTATTCCTTCGTTTATTTGAATAACACAAAAAGGTATAGAAATTCTGAGCTTATTCCGTCGTTTGTTTGAGTAGCAAAATATGGTATTTCTTTGTTTTTCTCTGGTGGTACAGAAAGTAGAATTTGAGTAGTACAAAATGTACATAAAATAGACCTTCTCCCTTTTTTTTAATTGCAAACAAAATTTTTTCTACTGAATAGGTCACTCAGTTTTAATAGCACAAAAGGTACAAATTGACCTTCTTTGCTTAAGCCACTCAAAATTTATTCTTTCGTTTCTTTGAGTTAGTTGATATGGTACAGAAATATTGAGCTAGTTAAAATGGAACTTCGCTTTTTTTCGTGGTTGGTACAAAACTAAATAGGCCATCTAAATTTATTCCTTGGTTTATTTGATTAGTACAAAATGTTAATTCTTTTCTTTTCCTGCTTGTTTTCAAAACTGAATAGGTCACAAAAATTTATTCCTTTGTTCATTTGATTAGTACAAAATGGTATAAAATTCTGAGTTAGCTAAATTGGACCTCCTTCGCTTTCTTCGTTTATTTAAATAGCACAAAAAGGTATAAGATACTGAGTTATTTAAAATGGTATTTCTTGTTGATACCAAATTGAATAGGTCACTCAAATTTATTCATTTGGTGATTTGTGTAGCACTAAAATACTCAGCTAGTTAAAATGGCCCTTCTTTGCTTTTCTTCTGATTGGTATAAAATTGAATAGATCACTCAAATTTATTCCTTCGTTTATTTAAATAGCACATAAAGGTATAAAATGATCCTTCTTCGCCTTTTCTGGTCAGTACAAATTCTTTCCTTTTTCTCCTTGGCACAAAAATAATACCATATCCAAATTTAGTTTTTTCATTTGTTTGAATGGCACAAAAGTACAGAAATTCTGAGCTAGTTAAAATGATCCTTCTTCGGTTTTTTGTTTATTTGAATACTACTGAGCTGGTTAAAATGGCATTTCACGCTGGTACATAAAGTAGGACACCTAAACAAAACGTATATAAATTCTGAGCTAGTTAAATTGGTCTTTTTCGTTTTTCATTCGTTTATTTGAGTAGTACAAAATGGTTCTTTGTTTGGTATAAAAAGTAGAACACTCAAATTTGCTCCTTCGTTCATTGGGCTAGTACAAAGGTACATAAATTCAGAGTTAGCTAAATTGGACCTTCTTCGATTTTTCTGGTTAGTACAAAAAACAGGTCACTCAAATTTATCCCATCGTTTGTTTAAATAGTACAAAAAGGTATAGAAATTCTCAGTTAGTTAAAATGATCCTTTGGTTGCTACAAAATTAAATAGCTCACTCATATTTAAGCCTTCGTTTATTAGACTAGTTCAAAACGATATAAAATGATCCTTTTTTGCTTATTCCTTTGTTTGTTGAAATAATACAAAATGGTATAAAATACTCAACTTCGGTTTTTCAAATTAAATAGCTCACTCAAATGCATTACTTCGTTTAATTGATTTTAGAGTTGACACAAGTTATAATCCCTTTGTTTATTTGAATACTCCAAAATGGCGCAATTTCTTTTTTTATCGGTGGTACAAAAGTAAATACTTCATTGTTTATTTGAGTAGTAAAATTCTGAGCCAGTTAAAATGCCATTTCTCATTGGTACAAAATTGAATAGGGCACTTAAATTTATTATTTCGTATAATCAGATAGTTCATTTTTTTCTCGTTGGTATAAAAGTAGAACATCGAAATTATGAACTTGTTAAAATGATCCTTCTTTGGGTTTTTCTGATTGATACAAAAATAGAACATTTCAGTAGTTCAAAAGTTACATAATGATCAATTTTCGTTTGTTTAATCAGTACATAATTAGCTAGTTAAAGTGGCTCTTCTTCTCTTTTTCAGTTGGCACACAAGAAAATAATCCACCTAAATTTTATTCATTCTTCACTTATTTTTTCTGGTATTCCTTCGTTTATTGGAGTAATACAAAATGGTATAAAATGGCATTTCTCGTTGGTATAAAATTTATCCTTTCGTTTGTTTAAATAATACAAGATGATTTAAAATTCTCAGCTAGTTAAAATGAAATATCTTTGCTTTCTTTCTCGAAGTAAACCAGTCATATTTATTCATTCTTCACTTTTCTCTGCTTGATACAAAATTGAATAGGTCACACAGGTTTTGTTTAAAGTTATTAAGGCTGGTTGCTACAAAAATAGCTCACTCATATTTATGCCTTTGTTTATTAGATTGGTTTAAAATGATATAAAATGGTCCTTTTTTGCTTTTTCCTTTGTTTGTTGAAATAATAAAAAATGGTATAAAATACTCAGCTAGTTAAAATGGCCCTTTTTAGGGTTGACACAAATTATAAGTCCTTTGTTTATTTGAATACTCCAAAATGGTGCAATTTCTTTTTTTTCTCGGTGGTACAAAACTAAATATTCCATTGTTTATTTGAGTAGTAAAATTCTAAGCCAGTTAAAAATGACATTTCTCAAGGGTACAAAATTGAATAGGTCAATTAAATTTATTATTTCGTATATTCAGCTAGTTCATTTTTTCTCGTTGGTATAAAAAGTAGAACATCGAAATTATGAACTTGTTAAAATGATCCTTCTTCGGGTTTTTCTGATTGATACAAAACTAGAACATTTCAGTATTTCAAAAGTTACATAATGAGCTAGTTAAAATAGCTCTTCTTCTCTTTTCCAGTTGGTACAAAAGAAAATAATCCACCTGATCTTCACTTCTTTTTTCTGGTTGGTATTCCTTCGTTTATTGGAGTAGTACAAAATGGTATAAAAGTCTGAAAATGGCATATCTTTGCTTTTCTTCTGATTGGTACAAAAATAAAATAGACCACTGAAATTTGTTGCCTCTATTATTTGAATAGCACAAAAAGGTATAAAATGCTGATCTAGTTAAAATGACCCTTCTTTGATTTTCTTGTGATTATTTGGATAGTACAAAATTGTACAGAAATATTGAACTAGCTCATTGAACTAGTCAAAACGGACCTTCTTCATTTTTTCCGGTTCATACAAATATAAATACTCCATCCAAATTTGAGTAAAATGGTCCATGTTCGCTTTCTTCGTTTTGCTTAAATAATTCTCAGCTAGTTAATATGGCATATCTTTGCTTTCTTTTGAATAGCCCAAAAAGGTACAGAAATTCTGCGCTAGTTAAAATTATGTTCTCAAATTTATTCCTTCTTCACTTTTTTCTGCTTTGTACAAAATTGAATAGATCACACAAAGTTACTAAATGAGGAAACGTTATCTCAATATGTGGTTTCATTTACGAGATTGACCTTTGACCTCGATGGTCATTATTTTTGGAACTTGTAGTGGTTGATGACCAATTACCAAATTTGGAAAACAGCACCTCAATACTTGGATCCGTTTTCGAGTTTTCACCTTTGACCTCGATGGTCATTATTTTGGAACATGTAGTACCTGATGACCAATTACTAAATGTGGAAACACCACTTCGATATTTGGCTCCGTTTTCGAGTTTTGACCTTTGACCTCGATGGTCATTATTTTGGAACTTGTACTAGTTGATGACGTATTACTAGATTTGGAAACAGCACCTCAAAACGTTGCTCTGTTTAAGAGTTATTCGCGTATATTGGTTCATTGGGCGTTCATTATTTTTGGACTGAGGTAGTTGAAATGGCATTTCTCGTTGATAGAAAATTGAGTAGGTTCCCTTTGTTTCTTTAAATTCTCAGCTAGCTAAAATGGCACATCTTTGCTTTCTTTTTCGTTAGTCCATCCAAATTATTTTTTTCGTTTATTTTGAATAACCCAAAACTGTACAGAAATTCTGAGCTAGTTAAAAATGGCGTTGTTTTGATTTTTTTCACGTTAGTACAATAGCAAATAAGTCACTAAAATTTATTCATTCTTCACTTTTTTCTGCTTGGTACAAAATGTATCCGTTGCTCCGTTTACTAGCTTTCGATGGTCACTATTTTGGAACTTGTAGTAGTTGGTGACCGATTACTAAATGTGGAAACACCATCTCAATATGTGGTGCCGTTTTCGAGTTATTAGGTTTTAAGTATGTTGACCTTTGACCTTGATGGTCATTATTTTGGAACTTGTAGTACCTGATGACCGATTACCAGATTTGGAAACACCATCTCAATATTTGGCTCCGTTTGCGAGTGATTAGGTTTTTAAGTGTCACACAAAGGGCGTATCCCACATAAACTATCAGACCTAGATATTCGTAATCAGCATGTTCGAAAACCCTTATATACCGAGTTTCATCCAAATCGGTTAAAATTGTCATAGAAAGGGCGTATGCCACATAAACTATAGGACCCAGGTAAAAATAGGTATGATATTCGTACTCAGCATGGTCGAAAACCCCATATGTGGAGTTCCATCCAAATCGGTTCAAAGAGCGTATCCAATCGCTATGTTACATATTTATTCATTGTCTTAAAATAGGGGTTGAAAAAAAATTTATGTAATTTCTGCTATGGTAAAATAGGGGTTGGAAAAGTAATTATAAAAGAGAACGAGTCCACCCCTAAAATGGAGGTTTTTGTGTGTTATGTACTCTCAGTGTAATTTCTGCTATGTTCAATTAGGGTTGGAGAAAATGAATACACCCCCTGTGCTATGTCCGCCATGTTTCGTAGTCTCTGTCATGTTGAAATAGGGGTTGGAAAATATGCTCATAAAAGAGAATGAATACACCCTTGTGTGTTACGTACTCTTATGCTCTGCTGTGTGTTCATAGTCTCAGTGTAATTTCTGCTATGTTAAAATAGGGGTTGGAAAATATGCCATGTTCTTTTATTAGCTGTGCTATGTATTATCTGCTCTGCTGTGTGTTCATAGTCTCAGTGTAATTTCTGCTATGTTAAAATAGGGGTTGGAAAATATGCTCATAAAAAGGAATGAGTACACCCCTAAAATGGAGGTGGTTGTGTTTGTTATCTGCTCTGTTGTATGTTCATAGTCTCCATGTATTCTATGCTATGTTCAAATAGGGGTTGGAAAACGAATACACCCTTGTTATGTTACGTACTCTTATGCTCTGCTGTGTGTTCATAGTCTCAGTGTAATTTCTGCTATGTTAAAATAGGGGTTGAAAAATATGCTCATAAAAGAGAACGAGTACACCCTTGTTATGTTATGTACTCTTATGTGTTATCTGTTCTGCTGTGTGTTACGTACTCTTATGTGTTATCTGCTCTTCTATGTGTTCGTAATTAACATAAGGGTTGGAAATGTGCTCATAAAAGGGAACGAGATCACCCCCTAAAATGTGCTCGTAAAAGAGAACGAGTACACCCCCTAAAAAGTGCTCATAAAAGAGAATGAATACACCCCTAACATGGAGGTCGTAAAAGACCATGGGTGGACGGGGCGTGGGTCATAGCGTATCGTGAGACAGTGGAAAATTGAGTCCTTGCTCTCAGGAGACCATGGAAAAAAAGGCGATTTTTCAGCTACCGGGGGTCAGGTGTCTCCCACCTACTTACCACCCTGCCCTTTAGCTGATCTTCTTTTGCAGCACATATCCAAGCCCTGATCCAAATCTATACTTTTGAACTCTTCCTTTCTCCATGGTGAACAACAAATTCACCTCTATATCAGGAAGTTTCAGTCTTCATAGTAAACTGAGTCTTCCGTAATTGGCTTTACCAAAGGCAAGGCTCTACCGAATGCAGATAAATGGATATCCCAGATCCCCTCTTTATCAGCTCTAATGCTGTTTCTCAATATTGGGAATAACGTGTTTAGAAAGACGTTCCAACAACGAAAAACAACGAAAGTTTAGACTTTTCTTCACCTTGTTTGATAAAGATAAGAAGATCAACTTCAGAAAGTAGAAGACCACTCACATCTTCAGTTTTCTTCCTCACATTAATACGATCATAGTCCTTGCAAAAAGTTTCCAGAATTTTAAATTGATCAAAGAATGGCTGGTAATTCCCATTTTCAGATTTCAACTCTTAAAACTGGATACGTTGTACAGCTTCCGATGTTATATTCATGTCACGAACTTCTCTACAGTAATATTACCTTGTAATGTGTTTTCGACCACTTTAGGACAAATATTTCAGTCTCCACTAATACTTCAAAGATTTCACTATCTTTGAGATATAGCCCAAGACAGTTATTATGATTTTAGTTGTATGAAATGAACTCAGTTGAAGAAATATATTTTCACTTATCAATAAACTGCAACTGTAGTTCCTTGACTAAATGGTATACCTCTTCGTCACTCCACAGAGTCTCACACTCTTAATTTACCTGTGTCAATACGTCCTGAAAACTTATCATGGTTGTGTATATAGTTGCTTGATTGGTGGCTGGACAAGGAAGAATGGGAACATACACTGAAATAGTTTTCAGAAGCTTCTTTTCAGTAATAAGTAAGTTTAAAGGGCTCCACGAAGGCACATAGTTATTATATCGAAACTGTTAGTATATAAGTCATAATTTAATGTTTTTAAAATGTATCGTGCCATTGACGATGGATCTATATATTTTTGATCCTGAAAGTGATGCTGCGTGCCTGGGATAGCTACTGGACAGAAATTATTATCAATGTTCCCTCTTACTTACATCAATGGCACGAGCTTTTTACAGCTCAAAACATCATTCAGTTTTTTATTGTATTTATCAAGTGTAAAACTATCCGAAGTAAGCTCTGAATTACTGTATTATGATGTACGCTCTGAAATTGTATTAGGATCGTGTCATGCGAGTTACCACTGCTTGATTTTGTATCCTCTTGATGGCCAAAGTTATCCCTAGCTGCTCGAAGTGGAATACCTTTGGCTAAGTGTGTTGGAAATGGGACACGGTGATCCACCGTTAGTTCCAAAGCTTTTACTGCAAAGGAAGTGTTCATTCTTTGAACAGTGTCATAGCCGCTGCATAAACCAACAAGTTCAAAGATGTTACGAAAGTTTTAGATTTGCATGTTTATGAATTGCCTGTGAGCATGAAATGGGGTTTTCTTTCACCGTTGTGGAATATGAAGTACAGTATCTGGAATAATGTATCACTTTGTTTCACTGTTCTGGACAACTTTGATGATAATCCCATCATGTGCTTTAAAAAGTTATTCCAAAGCATAGACCTGCTATTTTCAAAGAGTGAATGGCTTTTTCCTGTGCCTTCCGCATCACAGAATTTATTGTTGAGATTAAAGTCACAGTGTTTGACCTCATCTGCAACACCATTTAAACTGTTAGTAGAAAACAATTTCTGAACAGTTTTTGTCCTACTTATCTTGGAGGAGAATACGATCGGGGACTTTGATCGTTCCTTTGAATATGCAAATGATACACCTTCACTGAAATGGCTAATGAGAAGTGTTTTCATTGTCTATTTGGATGTTGATTTTCCATCTGATTCTGAATTCATAAAAGAAGTAATTTCAGATAGTTCATCTTCGTTTAGGAAAAAATCTATATTATCAAACATTTTCTGAATCCCTTCAGTAATTGAGCAGCTGCTAGATAGAGTTTTAAATTGCTCAGCATTTCATGTGTATTTTAATAAGTAATTGTTCATAGAGGAAGAGTAGTACATAACGTATGTTTCATATACGGTATTAACACAATCTAATATACTTGAACTTGAAAACACTTCATCGTGAAAGTACCGTGAAGCTAATCAACATTTCTCTACACTTTCCTTCTCACAGATCCGATATAGTTTAAGATCACCTTTATATTTCTTGTTTGTGTATACATTAACAACTGTCCAATATTGCGTCATGCATTTCTTTCGAGAAAATTTAAAAAGTGATTTACTGATAAAGATGAGATTTGTTAGGTATTTTCAAAACGATGACAACGATTACACTTATAAGTGATAAATAAATTTCATTGATGATCTTACAATATGTTAATTCATAATTTCATTAACAAAATTCAAGCTAGAAGGATAGTACGATTGTTCGTTCCTTTCACTTTCCATATAGCATTAGATGTAATTACATCATAATTCGTGAACTATTGCCCGAAGTAACTGATACTTTAAATGTTCTGCATTACTAATTAAATTATTTCGACGTAGGAGATACGAAGTTGATACCGCGTGAGAACTCATGTAGATCGGATCCCACATTGTACTGTAGGTCCACGTATCATTCATTGTAAACTCAGAGCTGAATGGAGCGTTAAACTTCAAACCACAACAAGAACTACTTATGTGCCTTACTAACTGACTAATAATGATTATGGCATCACCTTTTAAACAATAAATCACTTTTATGCATAAAACTGACTTTTTTTGGGGGGGGACATTCTTTCTGCTGTACTGGCAATAACGTTCGTTGTAAATGTACTTGGATATGTTTAGTGTATTTTCTTTTTTCATTTAAAGGCCTAAAAAATTGTTCAGTATACTATATATTCTTGAAGTCTTAGAAGTACGTAAATTACAAGTACTTGGTGTTGTTATTTATACGTAGCACATATATGAACCAGTAATAGTAATTGGATGCAAATTACTTTGCCACGTGGAAGAGTTGCTTTATAAAAATGCATGAAACCACCCTAGCAAGGCACTATCTATCAAAAGTCAAATGTACTTCCGATGCTCAAAAGCATTAATCTACCTTCGTAGAAACCCACAAGTTATTCTTATATACCTCACGCATGAAGGGGGATAGAATTAAATGCGTGTTTTGTTGAAAGATAACAGTAATTTTATTTCTGAAAACGTAGGGGTGGGTGTTTACATGACCAGAAAGCAGGGAAGAAGTTAAGACTTTCATTACGGAGCAGTTCTTGGGTAAACTTGTAGCTGAAACAGGTTATGTTAACACACAAAGTTCCAGTAAGAAGATTAGTTTCTTTCCACGCCATTTTGATATGTCTAGTCCTCCATTTCTTTTGTCTTCTTTTTTCTTAAACACAAAAGCATTATATACTGTATTGTAAAATTACCTTGTTAGACAGGAGGTAGAGAAATTATAAACGGAAATCGTTTTTTATCCCACAACTAGTTTTGTGTTTATAAAACCTTTCTGTTTATAAAACAGTATAATGCAGTTTTATTAAGGTAGTTATAGAACACTATAATTAATCAGGGTAAGTAGGTATCCCAAGACCCAGACAGCCAAGTTAAGGATTCTCATAGGTGGGCTAGAATTCTCAATACACCACAAAAGCATTATACACCAAAAAAAGAGAGGTTGAAATCCCTCAAAGCTCCACAGCAATCTAGGCGGGAAAGAACACCAAGAAACTCCACAGTAAGCTGAGTGGTATGTTATTAGGAATCTCTCAGAGCTCCACAGCAATTTAAGAGAGGCGTTAAGTTCCCACGAGAGCTCCATATCAAGCTAAATGGGCAGCAAACCTTAGAGCTCCAAGCAAGCTAGAAGGCTTGAGTTAAGTTAGGTTCCCTCAGAGCTCCAGAGCTTAAAGCAGCTCTAACAGAGGGTGTTGACCAGCCGAGACTGATGTCGGTTGTGGTGATTCTTGGAATTCTATATCTGCTCCTGGGTGGCGCTGGTTTTTCTCTTCCATCTCATGATCAGTGGTGACGATAATTCTTGTTGTGTGCTACGGATAGTAGCTTGTAGTAAAACGCATGTGGTGTTGTTTAAAAGTAAAAGGACATATTAATGTTTATAAATAGAACTATATGCGAGATATTACAATATCGTACACGGTCTCAAAACTCATTTAGTATTGGCCAAATTTGGTATGAAGGTAAATCCTGATTTGATTTGTAAACATGTGAAATATTTTCTTGTAAAGACCTTTCATTTGTGAGTTATGGACCATCAAAGTTGGAGTTTGGATCTTCAAATTTTCCCCAAAGGAATCACTAACTGCTGTTTAGAACAATAACACTAGTTAACAAATTAAAACTTTTTGTTTGTTACATGAGAAAAATCACCTGATCTTAAAGGAACTTTTTGCGCTGAATTCGAATATGCACTCGGTTTCTCTCCATCACGTACAGTTTTCCCGTAACAGAGGGATTTTCGGGAAATTCCCTCAAAAATTTCCCTTTTTCAGATATTTTATTCCCCTAGCTCCTGTCCCCTTACATATAGTAACATAGAAATTATACCTAAGTATACCTTGATTTATATTTAATAAACCCTAAAAGTTTCGTAAAAATCGCTTTGTTCTTTCTAGAGAAATAAATATATTTGTATGTATACTGTGTGCACTGTTTATTGCACCTGATAGTAATGCTTTCAGATCTCCTGAGTTGAGGTAAAAACGATTTGCTTTATTACTACAAATACAGACATAAAAATGAATATTTACAATAGTCAACAACACACTTGTATTGCTCTCTGTAAATTAGAAACGTGTATAAAAATAGAATGTACTTCCAACGTATATATTTTTTAAACGTACAGTATATGTATATCTTAATACATATATATACAATTCTCCAAGTTTTTTCGTTTTGTTCATGAAATGGTTATCAATATTTGTTATCAAATGTAACAGAATGCAAAAGAAAGAAAGAATGGAATACAGACTCATTGTTGACAACAATGAACTAATGCAGTCTGAATTTTCCACTACGGTATCGTTTCCCCCCTCCCCCCGCGCATTTCTTTCTTTCTTGTGTTCTTGACACCTGGTGAGGGAGTTTTGTACATTTTTATATTGACGTGTGGTTTAAACTACTTCACTTTCAAAGTTGTCTTTGCTGCTAAGAGTGCTTTCACGTTTGATCTTAACGGCATTATACCCAACTAAGACCAGAAGTTTAGTTTGTGATCAGTACAATGACGTCAAGAGGACGGTGTTCGTGTGTTAACTCACCAAATAGTTTTTGTTATGTGCGTGGCCAGTTTGTAGTTAAAGGACAGTGTAGATCCATTACGCCATCGGTGAAACTAGCATATTATATATATATATATATTTCGGATGTCGTGTGGGAGATCAGGACAAAACTTGGGCACCCAACATAATTTGTGCGTCGTGCTACGTCACTTTACTTGCATGGGCCAAAGGGAAACTGAGGTTCATGAAATTTGCTGTACCAATGGTGTGGAGAGAACCCTACCAACCATCTGGATGATTGTTATTTTTGTCTCACAGTAGTTAAGGGACATTCTAAAAAAAGCAAATACACAATAAGTTATCCCAACGTTAAATCCGCAATTAGACCTATTCCGCACGGGGATGAACTTCCACTTCCCGAGCCCCCTACCAACTGGGAAGAGATATGGCCAAAAGACTCTGATGATGATCATGACCTTGATGAACCATCGACATCAGCATGTACATCCAAGGATCCAACGTTCATCCCTGACTGTGTTCGCGAGTCACATTTCATCCGGCAATGTGAACTTAATGACCTAGTCCGTGATTTGCACCTGACAAAACAAGAGGCGGAACTTCTGGGATCAAGGCTCCAGCAGTGGAACTTATTGGATGCAGAAACGAACATATCAGTGTACAGGAAAAGGCATGTTCAATTGTCAAGCTATTTCTCAATGCAAGAAAATGTGTGCGTATGTACGGATATAAATGGGTTGATGGCGGAGCTAGGAATTCCTTACGTTCCAGAAGAATGGAGGTTATTTATCGACGCGTCAAAGGTCAGCCTTAAAGCTGTCCTTTTACATAATGGAAATAAAAAAACCTTCTATACCACTTGCGCACTCAGTGAAGATTAAGGAATCCTATGACACCATGTCAACTTTGCTAAATCTTATAAATTACAAGGACCATTGTTGGCAAATATGTTGTGATCTCAAGGTAGTTGATATTTTATTAGGACTGCAGTGCGGTTACACGAAGTACCAATGTTTTTTTATGTTTATGGGATAGCCGAGCTGATGACAAACATTATGAAGTGAAGGAATGGGAACCTAGAGTGAATTACGTACCTGGAGAATGCAACGTCAAATACGCTCCTTTGGTAGATCCTAATAAGATATTACTACCGCCACTTCATATCAAGTTAGGACTTATGAAAAACTTTGTCAAAGCCATGGACACATCTGGTGAAGGTTTCAAGTATTTGCGAGATAAGTTCCCTAACCTGAGTGATGCTAAGATTTCAGCGGGAGTGTTTATTGGTCCCCCAATTAGGAAATTAATGCTTGATGATAGCTTTGACAGCAAGTTAAACAGTGCTGAGCTAGCTGCCTGGACAGCATTTAAGTGTGTTGTGCGCAACTTTCTGGGCAATAACAAAGCTGAGAGTTACACAGAAATCGTACAGGACATGATACAGAAATACAAAGAGTTGGGTTGTAGGATGTCTTTAAAAATCCACTTTTTGCACTCCCACCTCAGCTTCTTTCCTGCTAACCTAGGTGCTCTCAGCGACGAACAGGGGGTAAGATTCCACCAAAATATAATTTCAATGGAGAAAAGGTACCAGGGACGATGGGATCCTTCAATGATGGGGGACTATTGTTGGGATCTTGTTAGAGAATGCAACATTTCTTACAAAAGAAGGAAGTAGTGTACGTTTTTGTAACCCAATGGAAGTTTCATATATTCTGACAGTTTTGATTGTCTCTTCATGACCTTTTGGTACATTTGTATTATTGTTTATTGTAAATTGTCACACTTGTAAATTATATTGTATTATATTTTATATATGTGTTTGTGGTAATAAAGCAAAACGTTTTACCTCAACGTAAGAGATCTGAAAGCATTACTATAAGGTGCAATAAACAGTACACACAGTATACATACAAACATATTTATTTCTCTAGAAAGAATAAAGCGATTATTACGAAACTTGGAGGGTTTGTTAAATATGAATCAAAGTATACTTAGATATAATTTCTATGTTAGTATATGCAAGGGGACAAGATCTTGGGGTGTAAAATAAACGAAAAGGGAAATTTTTGAGGGATTTTCCCGAAAATCCCTCTGTTACGGGAAAATCGTACGTGATGGAGAAAAACCGAGTGCATATTCGAATTCAGCGCAAAAAGTTCCTTTAAGAACAGGTATTTCCTTTTATGTAACAAAACCTTTGCTAACTAATGTAATTAGGAAAAAATTGTACATTGAAGGTTCTAGATATACATAATTTCAGGTAAAGCATTAATCTATTATTTTATGTCACACTAAGATATACAGAAAAAATTGGCATACTTCATTTTACGACAGAGTCCCTACTCCCCATAATATGGATGCACTTTTGGTTTGGTAATATTGAACTCAGATATTGCACATCCGGTGGAAGAGTGTTACAACTCAAAAAATGAAAATTTTCAGTTATCATCGCTCAAAAGAGAATACTACCTCTTCCTAGTGGTATTTTCACATAAACGTAACCAAACAAATTAACCTCTAGATATCAGTATTCCAGGGAGCGATTTTGGTAGGTTAACAAACTTTAAAAGTTATGTTCCCACCAATGTGTAATTTTATCTTGTAACAATCTTCCACCGCGTGCTCGGTATCATGTCTCGTAATAATTCTGCTTAGAAATCCATCACTTTTGGCGTGAAAATGATGTAAACGATCCTGACAGAGATCCACACGACGCTCTGTTTATCTCCAAATACTGTTAGTTCCTTCACAGTTATACGTCATTTTCTTTCATAAGCTGTTCCACTGCAGTTATGTTTTCGTTTTTGTACTGGGCCTGGTCGCGGGCCGTTGTTCACTTTAAACTTTCTGCGCTACTTATAGTTTGCTGCAGGGATACAAGAATCATCGTACTGTACTTCCATAAAGTGATTAATTTAAATTAATTTAACACCTTCACTCCCCAAAAAACTTATCACAAATCATTGATATAACGCGTTGCATGGCACGTGCGGAGCGACCATTTTTGCACTGATGTTTCATTGGTCAGTGTTCGTTCATAGTGCTTCCACTTCCTGGTCATTCTCCCAACAACAAAGATAACTTTAGTGAGCTTATATATGAATCGTACAACTTTTAAAAATTTTATCTTACTTCTGGGGTTTCCATTTTCTCAAATAATGTTGTAATCACTGTATTTTTTTCTTGTACGTTGTATCAAACGTTGTTTTTCTTTAACTTTCGTAGTCACGTCCTCATTGGATTTTCAATCTTCCCAGTTAATTTTCTCCACCTTTCTCTAAACCAATATTTCGACTCCTTCCATTTGCTTTTCATTGTTCTTTCTTAATGTGTACATTTGTTATTTATATTTAAAAAAATCACACTAAATTTCAGATGTGTCAGTTGTTGGTTATGTTATAGATCAATGGTGGTAAAATAGCTGCACGTTGACTGTTTGATTTCTTCCTTTAAGTCCATGCGTAACAGCAAGAGTACAGCTGGCAATTATAATATCCCTGAATCTAGACTTGACTTTTGACTGTGAAAATATTTTCTTTATCCCTTTGATTACCAAGCTCATTCTGTAGATTAAGGTCCGTTGATATTGGGCCGATTTTCAGATTTTATAGATACCTTCAAATGCTTGTCATTTAAATTTTAATTAACATTCACATGCGAAGCAACGAGCAGAACACACGGAATAAATAAAGATTTAAGCAATGTGTCATACAAAGGCTGTCGCAGAGAAAGTAAGACAGTTTTTACTCGCTTGGTAACACTACCTATGGTCTCAGCACTAGTCTCGTCGGGTAGGATGACCAAGTCTATATCTGTAGCAAGTTGTCATATGTTTCAAGTGAGGAGCTGTGTTCATTTACGTTTAACGTGTTTCGTTTACCTTTCCAGGGTTTTGTGTATAAGATTGCTTATTGCGATGAGTATTGAAGATAAACAGCGATATGCCTTTTTTTGGGGGGGAGTTAGGGAAAAGTGCTGCGGAAACATACACAATGTTTCAACAGGCATCACGATCAAGATAGACAGACAAGGGACGTATGCAAACCATGATAGCTAGATATTTATGAAAATTGGTAGCCTGACTAATTGTGGATCGCTAAGCATCGTGATGATAACCAGTCGGTGCGCAAATGCCTTCTTTACCCGCTATGTATAATAATATAATAATCAGTGACCGGGTGAGGCTGTGCCGAATTATACCCCAAAAACTCCGGGAAAAGGCAGAAAATGAAAAATGTATGTAGGTAACCTGATACCTACGGGAGGGGGACACGTGGCCAACAACACGGCAGTACTGTCACGCAAGCAGCGTTGCCTTTCCAACACAAACTTATGCCAATTGTTTTAATGCCAAAAAATATATACGTTCTATTAGAAAAACAATAAGTTTGTGTTGGAATGATAACGCAGTTTGTGTGACATTACTGCCATTTTCTTGGTCATGTGTCCCCCTCCCGTAGGTATCAGGTTAGCAGCACACATTTTTCATTTTCTGGCTTTTTCCGGCACTTTTTAGGGGCAACTCGGCACAGCCTCACCCGGGCACTGCTTGGTATATGTATTATACATAGCTGGTAAACAAGACATTGCAACACCGACTGACTATCAATACAATGATTAGTGATCCGCAATTATTCAGGATACCAATTTCCATAAATATCCAGCTGTCACGGTTCGCATACGTTCCTTGTGAGTGGAGCCACAGTGTACTGATGGCACAAGTTGTTCGAAGATGAGCGCGAATCAGGCACTTTGCTTTCACATCCTGGATGAAGACCATCCGTGATTAACTAGATACTAGTGGATACTGTTGCAGCAATTATTCATGATGATAGGCATATGTCTGTGAGAGTCCTAAGTGCACGTTTGGGCATCGAAGGACACCGTGCCCGAATTTTGCATTATCACTTGAAAATGAAGAAGGTTTACTCCGCATAGGTACCGCATTTTCTTACAGTAGAACAGATGCAGCAGCATGTGGATGTTTACACCCAGTGGAAGAGACGTATGGAAGATGATCTCCTCATTCTGGATCGAATCATAACATTTGTATTAGCTACGGATACTCAGCGAACCGTTGACTGAGAAGAAGCAACCAAAGCGGAAAATAGCCCCCAAGCCTTGTTCTAATTTTGTTCTGGCCCGCCATGTATTTTAAATTGGGCATCACTATTATATATCATTCACGGAATAGTATTTACATATTTGTTGGTTTCATGAAACTAAAGGGCCTTTTAGAAAGGAAAATTTCTTTGAGAGTAAACAAAGCTGTGTGAAAAATATTAGTACAATTAGTTCCAACTGAAGCTCTGTGACGTTTTCTATTCTCATTTTCAGAAAATAACATGGAGAGAACATCGAACAGACAGCAAACTTAGCGTGGAAAACTTTAGCAATGATAGCATAGTCGATGGTTTTGCAGATACGTTTTCGATGAGTGCATGATTACTAGTACACTACCAACACTTGTTTTACTTCATTCCTCTGCCTCAACCTGTCCCTTCTTTACTCCACTTTCTACTTTACTTACACTTATTTCTCACAGCCCTTCCTCTGATCGCAAAACAGTGCTCCTACGTCATACATTGCAGCACGGTTTTACGTGCTTTGCTAGATGACTCGCATATTATAAATATATAAAGGAGAAAAATCTGCAAACAATTAGATATGCACATTGTGTTAGGTTAACAGGTAGATATACATCTCATATTAATAATTATACGTATTTATCTTTCATATGTTTTATTCGCATCCATTTTACTAACAATATCACCATAATTAATGTAAATAAATTATGTAAATTTCAGTTATGTTTGAACAATCTCTGACATTAAAGCGTATCGTACCATACAATACCTAAGTTCATTAATTTTACGTATCAAAACTACAAGTACACTATGAAAGAGGAAAAAAATGTTCTAAATGCTAATTTTTCATGAAGATAATGTTTGTATCTTACGTGAATTATGAACTAATTTGCAAATCCTCGAGGCCCTCTTCATTCAAAATAATTTCTCATTAGTCTTAGATGAACAATAGGGAGGTCACAAACGACTTAAGGAGATGTCTCTGTCGCAAAGCTGTAATTGCAAAGATAAGATATGACCTGTTATTCTCTTTTCTTTCTCAAATACGCTATACTAGGTTACACTATTTTGTCTACAGATTTACATAGGTATCTGTTCATTTTTAGCAAACTATGCTGTATTACATATTTATATATTTGATACAAGTTTATATTTACTTTAGTTACTAGCCAAAAATCTAATAATTAGTGAGAAAGAAGCTTCGCGTTTGATTAAGTAGCTCAGTACAATGAAACATGTACATAATTAGTTAATACAATAAAAGCTGGGATCAATCTGCAATAAATATTTCTGATTAAGTAAAAGCAAATACCTTCCTACGAATTTTTAGGTTATAGTTTCATATTACAAAATATGAAGTGAAATATTTCAGTTTTACAGCCAATCGTTGTGAAATTAATCCTTATGCGTAGTTTCCGAAACAAACTAGTTCGTTGTAAACTTAAAAATTGATCAAGGACCATAACTATGCAACTAGTATTATAAAATTAATATTGAAGCTTTCATCATGGCATTAGCAACACGGCAGTATGCAATATAAATAATGATATATAGTCCAAAATTATTGTTAACTTTAATTTCCCTTTAACTATTATATCCTTCAAAAATGACAGATGTGAAAGAATAGTTTTTCAGAAATTTACTAGTTATCAGTTAGAAGTAGATGAAGAAAAAGTCTGTTAAATGTTGTTGAATTTGCATTTGATGGAAAATAGAATTTAAAATGTTATGAAACGTAATGTTGAAGTGTTATATCGGAGGATTTAGCGGACAAGGGATACGAAATTCTGTTAATAAGATATCTACCTTGTTGAGAAACTATACAAGGATTTATTGTGTGCACATGGATGCATATATATGCAATCATTAAATACACAGTTCAACCGAAATTCAAAAGTTTAGCTTGTTATTGCTCTGTATGTTCGGTATGGTATAACCTAGTCCAAAAGAGGTGCTAGCCATTCTCTTTTCTACGTTTGAAATAATAATTCTATTAATGGCCACACTTACCGCTGCAAGTCTGAGCAAAGTAGGTGACATTTATTTATTTATTTTTGCAATTAATGCTTCAACTCATTACAAGCTGTAGGTCCATGTCTCATATGTTCTCTGTGTTGCGAGCAACGCTAAACTCTAATAATGCAATAATAATATGACCCTATGTTTACCAGAAGGCGTCCAGCTCTTTTTTTTTTAAAAAAAAATTTACAGTTTTGCTAATTTCTGTTCACGTTAGGTTAGTTAGGTTAGATTAATTTAGTTTAGTTAAGTTTAGGTCAGTTTATGTTATATTATGTTATTGTACGGGCCCAGCATAATGTTCCAAAAATGATAGAATTTTGCTTATTTCTACTAATATTAGGTTAGTTTAGGTTACTACAGGTTAGTTTAGGTTAGTTTAGTTTAGTTTAGGTTAGGTTTGGTTACGTTATGTTACGTCCAAGTACTTGCATCATCCATTTACCCTGTAACTTTTGTTTTTTACGTGCTTCTGGACCCTTTTGCTAAACATACTCCATAATATTATATGCATTCCGCTTTAGAAAGTCATAAAGTTTGGTCCCATTATCTGGCATGTGATATTAACCGGTATACATTGCGCATAATAAAACCATGTTCGGAGTATGTATGTTGCTCATATTATTCGCCTACTCCTTGTTCCTTTATTGCTTCCAATTAAGACTGCTGTGCGTTTAGGTTTAGATTCTAATTGTTTTAAGGGGAATAATAAAAGCAAAATACAGCTTTTATTGAATATTATGTAGTTTTTTTAAATATACAGAATGGACACAAAGTCGCTTTCTCAAAAATATGTAAAGAAATAAAATACAAGAAGCTAAGTGACTTGACAATCTTTATTGTTCTTACAAATAGTGTTGAAACTGTCTCTCACCATGTTCAATGCACAAGATACATCTCTTCAGCACTGATTTACAAATATCATGACACAATCGAAGATTGCCATTCCATCTCTCGAATAATTGTTCGATTAACTGTTTCAAGTGGTCCAAATAATGCGATTCCCAGAAAATACCTCGTCTTTGATAATGCCTCTCATGAAGAAGTTGCATCATGTGATGTCACACGAACGGGATCTGTCATAGCACGACGACTAATTTATACGTTGAAATGTTGATTCAAGAAATCCCTTACAACACCGAAGCGAGGCGGTGCTACATCGTGTTGCCACATGAACTGAATATTTTCGTAACGAGGGTTGTTTTCGAGTTCTGGAATGACAACTCCCTACAAGATCTGAAGGTATATGTAACTGGTAATTGCTGAAGCCCATAGGGTCTAAACATTTTCATTTTCCTACCAGTTCAACAATCCTGTTGATTTTCCTGCAACTGTTGATACTTTCAAAATTTCAGAAAAACGCATACTAACCAATATTTTTAGCCGTTCCGGAACTTTTCACATTACACACTCTAATAGTATTTCCGGCCGTGTAGGGCCTGGTACTCACATCCTATAGCTTTAAGCAGTACATATTCTGATTTAGTTTGTTACGTAGATATCAAATTTGGAATAAAAAATGGGGAATCACATTTGAAAAATCACAGATGAACCCCGTGGAACCCACACGGAGCCGCACACATTTTGACTGGCACGAGTTGTCGATAGGTGTGTTGATATCCTGCAACTTTTGTATCTTACAAATTTTTAGAAAAACGCATACTAACCTAGATATATTTCCGTTTCTGAACTTTTGACAAGCACCAGATTGGGAACAAACTATATAGTACTTGTTGCAAAATAGATAGGGGTCTATTCGTTCTTCTCTATTTCCTCGTAATCTACGAATGGAAATTTATTGTCAAGTATGCTATTTTGGTCAGCTTGATGTAATTTATTGGCTAATATATGTCTCATCTTCGGACATTATTTTATTTCAACAAAAATTAAAGCTTAAGAGTTAATCATAATTTTAGCCTTATCTCATTAACCATATTACGTACTGTAGTCTTACAAGTGTCATAATAAAGAGTTGAATAAGAGGATATTATAGATTAGTTACGTCTCAGTAAATGGTATGGTTCTGATGCAGCATCAATATTTAAGTTTACAAAGAAACACGTTTTCCTTCATTTCCTCGAAAACTTTACCGTAAGCTTTTGCACTCACAAATATCATTCTATTCAGCTCAATAAGTTCTATCGATTGGCATATGTCTTATCTTTGAGCATTTGTTTCATTAAGGTGATCACTAGGTGTTCTCGGTGCTATACTAAACGCTGCTTGAATAGTGTGGCGTTGCCAGGTAGTGTCGAGCGTTTACTGGTGCCAGATAATAAACGAAGTAATCAAGGAATTTTGCTTGGATACTTACTGGAGAAGTTAATTTTCGACCCTTGACGCAATTCGCATCTAAGTTCCGCTTCTCGAACTGTAATGCTAGAATCCAGGAATTAAATGTGCAAATTTGGCAACAACGCATTATAGCGTTCTGCGCAAGTTTTTTCACAAAATCTATTTCCTTAAATGTAAATTAATATTTCAATAAAATGTGAAACATAACACTAAAAACGGTAAAACAATATATCTATTTCGTAATAAGATCGTTACTTTAAAATACTTTACATATTGAAATAAACATTTCATAAAATTGAGCACTTCTAGTAAGATCTAACAGCAAGTGCCATCTTGTGTGCTCATTGTAAAACAAATCAAATATTTCCTTTTATTTGTTACCTTTTTCGATACCAGAAGAGACAACCAAATGCATCAGTGTCTTGTGTTGTAGCTGAAACAACTTTATCTTATAGTACAATATTTATAATATGTAATGTTTGATTGCGCAGTAGTTATGGGAATGAGTTAAAATATGCACTAACTTCCGGGTGGTGATCCACCTCAAACGCTTAAAATATTGTAGAATTTTCTTCTATTGTATTGTACATATAAACCTTAATGTTATAAATATAAATTATTGGCTGAAAATTCAACTTTATCTGGTTCAATGAGTGGATGATTTTATTACAGTCCATGAAAGTTCGTGACGGACAACATTCAGAGAGAGAGACAGAAGGAGGAGATATTCAAATGTGGTTACAGAGAAGGATACATTCAGGCCCGTGCTGGCCCACCGGAAGGCAATTGCAAGTCTCTTGGCGGAGACAAAAGGAAATCGTTTAACTACAATGATAAGGGTTGAGGAAACAGGAGAACACCTGTGATTTTTTCCAACCCTTCAACTTTCATTCCAAAATAGGTTCTTATGATTCCGGGACCCGTACCATCTTGATTTTTCTTTCTCGGTAATTAAAACGTATTTTACAGCATATATATAGTTGCACGTAAGAAGATACATAATATGAATTTTGTAATTTAAAATTTAAAAATACAGTACGATATTTAATTATAAAGTACTAATTTTATTTCATCACTTTCAGCAACAAATGAAATTCAAAAATTCGCTTCCTGGGTCTTGGTCATCAATACTGCGTCTTATTCTTTGTCTTGCACAGTCAAGTCTTGGTCCTGCATTTCGTAGTCTTAGTGGTCTTTCATGCTGTACAAGAGCCAAGAATGCTCGCCTCATCGGTACAAATGAACACCAAGTGTGATTTTGATTATGGTCTTTCATACTATACGGAAAACAAGAAAATATGCTCATCGCTACTTGGTGATCACCAAAACAAGGCTAAGAGCAAGATTACTACGCAATTCGTCTTGCATATCCAATCTTTATCTTGTTCTTGTATCGATGTCCTTGGGATTGGCGAAATAAAATGAAATATCCAGTTTAAGGTCCCTCGATTCTGCACCGAGGTTAAGGGATACGGTGACCATGAGAAATGAATGAAATGGTGGAATGAAGAAAGTGAGAGGAAACAGGAGAACCCCGAGAAAACCCACTATACGGCGTTTCTCCACCACAAAGCCTACTTAGCACAAGCTGGGATCGAACCATGGACACCATGCACCAGAGATGAATTCTCTACCACTGAGCAACCGCAGCCCTGCTTCGGCTTGGTCGTCCATATCCAGTCTTTCTTTTGGCTTTGCTTAAACAACTTCTAGTTTTGTTCTAAATCCAGACTCCATATTGGCGTAGATATTAATATTACAGTCGATTGGTAAAATCAATCTTCCACATTTACAAGTTAAAGTACACACAAGTACAAAAATAAGCATTTACCATAAAAACACTAGCTGCAAGTGTTCAAAATACATTTATGGCTTCTATAAAATCAATTCAAAATTGCTATTTTTAATTAGGCAGCTAGTCAAAAACAGCAGCTTTCGACTCCAGCCGAGTTTAAGCTCAAATTAAACTCAGTTGACCAAAGTGAACTGACCCGACTGACCCGACCCGACAACCCGACAAGAGCTGACCCGATTGACCCGACCCGAGCTGACCCGATTGACCCGAGCCGAGCTGACCCGACAACCCGACCCGGGTAGCCTGACCCGACAACCAGACCCGAGCTGACCCAACTGACCCGACCCGACAACCCGACCCGAGTTGACCTGACCCGACCCGACCCGTAATCCGACCCGTTTGAGAGCACTAGTCTCGACGCACTTCCATGTATTTAGTTTTCTCTGCATTTACTTCTAAACCCATATCCCTGCATGCGTTTAATAAGATCTCTGCATTTCTTTCTATTGTTCTCCTATCATCTTCTATTAAGTTTACATCATCAGCATATGCCATAACCTGGTGAATACCGTTGAACTCAAGGCCCTGGTTGCTATCTTTGATTTTTCTTATAGCGTATTCCAGTACAAAGTTAAATAATAATGGCGACAACGCATCTCCTTGTTTCAGGCCATTCTCGACGTGAAAGCTCGTGGACAAAAATTTTCCTACCCGAACATTACTTTGGGATTCATTTAAAATATCTTAATTAATCTAATTAGCTATCTCGGTATTCCAAGTTCTGTAAGAACGTTGTATAATGTTTCTCTCCTAACCGAGTCGTACGCCTTTCTAAAATCAATAAATAGTTGATGTACCGGGGTATTGTATTCCCACTTTTTTTCGAGTATTTGGCGAATGGTAAGTATTTGATCGATAGTTGATCGATTTCGTCTAAATCCGCACTGATAATCTCCAATAATTTCATCTGCGGGGTCAATCTTGCTAATAGAATGTTTGAAAGGATTTTATGGGATGTTGACAGAAGATAAATGCCTCGATAATTATTACAGTCAGTTTTGTCGCCTTTCTTGTGAATTGGAACAATGATTAATTCTTTCCACTCTTGTGGCAATTTTTCCTTGTTCCAGATAAGGAGGATGAGTTTGTGTATCTTGTTCCACAATTTTTCGCCTCCAGCTAGAATTAACTCAGCTGGAATTTTATCTACACCTTCTACCTTATCTACAGAGATTTGTTTCTTTAATTTCTTTATAGCGGTTTCTACTTCTATTATGTTGGGTTCTGAAATATACGGTTCTGCGATGTGTATCTCCTTTTCTCCACTTGTGAAATTAAATGTTTGTATTCTCCCACTGGTAATAGGAATCTTGACCATGTGCACCAAAGACCACCACACCAGCGAGAAGAGCTTATAGAAGTTTGAGATTAATCGTAAGTACAATTTACCTTAGATTTCATATTTTTACTAATCTCGGTTAGTACTTTACGAATATATCATGTCTAGATTTCCGATTGTTGGCTGAAAACATTTACTTGTGAGACTTTGCATTACTTGGGACATTGAACTTTCTCGGCTCCATGCACTTTAAATTTTTTTCCGACTCTTGCAGTATCTGTTTGAGTATTTATAATAAATGATTATTCCAAATAGTAATAAAAGATATTTCCAATTTTCATCCCTCGAAAGTGATGACATTCTTGAGATATGCGAGAAGAACATGGTTCATCCAGTATTGTTCTTCATGGATAAGTGGTAACGTCATGGCTACATAACCGAGAGATTGTTGGTTTGAAATCCATCTTCAAAAACTGTAAAATTTTCTTAATTCAAATTATGTTGAGATCTTTTCCTTCCTATGCAAACATCTGATGCTTCAAGAAGAGTTCTTCACCTCAATTCGACAACTGTGGGTGTAATTCTCGTTGGTTCGACTAATAAAAATTATTTTTTATGCTTTATAAGATCATAATTTTCCTCAGAATATAGACGCTGTCCGAACATTTGTTTCCCCAATTCTAACCTTGCATATGTGAATGTACCCCTCTCAGTCTTCACTATTAGAGTATCTCTTCCTTTCTCTCTTTCTGTTTCAGTGTCGTCCATTACAAACTCACATGACCTGGGATCAAACCTCCGGCTTTTGAAACAAGATGGAAGGGCTCTACCAATGAGCCATCGTGACTCCCTACAGGTTATCTCAAGATAGACTGTTGATATTTAGCTTCTCAAACAGGAAACAGAGACAAAAAAGAAATCAGTAAAACAGTCACTTTCGTAATGAAAATTCCTATGTCCAAGATGCTGCTCGCAGTGTGACCAATCACAAAAAGAGTAGATGTTCTGGCAAAAGTTGAGCAAAACCGGCATGTAAACAATTATGACACAGCCAATGGTCTAGGCATCTATCATCAGTGTTAAATCGTTGGGAGAAAGCTGGCTAAAAATGGGTCTTGCTTGAATGTAATCCACCTTGCTTTATTAAATTTTTGGTTGCAACATATTTTAAGATAAGTTTTTTTTCTCAGGCTTTGCAAGAATTATTTGATTTTTTAAAGAAAAATAATTATTTTTTTTTTTTAATATTTTATACGCTTAAACCTTTCTTGGAAATAACTTATTCGATTAGTGAAAACTACATGGAAATATGACTAATGGTTCTCGATATAATCGCAATACAACTCTACAAACGTGTATACATACGTAGCACATATAAATCAAACGTAGTTAAATAATTAAAGTGTGTCAGGAGGTAAGTAAATGTAGATAGATTTTGGTTAGGTTAGTTATTATAAGTTCAATGGGATTACCAGCGTTAAAATAATCAGTAGTAGTAGAATGATATTCCAGTCTTGTAGCTCATTTGGTTATAACCAGCTATAGTTGGTAACGACTCATAAGAATAATATTAATAATGTATAATATTGTTATGTCATATAATGTAAATAAACCATTTTAGCACTAACCCGGAAATATTCCAAAGTTGAACCTTGAATCTGGGAACAATCTATATATTTCCTGCAAGGGTTTGTCGAGCAAGTTCCAAAACAGGTTTCAATTCCTTGCCTTGTCAACACCAAATCATTTGGTATCACAACTATTGTGACTCACTGTTATGGCTGGATATAACATGTTGGGTGTATTTCAATTTCTATATTTTCCTCGATTTCACATATATACTATGTCAGATCAGTACGTTCATTATATATTCGTCAACTGCTTATCTAGACGATTTGTTTGATAGGTCATACAGTACAAAAATGTTCAATAGATTTTGAGTTACTAATTAGCTTAAAACTAGTCGTGGTTGTAATTTGAGCTCATTTACCCGATCACAAAAGCTCTTTCTTTGTAGTTTTATAGACTCGATTGGTCACCCTTCAGGATTGAAGTCCTCCAGCCACTACAAGGCTCGGCTAATAAGAGGGAAAAAGCATCCGACTGGATGTTGTTTCCCGGAGCTTGGCTTTTGTTTTTGACCATGTATGAAAGTCATGTAACTCACATGTGAGGGTCTGGCACGATGGTACTGCCAGGACTTGACCTTTAGTTTTAAGGTATAAAAGCCCCGTAATTACTGATTTAGTTGAACCGGAATGCATACTGGAATAGCGTTCCTATAAATATTTGTCTTATATATTCTGAAGTTTAGTATGAGCCGTGTGCTATATTGCGATAAAAAAAATTTACCAACTAAATTACTGCTCACTTTCATATTCAATTTCTGATTTTACATTCTGAAGAAGAGACCCTATCAAAGTATAAAACAGCTCTTCCAAGGGAGAGAAAAGTTTTAAAATTTCCATTTTGCCCACCAACTTATGGATGAAGTGAGAAAGATGATTTTACATTCACTTATATCTGTAGACCCCCATTCGTAGTATTTTTTCGCTTTCTTTCTCACTAGCATACGTATCCTTTTGCTCATATGAAACAGTAATAACAATGAGGTAAGGGTACTCTCATAAGCAGTGATGATTTTAGAAGACGAAATTCCTCTCTGAGCTCCAAAATCCCTGGGACATACAGTATTTCCGACCGTACTCAGCATGAGCTACCACCATTTTCGGACTACTACTTTAAACCCTGTACAGTGACTCAAAAAAGTATTCATACACACACATTTTTTGACGTAGGATTATATAGAAAGGTTAAACAAAAACAATGTTACAATCATCTGAAAATGTACATAATGTATTATGTTTGTTTGTACAAAAAATATCCAAAGAAGAAATATTTAGATAACAAAAATAAATAAATGTACTTTCTCAACTCAAAAAAGTATTCATACAGCAACACGAACTACAAATCTCGACCAGTTCTAACAATTTGTACTAGAAAATCGAGTTTTTAATACTCTATACTTTTACTTTTAAAACAAATCATTGCCTCGAGACGTCTTGGCATGGACCGAACAAGCATCTTGGTCATTTCTGAGCAAATCTTAGACCACTCGTTCAAAAATATCTTTTGTAGTTCTTCCTTGCTCGAAGGACGGCGTTTCTGTAGTGTACGGGTGGTGTTGTCGAGATAATCCCACAAGTGTAAGATAGAATTGACATCTGGGCTTTTTTGGAGGAGTCAGAAGCCGTTGTGGAGCTTTGTATAGTAACAATTCCCTAATTTTCAAAGTGGTGTGCTTAGGGTCATGTCCTGTTGGAAAATAAAGACTCTATCAAGACCCAACTTCTGCACGCTGTTTGATAAGTTAAGGCGCAACGTACTAATATACTTATTAGCATCCATGAACCCTTCAATAAAAACTAAGTTTCCCACTCCAGAAGACGCCATGCATCTCCAAACCATCACACTTCCTCCTTCGTGTTTTACTGTAGGGATAATATGTTGCGATTGCAACTCACAGTTTGACTTTCTCCATACCCATCTTTTGTCATCTGATCCGAATATATTAAACTTCGATTCATCGGAAAATACAGCAGTATCCCAAAATTCGTTAGGTTTAGTATGACATTCGTTGGCAAATTTTAGGTGCTTTTGTCGGTTTACTTCTGAAATGTATGTTTTTTTTTTTTATTTTGGCTGTCTAGCATGAAAATTGACACTATATAGTAAATTTCGTATAGTTTGAGGATTCACATTGCAAGTAGATGTTGACGCGATTTCTTCAGCCAAAGACACAACACTTCTGAAGGGTGATTTTCGTGCTAAATTGACTACTTTCCGTTGGTCGCGGCGTTTAAGCACTTTTCGGCGTACTGATCTTCGTCTATTTACTGTTGTTCCAGTTTCTTTATGATTCTTTATGATGGAACTACAAATTGAGAGAGTTTTTGCAAGTTCACGATAATTCCTACCTTCTTTATAAAGAGAAACAACCCCGTCACGTTGCGTTGGGGAGTTCACTTTTCTTGCTCCCCATTTTGACTACTAGCACTCACTACAAGAGCAGACTAACAGACACAATGAGCTGTAGGTAACGGACAATGCAGGTACAGTACGATTGCTCGAGTTGAACAGTACAAGTGTTCAAGGCACAAAACAGGATAGCAGTCCCTCTGTATGAATACTTTTTTGAGTATCATAATTAAGTGATTCACATTGTGTTCGTCTCCTTATAGTCTTGGCAGATTTTCAACTCATGCAACTGTTAGTGTTCTTCCGTCTCTTTGTTTCAATATAACTTTTAATTTTCTGCTCTCTCATATAACTCACCCATGACAAAATTTTTGGGTGTATGAATACTTTTTTGAGGCACTGTATATTGAAAGTCTCTCCTTCTCCAGGCAAAATATGAAATCATCAGTACTTATGAGGAGATTACGTATGCTACAGTGAAGTGGGACATATATCTTAGTATCAAGTGTTTGTTAGAATCTCATGTGTTCTCATGATGCTAAAACTTTTATTTAAAAAGGTAAAGATACATTCAAGAGATTGTGAACATGTCTTTGTCTTATTAAAGTGTCAGTACGCTTTTTAAAAAAAGTGCGCAGATTAATGAATTTGAACGTTACAGAATTCAATTGTATGGTAGAATCACATTATATCCTGAGTAATTAAATTTCTCTTAAAGTGATGTCAAAATTAACAAGAATTAGCAACCTTATGTTTCTCGAAATGCGAATATGAGTCATATTTGAGGGTAAGAGGGGAATGGAGATTTCTTACCGCGTGACCTAGTTGAAACTAACAAAGAAAAAACTTACGCTTCCCTCCCCCTTAAGAAATAAGAAAAACATGAAATAGAACATGGGAATGCTTGTTACTAAGTCAAGGACCCTTTTGAGTTTCCATGCACGAAATTTCTAACGTAAGACGAAGAAGAAGAAGAAGATTACATGAAGTCAAATGGACAAGGTCACGCAGACTAACGGATAATCACGCCAAGGCGTCGTTTGCCACTTTCTTAGTATCGCCACACCGTCGGTCAAAGCACCGGATACACACCGTCACTTGCTGCAGTGGCTGAAGGAAACAACCACATTTCCCTCCAAACAGTGTTATTTTACTGAAGTGACACAAGCAGTAATGATAATGAAACTTAACATTAGAAACCTAATAAAACGGTCTTGACCTCATTATATCATATGTAATTGAGAAAGTTTAATTTCTTTAATATTTCGGCTGAAAGTCATCAACTTTGATTACGTACTTTTTTAAAGAGTGTTTGGATAACGGGCAATGATGATTTTAGAACTTTAAATAAACTTAAATAATTTGCTGTTTCTGTTATATATTAATGATTTGTCTGGTGGAACAGAGTTACATGTACGCTAACAATGATGTAGTCAGCAATTTGTTCTCGGGGAAAGGCAAACCAGAGAAAGGCAAATCAGAGAGGCAGGCAATTTTTCAGAGAATCTGGGCTTTTTACATACTGAAATCAAACCAAAAGTATTCTTTCATAATATAAAAGCGTTAACAACACACCATATATTCATATACTATATATTATAACTTACACACATATTATATTTTGAACACGCTATATTACGTATTCAATTATTAATGATTGGGTCTAGGAGTGCTTGAATTTAAAATCGCAGACTGAGAGTGTGCCAATGAACTATTCGTAAGGAAACAGAAATTGCTTATGGAGGTCAATTTATTTGATTTAGCACTTATTATGACTATAAATAGTTTTTTTTTAAAAAACTCGACAACAAGAATATTGATCCCAAAAAATGCATCAAAAGATTGCGATCTTGGCCAATAATTAGTTCTTGGGTCAAGGATCACAAAATTTTTGAACGGCCCTTAAATCGAGTTTTCGTATTTTCTACGGAATAAGCACATCATACTGAGTTAAGTGATAGTTTGGCTTTGGCTATAGTATATGCAGTTCTCCAGATGTAAGGCCTATAAGAATTTTTTTTATTGAAATGTATTGGACCTTTCGGTCCAAAAATAAGATCAAAAACCCTAACATTGTTATGAAACAGTATAATAATAAATTTTCAACTGTCTGCATCTAGTTAGGCAAATGATATTAACAAAGTAGACTGTTAATTTCCGTTGTTTTAATTATTTTAACCTTTGTGTGTGTGTGTGTGTGTGTGTGTGTGTGTATGTATGCATGTGTGTGAAAGAGATAATAACATTTAGAAAGAATATTTCAAGCCGTACTCGTACTGTTCCAACTTCACATATCTTGACATATTAATAAGCTTATGCTGTTTCTAATCACCAGAACGTGAACTATTAAGATCAACTTAAAAACTTAAGGATATTTTTAGTGACACACTATATCAAAAAGTTTAATAATAATAATAATAATAATAATAATAATAATAATAATAATAATAATAATAATAATAATAATAATAATAATAATAATAATATAACTAATTTTATTAATGGCAGTAAAGTAATTTCGAATTTCTGTCTGCTGGGTGCGTATTTAAAAAAATGTTTGATTAATTATTTTAAATGAAAATCAAATAAAACTTTGAAAGCCTGCTTAGTTGACAATTATCTTATATTTCTTTATATATTATATTATTATTTTTCTGGACTATAATAAGTGTTTGTATATTGAAATTTTACAAAGTGCTGTACATTTACCTAAAGATCTGTTCACAGTACTAAAAATAAAATTATTATTATTATAAAATAATTATGATCATGATTTTGAAAAGTAGGGCATCTTTCGGGCCTGAGAAGATGCCAGTTAGTTGTATAAAGGCCCTCAGCGCCCATGGCCTGCAAATTACAAAGGGAAAAGGAATCTGAGGAAGATTTAAGGTAAACAACCGTCGAAGCTTCCTTTTCATAGAGGGATTTATTCCAGGGCGCTGTTCCCCTTCCCTCTGTTGCCCCTAAGTAATCTTAACAGACAAGTTACAAACTAGCATATTGATTAAACATTCATGCTAGTCATAATCTGAAGGAGAGGAAGCTCATTGCTAGAAACGTTTTCTTGCCTCAACGTCACTAGAAAAAAATGTGAATAATGTAGCTACAACTCACCTTAAATTCACCGTATAATTCTCAGCAACTGCATGATTGTTCATAATGCTGTATGAAATAAATAACAATTACTCGTATAAAAGAAATTAAATTAAAATAAAGTATAATATATTATGAATATAACCATAATTTTTCCATGATTTTAATTAGCATCTTTCGGGAATTTTCCGGTTCTGGATAGGTGCCAATTGTTTTTTAGTAATATCTCAAGGCGTATGGCCTCCATTACAAAGAAGAAAAGATAAGAGAAAATTACTATCACCATAGAACCTTCGAAGATTCCTTTGCAAGAGCCTTGATTTAAGGCACTATTTCCATTCTGTCTATTATCCCTAAGAAATATTCGACCGCCAATTTAGACCAGTCTGTAAACCAATGCTTAATACTCTTAATTGAAAGAAACTGTGTCTTTCTGGTCATGAGAGAGAGAAAATCGCAGGTGGAATTTCAAACTATTAAGTACAGCGCCATTCGTTTGGAACAGTGAGAAGGCTTCTTGAATTAAATTTATTGTATAGTATTTTTAAGTTTTACACCCCGTAGTCTGCCTTTAAATCTAAAGCTGGATTGTCACTTTACAAGAATCTTGTAGCTGTCATTAAAAAATCTTGTAACCCCGATTTTCTATTTGCTGTTTACACATTACAACTTTCTGAAAGCAAGAAAGATATCTCCACCCATGCAGCACTGCACTCTAGTGGACAAATAGTGAATCTCCTCATAAAAACGTTTATTTTGGCGCACTTCCCTTCTCCGTCCAAAAGAATCCGTTGTTTCGGAAGCGGGGAAACTGTTTTTTTCTTTCTTTGTGTCAGTGGGAGGGCGATAGTAGGTAGCAAGTAAGACGACCCAGAAAGTTGCATATGGTTTGACTCCTTGCAAGATGAAGAAATGTTGTATGTCATTACATGGAGAAATATTGTAGGGTTGCAAGATTTTTTAATGACAGCTACAAGATTCTTGTAAAGTGACAACCCAGCTTAAGAAAGATGACGAACATTCTACGACGATAGTGAAATGAATGATGGAAGAACAAGACGTGGCTCCCGGGCAACGGAAAAACGTCATTTGATCGTAATCTTAATACCTCATACTGCTCTAGTATACCTGGAGGCATTAAATGTTTTGAACGAGGCTACTATACCAACAATAAATTATCAATATCAAAACGAAAAAAAAAAGTTTTAAATATGGGGTAACCAAATCTTATCCAGACACGTTCTCTTTTTCGGATCCTGAAAAATAGTCCGGGCGGGGTTTTAGGACGATGGGGAAATATCCTCTTTTTGTTTTGTTTTTCTATGGTACTCACAACTACTTTAAGATTCGTAATTTTCTTATTTATAATGCTGAATGTGTGATTATATGTCTCTCTGTTTATATGTATGTTTGTATATCTGTCTGCTGGGCTTTTTTCCTGTCACTTTGATGAAAATACATCTACTAACATGGAACATTCGCGAAGTGTTGCACGCCGATATCAATGAAATTTTGCAGGTAGATATTAGACATAAAATAAAGTGATCCGTACTTTTTCATTTCTACGGAAAAACGATTTGAAAGGGCCTAAGCTCCTCCCGAAGTATTTTTAAAAAACTCGAAAATTCCAAAAGGATACGAACAATTTGTAGGAAAAGGCGTATATACATACTAGATAATAAATTAAGGAATACGGGTTTTTCTTTTGTATGAGAAAACGGTTGCAGTGGGAGCAACGGTCCCCATTCAAATATCCTCAATTAATAGGGCAAAGGCCAAAATCGACCAAAGGGCACAAGTGATTTCGTGGAAACTATGCATGCAGATAGAAGATGTAAAAGTAAGAAAAAAGTATTTTTACGTTTCTGCGGAAAAACGGTTGAAGGAGCCTAAGCCCATTTCGAAGTATTTTCGAAAAAGCTCGAAATCTATAAAAGGACAGAAACAATTGCAGAAAAAGGCGTGTGCATATACTAGATATAGAAGTAAAACATACCGGCACGTATTTGTTATTTGCTGCGGAAAAACTATTGCAAGGGGAGCCACATCCTCATAAAATGACTCCAAATAGCTTAGAAAGGCCATAATTGATAAACGATCACAAACAATTCGGTTGAAAGTATGAATGCACATGTTAGACATGAAATGAAGAAATACATTTTGCAAAGTGCTATCCACTACTTTATAACACAGACCAACAGTTTCATAAACGCAATATCTTACGCAACAAATGTGTCACATTAATGATATTCCACAAAAGAAATATTGTAAACATAACCATGGTTCTACTTCTCATGCTCTACCGCCTTGCATTATAGGTTCTAAGCATACAGCACTAGTGACCTTTTCCAAGTTATTGTATGTTTTCAAACTCAATTTTTCTCTTCTGTTGATGGCAACACTGTTCAGTGGGTCCCTCTAGACGTAGAGTCAACGCAAACAGTTTTTGTTAATATCTGATTTAAGGTGTACAAAACGTTAGTACCTCACTCACTATGAGCGCCAACATATTACACGTTATTTCTCGAGAAGTTTGCAACACTAATCTGCGTTTATCATCTCCTTTGTCTTTATTTTCATTGTTGCTTCCAATGATGATATTCAATTTTGGTCATTCCATTTAAAAAACAAAACTTTCTCTTTGGTTGACAACACTGTTCTTTCAATGATGTTCTTCAGTACACGAGCAGATATCGTGCTTTCTCCAGTTGCTTCGTGCAAAGTTTCGTTTCTCTGTCTGTTTTAGTTTCTCCGTTATCACGGTTGGAAATTCTAGATTAAGTTATAATGTGGAAACGTCATTTCATGATTTTGTCGTCAAGTCGGCACGGGTTAACGTTCTCGTAGAGAGCTGCTATTTCACTAATGCGTGTTTATGGTCATATAGAATACTTTTGGGAGGGAAGGGTACGTATCGCAACACGAAATTACCCTAAATAAGGGACACCCTAATATATATATATATATATCTTGAAGGTTCGTGAAACAGGTAAATTAAATACGAAAGAACAAACTTTTATTAAAAAAAAGAATTAGTGAATTAAACTACTTATCTTCCCCAATCTCTTTTATAATTTAGGACTATCGATGTATTGTTCTATCTGGCCATCAATTGATCCATATTAAAACTAAGATGCATTGAAGAGTGACTGAAGGAATTAACAAAGCATCCTCTAAGACCAACATTCGCTTCGGATAACAATCTCTAATTTTCTTTAAAGCTTTTTATTGATTCTCCATTAAACATCCGTCGAGGTAATTAAAGGCTGGAATTAGGTTGTTAATAAATCCCCGTTAACCTACATTTTTCATCTACAACATCTAGAGTTAATTTTAAGTAAAATAAGCAAAGAATAATTTCGAGGAAATACTTATTCAGGTCTGCATATTTCTTTTTTGTCATTTAGTTACTCTGATTAGATGAAATTACATTACCAGATGTAAACAAACGATAACTTAGTGGGAAAGGGTGAATTGGGATACGAAATGTATCATTGTTCAAGGTCGTTTTATTACTTACAAAAAATATGTACAATTCTAAAAATATAAATTAAACTGAAAACATTAATTTGAAATTAAAGTTTAAGAGTTAATAATATAATTTTAGGTTTTTATATCTTAATTATAGTGAGCATTGTCCTGCAGTTATTGGCATAATGAAAATCTTAATCTGGTATGTGTTATTATCAGTTTGACCTTAATAGATGGCGTGTTATTGAGCCTTTAATATTGGCCACGAATATCATATCTTTTAGAACCAATGAAATCGTATTTCTAAATTTTCTCAAAAACTGAGCAATAGTATTATTTATTATAACTCACAGGGGAGCACTTACGGGATTGTTCACCGGGTCCGAAACCCTCTCAAAACTTTCTAACCTAACATACATTTGTACACTCTCTCAACAAAACTATACTTATTTAACAGGGAAATCATTGATGTAACATGAAAATCTGATCTTACACTTCATCTATACTTCTTAATGAAAAGAAACTAGTTCTATCCAGTGATGCCAACCTGTGGGAAAAATTCCATATCGTGAAAGCTTTTGACCTTATTTTCTCGGAAAGGAATAATAAGCAGCATATATGGATTTTTTGAGGAGATCGAAATTTACTGCTTATTCATTTATATAATGTAAAAAGTTACTAATACTAACACAGAGAAATTTAATTTCTAATATTATGGCATACTTTTAATTAGTATAACGTGGGAAATTCACACATAAAATGGGATTTTTTGGCTCTCGACATGGGATTTCATATTCTTTCAGGTTGGCATCACTGGTTCTATCATTTTTTCTGAAAATATGGATGAAAGCATGTTACAATTACTCATTGTGTTTCGGGTCCAGAATAATACCCATTCAATACTACGTAAACATAGTAGTACTGGACACCTACCCCCTCTCCCCTCCCAAAGCTTGGACCTCTCCCAACAAAAATTTCTGGATGTGAGCTTGCTCACGCATGATTTCTTTGGCTCAATGAGATATATAGACTGATACATGGGGCGTCAGAGCAAAAAGGAATCAAATCCAATTAACAAAGGTGTGGGATAAAGATACATAAAGTTTGTTCTGTATTCCTAAGTCTTTTTCACATTATCAGAGCCGTGATGTCAAACATGTATGACTTCTTATTTTTATTTAAGAGTTTATTGAACCGAACTTCACTTCTCCAATTAACGTGAATCTCATATTTAATACTTGGAGAATAAATAAAGGAAAATTTATAGATCTGAATATAGATGTTTTAAGCTCTGAAAGAAGCTTCAGATAGAGACCTTAAAGCTGAATCATGTCCAAAATGATCGAAATGGAACTCAATACCCTTGTGCATTGAATACACTTATGTCTCACCTTCGTACATTTTGCTCTCCACTATAGATTAATATTAAGATATATTAACTAACTAACTAACTAACTCTATGGCCTATGGAACCCGGAGGTTCAGTGCCGCGTTCACAAAAGCTCTCCACTGACTTCTATCCTTAGCTAACTGCATCCAGTTTCTACTTTGTATTCCTATCTCTACTTTGTATTCCTACTATTAAGATATATTAGTAGCAAATTCTTTAATTTAATAAGAAGTCCCATTAATATATTCTCTGTTAATATCGTATTATAACGTATCAATATCGCATTATAAAGTATCTTAAAACACAATTCCTTGTAATATTTTACGGTCCTGATACGATTCCAATGTTGTGTTAAGTTAGAAACATTTTATGTCATTACAGAAGCCTACATCTTCAAAATAATTTTTCATTTAATATTTCAAAAATACATTGGGTCGCTGCTTCCTATATGCAATCTTAAATATATGGAAGATGAATGTCTTAATAACAAATTACTACAAACATATTTTAAATAAAGGTTGTCTGAGCGTAGTTAAACAATCAACTTTAGTCAGTTCACTGAAATACCTCCACTTAATTACTGTAAACAGCGTAAAATCGAAATTGTTTCTTCCCATTCATCTTTATATAAATGCCAGCAAACCAAATATTATTTAAAATTATTTATAGTTTAAACTCTATCCATCAGTACTTGTTCTCTACATTTTAAACAAAATCAGGTCTTGTTTAAACTATTATTATGAATGTAATTTAAAATTGTTGCAAATTTAAAACAGAAGTAAATTTTAATTTAATATTTCGTAAGCATATTTCGTAATACATTAAAAGCTTACAAGTAAAATATTTAATAACTAACATGTTACATAAATCAATGTACCCATCTTAAATTGATTTTATTTACAACTTATTAAAATTTTGATTTCTTCAACTATGTCACAGAACAATTGAAACCAGTTTGCAGTAGCATCCCAGTTAGTACCCAAAAGAATCTGAACTTAAACCTTACACTTTTCAATTTTTTTTTCAGAATGGAGCGAATCCAAATAATAAAAAAAATACGGATGAAATTGAAGCCATTTTGTACTCTGGAAATAACTTTACAATTATTATATTAGTAAACGAATTTACTATTAAACTGCAGGAGTAAACATTTGTAATCAAAAGCGCCAACCCCTACCTACAACTATAATATACTCCCATGTCTATATTTAAAATTGAAAGAACAAAATATAAAAATTTCGAGAATAAACACGTAACAATGTTTGGTAATGATGGTAATTGTTCACTTACTAGGCTCTTAGATTTCCTTACTTTTCCCTAATTTTGGACCCGGTACTCACCTGCATGCATTTTGGAACTAAAACCCGAAACATTCTTTAAATATATGAGAACTTAGTTTCAACATTCCTTTAATAGTTTCTCAATCTTCAGGATGAAATGTTCCACAATTACTAAATATACAGTAGAAGTGAATGGGCGAGGTGGACATATTTCCTTTCTATAGACACGGTTTACTTTACATTGTGATTTCTACTAAAAATCTTTCTGTTTGCATAATCCTCGTCGCGTAATCCAACAGAGTTCATTCCATGGATTCAGAAACTATTTAAGGTTAATTTGAAAAAAGAAACAGAGATGGATATGAAAATGTTCCCTTTTAAAATAAACTCCTTTCTAATGGTGGATTAAGTAAGTATTTGACCTAATATTTCTACATTGCATTTTAAAATATGATCATCCCAATATCCAATTTGAATTATTTACTTTCAACACAAAACGTCTTACCATGTTATGTTAGATTTATCTTCAAGTACTCCTGGTAATAAGTAAAAACCAGGATAATAGAGATGACAGAAATAATTGAAGTGAGTAAGTGAATACTATTAAATGCTTAGGTACAGTTGTAACGAATAACAATAAAGTTGTTGCAGAAATTAAAAGTAGATCGATAGCAAGAAATGCATATTACAACTAGGTACAAATCTTATGTCCTCAGTACTAATCCGGGAGACCTGGGTTCCATTCCGGGAGCTAATGTGGTTCGGATCCCACGTTAAGCTCTAAATTCACGTCTCACATAAGCTCGCTGCTAAAAATAACGCTAAAGTAGAATCCAACTAACTTAATATTAACATTGAAAAACTCAAAATTGAAAATCCGCAAGAGAATAATACTGTTCGTGTTATGCTAAAGATATAAAGACAAAAATTAATGAAGGCAAAATACATCAGGATGAACAAAACAAACAAATAAATATTTGCGAAAACACTTTTGAGAAAAATGTCTGGAATCAAAAGAGAACTACAACCGGGAAACTGGAGAAAGTATATACCGTTTAACTCTACTATTCATACGCCTAACTGAATATGATAGAGTTGTTGGATCAAGATGTCTTAAGAAGCACCGAGAGATCGCTTGTATGGAAAACTCGCAGTACAGAGTTCTTGTTGGAAAACTGTAGCGCAAAAGACCTTTGGGTTGGCTTACAAGGATATGTGAGATAATATTTAAAAAAAGACCTTCTGAAGATGCATAGAGTCTAGTGGCTTTCTCTAAAATTACGGCGATGAACCTCGTTGAGAGTTGTTTACTTTTCTTTTACTTCTTTTATAAATAACATATTGGGGTTATGCTATAAGTTACCTTTGATTAAAATAAAAAAAAAGGACGTTCGGGAGAGGTATAGTAGTCAAAGTAATAACCAACTTTTTCTTAGAAATCTAGACATCGATATTTACCTCTATTCATGAAAATTCTGTTTATGATGAAATGAGAAGAATTGAGTCTCGGAGAATGGTTTTAATGCCTGTAATTTACATTTATTCGTGTCTGTAGAATTGTTCCAAGTATTGTTTCACGATTAGGTATTGACAAATATGGTGTGAGTATGTACCTTGGGCTTATAGATGTTGATCTAATAGAAGTCCTGTAGGTGATACACTTCAATATCACTCTCATGTTCAAGTCAGATCCATAGTTGGATACGGAGTCCTCTTCTTTCAGTGTTTAGCGTCACAATGCCAGGACTTAGTGAATCCAAGTCGTTTAGTACTTGAATTAATCCTAAGTTCATGCACTTCCTGTACTTAGTACTCGCGCCGAGTCGTGAAGCTTGACCTAGATCTACCAATTTCACCACCCAATAGAACACGAGGATGTGTTCCGGTCGTCAAACCCCATCCATCAAATTTTGTCAGTGTCTTCTCTCGCGTTACACAAAAAACATCTCCCGAGAGTACAGTGTTGTCGGATTGGCGTCAAGTTCCCTTTTGCTAATTCTTTTTTGTTGTGTTATGTTTTTGTTGTTACTATTTGAGCTATTATTACCATTTTAGACTAGTTGTTACAGTAGTTATTGTTGTGCAGTGTTATTATAGGTAATTTTAAATGCTTTTATTTATATACTTGTTTACTATGTCTTCAAAGTTTGGCAACATTGTTGGTGAATTTTAGCTGTTTGACGTTTCCCCAAGTGTGCGCTCGGAAAGCGGCTCCACGAATTGTACCGAAGTTTTCCGATGTGTTGGAGCTCAAGCAAATATTTCTATGATTGGTTTAGAGCCCAAGCTTCACGACTCGACGCGAGTACTACGATGAAATAGCAGGCACGTGTACCTATAGGAATATACTTTTCTCATCATGTTTGTCAATTTCATGAACTTACACGATGATTTGTGTAAAGTAGTTGACTTCGGTACGTGGAAACACATTCAAAGACGGAATTGCTAAGCAGCTTTTACGGATAACTAACTAACTCTATGGCCTAAGGAACCCGGAGGTTCAATGCCGCGTTCACAAAAGCTCTCCACTGACTTCTATCCTTAGCCAACTGGATCCAGTTTCTACTTTGTATTCCTATTTCTGCTAGATCCATCTTAATATTGTCCTCCTATCGGCGGCTAGGTCTTTCTAATGGTCGTTTTACGGTTGGTCTTCTAGTTACGACTTTGAAAGCGTTCCTACTTTCTTCCATCCTGGCTACATGACCTGCCCAAGTGAGCCTCCTAGACTTGATGACCCTAATAATGTTGGGTAAACCGTATAATTTGTGTAGTTCCTCGTTATGAAATTTCTGCCATTCCCCATTCACATTTCTCTCCGTCCCGAATATTTCGTCTCAGGATCTTGATCGCACATACTTTCAAACTATGTTCTTCCTTCCGAGTAAGTGACTATGTTTCGCAATCATACAGAACAACCGGCATGATTAGTGTTTTATATTGTCGCGTGAGAACCAGAGGAACGTCACTCCAAAAATGCAGTTTTTGTTTTCTTCATGTTTGGGCATAAGTTTGGAAGTCCTTGTTGATCATCTGTTGTAACGTAGCTTTATTACCATCTTATTAAAAACATCTTTCTAAGAAAATAATATTTTTGTCCTCTCTCTTGTAAACCTATGAAAATGCATTTACGTTCGTCTGGTTCTCATGCGACGATATATTTTAAGCTTCAAATTCCTCGACAGAATTCGCGACGACAAGAGATTTTTAACTGAATAATACCACGAATTCCCTGCTTTTAGTCGACATTTAATGTCATCGTAAGTATGGTTTTCGTCTGTTAATATTGTTCCTAGATATTTGAAAGTATTCACATTATCAGAAGTATTGTTCGATATTTTAACACATTCGTAATTTACGTTTTTACAGATAAACAATTCTTAATTTAATAATTGAATTTTCAAATATCCAAAGTTTCCTTTGACTGTCCTTTGCAAATCATACAGAAGAGTAATGAAGTAAAAATAGAATCACGGACAAAAGTTAAATAAATGAGTTTAACGTAATCAATGACAATATTTTATAAAATGATAAATTAAAAACAATAATAGCCATTTTCCCAATGATGTTATAAATAGAGAATCTGCCCATATGTATCTTCATCCTATTAAATCGATGAAGCCAAAAAACAACCGAGCATAAACACGTCCGATTGGCTACTCTTGTTTCCGCCCTCGTCTGATTGGCTACTTTCGTTTCCGCCATGATTGTTGGCTCAAAACATTGCGGTCCTATTGGGCGGAGTGGGCAGAGTAGGGGTAGTGAAACTGTGACGTATGGCTTCAAGATTTTGTTGTAAGGGCAGATCCTCTATTTTATAAGATCCTTGCATTTTCCACAATCACCTTTGTTTTCATTAAATTATCAGTTTCCTAAAGTTGAATAATTTTCAACCGAATTTAGGAAAAGAGGAGGTTCTCAATTTATCCTGTAGTGGATATGTTCACCCGTAATTTGGAAATAGGTGTTATTCTTTTTCTCTTCTTCCTCTCCTTCTTTCTTTTTGTAACTGTTTATTTCAAAGAGTATACTTCCCCAGTGGTCCCTAATAAATTTATTTTGCGTCTAATGGCAATCTTTACACCTAGACCATGAAATATCTCAATGAACGCTGTGGTAAATTATTATTTTATATGCAGAATCAGCCCGCTTTCACTGACCGAATTCACTCCTTAAGCGCACAGACCTTAGATATGGCACTCATATTCATTGTGAATATTTGAGAAAAATTCTAAGTAGAAACAAGAAACTTGCTCCTCTTTATGTAATAAATTACCACTTAAATTGTTTAATCATTAATAAAACAGGGATTAGGAATTATATTTCTATGCCCATTTTAGGCCGTCATACGAGGTGTATTCAAAAATTATCTAACCTTTTGGATGACAAAAATACTATTTCCTTCAAAATAGTCTCCTTAGTAATGCACACACTTCTCCCGGCGCTTCCGCCATTGTTGGAAACACTTCTGGAACGTAATTTTTGGAATGGTAAGCAACCATGCCGTCGCATTCCACATGATGTTTTCTCTTGATTCAAATAGGACCCCTTTTAGTGATATTTCAGCTTGGGAAATAACCAAAAGTTACACGGAGCTATATCGGGTGAGTAGGGAAGCTGACGACACACATGAATTTTGTGTCTGGCCATGGAAACCTGAATCAAATTTCGCGGACACTCTCTTCCTGCCATTCTCGTTCAAAATTGAATGTACCCATCCGATTGAATGTTTTCCGCTTGGGTATCGCCAACCCTTTGGCAAAATTTGATACAATATCGTTGCTCAAGTTTTTCTATCATTTCCAAAAAAAAAAAAAAAAAAAGAAAAAGAAAAAGAAAAAAGAAAATCCAACGACCGCTCACCGCATGTCTTCATTCGTTGGCTGACTATCAGTTACTGACGCTTTCTCCAGAAGTGAGAAAAAGGTACGACTGCGCATGAGTGTCCCCTCTATACCTACACTGAAGTGTCTTCCGCGCTTCATTGGTTTATGCGGGGGGGAAAATAAGGTTCGATACTTTTTGAACACACCTTGTATATAAGCGATGACATTATCCCGGAAAAGTAGACAACAAAGAAAGAAATTAGGAAAGAATTTAGAAGCCTAGGAACTGAGCATCGGGTACCATTCCAACATTTGCCTGGTGTGAATAAGGCAAAACCTCAGTCAGGATGGTTGGCTTGAAAAGGTTTTTATGCATTTCTAATTCAGAGAGACTTCACCGAGAATCAGAACCAGAACTGTTCGCACCAAAGTCGAGAGCGTTGGCAACTACTCTACGCGGGCGATATTAAAATCTAAACTCAAAACAAGAAACATATTGCATGTCTAGTATTATACCAAGATTAATCCCTGTTTATCCTAGATAAAGCAAAATCTCATTGAGAAACTTTATAAAAGCAACTTTTTTTGTTCATTTTAATCTTTAGCCTATTTCATATATGTTAGTGAGTCCTGTATTTCTTCGATCCAGTCTTGTAAAGAATGAAAGTATAGATGAGAAGGATAATGCTTACGAGTTTCTTAAGCCATCTGAAAGCATTACGTAACTTATTGGAAACTAAGCAAATAACATTCCTAGCCATTGGAAAAGTACGAATAACAACACGCCATATATGTGAAAGGAGGGTTCTGCTGCATAAACAAATGACTGGTATGTCATTTTCACAAAATGTTACAGTAATAAAAACATGAGAAAGATGACTATAAAATATGTGTTGAATAAGCTTTCCATGGAAATATAGTAAGGGGAGTCCCATGTAAAAGGTGCTAATAAAACTGATTAATATCTTTTAAGGGATACTATATTTCCTTTGGGAATACTATAAGGGATATTACCCAAATAATATGAAAGCTTAAGGTTAAGTCTGATTTTCCGAATTCTGATTTGAATAATCAAGTTTGCGCAGCAAATACAGTTGAAGTGCTATACAATACTGGCCCATAATGCCTCTTTTAGGGAGCTTACATTTTTACTTTCTTTGGTATGAGGTTGGTATATCTGTAAAGTTTCCTTTCACTGTCTCAAGTTTCGATGTTGCTACAGTAAGGGAACAGAGGTCGTCACGAGGCGGGACTAGTATTAGCTGCACTTAGTATTCTAGTTGTTTGGAATAGTGTTAAAAATATCACAATATTTTAGCACGAGTTCACACTGTGGTGCTGATAGTCTAAAAAACGCAAAGACGCTAAGTATAAAGTACACGGAATCTAAAGACGGTATGAGTTGGAAAGAGAGTAACAACAAAACTACAAGGTGTGTGAACAAACAAACAGAACTTTAAAAAAGGTACTTAATGCATGTGGATATTAAACTATACGCGAGGACGGAAAACTAATTGAAGATCATCGAAATGTTTTCAATAGACGTAAGAATGAAGTTTGAAATAGAAAAATACAAACGAATACACATTAACCGAGGAAAACAAATAAGGTAAGAATATAAGTTAGCCACAGAAGAGATAATGAAAGCTATGAAGCTGAAAGAAGTATACAAGTATTTAGAATTCTACCAGTTCAAATAATAGGAGACAAAAATATAAAAGGAGAAATAACACAAAACTGCCAACAGAGACTGAAAGATGTAAAAGCTATTAATACGTCTGCAGTATCTGTTCTAACATACTCATTTGAAGTAATAAAATGTACGGAAAGCGAACTAGAAGATCTTGAAACGACAGCCAGAATAATATTAACAGAGAACAGAATACTGCACCTAAGAGCTGCTAAAGGAAGAGTATCATTACCAAGTAACGAAGGAGGACAAGGACTAATCAACATCCGAAATCTACATTATACAGACAAATTCAAATCTTAAGAAATTATTTCTATGGAAAACAAGAAAATTCAAAACTACATAGAGCAACAGCAGCAGCGGACCACAATTAACACCACTTTACAGAAGCCAGCCGGCCCGTATGCACTGGGGCGGAGGGGACGCAGGAACAACCACCTTAAATCTTTATTGCCCTCTAAAATATTGAAGGTAGGGTTGCAAATATGGTTGGATCAGGACCCTCGAACTTCTATTGCCCCCCCCCCCTACACTTTTGGACTGACTGTCGTCGTTTGTCTCTTGTTATCACAATTACCAAAGTAGCAACTTTGTCGTTTGATCTAGAAATTTGTAAAGATTTTTTAGCAACAACAACTGGCTCATTTACAATTGTTATAATTGAGATATAACGACATTTTAAATGTTGTCTAGCGACTAAACTAACATTATTTCCATTAAAATTAATTTTTTCTACGTCTTCTTGCAGTATTATTAGCGGCATTATTATTCACGTTGTTGGCAACAATGTTTGTCATGTTCACCAATAGTGTCGGTCCGTACGAGTAAAAGGAGAGAGAAAACTATCAGTCTGATTACCATTGGTAGAATAAAATATTTTGATGTTTCTACGAAACAACAACAACAACAAAAACTAATTTCTTTATAAAACACCTGATAAATTTTGATTAAAATATTGAGAACATTTCTTATTATCTATCGTTCTTTCTTTGATAAATACATATCACCAATGTGCATTTCTGTTTAGTAACTTATAAGTTAAAAATGATTTAGAAGTAGTGGGTTCATCGAACCCCTTCCAATTGGATATCCATGTGACATATTTTCTACAAGTATATTTCATGCAAAGAGGAATAAGCATGTTTGTATATACATGGCCCTGTGTTCCATGCTTGGTGGAAAAGTTTAGTCGGAATTTTAACTGTCCTTGATATTTCCATGTTCGTGTCCTTGTCGTATTAAGTACAAAATAGCTTTAAAAAGTCACAAGCGCGTGTTGTACCTTTGTTGCACGAGTGACCAAGAAAGTTCTATTGCTTTCTGTAGAGGTCTGTGTTCAATTGCCCCTCACACCGTGAAATGAATGCAAATGGAGTTAAGGCAAAGGTCAGTTGTTGCTATGGGTATATCCAACATACTATTTGGTTGTGGCAGTTCAGTTACACCGTGAACTTGCGTAAGGAGAGAGTAAACATGAGACCTCCACAGAGCGTCATAAGGGCGTGTATCCTGTACAACTTCAAACTGGGGTCAAACGCCGCGGGCGGAACAGGTATGCCAGGCCTTTGGTGAGGGTGTCGTGACTACGCGGACAGTGCAGCGGTGGTTTAAGAAATTTAAGGACGGTGACGAAACACTCGAAGACGCACCACGTCCTAGAGTACAAACACATATACAAAATGACGATCTTCAGGCAGTATTTGAGGCGAACAGTGGCCATACGTGTGAGGAACTAAGACTACAATTCAGTGTGAGTGGAGAAACCATTCGGAAGCACCTCCATCAATTTGCGAATGAAGCACTACAAGTTGGATCGATGGGTCCCACCTGATTTGACTCCAGACCAGAAGGCAACGCGAACAGACACCTGTGTTTCTTTGCTGTCTCAACTGAGGAAGAAGCCATTTCTGGACAGGGTGTTGACATGTGATGAGAAGTGGGTCCTGTACGAAGCTCCACGGCGCCGTCCCATAAACAGCTTCCAAAACAGCCGAAACAAGCACTGCACCAGAAGGTCCTCCTGTGTGTTTGGTAGACTGCTCGCTGCATCGTGCATCCAGAACTGCTACCAGCTGGTCAGAATATCAATGCAACTGTGTACGAGCAGTTGAGCCGTGTTCAAGAAAAACTCAAAACTGGAGTCAGCACTTCTGAATCGCAAAGGGGTCCTCTTGTTACAGGACAACGCTAAGCTCTAGGATGATCTGGGACACTATTCTACGCCTTGGATGGGAAACGCTATTGTATCCGACATACTCTCCGAACATTGCACCGTCCGATTATCAAATGTTCCATTCCTTGGATGATCACCTTAGAGGACGCCAGTTCAAATCCCTATTAGAGGTGTAAAATGCACTAGATACCTTCTTCGCTTCACAGCCCACCATGTTTTACCACGATGGAATCCATAGCCTTCCAGAGCGTTGACAGAACGTCGTCGATGCTGATGGGAATTATTTTTGATCTTCCAAGTACGTCTTGAATGACATATCGATGTTCGAAGGTGGTGGGTGAAAATGTGACAGAACTTTCTTGGTTACTTTTGTATATTGCCTTGACAGTGGACGTGGGTACTAAACAACAAATCATTTTCAATGAGCTTTTAAGCGCCAATACATTCGCTGTAATAGGCGAACTTTACTTTTTATCAGTTTTCACAAAGTTAGGGATCCTACTCTGGCTTTCAAACATTCATATGTTGGAAGGTATCAGGATTTTTAGAGCTCTCTGAAATGGTTCTGAATGATGCCATCATGTAATAAAAATGAAACATATTCTTAATAATTCGTGGACAGAGTAAACAGTGAAGTTGTACTAATAATGACAATCCATTTTTTAATTCGGAATGGAATAACCAATGACGAATGCTGAAGCAGATAATTAGCCAATCAAGATGATCGAAACAATTCCCAGATACCTCGCAAAAATAGCTACTATGGACATTTATTCTGTTCGTGAGAAGGCAGTGGTGGCATCATGTGACAAAAACTGAAACACATTCTTAATTCGTGAGAAGCCATATTGGTCTGCACATACAAAAAGGATTCTCATCGTTTGAATACAGATTAAACTAATGCCAAAATGTCACAATGCCCACGAATATGATCTCTACGCATCATTTGTATATATGCAGTGTATACACTGTGAAAACATTGCAGGTCTAAGTTATTTTATACATAAACTTTATGGTTCTTTTTATAATCTGATACATTATACTCAACTCTACAAGTTTCAGAAGTGGATTCCGATTAAACTTAATTTAAGGGGTTTGCACAGTAAGATATAATAACATTTTATTAACACTGTAAAATAGTACTAATAAAGATTTCAATGTAACAATAATTTGCATCCAGTTATTTACATAGAAATATTTTCAGTATACTTCTGTCAGTAAAAGTGATCATGTATTTATGCTGTTCATTGTTTCTTTGATTTGATTGGACTGTTCACAATATTCAGGACCATCTGGAATTTTCAACTAATTACACACGAACAAACATAATAAAGTTTCTTCAGTCTACAACATTATATACACAACAATTATATGAAAAAGAAATTTCTTCGCAAGTAACGAAGTCTATGTGCTTGCACTTACAGTCATCGTCCTTTCGCGGCACATAAAGCAGCTACACTGAACGCACTGATAGCTATCAGGAATCGAGGAGTTCGTTTCTCAGTTTTCTTAATTACTAAGAAGTCTCTGGTAACACTTTCTCCACTGATAACCACCTGTTTTTCCACATGTTCATTATCAACACTGTAGTCTTCCAATGGCTCACAATCATTGTACTTGAAGTAAAGAGAACATGCAGCTGAAGCTACAAGACTGCAGGTGCCAAATATTAAACTTCTGGTACTGTTGATACTGCAGCAAATAATTGATGCACCTCCAAACGCAATGGACAACCAATGCAGTCTGTCTCCTATGTAGATGGAAGTCAAAATGCGTTGTCTTGGTGCTTGAGGAAGAATTCCTATTTCATTGGTCTTATTTGCTGCTGTTTGTATTATAGGTTCCCAGAATCCATCCAGTTCTTCTAATGGGCTTAAGTGAACATCAAAATTCTGACGAAAGTAGATGGAACTTCGCTGCTGACGAGCAGTTGCCGCCAGTGGTCGAAGGCGGTCAGTTACTACGTTCATAACGGTGGAGAAAAACATCGCTCCAACGATGGAAGCCACTGCGCTGTTCACTCCATTGCCACTGGTTACCATTTTAAAGATGCTCAACAGCTTGTGTTGCGTCCGCTCCAGTTAATGCAGCTACTGTCCCCAGAACATTCACTATATCTGTGGCCATTACAGGTAATTGGTTGGTTGATTGTTGTGGAGCAGCTGCTTGGGACGTTGCATAATCGCAGCTCATGACTTCTTCACTCGCACAGGATTCCACTCCTGAAGACTCTTCATTGGTGTTCACTTGCTCATCTTCAGTATGAGGTTCCCTTTCTGCCTCTGCTGCATGATCGACCGGAAGGTCGATTTTTTTTTTTCAGAATCATAATCAAGTTACAAACTTGAACTAGTCACAATTGGGTACAAAAGGCCTTGCTACTCTTTAATCTTTTACCTTTCCTTATACTGTGGTTAAGGTTTGCAGTTCATTAAACTAAAGAAAATTAACAATTGAATCGCTTGAAAGACCTTTTTCTCTTCCGCTCATCGATCGCTCGACTTCTTTCTTCTTCGTTGGCCCCATGGGACAAAGACAACAATCAGCCTGCAGCTATGGATAATAAAGCGCGGACCGCGTAGGCGTTAACAATTAAAAATTATATATAATACATTTTTCTTATTATTTAATATATTATTACAACGATTAAACACTTCTGGTTCTTTATGATTATTATTGAACCTTAAGAAAACGATAACTCCTCTGCTGCAATTCATCCATTTATTTACATCATGATTCTGGTTGCCCCTGACAATCTCATATCCAAAATCATATTATTTAAAACATGTACAAACATATAAACATCTTTCTTTATATCGATCTTATATAATTATATTTAACATATTTCTTTTTCTTTTTCTTCTTCGAATGGCATAATCAGTCTAGTACATATATAAAATACTCTACGCCCCAAAAATTTACAAGTAGTAAACATACAACGTATCGTTCTTTAGAGTTTAGACAACTTTTCGTTAGATAAATTATAGCTGTCTCTTTACTGCGCAATTTTAGCAGATGACCACATTCCGAGCTGGGTTCGACCATTACACATTTCCTTTGTGGTCAGGGAGGGGGGGGGAGGGCTATGAACATTCTCCTGAGTGCGTTTATATATACTGAGTCTATGTAGGTATAGTTATTATACAGTGTGCACAATATACGATGCAACCCAGAGTTTGGGATAGTAGAACTTTTGAACCTGAAGTGATACACAAATAATGGTTATACCAAAAGGAAGTCTTGTTCATGCATATATTTTTAAACTAGGAAGCAACGATTGAAGTACAATAGGAACCACACAGTGTTGCCAGATGTAACCGAAGGTGTAAATCTTTTTTTTTTTTTTTTTTTTTTTTGCGAAACATGTAAATTGACTCATATGGATGCATGAATGCTCTGTCGTTAATTTTCAGTTTGTTTAGTTGGAGTAGCTTGGAAACTATGGAGTGGAAGAAAGAATTCCCACCGATAACTAATCGGATGCGGCCTCTGTAAGGGGTAACTAAGGAAATCGTACTTTTCATAAATTAATACTCTGAATTGGCAACTTTGCTGATGTTTCAGTGCATCAAAAGATGTGTTAAGGATAGAGATGCAAGGGCTCGGAAAAAAACCGGCTTTTATTGAAAAAAACTCGGTTTTTTCTGCTTCGCTTTTTTGCTTGGGAATTTTTTTTTTTTTTCAAAATTCTGCTTTAAGTTGATAAAGCAGATTTTGTTTCGCTTCTCTATAACACAAAAAGTCATTTAATTAGTGGTTGATGCCGATAATAATATAAACCTCGAAAATAAACCATAAATTTCGAAAAGATATTTCAAACAATTTTACTTCTCAACATATTTACATTATGAATTCCAAAGGATTAACCAATGCATATGTTTTTTTTTTTTTAACTTCCTATATACAAAAGTAAGCAGGGTTGGGAAGAACCCTGTTTTCTTTTCTTTCTTTCTTTTTTCTTTTCTTTTTCTTTTTTTTTTTGAAAATGCCAAAAACCCGGTTTTTGGGGGGAGTTTAAACTAGGTTTTTTTTTGTCTTAAACCAGGTTTTTTGGGTTTAGATATTTTGCTTTATGTATTTATATTACATATTGACAGAAATAAGTTTGTTTGGCCTTGGTGTTATTATGCAACAACGGGGTTATGCTGGAAGAGGTCACATAAGCTTAAAGAAATCCGGTCAGTAAATTTCTTAAATGGGGAAACTCCCGCCCTAGCCATCGGGAAAATCCCGTCATTACTCTAAATGTAAAACAATAACGGAAAAATCCTGTTCTTGCTTTGCATGTATAATTTAAAGGTCAACATATCATAATCAGTACGCTAAAACTGAGATATTAAATTACAAATTTAGTACGTACATATCATTGAAAGTCCAATCCATGCTAATGTTGGAAGCTACGTAGGCAATCGATAAATTATGCCAATTTCTATCAATATATTTAAGCAACCTTGGCTTCTTTATAAAACAACAGGCATTCAGGCATGCAGAAATATACAATTTGGTTTCGTTTCGTAGTTTAGGCTTAACATCCTTACGTAATACCGAGGTTATCAAGGAGAAGACTTTCGCTTAAAGTTACATCCGAACCACTACTTTGTTTACGCATGAAAGAAGGATTGTGGTTCGACCGAGAATTGAACATGGGACACCTTGATTAAAAGGTGAAAAGGAAATAAAACTAATGAAGATTGTTTGATGTGTGGAAACGTCACCATGAAGTTCACACGATTCGCATTTTTCGTTTTATTATTATTATTATTATTATTATTATTATTTTGGTTTAAACCAGTTGTTTATTTTTTAAAAAAAAAGCAGCTGGTGTAAAGCAGCCAACCCTAAAAGTAAATACTTCTTTTAAAAAAATACACAAATAACTAGGAAAATTCTATGTAGTATTTTTACTTCAAAATATTCCATACCTTCTTTTTGGAACAAAATAAAATTAAAATAAAACATAAGAGAAATACTTAGATTTATATGATACACTTGAAGGCTGCACATCTAGAGCTTTTGGTTCTGTATATTCTTGAAATTCTATAGTTTTATATAACCATCATCACGGTTTACTCAGTCCTCAAGTTTTCTGAATTTTTAACAAGAGGGATTCAACATATGAAGGGCGCGAGGCAAGAACATGGTAACCCACAATTTTACTATTTTAAGAAATTAGAGATTTTCTGCTGCACAATCCATTTTGAAAGTCGGAAAGCTGATTTATCACATAAGACTATACATGAAGGATTAAACGAAGCGTTATGCGTTGCTGTCTATCTGGTGCTGCATAACTCAGCAATTGAAAATTTGTTGGTTACCATGTTCTTGGCTCACACCCTTCATGTCATTACGGAACTCTCCCCACCCCACTACCACACACACACACACACAAAAAAGGACTACGGAATATATTTAAGTTAAGATAAATACAACTGCACAACAAACATGACTGAGTGGAGCTTTTGCGCTTCTATCGGGAAGTTCGGATTCAACCCAGCATTCGACCATTCTGACAAAGCTTTTCTTCATTCCATCTGTGAAGTAGAAATACTGCGTGTACTGTGAGTTGGCCGACTTCCTTTCTTATTGTTTTTAAATCGTTATTATTACTAATCACCAGCAGTGACGGCTTTGCGAAGATTAGAGGGGCGGTCTTTCGGGCTGAAGCCTGTTCCCCAAAATTACGTTATGTCTAAAGCAAAGGAAATATCTATTAGTTATGCCTTTACTCATAAACTTTAAGCTCCCGTCAAATAAAAGTTACGAATGTTTAGAAAAACTAAACATTAGTAAGAAAAACCCCTCCCAAAATACTCTTCTAAATCCGCCACTGATTCTCAAAATAAAATAATCTTCAAGGTTGTATTCGGAAGATTATCGCTAAATATATAAACGAAACGAAATATTATGCCTGTACTCATAAACTTCAAGCTCCTCCCAAATAAAATTAGGACATTTTAGAAAATGAAACAATCAGAGAAACCCCTCCCAAAGTACTTTTCTCAATCCGCTAGTGATTATTTGTATAAATTAGTATTCAAGATTGTATCCGGAAAATTATTGCTAAATCGTTGCACAGCTACAGTATAACAGAAATGTGGAAGTACGGGTTGACGGATATATTAAAAAACGTACGCTTTGACGGATATATAGAAAAACATAAGTTTAACTTTTGCGCTAGAAGCTAGAGTACTAAGCAGTAGTAGGGGTCCCGTTATATTGAGCCGAGTCAGCAAAAATTTTTGTGACGTCATAGGTCAAAGGTCAATGACCTTGGCCCAGGGTCAATGACCTAGGGGTACCTAGGACCACCCCCTCTAAATTTTGGCAGGGGTACCTTGGCCCACCCCCTAAATTTTGGCAGGGGTACATAGGACCACCCCCCTTAAATTTCGGAAATTGCCAAATCTAAAAATTTGGTATGGTAGCCTAGGACCATAGTATGTACCTCTATCAGTATTGGGTGTCTATGTCGTTCCCTTTTATGGGTAAAAAATTGCCAAAAATTCAAATTTCGGGGGTTTTTGACCTAATTTATTCCCTTGGATGAGGTGTTATTACCTTATATAGTTATATGGGCGTATACAGGGGTCCATTCCCTTTCATAAGACATGGGTATATTGGTGCACCCTTTGAAAAATTTGGGAGGGGTACCTTGGCCCACCCCTTCAATTTTGGAAATTGACCAATTTCAACATTGGGTATTATAGTACAGGACCCTAATATGTATTAGGTTAAATTTGGGTGGTCCACCTCATTTCCTTCTAGGGGTACAAAATTGCCAAAAATATAAACGTAAGCAATACGTAGTACCACGTGTTTGGTTTTTGGTCGATTTTATCCCCTTTGATGAGGTGTTATTATCCTATATAGTTATATGGTTATGTATAGGGGTCCATTACCTTTCATAAGACATGGGTACATTAATGCACCCCTTGAAAAATTTGGGAGGGGTACTTTTGCCCACCCCTTAAATTTTGGAAATTGACCAATTTAAACATTGGGTATTATAGTACCGGATCCTAACATGTATTATGATACATTTGGATGGTCCACCTCGTTTCCTTCTAGGGGTATCAAATTACCAAAATATAAAACGTAAGCAATACGTAGTACCACGTGTTTGGTTTCGACATAAGTTATCCCCTTGGATGAGGTCCTATTACCTTATATGGTTATATGGTCATGTATAGTGGTCCATTATCTATCATAAGACATGGGTACATTTGTGCACCCCTTTAAATTTTTGGGAAGGGTACCTTGGCCCACCCCTTAAATTTTGGAAATTGCCCAATTTCAACATGCGGTATCATAGTACAGGACCCTAATATGTATCATGATAAATTTGGATGGTCTACCTTGTTCCCTTTTAGGGGTACCAAATTGCCAAAAATATAAACGTAAGCAATACGTTGTACCACGTGTTTGGTTTTTGGCTCAATTTATCCCCTTTGATGAGATGTTATTACCTTATATGGTTATATGGTCATGTATAGGGGTCCATTACCTTTCATAAGACATGGGTATATTAATGCACCCCTTTAAATTTTTGGGAGGGGTACCTTGGCCCACCCCTTAAATTTTGGAAATTGCCCAATTTAAACATTTGGTATTATAGTACCGGACCCTAACATGTATTATGATAAATTTGGGTGGTCCACCTCGTTCCCTTTTAGGGGTACAAAATTGCCAAAATATAAACGTAAGCAATACGTTGTACCACGTGTTTGGTTTTGACCTAAGTTATCCCCTTGGATGAGATCCTATTACCTTATATGGTTATATGTATAGGGGTCTATTCCCTATCATAAGACATAGGTACATTTGTGCACTCCTTTAAAAATTTGGGAGGGGTACCTTGGCCCACCCCTTCAATTTGGAAATTGCTCATTTTATATATTTGGTATTATAGTACTGGACCCTAATATGTATCATGATAAATTTGGGTGGTCCACCTCGTTCCCTTTTAGGGGTACAAAATTGTCAAATTTTAGTACAACCACGTGTTTGTTTTGGCTCAATTTATCCCCTTGGATGAGGTCCTATTACCTTATATGATTATATGGTTATGTATATTGGTCCATTCCCTATTATAAGACATGGGTATATTGATGCACCCCGGGAGGGGTACTTTGGCCCACCTCTTTATTTTGGAAATTGCCCAATTTAAACATTTGGTATAATAGTATAAGACCCTAATATATATTATGATAAATTTGGGTGGTCCATCTCGTTCCCTTTCATGGGTACGAAATTGCCAAATTTTAGTACAACCACGTGTTTCGTTTTCACCTAATTTATTCCATTGGATGAGGTCCTATTACCTAATATGATTATATGGTCATGTATAGGGGTCCATTTTCTATCATAAGACATAGGTACATTGATGCACCCCGGGAGGGGTACCATAGCCAATCCCTTAAATTTTGGAATTTTTTTAATTTAAGCATTCGCTATCATAGTACATGACCTCAATATGTATCATGATAAATTTGGGTGGTCCACCTTGTTCCCTTTCATGAGTAAAAAAATGCCAAAATATAAACATAAGCAATATGTTGTATCACGTGTTTGGTTTTTGGCCCAATTTATCCCGTTTGATGCGGTTCTATTACCGTATATGGTCATATGGTCATGTATATAGGTTCATTTCCTATCATAAGACATGAGTACATTGATGCACCCTTTAAAAATTTGGGAGGGGTATCTTGACTCATCCACTCAGTTTTAGAAATTGTTTTAATATAAGCATTTGGTATCTTCGTACAGGTCTTCAATATGTACCACTATAAATTTGGATGGTCCACATCGTTCCCTTTCATGGGTAAAGAACTACCAAAAATCAAATTTCGGAGGTTATTGACCCCTATTTAGCACGTTATATGGTTTATTACATTTATATGTTTATGTTCTCTTTTAAATTTGGGAACTATAAAATAACATAATTTGGTAAACGTTTTCTAGGACCCATTGGTGTTCCTCTTATGGCCAAATATTCAAAATTTAAAGGTTATTGAACGGCTTTATTATTGAATAACTACAGGATTTATTACTTTTTCATAAGACACATGTGTATTTGTGTACCAATCTTAAATTTTGGAAGGGGTACATTTCTTATTGTCGTATCAATAATTGGTAATTGGATAGTATCTCATTCATTGGGTAAATCATTATGATCACGTGATCGGTTATTGACCTATGATGGGATTAGGAGTCCAGGACATTGGTACATTTAAACTTTGTAGGATAATTTGAGAATGCGTCATTGGTATTGATTATTACAGCCAAATATAAACGTAAGCAATACGATGTACCACGTGATTGACCTTGATGAGGTAGTGTACAGGGATACATAGCTAACCTTATTGAATCTTATGACTCATAGTCTTAAGGGAATACATGCTACAACACTGGCAAAGTTATTGTTGATGTAATTTGATTGGTTGATCACTATCGTTCGTGCAATCTGATTGGCTGATCACTATCTTTCGTGCAATCTGATTGGTTGCTGATTTTCAAATCTTTGCTGCATTCAGTTTTAAGTTTTGTTTAACATTTAAAAATCTTGGTTTCGTTCAACATTTTGCACTCACTGATAAATATGGTCAAAACCGTTTATTTGTTAATCGAATAGTTAAAAACCGGATAAAGTTTGACGGTTAACCGTGAAACGTAAAATTTTTAGTTTGACTTTTTTTGTTTGAAACTTTTTGTTTGAAAATTCTTGCTTTCAAATTTTTGTTTGAATTTTTTGTTTCAAAATTTTGTTTGACATTTTTTTTGACAACTTTTGTTTCAAAATTTTTTGTTTAAAAATTTTTCGTTTGAAATTTTTGTTTGACATTTTTTCGTTTCCAAATTTTTTCGTTTAAAATTTTTTGTTTAAAATTTTTTGTTTCAAAATTTTTTCGTTTGAAATTTTTTGTTTCAAAATTTTGTTTCAAAGATTTTTGTTCTAAATTTTTGTTTCAAAGTTTGGTTTGACATTTTTAAAAGTTTGTGCACTCATTAGTAAAGAACCGGAACTGTTTAGAGCAAAAACCTTTGACAACATTGTGGTGCAATAGTACACGTCAGAACCTGGGGTTGTACTTGAAATGAAAAAACACAATTCATTGAAATGGATCATTTTATTACACTCCACATACATCCATACCAGATAGTGGTTCTGGATATTGTCGATACAATGTATTTTGAACTTCTTGCACTAGTTTGTCTTTAGCATATAATTTTAATTCCAATTGAAGTCTTTTAAGATCTAATGCAATATCAATTGGTGGAAACTCAATGTCCATTTGATCACAAATAAACTGTTTATCAATACAGGTATGCACCCACGAACGATGTTGACAACCATCACAATATCTAGATACATGTTGTACAATATGCATAACACATTTTTCAAAATAGTACTTTTTCAGGAATATACTTGTTTTGTTGCACACTTCCACTGCATGTTTAACACACTGAAATACGCTGATGAATTTGTTCCATTCCGTTTGTGTTAGATACACCATATTGCGAGGGACATGGAATGTACTCTTTTTACGTAACAGCACCATCTTCTCTTCGAGGACTGTACGCAGCACCACTTCATGATTTGAGCCTAATGATTTGACTATGGTCACATTTAGCTCATCATGAAAATAATCGTTCATTTGGTCGATTCGTGAACATAATATTTGCCATTCTTCACAGGTCAGTTGTACACCAAATTGTTCTGCTTTGCCCAATCGAATCACAGGTTCAAATGTTCTAGCACTGATACCAATCATCACATGTTTTGTTTGAAATATATTTATTGGATAATAGCTTGCGAAGATGAACTCTTTATCGTTAGAAGTACACATCTTTCCTCCTGAAAAGCACTTGCTCAAATGATTTCATGAGCTGACACTGTATTTGCTGGTTTATAGTTATTGCTGACGTCATTGGTAAGGAATGTGCTGACGTTTGAATTCATGGTTTCATCACAGTTGCTGACGTCATGCTGACCAACCAAATTCATACAACTATGTCTGACGTTTGAATTCATGATTTCATCACAATGGCTGACGAATCCGGCTGTGTACTAAATTCAAGTTGATGACTTCGACCCAAGAATCCTTTGTAACATAAAGATACAGATCCAGTATCTAAGAAACGCAGCAGTTCTTCTTGTTTTGATGCTTCCATGGGTAAATATCTTGCTGGTAAAATTATATTCTTATCATTTTCAAGCTTCACTACGATTCTTAATCCAAACTTTGTAGGGATCATTTGGCTAGCTAAGATTCTATAAGGTACATTCTGTTGTAAATTAGTAATCTTGGTAAATGATTTCATCACATCACGTGTGTTTAGAAACTGCAGACAAGTAGCCATGATGACGTTATCATGAATACTAACTCCAACGATACTTATATATGATGCAAAACTGATGACGTTGCATTATCATGTTCTGACGTGTACTATTGCACCACAACGTTGCCAGATGTTTTTGTTCTAAACAGTTCCGGCTAGTGCATACCTGTATTGATAAACAGTTTATTTGTGATCAAATGGACATTGAGTTTCCACCAATTGATATTGCATTAGATCTTAAAAGACTTCAATTGGAATTAAAATTATATGCTAAAGACAAACTAGTGCAAGAAGTTCAAAATACATTGTATCGACAATATCCAGAACCACTATCTGGTATGGATGTATGTGGAGTGTAATAAAATGATCCATTTCAATGAATTGTGTTTTTTCATTTCAAGTACAACCCCAGGTTCTGACGTGTACTATTGCACCACAATGTTGTCAAAGGTTTTTGCTCTAAACAGTTCCGGTTCTTTACTAATGAGTGCACAAACTTTTAAAAATGTCAAACCAAACTTTGAAACAAAAATTTAGAACAAAAATCTTTGAAACAAAATTTTGAAACAAAAAATTTCAAACGAAAAAATTTTGAAACAAAAAATTTTAAATAAAAAATTTTAAACGAAAAAATTTGGAAACGAAAAAATGTCAAACAAAAATTTCAAACGAAAAATTTTTAAACAAAAAATTTTGAAACAAAAGTTGTCAAAAAAAATGTCAAACAAAATTTTGAAACAAAAAATTCAAACAAAAATTTGAAAGCAAGAATTTTCAAACAAAAAGTTTCAAACAAAAAAAGTCAAACTAAAAATTTTACGTTTCACGGTTAACCGTCAAACTTTATCCGGTTTTTAACTATTCGATTAACAAATAAACGGTTTTGATCATATTTATCAGTGAGTGCAAAATGTTGAACGAAACCAAGATTTTTAAATGTTAAACAAAACTTAAAACTGAATGCAGCAAAGATTTGAAAATCAGCAACCAATCAGATTGCACGAAAGATAGTGATCAGCCAATCAGATTGCACGAAAGATAGTGATCAACCAATCAAATTACATCAACAATAACTTTGCCAGTGTTGTAGCATGTATTCCCTTAAGACTATGAGTCATAAGATTCAATAAGGTTAGCTATGTATCCCTGTACACTACCTCATCAAGGTCAATCACGTGGTACATCGTATTGCTTACGTTTATATTTGGCTGTAATAATCAATACCAATGACGCATTCTCAAATTATCCTACAAAGTTTAAATGTACCAATGTCCTGGACTCCTAATCCCATCATAGGTCAATAACCGATCACGTGATCATAATGATTTACCCAATGAATGAGATACTATCCAATTACCAATTATTGATACGACAATAAGAAATGTACCCCTTCCAAAATTTAAGATTGGTACACAAATACACATGTGTCTTATGAAAAAGTAATAAATCCTGTAGTTATTCAATAATAAAGCCGTTCAATAACCTTTAAATTTTGAATATTTGGCCATAAGAGGAACACCAATGGGTCCTAGAAAACGTTTACCAAATTATGTTATTTTATAGTTCCCAAATTTAAAAGAGAACATAAACATATAAATGTAATAAACCATATAACGTGCTAAATAGGGGTCAATAACCTCCGAAATTTGATTTTTGGTAGTTCTTTACCCATGAAAGGGAACGATGTGGACCATCCAAATTTATAGTGGTACATATTGAAGACCTGTACGAAGATACCAAATGCTTATATTAAAACAATTTCTAAAACTGAGTGGATGAGTCAAGATACCCCTCCCAAATTTTTAAAGGGTGCATCAATGTACTCATGTCTTATGATAGGAAATGAACCTATATACATGACCATATGACCATATACGGTAATAGAACCGCATCAAACGGGATAAATTGGGCCAAAAACCAAACACGTGATACAACATATTGCTTATGTTTATATTTTGGCATTTTTTTACTCATGAAAGGGAACAAGGTGGACCACCCAAATTTATCATGATACATATTGAGGTCATGTACTATGATAGCGAATGCTTAAATTAAAAAAATTCCAAAATTTAAGGGATTGGCTATGGTACCCCTCCCGGGGTGCATCAATGTACCTATGTCTTATGATAGAAAATGGACCCCTATACATGACCATATAATCATATTAGGTAATAGGACCTCATCCAATGGAATAAATTAGGTGAAAACGAAACACGTGGTTGTACTAAAATTTGGCAATTTCGTACCCATGAAAGGGAACGAGATGGACCACCCAAATTTATCATAATATATATTAGGGTCTTATACTATTATACCAAATGTTTAAATTGGGCAATTTCCAAAATAAAGAGGTGGGCCAAAGTACCCCTCCCGGGGTGCATCAATATACCCATGTCTTATAATAGGGAATGGACCAATATACATAACCATATAATCATATAAGGTAATAGGACCTCATCCAAGGGGATAAATTGAGCCAAAACAAACACGTGGTTGTACTAAAATTTGACAATTTTGTACCCCTAAAAGGGAACGAGGTGGACCACCCAAATTTATCATGATACATATTAGGGTCCAGTACTATAATACCAAATATATAAAATGAGCAATTTCCAAATTGAAGGGGTGGGCCAAGGTACCCCTCCCAAATTTTTAAAGGAGTGCACAAATGTACCTATGTCTTATGATAGGGAATAGACCCCTATACATATAACCATATAAGGTAATAGGATCTCATCCAAGGGGATAACTTAGGTCAAAACCAAACACGTGGTACAACGTATTGCTTACGTTTATATTTTGGCAATTTTGTACCCCTAAAAGGGAACGAGGTGGACCACCCAAATTTATCATAATACATGTTAGGGTCCGGTACTATAATACCAAATGTTTAAATTGGGCAATTTCCAAAATTTAAGGGGTGGGCCAAGGTACCCCTCCCAAAAATTTAAAGGGGTGCATTAATATACCCATGTCTTATGAAAGGTAATGGACCCCTATACATGACCATATAACCATATAAGGTAATAACATCTCATCAAAGGGGATAAATTGAGCCAAAAACCAAACACGTGGTACAACGTATTGCTTACGTTTATATTTTTGGCAATTTGGTACCCCTAAAAGGGAACAAGGTAGACCATCCAAATTTATCATGATACATATTAGGGTCCTGTACTATGATACCGCATGTTGAAATTGGGCAATTTCCAAAATTTAAGGGGTGGGCCAAGGTACCCTTCCCAAAAATTTAAAGGGGTGCACAAATGTACCCATGTCTTATGATAGATAATGGACCACTATACATGACCATATAACCATATAAGGTAATAGGACCTCATCCAAGGGGATAACTTATGTCGAAACCAAACACGTGGTACTACGTATTGCTTACGTTTTATATTTTGGTAATTTGATACCCCTAGAAGGAAACGAGGTGGACCATCCAAATGTATCATAATACATGTTAGGATCCGGTACTATAATACCCAATGTTTAAATTGGTCAATTTCCAAAATTTAAGGGGTGGGCAAAAGTACCCCTCCCAAATTTTTCAAGGGGTGCATTAATGTACCCATGTCTTATGAAAGGTAATGGACCCCTATACATAACCATATAACTATATAGGATAATAACACCTCATCAAAGGGGATAAAATCGACCAAAAACCAAACACGTGGTACTACGTATTGCTTACGTTTATATTTTTGGCAATTTTGTACCCCTAGAAGGAAATGAGGTGGACCACCCAAATTTAACCTAATACATATTAGGGTCCTGTACTATAATACCCAATGTTGAAATTGGTCAATTTCCAAAATTGAAGGGGTGGGCCAAGGTACCCCTCCCAAATTTTTCAAAGGGTGCACCAATATACCCATGTCTTATGAAAGGGAATGGACCCCTGTATACGCCCATATAACTATATAAGGTAATAACACCTCATCCAAGGGAATAAATTAGGTCAAAAACCCCCGAAATTTGAATTTTTGGCAATTTTTTACCCATAAAAGGGAACGACATAGACACCCAATACTGATAGAGGTACATACTATGGTCCTAGGCTACCATACCAAATTTTTAGATTTGGCAATTTCCGAAATTTAAGGGGGGTGGTCCTATGTACCCCTGCCAAAATTTAGGGGGTGGGCCAAGGTACCCCTGCCAAAATTTAGAGGGGGTGGTCCTAGGTACCCCTAGGTCATTGACCCTGGGCCAAGGTCATTGACCTTTGACCTATGACGTCACAAAAATTTTTGCTGACTCGGCTCAATATAACGGGACCCCTACTACTTAAGCTCTTAGAAATGAAACACTGATGACAAACTATAATGATCTAGAGAAGAGAAAAATGTCGATAACTCAAAAGTTAAATAGCCTCTAAAATTGCCCTCAAATACTACATTCTTCATGTTAGTTTTAATTCGTAAAACATGTGCTCCATCCATCTTGATGGTGAATTTCAGAGCGAAATATGGCATTTAGGTCTTGGAATTCTTATCTAACAATAGAATATACTTTAAGAAAGCTATTTAGATAGAAAAATCATGAAAATGAAAAAAGCCAAAATTTCCAAAATTCTCGTTTTTTTTCGCAAAAAAGCCGGCTTTTTATGTGAAAAAAACCATCGATTCAAAAAAGCCGGCTTTTTTGCATCTCTAATTAAGGATCTGTCTACATTATGCAATTCCCGAAAACAATGAAAACAAACATTGAAATTATCATGATAAAATTTTTACTTATATGCACCCGGCAACACAGCTATTCATTTCTATGGGGCTATTTAAAGCAAGAGATATACAAAAACAATTCTCGAACTATTCAAGACCTGGAAACGAACGTTCGCAGTGCCATTGAGAACATTAACACTTCTAATCTTCGTAAAATTACTGCCAACCTGGTGAAAAGTGTGAACCAGTGTTTGAATGAATCAGGGGACACTCGCAGCATCCGCTGTAGAGCTGGTAACTCATTTCTGATAGTAGCAGTGTTGCCAGGTGCATGTAAGTAAACGTTTCATCATGATAATTTCAAAGTTTGTTTTTCATTGTTTTCAGGAATTGCATAATGTAGACAGATCCTTAACACACATTTTGATGCACTGACACATCAGAAAAATTGTCAATTCAGAGTCTTAATTTATGAAAACTACGATTTCCCTAGTTACCCGTTACAGAGGCCTCATCCGATTAGTTATCGGTGGCAATGAAAAATTCTTTTTTTTCTGCTCCATAGTTCCCAAGCCACTCCAACTAAACAAACTGAAAATTAACGACAGAACATCCATATGTACGAGTAATGAGTCAATTTACATGTTTTCCAAAAAAAAAAAAATTGATTTATACCGTCGGTTACATCTGGCAACACTGTGTGGTTCCTAGTGTAATTCAATCGTTGCTTCCTAGTTTAAAAATATATGCATAAACAAGTCTTCATTTTGGTATAACCATTATTCGTGTGTCACTTCAGGTTCAAAAGTTCTACTATCCCAAACTCAGGGTTGCATTGTATATTGGACACCCTGTATATACTGCATATAAAATTATCTATTTCGGGGGGTCTTGAGCCCGATAGCCATCCCTAAATACGCCACTGTCCATAGATAATAAATATTCGCAAGAGTGTAGACAGAACTGTAATTGAAAGTTCGATATTCTCCAATTCATAAACAAATGGGATAAAATCGTTGGAGAAAACCCGCCCGAACGTTTTATTTATTCTTGAAAATGAGGACATACCCGGATAAACGAGGGGTATGGTAACACTGTAAGTGTGAGAGAGAAAATTTAGTTCATATGAATTTGTTTCATCCAGAAGTTCTATACATAGGTTTTATAGCAATGACTTTATCCTTCGACACGAACTAGTACTCTTAAAAGTATTGAAATAAGATAATTAATTCTTCTGCTGTTATTCGATAAATATTCGAAAATAAATTGGAATAATTGTTCGAATATACGTCGTTATCAGAATAGAGTGAAACTTGTAAACGTGGCCAGTTCTCTAAGTTGGTCACCTGAGTATCTTGATCTTATTCTTGTAGAACTTCCCCTAAGACTTGAATTAATTACACTATGTAAGCTGCCCTGTTCGAATATATATTCATTATCCGAATAGAGTGAAATTTGTCAACTTGGCCACCTATTTCTAAGCTGGTCACCTGAGTATTTTGGTCCTATTTTTGTAGAACTTACCTTAAGGCCTGCACTAATTACACTCTGTAAGATATCCACCAGTCTTACTTGGAACTTTGATCCAGTGTTGTCAACAACCTTTGAAGAAAATAGGCTAGATGGCTTTCAGAAATAAGCTTTATGGATGAACGATGTTTTACTGTAATATGTTTCTCGTTCAACTACTTGTTGGTCGGCATACAAAATAGCTCACATTAATAGTTGTATCCAAATGTGCAATAGCATCACTTTTGGTACCTTGCTTCTAAGAGGAGTAAGATAGTATGGATATTTTATTTTGTATTTCCTTAGAACTCCAGTCAAATCTGAATCTACGTCAAAGATGCAATGGAGAAAATAGTAAAGGATGTGCCGTACGTTTAGTAGCGAATTTGACAAAACTAATATTCATATTTATTATATACGATGTTTTTATACTGTCGTAATTCTACTGTGCCTAGGTGCACCTATCTTCTATACAGCCTATATAAAAATGAAAGTGACTATGTTTTTGACTTCTTAGTAATTCTTGAACCGCTCGACCGATCTGGATCAAATTTTCAACATAGATGAGTTTCGGACCTGGGATGATGTTTGTCATTTCACTTTTATGGTGCAACTTATATATATAAATGATCAAAAATGATCGATATTGATGTCGAATCCATAGTTTTCCGGGTCGCTGAGATGAACAACGACAATTCCGATGCCGTTTAATTCCAAATTCAGATTCCATTAGTACTCCTAAAGGGAAATGCGCATGAAATTATTTGCGCATTCTGCGCAGGTGCAGACAATTCGTTTTAATTTCGTTTTAAAGCTATCATGTATCTACTATGGCTTGCAACGTTTGCTTGATTTCGGTGGAGCCGTTCTCGAGATATCACAACAAATGTCACCTTTAATGAATTGACTGTATCTCAGAAACTACAGCTTTTACGACAAATTCCTGCTAGTTACATTAGTTTTGCAAGGTGTCCTATTAGTCTACAAAGTTTCATCAAAATCGGTTGTTGTGGCCCAGACACCTTATGGATGTGTCACAGGCCCTTTGCAAGTGAATTTATTATCAGTGCAATTTGTGGTCATAAAGAAATTCTCATTAGATGACATTATTGTAAAAAAATAAGTTTTATTTCTTCATCCATCTCAAGTCTTAGGGGTCCCCTATACCTAGCCCTCCCAACATCGAAATCGGAAATTTAGGATATTGATATAACGATGTTGATATATTATCGATATCGAATGTTCATATATGTCAATATTAATATCGACGATATCGATATATCGACATATCGCACAGGCCTAGATCCGAGAAATGGTGTAATAATAATAATAATAATAATAATAATAATAATAATAATAATAATAATAATAATAATAATAATAATAACAATAATAACAATAATAATAATATAGAGGAATCTTGAAACATTCATTAAGTCACTTTCAAAATGAATACGAATCTTGGCGGTCAAATAAAATACTCAACTTCCAGTAGAACTGTAGATCTCCGAGACACATCTAGGATAATGTCATTCGGCGTAATTCGGTTCCAAATTCGATAGCGTTCATTGGACGTATTGATCCGAAATACATTCTAATAAACCCAGTAATTAGCGTAGGTCATACTTTCCATTCCAGACTACTAATGCAAACTGCACAAAAAGAAAGAAGGAAAGAACGAAAAGAAATGAAAAAGAAAGAAAGAGAAAATGAATGAATGCTACTTTACTGCTAAATTTCTATCAGAAACACCCTATATAAAAAGTCCAAACTGTATCATAATGAAAAGCTACAAATGTACAGTTACCAACAAAGTATCTCCCCCCTAAGTGCTTTAATTTCATTATCTGGAGTCCAGATAATTTGCAGTTTGTAAAACACCTGGACAGATGCAACCCAACTTACACGTAACTTTTCTTGGCACTTACAGCAGTTGGTAGCACTGAGTAAGGACTTTATGCAAGTAAAATTGTGCTGTGAATGTAATGCATTATTTCATTATATACTGCATGTTCAAAGAAATAAAAACACTGATCATGCACGAATCACAAATTGCTTGAAAGTAGATGAAAATATCAAATCTAGAGCAACTGCTGGAAATAAGTTTGTAAATCATTGTTTCCATTGATAGAACTACTCCTATTCTTCTCATTCCAACATCTTTTTCTTTCTGGAGTGGAGATCTTGCTCGTCACACTGAGCATGAATTGAAATTGAAATAGAAACATTTAAAAATGTTTGAGCCTGGCGGGGATTTGAACCGGGTCCACCAAAAAGAAGTTCAATGCGCTAAATAATTACTTACTAGTTTTTATTGTTCATGTGCTTGTCTTTATACAAATAGTGTACAAAAACGGACTTACTCCGAATGTAATACAATGCAATAGTTCTTACATGCAAGAAAAGGAATAACGCAATGTACAATAGTAATCGCTAAAACTAAAATAAAAACGAAACTCTAAACCTACATCAAGAGTAGTTACTGTTTTTTTTTACGACAAGGAAGGAGCTTGGTGCAACACCACTTCTAAAAATCGACCAAAAAATACTGCCTGTCCAACTCGGGGGAAAAGCGCTTTCGGGGAGTGCGTTTTAAAAATCTAAGTAGGTGCGAGAATCCAGCAAAGGCACATGGCGATGAATATAGACGCCACAAGAAAAAGCACAGCTTGGTGTTTGGTCTGTGGGAAATAACGAAAATCCGGAAACAAAACATATGATACTGTGAACTGATGTGGAGGTCGTCGACAAATGAACCGGGAACATAGAGTCCTGTACGTAGAATGCGAAAATAGAAGCCACGCCAAATATTCCATAGAAATAAAGAATCAAACCGCTTTGCGAACAATTCCGGTAATGGAAAAATTCGAGCCCGGTACCATAGTTTGGGTGCAATGTAAATATTGATAAAGTGGATACGATGAATTAAATGAAGGCGACGGAAACGCTGGGAAAACAAAAGCCAGCGAAATTGTAACAACAACGGGGACCAAATCTCCTCAAAAAGGAAGTATGTTGTGACGTAAACGGGATACCTAGGATCTTCAACGAAGTGATGTGATGTACACACGGCACCCCAGGCTCGTTAGCAGATAAATGAAAACCATTGAACTGTAATAGGCTAGTTTTCTGTACATTATACTGTAATCCAGATCAAAGTGCGAAACGTTGCAACTCTGCAAAAAACAGCGCCATATGAACAGGATCCACTCTGGTTATTGTGACGTCGTCCGTATACACAAATATATTTTTGACTCAAGAAACGGGAGGGTCCAGTGGGGTGCAGGGTGGCCAACTGCCTGAGTAAAAGGATCCAATGCGAGTGCAAAAGTGTCGTCGACAGAGAACATCCTTGCCTTAGTCCACGTTTCAGCGGAATAAGTGGGGACAGGTGTCCGTTAATTTGGATGCGGAAATTGGCCGTGGTATATAAATTATTAATAACCGTGCGGAAGGCTAAAGGAAACCTCCAGGCTTCCAGTACCTGCAACAAAAAACTGTGATCTAAACTGTCATACGCTTTTTCTAAATCTACAGCTAATGCACCCGCGGACACCTGCCGAAAATGAAAATAAGAAAAGATATCACGCAAAGAAAGAAGTATATGAAAGGTTATGCGTAGCATAAAGTGCTGTCTGATAAGGACTAATGTAGTGACGGATGATTGGTTGAAGCCGGGCTGGAAGCATTTTGGTGAACAACTTAAGATCGACGGGCAATAAAGAAATAGTCCTGAACATAATGCGCGGCACGGGATTTCGGAATGAGGACTATGATGGCGGTATTACGACCCACTGCTCCGCCTCGTAACAAAGCATTGAATAAAGCTATAAGAGAGGGACTGAGGTGAGACCAATACTGTTTATAAAACTGGATATTTAATCCATCTTCTCCGGGATCATTGCGGCCCTTTGTCTGCCTGAGGACTACGAAAATTTCCTCCTCACTAATGGGATTGATCAATGTCTGATACTCATCATCCGTGAGATGGTGAGATAACGTGAACAAAAACTCCGGGGCATATGTGTAGTCTATGGGACGCGCATGTGCAAAGTCTGTATAATAGCGCGTGAACTCTTGTAAAATCTGCGTACAATTAGTAGTGGTAGTACCATCTCCCAGAATGAGAGAGTGAATGGCTGTGGAACGCCGTTGTCGCAAAAATCTAATCAACATGATAAGTAGTTATAGTTTCCGCCGGAAAACGATGATGAAAGTCTTTCGACAAATACGCACTGATCGAAGTATGGGAGTAAATCGTTTTCAATCGGTGTTTGATACCGTTAATGCAAGCCAGGTTCTTCAGAGAAGGCGGAGCATTCCAAAATTCGCAGAGAGCTTGATATAAAAATTCATGTAAATAGTGGTTATCTTCCCTCGTGACCCGACCTTCCAATTGAAAAAACTGCGTCATTTAGGTTTACAATATAAATTCCACCAGAAAATTACAGAGGGATTGTACCACTGCATGCTGCACCAATAAGGTAATCGACGCGAGAATTCCGCTACAACCTACGTGCGACACATGATTTCAGTATTAATTTCCAATAGGAAGCGCCACGAACTGGTGGTAGCAAGAAAGGCATTTTGAAAGCTACTTAAATTGCGGCATGATCTGACAGCGCCACTGGAATTGTATTTTGTTGTATCACCGCAGTGCATAAACTCTCTGAAATGTATGCTCGGTCGATTCTACTCTTCGTCGTAGTAGTGCAGTGGGTGAATACATGCTTTAAGTTTGACACAACTAAAGCGTTTTTTAACTTTAGGACACGAATAAGCTCCGACAAAGTAGGACAAGGCGTGTTAGGCGTCAGAGAATCTCGGGATCTACAATTGGATTGTAATCTCCGGCAGTTATAGAATGAGGCATTCCCGGAGGAAGTAAGGAAGCAATGGTAGTTACATAAAACTCATTCCTCTCTTTTGTACGTAAAAACATAGAATGTCCATACAAAGCTATGAAACATATGGACTGAAGATAACAACGTATAGCCCTTCCTTCAGGTGCTAACACCACATGATCATAACTGAGACCCTTTGGTACCAAAATCGCGACCCCAGTCTCTTGATCGCGGTTAATAATGTAATAGCATGTAATATCATACAATTTTATTCTTCGTGTCAATGACGTTTGTTATTCCTTAACCTCCTTCTTTTTCCGGTCCCAGGTAAAAGCTACGCCACTCACCTCAAATTCAACACCACTTTTATTCCACTCTGGTGCATCTTTCTTAACGTTTCAATGCAATTTTCAAACATATTCACTCGCAACATAGCCGAAAATTCGCAAAATATCAGAGCACCAATCTTCCCCTTATTCCACTATATCTCCGGAACGGTTGAGATCGAGAGTTTTTTTCCTCTAATGGGTTTAATTATACACAAAAGCACTTCTTTTGCTCATAAATTCATTCACAATTTCGTGTCACACTTGAATCGGTTTCCTCGTTAGATTTATTTGCATTGTTTAATTTCAAATATGTCCATTTCTATTTCTTTTCTTTTTCTATTCTTTCTTTTTTTGTCTTCGTTTGGTACGAGAATGTCTTAACTAAAATGTAGGTAACAAATTAATTGTACAATAGAAATGTACTTTCTTCATAGCTTTTATATGAAAATTAGCAATCTATATATACAAAATTGAAAGTCACTATGTATGTGACTAAATCTCCTGAACTGCGAGACCGATCTCGATCAAATTTGTAACATGGATGAGGTTCGAGGCTGGGCTGGTTTAGGCTATACACTTTGATGGTAGAAATGAGGAGTGGGGGTGGGGTATAAAAATAAATAAAACTTAATAACTCCTGAACCATTCCACCTCTCCTAACCAAGTCGTAAGTCTTTCTAAAATCAATAAATAGTAGATGTACCAGGGTATTATATTCCCACTTCTTTTCGAGTATTTGGCGAATGGTAAATATTTGGTCGATAGTTGATCGATTTCGTCTAAATCCGCACTGATAATCTCCAATAATTTCATCTGTCTATGGGGCCAATCTTGCTAATAGAATGTTTAAGAGGATTTTATAGGATGCTGACAGAAGAGAAATCCCTCGATAATTATTACAGTCAGTTTTGACGCCTTTCTTGTAAATTGGAACAATCATTGATTCTTTCCAGTCTTGTGGCAATTCATCCTTGTTCTAGATAAGGAGAATGAGTTTGTGTATCTTCACTCGGGGAATTTCTTCTACACCCGGAGATTTGTGTTTCTTTAATTTCTTTATAGTGATTTCTACTTCTATTCGGTTAGGTTTTGGGATATACGGTTTTGCGGTGTGTTCTACGGTTCTACGGTCTCTCCCTTTTTCCACGCACATTAGTTTTTGGCTGCGTGTTAAACAATTCGTCAAAGAAATCTTTCCATCTATTTAAGATGCTATCTATGTCTCCTCCAGTTTTCACGTTCTAGATACACCACTACTGGAACCCCTAGAGCAATTATAACTCAACTTGGTACCCACATTGCTCGTACTTGCAGTCTGGAAAAGATTATTGTCGGGCTAAGACCCCCCCCCCTAGTACACCTACTGTAAGGGGAGGAAAAGACACATAAAATGATCGAAAACGACAGATGTTAGTGTAAAAGCCATAGTTTTCGGGGTCTATGACCTGACTGGTGACAGTTTGGATGCCCTTTATAGAAAAAAAGTTGATATTTAGATTTTTCATTTAAAATAATTAAAGACATGCTTCAGCCTTTTTGGAGGGGTCACATTGTCTTAGTAGTAGATGCCTCACCTTCGTGAAGTTCTTGGTTCGATCTTACTTCCCGCCAATTGGTCTTTGTGATGAGCAAGCACCGTGTGTGAGTTTTCTAGGGGTTCTCACGTTTTGTTCCACTTTCTCCATTCCACCATTTCATTTCTTCTCTGCCATCTCCTTTATCGTATTCAGCATAACTGGGACGTTAATCTGAAAGACTTCATTTAATTTATTTTAGCTCTACTTGATATTTCAAACAGAATGGAAGAAATAAGACAGGAAGAAAATAGGGTGAAATTGCATATGTTATAATAAGATGGTCCCATATCTCGAAATTCCTTAAGGTCAGAGGTATGTTAAAGAGGTCAAATTTGATATTTCAGCTCCTTATTTAATACAAGTAGACATGTGCCAGTATATTTCCGGGAATGCTTCTTTTAACGGAACAAGCGGGACAATTTTTATTTTTTGACTTCGAACTTGTCTGTCATATCTTCACGGAAGAACGAGTGAACTATTTGAAATAAAGTTTTGAACATAGTACTTGGACCAACATGACTTTTAATAATTTCACTTGATGCTTGTCCTAAAGGAAAAAGGGTTTAAATTTTTCTCAAAGAAAAATGTCAAAAACATAATATTCCCTTGCGAAAAAAGAGTATTTCAGCTAATTGTGGATAATATTCAGCCACTATAGACTCAGTGTAGGAACTTATGGTCAATCAGGAACATCTGACCTTACTCTGTCATTTTTTTCTTTTTAATTATTTGCGTTTATTTATTTGCGTTTTATTGCATTAACCAGAATTTTGTTTTGTCTACTAGCCTCATTTTAGGTTTTACTTTGGAAGAGAGTGGGAAAGGACATGGTTCTCCACCAATAAGTGTAGTTCTACATGTTTCGTTCGTATATTGCTCTATTATTAATACATATATAACTCAGGAGAGACTTTGCTCCTCCCCCCTTAATAAATGACACCCATGTTTTGTCAGCTCCATTATTTTGTCAACTCCATTTTTCTTCATATGTAAAATCTATATGTAACTTTACATCAATTACCGTGTTCGTGGGGTTTCTGGGGGTTCTCCCGTTTCCTCCCACTTTATTCATTCTACCATTGCATTCATTTCTCATCATCGTCGTCTCCTTTAGCCTAGTCGGCATAACCGTGGGACATAAAACTGAAATATCTCATTTCATTTTCATTTTTCTTTTCGTCAATTTCTATGCATTAATGCTTTGAATACTTCCGTCTCGCTGTGCTTTTGAGTGAAATAAATTACCTTCAACTTTGCAGTGGAGCAACTGGCTGAGCTGCCACTACGCAACAAAAGATTTGTAACTGTTCCCATTTCTGCTCAATATACACGCTATCTCGCAGTGTTACCAAATACGGAACTAAAGTATTTCCATTTCTATTATATGATAATTATATCAAATCAGAAGCCCACCCATAGCAGTTCACCGGGTCCTTACTCCCCAAAACTTTGTAACTTGACCAACATTTAACACTTTCTTAACATAACTATACTTGGTTAACAGAGAAACGACTGATGTAGCTTGAAGATTTTATTTTACTCCTCACCTGTACTCTTTCTTTCCTTATAAAAATAATCCAGTTCTATCAGATTTTTTAAGAATATACACCGTAGGTGACAATAATTAACAAGTACTTATCGTCTTTTCTGATACATAATAATAGTGGTTTAATACTACATAGAAATATTGGACCCCCTCTAGAAAAACTTTGATCATCTTCCAACGAAGAATTCCAGGTGCACGCCTGTATCGAATAAGGCTAAAATTATTGACTTTGCAGCCAATGAAAGGCTATGACTAATCATATAGCGCACGTAGAACTACACTGTTAAAAATAATTTCTTAAATTTGAGAAATCGTTTCTTATCTGTGCACCGAGACAATATTTTCTTAGAAATGAGATTTGGCAATTCTCATTCATAAGGAAAGTAACAGTATATTTTCTTGTTTGGCTTTATACAACTTCATCTACTTTTCTTCATTTTTCATTAATGAGAATTTCAATCTCTTGTTTCTAAGAAAATATATTCCCGGTGCAGAGATAAGAGGCGATTTCTCTGATTTAAGAGAGTATTTTTAACAGTGTAGGAGATGCGAAGTTAGTACCTTGGCTTCTAACGCCATCATTTATTTCTGCAGAATTGAGTTGATTTATCTTACGTGTTAATTAAATTAGCTTCCTAATTTATTCACAGTAAGAGACCAACCTGTGTCCACGAGAAAAGTGGTATGTTTGGGATTTACTTGTTACCGTTATCTTTAATAAGTCTCAAACGACTAATGAGCGTGGGCTACTTTCCGATCCTGGGAGCCCTGAGAATGAAGTGTTTTTTTTTCTTTTTCTTACAGTGCTGAATATCAAAGCGCGTTAATGATGCACCCATTCGTGGTAGATTGGCCAATACATATGACTTTCGTGTTCGTGGTCCGGGATTCGGTAATTGGTGTAAGCACTTACCCACAGATAGAAACTTGAGTACTGATTATTTCCAATTTCATTTCATACACCCTTGATACTAAAAAGAGAATTTAAAATCAATCAATCCAGCAAACAGCCTGTTGATAATCTGATAAGCTTAGAGTGATTTAACCTGAATCAACACCTTTAAAATAAATTCTGTATGATTACTGGTCTTCTAATCTTGATAACAGTGACTGAGAAAGACTGAAAGATCAATAAAAATAATTCCGTTACGTGATGGAATCTGTTCTTTCATTTGCAGTGAAAATTCGAATTCTTTGCAGCAGGTTTCCCGAATTATAAGTGGTATTCAAAATCTGAAGTTGTATTTCACTTACATGTTAGATTAAACATTAGTCAAAAAAGCATTAAAAATAGAATTCAGGTAAATTGCGCATTACACAATATAGTTGAGAATTTCAAATAAATAGTGATTATGCTAATTGATAATTCGATAATTTGATAAGAAACAGATTATATAAGCTTAGATTATATAAATATATTATTATAAAATATTCGTGCTATCGTTCAATTATTTAAGAAATAAATATGTATGTTAGTGCCTATAAAATTAAGGAAATTGTAATAAACGCTTTTTGAAAATATAAGGATAGTGATATTAATATATGCTCAGAAAATGTATTTCCAAGGGAGCAAAAATGGGATGGTCGGTAAAACATTCTGATTAATGAAAGTGGACTCCACTGTACAAGTTTAAGAAATGTTACCATTTAGTTGCCATGAAACGTTGCCGTTTTAGAATCGTTACTAGAACCTAATAATTTGCATTCTGTTGGACAAAACATCGTGATTTCTTCTCAAAGTTGAAATTCAGAGATAATTATGAAAAGAAACTTTCTGCAGTTTTACAAAACTTCCATGAGTTATACCATATTTAATTTAATTCATTTTTAACTTTTTTTTGTAAAATTACTGTATTAACAATCTTATGATATGTTCGCAAGAAATGAACCCTAACAAGGAAAGGATATTTGGATTTGATGACAGAAATTCCTGGGAATGGAAGAATATTTTTTTACAGCAGATTCTCACACAATGCAATAAAGTTTGTCTTTTGGCATTTAGTTTTTCACATTTTTAGTTTCTAAAGGAAACCACAACAACTTAACGAAATCTACTTAATGTTTTTAATTGACAAAATCTTGAAATTAATACACAAATAGAAATCCACCTCACTAATTCAAGATTATTTGATGGATGATCGGTAAACCACTTTACTGTTAACTCACTGATCATAACTTGAATGTTGTGTACAAAAAAATTCTTAATTTTAGGAAATTCACAAAATTGAAGACAATCTTAGAAGTTATTACCAATGTTGAATCAACAATATTTTACTCTACTCCCTTTACAAACAAGTAAGTTTTAAATAAGCCACAAGTAAGCTCCACTTCACTTCAATCTACCGTATGATAATGATATTTATGAAAACGTGCATGGTGTATATGGACCTTTTCTGGGCTTTTACTTTGCTCTACACTATCCGACTAAGTATATAGATTTTTTTTTTTTTTTTTTTAGATACTGAAATCGCAATTTTTCAAGATGAACTCTTTACTTTATGCCTGACAATGTGATTTCAGAGCTCACAGTGTATCTAAAATACAGTTTATTTGTAAGTATACCAGTAGTAGTAGTAACTGTTCTCCAGTGTTATTATAGTGTACTCATTTGGCTTCATATGTCTACCCGCTCCGTTCCCACTTTTGGGGCGAAGTGATTAATTCGCATAATTCTTTTAAATCGTGCATTACATGTTAATTCCTTTACATATTTGCTCTATTTCACTTGTGGTAATTAATAACAGATTTAATATAACATCTTTTTCAAAAAAAATCGTAATAGTCACTACTTGCCAAGATAACGTAGTTTATAGTTGAAATATACTAACCTCTCCCCATTGACTGTAAGTGTGTCATGTAAGTAGAAAAGTAGGAATCTGTTTGCAGTATGGAAACACTGCTTTTTAGGCTTTTCCTACATTTTTTGCATCTTTATTTTCCCAGCGTATGAATATTAATAAAGGCCGGAGTGGATTTAGTTCTCTTCCGTAAAACCAGAAAACAACTGTCTGTTTACTTCCTTTATTACGATCACGTGATCGCTTGAAGGATATAGCGCATCAGGAGGGCCAAAGAAAATCACGTTTTTCTTCTCTATGGTGCAAGCGAGGTCAAACTTGTTTCAAGGAAAATTAGGCGAAAAAACTTCTTTCCTGAGAAATAGATAGTCCTGCTCATCTACCTGTGCTGTTGGTTGCATCACGTAATTTGTACTGTGGAGTTGTACTGTCGGGTTTTCATGTAAACACCGAAGGGACACAACTTGATTTTACTATGCCATATTTATTGGGTCATTATCTCTATCCACCCAGTCCTGCCAATGAGGTGCGTCCAGATCAATTTTCATTAAACAAATTAATTTATAAAAATGTTTAAAAGAAGAAAGTCATTTGTAGTTGTCAGAATTTTTCTACAGAGAATTCTAAAAGATTGGTTCCTATGACTATACATACTATAAATATAATATTTCTAAGAGTTGGTTTAAAGGAGCTGAAAGTTCGTAGCTGAGCTAAAATATTACTTCTATAGATTACACATGTTACTTCTGTTTTGGTACTGACGAAGAATATATATCTACCTTTTATATTTTAACTAACTTCACTAACTGTTTTCTTTAAAATTTAACCTCACTCGCTCTTCTTATTGTGAAACTTACAACCAATCACAAACTTTCGTTGCCAAGAAAGAATATGAGATCATATTCACGGTATTAGCCTGTGTGCAGTCTGTATTTTTAGAGTGCTTTTGTTTCACATTATGTAAATATAACTATTCAGTAGCGAACATTTAAGTTTTTATGTTTTACATAATTGATTATTTAATAAAATAATTATTCTTCAAATTCCATTTCTAATACTGTAAATGTTAATAGTTTAAAGCAATGTGGTCCAACAGATATTGAACCACATGCAATACCATACCCTTTCCTCAGAACTGATTAAACGTTTTCTCAGAAGTAAAGGCAAAATTAAGCTATAATTAAGTTTTTGCTTATTTGACTAATTAGATAATACATCAATTTAATTTCGAAAAATACTTTTTTAAAAAAACAGTCTGAACTGTGTAAGTAAATGTTCCATAATTCGCCAGTGAAGGATTCTCTGAACCAAATATGAAATTGCTGCAAAAAGCTGTGCATCTAGTAGTTTTCTATTACAATGTTTTTTGTTTTTTTGGGCTGGGGGGGGGGTTGATACCATTTGGTGATTGTAACACACGTTTCAGCTTCGTGGCCAAAAGAAACGTGGGTAGCAATTGTTGTTGTTGTTGGTAATTGAAGTTTAGAAATTTCCCAATACCGAGGCTTATGACACGTAGGTCTACAGTGGAAGGTGGGATTCACCCTCATTCAACAACATTTTCAGCCTCAAAATAAAAATTAGGACACAACTTTACTCATCCTTACTTTCATTAATGAAGTTAAGATAAAAGTGACCTTCATGAGGTCTAAATGAATGAGAGTCTCCTTCTCTGCTTCAATTACTTCATGTTACGAATCAACATTAATAATAATAATAATAATAATAATAATAATAATAATAATAATAATAATAATAATAATAATAATAATAATAATAATAATAATAATAATAATAATAATAATAATAATAATAATAATAATAATAATAATAATAATAATAATAATAACTGATTTCATTTCACTATATGAAACTACGGGAGACTTCAGTCCCTAATTACATGAAATCTCATACCGCACCAGAAGACGTTAGGAAATAATGAAGGAGAATGGGTCTATTCAGCTTCTCTAAAAAAAAGTTCGATTTCGACCACATCCTTCTATTTCATCTATGCTTCAAAACGGCGTTTTGTTCAGTGCTTCTGGTTTAGATTTTCTTAAATGAGATGCATATTATTATGTACTTTTAGATGCTGAACAGCAAAGGTGGACAAATAAGTATCCGAAGAATAGACTCCATCCCACTCTTATATCGCTTCCATCTCCAGTAGTGTTTTTACCATCGCTTCCAGTTTCAAGTTTTGCCGACTACGGTGTAATTATTATGCATTCTTAGATACTTAATTCACATCACTAACTAAACCCTAGACATCTCGTATAACTTATCGGAAATAGCATTACATTTTTCCACATATCTCTTAAAGCAGATGTAACAGGAGCACATGGGAAAAAAGCAAGGTCCGTCGACCCTACTGTTCCGAGAAGGAACATGCTTTTGGTACCTTGAATCCATACGGAAGACCATTTCCCACTGCCTCATACCGTTCTTGCTCAGACATCCGTCAACAAACAGTCATGGGCGGACAGTCATTCCACAAGATACCTCATATTTACTCATAACTTAATTTGGAAATAATAATATTAATAATAGAATTAGTATATAAAATGTAAAGACTTGTATTGGAAAAATCGTTACAATTCTTAAAATTACTTTGGACTCATGCATGCAGCTAATTTACATTTGTGGTTGACGAGGAGACGATTTAATCCTGAAAAGTTATACTGCCTTGCATTACGAAACTGAAATTTGGTTGCATAACATTTAAGGCGTCAACAATAGCACAAAGCATCTTCATACTGTTCATAACTTCTTAAGTAATCGATATTCTAAAAATAAAGATGTACTGATTCTTTGCAATTCTGTTTTTTATTAATCTAACTTAGTAATTATCAAGGCATGACGAAGAATTGAAATTTCTATTGCAATGCTTTTCTTCGACATGATTTACTTATTTCCTTAGTTCTTCTCATTAGCGGAAGAGGTAGAAGAGAGCTATTTATTTCATTTTCTAAGATGATAGAAAGGCCGACGGCTTAGAGGTAGAGCATTTACTTCAGGTCCGAGAGGTTAGATTCCGGATATGTGAGAGTTATAGTGGACAAATCTTGTCCGAGGACTTCTCGGAGTTGTCAACTTTCCTTCCAGTCTCTTTATTCGATAAATTATCTACTCGTGTTTAATATTGACTTGCTTTAATGTTCGTTTTTTACACGGGGAGAATAGTTTTCGTGATAACGTTTGAACCCCATTTCCTCCTTAGATTACACATTTCAATCAATCTTTTTATCTATCTATCGAAAGTGACAATATTTATCTATCACTATCACTATATATATGAAAGTGACAAAATTTATCACTTAATAACTCTTGAACCACCCGTCCAATCTCGATCATATTTTCACCATAGATGATATTTGGGCCTGGAATGTTTCTACTATTTCATTTTGAAAGTGCAAGGATATATTTTATATATATATATATATATGATCAAAAATGGCCGAATCCATAGTTTTCGAGGTCGCTGAGATTAACAGTGCGATTTCCGATGCCGTTTTACCCAACAACTGGGGGAGGAGAAGGTATAAAAAGTAATCAAAAGTGACCTATATTAGTGTCAAATCCATAGTTTTCGGGCTCGCTGAGATGAACAGTGACACTTCTGATGCCTTTAAATCCAAATTGAGTCTCTGTTAGTACTCCAAAGGGGAATGATGACATGTAAAATAATTGAAAATGACCGATATTAGTGTCTAATTCATTGTTTTTGAGGTCCCTAAGTTCATTAGTGACAGTTTTGGTGCCCTTTATATCCAAAATAAAACGTATTCTTTCTGTGCGAAGAACGGGAATTCTGCTAGTGAAAGAGTAATGATAAATCCCGTTGTATATTCTATGTTTGGGATAAATTTGATATTCCTCTTAATTAAGATTATATGATATAAACCCAGCTTGAGATGAACACTACATACATTTCAAAATTCATTTCAAATGGTTCAGCCTTTTCCCGTGATAGACGTCGATTTCAATATGGCGAAAAACATAGAAAGTGCCCCCTTTCGCCTTAAAACTGGAATTTTCGAACACAGTGAAACACATATCTTCTTATTTCAATGAGGAGTTTGTATACCAGGTTTTATCTTGCTAACTTAAAATGCTCGTGAGATACTCTATTTCCCTCATAAATTTTCAAAACTCATTCTCCCTTGGATACGCTTCTCAGTAAAGTGTCATGATAGGAACCCACTTCGAGGCAGATCGAAACTATATTCCAAAACTCACTTCGAACCTTTCAGTCGTTTCTTGTGATTCCATTCCACACAAGATCAATGATATACGAGTGTACGATTAGCTTTAGCCTTAAGGATTATCCATTTAGAGTTTATCCGTTTAAACTCTAAATTAAACCTAAAGATCATTTAATTTAAAATTAGGCATTAAGTTTGAACTCTCTCAGCTTAAAGATGATCTTTTTAAAGTCTCTGGATAATAACTTGTTTAAGACAATTAACTTCTCGATTGTTTTCAGTATAACTAATATCTTATCCCTTTCGTACATATCATCTTACAATCAACGAAAAGTATAAGTCGAATTTTATACATATATTATTACATACTCAGTAAGGAATTTCAAATCCTAAAATTAATACTTACATTTTTCAGTACAATTCTATAAACTGTACTGACTGTTATTCGTCTTTTAATCTTAAAGCAGTGGTGCCTCCCCCTCATGTCCATGACGCAGCCCCCCTCAATTGTCTATCCGCAGGCGTTCTTCCATGAAAAAAAAAAATCTTTTCAATTAATATTTACAGCCCCTCAAACATATTTATATAGATTTTTACCCTCCCAAATATTTCAATGACGCAGTTTGCGTCATAGCCCCCCTTTGTGGGAACCTCTATTTAAAGTTTTCAACGCGATAGAAACAAGAGTTCGACCTGGTGTAACTGAGGGGAAATCGTGGATGAAATGTAATTTAGAATGGGCAGTCATTAGATTCGAACCCAAGACTTACTGTTGCGGTGCAAGTACACTAATGAACACTCTACGCCAGCTCAATATGATATTACCACATCACACTGAGTACTGATTTCTTTGAAAAATAAAATGAAATCTTCTAGTTTAACGTCCTACGATTATGTCTGTTAGGCTAAGAGAGGCAATGATAAAAGCAAGTGAATGATAATAGTAGAATTGATGTAATGAGAAAGTGGAAGGAAACGGAAATACCCCGAGAAAACTCACGAGCATGATGTTGTCCACCACAAACTTACTTGGTCTGAGATCGAACTAGGGACTCTACGCACCAGAGGTAATGCTCTACCACTGAGCCACCGTGCCTCAGTACTGAGCTTTATTCCTATTTAAAATAGTAACTACTTTCGAGATTCATATTTTGAGTTCTCTCTCTCTCTATCTATCTCTCTCTCTCTCTCTCTCTCTCTCTCTCTCTCTGTCCTTATCAAGATTTTGAAGATTTCTGTACGTATTAAATATATAATAACTAGATCCAACACCAGTATTTTTTCGTTGTTTACTTCTTCCCACGTTCATAGGGGAAATACGGTATTATGATAAGGCCGACTTTGCAGTACCTCCCTATGAAGCACCATAAAATTTTAAAAGATATGAATGAAGTTTATGGGGCAAATAGTCCAAAAGTTATAGCATTGAGCACTAAATTTTGAAGCACACGGTATGAAAAGTTTGTATTGAAACAAACAATCTCCAAGTAATTCCATAAATTGTTCTCATTGGAAGATTGTTCTCATTTTTTCCACCTTTGAACATAAATGCTGAAGGAGATTACTTGTGTTACCCGTTTCCAAAACGTCTCTTGTACATTTTACACACCTTTCGAGAAACCTTGTTTTGATTTGTTATAATCTTAATTAGTACATCTGAGAACGAGTTGAGTTGATTTTGAGTTTAACGTCCCGTTCAGCAGCGAGGCTATTTGAGACAGGACCTACTGAATAACGTGAAATCCGAACCACATGAGCTATTGCCGGGAATCCTACCCGGGTCTACCACGCCAAAGGAGCATACGCTAAGCACTTAGCCACGAAGGAGCTCTCCCATCTGAGAACGAGTAAAATAAGTTTTGTAAACTCTAAAGTCAATACCTTTAATGGGATAAATCAGCTGAACTTAGGTATTAGCAAAGCAATATCCACGGGAAAAAATCCATTCCAGAAAAGTGGACAAGAGACGTTTTGGATTGAATGACTCACTTAAAGGCTGAAACTTTTAATCTACATGAGAAAATAAAATAATGCATAACGCTAATATTACACAACTTTATGTTTCAATATGTTTGTTTTTCTATCAAGGTATGACAACTAAGATATTAGCACTCAGATTCAAAGGTGTGTTATTTCTGTTAATTTATAGAGGTTCCATATTTTACATCTACACATCATGAAACTTTTTCTATAATAGAAAACGGAATGAGCATTTAATCTAAGGAACAAAGTACATTTACTTGGCACAACAACACAATATAAATGAAATCTTTAAGTTTTACGTCCCACGATTATGCCGGTTAGGCTAAAGGACACGGTAATGATGAGAAATAAATGAAATGGTGGAATGAAGAAAGTGAGAGAAAATGAGAGAGCCCCGAGACAACCCACACATATGGTGTTTGTCCACTACAAAGCTCACTTGGCGCGAGCTGGGATCGAACCTACGATCCCATGCACCAGAGGTGAACGCTCTATCACGCGGCCCCATCAACACAATATAAATTTTCTTTTCACTGTAATAGATCTAACTGAGAAAGTTAGGAATTACTCTAGTTTTCATGATTATTGACAAAAGATTTATTTGCTACATCTAAACTTGTTCTAAGTTTTTGCTAGTGACAAAAAACAATTAATGTCCAAATTAGTAAATTAAGCTAAGCCGCTTAACGAAAACTAGTAGAATATAGAGCTCTCAAGGATTTGGCAGTTTATGAAATAGGCGGCTGCAGATATGAAAAGAAAAACCACCTAACCCTCAAAAAATTCATACAAAAGGTTTCTCAACGGTTTTTTGTAGTATCAAGAGCGCTGAATAACATACTAAAAGTTTACCCAAGTTTAATCACCGGAAAGACCCAGACCCAATTTTCAAGATGGCGTCCAATATGGCCGTCAAAATACGGATTAACCCTAAAAAATTCCTACAAAAGGTTTCTCAACGGTTTTTTGTAGTATCGAGAGCGCTGAATAACATACTAGAAGTTTACTCAAGTTTGACCACCGGAAAGACCCAATTTTCAAGATGGCGCCCAAGATGGCCGACGAAACACGAGTTAACCTTCAAATGCTTCTACTAAAAGTTTCTCAACGATTTCTTTTTGTAATATCGAATACACTGAACAACATACTAAAAGGTTAACCAAGTTTGATAACTAAAAAAGGACTAATTTTCAAGATGGGTCCAAGAAGGTCGTCAAATACTTAACTCCCATAGTTTTCATTATATAAAAGTAACGTTGGTGTCCACATTTTGTTAGGGTCTTAGAATATATTTCGTAGAATATAACTTTGCTCCAATTTGCGCTTAATACAACCAATTTGTTCTTCAGATATTGTACAAGTTCGTGAGAAGGGAGCTGAAGGAATCAATAAAGCAAGTGCGGAAAGAGGAGATGATTTGTTAATTTCAGCAGGAGAAAAAGTACACACAAAATGCAGACAACGGTACCTCAATCCGAAAGACATTAAAAGCAAAAATAGGAAATATTCTCAACCAGCAAAGAGAAGTGCCAGGGCATATCAAGGTACGTTCAACAGCCAAACAGATTGTTTCTTCTGCGGTATTACAGTTACACCAGGAAGTGATTGTGTCAGCTATGTGAAGACAGACGTATTTGTGAACACTATTATTGAATGTTGTAATAGTCGTTTAGATGAATAGGCGGATGTCGTGAAAGGAAGAATTGAATATTTTGGACATGACCTGCACGCCACTGATTGTGTTTACCACCACTCTTATAGCAGCAATTTTCGTTCTGGGTTTCGCATACCGCTACAGTTTCAGAAAGAACAAGAGGCGAAACGCAGTAAACCTGGCCAACCCAAAAACAAAGATCAAGAGCAAGCATTTTTGAAAGTTTGCTCTTACCTAGAAGATAATGACGATGAACAATTGACCGTTTCACACCTACAATATAAAATGAAGGAATTTCTGGAAAGGGAAGATTCAGAACCATTTGGGAAGAGTTACATCAAAGAAAAGTTAAAACAACAGTATGACAAAAATATTTATTTTGCTCAAGGAGACGGTGTCCATGATATTGTAACAATGAGAGAAACTACATCAAATATTCTCAGATCTTACTTCAGCACTGTTGCAAAGGATGAAGAATCACAGAAAAACGCTATCATCGAAACAGCAGCCCGCCTTATTAAAAGCGATATAAGGTCCACCATCCCATCTCTAACAGATCAGTATCCAACTGAAAATTCTCTTAAGCTAGAATCAGCCCTTTCTTTCGTACCTGATTCCTTGCGGAGATTGTTGAATGGTATTTTTATAGGGAAAAATATAAATCGGAAGGTGACAGGAATAGGTCATGCAGTTATTCAGGCAGCCCGACCACGTGCTGTTGTTGCTCCCTTACAGCTTGGTCTTGCAGTGGAGGTTCACCACTTGTATCGATCTCAATTCCTTGTGGATACGCTGCATGCTCTGGGATTTAGTTCTCCTTATAAAGAAGTTCTGCGTTTTGAAAAGAACGCAGCTGATTCAGTTGCTCCAGATATGTTGACAGGTGATATAAGAATGCCCGACATGACTCTGTTTTGCTGCAGACAATGTCGACCACAATATACTTACTCTTGATGGTCGAGGAACCTTCCATGGAATGGAGATCATAGCTGCTCTCACACCAGGACAAAAGACGAATCGAGTCATTCCGAGAAGAAATGTAAGTAATCAGGACTTGGCAGTGAAGAGTAAAATTCCAATCCTAGAATATCGCTTTGCGAAACATGTTCGTGACACCGTTGTTTTCAAAGATCTCCCATCACTTGGCAACTGCGATAATACAATTGATGTACTTTGGGAACACTCGCTAAACTTTAAACAAGAAATCCCTGAGTGGCAGGGAATGATGCACATTATACATCAAGGATTACAACATCCAGGTCAAACCGTATTTTCAGCCGCCTAAAAGCCTGTTAGTTAGTTTTCCCTGCCTCACGTAGCGGTCGCTGGAAGTTGCATAGCATTTCAGGCATCGGGCAACCGAACCAGGCTAGCTTTGAAACTTACAGTCTTGTAGATCGAGATGTCGAAGTCCATTTGCCCAACACTAAGAATAACTACAATTAAGTGGAATATTTAGTTAGCACATCTCATTTATGTCTTTGGTGTACAGATTAAAATCAAAGTTATCTCCACGTGGCATAAAATATAAGTTGTTAACTCCCCAAAAAACCACAGGACTTGAATTACATAAATCCTTGTAGACTTAGAAAATAACCTGAAACATAATGAGTAGCAACGAAATATTTAATAAAAATAGTGATAAGAGAAAGAAAAATGTATATAAAAGGGAGAAATAATTTGACAAAATTCAGTATATGTGCAATCACTATTCATTTACGCTGGGAATCTTTCGTGGTTTCCTATATTTTATAATGTGTGTGGTTTTTCATCACCTTCTAATACATACTGTAAATCACTTCATTAAAAGTTTCTCAAAGCAAGTACAATGCATCCTAAAGAACACAAGTTTTTCCACAAGTCTACCCACTTTGTTTTAGTCTTTTCAAAGTAAGTCATTAGGTCAGTCAAATTAGAATGTCGTTGTCGCTTCAACGATCACAATAAATTTTCACGAGAAAGAGTAACGAAAATTTAAAAAAAATAAAAATAAACATTCGCCCTTCTCAAGGGTAACTCTCTTTATACGTTCGTTTCTTGATTGTCTAAGTTTTTCTCTAAACTAACAGGTTCATTGTTATTAATAAAGAAATCAGTTGAAACAAATCATTTTTATAGACAGTCAATGCCGTATTACTCTCATAATTTTTCAGTCATTCTTGATTTAAGAGTTGAAAATAATATAGATCAAAAGACTTGGGTGATTTCCGAATAATTGAGCGTCTCAAATTATCCGCCATTAAACTTTGATTCATAATCTAACCCTCGTTAGACTCGTATATAGAAAAATATCCATCAACTAAAATGACATTTCCAGAACTATTGTATGTATTGTTTTATTTTTAACTTTTCTATGTCTTCCTGTTTTGCATTACAGAGGAGATCGTTAAGAAGTCAATAATGAACTTGGAATGAGACACGACAAATACTTGCTTTATGAGGTCCACTTTATGTTTTGTTGTTGCTATCAAACGACTTCAAAGTGTGTTTCCACTTCGCAAAATCCTTGACCAAGTTGTTAAATAACGTTCGCTCGTGGGTAAGATACACGTTGGCACCATTTATTATTTTCAAGGCCTGTCAACGTCGAAATTCAATTTCTTGTTTAGCGATTACGTACAAGATTTTTACACAAAGTATAAAATCAATATAAATAAGTGATTGTATATGCTTAAATGAAATGCTAGTTAAAATTAGGTCAAAGAACTAATGATCCCTTTGTTACTTTTGCATTCTCGGAAGATGAAGCTAATGGAATTATATTTTAATGAACAGCATATTTCTTTACAATTTCTGTGGGTTTTCTCGGGATACATCCGTTTCCTCCCACTTTCTCATTCCGTCAATTCTTCCATTATCATATTAAGGTGAGGCTGTAATGTTATAATCACTCGCTTGCTTTAATCATCGCCTCCCTTAGCCTAAAGGGCATAATTGGGGGACGTTAAACTAAACTATTTCATTTCATTTTTACAATTTCTGTCTTATCAGCTAGCATCCGTTGAAGAAACAAATTATTTAAATATCATAAAGTATCAATATTTTCAATATCCTTAACGGCCAAATTGATTCTATAAAAACGACAAGTGGTTTCCAACCTTATTTTCTTGTCGCCTCCTTCGTAAATCCTCCATATTTCACGACAACCTTTCTCCCATGGCAGGGACAAAATGTCAAACATGTAGAAAATGTAATCTTTGAGTTCTACGTCCCGTGGTTACGGTAGGCTAAAGGAGACAGTGATGATGAGAAATGAAAGTAATGGTGGAATGATGAAAGTGGGAGTGGCCTGAGGAAACCTACGTACACAGTGTTTATCCACCACAAAGTTCACTTGGCGCGAGTTTGGATCGAACCAGGGATCCCATGCACTAAAGATAAGCGCTCTACCACTGAACCACTGCGACCCCCGTCAAACATGTAGCTTTTATGAAGAGTACTAAAGCTAAATTGTGAATTGTCATTACAAGTGTTGTTTTATACATATTTTCATTGTTTACTTGTCAGTAACAAGCGCCTCCTTTTCTGCTCTTCACGCCTTCTCCCCCGGTGGGCGCATCCCCCAGGTTGAAATTCATTGCACTAGAAGGTCCCTAATTAAGAGACATTTATAACGAGTTTATTGAGGAGCATAAACACGTATTTTCAAATATTATTTACCTGATTATTATTCATTTATAATTAATTTCCATATTTGCAATTTAAACTTGGTAAAATTCTGAATTGAAGTTTAATTTCTATAATTGGGTTAATAGAAAAATCTTGTAAAGTGCACAATCCTAGTAATATCTTGAATCGAAAAAAGTATAATTTAAATATTTAAAATATATTTTATACATGCAAAGGATTATCCTACACATTTCATTCTTTCTGCATTTATAATACAATTGAACCTCGACAACTCGAATTCCTCAATAACTCGCATTTTTTACATTCACTTGAACTCTTCATAACACCTAATGTTCAAATAAACTCTGTAACTCGAATGTTTAAAAATAATAACCTTGATAACTCGAATTTTAAGGGTTTCATAATCATATTTAAAAACCTCGGTAACTCGAATATTCGTTTCTCTACGACTTGAAGTTAACCTCTGTAAGTCAAATTTCTCTTGATGTGACTTTGACAACTCGAAGATATAACTCTATGGTTTTACGTAATTGTCATTGTTGTTAGTTCTGTCATTGTTGCTAATGTATACTGTAATTTTGTTTTAGTCATGTCTAGAATTTTATATTTACTACTCATCTTGTTTAATTTAAGGAACTTTCACAACTTGGACTTATAGAGGTTGAATGAATAAAACTTCGAAGTATATAGGTTATAAGGTCACCTTTGAAGAGGGACGTGGAACCTTGATATCTCGAATTTTTTATGTGGACACCTTGATAACTCGAACCTTGATTACTCGAAAACTGAATAATTCGAATTTTTAACAATTACATTTAGCTTCGAATTATCGAGGTCCCACTGTATAAACATATTTACACTTTATGTCACTTTGCAATATCTAAACGTCTCCTTTCTGGTTTAGTGGATAGAACGCATGCCTTCATACACGAGGTCCCAGGATTGATAAGAAATGTTAGTAGATTGAACACACTACAGTGCTTCAGATCCCACTTTAAACTGTAGGTATCGTACAATATACGTAGATTTCTTTAACCCCTTTCTGCATGATTATTTCTTTTAGCGAAAAAAAATAATCAGTATTGGAAATCCTCATATGGGAACTTGAAAAATGAATTAAAACTTGAATTTTAGATTTTCCCTTACTTCCGACGAGAATTAAGTAAGTGCCATCCATATATGACATACTTACAACTCACAAAGAATATAACAGATGTCACAAAATCTCTTATTCATACACGTCAATATCTCACACAGCAGACAAAACAGTCATTTGGTGCCTTTGATAAATCACAAAAAAGCTAAAGTGAAAAAAGGATATGTGCCATATATGACATGGCATGCGATAAGGGGTTAAAACGTCAAAAACTATTAATAATATTTAGTTTATATTTTAAGAAGTACATTTTAAAGGATGCCTTGGGAGTGGTAAATTCAAAACGTTACTACCAAAGTGACATATTTCATTTTGCCAACCATGTTAGATAATAACAATAAATCCAGCTGGAACAAATGTATTTATTGTTGATGAGCATTTGGTTATAAAGTTCTTAATATTTGCAGATGTATGACACATGACGAATAATTGCGAAAAGAGTTTACTAAATCATAGAAATTGGCTGGCGTTATGCGATTTTCATTTGAGGATGATCATTAAAATTTGTATTGTATGTTCTCATTTGTTTAAAACAATACTGCAGAAAATAAAAGAAAATATGAAAATCTTAGAATGTATGTCTATAAAACATAAACATGTACCATTATTTCAAGTAACAATGTTTCCATGAAGTTTGTCATTGTTGAACTGTTCTTAGAAATACGAGGACTATCCAGAAAGTAGATTACGTTTTCGTCTGTGTCCGCTAGGGGCGGGGCTAGCGCGGCCATCTTGGGGTCAGAGCGTTGCGCAGCTCAGTCGGCATCTAGCCGTGCTAGTGAGAGGTTCGTGCTGTGCTCCGTTAAGATACTGTGACGGTTTGAAATGTCTGCGTTAATTGAAAATCCCGCGAGCTGCGAGGTGCGTGCAGTAATAAGGTTTCTGACAGCAAAAAACTGTAAACCGATAGAAATCTATCGGCAGCTGTGTGAAGTGTATGGGGACAACATTATCACTGAAGGTGGAGTGCGACAGTGGGTCATAAGATTTAAAAATGGCCGAACCAATGTTCACGACGAAGATCGAAGTGGGAGACCCAGCAAAGTGACTGCCGAACTTGTCGAAAAAGTCGATGTTAAAGTCCGTGAAAATCGAAAGTTCACAATAACGGAACTTTCTTTGAGTTTTCCACAAATTTCGCGAAGTTTGTTGCACGAAATCATCAGCGAAAAGCTTGGTTACCACAAGTTTTGTGCAAGATGGATTCCAAAAATCTTGACAGAGGACCACAAAAATCAGCGAATGGCTGCAGCGTTGCACTTTTTGGACGCCTACAATAAGGATGGTGACTCTTTACTCGATCGCATCGTTACTGGTGACGAAACATGGGTGAAACACGTGAACTGTGAAACGAAATTGCAATCAATGCAGTGGGGGCACACAGGTTCTCCCCAAAAACCCAAGAAATGCATGCAAACAATGTCGGCAAGGAAGATGATGGCGACTGTTTTTTGGGACAGAAAAGGTGTGATTTTGGTGGACTTCCTGGAAAGAGGCACTACAATAAACGCTCAAAGGTATTGCCAAACTCTGCAAAACCTCAGAAGAGCAATTCAAAACAAGCGCAGAGGAATGTTGAGCTCTAAGATCTTGTTGATTCACGACAACGCCCGGCCCCACACGGCAAATGTCACGCGTGAAGTTCTTGAATCTTTTCAGTGGGAGTTGTTTCCTCATCCGCCGTACAGTCCCGACCTGGCACCGAGCGACTTCCACCTATTCCCAGCAATGAAGAAGTGGCTGGCTATGCAGCGTTTTGATGACGACGAACAGCTGCAAGAAGAGGTAACGAAGTGGTTGAAGTCGCAGGCGGCCGAATTTTTCGACGAAGGAATTTCCAAGCTCGTACATCGCTACGATAAATGCCTTAATTTGAATGGTGACTATGTCGAAAAGTAGTATTTGTGTGTGGCTTTCATCTGTATATAATAAAATTTGTTTCCTATACTTTGTTGATTTTTTATTCCAAAACGTAATCTACTTTCTGGATAGCCCTCGTATAATAACTTTAGGAAATTACTGAACACTTTTCTCGCTGCTATTGAAATGTTTGAATAAAAGAACAGTCATTTTCAGAATTCAAATAATTATTTATCTGAATAATTGTCCGAATAGTGATTCGTTATTCGAATAATTGTTCGAATATTCATCTGTTATCTTAATAATTTTTAGAATGGTTATTCGTTACGCAAATAATTGACAAATTACCTATTCGTTATCCGAATAATAATTCGAATAGATATTCGTTATCTGAATATTTTTCGAATATTTATAATTTATCCGAATAATTGTTTGAGTAGTTGCTCATTATCTGAATAATTGTTCAAATATTTATACATTTTCTGAATATTTTTTCGAATAATTGAAGCGCTTAGAGGATAAAGGTGTTCCAAACGTTGAATTCTGGCGGTTCATACAAGTGTTATATGTTAGTCATGGCATATAACACATCATTTAATGAGACCTCGCCCCAGTGAAGATATTTGGAAAAGATGAAGGGTGGATATTAACAGATATAGTTGTGAAAGTCAATTTTCCCGAAATGTACAATTTGTTACATAACGCCTTTATCCTCTAACGGCTTCAATTATTTATTATCCGAAAAATTGTTCAAATAGTTATTCGTTATCCAAATAATCGTTCAAATACTTATTCTTTATTCAAATAATTGTTATTCATTATTCGTTATCCAAATTATTGTTAGAATAATTATTTGTTATATTCGAATAATTGTCCAATTAGTTATTCGTTATCCAAATAGTTATCCCAAATACTTATTCGTAATGTGAATATTTGTTCGAATAGTTATTCGTTATTAGAATAATTGTCTGAATTGTTATTCCTTTTCCAAATAATTATGTGAACAATTATTCGAATAATGAATTTTATTCGAAAATTCCATTAATAAACATTCGAAGGAACCATTATTTGAATTTCAAACTACATTAGTGTTAATATGTTTATAGATACAGGTGCGAAGCAATTTTATAATGTAGCGTGGAAATAAATTCTCCGAAGGAAATCTATAAAGATTTGCCGGGTGGAACTGGAAAATATTAGTCTAAATCGCCGTCTGTAGAAATTGAGCCCTGGACCTTCAGATTACAAAGCAAAAGCCGTAATTACTGACCTGTAGATTCATAGGTATTAAAAGTTGTTTTAATATTGTCTCAAATTTTTAAAAGTGTTTTCAAACATGTAACCCTTATTGTCCAAGTTGCTAACGCGCGTGCTTCGTATATGCGTGGTTTCGAGTTCGATGCTCAATAGGATACAAAGCCTCGCATGAATACGAGTAATAGATAAGGTCCTACTTTAAACATTGTGTTGTTTCTCCCATCATCTTGATGTTGCCAAAGCGAATTAAGACCAAATCAGTAAATCTATGCGGAAACTCTCGTTTTAACACAAATTATGTTATGAATTCCTCTAGATTTCTATAATTAACAACAAATTTCCAAAATCAGCTACACTATGTGCCGAAAGAAAATTGAAAATATATTTCCTTACTCCTTGAACACTTATATAAATTATGTGATTATAATTGTCTGCACTATGTCTGCACGACAGAAAGCCGTATCTCTTACTGTTAAAAATGCGAAAATAGAGTGAAATTAGTATTTTTGTCGTACACCTGCTGGAATAATGCCAACAATCTATTCTAGCTAATGCTTTCTATTTATCATCCACAGTAGTAGGGGTCCGCGTATGCGCGAATGACTCATCCTCACTCTCTTTTACGACCAGGGTGAAAGATCAATGACCTGGCCCAGGGTCAATGACCTAGGGGTACCTAGGACCACCCCCTCTAAATTTTGGCAGGGGTACCTTGGCCCATCCCCTAAATTTTGGCAGGGGTACATAGGACCACCCCCCTTAAATTTTGGAAATTGCCAAATCTAAAAATTTGGTATGGTAGCCTAGGACCATAGTATGTACCTCTATCAGTATTGGGGGTCTATGTCGTTCCCTTTCATGGGTAAAAAATTGCCAAAAAGTAAAATTTCGGGGGTTTTTGACCTAATTTATCCCCTTTGATGAGGTGTTATTACCCTATATAGTTATATGGACGTATACAGGGGTCCATTCCCTTTCATAAGACATGGGTATATTAATGCACCCCTTGAAAAATTTGGGAGGGGTACCTTGGCCCACCCCTTAAATTTTGGAAATTGCCCAATTTAAACATTGGGTATTATAGTACAGGACCCTAATATCTATTATGATAAATTTGGACGGTCCACCTTGTTTCCTTCTAGGGGTACAAAATTGCCAAAAATATAAACGTAAGCAATACGTTATACCACGTGTTTGGTTTTCGGTCGATTTTATCTCCTTGGATGAGGTCCTATTACCTTATATAGTTATATGGTCATGTATAGTGGTCCATTATCTATCATAAGACATGGGTACATTGGTGCACCCCTTGAAAAATTTGGGAGGGGTACCTTGGCCCACCCCTTCAATTTTAGAAATTGCCCAATTTAAACATTGGGTATTATAGTACAGGACCCTAATATCTATTATGATAAATTTGGACGGTCCACCTTGTTTCCTTCTAGGGGTACAAAATTGCCAAAAATATAAACGTAAGCAATACGTTATACCACGTGTTTGGTTTTCGACCTAATTTATCTCCTTGGATGAGGTCCTATTACCTTATATAGTTATATGGTCATGTATAGGGGTCCATTACCTTTCATAAGACATGGGTACATTAATGCACCCCTTGAAAAATTTGGGAAGAGTACCTTGGCCCACCCCTTAAATTTTGGAAATTGCCAAATCTAAAAATTTGGTGTGGTAGCCTAGGACCATAGTATGTACCTCTATCAGTATTGGGTGTCTATGTCGTTCCCTTTCATGGGTAAAAAATTGCCAAAAATTCAAATTTCGGGGATTTTTGACGTAATTTATCCCCTTTGATGAGGTGTTATTACCCTATATAGTTATATGAGCGTATACAGGAGTCTATTATCTTTCATAAGATATGGGTACATTGGTGCACCCCTTTAAAAATTTGGGAGGGGTACCTTGGCCCACCCCTTAAATTTTAGAAATTGCCCAATTTAAACATTTGGTATTATAGTACAGGACCCTAATATGTATTATGATAAATTTGGATGGTCCACCTCGTTCCCTTTTAGGGGTACAAAATTGCCAAAATATAAACGTAAGCAATACGTAGTACCACGTGTTTGGTTTTTGGTCGATTTTATCCCCGTTGATGAGGTCCTATTACCTTATATGGTTATATGGGCATATATAGGGGTCCATTACCTTTCATAAGACATGGGTACATTAATGCACCCCTTGAAAAATTTGGGAGGGGTACCTTGGCCCACCCATTAAATTTTGGAAATTGACCAATTTAAACATTGGGTATTATAGTATAGGACCCTAATATGTATTATGATAAATTTGGATGGTCCACCTCGTTCCCTTTTAGGGGTATAAAATTGTCAAAAATATAAACGTAAGCAATACGTTGTACCACGTGTTTGTTCTTTTGGCCCATTTATCCCCTTGGATGAGGTCCTACTACATTATATAGTTATATGGTTATGTATAGGGGTCTATTTCCTATCATAAGACATGGGTATATTGGTGCACCCCTTGAAAAATTTGGGAGGGGTACCTTGGCCCACCCCTTCAATTTTAGAAATTGCCCATTTTACACATTTGGTATAATAGTATAGGACCCTAATATATATTACTATAAATTTGGGTGGTCCACCTCGTTCCCTTTTAGGGGTACCAAATTGCCAAAATTTTAGTACAACCACGTGTTTGGACTTTTGACCTAATTTATCGCCTTTGATGAGGTGTTATTATCCTATATGGTTATATGGGCGTATACAGGGTTCATTACCTTTCATAAAACATGGGTATATTAATGCACCCCGGTAGAGGTACCTTGGCCCACCCCTTAAATTTTGGAAATTGCCCAATTTAAACATTTGGTATAATAGTATAGGACCCTAATATATATTACTATAAACTCGTTCCCGTTTAGGGGTACAAAATTGCCAAAATATAAACGTAAGCAATACGTTGTACCACGTGTTTCGTTTTTTTTTACCTAATTTATTCCATTGGATGAAGTCCTATTACCTTATATCGTTATATGGTCACGTATGGGGATTCATTTCCTATCATAAGACATAGGTACATTTGTGCACCCTGGAGGGGTACTTTGGCCCACCCCTTTAATTTTGGAAATTGCCCCTTTTACATGTTTGGTATTATAGTATAGGACCCTAATATAGATTAGTATAAATTTGGATGATTCACCTCGTTCCCTTTCATGGGTACGAAATTGCCAAATTTTAGTACAACCACGTGTTTGGTTTTGGCTCAATTTATCCCCTTGGATGAGGTCCTATTACCTTATATGGTTATATGGCCATGTATGTATTGGTCCATTTCCTATTATAAGACATGTGTACATTGATGCACCCGAGGGAGGGGATTCGGTATCATAGTACATGCCTCAACATGTATCATGATAAATTTGGATGGTCCATCTTGTTCTCTTTCATGGGTAAAAAATTGCTAAAATATAAACATAAGCAATATGTTGTACCATGTGTTTGGTTTCTGGCCCAATTCTTCCCCTTTGATGATGTTCTATTACGTTATATGGTTATATGGACATGTATATGGGTTCATTTCCTATCATAAGACATGGGTACATTGACGCATACTTTAAAAATTTGAGAGGGGTATCTTGGCTCATCCACTCGGTTTTAAAAATTGTTTAATATAAGCATTTGGTATCATAGTACAGGACCTCAATATGTACCACTATAAATTTGGATGGTCCACATCGTTCCCTTTCATGGGTAAAGAACTACCAAAAATCAAATTTTGGAGGTTATTGACCCCGTCTTATAAGGTTTTAACGCGTTATATGGATATGTACAGAGGTTTATTACCTTCATATGTTTATGTTCCCTTTTAAATTTGGGAATTATCAAATAACAAAATTCGGTAAACGTTTTCTAGGACCCATTGGTGTCCCTCTTATGGCCAAATATTCAAAATTTAAAGGTTATTGACCGGCTTTATTATTGAATAAGTACAGGATTTATTACTTTTTTCATAAGACACAGGTGTGTTTGTGTACCAATCTTAAATTTTGGGAGGGGGTACATTTCTTATTGTCATATCAATAATTGGTAATTGTTCTTAGAATTGGGTGGTATCTCTTTCTTTGGGTAAATCATTGTCAAATATGAGTATGATCACGTGATCAGTTATTGACCTATGATGGGATTAGGAGCCCAGGACATTGGTACATTTAAACTTTATAGGATAATTTGAGAATGCGTCATTGGTATTGATTATTACAGCCAAATATAAACGTAAGCAATACGATGTACCACGTGATTGACCTTGATGAGGTAGTGTACAGGGATACATAGCTAACCTTATTGAATCTTATGACTCATAGTCTTAAGGAAATACATGCTACAACACTGGCAAAGTTATTGTTGATGCAATTTGATTGGTGGATCACTATCTTTCGTGCAATCTGATTGGCTGATCACTATCTTTCGGGCAATCTGATTGGTTGCTGATGTTCAAATCTTTGCTGCATTCAGTTTTAAGTTTTGTTTAACATTTAAAAATCTTGGTTTCGTTCAACATTTTGCACTCACTGATAAATATGATCAAAACCGTTTATTTGTTAATCGAATAGTTAAAAACCGGATAAAGTTTGACGGTTAACCGTGAAACGTAAAATTTTTTTGTTTGAAAGTTTTTGTTTGAAAACTCTTGTTTCAAATTTGTTTGAATTTTTTTGAAAACCGTTTATTTGTTAATCGAATAGTTAAAAAACCGGATAAAGTTTGACGGTTAACCGTGAAACGTAAAATTTTTAGTTTGAATTTTTTGTTTGAAACTTTGCTTGAAAATTCTTGCTTTCAAATTTTTGTTTGAATTTTTTGTTTCAGAATTTTGTTTGAAATTTCTTTGACAACTTTTGTTTCAAAATTTTTTGTTTAAAAATTTTTCGTTTGAAATTTAAAAAAATTTTTGTATCAAAATTTTGTTTAAAATTTTTGTTTGAAATTTTTCGTTTCCAAATTTTTTGTTTGAAATTTTTTGTTTCAAAATTTTGTTTGAATTTTTTTGTTTAAAATTTTTTGTTGAAATTTTTTGTTTGAATTTTTTCGTTTCCAAGTTTTTCCGTTTCAAAAATTTTTTTTTTCAAAATTTTGTTTCAAAGATTTTTGTTCGAAATATTTGTTTGTTTGAAATTATTGTTTGGAAAATTTTGGTTTGACATCTTTTAAGTTTGTGCACTCATTAGTAAAGAACCGGAACTGTTTAGAACTAAATCCTCTGGCAACATTGTGGTGCACGTCAGAACATGGGGTTGTACTTGAAATGAAAAAAACACTTCATTGAAATGGATCATTTTATTACACTCCACATACATCCATACCAGATAGTGGTTCTGGATATTGTCGATACAATGTATTTTGAACTTCGTGCACTAGTTTGTCTTTAGCATATAATTTTAATTCCAATTGAAGTCTTTTAAGGTCTATTGCAATATCAATTGGTGGAAACTCAATGTCCATTTGATCACAAATAAACTGTTTATCAATACAGGTATGCACCCACGAACAACCATCACAATATCTAGATACATGTTGTACAATATGCATAACACATTTTTGAAGGAATATACTTGTTTTGTTACACACTTCCACTGCATGTTTAACACACTGAAATACGTTGATAAATTTGTTCCATTCAGTTTGTGTTAGATACACCATGTTGCGAGGGACTTGGAATGTACTCTTTTTACGTAACAGCACCATCTTCTCTTCGAGGACCACTTCATGATTTGAGCCTAATGATTTGACTATGGTCACATTTAGCTCATCATTCATTTGGTCGATTCGTGCCATTCTTCACAGGTCAGTTGTACACCAAATTGTTCTGCTTTGCCCAATCGAATCACTGGTTCAAATGTTCTAGCACTGATACCAATCATCACATGTTTTGTTTATTGGATAATAGCTTGCGAAGATGAACTCTTTATCGTTAGAAGTACACATCTTTCCTCCTGAAAAGCACTTGCTCAAATGATTTCGTGGGATGACACTGTATTGGTTGATTTATAGTTATTGCTGATGTCGAATGTGCTGATTCATGATTTCATCACAGTTGCTGACGTCATGCCGACCAACCAAATTCATACAACTATGTCTGACGTTTGAATCACAATTGCTGACGAATCCGGCTGTATACGATGACTTCGACCCAAGAATCCTTTGTAACATAAAGATACAGATCCAGTATTTAAGAAACGCAGCAGTTCTTCTTGTTTTGATGCCTCCATGGGTAAATATCTTGCTGGTAAAATTATATTCTTATCATTTTCAAGCTTCACTACGATTCTTACTCCAAACTTTGTAGGGATCATTTGGCTAGCTAAGATTCTATAAGGTACATTCTGTTGTAAATCAGTAATCTTGGTAAATGATTTCATCAAATCACGCGTGTTTAGAAACTGCAGACAAGTAGCCCAGCAATAACTATAAACCAGTAAATACAGTGTCATCCCACGAAATCATTTGAGCAAGTGCTTTTCAGGAGGAAAGATGTGTACTTCTAACGATAAAGAGTTCATCTTCGCAAGCTATTATCCAATAAATATATTTCAAACAAAACATGTGATGATTGGTATCAGTGCTAGAACATTTGAACCTGTGATTCGATTGGGCAAAGCAGAACAATTTGGTGTACAACTGACCTGTGAAGAATGGCAAATATTATGTTCACGAATCGACCAAATGAACGATTATTTTCATGATGAGCTAAATGTGACCATAGTCAAATCATTAGGCTCAAATCATGAAGTGGTGCTACGTACAGTCCTCGAAGAGAAGATGGTGCTGTTACGTAAAAAGAGTACATCTCATGTCCCTCGCAACATGGTGTATCTAACGGAAACAGAATGGAACAAATTCATCAACGTATTCCAGTGTGTGAAACATGCAGTGGAAGTGTGCAACAAAACTAGTATATTCCTGAAAAAGTACTATTTTGAAAAATGTGTTATGCATATTGTACAACATGTATCTAGATATTGTGATGGTTGTCAACATCGTTCGTGGGTGCATAATTGTATTGATAAACAGTTTATTTGTGATCAAATGGACATTGAGTTTCCACCAATTGATATTGCAATAGACCTTAAAAGACTTCAACTGGAATTAAAATTATATGCTAAAGACAAACTAGTGCAAGAAGTTCAAAATACATTGTATCGACAATATCCAGATCATATATCTGGTATGGATGTATGTGGAGTGTAATAAAATGATCCATTTCAATGAATTGTGTTTTTTCATTTCAAGTACAACCCCAGGTTCTGACGTGCACCACAATGTTGTCAAAGGTTTTTGTTCTAAACAGTTCTGGTTCTTTACTAATGAGTGCACAAACTTTTAAAAATGTCAAACCAAACTTTGAAACAAAAATTTAGAACAAAAAATCTTTGAAACAAAATTTTGAAACGAAAAAAATTCAAACAAAATTTTGAAGCGAAAAAAATTTCAAACAAAATTTTGAAACAAAAAATTTCAAACAAAAAATTTGGAAACGAAAAATTTCAAACAAAAAATTTTAAACAAAATTTTCGAACAAAAATTTTCAAACAAAAAATTTCAAACGAAAAATTTTTAAACAAAAAATTTGGAAACGAAAAATGTCAAACAAAATTTTGAAACAAAAAAAATCAAACAAAAATTTGAAAGCAAGAATTTTTAAACAAAAAGTTTCAAGCAAAAAATTTTACGTTTCACGGTTAACCGTCAAACTTTAACCGGTTTTTAACTATTCGATTAACAAATAAACGGTTTTGATCATATTTATCAGTGAGTGCAAAATGTTGAACGAAACCAAGATTTTTAAATGTTAAACTTAAAACTGAATACAGCAAAGATTTGAAAATCATCAACCAATCAGATTGCACGAAAGATAGTGATCAACCAATCAGATTGCAGGAAAGATAGTGATCATCCAATCAAATTGCATACACAATAACTTTGCTAGTGTCAGATTACATCACCTTATGATTAAATTTTAAACTGTTGTAGCATGTATTGCCTTTCGTCTATGAGTCATAAGATTCAATAAGGTTAGCTATCAGATTTCAAATCAATCACCACCAATGATCTTAAACTATGAGCTGTGACTAAAGTTCAATGTATTGTTTCAAATTTCGCACCTCATGTTAAAATTCTGTTTATCACCATTCCCAAATTTAAAGAATACTTCTCTTGATATACCTAAGTCTTAGAGTTAATCATATCATTATATGTTCAATAAGGTCAATAATGTCCGTCAATTGTTTACCTGAGTAGAACCAACTGTTTTCTAGAAGTGTGTGTGTACTCAAACTTAAGAAGTACCACAACAAAGGAAATGAATCCCTGTACACTACCTCATCAAGGACAATCACGTGGTACAACGTCTTGCTTACGTTTATATTTGGTGGGAATAATCAAAACCAATGACGCATTCTCAAATTATCCTACAAAGTTTCAATGTACCAATGTCCTGGACTCCTAATCCCATCATAGGTCAATAACCGATCACGTGATCGTAATGATTTACCCAATGAACAATTACCAATTATTGATACGACAATAAGAAATGTACCCTTCCAAAATTTAAGATTGGTACACAAATACACCTGTGTCTTATGAAAAAAGTAATAAATCCTGTACTTATTCAATAATAAAGCCGGTCAATAATATTTACATTTTGAATATTTGGCCATAAGAGGAACATCAACATCTACAATGGGGTCTTAGAAAACGTTTACCGAATTTTGTTATTTGATAATTCCCAAATTTAAAAGGGAACATAAACATATAAAGGTAATAAACCATATAACATGCTAAATAGGGGTCAATAACCTCCGAAATTTGATTTTTGGTAGTTCTTTACCTATGAAAAGGGAACGATGTGGACCATCCAAATTTATAGTGGTACATATTGGAGACCTGTACTATGATACCAAATGCTTATATTAAACAATTTCTAAAACCGAGTGGATGAGCCAAGATACCCCTCCCAAATTTTTAAAGGATGCATCAATGTACCCATATCTTATGATAGGAAATGAACCTATATACATGACCATATAACCATATAAGGTAATAAAACCTCATCAAAGGGAAGAAATTGGGCCAAAAAACCAAACACATGGTACAACATATTGCTTATGTTTATATTTTAGCAATTTTTACCCATGAAAGGGAACAAGATGGACCACCCAAATTTATCATGATACATATTGAGGTCATGTACTATGATAGCGAGGACCCATATACATGACCATATAACCATATAAGGTAATAGGACCTCATCCAAAGGAATAAATTAGGTCAAAAACCAAACACGTGGTACAACGTAATGCTTACGTTTATATTTTGTCAATTTTGTACCCCTAAAAGGGAACGAGGTGGACCACCCAAATTTATAGTGATCCATATTAGGGTCTTATACTGTAATACCAAATGTTTAATTGAGCAATTTCCAAATTAAAGGGGTGGGCCATTGTACCCCTCCCGGGGTGCATCAATGTACCTATGTCTTATGATAGGGAATGGACCCCTATATGACCATATAACTATATGATGTAATAGGACCTCATCAAGGAGATAAATTAGGTCAAAAATCAAACACGTGGTATAACGTATTGCTTACGTTTATATTTTGGCAATTTGGTACCCCTAAAAGGGAACGAGGTGGACCACCCAAATTTATCATGATACATATTAGTATCCAGTACTATGACACCACATGTTGAAATTAAGCAATTTCCAAAATTAAAGGGTTGGGCCAAGGTACCCCTCCCAAAATTTAAAGGGGTGCATCAATATACCCATGTCTTATGAAAGGTAATAGACTCCTGTATACGCTCATGTAAACATATAAGGTAATAACACCCCATCAAAGGGAATAAAATCGACCAAAAACCAAACACGTGGTATAACGTATTGCTTACGTTTATATTTTTGGCAATTTTGTACCCCTAGAAGGGAACGAGGTGGACCACCCAAATTTATCATAATACATATTAGGGTCTTGTACTATAATACCAAATGTTTAAATTGGTCAATTTCCAAAATTTAAGGGGTGGACCATTGTACCCCTCCCGGGGGTGCACAAATGTACCTATGTCTTATGATAGGTAATAAACCCCTATACATGATCATATAACTATATAAGGTAATAGGACCTCATCCAAGCACATAAATTAGGCCGAAAACCAAACACGTGATATAACGTATTGCTTACGTTTATATTTTGGCAATTTTGTACCCCTAGAAGGGAATGAGGTGGACCACCCAAATTTATCATAATGCATATTAGGGTCCTATACTATAATACCCAATGTTGAAATTGGTCAATTTCCAAAATTTAAGGGGTGGGCCAAAGTACCCCTCCCAAATTTTTCAAGGGGTGCATTAATATACCCATGTCTTATGATAGGTAATGGACCCCTATACATGACCATATAACCATATAAGGTAATAGGACCTCATCCAAGAGGACAAATTGGGCCAAAAGACCAAACACATGGTACAACGTATTGCTTACGTTTATATTTTGGCAATTTTGTACCCCTAGAAGGGAATGAGGTGGACCACCCAAATTTATCATGATACATATTAGGGTCCTGTACTATAATACCCAATGTTTAAATTGGGCAATTTCCAAAATTTAAGGGGTGGGCCAACGTACCCCTCCCAAATTTTTCAAGGGGTGCATTAATATACCCATATGTTATGAAAGGTAATGGACCCCTGTATACGCCCATATAACTATATAGGATAATAATACCTCATCCAAGGGGATAAATTAGGTCAAAAACCCCCGAAATTTGAATTTTTGGCAATTTTTTACCCATAAAAGGGAACGACATAGACCCCCAATACTGATAGAGGTACATACTATGGTCCTAGGCTACCATACCAAATTTTTAGATTTGGCAATTTCCAAAATTTAAGGGGGGTGGTCCTATGTACCCCTGCCAAAATTTAGGGGGTGGGCCAAGGTACCCCTGCCAAAATTTAGAGGGGGTGGTCCTAGGTACCCCTAGGTCATTGACCCTGGGCCAGGTCATTGACCTTTGACCCTGGTCATGAAAGAGAGTGAGGATGAGTCATTCGCGCATACGCGGACCCCTACTACTTCCACACCTCCTAAAGAGAATGTATTTGCAAAGACGGAACATAGTGAGCTTTTTCAAATAAAATAATCTTTTTACTTTAAATTTCACTGTCTACAAATGTAAAAATGTATATCGTATTTTCATATTTTTCGTACTCTAAATACGAAATTTATTCGAATGCACCCATAATTTGAAACAGAAGGTTTGATTGATCATTTCGGAAACACTTTGCCTTGGCATCTCTGTTTTTATTCAGTTCGTTGCTTCTGAAATGAGCCTTTAACGCACTTCATATATAGTACAGTTGTGAGAAATGTATATTATTGCATGAAGTCGAAAATTGAAATGTAAAATTTTCCTACTACACTATGCCGATCATGCACTTTGCTATAACAGTTACCTTAGTTCAAGTAGCATTTAATTCTATCACTATGATTGTTGAATGCCGAACATTTTGAGTCATCTTGATAATCAAACTTGAAATTATGGTCACTAAAGCCGCACGAAAACAACCATATGATGCAGGTTACAATTTATTTTCGTGGACACACTACAAAATATAATACATGTGAATTACTTTTAAAAGATTATATTTATATAGTGACATTAATCTATTTACTAGTTTAAAGTACCTAGCTACTTTGTTTTCTAAACCATTGATTTATATGGGATTTTTCCCCTTAAAATTAACTGGATTTAATAACATAATTTTACTTATTTCTTCTCCAACTTTAGAATGGGGCACAGTGGCTCAGTGGGAAAGCGCTTATCTCAGGTGCGTGGGGTCCCTGGTTTGATCTCCGGCAAAGTTAATTTGTGGTGGACAACATCGTATCCCTGGGTTTTCTCGGAGTACTCCCTTTTTCTACATTATCATTCCACCATTTATCTAATCATCAGTCACTTGACTTAATCATCCGTCTCCCTTAGCTTAATGGATGTAATCGTGGGAGGTTAAACTGAAATATTTCATTTTCTCCAAGTCTACAATAGTTATATGTCTCTTGCCTTTTTTCCAAAATGAATTTTCACTATTTATAAATTAGTATAATTAGTAAAGGACATTTAAACAGATTTGAACAAGGAATCACTAAAATCAAACGATGAAGATTCTAGTTCTTCATAAGAAACAGAAAAAATAATATCCCAATAAATCAATGGTCTAATAAACAAAGATGACCCAGGTCTTCAATAGCGTTAAGAAAAACTTCCGGATACTATTCGAGCACAATTTATATGGAAATAATTAAAATTCAACAATTACAATGGCAAAGGAAGTTGAGGGATCTAAATTTGAAAGTACTGTCTCACCATTCGCCTCGTAAAATTGAGAAGAAAGTCCTGAAATCAACAATGAGAATGGTTTGCCGTAGGAGCGATCTCTAGAAAACCTCCCGGTTACGAAACCAGAACTCTAACCACTAACTCGATAGAGCGAAATAAATGCTTCTTATTCCCGAAGTAATCCCCCTCTATTTTTCCTAGTTCTCACAGATTCTGTAAATGAAATGAACTATCATCTTATCTTTCATTGAAGAAGATAAACAAGGTACCGTCACGAAATATCTACAACTCCACATCCGAATCATAAAGACGTGATAATATTCGTGATTACATCTTGGGAAGATTTTTTTTCACCTTCTTTTCTTTGTCTAGCAAGCAAAGTTTTAAAGAGAGATCACTTTCCCTAAAAAAGAACAGGAGATCTGAAGTAGGTTTTTGAGTGAGTGGAGTTAGAATCTCCTTGCTGGCTGCATATTAAAATCATTCACACCGAATGCGATCAATACTACAGAAAGGAAAACTTTCCCCTTTCACGCTATGAGGAAATGCCAGACGAGAACTTTGCTCTCTCTCTTTCTTGACACTCACACAAACACACACACAAACCACTTATAAATACATCTTCTTGGATGAGAAAAATAAGAGATATCAACAGGCTACTTTAGCTTTTAAAAGTCATTCTAAAAAGTACGTATCTTCATTCAATATACGAATTCCTGAATTGTGTAATAAGCAAAACAAATTTTTCTGTGGTTGCAGATAACTGATAACCTTTAGAAGACTCTAGTTAGAGCACAGGAACACACCAATTTAATCAAAGTAGTTTGAGACTTTTCATCCATTCCACCAGACTAATAGCATAATATTATCTTAAACAAAGGTTGATCTAAACTAATTTAGTTTGAAAAATCCTCGATTCCACGGATAATGTTGCTAAATTGTAAATCACACAAAATGCTTTATATCTGAAGTTAATTAGAAAATAATATCAGTTCTAGTAGAATTAAATATGGTAGGAGAGCAGTGAGCAAAGTTGTCTGCAGTTGTTAATAGGGAGAATTTCATTTTTAAACGTACATTTCCACTGTGGTCAATAATACCGCGTTTGACCCCTCATGAATATGCTAATCTAAGTTATGGAAAATCAATGTAGCTAAAGGTTCATTTCTATTTTTTTTTTTTTTTTTTTTTTAGAAGACGGTTACGTGAAACAGAAAATTAATTTTGTACTGATGCAGTGAGATTTCTTTCGTTGTGACGTTTAGACGCAGTTGTTTGAATCTTAATTTGCGGCAGATATGAGAACGGTAAAAGTAAACTCTTAATTACAATCAAAAACGTTATATTCCCTTTAGTTTTAAATATAGATTTCACGCGTAATTCTTTCTTGTCTCTTAGTTTTAAAATACGGCAGGAAGAAAATGGCGGTCGTTACGTGTGTGAGTCATGCAGGAATTTATCACCTTTCTTCCAGCGTGTTTTAGTGTTTCTTTTTTTATTTTTGGTGTGTATGTGTGACACATTCTAATACTCATTCCTGTACGGCCATTGCAGTTTCGCCCACCATGGGGATTCCCGCTTGAACCACGCAATGTGGCGCTCCGCGAGACGTGATTGGTCCCCAAGACTTCCTATCGCACGTCCGGTCGCTCCGAAAAATCTGGGCCGTCACTTCCCACTTGGCGTTCGCTGCTCCCTACCACACTTCACCCCTTCCCCTTTGCCCAGATTCAACAGTTCTTTTAGTCGCAGCGTTGCCAGATGGAGACTTTCACCACCCACACGCATGCGGAATCGACCTTGTATTGTTTAGAAATGGTGCAACAAGTTGGCATCACCGCGCTGACCAAGATACATGTAAACACGGGGGAAACACGAGAGCGTTAGTTATAAAGGGAAGTGGCACAGCGATCACGAATTGGATTTTAGAAACCAAAGGATCTCAAAGTGGTTGTAAGACGTTTCTGCTTCCTAGTTCTCCGAGGACTGTTCTGATTGACTTATCACATTGGGACAGCATATCGTTAAGAGAGAGTGTGTTAGTGACTGTGTAGTGTGTTGGTGCTTATTAGACTATACTCCATAGCAAGTATAAAAAAACAGATACAATTTTGTTAGAAACTCAGCTATGTGCCGCCCTATTTTTAAAATAGGGCGCCCCCTAAAGTCATGTTGACCCGCCCAGTTTCTCAACTCGCTCAGTACCCAGAACCTCGTGTTCCTAGTAGGCTCCAACAAGCAACGTTGGGGCAAGACTCATCATTAACATCCCAGGACACTTTACAAATCCAGCAGGACCAACTTCCGGCACTTCCGGCTCCACCACTTCGCGAAGGTGAGGTCAGGCGAATAGACGGGGATGCATCGCGTGGTGGTGACGATATCAAAAGAGGTTTAAAAGTTGATTACGAGGCGGCACCCTCAGTTAGTGTAACTGAGGACACAGATTCGGTGGAGGACCCACGAAATAATAAACAACGGGACGAGGTGGACGAGGAAGAGGACGAGGGGCAGGTGTCGTTCCGGCCGGTAGGGGTGCGAAAAGAGTCCTACTGGGGTCGGCAACGGCACACGCCCGTGCATTCCCGCGTGGCCAGCCCCGTCGAGTTTGGCGGTGGCGAGATGGTTGAAGGTGAGAAACCGCCACCGCGCAGCAAAAGTCGGACACGAACCGCGAAATCTTCTCATCGTGGAACGTCCAAGGACGATAGCCTGCTGGGACTCAGCAGCACTCAGCCCGGGATGGACGTCCCAAGCAAGTACTCTAATATCTCGTACTGGAAAGCTCGGAGAGTGACTTTCTTTAAAAATGGAGACCCATTCTTCCCAGGCATTGAATTCAGGTTTAAACCGGGGCGGGATATCATTAACATGGAAGCCTTGTTCGACAAACTCTCTCTTAGAATGGACTTGCCCCGCGGGGTGCGGTACCTTTTCTCGATGGATGGTGAACGAAAATACAGGTTGGAAGAACTCGAGGATGGAGGAGCCTACGTCTGTTCATCGTACAAAACATTTAAGGTAAGAATATTAAAATTTAAAAATTTGCATGTGTTACATCACAAAAAAAGTAGAAAAATATCATTTATATTCGAGAATAAAAGTCACGTGTTCATTTGCATATGAGATACATTTCCAATTTTTTAAATATATAGGTGTGCTATAATTAATCTCTTATTAGTGAATGAAAGTGTTCAATTTCATACGTACATGGATAAAATGCTGTAAATCAAATATCGTAGAGAATTCAAAATAAACAAATAGTTTACAGTGTACCAAGCATGCGCATTAATTATCACGATGAACAATTGAGCAGCGTTATCTCCAAATAATATCAAACAAACAAATCTAACACACACAAGGTATATATTTCATCCAGTGTAATAAAAACATTAATTTAACTCATTCAGTTATATTGGGTGTGTTGTTAAAGTGTGATTTGTATCTTAATTATGATTCTACAGATAATACTCAGAGATAGTACAAAGTAGACAATCGTAAAGTACCTCTAATTATGTATAAGTAGTATTAATTCTTTCAAATTCCGACCTAATAAAGCAATAACGAAATGAACAATCATTTACTTAAAAAACATAATTAGATTGAATACTGTTTTTTTTTTCAAATGCAAAAGCTATCGTTTATGTATGCAGTTAGAATATATTATAAAAATTTAAATATAAAAAATATGTTTGGCTTCGTATTGTTTAAAAAATACACTGCATTAGTTTTTGAGTGTTTTTTATATAAAAAAACTAGTCCTATTTCTCTCATCCGAACATTGACGTGAGCTGCGCATGTGCATTGTGTAAGCAGGCAGTACTACTGCAGTCAAATTAACATTTAATTCACTCTCCATTAATCATTGAAAGTGAACAATAAAAACTTGATTATGACTTTTATCGTAAATTTGTACTAATTTATGATGACTTTTTAAATTTAGTTTCTTCTTAATTTGCATTATGTTTTCAAGCACAAGTTCTTTTTGTAATTTTATTTTAAATGAAATTTATTGACAAAATCATGCTAGATTAAAATCGCCCTTGATTTAAACTCATTTAGTATTCTTATTTTAGATTCCATAATCGCATATTGTTTTTAAGTCATTTACTAACTCAACACATGTAAAACTTGTCATCTAAAATATAAATTACGCCTACGTATTGTTTTTGTTACTCATATTAAGAGTTTAGAACGGTATTTAGATTAGAACTATTGATAAACTGCATACATAGCATATCGACAAACGAAACAATAAACATTGAAACAAATATATACAAATCGGAATTATTGCTCTAAGCGTTAATTGTAAATATGAATCATAATGTTCCTCAGCTACCTACTTTATAATATTGTATCAAAACATGTTATTTATAATGTTTGATCTCGTAACTATAAATCTGCCGGCCGATAAGAAAGTTTTATTATTCTCCTTTCATTTTTTCATTAGTATATCAAGAACCAATTTTCAGGTTTTTTCATTTCATGCATCTTTTTAAAACAAATCTGTAATAAAAACAGAAGATTAGGTTATTCTTGGCAGTAACACGTAACTTGGTAGTAACGTCTAACTAAAGTGCAAGAATAATATTAACATCATATCATACATTAAAACCATTATAGTTTTTTGCGACCTTAAATATTCAATTTATAAAATTAGAATCTAAACACTTAATATACAACTTCTTTCTTTCTGATTTTTCATTTTTTGTCAGTTTCAGAATATTTATTAATGGAATAAACAGTTATTTTGTGCAATAAAATAATATATAGAACAAGAATTTGAACTGTCTATAGTCTTTATAATACAATATGCAATATATTGCGGAAAAAGTAGGCCTACATATTTAATGCTACAAATTTAGTTCTATGTATAATTCATCCTCTATATACGTATAGTTCTGTAGATTTTTTTTCCACATTTCGACCTTTATAGCATAATAACTGACTAGTCATTAATTTTTTTAAAAAGTGGCTTCTGTAGAAAAAGGTAATTCCGAGTTCAAATTTTACGAACACTATTACATAGTTTATTTTTACATTGTTGTATATAATTAATTGTTCAAACGAAAAAAAAAGTATATATAAAATGTATACTACAGCCCTACATTCCCACGAAGACATCCTTAAGTATAATATTTCGTATATGGACATTAATATCTAATTATAACAATTTATCACTCGGTTCAACTAAACATTTTCAATATATAAAATTAATAGACTTCCTTTATATTAGGAATCAAAATGACTGAAAAAGAATTCTTTTTTAACTTCCACCACATTGTAAATATTAATCTTAATATGGAGCAGGTTGTAATACTACAAAATCAAACAAACATGACAAAATTAAGTAAATCTTTGAAAATACTATTTTATTAAACTTTGTATTAACTATTGTTAACATCAAACTATATTCGTGTACAAAATACACTACGAATCAGTTATTGAGAAGAGTACAGATAAGTTGTGTTTTCCTTTCGTGAATTTCTCTACCAATTCACATAAACTTAATTAGCCAACATTAATATTTCTCTAGTACTTACATTACTACTCATGCTCAAATGTTATTTACCAAATTTGCTTTCTTTGTTAAACCTTAGAGCAAACGTTCATATTGACAGTATTTTGCAATCACAACTGGGAGAGGTTTCTATATGGTATATGTGTGTCTAAATTATATTTAAATTAACTGATTGCTCAAGGTTTAGATCGTAATCTTAAATATTTTCATTTGTCTTGTTAATAACAAAAGGTTAATAACACTTAAATCCTGATTCGACCAATCTATTGGTAAAGGAACTTGATTACAGAAAATACACTTTTGCACTTTATTATTGTCATATGTGTTTTACACGTCAATTGCACAAGTTACACATATTGCTGTTCGTGCATAATATTATTAAAAAACATACACAGTCTTCTTATTAATTGTACATTACGTCAACATCCATTGTTCTTTCATTTAGTTGCGAGAGTAATAAGAAAAGTAACATGTAATTAATTTGACACTTCCCTCCAAATTTTGCTTATATGTTTTGTTTCTGAGAGGAAACTGAACTCCCGTTACATTTACTTTTATACACAGCCTTTTTTTCTTAAAATTGTATTGAGGATTATAACTGTAAATTCTTTAGTAGTACAAGGTTAATTATGGTTATAACAGATCTTGTTACTGACGTGTAAGTAAGTGCAAGATTAATACTTTGAAAAGTATACTGTAAGATTACTGCTATTAGAAGTATTTATTTTACAATACATTTTCTTTTCACAACAAAATGATACGATTGTTCTACATAATTATTACTTGGCTAGTTGGATTGAAATCTAGTGTTCTTTTCAGTAATGAGGTTATGTAAGACTAATATCTACAACTTAATGTGGGGCTTAAAGCACATGAGCTGCCACTGTTATGTAAATATTCTTATATTAAAATTTTGCATTAATACAAGAACAAATTTGATATGAAATAATAAGCTTTATAGTATGGTCAATAAATCGGATGTTAATTTATATATTGACTCTTACTAGAAACAGTAGAAAGTATAAACGAAACATCAAGACAGTTTTGTAGTGTGTGAAGGAGATTACAGTGGCATGCAAATGTTACATAGGTAACTTTTCAACATGACGAGTCGTAAAGAAGATAAACTAGCATAAACAAGATTGACTAAACTCGAATTGAAATTACATGTGATAAACTTATTTTTGAAAACAGTAGTTTAAATTTATTCTTTATTTGTCTCTGGCTTCATGGAATTTGAATATTTACAAGCAGCCACCAAGATTTTTGTATATGTATTTGTCAGAGTTGACGAAATAATTGTATTTTTTCGGGTGACGTGATTTTAGTATGCTCTTGGGATATCAGCCAGGTGAAGATAATGACTTCCAACGTTTCGAATGCAGACATTGCATTCATCTTCATGGAATGCAGACATTGTATTAATCTTCACAATCCCTGAAGATGAATGCAATGTCTGCATTCGGAACGCCGGATGTCAATATCTTCACCTGCGTGATAACCCGAGAACACTTACAAAAATTAGCCCGTCTTGTGTATTATGAAATTGAAGCATATAAAACGTTACCTTCTTTATCTCTGCAATGTCTGTATTACGGACTAAAGCATTAAAATTTACGATTTGACAATTAGGAATATAATAGCATACCAGCAGATAGCCAGGAGTTTGAATACACAAGCATTTCTTGCATTTAAACAGTTGCAATTCCTACTTTAGTTTGAAGCTCTTACCTATAGTCTATTCTTTTCCCTACTAAAGAATGCACCCTAATACATTATGAGATTATGTATGAATTTTCCTCTGTTAATTCTATTTGATGTTAATAAATTGGATTACTTTACCTTCCGTTTTGAGTACTTACATGGGTTTGAAAATAAACATGAAACGTGCAGTTATTTTTAATTTGGATTTTGAGAAAGAGGGACATGATGCATCTGACGATTAAAGTGTAACTATTAATAGAAATAAGTGTTGAATCGGTGGGTTCGCAGATAATTTTGTAATCAACTCATACGTTTTAATCGAAACTCATTTCGCAATAGTTTTGGTCAGACTTAACTAAAAGAGAAAGGATAATCACATCACCTACATTCAAGACTATTTAACAGAGAGTTTTATTTTAATATAGAAGTCGTGTAAAATTTTTACACAAACACCTTTTCTGTACTGAACTGTTCTATACCACTATCGTACAGAGAACCTGTCTGTGTTGGCCACTACCGGTTGCATTAAAAACTCGCTTACTTAGACTGATAAAAACTATTATAGACTATAATATACTTATAATGGAATAACAAGTTATTGCTTTCATTTAATCTTGCATTTTATAAGTAATATATGGTAAATATTAATCATAAGCACGCTATATAAAACATAGCGAGTATAATAAATATCAATATTAGTTTGACATTTGCACATTATATTTTAAATGTTGTAATTTCTGCAAGCCACTTCAGAGGCCAATATAGAGGCGATAGCCAAGTTAACAGGTTTTATTGTAGTGTGCTGTACTCTTTAGAAAGCTCTAAATCATATCAGTGATGAAATATTGCATTCTCAAAAGATCTTACTAAAGTCAAAACTTTTCAAAGAGAAATAATCAACAGAACATATCTTTTCCCCTATAAAATAAAGTTGCATATAGTAAACTAAACACACATGTGAGACTCCTGACAATTACAATACAAGAAAGAAAAATCGACTTACACGTATTCAGAAAAATAATGATATGAAAGGACGTTTTTTCCTATGAACACTAACCGTTTTTTCTCTTATTATGTTCCCACTCATAATAATTGCGACAAATGTAGCCAGTACTTAAAATAAATCTAGCGCATGCATTTAGATAACCATGTAACTAATGTCTAAGAAAATATATAAAATGTTGGTAATTTGAACAGAATCAACGATGGAAGTAAAAACTTTTTCAATGATAAAGACATGTTAATCTGAGTTCTTAAATCAAGAAAATACCAGCCAGGAAGTTTTGTTAAGACTGATATTAATGCACATATATAAGCTTTGCTAATTTAAAGTATTTTAATATTTGCTTATTGGCACATTTGTGCTGCATTATGTTCTGTACCAGACTAATAATAAATTTATGAATATGCATTTCAACTGGATGCAATTCAGTGTGTTATCTCTTACTTTTATACATGTCAACGAATTCAAAATTAAAACAATAAAATTGCCTCGTTTTGCAAAGTAACTCTAGCTCAAGTTTTCCATCTTTCAGCATTTAAGTTGCAGTTGCTAAAAGTTAAAAGATTATGTTGCACTTGATACTGCACTTATAATATACATCTCTAGTTGTATATAAAAACGTTTCCCCATTACAGCGTAGGTTATACTTACGTAATAATCTTATTACAGTTGTAAGCAAAGATACTTTCACAACGATAGATTTTAATTCATCAATAAAATCGAAATAAAATTACCAACTTGAATTAACATTTCTTGACATAGAATTACTAATATCTGTGGACATACCAGAAAATCGTATTCCAACTGGTCAGTTAATTTCCAAGTTATTGAACAAAATAATTTACTAATGGGAATATACTGTTCGTTTCCACTTTACGTAAGAAACTTCGCGGAGCTGTTTAACCCCATATCTTTAACTCAATTGATGCCCAAATACTGCAATAATCTTTCGCTGAGTCTCAAAATCACATGTTAACTACTTCCACTTGGAATGTTCTAAGTAACCAAAGAGATTTCCCACTGTAGTTTATGCATATTTATGATTTTTTCAACATATGCTATGTTTTAACTTCTCTCCATGATCACAAGTTGCAGCTCTCATATCTGGAAACATTTCAGGCCAAGAAATAAATCTTCTGCAAATCATCATCCTCTTACCAAACTGTTCGTTCGTTATAGTACCAGAGTGGTCTATTAGGCACACATAAATTATGCACAATACGTACAAGGCGTACATTACGCAACCATAAGTTGTAGACCTCAAATCTAGTTTTTTCAAGTCAAGAAATGAATCTTCTGTAACCAAACAGCATCTTATTAAACTTTGCATTCAACAATGCCTTGTCTGAAGGAGGGTACCACCAGATATACATAATTCTGTTTCCTTTCAACAAGACAATCACGCATTTTCACATTTAGTCTGCGAGTTCTGGTTGTGAAGGGATGTTAAAGCAGAAGTTTATAATGATATCTTCTCTAAACGGGCATGGCGTAAGAGAAAGAAAAATATATCATCAATATACAATTCTGGAATTCCAGAAACAGTTCCAAGAGATTTTGAACTCGACACAACATATTTGGGGATCTGACACTTCACAGCCGCAGATCGTCGCCAATATAAACTTCAAAGTGTGATTGTTTTACAAGTTAGTGCGCATTGATACGACTGTCCTTTCAGAATTTACGATTCTTTTAAATTCGATAGAACCGTAACAACACTTTCCACAAGACATTATTATTGCATAAGTTTTAATTTTAGCATTGTTTCAAAGAAAAATGTAAATATCTGAAGTATCGTTACACGCAATGCATTAATTCTGGATTTACTGCTAGTATTTTAGCAATTGTATTTGTATTAGTCTTTTTTATTACATTTCATATTTCCAAATATTATCATCAGGAAGAAGAAGATGCCTGAAATTCATATTTTCTAATATAACGCGCTATATTTAATTTTTATTAAATTGTCCTGAAAGAAATGAAGTTCAGTTTTTATTGTAACACCATTTGAGTTAGCCCAGTGACTGATACAATAGTAGTTACATCCATTTAAAACTTTATCCTGTTACGAATAAAACAAAATATAAGCCCTTAGTCTGTGTTAATTACGATAGGAGGTAGAGACGTCCAAAGAAAAGTGAGTAAAACTGTTGAAACAATCACAGTTGTGAAAGGGTTAAAGCTTAGATCTAGATCTCCTCTGGTTCCGAAAAGAGATCCTAACCAGTTTATGACCAGCCTTCTCCTACAAAAAATGTGTTTTAGTTTATATATTATTTCTCTCGTTACTCAAATCAACTTGTTTTATGGCATATCATGTATATTGATTATGAAAGCACTTGTTCCATCGTTGGAACAGAAGTCCAGAAGAAAATTTCGAAATAGTCGTTCCATAAAAGTACTCCAATCTTTTGTTATACATACTACAGAAAGTATTGTGTAAAATGTTTGACTTAATTTATATGCTGCTTCGATCATGGTATATTTTTATTTACTAAACCCACTTTATTTTTGACATGATTTGCCACTTGCAGATGCTATGAATGATCATATATATATATAACTGATACATATTGGTCGGCAATATGTCTATCATAATACAGCACCAGAACCGTAGCAGGAACCCTGATAAAGGGGAGGCCTAAGTTGAGTTCACATTACTAGTATATTCTTGACTGCTTACTTCTTGAACTATATTCATCTGGACAAACAACTTCAAGCTTCAGGGAGTTTGAAGGTAGTTGCATCAACTGTCCACCCTAGCTAAGATCCTACATACCACATAAGAAACAAATCTTGTGTAACAGCTAAACCTGCTGTCTACTTTAACAATACGTATGTTTATTTATTTGGGACCACTTCTGCAAGAGAGTGAGCACTGGGGATGCAGTAATGAAATAATATTTGATTGAATTAAAATAAATGTAAGTTTATGCTCTTCACGTATGTATGTATTTCCCTTTTGATAACAAATTTATTGAATGATCTGGAGTGAAAGTCGTATCATAGTTATAGAGAATTTCAGTACCTACCTCTTCTCTTATCCATACCAGGCCTTCCACTTGTCCTTCTGGTAGTTGTTATAGATCTTTCACTATAAAACGTCGGACAGAAGTTTAACCAAGAATAGTCCTTTGTCTCACTGTATTCCGGATTTTATTCAGAAGTGACTTCCTAGGTTCAACTCAGTAGTTTTTACCATTGAACCCAGCAATGCACTAAAAAAATACGGAATCCAGACAGGGTCGTATGATCAGGACAGGGCAATATATTCATAGAAAATACAGTAAAACTTCAATGGATCGTTCTCTCCAAGTGAGATACAAACAATATATCAATTTTTAAAAAGAAATCACTTTACTAGTGTGATTATGAACTTTAGTACAAATTCTTCAAAATATTCGCGTATGATGGAAAACAATTGTTCAAAGGTAAGACATATCAGGATGTCTAAAAAGTATTGAGGCTTGAGTCAATTTATTACTGTTTGAAAGTAACATTATGAAACCACTTATGCACCATTTTGTTCAGTGATCTGCAATTTCTTCCATTATACCATAATTCCAACCCTATAAAACTTCTGTAGTTTCTGGTCAAACAATTATGATACGTAGTTTTCATAGATCTCTTTTGAAGGTCATATAATACCATTCAATAAGTTTTGCAGAGACCGAAAGAACTGATAGTCTTATGGTACAAGGTACGGAATATACAATGGATTAAAACCTCCCAGCAAACTTCTCTCGATATCTGATTGATCGGTAAAGATGTATAGGGTCTGGCCTTGTCACCGTGTACGTCACACTTTCTGTTGACCAATGCCAGTCATTTCCGTTAAATTGTTAGGTGCAACTCGCAATAATTATCAACAGTGCAGGTTCAAGTCTGTCGTTCTGACAGGTGGCAGCAACTTGTAATGTAGAATGTCCTTCTAATCCCACCAAACACAGTATACTCTTCCTTGGAGCCGGAGTGGGTTTTGCCATAGTCTATGAAGTTTCTCATCGCTTCGATCACTATCTTTTTCGCACATTGTTGTCATAAGTTATTGTTTTCATCACTCGTGATGAGCCGCTTTCGAAATGGCTCGAGATTCAGTAGTGAACCGCAGAGTAAAATTCGATCTCGTAAATAATTTTGAGCAAGATCATGTGGCACCTAAATGTTGAAATTTTTTTGATAGCCACTTCTCCATATGGTTTAACATTGATGGTGATGGATCTTTTGATCCTTAGTAATGTCATAACTGCTTATATGCCAGTCTTGCTCGACTTTTGTCGTTATATTCGTCACATTTGCTGTGGTTAGTCGCCTCCTTAGAGGAACATCTTGGAAATTGAATTTTTCAGAATGAAAGCAACTGAAAACTGAACCATCTTTTGGTTGTTGCTTTTGATAACGTATCTTCCCCATAAACAGCAAATATGTTTTCAAGAGCCTGCGCAATATTTGCAGCTTCATCAAAATTATTTTTGAATAAGTAAAGTAGTTGTGGGGAAAGTTTACTAGTCTATAAGGCGCAATACTTTACATCTAATTCTTAGAATTCTAACACTTTTTGCGCTCTACTAGTTTCAAATATTCGATGTTCAATGACATTAGGTCTAATCCACGGCGACTAATATACTTTGAGATTTGTAACTGTAACGCCATCTCGTGCGGAAAAGCCTCAATACTTTTTCTCATTGAGCTGTACAAAAGAGAGGCGTGAGAGTAAATTCTCATCCATAGCTTCTGAGAAAACGAGCAAAATAAATATTTAGCGCTTAGATTGATGCCATTTGTGACTAACAATAACCGGCCATCTAATAAAGTGAAACTCATACTAACATCCCACTAGAGCTGTCATTACAACACTAGCCAGAGAATAGCATACCGTGATTAAGAATATAAGAACATAAATTTACTATTAGCTCTTGAATTTTAAACATGTTTCAATTAATTCGTTCAGATTTGCATATATTTCTTGTAAATTTTATTGGAACGAATACGCAATATTGGAGCTCTGCTTCACGTAAGTACGAACAGCCATAACACAAATTATTTTACTGATGAGGAATTAATATAGCCTATCAAGTTTCATCTCCCTGACTCGAGAAATTTCTGAGGTATTTTGTATGTGTGTGTGAAATTAAAATAATAGAAATTTACCCCTTTTTTCTCTTAAAAGTAGAATTTTCAAAACTGCTGGACTTGCAATTGTAATATATTAGTCTTTTTTGTCTTGGTTCAGTAAATAGCAAAGTTGCAAGAAAACTTCAATATACATAAAAATGGTTATGTGTATATTTATGTATAAATGTTCCAGCATAACTCTGGAATATCTTAAATAATTTGAATCAAGCTTGTAGTTACATGACTTACAATCTGGAAAAAGTACTGTAGGGGTAAGACAACGATAACACCCCTAGAGATAAGGATGTCTTCCATAAATATAACATCCCCTAACAGGTTAGGCAATACTTGGTAACCAGAAACAATATTGTAACAGGGGTAACAAAGTAATATATCGCTACATTGTTATATAAAAAAGTAGACGTGAGTGACTTATCATCGTCCAGGGCATACTACTATAGATAGAAACATGAAATCTCAACACAATATTCCTTCAGTCACGAAAGCAAGGAATAAAGAAGGATTTTAGAAATGCTTTTCCTAAAGGAAGTAAAGGATGGCTAAGCTTGCTTCAGGGCTTTTGAGAGTTCTGTCACTAAGGAGGGAAAGGAGGAAATTTCTAAAATACTAAAAATTTCCCTTTGTTTAATCAGAAGGCGCTAAATATGAGGATTCGCTTAAGTTGGACACCTGAAATTTGGTATATACAGTTTTATTTAAAAATAAGGGCTGCACTGTACTTAAGCTTTTCCTGAAATTCCTCTCCTAAGGAGTAAAATGGGACAATTTCCATAGTATTGGCATTTCCCTTTAGTTGTTCACAGTGTCGAATATGGGATTTCGCTTACGTTGGAGACGTGAAATTCAGTATTTACATTCTTAAATACAAATAGTGATTCAGCGTTTTTGCGAATTCCGTACTTGAGTGGGGAGAGGAAGAGGAGACATTTCTATTATGCCCAAATCTCCATTTATTTATTAAGAAAGTCTCCAGTGTGGGGATTTATACAACTTGAAGATGTGAACTCTTAAATAAAATAATAACGGTATATGTATTTCACCTTTAAAAAAAAAAAAAAAAGTCCACTTCTAAAGGGTGAAATGGGAACAATTTCTATATATATTTTAAGATTTCCCACTATTTGTTCAGAAAATACTTAGTGTAAGGACTCGCTTAAGCTGTAGGTACGAGATTTGTTAAAACTCTTAATTAAAAATAAAGGAAATCGTACTTTAACATTTTCAAAAATCCTGCTCTTAAAAGAGGAAAGTGGGCAAAGAAAGATATGTACTATTTTATGAAAAAGTCACTCAAAGATGCCCAGTCCATGCTAATATATCTAGAAACGCGAGATTCGGACAGAAAACTTCTTTTGTTACGAAAACGTTTTTGAACTCAATACCAGAACTTTAATCTTAAGCACGTTCCCCACGTATACGGCGTGCAAGCTGGATGTCCTTAGGCATGATTGTGACTCTCTTTGCGTGAATAGCACACAAGTTGGTGTCTTCGAAAAGCCCTACAAGATAAGCTTCACTTGCCTCCTGTAAAGCCATGACAGCTGAGCTTCGGAAGCGAAGATCTGTCTTAAAATCTTGTGCAATTTCTCGAACGAGTCCTTGGAAGGGCAGCTTGCGGATGAGCAATTCAGTGCTCTTCTGGTAACGACGAATTTCTCGCAGAACCACAGTACCAGGCCTGTAACGATGGGGCTTTTTCACTCCACCGGTAGCTGGAGCATTCTTTCTTGCAGATCTGGTGGCAAGCTGCTTTCGAGGAGCTTTGCCTCCAGTAGATTTCCTAGCTGTCATCTTGGTACGTGCCATTCTAACTGTCGCGGCTTGTTTCAAAATAAATAAATAAATAAATAAAAATTAATAAAAAATAAAAAATAGGAAATGTTCTTTTTTCTAAACATATATATGCTCCGGTACGTAATGGGAATTCAAATATTTTCCCCAGAATAGAGTACCAGATGAATCCTGGTATTAAGCAGATGAAGCTCGGCAGTTAAAGTGCACTGTGAAAAAAATAAACGCATGTGGTGTACTTAAAAACGTAGGTTACATGCATAAATCCTGTAGTTTTTGCACTTAACGTACAACCAACTCTATGTGACATCCTGTAGCAAACATATAACTGAAAACGTATATTCCGTTTAAGTGTTCCAAGTAAACGTATTTTTCGTATGAAAGAAATAACTGTATATGGGCGGTCAGGATTTCACATATACATGGACGTATATAACATATAGCTGACGTATATAATATACGAAAGACTGCTATATGTAAGAGATTCTGCAGCAACATGATATAACATCTAAGCGTAGAAAGGACAGTACGTATGTAGCATATGAATAACATATGCTCCGTACAGATTTCTGTAGTACACATAAGGATTCCGTATATTTGAATAAACGGATACGGAAATGGATTTTTCTCAGTGTGGTAATTTAAAATAAGCGCAAACGTATCGAAACGTTTTTGAAAATTCCTGTTTCAACTCTCCTATGGTCTTGGGGTCAATATGATCCCACCGGACGCCTATTTCATAAATAATATTTTTTTTGTACGATGTTTTCGGTTACGGATTATTTTAGTATTATTCGACTTAGTCTACTTCTTTATGTAATGCAAATATTAAAAGTTAATTATTTTAAATAACGTTGTTAAATAAAAAGGTAACACATCAGACCTTGGAGTCATATTGACCCCAATGTCTAATATTGTATTTTTCTACTAATGATGATGATTATTATTATTATTATTATTATTATTATTATTATTAGTAGTAGTAGTAGTAGTAGTAGTAGTAGTAGTAGTAGTAGTAGTAGTAGTATTAAGCCACCTCAAGACATTAGATTAAGTTTTATTTAGTCTATCTTTAATGTTTGAATGTCCTTACGAGAAAGTAAATAATTGGGGCCAGATAGACCCCAAGGACGAGCGTGTGTAGATTTAAAAGGCCATAGGAGGGTTAAGGGGAAAGGGGGATTTTCTGTATTTTTTCTGCACATTAAAAGCAACATTGTCTATTGTTAGTGATTGCATGAAGGAAAATGACTGAAAACTTTGAAATTAATGTTGGAACACTTAATACCTATCTCAACCTAGACTTCAATTATCATTTTGATTAAAGAGTGTATACTAACAGCAGTTGGAGGTTCAATATTAACAATATCTCAAGAATCCTTCAGGTTAGGAAGATAAAGCTCAATATATGAACTGTTCATTACAATAAAGCAAACATGCGACCGAGCACGTTCTTAAATTCCGTTTTCAAAGGGGCAAAGAACAATTTCAATATTTTCTCACTACGTTGAAATCGACATTGTCTGTTGCTTGTGATTGCATCACGGAAAACTTCTTAGTTGTTTCAAATGAAATTTGAAATATAGTTTGTTTCTACTCCAGCATTATTTTATCATGTCATATTAATTAAGAATAGTATCCTAAGTGCGTAAGGGGGGTTCAAAAATGTATGCCAAAAATACGTTATCTTACAGGTTTTTATCATATTTTCAATGAAATGTGTACCATAAGGGGGGGATAAGATTCAAATACTATCTCATAAAACTTCCCGTGAGATGAACTAGTATTTAAGTTAGTTTGAACTAAGTTTAGGTTTTTAAAATTTTGTACTACAATTAAAGTCTAAAGCAGGTATGTCAAACTGGTTTTTTATATGGAGCCATTTAAAAGTTATTTGAGATGTCAGCAGGCCGCGTGTTTCCTTCTTTTAATTTATTTATTTATGCAAAATAAATAGTGAGACATAAACGGGCCGCATGCGGCCCGCGGGCCACGAGTTTGACATGCCTGGTCTAAAGTATGTGTAACATACGTACATGTCTTCCAGTTCTTTATGTTCTGGACTCAACCCTCATCCTCGTTTCAGAAAAATTCCCGGTGGGAGCTCATGTGGTTGGGATTCCACGTTAATCAGAATGTCACGTCTCATATAGCCTCGCTGCTGAAAGGGACGTTAAACTCAAAATCAACTCCTTTCAGATAAAAATAATTGAATTGTGATCATTTACATTTTTTAGCCGAGAATCCTCTAAATCTAAACAAATGTTTTTCGTATCTAGAACTTAAATTACTACCACAAATCATTCTTCGTTTGTGATGGAATCATAATCATCATCATCATCATCATAGGTATTCTGCCCGTATTGGCAGGTCACTTACCACAACTGAGAAGCTCCCCGATCTTCCGCTAATCTCTTCGTTTTCCTGTACAATTTTTTGTCTTTATATCATCCATTAATTGTAGTCCCCTTTGCCCCTTCCGTCTCTTTCCTTTCACCATATCCTCTAGCACGTTTATTTTAATACAATTCCTTCTTAGTCAATGTCCCAGCCAGTTTCATTTCCTGTTCTTAATAATGTCTAAAATTGTTATTTTCTTCTCCACCATTTCTAAGGCTCTCTCATTCGTTTCCTTTTTTGTGATGGAAAGAATATAAATATTCTTATAAGAAAATCGAGTTCCTATAACGAAAGATATGTGTTAAGGCTTCAGTCTCAAGACTAAAAGCTTCGACTCGAGCTGTGTATAGCTAGTCTCACGAGAACATTATCCGGGAATGCTCAACTTTGGGCATCAAATACAAAAAGCCCTGATTACTAATCACAAGTCACGCTATCATTACCACTTCAATTATCTTCTTTTCTGAACATCACGCACTTTAGCTCCGAACAGGGCACTGACCAGGGATTTTTTTTATTTATCACTGCATCAGTTATAATCTTAAGAGAACGGAGTGTAGTAAACAAATCTTAAATAATTTTAATTGGAAAATAATTGCATTTTGGTTACGCATAGTAACATTCTATTTTACACCAATTCAAAGAAAATGTTTCTTAATAGTTCACAGTACTATTTCATTACTACCATGTCTTGTACTTGGAACGATGTTTTTAACAAATCCAAATTAACACTCGCAATAAATTTTGTTTGTTTTGTACAGATCCGTGCAGAATTGAATAACAATAGTCTTATAAAAGTAGATCTATAACGTCGCTTCTGACAACATTCTTAATATAGACTGTGCAACTCAAATAAAGTTTTCTCTACAGTCATCAGCAAAACTGTGTAACCGACCCAGAATTGTCTTCTTTTACAGAATATTTATTAATGCTTATGTAAAGCATTGTATTAAACTATACTAAAATCTGTCCACTGTCTGGGTCATTTCTTTTAACATATATTGTATAGACAAGTGTCCATTTTTGCTGTCAAATAAGCATTAACATATACCCGGTTTTACGTAATTCGTAGAAAAATGTGTCTAAAAATGCTAATTCACTACAGCAGGAAAGCCATATATGATCTTCACCAAGCATGTGACACTTGCGTGACTCTACAGAAAAGCCTTGTTCTGCAATAACACAAACTCAGTGATTATACTACATTACAGCTACCAAAGAGTCTGTGCACGAGGGTTGAACGTTTTGTCGAAAATCTCAGATTAACTGCAAAATAATTTTCTTTTTCTTGTATATTTTTAGTTTAATATTCCTCGAATATACCCTTTAGGCTAAAGGAGACGGATGACAGTGAATGATTGTGAAGTTTGTGTGTGAGTGAGTGAGTGTGTGCTATGCAATAGAAATCGAATCCTTCTTTCTCTTGTGTGATTCTTGATTTCCTCTATCTTTAATACAGGGTTAGCGTAAATGATTCAGTCATTTTGAAAAGACTACATTTTCAAAAGTATTACACGTACACACGTGGAAGATATATAAAAAGAACCACAAAACTCACCAAGTTTATATTGTGTGGCAGCACGAGTCCATTATCTTTGCGATCGGGTGTAGCAGTGGGGCAGTACATGATTAGTACCTGTCGAAAATGGAGGAAAGCCCCCCCCCCCAAAAAAAGACGTCGAGTATCGTCTGGATGTATGTCGTGTCACCAAAGGGGCATATATTGGTGAACATTTGTAGAAGGTGTATAAACCACCATAAACAGCACCATTGGTGATATAAACACCAATTTCAGTTTTTGCAACACTCGTCTATTTATTTCGACATTGTGTATTGTAGTTCACGCAATTCCGAAAAAATAAAATGAGGAATCTAATATTACACTGTGATCTGAAATATTCCTCACTTCTTTCCAAGGCTATGTATTCCACCAGGTATTAAACCTAGTATACATGTACTGAAAGTACGGATGCTCTACAGAAGAAAATTTACGTGGGTAAACAAAGATATAGTAGATTTTAAAGAATGTTTGTTGTATAAAAGGAAATCTATTGTATATGTTAACATACAATATTGATAGCAAAACATATTTCTTTGATACACTCTGTCTTTTAAAGCGCACAATCGCAGTTGAATTTTAAGGATTTCAGTTTGACAAATCTTTTCTATATACTGTATGTCACCATTATTTTTTTTTAACAGAATGTAAAGGATCAAAAGTTAAGAAAATAGTTTGTTGTTTCAGGTAATATTCAAACCTAAAGAGGTAGAAATCAATCATTTCCGGTTTTAACGTTGAATCACTACAGAACAAAAACGGGGCGGTTTCCTGCAATCGATTAACCGATCCAAGAATATGCTTCATCTCCATCTTTAACACTCTACTAAATCGTAAGTGATAGGAAACCAGTACAACTTCCGGTTCCAATATTGATTTACATAGAATAGAAGCGATAAGAGGTAACAAGAAGTATTTTCGTGGAATCGATTTATCATTCTGAGAATAGACCATCTTCTCTTTTAACTCTGTATTCAAACCGGAAGTGACAGAAATCATCCTCTTCCGCTTTTAATGTTGATCGATATAGCGTAAAATTGGTAATAGATTCTAGCAAGGGATTTTCTGCCATCAATTAAACGTTCCGAGAATTTGTTATATCTTCATTCCAATCTAACTAATTAATTCTATGGTCTAGGGTACACGGAGGTTCAAAGCCGCGTTCACTAAAGCTTTCCATTGACTTTTATCCTTAGCCAACTGGATCCAGTTTCTACTTTGTATTCCTATTTTTTGCGAGATCCATCTTAATATTGTCCTCTTTCCTGTACTTAGATCTTCGTAATGGTCGTTTTAAGATTGGATTACAGTTAAAACTTTGAAAGCATTCCTACCTTCTTCCATTCTCGCTACATGACTGCCCACCTGAGCCTCGTCATCTTGATGATCCTAAATGCTAAATTATTAGTTCCTCGTTATGAAGTTCTCGCCACTCCTCATTCCCGTTCCTCTTGGGTCCGAATATTCGTCTTACGATCTTGTTCTCAAATACTTTTAGTCTGCCACTAAAATCGGAAGCGGTAGAAATCTACTACTATTATCGGTTTCAATATTGAGAAAATATCATGCTATACAAACCACACTTCTTCACGTGGTGTACACGTGATACTGCTACCTGTTTATCTTTAATATACGGTGACTCTTATTCCTATTTTCACACAATTCTGGTCTTGTATGTATTACGTTCAGTAAAAATGAAGCGTGATAGGGACATACATTAAATATTACGTTAAGTCTTAAAACTTGCCTGGTATTTGACGTCCCGTTCTACAACCGAAGAAAAAGATTTTAAAAGAAAAAAATGGAGCGAGATGTCTGGATACCTCAGCCATTTAGTCAGCAAAAAGAAATAATTTCTACATGTAATAGTAATCCCCGCACCCCCATTCGATCAAAATCTGTACAGATATCAAGTCATCGTAAGTACACTCATTTGAAATCTTTTGAGTTTTACGCTTATGCCGGATAGGCTAAAAAAGACGGGGATGATTGAAATGAAGAAGTATTGGAATGAAGAAAGTGGGAGGAAACGGGAAAATCCCGAGAAAACCCACGCACGTGTGTTTGTCCACCACTAAGTCCACTTGGAGCGAGCTGGAATCGAACCAAGAACCTTATGCACCAGAAGTGAACGCTCAACCACTGAGCCACCGCTAACACTTATTTGTGCAACTCCGTAGCATACGTATGTGGATAGTAGAAGAGTACTTTCACGTTTAATGAGAGATTTGTTTATTAAATTTTTGATAAAACTATACCAATTTGTGCCATGTCTGCTATTTCACAGCGACTGTTGGAATTTTACTTTAAAAAAAAAAACATTAGAATAAAATATTTATTTTACTCGTCTAGAAAGGAATGACCGGTCATTCTTCCTTACCAGGTTCTCCATAAAGTTCGCCATTTTATTTACAAAATTAATTTGATAATCGGTATATATTTTATAGAGTACAATAATACAGTATTTTCTTAAGATAGAATACTACCATTGTCTGCAATTTTGGTCTTACGTCTATGTTGGTTCAAGAGGTACCCATAAGCGAGTCACGACGTGCAATGTAGTCGAAATTTTAGGGTAGGGAGAATCAAGGAGAAATTAGTTGAATCAATTAAGCCAGTCGGCAATTGAATGTTTGCACAAAAAATATACAATTTTTACAAAGATAACACCAAGGGAGTGATGGTATTTCAAGTGAAATATATTGAATAAATTTATAAGTAGTTAGTACTTTTATTGGAAGAATTAAAAAAAAAAACTACACTGCTACAGCCCCTTGGAGGATAGCGCTTACCAGTAGACTTGTGTCACTCAAGTTCATGGGTTGATATGTGTTCCGTACATCGAGTCGGCTCACCATTAACTCGCTTTCTTGACCGAAGTTTGCTAGTACTTTCTTTCAAGTATTTCCCCAACTTTCCTCATTATGCTGAGCGGACGCCACAATGCCAACATTATCTGGTCAGTGCAAACTGTCACCCATCTTCTTTCGGACCACGTCCGGTACTGCTTGAGCTCACACGAGGAGCGGTATTACAGTGTGATTAAGGCATGGTAGTGTAATAGGAATATATTAGGAGTTAAATATACCATGGATCATGGGGAACCTTGATTATTATAACAAATATTACTATAGTGGTTTTTATTACTTTTCTTACTTCATACGAATGTACTTTGAGTAATGTGTAGAATTACCATATTTAAACTAGCTTTATCTATCTGAGTACTTTATTTTACATGGTAGTTTTAAAAAAAACTTTTATTTTGTTATTATGATAAAGCATTTTGAACTGGTTCTTCAGATATTGTAAGATTATGCATTTTGAGAGTTCAGATACGTATAAATGTATTATGTTTAACAATAAGTTTAAAGAAGCAATTCATCTTCTTGCAACAGTAGGTTCATTTCGAACATGTACCAAGAATTTAATAGTTTCACTTCCGCCTGCGATTGGCAATTAAACATTAAATCAGAGTCTCTGTTCGTCTCCTCACCAATCGGTCTTCCATAAGGTTTCCAACTAGGGTTATATACCCTTCGGATAGTTTCCATTTTATTAATGTATTCCATCCACCATCAATGTCTTGGTTAGATTATTAGTTCAATTTTAGGCAACGAATATAAACTGTAAAGTGCTGTGTTAACGAAAAGTTTATACATTCAATGACACATTGGCTTCCTTAGAAGTACTCATACATTGTGAACGTAATTGACGTAGGAAATGTATGTTATGTGGCCATTCTAAATAGGGTTGTTATTACGACCGACATAATGAGATGATACATTTTGATAGAAATTAGAAAAGAATTTCCAATACATTCAAATACAAATATGTTGTTTATTTAGAGAGAAATCAGAAATATAATTTCCCATATCGATCAATGGGCTTGAAAGCATAAATGACTAAGGCATTCAAGACCGTTAGCGTATTATAATTTGATGGGGAATAAGATCGAATTTTTATCCTTCATTAAAATTAATTCCGAGATTTCATATTGTTTTAATTATATTTTCATGCTTATGACTCTCGGAATGAATTAATCTAAAAGCTCTTAATTTGTAAAAATTAAATCAAGCAGGAAAAGAAGTGATTTCTCAATAAAGTAAATCAAAATATTTATGTAGCATAATTATATAGCTGTAGACATACATGGAACTTTTTCTCTTGCAGGAAACGCGGGCTTGTTGCTTGGATTCCAATAAAATTTTCCAAACCAGAATGCCTTCGAAAGAACATACGTCATACTAAGGCTTTGAAAGATATTTCTCCTTGTAAACATGAGATACGTGCAGTAAGTGAGGTTATTTATCCCACCCAATCCCATGCACATTGAAAATCAATTCATTTGTACTTTCTCTATATTTTTATCTTAACATTCTATTTTAATACCAATAATGTTTTTCAAATTTCTGAAAGTAATAAAACTATAAAGGGAGATCAAACTGGAAATAATAGTACTAAAAATATACATATTTTATTCACCAATTGCAATACAAGGAAATGATTCATGGGTTGAAAACGATGTTTATTGATTTCCAATTTAAGTTATCTGCATAGTTATCTCCAGGGGCGGCAATTAGGGGTGCAAGAGGGGCAGTTCCCCCACTCTTTTAAGTGATCCCTTAATGCATATAGTTTCATTAGGAAATGTAAAGTTTTTGTATGTATTACTGATTCATAGAAAAAATGGTGCCATGTACCTAGGTAATATTTGCCGTCGCGTGAGCACGTATTGGTTATTCGTCTTCCCGTGGAGTTAAGAAAGCTATAGGAATTGCGTTTTAAGTGCAATTAAAAGCAATTAATATTGCAATTGCGTATTACTTTAAATGTCGTAGCATATGCTTGTAGTATTTACTGTCTTTCATTTTCTAAGAGTAATAACATACACTTAATGGCATGTGTGGAATTAAAAATATAAGTATTTCATTAATCACCAGTTTCAATATAACTTCTACAAAACAAGCCTCATTATTCATTACAATGATTAATATTGTCCTTTCTATTTATTTGTTTTGCAAATTTGTTATTAAATAATCTGATCACACAATTTTCCAGACATAATTTTAAGATGTTCGTGAGTAAGGAATCAAATCTCTTCTTACACTTTCGTAATTTAAGAGTACAAAGGACTAGTACCCACTTGCGTTGTTCTTGTCAATTTACTTAATAAAATATGAAATACGATGTAGGGTATTTTAATTGAAAAAGATAGTATCATATTAGTTACACAACCTTTCGTAAAACAAATGTTAGAAACAACAAGGAAAACTAACATTGATATACAAATATTCAGATCATATCCTGCCCCCTACTTTTAACGTTCAGTCGCCGCCACTGGTTATGTCTATAATTTAAACATCAGAAGTTTACAAGTAATTTCTAGGAACGAGATATGATTTAAAAAGAAGTCGAAGGAACAAAAATAATAATAACTTATGTAAAGGAATTGAATCTACAATAGAAGTCAGAGTGGGAAGGGAGATGTATCTGTGAAGTAACTATTATTAGGACCGTAAGATAACATTAATAACAGTAATTACAGAAAAAAAGTTTGAAGGAAAAGTGAAAGTATATTTTGTTTGAAATTAAATGATGATGACACGAAGAAAATTAATCAAATATTTCGTGTGAAATACACTATACTTTCACTAATCCAGGTTCTAATTAACGTGATCATTAAAAGACTTTATTTTCTTTTACATGGTCATTTATCATTAGAACAGAATTCTAACATCACGCAAACAATGTGTGAAGTTTAAAATTCATATTGAAATTTTGAACTTCAGAAACGTAATTCTCGCAAATTTGACGAGTTCAGCTAGGGTTAATAACCTTTCTTTCTTTCTCTTTTTCTTTACATGGTATAATAAATATATTCTCAGTTTTTCTGTGAAAACGTACTCCCTCTTAGGTATCTTGAAGGCAGATGAATAAGTAAAAAAATTAAAATTGTCATACTAGATTAGTGTAATATCAAGTAAGCCATGCTTAGTTATTCCTTGTCCGCTGGGATGTAATGGGGCAGGTACGAAAGTGTATGGCGTATATCCAGCTAATATTTTTATAGTCCTGTGTATACTCACTCACCCCTAAGTTACCAAAGATCAACCATATACAGGGTACATGGGTATATGGTATATTATTTTTAAAACGGTCGAGTGTATATCTACTACGAGTACAATACAATTATCACAACAGAACTGTATTGCCAAACCAATTTGTTTGACATTTTAATGACGATAGCTATCGACTTTTTGGCACTTACATACTTAAATCTAAGAATAATAGTGTTGAATGCAAATCCAGAAATTACGGGACATTTCTTCATTTCTAATATATATATTTTTGAACGCCAGGACGCAATCTCGTTATACATGGACATATACGAACTCATGGCAAACAAAAAAAGCATGTACGGATAGATCTATCTAAGAAATTATAGTAAGTTTGAGTTTTCGTATGCTTATATTCAACACCGAGGTTATGAAGTACGGAAGTCTTAAGATTTACCCTCAAAGTTTAGGCCTTCCCCACCACTATTTTATCTCCGAGAGATCTGGATCACAGTTCCACCGCACCGGCCCCGACTACCAAGAATCTTAGATAAGTTAAAAAGAAGAACTTCTTAGAAAGTAGTCCAGAACTTACACTAATTCGGCACTCCTCATTGCCAGAAATGACTGTGTTAGGTAAAAGTCGTGTATTTTATACTACCCATGTCAAACATAAATACTATAGTACATATAAGTAATGAAAAAATCGACTCTAACTGTTCGTAGTGCTGCTGTGGAGAAAGAATGAGAAAATTATATTTATGAAAATATGCGCGCGCCCAGAATTTTTTGTTAACACGGGTCCAAGCTTGGAGTAGGGTCCAATACTACAAGCCACTACACCTAACTTCAATAAGTATTATTATGCACCTGAAAAGAAGATAAGTAATAGTAAAATACTTATTGTTCTATCTGCCTACTAAAAAGAAAAACGCTTTCGTTCAAGAGTTATTATGCAGAATGAGGGACGTACGAACGAACATATAAATATTACAGTCTTGCAAGGCCTACAAGCATGACCCTAATGAGAAAATAGTAGGGAAAAGTAGCGAAGGGAAAAAAGTTACATCTTTCGTTTAACACTTGCTATTATAAAGGTAACCAAGAAAGTTCTGTCTTTTTTGTGGAGGTCTGTGTTCTATTGGCCCTCATACCGTAAGTTAAATGCGAATGGAGGTAAGGCGAAGATCAGTTGTTGGTGTGGATATATCCAACATAGTACCTGGTTGTGGCTGTTCAGCTACACCATGAGCGTGCGTAAGAACAGAGTGAACATGGGACCTCCACAGAGCGTTATAAGGGCGTATATGCTGTACGAGTTCAAACTGGGGTCAAACGCCTCTATAGCTGGGCGGAAGATATGCCAGGCTTTTGGTGAGAATGCCGTAACTACGCGGACAGTGCAGCGGTGGTTTAACAAGTTTAAGAACCCACTGCACTCGAAGGCGTACCACGTGCTGGAAGACCAACACATGTACAAAATGAAGATCTTCAGTAAGTAATTGAGGCGAACAGTGGCCTGAAATGTGAGGAACTGGGACTACAATTCAGTTCGAGTGGAGAAACCATTCGGTAGCACCTCCATCAACTTGGGAAGCACTACAAGTTGGGTCGATGCGTCCCACATGAGGAAGAAGCCATTTCTGGACAGGGTGTTGACATGTGATAAGAAATGGGTCCTGTACGAAGCTCTACGGCGCCGTCATCATTGGTTAACAACCCATTAACCAGTTCCAAAACAGCCGAAACCAGCACTACACTAGAAAAAGATCCTCCTGTGTGTTTGGTGAACTGCTCGCGGTATCGAGCATCGGGAACTGCTACCAGCTGGTCAGAGGATCAATGCAACTGTGTACTGTCAGCAGTTGAGCTTTGTTCAAGAAAAACTCAAAATTCTGGAGCCTGCACTTCCTGTTACAGGACAACCTAAGCCCCACATAGCTAGGATGACTCGGACATCATATTACGCCTTGAATGGGAAACACTATTATATCCGCCATACTCCCCGGACATTGCATCGTCCGATTATCACCTATTCCATTCCTTGGACAATCACCTTAGAGGACGCCAGTTCAAATCCCTAGTAGAGGTGCAAAATGCACTTGATACTTTCTTCGCTTCACGGCCCACCAAATTCTACCGCGATGGAATCCATGGCCTTCCAGAACGTACGCGAAAGGTCATCGATGCGTTCATCGTTTTTAATCTTCCAAGTACGTCTTACGTGATATATCGATGTTCGAAGGTGGTAGGTGAAAAAGCAACAGAACTTTCTTGGTTACCTTATATAATCTTCAGACTGTGAAGGTGTATGATAAATGCAAGTAAAAGGTAATAGAAGAATCAATCCATAACTTTGACAACCCCGAAAAGAGACTTGAGAAGAAACAAAGTTTTGTACCACAAACTTTACATGGCTAGTGTCGAATCAGAACTCTTATGGAAGTGAACGCTGCAGTGTTGAGTATTTGACAAGTCTCATTGTTAATTCTTCGTTCAAGAATAAATAAAATACGCATTTATCTCTCTAATCACTTCATTCGTAAACCTTATTCTCTGTTTATTTGTTGTTTTTATTTCAGAATTGCTCTGAAGACCTTAGCTTAACATGAACACAATTAAAAAAAAAAAAAAAAGAACTTGTGTATTTTGTGTGTCGCGGTTAGAGGGTCAGTACCTGAAAACGCAGTAGCAATTTCGTTTTGCACGCTATAGCACTTCAGAACGCAACTGTTATGGCTTATAGAACACGTGAAGCAATAAATGTGTGCGTTTGACGATCTTCTTGCATATTATTACATAACCCAAGAATATGATAAGCATTCGTTCTCACGAAATGATCGACTTTCTTAAAGACGCCAATGAAGAACAGGAAGTAACTGAGAATCATGTTTTTTTCTCTCAATGTTGCCAGTTAACCAGTATTTTATTGAATGGTCTCATATACTCAAATGTGCAAATTAAAGTTATATCAAACAAAACATGTTTCTTTCAATACACCAAAGAAAAAATATTCCTTTGTCAATAAATGATGGTCTTAAATTTATGATCTGTTTCCAAGACACACTGCTTACTATGGTTTTGTGAAATTTTCGTCAGTTAGGGTAAAATGAGTGAATGTATATTTGCTACCAGTAACGAGTTGATTAGCACCGTTTTCTTCAATGTCCCTATATTGAGATATGGTTTTTGACCATAGGCGCTGATTACGTGTGTGCTCCGGAGCTTAAACACCTATAGGAGGTATGTAGTGGGTGCTGAGCACCCATTCAATTTTTGCTTGGAATCTAATTCGAAATTACACTTTCATGCAGTGAATAATAAGAATAAATTATGGTGCATGTGATCCCAGGTTAAATTTTAGATAGGGATGCATATGTGTTGAATAATCACTTATCAATACGTATTTTAGACTCTTCAGGTTTAGGGCATATCAAGGATCGTGCGATATGACATTACAATGATAATAATAACCCATGGATGTAATTTTGTAGAATTATTTCTTTAAAGAACTTGGTGTTTGATGTTGTTAATTTAGGTTTTTAAAAATGTAATATGCTTTACGTAAATTACAGAACAGTTGAATCACTTTCTATTTTCACTCAAATTATTCCAAAATGTTCTAAAGGTTTGACTGTAATAATAATTATTTTAATAATTTTCTGTCTCATTATTTTGTCCAATATTACTAAAACACGTTTGAATTCACAAAGTATATCTTAATGTTTAAAAATTTTGTTCAATATAAAGTTTAGAAAATCGTGCTAAAATAAATATTTTTTTTTTTAGTCTTTGCAATTTAAAAATCATTTCAAGATTCACATTATTTCAGCAGCTATTGGTAATCCTTCTCCCTTCTCAGAAAGAATTTAGAAACTAATGGTGTATTTGGATCTACTAATAAAAGATAATAAAAAGAATATATTATGTTAGTACCGAAGCCTGAGCACCCTTTGAGAAACTTAAAAATTGACGCCTAAATTTGTGACGTGATTGAGATGGCTCGCAATTTTCATGGGCTTTACCAAACAGAAACATTACTGATAAGGAAATAAAGCAACAATGAAATAAAATATTTGAACTGTGATAAAAAGTTCTTTATTTTAGTGGGGAGGAGTATGAAATACAAAGCTCATTAGTTGAACATATTTTACCCATGAAATATTTCATGCGTGTTTCTGTGGGTTGCGTGGAAACAGGCCAAATTGTTTTTTCTCTTTTATTTTGTTTCTACAATTCCGTAGCGCAGTTAAGAAATATTAGAAATATTAAGTTATCTGAACGGCAAGCGTTTGCAGATTAAATTTGAGATTGAATTCAGCGTTACTAAAATTACTTCTTTTTTCAACAAAAAAAAAAAAAAAAGAAAGAAAGAAAAGAAAATTATGAGGGTACGGTGCAGTAGAGCACTTACTTCTGATGATTCCCCCTAGGCTAAAGAGCATAATCGAGGGACGTTAGGCTGAAATATTAAAAAAAAAATAAATTTCAGTTAAAAAGCTGTTGCTTGTACCTTAATAACCTTAGATTTACGGTTACTATCTTTAAAGTGAATCAGAGTTTTGAGACACGGCGTGCACTTGTGCCACAAATCCATAAAATCTGGAAATTTTACCGACGTTTTACAGTAAAAAGCAGAAGTGGATTAAGGGCGGAGGCAATGGAGCCCAGGCTCAGTGGGCCTCCAAAAATTCTTCTCTTTAATACTAAAATATAGCAATTAACTTATTATATTATAGGCTTCCGACCCATGCTATTTTTTCTGCCCGCTACGCTTGCAGTGTCACTATAGTTAAGTCTTATTCCACCTGTGTCTTCACGATACTTATTTTGTGAGGTTGATCATTTGCCTTGCGGTTGGCATTTGTGTGTTACACTGCAGTATATAAGCATTTAACTGTTAATAATGAATGTAATTAAACTAATTATTGTAAACTTGGAGCACATTAAAATATTACAGCATAGCTCTCGGTGTTTCGATAAGCTTATTAGGCTGTGGAAGGCAGCAAAGAAAATTTATACGCTGTAACATAGGGCCCCCCTTGAAATAGTTGGCTCCAGGACCCCAAAAGTCTTCATCCGCCCCTGGTAAAAAGTGCTGCCTTTTTAACTTAACTGCCCCTATCGAGACGCCAGCTATAAGTAGCTACAGAAAAAGGTAGCCTACTAGTGTCCGCACCCTTGGTTCAGAAGATCTCAGATTGAGAGCAATTCCAAATTTAAATGCACTACAGTAATTCATATTTTACTTTCAATTGTAGGTTCATGTCTCATGTAGCCTTATTTGCTGAAAAGAAACGCTAAACTCTAATCCAATCATCTAACCAAAATACTGTAATACAGGCGTTGGGCTTCATATTTCCTAAATTTCATTGAATTACGGTTACTAGCTATGAAAATAAAAACAACTATTTTGAATCAAGCACAAAATGCTTTGCTGATGGTACGACTTGTAGAGAGTTCTCCCCGTTAAAAAGATAACACGTGATATTTTGAGTAAAGTGGAAGTCAGAAAAGCATTTACAATTTAATTAAGTACATGTGAATACCAATTAAATATCTGGTCGAATGTCATTCGTTGACACAAGGATTTTAAAGAAGTCGTTCGCAAGTAAGGAATTCAAATATTATGCATATAATATAGTCAATGTTAATAGCCTATAGAATGTGTCACCCCATATCCCTTACAGTTGGCGTTCTCCACTATAATTGTTTATATTTCGAAAACCAAATCCAAATTGTCTAAATTTCACGAGTAAATTAGACAAAGAAAAAAACGTTGTATACGAGTATTCGTGATCTACAATCAGTCACCTGCATTTTACTCATATTTCCCAAGACCTCTTTCCCTATTTGCACCGTCCCTTTCATCAGCTCTAGTTTTTAAGTGCGTGTCAGCTACAGTTTTTAGTTTCCTTCATCTGCTTTTATTTTTCTTAACAAAGAAAACGCAACCAGATGGCACTGGAGGGAAAGGTAATCAGAGCTCTGTAGTAGCGCGCGTAAAAACTTTTTACTTGTCTTAAAAAGTTAATAAAGCGAAAATAAAAGCACTAACAACCGTCTTCAAGCGCTTAAAATGAACGAGAGAAAAAGTGTTAAGATTCTTGTTTACTGTGTTGTGGAAAGAATCTGTTTAAAGAGTATGAGTGAACGTGTTTTGAGTTCGGGAGTCAATTTCTCCGAAACGGAAACCACTAACAGCTGTTGAGATTGAAAAAAGGAGAGCACCACAGCACGAAATGTGGTCAAAAATAATGAGAAGTCCTCACCACATCCATTGGGGTCAAGGATTTACCACCTCTTTCTTTCTCTACTCCTCTATCAAACAAAGATAGCATGGTTTCTTTTCTTTATCAAAACAAAATAGATATGCGTGCTGTCGGGTACTTCGCTGTAACTCCCAGACATTGTTTTTCATGTTCTTGATAATCTTAGAGAAAGTAGTAAGAGTTTCATGTCATTTCTATCTAAACAAATTTATCATTTCCGTAGATGTCCTCCAACTCTCGTTCATTCTTAAAATAGATAAATTGAACGTGATATTGGATGATTTTATTGTTATGTTTAAAAAAAAAAGTTTCTGTACACTGCGTACCTATGTATTTGTTTTATAAGGATGCACAGAATATTAAGTTTTTAAGGGTTTTATTCAGTAGTTAATATTGTACTATGCTGTACGAAACTCAAACATTTATTGCCATAGAAACAAAACTCTTAGAATGATAAACTAATAGAATAAGAGACTCCATTAAATATCGGTTTACGTCAATGTAAGGGATAATCCGAGTTTTAGTTTTCAATAATAATTGGTGTTACATATTCATTTTGTAAGATTGCGATATGACAACACTAGTGCAATTTTGTTTTGCGATCAACTATAAACAAATTTTTCACAGACTTACCATTAAAATTCTTAAAACAACAATTTTAGGAATGATACAAAAAATGGATCAAAAGATTGCGACCTTGGTCAATAATTTGTTTTTGGATCAGGGCCACAAAATTTTTGATTGGCACCTAAATCGAGTTTTCGTACTTTTTTTTTTACGAAGTAAGTACATCACGGGAACAGGTCAAAACTCCCACAGCCAAAACCCCCACACTCAAGAAATGTCAAAACGCCCACACAAACGGTCATAACCCCCACACAAATGGACAAATCTCCCAAATACACGAACGGTCATAACCCCCACAGCCAAAACTCCCACACTCAAGAAATGTCAAAACGCCCACACAATCGGTCATAACTTCACACAAACGGACAAATCTCCCAAATGCACGAACGGTCATAACTCCCACAGCCAAAACCCCCACACTGGTAATCGGTCATAACCTCCAACGGTCATAACTCCCACACAAATGGACAAAACTCTCACACATAGCAACGGTCACAGTCCCCACATAAATGGACAAAAACCCCACACAAATGGACAAAACTCCCACATGCAGAAATTGTCACAACTGCCACACAAATGGACAAAACCCCCACACAATCGGACAAATATCCCACACTCTGAAATGATCCTGGTTGCATGTCTTGCCCTTGTACTTTTTATTAACATTTTTTATTCCACTTAAACTGATGTTGCAACTACTCTTCTTGCACTGTTTTCTAATGACAGAAACACTAAAGTGGGCGTCATAAAGAGCCGCAACAAAGACGTGCAATCACGATCATTTCAGAGTGTGGGAGATTTGTCCGATTGTGTGGGGGTTTTGTCCATTTGTGTGGCAGTTGTGACATTTTGTGCATGTGGGAGTTTTGACCATTTGTGTGGGTGTTTTGTCCATTTATGTGGGGATTATGACCGTTGTTATGTGTAGCTGTTTTGTCCATTTGTGTGGGAGTTATGACCGATTGTGTGGGCGTTTTGACATTTCTTGAGTGTGGGAGTTTTGCTTGTGGGGCTTTTGACCGTTCGTGCGTTTGGGAGATTTGTCCATTTGTGTGGGAGTTATGACCGATCGTGTGGGCGTTTTGATATTTCTTGAGTGTGGGGGTATTGACCTAGACCCAGTTAAGTGACGGTTTCACTTTGGCTATACTATATGTAGTTCTCCAGGTGTAAGGCGTACAAGAAAAATTTTAATTAAAATATATTGGAGTTTTTTTTCGTAAAAACTACGAAACTGGATTTAGGGGCCATTCAAAAATTTTGTCGTCCAGGATCCAAAAAATCTTTCATTCGCTCAAAAAATTTCTTGTAGACCCTATATCTGGAGAACTACATATTGTGTAGTGAAACCCAAACTATCATTTAACTCAGTATGATGTGCTTATTCCGTGAAAAATACGAAAATTTGATTTAGGGTCTGTTCAAAAATTTTGTGGCCCCTAATCTAAAGAATGGAATATATTTAATTCAATCAAAAATTTTCTTGTACGCCTTATATCTGGAGAACTACATACAGTGTAACCAACCAAACTATCACTTAACTCAGTGTATGATGTGCTTATTCCGTAAAAAAATACGAAAACTGGATTTAGGGGCCATTCAAAAATTTTGTGGCCCAGGATCCAAAAAATCCAATATATTTCATTCAACCAAAAATTTTCTTGTACACCTTATATGTGGAGAACTACATATAGTGTAGCGAAACCCAAATTATCAGTTAACTGGGTATGATGTGCTTATTCCGCAAAAAATACGAAATCTCGGTTTAAGGCTCGTTCGAAAATTTTGTGGTCCCTTGATCGAAAAACTATTTATTGGCTAAAACTATTTTCTTGCATTTTTTTTTAGATCGTTCCTAAAATTCTTGTTCTTCCATCTTCTTTCTCAACACGATACTTTCTTTTAGCAAACTTTCCCAATTCGAAGTATGTACTTTCAGGATTTATTTTCTAATCAACGACATTTACCTTCCAGATTTCTCATCTAATTCTTTATATATAACACTAGTTAACAAGTTTAAACTTTTTGTTTGTTACATGAGAAAAATCACCTGATCTTAAAGGAACTTTTTGCGCTGAATTCGAATATGCACTCGGTTTCTCTCCATCACGTACAGTTTTCCCGTAACAGAGGGATTTTCGGGAAATTCCCTCAAAAATTTCCCTTTTTCAGATATTTTATTCCCCTAGCTCCTGTCCCCTTACATATAGTAACATAGAAATTATACCTAAGTATACCTTGATTTATATTTAATAAACCCTAAAAGTTTCGTAAAAATCGCTTTGTTCTTTCTAGAGAAATAAATATATTTGTATGTATACTGTGTGCACTGTTTATTGCACCTGATAGTAATGCTTTCAGATCTCCTGAGTTGGGGTAAAAACGATTTGCTTTATTACTACAAACACAGACATAAAAATGAATATTTACAATAGTCAACAACACACTTGTATTGCTCTCTGTAAATTAGAAACGTGTATAAAAATAGAATGTACTTCCAACGTATATTTTTTTTAAACGTACAGTATATGTATATCTTAATACATATATATACAATTCTCCAAGTTTTTTCGTTTTGTTCATGAAATGGTTATCAATGTTTGTTATCAAATGTAACAGAATGCAAAAGAACTTCCACTTCCCGAGCCCCCTAACAACTGGGAAGAGATATGGCCAAAAGACTCTGATGATGATCATGACCTTGATGAACCATCGACATCAACATGTACATCCAAGGATCCAACGTTCATCCCTGACTGTGTTCGCGAGCCACATTTCATCCGGCAATGTGAACTTAATGACCTAGTCCGTGATTTGCACCTGACAAAACAAGAGGCGGAACTTCTGGGATCAAGGCTCCAGCAGTGGAACTTATTGGATGCAGAAACGAACATATCAGTGTACAGGAAAAGGCATGTTCAATTTTCAAGCTATTTCTCAATGCAAGATAATGTGTGCGTATGTACGGATATAAATGGGTTGATGGCGGAGCTAGGAATTCCTTACGTTCCAGAAGAATGGAGGTTATTTATCGACGCGTCAAAGGTCAGCCTTAAAGCTGTCCTTTTACATAATGGAAATAAAAAACCTTCTATACCACTTGCGCACTCAGTGAAGATTAAGGAATCCTATGACACCATGTCAACTTTGCTAAATCTTATAAATTACAAGGACCATTGTTGGCAAATATGTTGTGATCTCAAGGTAGTTGGTATTTTATTAGGACTGCAGTGCGGTTACACGAAGTACCAATGTTTTTTATGTTTATGGGATAGCCGAGCTGATGACAAACATTATGAAGTGAAGGAATGGGAACCTAGAGTGAATTACGTACCTGGAGAATGCAACGTCAAATACGCTCCTTTGGCAGATCCTAATAAGATATTACTACCGCCACTTCATATCAAGTTAGGACTTATGAAAAACTTTGTCAAAGCCATGGACACATCTGGTGAAGGTTTCAAGTATTTGCGAGATAAGTTCCCTAACCTGAGTGATGCTAAGATTTCAGCGGGAGTGTTTATTGGTCCCCAAATTAGGAAATTAATGCTTGATGATAGCTTTGACAGCAAGTTAAACAGTGCTGAGCTAGCTGCCTGGATAGCATTTAAGTGTGTTGTGCGCAACTTTCTGGGCAATAACAAAGCTGAGAGTTACACAGAAATCGTACAGGACATGATACAGAAATACAAAGAGTTGGGTTGTAGGATGTCTTTAAAAATCCACTTTTTGCACTCCCACCTCAGCTTCTTTCCTGCTAACCTAGGTGCTCTCAGCGACGAACAGGGGGAAAGATTCCACCAAGATATAATGGCAATGGAGAAAAGGTACCAGGGACGATGGGATCCTTTAATGATGGGGGACTATTGTTGGGGTCTTGTTAGAGAATGCAACATTTCTTACAAAAGAAGGAAGTAGTGTACGTTTTTGTAACCCAATGGAAGTTTCATATATTGTGATAGTTTTGATTGTCTTTTCATGACCTTTTGGTACATTTGTATTATTGTTTATTGTAAATTGTCACACTTGTAAATTATATTGTATTATATTTTATATATGTGTTTGTGGTAATAAAGCAAAACGTTTATCTCAACTTAAGAGATCTGAAAGCATTACTATAAGGTGCAATAAACAGTACACACAGTATACATACAAACATATTTATTTCCCTAGAAAGAATAAAGCGATTATTACGAAACTTGGAGGGTTTGTTAAATATGAATCAAAGTATACTTAGGTATAATTTCTATGTTAGTATATGCAAGGGGACAAGATCTTGGGGTGTAAAATAAACGAAAAGGGAAATTTTTGAGGGATTTTCCCGAAAATCCCTCTGTTACGGGAAAATCGTATGTGATGGAGAAAAACCGAGTGCATATTCGAATTCAGCGCAAAAAGTTCCTTTAAGAACAGGTATTTCCTTTTATGTAACAAAACCTTTGTTAACTAGTGAATTGGTTACATGCTGATGACAACGAATAATAACAAAATGGAACTTTGTGTTGCATATATAATAATACCCTTCGTCAGCCAATGTTTCCTTGTGAAGTAGCTTCGAAATTTTTCATTCACGTGGTACAGGAAACAAAGTTATGTTTTATTAATCTTATTAATGGTAGTCTAGGTGATTGAATATTTTGTGTGACTTACAGCGCTATATACTTCCCGTCATAAATTTATTCTTAGTTCCTATCAATTTTGTTTGTATTTGTTAATGCAAAGCTCAATATTAGTTTTTTTCAATTCATCTTAAGTTTACATAATTAGCATGAAATAGAGCTCCCTTGTGTGTAAACGGTTAACGTATTCGCCTTTGACGTGGGAGATCCGGCTTTGATTTGCGGCGGGGGCTCTTCTGGTTCGGATCACAATAAGATGTAGGTCCAACATAATGTCAAAATTAATAAAATATTATTTGCCCTTTACCAAAATGCTTTAGACATATTACAATAATAATAATAATAATAATAATAATAATATTAATAATAATAATAATAATAATAATACCTATGTAGGCTTCACATCTAAGCAAATTTTAGGATGGAGTATCTAAGCTCCGTGCTATCAAATTTGATTTCGGGTGGCGGCCTGTTTCGAGCTGGATCCGAAGATCTGGAAAATTTAATATCAGTCTATAATAATGGCTGGGAAATAGGCCCTGAAATTCAACTTTGATTCAAGAGGCATATATTTCGGAAAAATTAATTTCCGAATATATAACCAAAGTTTTTTCTTTAGTACAGAACCAAGGTTAAGTATGACAGTCTCCTGGATAACGAAGTTAGGTTTCTTTTGAAATATTGAACTCTTAGTAGAGAAAATTAAGTATTTGGAAGCCAAGTACAATTTGGTCAAAGTTCGGTCATTTAATTGATGCTTTAAGTTTGTGATTAGGAAGAGCTCTTGCCATAGCAACAAAGGCTTATTTTATTTATTTCTTTTTTGCAGTCAGGCTCTTTTGATCTATCTGCTTTATTTTTCATCTTATTATCGAATTTCAAAAGAAGGTGCTGTATTTCCTCAATGAAGTAATATTCTTCTGACCTTACCTAACATACCGTTCATTTATAAAACTTCAGGAAATAAAATATTTACTCCGATTGGAAGAAAGGCCTTTCTATCAAAGATTTTCCTGAACACTAGTATTAGGGTTTTTTGAATATCCGTTATGTTTGTGCTTTTAAGTTTTTACTATAGACAATCTCGCCAAATAATAAAAAAAAATATTTCATGTACAGGTACAGAGGATATATTTATATATTTATTTATTGAATTCATGTTTCACTTATATGAGTTGTTGAGTGGTAATAACAGACATATTGCAACGTGCAAATTCCTATATTATCATTATAAATAAAATGAAATATCTTACAATACAATATTAGGGAGCAATAATGTTTAATGAGCTTCCTGATAAACGTCCGAGGGTAGCTAATCTAGGCGAGAATCATTAGCTATTGTGTCTTATTACATTACACACTGGATATTAATTTCAGCAATTGCTCATATAATAACTATGATCTAACTTTTTCTAAGTAAGTTTTGATTTATCAAATGTTTGATTTTATCCGTATGTAAGAATGTTGCTATTAAAAAGGAGTGTTAGGAGAGGAAACTGCATATTCGTCGAAGTTGCTCTTCTTTAAATGGAAACATGTAGAGACGACGTGATCTGATACGTAATTGAAGAATATGATACGATATTCCAGCTAGACAATCTACTCATATATGTTGGTGAGTGTGTACAGGCTTCTAGACAAGGAACACAGCATTCTATGTTCCCTTTTCTAATCTTTAATGTCATTCTTAACACTAGAACAGCGAAGAAATATCAAAAGAGCATTCTTTAGAATTAATTTTCTACTACAAAATTGTATTTTAGTAGGTACTATACTCTAATCCTATATTATATATATTAGTAGGTAGCACTAGCTCAGATCGAGATAAGAAAGGAAAGATAGGGAAGATCCTTCGATCATTTCATATGATCACTGACTATGATTTTAACATTTTGATTGATTCCTAATTCTTATTCATAAGTCAAATTAGTTCTGTTCAAGGGGACGTTTAACCAGTAATCTCATTCAGCCGGTTCGCCCGAACAGGTTGTTAAAATTTATCTGATTCCCAGAAAGTGTTCTTAAAATTACCTCTCTACCTAGACAAATAAGACATGCTGCAGGTCAGACATAACACTTTAGTTTTCTACATAATTTCATCAATTGAAATGTAATTGTGTCGATATGCAGGCAAACATCGTTTCTATAACATGCTATTAGCTTTCTGTGTAGATTACTGCTATGTAAAGTTTGAGTTGCGCTGACGCAAACCAGGGATGAATTCAGGGGGTAACTCAGGGGGGAGAATATCCCCCCACGAAGAACATTCATTCCCTACCCGGAGAAACTCTCAAAATTTCAATCACAAAATGTAGAAATTATTTCACTCAATTATTTGCTCTTCTTTCTGTGCATGTTAAGACAAAATCCGATTTCCCAATATACATATAAATGACGCAAACCCATTCTACATAAATATTAAACATATAGGGCCTTATGCAGGGTCTTTCTGACGCGTGATTAGTGCTATACTAAAGAGTTCAATTAACATATGTTTCATGCAGTAGTCAGGCCTTTAGTATGACGCTAATCATACGTCAAAACGAATCTGCATAAGGTCCATAAAATTTAAGATAGAATATCAAATATTCAATAGAACCTATGTTTCTTAACGCTATGAGCGAGTTTGACAGAACATGAAATTGTCAACTGTTGATGAAAATGTGTATTTTAGTAGGTACTATACTCTCGCCCTGTATTATATATATTAGGAGGTAGATTAGCACAGATTGAGACAAGAAACGAAAGATAGCGAAGATTCTTCGATCATTCCATATGGTCTCTGATGTGATGGGAGACTTCAGTACTTGAAAATGAATAGTTGTTGCATTATTTGAAATACAGAGACCTAAATCCCATTTATCGCATCGGAAGTAACAGGCGCAAGTGTGTTTTACGATTGTTAAAGTAAACACACCTTACTTTAACTAAATTGAAGTCAGTTAGAGAGTGAGATTCAGAGGGCGTCATTTAGAGCAGGGATGCAAATAAGTAACAAAATTTTACTAGCCTAAGAAGAAAGCTACAAGCCCACATCCCAATCGTGACTTTTATAGTCTCTACTGTTAAAAACTTTCCCGCATCGATGAACCACTCGCCCCGGGTGAGTGGTTATTTGTATCCCGGATTTAGAGGGATCAGGGAGGAACACTTATTTTCCCCCTGCGTTTGAGATTTATATAGATTTTATCAATAGAATATACTAATATAGGTGAAAGATTGCTATTGAAGTTACTTAACGTTTAAGTTGTTGATATTCAGTAGGGTACTGAACTAACTAGGGATGATACCATACCGGGACCAAGTACCTGAGGAAAACCTATATATCGTTTGAAAGCTTTTGCCATGAGAAGTACGAAACAGTTTTCAAATCAAGGGGCAAACCCGCAAACTGACCCTATATGAGGCGTGTTTGTTGGTGTTTGTGACCCTATGTATGGTATATTCGACAAAAATAAAAATGAATATTACGATGCATCACACGTAAGCCCCTGAACACATCATGTTCCTGTTTAGCTCACTGCTAGAACGTGACTCGAGTAAGGGTTTGATAATATCACTTTGCACCCAAACGTGCCCATTTCGTCAGTGTTGCCAACGAATTGTAAATACAACGTGGCAGATGATTTCTGTACCACTCGATGTATATCCATGAACCGTGGCATAAATATCATTCGTCACTAGAGAAAATATATGTCGGACATATTCCTCTCCCAAGGACCCCAGTTTGTCAGTGTTGCCAACCAAGTATAAAAATAAGAAATTGCAAAACAGGTTCCGTACGATGAGACGTTTATACACCAAGCTTGGCAGAAACATCACACGAACTATAGCAAAAAGATGTTGAGTGTGGCTGTCTCCCAACCATTGTAGGTTGTCAGTGTTGCCAACAAGTGTAAATATATAGTAATGTTGAAAATAGCGTGAATGCCATTGAAAGAATACATGACAAATGTGAGAGAAGCAGCAGTGGACAATGGAAAACAAAGTGTATGCCCCGTCTCACAAGCACCCCAGTGAGGCAGTGTTGCCAATCAATGCAAACATTCAAGATTTTCGCATGAAGTTTACCGGATTGGCGGCCATAACTGATAACATGGGTGCTTGTGGGTTCACTAACATACTACAAACCTAGTATGGGCCACAGTCTAATTATACCCGCAACACTGAGATGCCTGGGAGACGAGGATACTCACACTATGTTTTCCATTGTCCAATGCTGCTTCTATCACTTTTGTCATATATTCGTTCAATGACATTCACGCCATTTTCAACATTGTGATATTTACAGTTTTTGGCAACACTGACAACGTAGAATGGTTGGGAGACAGCCACACTCAACATCTTTTTGCTATAGTTCGTGTGATGTTTCTGCCAAGCTTGGTGTATAAACGTCTCATCGTACGGAACCTGTTTTGCAATTTCTTATTTTTATACTTGGTTGGCAACACTGACAAACTGGGGTCCTTGGGAGAGGAATATGTCCGACATATATTTTCTCTAGTGACGAATGATATTTATGCCACGGTTCATGGATATACATCGAGTGGTACAGAAACCATCTGCCACGTTGTATTTACAGTTCGTTGGCAACACTGACGAAATGGTTATGTTTGGGTGCAAGGTGATATTATCAAACCCTTACTCGAGTCACGTTCTAGCAGTGAGCTAAACAGGAACATGATATGTTCAGGGGCTTACGTGTGATGCATCGTAATATTCATTTTTATTTTTGTCGAATATACCATACATAGGGTCACAAACACCAACAAACTAGCTTCATATAGAGTCAGTTTGTGGGTTTGACCGTGATTTGAAAACTGTTTCGTACTTCTCATGGCCAAAGCTTTCAAACGATATATAGGTTTTCCTCAGGTACTTGGTCCCTGTATGGTATCATCCCTAGTAAGTTATTGATGTGGATGCTGCGAAGAAGCCAAGGCAAATATGCTTGATTTAGAATCAGAAGTGAGGGAAAGAATGAAATTTTTTTGTTAATATACTGTATTTCTATGTATGTTTGTTTTAGGAAAATAAAATATTTCAGTTATTTTAAATCTTACTTTTAACAAACTTCTACATTAATAGCAAACAGCAACTACTGTAAATAGGAAATATTAACAAAAATAACTATTGTAAATAGCAATTGAAGTTTAGTTTAAAAGTTTTTTGCCAGTCTTTAAAATTATTTAATGTTTTAGACAAAATTAAACAATTGCTTTTTAAATTATAATCTTAATTGAATATTTATCTGCAATTAGTCTTAATATTAGATAAGATGTGCATTGCAATGTAATTATTAAATATGCTGCTTTCTTGCAAAAATATGGAAAAATACCCCTTCCCCCGTGTTTTTCTCCTGTTTCTCCCGTTTCCTCTTACTTTCTTCATTCCACCATTTCATTCATTTTTCATTATCACTGTCTCCTTTAGCCTATCCGGCATAATCGTGGGACGTAAAACTTAGAGTCCATAAAAACACTCCTCGATTTTATTTGGTTATAAAATGAAAACCTTGGGGAATATTGTGTTATTTTTTAGAGTAGACATGTAACAACTCATAAAGTTTTATGTGATATATGTTCAATGTGTGCTCCATCTGTCACACGGCACACATCTAGGCGATAATCGAGCTCATTCTAAACTCTAGAAAACATATCCGACGTGATTGTATTTACAGCTTCTGTGATTCAGTCGTACAGAATTTCTAAGGCACGAAATCCTTCTTCAAAATTGACTTGTTCGAAGGTGGTTCCACATCAAATTTGTGTCTGAACGCACGTTGAACAGACACAACCCTCTTCTTTGTGTGGAATTCTAACTCATACCAGCTGCGTTGCTGTTTGGAGAGCACCATCTTGGATTTACTGCCCTCTAGCGGAAAAATAGGTAACCGTTACAACCTATGAGAAGAAACAAAAATATTTTGAGTTGCTACACCTTCTGACACCTTACTTACTAACATATTGCAAAAAAAAAATTTCATTGTAAAATCAGTTCAAATCAGGGAATGTTTTTGTGGACACACAGTATTATACAAACTTATAATAATATAATCATATAGTAATAATATAACATTCACCATATTGGTTCAATTTGTAAATATTAACATGTTCTCATATTTACAAACAACACCACGTGCATTTGCTACAGGCCACTACGAGATGCAGATGACAGATCATCAGCAACACAACTGATGATGTGATGGAGAAAGAAGTCCAGCACCACCTCTACAGTGGAGCAGTTATAAACCAAGAGAAGCTCCACATCTGGCATCAGTCTTTGGCTGGTCAAACCCTACCCAAGTCTTTTAGCTTAGTTGGGACTCTAAGCTTCCTAAATATTTCCCATTTACTTTGCTTGGAAATATATGGGACTCCTAAAGTCAACCCTCTAGCTTGCGTGGAGCTTTGTGATCTTCTAACCTCTCTCTTCTTGCGTGAAGTATTGAGAATCCTAAATGCACCCCACTTAGTTTGCGTGGAACTCTGTGGGGATCCTTCCCTAGGCTGTGTAGGCCTTGGGACACTTATATTTCCTAGTTATTAGAGAATTTTATATTTCCTTTAGAGAAAATTGTATTATACTATATATATATATATATATATATATATATATATATATATATATATATATATATATGGAAACTTTGTAATAAAACTGGTAGGAGGAGAAAACGATTCCAGTGTGTGATTGCTCTACCTTCTACTTGCTTAGCAGAACCTTACGATATTAATACTAAATTTACTTGCTATAGTAATCATCTAAGTTTTCGTTAAACAATTTGAATGGCACCTCTAGTCTAACTAATCATTGCAACACTACAGTATATGTTTTCTGTTTTAAAAACCCATGTTCCATTGCTCAATTACGCTTCCTGTATGTAGTAAGGAAAACTTTGATTTCCAGGTCGACTGACTCATAAGTAAATCATCCACATTAATCGTGAAGTAAACATCAGGATTAAGAACTAGTGGATGGAATGTAATTGTATTAATTCGAAATATCAGGCTGTATTAAAAGTATAGAGCTTTCGGAGTTCAATATTCAGAACATATTTATTGTGATTTGAAAATAACAGTATGAAAGCACATATGCACTATTTTATTCGATGTCCTATCATTTTCCGGTAACTACATAATCCCATTGCAATGGAACTTCTGTTGTTTCCAGTTAAAAGAAGAGTGATACATGGTTTTCTGAGGCATCTCTTGAATTTAACTTAACACAATTCATTAAGTTTTCCAGAGACCGAAGAAAATGATACCGGCGGGTACATTAAGATCTTATAGCCAAGTTCTCTCAATTTCTGACGTGTCGTTAAAGATGTATACGATCTGACATTGTCAGCATGGTATACGACCCCCTTTCTGTTGACCAGTTCCGGCAGTTTCTTTTGAGTTGCTAAATGCACAAGCACTAATTGTCAGCAATGTAATCGGGTGCTAGCAGTTCCTGATGCACGATTTTCTTTCAGCCCGATCAAAAGCACATCATAACCTTCCTGAGCATCAGTGTAGACTTTGCTACAAATTATGAAGCTTCTTCCCGCTTTCGTAGGTTATTTGCTTTTCATCACTCTTAATCAACCACTTCAGAAATGGATCAAATTCGTTATGTTTCAGTAGAGATTTGTAAATAGAAATTCGATCGAGTAAATGATTTTGAATCAGATCATGTGATATCCAAACGTCGAGATTCTGTTCGTAGCCAACTTTCTCCAAATGATTTAGTACTGTTTGGTGTTTGAATGTTTAGGCCATCGGTGATGTCATTATTACTTATCTGTCTGTCTCGCTTAACTCTTGCCAGAATACCATCTCCTTTTTCTGTGATTGGTCGCCCACTTAAAGGAGCAACTTGGACATCAAAATTTCGATAACGAAAGCGATTGAATTATCTTTTGCTGTTGCTTTCGATAACCCATCTTGCTCAGAAACAGTACAAATTTCGTCATGGACCTGCGCAGTATTTGCGCTTTCGTCGAAATATAATTGTAAAATGTAGGTTTATTTCGCGAAAAGTGTACTTGTCTTCAAGTCACAATTCCTTCCCATGTCATCTACTAACTTCAACTGTCAATTGTCTAATGGCGTTTGGCCTGAGCCGCTGTATCTCATATGCCCTGAGATTTTGGGGCATAATACCATCTCGTGTGCCAAAGGCTTCCTTTTTAGACTACCTGATATCGCTCCATCAAATGTTCACAATGTTTCAATGATAGAGCATTGCCTCTAGCACAAGAAAACTCTGATTCCATAGCAGCCCATACAAAAAGTTGCAGACAATATCGTATACCTGAATTCTTTCAAATTGCTCGTTTCTCTTACATTCTCATTTTAACAAGTCCTTCATTGCGACTCCTTGTTATCTGTTGTCCGTTTCGTTTTAGGAATAAACCGTTAGACGTTGAATTAAATATTCCATAAGTGTATGCATTGTCAGAAAGTTTGAGAATAAAAGAAGTGAAGTATATCCACGTTTGGAAGCAGTTAACGTGTTAAAAGTCAGCTATTGACATACAACTCCAACCAAAATTCGATTTCAAATTTCTAACTAGTATGACAAGAGTTGTGTGTCCCAGAGGTAAGAGAATTTATGAAGTTTATGAATGAAGACAGATTATTAACAAAATGTCTAGATCAGTTTCACACGAACCCTGGCTGCCAACGTCAATGCCAAAGAGATCAGCTGTGTGTTCGTGACTGGGCTCTACGAGAAGCTCATCAGCTGTCAAGCACAGAGGAAAAATAACCTTAAAGCTCTCAGACATGAGTCCAGGATGAATACACAGGGCAAAAATATTCTCATTCATGTATTTATAGCATGTACTGTGATAAACGCGTCAATAAGTGTGATTTCATCACGATATGCAATTTAAATATTTTTCTTCATTAAGGAAGTTGAGTAGTTGTGCCATATTTGTTAATTAGTCTACCGATTGATATATGGAAATACAGAAAGTTTCGAAATAAATATCGGGATTTTAAGGCTGTGTGGTATTTATTACGATTAACTTTTAAGTAAAAATAATACATCAAATGAAAGAGCAGCTCAAACAGTTCTGTACGCACGCATGCACGCGCACTGTTTCCTCTTTCTGACGTTAGAAAGGCCTAATAGCAAAGATGACGACTAGTTGCTGCGTGACGATGAAGATTTTCTGGAACGTGTCGTCTTCAGTGATGAATTGAGACATTTCACCTAAGTGGCGATGCGAAAACTCATAATTTTCGCATCTGGATGTCATCAAATATCCGCAAGATAGTACAGTTGTAACAAGACTCCCTTCAATTGAATGTGCTTTTTATCATATCCGGGCGGAAAGTTTATGGGCCTTGTTTAGCGACGGCCTCCACGTTCACCAGACCTAACGCCATTCAAGTTTTACATTTGATTCATAAAGAGTCAAGTGTATGTGCCTCCGCTACCAGCTGACCTACCCGACTTAAGGAAGAAAATTGAAGCAGTTGTTGAAACAATTACTCCAAATACACTGATCAAGGTTTGGAAAAAAAACTCGCCTATGAACTCGATGTGTTTCGTGTGATGAATAGTGCTCACATAGAACACTTGTAGCAGAAAGTGTTTGAGTTGCTCTTAAATACTACAAAGCATTAAAACTCCGATATTCATTTTGAAACAACCAGTATTCTCCGTTCTTTTAAAAAATGTAATTTTGCTTTGGCTTTTGCTAATTCCTTCTTGAAATCTATTTAAATGCTTCTCACGTCGTGAAAATTAAAATCCGTGATTTACAATGTTAATATTTATAAGTCAAATTTCATTAAAGAGACATCGTGCCTAAGTGATACAGTACCAACCACTGGTGTTGAGGGTCTAGAGTTTGATCCCAGGCAATGTGAGTTAGCGTTGGACAACATCTTGTCGATGGGTTTTCTCGAGGTTCTCTCGATTCCTCCCACATTTTCATTTCGCCAATTCCTTCAAATCACATTAAGAAAAATCCGTTATCAGGACAGCGACGTATTGTACAAATATACGGACTTCATATGTTTACTACGGAAATCTGTATGGAGCATATATTACCCATATGCTACATTGTACTGCTTTTTTCCCGCTTAGATGTTACATCATGCCGCTGCAAGATGTCTGACATTTAACAGTATTCCGTATATTACATACGTATATGTACGTTATATACTAGGGGCGGATCCAGTACGAATTTCTGTGGGGGCGGTGGGTTGTAATACTGCTACTTAGAGCTACTTTTAAGAGCTTCAAACTCTGGGATAGGTTATATATATATATATATATATATATATATATATATATATATATATATATATATATATATATATATATATATATATATGAGCTTTCCACTTCTGGGGGGCAATCGAGCCGATCGCCCCCTCTGGATCCGCCCCTGTTATATACGTCCATCTGCATGTGAGATTCTTACCACTTATACATAGTTCTTTCTTTTATACGGAAGGTACATATAGATGGAACACTTATACAGAAAGTATAAAACATTTTAGTTATACTTTTGCTGCCGAATGTTAAATATAGTCATACATTAAGTCCAAAATCTACAGAATTTACACATGTAACCTACGTATGCAACATACGTTTTTCTCCTCTGTGACTAACTTCCATTAATCATCGTCTCCTGTGGCCTAATGGATGTAAAAGCGAGATATAAAACTAGAAATTGCATTTCATTTCATTTCATGTAACAAATTTCATTAAAATAATAGGTAATTTATATATAATGCAAATTTATTTTGACTAAGCAAGAAGCTAGCCAGTGACAATACTATCTAAAATTCGATTTCAAACTTCTAACTAGATTATGGGAAGTACGATAAGGGCTGTGTGTCAAATGGCGAAGTGTAATCCCACAAGTAGGGTAGACCCTAAAACATTTAAAATTACACTCAGAATTCTATTTTCCTTATTGAGTTAAACAAAAAAACTACCAAATCTATTTAATTTAAAGAACTTTCTTAGCTATATTTCTAACATTGTTTAGAGTTGAATTCATGTGCATGTTACGTAGTAGTTTTGTTGTTGTATAACAAGAAAGAATGAACATATAAGCAAAAGTAGACGGAAAGTTGTATATTATTATTATTATTATTATTCAACAAATATTTATATGAGGAAAACACGCAATATTTGTTAATGGAATATTCCCATTTAACTCCACTACAAATATTTTGAAGTGCAGTTCATACTTTCTTTTGTCTGGGATTTGCAATGGGATGAGTGGAATTTCTTCCTAACTAGCTGTTTTCATTTTCTGCATATTTGAAAATGGAGAGAGAGAAAAAGAAAATACATTCTTACGGTTAGCTGTCAAATTACTTGGATAAGCGTTTGTTACTTGCACCTCTCACTTTAAAGTAAGTACAATACTGCATTTAATTAATGCACCACCTGATAATGACTTCACTTGATAATGCTCAGAAGGAACTTTATTTGAATCAGCGCAAGATATTTAATATTGTATTCTGTTGAGTGGCATATTTAAGGGGGTCGCTTCCGGGCTTAAGCACTCACCGAAATTTTATCGCAACCTTTTTATTGTTTTATATATATTACAGAATTTTCACATTTCCAGGAATAAAGTTTGCAAAGCCCCTCCTGAAACAAGTAAAGCCCCCCGAAACAAAATCGTAAATCTCCACTGATTCTATGAAATACACACAAACATAATTATTTTATCTTGTACGGTAGCGTTTGTAAATTTTACATATGTTTAGTGTATCAGACTTATATTCTATATGCTATTATGGACCGGGCCACATGTAGGAAAGAAAAAACTGCTATTCGGAATAATTCCTGAGAGTACATACCTAAATTAAACAAGTTATTACTAACGGAAATACATCATTCTACACAGAAACTTCTTAATCTGTGTTAAGGAAATCATTTTATAACATATTAGGATTGAAAGATGCCTTCAACGTTAAACTAAACTCCCAGAGGTGAGCCTTCGCACCTTCCCAACAATGAGTGCAATCCCAAGCAAAAATAGCTTCGCTCCCCGAGCAGCATAACTTGTAAACTTGTCTAGCGAGCTGGTGAGGCTCACAAGGGAAGAGAGGGAGATTATATGACGAAGTGGAAGATGGTTTATACACCAATCGAAAGCACTAATTACACCTATTACGAAACTGTAATAAAAAATTTTCCGAATGCATATACTGTGCGAGTTATATTAATATACAGGGTGTCTAGAAAATCCGTTGCCACCCCTAGAAATCGCAAACGGTACGACAGATGCCGAAACAGGAAAACACGTGTTTGATCATTTTTAAAGTACAATGTATCAAAGCAAAAATTGTTGTTCCAGGGCCACCCGCAGGGTCCCAGGCAGGGTCCAACTAACAATTTGCAAATGGTGACGAGAGCAAGTAGCGTATCGTTGAAAAGCTGTTGGGAAATGAACGAAGACGAAATAAGTCTCTACTCTCTAAAATTGCCATGTGCAAAATGGTAGCCGGTCAAAATGTCAGCAAAAGCGTCATTGTAAAGTCTATGGCCACTCTCATAACCTGAAATTTTGCGACAGATGTCAAAACAGGAAAACACGTGAGTCACCATTTCGAAAGTAGAATGATTGAAAGTAAAAATACTTCTCCTAGGGTCCTCCACAGGGTACCAGACGGGAACTCCCAACTGAAAACTTTCAAATTTCAAAGGGGGTCAAGTTGCATATTGTTTGAAAACTGTTGTTAAATGAAAGTAGGTGGAAGAAGTCTGGACGTTCTACGATAACTCTGTGGAAACATCTTGCGTTTTAGTTCTTTTTCTGTAGTCGAGTGTTCGTTTGTTTTCACTTTAATTCGTGTACGCAACGTAAAGAAAGGAAATGCGCCTACTGTGAGATTCTGCTCTTCAGGGCCCATTAATGCGTAAAAAAAGAAAGAACGAAAGAAAGAAAAAGAAAAGAAACGACAAGAACAAACAACGAAAAGGGACGGAGATTATTATATTGAAGTGGAAGGTAGCTTATACACTAATCGAAAGCACAAACTATGCTCATTAAGAAACTGTAATATTATTATTGGTCCGAATGCATGTACGGTGCGAGTCATATGCATGTTTAATTGTAAGTTTTCCCATTTTCACCGAATATTGTATCAGATAGCATCGGAAATGGTTTGACAAAAGTGCTAAATCATAGTTCATTTTACATGCACAGTGAATAACTACTTCCATACACATGTAGTTTTTTCATTTAACAACAGCTTTCAAACAATATTCTATTTGACCCCCTTGAAATTTGAAAATTTTGAGCAGGACCTCATCTGGGACCTTGTGGAGGACCCTAGGACAAATATTTTTTACTTTCAATCATACTGTTTTCGAAATGATGACTCACATGTTTTCCTGTTTTGATATCTGTCGCACCATTTCAGATTTATGAGAATGACCGTAGACTTTACAATGGTGGCTTTGCTGACATTTTGACTGGCCACCATTTTGCGCATGGTAATTTTAGAGAGCAGAGTGTTGTTTCGTCTTCGTCTTCGTCTTCGAAAACGAGACGAGAATTAACATGATCGATACCGTTTTAAATTGTTTACTTTTCTACTCGTTTTCAGTACGAGACGGGATATTTCACGACTCTAGTGATGAACACTAGTTCATCTAAGTCTTAGGTCTCAAACACTATTTTATTGTTACATGATTTATAAATAAAAACTATAAATTGATTACACAATAAAGAGTTTTCATCAACATTTCAAGATAACTAACTAACTCTATGGCCTATGGAACCCGCAGGTTCAATGCCGCGTTCACAAAAGCTCTCCACTGACTTCTATCCTTAGCTAACTGCATCCAGTTTCTACTTTGTATTCCCATCTCTGCGAAATCCATCTTAATGTGGTCCTCCCATCTGCGCCTAGGTCTTCCTAATGGTCGTTTTCCGATTGGTCTTCCAGTCAAGACTTTGAAAGCGCTTCTACTTTCTTCCATTCTAGCTGCATGACCCACCCACCTAAGCCTCCTAGACTTGACGACCCTAACAATGTTGGGTAAACCGTATAAATTATGTAGTTCCTCGTTATGAAGTTTCCGCCATTCCCCATTCCCATTCCTCCTGGGTCCGAATATTCGTCTCAGGATCTTGTTCTCAAATACTTTCAGTCTATGTTCTTCCCTCAGAGGAGTGACCATGTTTCGCAGCCATACAAAACAACAGGCATGATTATCGTTTTGTATATTTTAAGCTTCAAATTCCTCGACAGAATTCGCGACGACAAGAGATTTTGAACCAAATAGTAACACGAATTCCCTGCTTTTAGTCGATATTTAATTTCTTCGTGAATATGATTTTCCTCTGTTAATATTGATCCTAGATATTTGAAACTATCCACTTTATCAAAAGTATTATTTAATATTTTAACGCGTCTATAATTTGATGTATTACGGTCCCAACGCACTTCCATGTATTTAGTTTTCTCTGCATTTACTTCTAAACCCATGTCCCTGCAAGCGTTTAATAACATCTCTGCATTTCTTTCTATCGTTCTCCTATCATCCCACATTAAATTTACGTCATCAGCATATGCCATAACCTGGTGAATACCGTTCAACTCTACGCCCTGGTTGCTATCTTTCATTTTCCTTATAGCGTATTCCAGAACAAAGTTAAATAATAATGGCGACAACGCATCTCCTTGTTTCAGGCCATTTTCGACGTGAAAGCTCGTGGACAAAAATTTTCCTACCCGGACTTTACTTTGGGATTCATTTAAACATATCTTAATTAATGTAATTAGCTTTCTCGGTATTCCAAGTTCTGTAAGAACGTTGTATAATGTTTCTCTCCTAACCGAGTCGTATGCCTTTCTAAAATCAATAAATAATTGATGCACCGGGATATTGTATTCCCACTTTTTTTTTGAGTATTTGGATAATATACTCCAATAATTAATATGATGGATCTCTCGTGATGTGGAAGGATCCTGGTAAGTTCTAGATGAAATTAAGAAAAAAAAACACGTTATAAATTTTGATCATAAATTTAGGAAACAAGACAATACGAGAAATAATTCTTAGAGAAACGAGACTTCTACAAAAATTTACTAGACGAGAAGAGAAAACCTTATTATTTATCTCGCCTCGCGGGCAACACTTCGTACAAACATAAAATAACTATTAAGAACTGTGGTTTCATTAAGAACAAAGCTGGTATAAAATAATACCGCCCTAAATGGTATGAAGAAATCTTGCTGGAAATAAATGTAAATTGGTGAGAATGTGGCTATTAATAATAATATTAAAAAGCCATAGTGAAATAAACTCACAAGCTCCCGGCGTGTAAACCTCTAGAACACAAACTCTGTTGTTCAGCCAAGCTTGATCTTGGTCAAGCCAGGCCACCAAATATAGCGAACTTTAGTTCTTAGGTGATAGGCCTATTGAATTTCGTTCGAATCCGCTGAGTAGTTACCGAGAAATAAAGCACCGCATACAAGGAGAGTCGATCCGATCCGAGCCTGCACCTTGCCAAGTCTGACCAACAAACATTAATTGTTATTCCTTTGACCATGCTTTATCTGTCCACTAAATTTGGTCAAGATTCGATCAATTGTTATTGAGAAATGAAGTACTACATACACACATATATATATAAACCTAGAGTGAAAGTATAAGCGTCCATATCCCTAATCCAGGAATGTGGTTTACGAATTCAAAGTTGCATATGAAATCGCAAAAGGAATGAGACAGAAAATCACATATGACTAACGAATATGGAGGATGATGGACATGAAGTATGAAGGTTCTACAAAGGAGAGCGTAAGGTAAGCAAAGTAAGCTAACCATTCTTCTCCATATTCGCGTTTACATGACCATTAGTAATACACCATGTATAAAATTACTATATTACACTAACAATACACTATATTACGAAATTCTGAGTCCATCATTTTGTTTCAATCGTAATAGATATTTCTACAAAATGCTGAATAATTCTAGCAATTTAACGAGTTGACATTTTGACTACTAATATTCGACCACAAGCGTCGCAAGGGCTGTAGCAAGTATTGGCTCAAAATTTTTAAATACGAGAAAAAGTCAATTAATGTCTCTTTTGAAAAGTCTACTCAACATAAGCATTTTTAAACAAACAAAGATCTGTATGTGGTCTCTATCCAAAGTGGTTCACCTATAGATCTATTTTTAAAACTTGTTTATCGTCATATTAAATGAGAACAGACGGAAAGAGTTTAGTTGTACAAGAATTTCGGAAATTTTCACAATATCAATTATGTGTTAGAAAATGAGTAAGCCTAGATTTGTGGGGGATATTTTATTATGTCAAACTTCTGTATCATTATAATACCTTATACGAAGCATTTGATAAGTCACTGTTATTTTCAAGTAAGCATGTACTTTTCATTCCATCGTTAAATCAACCAATAGACAGTAGGTACAGTGAGAGCATGCCAAGAAAATGATAAACATTTTACACGACATTTGACGATCGAGGTATACCTTTAATAGGATGCCATTTTGATGTCCCATTGGAATTTTCTATTTAATTTCTTATGAGACAAGTATATTTTCACCTCGTAGACCTTCATATTCAAAATATTCAGAGGTAACTACAATAAAATACCTATGATCCTTTTCGTTCGGAACATGTGGGTAAACTCTGATAATGTTTTTATAAACGATCTGCATTGTAAGTTTTATGTTTTATTTCTGTAATAGAAAATCCCAACAAATTTCACTGTCAGTTTTACTTTTCACATAATAATGAGTATGGGAAGGTGTATTTATAGAAGGAAGCTACTTTTTTCTCAAATAGCCCTATTTATTGTTATTGATCTGTCTAAGAGAATCTCTACGTCAGCGCTTTCATATTTTACCACTACCAAAATCAAACAAAATAGTCCGATTGCCATGAAAACGAACCAAAGCCCTGAAATGTTGCCAAGTAGCATGGGACCAGAGCATGGAACAATATTGTTTTACCGTAGCATGGGACCAGAGGTGCATTCACGAGGGGTCACGAGGGGCCCCCCTCCCCAAGAAAAACTTTCTAACTCAACATACATTTGTACACTTTCCCAACTATACTTATTTAACTGAAAATGATTGATGTAGCATGAAAATTTGGTATTACACTTCATCTGTATTCTTTCTCATATGAAAACAATCTAGTTTCATCATTTTTGGGTGAAAATATAGGTGGAAATATTTTACAATTACTTATCGTCCTTTCGAGTGCAGAATAATACCCCTTCAATACTACACAGACGTAGTGGCTTGTAGTATTAGACCCTCTCCCCAAAAGCTTGGACCCCTCTCAACAAAAATTTCTGGATGTGCACCTGCATGGGACCAATATTATCATCTGATAAAAATATTTATTTTAACTTTTATTCTCGAATTTCTAAAATATGGAATGACTTAAATATGTCAATATATATTCAGTGCCCATAACTTATTATGATACCATAGCATTAAGGATTAAAGTAAAACAGATAAAATTAAGTCCTTCTAGTTCTATTAAATATCTTCCATGTTGATTACTGATTGATTGAAAGGAGTTTAACACTCATTTTAAGCTCAGAAATTATATGGGACGTTCTATTTAAGGTGGAATACAAACCATTACTCGAGGTTATATCTTAAGTAAAGTCCGTTCCGGGAATCAGCTTGGAATCACACACAGAATAACCATACACGTTTGCCACGTGGTTACGCGGCGCTTCCATATCAGGCAGGCCGTAACCTTAAGGCTGTTATCTTTTACACGTTTTCAGTATGGATGACCACCATAACCAAATATTCATTTATGTCATAGAGTGTTACTAGTAATGTCGCAGGTAATATTTCAACATTTGACTTTTTTATTTTCTTCTTTCATTTTACAAACTACGATTAACGTGGGTTCGGTGTAACCCAATGCTTACCGTACATGTATTTACTGTGAAAAGTCACAGATTATATTCACATTGAAATGGCCCCACGTAGTGAAGTTCCTAAAGCTTTCACCTTTAGTGCGAGCAGTCTCTTGTTTGATTCGTGGTGGGACCTCTCGGTCAGAAAAGTGTAAACGGCTTTTCAGGCTACCCATTCTGAGTGAGGTTTCTTCTGGATTTTCCTCATTCACACCAAGTAGATGCAGGAATGGTACCTAACATAAAGATCACAAGCCGCTTTCTTCCTTCAACATTCCTTTTTCTTTCCGCACTTCCTAGGTAGTGGAATCACCGACAGACGTCACTCTCATACGTAACAGGTTTAAAAGCCATAGATACCGCTAAATTCTATTCATGATGGAGATAGAATTTTTTTGTGTTGATTCGTCATTGTAAAGCAATTAGGAAGTTTCTCTAGTTAAAAAGTGTCTAAATCCAGTCTATAAGGCGAGAACGAATAATGACAATGGGACCACCAAACTAAAATATTGGCCTATCATTCCTCACGTGCCAATAACGCCAGAGAATTCACTTTAAAGTGATTATTAAAAAGCCTTAATTAGTAATTCTACATTCAACCACCTTTCAAGCAAAATACCTATAATCATCATGCGATTGCATAATCAGAGGCTGATTCAGATTCTATCAAAGCAAAGGGAACACCTACAACGGAACGCTAGGAGAGTCAATGTAGTCCAGTTCACTTTTTTAAACTTAAAACCAACAACGGATACAGTGAACGAAATAACAGATCAATCCGCTTTCAAGAAGACCTAACCATGTTTTCCAAAATGTTTTAGCTAGCGAAACTTACGTAAATTCATAGTCATGCACATTTGTGCTTACAGAAAGCGTTGTTCTATATTTAAATATGGTAAGGACGGGGCAGGTAGGGGCAGACCGACAGGAGTTAAGAAATATAGTAATAGGAAATATACTAACCTGGTAACAGTGATTTGAGTCGTGTGTGGTGTATGGTTATAGTTCGTGCTTCACATCGCAGGAGTGGAATTCACTAAATATCGTGTGTTTACAGCACTATTGTGAGGAAATCGGCAACAATTACACACAAGTAAGTGTCCCAAAACGTGATTTCTAAAAACTCGACTTCAGAAATTAAGTATTTGACAAGGAAGGAAAGTTGCTAAACATTCGCGGGAAGAGCAGCAGACAATAGCATGGATAGGCACACGCGCCACTAGAGTAAATGAACGTTACGTACCCTCTATTGAGTAGGGTCAGAAATATTTGAAACCAATGTGTATGCGGGGCAGACGGACACGCAATTAGCGGGGCAAATGGACAGTGACGTAAATGGTTAATATGAAGTAGGAAAACAATATTTCTTTGTGTGATATTACTTAAGAGGCGGGTTTCTTATTAGTACTACAATTTTTTTCCGGAGATGGTACTTCATCGATCTCGCACAACAGACAGATGCAAATGGGAAGATGCGTCCATGGCCGCTGCTCATAGAGCGATACGCGAAGACAAGGTGGCTCTGTCAAACTGCAAATGAAATGAAAATGAAATGAAATCCTCAAGTTTTACGTCCCATGATTACTCCGGCTAGGGTAAAGGAGACAGTCTGTCAACTGCAGTGACAACTTTCAATGTCCCTTGTAATAAACTACGACAATGCGTTATATCAATTGACACAGCTGTTGTTGCCAAGATTACACTGTTAAATCTGAGCTGTAGGGTGGGTGTTAAATGTCCTCAAATCACAATATATTTGTTATTTTCGTAAATACATTTCCCAAACTTATTCACTGTTGTTTCGGAACCCCCTGATGTCAACAGGTGATCTACAGAGGTGTATGAAATAAATTGCCAGTAGATATTCCACAATCTGTTAGCTTTAGCCCATTTAAACACTTTGCCGCCAAATTTGCAAATCGTTGCAGGTGAGTCCTGTGTCATATGAGAACTGTCTGGGCATGCAAAAAATGTAATAAACTACGACGGAGCGTTATGTCATCGCACATAATCCGAAAGTTTGGAAATCATAGAACATTCTCGCCTTGGATGAAATGGGATTTGGGTTAACTTTACGAATTACGAATTTCGAAAGTTGGCGTACAACTTTGCTGTTGCAAACAAATACAAACACACATTCAATAATGATGTAAAAATGGCTGGTAAAGATTGAGTGCGTGGTTTCCTACAGCGTCACAAAACACTTAGTGTGTGTGTAGCGCAATCATTGTTCTATGCTAGAGCTAGAAGTTTAACTCATGAAAATGTTAAGCATTGTTTTTTTCTGGTTCCATGTAGAATTCGATCCAAACGGTCGTGATGCTTACTTTCTATGTATTCATTGTAAGAGTGTTAGAGGTTTGTAAACTGTAACTGTCCGTTTGCCCCACTATTTTTGTCCTTCTGCCCCAACCCATGGGGCATATGGACATCTTGCACTCTTATATACTAATTGTTCAATATATCCTTGACTAACTGACAAGCTGATTTTTTTATTATACCTTTACTTTGTAGAGAGCTTACTGGTTTGTAACAAACATCTTGAGTTTTCTTCGGTCATTCGTAGTCATACAGGCAACAGATAACTGCTTAGCATGTACGTTTGCCCCGTCTTTACCATACCAATTTATAGCAAATTATCTATAATAGATAAAATGTAACATGTAAACTTTTCAGCCAAAAGTGGGCCGCGGTGGCTCAGGGCGTTCATCTCCGGTGCAAGGGATCCTTGGTTCGATCCCAGCTCGCTTCAAGTGAGCTTTGTGATGGACAAACATCGTGTGCGTAGGTTTTCTCGGGGTTCCCCGTTTCCTCTCACTTTATTCATAGCACCATTATTTTCATTCATTTCTCATCATCACTGTCTCCTTTAGCCTAGCTAGCATAAACGTGGGACGTAAAGCTTAAGAATTTCATTTCATTTTTTTTTCTTTCAGCCAAAAGGTGTGAAATTATAGGCCTACTTAGATTATCGATCTTTGGTATTAAATGTTCTCTTCGCTTGTTATAACACACTCATTATTGATTAATAGTATATGCCTCATCTTTGGACGATATTATACATTAAGAAAAATTAAAGCTTAAGGGTTAATCATAATTTTGGAGTATACTGTACAGTATATTGTCGTCTTACTAATCTCTTAATGAAAAGCTCAATAAGAGTGTACTTCAGCATCAATTTCATCTGAATAGATATGTTTACAGTACAGCATTAATTCTTAGATTTACAAAAAAATAGTTCTCAATTTTCTCCAAGGGAGTACTGTGCCTAAATAGCCCCCCCCCCGCTAGTCTAGTAGCTGGCGCGTGCGCCTTTAATGTATGTAATTTCGGGTTCGATTCCTGATGGGGCGTCTTTGAAATTTTAACTGTCCTGGATATGTTTATGTTCGTGTTCCTGTCCACATTGGTAAAGGTTAAAAGAAAACTGTACGAAGATAACTCGGGTGCTCAAGAAACTGAAAAATAATCAATTGATCTTTTATTTAAAAAAAAAGTGGTAGAGTGCTTACCTCTAGTGTGCGGGTTACCTGGCTCGATGTCCAGAAAAGTAAGTTTATAATGGACAACATCGTGTCCTAGGTTTTCTTCGAGATACTCCAATTTCCTCCCACATTCTCATGCCAAAAATTCTTCCATCATCATTCACTTGTCTTCATCACCCGTCTCCCTTAACCTAAAGGACACAATCATCGAACGTTAAATTGATAGCTTTTTTTTTTTTTTTTTTTTGAAATTTTCTCAAAATCTACACATGAGCATTTTGTTCAGCTTATTGAAATTTATATCTCATCTTTAGACATTTATCCCCTATTAAACGCTAATGATCGTAGAACTTAAAATTACCTAAATCATCCGTTTGGAAATAACTAAATTTGCACTCTAAACTCGTTGAGATTATCAAGCAGGAAAAATCAAGATGGCCGGGATCTAGAAAGTAGATGTTGATGTGTGACGAAAATAAGTTAATTCTATTAAATAAGCGAGAATAATTAGGAAAATGTTCATATTCGTATGCGTTATTACAGTATAAGGAAAAGTGAACCCTTTTTCTCAAAAGCATCGAGTTAGACTGTTCACCTCGTTGTGAAAAAGTAGTTTCTCGCCAAACTGCAGATTCACTGACACTTCCGTGCTCACGTTTTGCCGATCTAGGGCAAGAAACTGTGGCACGAACTTTCACTCGTTGTACTAACAAAGGTGTTTCAGAGCGGGCGGAGTTGTGTGTGCTTTGTTATTGTACCAGAAATAGAGGCAAGAAATTATTGACTTCCATGCAACCTGTCCGAGTATTGTACTTAGGACTACAGTTTGAATTTAAACCGTTTACTCAAACATTCCAATCGCATTCAAAAGCATATTTATTAAAATGTATGTGCTTTAAAAATAATAGTAGCATTTATATAGTAAAATCATTTCAATTTATTTTCGATAAAAGGAGACAAACAGTATTTTCCTGTGCTGTTTCTTGTGAGGAATTATTTTATTACTTCAAAAAGGCTTCAATTGGCGTATCCAGTTGAACAATCTTGAGCGCCACCATTTGCCATCACATAATAAATGGCTTCTATTAGCGCCTCCAGTTGTCACCACGTGGTGTCAATATATTGTTTCTTTATAGGAAGTCTTGAGCTCCCTCATGGCTAAGTGGTTAATATGGCGTGAGAGACCCGCGTTCGATTCTCGGTGGGAACTGATGTGGTTCGGATCCCACGTTAACCTGTAAATCCACGTCTCATATAGCCTCGCTGCTGAAAGGGACGTTAAGCTCAAATCAAATCAAATTTACAGGATTTCTTCTCTTGTTTAAAAAGAAGCTTTTTTCAATTAGTGCATACCATTTAACAATCTTTAGCGTCACCTCCTTTCCCCACATAATAAGTGTGAATGTGGTGTTTCTTTGCAAAAATGCTCCTATTGCAGGAAAAAACCTTCCTATCTTTTTAGCTGTACAATGGTATAGGTATTATCGTACACGATTACTTACATGAACTGTCTTCTTATAACTTAAAATGTTGTGCCATTATAGATTTCCCACTCGTACTAAAATCTTCTTCATACGAAAGACTTTAGTTCGTGACCCACAGGAAAATGCAGGAATGATTGCGAGCGAGAGTAGGCGAGTCATACAGAGAAAAATCTATTTTTATAACATTTAAAAAATGTATGTCGCTTTTACGGTAGAAAACAGTTAAACCGTTTGAAATATTTTTGAACATACCAGCTGGTTCCACCTGGAGACTTACTTTGAAAAAAAAAAATAATCGTAAGAGGATAGAAGGTACCTTAAGTGGAACCATACCAGCAAAATCAATTGCGTAACAATTTATAGCACTAAAAATGGTCTCAATCGTAATAATCAACTGAAGTATTAATTGGTAGGCCCTATGCAAGCTAATGTTAGACATGGTTGGTTGAAAGTTAATATTGTCCAACCGACAGTGTAATACCCCGCTATTGCTGGTTTTACAGTATATACTATTGTATCTTGTTTTCTTGTTTATTGTTGTATTATTTGTTGTAATGTTTATTTTTTAAATGTTTGTTATTAATATATTGTATGTACTAAAATTAACCTCACCAAAATTTAATGTATTCAAAACCACTTAATGACTCGGAAGTTGATTTGTACCATTAAGACAAAATATATTTTAGAAAAACAAAATTCTCAAAAGTCAGGTAATGTGAAGGTTTTTGTCTCAATGAACGCTGAAAGTACCTAGATATATTCAACGATTATAAATTTACAATTCCAACAAATTTGGACTAGAATCTTGTAGAAAGACATTTCAAATCATTAAAAGACTAATCGACATTTTGGTTTTGTGAGGAGTTGGAAATTATTAAAATGGTGGTCTCTTGTAGCTGTCTAGATAGCATGAGATTCATCAAAATTTAATCTCTGACCAAAAAATATCAAAATTCTTGTTTTCTAATTTACTTAATAGATATAAGATGAACGTCCATGTCGACATGTGTAGATCAAACGCAATCAATACGATGTTTGGAAAACTTCCTGAATATATTAAATACATCTAGTTATTGCTAGTTTACACCTCAGTTTTTGTTTTATTTTATTCTGCATGAGACTTAACTTACATTAACTTATGAAACCATACATGACATAATTTAATGCTGTACAATTCCTACCTAAGCAAGCACAGAACAATTTTGAATTTGGAAGTACTTACAATGGTTATTATTCAGTTAAGCGAATCATCTACTTAACTGATTGAATCAATACAAGTAAATATGGATATTGCTACGAATAAATTATAATAATTATAAATGAGGAATTATGAAGTGAATAAATGAATTATTATGATGAATTAAATAATGAAGAAATAAATAAACTAATATTAATACACGTCGAATAAATAACACTGAAAAGCTTACACTGATATTTTTCACTTATGTACGTTCTTCTCTGCTTATGGAATTATAATAATATTTACTCTATGATAATTATCGTGTTCAGCAGCTAACATTTGTTCTTGTTCTGCATGTTAATTACCAACCGGACTCCATTCGTGCATGAAATTAAATTTGGCACACTTATATTTCCTACTAATATTACATTTTCTTATTTGTCTTACCCTGCCTTATCAAAGTACTTGTTCTTGTTGTAGAACCATAAAGTACTTGTTCTTGTTCTTTGTGGTATATAGATTAAATGCCGCTACCATTAGCCATGTCGATTATTACACTGGAAATTGATAATAAGTAGAAAATTGAATTAAGCAAATTGATATACACTATATATTGTCTTGGTCATAACCGAAGTTATAAACCAAAATGGCTCAGACATGTTGTTCAAAAACGCCCGTACTAAACTAATTGTTATACAGCTATAAACATTGTAAATAATAAGATTATTGTTGTCAGAAATGTCCACACTCATTTAAAATTTGTTTCACACTATAAAGAACTACAAAATAGCATTTGTATAAAATTAAGATTGTATTAAACCGGAGCTCGAGTTGGATCGTCCTATATCAACGCCATGTAGTCTCGAACCCCCTTATCAAAGTACAAAATAGCTGTCCCAAGGAAAAGAAATGTTTTAAAATTTCCCATGTTGCCCAGCAACCTATGATTGAGGTGAGAAAGGTGACTTCCTACTAACATCTTGATCATATTGACTGCTAGTTCTGACTAATGTTCTTGATGTTATATTTGATGTTTGTATGCTCGTTCACATTTGTGTACGTACCAGTCAAATTCACTTGTTGGAATAATTTGAAATCAATCAATATGCCTGTTAATAATCTAACTGTAACATGTCATTTACTGTAGTTATGCTAAAATCGACTTCAGAGTGTACCTCTCATTACTATTAACACACACACTTAATAATATTTTTGGTGGAATGTTATAATATAGCATGTTAACATAAATTATCTTACAGATGATTTAAATATGTTTACCAGATTCAGTTTGTTGATCCAGGTTACCATTGTTATTGTTAGATCTCCCATAACTAATGTATTTTAATGCATCTTCTATTCCTTGCACTCCTTCTTCCTCATGGACCTGATGCGTTTCTATAAAGAAGATTTCTGGAACATCTCTGGAGGTGGTCCATACTTAGAGTACGTTTGTTTTACCTTGGCACGCTTCCCACCAGTGCACTTGGTTGGCTTTTAAAGTACTTTCTGCTAGCACTCACGTGAACGTTTTAATCTAATAGCCGTCTTATTGGCTTTGTCGTGTAGGTGACGTTAGTTGTCAGCCAGCCCATTAAATGAGATCGTTGCTATTTTGTGAGTATTTGAAGTGCTTAGTTGCCACACGCGAACAAGTGTGTTACAGTGACTTGTGAGTGGCGTGGCGTTTTGTTGTTTTCTAGAGTATTGTAACTCGCAACTCAGTGCGGTGTGGTAACAACGCGTTGCAGACAGATCCATTCTTAGGCAGGAAGCGTGCTAAAATAAAATAAACGTACTCTAAATTGCACGGGTCAAAAGTACCGTTATCCAGACCAATTCCAAGTCTCGTGTTTGAAAGATGGACTCTACGAAGACTCACAGATCGCCTCACGAGACAGATAGGCGTGACAACAGTTTATTGTCATTCGTCCAAACAGTTTCGAGCTCGCACACTCAATCGTAATTTTGCTTCTTTCATAGGGGTTACTTTTACAATTGAACTGGTTGGCAAATGTTGCAATTGAACTGGGCTAACATTGCGTGACCTTAGCTTAACAAGGTTCTAACTGCACATGACTAATTTCGATCAAAACGCGTTTAAACATTTATTAGGCTATAGTTGTTTTATTTATAAACTAATCATTATAATGTTTTACTGTTTTACACAATGATTAACTACCTACAAGGTTTTAGATTTAAATAATTGATGTTGGAAATGGAACTTTATTTTTTTATTTTATTTTTATTTTTTATTTTATTCTTTTTATTTTTTATTTTTTATTTTTTATTTTTATTTTTTTTTTTTGGACAATCAGTAAAATGCAGTTAGAATCTTGTCTTATTGAAACGATCATTTTCAAAGACACAATGTTCTAACTGAAATTAGAGTCTTGTCAAACCAAAATGACGAGAAAAACAGGTATGGCTTAGGACGATAAGGGTATAATTGAAATTGAGTAGATTAACTATTCATATTTTAATTACATAAGATATGAATACTAGTATATGTCGAATACTAGTTACAAGTTTAACTGTGCACTATAATACGCCCTATCTTCCAGGTGCATGAATATAAGGAACTCTATAACGTCTTTTTTTTTTAGTTCTGAAAACCTCACATAATGCTTCTGTTGTTTTGGTTTGATGTCAAAAACACTCAAACTACTACTGAAACATGACATTTTAGTTTGTCGTCTTGGAGTTTCTAGAAATTTGATGTTTGCATTACGCTCGTAACTGCCATGGCTTGATTTAAACAATACGGTAGTGAATTCTTGAGTAAACTTTAATTTAGCTACTTGAGTGAATGGAATGTTTTTGTAATTTAGAGGTTTAGGTTCCCAAACTTTTTAAAGTCACTCGGCCCTCATCTGAATAGCACGGTATGGGTTGTTACGGTCTACACTTTTCAATATACTTACGAGATCTAAAGAATACTCTTGTTTACTTATACTGTTTACTTTTTCACTTTTTCTGTGTTCTCTCATTTGGGCCTTGCGCAAAATATGTGTCTCATAATTGTCCCTTAGCTCACTGCTCGAGGTTTTTGTCTCTTTCGTTACCTTATACGTTAGCCACACATCGCATCTGTCACTTTTAGGCAACTGAAAACCTAAGTCAAACTCCGTTCCAAGTATTCGGTAGTACATTGATTTCTTATTTGGTGTTTTGTTTTCATTCTGGTACTTCTCAATGTAGAAATCATGGATTTTTGCAATGTTCAGATGACTTCCTACGTACAATTTACCGGTATTAGGTCGGCAGTAGTTGATCCCACTGTTGTGAAAGATTTTATGTGTTCTCTTGCAAAATCTGCTTCGCCTTCTGGTTTCTGACGTTCATTGCTATTTTTTCCTTTTTGATCTACAGTAGGTGTGTTTGTATTCATAGGTTTGATTTTGTGTGCAGTACATATATATGTTTTGCACACTTGTACCTTTTCTCTTTAATATTGAAGAAGTAATGAAAAGAATACTTCCTACGAGATTTAGCTTTCTTTGTTGTTTGATTGTCAGTCTCGTCTCCATTTTTGCTTGATTTCTCTTCATTATCCTGGATACACATTCTTTTAGGTCGATTCGTTGTAGTTTGACTAGTCGTATTTTTTTAAGTCTCCTTTCTGTTGCATCTCTCAAAGAATAGAATGAGACATGAATATCAAATCTTTCATTGGCACTAATTTTCTTGCTACAACTAGATTGACAATTTTTTTAGTCTTCACTTCTTTACAATGCACTATCTTTACCCTCTTGCTCACATATTCCTTGCGTGCATCGGGGCTCTTTTGATAACATTACTCTTCCAGATGGCAGGGTTCGCTACTTTCTTTCTTACATTTTTCTGTGGAATATTCACACTAGGATCACTGCAAGGAGAAATTAAATTAGAAAATGAAATTTTTAAATATTGGTGTAGTAGTTGTATGACACATTAATATGACTAACAGGCATCGTATTAAGGTTGGTGTAAACGAGAAAGCTGTACCAATAGATATCACTACAGCCTTCGTATCTCTCATGCATTTTTTACCTTTCACGGAAATTCATTACTTCACTTACAAATTTCAACCTAGAGACCTCAAACTTTGAGGGAACGAACTTCATAGCCATTCGAAGGGAGCAATCCGTGCCGATTTTTGTTTTACATTTTCTTCATTGTTTAAATCACTTATTGTTGAAATAGATATCCAAACCTTCAATAATGACACTGTTTCAACAATGAATAGTAGAAGAAAAATATAATTATTTACTTCTCAAGGTAAGTTAATAGAATAAATATACATTTACATTTTACATTACATTACATTATAATTACATTATAATATTACATTTTAATTACCGTAAGATGGGGTTATTTTGCACTTTGCACAAAATATGAAAGAGTTGCACAGTTCTTTGTCGGTAAACCCATGAATTGTAAAGAGAAAGTTTCAACGGCCACCGTAAAATAGAACATCTAACTGTATTTTGGCTATAATATTGGCTTTTAATATAGAACAATTAACTGTATTTCGGCTATAATATTATCGCTTAACATCAATTCTAATTACCCGGAGAGTTTGTTGTAGAGGCACGGAAAGCAATCATCGTAAAGGCGGACAAAATTTGAAAGATATCACCTACAAGAATTTTCTCATGAGACTTTAAAGCAATAGTTGAAATTGAAGTGTGAAACGTTTTAAAGTCATAAAAAAGATTAAAGGGAAAAGGTGGTTTCAGCTTCTAATCAGGGTTACTTTGCACCGGTCCAAAGTAACCCCTTAGATAAGAAATTATAACTACCGGTACCTTCTACCTTCTAATTTTAGGTAAATTTCCTATTTAGATAGATGCCGGAATGAATTTCTTGTTGGAAATAAGTTACGAACAGTGACAGATCCAGAAAAAATACTTGTAATTTGAGAGGGGCTTCATTCAGAAAAGCTTAGTTTTTCAGAAATCATTATACTTTGGGGGGGGGGGGGCTTGAAGTTATAGATAGGAATGACTAACATTAGATTTTTATAAAAGAAATCATGTAATTTGGGTGGACTTCAGCTTGAAAGCCCCAAACACCGTAAATATTCAACTGATTGCGTTTGGGATGATATTCTTAAACATAAAAAGCAACCAAGGCAAATCTGTTCACGGGAATTTTTTTCTGTTCCTGAGTTGGCATTTTGTGGGACATATGCTAAACTATCAGAATGTGGTTTTTGTACTAGAAAATATATAATTTACACACAGTGGCGTATTTAGGGGGTCTTTTGGGCTCAAGCCCCCCGAAAATATACTTACTATAGTAAAGTATATGAAATATCTTGCATATTTTTCACATTTTCAGGCAAAGCCCCCCCCAAAAAAAAAGTTAGCAAAGCCACGCCCGAAACAAAATCGTAAATACGCCACTGTTTACATATATCTATAATTCATACTAAGTAGGATTATTTAGGGGCATTTCGACACGTTAAGCAACAACTCGACACTACTCTGAAAGTTACGATATTCTGCAAAAGCGATAATATTTGACAATAATCCTTGCCCTAGCTATAAAACACAAAATCTTGCCCGTGAATGCAGTACTTGCAAATTGAAGAACACATAAACGGAATGGTGAGGATCAGTAGATATTGGAAGTCTTGCGGGAGAACTCGACACTTACTATGGAAGATGTCGACACTATATAAACAATGAAATCCTTCATAACTTTGAAAACACTGTCCTTTACAACAAACATAAAACGCAATGAAGTACTAGATGTAAGGTTTCTATTATCTACATATGAGCAATTTGCAAACTTTGCTGCAATTCATTACAACTAAACTGAAATACAATAACTCTATTTGCAACATATTGTATTCCAATATTTCACTACACATAATAATCAATAATCGAAAATCATAATTTTACACAATCATTTTCGGAATCCAAATGCGAAGAATCCAGCAGAGGCTGATTTCTTCCAACTGATACTGACTTTCTCATAGTCTTCTTTCACAACATTTTGCCAGGGTTACTACGAACAAAGTTGTCGTAAGATAAGTTGAAATTGTCTTTCAAACTGCGGAAGAAAGATACATTAAGGATTGACAATTTTGAGTATTGTGTACTTGGAGCATTAGAGGCTTTCTTTAATATATCAGGGTCTTTGACACATGTACTGTGTTAAAACCAAAGGTACTTTACCATTAGGTTTATACTAGAATAAATGACCCAGAACCTGAGAAAGCGTGTTCGTTATGTAACCTAAACCTATGATGTATACACTAAGATAAACCAGACGGTAGTCCTTTTGTCTGATGACTTTCCTTATAACAAAGGAACTACATGTCGAAATCTACCTATAATCACTGTCGATTTATCCCCTAAACGCATTGATAAACAAAAGCTGGTAGGAGTTGTCACTGTAACAAACAATGTTTGTCATCCTTATACACATGCACACAGAAGGTATACTCTATAATAATACCAACTCTTTGCCTCCTTTCATCACAGCTATACCTTATTTTTGACTTACTGAAACTTATGACATTGATATTTTTTCTTTAAAAAAAAGCTTTATGGACCAATTTTAGAGGCTTCTGCTTCCCCTGCAACAGGCAAAATTAACTTCTCTGCGTATGCAACTTGTCACTGAGAATCGACACAAACCTTCCACGTACTTAATGTTTCTTCTCGCGTGCGTGTATGATCACTAGCTTTGCCAGACCTTAAAATGTCGAGATCTCCCTAAATAACCCTACTGATACCGGTACCATCATTCTAATATCAATATTTGTAGACTGCATGCAGTTTTGTGTAGGAAGTGAAATGTGTAAATAATATTTCAATAACTATGGTTATATACTGAATGTTTACTAATGCACTTACAAGAATGTTTTCCTTATATATCTATCTGTTCTATGTTTAAAATACAGTGTTCTAAATCATTACGTTTGTAATTTACATGCGATTTTCTTTAAAATTCCTTAAATAGTGTGTAAAGTAACCCCCTCTTACTATATCTCTTTAATGTAGATCAGGTAATATAGAAAGTACACAGTAAATTATATATATATATAAAGAGGAATACTTCTGTAACTTACAGCTTCTCAAGCTGCAGTTAGAACTTTGTCAAATTAGTAGACCGTCTATTTTTCAAGTTACAATAATAATTTGAACAAAGATAATTCCTAGTGTTACATACTGTATATAACTCAATTTTGACAAAAAATATCAGAACTTGGTCAAACCAAAGTCACGATTGGCAGCTGCCTATCCTACCATTTCTCACCGTTGACCTACTTTCTTTGCTACCAAGGGAAAGGCTTACAAATATATTCCTATGTGAAGAACGAGCATTTTCAGCTTGCTTATCAATATACCTTGTATAAATATCAATGCTGTGACTAAGAATCAACAATGTGAATGGGTCCAAAATTTCTTTGCGACAATATTGCTTTATTCTCAGGATTTCTGCACGTATCTATATTACCATACTAACATCCTGATTTCCAGCGTCAGCTAGGTACTGTACATTATATATACTTAGAATTTACTACACACATTACATAGAGAAACAGGTGTCAACGACACATCGCCGCACTTACTAACATTTTATATCAAATAAAATACCATGATAGTTTCAAAATATTATTATTATTATTATTATTATTATTATTATTATTATTATTATTATTATTATTATTATTATTATTATTATTATTATTATTATTATTATTATTATTATTAATAATAATAATAATAATAATAATAATAATAATAATAATAATAACAATAATAATAATAAAATGATCCTTATCATCTATTAGAAATAAAATTAATCTACACATCTAAGAACTATTAGTAAATAGCAGTTGTCTAGGTATTTAGAGAGAAAAGGTGCAGGAAACGATCAATTTTCGTCCTTCAGTGGAAGCTTCCCTGAAAAATTAACAATATTGTATATCGAATGAGTTCTTCCGAATTCTTCATGCTCGGAATGGTAGTGGTAGAACGTGACCTAATATACATAAGCATGTTAAAATACTGTATTTTGCAGGCTTTTGGTCCCAAAGTTATGGCCGGTTAAATTTTTAGTCACATTTTCAAAAATAATAATAATTTTTTAAAAAAAACTTACCCTGAATACATCCAATCCAGATCAAATTTGGCATGGTAGTAGGCCTTAGACCTGCTATATAAGCGTGTGAAATATTATTTTTTGTAAAATTTTGAATATATATATATATATATATATATATATATATATATATATATATATATATATATATATATATATATATATATATATATATATATATATATATAAAGAAAAAGACATGAATGGAACTCATGCGATCTGGATCAAATTTTTCACATTGACTTGATTTGCAAATGTATGAAATATTATGGTATTTAGGCTTGAAATATTAGGTTGGTGTGAATGAAATGTCCATCCTAAAAGCGTTACTTCTATATGTAACAAAATTAAAACTGGGTAATCAAAATAGTAACCATCTACAATCACATACTTTTAGCATCGCTTAGCCGAAGATTAGATTCCATGAGGGAAGAAATCTGTAGTCTGCGATGTGAAGAATTCATCAACTACACATTGCGCCATCCCATCATTGGAATGTTTTCACCTTCCAAGAAGTTATATAAACGTCGGAAAAGATGGGAAGTAATCTATAGGAGATATATTTGGGTAATACTGTAGGTGAGGAAGTAGAGTTGAGTTGATTTTGAGTTTAACGTCCCTTTCAGCAGCGAGGCTATATGAGACGGGACCTGCTGACTAACGTGGAATCCAAACTACATGAGCTCCCGCCGGGAATCGAATCCGGGTCTCCCACGCCAAAGGCGCGTACGGTAACCGCTTAGCCATGAAGAAGCTTCCCTTTAGATCAGGAAGAAATTCATTCACTAACTCATGGAGAGATTAGATCAGATGAGTGCCATGTGAGCGAGCAGTATCGTCCAATGAGGATACCACGTCTGTTGGACATTTCTGGATGATAGTGGTGCATTTCATGGAGTTCAGCACTATAACATCTGCATTGATGCTTTCACCTCGTCTGAGAAAGACATGAAAGACCATTTCCAGTATATCAGGAACTGGGAATGGTCTTCTGTTAGTGGAGAGATGGTTTAGGAAACCGTCCTAGATATTGATTTTTAGCCTTTGTTCTGCCCGTATATGATTATTATTGCGGATCCATTTTCACCTCGTCAAGTGACAATCTGATACAGGAAACTCTGGGGTTAATCCATACACCCGGTGAACTGCATTTTCAGACGGCGATTCTTGTTGGCCAGTTTCAATGCACGTGGTAACCATGAACCCAACCTGTTCGCCTTACCTATTGCACGAAGCAATCAAACAACAGAGGTATGGGGTAGCAGTGGCACGAACACTTTTCTAATGGTCTGTTTCCATTGTGTTCCCGATGAGCTCATCCGAACATACTTTTGCAATACCCAAGGGGATCCTTTTGCAATGCTGTTTCACTGGAACAAAATTTGACGAACCAGCAGTAGCTGTTGCGTTCATCCGCCACTCTGATCCAAATGCACTTTTTGTGCAAAATGTCGCAGTTTGAATATATATGGTTAATAATTTAATACAGAAATTCCTTCGTTACCATTTTAGGCAAGATGGGAATTGCCATCTCGTCTAAAGTAATAGAAATTCTTATCTTTGAGAAATCACTGCCAGTAAGCCGTTAGTCAAGATAAGATAGAACCATCTACCTCATGCTTAGTATGTCTGGTGATTCTCAGTATGTTTTCTGGGTACACTTAAGCAGCGAAGTATTAAAGATAAGGTCATTGGCTGGAATATGCGCCCCAGGGGAATATGCGCACCTCGTAAGAAAACGGACAGCATGTGGCAAAAGCTGCTATGTTAAGTTTTTGTTCTTATTTGACAGGAGGACGTTCATACCGCTGCTATGTTTTGGTGCACAAAATGAACAATTTCGCTCACAACTACAGCTATGTTGTTGACAATTTATTGTATGAATGTGTATGTGTGGCATCAAAAAAGTGCCGGATCTAACATTAAGTGTTTGTGTATTGCGCTTTAGGAGAAAAGCCAAGCAAAGAGGATTGCGACTCCGGTAGTTACCGTGAAAGCAATTCATGGCTTACACAGGAAGTTGGCAATTTTCGGAGCAGCATGCTAGTCTCGCTGCAGGGGGACATATAATTGTGTGTACTGTATTTGGGGAAATACGCGCCCTGCTACTTTGGGGGAAAACGCGCACCCTGCATAATAATAAGATGAGTATAATTCCCTATGGAACTTCAAGATGACTACAATTGTAAGCAGTACGAGAGGTGGAATTAACCTTTAAAAATCCACTAAGTTTTTTGTTGGTAGATTTCGAAAGAAATACTACCTATTACAGTCGTTACCATCTTACGACTTCCGGAAAATTTCTAAGTAACTTCTCGTCTCGAGGTACCTAGATCTCCCTAGACCTCAAAATGTGTTGCATAACGTGAGTAGCACTCAAATCTATAATATATTTTTTCAGTATACAAACGCAGGAATATACCTCAGCCTGTAGGTTTGACCGAAAGGGATTTGTTTACTTCCTTGTGCGTATAGTCGCGGGGATAAATCTGCAACTATTGGTAAGGCACTCAGCGCTTTTCGTGCGACTGGTACTTGTTCCTGCATTTGCTTACAGTCGATCTGCGGATTTACGATCTTCAACAGAAGAAGAAAATCGCCAATGCCATCAGGAGAGCCAGCTTGTACGAAATTTGAATAATGAGAATGCACCATTGCCTCAAACTGAACCTAATGTGTTATGCAGCAATATTTCATGTGTGTCCGATGACAACAGCCCTACATCTCAACGGCCATCGTCAACCACGTCATTTGCGTCATTGCATCCATTGCCACAATGACATATCATCTCCTGCTACTACGGGAAGTAAACGTTAAAGTGCTACTGTTCTTACATCTGATCATTAAATGACTGTGCTACCTCAGACAGAAACTACTAAGGCTACTGCTTCCGAAAGAAAACAGGAAAGGTGAAATAGAAAAGTCACAAACACGCAAAAATATTGCATCGCATGCCATTATTAATCGTCAATTTGTAACAAAAGCAATTATTATGGTGTCTATAATGGATAATTTTACACAGAAGAAAACGGACAGGTCAAGAGTGAATACAGTGTATCAAATACTGTGGTATCATGTTTCGTGTGTATCTGCCCAATACATGAAATGTGATCAGTGCTACAAATAAGATAGTTATACTGTTTGTAACTGTTTAATTCATGTTTCTCATCACAAGAGTTTGAAGACAGTTCAGATGCTCCACTCCTATGTTAGAAGTTATAATACTTGAAAGAAGGATTTTGAAGTACTTCTATGATTTATTAATACAGGGAAAGTACTTCAGTGGTAATAAAAGATCGTTTTTGTGTTACAAAGAGAAAAAATAAATTTGTTTCTTTTCATGAAAGTTTCTCCATAGTTTCTTGATATTTTCACCATGTAAGTTTGCAGTATTGCTTCATTGTATGATTTCAGAACGTGGTTCTAAGTTAAAGTGTCAGATATTTGATGTATTGCTTGTCAGTAGTTTTATATTTTGGTTTGAAAACGTGATTACACACGGTGCGCATATTACCCCAGCATAGGCAAATATGCGCCCTTACCACCCTTTGGCATATTTTGGTGTATGATGCCTTTCTTCAAACATTTTTCTTCGTGCTTGCTAGTGGAATTATTTACGGAGGTATTAAACTGCATACTGATTTTCGGATTCCTTTCTTCCATCTGTGCCTAAAAGCTCATTTTGTCCTTAGGGGACGCATATTCGACGCAATGACCTTATATTTGTTTCAGAAAGCCAAAGACATCCTTGAAATTCATTTTCTTGTCGTAGCCCTTTTTAGGTGTTGCCACTTTAGCTAAATCTTCTAACTTCTGCAATGTCCACTTCCTTTCCCCTCCTTACACTTCGTGGAATGTCTGAAAATGTTCTGGAATTCCGTGCGAAAAGTGTGAGGAAATTATGCTAACCTCGAGTATAAGTAAGACTTTCATTCAACATTTTCCCTAAATCAAAATCTACAACTGAGTATGTCTCCTCGAAGGAGTTTAGTAAGTATTAAATATTTTTAATGATGATTTGAAAATCTGTAAGCAAAACAAATTATATTCAAGACCTTATTGGTGCTTTTTTAGAAAATGAAATTGAGTTAATATTCATGGTTATTATGCCCTGTAGGCTAAAGGAGACCGATGATTAATGAAGATGTATGATTGTAAAAAAAAAAGAAAAAAAGAAAGAAAAAGAAAAAAGATAGAATGGGATAAGGAAACACGAGAAAACCTACCAACACAATGTTGCCCATCACAAAGTCACATGGTTTAGGATCCAACCTGTGACCCCTCGCACTAGAGATCATTGTTTTACTCCTAAGCAAATGCACACCCCTGTATTTTTTTTATTTGGAAACAGTTAAGATGATGTAAAGATGTATTTATTGCATTCTTTAAGTTGGGAAAGCAAATTACCTGATGAGCTATGTGTGCATATAAAGTAAGCAACCATAGTAGAACATCCGTATCCATATCAGTGCGCGAAATGAAAATCTTCACGAGCTGAAATACTTTACTTTATTCATTTATATGGTGTTATCTTCTTTGTGTGTCATGACTACAATAATAGATTAAGCAGCAACTAATGAAATCAATTTATATTTATGACGGTGATCCCTCCCAGAGCTCGGAAATACCCCATTCAAAATTTCGAAAAGTAGTATTCATATAGTACTATTACAACTCACATTTCCTCCCACATCCTCATCCCACCAATTCTTCATTCACTTGCCTAAATCATACGTCTCCCTTAGCCTAACAGGCATAATCGTGGAACGAAAAACTGAAATATTTCATTTCAAAAATTTCATAGCAAATTATGCCATAAGAAAATTCCTAGAAGAATATTTTTTAAAATGATATAATGTTTTTTCTATGAATGTCCTAAATGTCTAACCTAATTCGTTCGCTCTTGCTCTATCTTTTATTCAGTTGCTATCTTTTCCACGATTTTTTAAAAGGTTTTTGTTAAAATTAGTAGATTATTTCTACCACTTAACATGTAGTTAAGAGAATTGACTTCTGTTGTCACGTATTATAATAGTATTAAGTTATCTATTTAGTTTAACGAGTAAATACACTATCAAAATAATGAAATATGCCCTCCGAGAGATATTTAAGTATGTTCTGGATGTCGGGAGTATGAACTTGATCCTAAATAGAAACAATCATAAGCGGGCATCAAATTAAGGTACCATTCCCACATTCAATTGAAGTAATTAAAAGCGAAACCTTCTCTCTTCGCATGAGAGATGTTTGTGATAGCATTTTTGTTATTACCTTCTCCAAAATACAGAAGAACTGAACATACAATTAGGAAAGATGTAATAATTCTGCCTACTAGGACACAGATACCGTTGCTGGAAATATTGCGTGTTAATGCTCTCTGAACATTGCATAAAACGCAACACGAAGCGCAATATGATGTAAGAAACATATGATTGTTCTTCACATACCCCTGACTCCTTCGCCCCTCCCCCTCCTATGCTCCAGTAGATGCTTTTTAATCTCAACAGAAGATCAAACAAATCAATACTAGAAGCCAAGGAAACTTTCGTGATTGCGCCAGTAGCACTCGTAGTTGAGAGAAATTTCAACAGAGGGCTCTTGGATGCCAATTAAAGAACGGAGAAGGAAGTTCTTTTTCTTTTGTTTCTTTTTTTTTAAAAAAAAACTAAAAATAGGGCAAACACCCAGGAGCTCTCGTGATAAGGAAAAAGATCTAAAACAATAACAGCATCTAAACGAATTCTATAAAGTAGCTAACTAAATCGTTAGTTCCGTGTGAACTTCTCGAATCTTTTACTTTACATTTTAAAATTTATTACAAGTGGATGGAGGTAGTGGTCATCTAGAATTGAGAAATAGGTTCAGAGTCAAGAATGGATATAGATAATTGAACTATTTTTGTTATAACTTATATTCCAGCGAACAAACTTTATTATCTTGTTTGTAATAACAAGATTCCTAATCAAACAATATTGGACAGCCCGGTAGCTCAGTGGTAGAACGTTCACCCTTGGTGCTTGGAGTCCCTGGTTCAATCCCAGCTCGCACCAAATGAACTTTGTAGTGGACAAACACCGTGTGCGTGGGTTTTCTCGGGGTTCTAAGGTTTTCTCCCACTTTACCCGTACCACTATTGCATTCATTTCTGATCATCACTGTCTACTTTAAAAAGCCAGTATAATCATGGGACATAGAACTAAAATATTTCATTTCATTTCAGTATTGGACAGTAATCCACAGTACCGGTATGTGGGCGTCCACGTAATGTCCAGGAAATTTATGCCCTGTCTGTAAATATTTAGGACATAAAATGGGCATCTTTTTCATTATTAGAATACAAGTAGTACCGAACAAATAGCTTCATTTAGAAGTATATATCGTCACTTATATAGCGAACATTTTATCCTCATCATAAGAGTTCATTGAATGTAATGATATATATTAAGTACTTTTCAAAATTGTATAACAGATCAATATTAAGTTAATGAATATCTTGATAGCCAGTTGTGATCGTAGTAATAAAATGTTTGTGAAATGTATATATATATATATATATATATATATATATATACCTAATGCTAAAATATATGTATGTATCATTACGAAGAAACAAAATCGACTATAACTTTGTTATGAATAAATGTGAATCAAACCTAATCACTGATATCTTTCTGAGAGCATTTGGTCTAGTGGCTAGTGTGTCGAGTGGCTAGACGGAATCCTGCTCGAAAACTTTGACATTTGAACCATTACAGTGATTCGGATTCCATCTTAAACTGTAGGTCCGTTCCTCGTAGCGCTTTGATTCTGTAAAAGGCCGCTAAGTTCCAACCAACCAATGAGCCTTTAATAAACATTTCAGTTTTATTTAGGTGCCATCACACCAGTATTATGAATGAAATATAAATAAAGATAGAGCAATTTCACTTAATGTAAAGTCAGGACAGATTGCGCAGTAGGAGAATTTGCACGTGGGTCAGATGGAGAGAAGAAAAGAGTGTGATAAGTTATGACAAACGGAAAATTAGTAAATTTGGAAATAAAGTCATCAGTTAAATTCTTGTGTCGATAGAAGCTGTTTGCTGAGAAATGTGCTCCATGATTTGCGTGACTAGAGCAATGTGTGCGAACATTTTTGCAAACATTTAATATAAATTCATAGAAAGATTGTGGTGCCAAATAATCAAAAAGTGATATTGTCGAAACTAGTGATATACTTAGTTTACTGTAGGTCTGAAAAAATCCACCCAAGCTATGCGGGTTCGTGACCAACTACCCAAATTGGAGAAATATCGCAGACATTCATTGAATGCAATAATTGGAGTGATTGTGCATGCAAGATATCATATTGTTCGTACATGTCACACTAGAGTGAGTAATGAAGAAATATACAATAACTACAGTTGTTTTCTATAGGTACATCAGGCATATAGCTAAGGGGCTATTAGAGGGACTGACCCCCCTAGGACAATCTTCAGCTCCCTGAATTTTTCAGTTGTTTCTTGGAAAGTAGCCCCACTGCATGAGAGGTAAACTTAAGTCAGTCTCCAAAGAAATGATCTCAGCTTCTCTTGTCTTAGTGCTCTTCCTACGGCTCTGAGACAAATGTTCTTTTCAATGCTGTTGTATCCGTTAAATAACTGTCCATTTCAAGGCTGTTTGTTATTTTGCTAGTACAGTTTATATTTTGTTAGTTCCGATATTAAGTAACACACAAATATCCGCTGTTACTTGTGTCACGTTCCTAGAACATATTTTATAATTTCTTCTTCATACTAGGTTGTTTCTGCAAAATCACCGTTGTGCGCGATCTCACATACCCACGTGCGCGATCTCTAATACAAGGGTTTTGAGAAAAGGGCACCCCTAAGAGCACAATCATTTTCATCAATGATTTCGGGTCTGATATTGTGTACAAGGTACCTAATCACACATTACGTCATTCTTAACTATATTGCTTCAATATTGGCTATTTTATGCAAGGTTGTTGAATTGTAGGCGAATTACTTTAACTTATTTTTTTCTGAAAACACGCACTATCTCCTTCTCCCCAAAGTGTTCCCATAAAAGAAAAAAAATGAAATGAAATCTTTGAGTTTTACGTCCCACGGTTATGCCGGTTAGGCTAAAGGAGACGGTGATGATGAGAGATGAGTGAAATGGTGGAATGAAGAAAGTGGGAGGAAACGGGAGAACCCCGAGAAAACCCACGAGCACGGTGTTTGTCCACCACATCCCATAAAAGAATTTTGACCAAGATCCAATGTGATACCTTTCAACAACTGACATATTACACCTATAGACTTGGTTTATGTATTCTACATTGTTCCAATTTTATTTGGGTAGTCTCACTTTTTTGAACTACCCTGATCAAAGAGAAAATCAGACTCAAAATATTTTTTCTTAAAAAATGAACTGTATTGTAGTAAACAGTAAAAAATAAAACCAATCGTACTAAAAGTAAAATAAATAATTCTGTTTTTTTTAAGAAAACTGTTTTTAAAAATCAATTTATGCTCAATTCAAAAAAATGAGCATACGTAATGCTGTCATATACTTCCAATTACCAGGGAGAACTTGCACTATTTTTATAACGTAAGAACTTTCACGCGGTCTTTCCGACCGCTTGTAATAATAAGTGCTATAACACGCAGAAACTGCCTTTTTTAAAAGAAAAAGATCACTTATGAAATAATTTTTGATTAAATGTATTTGACACTTTTAACAGAATGTTAACATCTTAAAATATCTCATACTTTTATATGCTGTCTAAATCATTTACACACGTTTATAATTGTTTGAACCTTTCTATTCCTGAGCCATCATTTGTCATTGGTACCTTAGGTTAGTGTGGTTATATTTCAAAGCCACAACCAAATAAAGAAAACCAATAACAGGTTTTAATATGAGGAAATACAAATCTCTTTGTTTGGAAAATACTTTTCTGTGCTCACAAATCCAAATATATTGATATGCTGCAACAACTTCTCAAGAACATCATCTGGAAAAAAATAAAATCCAAGATTTCAGTAGAGCTTCAAGATTTCGCGCTTGACGAACAGGTCCCGGTAAATGTGTTACTATTTTTTTCTATGCCTTCATCTCCTGCGTTCTTTCTGGAAAATTAGTTCCATTTAATTTAGCCGTCTTTTCCGTCTATTGATATTATGGTGTATTCGCATCGAAGTATTTTTCATCAGAATCTCTAGACTGTTCAGTGTCCATATTATGATTCCTTTGTTCCAAATTATCTTCTTCCTCATCATCTTCTCCATCTAAACCACTGCCTATAAAATTTTTATGAAACAGCCCTTTCCTCGCGAAGTCTCTGTCTCTTCGGAGTTAATCATAATAATCATATTTTACAATACAAACAAATTTATAAATTACTAAAGTAAAAAGAGCTTTCTGGCTGATACGCACAGGCATGGGCGTCTCTGACATGTTAAAATTGGGGAAGACGAAGACGACTAGAAAGCTAGTAGACCCCAACTAAAGTTACATCAAAATTATGAGTAAACTAGAATCTACTAATGGCATCCGCTCTTTCTACATTTAACAACTCAATTCATCGTAATTTTCTTCCATTACTGGTGGACTACTTGCCGGAAAAAAAAAATAAGTTTATATATAATATAGTTCTTAGGTAATTTATTCACGTTGACATTCCGACCGATGAATTTCTGCTCAGTGTTCTTAAACGCATTTGCAGCAGTGTAGTTTTATAGTCCTCATATATTTCGATATTTTAGATAACAAAATCTTCAGTCTCTGAAAGAAGTCTTACGATGACACGTGATTTGATTGTGAATTTTGAATTTTTGATTTGCATTCTTCTTCTGTATTCTTAAATAAACACAAAAGGTATATTATCTACCTTTTTGTTCTTCATTTCGCTGTATGTTTTTGAACTTGTCCAATGAAAAACTCTCGATTTCTTCGTTTTCCGTTTTAATGTCTAAAATATACAGTTTATTCTTGCTGTCATCTGGTTCCTCAATGTATTCTCTTTATCTTCCTCAAACTCAATTCGCTCATTAAACACTCATTTCTATCTTTAGTTTCCATATTGTCATAGTAGTTGTACCTTGCTGCCCTTCTACAGTATTTGCATGAAGTTTACTCTTATATGTAATATTAAAATTTTTCTCTTTTTAAATTCCTCTTGTCACCTTCACTTCTATTGGATATTTCCCTGTCTTTGTAGATTTACCTTCTTAATTCGCAGATACACTTTCTATACATCCTTTCCTTCCCTTCTCCAGTCTCCCTTTGTCATGGAAACAAATTGTTGCCGGTTAAGCAATGAAAAAATTGTGTACCTGCAACCAAGACTTCTTTGAGTAATCAAGAAGCGTAACTTAAAAAAAAAAAAAATCCTTGTTTAAAAGTGACACGTCAAGCGAACATTCTAATCACATTAACCTAATGTTTAAGAACAGACATAACTTTAATTTGTTCTGCCTATGTTTTTACTTCTTCCATATAGATCTAAATACTTTCAGCATTGATCCATTTATTTCGTACTCAAAATATTTGGAGGGACGCGTACCCCCTGTCCTCCCCGTCAGAGACGCCCGTGCGCACAGGAAAGAAGGACCATACTGTCGTGATGCAATAATTGCTAGGGTCAAAAGAACCGAAAGCAAAGAACACATCTCTCTAGTTGTCGCAGAGACAGTGAATTAATTTTATTTGATAAACGAGAGGAGAGAAGGGTGCAAAAAACAAAGTCACGGCTGATCATGGACCTATGGTCCGTTTCTAAACAGTGGTATCACTAAAACCAACATTCAGTCTTTTCCCGCTATGCGAGTCCTCGCTGGTTAAAGAGGTAAGTACGTATATCAGAGCACTTCATATGCTATTCTTTTTAATCATGCATAAACGGATTTTTTAAAGTAATTTTATTATCAGAATTATTTTCTACTTTTTAATACGATTTATTTTATTTTCTAAGGAAAACATATTTTTAAAAATGGAAACGAACCAGTGACTCCCCGTACGTATAACATCGGGAAATAAATTAAATTAAGGTTTCAAGATTTTAGGACAAGCATGAACCAGAACATGTATGAACCATTGTGAGTTAAAGTATGTAGAAACAAGAGAGAGAGAGAGAAAAAAATTGTCAATATATTAATATTATAATAACTAACTGCAGGAATTTTCAACTACGAGAGACAGGAAATCGAATTTTTAAATGTAATTTGGTTTCTGTTGATCGAAATTTATAATGCACACAACAAAAACTTTTTTTAAAAAAAAAAAAACGTTTATTTCAAGTACTTTCCCATAACACTTCCTTTGCCTTTAAAATGATATTGAAAATCGATTCTTCAAGTAAACTAGTTAATATTCTTTCGACTTGTTTCAACAGGAGAGCTCCATGGTTCGATCCCAGATCATGTGAGTTTGTGGTGTGTGGTCCCGCGTAGAGTAGTTGCTAACGCTCTCGTCTGTCGTGCAAGCGGTTTCGGGTTCGATTTCCGGTGTGGACACTCGCTTGAAAAAAGTGTAAAAGCCTTTTTCAAGCTAGCCATCCCAAGTGAGGTTTTCCTCATTCACATCTGGCACCTAACATACAGATTCCAGGCCAATTCCTTCCTCCCTTAATCCTTTCTTCCTTCCTTTTCGTCGGATAGTGTGATAGCCGAGAGATGTCATCTCTCATACGTGACAGACTAACATGACCATAAATGCCGAAAGCCTAGAAATCCAATTCCTACTCCTAATCCTAGTTTGTGGTAGACAGACACCATTTGAATCCGTATAATTTTTTCAGGCTCTCCCGTTTCCCTATTTCTCCCATACTTTTATTCCTCCAATTCTTTCAGAATCATTCCTTTCACCATTAATTATCCACCCCTTTTAGCCTAAAGTGTCTAAACGTGGGAAGTTAAACTAGAAATTGCATTTCAATTCCGCAGGAAAGGGGTTACTTTCTGGTAAGTATATGAAACTCAGGACTTGAATCAGTTCGATTTCGTTTTATTTTAAAGCTTTGACTTCTGGTTTGAACAAACAAATATAGTCTGTTGTGTAAATTAATATGCTCACCAATAAATTTCAATTTTCTTAATTCTCGGATATTAACTACCTTATAATTACTAATGAAAACAGTATTAATAATTATAAGGTAAAAGTTTTGTGTGATTCTAGAATGTTCGCAGAAACAGGAATACAAAGTAAAAACTCTTTCCAGTCGGCTAAGAAAAGGAGTCAATGGAGAGATTTTGTGAATGCGGCGTTGCATCTCCGGGTTTCATAAATCATAGTGTTACTTAGATAGTATGACTGTTACTAATCTTCGAGTCTTGACCTCACCTTTACGACAAATTTTCGAGACGAGCTAGCTTTAACTTATAAAGATTCATAATTCTTGTATATAAAGCATAAGGTATGTTTGTATGTATACCTTTTTGCTTGCTTATTTGTCCGTTACTTAAAGGAGTAATTTCAATATTATTTTTAATTTGTCATTTTTTTATTCATCAAATTGCAAAAATAACTGACCAGTTGGTCGGAGCTTAATGTCGCTTTTCAGTACTGAGGCTATATGTTACGCTGATCTACAGTTTAATATGTAATCCGAACCACCGTAATGTGATCAAATTTCAAAGCTTTTATACTAGGAATCAAACGAGGGACTCTGTGCACCAAATTACTGGAAATCTGTTTCACTGCTTGCACAGATGATGAGAATGATTTATAGCAAGTTATTTTGGGAAATTTCTTAGACAGAATATGCTAATTATTAACAACCTACAAATGTAGTGTTTCAATGACCATGGAAAATTATGGGCTAAATTCATAGGGAAGCAGTGTAGTAGTAGACGTCCTTGAAATACTTCTTGTTGATTGTGGTTGTATTCAGGACAAATAGTGGAATGCCTTCTGCGTTCTGATAGTGAGGATTGTTAACGCTGCGGTGGCCTCAAAAGAAGTCATGACGTGGCGCGTCATTTAAGGATTGGACGAGCAAGGTGCTCCGAGTTCAATCTCAGGTCATGTGACTTTACGATGGATAGTATCGCACCTATGAGTTCTCCTATTCCCTCCCACATTATAATTTCACCAAATATTTCATAATAGTTTATTTTCAATAACCATCCGTCTTCTGTAGCCTAAAGGTCATAGCTGTGGAATGTTAGTTACTTTAAACATTTCATTCCATTCTATGAACAACTAGAAATTCGGTTTTAAACCTTATAGTGGTGGACGAACACCGTGCTCGTGGGTTTTCTCGGGGCTCTTCCGTTTCAACTTTCTTCATTCCACCATTTCTCATCTTCACCATCTCCTTTAGCATAACCGGCATACCCGTGGGACGTAAAACTTAGAGATTTCATTTCATTTTTAAACCTTATAATTTATACAACAATATGTTTTAATCAAGAACATACCCTAACAGAGGAAGAAAAGGAGTATTGACGTTCAGAAAAATTGAGTGTGTTTAATCTGATACGTTGCTTTTGTTAAGAGATGTGTTAAGAGGGGATTTAGGGATATACCTGATTATCTTGGGGAGATGGATACCCCTGGATGATGAAACTGCTATAACTATTTTAAATAGTAATAATAATAATAATAATAATATTAATAATAATAATAATAATAATAATAATATAACTTACTAGGGCTAATGAAAATTACAAAAAATAGACAAATATTTAGAGAGCTGTATAAAACTCACTTATTATTATTCTAGCTTCCCTGTGGGATAGCTAACATAGAAAAGAACTATTTATTTGCTTAGTAGCAAACGATTCAGTGTTACTGCGAGCAATATTCTGCGTTCTTACTTTTCCGTCATATAGAATCCTTTTAAACTCTACTTCTCGCATGAAATTCGAACATCTTGTATGGGTATCTTAGTGAACCATTCAAAAACACTTTTCCATTCTAGGTGAAACATCTAAAACGCTGAAAACATATTTAGTTACTTTAAATGAGAGTCCAGATACCAAATTACGTATCTGTAACCTTAACGGATTACGAGATGTGGACATCTCTTAATAATAACTGCAACCACCATTTCCCCTCTTCGACTTTAAATTTCCAATAATTCTTTCTTAATGGTACCTTACGTCACAAATTGTTTGCACATTCCAAATTTCAAGTTCCTACTTACGTAGCTTGACCTAGCGTTGATAGATCAGCCAGTTTATCAGAATGTTTTCTTTAGTATAACTGTGGGTTTTGAGAAAAGTCCAAACACATAATTTTCAGATCAAGATCTTAAAATTTTTTCAACCTTTTTTGTTAGTGGATTGTGCTGACATTTGATTGTTGTTCTTATATGTTTGAAACATAGATATTGAAGAACAGCATTCTATGTCAGTACGAGCCACTCATAAAATGAGTAAAATTCTTTAAACGTCTGTATCTCAAAATTTAAACCCTGAACTTGTTCCCATTTTCCCAAACACAACAGATGTAGAGATTTACCGAAGTTATCGATTGAGTCTTCGAGTCCAGTTTTCACTGGGAATATTAACACTCAACTATATTAAGAACAGGAATGGGATGGAAGAGGAAGGAAGTAGTATAGAGCTTATATTCAAAAGTACAGTCTTATTCTAAAGGAGTAAAACCTGGACACCCGCCTCTCTTTCAAAAACCTTGAGCATTTAATTACAGTTTGGTTAAAACCAAACAAATGTGGACTTCCTTTGGCCGATGGTGATTTTTATTTACAATCAAAGTATTAGAATTTTCCACGTACAGTTTCCAGAATATCGCATTCTAAAGCAAGGGAGGTGTCTAGATTTTTTAAACAGGACTGTATCATCCCATCACCTGGTGGAATTGTAAACAAATATTGGAAAAATCTCAATTAGGATGACCGGCAACCGAGCCCGAACCCATGTCCTCCGATTGCGAAAAAAAACTCTAACTACTAGTTTATTTCTGTTGATTAAAGTTGACTTTTGCTAAAATAATTGAAAAAAATGAAAAATGAAATAAAATCTTTAAGTTTTACGTCCTACGATTATGCCGGTTAGGCTAAAGGAAACGGTTATGATAAAAAATGAATGAAATGGTGGAATCAAGAAAGTGGGAGGAAACGGGAAAACTCCGAGGAAACCTACGCACACGGTGTTTGTCCACCATAAAGTTTACTTGGCGCGACGTGGGATCGAACCACGAACCCCATGTCTAAAATGATTGAGTTTTCAGTGTAAAATCTTACTTCGACACTCTTAATTATATGATACCTTGAAACTTAACTCGGTGTTTTGGTGTATCGTATTATTATAGTTTAATGGTCAGTCACAGCTATTCATTGTCAATTTCTCTAAAGTATAAAGTTGTTGTCTATAGCATTTCAGATGTCGTAAAGAAATAATTGGTACCTTATGGGCGGAGCCTCGATGTCCTGAACTCAAGAAGGTACTATGGGGCTTCCGTGTAACTAAAGAACAATACCAATTTGAGTACCTCTAACCTTAACGGATTCCGAGATATAGACATCTCTTAATAATAACTGCAACCGCCATTTCCCTCTTCGACGTTGAATTTCCAAGAATCCTTCCTTAGTGGTACCTTATAATCTCCCTTTAGGGTATCAAATCTATTAACATGTTTCATAAATGACGACTATTAAAGCCTTCGTTCCATATGAAATGCTATTTTCGCAACGCGTGTCCTTTCATCCACGTGAAATGGCCTCGGAAGTAGAATAGCATGTTTTGAGGTAAAACACGACTTCTGAGAATTGATTGGCGGATTTGAAAAGTGAAGTAATAACACGCGAAAGTCAATTCAAGTTCCAGTTTCATTGACATCTGATAATGATATAATGCTATACGAAAGAGAAAAAGTAGACTGAACATTTATCAATTTTACACAAATCGTATGATACAATCTATTGTGATGATAATATAAATCAACCTAATTTTGTTCCATACTCAGTACTTGTATAGTGAAAGCTCGATTGTGGTGAACACTGAATTGAATCTGTTGTTGCTAAATTTATGGTGAGATGGAACGCATAATATGTGAACAAAAACGCATTAGGTTTAAGATCTACTTTGTAAAATATACTTGGGAACATGGTGAATGAAGTTAAACCACACCTGTAGCCATAACAGTAAGAGAGGAGGACAAGTTTTGATGGGGCTAGATTGAGTTTATCTTAAATTCATAGTAAGCAAGTACAATGATACTATAATGAGCTACATAAAGACAGAAGCAACTGATATGCATTGTTCAATTAATACAGTTTAATATGATTTTAACAACTTTTGATAACTCCGACAAAATGCTTATATTTTTGAAAACAGGAAACTGCTAAATAATCAATCTCTCCTTCAACAATATAAAGAGTTGTTGACAAGTCAATAAGGACAAAGGCATCCATGGTAACACAGCGATTAAGTTAAAAAAGAAAAGAGAAAGTTGGAGAGTTCGAGATTAAATGGCGCCGATATAGGACGGTCCATCTCGAGCTCTGGATTAATACAATTTTAATTTTGTACAAATGTTTTTTATAGCTCTTTTTAGTGTGAAACAAATTTTAAATGAGGGTGGACAATTCTGACAACGTTCATCTTACTTTTTACAATGTTTTACAGTGTATAACAATTAGTTTAACACGGGTGTTTTCGGACATGTCTGCGCCATATTGTTTTATAAACCATAGTGTTTATCAACTTGCTTAAAACAATTTTATACCTTTTAACAATGTATAGTGTAATAGCTGACATGGCTGATGGCTGCAGCATTAATTCAACCCATTAGTGGTTTTAAGAAAGAAAGAAGAAAGAAAGTTAAAAAGAAAAGAAAGTTAAAAAGAAAAGAAACCTGTCTTTTATCTCGACGAAACAATGAGCATCTCTTTGTTGCAATATTGCTTCACAAAATAAAAGGCGTAGCAACTTTAAACACTCACAGGTGGAAAAATGATTTTCGTGATTTACAGATGTTACTTGAAATCGATCAGTCGTAGTATTGGCCGAGTATGTGTTAAAATGAAATGAAGTCTTTAACGTCTCACTATCATGTCAGTTAGCCTATAAAGAAGACGGATGATTTGTGGAATGACAATGTGGGAGGAAATGTGATAGCCTCGAGAAGAACCATGGATATGATGTTTATCGTGTTAAACGCATTTCAATATTACCTTGTATTTGATAATGCCGAAAGGTGTATTAGTATTTATAACGTGTTCCCCGATCGGCAACAGTAGCTCACACCACTATTTCACGTGGGACTTCAGTTATTCAATGTTGGAAATGTTTCACATCTGCTCTCTGACGCCAACCCTGGAAGGACGAAAAGACTGCGGCATTTGAATTTTGCTTGGACACCGGTATTTGTTTTAAATTCCCCGTTGATATATTACTAGATATCTGATAACGAAACTCACCCTGAACGTCGCCTGTGATATGCATCACATACTATACAAACGTAAATGCTAGAAACAGTTCATGATTATCGGGATGATGCGTCACTCTTCGTTAAATATCGATTTCAGAATTCGAGTCCAAAATGAAGATCGATTAGGATAAAATAATAGAGAGTGTAATGATACGGTTCTTCCTTGAGGTAAGAATACTCTTTTTGGTATGGTTTAACAATTGAAACTAGCGACAGTAGTAAGCAAATACAGGACAAATGTGCATCCTATACAGCATTCACACAGGACAGGAAAATATATTGTAAAATACAGGACAACCCTGTATACCCAACGTCTGGTTACCCGAGGCCAGAAACGGTAATAATTTAGGAAATGCAATATCAATTTTAACGATATCACACATATTATACACGAATATTAATATCTACAATAATGTTTTAAAACTAGTGCGTTTCAATGTCACAAAAAGAACTACATTTTTATATCAAAATTTACGGTGTTCAATCACCGTTAACACTAAATTTTAAAACAGCAATGCAAATTGTCTTAGCGTGGTGCATTTTGTAATTACTGTGGTGAAAGTAACGTCACAACGTTTTGCAAATGAAAACTATATATATATGTTCTGAGGTAGGAATGATATTTGCGCAACTCACCTCGCTTTGAATTTATGACGTAAATGCTCATTTTCGATGCGCTTTAGTTTTTAAGAACTTTTGATAGGTGGTGATGGATTGGTCTTGTGATTTGCCTGAAGGCAGTCCTTTCGCACAAACGCTTCCGTAATTTCATTTGATATTGTTTCCAGGAGATACTCTAAAAAAATCATCCAAATTTTACTAAGCTCTAAGAATGTATTCCAATTTCAAGAACCAGACACCTTTTATAATCATAATTTAGAAGATACTTCAATACTTATCACGATTTAATATGTAGATATCCGTTTCTTTCAAGAAGTGGAATACTATAAGCAGAAGAGAAGCTGAAACCTTGTTAGAGAGTCAATACTAATTACGGAAACCTATACTAACAAAAACGATTAGTGACATCCGTATATTTACTATTTTAGCAATTAGTTATTTATTTGAATAATTAATTATTAAGCATTAAACCGTTAATTAAATTACAAATTTATGTTTAAATGATCATTTGTTAATTGAATAGTAATACGAAAAATTGTTCCGTAATTGAAAATTATCCAAAAATTATTTGTTACATCAATTAGTATTTTACAATCATTCATTCTTTGAATAACTGAAACAATTATCCGATCAAATATTCGTTAATTGATATTTTTCTAATAAACATTTGTTATTTGAATTAATCATGTGGATAATTAATCATTAATTCAATGTTAACAAACAATTGTTTAATAGTAAAATAAGTATCGGAATTCTTATTCTTACATTTATTAATTATTTGAATGACATTTTCAATAATTATTCTTTATTTGAGTGATTATTCCAAGAAAATATTACACTGCCCCACAAATAAAAACTTTTTTTATACTTCCGCGGTCAAAATACGCGATTCTTAAGGAAACGGCCCCACTGATTTCGAAAATTACCATTAAAAATGCCCTTTCACGTCAGGTTCAAAAGGATATGAACAGATTTAGTGTTCGGATTATAGACAGTACAAACACGATTATCCGGGATATTTCTCAGCCCTTATTCAACCGATTTACAGCAAATTTGAAAGGTATGCTTCTAAGGATATCTAGTTATATTCCCAAAAATTTGAATCAGATCGATTAAATAGGGCTGAGAAATAGCCCGGAAACTCTGTCGGATAATCGAGGTCCTACTGTATTATACGTACATTAAAACGTGTCGATGATGATTGTTACATGGTCACGCCTATAAGGTTTAACATACTTATAAAATCTTGCAACTCTTTTTAAATTAGCTTACTGCATCATTCGTAACAATAGCGTAGAGAAGAATTGAAAAAAATTGGGGTTCACGGAGGTAAGATGTTTATAAAAGGCCTTGAAAATATCTATTCAAATTTTTGTTGATGATTTCATTATTAAGTGTCCCCCTTTGTCATGCTATATCTACACCATTGATACCTTACATTCTAACGAGATATGCCTCTTCCTTCCTTACAACGCTTGTGTTTCTGGTGCCTCTTATAATCCTGTTTACTCTCGCGCAGAAGGAACCAGCAATAGTCTCCCATCATTGCAGGATCCTTACAATCTTGGTTTCTCTTCTCCATCACGGAAATGCCTTGGAGAAACTTTTCCGCTTGTTTATCACTAACATATCCTAGATTGTCAGGGGAAATGTTTAGATGTGAATGAAGGAAGTGAATTTTCAAGGACATACTGCGTTTTTTTGTAGCATTTTAAAAATTTTCTGGCCAATGTTTCGTAATTTTCTTCTTTTCTGTTTCCAAGAAACCCGTGTACGAAGTTTTTAAAGGACTACCAAGCTGCTAACTCAGCTCCTTGTAGAAGATTTTCAAACGTTTCGTCCAAAATGACTTTTCTAATTTGGAACCCAATAAAAAAATCCTTTCAATTTAGCGTAAGTGATCTCAGGAAACACTTTTCATGTACATAAAACTGTCACTATCATTTATGAGTTCCTTCACAAAGTTCTTCATCAATCAAAGTTTTATATGCAAGGGTGGAAGAAGAATTTTATGATGAGGAACCATACACGTGCGAAGAGATCTTGTCAACAACTCAGTATAACAGTGGTTTAGTTATAGTTCTTCTAATGTTCATATATTTTAAATTTATAATTATACATTTTAAAGATCTGTTTTTCATTGTACCGCTTTCCAATTCTATCTTCGTTTTGTTTCTGATTTTCTGTTTACAAATATATATAGTTTTTGGAAACATAATAACTAATTTCATTGTAATATCTACTATATTATTTTGCATAAACATTACATTTTAACTCTTTTATAACTCAGAACACATAAATTGTTAAACGTGTTGATGCAATATATTTAGTCAATAACGTAACGTTCAATACACAATTTGTATGATTCTATAAATTTGCTTTATAGAATAGAACAGAAGTAAAATTTTAAAATGGCGGCCAGATTTTCAAAATGGTGGCCATCCACGCTATAGGGCGGTTTTCGGGTTTTCGACTTGAAATTTTATGAATAGAAGCATGAGACATATACAATTTACTGTGCGTACCATTAAAGTGGAGCAATGTCAACTTTCAAAATGGCGGTCGATTTTTAAAATGGCGGCCATCTACACTCCAGGTCGTAATTTTCAGTACTTTGACTTGAAATTTTGAGAATAGAAGCAAAAGACATATAAAATTTGGTGTATCTAACAATCAAGTGATCCAATGTACAGTTTCAAAATGGCGGCAAACTTTTTCAAAATGGCGGCCATCCACTCTATACGGCGCAATTTTTGAAATTCACGTGAGGCACCTGGTCATTAGACCCACTAGTAATAGTAACGTGGGAGTGAGTGGGGAGTGAGTGAGCGAGAATGTCATTGCAATTGACTTCCTTCAATATTTATGATATCCTTCCGTATTCATAAAATAATGTTTCAATATATTAATTTTTGCACGTTACGCGTTCATCTCAACCAAGCCAAATGTAACCAATGTAGTAAACATTCCAACAAAATGCAACATTTATATAGTTAATAACATGTTAATGTTAAATGTTAATAACGTGCCATAAGTCGTGTCCCTGCATTATAATTTCTTACTGACAAACCACAAAAAACACCCTTTTCATTTTTTCACTATTGAACATACATATTTAGGTGAATCTGAGGTTAAAATGTGGAGGTTGTGTTTTCAGTGATTTAGCAGATATGATTTTTTACAAAAATCACATATAAATCATACAAATTGTGTTTCAGAGTTTGTATCTCTTTTCTATGAACCACTTTTTCTGATTCAACAGTAGTTCTGAACAGTAGAGACTATTAGCTTTAATTTGACACCAGAAACACTTCAATTGGCCGAAAAATAAGGGAGTTACAGAATTTTTAACATTACATGTCGATTTTTCCGCGGCAGAAGTCTCGGAAAATGCCAGATTTTCATTTATTTTTCCTGAGGTCCGTTTAAGAGATAAAAATCTGCAAATATTCCTGTGGTCATTTCTCATAGGTATCTACCCACAGACAAAATATGAAGAAAATCCATGATGTAAGGGCAACCATAAAATCTGATATTGGTTCATTTGACATGGAATGAGCCATATTATGTTTTAAAGCAACAGACTGTTGATTCATTTTACACATATGCACATCCCGATATAATTCCAGAAACATTGTGGTTTGCAGTTACTATGATAAGACTATAAGAATATGTCAAGCATGCTACTCTTAGATTATTTGGCAATCAAACGCTAATTAGTTTGATGTTTTATCTTGTACTAAAAATTAAATTATGTAATGCAATTTTGAAATCAAGCTTTACCACTTTAATAAAAAATGGAATAGGAGAATTGCTGTGTGACACCAATATCATGTGTAGTTGAGGAGTGTTTTGGTTTGGTTTGCGGAAGGGGGAGGGAGAGCGTTTAGGCGATTTCATGATAACTAACCTAGTTGGAAAGCTGCTTGAAGTTGAGGAAGTCACTATGCTGTAGTACCTCAAAAGGCTGCTTTCCACGAGCCAGCTTGATCATAGGGACCAGTTGTGAAGGCACATAAATATTCCCTGCTTGCTTAAACAATATATTAAAACAAACTACACATTAAGGTGGACACACATACACAAATAGCAAGTCGTTTGAGATACTACTCTGTGTGAACAAGAGAAACTTATCTTAATTTTTCTTGCAAACTGTCGTACCTTAAGTTACGGTAGTTCGAGAGAAATTTAATTCTCTACAATTGAGAAGCGTTGAACATCAAACTGCTTATTCCACAGTTATATTTACGAATTTAGATACGGCTATTAAAGAGAATTATAGAGCTTCTAAAGGGAAAATCGGGGCTGGTGTTAATTCAAAAATAGATTTTTTTGAGATACGACACTTTGCAAACAAAGGAACGATATGTTATATACGTCCATTTGTATGTGAGATCCTGACTGCCTATATTGTTTCATACGGAAAGTACGTACAGATGGAACACTTATACAGAAAGTATTATAAAACATGCGTTTTCAGTTATACGTTTGCTGTACGTTTAGTTCAAAAACTACAGGATTTACAAATGTAACATACAATTTTATGTACGCCACATACAATTTTTTCCTCAGTGTATGAGCTCTATCTAAATAGAAATTTCCCAAATTGTCCGCATCTTAGGACATGCAGGAAGTTCGGATACGGGGATATCAAAGGAAAAAACTTTGAATATCTTATGTATAACGGAACGTTCAATTGTGTTATTCTTCAGATGATTTTAATTATTTTTGATTTCAGCACACTGTTTATATTTTATCTTACATATCTTGAATATGGTATATTGCAACTTAGACTATGTACTTTTGAAGTAATGAAAGTGTGGTGGATATTATAGAAATTTAACTACTTACATTATGAAATTTTGATTACTCTGTAAATTTCTACTCATGGTTTCTAGTTTCGGAAAACAGACACGAGTTATAGTGAAAGTAGAAATAACATAGAAAGTTGTTGCAAGATACTAACTAATAGGAGAACTGTTCATAATAATAGGATATGTGTGCTACTGCTAAGAGTATCTGCATCACTGTTTGGAAAGTACACGATTTGAAATTGAACCTATAATTTTTAGATATACAACACATAAATTTAGCTATAAACAACATGTTCTACAACATGTTCAATAACTATCAATTATTATTGGAATGGAATCTTATAGTTTAACATTCCACGATTGTATCCTTTAGGGTAAGGCAGAGGATGACTAAGGTAAGTGAATGATGATAGCACAATTGGTGAAATGAGACAGTGGAAGGAAACGGGAGTACCTCAGAAAATAAGAAACAACATACGAGTATTTTTAGCGCCACAAAACGATTTTGTTGATTTTTCGGAAACTACGCATCAGAATATATCGTTAAGCCTGGCATTTTGTTAAGCTCGACGTTATCTTGGGAAGGTTCTTGTAGTTAAATAGAAAATAAAACTTAAGAATTGATCATATAATTTGGGTAATATCTCATTAACTATACTGTCCTCTTGCTGACATCATAATGAAGAGCTTCATGAAGTTATAAACTAACTATGGCCTATGGAACCCGGAGGTTCAATGCTAAGGTCACAAAAGCTATCTATTGACTTCTGTCCTTAGCCAACCAGTTTTTACTTTATATTCCTATATTTGTGATATCCATCTTAATATTGTCGTTTCGCACCGAGGTCTTCCTAATGGTCGTTTCGCGATTGGATTTCCAGTTTGAACTTTGAAAACGTTCCTACTCTAGCTGCAGGAGGGCCAATGACCTGCCCTCTTTGACTTGATGAACCTAATAATGTTTGGTAAACAGTATAAATTATGCAGTTCCTCGTTATAAAGCTTCCGCCATTTCCAACTCCAGTTCCTCTTGGATTCGAATATTCATCTCGGAATTTTATTTTGAAACACTTTCAGTCTACGTTCTTCCCTCAAAGTAAGCTACCATGTTTCCCAGTCATACAGGACAACAGGCATGAATTATTTTTTAATATATTTTAAGCTTCAAATTCTTCAACAGAATTTGCGGCGGCAAAAGATTTTCAACAGAATAACAAGAATTCCCTGCTTTTCGTCGATATTTAATTCATTAGGGCATATATTAGTATTAATTTTATCTTAATAGACGGCCTGGTTTTCGTTCAGCGTCAATTTTTAGGTTTGCAAAATAAATTGTTTTTTCAATTTTCTCTTAAATACGCATGAGCTACACTGATGCCTGTCATTTTGTTGTATTCATTGAGATCTACCAATTGGTGTATGTCTGATCTTTGGACATTTTGTTTTCATTAGACGTTAATGATAATTGTAGAATTTATTTTACCCATCTTGACTGTTTCAATATTATTAAAACCATTTACAAAATCTAAAGTTATGAGTTTCTCTGAACAACATTATTTGAAAATTATACTGGGTGTATCAAAAATCCGGGAAAATAGGCCAACAGTATTATGAATAAAAATACAAAAAAAAAAAAAAAAGAGAGAGAGAGAGAGAGAGAGAGAGAAATTATCGGAAATAGATAGTTTTTAATCCAAAATAATGGAATTCTTTCCAATCGTCCCAGTTATTTGGACTTCACACTGGTAAGGCGCCCTATGTTAAATGGAAAAGTAACGTTTCAACTTCAACAGGCTGTTCGAACGGAACGTGAGGATACGAAAAAATGTCACGTTAAACGTGCACATTGTTGTGTGAGGATACCGAAGAATACCTTAAATTAGTTTCCCAACAATATTGTTGATATGGTGAGAGCGTAAGAGAACAGCCTGCTGAACTGGTAGCGTTGTTTTTTTTGTTTTTTTTCATTTAATATAGGTCTTACCAGTGTCGAGTCCAAACGACTGGTGGAGTTGGAAAAATTCCACGGAATAGGTAAAAACCTTATTTCCAACCACTTTCCTTTCAGTTCATTGTATCGCATCTTTAATCATAATAGATTTGGCCTATGATCCCCAACTTTTGAGACAAGTGTCGTCTGTAGACAATTCTATCATATAGTAGTGCACTGTACATCAATCTTCAAGAGTTCCCTCGTCGACAGTTGGTTAAAGCGGGGAGGCTCGGGTTCGATTCCAAGCTGGAGTTTATATAGTTTGGATCCAACATTAAACTGTAGGTCCACATGTCATATAGCCTTGATGCTGAAAGGGACACTTAACTCCAATCCGTTTTATGAGAATCGGAGCCAAAATTGTTAGAGATAGCGAGAACATGTTTTATAGGAATCGGAGCAAAAATAATGAGAGATAATGAAAACAGGTTTTACGTGAATCAGAGTAAGAACGATTAGAGATATCAAGAAGTGCTTTTATAGAAATCGGAGCAAAATCGATGAGATAGCAAGAAGTGGTTCTATTGAAATATTTTAGCGTTCTAAGAGTAGGTATTACATTTTCTTCTAGTCCTTTATTCGATCCAGAAGTGCACAAATCAACTACCTCCACTTTTAACGTTGATCGCTATAAAGTAAAAGTAGTTACAGATAGCGAGAAGTTTTCTGCAATCAACCAAATATTCTAAAATTACATTCCATCTCCATTCTAATCTCTCTACTGAAACCGGAAACGTCAGAAATATACTACAACTTTTGGTATGTCCCCATAACATGCGATAACCATGTGTACCATACGTACCAATAGTAAACAAAAAACAACGCAGATGACGGACCCGAAGAGGAGTCGCCCACATTCGCCAGCAGTCTGCAATACGGAGATCACCGATGGCAGTCGACACTCCAGGATAAAAGAGAGCGGTACGCATCATCGAGCATCAATCTATCCAGGTTGATCAAACCACCTAAAACCCTCTCATGACGCCTGGTCACTGAGAGGTCCCTATCCTTAAGCCCTAAGACGCACGGTCATTGGGTTCCTATCCTCTCTCACGACGCCCGGCACCGAGAGAGACATCTAAGCCTAACCCCTCTCACGACGTTTGGTCACCGAGAGGTACCTCACCTGCAAAAGCCCTAAGACGCTTGGTCATTGGGTTCCTTTCTTTATCTTACCCAAATTATTAGTGGAACTGTTTATTGTATAGCTTTGTGTTTAAGAAGACAATTTTATAATAAAAGATGATGGGAAAGTCCAAATTCTCGTGTACAGTAATTGCTCTACCTCTTTAGACTGAAAGAATATTACAATATTAATTGAGAAAATATCACGCCATACAAATCAAACTCCTTCCCTTGGTATTCACCTGACACCGCTACTTATTTCTTCAATAAAATTCAGACAAAACGTGCTCAACTGATTTATATTGGAATTATTAACAACAATAATACTAGGATAGGAAGGAGAAGAAGGCTACTATTAACTAGAGACTTCGTCCCCAGGTCACTGAATTTGCTCGACCTATGGCCTCACACCTCTCATATCTCTAACATATCTCTGATGATAAGGGGTTTTAAGATACGGTCATCTTATTATAACAATTATGTACCTTTCCCCTTCTCATCTTTTTCTTATCTTCTTACAAGGGAAGTAGGTAAAGTGGTACGCGGGGATCTGCATGTGTTATATATCATTGGAGAGGTCACACCGAATACATCTCACATGTAAAATATCTCGCTTGAATGGGTCTGTAGGTGAAATAGCAACCATTTGAAGATCAGAACAAGGGACGCTCCGAAACACCAGAAAACGTGGACAAAATAGGAAGCTATGATGTAATTGTTTTGAGACGTACTATATATAGGTTTAAAAGGTAACTGAACACGAATCTGATATCAAATGTTTACAAATCAAAATGGCGGATCCAACATGGCGAACACATATTACAGAAAAACAAGCTATGGACCTGAAATTGGGTATATAGAGATATTCGACGTTGCTATGTATGAATCGGATACCAAAATGTAAAATTCAATATGACAGATGCAAGATGGTGGACAAAATGTGTCAAAACCTGTACAGAACGGACGTATGTGATTCTTACACATCTAGTAGAAAAATACATATAGTACATAACGGGTCAAGTAGGGGCAAGTGATGTTTTGCAATAAACAATAAGCGCACTTTGCTATACAATCATGTCAAAATTGAGGCACAGAATGCAGAGCAGGTTTTGTAGCGCACATGAAAGTTTTATGATACGAATATATTGCAATCATAGACAATAAGTATTTTACTAACAACTCTCTCCCCCGAGCTCGAAGAGATACGGGGGTTCGGCATGTGTTATTGTCGTTGAAAAGCTCGCACCGCGTACACTTTACATTTGTAACATCTCACTTGAATGGCGAGTGTAGGGTGCGTTGCGATTATTTGCAGATATCTGAAGATCTGAACAATGGCAGTGAAAAGTTTACATTGGAGTTTAAAACATTGTTATGCTTCCACAGCTGTCTTTCCGGTTTCACATTATGGCGTGTACACTTGTGAGCCATATGTACGACAAATATCCACTCTTGTGAGTAGTACCGACACCGAAACTAGACTCGGTTTCGTTTCTACTTCGAGGGCGAGATGTGCTTTTCTAAATCGAGATGAGACCGAAATGAAGCCCAGGATCATCTCGATACGACCATATTCGATCCATCATATGATTCGTACCCCGCGACCACGAAAACCTCTACCTACCCGCTTTCAGTTCCATAACAATGTTTTGCGTTTTTTTACCATCTTGGATCCGCCATATTTAATTTTATACTTTTGGTATTCGATTCATACATAGTGACGTCGAATATCTCTATATACCTAATTTCAGATCCATAGCTTGTTTTTGTAATTTGTGTCCGCCATGTTGTATCCGCCATTTTGATATGTAAGCATTGGAAGTCACATTCATATTCAGCTACCTTTTAAACCTATATAAGCAGGTCTCAAAACAATTGCATCGTAGCTTCCTATTTTGTCCAAGTTTTCTGGTTTTTCTGAGCGTGCCTTGTTCTGATCTTCAAATGCTCGCCACGCCCCCTACGGGACCCATTCAAGGGATATATTTCACATGTGAGATGTATTCGGTATGACCTTTCGAACAATATATAAGACACGCAACAACTTCAAGTACTTCCCTTGTAAGAAAAACACACAAAAACGTTGAAACATGTCTTTAATTAACGTGTCTCTGCCCTTAGCAGATTTTGACACATGGCCATGTTATTTTAACAATTGTGACCTCGAATGTTTTCTCTTCCATTCTAACAGTAAGGAATAGAGTTTTAAAAATTATATTACAAGTTTTTAGTTATTTTAAATTAAAAGTCTAAGACAACCTTCATGTCGCTAACCTAAACTATCTATTAGTATGGAAGTGAGCAATGTCCAATACACAGCTTTGGCTTATCCCTTTTTCATCATCGTACGTGCCTCTGCTCTGGTGGCTTAATATAGGTTGGAAAAAATAGACCTTTTTGTATTTGAAGTGTACAAGAATAAATAAAGTAATGAAACTATGCAATGAGATTTCTCATTGCATAGGAACATGCGCCTTCCATGAATTTTAAAAATTATATTACAGGTACACACACTATTTACTTAACGTTTAATTGGTTTGTTTCATGTATTTTTTCTAATTCTTATTTTAAATAATAATTAGTGATATTTTGCAGAAGTCTAAGCTCTAAATTCGATGACTGATTAATCGGTAACCATAAATTTATACAGGAAAACATTTTACACGCGTTCTAAATAAATTAAGTCTTACCTCCACTACAAGTTTGGTCATGAAGGTATATAGATATATTATGGTGGAACTAACTGTAATCTATGAATTGTAAACCAAAATTTCAGTGAGTATTCACATACGATTTATTTCAAATTGTTTTGGTTTATTTGTTTTCTTAATATTGACAGAAGAATAATAGAATGTCATTTATTTTGTGATGTTTATTGAATAACACTTTGTATAATCACAAATGTAGAAATTACATATGCATCATCTTATACAGAACACTTCCTACTAGATAACGCTGAGACACATAATTGTCTCCCTCTAACTGACAATTTACCACAAACATCAAGATTTCGGATTTGGATATCTAGCGTCGTAAATTCCCATGTTTACAACCAGGAAAAATACCCATTCTTCTGCCATATAAAAATTGAAGGTCTCAGTGAGTTTCAGGTAAGTCTTAAGAGATGAACTGCTAGAAACTGTATTAGACAAGCTGCATCTTAAACTGTTACTGGCAGTATTAAGCCAGTAGAGTTTAAATTCATTTAAATCCATGGCGGAACAATGTCCAAGTTCATAGAAAAGGAAGGCATCAATTCATTAATAGACATGTTAGTGAGATACGTCGTTACACGCAACATTTTATTTAAAAATATTAAATTCAAGTATTGCACAACAACTCGATTAATGTTTCAGCAGTTTAAACAAGAAGATACGCTACCAGCGGGTAGCTGGTAGAAAATGCAGCCTCTCGCTACAGTATAAATTATCTAGTCCCTAACTAACTAACTAACTCTATGGCCTATGGAACCCGGAGGTTCAGTGCCGCGTTCACAAAAGCTCTCCACTGACTTCTATCCTTAGCTAATTGCATCCAGTTTCTACTTTGTATTCCTATCTCTGCGAGATCCATCTTAATATTGTCCTCCCATCTGCGCCTAGGTCTTCCTAATGGTCGTTTTCCTATGGGTCTACCAGTCAAGACTTTGAAAGCGTTTCTACTTTCTTCCATTCTAGCTACATGACCTGCCCACCTAAGCCTCCTACACTTGACGACCCTAACAATATTGGGTAAACCGTATAAACTATGTAGTTCCTCGTTATGAAGCTTCCGCCATTCCCCATTCTCGTTCCTCTTGGGTCCGAATATTCTTCTCAGGATCCTGTTCTCAAATACTTTCAGTCTATGTTCTTCCCTCAGAGTAAGCGACCATGTTTCACAACCATACAGAACAACAGGCATGATTATCGTTTTATATATTTTAAGCTTCAAATTCCTCGACAGAATTCGCGACGACAAGAGATTTTGAACCGAATAGTAACACGAATTCCCTGCTTTTAGTCGGCATTTAATTTCTTCGTTAATATGATTTTCCTCTGTTAATATTGATCCTAAATATTTGAAAGTGTCCACTTTATCAAAAGCATTATTTAATATTTTAACGCCTCCACAATTTGCCGTATTACGGTCCCGACGCACTTCCATGTATTTAGTTTTCTCTGCATTTACTTCTAAACCCATGTCCCTGCAAGCGTTTAATAAGATCTCTGCATTTATTTCTACTGTTCTCCTATCATCCCCTATTAAATTTACATCATCAGCATATGCCATAACCTGGTGAATGCCGTTCAACTCTAGGCCCTGGTTGCTATCTTTGATTTTCCTTATAGCGTATTCCAGCACAAAGTTAAATAATAATGGCGACAACGCATCTCCTTGTTTCAGGCCATTTTCGACGTGGAAGCTCGTGGACAAAAATTTTCCTACCCGGACTTTACTTTGGGATTCACTTAAACATATCTTAATTAATCTAATTAGCTTTCTCGGTATTCCAAGTTCTGTAAGAACGTTGTATAATGTTTCTCTCCTAACCGAGTCGTAAGCCTTTCTAAAATCAATAAATAGTTGATGTACCGGGGTATTGTATTCCCACTTCTTTTCGAGTATTTGGCGAATGGTAAATATTTGGTCGATAGTTGATCGATTTCGTCTAAATCCGCACTGATAATCTCCAATAATTTCATCTGCGTATGGGGTCAATCTTGCTAACAGAATATTTGAAAGTATTTTATAGGATGTTGACAGAAGAGAAATGCCTCGATAATTATTACAGTCAGTTTTGTCGCCTTTCTTGTGAATTGGAACAATGATTGATTCTTTCCACTCTTGTGGCAATTCTTCCTTGTTCCAGATAAGGAGAATGAGTTTGTGTATCTTGTTCCACAATTTTTCGCCTCCAGCTAAAATTAACTCAGCCGGAATTTCATCTACACCCGGAGATTTATGTTTCTTCAATTTCTTTATAGCGGCTTCCACTTCTATTCGATTGGGTTCTGGAATATACGGTTCTGCGGTGTGTATCTCCTTTTCTCCACGCACATTAGTTTTTGGCTGCGTGTTCAGCAAATCGTCAAAGAAATCTTTCCATCTATTTAAGAGGCTATCCGTATCGGTGAGAACTGTTCCGTATCTAGTCCCTAAAATAGCCAATTAAGAGGGTGAAACTAAAAAATTCGAAAGTTGAAAAATAAGGACCACCCTAATATCTATCTATCTATCTATCTTTCTATATATATATATATATATATATATATATATATATATATATATATATATATATATATTAGCATAACAATCGATGTAACTGCTTGATGGATTCGTAGAGCAATGCTAATGGTTCTATGTTAATATGCAAAGTTGCCACATAGTGAAACATTCTTTGTCCGCGGGCGTCATTTTTAGAACATCCGATATATATATAAAATATTTATTTTGATTGAGAATTGTTTGTGAGTGGGCATCATTTTTAGAACACCCGATATATATAAAATTATTTATTTTGATTGAGAATTTTTTCTTTAGAAAAATCAAATGAAAGACAAAAACAAAATAAGATCTCGTTGCTCTGTCTAGTGTAAAAGTGCAGTTTCATGGGATAAATTCCATTATTTAATTGCACGGTTTATTGACATGCAATGTATTCTTACATTGATTTATCTAGATCAACTAATTACTCTGCGCGAACTTAAGAAACCACTCGCTTAGAATTCATAATAAGATGTCTTCCCACTTGCGACAGTCCTATAAGCAACAGGAACTGTTAACTGTCCTATGAGCGACCGATTCGATCTATTAACTGCCCTATGAGTCACAGATTCGTTCACACTGAGATAATGGAAGAAGATAAGGTACTCTCGTCTTTAACTTGTTTTATACTAATGTGATTTAGAACCTAACAAAATGTACTATGAAAAATTTCGCTCTACCTGAATTTAATACGTGAGAATGCTCTCATTATACTAACAATCTTTTATACGTTTTTCCTAATATTATATTTTCGAATTAATTTATACGAATACATTGACTCTATCAAGGGGAAAACTAACTAAATATTTAGAGTAGCTCCGCCTTTGTCTATGATTCTAATGTAATTAAAAATTTCATGTTAAAAGGATACGGAGCATAAGTTTAGATTGAATATGTTTATGTCACAAGAAAGAAATCAGAAAGAGGTATGGGCGCCCAAAGAAAATGTTCTAGGGAGGGGCATCTCCATGGTTGCTGTATCACGTCTTGTATATCTGGTATTTAATATACGTGGTTTGGTATATTACGTATACATTTTTGTGAGCCAGGGGGGCGAACCCTGCCTTCCCATCGGGTGCCCGTGGGAAAAAGGTGTTCACCATTTGAGGATATCAAAGAAATCTAAAAACACGGTGTATTCGAAGAAATTATTACGCAAGTTACAAATCTCTCGCAGGACTTAACAATTTGTCTAGTTATAAGGGATTATTTCAGATTGCTTCATGACAAGCTTTTATGCATGAGTCAAAACAAGGGAGGAAGGCAAATTAAGTAATTAGTTTACATTTTAGTAGCTTACAATAGGGGGGACGGTAGTTTAAAGAGTTTGTGTACCTTTTGGATTGTTTTATCTTTAGGAATATGCTTTTCATGGAAATATCCCTGTTGTCTCGTTAAGTTATGATATGTTTTATGTCAAATCTAACTCAAAATTAAAATAAGTTTTATTTGCACTCACAGTAGAGGAAAAATACATTTGACGAACAGTATCACTGGGACTACATATTTCATACCAAGGTTGTTCGGGCGCTAATAACGCCAGAAGCAAACATATTTTACGAGATAAAATCATATCATCTTCCATCATCTCAATGTAAATGAATCGCTCACATGACAGATAACAGTTCCTGTCGCTAATAGGACTGTCGCTTTTGAGACTAATTCCATAATAATATCTCTATAAATACTCAGAAAAATGACTGTTATCTCGATCTTGCCCACTGGGTTTCTGAGGTTACTTTTGAGACTTTTTAATGTTCTTTCTTAAGTGGAATGAAATAAAATTTCTAGTTTAACATTCTACAATTATGCACCGAGGCTAAGAAAGACAGTAATTATGATAGTGAATGAAGTGATGGAATTAATGATAATGAATGAAGTGAACTAGGGACTTCACGCACCACAGATGAATACTCCACCACGGCCCCAGATTTTATTGAAGTTGTAGTAGTGGTCAAGTAAAATTTGCTACTATTAGCAGAGCTGACAACTTTATAAAATAAAACAAAAACAAATATAGGAATAGGAGACGAAGAATTCAAGAATTAAAGCTTAATTTGTAATACGCAAATGAAATGTAGAAATTCGGTGTTGTGCTATGTAGAACAAATATGTCAGCACTACTAAAAAGCAAAGAAAACGCATCGGTGAAGAAAAACGGAGAAAATAAAACAAAAACTTAATGAAAATTGAGACGTAAGAGAAAGAAGAACATTGAAGATTAAAGTGGAGTGATACAAGATATAATGTCAGAAAAAATTAAGATGAATAAGATTGTTCTTCATGGAAGACATGAAGGAATATTTTGTACTTCATTTCAATAAAACTGGGTTAGTAGAATGCGTAATGCGCCGGACATGCATAGTTTACATCAAATGACTAATCTTCTAATAGTACAGGAACATTTTAGTTGTAATAGTATTAAGTCAATAGCATACATTTATTAATGTAGCGCTTTCAAGAAATAATATATTAATACATCATTATATAAGAAGATATTGTTAAACAATGAGGTCAATGAGGACCAATACTGATAATTCTAAATTTTATACAGGAAATGAACAATGGCATTCCTCAGTAAAACGTATACACAATATTTGTTAGAAACAATATAAGATTTAGTGCAGATCACATTGATTGTTTCTGATAGATTGGAGCAGATTGTAATCATACGAAACACATTTTCCTAAATTATCACTAAAATGTTTTCTCCTGAAATGGAGAATGTAGGTTTATGTGAAATCTGTGTTATACATCTAAAATAAAAGAACGCATGCATATGAATAAGCTACATATAACTTCCTGGACACGATAACTGAACATAACATTACTCTTGTTGTTGAACTTTTTTTTACATTCTTTTCTACATAACTAATTTCAAAAGTCCATTTGAAAAAAGAAGAACCAAATCACGATATCCATAAGGAAATGAACAAAGGTGCTTGAGATTAATTTGGTATTTAGGTTACGAATAGAATTGTCTTATAATAAAATATATATTAAGCTATTATTCGTCATCAAATATCTGATCGGACAGAATTGTACTGTAGTAATGTATTCAAGTAGAGATTATGTCACAAGATATAATTGCTAATCTGATTCTTTAAGAGTTGTTAAATAAAATTAAGTCTCCATTCGTAACAGGAATATAACGAGTAGTGAAGGCGGAAGTTGAACCTGTTTTGACCTACATACTGTATGTAGAAGGAGAACAGTCTTTCAATCACTTCCTGTAAATCATTTTACTTATCAAAATAGGAATCTATACGGAGAAAATAAAAATAGGAAGATGTATCTACAAACTAGGATCAACATATAAAATTATTATTAAATATTCTGCCTTTTTGCAGGTCCTGGGACTAATGAGGATTTTTCTTTTCTCCTTCTTAATTTTTAGTTTCGGCCTGGAAATGTTTCTTCCATGTTTCTCGATCTTCAGCTTTCTCTTTTAACTCCCAATATTTTCTTCTATTTTTCAAGTTATCGATCACTTGTTTTCTTTTTCTTCCTATTCTTCGCTTTCCTTCCATCTTTCCTTCTATAGCGGCATGAAGAAGACAATTTCTTCACAAGATGTGTCCAATCCAATTGGCCTTTCTACAAAGGATGGTGGCTAGAAGCGTCCTCTTTTCTCCTATCCGTTTCAAGTCATCTTCGTTTGTTATTCTTTCTTTCCAATTTATCTTCTCCATCTTCCTCCAACATCACATTTCAAAGCTACCTAAATATTTCTTCTTTAACTTCCATAATGTCCAAGTCTATGAATCATAACGTTTAATGAGCCATATATTGCACTTGACCAATTTCTTCCTTAGTCCAATAGGCCCCTAGTTAAGAATGATCTTTTCTTGTTGAATGCTTCTTTGGCTATAGCAATTCATCGACTTGATCTTTTTGGTGCAGTGCGCGTCTTTCGTCAAAATACTTCCTAGATATTTGAAATGATCGACCTCTTCAAGTACTCTTTGTTCTACTTTAATCCTTAAGGGCGCATTTCCAAGGGATATTCTTATGACTTTCCATTTTTGCATGTTGATTTCCAATCCATATAGTTTCCCAGTGTCAACTATATTGTCAATCATCTCCTTTAGCCTTTCTAAATACTAGGCGGAATCAATATAAGAATGTAGAGCAAAGTGATACATACAAGGTTTAAAAATATATAGTATATAAATGTATGTTTCTTTTTAATTACATGACCATTTTATATCACCCATTCCTACTTCAAACAAAAGAAGTAATCCTTAAGTTTACAAGAAAAAGCATTATTGTTCCATGAAAATTCATGATTTTTTTAAAAAAAATCAGTTACACTACAATACGTTCTTAAAGTTGAAGGGTTGAATTCGCTTTCCTGAATAATGTAAACCAAAACCCACATACTTCATCGATATTTCTTAAGATAATCATATGCAATGTTTCATGGAAAGTGGGTATGTTTCAGTAAAGTTACTGTTGACATGCTTTAATATAAATTCACTCTCACTCATTTTAACCAGAAACATGAGGACAAAGTTTTAATCTAAACACATCTTTAAGTTAGAGGCCGCAGTGGCTAAGGGGTAGAGCGTTTTCACCGCTGGTGCATGAGGTCCTTGGTTCGATCCAAGCTCGCGCCAAGTGAACTTTGCGGTGGACAAACACCGTAAGTTGGTTTCCTCGGGGTTCTGTTTCTTCCCACTTTCTTCATTCCATCATTTTATTCATTTCTCATCACCGTCTCCTTTAGCCTAACGGGTATAGCCGTGGGTCGTAGAACTGAAAGATTTCATTTTCATATTTTACATCTTTAAGTTAAACGAAACACACAATATGTTATATAAAAAAGCAAAGAATTTTTACAAAATTTATAGTGAAATGTTTTCTTTTTGTCGAAAAATGGTAAATTATTGATTGATTTCAACTCTAAGCAGTGTCAATGATTAACAGGCACTAGAGAGAAAACATACAATATTATATTACAAAAGCATAAATTTTTATCAAAAGTATACTGAATAATTATACCGAAATCAAAAACAATCAAATTTTGCGCCTAACGATTATGCCTTTTAAGCTAAAACAATTGCGTGAATTAATGAAACACAATAATTATGAAATAAGTAGTACCAATTTGATCAAAAGGAGCATTTTGTGCTGTAGGGTGTTTCAAAATATATGGAACAACGAGTATTTAATAAGTTTTCATAATCACACTTTTATTGAAATACTTGTCCTAAGGGAATAGTGGATTCAAATATTTTCTATAAAATTATTCTCTTCGTGTGTAAAACGGGCATTTTATCTATTAGTAATATAAAATAAATTCGTAAAATGTAAACAATTAAAGCTTTTAATTAAGCATGATTTTAATTGGCTTGGATGCAACGACTACGCGTAGTTATCTTAAATTGTCTACTACTCTTAGACCAATGTATAGCTTTGTTCAAAAACACCGAACAACCAATTAATATTTAAACTCTACAATTACACATAAGGTAAACTAGTATTTGGCATGTAAAAATATACTGAAACAAGTAAAGATTGCTCATGTTTGTCGATATATTACATCTAAAGGATTAAAGTTGAGATTCTTGCTAATTAAAGTGTTTGTAAGCATGACTGATCTTAAGGACATATTTCGTCATTAGGCGGCATTAACAAAATAATGACTAGTGTACAATCAAGAACAGAGAAAGAGAAAGGTGCATGCAAATATGAATTACTAGGACACGGTGGCTTAGTGCTAAAGCGTTTATTTCAGGTGCGTGGGGCTGTAGTTCGATCCTCGGCCAAGTAAGTTTGTGGTGGATAACATCATGCTCGTAGGTTTTCTCTGGATACTCCCGTTTCCTCCCACTTTCTCATTCTATTAATTTTTCCACCATCATTCACTTGCTTCAATCATCCGTCTTCCTTAGCCTAAAGAACATAATAAATGGCATGAGACGTTAAATTCAAAGATTTCATTTCATTTAATTTTCAAATGTGAATTATTTTTATTCAAGTTACATACAGGATAGATCATTTATCTTGGAACACCCTTATAACTTTTAAAATAATAGCTAAATTCAATGAAATTTTACATGAAAATATCGACAAGGGCACTACAGAATACCACCAGATTAACAATGTTGCCAACCCAACATAAAGTTTATATTTAAAGAAAAAAGGCACTACGTCAAATTATTGCATATTGAGAATTTACATGCCAAACAAAATGTTACAACATGATGTATATTTTTAGTGTTAGAAATTTACAACGAGAAGATTAGTGTTAGAGTCTTACAAAAATCCGTAAATATCCAAATTTTGGAGCCCTTTACAACAATAATAACGTAAATTAGAGGGATATGCCAACACACATCGGAAGTATCTTACTGCAGAATACTATGACCATAATATGACTATTTCTAATTAATAGGAACAAAGCTACAAGGAATTGAAAATTTTACTTTTTCAAAGGGTTTTATTTTGGTACTTTTCAAAGGGTACTTTTTTCAAAGAAAAAAATGCTCAGATAAGTATCATATCTAGCCACATGGATTGTTAGCAGTAAACATAAAGCGCATAACGCTGTTTATAGCAATTTAAAACCTCATTCCGACTCGGAATATGAATAACATGGGTAGAAATTATTATTGTGCTCAAAATGATGTAGTTCTGTGAAAATTACTTTTTGGAAAATTTTTCTTTCATCTACTTTTATAACATTAAAGCAACAGTTTTTTATAGTTGTAATTACAAAAAGTTCTTAGCAATTACATAATTTTTAAGCAGTGTTTCAAATTTTACCAATGTTTATTAGAAAAGCGAATTGCGATATCAAATTAGTATAAAAGTGTAAGAATGTGATGACATTGAGAAGAGGTACAAAAGCGTGCTTGCACTGAAAAAATGCGAAAAGGTGCAACCAAAACATAGTTGGGAATTCTTTATTTAATGATTTCTTTGCAAGACGATATAATTTGGGCATTTTAGTAGCAAAATAAATTTAATACCGCACCTAAAATACCTAATTCTAATCATTATCGTCTGCATTAGCCACGAAGCATAAGCATGGGACGTTAAACTTTAAAAAATGTTAATATTTTATAGACAAATTTTCAATTAATTAGTCTATAAGTGACCTATGTCATTTCCCCTTAAAAAAATCGAGAAGGGTTACTTTATTCATGAAGTTGAGTGTTCTTTTATTCTTTTCTTTTTCTTTTTTTCTTTTTACTATTTTCTCAAAAGACGTCTCAGACGCTTTTGTTCACATTTCATAATTATATGTTTCGTTTACCACGCTTTTGTGTGACACAAGTGGTTTCTCAAGCAAAAGTCTACAAGGATTTTACTCTAGGAATCAGTTATACGTAGACGATTTTATCAAAAACTGCTTAGACGATTTTCCTTATATTTCACAAACAAATATTAACAACAGTATAATATGGCATGTGTCTTTTCAAATGAAAACAATAAGAATATATCTTTTTTCAAATGGTTTTCACAAAAACTGCTCAAACTATTTTGTTCACATTTTATAAATATTGTATTTCGTTAAGCAACCGTACAATGTAGCATAAATCACTTCTCCTGAAAATATCCACAATGCGTATTTTATTTCTGTGGGAATCTTCCTTTTTCGGATGTTTTCCCAACAACAGCCCAGCCTCGTATTTCATAAAGAAATATTTATGAACAACTTATAATGTGGCATCATTTCTTTCGAGAAAATCTACAAGAGGTAATTATGCTTGTAATGAGTTTCTTTTAGACTCGAAAACTTCTACTGTAGCGATTTGGTTCACATTTTATAAATATTCACAATTACAACTCATATATTTCGGTATATGGCATTTCAATTAAAAACCAACAAGAAGCAGCTTAGTCTTGCGGTGAGATTTCTTCAAAGTTTTCCGAAAACACCGATTATAATTTTGTTCTTAATTCGTAAAGAAATGTATTAGTTATATATGCAGCATGAATTCATTTAATTTAATCAATGATAATTATCATTATCATAGGTATTCTGCCATTATTGGCAGGTCACTTACTGCTACTGAGAAGCTTGCATATTCCACGGTCTTCCTCTAACCTCTTCGTTTTAACATATCACTTGTTTGTTTTGATATCGTCCATTAATTGTAGTCTCCTTTGCCCCCTTACTCTCTTTCCTGCTGCCATATCCTCTAGCACGGTCCTCAAGATACAATTACTTCTTAACCAATGTCTCTTCTCAATAATATCTAAAATTGTTCTTTTTTCCCCTCCATTTTTAATACCCTCTCATTTCTTTTCAGATCGACCCAGTTAATTCTCTCCATTCTTCTCCACAACCACATTTCGAAAGCTTTCAGCCGTTTTTCATCATTTTTGTTTAATGGACCATGTTTCTGACCCATACATCACAATATTCCACACGAAGCATTTTACGAGTCTTTTTCTCAACTCTTTATTCAAAGCCCCACCAAGTGGTCTTTTCTTCCTTCTAAAGGCTTCTTTCGCCGTTCCTATCCTTCCTTACTTTTATTTGACGTTTATATTACACTTATTACTAATAATATTACCGAAAGAGGAAGTTAGTGCAGTTGTCCCCACGTACTTTTTACTTATTTTTTTAAATGCACATTTTAAGTAAATTTTTCGGATATTATTTAAATAGTTTTAAACAGTAAAGAATATTATATACATACTTAATCTAATCCAATCTATCTTCATTCTGCAATCAATAAATTAATAAGAGTACTATTAAGAGCTAACTTTTATCTTCCCCAGGTAAGGGAAAAAACAGTTGAACGATATTTGGTGTGGCTTCATTACGCTACTAAAACATCCAACTGCATACATCATGGTGAAATAAACAGAATATCATTATAGCAAGCCTCTCAAGCATCCAATAGGAGTGTTATTATTTGTACATTTTATGTGTCTAACACGTTAATAAACGTTCTTGAAATACCTATTATTATTATTATTATTATTATTATTATTATTATTATTATTATTATTATTATTATTATTATTATTATTATTATTATTATTATTATTATTATTATTATTATCATTATTTTATAGTGCGGAGCTACACTGAAAAAATATGATGAGAATTAATTAAGGTTACTACACATACGAGATCTCAGTATTATTAATGTGGAGAACTTGTTTCACCCTAATATACTCATGCCCTCCCCAACTTTTCTGTCTGGTTGCGGGCCTGTGTAGTAGCCCTCCTTGCTACTCTAATCGCAGCCGCGCGTGTCTTCTGTTCCTGAGGACCCGGCTTGGATTCCTAGTGCGAGAAAGTCATTGGTTCAAATGCCACTGTAAGGCCGGCAACACATTAATTAGGAATTAGATTTCTGGGCTTTTGGCTTCTATGGTCATGTTAACCTGTCACATATAAGGGATGACGATCCTCGGTGATCACACTATTCGAGGAAAGGGAAGGAAGGAATCGGCCTGGGAGCTGTATGTTAGATACCATCCTGGTATTTGCCTGGTGTGAATGAGGAAAACCTAGGAAAACCCACTTGAGGAAACCTCTTGCCTGAAAAAGCTTTTGCATATTTTTGAGCGAGTGCGGACTCATATTGACCAGAGGGAGGACAACCACAGCGTGACATAATGAGGCAGAAGAGGATGCGAAGAGAAAGGCCTGAATGCATTGATTGTGCGTCGCACTCATGAATTTGGAGAAGCCTTTGTCTAATAAGCGTTTGAGCTAATAATCGGTACGAAAAATTGTTACCCTTCTCACATACTCTATATTGGCTCGACTGTGCTGTCCTCTGATGGACTTGCGGCCGGTCTAAACTGTATTTTTCCGTCTACGTAACCTCGATGTTGACGGAGGACGTAAACACATACCCAACAATTTAAGTACGTACCAAAAACAATTCCAATGTACATCAAATGACTTATTCTGTAAAATTATAAATGTTATGTATTATATCCTCCCCACTGATTCACATAGTCTCAGATTCAATTCGTGGTGGGTAAGCACTAACTAACTTTATAGTATATGAAACTCAGAGATTCAACGCCACATTCACAAAAGCTCTCCATTGACTTCTACCCTTAGCCAACTGGATCCAGTTTCTACTTTGTATTCCTATTTCTACGAGATACATCTTAATATTGTCATCAAGTTTGCACTTAGGACTTCCTAATGGTCTTTTCGGATTGGACTTTCAGTTAAGGGTTTGAAAGCGATCCTACTTTCTTGCGTTCTGGCTACACTTCCTGCCCACCTGAGCCTCCTAGATTTGATGACCCTAACAATGTTTGGTAAATTGTATAAATGGTGTAGTTCCTTGTTATAAAATTTCCGCCATTCGCCATTCCCGTTCCTCTTGGGACCGAATATTCGTCTCAGGATCTTGTTCTCAATTGCCTTCAGTCTACGTTCTTCCCTCAGAGTAAGCGACCATATTTCACACTCAACTATACAGAACAATAGGCATAATTATCGCTTTATATATTTTAAGCTTCGAATTCCTCGACAGAATTCGGGACGACAAGAGGTTTTGAATTGAATACTAACACGAATTCCCTGAGGGGAAAGCACAAAAAAATTAATTTCACAGTCTCCTTTAACCTAAAGAGGCGTTAAACTAAAAACAATTATTTTCATTACTGATATATCAAACTTTATTCTATTTCACTTACGTACTCCATTGTAATATTCTAAATCCAATACACAAAATATATTAATCACTATTTAAAAGTAGGTTTGTTAACCTTCTTAGAAGATGAAACTGTTTGCTTCAAGGATTTAGTGCAGGCATTTCCAACTGACTGCTCTGTGTCGTCACAGTTACTGCTCGCCTTCTCACTGAGAGGGGAAGAAGTTTGCACCTATACTGATCTTGATAATTGATGGCATAGTTGATGGTTTTGCGAACTTACTACTCGCGGATCCATGGCTGTACGTACACTGCCAATCCTTGCTCTCCTACGCCATCCCATCCCTCTTTTCGTCATTGTGTTTCTCTGATTTTCTCACTTTGCGAAACCGCGCTCCTACGTCATCCCCTCTCCTCCTTTCTTCATTGTGTTTCTCTGCTTTTCTCACTTTGCAAAACCATGCCCTTACGTCATCCCCTCTCCTCCTTTCTTCATTGTGTTTCTCTGATTTTCTCACTTTGTAAAACCACGCTCCTACGTCATCCCCTCTCCTCCTTTCTTTATTGTGTTTCTCTGCTTTTCTCACTTTGTATAACCATGCTCCTACGTCATCCCCTCTCCTCCTTTCTTCATTGTGTTTCTCTGCTTTTCTCACTTTGCAAAACCATGCCTCTACGTCTTCCCCTCTTCGCCTTTCTTTATTGTGTTTCTCTGCTTTTCTCAGTTTGTATAACCATGCTCCTACGTCATCCCCTCTCCTGCTTTCTTTATTGTGTTCCTCTACTTTTTTTCACTTTGTAAAACTGCTCTCCTACGTCACACTATCTGCCAGGTGCAAATGACTGACTTAATGGTACAGTTCAAAAGGGTTCAAAACTGTAAGAGCCAATTAGCAATTCATTATCAATTGATGTTATGTCAGAGATAAGGTGACTTTTAAAAGAAACTGAGTAAAAAGTCTTTCTTTATCAAAAGATGTTTCGCACCACTCGAATGTGCTAAATTTATTAGTTACATATACGTATATGCTTCTACGTCGTTAAACCTGTATTTTGTTTAACTATAATCCCATCTTAATCTCTACCGTAATAAGAAAAGCCGTATGTTATTTTCACAAAAATGAAAATCGATTTTATATTTTTTACCGGATTTTTTCGTAAGTGATCTGTCATAGGGAATTTGGCCTTCGGTTTGACAGGTCATGATAAGTTGTGTGCGAGCGTCGGAAACTTTGGAAAGATTCTCGCTGAGGATATGGCTCAACCGTGAAGTTTTCCTTTAACAAAACAACAGAATGAATAACGTTGCCACGGCTAGAAATAACAGCTCTATTGCGTTGCAAGGGTTGCTCAAGGAAAACAACAAATTATTTGTGGCGAGCAAAGCCTTGGAAACCACAAGTTTGTTTGAGTGTGGTTAAAATTCTAAAGGTTATTACACACCAGCAATATTAATCTAATTCAATATCCTTTGGAAATAACAAGTTTATTTAATAACTTGAAGGTGTATTTGCTAAACAAAACTCAACTCGATAACAATATTTTTTTCGTGTTCTTGAAGTGCTTTAGCCTATTATAATGAAATTAAAGAAGTATGCTAATTATTTAAAACATAGTAAATAATTGTTATAATTTGAGGATATTATTAACTTCCAATGAAGGTTAGAAAAAGCTGAGCAAATATTTAGTAAATGGGTGTTAGTCTAGTGGTTAGAGCGTTCGACTCACATCCAGTGACCCTGGGTTCGATTCCCGGGATTCGCGCTTACCAATTTTCTGTGTTCACGCTAGAGACCTGCACGGGCCGAATTTTTCGGCCCTTGTCCAATCCAGCCCGAATGTACCTAGGCCCGGCCCAGCCCGGGCCCGAAAAGTTTTGGAGATTTTCGGCCCGAGCCCGGCCCGGCCCCGATAAGTGTTTCAAAATTCTTGGCCCAAGCCCGGCCCGGGTCCGATAATTTATAAAAGTTTCATTTTGTAACATTTTCCACGGACACACTTCTTCAACGTTTGCCTTTATTCTAATTATCGTTTAACGAAAGTCAATAATTATTAAAGAATTGCAATTAATCGGCCCCAGCCCGGTCCGGCCTGAAGATAAATCAGTGTCGGCCCGCCCAAGCCCGGCCCGTGCAGGTCTCTAGTTCACGCATCGTCGTGAGGCAAACTGGGGAGTCATGTGAATGAGATACGTAACGGCCCTAGGTCTAGATACGCTCCCGATACGCCAGTTAGTCACTGGGTGACGCAGCGCGCTGATCACGTGCTCGTCTCGCTAGGCTGGACGTAGTTTAGCCGGTCGCTGACAGATGGCGACGGAGCTGGCTTGGACCCATAATTGGGCTAATACGCCAAGTGGTTTGAATTTCTTTTAAATATTTTATAGTAGATGGCAGCAGGTTTTCACTTCCTTCTAATGTACTAGGATCATTTGAAAGTTCTTACAATTACACACGAAACAATGCTTTACCTCTTGAAAACACTGTTTACTTTTCAATAAAGCCTGCCTTGATACAAATACGCTTAGTCGAACAATTGCTTAATTATTTATAACATTATGGGAACCTGATTCCTCCACGCCTGCATAACACTCCTCTACTCTTCGTCTGAAGAACATCTAAATTCACTAAGGCATTTGTATCTGTTTCGGGAAGAGATAGAAATCTACTGGAACCAAATGTGCTGACTAAGGTAGATATGGCAGCAAATTATTCCTCAAGTATTTGTTTTTGATCATTGCAATGATTCCCGAATATGAGTTAGTTAGCTTTGTCGTGATCCTAGTTTCCCAGCCTTATTCTGTTATTTTCCTGTGATTGGTCTATAGCATTCAACGCTAATTATATCACGTGGAACATAGCTAATGATAATATCTTTTGCAAAAAGAAAAAAAACTGTATTGTTTTGTTTGCTATATCTTTTTTGGAGCGTAGTAGTGTACCCATATCCCATCTCTGCTTATGAATCAACATAAAACTAGTTAGATTTCTCTTAGAATGGATTAAGTTGTCCTTCGAAATTTACATTCTGGTTCGTTATAGTTCAAGCTTTAGTGGTCGCGGTGCACTGTTTGTCGTCAATTTGTTCGTACACAATTCTTTGTGAAATACTCGTCTATTTGAAATACATAGAGTATCTAGAATGTCACTCACCTTTAATCGGCTATCCTGAAGTGCTTATCTTGAACTTAATTTGGTGTAGGAACAGATTTTAGTTGTCCATTTCTTCTGTCATTTTCCAAGCTTTCATGATCACCTTTAATCTCAGTTCACTTGGCAATATTGGAAATTGACTGAGAAAAGTCTTTCAGAGCGTTATTTTGTTTTCATACTTTTATGTACTTTTGTTGTCTTCATACCTTCTTCACCACATGTTTCATAGACGCTCAGTGTTAAAAGTTAGTCATTGAAAAAAAAATACTCGTGCATTGCAATTATATGGCAACAATTATCAATAGCTTCAAATTGGTTTATTAATGTAGGTAATAATACAAAGTTATAATAGTGGGATGGCTTAAAGCGAATGTTAGTCAGAATGGTGACCAGCACGATTAAAGTAACAGATTTTACGTAGTTTGTACACACAATCAAAATCAGTTTGTGAGGAGATGCCCAATTTTTGGGTCCGCAACCTTAAATACGACGCCATCTTTGTTTTCTTCAAGATTTTTCAATATTTCTCCAAAAATCGCTGAATTTCTCTCCAACGGTAGGATTTTAATATTTCTAATAGTTTTAATATTTTTCAAGATACAATATTTTAGTTTTGACCTTTTGTAAATTTTCGACTTTTCTTTAAAAAACTTGCTGATAGCCCAATGGTAGAATTTACACCAAAAAGTATTGAAATATGTTTTGTTTAAAATGTAATTTGTTTTTAATTCGTTGTTGTACGAACCTGCAATATTTTGTTACTTTTTGCAGATTATGCCAACACAGTTAGTGTTTTAAAAAATGAGTCCAATTATCATTCATGTTAAAAAGAACATAGATAGGTTACAATGGGATGAAATAAAAAAAATGCATTACATACAAGCATTAAACGTCTCTAAATAATATATTTAACCACATGACAAAAATTGAATTAAATTGATATATAAAAACAATATTTGAACAAAAAAATTTTTTAATGACAGGTAACTGTAACTCTGAACTGAATTTACAGTTCAGAGACACCTTCATTGTCCACGGTGGCTTTTGCAGTGACAAAAAGCTGCAGACAAATAGCCTTTACACACACACACAGAGAGAGAGAGAGAGACAGAAAAAAAAACAGTTAAGCGGTTCGGGCGAAGGGTATGTCACATTTTCTAACTTTCGAATAATTTGGAAAGAAGATTGACCATCCCAGTGGAATTCAATGCAATGACATATACCAAACAAGTTATCCCTACTATCTGCAAGTACATTTCTGAAATCAAACTACATACATGCTCTTCTGTGGTTTGATCACAACCCATTCCATTTAATAATTCAATTTCATCGGAAGGGGCCCTTATCATTATGTTCTTTCAAGCCGCTTATTTTTAGAGTAGAGGAGTACAGCTTTATAGCCACACTTGATTAATCCCCTACAGAGTTACTTGCTTTTGAATATAGGCACCCATATCGGTTACTAAGTTTCTCCGTTTTCGCTGGAATTCGAATACCATCCTCAATTTCGCTGGAAAAGAATGGATGTTGGAACGATTTAGAACAATTTTGCCAGATGCTACATTGTCAGAAGAATCGATTTGTTTGTTTCATGAGAGCACCCTGAATGGGGGTAGGCTATGCATCACCATTAATTGTTGAATTTGTGTGAAGAAATTCTCTCTAGGCTTGTTGCCACTGCCAAGTTCTGAAAAAAAAGTAGTGTTTGTGATATATTTTCTACGAGCTTTCGGCAAATAGCATTGATATGATAATGTCGAAAGTGTTTACCCTTACTAAATGCTACCCAAAGTTAAAAATTAGGTTTGTAAGTTCATATTTTGGAAAATGTGTCTATCACTTTCACAATAACGTTTGTATCAACACTGCTAGTCTTGATGTAAGTGCAAGGGCGCCGATCCTGGCGCCCTCAAAGCTCATGTGGGCCCCCTATTGTATTTATGAATATACAATATTTGGCATAATTTTAATTCAATTTGTCTTAAAATCCTCATATATATACATTCTGCATCTGAATGAGCCTCCCCCTCCCCCAAATTTACAGAGAAATCGGCACCCTTGTGTAAGTGGCATCCTTTTGTAATGCATCTGATGTCGTTTCTGAAATAACTAATAGGCGTGTCTCCAAAATTGGGATGATGAGTTAATGTCGTAACTTAATACTAATTTACAAAATATACTAATCACTCTGCCTTCTAATCAACTCGATATCCCAGGAATGAAGCCTCAGTCGCCTATGACAAGATTCTTACAGCAACCGGTAGGTATCGTATTATTAAGAAGTTAACGCAAAATCGCAATTTCTTAAATACGCCTATATTATAACGACGATATGTGAAGTCATATTCTGGTATCAGCCCCTTCGTGATCAGTTTCGGGCATAGGTACATTGTTTAAGAAGTGACAAATTTACAATAGGTTATATATATATTCTAGCCTTTGGCTATCTGGGGGCCCGTGCGTTTGCTCTGCTTACGATCTCGTACCTATTATTCCACAATTCTATGGAATTTCAAGTTGCTTTTCCTGTTTCAACTATCTAAATTATAAGATTTCGTATTTCAAGAAAACGCCCATTTAAATAACATGGGAATTTCATCATCCCCCTTTAGACCCCTTAAAAGCTAAAAATAGTCACTTTTGGCAATTTTGCTGTGGCTTAGTCCCGGAAAGTTACAATCCTGCTAGTCTTCGGAAATGACCAGCAACTCTGAAACTAACCCTTGATGCTATATGAAATACACTTCATGTCTCTGGTGTGCACTGGAAGCCAACGGGAATAACGTGTATGATCTATAATAAAAAATCAAGGGGCAAGCTGTACCTTGATTTGCACATAAAGACAAACGTTGACGGTGTGAACGAACAAAAATATAAAAGTTTTCGTTTCAAATTCAAGGATGGGAACCCAAAATTCAAGGTAGGATGCTTCTCAATCATTTCTTTGTTAAACATTTCTCAATCATTTCATTGCAACAGCGGCGTCACCAAGGGCGCCCATCAGAGGGGCAATGTGGGGCGTTCCCTCCCTCCCCGCTAAGAGCAAATTGTACTTGGGAATATCGAAAGCCCAATAGAATTTTTACATTAGTTATGGCAAAATTTGCAACTATATTTGAAATCTCGCTTATATTTGCTCCTCCTTGGGAGCCACAACATGGGCGCCCTTGGGCGTCACCATGTGGTCCCGGTAAAAATGTGATTGCTTTATCCTTAATCATTGACAATGAAAGATCTCTTACTTGATACGTGACAGTTACTTTACAAATTCCTTGATTACAATGGTTGTCACCATACACAAAATCGCTCAGAAGTTATTTATCGCACCTCGACAAAATAGTAAATCTACAAAAACGATATTGAACTTATATTGCACAAGATTAGATTATAAATAAAAGAGATTTGAATACATCTTGTTGTAAAGCGTATCATTGGGGTGATATTCAGCAATTTTTAAAGAAAAGTCGAAAATTTAAAAAACTCTAAACTTTAAAAGCTTGTATTTCGCAAAATATTTCAGCTACAAAAACAATATAGACTTTAAATTGCAGCAAATCAAGTTTTAAAGAAAACAGTATCGAGTTCTTTTTTCTGTAAACCCTATCCTTAGAATGTTATTCAGCGATTTTTGAAGAAATGTTGAAATTTTTTTAAAGAAGAAAGATGGAATATTATTTAAGGTTGGCAGACCCGAAAATCTGGAATCACTGTACAAATAGATTATTCTGATGGTGTGATAAAAATACATATTCATTAAAATATATCGGGTGGCCCACATTAGTTTTGGGGGGCCTGGACCCCCTCTGCTCCCAGGATCGGCGCCCTTGGTCTGTGCCCCTTAAATCTTCCCAAATCTTTTAATACTTGTGTTTTATCTGCACCAAGAACGCACTCATGGGGTCCCGTCCAGACCTCGTCCAATCTTAGTAACTCAACGGACATTTGTACGCTTTGTTAATATACCTATACCTGCTTTAACAGAGTAATGATTAACGTGGCCTAAAGATTTGATCTTACACTAAATCTGTACTCTTTCTTTTCTTTTATAAAAAAAATACATTTTCCTAGAGTATGTAAAAAGGTTTTTGAAAATCACTTAGCGTTCTCTCGGATGTAGAATAACAATACCAAGTTAATACTACATAGACATAGTGTCATGTAGTATTGGATCCACCTCGAACAAAAATTTCTGTGTACGCCTGTCTGTGAGCCATTTCGGAAACATATCAAATAGTCCTGAAATTATTTATGGAGCAACAATATTCTCAATGAACCAGGGAAATTGAAAAGAAGAATTTTGAAAAGAAAATTTGTGCAAAATCAAATTGTATTAATAATCAAAGGACAATCCGTCCATATTTTTAAATATATTATTTCGTTCATATTTAAATCAATGAAAGTATGCGGTTGGCGTATAAAAAGAAGCATTCAACACAATCAATGAAAGAAAGTAGTTTTGAAAGCATATGGATTGAAGTATTTACTAGCGTATTTTTTTTTCACGTTAGCACTCAAAATTTCTGCTTCAGAGCAAAAGAAGTTTTAATTTGTTTTCATTAACAAATCTTTCTGCTTTCTTGAAATGAAAACTGTTTAGTCATTGAAACGAAATGAAATCTTTTAATTTTACGTTCCTTGATTTATGCCCTTTAGGCTAAGAGAGACAGATGATTTATGAAAGTGGATGATTATGTAAGATAAAAGAAATTAGAATGTGGAAAAAGAGGGGAGAACCCCGAGAAAACTCAAAGACACGATGTTATCCTCTACAAACACAAGATAAGACAAGTTTTGGCCAGTTTAGCGTCTCCTTCAGCACCGAAGTTGTATGAATGTCAGCTTAATGTGGCAACTGAACAACCTGAGCATCCATCAGGAATCGAAGATTTTCTTTATGTTTTCTGTCATATATATATATATATATATATATATATATATATATATATATATATATATATGCCTTGCAGCCTAGAGAGAATGCTGTGCTGCTAAGACACCTTTGGCTTCCATAGAGTTGTGGTGGGAAATGTGCACATTTTTAAATTAGGACCCAATAGCATATGCAACACATCGTACCTTAGAACAGTGTTGGTTGCCTACACAAACAGGGTAACATTCCCATTGAAAATCTTATTCTGTGGGGACAAGAGATTTATTTAAATACATTTCATAAATCGGCTTAGTTCATGAAACGAAAGACATCTCAGATGGCCTATTTTGGTTCTACTCAGATCTTTATTGTCAAGTATTTTGTATACATTATTCTTCCTGTGCGGGAAGCGAACATTTCAGATAGTTTTTATATAAATTTAGGTTCTAAAAATATGTTCAATTTTTGTTCTAATTCTTGTATTACAACCGAAATTGGCAGAAAACTATATTTCCGATTTCAATATTCTTTGTTATAGAGGAAAAATGGTTAAAACAATATAGGGACAAGCAGTATTTTATACAAATTTAGCACTGCGAGAATAGGCTGTGTGTCTGTCCTTAACTCTTTACTAAAAACGAAAGTTCTCGATATTTCCTCCAATCCGCGCAATATTGTTCCTCATAGACTTAAAATGGTCATAGATAGTGTAAAACAGTTTTTATATGAATCTTATTATCCCAACAAGATGTTCAATCTTGGCTCTGTTGCCTGTATTAAAACCGGAAATAGTATAGATCTATTACCCCTTCTGCTTCAATTTTCATTCGCATAGAAAAAAACCAGTAATAGATAGCGAGGAACGGTTTCTTTGCTAAGAGTTCAGCGTCCTAAAAATACGTTCCATCTCGGCTTTAGTCTCTCTATTAAAACCGGAAGTTGAAACCTGTCACTTTCAGTCTCAATATTGAATTTTCGTAAGTAAAACGGTAAGCTATAGCGAGAAATTGTTTTTGATATACATTCAGCGTTTCAAGAGTATGTTCCATTTTCCTATTTATCCACTTATTGAAAGAAGAAGGGCATATTGAGTTAAATCTATTCCTTCTGATTAGAATATTGGAGCTCATAATTTGAAAGTCTATCGTAGTTCCACTTGAAAGGACACTCACTTCGTTTAGATATATTAAAACTTTTCTCACCAACAACTACAACTGCTATTTAGTATTTCTAGATTCCCATTCGTGTTTATTACTAAAAATTATATAACTATAGTTCAGTGGCGGCTCTTCAGGAAAATCATATTAAACTTTTGTCGTTAAGGACCTTCACTACAGCGAAATTAAACTACCGCTAATTTTAGAGTTTTTCTTAAATATCTTCAAAACAAACAAACATATTCGAAAAGCAGAAACGTAGTGAACTAGACAATACGATTTTGTATGTGATACCGTTATACTCATCTATCTGCTTTGGATTTGCAACTGTAGATAGATTTAGCATTTTTTGCCGGTTCTGTAAATAGCGGCATACCAAAAGCAGATAGGTAAATTGTGGTAGAGGTATCACATGCAAAATCGTATTGTCTAGTTCACTACGTTTCTGCTTTTCGAATATGTTTGTTTGTTTTCAAGATATTACAGAAACTCTAAAATTAGCGGTAGTTTGATTTCGCTGTAGTGAAGACCCTTAATTTGAAAAAAAATGCTTTCCTTTGTAGTATACACTTGTATACAGGCGTTGGGGCGTTAGGTAAATTTTGTTCCCTTAGTTTTAGCAGTAAAATTTTATTTTTTAACCATGTAACTCCTCTCAAGAGCCACCACTGCAATAGTTTTACTTTGATCTTTATCTTAAACACAAATCAACCACATTTATGGATTTGGTAAAAGAACTTTCAACAAGGCTGTACTAGTATTCAATTTTATATTGCAATATATTGTATATAAGGCAAATTGATGTTACATCACCTTTGTTGTTCAAACCCTCGGAAAGTTTAAGTTAAATTTCAAGATACTTAACTTAAGTACGTTCTGAATTATTCTATCTTTAAACAGGGACATCCATAAAGGTGACAAGTTGAAATCTGACATTACAAAATAGTTGATGTTGCATGAGTACGTTTGCTAATATTTTAGAAACAAGATGAATAGTTAAATCTTTAAATAAAATCATAAAATTAGGTTTTTCTTTAACTGTCGTAATATGAGCAAAAAATCTAGAAATAAACTAAAAAATCATCGTGACTGATACTGTGTCGGTAATTACAGTGCAGAGAGTCCTAATTTTGTAAATAGAACATCAAAAATTCAATAACAATTCCTGTGATCTCATTCATAATAAACATACACCCGCTAATTCAATGTAATCTAGAACCCATAACATTCGTTGTATCTGTATGCTAATCACAAGCCGGTGCCTCCATGATAAACTTGTTCGTGACTGCATAATGTTAAATATTGCTCTACATATTCCGTAACGGACACGAAATCAAGGCCCTCATCCCGTAATACTGTATACCTTGTTATTTTTTTGTCGTTCGTCAAAGAAAATTGTCCCCCCTCCTTGCTATATTTCATGATACACTTCTTAAAGCAATACTCCGACATTTTATGGACGTAATTTCTAACACACAAATCTAACAATGCATGTCTAGGAATAATATAAAGTTAACAGTTTGTATATCAAATAAGATTGATTTTAGGAAAATTCTACACAATTATTCACTGAGTTCCTTATGTACAGTTTAAAATGCATACGCACTGAGTTTTCAATACAGTATTACCAGACCCACGTAAAACAATATCGAAAATTCAGTGAAAATGAAACATTTTTGCTCTCTTGCTTAAATTATGTTTCCCTGTTTTAAAATATGTAAATAAATATTTATCATATGCACTGACCTGCACATGTTAATTTTCATGTCGTGTTTATAAATTTCCTTTTTATATTATGATAATTATCCGTACTGTGATGATAATTTACAAACGATAACTGCGTCAGCATGGCGCGTATGTCTGGTAACAGTGCGACTGCGTCACGCGCTTCTACAAGGTGCTAGTTTCTGTAGTTAGGAAGTAGGGTACGAAATATTCGTGTTCGTAGGTCATTATGTTCTTTGCAGAGATATCTAAACACACAGATTACATTGTTGTTCATCCAGACACATGAAGAGTTTGAATAAGCGTTCCACTGAAACTGGGGCGATTTTCGTGTGAATCTTATCTAATTTGTATTGTTTTCAGTGTTCCGTAGAACATGAACTAATTCCATGTTTCATTTTATGAAAAGCATATATTATGTTCCACAACTATATTATATGAGGAGTTATTATCCACAGACTTGAAGTTTGTAATCATAATTTTGCAAAACATGGCAATTCGAGAATATATTTCTGTAGAAACGTGACTAAAACCTTAAACTAAAAATTTAAAATCATTTTTGTGATAGAAGAAATATGTTGTCAAATAAATTTACATGTTTGTGCCTTTCATTTAAAGAAGTGTGCCTCAATGTAGTGGTGCAGATTGAGTTGACAAATTAACCTTTTTAATGAGCTTGTGTAAGAAACAGTATTAGTGCAGCATGTAATGTGTCATTTAATTTTGCAAATATTGGAAAAGAAATTCAACGAAAGATATGCTGCCATTAATACGGATAGAAGATACGTGTGCTTCTGTAAGTATTCATTCATTAACTTTTGAGTTAAATTTTAACTTGGATTTAAGGTTTGAAAAGGCAAATTTTGTCTTTTCCAGTCATTTGATGGAATTTTAGGGAAAATTTAGTCCGTAGGTATACATACGATTTAAAAGTTTTGTCTCGAAAATGTGTCGTGGAACTGATATCGCATATCGAGCTGTCTATTGAAAAAGTTTTGCCTCGTCTCATCTCGTATGCAACTCTAGTGCTGGGACTGTGGCTCCTAGACTTTCCCTGGCTGTAGATATGCCAGTGACTCACTGCACTTATTCAAATCTATTCAATATCGTACAAGCAATTGAGCAATTTTATTAGACCCATGGATAGATACATTTATATATACATTGATAGATACATTTATACGTATATACATTGATATAGATACATTTGAAGAATTTTGGCACAATTCTATATATTTTCCGCAGAATCCATTTAGAAAGGGGGATAGAAAGACATGTAGTTCTTTTCTTGAGTTAAGACTAAACTGAAAAGTAGTTGAAAGAGAAACATATTTTTTTTTATTATTTATTAAAATTTGTGATAGATGTATTCCAAGAATTAAATTTAGGACAACTTCAGATTACTCGTTTTACCGTTTTACCGTTTTGATGTAATTATTTAACTATACATATTCCTAGTTCTTCACTGTATTTTTCTAAGCTTCTCACAGCTAATATTGTTTCAAAACAATTTATATTTATCTAATGCTCATCAATTTGTTACTAGAGCCAAAAATAAGGAAAGGAAAATATACTATTTTATGTTCTAGGATATTTTGGATGAGAATTATGTAATGCCCAAGTGGCCAACCGGTTTGGTGTACTTGAGCAGTCTAAGGTTCTAGTGGCAGAATGTATCTTTTCCAGTCATTTGGTGTAATTTTAGGGAAAATTTAGTCGGTAGGTATATACACGATTTAAAAGTTGTCAGTATTTTGTCTGGAAAATGTGTCGTGGAAGTGATATCGCATATCGAGCTGTCTATTGAAAAAGTTTTGCCTCGTCTCATCTAGGTTTCTCTGAAGAGCATGGACCTTTTTAACTTTCCTTGAGGTTTATGTGATCCTGTCCCTGTCGTATTGCATTAAGAAAAATGTTGAATAAGGTAAATTAGAAGACTATGGAAACAAGTATTCTGGTTGGGACGACTTTTTAAAATTGAAAAAAAATGACCTTTGTGTTTTCGGTGCGTACGGCTTCGGATTCAATTCTCGGTGGGTACATCCCTCGAATACAAGCCCAAGTAGTGGTTTCGATTCCAATTTAAACATTACGTCCCGTCTCACATAGCCTCGCTGTTGAAAAAGATGTTAAAATTTCCAACCAACCGAATGCGCTTGAGGTTTTCATTGTTTTGACTAGAGTTTTAAGTTTAAAGAGTTCTATAAAAGATAGGGAGACCAATGCAGCAAATCTATTGCAGATATCAATGTAATCGACAAACTTCCTCCCGAATAGTAGCTTAAATGTATAATACATTCCTTGTATTTTATGCAGTTTTATCTTAGAGGCAATGAATAGACTCTAGGAAAGTAACATAACGTTTCGAAAGTCGAATAGATTAAAGTCCTCATTTTTGTGTATGGTCTTCCATTACATTCACAATAAATGTTCAGTCTCCATAAGCACGTGTGTAATAATAGTAAGACGTAAAGCTAAATAATTACAGAGTGACATATTTAAATGAGCAAAAATTGTAGCTTCCTTGAGAATGAAGTATATTTTAGGTTTGATTCCTGTATCTATCTTGTTAATCAAGTTTATTTCTTCTAATTTAACGGTTCAATGGAAAATTTTAGGATAGCACCTTCAATTCAAGAGAGCTACACTTTATATTTCCATGTTTTTTTCAACTATAATATATCCGTCAAAAAGCATAATTCCTTTCACTTTACAGAGTCTGATTACCAAGAACTGAAACAAGACAATGTAATATAAGTAAAATACGCAAATAATTTATAGAATTATTTGCATATCAGAACTTTAGCGAGAAAACTACCAGCTGCTGAGGTGCATCGACTTCGATTTTCTTGACTTCGCTTACTGTTCGTGACTGTATTCTAGACTCGGAAGTCACCTTTGCTTTATTTTTCTTTCTTTTAATATGAGATAGAGAGGAGGAAAGTCAAGGGCAATTATTCCTAGTTTCCAATGGATTTCTTTGACGTTAGTGCTAAGTTTCTCAAGGTTTCCTAAGTTCTCTATCGCTACACGGAGAGAATCCAGGGAGATGTCCAGCTGCAGTTAATTATGAGTTATGCATATGTGCAGTGCAAACTCTTTTAGATAAAGTTTGACCTACGCTGAAAAAAACTGAAGCCCCTAAATTGGTAAGTAGTGACATGAAATCTGCGCTATGTTGTTAACTTGATTTGGGTATTTGTATAACACTGCATCGAGAAAGTATCGGACTTACTATGACCTGCAATCTGTATTAATGCAGTAGCTCGAATCTATCCAAAGTATTCGATTTCTAGCATCTTTTGAACCAGGACTTCTTCCAGAAAATTTATTCCGATGGTGCAAATTAAACATTTGAGAGGGTGCCCTGGGACATGATTTGCTAAAGGATGTGCCCTGTACAAGAGTGACGTTTATTCTCAATTTAATTTAATATCACTTCAAGGAGGAAGAATTAAAACCCTCCCCGAAATATACGTTACCTTCAAGAAATATGATTGTGAATCAGTGAGCATGCGCAAGGACTGTACTCTTGAGAGTGCAGGGACCTCCCTCCACAATAATTGTTTTAGTAATCTTCACACAATAATAAAAAAAACTATTTTAATATCATAAACGTTAGTTTTGTCTGAGTGAATAACTTTGTCATTATTTGCAGAACGAAATTTCCAAAACTTGAAAATTGTAAGGAAAAAATTCTAGTTTGTTTTTTCAATAGTTATTCTTACTATTATAACATTCATTTAAAATTCAATAATATTATATGTTAAATCATGAGAAAGGAAAAGTTTTCTTTAATCTAAAATTGTCGCTTGTAGATGCCGAAGTTATTTGGGTTACTCTTTGAAGTAACAATTTTGATGCGCCTCTGCAGCTCAAAAATTGAAGTTAAAATGAATGAACTTATTACTAATGAAATTATCACAAGTGATTAAAATAGTAATACGAAAACTTACCCAAATAATAAATTTTAAGATATTTATGAGTAGTACGAGCCTCTCTGTTGGAAAAATGTGGGTGCCTGTTAGGATTAGTATTTAGAATTAGATTTTTTGGGGTTTCAGTATGTATGGTCACGTTAGCCCTCACATATAAGGGATGAAGTCTGTTGACGATCACAATGTCCGAGAAATTGGCTGCCGTGTCGTGACAAAACGATGTAACTTTGGCGAAAAAGTTTTGCGAAAATGAGCCTTAAAGTTTTCATCCGAAAATGTGATCTGTATCGTGTAGAACCAGTGTAACTAGGCAATAATGGCCAACCAATCAATTTTCACCAAAGTTAATCACACAACATGCATTTACGTAACATTACATGTGACCACGTGTTTCCAAAGTCAAGATACACTGGATCTATACGATACAAATCACATTTTCGGATGAAAACTTTAAGGCTCATTTTCGCAAAACTTCTTCGCCAAAGTTACAGCGTTTTGTCACGACACGGCAGTTGGGGAGGAAGAAAGGAGAGGGGAAGAAAGGAGAGGAGAAGAAAGGAGAGGAGAAGAAAGGAAACAGCCTGGAACCTATATGTTAGATACCATCCTGGCATTTGCTTGGTTTAAATGTGGAACGTCCAGGAAATCCAATTCAAGATGTCTGGCCTGAAAACGCTTCAGTGTTAGGAGAAATCAGACAACAATAGATACAGTTTGTTACTTATCACTGTTTATTTTCTATGCACAGCACATGAATAAATAAATAAATAAATAAATAATATATTTCAACAGAATAAAAAAAAATAACTCTTTCAGATTGGAGACGAACGACATACTTTTAATTAGGTTCGATTTCCGGCGGGAGCTCATGTAGTTTAGATTCCACGTTAATCAGTAGGTTCCGTTTCACATAGCCTCGCTGCTAAAAGGAACGTTCAAATCAGCTCAACTCAACGACATATTTTTAAGACCCATAAAAGTTTTCTTCAATTTTCTCAAAAATTACTCATCAGAATTTACTCTTACGCGTATCATTTTGTTCTGCTTGATGTGACCTCTCGATTCATCTATGTATCAAATGTTATAACTAAAAAATTAAAATTTTTGATTTAGTCATAGTTTTGTACTATATCTCATTAACCATGTTGCACAGTATATTGTCGTCTTTCTAGAGCCATAAGGAAATGCTTGATTAATGTCCACATTAGTATCAGTTTTGTCTTTTTAGCTAATGTATTTATCAATTTTTAGGGTAAGAAAAAATTCTTTTTTTTTTATTTTCTCGAAAATTCTCTTTTTGATTACCTCATCTTTGGATAAGACTTTGTTTCTTTAAAAACTAATAATATTTTAGAGTTTGACCATCTAGTAGATTTCATCTCTACATTGGAACGAATGATGATTATGGAGAACTCCTCAATTTCTTGATTAATTAAAAGCAAATAAAATAACTCGTAAACTTATCAACTTTAATATTTGGCATTTGCCAGTATTCTGGGCTTTATTGTAGAGGAATAATACTGATTTCAACTCTATATTGAGTAAAGACAAAACCTATGCTCCATATTCTGGCACAGTGATGAGAAACACAAATAGTGGGAAGGTCAAGCTCCAAACTTGCTCTACTTTGATATGTACATTGAAATGAAATGAAATCTTTAACATCTCACGATTATGTCCGTTAGGCTAAGGGAGATAGTAATTAAGAGGCTTCATTACTGCGAAATTAAAATACCGCTAATTTTACAGTAATTATGTGATATCTTCAAATAGATAAAAGATAATAGAAAAGTGGAACAGACCTCCCTAGACAATATTATTCTGCTTGAGATACCGTTATCATAACTCATTTATCTGCTTTCGTTTTCCAGCCATTTAGAAAATCAGCATTTATTTTCGCCTTTCTAAATAACTGCAAACGGAAAGCTAGTAGGTGACTCGTGATAACGGTACCTCATGCAAAATAACATCGTCCAACTACTAGTATACCCTGTCACGTTTCCCCAGAGATCCTGTTTCAAAGACTGGGTGATTCCTAAATCGTATCGGAACAAGTGAAGAACTAAATAACCCTCTCCCTACAGAGAATCGAACACTGATCGTCCGGTTGTTAAGCATACGTCTTATCAACTACAACATCGTGACTACATTATATAATTAAATTAAATTGAATCTCTAGTAAGTCTAATTGATCATACCATTTAGGTTGAAGGAGGCGAATGATAATTTCAAGGGAGTGATGAGGAAAGAAATGGTTGAATTAATGTTACAGAAAGCAGTGAGAAACGCCTCGAATACAAAGGTATCTACTACAAAGCCGTATAGCCTGAAACAACGCAGGGACGCTTCACACAAAAGTGATATTTCTATTAGCGAAAGACGTCTCTGACATTATGTTCAATACTTTTTGCTACATAAATACATATATACCCAGTGTGTATGTGTATAGAATCAAACCAGAGATAAATTTAATCAAAAATCTTCTAATACACAAAAGATGCTGCATTTTTTGAGACGCAGAAAGTATTTTGTATAGCTAGCATTCAAAAAGAAACCATGTACTATAAATTTTATATAAGCTATTACTAAATATCCATGTTTCAGAACCTGTGAATGGAATTTTGAGAAGACTGAATGCTGATTGGTTGATTTGGACATGTTCAATGCCGAAGCCATGTGGGACGTGGACCTGCAATTTAAGGTGGAATACAAACTACCGTAAGAGCTCAATGCTTTCTCCTTTGGAATCGAACAAGGGACCGCATATACTTAAAGTACATGTGCTATCTACTAGACCATATGGAAGAATAAATATCGGAAAAGCAATAACAAATGATTTAGATTCAAAATGTGAATATGGAGAGGACTAGAGAAAATTACCTGGGTGGAAGGATAAATCAATGAGAAAGTGTTGAGAATAATTCGTGATGGTCAGAAATAACCAATTAGAGGACGATGAAAAGACTAGTTAGATAATTAGAAATCTTATTGTAATAGACTTGAGGCAATATAGTGAAAGGAGAACGAGGAAGGAACTAAATACAAAAACTGAAACATTTTAGTTTTACGTCTCACGATTATATCCTTTAAGCTAAAAGAGACAGTTGATTTATGAAAATGAACGATTATGAAAGAATAGGTAAAAAAAAGAATGCACGAAGAAACGGGATACGATATTATGCACCATAAACCCATGTGGACTGAAATTGAACAAGGCAACATTAACGCCAATAGTATAAAAATAAAAACTATCGGTACTATTAAAATGGATAACTTCTACGTCAACCGGAGGTTGTTATCTTAGGACTGTATGGGAGGAAACTGATCAACGTCCATCAGTTGATCTACAAATCATCAATATCCATTGAAAAAATACTAGAAGGATTTCAGAATGGCTCGACTTATTCTTTGACCCTCTCCTCGTACATATAAAATCGGTCTTTAATCACAAATGTCAACTGTTACAACAACTTTTTCTTAAGTTTTCAATGAATATTCATTGTATTCATAGATCATCTACCAAATCTCATTAATTTAGAGGATTATAAATTCCCTTCTACATGTTCTAAACTACAATACCCCTAAAACAAACGATGAAACAAGGTCAGAAGGCCACAATAAAGAACTCAGACAAATTCGATTATTTGAATAGGCATGCAGGAAATGCTTCATCCATATGCATTACATTACATTTTTCTGATCCTCTTTACTGCAGAGAAATTTGAAGGAAAAAATTGATATTTAAATGAATTTATTAAGCTAGCCCTGAACAGTTCCATTATATAATCAATACGTACAAAGAAACAAAAAAGAATCTAGTTAATCAAACTTTTTTTTGCGATATTGTACTTTCTGTAGTTAACATAGTGGGAGAAAGGGACTGAGCAAATAGGGTAGGAGGGAGCAAGCGTAGGAAAACTTCCATATGATGCGGGTGCGCCTAAGATGCGTGGTTCCGACTCACTTTGCATATCTCGTGAATTGGGAGCATTAAGAAACACACGCCGTGACCTTGTGCGTCGCGCAGGCGCAGCGCTGGTCTCAATTGGTGGATGGCCACTACAAAGTGTAATGTGTCACGTTTAGGTTTTTCATTTAGTCTGGTCAGGTGTTCGGTAATATGGACGATCCGTTCTATGTGTTAGGCCTACAAAATCCCGATATTGAGATCTTAGAGGTAGTTAAGACACGACTAATTCGCACGGTACTAGCCTTTTTTTCTCACGCTCATACAATTCCTAGTGTAAGAATAGTGTATACAGTACTTACTGCTAGTAAATTGCACAGTAAACAAACATAAACACTCTTAGATACAAGATACAAACGTAGTGAAAAACAATTTAGTGATCATTAGAGGTGCTTTCCTGTTACTGGGTATTGCTTTTATCAGTATTCGTGACCTACAAAATTATACCCTTGGCTTGGTAGTGAATTGTGTTCGTAACATGAGTAGCGCTTTTATACTGTAGATAAATAACTATTCTAATTATTTATTTAATAATTTATTCATCAAATAATTTGAGTGATTACTTTTCATTGTGCGTCGAACTAACAGTCTACCATACACAAGTAACAAATAGAAAATTTTAATTTAATGCTTTCAGTGTGCTAGTTTATAAAATGTGGTTTCACATTTGTTTTATATAGTTATTAAAACTGCTTATATTATTTCGTTTTAAAATTATTTAATAGTAGCGGGCATACTTTTAAAACTTTACAATGAAGTTTGTGAAAAATTATAATGCAGTGTCAACATTTTGGTAATTATTCAATATAGCAACTTTTCACACTTAGCTAAATTAATAGAATGGACTTTAGCCTTCGAATCTCACGAGTTGTGGAGGGAACAACTTTTTCTTCGTTTATTTCTGCCTAAAAATGTGCCTACGAAACGTTCCAAACAACCCGGTGCCCTACTTTTATCAAGGCTTTACCTATTATTCAACTATTATTCATTATACTTTAAAATTTCGAATTCTTGAGTCCATTTACTACTGGGCTATTATAACCAACATATAATTGTTTCAAAATACATCGCCTCGTTGACCTTGAAAAAGAAATTAGTTAAGTTGAGAATTCAAAAGTGGAATTAGTAGGAAAAAAACAACTCCAATAATCATTCCGAACGATACTTTGTGTTTTATTGTTGACAATCGATTGAAGATTTACAGATACGTCAGTGCCTGAAGCCACGTAGCTTGCTCTTGAGTGTGCGAGGTCCCATGTTCATTTTCATACAGGATTGAAATTTAATCAATAGTTTATAGAGAAATACGTGACTTCAATAATTTAATTCAACTTTACTTTTAGGTCGATGAGAAGGGTAATCTTCCATTCTAAACACGTGAAAAATCTTTCTCGTATTTTTAGAAAATTCGTACAGGTTCTCCGTGCTATAAATTAATGGCTGCATTAAAAAAACTCGTAATGTTTGGATGATTACACTTTAATTCATGGGCTTATTTTACATATAATACGTAAAATGCTTTAACTGAAGATAAGTGCTAAGTTTAATTGATTTAAGCGATTAGTTATGATTTTAAATCCTTTCTTGGATTAAATGATTTATTTCTACAACTGAATAATGCCGCATGCTTCGTACACCTAAATAAGAAGCGAGATGTCAATACACTTTCAGTCAAACGCGGCAAACTTTAACCTGGATTAAAACGTAATTATTTACAAATTTTTAAAGTAGACGAATTGGAAGTCTTACTTCACATGAGGTATGTATATATATATATATATATATATATATATATATATATATATATATATATATATATATATATATATATATATATATATATAGTGTTCTCTGAACTGGATTCATTGTTAATGTTTTATTATATTGAGAATTTCATCATAATTTCAAAATGCATCAAAACCCCAAAGGAAATCATAAACAAATAATACGAATTTACCGCAAACATGAATATCTTGACAATTCTAACTATTGTGAAAAGAACATTCTTATTGATTGAGTTCTTGGATGTGTGTAAAGCGCCCCATTGTCTCCTTGTTTACGTCTCCATCCTTTGAATTCTGACGATCGACTTAAAATTTCTCTTACAGTCAGGGATCAGCTACATTAAACTTCGAGGAAATTTATAAACATCCCTGTGAATGATTTGGTAGCAATCCATATTCGTAGCAGTCTTAAATATCTTACCATCAGTACCTCAATAAATATAGGAATTAACTGAAAATCTTTTATTTTTATTTTCTAGCCCGCAAGTTACGGGAAAAAGAATGGAGTATGGTATCAAAACTCTCGAGCCGACATGGATTCCAGTAAAGTCATCAAGTTCCAGCCACCAACATCCAATTGGAAGAGTAGCAAGAAGGCAGCCCCAATCGATAGTCCTCCAGGTGGGAAACCAAGCTCTGGGCGTATCATTAGGATTATCAACAATTTGGACCATTCGGTACAAGTAAGTACATCTCTACACGTCAATTAATTAATACTTCTCTATAATTGATATGTGCAAGATGATGTTCACATCGGGTATCACCATTCATTTCACTGGCTTACCTTGATAGGCTGTTCAAGTTTGTGTGTTTCGGGACAATGAGAATAGTAATGAAAAAGCCTAAAGATCTCTTGTCAAGTTAAGTGTACCTTAAGATGTGCTTTCTCAGATGCAACTTCGTGAGCAGTTTTGTGTGTAACTGGTTCAAGTGTTGCACATTCTTATTGTGGCATTAGCCCTCGATTTTAAAAAATCTACTGATAATATTGTGGGCAGAAGGAATCATCGTGAAAAAATCAGCATGTAGTGTGATTAAGCTACTATATTCCTAGAAGGTTTGAAAAGTGTGAAAAGAGAGTGCTTTCAATTTGTAACCACTCGTACGTGTTAGCATCCGAAAGAAAAGTGGTTGATCTATTAAGTAAAAAAAACTGCACTGTAAATATTTAAACTTTATATAAACACTATACATGATCGCTTTTGCAGTAGTTTTAAACATGTATTATTTTCTTCACATAGTTTGTAATTTTGCTTTTGATTCTTATATGAAACTTTATGAAATATCTTAGGGGATTTGGAGCAAATGAAGTTATTTGGAGTTTCTATGATATACTCATTTGAGGATAATAGTGGATGATCGATGTGTGAAGGCATGTTAGGGCTTCATAATAGCTGTATTAATTGCTTATGCATACTTTATAAAAGTAAAATATCAGTAACATGCTTGTAGAATGTCAGTAACATGCTATAGTAACATGCTATACTTTCTCGAACACACTGTCGACATTCTCACTATTAAAAGAACATTTTTTAATTAAATATACATCTTTATTATACTCATTTATAATTCGATCGATACACACACACTTTAAAGTAAGCTACTAGGTATTGTTGTTAATCCATATGACTGACCAAATTCTTTTTTAGGCCAGTATGAAACTCCATTGAAATTACATTTCCTTCTTAGGTACTTTTGTAACCCAAGGCATCCCAGGCTAATATTACAAGGGTAAGTTGCTTGCATCGGATAAATGAGCAATATATGTATGATATCATTTGACAATATCCTTTAAAAAAGAGACCTTTGGGTGGGTCAAGACTTTGGTAGGATAATGCAAAGCACGATCTTGGGGCATGATTTTCGCAGGGATGAACTTTTTGGTCTTTTAAGGCTTGTAGCAAATTATTTAAACAAAAAGGATATAGTTTCGAACTCTTATAACTACGACAATAAAATCTAATCTGTAAAATAACAAAAGGAATAAATTGTATTGTACATTATTGATGAATAAACCCAGGCGAATCACATGTGAAATACAACTACTTGTATAATCTTACACTATTTTGTATTTCGCCAATTACCATCAAAATAAATATGAAGTAAAGAGGTCAGATTTCCACATCCGGAAGAAGAAAAATGGCACAATGAAAGCACAAAACCTCTCAATATTGCGTACATATATAATTTGAATTAATTATCAGAAAATTAATAACCTGTTACAAACAAAAGTATTTAGTTCAATCGATTTTCAAACCGTAGAATAAACTTGTAACCTCAAATGTTAAATTTTCGTTCGAACTGGACTACTTTACATTCACCTGTTACCCCCAATAATTTCACAATCAATCAAATGAAACATTCTTTTCGATACAGCAGTTCCACGTTAACCTATCGTATCAGAGATTGGCCTCATTTTGTTTAAATAAAATCTTTGTGTACTATTATTATCTCTAATGCGTGTAACAGAGAAAGGTCTAAAATTTAATAATATACGAAAAGGGTCCAATTAAACCACGTTGGCATTGACAAATACTGTACACAAAATAGGGGAGAAGAGCACGTGGCAAGGCTTTTCTCAACCGTTTGCTCAACAGACTTGAAGGGGGCAGTTACTGTGACTGAAAGCCATAGAGATTACGATCGCTCGCAGGTAACCCACTTGGCCAAGTCACGAGATACGTGAGAGCGTTGCTTTGGGTTTTTAAGTGGCGCTTGATTTCGTTCGTTTTTCTTCTCACTTAGGATTTGGAGCAAGTTTTATCAAGACTTTCTTTACTTACATATATATATCTCACTCTTTCATCAACATGTTCTATTTTTCTTGCTTTTTTGCGTTTCGGTTGACAAAAAAGAAAATAAATAAAAGTACATAATACACCGTGTGATAGAAATGCACACAGCTTTCACGATGGTTGAGCATAGATTAAATGAAACCAATTGCCTTTCATTGCTTTGCGTGTTGTTGGACATGCATGGATTGTTTGACGACAACAGATGTGATAACGTACTCTATAACATGCAATCAATTGAAAATAACTTTTTAACTGTTTATTCTTTTGTCATCAAACTAATACTTTACGCCTTCTAGTACTATAAATACAAGTGTTTCTGTCAACATAGTATTGACATAAGGGATGCTCTGACATGTTAATAGATATCTTTAGCTTTTCAATCGTTTCCAAGTGTTTTGTAAATGAACAACTTCTGCTCAAGTTTAGCACGTATTACGTACTAGGATCCAGACACAGTTGACGTAAAAATTACTGGAATGTGACTTATATCAAAGGTTCTCCAACTTCATGAGACCGTGTTATCTTTCGCATGTTACATTTTACTTGCAACACCCCTGTACTCAAAATCTGGAAAAAATGCCCAAAAAATGTTCAAAAATTCATTCCAGGCGACGCAGCCGGTATTCTTTATGAAAAATGTAAAACTTCTTTCGTTCCTTAAGTTATGCACTTCAACTTAAGTAAAAAAAAAACAGGTTCAAAGTTTCATTTTAAATGATCCACCGTTTCCTTAACACTAACGTCATTTTAGGGTAACATTGTCTAGGATATAAATTTCATGTTTTCTTTATCCCGTTTAGAGCATGGGTGTTATGCATTGCCCTAGTGCCATTTATTTCCTTATCACCTTTCATTTCTCTCCCTTGCCCTTATCCCAAAGAGCAGAATCACAAGACGCAAAACTCGATGAATAATAGGTAATGATCATAGTTAACACTCAAGATAATTTAATTCATAACCAATGTATTTTCACATGTCTTACTACGGATTATATATCTTTTTTAATCCTACCTTCTTTCTGCGTCCAATTCCTCTTCGTCTTTGATGTTAAATACGTGCAAGTGAATAAAAAATTTCATGATTCTGCACTCATTTCTTTCGGAGACCTGGAGAACAAAAAATCAACTGTTTAATTGGAAGTGTATAGTAGTAGATGAATGGCTTGATATGGTGGTATAAGCCAAATAAAGGTTAATTGTGAAAAGACAGTAGTATAGACATGCATTGGTTAACTCTAGTTGATTGTATAGCTAATTGAAGTAATATTTGCTTCTTTTAAATACAAAAAATAACATATCTGCCATATACCTGACAGTTGTGGACATGTGGCGAACGGGAAATATTTTTAAGGCCCACTATACAGCCTTAGGAGTCGCACTTTACAAAATCCGTCTTATCTATAACCTTGGATGTAAGAACAACATTTATACAAAATTTGAAGGTTCAGTGGACTTAATAGTTTAGAAAACGGCACAAAATTATTCAAGACATCCTTCCTTAATAGAAGTCTTTCGCAAAACCTAGGAAGCGAGGGGGTCTTCTTTTAAGACTCAATACCTAATAGTTTGGAGGTCTGTTGATAAGTAAATCACTGAGTGAGTCAATGGATGTGCTCTCTTATACGAATATAAATTTATAGAGTGACATTTACATAAAACCCAAACTGTTTGAAAGATTCGGAATGTCTAAGTATTTTATTTTCTGTTTTTTCATATTGAATATTCTAAATGCAGAATATCGTCGAAACATTGTAAGCTGCAATAAAAGTTCATAGTGGTAGTTTGAATTCCAGAATCTTACATTTTGAAATGTTCCACTCGGGTAGTCAGAAAGAACAATAAGCAAGTTATTAAATTTAATACCACTTTTTTTTTAAATCTAAAGTTTCACTAACAATTTAATTTTCTTACGAGATAAATAAACATGAATAACATGATCATGGAATCAATGAAAAGTTAATAAATGATTTTATATTTCAAAAGTACAAAAATAGTCAAAACTAACCCTAAGAACATATACGATACTATTAGAAACTCACTTACAATGTTCTTTGTGTATCACGTAAAAATTAATACGGTAAATGAAATTTTAATCCTGGTTATTGCTAAAGTGTCCAAGTTACGCGTAATGTGCATGAGATATCTGAAGAAAGCTAAAACGCAGTATTTAAAGTAAGTAAACTTCTAAGGTTAGAACAAGAGAAAACAGTGACTATACAATATACAAAAATTGCCACTCACAGACATAAAGATTAATAAAATTTACAAGATACTCTCAATTCTACAGAAATCAAAGAAAAATCATAAGTTGAATACAACAAAAAGCAAAGTAGAGTTATTTTTGAATCTCCGTTTTTCTTTTTAAAAAATCACTCCAACCAGTAAACAACCTTTATTTTTTCAGGGTAGAAGGGAAATTGAAACTCCCTTCCCTCTGGAAAGTCTTATTAAAAAGCTTTACGTTTAAAATTTTGATAGGATATGTGAGCCATACGACTTCTAGACGTGTGTACATACTCGGGACGAATGGATGAACAAACATTGAAAAATCAGCGTATAAATCTTTTGAAATCTCAAAACTTTTCGTATTCTCTTTCTTTCCTTTCTTTTTTTTAGTCCCCTCATATGAGTAGAAAAAGAAAGATCATCATAGTTGGGAAGGATGTGGAACTGAAAGAAAAGGTTCTTTCATAATTCATATGATTACCCTTCATTCCAATGTTCTTTGCCTACCCTCTCAGTTGCGATTACCGCTGCCGGACTCGCGGGTGATCAGTCGGAGACTTGATAAAAGAAGAACAGTGGTTATCTTCTTCTAACAGAGGTGGATCTGAATCATTTCATCAGAGTGAATCCAGTGTCTCATATTTTGTATTAAAATATTTGGTGTTACTTGTATTCTCCTTGACCCTGTTGGCTCCACGCTGGTTCTTCATAAGGCCTTGGTGTGATGTTGCAGCGACCACACGGTTTCATTTATAAATGTTAAAAAGAAAGCTCATATGTGTAAAAATTCATCTATTTCGGGTTCGGGCTTATCCTCTTGATTCAGGCCTATCCTACGAAGGAGTTCAAATGTGATATGAGTGAGATCAGAAATCAATCCAGTGAAGAAAATGTGGAGCAAACAAGTATCCTGCTTCCTGTAGTCCGATATCACGTAGTAAAGAAAAGAATGTTGACAGAGTGCTGAATCCAACCGTTCGACTAGTATTAAGGACCTGCTCCCTTTTGTTATAAACAAAGTTATCAACTATATTGCTGGACAAGTTAATGATATCTGAAAATTGCGAATGACGCTTTGATAGCGAAAACATTGAATGAGAAACAAACTGCAAAACTACTTAAATTGGGTAGCATTAAACAGGTTCGCGTATCAGTAGAATATCCCCGTTTACTGAATGTGAGTCAGAGAGTATTTTACATTGGGATCTCCTGAACGCTACTGAAGAGGAGATTAAACATGAACTGGAAGACCAACATGTTGTAGAGGTAACTCGGATTACAAGCAAAAAGTTAGGTGAAATACTTCCAATTCAGTCACTGATTCTTACTTTCACTTTGCCTACGATCTCACGACTTGTAAAAGCTGGCTATAATAGTATGAAAGTTCCACCTTACATTTCCAATTTTCTTCATTGTTTTAAATGTCAGCATTTCAAGCTTATCAGCACGTCATGTAGTGCAGCAGTTGCTATTTGTGCGAATCGTGGCTGGCAATTTATTGCACGGATCCCTATACAGCGATCAAACCGTCTTGTGTCAACTGTAAGAGTGATTATTCTGCTTGGTCTAGGGACTGTCCAGTTTTTTTATAATGAAAAGCGTATCCGAGAGCTTATAGTTGTCGAAAAGATTTTTCTTGTCAACGCGAAACATCGTTTAAAAGAGAGCATTCCAACTTCTCTTTCTGTTCCGTTTGTCTTTGTTGTTGCTGTTTCTCAGAAATCTGTGACTGGACAGACGTTTGACGTTCCACACAATCTGAGCTCTCCCCAGCTAAGAGCCCTGCACCGAAAATCACAGCCATCACTTTATCCCCCAACCCTTGTATCTCGTGTTCGTAACAGTGGTCTCAAGCTAACGCCACCACGTTGTCACTCCCCATATGTTGTTGGCATCAAACTAAGTTAGCTAGGCGGCGTCCTAACGACTCTATCCTTTCACAGAAAAATCCAAAAGCTCCAACAGTTCGCAAGGCATCATCGATTTCACTGAAATCGGATATGGTGGAAAAAGAACTGATGTATATTTAGTGGACGTTAATTGGCTCATGAAGAAAGGTTCGTATTAAACGTTTATCTTTTTAACTATGGCATTTCTACAGTCGAATCTTCACTCCTTCGCTAGTCATCTTGAGGAATTTTAACCACACACCAGCTGTTATCTGGTTACAGGAAACCAACTTCCAGCCTACCAGTCATCTGCTTTATCTCGTTACACGATTTACAGATGTGATAAACATGGTTATGATCGCGTTTCTGGAGGCTTAATCATTGACAGTCAAGTGAACTGTGACTTTCAGTCTCGGTCTATTAACATAAACTTCAAGTTGCAAGCAGTGTTGATGCGAGCTTTCTTCCCTCACCGGATCTCGGTACCCGATTTGATACAGCTTTACAATCAACTTGAGCCACCGATGATAGTCGGAGATCTGAATGCATACTGTCGTCTATAGAGTTCTTTTCGCACTGATGACGTAGCGTCAGGTGACGGGACTCGTGAGTGGGAGTGGGATGATCGTCCCTAATGATGGAAGTCATACTCACTTTTCTACTGAATACGGTACCTATTCGTGCATTGATCTCTCCCAGTGCAGTATTTCTATTATGGGCTCCCTCATATGGAGGGCGCTTTCAGATTTCTGTGGTAATGATCATTTTCTAGTGATAACTGAAGGTTTGCTTATTAAATAATTCATATAATCTTATCCGATTAAACTTGGATTGATCAACATTCCGAAAGCTCAGTGAGTTTCGTCCTCCTGATGATTTTTCTGTATGAGTTGCTGTAGATCTGTTTGAGCAGACTGTTATCAATGCTGCGTATGGGTTTATTCCAAAATGCGGACGCGACAGCTCACGACGGCGAATTCCATGGAGGTCTGGGGAAATCAATGAAGCTTTCCTGGCTTGTCGATGTTAATTGGCATCCAACTATTAAAAATCTTCAACAATTTTGCATTCTTCATGTCCATGCTAGACATTTGGTTACAGTTTTGAAGTGCCAAATTAAAAAATATGTAACCTCTCTCATTGCATCGTCTGGCGTCAGATTGGCATCATAAATAGTCACTGTTCCAGCTTAGTGTTCCTGTTCCTGTTCTAGCAGAGATGGGGTTCTGAAGACTAACCATACAGAGATAGCCAACACATTAGGTCGAAATTTTTCGTCTATATCTACTTTGCACACTACATGTCCGAGTTTAATCGCTTTCGTAATTGTTTCGAGAAAAACTGTTTAAATTTCCTTAGCACCGCCACGTTCTCTTCATGGCTCTTGAATTCGATTCTGCTTTACTTAAGTCATCCAATATGTTCCAGGGTTCTATCTATTATTTTACGACATGTGCGAAACGTCTCACGCAAATTACAGTTTACATTATTGCAACTGTTTAATCATGTCTAGTCGGAGGAGATGTTTTGCCAAGATGGAGTGATCCTGACACGCTTGTGTATTGGATATTCACACATTCCTATTTAGTGCGTGGCATTAACGATCCGTATTGCGAAGACTGTTTTGTTTCACCGAGTATTCGGCACATCCTCAGAAAACATTTAGAATGTATAAACATCTTAATCAGTTTTGAGGGATGACTCAATCTTTACTTTTCTCTTAGATTTTTCTTGTTGAGTTTTTTTATTGCTTCTCTTTAATTATTTACTTGTTATATATTTTATACTCTGTTGTTTATTTCCTTATCCTTTTTGCAACCTCTGTTTAACTTTTTATTGTTTTTTGTTGTAGTTGTTCTCTTAATTTGTAGATTAATATTTGATTCACATTTTTTTTTAAGAATTTTTATTACGAATTTTAGTGTGCAGCTTGTGTCGGCCATTGGCCTTATCGTGACGGGGCAAAATAGCCTCAGTGCTTTCCTTTGTTTTTTTTCTTTTTCTTTCCTCTTCTTATATCACCGAATACCTATCCTATGCCTCCTATCGTCGCTCAAAGTAATAAAAATAGAAAAATATATTACCCTATTTTTATCGTCCAATCTTTAGTCGCAGTTTCCAGTTTCCTTTGTGTGTTTCTTGGAGAAATCGTGTCTATGGCGAATCTATACATAAATTTATGTAGCAAACTTAGAGGCAGTAAGTTGTGTAGTTCAAGGTCATGCCACGGTAACACTGCGTTGTCATACTGGTAGCAGAGTAGGCTCATATTCTCATTATAAAGGAGACGAGGAAGTTTAAAAACACGAACAATCTCCCAATCAATCAGAATAGACGAGAGAAAGAATAAACATCTCCTTGACCTTGAACCACAATATTTGCCGTATAATATTATTTTCTACCTTTTTTGTATTGGAACTACATCGGTTACCTTGAAAGAAAAAAATTCCTGGACTTCTCTTATCAACATATTTCTTCTAGCAAATGCATTAAACACAGTTTATTTCGTGAATAATTTTAAGGCATATGTCAACATTTTGGCAGACTTTTTAGTCTTTTGCACCGTTTACTGCTGCTATGTTTACTGACTCAACGTACAATATCCCTATTTCTTCGTGCAACACAAGCTAGAAAAGGCTTTGAGGAAGACTACATTCTACAATAGTTGTATTGTTCCACCATAATTTCAGGTACCAGTAAATTCAGCGAGAATCTATAACTTTATACAGAAAGTTCAGACAAAAACTTATAGTTGTATGAATATAGTGCACAATCAGAGCAAACAGTATTACTAAAGAACTTGCCACTGCTCATAATTTTTTAAAATCAAGATTAAACTTCCTAACATTTTTAGCTGCATCTTTCGTAACAATTTTTCAGTGCATTAAGACTGCTTAATCAAAACTGAAGATCCAGGTACAAGAATTTGGCAGTTCCAATTGTACAATTGGTTCAGGATTGAAAACAAAGGGTTAAAACTCAACTTATTTCATTTTACTCTCCAAACGTTTTCGCAAAGAGAGATGCTATTATACGGGTAAAACCTTTCTTTACAAAAAGTTTGCAGCTAAAGTACAAATATTGATTGAAAGAAATACACTTTTTCCTTCAATCCTGAACCAAGTGTACAACTGGAGTTGTCCCCTTTCTGCATCGAGGTCTTCAATTAGTTTACTTCATTAGTTTAGGTCAATTCAATAAACTTACTTTACTTCAGAGTTTATTGAAAACTTCCTATTGTGGATATATGGTTACCATACGCGTCTTCGGCGCGGGAGTCAGGGATTCGATTCCCGCTTAGAGCTTATGTGGTTTGGATTATACGTTAAAATAGTAGGTTCGTGTCTTTCATATAGCATTAATGTTGAAAAGTACTCTAAACTCCAATACCATGCAGACTTTACTGAGTGCTGGTTCTTCTAATATGTACTATGTAAGGTAAAGTGCCATAACTTAGAACTTTTCCTTGGGAGGAGAAGCATCCACGTTGAAAAATATGAAGTTATCCTCCTAAACCCCCGTTGAAATTTAAAGCACTCTACAATGTAAAATCCTAATGAACACTTTGATTATGTTCAGGGTCCCGGTGGGCGTTTTAAGGAAGTAAGGTCCAGATTACATTAATGTTTCTCTTAGGAAAATATATTTTATGCAGATGATAGGGCAGCAGTAGCACCTTAAATTATTTTCAGTTGTTTTTTAAATAGTAATATGTTAAATATTGAGAGGATAATATTTAACACGACTTAAAGCCTTAAGAGAACATACTATTTCTGTTACTCCTAATGGTAGACACTTTACGAAAATGGGTCCAGAAGACATTTTTGTTTATTTTAAGAACTTCTTTTATGCATTGAATCTATCCCATGTTCATTTATACATCATATTAGTATATTATCATATGGAGTAAAGTGGGCCCCCCTTTTACCTACAGTTTCCCCTTGATACACATTTTGCAGAGGCTAAGTGAATCCATGATCAGCTTTGAGACAAGGGTACAACAATATATAACATACCGGGGATCGAATCCTGGCTATCTAGTTGGTAAAGAAATGGCATACCGACTACGCCACCTTGGCTAACTTTCTTCATTTTTATTTAAGTTCGTCCCAACCGGGGCTCTTTTCACTTAATTATGTAACACTTACCTCAATTTTAAATTCTACCCAATCCAACCTGGCAGGCATAAACAGAGGAACTTTGAGGACAGTTGAAAGCCGCATACTTCTCAGGGGAACGCGTGCAATAGGTTGCGCCCCACGATCACACACCAATTTACCTAAAATGTACCTATACGTGGTCCTGCGTGGCGTAATCGCTATTGCTCTCACTTGGGTGCGAGTGGTTTCGGGTTTGATTCCGAGTGGGGACAGTCGGTCGAAAAAGTGTAAAAGATTTTTCAGGCCAGCTATTCTAAGTGAGGTTTTTCTTATTCGCACCAGGCAAATGATGGGATTTCTCACATAATGTTCTCAGGCCGCTTCCTTCTTATTTCCCAAGTAGTGTGGTCGCCGAGGGACATCATCCCTCATACATGACGTTCTTACATAACCGAAAGGTCACAAATCTGAAAATGTATATACTAAACATTAAAAGTATTCAAGCATTTTGACTGAAACCTTAATAGTAAGGAGATTACTTCTGATACATTATCAATACGTTTGTAACTACTGAATTTGACACTTTACAAAACGTTATCATCAGATTACGAGCTCTTACTTTTGGCAAGATGATGCTGATTTGTGAATTGAATTAACCATCGAGCTCTAACATATCTAATTAGTCAAGTGCGGCAAATACGTAAAATAAGTAAACAATATCGTTTATAGTTTAGTACCAGAGCATCTTCGTATATAGGGAAAGCTCAAGGTTCAACATCCCAAGAGTTTATCGATTAGTCGGTTTCTTTCTATTTTCGACCAACTTCGTTGTTTCTTAAATGGTTTATTTTTTAACTGTCCACACTTAACAGTAAATTTTAAGCTCTTACAGATTTCATTATAATTTAAAAGTGTTTACATGATTAAAGCTGCAAAAGTTTAAAATTTATAATGAACAAGTTGGAAACCAAAATTAACAACACTGAAGTACTAAATCAAATGTTTTGTTCTTTGTTAAAAAAAAAACATTAATTACACAGAAGAAAACGTAAGTGTTTCTACATATGTATATTATTTTATTCCAGTGTCGAGTGCTGCTTAACTTGAGAACAACCCAGCCATTTGAAGAAGTTCTCGAAGACCTCGGACAGGTGCTGAAGATGGTAGGGGCGAAGCGAATGTACACAGTCTCCGGTCAAGAAGTGAGTATCTCATTTATTATTTTACTTTTGTCCCGGTGGGGACACTCAGTCTAAAATGTGTAATAGCTTTTTTTTAGGCCAGCCATCCTGAGTGAGAATATTCTAGGTTTTCCTCATACACACTATGCAAATGCCGGCGTGGTACCTAAAATACAGGTCCCAGGACGCTTCCTTTCCTCCCCCTCCCCGAGAGACGTTATCCCTCATACGTAATGGGATAAGGCCACAGATTCGGGTATTGTCCCGAAATATGTATCTATATATATAAAAGAGAACGCACAAAATCCTTTGTCCGCTCATCACGCTAATACGGCTGAACCGATTTCTTTCATTTTTGGGGGGTTGTTAGGATTTGGACCCTAGATGGTTTTTATCATATCACTTTAATTTTCAATTACCAGTGTCTTGAGATAATTGACCATTCAGGTGTCCATACGTACAAATCCTTTGTTATTAGTTCATCATATAAAAATAAACGTACTTATATGCAACCCGCATGACCCTGTGACTCGGCGGGTTAACATAAATGACAGGCGCTATAAATCACTTGAAAGCGAAAAAGTAAAAATTATCTAAGTAACAAAGTTTATTGCGTTCCGGGATGACCGCAGCGAAGCGGGGCGGGTTGGGGTGACCGCAGCGAAGCGGGGCGGGTTAACATAAATGACAGGCGATATAATGTTAACATTAGTGCAATCTTCTATGGTTTTTATCATATCACTTGAAAGCGAAAAAGTAAAAATTATCTAAGTAACAAAGTTTATTGCGTTCCGGGGTGACCGCAGCGAAGCGGGGTGAACGCTGCTAGTAAATAAATAAATAATTTTTATTCTTATTCAATACTATTGTGGGCTTTTGTGGTATTGCGCATTGTGCATTACCAATATAAAATGTGATATAAAAATGCTGCTAAAAGTAACTACAAAAAGATACAAAGAAATTAAGAAAATTTTCTTGTGAAACAAAAAAATACTCTTCAAATAAGGAAGATAAGAACCATATTAGAGTAAATTAAAAAGAGAGCAAAATAAATGTTTGAATAATTGTTAAGAATTCGCATTCTGGTGGATCAGTTGGCTTGGAAATTGGGAAGAAAATATATATACAATTTGATTATAAATATAAGTAAGACATTAGTTATAGGCTGAAGTATGGAAACATCTAAGTTCGAAACAGATGACACAAAAATAATACCGGAGTGTATTTTCATACTGCTGATTTCCCTCTAAAAAAATGTACGTTATCTATACAGTGTCCACATTTGCACGATATTTCACTGTAAATGCTCCCTATCAAAATAATAGAAAGATTTATAGTTTGCAACATAGTAAGATATGCGAAATGGTAACACTATGGGTGCGTGGTAGCGTCTAGCCATTGTTAGTGGTATATTAGATGATTGTCTCGTCTGTAGTATGTCAGGCAGTGTAGTGCGGAAGTGTGTTGAAGTAAGTAGACGATTGTAATATAAAACGGGAAAGCTTTCTTATACGGCGTGACAAACATCTTGGCATTTGAAGGCGGCACTCCAAGTTCCCTTTAAACGCTACTAGCAAATGAGAGGCCAGCGGTATTGCCACGTTTATTTTGCACACATCCACGTCTATCCCCTGTCACCTGATCGCGCTGTAGTCTGGCTGCTTACCTATAGCCACACCCCTTTACCACTTGGCAACGTCACGCCAGAGCTTGCGTTTTATTCGTTGAGCTGAAATGCCAAGATGTTTGTCACAGGCCTTAGTTTCAGAAAATGGTGCAAGTATCTGTAAAGTGACGAGTGTGTTAGGTGTTTTGCAAGGAACATTGTTCAAGGTCATGATCCCATAACAAAACTATATAACTCATGGTGAAACTTAATTGAAGAAGAAAAATTGTGGACGGAAAAGAAGCCTTGTCAGTAACAGATATTATCGAGCATTAAAGAGAATTATCATCAAGAACCATGTAGAGAATGTGACAAATAGACCTCGTATCTCAATCAGTATCTGGAACAACCTATTGCGATCAGAGTCCGGGACCTGTTGCATAACCTAAAATCCGCAGCCAGGTTGCAGTTTCCAAACCGCTAATTACCACCAACAACGCTTTAGCGCGGAGAAAACTGAGCCAGACTGCAAACGGGCCGCCGATCATTGAAACGCATAATGTAGTTCTATGAGTTTTGTTTCACACATTTCCAATAACATGGATTGTTATATGTGGCAAACATATAAACAAGCTTATACTCCAAACTGTCTACTCCCCATCAGCTCTGGGATGGGTTTGGCCGCAATTTTCTGGTATTTTATGATTACACTCAAAAGACTCACTACTGCCCGTGAAGAAGATCGTAGTGGCTCAGGTTAGAGCGCTCACCTCCGGACCGTGGGGTTCCTGATTCGATCTCAGCTTGCGCCAAGTTAATTTAGTGGTGGACAAACACCGTATAGTGGTTTTCTCAGGGTTCTCTCGTTACTTCCCACTTTCTTCATTTCATCATTTCTTTCTTTATATTATCATTATTATTATTATTATTATTATTATTATTATTATTATTATTATTATTATTATTATTATTATTATTATTATTATTATTATTATTATTACTATCAAAGTCTTCCTTAGCCTTGGAGCATCATCATGGGTCAAAAAACTAAAAAGAGTACTACTGCCAGCGACAATGCGATGATGTAGATATCCATGTGCATCCTGTAGTCGAGATGTTTTCACCCAATGACGGAATTTTCAAAGATGAGAATGCGCCAATTCTTACTTCTGGAGCTATTAAAAGAGTAGTTTCATGAACACAGGGATGAACTACAACACCTTACCTGGTCTTTTTAATCCCCAGACCTCAATATTATTGGACATCTATGTTCAGTCAGCTCTGAAGCTCATATTCCGGTGTCACAGGGATTTTTTACCCCTGGAAAGTTTTACCCCCTGGAAAATTTTACCCCCTGGAAATCTTTACCCCCTTGTCGGTTTCTGGTAACTTCAAAGGAAAAGTCAAAAGTCACATTAAAAATTCATATAATTGAATGTGATCTCTCAGTGTATGCACTCACTTTTGTCATGATGGCTTTAAATCCGAAGATTTGGTAGGGGGGTAAAAATTTCCTAGGAAATTATTACCTCCCTGTCGGCTATTGATTACTTCAAAGACAAACTCAAATGTTACATTATAAATTGATACCATTCTGTAGTATCTCTTAACAGACACAGTCACTTTAGCCAAGATGGCTCTATATCCGAAGATTTGGTAGGGGGGTAAAAATTTCCTAGGAAATTATTACCTCCCTGTCGGCTATTGATTACTTCAAAGACAAACTCAAATGTTATATTATAAATCGATACCACACTGTAGTATCTCTTAACAGACACAGTCACTTTGGCCAAGATGGCTTTAAATCCGAAGATTTGGTAGGGGGGTAAAAATTTCCTAGGAAATTATTACCTCCCTGTCGGCTATTGATTACTTCAAAGACAAACTCAAATGTTACATTATAAATTGATACCATTCTGTAGTATCTCTTAACAGACACAGTCACTTTGGCCAAGATGGCTTTAAATCCGAAGATTTGGTAGGGGGGTAAAAATTTCCTAGGAAATTATTACCTCCCTGTCGGTTATTGATTACTTCAAAGACAAACTCAAATGTTACATTATAAATTGATACCATTCTGTAGTATCTCTTAACAGACACAGTCACTTTAGCCAACATGGCTCTATATCCGAAGATTTGGTAGGGGGGTAAAAATTTCCTAGGAAATTATTACCTCCCTGTCGGCTATTGATTACTTCAAAGAAAAACTCAAATGTTATATTATAAATTGATACAACTCTGTAGTATCTCTTAACAGACACAGTCACTTTGGCCAAGATGGCTTTAAATCCGAAGATTTGGTAGGGGGGTAAAAATTTCCTAGGAAATTATTACCTCCCTGTCGGTTATTGATTACTTGAAAGACAAACTCAAATGTTCTATCACAAATTGATACCACTATGTAGTATCTCTTAACAGACACAGTCACTTTAGCCAAGATGGCTCTATATCCGAAGATTTGGTAGGGGGTAAAAATTTCCTAGGAAATTATTACCTCCCTGTCGGCTATTGATTACTTCAAAGACAAACTCAAATGTTATATTACAAATTGATACCACTCTGTAGTATCTCTTAACAGACACAGTCACTTTGGCGAAGATGGCTTTAAATCCGAAGATTTGGTAGGGGGGTAAAAATTTCCTAGGAAATTATTACCTCCCTGTCGGCTATTGATTACTTCAAAGACAAATTCAAATGTTATATTATAAATTGATACCACTCTGTAGTATCTCTTAACAGAAACAGTCACTTTGGACAAGATGGCTTCAAATCCGAAGATTTGGTAGGGGGGTAAAAATTTCCTAGGAAATTATTACCTCCCTGTCGGTTATTGATTACTTCAAAGACGAACTCAAATGTTATCTTATAAATTGATACCACTCTGTAGTATCTCTTAACAGACACAGTCACTTTAGCCAAGATGGCTCTATATCCGAAGATTTGGTAGGGGGGTAAAAATTTCCTAGGAAATTATTACCTCCCTGTCGGTTATTGATTACTTCAAAGACAAACTCAAATGTTATCTTATAACTTGATACCACTCTGTAGTATCTCTTAACAGACACAGTCACTTTAGCCAAGATGGCTCTATATCCGAAGATTTGGTAGGGGGGTAAAAATTTCCTAGGAAGTTATTACCTCCCTGTCGGCTATTGATTACTTCAAAGACAAACTCAAATGTTATCTTATAAATTGATACCACTCTGTAGTATCTCTTAACAGACACAGTCACTTTGGCCAAGATGGCTTTAAATCCGAAGATTTGGTAGGGGGTAAAAATTTCCTAGGAAATTATTACCTCCCTGTCGGCTATTGATTACTTCAAAGACAAACTCAAATGTTATATTATAAATTGATACCACTCTGTAGTATCTCTTAACAGACACAGTCACTTTGGCCAAGATGGCTTTAAATCCGAAGATTTGGTAGGGGGGTAAAAATTTCCTAGGAAATTATTACCTCCCTGTCGGCTATTGATTACTCCAAAGACAAACTCAAATGTTACATTATAAATTGATACCATTCTGCAGTATCTCTTAACAGAAACAGTCACTTTGGCCAAGATGGCTTTAAATCCGAAGATTTGGTAGGGGGTAAAAATTTCCTAGGAAATTATTACCTCCCTGTCGGCTATTGATTACTTCAAAGACAAACTCAAATGTTACATTATAAATTGATACCATTCTGTAATATCTCTTAACAGACACAGTCACTTTAGCCAAGATGGCTCTATATCCGAAGATTTGGTAGGGGGGTAAAAATTTCCTAGGAAATTATTACCTCCCTGTCGGCTATTGGTTACTTCAAAGACAAACTCAAATGTTATATCATAAATTGATACCACTCTGTAGTATCTCTTAACAGACACAGTCACTTTAGCCAAGATGGGTTTAAATCCGAAGATTTGGTAGGGGGTAAAAATTTCCTAGGAAATTATTACCTCCCTGTCGGCTATTGATTACTTCAAAGACAAACTCAAATGTTATATCATAAATTGATACCACTATGTAGTATCTCTTAACAGACACAGTCACTTTAGCCAAGATGGCTCTATATCCGAAGATTTGGTAAAGGGTAAAAATTTCCTAGGAAATTATTACCTCCCTGTCGGTTATTGATTACTTCAAAGACAAACTCAAATGTTATATTACAAATTGATACCACTCTGTAGTATCTCTTAACAGACACAGTCACTTTGGCCAAGATGGCTTTAAATCCGAAGATTTGGTAGGGGGGTAAAAATTTCCTAGGAAATTATTACCTCCCTGTCGGCTATTGATTACTTCAAAGACAAACTCAAATGTTATATTATAAATTGATACCACTCTGTAGTATCTCTTAACAGACACAGTCACTTTGGCCAAGATGGCTTTAAATCCGAAGATTTGGTAGGGGGGTAAAAATTTCCTAGGAAATTATTACCTCCCTGTCGGCTATTGATTACTTCAAAGACAAACTCAAATGTTATATTACAAATTGATACCACTCTGTAGTATCTCTTAGCAGACACAGTCACTTTGGCCAAGATGGCTTTAAATCCGAAGATTTGGTAGGGGGGTAAAAATTTCCTAGGAAATTATTACCTCCCTGTCGGCTATTGATTACTTCAAAGACAAACTCAAATGTTATCTTATAAATTGATACCACTCTGTAGTATCTCTTAACAGACACAGTCACTTTGGCCAAGATGGCTTTAAATCCGAAGATTTGGTAGGGGGTAAAAATTTCCTAGGAAATTATTACCTCCCTGTCGGTTATTGATTACTTCAAAGACAAACTCAAATGTTATATTATAAATTGATACCACTCTGTAGTATCTCTTAACAGACACAGTCACTTTGGCCAAGATGGCTTTAAATCCGAAGATTTGGTAGGGGGGTAAAAATTTCCTAGGAAATTATTACCTCCCTGTCGGTTATTGATTACTTCAAAGACAAACTCAAATGTTATCTTATAAATTGATACCACTCTGTAGTATCTCTTAACAGACACAGTCACTTTGGCCAAGATGGCTTTAAATCCGAAGATTTGGTAGGGGGGTAAAAATTTCCTAGGAAATTATTACCTCCCTGTCGGCTATTGGTTACTTCAAAGACAAACTCAAATGTTCTACTATAAATTGATACCACTCGGTAGTATCTCTTAACAGACACAGTCACTTTACCCAAGATGGCTTTAAATCCGAAGATTTGGTAGGGGGGTAAAAACTTCCTAGGAAATTATTACCTCCCTGTCGGTTATTGATTACTTCAAAGACAAACTCAAATGTTATATTACAAATTGATACCACTCTGTAGTATCTCTTAACAGACACAGTCACTTTGGCCAAGATGGCTTTAAATCCGAAGATTTGGTAGGGGGGTAAAAATTTCCTAGGAAATTATTACCTCCCTGTCGGCTATTGATTACTTCAAAGAAAAACTCAAATGTTATATTATAAATTGATACAACTCTGTAGTATCTCTTAACAGACACAGTCACTTTGGCCAAGATGGCTTTAAATCCGAAGATTTGGTTGGGGGTAAAAATTTCCTAGGAAATTATTACCTCCCTGTCGGCTATTGATTACTTCAAAGACAAACTCAAATGTTATCTTATAAATTGATACCACTCTGTAGTATCTCTTAACAGACACAGTCACTTTGGCCAAGATGGCTTTAAATCCGAAGATTTGGTAGGGGGGTAAAAATTTCCTAGGAAATTATTACCTCCCTGTCGGTTATTGATTACTTCAAAGACAAACTCAAATGTTATATTATAAATTGATACCACTCTGTAGTATCTCTTAACAGACACAGTCACTTTGGCCAAGATGGCTTTAAATCCGAAGATTTGGTAGGGGGGTAAAAATTTCCTAGGAAATTATTACCTCCCTGTCGGCTATTGATTACTTCAAAGACAAACTCAAATGTTATATTACAAATTGATACAACTCTGTAGTATCTCTTAACAGACACAGTCACTTTGGCCAAGATGGCTTTAAATCCGAAGATTTGGTAGGGGGTAAAAATTTCCTAGGAAATTATTACCTCCCTGTCGGCTATTGATTACTTCAAAGACAAACTCAAATGTTATATTATAAATTGATACCACTCTGTAGTATCTCTTAACAGACACAGTCACTTTGGCCAAGATGGCTTTAAATCCGAAGTTTTGGTAGGGGGGTAAAAATTTCCTAGGAAATTATTACCTCCCTGTCGGTTATTGACTACTTCAAAGACAAACTCAAATGTTACATTATAAATTGTTACCACTCTGTAGTATCTCTTAACAGACATAGTCACTTTAGCCAAGATGGCTTTATATCCGAAGATTTGGTAGGGGGGTAAAAATTTCCTAGGAAATTATTACCTCCCTGTCGGCTATTGATTGCTTCAAAGACAAATACAAATGTTATATTATTAATTGATACCACTAAGTAGTATCTCTTAACACACACAGTCACTTTGGCCAAGATGGCTTTAAATCCGAAGATTTGGTAGGGGGTAAAAATTTCCTAGGAAATTATTACCTCCCTGTCGGCTATTGATTACTTCAAAGACAAACACAAATGTTATATTATAAATTTTTACCACTCTGTAGTATCTCTTAACAGACACATTCACTTTAGCCAAGATATGATTTTATGAATTGATATTATACCCTGTTATTTCTTAACAGACGTACTGATTGTCGGTAAGATGTCTTTATATCAGAAATTTTATAGGGGTGCTTATACTCTTGTATTGGTTCTGTGCTACTTCAAGGATAAGGTCAAATTTTTACATTATAAATTGATGTTATACCGATTTATGTCAACAGACGCACTCACTTTGGGGACGATGAAGGATGGTTTTATTTTCGAAAGTTCATAGGGAGGTAATATATAAAGAAAGCTAAAACTTATTTTTATTTTAAAGGAGATGTTGAAATATCAAATTTGATGACTCGGGTTTAATAGAGCCCGAAAATGTACACGTTTTTATAAGATAATTTTCATACGTATTCTTCGCTTCCGCTTTGAAATTCCAAAAATCGATTCTCTGTGATATATCACGTCTCAGATCCCATGTACTGACCAAGCTTTAAGTTTCTAAGTTCAGCGGTTGTACATACGACTTGAGAATCTTCTTTTTACAAGCCTTGTACGTTGTTCTGGTGGCTAGCTCGCACTAGCTAGCTACGCCATTTTCAACAGTGTTGACAACTTTATCAATGTTTATTATATCTCCGGTACGGTTAGAGAAATCGAAGTGTTGTAAACGGTAAAATAATTTGAACATTCCTTGCAAACCACACATGTAACTAGATATAATATTTACTTAAGATTTTTGTAAATAAAGACTTTCAAAAAATACAAATTTTCAACCCCTGTAACTTCGTTTCTATTCATTCGAAAAATGTCATACCATGACCATGATATTCAGCGCTAAAGTTCTTTCGAACTACATTATCCTGTGCATCTCTGTTGTGCTGTGTCTGCGTTAGAGGCTTCCAAACTTCGGATGTTTGTGATACCATAATATCTTTAACTTGTAACACTGATTAATAAAAGTAGTATTTTAAGTTTACATTTAACATGGTTAGAAATGTGTAATAAACTGACGTAGTGCCATTTGAAAAAATATAAATTTATATTTGGTTGGCAACACTTGTGAATTTCTGTCTAAACCCGTTATAGCGGATGATCACGATAAATTGTCTACCATGTGTATATAGGGACAGAGAGAGGAATAAATTGCAACAACGTTGTTTTTAATTGAAAGATGTGTTTTATGTTTACAATCATTTATGTTATAAACTGTGTAATAGTAGTTATCAAGATTATAAGGCAACTAATATCTAATATTTTACACTGCAAACTAGGTTATATTTTGGAATCAAAGTCTGCTTTCTCAGTTGCAAATAACAAAATTTAAAGTTAGATTTACTTACCTTTGTTTCAAAAGATTGTTTATTCTCTATATATTTTTCTTCCTACGTGTTCCACACTGTCAAAAGAGTAAAATCGAGTTTCAAAATCAATATTTTCCTTTCGATGCTACTAAATCCTTAAATCTCGACTACTAGTAGAACAAGTCAAGAGCTGCTTTCACGAACGAAACTATGAAATATTTTTTAACAGTGCAGTGTTTCGGAGGAAAGTTTCTTCCTCCTTTTATACTAGGCCGCTAATATGTAAGATTTGAATTGTTCCTCTTGAAGAGCAACTTATACAAATTTCATTGATATAATAAGAAAACAATTAATAGAAATTACCACTTTGACACTGCAACCATCTTAAGACACCTGGGGGCGCGGTGGCTCAGTGGTAGAGTGTTCACCTCTGGTGCTTGGGATCACTGGTTCGATCCCAGCTCGCGCCGTGTGGAGTTTATGGTGGACAAACACCGTACTTGTGGGCATTCTCGGGGTTCTACCGTTTAATCCCACTTTCTTCGTTCCACCATTTCATTCATTTCTCATAATCACTGTCTCCTTTATCCTAACCGGCATAGCCGTAGGACGTAAAACTAATAGATTTCATTTCATTTTTTTCTTAAGACACCCTCGTCAGACAGCAAATCACGTGCAAAACATGAAAAGCAATTATTTCCTAGGAAAACAATACCGACTATCAAGTTTTTGGTCATGAAGCCAAATTTTCGGACATAAAGCAATCTTGACCAGAATGATTGCGTCTGTTAAGAAATAACACGGAGTAGCATCAATTTATAATATAATATTTGATACTATCTTTGAAGTAAACAAATAACCGACAGGCGGTATAAATATCTCAGGAAAATATTACCCACTATCAAATTTTCGGACATAAAGTCATATTGACCAAAGTGAATGCCTCCGTTAACGAACAACACATAATGGTAATAATTTATAATGTAACATTTGATGTCTTTAGAGTAGTGCTCTCAACGGGTCGGGTCGGGTCGGGTCGGGTTGAAGACCGACCCGACCCGAACCGTGACCCGAATTGACTGACCAGACTCGACTGACCCGAACCGTGATCCGACCTCATTGACCTGACCCGACAACCCAACCCAACCAGATCCGTAACCCGACCCGAGCTCACCCGATCCGAGTCGGGTCGGGTCGGGTCACGCGTCGCGTCGGGTTAACCCGATCTGTTTGAGAGCACTATTGTCACGACACTGGGTGAACGCCAAAATGCACTCACATTGGGAATTAAGCCCGGACCACGTGTACCGAAGTCTTACACGTTAACCACTAGCTAGATCGAACGGGGGATTTGTATATACATTTTAATGAATATTTGGCACTTTTGAGGTTTGGTTATTTCTTTTTATAACTATTAACAACGTCCGACGTGGGAAAAAATTATTTTTTTTCTTGCTTTAATTCTATGTGACGAAAATTTTCTTCAAGGTCAGTGTTCTCACCTGCTCGGACGGCAGGGGGTCTTCTCGGAATGCAGTAGCAAGAGTCTCTTGGCGGAGACAAAAGGAAATCGTTTAATTACACTGATAAGGGTTGAGGAAACAGGAGAACACCTGTGATTTTTTCCAACCCTTCAAGTTTCATTCCAAAATAGGTTCTTATGATTCCGGGACCCGTGCTACTTTGATTTTTCTTTCTCGGTAATTAAAACATATTTTACAGTATATATAGTTGCACGTAACAAGATACATAAAATGAATTTTGTAATTTAAAATTTAAAAATACAGTATGATATTTAATTATAAAGTACTAATTTTATTTCATCACTTTCAGCCCTACAAATAAAATTCAAACGATTCGCTCCCTGGGTCTTGGTCATCAATACTGCGTCTTATTCTTTGTCTTGCAGTCAAGTATTGGTCCTGCATTTCGTAGTCTTGGTGGTCTTTCATGCTATATAAGAGCCAAGAATGCTCGCCTCATCGGTACAAATGAAGACCAAGTGTGATTTTGATTATGGTCTTTCATACTATACGGAAAGCAAGAAAATACGCTCATCGCTACTTGGTGATCACCAAAAGAAGGCCAAGAGCAAGATTACTATGCAATTCGTCTTGCATATCCAATCTTTATCTTGCTCTTGTATCGATGTCCTTGGGCTTGGTGAAATAAAATGAAATATTCAGTTTAAGGTCCCTCGATTCTGCACCGAGGCTAAGGGATATGGTGACCATGAGAAATGAATGAAACGGTGCAATGAAGAAAGTGGGAGGAAACAGGAGAATCCCGAGAAAACCCACTACACAGCGTTTCTCCACCCCAAAGCCTACTTAGCACAAGCTGGGATCGAACCATGGACACTATGCACCAGAGATGAATTCTCTACCACTGAGCCACCGCAGCCCTGCTTGGGCTTGGTCGTCCATATCCAATCTTTCTTTTGGCCTTACTTAAACAACTTCTAGTTTTGTTCTAAATCCAGACTCCATATTGGCGTAGATATTAATATTACAGTCGATTGGAAAAATCAATCTTCCATATTTAAAAATTAAAGTACACACAATTACAAAAATAAGCATTTACCATAAAAGTACTAGCTTCAAGTGTTCAAAATAGATTTATGGTTTCTATAAAATCAATAGAAAATTGCTATTTTCAATTAGGCAGCTAGTAAAAAACAGCAGTTTTCGACTCCAGCCGAGTTTAAGTTCAACCTAAACTCAGTTGACCAAAGTGAACTGACCCGATTGACCCGATCCGACAACCCGACACAAGCTGACCAGATTGACCCGACCCGATAACCCGATCCGACTTGACCCGATTGACCCGACCCGACAACCCGACCCGAGCTGACCCGACTGACTCGACCCGAGTAGACTAACCCGACAACGCGACCCTTGCTGACCCGACTGACCCCACCCCACAAACCGACCTGAGTTGACCTGATCCGACCAGACCCGTAACCCGACCCGAGACGCGTTTAAGAGCACTACTTTGGAGTAATCAAAAACCGACATGTGGGTATAATTTCCTAGGAAATTTTTACTCCCCTTCCAAATCTTCGGATTTAAAGCCATCTTGGGCAAAGTGACTGTGTCTGTTAAGAGATACTACAGAGTGGTATCAATTTATAATATAACATTTGAGTTTGTCTTTGAAGTAATCAATAGCCGACAGGGAGGTAATAATTTCCTAGGAAATTTTTACCCCCCTACCAAATCTTCGGATTTAAAGCCATCTTGGGCAAAGTGACTGTGTCTGTTAAGAGATACTACAGAGTGGTATCAATTTATAATATAACATTTGTATTTGTCTTTGAAGTAATCAATAGCCGACAGGGAGGTACTAATTTCCTAGGAAATTTTTACCCCCCTACCAAATCTTCGCATTTAAAGCCATCTTGGCTAAAGTGACTGTGTCTGTTAAGAGATACTACAGAGTGGTATCAATTTATAATATAACATTTGAGTTTGTCTTTGAAGTAATCAATAACCGACAGGGAGGTAATAATTTCCTAGGAAATTTTTACCCCCCTACCAAATCTTCGGATTTAAAGCCATCTTGGCTAAAGTGACTGTTTCTGCTAAGAGATACTACAGAGTGGTATCAATTTATAATATAACATTTGTGTTTGTCTTTGAAGTAATCAATAACCGACAGGGAGGTAATAATTTCCTAGGAAATTTTTACCCCCCTACCAAATCTTCGGATTTAAAGCCATCTTGGCCAACGTGACTGTGTCTGTTAAGAGATACTACAGAGTGGTATCAATTTATAATATAACATTTGAGTTTGTCTTTGAAGTAATCAATAACCGACAGGGAGGTAATAATTTCCTAGGAAATTTTTACCCCCCTACCAAATCTTCGGATTTAAAGCCATCTTGGCCAACGTGACTGTGTCTGTTAACAGATACTACAGAGTGGTATCAATTTATAATATAACATTTGAGTTTGTCTTTGAAGTAATCAATAACCGACAGGGAGGTAATAATTTCCTAGGAAATTTTTACCCCCCTACCAAATCTTCGCATTTAAAGCCATCTTGGCTAAAGTGACTGTGTCTGTTAAGAGATACTACAGAGTGGTATCAATTTATAGTATAACATTTGAGTTTGTCTTTGAAGTAATCAATAACCGACAGGGAGGTAATAATTTCCTAGGAAATTTTTACCCCCCTACCAAATCTTCGGATTTAAAGCCATCTTGGCCAACGTGACTGTGTCTGTTAAGAGATACTACAGAGTGGTATCAATTTATAATATAACATTTGAGTTTGTCTTTGAAGTAATCAATAGCCGACAGGGAGGTAATAATTTCCTAGGAAATTTTTACCCCCCTACCAAATCTTCGGATTTAAGGCCATCTTGGCTAAAGTGACTGTTTCTGTTAAGAGATACTACAGAGTGGTATCAATTTATAATATAACATTTGTGTTTGTCTTTGAAGTAATCAATAACCGACAGACAGGTACTAATTTCCTAGGAAATTTTTACCCCCCTACCAAATCTTCGGATTTAAAGCCATCTTGGCTAAAGTGACTGTGTCTGTTAAGAGATACTACAGAGTGGTATCAATTTATAATATAACATTTGAGTTTGTCTTTGAAGTAATCAATAACCGACAGGGAGGTAATAATTTCCCAGGAAATTTTTACCCCCCTACCAAATCTTCGGATTTAAAGCCATCTTGGCTAAAGTGACTGTTTCTGTTAAGAGATACTACAGAGTGGTATCAATTTATAATATAACATTTGTGTTTGTCTTTGAAGTAACCAATAACCGACAGGGAGGTACTAATTTCCTAGGAAATTTTTACCCCCCTACCAAATCTTCGGATTTAAAGCCATCTTGGCTAAAGTGACTGTGTCTGTTAAGAGATACTACAGAGTGGTATCAATTTATAATATAACATTTGTGTTTGTCTTTGAAGTAATCAATAACCGACAGGGAGGTACTAATTTCCTAGGAAATTTTTACCCCCCTACCAAATCTTCGCATTTAAAGCCATCTTGGCTAAAGTGACTGTGTCTGTTAAGAGATACTACAGGGTGGTATCAATTTATAATATAACATTTGTATTTGTCTTTGAAGTAATCAATAGCCGACAGGGAGGTAATAATTTCCTAGGAAATTTTTACCCCCTACCAAATCTTTGCATTTAAAGCCATCATGGCTAAAGTGAATGTGTCTGTTAAAAGATACTACAGAGTGGTATCAATTTATAATATAACATTTGAGTTTGTCTTTGAAGTAATGAATAGCCGACAGGGAGGTAATAATTTCCTAGGAAATTTTACCCCCCTACCAAATCTTCGCATTTAAAGCCATCTTGGCTAAAGTGACTGTTTCTGTTAAGAGATACTACAGAGTGATATCAATTTATAATATAACATTTGTATTTGTCTTTGAAGTAATCAATAACCGACAGGGAGGTAATAATTTCCTAGGAAATTTTTACCCCCCTACCAAATCTTCGGATTTAAGGCCATCTTGGCTAAAGTGACTGTTTCTGTTAAGAGATACTACAGAGTGGTATCAATTTATAATATAACATTTGAGTTTGTCTTTGAAGTAATCAATAACCGACAGGGAGGTAATAATTTCCTAGGAAATTTTTACCCCCCTACCAAATCTTCGCATTTAAAGCCATCTTGGCTAAAGTGACTGTGTCTGTTAAGAGATACTACAGGGTGGTATCAATTTATAATATAACATTTGAGTTTGTCTTTGAAGTAATCAATAACCGACAGGGAGGTAATAATTTCCTAGGAAATTTTTACCCCCCTACCAAATCTTCGGATTTAAAGCCATCTTGGCCAACGTGACTGTGTCTGTTAACAGATACTACAGAGTGGTATCAATTTATAATATAACATTTGAGTTTGTCTTTGAAGTAATCAATAGCCGACAGGGAGGTAATAATTTCCTAGGAAATTTTTACCCCCCTACCAAATCTTCGGATTTAAAGCCATCTTGGCCAAAGTGACTGTGTCTGTTAAGAGATGCTACTTAGTGGTATCAATTTATAATATAACACTTGAGTTTGTCTTTGAAGTAATCAATAGCCGACAGGGAGGTAATAATTTCCTAGGAAATTTTTACCCCCTACCAAATCTTCGGATTTAAACGCATCTTGGCTAAAGTGACTGTGTCTGTTAAGAGATACTACAGAGTGGTATCAATTTGTAATATAACATTTGAGTTTGTCTTTGAAGTAATCAATAGCCGACAGGGGAGGTAATAATTTCCTAGGAAATTTTTACCCCCCTACCAAATCTTCGGATTTAAAGCCATCTTGGCCAAAGTGACTGTGTCTGTTAAGAGATACTACAGAGTGGTATCAATTTATAATGTAACATTTGAGTTTGTCTTTGAAGTAACCAATAACCGATAGGGAGGTAATAATTTCCTAGGAAATATTTACCCCCCTACCAAATCTTCGGATTTAAAGCCATCTTGACCAAAGTGAGTGCATACACTGAGAGATCACATTCAATTATATGAATTTTTGATGTGACTTTTGACTTTTCCTTTGAAGTTACCAGAAACCGACAAGGGGGTAAAGATTTCCAGGGGGTAAAATTTTCCAGGGGGTAAAACTTTCCGGGGGTAAAAAATCCCTGTGACACCGGAACAGATATTCTCCTGCATTTTCGCTGACTGAACTGTATGCTTCCCTGTATAAGGAATGATACAATATGCCTCTGAAAATCCTCTTTGATTATATGCCTGACTTACATTAGAGGCAAATTAAAGTTGTTATCTAGGCTAATAGTGACCCCACGATGTATTGATCAAGCAGGTTGTATTTTTTTTTTCAGATATTTTATCTTCTTTGATGATCACTTGTATTTCTCAACAAATTTTATTTCATGTTTCATTGGATATTTATTATTTTGATTTACAATAAGAAGGATAAAACTGATAGAGTGAGGAAAGAAGTAGTCAGGAATAACAATCAAACTTGATTAATATCTATCTCGAGTCCTAATTAATATCTATCCGTATCATAAGTAGAGACAATTGAAGACTTTGGGGCAAAAACCCGTCAAGTAAAAAAAAAAAAGTGGAAGTGTAAAGGAGATAGGTTCACAAGGGTTTCTCTTCATCCGATTTTCTTCAAACTTGGCACACATATACTAGACCGAAAATAAATCGACCCGTATTATTTGCTCCTTTCGGAAAATAGGTTGAGGGGGCAAAGGGCCCCTTTAGAATAAAGGGTCCCCCTGATTAAACGGGCCATATTAAAGAAACGAAACTCTGCCGACGCAAAGATGACTTCAAAGTAGGAAATACGGATTTAGCCGTTTTTGCAAGAAAAGGGTTGTAGGGGACAATGGCCCCCTTCGAAATGACAAAGAACTCCGTACAATTCTCACGGAAATTGGATTTCGGTGGAATTGCTTGAAGCTATGATATGTTGTAGATATTGTGATCCTGAGAAAAAGCCTTAATTGTCACAACTACCGCTTATTGACTGTTTGGCCACTTCAAGGCTACTTTTCTGATACCAACCGAAGATAGTGATGTTCTGTATTTCGGCGAAAATAACTGAAACTGTGATATATATTGTAGATATTCTGATTCTGAGAAAAGGTCTTAATGGGTACAACCACTAATCACTGACCATTTGGCCACTACAATGTCACTTTTTTTTTAAAGCAGCCGAGCCGAATATACTGATATTCTGGATTTCAGTCAAAATGACAGAAACCGTGATATGCTGTAGATATTGTAATCCTGAGAAAAAGTCTTAATGGACACAACCAGGGTGCGAAATCCCGGGGGGCGGGAGGGATTTCCCCCCCACCAAAAATTTTACACTTGCGTTTCCCCCTCACCAAAATCTGTAAGGGGGACACAATAGGAAAATATAAGTAGGTCTATAATGAAAATTTTCAAACAATAATTTTAAAGGCATGCTGTTTTAAAAAACATAATTTATTTGTAAAAAGATCAGGTGTTTAACTTTTTCGGTTGTTCGGTTATTGTCGAGATGAAGACCTTCATTCTCTAGCGTACTAATTGCGTGCACAATTGGTAAAATTTCTCAAACAAACAGGTTGTTTTTCAATTTCAGTGGGCGAATCTACAGACAGGTTTGCGGATAAGCACTTGCTGTTATATGTAACATAAGTGGACGAAGAAAATAAACCTTGTTGTCGTTTTTATAAATTAGTGCCTGTAGAAAATGCCGATGCAAAATCCCTTGAAGAGAAAATTATTCATTCATTTTCCGAAGATGGCATAGATATTTTTAATCTTAAAGAAAAACTTGTTGGATTTAGTTCGGACGGGGATACAGTGTTTACTGGGAGGAACGAAGGTGTTGCTGCTCAAATTAGAAGAAAAGTCAACCCGTGACTAATTAGCGTACACTGCATGGCATATCGAATGGATCTTGTTTCTGAAAGAGCTTTTGGTGTTGTAAATGCTGTTCACAACTTTGAACGTTTGTTAGGCGAACTTTACAAGGTGTTCAATAAGTCATCTACAGCTGCAAAACTTAAAAGTATCGCGAGTCACAGATGCCGCAGGACTGCTGAAAATTAAACGATTGTTTTATATGCGTTGGATTTCAAATGAGAAGGATGCATTATTGGCAGCTTTTACATATTTTTCTTGTATAATGCAATTCCTACTCTTGGAGTGTGAAAATAATGACCATTTCAACAGACAGTTTTAAACTGAGTGGTATTAAAAAAAACTCGGTGGAAAAAGAACATTGTATTGCTCGGTTTTCTTTTAATATTAGTAAATCGATGCAAAAGGAAGCAGTTTCGTACAATGAAATAGAGAAAAAATTGAACCTACGATCCATGCTCTGAGAGAAATGCGTATGAAAGATGATGTCTACCAAAGTCTTTGCAAGTATTTAGTGCACTGCAGACAAGCATCTGATACAGGGAGTGATGATAGTGAGTTTGATCAAATAAGAGGGCAGGTAATCCACGGTTTAGTAGACGAAGTGGAAAGAAGGTTTCCTTCTAATAATGTGCTAAAGTGCTTTTCAGTGTTTGAAAATAAAGATCGTAATAGCATGAGTGGTTTATACAGTAACGTATTGTTGCATCACCGTACATAGAGTAGGAATGCACTGAAGGCAACCTAATACAGTAAGAAAAAGGTTGCCCAACAGATTGGGGATGTTGTCTCCACCACCAGCTTTTATGAAAAGCTGGGAACATGAATAATTAAATTGTATAATTCTTTTATGTAATGCAAAAGATACTAAATTTTGGATGTAGCTTTAACAGGGTTAATGTTGTAATAATAAATGAAATACACAAAATACATATTTCAAAAGATGCAGCAGAATTTGGGTAGGTAGACTAGAATGTTAGGTCTTGAAGAATTGCAGTGGTTTTAAATATAAAGTTCCTTCAATATGTCAGCTAATTACAATACCTTCAAGTATCGAAGTGTCTCCATGACGTGTCGTTTAACGATGTTTTCTCCGTCAAAATCTTACTCCCACTTCCTCGATAAACTCGGTGTTCGTGGTTTTATTCAAAGGCTGGTTTTACAAAACCCAACCCCTTTTCTTCTTCTCTCCATAAAAGGCAACAAAACTTAAATGTTCGGGAACACCCACAATCACGTTGTCTTGACGTAAAATAGAAAGTTCTAGAAGGTTTAGGACAAAAACCTCCAAAGTTCAGTACCACAAACATTACCCTCAATCAACCTCACAGGAGGTGACATCGTCCAATGTGAACTCACCAATATAGCTGATAACGTAGAAAATAAGTATTTCCACAATAAATAATGTTTATGTTTGCGGATATAAATCACTTCACTCAGTAAAAAGAGCATTACCTGGCATGTTAGTCAATTTCAGAATATTGACTCAACAAAGTGACAAAACAAAATATAGCTGACATATGACTCGAAGTGAAATGTGAAAAGTAGCAAGTAAGGGGAAAAAAGGCAGGACAAGGAATAAGGTGTAGACATGTGCAGGGTAAAGGACTTCTGCCATTGCATCTAGTTTAATGAACCAGAAAAGTATTACAAATTGCTTCAAAGAAGCTTGAGGCTACATTTCAAATATTCTTGAAGGAAAGAAAAAAAAATAAATGTGACATCCACAAGAATCGAACGACGGACTTCCGGAACCATATCTCTCATCATGTAACATGGCCGCCCCCAAAATAATGTTTTTAGTCCATGAATCGAGAAAATCGCAGAGTCTGGACGAAAAACATGGAATCTGAAAAAAACTAAACGAATTTTTAAATAACTGATATCCAAAATAAACACAAGATGAGATCGTAATACCAAAAATAACCTGTAGATGGCATCTTAATACAGGTAATCACGATAAGTGTACAAACCCAGAAACAATGGCGCTGGCATCTTGTAGAAGGAATCGGTCGTTCGATAATGCAATCTTCCGACTCCAAAGGAACTGGTTAGTATGAATCAGTAACGAATCGAAGACTCGCAGAGTCAAGCAAGATGATTCACAACTACCTGGGAGTACACTTGGCATCAGCATGGAGGAAGAAAATAAAGAAAAAATATAATGAGTGGAAATAAGTTGTTGCAAATTTATTATAAATGATTAAGATATGGTAAGTAAAAAAAACAGTAGTATATGTATATATATATTAATTTTTATAGAAATGATATCAAAAACATAAATTTTTAAATTAAACCTAGTACAATAAAAAAAATAGTTTAAGTGCAAGGAGATGAGAAAGCACACTTCGATAAAAGTAAACACGCTATAATATAGGTTGTAATTTAAAATATATTTATATTTAAATGCATTGAGAAAAGAATAAAGGGAAATCAAGTGACAATCAGCAAAGTAAAACTGAAAACAACAGGGGAAAGGTAAATCTTAAAGTGCAAATGGTCCTAGCACTAAACAGTAGGGAGGGAGGGATGTTATATTATGCAAGGAAGTAAATAGTGCAAAGAGAATGTAAAATATATTAAGCATATTTAAAAAAAAAAACTCTAATTGAAGAAAATCACTCTAATTTGGTGTACGGGCTAACTAGCTAACCAAAGAAGATAGAAGATGGGGGAGGGGAATAAAAAAAACTGTGAAAGGGTTTCAACTCTCAATCCTCGAAAAAGAAAAACTTGAGGTGTTTTAAGTCTCAAGTGACCGAAGAATACAGGTTTATAGCGACCTGGGCTCGCTTGTGAGGGTGGAGAGAGTAGAACGAAAGACCATTACCACTGCTATATCTAACTAAACACGGACTAATTCGAAGAACTGTAGCAATATGTGATAATAACTGTAGTTTATAAGCTTGTAGTCCAGGAAATACCAGCGTAAAATAATCAGCAAACTGTCCGTAAAATAAAAAAAAATACATCCATTTTTCTGCAAAATGCTGGGAACAAATTCAAATTCTGCATCCATAATATCACTGTTAACAGAAGGTAGCGTAAAATCGAAGAAAACATATCGTAGTAGTCCAAACACAATGTCCAGTATATCATTATCCAAGTAGTAGATTTTATCTCGAGGATGGCGAAATCCAAATTGAAAGGTTATGTTGTATAACACAAATTTTATATTCACATATAAACAGTGCGTAAATAAATTAGTTATTTTGTTCCCCAAAAAGTATACACCAAAACCACCAAAAACATAAATATTTGTATATTTCCGTAGATTCACTCAATTTGTAATCGTCCTGTAGAATCATTAATCGTTCACTTACTGTCTGTAGCAAATATCATATTTTAACACAGTTGTAAATATTGTCCATGTAAATAACACAACTAACTAACTTCTTCGTCGCAAAATAATATATTCACCATACTAAGTTTCACATTAACTATAATAAAGTATTAGTTCCGTAGAATTGTTCTTAAGGTATTTCTTCACTTTTCTGGTAGCAAACTAGTATACGTGGAACAAAATCCAAAATTGTCCGTCAACGAAACAATACAATGTCGTCATAGGTCATAAAAGTTACTAAATTCAATACTTCATAATAATTTTCACTAACTTTTGTTATTCTTTCCTCCTTTTTCTTTTAAACGCAAAATATAGTGCAAAAAAAATAAATAAAATATATGCATATATGTACATTTATATATATAATTCCTTAAAATCCACCACAAAATATAAAATATACATAGTAAAATCCACATATGCATAAGAGTGAATTAAATAATCAACAAAAAACAATAAAATAGATTGAACTATAATAAATAAAAGCAAAATGTTAAAACCGATCAATAATACGTAGTATAATCATTCAAATATGACACAGACATAGGAATATTGGAAGATGATCGTGCATTTTCGGTGTTAGAAGTAGCAGGGGGAGGAGGGGGTGGCAAGCTTGAAGCACGAACAAGGTGAGGGTTTCTTCGAACAACAACACGTCGTTTGTACAGCTTAAACAGTAAGAAAAGGGCCAATAAAAGTAAAGTAATCTCAATAATGTGGACTACAATCCATAAAACGTCTTGATCCAATGAAATATTTTCAGCTCTTGCACTACGAAAGCACAATGCACATAAGAAAAATCCTTGACGATTTAATAGATAAGCTACCGCGATAGACAAAATAACATTCCATATCATAAGGAAAATTGGAATAAAATTTTCTCTATAATATATAGGCTTATAAGGTACAATAGGAGCCACAGAATAACTTGAAATGTTTAAATGGGGCACAGAAAATCTCCAATTAAGGTTCAATAAATTTGAGGAGTTAAAAACTTCATGAGACTTAAATCGTTGATTTAAATGAATAAAATTATTAGAAGCGAGAAATGCAGGGAACAAATGGAGAACTGTTGGGGAAACAGCATTAGGTTGAAAACATGGGAATACAGCTTTAGCAAACAGGTGGGCGTTTACTTTTAAAAGCATGTTGCAAGGTAGCAAAATCAAAAGAGAACCAAATCTTGCTTTTTCTGAAATGTCCATTAAAGTTGTATTAGCACCAGTAATCAATTGTACAGTAGAAGGTGGGTGAGTAAGAACATACGTGTGTGGTTTCAATTCCAAAAGTTGAGACTGCGTATTATCTCGGCATACATATGAACACGTAGAAATAATGTCATGAACTGTAGTTCCGAAAAACCCATTAAATATGCAACGTGCTAACTGTGAGGATACAGCTATATGAGAAGGAATTTTGCACAAGTTAGAAACTTGGAGATTACAATATAGCAAGTCCGAACCAACTAAAGGTAGGGCCAAAACTTGTGATTGAAACACAACATAACTTGGTTCCAAGTTAATAGAGCAAGTCTGATTGTGGTAGCCGAAAGGTATCGCTTTAACAGAATACAACTTAAACAAAATGTCACGTTCTCTAAGAGGTACTTTAAGTTGAGCATAAATGTAAGTATCAGTGATTGTGCAGGATAATAATTTCACAGAGTAATACACATCAATATCAGAAGACGGTATCGCAAGTACCATTCGATGGGTAAACAAAGATTCTTCCAATAAACGTAACTGGGCTTCCAACACATCGTAGGGAACTAAAGTTGGGTCTAATTTTCCCAAGCGGCAACTTTGAACAGCTGTTTCATATTTTTGTAATTCTACCATCTTTAAAATATGCATAGCTAATTGATATATCTCGCCCAAAAGCGAAAAAAGTTGAAGTTGATTTCTATCAGAAAGGCTTTGCAATGATTTAGCTAAAATTTTGGATTGGTCAAGTAGCGTTTTCGAAAATACTTCCATCTTTTGAAAATTCTGGCCTAATTTTGATTGAAATTTTAAGAGTTCCGTAGAAGCATTATGAATATAAATAGAATTATCTAATAATTGCTGACGAAGCTGTAAAACAGTTTCTTCCAATTTATCCTGCTTTTTCTGATAGGATGATAATTGACCTTGCGTAGCTACACCACAACAATAGGAGAAAAGATTTCCTACAAATCCTAATAAAGCACGTTTAGAACGAGAACCTTCCTTATGCCTATACGGTTCGTTGATAGTCAACAAGTTATTTGCTAGGTGAGAATGTAGGGCATCCAAAGATGAGGCTAGACTACACGTCTGTATCGGGTAAGAGGAATTATCGGCACAATGTAAATCTTTAAACATAGATGAAGCAGGAATAGCCTGCGGAAATTCAAAACTTACATTAAAAAAAAGTGGGGCTGAGTGTTGATAAAGAATTTGCCCATGCAGTTCATTAAAATAGAATCCACTCGATATGGATACCTCTAAGTTTGATGAAACATATGCTACAAAGAAGCACAGGATCATCTGAAAGTATAATACAAAGAAACATACAAAATATAAAAACAAAAGAAAACTATTCCCTTAATATTACGATAATAATACAGTATAAATGCATAATTATTAAAAAAAATCTACAATGTTTTCTCTTAAATAAGCTAAATCCAAGTTCGTTAGTGAAATAAAATACACCTGTTTAAAAAAATACTTGGAAAAAATAAGTTTTTTTTTTCAATAAACTAACATATATATGTCTCAATTCTTTATTATTATTCCCTCTCTTCACATTAAATACGTAATTATTAAGTATCGAAGTCACACTAAATAGTATCAAACAACAAGCATCCAATGTAAAATATAATAAAATATAAAATCATGTCATAATTCAGGTAAAATAAATATATTAAGAATCCTAGGATTAGTCATGTCCATGAAAAATCAAAATTAGTAAAAGAAATCACAATAGTGATTTTTGAGCTCATAACTATGTAAATAATGTATTCTGAATAAGTAACAGTAGTTCAGGTAAATAAAGTATCAAAGATACAAAATCCATTTAATTGCAGATGGTGTTGGCAATTCACAAATTAGGCGTTAAGTCAAAATATGTCAAATTAGGGAATAAATAGTATCCAATGTAACACTATCAATATGTCAAATATTAGTTCATATGCGCATATGGAAAGAAAAAAAAATCCCAAATAATCAATTATGGATGGCCATTCCGTAATTGAAGGGAAAACGTCTAACAGAGATTAGATGTAAATTATCTCAGCGAGAGAAAAATAAACACATAATCTAATCAAAGCTTTTTTTTTAACGGAGATATTCCCGTTATATGTCTTATCTAGAATAAACTAAACAGACTTATATTCAGTCATAGGAAAATAGATGGAAATATTGTCATAATAGAGATCTTTGTTGTCTTTGTCAAAAACGCAGAAAACAATTCGGTCAAAATCAGCTAAATTTTTCTCCAAAACATTACGTACTGTTGACAAAGCAATCTTCATAGCTTCAGTTTTGTCAAAATGAAATGCGCCTGTTCCTAAACATGGAATACTCAAAGTTCTATAATTGTTTTCGATAGCTCGCTGACAACAGTTGACATAACATTGACGTAAAATACGCTTATTGTTATCTCTTGGCGCACATGTAAATAAAACAATATCTGCTGGCAAGTTGAAACCAGGAGAAATTTTAACCTCACCAGGTTTCAAAGAACCCAGTTTTACACAAACTTCTCGTAATTGTGGCCCGGCTGCAAAATGCAAAGCACCGTCCACTCCTGAAAGAGGTGTTAAAGTTTCATTTGCAGCATTAACGACTGCATCACACTTCAGTGTGGCAATATTTCCATGATAAATACTAATTTTATCGTTAATTTCCTCATTATAATTATACAACGGTTTTTTAACCGGAAATTTATATTTCATTTGAGTAATAGTTGGTAACTTTAGCACGTCGACCACAGCAAAACTTTCAGTAAATGGTTCAGATTCTATTGTTAATGCAGCATGATTAGATTCATTGGGTCGTTGATCTTCCGAGTCAGGAACACAATTACTTGCACGAAACACTTCTTCATCTTCTTCGTTCGGTGTGACATCTGGGTAATAGGGCTTCAATCGTGTAATGGCTATCGATTCGATCTTTTCCCTGCCTTTCGAAGTTTTATATTTAACAAAATAAGAATTAGCGTTGTCCTTTCGAACAACTATTGCTGGACCAAAGAAAACTCCTGAAAATGCTCTGGCGTGGCCACGACGTCTAGTTGGATCATAAATCCACACACGTTGACCTTCATTATACGTCACTGTTGTATGATGTTTCTCGTATGATTTTTGTGATGTCCGAAACCTGTCAAATAATTTATCCTGTGCTTTCTCTCTAATATCGTGAAGAGTTATTAAACGTTCCTCGTTGGAAATATGAAAACAAGGTCCATTTATAATTGCTTGATGTTCTAAGTATGGTTCAAATCCATGAAGAAGATAAAATGGACTGTAAGACGTGGATTGATTCACGGTCACATTTTGAGAAAAAGTCACAGCAGAAACATGCTCTACCCAACTTCCATGGTTCATGGGATCCACTTTCCTTTTTAACAACGCTTCCAAATTCCGGACCATAACTTCCGTAAGACCATTCGTTTGATGATAGTATGGATTTATAAAATTCATCCTTATGTCCAAAATATTGCATAATTCCTGAAATAGGGAACCAGTAAATGCCGTTGATCTGTCCAGTACAATTTCTTTACAAAGACCAAATCGAAGTATTACGTGATTATAAAGAAAATCAGCTAAAGTTGCTGCTGTCTGGTCACCAATAGTAGCAGTAACAACATATCTTGTATTATGATCAACTGCAATTGCTAAATATTTGTGACGTAAAATATTAGCGTCTGAGTATGGCCCACTTACATCTAATCCCAGGCGATAGAAGGGGGCCACCGATGGCATCATCTGAAGAGTTCCTGGAGGCGATCCTGGGACTTTCTTGTGGCGTTGACATACTTCGCACTGGCGGCACCGGGCAGCAATAAATTTCTTCATATGAGGAAAATATACAGTTCTCAGTAACAACTGGTATGTCTTGGAAAAACCAGAATGTGACGATCCCAACGTTGAAGTGTGTGCGGAAAAAAATACTTTTTCACGAAGAGTAGCTGGAATAACAACAAGACACTGTGGGCCAGATGGACCACGATGTTTACGATAAAGAATTCCATCTTTCATTTCATAACGCAACGCATGCCGTTCCGTGGTGTAATCCTGTAGATTTTGCCCTTCTAAAAACAAAATGATATCCTTGAAATATGGGTCCTTTCGCTGTTCTTCTTTCAATGTGTCATCAATTTCGATGTGGAAAACTCGCGGATCTTCAAGATTTTTCTGTTCGTCGTTGATGTCTCGAGGCGCTAACACATTTCTTGACAAACTGTCTACCAAAGTGTTCGACTTGCCAGGAATGTGTGAAATAGTATAGTTATACTGCTCTAATTCAGCGAGAATCCGTGCAAATTTAGCCACATTTTTCGTCTGACGAAGATACGTTAAGGCCTTACAGTCGGTTCGTAAATAAAAATGTCTACCTAATAAAAAGTAGCGAAAGCGTCGAAGAGTAAAGATCAATGCAGCTAATTCAAGTTCAAAAGGATGATATTTCTTTTCATGGGGACCCACAGCACGACTACAAAACGCAATAGGAACCAATGGAGCGTCTGTTTCGTCACTTTCAGGTTGTAGGATGCATCCAGAAAATCCATGGACACTGGCATCTGTATAAACAAATACGTCTCTATGCGGGTGAAATTGCATAAGAGTTGGAGCTGAACAAATGGCATCCTTAAGCCGCTCAAATGCCTGCTGCTGGACCGCAGTCCACTTAAATGGAACATCCTTTTTAAGCAGTTTTTGTAAATCTTCAGTTAAAGTTGAAAACTTGTCTATATAATTTCGCACAAAAGAACACAGGCCTAAAAAACTCTTCAGTTGTTTCTGAGTTCTCGGGCGCTTGTAATTTCGAATGGAATCCGTAATGCGATCAGAGATCGACACACCATGACAAGAAATAGTATGCCCAAGAAGTTCTAAAGAAAAGTGTCCTAACTTTGTTTTTTCTGGAGAAAGTTTTAGACCTCTACTTCTCAATCTCTCGAATAACTTTCGGGTGGTTTCAATAACTTCATCAATCGTATCCGATCCCCACACTATGTCATCAAGATAATAATACACGGAATATTTCTCCAAACCAGCAAGCGTTAACTTCATCAGATCGTTCAAAGCAGCTGGAGAAGTAATGCACCCTTGTGGTAACGAACAAAAACAATACTGCTGGTCACCAGGAATCGAAAATGCAGTATATAATTGACTTTTTTCAGTCAATTTCACTTGAAAAAAACCGCTCGAGAGGTCACTAATATTTATATACTTTTTCCCACTAGAACGTACCAAAATGTCTTGAATAGGTGGCACGGGAAAGACGGTGGGTACAATACAAGAGTTCAACTGTCTAAGATCAGCAATAAATCTATAAGATCCATTTTTCTTACGAACTAAAATGATTGGGCTGTTGTAAGGGCTACTACATTTTTTAATAACCTTTTGTTTAAGTAACTGCTGCACTTGTTCATTAACAGCTTCACGTAAATGATACGGAATAGTGTATTGACGGACGTTTATTGGCTGGTCAGTTTTTAGTTGAATTTCATGCTCATAGTCGCGGGCTTGAGAGAAATCGTCCGGGGACCAACTAAAAACATCTTTAAATTCCGTTATTAGATCATAAAAACGTTGTTTTTCACTATCTGACAGTTCAGGATTCACATTTACTCTAGTACAGTCAAACTGATCACTTTTAGTTGGTTGAGGACCATTTTCAAGCGTAAGGTTAGTACACAAATGTTCTTCCCTATCTTCTACCGCATTACCTAAGATCTTATTGCGCCATAAAAGAAATCGCTTCTTGGTGGGGTTAGTTACCCAAATATGTGAATTAATACTATCCACATATGACTCTTGCACTAACAAATTGACAGTACTTGCTAAAAACTTGTTAGGTTGCAACCAATTTCTAGAACCCACTAAATCAAAACATTTGGTGACTGGAACACATGTTTTTGTACGGGGTGGCAACCAAACGGAAGACAAAACCTTAAAAACTGGTGTGATTAAAGTTGCAAATTCATGAGACACATAATTAACATGAGGAGAAGTTGGCAACGTTGATGGCGGAATTTTTCCGAACCTTGTAACTTCTAAAGTCAAATCATTCTGATCTAAATTAGCCTTGTGTGCAAGCAAAAAATCCTGTCCAAGAAGTGGAGGATGTGTATACGTAGGAATCACTCTAAATGGATGACAAAAAATATGCGATCTCAACCGGAATCGAACTAGAGCTATCTTATTAACTGACAAAGTGTTCCCCGTAACTCCTTTTAAAAATGAACGCGTGCCCATTAACTTAGCACCACGTGGAACCATGTGAGAGCCTATACACGAAATCTGAGAACCAGAATCAAGAAGAATAGGGCCCTCTTGTCCACTTATAATAGCGTTAATATGTGGTAGAGTTCGTTCTATGTATATAGGGACTTTAACACGCTTAAGAGTCAATGGCCCTTCATCATCAACCCTGTGTACTAGTTTAAATTGCTCCTACAATGCTGAGCAAAATGATTCTCTTTGCCACATTTGTGACAAATTATAGGACGTCTATTGAAATTCCGTGAATTGCCACTATTATTCTGGTCACGAGACTCACTGTGTTGTGATCTCTGGCCATTCCCCCTACGAGAGGAAAAGTTACGTCTAAAGTTGTTATTATTATTATTACGTCTAAATGAGTTGCGCTGGTCAGTATGTTTTTCACTTTCATCTACTTTTAGAGTAAGCTGATTTAGCTGTTTCTGAATTGCAGCTAACTGATCTTTGTACTCTTCTCTCGTCTGTGAAGCGGAAACAGGAGAGTTCAAAGTCCGAGTCGGAACTTGAGAAGGCTGAGTTTGCACTAAATGTGTTTGTTGCACAGCTGTAGTCTCCGGAGGATTTAACTGAATCGAAGAATTTGCTAAGAATGGATTTTTCTTCATGATTTTCTCTATTGCTTTACGTTCAAGCAACACACGAGCTTTTTCTTCCTCAAGTAAATCTTGAAGCAATGCTTCCACAGTATCGTATTTCTTCTTTATTGCTAACCGCATGTATTCAGGAATAAGTCCGTCTATAATGAGCTGAATTTGTTTCGTAACCGGAGCATCTTTGTCATTACGAAGTATAAGGTTTCTCTTAGCATATACGTACGAAACTACAGATTCAGTCTCATTCTGCTCACGTGCCCTCATTTCCTGTTCCGTTAACTGAGGTAACAAAGAATTCTTAAATGCATCAAGAAACCTTTGTTTAAATTGCGCGTATGTCATATCAGGGAAGTCTGACTGTTTCGAAAGTGTGTCAAACCAATAACCCGCAGGACCTTTCATCAAAGAACCTAAAATCCACTTCTTTTTCAAATCCGACCAGTTATTCACCTGGGCTAATATTTCAAAATGATCAACATATCTCTCTACATCATCGCCTATCCGCCCATAAAATGGTTCTGGCCTGAGAATATGTGACAAAACCCCTATGTTATCCGTCTGTCCACCTTCAGCCATGTCTGATTGAAACACACCGTCACTATTCTGAAAAACCGAAACAGAGGGATCTTCTATACTAGATAGCGAGTGGGAAAACCGTAAATTTTCTTTAAGCTTATCTAAACACTTTCTTGTAAAATGAACACGTCCAGGAGAAGAGGAAGCAATAGGTTCAAAAAATTCAGTTATATCTAATTCATCACTAATGTTATAGCCTTCTGCAAAATGACGCAACATAAAAATATACTAATTATAAGCACAAATTAAATATAGCATATTAAAATTACTTTACACCAAACCACCAGACCAATTTCTGCTAAAATTCAATTACGTAGAGCTGCAAGGTACTACAGAGAAAGAAAAAAAAACACAGCATCAATTCCACCATGTTGCATCACCGTACATAGAGTAGGAATGCACTGAAGGCAACCTAATACAGTAAGAAAAAGGTTGCCCAACAGATTGGGGATGTTGTCTCCACCACCAGCTTTTATGAAAAGCTGGGAACATGAATAATTAAATTGTATAATTCTTTTATGTAATGCAAAAGATACTAAATTTTGGATGTAGCTTTAACAGGGTTAATGTTGTAATAATAAATGAAATACACAAAATACATATTTCAAAAGATGCAGCAGAATTTGGGTAGGTAGACTAGAATGTTAGGTCTTGAAGAATTGCAGTGGTTTTAAATATAAAGTTCCTTCAATATGTCAGCTAATTACAATACCTTCAAGTATCGAAGTGTCTCCATGACGTGTCGTTTAACGATGTTTTCTCCGTCAAAATCTTACTCCCACTTCCTCGATAAACTCGGTGTTCGTGGTTTTATTCAAAGGCTGGTTTTACAAAACCCAACCCCTTTTCTTCTTCTCTCCATAAAAGGCAACAAAACTTAAATGTTCGGGAACACCCACAATCACGTTGTCTTGACGTAAAATAGAAAGTTCTAGAAGGTTTAGGACAAAAACCTCCAAAGTTCAGTACCACAAACATTACCCTCAATCAACCTCACAGGAGGTGACATCGTCCAATGTGAACTCACCAATATAGCTGATAACGTAGAAAATAAGTATTTCCACAATAAATAATGTTTATGTTTGCGGATATAAATCACTTCACTCAGTAAAAAGAGCATTACCTGGCATGTTAGTCAATTTCAGAATATTGACTCAACAAAGTGACAAAACAAAATATAGCTGACATATGACTCGAAGTGAAATGTGAAAAGTAGCAAGTAAGGGGAAAAAAGGCAGGACAAGGAATAAGGTGTAGACATGTGCAGGGTAAAGGACTTCTGCCATTGCATCTAGTTTAATGAACCAGAAAAGTATTACAAATTGCTTCAAAGAAGCTTGAGGCTACATTTCAAATATTCTTGAAGGAAAGAAAAAAAATAAATGTGACATCCACAAGAATCGAACGACGGACTTCCGGAACCATATCTCTCATCATGTAACAGTATATAAAACCGTATATAAAGACGTATATAAAGCAGCTCAATTGTTTGGATTAAATCCTGATACTGCAGTGTCAGAATGATTTGGTTTGATTTAGTTTAACGTCCCACGGTTATGCCTGCTAGGCTAAAGGAGACGTGGACCTACTAATTATAATGGAATCCGAACCACTTTGGTCGTTCAACTGTACCCCACCGGGATTCGAACCAGGGACCACGATAACCGAAGTCAAGCGTGCTAGCCACTAGACCAAGCGTGGGTTCTACAGTGTCAGAATGGGGAGAGTACAAGTCAAGTTCTAAGTCGGTGAATGATTTTCAAGTTATTAAACCCTTTACGCAGAAAGTTCGTTCTGTGCCATTATCAACTGCTGCCTGTGAACTTGGATTCAGTGGTGTTCCGAAATAATCCGTATGTTGGCGAGTACCTTGCAATCTTTATTGATAATTAAACTCAGTAGATTTCCTTTAAAATTACGGAATGCTGTTACTGCTGCTCATGATCCCACGCGCCTGAGGTGAGCGCTCTACCACTGAGGCAACACGGCTTTTTGTTGTCTATCAAATATTTGTATTGAAATCATATCTGTTATTTATAATAATATATTCTTGCTAATAATACAATATAGATACATAGTAGGTATCATTTAGATTTAGAAAGGTGACCGGATATCTGAACGACCAAACTGAACCACTACATACTTAGCGAAGAAACGAAAATTTCATAAATAATAATGAAAACTATACTCTGACTCTACAGCTCATGGGGATCTATGGCTGGCTAGGTGGAGCATTTCAACTTAGTAGATCTAATGCTTGGTTAGCACAACAGTTCTCAGGAGCTATTATTTCTTACTTCTAAATCTCATACCGCTATTTTCGTGAATGCAGTCTTCAATATGATGATAAACACAAGAGTAATGTGCTCCCACGGGAGTCTAACCCTGTACCATACGCACCGAAATGCAGTAGATATTAAATGCAGTAGATGAGTGTACCAATTTTGGTTAAATGAATAAATAACATTAAAGTATTTTTAAATAACAATGATGACTAGTTTAAACATTTATTATTATTATTATTATTATTATTATTATTATTATTATTAATCCATTAATAATAATCCATTAATATTTCAATAGCATTAGTGTGAATCGCTGAACTTCTTCCCCCCACCATTTTCAAATGATTTCGCACCCTGGACACAACCACAAATCACTAATCGTGTGGTCACTACAGGACCACTTTTCTGAAAACAGCCGAGTATAACGATGTTCTGGATTTCGGTAAGGTTGAGTTAAATTAAGATATATTGAAGATCTCACCATGAGAAAAAGTCTTAATGGACACAACCATCGAGTTATGACCGTTTGGTCACTACAGAGGTCCATATTTTTTAAAAAACAGCCGGGTATAACGATACTTTTGATTTCGGTGTAAATGAATGAAACTGTGATATATATTGTAGATATCGTGATCCTGAGAAAAATTGTCTAAGGTTTCCAGGGTTTTCCTTTGTTCCACAAGATGAACATTTTAATGTTGTCTATGCTTAAATGATGTTAGCCGCTACTCTCCCCATCCCTTTTCCGGGTTGTGGGATACTACTTTTCAGGGTTTATACAATTCTACCAAAATTCCAGGGTATCCTTACCTTCTGCTGTTTTAAAAAATATGGCCATTTAGTGGCCAAATGGTCACTGATTGGTGGTTGTGTCCATTGAGACTTTTTCTCAGGATCACAATATCTACAACATATCACGGTTTCAAGCAATTCCACGGAAATCCAGAACAACATTACCTTCTGCTGTTTTCAGAAATGTGGCCCTGTAGTGGCCAAACGATCAGTGATTGGTGGTTGTGCTTATTGAGACTTTTTCTCAGGGTCACAACATCTACAACATATCACGGTTTCAGACATTTTCATCGAAATCCAGAATATCACTATCTGTGGCTGTTTTCAAAAAAGTGGCCTCGTAGTGGCCAAACGATCAATAATTGGTGGTTATGCTCATTAAGGCTTTTTTGTCAGAACCACGTCGTTATCTTCAGCTGTTTTCAGAAAAGTGGCCCTGTAGTTGCCAGACGGTCAGTGATTTGTAGTTGTGGCCATTGAGACTTTTTCTCAGGAACACCATATCTACAACATATCACGGTTTCAAGCAATTCCACCGAAATCCAATTTCCGTAAGGATTGTGCGGGTTTTTTGTTTTTGTTTTTTTATTTTTGTCATTTCGAAGTGGCATTGCCCCTGCAACCCTTTTCTCGCAAAAACTTTCCTTATCCATATTTCCTATTTTGAGAAATTCGTTTCTTTAATGTGATCCTTTTAATCAAGCGGACCCTTTTTTGAAAAGGGGCTCTTTGCAGGCCTGCAACCAGAGGGGGGCTAGGGGACAGGCCCCCTCTAAATTTTCCGTGTCCCCTCCAGACCTTAACACAAAATGCTATTATTAATACAGAAAACACAATTTAGCTATTTGTAAGAGAACTTTTAATGACTTGGCCCCCCAACATATTCATGCCAACCCCCAAACCTCTGTGGCTGGTTGCGGGCTTGGCCCTTTGCCTCTCTCAACCTACTTTCCGAAAGAAACAAAAAGTACGTGTCGATTTATTTTTGGTCTTGTATATATGATATGTGCCAAGTTTGAAGAAAATCGGATGAAAAGAAACCCTTGTGAAGCTATCTCCTTTACCCTTTCATTTTTTGGATTTGACGGGTTTTTTCCCCAAAGTCTTCAATTATAATTGTTTACACGCTTCTTACAGAAAAGTTTATTCTGGATCAGTTTGTTTTTCAATTATTTTTCCTAGTTATATAACACATTCCGACATATTCCCAATTATCCTAAAGTATCTTATGATTATAATAGCATCTTTTGTCATTTCCAGTTACTCTCTTAATTCTTAGTGTTGCAGTTTCTATGAAAAACTTGTGAAAGAATAATATTAATATTAAATAGTAAGAGTGAAAGTGAGATTAGTATTATCTTGCTTTAAGCTCTCAATCATTTGGCCAAATTCTAATTCTAAAACATTAGCAAAAACATATTTTTCTCCAACCTCGTGGTCTTTAATTTACCGGTACTATCAAACATTCTGTAGGCTTTGCGTGAGTCAGTGTCGTTTTGAATGCAGAAGACACAACATAATATAGAACTGCAGCAACCCAATTATAGTGATGCATCGAAGCGTTAAATCAATCAAAAGAGATAATCGTAGGCAATTATCCTTGTGAAACCAGGTTATCTCATAGCTTTGTAGAACGGAAACCACCACAGACCTTGATCAAATTAAATGTCTAGGCTAGTAACACAGAGACCAAATCCAGATTAGAATGCCATAGTTCATCACAGAAGAGAAAGACAAATCTTTTAAGAAATAGGTTGTTTGTTTCTTTTTGAAAAAAAAGATAAATAATAAAAGGTTGTCCTTGAATCAGACCAAGTGAGTGGCGTCCCCTCGCGTCTAAAAAAAATCTTTTCGGAATCTTTTCTGTGTAGTTGCGTCGCCATGACAATGCACGGCAATTCACGTGCGGAATTTTTTTCATGTTACTCTAGGTTATTTTAGAAACCAATGGAAAAATTTTAATATTGATTTATATTGATATAATTCTTTAAAAAAATATTTCTCTTCTTTCAAATGTGTTGTGCATTCCTTTCTTTTAGTTCTATATATGTATATATAGTTATTCCTATTTCAACCACACGAAAGAAACAGTTGTGTCAAACAAATATATTGCACAATATTTTCTAATCATGCTCTCCTAGCTTTAGAAAACATTTTTAGGTTACTTTAAATCGGATTATCTTAAGAATTCCGTTTAAATATAATAGTTTTAAATTATTGCAAAACAGGTTTCAAAATGTCAGAAAAGAGCTTCTAAGCGAAATAGGAGCGGAATATTCTAATGGTCTTATTATTATTATTATTATTATTATTATTATTATTATTATTATTATTATTATTATTATTATTATTATTATTATTATTATTTATGCAAATTAAATAAATAAACTATATATAAATAAGTCACTCGCTCAGAAGAGTAAGTAAATAATTAGGTGATCTCTATTTCGACTTTTTAACGACAGCTATCCTGAATAGGGAGTTTATATTTCTTTTCTGTTCCTCTTAGCGAATTTCAAGGAAGTAACGTTTAGATAATAGGATTGACGACTTTTGTAAATGCAATAACCAATTCCAATTTGTAAACCATTTCCAGGAGAAAAAGCCCTTATATATATTGTGAAGAGACCAGTATTTATTATTTATTGATTTATAATGAACTCCCACATATTAATTTATTGACTGCCTGAGAAATATAATTTTCATTCAGACTTACCATCAGTGTTGTGAGGCTATTTCTTTTTTTTTTTTTTTTTTTTTCAATTACATAAAACTGTTTTGTATGTGTCAAGAACACTAGTCATTCGGAAGACTTAGTTAATAAAATTCATTTGCGTCTGAAAATTCAGTCTATGTTTTCTTCCGTAGTTTTGTGATTTCGTTGCTAAATCGTGGAAGTGTTCATGTTATGTAATGTATTATGTCAATGTGTATTTTATATAATAAAGCTAAGAGAGCTCCTTTCCCAATTATCTAACCATCTCTGACGTCAAGAGTACCTGTTAAGACAAAATCATCACATCTACATGTGTCTGAAGTCAGCAAGTATACCAGCAAATTTTGGTCTTTAAATACTCTCTTCAACCCGAAAATAGGGAGTTAGTCACCAAAGTCTGTCAGAAGTTAGTTTGCAGAGTTAGTTTTTAAAATTAGTTTTCGAAGTTAGTCTCCAGAGTCTGTCGAGAGCTGGTCTTCGGAGTTATCTTTCGAGTCAGTCGCGAAGTTGTCAAGAGACTGTCAGCGGAGTCGGTCGGAAATAATCTTTGGAGCTAACTAAAGAACATCGGAGAGAGTAATTTAGTAAACGAGCCATATAACCAGTAATTCGGTCAACGACAGGCGAAACATCAGACGATCATCAAGAGGATATCAGAAAGCCCAGCAGAAAACATGGAACAGCAGGTACTGTGACATTAAAATTCATCCCTCACCCACACACTCTCTCTCTCTTCAAATATCTTAAAATCCTCGCTTTTATTTCTCTTAAAATCAAACGGGTGTCGTCCGGTCCCAAGACCCGTTCTACCCATAAAAAACATCCCAAAAAACTCTCATTAATGACACAGCTTTCTTTAAAATACTTTTCAAATTAAGCACCCGTAAAATGGTGGAGATGCTGGGTAACTTCCTGGATGGAGCACGTCCAAAACGATATAAAGTTAAATTCTGCTTATCATAACTTATGATAGCTCTATGTTTTCCTAAGAAATCCGCCCCAATCAGAGGACCATAATTAAAATTCGGAATTATCCTAAAACGTGTGTAAAACATCTGTTCCCCAGGAAAAATTTTAACAAGGCAATTTCGGATACTTGAATGCTTTTTCCCGTAACTCCCTTTAATTTTGTGCTAAGACAATAACGTCTCGCGTTCTTCGGAACTAGATTTTTTCCGAGATAACTTATCTGGCTACCAGAATTTCTCATGATATTAACTTGCTGACCATTTAAAAGAGCAGAAACATGTGGTAATTTATTAGATGATATAATGAGGACTATAACGCACCTCCGAGGATTGTCCCTGTCATTTACTTTGTTTTTGAGTTTAAAGACGTCCTACAGTACCGTGCAATATGGTTAGGCATGTTGCATTTATAATAAACAATAGGACTGTTACTAGGAGTCGAACCCTGGGTTTGTGAAGAGGATTGCATGGAAGAACCTAAATTGTTTTTATTATTGTTGTTGTTATTATTCCTACGGTTTTGACGACTATCACTTTTTTCGTTATTACCCTGACCTACATTATTTTGCTGACTTTTCCTATTTTGTGCTTGATTGCTACCTTGATGTTCATTATTTGACGTTAACGCGGATATTTTTAGTCATTTTTGCTATTTGTTGTTGCGAGTCATTTACTTGATCGCTAATTGCCCTGGTCTGCTCTTTTTGTGCTGTGGCTGACTGCACAAATTTTTTTGGCCTGTAAAACGGACTTTGAACTGCTGACTCCGCACTCCTACACAACTGACTGTTAACTTGACTTGGCGGAAGCACTGGCGAGTGCAAGACCGCAGAATTCTTTTTAAAGAATTTTTCCAACTCTTTCCTGTTGAGTAATAGCCGAGTCTTCTCTTCCACTACTAAATCACTTAATAACGCAGCCACCGTATTGTATTTTTTGCGAATTACGACCTTGGAAAAGTCGGGCAATAACCCTTCTATGATCAGTTGTATCTGCTTTTTCTCAGGCGCGTTAGGATCTGCTCTCAGAATGAGATCCTGTTTTGAATACACATAATCAACAACTGGCTCATTATCGCCCTGGATTACACGACTCCATCGATAGTGACACGTGAAACTGAGTACGCAATTTCAGGCCGCATGTTTTAATGAATTAAATCGATCTAGGTCGCAGTAATTTTAGTATCCCTATTTTTTGTTCACCGTCTTCTTTAGCCTAAAGATGAGACAAAACTCAAAACTAAAGTCAACAAATGAATAGAACTTTTAATGTAATGAATATTACCAGTAACTCAACCCGAGAACTGTTAAATACGAGACACACACGTAGAGAATCAAGCATGATTTTACTTGTCTTCTATGCTAACCTTAATGATACAGTGTGTTAATGGCAAATGTCTCCGGATAATTTTCAATCGATAAGTCTTGCATTGGACAGCGGAACTCATCAATCAAGTGGCTTAAAACTAGATTTTCGATCACTCAACCGAATAGTTTAAACTCAAGTTTAAAAAAGAAATCCCGCTTCAAAAGTTTCACACTATACGCTAAGACTACTTAAAAATATGTTGTTTTGTAGGTCGCACGCACGGTGAAGCACAGAACGAGAATTAAAACAACGTCTTCGGTTTCTTTCTAATATTCATTCCTACTTTTCACGAATTTAAATCTGAAACCTGTCTGGCATGACTGCTCAACTGCCAAATAGTTGCCACATTTGAGTTAGATATGGTTGGACTCGGGCTCAATCTAAATTCGATTTATGTTCATGGTATGACTAACGATAACTCTTAAATATTACTATGTCTATTTATAATTAGAATGGGAAAGAGTACTGAGTCTATATACAAGACGCTAACACGAGTTTTAAGTTGCTGTTTTTTTAACTATATGTTTTACTATAACTCGACTTAAAATGGTGACGATTACAAGGAAATATATGAGTTTCAACTTAATATTTTATTTCTAAACTTTTTACACTATTATACTTTGAGGGGCAGCGGTGGGTCCGTGGTAGAGCGTTCACCTCTGGTACCGGGGGTCTCTGGTTCGATTCCAGCTCGCACCAAGTCAACTTTGTGGTGTACAAACGCCGTATGCGTGGGTTCTCTCGTTTCCTCTCACTTTACTCATTCGACCATTCCATTCATTTGTCATCATTTCCATCTCCTTTAGCCTGGCCGCCATAACCGTGGGAGGTAAAACTGAAAGGTTTCACTATTATGCTTTGGATATGTAGTCATCTTTACACCTTTTTTTTATGTTATACAGTAGCGTTTCCCAACCGGTGTGCCGTGAATGGGCTGCTGGTGTGCCGAGGAAATCGAAACAAAATTATTAATAGCTATCAAGTCATAAGGAAAAAATGTATATTCGTATTTCACATTACTATGAATCTACAATTTTAAGTTTCATACTGTGTAACTTTTCTCTACATTTTTAATGTTGAAAAAAGTATTTGTTATCATTGTTATGGCCATTATTGCTTCTTTATTGTTGCAGACTACAGTATTTCGTAACTTGAAATTTTAACCTCTTCACGGATATGGCATCAAATGATGCCAGATATTTATCGGGAAAATAATCCGTTTTTTTTTTTTTCACGACGAAGAGTGCAAACTGAAGGTAAGTAAAAACAAGTGCTTCGGAATATTCTTACCTTCGGTTTACACTCTTCTTCGTGAAAAAAAATTCCGATTATTTTCCCGATAAATACTGTATGTGGCATCATTTGATGGCATATCCGTGATGAGGATAAAATAAAATTCAGTCCTTTCGACAAAGCAAACATGCATACAGATTACCTACATGTGTGTTTTAAAAGTACCAGAGATTTATTTGTTCGTTCGTTATTTAGTGCTTCCTTCTTACATGTTAGTGAAATAGTTTTCGAAAAAGAAAGCGTATTTGTAAAAACCTGAATCCAATATTTCATTACAATTGTTTTCTATTTTTAAATTAGAATGGAAAATAAGCATAATGATTTACCACGGGGGGAAACCAGTGATAGAGCTTTCTTCTCTGTGGGATGGAGATCAGTAATCATAGAAAAAAATACCACGGTATTTTATATTTACAAATAATATCTATGAGTGCGCCGCGAGAATTCAAGTTACACCCATACTGTGCCGCAAGTTGAATAAGGTTGGGAAACGCTGTTATACAGAATCATGTGTCCATAGTTCTAATGTTAAATTTATAGTAGCAAAACCTTAGTATATGCTAAAATTATATGTTGTTAACTTATCATTTATTTCGAAGTTGTACTATTGTCTGCTTCTCTATCCTAGTGACTAGAGCTCGTATCTTTGGTGCACGAAGTACCAAGTTTTTAGGAATTAGGAATTAGATTTCTGAGCTTTCGGCGTCTATGGCCATATTAGCCCGTCACATATGAGAGATGACGTCTCTCGGCGATAATTCTATCCGAGGAAAGAGAAGAAAGAAAGGATTGGGGAAGGGGGCGGTCTGGGGCCTAAATGTTAGGTAACATTCTGGCATTTGTCTCGTGGGAATGAGGTAAACCTCAATCAGGATGGCTGGCCTAAAGAAAACTTTTACACTTTTTCGACCTCACGAGTACGTCCTGTACGATAAACGGGAAGATTGATTAATAAAAATGTATCACTGTAAAAAAAAAAAAAAAAAAAAAAAAAAAAAAAAAAAAAAAGATGATGAGTGTAGAGGGAAACGGCACAGCCCCAAGGAAATTCACGGAATGATGATGTTTACCACAAATTCATATGGACTGGGTTTGAATCAGAAAGCCCTTGTACCAGAAATGAATGTTTTACACATAGATTGCACTTTAAATTATAGATATTGTCTTATCTATCCTTACTGCTGACAAATATTGTAAAATACAATTAATCAATCCATCTAACTTGCTTTGTTCTGTTTCACAAAAATATCAATAATAATCACTCCCCAAGACGCAAATATTATCGGTAGTGCTATATCTATTATTGTAGTATTTATTAATTCTTAAGGCATTTTCTTTACCAAAATTACTTTATTTATTTACTTTCTGTGTCCGTTTGTCAGTGCAGCGAGAAACATAAAAACACTCAAGAATGATTTGACAAATCATCGTCAATATCGACCAGGATGTGGAGGATCGAAAGTTAGGAGAGATCCCTCGTGGCTAAACGGTTAGCGTTCGCACCTTTGGCGTGAGAGACCTGGGTTCGCTTCCCTGTGGGAGCTCATATGGTTCGGCTTCCACGTTAATCAGTAGGTCCACGTGTCATATAGCCTCGCTGCTGAAAGGGACGCTAAACTAAAATCAACTCAACTCGAAAGTTAGGAATCGCGTTCACAGATGTAGGAGATTCACCAACTGGAAGTGGCAATTACTTTCTGTTTTATCTTTAATTACTATAGAATAAAAACTGTAATAGATAGCGAGAAAATGTTTTCTGTAATCAATTGAGTGTTTCAAGAATATATTGCATCTCCAATGTAATGTCTCTACTAAAACCGATATCGGTAGAATCTAATACTATAACTAACCACTCAGCTTCAGTATTAATTAAGGAAATATCACCCCTTACAAACCAAACTCCTTTGTGTGGTGTACACTGCTACTTGTATACTACTACGTTTCACAGATCCTTCTTTTAGGCTTAAGAAGGTGAAGAGAGATGAATGATGAGAATAGACGTAACACCCATGCTCTGACCAGAATCAAATTCACGAAATACTAATCTCTGTCATCGTCAGCTAATGTCTTAGACAGCAGGTTGTTGGTTTCAGCACGGGAGCTATAGACCTAGCTGTAAGGAGTTGTCCTACAACATAATATGGAATACCAACCACATGTACTTTCATTATAAATCAAATCCGATTCCGCATAAAGGCGAGAATTATTATTATTATTATTATTATTATTATTATTATTATTATTATTAGTATTAGTAGTAGTAGTAGTAGTAGTAGTAGTAGTAGTAGTAGTAGTAGTAGTAGTAGTAGTAGCAGTAGTAGTAGTAGTAATGTTGTGATATGGAAATGTTAGTTAGATTCATTATTATAAAAAAAATAATTGGTTGACGGGAGTTTCACGTCTTCTTTCCACCAACGAACCATATTAAATGGGGTCTATTGTTTAACACTCCTACTGTTAACATTTTTATGAACGTTCTGTGCCTCTTCCATTGCATCATTTTATGAAATTTGACGTGTACGAGACATGATTTTACTCTTTATGTGACGCTTTTTCTTGCAAGAGCATAAAGGCATGGGTAATTTTCTATGACACCCATATTTCAAGACAATCCAGAACACACGCACACACTGAACGTAAACGAGCAAATGTGAGTGTATATTCTTCGAGAAAGACAAGAGGGTTACAGTGAATGCGAACTAGATTGGGCGCTGAAACTGGGAGCCAAGAAGGCCCGGAACTCTCTAAAAATTTGTTTGGGGCTACGTATTTGTATCAAAATCCTCGTTGACGTCTTGTTAAATGCCTGATAAACCTAAATGAACTCCCTCCAAACTTAAACAGAAATCGAAGCCTTAGATAGTGCGATTAGTAGAGTGGAGATGAGATGGAATGTACTATCCTTGGGACGTTTAATTGATCTCAGGAAACCACTTCTCTCTATCTGTTGCCATTTTCATTCTATAACGATTAACGTTGAAACCGGAAGTGATTTCGGTTTCAGAAGAGAGATTAGAGAGATTAGAATAATAACTCTACATCAAAATTGAGGACGAAAGTGCATCTCCAAACACTACAGAAGCAGTAGTATATTCGATTTGATTTGATTTTCAGTTTAGATCTCTTTTAGCAGCAGGCTATATGATAGGTGGACCGGTGGACCTACAGCTTAACGTGGGATCAAACCACATGAGCTTCCACCAGAATCGAACGCGGTCTCCCATGCCAGAGGCGCGTATGCTAACCGCTTAACAACGAGGGAACTCGGCAGTTTATTGAAATGAATGTTTGAAGTTAATTTCAGAATTCAGATGCTAACCTAAGTCAGTGTTAAATGCGGATAAATCAGTTTTATTCTGAGGCTAAAATGTCAAATAAAACGTTCATATCAAAAAGTGAAATATCTGCAGCTGAATTTAAAATCTGCTCTTTAATTAGGACACTTATGCTCTACAGATCATTAAACCTTCGTGCTTTAAAGATAAGAACAAGAACGACTTAAACACATATTGAAGAGCACGCGAAGAGCGGTATTTTGGCTCAAGAATAAGAGATCGTGGGTTATTGTTACCGTTTTTAAGCATTGGTTTCTAATTCTTTTGCTCCCAGAGTTGAAATATATTTAAAGAAAAAATAATTTAGATTTCAAGGCAGTTCTAGTTCTGGATAATGCACAGGTCATCCCCGTGGGGTAGAAGCAATGCGTCCTACTATAAAGATAATATAAAGATAATATTTTTGATATCAAACACGGTGGCTAAGTGGTAGAGTGCTTACTTCTGGTGCGTGGGGTCCCTATTTCAATCCCCAGCCACGTTAGTTTGTAAAAAATGAAATGAAATCTTTAAGTTTTACGTCTCACGATTATGCCGGCGAAGCTAAAGCAAACGATGATTGTGAGAAATGAACAAAATTGTGGAATGAAGAAAGTGGAAAGAAACAGGACAACTCCGAGTAAACCCACGCACACTTTGTTTGTCCACCACAAAGCTCGGCTTAAGTTTAGAGTCGCTCCTCCAGTTTCAAACCTACAAAAAAAGCAGTAGAAACATTAAAACGTGCAGTTTTATTATACAGATCCATAGTATAAGTAGTAGGAGTAGGGGTAGTAGTGGTAGGAGGAACGGGTTAGAAGCCTCGCAGGGGTTCGATGGGTTCTGTTCTCGACATAAAACGGGCATGCTGCTGAATCATGAAATCATCCGCGTCTTGCAAGTAGTACCAACTTCCACACATCTTTCCTCGCATTAAACATAACTTCACTACCAAATTTACACATGTAAACATAACATAAGAACTCCAAATCATAATTTCTTACCTCATTTCTCCTGTAAATTTTCCTAATTTTTATGAAAAACGGAGGGGCAACTCTAAACTTAACCCCAAAGCTCACTTGGCGCGAGCTAGGTTCGAACCAAGGAACCAGAGGTGAACGCTCTACTACTGGCCACCGCGGCCCCATGTGAGTTCATGGTCAGTGGGTTTTGCTTGGGTACTCCCGTTTTTTTCAACTTTCTCATTCCAGTCATTCTTCCATCATTTACTTGCCTTAATCATCCTCTCCCTTAAACTGATTATTCAATTTCTTAATTGTAACCACGTGGCTAGCTATGATCTTTCTTCGGCTTTAACACCAAGGAGTTAAGATAACTCCCAGTGTTACATATTCAAACATACCTCGATATGTTTGAGCAAGTTTGCTTAGCTACCAACACAAAGTATAAAACTGAAGTTCCAGCTCTTTTAACTGTTTCAAAAAGAACATCATAATACAATAATCTATTTTCCTTTTAACATTTCCTTTTAAGGTATGTGCTGAAATTATTAGCATTTACTACCCAATAGAGCCCTGTGGAAAATTAAGGATAGATTTCATGATACACCATTAATGTAGCTCATATGTTTCATAATATTCTATCATAATATAAATCATAATCATATAACCTAAATAATTTTCATGGTAATTTCATGTTTAAGCAGCTCTGTAAACAAAGTAAAATATCATAACTTAGAGGACACGTGATTACATCTGATAATTTTTTAGTGGGAGCCCACTTCAAAACAGAGTCGCTTCTTAACGTTAATTACTTACAACTTCTATTTCAGTTAAAAGCAAAGCACAATTAAAATATCTATTAGAGATAAAACTGGTTACGATATAGTGTTATCCAGCAAAGAATTTAACATGCTTTTGACATGTTGTGAGAAATAGCCATAAAGGCTATTTAAGACGAACAGTTGCAACAGATAGAAAGCATTGATAACGTCACGTAACGAAGTTTCATAACTTTTGATCTCTCCCTATTCGTGTCATCCCCTTGCATCATGCCATCCATCAATTTACTTTATAACAATTACGAAAATAAAATAGAGAAAGTAAGAAGGACTTAAACGTATGTGATTCTTATCAAATCAAAGTTGAATGAAGGACCCAACAAGGTCGACATACATTTAATTGGACTATTGAAACAACAGTTATTTAATAGTAACAGTGCAATGTGTAAAAGTAGGTCGAATCGTACTGAACAGATTATGGAAGCTATGAGTATTCTCTTTTTAAATCCATGGGTTTTATACCATAAAAGAAGGAGATATATATATACTATTAGCTACCTCCTATCACACGAAAGTTGGAAATATTTGTTTCGCATTTAAAGGCGTAAAATACAGTGTAAATTAAACTAGCACAATTTATAGTGGCACAACTCACTTATAGTGCCGCACGTGGTGGAGACAGAAGGATGGTAGTAACTTTGGCTCAGACTACTCTAGAAACTTTCGATCAAGATAATAATACTATTTTATAGTGTTGTCTTAAAGTTGTAATAAAAATATGTTCACCCTTCGATTTGTATAAAAAGAAAATATTATGTTGTGTTATTAGCGAACTAACTAGTATATTAAAGGTAAATGGAAGTAGACACAATGGATTACACTCTGTAAAGAAAAAAATAGCGACACCGCAATTCTCAAGCTAACTTACACAGAAAACCATAGTTGTGTAACTTTTATATAAAAAAATAATGATAATAATTAATAATAATTAATGATGTTCACTTTCCTTCGGACCATGGAGTGTGTAAATGTATCACTGACTGGTGGTCGCGAACCTACTGGGCCCGGTGCAGGCATGCCACCAACAATCACCGATCCATTCACCAAAACCAGTTGTCACCGGAAAATGGAACTCAAATTTGCCCAAAGAGAATAATTCCCGAGCCTCTTCAATCACAACTCACAGCCTGGTATCCAGTCCTGCAGTCCGTCATTCGCAACCCCTCGTGAAAAAGGTTGTAAACCATTTTTAAGTTATGCTGACAATGAGGACTACGGAAAACCTGATGTTTGTTTTTGAATACCCTACTAGAAAAAGAATCACAACATTCAAAACAGAATTTCTTTTAGTGCAACGGAAAGAAAAAATATCATCCAAACTGAGAATTTTGAAAAAAAAAAAGAAGAAGAAGAAGACTGAAGATTTAAAAAGAAAATCACAGTATTCGGTCGTCTCTTATGTCGGTCACATCAAGAACCTTTTCACTCGAAACTTGTAAAATCTCATCTTCCACTGGAAGTTTAAAATACCTTTAATACTGCCCATGCATTTTGCACCTTGACTACATATCTAAATTTCACTATAAATGCTATTCGATATTACTGCATTCTTCAAATTCCCAATTCTACTCGAAAGAAAACGTTCAGATTACAATTTCTACATTTTATTAAAGAAAACCTTGTGTTTTGTTTACACACATGCTACAGCTCCATCTCGAGCAATATGAAGATTTAAAAAAAAATAAAGTTCTTTCAATGTTTCTACACATTTCGATTTTTCAGTTAAACAGGAAAACTCTTACGACATAGACATAATGTTTCATTTCATACTGAATTTCTTACTGAATAATTTTCAATGAATAGTACCACTGATAAAACTAATGAGATATGTTGACATCTGAGAGGATCATAATACTTGGTATCTCGACTTCAAGTTGACATCAATATACTTTATCCGTTCAATTTATACTAAGGTTTCATACAGTAGTGAATGGGCTAGAACTTCTCATATTAAATGTTTCTTATTTTGTTGCTTTGTGCTTCTGAAAACAAATAGTGACTCCGGCGACAGGATTTATACACGTTTGGTCACCTGCCCTCTGTGCATTGTCGCTTTTTGTGTCTTTTCTCCCTAACATTTTACTTTGCAAAACATACAGGAACACAGAATCAAAATATTGGCACATACAGTAACCTTAACCTACACCTATCCTAACCTACACTATTCTAACCTAAATTACCTTAACCTAGAACATGAAAATATATCACTCTTAAAATATTCACATTGGATTCATAGCCCATAACACATATGAAATACAAAGACGTAGAAGGATGTCAAACTTTACTACTCAAACTAACCAGAATAATGTTATTGATTTCAGACAAAATAAAATAAAGATAAGTTAAAGAAAATATTAAACGTTTAAGTCGTATTCCTATTCGTAGGATAGCATAACTTCCGCGAGTTTTCGAAAGAAAATCAGTTGTCAGAAGTTATCAAGATGTACGTTCAAAGTATATCTGTACCAGGTTATTGAAGTAAAAATAATACATAACTGGGAATCGTAGATGTTTTCTTCGGATTTCTAATTACCAAGTCAAAAGTGGTTTAAAATTTTAAAATGTATACTTTATGAGCAGTATTTTTGTTCTTAAAATCAATTGTAGTTCCGAGTGAAATTTGTTTTCTTTTAGAATTACATTACTTAAAAGTTAATACATAAAGTTGGGATGAGACTTGCACTCACAAGGAGCGCAAACCCATCTATTGCGACAATCAAGTCATTTTGTTTGTGATTCTTTTACCGACTAATTCGAGTAATATCCGGGCTCACATGACAGAAAAGTGTGATTGCAGTCTCTGGGGAAACTTAACTTTAGTTTAAAACTGCATGATGATCTTGCAAACGCACCATTTACACAGGCAGACCATCATTGTTTTCCAAACCGAAATTTCTAGTTGATAAGACCAAACCAGATTTTTGTCGAATCCATACAGTTGCACTAAATCCTTGTAATTCTAATTACTTATTTGATTTGTTGGTTGCACCGATTTTCCTAAAGGAAAATCTCTTGGTGCTTAAAACACAAAAGTTCATCTTCAGCAACTATCCCTGCATCATGGTTGCCACCAATCAGCTTCCCCACGAGTTTTGCTTGGGTACTCTATTCACTGTCCATTGAGCTTTTCAAAAATAAAATTTTCAACACTTCCTCCAATTTAGTCATTCACTAGTCACACAATTTCCGCTAACTTAAATTGACTTTAGTGATGATTTCCAAATTTTTTCCCACAATTTATGGACGAGGAACTGAAATGCCTGTCCTATCTTCAATACAGCTTTTGTAGAAAGACAAGGAGAAGAGCTCTAATTGGCTCTCTGATGACGCAACAAAAGGATAGCATCTTAAATCTCGACACATCAAAAGAAACCGAACCAATGATGATATCTGGAATGAGCCTCAAACGAAGCTGAGATTTCTCTACTCCAATTAAAAATAATTACTACCTAAACAAAGGGATTTGCCAAAAGTCATCATGGCTGAATTTTTCAATGATAATTTTTGAAGAAATTTCAGAATTAAAATTTTGAGTTTCCTTGTGAAGATTCCCTGCGTTAAAATTTCCTTGAAAATAATACAGAACCTATGAGAACTTACAGAATATACACTTTTGTACCCACATAACATGATAATAATGACAAAATATAGAATATTACTAAAATATCAGATTATACTTGAGTATAATGTAACAGTTGCAGCCCGTTAGAAGAGGAATAGAAGGAAATGAAGAGTGGGATAGTTCATTTGCGTTATCTGTGACACCTGTAGTGTACGACATCGCTTGTCAATTGTTTGTGTATCAGTAATATTTTCGATAGATGGCACTGAGTGTGTCTCGTAAATTATTGTAGTGAATTCTGCATTGCATTTGTGATGTGTAGACTGAGGTAAATAGCATTTTATGATTGTTCTTTGCTTTCTCATTGTTTGGACAGTGTCATGTGGCAAACTTGTTGTTGTGCAGCGTTGTTTGTGTGTGATAATGTTGCTACATGTGGACTGTAAGCAAATAAGATGGGTAAGAAATGTGACTTGTTGCCATGTGAACAAGACATAATTCTTGCTTTGCGCAGCTAAGGCAAATCTATCTAAAGGAATAGATGGAATACTGAAAATCCATCATTCTACGGCAGGAAGAGTAATTCACAAGTGGAAACAGCATAACAAATCGTCCCTTCTTCAACAGTGTGAAAAAAAGAAAGCATCACCCAGAGCAGATTGCTAAATGAAATCAATATCACCGCAGATTTATGGAGTGATTTCCCCAAAAATCGCTTCTGTAGTTTGACATGATTTTGAAACTGCAGTTATTCGTACAACTGTATTGTCTTGACTCTATGAAGAGAATATTACAAAGAAGAAACCGCGTAGAAAGTCGAAACTGACAAAACACAGAGGACTTCAACATGTAGTTTTGTGAGTCGATATGCAACTTGGACTTATTACAACTGAAAGCATGTCGTTTTCTTCGTTGAAAAGAAGTTTAGAATAGTGGGAAACGATGGTAGTATGAAGTTGTGGATACGAACAAGCAAGCAACTTGACAAGGATTTTGTTTAAGATATGCAAATATTCAGTTACTGAGTGATGGTATGGGCATGGTTCACCGTTAAAGACGTCAGAACGAAAATATCTTCAAATTCTCTTACAAAAAGTTCTTACAACAGCTAAAGATGACTTTTCTGAAAAAATGTAGACTACTTCCTTTTCCAGGACGATAATGCTTCATGCCAGCGAGCAAAAATCGTTAATACGTGGTTCAAGAACATGACTATTTAAAGACTCATGTGGCCTACAAACTCACCCGACATGAATCCAGTTGAAAATTTGTGGAGCAATATGAATAGAAGATTCAATAGACAACTATCTGAAATAGAATGGAATTCAAGGAACAGATAATCCGGGTGTTATTCCCTGATATCGAAGTTGCATTTTGCAATAGCCTTGTTACCAAAGGGCTCCGATGATTCGCTGCACTGCGGAAAGCCCATAGTGCACATACAAAATACTAGTTTGGTGTATCGTACTTCCCGATGTTTGTACACAATATGTCTTACCCTTAAGGAATTCTATTTCTTGTTTTCTGCTATTGTTGTTGATCTTTTCCAGTTTTATATATAACTCTTCCTATAAATGATTTTGCTCAAAACACACATAGCTACTTATATATGCATATAAATTCTTTAAATTCATGTCAAAAGTCTGAAACTCTGACGCAAGTATTAAGAATGAACTGCTAATTAGGAATATGCATTGTAATATTATCAGGAATTCATGTAAAAAATCATATTGATTAAAGTATGTTGCCAAAACCATGTCCGAGCAAGTGTTGCTATTTTTTCTTTACAGAGTGTAGAACATAATTAACAGTAATGCATACAATTCGATTTTGTATTCGCTTAATTCTATATGCTTCTAGCAACCGCTTTACATAGTAAATATATGTGCATATTTTGATCCTTCGTACTCACTGATATTCGTACTTGAAAAGTGAAAATTACTTTTATTAATCTCTTGAGTACGTCATGACTTTAGTTGTATATACAGCTGCGAGCATTCAAACTTATGCTGTACGCAAATACTATTATCTTTATGTCGTTTGACGTCTTAATGGCGACCTTCAATTTATGAATACTTTTCTGCTTTCGGAATTACGGAGGGCTGGGGACTTGGTCTAACACGGGAGGGTCCCACAAATTGTCGCTAAAATTTAATTGTCACATAGCACATCTGATAGAACATCATGAGAAATGAACATGAGTAAAATTTAAGGTGCTATGACCAGAAGGATAGGAGCTACGGGGATTCAAAATTTGAATAGGCCTATCCGAAGAATTATATCATGGAATTATGTACGTTTAAAGTAAATATCTTGAAAATCGTTAAAGCAATCAAAACTAAAGTTACACAATATAATGATAACAAAATGCCCTATCGAAAACCATAAACAGTGTTGCAATAAGTGAAGCAGTGTTGCCAACTCAGCATAAAATATTTTATTATAAATAGCACCATACATAAGTGTTCACAGATCTAAAATGCACTATTATCACTAAACATAACAGTGAAGTGTAGCGCTTACCTCTGGTGCGTGGGGTTCCTAGTTCGATCCCCAGCCAAGTAAGTTTGTGATGGACAGCATTGTGTTCGTAGGTTTTCTCAGGATACTCCCATTTCCAGCCACATTTTCATTCCACCATTTCTTCTATCATCATTGGCATGTCTTAACCATCGTCTCCCTTAACCTAAATGCCATAATCATGGGACATAAAACTGAAAAAATTCATTTCATTAACCCTTTAACTGACACAGTTTTTCTGGAAATGTGTACTCTCAGGTGGATGCCTTCACAAAGTACTACGTCATAACCACTTAAAGGGTTAAACGTTTTTTGTTTAAATTTCCAAAATAAAAAGTGCATTAAAAATGAAAGAGGTAAGAAATTGTGTTTGCACGAAGATAAACGAGAACCAGCCTGTGCTTTTATTGGCCTAGCAGACGCATTTTTGGGAACCAAAAATGTAACTTTTGTGAAACGTTGTACTTTCGTTGACAACTGAAGTGGCATAATAACTTAACTCACTTGTATTGATATCGGAAATCACAGATATATGTTGTATCTAGTTTCAGCCGTGGTATCGGATAAGCGCGGGGAGATGAATTCTACTCTTCGAAATATTAATACACTTGAATTAAAAACTACTTCTCACTATTCCATCGTGACCGAGTGGATAGTGTACGCGAGCTCGAGTTTGATTTCCGGCGAGTAACTTCGTTCGATAGAAACTCCTGGATGAGTTCCTATGTTATTTTCAGCAGTGCGTTCCATCTCTTAGGATTTGATATTGAAAATAAATGTCAAACCCCAATTAACGCACCAACTAATATTGAAACAAATAATGGTAATCTCCTGTTTCTTCGTGTTACAATAAAAGGATAACAACAGAGAAAACTATTCCTAAAGCTCCGAATCCATATAAGAAAATCCTTTTTCGCTTACCATTTTCCTCTAATATCTGTCGACAAAGAGACAGACAGGTATTTTAATTCACTTTTACGAATTTTGAGAGTTCCATTTTGAAGGTGTGAGGCAAAGAGACACTTTTTAGTAGTTTTATGTTTTTTCTGTTAAGACTTCCTTAGATATATAAGTATTTTTTCATCAAAGAATACGAATCTAGTAGGTACCAGTCTTGAGAGAAATCACATCGTTAAAAAATGAAATTATATCACCACAAGCCACATGGAAGGAAACAAATATGCATTACGGATAATTATTCAGGCAAGTTTACTTCCCTTAGTTTATAGTGATAAAATTTCAAAGTGACTTCCCGTAAGAGACGCCACTGCTCTAGTATTTACTTGCACGTATTTATTTCTTCATTTATAGTATTGATTTGTTCATAAATAAAAACATGTATTAGAAATACGAAGGAAAATATTTGAAGTGTGAATACATTTTTTTAATAATTACGAGTTATACATGTTCCGTGTATTGTAATAAAAATGTGTGTCCAATATTCTGAATATTGATGCAAAGGAGAGATATGGTAGAAAATGGAGCACGAACATGGTGAATTTTCCTTGTCATGAAATCAAAAATAACGTTAAACATATATTGCGGGATACTTTATGCAAATTTCAAACATTTAAACCGTGTAGCAATCTAGATTCTCATCAAAGTGACATTTGCGTATTAGACATTGGCTCGGGACTTTCCGTTGAGTCAGTTTACTAAGAAAGTAATTTAGTCTACTAAAAAATAACCTAAAAACTAAGCAATCTGTCGTTACAAGGAACAAAGTGTTGTGGTCGATTAAATGGACAATTATCAGTAGGACAACCATAAAGCATAAAAAGCGGTAAAATAGTAAAATCAAAATGGAATTTTTCACCTATGGTTGGTACCACATGTGTAATTTTGACCACTTTACGTATCCAAATTTGCTAATCTTACATGCATTATTATTATTAAGTGTTCTGCCTTTCGGCAGGTCCTGGGACTAATGAGGATTTTTTTTTCAATTTTAGATTTTGGCCTAGAAATGTTTCTTCCACTTTTGTCGATCTTCAGCTTCCTCTTTTAACTCTCAATATTTTGTCCTATCTTTCAAATCATCGATCAGCTGTGTTCTTCTTCTTCCTATTCCTCGCTTCCCTTCCATCTTTCCTTCTATGGCGGTGTGAAGAAGACAATTTCTTCGCAAGATGTGTCCAATCTAATTGGCCTTTCTACGAAGGATGGTGGCTGGAAGTGTCCGCTTTTCTTCTATCCGTTTTAAAACAGCTGCCTTTGTTGCTCTCTCTGTCCATTATATCTTCTCCATCTTCCTCCAACACCACATTTCGAAGCTTTCCAAATATTTCCTCTCTAATTTCTGAACGATACAGTCCAATGCTCCATATATAGCACTTGACCAACTTCTTCTTAAGTACAATACTGAGCCTGCTAGTTAAGAGTGATCTTTTCTTGTTGAGTGCTTCTTTAGCTATGGCAATTCTTGACCTGATCTCTTTGGTGCAGTAAGCGTCTCTCGTCAAAATACTTCCCAGATACTTGAAATTATCGACCTCTTCAAGTTAAAGCATAATTTACAGAAATAAAAGCATAATGCTAATGCTTTTTATTCCAGAACCTTGTATATGTGTATAATAAAGAAAAACTGTTCGTATATTTTGTGCCAAACAAAAAAATGATCAACAAAGGTTGTTATCAATGCCGCAAACAATGGAAATCAATTGCCAATTCCCTTTGCGCGTAATATTATTTTTTTTTTCACTTCGTGTTGAAAGGCTGGCAAGACTGCTTGTGCTCTTGTGCTTATTCCAAGATGCTAAAATCAAGAGTTTATGCAATCTCAGAGAGTAAGAGAATTCTCAACTGACTATTTCAAAGTAGAAGGCGGTAATCCATTTTGTACTCTTTGTTCTGAATTCATTAAATATGAGAAGTCTATTGTGCAGGTACAAGTTTCTTTTTCGAAACACTGCTTAAGGAGAACTGCACAAAATGAGGTAGTATGTTGTATTGATATTATTTTTAGTGAGGAAAAATGAATAGTTTCATATACATTTTTTAATGTTTGTGTAATAAAAACGAATAAAATAAAACAAATGTATAATAGGAATGGGTAAAAATTAAGTGTAATTCAAGGAACAGCATATTAAAGCATAATTTAGGAAAAAGGCATAATAAAGCATAATGTAAAGAAAAATAAAAAATAATATACAGCTGTATAAAGCATAAAGTTGGTTGCCCTAATCATCAGTTTGAAGCCTATTGTTTCTAAGTCTCTTAAGCTGGAGTTCACCACATTCTAATTCAAATAACTCTCTAATTAACTTATCGTGTTAGGTAAACGCCATTGTTTCGCACTGAATCGAATCCGGGACCAAACTCTAATAATCATTTTTATACAAAGTGTAGTTTACTTACGAAATACTGTAGTACTCAAAAATATATTCAAAACGTGTTTTTCGACTGTTGCGGTCACATTTGTTGTTTTATTGAAAAAATACATATGCTGAAAGAATAAATTATTTTACATACGAAAACACTGTTTTAAATTGTTTTTGGTGGTTTCCCCGATTTTGAGCAATAGTTTTCAGTTTTAGATAATTTGCTGAAAATGAACAAACTCTTCTCATTTTAGATGCAGTCACACGTTTATTTTAAACAAAAATATACAATTCCTCCTTAAGAAAGTATGATTAAAATAAAAATAAACTTGGTTTAAATGAAAAGTTTCTTACGTTCAAGTGATGTCGTGAAAACAGAGATATCATATCTGCAAAAATCTGTAAAACTGCACGTTTTCCAGTATATTTCTTGTTTTTGTTGGCCCACCTTTTGCGTTGTACAGCGCTCTTATAGGTTCTGACATCAGGGTGTCTACTAAAATTCCAAAATGAATTTTCGTGACTTTTTTGCGACCTTTTCTTTACCAAATCATAAAATTTTGGTACATTCTCAGAAGTGAATTTGGGTGCGAATTAGGCCAAATTTTCATCCATGCGATAGAAGTGTGCTTTGCTAGCGATTTGGCAGCGTCTAAAGCCCACCATATACATCTTTAGTGGGGAATTTTGATGTTATATAGAACAAAATTCTCCAGTCTGTACTTATATTTGTACAAATAAAAAAATCGTAACCCACAAGCTAAATTTCGTGACTTTTTCTTGACTTTCACGACCGTTTTCTGATTTCGTGACTTTTTCGTTACATTCGTGACTTTCGTGACCGATAGACACTCTGGACATTGACCTTCGCAATTCCTCAAAAAGTCCTTTTTGGTCCTTAATTTTTCCTAAATTTAAGCAATCGCTCTCCGGAGCTTCAGGACAGAGCCAATCATCCTTTTGCTAATTCTCGGTCTATCAAGTTCCATACATCTTCAACTGGGTTCATACCTTCCGATCGTGCTGGACACTCCAGCAGAGGAATTTTCATCTCGTTGAACCACTTAGCGTTTATGGAGACATGGCAAAGTTCATTATCTTGTTGGCACAACCAACTCCTCTCTTCCCAGTAATTTCGTCACTGACAGAATCATATATTTCTCCATCAAATTAAAGTATCTACCCGTATTTACAGAACCATTCTCCATGGCTATCTCGCCGGGACCTTTGGCTGTCATACAACCCCAAATGATTTGAGATCAGTCTTCTTTTTGCACTTTCAGTGCCTTACATTCAGATTTAAATTTTTCTTCTGGCGTTCTGGGCACCATTACAGGCCGATTAGAGAATACCTGAAAGGTTGTCTCATATGAAAAAGGACGAATTCCGACATTTTTTCGGTCCAATGCAAATTATATTTCACCCATTCGTATCCTTCCTTTCGATTGGCAGCAGTCAGAAGTAGCTTTTGGGCCGCAAAGCGCAACCTTCTCCCCACTTCGATGAGAGTTCGTTTTATTGTTGCTATAGACACTTCTTTAACCAAAAGATCTCGTACCTTCTCTTCTGTTCACTCTTGAAAGTTTCACCAACCGGCGAAAAGCACGATTGTTAAGAACAGATTGTCAAGAACAAGAACACGAAGAGCACGATTGTCAAGAACTGCTACAATCACGATCGCACACTTGTTTCATTTCTAGCAAACACAAATAAATTATCTTCTAGCGAACGCAGGAAACATACAAACCGTGCTGTATGCAGATGATACAAGCTTGTTACAGAGAAAGTATAAAGGAATTAAAACAATATGTGACAAATGTTCAAGAAAATATCAAATGATTGTTTGAAGTAAAAGGATTGATATTAAATGAGTCAAAAACAAAATACAAGGGGGGACCCAAAAGAAACTGGACTTTGTTCTAAAAAAAAATAATTTATTGTTTTTTACAAAATACTTTCAGTCTCCTTCAAAGTGATCTCCATTAGATGCGATGATATTCTCGTCTTCTTTTTCACTGTTTGAAGCATCTCAGGAACTCTTCAAGTTTGATATCATCCAGTGCCCTCTGCTAAGCTCTTTACACACCCTCCACATCAAAATGCTCCCCTTCTTTTCTTTTTTCTTTTTTTAAATATTTTCATTCTCGGGAAAAAAGTCTCACGGAACTAGGCCTGTTAAATACTGGGGATATGGAACGATAGCCTTCTCGTGAGAGCCCAAGCATCCAGATCCTGTGTGAGCAGTTGAGAAACAAACTTAGCGGCAACGCGTCTCTTTTACAAACCCTCATCAAAAATCCGCTGACACGAGCTCCAACTCACTCCTGTCTGTTCTGAAATCTCGTCGATCGCGAAACAACGATCCTTGTTGATTTTGTGGCGGATTTTTTCATTGTTTTCCAGGTTTTGAGATGATGATGAGCGCCCAGAACGAGCATGATCTTCAACATTGATCTCATCATGTTTAAACCACTCCAACCACTCGAAAACTTGTGTGGGCTGATAGCGTCCTTCTTGAAAGCCTGTTAAAGCATTTGGTAATCTTCCGCTGCAAGCAAGAAGCAAATTTTCTATCATAGTTTTTGTTCCTTTAAATCTCTCTCAACAATTTCGCAGACGGCAAACGAGAACAGTTGAGAAAAACAACACTACAATCAAACATTATGCAGACGTCGTTTGAGTAACTGATTTAAGAAGGTCTCTACTAGACCTACCTAGCGGAAAAATTCTCTACTACGCCTAGGAACAGCTGCACGCTTTCAGTCCGTTTTTTTTTGGGGGGGGGGGTCTCCCCTCGTATGTATTCTTCCACCAAAAAAAGCCAAAGTAGTTTTAATACAACATAGCCCATAACTAAATTCTTGGGGTTGAAAATAAACGAAAAGTTAGACCAGATGAAACATATACTATGATCATCATTTTCATAGGTATTCTGCAATTATTAGCAGGTCATTTGCCGCAGCCGCATGCTCTACGATCTTTAACTAAACTCTTCATGTTTACGTACAATTTTTGTATTTTAATACCGACAATCAATTGTAGCCTCATTAGCTTTCCCTCTCTTTCCTACCACCATACCCATGTCCATCGTTCATGATACAGTTTCTCTTCAGCTAATGTCCCAACCAGTTTCTCTTACTCTTTTTAACTAAAAATGAAGTACAGTTTTTATTAAACATGGCGTGTCTTTTTCTTAGGACCTTAAGAATTAATGTTATTTTTTGGTATAAAAATTGATCAGAGCTAAGATGATGGAATCCTCAATTTTTAAAACATTTCTCACTTCTACAGTAAACGGTACCACTAGAATTATTTATATGTACTGTATTACATACTCTTACGTTGAACTTACTCTTCTGTGGGTTTAGGCTTTCCTTCTGAATGTCAGTATTTTTTCAATGAATAATAATAATAATAATAATAATAATAATAATAATAATAATAATAATAATAATAATAATAATAATAATAATAATAATAAAAGTTGCTGTTGGAATAAACATTATGGGTGTGTCTGAGAGTGAGAGAGAGAGAGAGAGAGAAAAGGAAGTTTCGTAGAGTGCGGAAACAACTAAAAACATGAATTTGAAGGTAGAAGCGAGAACCCATGTCCTTGAGATATTCATTATGAATAATCGTGAAGCTCTTTCCTTGTATTCATTTGCATTTGGATGGCTTTCCTTCTCTCTTCTGATAGAAGGGAACTCGCGGTATCACACGGAAATATAGGGTCACGTGTTGGTTCAAGGCCTCAATGAACAAAGCCCCCTTACAGAGCATTCACTCTTCACTAGAGATGATAAGTAAAGATAAGCCATCCATATACATGACCAACTTATAACACCCTGCATAATTGCTAATGGTTTCATGCATTTTGCATTACTGAAGTAGAAAAATGAGAAATGAGGGAGATAACCCTTACATAATATGATAATTTGAATGTATCAATATACGTACTTCAGAAATTATCTTTATTAACGTCTTATTCGTGGAAGATAGCAAAACTTTTTGCACTTTATTCTAGATACTATTGTCCGGAACTGGTAAATAAAACATACGTGATTTTGTGATAAATGTTAATAAAATGCTCTTTTATAAAATATTGTAAAGTATTGCCTCATTTTTCGCTTTAGTAACGGTTGCCAGGGAGATAGTAGCTCAACATTACACTTCTCGTTTCTGGTTTGAATGTCAGGGCTGGAAAAAGTCATAAGTTTTTGGTGTAATGATTGTGACGGGATTTCAGTACAAACCTTCATGGCCGAAACTTCCCACAACAACACCGCGGATGAACGTCTCACTGGTCATAAACCTTGCGGATGAAGTCATGAGGGACGAAATATCGTCTACAACTAAACCTCGCCTAGGCAAACTGCACCGTAACTATTTCTTCGGTATGGAATAGGTATCAGCGTGCGGGCGCCAACAGTTTGCCTATCCGGATAACGGTGAGGTTCACTGCAGGAGTTGTACTTACATAGCTTAAGATGTGGACTCGACCCGGAGCCTAATTTGTCACCTGGATGATTTCAACTCCACATAGAAAGAAATGATACTATTAATACAACTCAAGCTTAACACAGGCCAGTGGTTCTAGTATGACTTCCACTTGGCCGAGCTATCTCAGCATCAAGGGTCAAGTATTGTGGCTCACTCGGCTCGGTATTACCGGTTTGACACAGAATCGGAGTTGAATTGTGTTAAAATAACACTCCGGTGATGTTAAAGAACAAGTTGAATGAAACAAGAAACACGAAAGAAAAGAATTAGTACAACCAATATTGGTTGGTATAATGAATAAAGTTATCTTCTGTCCACGGACTACTCTGGAGACAAGGAGAAACCCTGTTAGCACATTAAGGATTATTGTGCACGTAATTATGGTGCAACGTATGCAGAAAGATGAGGATCTGCATATATCCAGGTATAAGAACTGCCTTACAATCTGGATTATCATGAAGCATTTAATGCCTATTAACTGCGAGTAACAATGAGAGCAGAGTATTTAAGCGTGGATTCAAAATACTGTACTGTATATTTGATTTCATTCCTTTCAACAAAATGAAACATATAGAGAGAAATATGTTGGTTATATACTTCGTCCGAAGAGTCTCTGAATCAGTGGTTTCCAATCTTGGGGCACGCTCCTTGTATGGAATTGAACAGTATCCAAAGGGTGCTAACAAGCTGCCGTCAGAAATAAACTGCAATCATAATTGAAACTGTTAAAAATGTTGTAACAAAGAGGCGTTAAATTAAGTACCGTAAAAGCACAAAATAACTATTGAATAGGCACTATGGTTTCATTAAGAACAAATCTGATATAAAAAAAATAAAATTCTGCACTACAATAGTTTGTTGGTGTCTTGAAAATAAACATAAATTAATGAGAACATCGTTATTATTATTATCGAGGTATTTCCCTTCTGTCAATGTCCTATAAAATCCTCTCAAATATTCTATTAACAAGATTAACACCATACGCAGACGAAATTATTGGAAATTATCAGTGCGGATTTAGACGAAATCGATCAACTATCGAACAAATATTTACCATTTGACAAATACTCGAAAAGAAGTTGGAGTACAGTACCCCGGTACATCAACTATTTATTGATTTTAGAAAGGCATACGATTTGGTTAGGAGAGAAACATTGCACAACATTCTTACAGGATTGGGGATACAAAAGAAACTAATTAGATCAATTGAGATATTTTAAATGAATCCCAAAGTAAAGTCTGGGTAGAAAAATTCTTGTCCACGAGCTTTTACGTAGAGAATGGCTTGAAACAAGGAGATGCACTGTCGCCATTATTATTCAACTTTTTCTTGAAGTACGCTATCAGAAAAATCAAAGGTAGCAACCAGGGCCTAGAGTTGAACGGTATTCACCAGGTTATGGCGTATGCTGATGATGTAAATTTAATAGGGGATAATAGGAGAACAATAGAAAGAAATGCAGAGGTCTTATTAAATGCTTGCAGGGGCATGGATTTAGAAGTAAATGCTGAGAAAACTAAATACATGGAAGTTCATCGGGATTGTAATACGGCATATAATGGATGCGTTAAAATATCAAATAATACTTTTGATAAAGTGAATACTTTCAAATATCTAGGAACAATATTAACAAATGAAAACCATATTCACGAAGAAATTAAATGTCGACTAAAAGCAGGGAATTCGTGTTATTATTCAGTTCAAAATCTCTTGTCGTCGCGAATTCTGTTGAGGAATGTGAAGCTTAAAATATATAAAACGGTAATCATGGCTGTTGTTATTTATGGTTGCGAAACATGGTCGTTTACTCTGAGGGAAGAATGTAGAGTGGAAGTATTTGGCAACAAGATCCTGAGACGAATATTCGAACCCAAGTGGAACGGGAATGGGCAAAGGTCTAAACTTCATAACGGGGAACTATATAATTTATACGGTTTACCCAACATTGTTAGGGGCATCAAATCTAGGAGGCTCAGATGAGTAGGTCATGTAGCCAGGATGGAAGAAAGTAGGAACGCTTTCAAAGTTTTTAACTAGAAGACCAATCGGAAAACTACCATTAGGAAGACCTAGGGCCAGATGAGAAGACAATAATAAGATGGATCTCGCAGAAATAGGAATACAAAGTAGAAAATTTATCTAGTTGGCTAAGGATAGTAATCAATGGGGAGCTTTTGTGAACGCGGCATTGAACCAACGGGTTCCATAGGCCATAGAGTTATCTTATTATTATTATTGTTATTATTATTGAAATTTGAGATTTTAAACTAACAATGTATTCGGTTTTCTGTAATCTTTCACGAAAAATAGTTTTGTGAGTATATAAATTTTCTGATAAAATTTACATCAGCGGAAGTTCTGCCATCCGTCTTTGATGTTACACTTGTTGTCAAATCCACGGTCTTCAAACCGGGGCTAAACCAAGAAGAAAATTAACATGCGTTTGATTATATTTCCGGTCATTTTTCACTATTCTTCTTCCATTAGCGAAGTGTGGTTGCCAAATTGCTACAGTAAAGTCCATTATGTTCTTCATCCTCTCCAACTATATTTCATTCTTTGTAACCACTTATAAAAATACTGTATGTGACTGCTTTATTGTCCTTCGTAATAGTAATTTCTGTTAAATATCAAATAAAATGTGATATTTAATTTTGTAAAACATACTTGTTTAGCAACTATAAAGAATACAACTCCAATTGTGTGTTACTAAACTGATTCTGTGGCATACCATGTCCTCTTTCCAGGCCATTACCCAGAAACTTACAATAGTAAGTAAGAATAAATTCTAAGTTTTTTTCTAACATAATCGAATCCAGTCTCAGAATAATATTTTAGAAGGAGAAGAATCACTTGTATTACAAACATAACATTCTTAGCGATTAGGAATGACAATTATTTTCAAAGGTAGGCTTGTAAAGCACAGCCATAAGATGTAAAATTCAGATAAACAAATAATCAAGCGCTTGTACTAAAAAAAATGCGAGCTCCTTCGTGGCTTAGCGGTTAGTGTACCCGACTTTGGCGTGGGAGACCCTGGTTCGACTCCCGGTGGGAGCTCATTTGGTTCGGATTCCACGTTAATCAGTAGATCACGTCTCATATAGCCCCGCTGCTGAAAGGGCCGTTAAATTCAAAATCAACTCGACTCAAAATAAATGCCTCTGTTTTATTACTACTGATTTTAAAATTATAAATAATTTGTCTTAGGCTATATATGTTAAGTATGAATTTTGTTTCTTTCTTTTTTTATTTAGTTTCTTTCTTAACATTTTTCACTCTATTAAATTTTCTAGGTTTCAATATTACGGTATTTAGGAAAGTATAAAGCAATATAATGTAATTTACAACATTCTTTAGTATTCAATTTCCTTATCAATGCGATTATCTGATATATTGTAAGACGCCATTTTATCGTCGAATAAGATGTAGTAAAGAAGTTAATTAAAATTAGAATGCATTTTAAAATATGGTGCAGTGTTAAGATAAAATTAATGAGAAATTTTAATGAGAAACGAACAGTTGTACTGCACATTTTTAAAACTACGATTGGAAAATAATTATTCTTGTGCTGCTAATACTGTATATCCGTGTTGAGAAGGTCGTTTAAATTCCGTCAGGCGGAAGCTTCGTGGCAAATCAATCAGTGATTCATATTCATGAAAATCTGAATCGAATTCCGTTGACGTCATTTATCGACGTAGGGATATTTAAATATGTTGCTATCTATTGTATTTCCCTTCTCTATCCTAACCCAGTTCCTCTTACGTATTTTATTACGCCCTCTGCATGAAACAGTTTTGATTTTAATCAACAGGCTGATCGAGTCGAAATATATATATAATATATATATTGTCCATGCAGAGAAGCATCAGCACTGCATAATAAGTACTACAGCAGTGGTCGCCAAACTTATGAAGCGTCTGAGCTATTATACCGTTTTTAAATCGTACTGCCATCTACCAACCAAAAGAACTACGAACTTTTTTTAAAAAAAATCTTACATCTAGTTGTTGAATATAAACTTACATTTCTAGTAAATACAAAATCAAACTACCCAAGTCAGCAAATGTCTAATGAACATAGGAAAAACATAACTTCCACAACCACACGCGTATAAAATCAAGTGTGAGATGAGGCTGACAATGTCAGTTGCGGGGGAGGAACAAGCAGTTGTTGTCGTCAGCGCTTCCCGTCGTTAGCGTCAGTTCAGTGGAGGAATCAAAGTTAGCCAACCGGAGCGTTAACGCGAACTACTATAAATCATGATCGACGGTTTGGGGGATCACTGACTACAGTATATTTCACGAACGCTTAATTAGCCTGACTATGTAGGCAACCAAACCCACCACTTAGTTATGTTGGTTGCATAAGCAGTTGGGACAGTACAAAAATAGGCCTGAAGTATGTAATTTAGATTTACCCTGACAATAAGATAAAGTACTGGTGTAAATGAAAAGGAAATATTTAGTTTTACGTCCCACGTTATGCCGGTTATGCTAAAGGAGATGGTGATGATGAGAAATGAATGAAATGGTGAAATGAAGAAAGTAGGAGGAAACGAGAGAACCCCGAGAAAACCCACGAGCACAGTGTTTGTCCATCACAAAGTCCACACGGCGCGAGCTGGGATCGAACCAGGGACCCCAAGCACCGGAGGTAAACGCTTTACCACTAAGCCACCGCGCCGCCCAAAAATACTGCTTTTATATAATATGATTCAAATTTTAAACTTAACTCCCAGCAAATGCTATGATCAACCAGCGTTTTATTTTTTTACTGAAGTTCGCTTCCTTCTCATCCAAGTCACTCTCGACTCTCCACGCTTTGCTTGGTAGGGCCTAAATACCAAAGCACCTGTGCCCCATCCTATTCCGAACCAGTATCTAGCAACAAGATACATACACGCTAATAATTTCACTTTAATTTTAGCGGAAATATTCTTATCGTACTGTAATTTGTGTGTGTGGGGGGGGGGGGTCTAAAAACAGCTTCTGCAGTAAGCCACTGTATTGCAGTACACACCATAGCGACAGAACACTATCTGAGACCAAATTAGTACAGCACATAAACATAGATTGGGACTGATAATGAATTGCAGTAATTCACAAATAGAGTAATCCAAGACAGAAGTGATAGGTAAAAAGGAAACTTTACTGTATCTCACGCATAATAATTTGAATGATTACGTTGATATGCTTCAAAATTTAATAGCTGTGAAGTAGCCCAATTGGTTCTGTCTACATAATGACCACGCGTCGATTGAGGCTTCTCCTCATACGTACTTGAACATGGGCCTCTTAAACGAAAGTCGGGAGCCTCTCCTTTTATTAGCGCACAAGGTGCTGGCTTTTCTTCAAGAGGAAGAGAGGCGATTAATTCCTCAATAGAATGACACCTCTGTCATTCGTTGGGTACCAAAGGTTATGGTTGCTCTGAAGTCTTGACGACGGAACATCTCTTCGAGTTGTCTTCTTGGCACGGCAAAAGCTTCACTTTCCACCTATGTTCTGTCCTGTGTTATTTCCTTGCTCTGGAGCTTTGTATAAACCACAATGATGTTTCTTCCGTATACTCCGCACGTATTGGCTACCTCATTGTTTCTCAAAGTGGGCGTTCTGATTTCCACAGGGAGTGCTGCAACAAAACGGAATTATTGTGGTGCGATAGACTAAGTTTTAGGGAACATTGGAGATTCCTTGACCTGTTAGACCTTTATATTATCATTGAACGATATTCTCCTTATTATTAGCCGTCGATAAGAAAAACGTCGACAGAATATAATACGAAGTATTGTATATTGTTTAAACGTTGTAACTCTTGTACTAGCTCTGTTAGAACAACAGATAATTGTTCAAGCTATTGTATTACACAATATAGACTTCGTATTTGTATTCCTAAAAGTTTCTAAGATTTGCCACTTCTCGTTTGCTATTTACTTTTACTTGTGGGGTGGTGAAATATTTGCTTTCAGTTATGTTCCTAGTTAGTCTTGGTATTTTTCAATATAGAGATTTTTACAATAGAACAAAATTTTATATTCATTGATGAAATATTAAACATGCAAAAATTATCAATAGTAATTTGTGCTTCTTTACTGATCAGCTACTTAATAAAACTTAAATATTTATTGCATTTATCTCCTGAGCTTTATATCAATTTTGTAATTATGAAAGATACCCAACCAACATAAAAATTTGGTTATTATAGCTTCGGAGATTTTATTTTCCCTTATCTGAGAGTTTCACGTGCCTGTCTGGTAGAATAAAATAAGTTTTAGGTGAACCTTAGTAATCTGAAATAGATTCCGAATGCAATCCTGGTTTAATTTATTCCAATCAGACATTTGTGTATTTTGTATTCAAGCCAGACGTAAAATATTTAGATAAATTTATAAAACACAAAATTTGAATATTTACAAAATAATAATAATTTCGACGTTATATTCTTGGTGTAGTAAATCTTGTTTTATTGCCTTCTTCCCGGATATAAGATATGTAAGTTTTTTCGTTTCTGCAAAGATGAACGTTTCGGTTCCTTTAACTACAATGTAACTTTTCAAATGTAAAAAAAGTTTAAATTCAATTCTTAAATATTATGAGTACCCTCTTTTGTAACCTTTTGTATATACAGGCCTCTTTTTATACGGTTGAACTTTTAATGTTTTTATGAATGTTCTACCTTAAGATATCGTCTACATCTATTATCTTCAGAAATTTCATAAATTTGTTAATTCTTTTTTTTCTTTTCTGTATGTCTTTTTAGGTGCGAAGTTTCTCTCAGCTCCGAAACGAATTTGCGGACGTAGATACGTTTTACCTATGTACGGGAGAGGGACCAATGCGTTCGATTGGCCGAAGAAGTAGAGCTACCAAGTCTTTAGAGGACAGAGAGAAAAAGAGATCCAGAAGCAAGAGCAGAAGGATCTACAGCGAACCAGATCTACGAGGAGCCGGTAAATGAACTTCCCTTAATTTTCTACATTGTTTTCATAATTTCTGGGTCGTATTTAACCATATTAACTCGTGTAATTTGCGTCATCGCATAATTTTCTGCATCCCAATTTATATGGTTATTTGTGTTTTATTTCTGCCCAATGTATTTTACGCACCGTTTTAAAGAAAACTTATTTCCAATTCAACGACTATCTATGGAATAGTTAGTTATTTCTTCGAGATCAATTTTCGCTTTCCACATATTGTTTATCTATCGGTACCAATAAGAAATGTTAGTCTATTTACTTTGCATTCATTATGATTGCCATACATTTAATTATTGACAATTCAACCAATCTATGTATATAAATAACAGTGAAAGTGACTATGTTTGTGACTTAATAACTCTTGAATCACCCGACCGATCTCTACCAAATTTACAACATAGATGAGGTTCGGGACTAGGATGCTTTTTATAGTTTCATTTTGACGGTGCAACTTAGGGGAGGGGAGATATATAAAATTGATCGATCGAAAATGATTGATATTAATGTCGAATCCATAGTTTTCGGGGTCGCTGAGATAAACAGTGACACTTCCGATGTCGTTTACATCCAATTTTACACCCACAACTTGGAGGAGAAGGATCGAAAATGACCGATATCAGAGAGCGCCTCAGTGATAGTAAAGAAGTTATTGACTGACGGAACATATTGTATTGTTATTTTTTCGTATTTCAACCCAACGAAACGTTTTCAACCGTTATAAAACTATTAACATTTTATTTTTCACAATATGCAAGGTTAGCAAGCTATCTATTTTTTTTTAATTTCTCACAGTATGTAAGTAACTATGAAAAAATACCAACAATATGGCGTGTTTAACAAGAAAAGACTTTTGCATACTGTGCAGGATAAAAGTTTATCACTTAGCGAATTATTATTTGTGAACTGAAGTTTGCATGTGAAGCTAAAATAAATAAATATAAGAAACTTGGATGCAAACTCGTGAGCAGCTGCTGGTGTTGCATATGAAAGCAAACTTCCACTTAGGAAAAAAATGAATCAATATTTGTTATTTTCGAACTTTTCCTTGGCCATATTACAGTGTTGTGATGTCGAAAACTGAAAAAGAATGCATAATAGCTATAGGTAAGCTAAAGATTGTCTTCGCCTTGTTTGACGTCAAACACGATTCTGAATATAAAGGAATCTCCTTTCCTTTAAGAAAATAAAAAAGCTAACCATTAATATTAGGGAAAAGGCGGGAGATGTGACGTTGAGTCTCACTGCAGTGACCTTCGCTATGTTTCATACAAATATACTGTATAATCTGGAATTTAACTTTCTTTGTTCACATGAATTCAGTATCTTGATTTTCTTCATAAATCCTGTATTACTTTTTATTATCCTTTAAAGAATACAGAGTGAATCAGAAAAAGAAGACTCGAATCTAAGTGTTTGTGTATTTTATATTACCTTAAGAAGTCAGTGGCAGAGCGTTCACCTCTGGTGCATGGGATCCCTGGTTCGATCCCAGTTCACACCAAATGAACTTCGTGGTGGACAAACACCGTGTGCGTAGGTTTCCTCAGGATTCTTTTGTTTCCTCCTACTTTATTCATTCCGTCATTACATTCATTTCTCATCATCACCGTCCCATTTAGCCTAGTCGACATAAACATGGGACGTAAAAATCAAAGATTTCTTAAGAACTGTTTCCTGCCAAAGCAATATAACTAAGAAGTGTGAGAAAAAGAATCCTTTTATGAACTCTCCCCGTTGATCTAGTGGTTTGTGCCCTCCAGCCTGGTCTATGGATAGTGCGTGCGCCTTTGGTGTACGTGGTCCCAGTTTCTATTTCCGGTGGGAGAGCCTTTGGAATTTTAACTGTCCTCGATGTTTCTGTGTTCGTGTTCCTCTCGTTATTGATTACTGGAAAATCGAGTAAAATGAACTAAAACATAATGATAAGTTGTTAAGCAAATCGCAGAAGAAAAAAGTGGCTAGCACGCTCACCTTTGGAGCACATGGTCACGAATTCAATTCATAGTGAGAGAGCATTGAAACTTGATCATATTATGGTTGTTTGGATTCCGCCTTAAACTGTAGATCCACGTTTTATATAGCCTAAGCTGAAATGAGACCCTAAGCTTTAACCAAGCAAACGTCGTTACCAAAGATTTCTGAGAATTTCTCGGTAAAATCAGAAAAATCAATTTCCACCGTCATCATCAATATTCTCACCTCGGGCTTTATGTAAGATTTCAACGATTTTTTATTGTTAAAAGCACTGCTGAAAGCCCGTAGACTGTAGTGTTTAAGAACTGTTTCAATTCAGCTTTTTTGGAGATAAAACACTACCTTTTTATCTGCAATTTTATTTTATGGGAAGAGGTTGATATCGCAAGGAGCTAAGTAAAAAGAATAGATTTGGTGCAGGAACGATATTCATGCTTTCTGCTTGAAAGTAACCTCATAACGAGGAATAAACTTCGCTACAATAACTTCTCATGTTCAGTCATTCGCTAGAATGTGTTTATATGTCCCGTATGATTCTCTAATTGTATTACAAACATCACGGATTGTCTATCATCTATCCTCAAGAATAAGTTCAAACACTTTTTTCGCGTTTCCGGAGTTGTGCATGATAATAGTTGATTTGTTATTGTTCACCTTCTCACAATAATCAATTTGTGGTTTTATAACACTTCTAAATGATGTCCCAACAATAGCAATGGACTTAATATGCTTAAAAGAATGTCGTTTTGGATAAGAATGATTAATATTTTTACGTCACAACAATGTGAAAATGTTACAATAACAAAATGATGCTACTTCCCACAAGATGATTGTCTTGCTGTGTGAGAAATTCGCGGATGAAGTCCTGTTTTGAAGTCATGATCAGAGTTGCCCAGTTATGCAATGTAACTTTACTCCTTGCTAGTATTTCTTGTTGGGAGTTTTGAAATCTCAAACGTCTACGTACCGTACATACCGAACAGTGCAGGAATTCAAGGAGAGAATTCAACGTGTCATCAGTTACATCGGTGAACAAATATGTACAGCAGTAATTTTAAATTAAATCGAGAAAGTGAAGTTCTGCATAAAAGTCGTTGGTGACACATTCTGAATGATATATTTCATTTTTAAGTCGGAGTATTTCCCCATTGTAATAACGTAAAAATCTTTACAATTTTCTAAAAATATACAGTATTTTATTAAGCATATTGATTCCGCCTCTTTTTAATGAGACACCTTTTATCTTGTAACATATAGGCGCTTATAAAATTTCGACTTTTTTCTTTATCTGGACAAAGGGAAGTATTTTGCAGTTGTTTATACTGAAAGTAGGTGGGGAATTCAAATTCCTCGTTACGCTTTGACTTTCTGACCCTGATCATAAAATTTCACGTATTGTCAATAATTAACATGAGGTATGAAGCTTTCCTCGAATAAAAAACCGAGAAGTTGTTCTAATGTTACTTTAAACAGCACATTATCTCTCATGTTGCTTGATGGTGAAAAGAGAAATCATCAACCAATCCTCAATCTTGGGCTGTGAAATGTCCTTGTGAAACTCTTTCTTCTTCAGACAAGCACATAACTTAAAAACAACAACTGGTACGTTATATTTTGTATATATGCATATTTTATGTAAAAAAAAAAACTAAAAGAAATCATTGCTAATATTTATAATATTATCTTTCTTCCTTTCAGATTACTCGCTGGTGGAAGTGTTGAAGGATGACACTCCACGAGAAGAGCCAATCCGTCTTTCCATTCGAGGGCTCAGAAGAACTTTCTACCCTCCAATCCATCATCCTCCACCGGACACAGCGCCGCCGGAAAAGAAACTTCAACTCGAATGGGTGTATCCTTCCAGTTTTATAAAGAATACAAATATTTTGGTAAAACATTTTACATGATAATGATAAAAGTATTCTTTCTTTCTAGAAAGGCTCCCTTCAATCCGAGCCTGATACATTTCTGAAAGATAATTGCTCATTGGGAGGTAAGTGGCTCTATTACAAGGCATTTCTCTATGCAGGGGCGTCATTTCGGGCGAACAGGGAGCAATCACTTCCCCCTGAGTTTGAGAAATACATACTTTTCAATCAATTGTATACTAAGATACAAATAAAAAACGTAAAACGTTTATGTAGGTAGAGTATTTTGTCCCTCCCCTAGCACAATCTGATATGGCGCTGCTGCATCTATGCCGAGAAGTGTCCCTGGATTGATCTCAGAAAGTATGAGCCTGTGATGCACAATTATCCGTGTGCTGGTGAACCTGTGGTTCGACTTTACTGTATGTGAGCCTCTGGTTCTTTGAATTTATTGTTCGTCTACTTTAAATTACATTATAAAAGAGGACGTTAAACATTTTATTTAATTTCACTTTAACATATAAATTTGGTAAAGAGTTGTTAGTTGGTACAGGTTATCAGGAAAAGGTCTTGATTTTAGTGAACTTTTTTTCAAAGAATAGCTTTGTCATAATTGGTGAAATGAGGAGTGTGGAATGGAATAGGAGAATCAAAAAAATCACAAACCGAAATCTTTCTCTATTTCCGGTTGCCTGCAGTACAGTATCTGTGTTGTCGATTTACTTGAGCAAGGTTCTCGAATGTGACAGACTATTTCGTCCTATATTCAAGTAGTGACGCTTCCCTCATCAGTTCCATTTGAGCTTACTTAGTATCAACTTAGTTTTGCAGGAGTTTTCCATACTTTCAATTGAGATACGCACCAATAGCATGTTTGGTGTTAGATTATCTAAATTGTCAAGTTTGTCGGCATTCTTTTAACTTTATCGTGAAGTCTGTAATTGTACGTAGTTTGTAGCACTCATCTCTTTCGTACAAGAAATCCATCGGCTCTAACGTTGTTTATCCGAAACGTTATAACAACAAGTGTGAGGTGTGGAGGTGCTCCATCTTGCTGAAAGTGAACAGTTATTCACTAAAACGACTGCAGAAAATCTAAGCTTCATTTTAAGCATTCCTTAAGTAAATAAAGACTCTGCGACTCCAACTTAGATTAAAGAAAGCCTTAACAAATACTTTGTCTTTAATTTGTTTAGCAGTTAGTTTTAAAAATCTTTTCAAAACTTAAAAGATTGTTTTCAACCACCACCAATTTGTGTTATGAACCAGACATGTAAATTCGCAGATCAATCCTTATTTCAAGCTTTCAGCTAATGTTTGAACTAATTCTATCAATACTTTTGTGTCAAACTTGAACTCTACGATAAAACTTCTAGAAAACGAATAACGGACGAAGCAACACATATTCTTCATATCGTAGCCTCTCATAAAATACCCATACATAATTTTCTCTTTTGAAGAGAAATTTTACGATATTTGTATATCTTAAATATTTCTATATTCTTATTTGTCATAAATATCAGTTACCTATAGAAAAATTTGCAATATCAAGGTATTGCCTACCTGCAGTTGCATGTGGCTTTCTGTTAAAGTCGGAAAGTACAACGTAAGTACTTTCGCAATATAGTCTCGATTTAAGATTGCAGATTGGATAATTTAATTGGTTTTGAAAAGCATATCAATTACTGTTATTTATTTATTTAGTCTTATTTTACATGGCGAAGTTAAGGCTAATCATGCCTTGTCTCCCACTTGACCATGCAAACATCAGGATTAATATAATAATATTAAGTATTTATAGAAAAATAATTGAAAAACCACACATTGAAAAGACCAAGATTACGCTCCAATCATAAGCACACACACTCATATATATATTAATAATGAACATAACACATAATATATACAGATACATTTAGTACAATACGACAAACAAATAGATAGTAAGAATAATAAAAACCAGGATTGAGATTGTTTTGGAACTGTATCGTACAGGCCTCCCTAGACTCACAGAAGACATAATAATCGGATAGCAACATCAATTAATACAGCTGTACTCTATAAACCTTAAGTTATAGCACTGCATAAGACAGAATAATCAGAATATAAGAATAGTATAAATAAAGTATTAAATATTCATTTTATTTTTTTAGAAAGAAAAACACATTAGAAAATTAATAAACGGTTTTCATTTCTTTTCTGACAACTAATTTTCATAGAGTGGTGACTTTTTAAAAAACAGTGTGTACTTGCAGCCAAGGAGTCCGTCCAATTTCCAACATAGTTCTTCGAACTTGACATATATGAAAGTGTCCTCTTGAAACAAATATACCGAATTTGAATTCCTATTATACTGTATTGAGCACTTCTGTGATAGATTGTATTGCAATTCATATTTTCTTTACAAGTAGACTCACAGTTGGTGTTATAGTGCTGAAGTGTCCCATTTCCTTTACAAGTAATTTCATAGTTGGTATTATAGTTCTGACGTGCCCGAATTCCTTCGCAAGTAATCTCACAGTTGGTATTGCAGTTCTGAATTGCCTTATTCCCGTTGAGAGTAATTTCATAGTTGGTATTATGGTTCTGATGTGACCTTTCCTTCGCAAGTAATCATCAGAATGGTAGTTGACAAACATCATCCTAGCAGCACATTTGGAAGACTCCACGTAGGCTAATGGTCGTCGTGTTTGGAAATTGGTAATTGCAAAAAAAAAAAAAAAAAAAAAAAAAAAGTATAACAATATTTTGATTAATGTAGTTTAAAGTGCATGTTAGCCCAGCAACAGTTTGCCTTCATTTATCCAACAGTTTTGATCTCGCATTCCCAATTGCAATTTCACTTTTTTCATAAGTTATGTTAGCAATTGAGTTGGTTGACAAATACTCGGCAAAGCTGCTAATCACAACATATGGCCAGCGTTGGCATTTGGATAATCTACTGTCTGTGTGGCTAGGAAATATAAATAATATATAAGAATAATAAAATTTCACTGATAGCTAATTTGTCTCGTACTTCATAAGCTCACATGCACTATGAAATAGTTTTTGTCTTGAAGTAACTGTTCTATTTAAGATCGCCCTAAGTAGTTTTATTTTGGATTTGTCTTTTCTTGCTCATTTCCCTATCAGAATACTTCCAATCCAGTTCTGAAATTATGTAGTTTATTTCTCAAGATCTGAACCATTTTCTATTCTGTTTTCAATTGTCTTCCCTATTCATTCTCTCTCTTCTCTTTTTCCCTCTACTTTCCCATTGATTGATTACTAATTAATTCATCAACTAGTACATGCATTGTTTCCTTAACTCTGTGTAACAGATTCGGTTATAGGGGCGTCGACACGAAAAAGAATCTGTGGGTACTGCCAACCGGAGAGTTAATGTACTACGTAGCTGCTGTAGTAGTCTTGTACGATAGAGACGAAGAACTTCAGAGGCATTACTTAGGACACACCGAAGACATCCAATGGTGAGTAGAGACAATATTTTTCTACTATAAATTTATTGTATATTAACAATATCTAATTAGGTTAGAACTGTATTAAAACCCTTCTTTTTGTCATATAATGCTTGTGCTTACGCGAAAAACCTGTTGTATTGTATGTTCCTGAAATAAAACTAGGTAATTTCATTCCAAACACAAAATTGGTCTCAGAAAGCTTACTAGGAAAAGAAATCTGCAATGCCTGCAGTAGAAAAATTGTCATTACCTAACCTCTATACAATACATGAAAGAAGACGTCCTAATTGACTGACTTATTAATGTGTAGGTTAAACTGCTTAAGCTAGAATCTTGAAATTTGGCAAATACATAGAATTCGTGACGTAAAATACCACTAAGAAAGTATCTTCGAAAATTTGACGAGGAAGGAGAGAAAACAAGAGTGGCAACTGTTATAATAAGATGTCCATATCTCGAGATCTCATAAGTTTAGAGACAATAAAATTAATATTTGGACTTGTCATTTAAAGTAATCAAGTGATTTTTCATATTTGATGTAGAAGTGAGGAAAGCAGGTAAGATAGCTTACTAATATGGGTCGAACATTAAAATATGCTGAAACAGTCTTTCGTTTACTTAAAATAAAAAGGCAAAACAAAGAACTTCATGTCTCTAAATTTAATGGATATCGAGTTAGACACCTTTACTTGGGTGAAATGGGATTGTACAATTTCTATATAATGTGTAATGTTCATATCTCGGAATCCCTTCGGTTTAGAGAAATGAAATTTGTTATTTAGAGTTATCATTTATAATAATTAAGGACACGCTTCTTTGTTTCTTGATATTGGACATAGAAAGAGAGACAAAGGGGTGGGAACTGGTAGAGCTCGTGCCTCGCTGCCATCTTCAATCGCTCAGCCAGGCAGAAGTTTGTCGATAATGCATGAAATGTGCCTAAAAGAGTCACACACATCAGAGTATAAATGTAATAGTTAAACCTGATTCTTGCTGTGTGAAGAACGAGAACTTACGCTATATACTAAAAGTGGGATCAACATATATGTCTTATCATCACGGAAAAACGGATGAACGGTTTGAAATTAATTTTTGAATATGGTTAAATCTACCTTGAATTGAGTTTTTATCACATGACTTTTACTAAAATGCTTATCCTAAGGGCGAAGAGGAAGGTCAAAATGTATGTTTAAAAAAATACAGTATCCGAGAAAGCTTGAAAGTTAGGGAGCTGAAACACTGTATATAAAATCCTCTTTAAAAATAAATGGACATATTACTCAGAGCTTTTCAAAATTCAACTTTTCGGTGGGAGACGGGATGAGTTCAATTTCTATATTTTCTCAAGATATAAAAATGTCGTCGAGATTCTATGTCTCGTCGTCACGAGAAAACGGCTTAACTGTTTCCAGAGAATTATTAAACGTAGTTAACACTTGGTTCGACCCGGGTATTTATGCCGTCACTTTCATTAAAATTAGATAAGGAAGAAGGATTTAAAAGGTATGCGAAAAATAGAATATCTCATGAGTCTATCATATTAGGAAGGTGAAAATTGTTACATAAACTCCTTATATAAAAAAAAGTGTACACAATGTATTACCATATTTGTTAATGTGGTCACCATTGAAACGAGAAATTGTTAATCTCTACTACTTCTAGTTTAAATAGAGAGCTAACTATTCGATTCCTCAAGAGCACTTCTCGCTATCTCTTACCGTTTTTGTTCTATGACGATCAATGTTGAAACTAGAAGATTAATTCTATTTTTGCTTTGGCTAGAAGGTTAATCCAGTAGATGGAACATATTGTTGAGTCGCTAAATCGATTAAAGAAAGCTTCTACTCACTATTTCTTACCATTTTTACTCAATGGAAATCAATATTGAAACTAGATGTAGTAATAAGTTTCTAGCATTTCTGATTTAAATAGAGAAATGTACATGGAGAATCAAAATTTCAGTTGGAGTAGTAGTCTGAAGAAGGAAGTGATATACTTCCGAAACTGTAACATTTCTAGTTAAATTTAATAACGATTATAGACAGCCTTGTAAGAAAGTTGTATTTAGTTTGTGTTTAAGATGGACACAAGGCCTTTTTATCATAATATCCATGGAATATTTTGTTTCGAAAACTATTTAACTTTACAGAAGTTATCGTTTTGATGTAACTAAAATGAATATAGAAGAAATGTAGATTTTAGAAGAGTACAGTTTAGATTTCGTTCGGAAGGTGAAATTGATGATTCAGATTTAGATCCTGATTTTGAAATTTAAAGAGCAGACTAGTACACAAACAGTGCAGTGCCGTGCCATGGAAATTAATCGCCCGGGGCGAGAGTATACAACTGCGCCCTACCCGTATATATGAGTGAAGTCGACAGACTAACTGCGAAGCGCAAGAAAAATTTCAAAAATAAACCCTGCTTTTCCTTCATTTTGAGCACTCTTTATTACTTTTTCCTTCCATTTTATATATATAAATTCTCTTTTTCCTCCTGAATTTTGCGCCCTCATACTTCGGCGCCCGGGGCCGTCGCCTCGCTCGCCCCCAACATCACGATACTGTACATGAGAACACCCATATGAACATATTTGTACGAGGCCCATTCAGAAAGTAACTTTGCCATGCGTCCCATAGCTAGGAAACCGTATGTGGCGCGCAGCGACTGTCTTGACGTAAGAGAATAAGGTCTTAGCTTGGCGTATGCTCCAGAGGAACTTCTTAGTGCTTTCAGAAGCGTCATGGCAGTGGTTGAAGATGGAAATGGGTTCCTATTCCAGCTCCCGCCGCATGTGAAGTGCGAGCAGTTATCAAGTTTTTGAATGCACAGGGCATAGTGCCGATTGAAATCCATCGTCAGTTGTGTCAGATCTATGGACCTAATGTCATGAGCAAGCAGATCGTGCGTTACTGGTGTAGACATTTTGCAGCAGGACGCTAAAATGTGCATGATGAGGAGCACAGTTGGAGGTCAACCATCATCACAGACGATCTTGTGAACTTTGTTCGGGAAAACATCATGCAGAATCGTCGCTTCACAGTAACGGAACTCAGCAGTCAGTTCCCGTATATTTCCCGCTCCTTATTACACACCATTGTCACTGCTCACACTTCACACGCAGGGGGAGTATTATTTTTCTATTGTAATTTTTTTTTTCGTTTGTTCAAAAAGTACATATTTCAAACAACAGTGTAGCGAACTACCCCTTCTGACATCACCAAATTACATATTCATAATAAAATCTAAAGTCCAAAAACTTGTTTGCAATGCTTTTAGTGCGTCTATTATTATTTAGCAATGTGCTATATTTTTTTAAAAAAAAATCCTAAAAACCCCAGGATACTAGAATAAACAAGGTTAGATTAGCCCAGGATCGAAAGTGTTAAATACAATGTGCGGATAATCACAAAACGGGTTTTTATTGCATTGCAATACACGCAGTGTTGCCAGATCTACTGATTTTGCAGGAGATCTCCTGCTTTTTCTACGTTCTACTGATCTACTGCGAAAGAAAATGAAAAGTTAACAATCTCCTGCTTTTTCCTTACTTCGAGAAGTTGAAAAAATATATTACTAATAATATTGAATTTTCAATGTTACCTCACATAAAAAGACGAAATTTCTCTGTTACACAAAGCTCTATAGAGCTTTACTGTATATATGAATCCAAAGAATACAACTGTACGTCATCTTCTATATGCATTATGGTTAGCGTTTTTATGACTTTCTGTAAGATTTACAAATAAGCGTTGTTTAGATTGGGACTTGGGTTGGAAGAGTGGCTTAGATCGTTTCTCCACGATCGTCAGCAAGAAATCGTTTTACGCCGTGATCACGTGTGACTACACCATGTAGCTACGTTATCGCTACGTGCATGAAAAGTCATTTTCCCACTCCACTTTGCTCTTTCACTACGTTTTACTTCACACATGTGTGTATCAAATAATATTAATATAAATCGGGACTTTTCCCTTTTATTTGCTCAATGTAGTTCATCGGAAATGAATTCTGGACTGCTTGTTTTGACTACTGCCCTCTTAATAATGGCAAATGTTATTACCCCCCCCCCCGGATTCACATTCAAACGCCACCACTGTATGTGTCTACTGCTTTCTTCTGTTTCTTATCTTCGAATCTCCTGCTTTTCCAACTGACTCGTCTGGCAACACTGAATACACGTAGATTTCACCAGTTATGCTGATGTCTAGTAGCGTCTTCGAATCTCTTCTGCACGATTCATTTTATTTAGAAACAATAGAAATATTTATTTACTTATAAAAACAAAAAAAACTTAATAAAATTATTTGTTTAAAAGATTGCATCTAAATTTGAGAATGAAAATAAGTATTACAACAAAGAAAAACATACATTACACAACGAAAAAGTAAACCATCTGCTCCCCCTTGTCATACTTCGTAACACAAGGCAGATTCCCTCCATCCCCCTTGCTGCGTTACGTAATATGTAGATGACCCCTTAGGCTAAAAGAGACAGGTCACTAATGAAAGTGAATGATGTAAGAATTGGTGGAATGAGAAAATTGGAGAAAACAAGAGAACGCATGGACGCAATGTTTACCACAAACTTACTTGACCTGAGATCGAATCAGGAACCCCTAACACCAGAAATGAATGTTTTACCACTAACTCGTGTCGCAATTAGAACGTTTGAATTACTTTATTTATTAAGCTTATCTCAACACTCCATTGTTTCAAGTGTTAATTCAAGGAAAGGTATCCGTTCTTCTACAAATTAAGATAGAGATCATGTTCCTACTTGTTATTTATTAACTCGTTTCTAAAGCAGAATATGAGAAACTTATTAATCAGTCGTTGTCCCATGCTATCGGTTGACTAAGAAAATTTTCCTGAAGTCCCCGAAGGTCATTCGACTCGTAGCAGTGAAGGGGAAGAGAGGGTGGTAGTGACCTTCGAGAATAGCGTGCAAATTAACAGTGCGAGTGTGGGCGTTTGGTACCAACGATAATATTAGAAAACATGAAACCTCAGTTGACAACAACGCACAGGAATATAAAGGGCTTGAAGGAAAGATTAAGTTCTATCGGGGTCTCAAATCAATTTTCAGTTATCACAAAATCTTTCACTTTACGTGTTCATGGATATCCCCTTTGTATAACGCTTAAAAGGAGAAAATTTTGTTTTCGTAAAAAGAACTCCATGGCTGTTTATTATTGTTAATTATTATTAAATTGAAATGCGTTATCATTTCTCGAACATTGACTTTCATCATAAAAACTCACAGAGTGAATGAACTCTTTCTGGATATACTGTACAGTTATTGGTTAGATGAAATGTATACAAAGAATGTACACAAAAGTAAGCAAAATAAAGAACTTTTACAAAATGGGAGTAAACTAGGATTGTAATTAAATCCTAAATATGTGCCATAGATATGATCTTGTTCAAGAAATAAATGCTGACTACTTACTTCCCTTCAAAAAAATCCTTATGCAACATGAATTTATGAAGTGCGGGACTTACTATTAACGTTGTCTCCGATCCTCGGCCTGGACTTCAATTCAGTGTAGTTTTTAGGCACACAGACTAACATGCAGTTCAGTATTGCCAAAAAGTTGACACAAAAAAGTCACTAAATAGAAGATGAAATGATCCTAATCTGGGTGAAAAGTCGCTAGAAATTATTCGTGATACTCCGTCTTTCCCTTTATATATATATATATATATATATATATATATATATATATATATATATATATATATATATATATATATATATATATATATATATCGGGATTTTGGAGATTTCACACACAATATAGGCTGTATATTTGCCGAATTCATTGAAGCTTGGGCTGATTCAAATAAGTAGAAGGAAAATGGCGTATTAAAAGTGCTTCCGAGTAACAGTGTTTGGTTTGTTCACAATACAAAAGTCGCTAGGTTTGTAAATAAGTAGACAAATCGTCATTTAAAAATCACCAAAAAAGTTGCTAATCGGAAATATTGTTTTTTGTCGTTATTCTGGAAGTCGAATCCCCTAGATTTAGCAAATTGTACCCCAAATTGGCAACATTGATGCAGTTCCTTGTCAGCATTGATTGCACACTTGCTTCTTAGATGACGATTGGTAGTTATTATGCAGGTCTTCTCTGTTTTCTCTTTATCAAGCTGTCAGGAAATTTAACATGAATCGGGTAACCGCAAGTGATCTGTCACACTTATTTCGATAGTACCATGAAAAAATCTTATAAGGTTTACAACAGTTCATCGTTTGTTCTCGATAACTAGGGTTATAAAACGAGCAATGTCTTCTGTTGTACTGACACACAAAAGTACGTGTGATGATCTGGTCAGAACCAGGCTGTAGATACCTTTTTTTCTACAAGTTGAATGAACCACGGAGCTGCATTACTGAAAAAAAGAATGGAACTAGAATAAATTCTGCCTTCAATGGGGGTTAAACAATTGTCCAAATGGCTACACCATTGCAGTTTTCTGTAACGGTGAAGAATCAGGAAATAAATAAAAACTAATTAAATGAAGAAGAAATAAGTCGGATGTATCGGTACGATGTGGATAAGTAATACCCGGGTTGGATGAAACAATTTGCTGTGTGATGAATTGCGCATAATAATATTCTATACCTCTAGACCAGTTCTCTCATATTACTTTTACTAGTAGTCTCCGGTTACTCTATTTATAAATATGATTGAACTGATTGGACAAAGTCTTAGATTTGATTTTCAGCTAAGCATCCCTTTAACCAGGGAGGGTATATGAAACATGAACCTACAGCTTAAGTGGGATCCGAACCATATGACCTGCCGGAAAAAGAACCCGGGTCTCCTACGCCAAATGCGAGTGCGCTAACCGTTTAGCCACGAGGGAGCTCGACAAATTCTTAGAAATCATGGCATAGTAGAGTACTGTCATTCCAGAACACAATATTATTCTAATTTGATTGACAATGTATGCTTCAAAATATACTGCATGTGTCATGTAATTGTTTTGTGATATCTTTACTATTTACACGATTGCTCTGTCATATTTTACCGTTAGATTTGATGATTTCAGGGTGGAGAGGACTGTGAACATGGAAGAAACTCAGAGAAAAAGTATCATGGGAAATGAAATAATTACTTTTTAAAAGCGTCATTCCATCAACTTCATATCTACACTGCTTAACTAATCACAAAGGATTAATAAAAAACTAATTAATTATAAAATTACTAATCTAAAACAATTATACAGCAAATAACTCATATAAAGGTAACCAAGAAAGTTCTGTCGCTTTTTGTGGAGGTTTGTGTTCAATTGTCCCTCACACCGTGAGTTGAATGCGAATTGAGATAAGGAGGTCAGTTGTTGGTGTGGGTATATCCAACATACTACTTGGTTGTGGCAGTTCAGTAACAACATGAACTTGAGTAAGGACAGTAGTGCTCTCAACGGGTCGGGTCGTATCGGGTTGAAGACCGACTCGACCCGACCCGTGACCCGAATTGACTGACCCGACCCGACCCGACTGACCCGAACCGTGATCCGACCTGATTGATCTCACCCGACAACCCGACCCGAGCTGACCCGATTGACCCGACCCGACAACCCGACCCGAGCTGACCCGATTGAACCGACCCGACAACCCGACGCGAGATGACCTGACTGACCCGATCCGACAACCAGACCCGAGTAGCCTGACCCGACAACCCGACCCGAGATGACCCGACTGACCCGACCCGTTTGAGAGCACTATGGTCACGACACTGGGTGAACGCCAAAATGCACTCCCATTGGGAATTAAACCCAGACCACTTGTACCGAAGTCTTACACTTTAACCATTAGCTAGATCAAGCGGAGGATTTGTATATGAATCTTAATGAATATTTAGCACTTTTGAGGTTTGGTTATTTCTTTTTATAACTGATACCAATGTCCGACGTGGGAGAATTTTTTTTTTCTTGCTTTAGTTCTATGTGTCGAGGAATTTGAAGCTTAAAATATATAAAACGATAATCATGCCTGTTGTTCTGTATGGTTGCGAAACATGGTCGCTTACTCTGAGGGAAGAACATAGACTGAAAGTATTTGAGAACAGGATCCTGAGAAGAATATTCGGATCCAAGAGGAACGAGAATGGGGAATGGCGGAAGCTTCATAACGAGGAACTACATAGTTTATACGGTTTACCCAACATTGTTAGGGTCGTCAAGTCTAGGAGGCTTAGGTGGGCAGGTCATGTAGCTAGAATGGAAGAAAGTAGAAACGCTTTCAAAGTCTTGACTGGTAGACCCATAGGAAAACGACCATTAGGAAGACCTAGGCGCAGATGGGAGGATAATATTAAGATGGATCTCGCAGAGATAGGAATACAAAGTAGAAACTGGATCCAATTAGCTAAGGATAGAAGTCAGTGGAGAGCTTTTGTGAACGCGGCACTGAACCTCCGGGTTCCATAGGCCATAGAGTTAGTTAGTTAGTTAGTTCTATGTGACGAAATTTTTCTGCAAGGTCGGTGTTCTCACCTGCTCGAATGGCAGGGAGTCTTCTCGGAAGGCAGTAGCAAGAGTCTCTTGGCGGAGACAAAAGGAAACCGTTTAACTACAATGATAAGGTTTGAGGAAACAGGAGAGCACCTGTGATTTTTTCCAACCCTTCAACTTTCATTCCAAAATAGGTTCTTATGATTCCGGGACCCGTGCCACTTTGATTTTTCTTTCTCGGTAATTAAAACGTATTTTACAGTATATATAGTTGCAAGTAAGAAGATACATAATATGAATTTTGTCATTTGAAATTTAAAAGTACAGTATGATAATTAATTATAAAGTACTAATTTTATTTCATCACTTTCAGCCCAACAATTGAAATTCAAACAATTTGCACCCTGGGTCTTGGTCATCAATACTGCGTCTTATTATTTGTCTTGCACAGTCTAGTCTTGGTAGTGCATTTCGTAGTCTTGGTGGTCTTTCATGCTATACAAGAGCCAAGAATGCTCGCCTCATCGGTACAAATGAAGACCAAGTGTGATTTTGATTATGGTCTTTCATACTATACGGAAAGCAAGAAAATACGCTCATCGCTACTTGGTGATCACCAAAACAAGGCCAAGAGCAAGATTTCTATGCACTTCGTCTTGCATATCCAATCTTTATCTTGTTCTTGTATCGATGTCCTTGGGCTTGGTGAAATAAAATGAAATATTCAGTTTAAGGTTCCTCGATTCTGCACCGAGGCTAAGGGATATGGTGACCATGAGAAATGAATGAAATGGTGGAATGAAGAAACTGGGAGGAAACAGGAGAACTCCTAGAAAACCCACTACACGGCGTTTCTCCACTACAAAGCCCACTTAGCACAAGCTGGTATCGAACCATGGACACCATGCACTAGAGATGAATTCTCTACCACTGATCCACCGCGGCCCTGCTTGGGCTTGGTCGTCCATATCCAATCTATCTTTTGGCCTTGCTTAAACAACTTCTAGTTTTGTTCTAAATCAGCGTTTCCCAACCCTTTTCAACTTGCGGCACACTACGGATGTAACTTGAATTCTCGCGGCACACTCATAGATATTATTATTATTATTATTATTATTATTATTATTATTATTATTATTATTATTATTATTATTATTATTATTATTATTATTATTATTATTATTATTTGTAAATAGACCGTCGTGTTTTTTTTTCTGTGATTACTGACCTTGTCACAGTAGTGTTGCCACACTTGGTACAATTGTACCAAATTCAGCCCTTTTTGTCATTCATCGGCCCGTTGGTACCATGCTGGCATTTTCAGCCCTTTTTGTCAAAAAGTTGGTACAATTCTACTCAATTCAGCACCATTTAACATATACCGGTACTTGTCACATTTTCAAAAGTGTCAGTAAGACTTTTCCTACCCTCACGTTACTCATACTATTGTGACTTAAAATTATTAATAATGTGTTGTGATGTGTTTCAGGGAAGGTTCCAGGACTCTGGGTTGGTTTTACATTTTCTACAAATGTCAGTTTACTTACCTTATATTCTCCTTACAGTCTATTATCCTCCTTCGGTCTTGAAATAAGCGAGAATAAGATGGATAATTATACTTTGTTATTTTTTATTAACGTACTGTTTACACACGAACTCGGAGATGATTGATTTGTTCCTCGTTTTATATATATTTTTTCATATATGGCCAGAATGCCGTTTTGGTTTATTTCACTTTGAAATAAAGGCGCGATTGATTTTCTGACAATACATACCGAAGATGATAACCGTTTTCCCAGTGGAGGATCTAGCCTGGTGCCAGGGGCCTATCCCCCCCCCCCCCACTTTTTTAGGTGACAAAAATAATTTAAGCTATTACATATATATTTTTGAAAGTTTATAGTAAACTCATGATATAACTATTTATCATAGCCTGGGTTCTGCCTGGCCCCCGTTTTTACCTTCTACCTAGGTAGATCCGCCACTGCGTTTTCCCTTTTAATTTGCAGCCTCTGTTATATTTCCTACATGTGAGAAAAGTTTCATTTATTTCCACGGTTTTTCGAGGCCCTACTTTTTGGATGTCTTTGAAAAGTAATTTTAAAAAAGTAGTTTCTTGATTTATACTCTTGGAAGAGAAGGGGGAATGTTCTAGAACTGTACCTCTTTTAGTTTCGTGTTATAGAGCCATGTATTACACTGATATAAAATAATGAATTCAGCCCTTTTTGTTCCAATTTGGTACTATTTTTCAGCCCGCTCCAGAGCTAGGATTGTGGCAACACTGTGTCATAGAGAATAAAGCTCGATCACTGATTTTCGTCCATCGTAAAGCATTATGCTTATTTTCCATTCAAATTCAAAAATAGAAAACAATTCCAATGAAATATAGGACTCAGTCTTTTAAAAATACACTTTCTTTTTCGAAGACCGTATCCAATAATTCACTAAGGAAGATCACTAAATAACAAACGACGAACAAATCTCTTGTACTTTTAAAATAGATGGCGGTAATTTGTATGAGTGTTTCTTTGTCGAAAGGATAGAATGAGATTTTAAAATTTCAAGTTACGAAATAACCTTTAACAATAAATAAGCAACAATGGTCATAACAATGATAATAAATACATTTTTTCAACATTAATAAAATTATGTTTTCGAAATACAATCTATGTGCGCAATTTGGTTGCTATATAATTAAGAATTTTGTTTTCATTTCCTCGCGGCACACCAGTTGGGAAACGCTGTTCTAAATCCAGACTCCATATTGGCGTAGATATTAATATTACAGTCGATTGGTAAAATCAATCTTCCACATTTGAAAATTAAAGTACACACAAGTACAAAAATAAGCATTTACCATAAAGACACTAGCTGCAAGTGTTCAAAATAGATTTATGGTTTCTATAAAATCAATTGAAAATTGCTATTTTTAATTAGGCATCTAGTGAAAAACAGCAGCTTTCGACTCCAGCCAAGTTTAAGCTCAACCTAAACTCAGTTGACCAAAGTGAACTGACCCAACTGACCCGACCCGACAACCCGACCCGAGCTGACCCGACCGACCCGACCCGACAACCCGACTCGAGATGACCTGACTGACCCGATCCGACAACACGACCCGAGTAGCCTGACCCGACAATCCGACCCGACTGACCCGACCCGAGTTGACCTGACCCGACCCGACCCGTAACCCGACCCGTTTGAGAGCACTAGGACAGGGTGAACATGGGACCTGCAAACAGCGTCAAAAGGGCATGTATGCCGTACGAGTTCAAACTGTTGTCAAATGCCGCTGCAGCGGGGCGAAAGATATGCCAGGCCTGTGGTGAGGATGTCGTGACTACGCAGACAGTGCAGCGGTGACGAAACACTCAAAGACGCATCACGTGCCAGAACACCAACACATGTACAAAATGAAGATCTTCAGGCAGCAATTAAGGCGAACAGTGTCCAGACATGTGAAGAACTGAGATTACAATTCAGTGTAAGTGGAAAAACCACTCGGCAGCAGCTCCATCAACTTGGGAAGCACTTCAAGTTGGGTCGATGGTCCCACATGATTTGACTCTGGGCCAGAAGGCAACGCAAGCAGACATCTGTGTTTCTTTGCTGCCTCGTCTGAGTAAGGAGTCATTTCTGAACAGGGTGTTGACATATGATGAGAAGTAGGTTGTGTACAAAGCTTCATGGCACCGTCATTATTGGTTAGCATCCCATGAACCGGTCAGAGCATTAAATTAACTGTGTACTCTCAGCAGTTGAGCAGTGCTCAAGAAAAACTAAAAGCTCTGGAGCCAGCACTTATGAATCGCGAAGGGATCTTCCTGTTACAGGACAATGCTGAGCCTCACGTAGCTAGGATGACCCTTGACACCATTCTACGCCTTTGATGGGAAACACTATTACATAACCATATTCCACGGACATTGCACCGTCCGAGTATCGCCTTGTCAATTTCTTGGACGATTACCTTAGAGGGCGCCAGTTCAAATCCCATGTAGAGGTGCAAAATTCACTTGATACCTCGTTCGCTTCACAGCCTACGAAGTTCTTCCGCGATGGAATCCATACCCTTCTAGAACGTTGGCAGAAGGTCATCGATGCTTATGTTTCCTCTTTTTATCTTCCAGGTAGAGGTCTGCACGGGCTCGGATCTACAAAGCATATATCACTTCGGGTCCGGGGCGACCCCTGACCGTGAATTTTTAAAATGTACATCATATTTCTCGGGCCCTTTCGGGCCTAACTTTGTAAATACTGTACAACGATATATTGCACCGTTCTTTCTGAACAACTTTTAAAGTACAACTGCAAAATTAAACCTCTAATTGCTGTAAACCAAAGTACAATTTTGCGTTGATTATTGAGTTTCTATAATTCGGGCTTATTTCGGGCTCATTTGATTATCACACGAGCTCGGACTCTTGTCGGGCCTCACATTGTAAATTCACGGGCCTGGCCGGGGCCGGGCCGGGCCCGGGCTAAAAATTCCGGCACGTGCAGACCTCTACTTCCAGGTACGTCTTAAGTGACATATCGATGTTCGAAGATGGTGGGTGAAAAGGCGACAGAAAGCTTTTTTGGTTACTATGACTTTCATTAATTTATATTAATACCTTAACTGCGGCGGCTCTTGAGGAAAAACCCATCGGAAGGACATCTAAATACTATTGCTACAAGCTAAAATTAAAAAGCCTAATACAGCTGCCGAAAGCTATATACAACAATTAGTGCATATGAGGTGCAGAAACAAGAAAGTGGGGACCCGAGATTAATCCGGCATCTTCCTTCAACTGCTATCATTTTCATTCCTTTTTACATTAAAATTACTAAATTAAAAAAAGTACTTATAACTAAACTCAGTGATACAGGTGACTGGTTCCTATCTATGCATTCGAAGATATAAAATCTCAACTTAGGATTAAAAAAAGATAAGAAGTGAGATGGTGAGACCTGACACTACTATCTATAGATGGCTAGCAAATAATAATAATAATAATAATAATATTAATAATAATAATAATAATAATAATAATAATAATAATAATAATAATAATAATAATAATAATAATAATAAACTATTACTATCCAGATTTTCAAACCATAAATCAGAAAGTTATTTTTAATAGAAAAAGTACTACTGGAATGAACTATTTCCTATGAAAACAAACTCCCTTAGATAAAAAAGGCATACAATCATTTGGAAGCAGTTGAAAAACAAATATACAAATTTCCCTCATTAACATAAGCGTGTGACTACGATACGAATTTAACTCTCACAAATAACCAATTCTAAATAACATACAGAGACATAAACAAGAAGAAAAACTGTGATAACATTTATGATCACATTTGGAACTCATTTGTGGACAAACTACCATCAAATTGTATTTTAATATTCTCGGATACATCAAAACAAAGAATGAAACATGTTAAAGTACAACAATAACGTTGTATATAATATTAGCAATCTGTGCCAGCTTATAAAAAGGGATCAGAGGCGAATTATTTGAGCAGTATTATATGTAAAGAAAAGAAAGACACATAGAGATATCGAGAGATTATTTTGTAATCGTTAACTAAAAAGAGAGTTGTTGCTATGGCAACGTAGTAAATAAGTGTGTATGTATATAGACATCTTGTTGAATATGCAGAAAGTTGATTATGTACGCTTCTCATGGTTGAGTATTAAAAATCAGTTAAGAAAGTGATAACACGTTTGAATTATTTCGAAGATTACTAAAATTGGAATATCACGAACCAGCACCTTCTAAAAATTGGTGCCTCAACTCCGGGAGATATAAAAGTGTCGTTTTGAAGATTAGTAAAAACGGCAAATCTTCAACGTGACATTAGTGTTACTTTATTGAGAAGTGGCAAAGTGATTCACCGAAATATGGCTATGAGTACAACAAGTAGTAATATAACCGGTGATCAGAGTGTGTGTCCAGAAATGAATTTTAATGAAAATTTGACTGACATTTTAAAAGACTTAGCCCAACAAATAAGGAACCAGTCTGAGCAAATAAGGAACCAGTCTGAGCAGATTAATGACCAAGTACGAAAAGGTGATGAATTAGTCCAACAAATTAGGACCCAGTCAGAGCAAATTCAACACTTTGATGAAAAATTGGACCAGAAGATAACCCAGCTAGCTAAGGATTTTGATGAATAGATAGCGAGGTTGGAACAATGCAATGAAAGCAGATGGGATCTTGTTCAACGTCAATTGAGTCAGATGAACCAACAGGTAGTAGAAAAATTTGAGCAGTACGATGAAAAAATGGAAAAAGTAACACAAAGAAGCACGGAAGTTCAAGAGTCAATAGATGTTCTAGAGTCAACGATTAATGCTCGTGATAATCACATCAAATTACTGCAAGACGAAGTAAACTTTATCAAGGAGAGATGTATTCCTGGAACTCCATTTCAGGATAATAGATACAGGAATCATCCTACATCTACAGGTTGGGTACCTAATCGTCCTCCCAGACCAATTTTGGAACTTGACGGATCTTCGAGTTGTGAAGAGAGTACTGAAAGAGAAAGAAGAGTGAGGCAAACATCCAAGCGTAAACACATCTCCAATAGAGGTATGAAGACAAATACAGGTAAACCGTTGCGATTCAGCGAAGTTAAGTCGCTTACTAAATTTAGTGGTGTGCCGGAAGATATCCCCGCTAGGGCATTTCTTGAAAAATTTCAGGATGAATGTGAGCTCATGGGTGTAGATGAGTCTCAGTTTTTAAAATTATTGCCGCATATCTTATTACCACCCTGCTTAACATGGTTCAAAGCTATCAGGGGTAGTCTTCGTACATATTCAGATTTTAAGAATGCTCTTCTATCAAATTATGAAAATGATTTTATGATAGCGAATAGAGATGCCGTCTTGCGAACGAAACATTTTAATCTAAAATTACACAGGAGTATTACAGAAATTGTAGTATCTACCATTTCGACTACAACAGTTGTTAATGTCGGCGCAGTGCATTAACTTCAACCATTTAATTATGCTTATTCAGAATTATGAAAGTCAGTCGGCGATATAGAATAACAATAAAATGCATGATAGAGGTCAGGGTAATTATGCACGTAATCAGACACAATATGCTTCTGTTCGTAATATAAATGTACAATCTGGAAGTAATTCTAATGTGCATAGTTTTAATAATAGAATGAATAGCTATAATGGTACAGGTAATCAAACGCAACCTAATCATAGAAATGGAGCTAGGAATTTTAGAAATAGCAACAGGAATTTCAGTAGAAGTAATAATTATCGTCGATTTTCACAAAATCAATTTGCAGATGGCAGGAATTTTGTAAATAGGAATCAAAATAGGGTAACATCCTATGAAAGACAAGAACGTACACAAGATTGTGCTATACAATGTTGATTAAATGAACCCTTCGAACGTATAACTTGAACTATCAAAGAGGCGTCCAATGGATTTGTATTAAATTGACCTTTGCTTACGTCTATGGTTAATATGTTCTTCAGTCGATTTATTATTAAAATGTACGTTGAAAGCATATGTAATTATGACATATCTTGTTAAATATGTAAAAAGCAAATCATTTACGGAACATTAACGAAGTTAATTTATGGCAGTCAACTGAAAATATTGAATTTGCTCCTTATAGTTTTGTTGCAATTTCCTTTTATAACATTAATTGAGGAAATGTTAATTTATGTTTCATGTCTTTTGCAAAGTTCTCTCATAATTACTTATATGAATATTATAAATATTTAAAAATAAAAGATCATAATTTTAATGTAAACGTATGAAGGTAATGACAGATATATAAAATAGATGCAACTTATTATATGGAAAGAATAAGAATAATGAATATCGAATCTCTTAATTTTTCAAAGTTTATTAATGTGTTAAATGATAATCCTCAATGTGTTTATATGTTCTAATTTTGTTGCCTTCTGACCCTACTAATATTTAATATTATAAAGATCTTTATTTGTAATTTGAGCATGAAGGAAACTATCAGTTAGGTTTAATTTTTGAATAGCCTCATCCATGATAATTGTAAATCGACGTTTTTAGTATTGATATATATTGATAAATATAAAAATGTGTAATGTTATAATATATTATATATAAATGGAAGAGTAAAATATTTGTACTAAAGGTGATATTAAGTATATACGAGGGCTATTCAAAAGGTAGGTGCTTTATAATCTTTAACCCAGGGTTCTTTCCTTCATAGTAGAACTATTATGGAAGTCCCGTCCGGATGACATCTACAACGATAACGTTGTATATAATATTAGCAATCTGTGCCAGCTTATAAAAAGGGATCAGAGGCGAATTATTTGAGCAGTATTATATGTAAAGAAAAGAAAGACACGTAGAGATATCGAGAGATTATTTTGTAATCGTTAACTAAAAAGAGAGTTGTTGCTATGGCAACGTAGTAAATAAGTGTGTATGTATGTAGACATCTTGTTGAATATGCAGAAAGTTGATTATGTACGCTTCTCATGGTTGAGTATTAAAAATCAGTTAAGAAAGTGATAACACGTTTGAATTATTTCGAAGATTACTAAAATTGGAATATAACGAACCAGCACCTTCTAAAAATGTGTGTATGTAGACATCTTGTTGAATATGCAGAAAGTTGATTATGTACGCTTCTCATGGTTGAGTATTAAAAATCAGTTAAGAAAGTGATAAAACGTTTGAATTATTTCGAAGATTACTAAAATTGGAATATAACGAACCAGCACCTTCTAAAAGCAGATGTCTTCATTCCAGAAATGAGAGTGGTGAAAAAAAGACATTAAATTACTATCTGAACATGGCCATATTTGAAGGTGAGATATTTTCAATTAGATAGTCAGGTGGGTTGAAAAAGGTAAATTTTGGAATATCGAATTCGAATAGTGCGGAAAAGTTAGGTATTCGAATCCTAATAAAGGGAAAATATTGAAAAACTTCCTATATTTTATCTCCAGTTCGAACAAAGGGCCTCAAGTTTGAAAAAAATATCAAAAACTCCAATTATAGTCTTAATATTCAAATTTCAAAAACTAAGTTTATCAACTGCTAATGGCGTGAAATTATTTTATTTTTCTTGTTTAATAATGGCAAAAATATTTTTAAAATTATAGCAGTGATTTAGAGTCCGTGCATGTAACCTCAAGTTAGAGTTCAATAAAAATGAAATAAAATCGTTAAGTTTAACGTCCCACGATTATGGCGACTAGGCTAAAGGAGACGGTGATAATGAGAAATGAGTGAAATGGTGGAATGAAGAAAGTGGGAGGAAACGGGAGAACCCCGAGAAAACCCATGAGCACGGTGTTTGTCCACCGCAAAATCCACACGGCGCGAGCTGGGATCGAACCAGTGACCCCAAGCACGGGAGGTGAACGCTCTACCACTGAGCCACCGTGCCCCCAAGAGTTTAATAAAGGTACTCTTGTATTATATATATAGGGTGTTAATGAACTAGACCGACAAGCTGAAAAAGGTGATTCCTCACATTAAAATAAGGAAAAAGTCCATATGGACCCGTGGTCAAAAGTGCATAGTTTCAAAGCTAGGACTGCCCAAAACCTTGGAAAAATGGACTTTGGGGGCTAATATCTCCAAAACTATTAGCTATCGAGCTGAGGCGGCATGTTATTGTCTTAGACTTGTGATCTGCTCTATCCAAAAATGTATGATTCTGAATCATTCAGTGGCGGCGCAAGGGAGTTCCCCACAGGAAGTGGGGCGTCTCGGACATTCCGTTAGGATAGATGGGTCCGATTCATGACAGAGGGAACAACATTCCACCAAGTAACAAAGAGTCATTGATAGACCATCTATGTTTTGACCAAATTTAAAATGGCGACTTTGGTATATTGCCCTACAGTTGGGACTGAATGTAGTGGATAAAAGGATATTAAATGAAATCGTGATGAAATTAAATGAAAATAAATCATGAATTTTTTACATCTGCAGGTTCATGACCCACAATCATGATTTGTGTGCTAAAGGAGACAGTAATACGTAATGATTTTTGAAAAAATGATCCAATGAGGATTTGCGAGAAAATGGAAGTATCGAGGCCAATGGTAGGTCATGACCTTATTTGTAGTGGTGTGGGTACTGAGAAAGATGATAAAAACCGTAACATAACGAATACAGTAACTAACATACGAAAATCGAGACAGTAGTTGGCCTCTTTCCTCGCCATGTTGGTCATATTGAATGCAGCTGTCATGGAGCATGCTGAAATGGCTGATAATAAGTGTGAAATTTCTTTTGGGGGGGAACACCTTTTGCATTTCAGTGTTCTCACAACATGTAGTGTTTCAAGGTAAAGTGGAATAATTGTGTTGGCTGTTACGCCTCTTCTTTTCTGACTATCATGCAGTGGCGTCATTTCATATTTTGCTTAGAGGCAAGGTCCCCCAGCTAATAAGGTTTTCAAATTTGTGATTGATATATTGGTAGACAAGTGATGAAAGTATATGTATTTCTCAAAATCAGAACGGGGTAGTTGCCCCCTGCTCTCCCCAAATGACGTCCTGCTATCATGCTGTAAGGTACAAAAGTGATAGTCCTTCTATGCCATTGAATTCGTATGTCCAAAATCCACGAGATGTCAGCAGCAGGTAGTTTTGTGTACGTTCCATTTTCAACCCTATTAGTTATTTTCAGTCAGCACATTATTCAACCACATCAGGACTGTTGAGTGGTAGGATTAAAATGATCAACTTTCAAATTGAGTTTGGTCGTTGTGGGCGAGAGGCAGCCAGATTATATCAAGCAAGATGCCTCGCGAGACAAACACCTTATCATGCCATGTTTGAGAATGTCTTAGCGCGGCTACGCGGAACTGGGTCTATGCTACCGGTGTGCGACACCGGTGTTTACACCTGTTTTGGAAGAGTGTGTACCAAAAACAGTAGTACAGTAGCTTATGCGCGAGCGCAAGGAACAAATCATATCACTGTATGGCAAATATTACGAGAAAAGTAGTTAAGTATGTATCATTTACTAAAAGTACAGCCTCTACTAGACAATGATTACGGTCCACGTGTGAACTTCTGTGAGTGGTTTCATCGAATGTGTGAGCATAATCCTGTATTTTCAACGGAGATACTCTTCAGTAATGAAGCGTGCTTTATAAAAGATATTGTATTGAATAGCCGGAATAGTCATGTATGGGACAAGGGAAATTCGAATACCATAATCCTTTCGGTCACTAATACATGTTCACAGTAAATACTTGGTCTGGTATTTTGGGAGATTATCTTATTGGTCCATATCTTTTACCAACTCTAGTAAATGGATAGTTTTATCTTTATTTCTTAGCAAACGCTTTACCAGAATTCTTGAAGGAGATTACGCTAGAACTTCGTCAAGGCATTTGGTTCCAACATGACGGAACCCCGTCCCATTTCTCACATACAGTAATGTCCAGGAATACGTGAATCATATATATCGGGTGCAATGGATAGAACAATAGATAGATGGAGCAATGGATGGAGCAATAGATAGTCGGTGGGCCGCAGTGGGTCATGATGGGTGGTGGGTCACAGTGGGTCACATGCTGTTGATCCACGACCCACTGACCCACTGACCCACTCCATCTTTGACCAGTATTGTAGCTTTTATGCGCCATCAGCCCCCATACGTTGCAAACAATCTGTTGTCCGCTACATGGATGGAGCGAAAGGAATACCTGGTAACTCAGTGATAGTGTACATCTTATAGCAAGGGATCCCACTTTAGATCTGCGACAGTTTGTGATGAAGAACATTGTATCTATTGCACTTGTTCTTGTTTTTGTTTTACGGTGGATATTTTCATTTTCTCGCAAATTCTCATTGGATCAGTCCTTCTAAAATCACTTCCTAACTTCCTACCTACTTCTTAGCCTATACAAAATAACCTTTGAATGTAAAACTTAATCAAGCAAACAATAAAGAGATTGGGCAATCATATTACTTTATTTTCTGGAAACCTTCTTAGAAATACAGAAGTCTGGCTATTCGTGATTTGATTTCTCTCTTCTTGATACGGAGAAAACCAACACTTCGGAAGCGAAAATGTTCTCTCAGAACATTAGTTCGACGTACGTGTTTAATAGAGATTATGTTTATTTTTCGTTTATACTACAACCTATAGAAATTGTTTCTGGATTTGAAATACTAACACTATATGACATGATAGATTGGTTTCTTGGATGCATGTCTCTCCTATTTTTCTCCACAGTCATCTTTAGGCAATTCTTTTTCAGGTTATTCCGCAATCTTATTTTTCATTTTATTTATTTATTTATTTTTGTCACAGCACCTTGTATAAGGAAGTTTCCTTGGTCATTCGTCCAACACACTGCAACTTCAATGCATTTATTTTCATGATGATAGCTGACATTTCAGTCATATTTCTGATCCATTTGATTCTTTTCCTGTCTTTGTAGTGATTCCTAACAAATCTCTCCATGCTTTGTTGTGTGATCTGCAAACGGTTAATGTTTCACTTTGTTACTGTCTACGTGTACAATACATATCAATAAATCAGTCTTGTATACAGTATGGCGCTAAATTCGTTGTACAAAAGCACAGGAGTGATTCCTGAGAGTAAAACAGACAAAAAAGTTCCAATAAACATAGGGCAAAAACCCCATCGTTTACGTGTTATAGGCTGCCGAAATCATGAAAAAAGGAATTTTAAAAATTCATAGCTCCAAAACTATGGGACCTCCTTGGTCGGGTCAAGACTTCACTTAGAAACTAGTGTGTGTCCTATCCAAAAATGCGTGTTTCAGAATCCTGAGGTGCTTCCACAACACTTTTTATTGAGCGAGTTTGACTACGGGCCTATGATATAAAGTACTCTCCAACTACCTCCATAAAAATTGTTGCGTGAGTACCTTAGGATTCTAAAACATGTATTTTTGGATAGAGCACATACTAGTTCCTAAGTGAAGTCTTGACCCGACTACAGTAGGACCCATAGTTTTGGAGCTATGGACCTTTAGAAATCATTTTTTCATGTTTTCGGCAGCCTATAACACGTAAACGATGGAGTTTTCGCCCTATGTTTATAGGAACTTTTTTGTTTCTTGTATTCTCAGGAATCACTCCTCTGTTTTTGTGCAACGAATTTAGCGCCATACTGTATATAAAATAAGAAGCCCTGATTGGCTGATTGATTGGTCAATGACCAAACCAAACCGCTTAAGTTAGAGAATAGGTCTGTCTTATGTATATTGCTCCTCCTGTGTTTGGATAACTCTGCGGGAAAGTCGTGACTGGCCTTTTTCAATATAAATCGTCGTTACCTTCACTAACGTGTTTATAAATATGTAAGTTAGCATCATGCATTAGTCAAGGTCTTAATACAGCGCTAAAAACGACTCTGTATAGTGCCCAAAAGGATTAAAGCCACAAGGTCATATATAGAACTAAAAAGACTCTACTGTTAAACAAAATAGCTCGATGGACGTTAGGAATATAGTAGTCTATTTCAAGACGTAAGTCAGTTTTTAACACCTCGAGCATTATATTTTCTTCTCTGTACTGACTTCTTGCAGATATACTCTGCCAAATGGGACAAGCCATCTACATCTCTGCAATAAACAATGCCTCCATTTTCAACTAAATAGTCCTCAAAATGACTATCATTTTTTTAAACAAACTTATTTTAACATCTTGAACTAAGAGATTCCAACCTTAAAGTCTGGTACCCAACAATTCCTCTTTTCCTTTAGGAAGATTTGAGTCACGTACAAGATTGTTAAGCTCTTCTTGTGTGATCAAATGAGGTGACGTTGATTGGAATGTAAACGGCAGAAAGTCTACATCTTCCCTGTTGCTTGGAACGTCTGAGGTATCTTCTTCTAAATCAATAGTGTAATGTTTCGCAGCTTTAGGTACAGAAAGATCTTCACTGTGGGAAACTGGTCGAATAGCTGACTTTAAATTAGGGTACTGAATCTGATGTTTAGATTTAGAGGAAAAGCCTTTTAAATCTGTCAAGCAAAAGTAGCAGTCAGTTACGTGATCTATTTATTTGTTCGTGCCAAATCATAGGAACAGCAAATTTCATAGAACTACGTTTTCCTTGTTGCCAGTTTCTCAAATTCCTGGAACACGTAATGCAACATTCGCACCCTTACTACAAAAGTGCCACAACTCAAAAAAGTTAGTTTTGAGTAAATCGCATTTGAAAGTGTTGGTAATACATTCACTTTAATGAAATACTTTGGTAATACATTAGTGAAACTTGCGCTCTCGTGCAGCTTCTAGAGAAGCTAGGGCCATGATTCTTATATTGCCAGATAGACAGCATGCTCACTAATCCGAATATATGCATAACTTAAAATTGACAATTTTTGAGTTGTGGCACTTTTGTAGTAAGGGTGCGAGTGGGCCAAGACTTATCCTGGTCTCCAACCCTACAGCCAAAGTACAGTTCATAAGCCTTTTCAACTGAAGGTGTAAGGCTCTTTCTTGAGTTTTAAATATGTTTACCACGCATATAACAAAATAAGTCAGGTTTATTTTTACACGTACGGGACATTACACTCCATTGCATGTAGCTAAACGTTTATTCAGAACTTTCTTGAAACCCAGATACACAGCACACACTACCACAAAAAGATACAACACGGCAAATCCGACCACTCCCAACGAAACACCACTCAGTAAATAATAAAATCGAACAAAAAATTACTCAAATGCTAGAACATATTTCACAGAAATAGGCAACACAAATATGAACTCGCTTATTACTAGATGTTAATGCGCTACTAACTGAAATGAAGATAAAGAGTGAGGAGAATCATGAAAAACTAGTGTTCCTTATTATAACGCAGAAAAACTCTTACGCAGTAGGAGAAAATTGAGGGGATGAGGAGAATCCCTCTTTAAACAGCGTATTCCTTCAGTAAAGAAGAAAAATTCTCGGTTGGATGATGTTTAAATGAACGTATATTATAAGGTATATTACATGTGCAACAATTTTTATCTTAAGCACATTTCTGCCCTCCCCGCTGGTCTAGTGGGTAGCACGCGCGCCTTCGATACACGGGGTCTCGGGTTCGATTCTCGGTAGGAGAATTGAATGACACAGTGGCTCAGATTCCACCTTAAATTGTAGGCCCAAGTCTCATATATCCTCGATGTTGAAAAGGTACCCTAAATTTCAATAAGCAAGCGAAACATTAATCTTATTTCATCATCTTTAAAAATACGGTATTTTACAGCACAAAATTTCAAACATTTGATTTTTGCTCAAAATTGGTATGTGATGCATAAAAAGTAATTACAAATTTGATTTTCTCATGCATATATTTCCATGTTGTACAGTGTAATCTATCTCAAACTGAGTTTTTATCGTGTTATTTTGATTAAAATGTGTATTTCAAGGGGAAAAGGTCAAAATTTATCCAAGAAATTGAGTATCTTAACGAGCCCATAAAACTTGGAAGATGAAACTCGGTTTATAATCTCCTCATTGAAAAAAAATAACTGGACACATCCAGTGGTCTTGAAAATTTCTGTTTTAAAAAGGTGAAAGGAGGAATTTATACTATTTTTCGTCACACTAAAATCGACGTTTTCTGTTGTTTGTGTTCGCATTATGGGAAAAGTGATAGCTCGTTTGAAATGAATCTGTGATCATAGTATCTACTTCATACTAAATTTTTGTTATGTCACCTTTATTAAAGCGTGGATATTGGTCCTAGGGTGGATATTGGTTCAAAATGTATGTCAAAAAGGAAATGTCATATTGGTTTTGTGATTACGCTTGGATTGAAATATGTATTCTAACGGAGAAGAGAGTTCAAATACTTCAAACAAAAATATTCTCTCTGGGTGAAGAATGAGCATTTTTTGGTTAGCTTAACAGAGATATGCACTTTTGTTGTCGACTGCATGTAATATTACATAAAATTTTAAGTATTTTGAACGTATGTTGTAACGTAAGGATTGTTTTCACATTACTGTTCGAGAATATATTTTTCCTTGTATACATATTTTCTTTTCAGTAAATGGTGATGCCAATTTCTTGCAGTACATTGACAATAGTGTTTTTTTTCTTCTTGCAGTTTAGACCTCCATCCTTCGAGGGATATGGTAGCAACCGGGCAGCGGGCAGGCCGCAATCGGAAGACGCAGGCGCATGTCCGTATCTGGAGCACCGATTCCCTTCAGACGCTCTACGTGTTCGGAATGGGGGAGTTCGAAGTGGGCGTCTCGGCTGTCGCATTCTCACAGTTGGTAAGTCATCGTGGTAGTAGAAGGGGCGTCGCTTTACAGATCAATGCGTTTGAATGAGTTCGCCGAGTCACTTGTAGAATTTGAGAACTAGATAAAGCTATAAAATTTCTTGAGATACACGTATACACATAGCAAAGACAAGATAATGCATGCGAATCCTTTCATAGTAACACATTTTAAACCAGTAGAAGCCCCAGTTAAATTCAATGACATTTGATCAGTTTGTTTTATTTTATTACTTATTTCTTCTCATCCATAATCTTTACTATCTTTTTTTTTTTTTATTGTTATGCTAACAAAGATTGGAGTTATACCTAGAGCGTCCTAGAGTGTCCAGGGTCAAGAAACGGAATATGGATATCATATAGTTATGAGATGATCCTTCTAATTAAAACAGGCATAGGGAGACACTTGTTATTTTCCGAGAGAATCGAAATGTCCAAGATTGGATTTTTTAAAAGATTTTAACATCTATCTGCAAAACCTAGGTCATATAAGAACAGAGGCGGCTTGTAAAGGAAGTCACATTGGTAAAAGTAAAAGTTTTATATATTGAGAAAAATCAGTTAATCGGACAAATATACTTCATACATATGTTTACTACGAAAATCTGTACGGACCATACATTATCCATATGCTACATACGTACTGCCTTTTTCCCGCGTAAATGCTACATTATGCAGCTGCGGGATGTCTAACATTTAACAGTCTTCTGCATATTACATACATATACGTATGTTACATACGTCAGATATATGTTATATACGTCCATCTGTATATGAGAATCTTACCTCCTATATACAGTCATACGGAAAGTATGTATAGATGGAACAATTATACAGACAATATTATAAAACATGTTTTCAGTTATACGATTGCTGCAGATGTTATATATAGTTGTACTTTAAGTCCAAAAACTACAGGATTTACGCATGTAACCTATGTTTCTACGTGCGCCACATACGTTTTTCTCTTTCAGTAGCTTCGAACTAATGTAAAGAAACTTACCTAATGTTTTAATTCTTGTATGCATAAGTTTTCTTCTCTTTGTTTGAAGCGATAAAACTATTATGTTTAATAATGCGACTGCTTTCACAAGAAGCCACTGTGTGAGAGGAAAACTGAAATACGGAATCCGAAACATGTGTGTCCAATCGAGGTATGAACCCAGGTTTATGATGTGAAGCAAGAAGCGTGTCAACCACTCAAGTATTTCCAAATTCCAAATCCAAATTCAGATTGGAATCCTGAGGTCAATTATCTTGAGTACACAAAAAAATTCATCAATCGAAAAATAGGGCAAGTGGTTAGGGAAGTCAGTGAACGAAACTCAGAGCCAAGGAAGCAAAGCCTGTCCCTGAGCGAGGTAAGCCACTAAATATAGCGAGTTTAATTATTTAAATGATGGACTAGTTGGCCACCAAAGTTTGGCTCAAATCCGGCCAATAGTTACCGAGAAATAAAGTGCCACATACAAGTGGAGCCGAGCCTGACCCTGGCGAACTCGGCCACCAAATATACAAATCCTTATTCCTTAGACGATGGACTACTCTCGCACCAAATTTTGTTCAGATCTCGCCAGTAGTTACAGATAAATAAAGTAACACACACAAGCCGAGCCTGTCCCTGATCAAACCCGGCTGCCAAATAAAGCGATCTTTATTCCTTGGACTATGGACTACTTTCCCTCCAAATTTGGTGTAAATCCAGCGAGTAGTTTCTGGGAAGTAAAATACCACATACACACATACATAAACACACTCACATACCTGGAGTGAAGCTATAAACATCTCGTATGCATACGGCAGAAGCTAAAAGGTATCCATCCATTAGTCTTTGTTCTGTGTTACAGAACTTTTAATTTCCACTTTTCTGTACATATGGTTGTCTTGGGTTAACTGAGTGTTTTGCACGACAGCTGGTTCTTACCTATTTATCACGCCAGGGGCTACCAAACTAATCAAGCACGAGCAGAGTGATCAGTTGACAATAAGTTTTTGTGTAGAAAACTGAAAAATACGGAACTGGAATGAAAGGACAGATTGAGTATTAGGGATACTTCGAATACAAGATGGCTTCATTACTAAAAATTCATTTGCATGTCAATCATTTTTTATCTCATGTATGCACATTCTGACATCTTAAGGTGGCTTCTTAAATTGGTTTGACAGGGACAAACAACAAGGAATTACGTAAAAATTAAATTTCTGAGTCAAGCGAAGGGAATAGTCCTCTTGCATATATATACGGAAGTCAAAATAAAGCTAGAAATATATATATATATTTCGGGTCCTCGTCTAAAGAAGTGAATTGCACTGTATGGCAACGTAGCAGATAAAGAATCAGTAAGTAGGTCTACCAATCTATCGAGTAGTTACATCAATTCCTTCCAGATGGCAGTTGAAGTCGATATAGATTGACACTAGCACCATTTATTAGTGTAGCAATCGATGTAACTGCATGATAGATTCGTAGAGTATTGTTAATCTGAAAATTTGATTTCGCAGGCCCGAAGGGTATAAAATCATTTAACATTTTCGCTTTATTTTGACCTGTAGAATAGTGCTCTGTGGTCAGTGGGTAACATTTTTAGAACACCATATATATATATATATATATATATATATATATATATATATATATATATATATATATATATAAACTAGGAACGATGCACTATACAGGATTATTTTATTAAATGCATTACAATAACTCCAGTATTCTAAGAAAATGACTAAAACATTACTTTAAAATTTCTCCATTATCCTATGGAAATCTGTAACATTCTTTACTTCGAAATAATTCTTATGGCAGTGTCGTGTCATTAAGGATGATCGGTACTTGCGTCCTTATAGTTTTTCTTCTTTTTTTCTTTTTTAGTTTATTGATTTACATGCGAAAGTATACTCTTTCCTTTCACGTGAAAGTCGATTTTTATTTTTTGATTTATACTAATTTGTTCTTTAAACCTAACTGAATATCCTTTATTTTGACAAACTGTATTTGCATTCCCGAATGTAAATTTAATATTACAAGTAAACTAAATTTTATTTATGGTTATTAAAAGGGTACGTCATAAAATTTAATTTTCACAAAGCAAGAGATACATAAATAGCTTTAAAGAAGCAAACAGTAAGATCAAACAAAAGGTTCAAGTTGATTCCAAGGAAAAGAAGATACTTCTCAACATGAATCAACAGGATAAATATATGCCGGTAAATACAGTATATATCCTTAAGTTATGTTTATGCATAATTTGGAAAACAGTGGACGAAATAGCAGAACTACGCTCGAAGGGGGAAAAAAAGGAAGAAATCGTTTCAATGGTCGCCTCAACCCAATCTACGTTTACTCCACAAAGGTCCACAGAGGTAACTTCACTCATAATGATTATCGATATTCTGTCATCATAGATTGGTCACTTTTCTTAGAAGCTTTCATTTACCATGGTCTTCAGCTATTCTCTTCGCCTTGATGCTGAAATTGTCCTGCATCTTTGTCCTATTTCCTACTTCCCGTTCACCAAATTTCTTAAGATACATTTCTTCCTCAAACATGTTGTAAGCAATCTCTCATACTTCAAGTATTATTATTTTCTCCTTACAAGGAAACTTTTCCTGGTGTCACACGAAATGTGGAACGAAACTATGATCAATCGATTTGTATTAGTGAACAAGAAGATCCATAGGCGGGAAAAAACCCTCGATTGCAACCCTTTCGCAGTTATGAGGGGGAGTAGGGGGCACTGGCAACAAAACACATTGTGGATAATGAGACGCAATATGGAGCGAGTTCGATGAAAACATGCATAGAAGAGCAGCTAAACACATATTACAGTGTGACATTATCTAGGTGCATTGATTGCAAGAGCGATTGCAAGAAAACACATCTCGATCGGTTTTGCTGTAATACTTGTCGACAGACGGACGGACGGACAAAGTCGTTCTATAAAACTTCCAACATTTATGCATAGCATTGATTATAAATCTAATAATATAAAAGTTACTCGCCTGTTTTAATTTATCTCCTACTACTTCTATATTTGATACAGACTACTTCCTTCTAACCACCGTAACCTTTAACTTTCCAGCGTTTATTTTATCCGATATTGTTCTAGGTTTATTTTTTTTTCAAATTTCCTAACATTATAATATTTTTTTTCCTCTTACATCATGCGATAAGAACTCCATTATCTGCAAATCATGTGTGCTTATTCTTCTATCTCGTTTCGAAATACCTTTTTTGTCAAAGTATCCCCATTTGCTTTGTCTTCCTCAAGTAGATATTAAATAACTTTGTAAGATGCTGCATGAACCCTTTCATCTTTGATTTCTCTCCGTATTGTAACTTTCACTTCTTGGTTCATATGCAGTTTCTGATGAGTTTATGGTACATTCATTCCAGCCCAACTGTCTGTAAAACTCCTTTCGGTCGAAGACCCTCTACGTTAATAAACAGCATACACTTCGTCCTCTTATTCTATAAAGTTTCACTGATCACTCTTAATAAGCAAATATTATCTCCCTTGCTGTGACCCATTGTAAATCCAAAACGTTTTTATCCTATTTCCTCATTTGTTCTTGTGTACAGGTTTCTGTTCCCTAATGATTCTGTAGTCCTCACATCTTTTCAGTTTCGTTATTTTGCCAATGGCATAATTGAATCAGCTAACACAAAAAGGGCTTCAATCAAACAAACTTAGTTTTCAGAAAAATAAGAAAACCATTGCAATTTTGAAACTATAAAATCAAGATGAACCAATTTTTGTGTAGATAAAAATTACATTAAGCGAATGCTGTATAGGGAAACCATTTTAATGCTCATTTCCATGGTAAAATAAAATGGTTTCCGCTGTGGACTGCAGCCCTTCTTGCATATAAATTATAGATGGTGTCCTGTACGCATGTAATTTTATTTACTTTTTAATTTGTTGTACTTTTTGACACAAAACTGTATTAAGGCTTGTTTTGCCAGGTTTTAGACGTTTTAGGTCTGCCAACTGAATTGGACGAAATCAGTAGCTATTGCCACTAACATAAAAGAAATATAATTCCCTGTGCAGAAAGGGCTTCAGTCACTGACTCAAGCCCACGTTGCCTAGAATAATGGAAGTTGACATCTGTTTATAAAATGTTAGACCAATGAAATTGAAGCTCTTTATGCATAGAAACATACGTGTCCCCAATAGGAACAAAAATCCGATGTTAACTCAATTTCGCCATTTTAGTGACTGAAGCCCTTTTTGCATGAACTAATTCAATTGTCGTCTTGAATCTTTCGATCATATCTCCCGTTCTGATTAGTAAAGATAATATATTTTATGACAGGGTCGAAACAATTCTCCCTTTCCCTTCTCCTCTGTATTCTTAATGAATTCAATCGGCATATTGCCCATCTCACTTGCCACTCCCGACCTCGTTTCGGATATTGCTTCCTAATACTCATCCCGCTGTCTTGTAAACCCTTTGTCTTCATTAGTTACTGCATTTTCGTCTTCAAAATATAAATTACATAGTTCATCCCTACCAAAGATCATGCGCCTATGTTTTCTCTGAATTTGCACAAATATTTCTGTACATTTTCTCATTTTTCTCAATTCTTTCTATTTCTCAACATCCTTACATTTTTATAAAATTCTTCTCTTGCTCTTTCTATTTTCCTTGATAATGTTTTTTGAACATATTTTTGGCTTTTTCTATTATTCTGTTTCAAGCTCTTCCTTTCCTTTATTTTATGCAACATATCTTACATAATTCATGGGTTCTTTATTGTTTGTTGTTCTTGGTGTAGGCCTACTACTACTTAACCAGCTTGATGCATGCAAAATGTATTCATAATGACAAAATATTATACAAAACAATTGCCATTCTGCATTTGGGTAAGTCCTTGCCATTCTGCATTGCCGATAAAAAAAATGGGTAAGTCCTTTGCCTTTACCATTCCATACCACGACTAAGATAGGTTGCTGCTATCAGGCTACACTTGAAACCTACTTCTGATAATTTGTGTCTGTTATGCGTTTCATTACGCACAAAATTTTGACCCCTCTTTAGCAAATGCTGTGAGAACTCCTGCCTGTAGAACGAATATTTAAACGCAAAATGAAAGTGAAATCACTTCGTATTCAAACTTGTAAGATATGATGTGTTTATAGAACATCTATGAGTTCTATTGACACGGTAAGAATCAGCATTCTCCCCCCTTTTATTTTTTTTAAAGTACTGTAAAGCGTAAGAAAATGTTAAAACTTCGGTAAAAAATGGTTTGCAGCATAGTAGTCCTTTGAAATAGATTGGTAAAACCTTTGGAGATGGTATTTCTATCTGACAAACATGACATGAAAATATTATGACTACATAAAATTATCATCATAATATTATCATGTCCTCAAATGCTGAAAATACAGTAGTAGCTACTACTCTGTTTTTATAGGATTTATTATGTTGTAGACCGCTTTGTTTCTCCAATTGTAATACTATATTGGCATTTGTTTTACATGTATTTTGAAAAAGAATGCGAAACGACGTGAATTTCATTAGGAGGATTAAATGCCTTCCTTACTCTTCCCATTAATTATTATTTTAATGTATTTAGTAACTTAAAGACTATTAAAAATGTGGAAAATTCATAAAGTCAGCCAGATAATATCTGCAATATGCCATTAAATGAACTAGTCAATGTATTAAAAGTATTTTCCCACAGTCTAGAAATTTTAATACGCAGTTTATGATGTAAATGTTGAGCAATCAAATTTTCGTAATTAATGAGAGGTCGTAACAAAAATAATTCATTTAATAACATTTTCCAAGTATTATATTGAACCATGGTAGCTCAATGGGCCTCTAGCACGAGAAATACCTAATTCGACTCAGACGGTGTGAATTTGTGGTGGACAATATCATATCCGTGGGTTTTTTGGGATCCTTCGTCCCTTCCCGCATTCTCATTCCACCAATTCTATCATAATCCTTTCATTAATCATTTATCTCCTTTCGACTAAAAAGAACATGTTAAATTAAAGATTTCATTTTATTTCTAAGTAATATAATAACCCACTTTTCAAAATGATAATATTACCCATTTTTACTGAATTATTTTCAAAAGCATAACATAAAGCAGGGCGCAAAATTTCAATGTCAGACACACTCGCCAATCCAAAAATGACGGTCGCCAGTCTCTCTCACGTATAAATTATAAGAGGCCCCCCTTCCCCCTACGACCTTTGCTTTGACAAAGAAAGAGATTACATCAGGGCATAAGATTTCAAAACCAATTAGATTCAGGATAATCAATTTTGAATTGAACAATTCGTATACATGTTAAAAAAATATCTTACCTTAAGACTTCACATTTGTGTAACTCTCTCTTTCTGCACTAAAATACCAGTTGTCGATTGCAGTTTTTGGATCAAAGTCCGTAAGTGAAGGGCCATTGATGGAAATTGTCAGCAAATCATCCAGTATGTCAATCTTCAATGGATTCCTGTAGGCAGTCTTAATTTTGTTGAGAATTCTGAAGCCTCTCTCACATAAAACAGTACTCACGGGTAGAACTGCACAAAATGTGACAATTGGAAGCAAATTTGGGAATCTCGTAATGAAGTTTTCACTGTAAGGTGGGAAGGGAGGGGTGAATTACAACATTCACATTCCGTGTTTTCTGTCACTCAGTGACAATCATTTTCGTGCGAAACAGAAATTGCGCAGCCCTGTGAGTTTAAGCAGAAATCATTCCTACTGAACACAGGTCGCCAGCTCTAAGTTTCTAGTCGCCAATGGCGACCTGGTGACCGGAAATTTTGCGCCCTGACATAAAGTAAGGAGAATCTTAGTGAAGACCTCAAAGAGTTAGTTCACATTGTCCTAAACTTCTCGCCACTCCCATTTTCTTCTTACAAGAATTGTTAAACAACAGTCATAGAGGACATGACGCCTTATAACATAGGAAGCGTTCTGTAAAATTTATCTATAATAGCTTTTGATATCATAATTTCAGCTAAAAAAAAATGACACGGTAAGTTTCTGACGTCATAGTATAAAGACGTGTTTCTAAGCTGAAAGTAGAGTCTTAGAAAGTATAACCATTTTCATTCATACAATGTAAATCTCTGTTCTTGATTACTTTCATATACAATTATTTGCTTTCTTATTATTCTAACGTTGTAAAACCTAACAGTGAACTCATTAGGATTTTGTCATAACATAATTCAAATTAAAAACAAATACATTAAGTACTATAAGAATTTATTGAAAATACGAGGAACAGTCAAAAAGTTTCCGGAGTTTCATTGTAACTAATTATTACCACAATATAGGCACACAAATTACGTAATCGACTTCAAAATAGGCTCCCTGAGAACGCATGCACGTGTTCTACCGCTCCTGTCATTGCTGGAAGCAAACTGAAAGTCTTGTTTTAGTATGTTCCGAAGTTCAGCGGTGGCCTTGGTTTTGACGGTGGCAAAACGGTTACCTTTGAGGCCCTTTTTGATCTTGGGGAAGAGCCAGAAATATGCTGGTGCTAAATATGGTGAGTAGGGAGGCTGGTAGAGGAGGGGAATGTTCGTTCTTACGAGCCATTTTGCCACCGTACAACACATTCAATCCAACGCGATGGCTGAACTTCGGAACATACCAAAACACGACGTTCAGCATTGCTTCCAGCAATGGCAGGAACGATCGAACAAGTTCGTGCTTTTTCAAGGAGTCTATTTTGAAGATGATTGAATAACTTGTGTACTTATATTGTGGTAACAAACAATTAAAGGAAACCCCGGGAACTTTCTGACTGCTCCTCGTATACAATTAACGATGTGGCACATTTCATATGTCTGAATTCAGGGAAATGAAAATTATTCTATATTCTAAATACACATGTTTATGTTGAAACTTTGATTCCCCTATTTTTAGTATATTTTGTCAATAACTTCTGAATGGATTGACTAAACATAGACCTTTTGTGAAATTAAAGTGGTTTTCTCTTTTATGATATCTAAGACGAGACTGAAATTGGCTCACTAATTTAGAAGTTATTGGTAAAATAAAATGTGTCAGGGGTAAATCACTATTGGATAAGGCTAATTAAGCTTCGTGAATATATTATATATCTAATCTACACAAATTTCATTATAAACACAAAGGTGCTAGTAAATATCCTTAAATGTTACCATTTTTCTCTCTTTTCTCCTTCAAAGCCACGACCGTCGAGATGGCACCCTCGGAGGTTTGTCTCTTGGGACCAGGTATTCAGTTTAATGTAATCCCAGAAACCACAGTGAAATTTCACCACACGTTGAGTCCACATTCCCAGTGTTTTACAGCAAGCTTCTGTGAAGAACGTTTTTCTGTACAAAGCTCCTGTTTCGGTATTTTAGGACAGCAATTTCACTCTACGCAACTTGGTAGCAATAAATGCTTCTAGCTATATTTATTTGTCACCCATGTTTATACCTGACGAATGCACTTTTTGTTCACCTGTGCTACCAAAATAAAAGTCCACGAGAGCTTTTGAGACATGCCACTTAGAAGAAGGTGTCACGCACTGTAACTATATCACAGATTAAATTATGCTTTAATGAGATTAAAACAAATTTCTAATTGATTAAAATGCTACGTGATTTGAGGCACCAATTATCTCCATTTGTGAGGTATGAAAGCTTCTTTAAATTACCTCTTAAAGTATAATCTATAAAGAGACTGTTAAACTTATGCAGCAGTAACGTCGGAAAAGGGTAAAAGAACTGATTTCTTAATTAGTGAATCCGGATTCAAGTCATGATTTTAAAAAAAACTTTACTCCATTGTTATTATCATTTTTCAGCTCCTATCAGAGTGAGAATAAAGCTCATAGCGATAAATATTCGTCTTTCTATCGTCATTCTCTTACAATAGAAGCTACAATATTCCATACTAAGTGTAGTTTGATTTGATTTAATTTGATTTTCAGTTTATCGTCCCTTTCAGCAGCAAGACTATATAAGACGTTGACCTATAGCTTAACGTGGGATCCGAACTACATAAGCTTCCGTTGGGAATCCAACCCGGACCTTCCAAAGGCGCGTAAGCTAACCTAAGTGAATTTTGTTGGCGGCTGAAATTAACTGTAGAACTGGAAGGGATTAGAACTGGAATTGCTATAATTACCACTGATCATATATGGTGTTCCGCCAATGACTATATTCCTTGACGATATAGACTGAAAAACTAACTCCGAGATAGGATATTTTGATACAATTTTTGAAGCTCTTCATGCCGTCAAATATTCTGTTAAGCAAAAAGTGCGCTAGAAATCCGTTGAAAGCATTGGTGGATTTTTTAAAACTTGAACGACAGTGAAAAATATAATCTGGACCTCTTCCATTAATACACCTAAGTAGAATTGAGGCTGGATAGACGGCCGAGTCAGCAAAAAATTATCTTGTTTTCCTAGAATTCTGTGTCATTTCCTGGAATTGGTAGGCAAGTTTCGACAAGCCTTTGGTTGCTATGTTCATAGCCTTTTACGGCTACCAGAGAAGTGCGTGGGAAAATTTTGGTTTATCTGAACCTGTATGAGAACAGTTTGTTGTTATGGTGATAGTCTTGGATGGGTTCATCGTCTTGGGTGGTCATACTCTTGGAGGGATCATAGTCCTATCAGTTATCATGATCGAAGTTTTCCAATTGATTGATTGATTTTTGCTTTTCGTTAGCTAGATGCTCTTGGCCTTCATAGTCTTGGATGTTCATACTGATGGCCGGATCAGAGTCCTATCAGTTATCATGATCGAAGCTTCCCAATTGATTGATTGATTTTTGTCTTTTCGTTATGAATTTGAACCCCTAAACCCCTCCACTTCCTCCTGCGAAGAACGTAAGGGAACGTTGTTACTATGCTCATACTCTTGGACGGCGAAGCTTCCCAATTGGTTGATTGATTGATTTTTGCTTTTCGCTATGTATTGAATAGCTAAATGCTCTTGGACGGCTGAAAGTTCTATTAGTTATCATGATCGAAGCTTCCCAATGGATTGATTGATTGATTTTTGTCTTTTCATTATGGATTTGAACCTCCCAAACCCCCTCCACACCACTCCCTCCTGCGAAGAACGTAAGCGAACGTTGTTACTATGCTCATACTCTTGGCCGGCTATCGAATCTTGATGAGAGTTCTTCCAGTTATCACGTTCGAAGTTTCCCAATTGATTGATTGATTTTCGTCTTTTCGTTATGTATTGAATAGCGAAGAGCATACTTAATGTCTTAAAATATTCAATGCTTTCTCATCGAGAATCGAACCTGTACACTAAACGCAAGATCAGTGCTTCACGATTTAGAGTTGAATTAATTCTTGCATGAAAAAAAAAAAAAAAAAGAATTTCATGTATTGGTTTTAGCGTAGCATATGATATGTACATTGTTCGAAGCTCTTCATTTCGAAGCACTATAACACTTTCAAGTGTTCAATGCCCCCTTTCTCTCTCTTTTTATCATCGAGAATCGAACCCGGACCAAAGTGGTATTAAAACATAAATAACAACCATAAAAATAAATTTAAAAAATACATCATTACATTATTATTATTATTATTTTGGGAGTGAAAGTGAAGCAGACAACTAACCTTGATTGTAGCTTCGTTAACTTATGAAATAAAGATTGTACATCGGAATCGAACGCGAGACCAGTACTTCACGATTTAGAGTTGAATTAATCCTCGCATGAAAAAAAAAAAAGAATTTCACGGAGTAATCCAACTTGAGGTGGGCACTCTATCACTGAACGTCAGTGCCTCGCATATAGATTAGATTTTATTAAAAAAACTTTTCGTCCTATTTTTTTTCTAGTCGTCTTGTATTGGGTAGCTAGATTCCCCCCCTCACCCCCGCAGACCTATCTTGTAATGCTAAGAATAGAAGTTCCCAGATTTTCTGCGAAGAAAAAAAAAGAATGCTTTCTCATCGAGAATAGAACCCGGATCCCAAACGATCGTGGTCTTTCGTAAGTGTATGGTACATGAATAAACAAGATAAAACTATTTAATGCTCTTTCACTAAGAATCGAACTAGAGTAAAATAATATATTTGTCTTTATTTTTTAGTCTTTGTCTTTAAAAAAAAAGAATAAAGTTATAAAGTGTATTTATTCATAGTTGTTTCGTGTGTGATAAAGAAACCAGATTCTACAGACACAGACAGTCATACATATATACAGCGTCAAAGAAATGTGTTTTCCCAGTATCTTTTTTTTTCTTTGTCTGTTGCTTCGTATTCAAGAGAAGAGAAGATTAGCTTATCGGAAAGCAAAACACTGACCTACCTACCGCTTTATTAACCAAGCGATGATAAGAAAACGTTGCATTGAAGTGACAAAATGTCAGCGAACACCGGCTGACGTTTGTCTGTCTGTCTGTCTGTAGCATATGCTAGGAAGATGAATAGACCAATGAGTCATTGTGTCCCCCTAAATTTAGGAAAGGGAGCCGCCATAAGACTGGTAATTAGGATATATGTATATCACTAGTAACGGAACTTCTTGGTTTATTTTTAGTAATAATAATAATAATAATAATAATAATAATAATAATAATAATAATAATAACAATAATAATAATAATAATAATAATAATAATAATAATAATAATAATAACTTCCAATTTTAAGTTTCATGAATATATTGACTAGACTGAAGAAGACGGTGATGATGAGAAATGAGTGAAATGTTAGAATAAAGAAAGTGGGAGGAAACGAAAGTACACCGAAAAAAACCTACGCACGTGTTGTTTGTCCAACACAGAAAGTTCACTTGACGGAGGGAGCAGGGGTTTGAAACCAGGCCCCCCCCCCCTCAAACACCGGAGGTGAACGCTGTACCATTCAATCAACGTACACTCAAAAAGTGGGAGGAAACGAAAGTACTCCGAAGAAAATCCACGCATACGGTGTTTGTCTACCTTAAAATTCATTTGTTGAAAGCAAAAGTTGAACACGGGGGAAGGAGGGCTTCATGCTCAACTCAAGGACCTATGCACAAAAGATGAACGCTCTTGTTCACCAGAAATTTCACTTGTTGTTAGCTAGGATCGAATTAGGGATCCCAATACATCAGAAATATTCGTTCGAGTCAAATCATAGTTTTACGTCCAATTTTTATGTCTGTTAAACTAGTAATTTTGTCTACCAGAAAATTCACTTGTCTAGGCTGGATTACAATCTGGATACACCATACATCAAAGATTATCGCTGTACCATTGATTCACTAGGGTCCCCCACCTGTGATGAGAGAGAGAGAGAGAGAGAGAGAGGTCAAATCATAGTTTGACAAGAGAGCCAAAGAGAAAACTCATAGATACAATGTTGTCTAACACACAAAGTGAGTTTTACGTTCCACGATTATGACTGTTAAACTAATGATTTTGAAAGACGGAACTTTATGATGTGAGTGATGTAATAATAATCATAGCTTGTGTGTCTTAAATTTTTGATAATATGTCTACTTGTTTCTCCGTTTGTCTATGTATCTTTAGTACGTAGAGTCCAGACGAAGCGAAGATATGTGCGTTTTAGCAAATGAAAATAGTATAATCTGTGTGGATGGGACAAGTGAAAAGTGAGTTTTACGCCCTACGTTTACGTCTACTAGGCTAATGAAGGAGAGGTGATAATGAAAAAAATGAATGAAATGATGTAATGAAGAAAGTGGAAGGAAACTGGTGAACTCCGAAGGGAAATCCACGCATACGATGTTTGTCCACCACAAAGTTCATAGGGTACGAACTGGGATCGAACGAGGGACCCCAAGCACTTAAGGTGAACGCTTTATCATTGAGCCACCGTTCCCCATGGAACGAAAAAAATGAAATGAAATCTTTGAGTTTAACGCCCCACGATTATGCCGGTTAGGCTATGTGTACTATGCTAATGGAAAACGAACGAGGGACCCCCAAGCACTTAAGGTGAACGCTCTACCATTGATCCACCCTGCCCTCTGGAACGAAAAAAAAATGAAATGAAATCTTTGAGTATAACGTCCCACGATTATGCCGGTTAGGCTGAGTGACGGCGATGGGACAAGTGAAAAGTGAGTTTTACGTCCTACGTTTACGTCTACTAGGCTAATGAAGGAGAGGTGATAATGAAAAAAAATGAATGAAATGATGTAATGAAGAAAGTGGAAGGAAACTGGTGAACTCCGAAGGGAAATCCACGCATACGATGTTTGTCCACCACAAAGTTCATAGGGCACGAACTGGGATCGAATCATGGACCCAAGCACTTGAGGTGAACGCTCTACCACTGAGCCCACCGTGCCCTCTGGAACGTAAAAATGAAATGATAAGGACGGTTTTCCGGGGACGGTCAATAGCATCTTTTCGTTAAGTTGTAAAGGAAGCAGGGGATTTGTGGTCACTAAAATTAATGACAAGTATATAGAAAAAAAAGACGTGATTTGAACACGGGACCTCATGCACCAGAGGTAAACACTCTACCACTGAGTCACTCAAGTTAATTTCATAATTTTCTAATGTTAATAAGAGTGAAATCTAACGTTAAATACATATACATAAGTCAACGAACTGAGAGAGTTTCTGTATCTGCAATGTCTACTTGCAAAGAGCAGAAAAATAAGATAACAGAACATGTTTTGTATTTCAATGTTATTCTCCAGCTGTCGCGTCAACATTATCTTAGGTCATGGTTTCAGACAACACGAAGCGAAGATATGTATGTGTGTGTGTTTTAGGTAATATTAAAACAGTGTTTGAGATCTAATACTTGACAAAACTAGTGTTGCTTATACATCTCGGATGTCGTTACCTATGTACACATGATGTTGATTGATTTTTGAGTTTAACGTTCCGTTCAGCAGCGAGGCTATATGCACCACAAAGTTCACACGGCTAGAGTTAGGATCGAACCAGGGACCCCAATCACAGAAGGTGAACACTTTACCACTGATCCACAGCACCCCACGATTTCAACATGGGGCACAAATCTTCAAGTTAAAACAATTGTCTATTCTCAAATAAGAGAACATTTCTCTATTTCTTTAAGTTGATCTAGGAAGTTGAACTTTGTATAGTTTTCTCTATATTATAGTCTAAGCTGTATGTGATATTACTTTAAAAGGACAAAAGTAGTTAAAATATTCCCTATTATTATCATCAATTTCTTTTAAAATGCTCAGAACCCCCGTCATAGAATTCGTATACTAGCTATGTACACAGGCGTACATCAAGAAATTTTTTGTTGGGAGAGGTCCAAGCTTTGGGCGACGAGGCTCAAACACTACAAGTATCTGTGTAGTATTGAACGCGTATTATTCTACACTCGAAAAGACAATAAGTACTATCTAAGTGTATATCTTTCTGTCTGTCTATCTGTATGATGAGTATAATCGTGGTACGTTAAACTGAAATATTTTCTTACGTTTCGAACGTAAGAAATATGTGAAAGTTTGTGTGTGGTTCAGTGATAAAGCAATGACTTATTCTTTCAGATGAATACTTAGTATAGTGGAGCATTGTTCCGCAACCCAATGCATGCGGTCCCTAGCTCGATCTCCGATCAAATAAGCTTATAATTTTTTATTACTAATTGCCGCCCAGTGTGGTCGACTTTCGAACATAGTGTCCGTGAGTTTTCATGGTCTACTTATATATTTTTATTTTACTAAGTATTCATTCATTCATTCATTTGTCTTAATCATTCGTCTTCCTCAACATAATGAGCATAATTTATTACTAATTGTCGTGCACTGTAGCAAAGTGCATGCAGTCCCTAGTTTCATCTCCGAACATGATGTCCGTGAGTTTTCATGATCTACTCATACATTCTCATTCTACTAAGTTATAGCAAATTCCGAACTCGTTATCTTTCTTTTTTTAAAGTAATTAACTGAAGGTGTGATGATTGACAAAATGAGGCACGGATCGCCATTAAGTTCCAGCACTTGCTTTGCTTTGTACAGGATGCATATCAAGAAGCTTCAGCATATGAAAAACGAAGTACTGGTTGTAAATCCTTTACCACTGAGCCAGCACGCTCCTCAAACCCCCCGGAGAAATAAAGATACCCCCACAAATATACCCTTTCTCGGTAAAAGGACATATGATTAAGACGAAAAAATATTAGTTGATAGAATGACAATGTGAATAAACGTTATATCACTGAGACATCATGCATCCTGAAATCCATTGAATTTATGAGTAGAAGAACAATACACGTACTAGAAAGAAAAGATACATGTTCTTCTAACCTGACATAATTGCTTTAGAAAAATAACAAAGTAGAAGTAAACAGGAGAACTAATACTCACAGTTTTTTTTGTTTACCACAATTACCTATTAACATGAACTCGGATTGAGACAGGAACCACAAGCACCAGAAGTATTCACTTTACCCATGCCCTTATCCACAGGGATGACGAGCGCCCCTAAAATTATCACGGTAGACTTGCAAATGAACTAAAATATGATTGAATTGGGTCTTTCCTAACTTCTACTGCCCATCTCCCTACATTTGGGACTGACTGCTGCCAATCTACCAATGGGACTCAACCATTGATCCATCATGGCCGTTAAAAAATTAAATTGTGATTACTCATCACTCTTTTACAAAAAGTTACGAATACCGTCAGCGAACTTTCCATTGTGATAATACCAAGGAGACAGGAGGCTAATGAGGTAATGCTTAAAATTACTAATATTTGGCGAACATGTGAGCCATGATTAGCAACCAAAAATTGGTATGTCCATGCTCCCTTTTAGAAAATTTTGTTCCAACTGGACCTGATTCAAAACGATAGTGGTTACAATAGATAGTATTTGCAAAGATGTGATGTACACAAGAGTAACATGTAATCGTTTCTTAGAAAATTAATTACTTTTCAAAACGAATGTCTAACAATAAAAATGAATCGAATGACTTCATTAAAAGATTGAAATCTATTGTACATGTTCACCATCATCATCTTTAAACATCGCAAGTTTACTTTAAAAAAAAAAATGAACTACATACGTGTGAAGATAAATATTAAACCAAGACATTCATCAACAAAACTGAGAAGTGTTAACGTGATGTTCTGACGTAATGCTGAACAGCAAAAGATAGCATATATCTAAAGAAAGAAACACTGACCTATCCTATATACAGAAGGAGTAGCAATGTAATATTCTGCGACATAATACATGATGCATTTTTATGTAACTCTGCACATGCCGTCATCAGGTCCACAATTTGAATTACTAGCGAAAAAGGTTGCATCACGTAATGACCAATAAGTTTTGATCTATATTTGTTGGAGATACAGTAGCATCATTATTACGTATAGCCATATAATCTTCCTGTATACACGAAAAAGAAAGTATTCTTCAGTTGACAAATTTTCTTTTTCGCACTAATTCGTGAACAAATGAATTAATCTGTTTTCACGTTATCTTTGGAATAGTTATAATTTGATAACTTGTCAAGTCGGTACTGAAGTAGGAAAAGAAATTTTCTCAACTGCCTGTATGGGCACTAAATGTTTATCCGCGAAGATGTATTGCTTTTTAAGACAAATAAGAAAAGGTAATTCAGATGACGAATTACAATAGTCTTGTGTTACGTTTTTTGAACAAATCTGAGAAAGTGATTAGATCTAGCAATGTAGTATTCTGTGATATAATACATGATGCATTTTACATAACTCTGCACATGTTGACATCAGGTCCACAATTTGAATTACGCTATTAAAGATGTACCTAGACTTATATTCGGTTAATCAATTCTGTAACTGTAACTGGTCACTTACACTTCGAAAAATTGCACAAATCTGAAATTTTCAGATGAATCTTTAATGCGAAAAAAAGTTGCATCACGTAATGGTCAACAAGTTTTGATAAGTGATGACACTACGGATAAAAAAATATCTATATCCTCCTAACTCTAGCAATTCCCGAAAGTCACTGCTAACAGGTGTAATATAAATAAAAAATCATCGCTGATAATGGGCTTGCGTGTACAAATTTCTAATTTCGATATCGTTTTTTCTAAAATATATTGGATCTTGGATCAAGTTATCACAAACTTTTTTGAACGTACCTATGTTTTTGTATCATCTCGAATTTGAAAATGTACTTATTGAATTGAGACTTGCCTCTTTTTGTATCGAGAAGTTTCTCTCGTTTTGTTGGCAATACTAGTTACCATAGTAATAGTATTTTGAGGTTTCAGCGTTAGATCTTCATAATAAATCTTTCAATCCCCCTTCATTTGTACATTTTGTTTCTACTTTTATATCTCTGTAGTTATTAGATAAAACATAAAATGTGAACGTGATTTAAAAACAAAGATAGAGTAGGAATATTGAAAGAAGCATTTAAATAAGAAATAACCTATCTTGTGAATCTTTGAATAAGAAGTTAGAAACATAAACTCTACTCACGCACACACGATGTTTGTACACTACAAAGTTCACTTCATGGGAACTGTGATTAAAATCGAACCCGTACACTTCATTTGAGGTACAATTCATGTTCATTCCTGTTCTTTGTTTACTGTAATGAAAAGGTATGTTCTAGGTCAGATCACCAACATTCCTTAATATTCCGAATTTTCTGTAAATTTTGTCTAATGTGGGCATCTTCCTCATCAAAAACTTGGGCGAACTAGTATTGTTCATAAGTCTCGGATGTGTGTGAATTAGTAATGCTCATAAATCTCGGATGTTTCTGTTTTGTCTTGAGTTTGAAAATACATCGTGTTCGTGCAATTACTATATCAATTTAAAGCTTTTATATATACCACATGTGACATTAAAACAGTGTCTGAGGACTAAAACTTCAGTGAACTAGTATTGTCTATGAGTCTCGGATGTTTCTGTTTCATTTCGAATTTGAAAAAAAAATGTACTTGTCGATTTGCGACTTATCTCTTTTTCGTACCGAAAAGTTTCTCGAATCGTGTCATATTTTGTCAGACAGTGAAGATAGGAACAAAGGAACCACTGGATGAATTATTTTACAAAGAGGAATTACAACCTGTGACGTTATCAAAGATCTAGATATTCTATGTTTGGTCGTCCTTCTGCCTTTCTCTCTATCAACACGGATTTAATAAAAAAAAAGTCGTGAGAAACACTAAAAGTATTTCACATTATTGCTTATATTTCTCATGGTTTTCCTTTTCCAGTCTAATAAGGCCATGATTCCAAAACGACTTAAAATGAGCTGAAGGAGCGAGCCATTTATGAAACTCGACTCGACTCGAAACTCGACCTGAAAACAGTAACTCGACTCGAAACTCAACTCGAGAAAATTACATTTGACTCGACTTACGCCTATCCCTAAGATTTACGCATGTAACCTACGATTTTACGTACGCTACATAGTTTTTTTCTTTGTGGCATCAAGTCTGTATATAATTGGTTCATATTGAGCCTCAAAGTCTTTCAAAATCCTCAACTTCAGTCCATATAATGGAAATTTAACCCAATTTGAGAAATGTTGGATAATGTTGCGTGTTGTGTGTCATCTTCTTTTTTTGTCCATTGACTTATAGAGGATTTATTTTTCTTTCTTCTTTGAAATGAACTGGAATGTTAATAATTTATTCTACTAATATCTTCTTAAAATATTCCTTACTTAATAAAAACTAAATTTTGGTAGATCTATATCAGTTGTCTGAAAAGCATTGTCCTTTGAAGTTCAAAATTTGAGAATACACTTGTGATTTGAAAATAACGCAATGAAACTTCAAATACAAATGATCTGCCATTTTTCCGGTAACAGAATTAACCTGTAACTGTAGAACAAGTATTTCAAACTTGTGAGTTGCATGTGGCCCTTGAATCATTTCTTTGTGACCATTGGTTCACCTTCAGAAAACAAGAAAGAAGTAGTCGTATATATATATATAATGGCCCAAAAGTATATATACATCCCCGTACTGATCAGCTCATGGAATTTTCATTTACTTATTGCATTGCAGTATATTGACTTAGCTTCTCCATTATTTGCTCTTAATTCCTTTTCACTTATGCCTAAACTCGGAATAGACCGAAGCATATAATGTCATACTTGATCAATGCAGGTATGTATACCTACTTTGGGTCACTTTGTGATACGTTCAAAGATAGTTCACATAGACAATGTTCTTAAATCAACTTCATATGGCTTAAACCAGCGTCAATTTGCTGTTTTCTTGGGAGATTTTGCATAAATATTCTAGGTTTCCCTATCGCAGAGAAGTGTGCTGGGTATCCTGTGCTCCACGGGTCTGAAAAGTTCCTAGAACTTGAGAGATGAAATTAGCAATTTTCTTCAAATCAAAGAACAAAGCACAAACTTACTGACGGATTCTTTATGGTTACAATATGTTTCTTTCATGGCAGATGATATTACGAAATATTTGTCACATTTTAATTTGAAACTTTAAGGAAAAAACATAATTACTGCAAACATTACGTAAATAAAACGTTAGAACACAAGTTGCAGCTCTGGGAGAAACTGTTACAAAACGAAGGCTTCATACATTTACCAATTTGTGTTAAGTATGGAACAAGTACAAGACACTTGCTTTGTACAGGATACATACCAAGAAGCTTCAGCATTGGAAAAATGAATTCAAAGAAAGATTCCGCGATATCAAAGATTAGCTCTCCCTGTATTCTGCTTCTTTCTGAACTGACATTAAGGAATGATCAACTCTCAGTCCTTTCGCGTGGGAGGTACGGGTTCGATTCCCGTCGGGAGCTTATGTGATTCGGATTCCACGTTAATCAGTAGGGCCACGTCTCATATAGCCTCACTGCCAAACGGTACGTTAAACTCAAAATCAACTGATATATGCCACATGTAACATTAAAACAGTGTCTGAGGGCTAAAACTTGAGTGAACTAGTATTGTCTATGAGACTCGGATGTTTCTGTTTCATTTCGAATTTGAAAAAAATGTACTTGTCGATTTATATCAAACGAATCTACTCCCCAAATTATTAATAATAATAATAATAATAATAATAATAATAATAATCGAACGGTGAATTTAGTACATAACTTTTCACAAAATTAAGATTTCCTGCTCTAAGTGATTCTACCTAAGGAACGTCTAAGATGATTTTTCGTTTCTTTTACTTTTATTAAAATGTAAAACTTCCAAACAAATGTACAAGATTAAATCTAAACCTATTAGCTCTCTCTCTCTCTCTCTCTCTCTTTCTATCTTCAATTAGTTTTTTATTGGTGAATGAATTCAAATACGATTTTTAATACAACGTAAAATATTAGTGAACTAATGAATGATACATAATCGGAAATGTATAAAATATATCACTTTCACTAAAATCACTACACTGAAAAACATATTTTTTTCTTTTCATAATAATGAATTCAAATACGATTTTTGCATACAACGTAAAATGTTACTCACTAATGAATGATACATTTTTCAGAAATGTATAAAATATATCACTTTAATAAAATCACTAGACTGAAACATATGTTTTCTTTCTTTGCGTGTTTCATTTCACTATTCGTATAATAAATTTGATAATGTATATAATTTTCAGACAGTTAGATATCCTCTTGTCACTCAATTTACGTCATAAAAATATATATCACTTTTCACTAAAACCACTACACTGAAAAATATTTTTTTCTTCTTTTTTTTATCAACACATATCCATCTCATCGATGTCATCCACAGGTTGAGTATCAGTTTCCCCCCACCATGATTGTGTTTGAATTGTGTCAAATAATTCATCCCTGATTGCTTCTATAATTTTTTGTTTACATAATACTTTCATTTCCAATTTTAATCTTTCATCATCAATGTTTATATCACCGTCCTTCTTCAAAGCCGAAGATACATTCGGAAAACTATTGTTCATTTCACTAATAATATTTTGTTCATTTACACACGTATGAATTGCCTCAAGTCCAGTACATGCAAGACATTGCGATTCTACATGATTGCGAATAGTCACTGTACACAATTGAAAATATTCACGTACCACCTCAATGCAAAGTTTACTTTTTTTTACAGCATGCTCAATACATGGTAATATTTCCAAAAAATGAAACCATTCGCTTGAATTTAAGTATACACTGTTTCGAGGAGCATGAAGTGTACCTTTTTTCTCTATTATAACTATTTTCTCACCCATCAAGTTTCGCAACAGCAGTTCATTATTTCGTCCAAGAGAATTTATAGATGTACTTTCAACTTGCGAATTTAAATAATCCGAAACAAATGGGATCAAATGTACAAGTTTTCCCCACTCCGACAAATTTAACTCGACTCCAAAAATAATTCCTTTACCAATACGGATCACTGGCTCAAATGTATCACTATCCAATCCAATACAAATTAATTTTGTTTTCATTGAACTAAGTCCATATTGGACACTTAACAGCAAACACTCTCTCTTAGTCACCATTGTCGTTGATGCCACCTTTAACTAATGAATAATATGTTCACTCTCGAAGACGTATTCTATATGTATGACCATTAAATCACCTTGTCCTCATTATCTTAAGAAATCACAGGATACCTTTCTTATCTCTCGATGGAAATAATAATAATAAAGGACTCTCCTGCGTGAGACACAAAACTTAATACATTCACACAGGATTGAAAATTTTCAAGCTCATCGATTTTCCTTAACATTGTGTGAGAACATGATGTCTTAAGAAATCCCACGAACAAAGATCATTTCTTTGATCACATAGGAAGTAAATCGTAAACGAAATAAGCTGAATTGTATAAATAATGAAATTTGCAACTAAGTAAGTTAACGAATAGTGTAATGAGAGAATTTACTTATCATGGGCGCAAAAGATTTATTACACTAATTTTACAACTAAACAAGGGCTAATGCTATATCCATACATATCAATTATTTATTAACTTGAGAAAGGCCTACGACTCGAATATGTGGGAAACAAAATTTGGAATACCGAAAAAAGTTATTTAAACTAATTAACATATATTTAAATGAATCTAAAAGTAATAAATTTTTCTTCACGAACTTTGAGATTGGTCTGAAACAGAGAGAGAGAAGCGTTGACGCCCTTATTATTATACTGAGCATCTAGTCTAGTAACACATGAAGGCAAAATTTGTATGTGATGTCTTGTACTTCCAAGTCGAGTTGCCATATTACACGATTTAACGGATATCTTCCAATTAAAGCCTTAATTTACAACAGTGAAAACAGAATGAATCCTTTTTCTATGACTTTTATAAGGAGTTCTGTCCGACATTGGATCTCATCATAAATTTTTGTAAAAGTATCGTCGATCTTGCTTCTCGATGTATTCTATCTCGTCTCGAGAATGAACTATATCATGAGGGACGTACCCTTCGCCACAGAATTAAGATTTCTTGTTCAAAGTAATTCTACTTAAGGAACGTCTAAGACGATTTTTCGTTTCTTTTATTTTTTATTAAAATGTAAATCTCCAAACCTAGCCATAAGAACAGAAACACGACTAAATGTAGAATGTTACACATGATGATCGGGAAAACAATTGTGTGCAACGATAAAGATGAAATCTTTCAGTTTAACGCCCCACGAATATCTATTTTAGGCTAAGATGAAAGGATGATTAAGGTATTTTAAATGAAATGATATTATGAGATGAAGCGGAAATACCACATGAGAATCAACGAACACGATGTTGTCCATCACAAATTTATTTATTTAATGTCCTACGATTATGCCCATTATGCTAAGGCATCATGAGCTAATATATTCGGTAGTCGAGCTAGGGACCATCATATACCAAATGTAAGCGCTTTGCCGCTGTGCCTTCTGCTCATCTTTTCACCACCTCCAGCTGTTCTAATAGCTAACACGGACATGTGGTGAACGTGATCCTGAGTTCGATTTACGGATGGGAGAGCATTGGAAGTCAAAAATAAAGCAAGTTTATTATGATAACTGTTTTCAAGAAACATATGAGCTTTTCCAAACGAATAAAATCTCCCCACCTCTCCCCTGCTACATTTAATATCCTTATTCAATTTCATTTCCTTATTCACACACATTATTTGATAGATGTATCAAAATATCATCTTTAGTAAATCTTATCTATTAACAGACTTATTTTTCATTACACAAACTCAGCGTTTTCGCATTCAGATTACACTATCTTCAGTCGCACGTGAGTATGTTCGTATGTGAAGACGACAACAAACATACATGTAATCTCAAATGCTGTATACGTTTGAAAATACGATATTCACGATTCATGCAATGCGATATTCCCCTGAGCAACTAAGGTCTATTCGATCAAAGAACAGTCTGCAAACAAATTCTATTCCCATGAACACTTACAAGTGAATTCGTGAGAATCCCAAGACCAAATTAGATAACGTAAATAGTTCATAACCTACAGACATTTCGTGGGGCGTAATCTTTTGTGCTATGGGAATGTTATAGCGCAATATTTCATCACGGCTTCAACTTAAGTGATTTTAATTACTTGTCATAGCAGATAACATCATGTGAATATTCATATAATACTTTTCACATGCAATACAATCAACCCTGCTGATTTGAGCATACACATTTTTTCATCCTACGTTTTAAAACATTATGATATGCTATGAGAAGTGCTTCCGCTACCAATACCTTTAAAAAACATCCATGAACTACATCAATCATCTTATCAACTCAATTTCCTGAGAAGGTTCCAGACGAAAATTTTCCAGACGTTTCGTAAGAAACTTCTCAAACTCTTCGCAGAAAATCTGGGAACTTCTATTCTTAGCATTACAAGATAGGTCTGCGGGGGTGAGGGGGGGAATCTAGCTACCCAATACAAGACGACTAGAAAAAAAATAGGACGAAAAGTTTTTTTAATAAAATCTAATCTATATGCGAGGCACTGACGTTCAGTGATAGAGTGCCCACCTCAAGTTGGATTACTCCGTGAAATTCTTTTTTTTTTTTTCATGCGAGGATTAATTCAACTCTAAATCGTGAAGTACTGGTCTCGCGTTCGATTCCGATGTACAATCTTTATTTCATAAGTTAACGAAGCTACAATCAAGGTTAGTTGTCTGCTTCACTTTCACTCCCAAAATAATAATAATAATAATGTAATGATGTATTTTTTAAATTTATTTTTATGGTTGTTATTTATGTTTTAATACCACTTTGGTCCGGGTTCGATTCTCGATGATAAAAAGAGAGAGAAAGGGGGCATTGAACACTTGAAAGTGTTATAGTGCTTCGAAATGAAGAGCTTCGAACAATGTACATATCATATGCTACGCTAAAACCAATACATGAAATTCTTTTTTTTTTTTTTTTTCATGCAAGAATTAATTCAACTCTAAATCGTGAAGCACTGATCTTGCGTTTAGTGTACAGGTTCGATTCTCGATGAGAAAGCATTGAATATTTTAAGACATTAAGTATGCTCTTCGCTATTCAATACATAACGAAAAGACGAAAATCAATCAATCAATTGGGAAACTTCGAACGTGATAACTGGAAGAACTCTCATCAAGATTCGATAGCCGGCCAAGAGTATGAGCATAGTAACAACGTTCGCTTACGTTCTTCGCAGGAGGGAGTGGTGTGGAGGGGGTTTGGGAGGTTCAAATCCATAATGAAAAGACAAAAATCAATCAATCAATCCATTGGGAAGCTTCGATCATGATAACTAATAGAACTTTCAGCCGTCCAAGAGCATTTAGCTATTCAATACATAGCGAAAAGCAAAAATCAATCAATCAACCAATTGGGAAGCTTCGCCGTCCAAGAGTATGAGCATAGTAACAACGTTCCCTTACGTTCTTCGCAGGAGGAAGTGGAGGGGTTTAGGGGTTCAAATTCATAACGAAAAGACAAAAATCAATCAATCAATTGGGAAGCTTCGATCATGATAACTGATAGGACTCTGATCCGGCCATCAGTATGAACATCCAAGACTATGAAGGCCAAGAGCATCTAGCTAACGAAAAGCAAAAATCAATCAATCAATTGGAAAACTTCGATCATGATAACTGATAGGACTATGATCCCTCCAAGAGTATGACCACCCAAGACGATGAACCCATCCAAGACTATCACCATAACAACAAACTGTTCTCATACAGGTTCAGATAAACCAAAATTTTCCCACGCACTTCTCTGGTAGCCGTAAAAGGCTATGAACATAGCAACCAAAGGCTTGTCGAAACTTGCCTACCAATTCCAGGAAATGACACAGAATTCTAGGAAAACAAGATAATTTTTTGCTGACTCGGCCGTCTATCCAGCCTCAATTCTACTACCTATCCCAGTAAGCACCGAACGTTTTCTGTTCTCATCCTCCCAAGCCTCAGCACACAATTTTCATTCGCAACGTGGGGTCTACGAGAATGTAAGATACGCCACTGATTGGAAATCTAAGAACGAAAGATGTGCACTCAAGAGTTTATGTAATAATATATAGACTACCACACTGCCTAATTTTCTGACTGACTAGAAGTGGCCTGTGATATGAAATATTATGGAATTGTTTGTGTGATGACAGTATTTACTGATGACATTTTGAGAACCATTGTTAATGAATATTGATGGCCCTGTCAGCCACATCTGGTCAGAGTACAGACCCTAAAGAAGGATTTTGAATCAATGGAGCAAGATTGTTATGAGGTTACAGCCCCTTATCCAGGGGGGTCTAGGGGGAAGCCCCCATAATTTTTACTGGACCCCTCTAAAATTTTCACGGTAGGCTTGCAAACGAACTATAATATGGGATGAACTAATATTTTTGGATCCGGTCCCCCTAACTTCCACCGGGCCCCCCGTACGTTTTCGGGCTGGCTACGGGCCTGTGAGGTTAACTCATGGGGAACCTTTCAGGTGACTTCTAGTGCTCAGTTCTCAATGCTTATTTTGAGTGGTATAAATTGTCAGAATCTAACACCGGAGCCCTCTTCAGTACTGTATGACGACAGTAGGGCAATAATCATGTCGGTGTTTATTTCAGCACATGAATACCTATCTGATAACAAAAATAATAGGTGACCAGATTATGATCAATAGACGTGCACTGATTAACTATTTAAAATCAGTCTTTCTTCGGAGACGCAAAATAACTGGAAAAATAAACAAGTTTCAAACTGAATTTTTATTATACTGGAAGGCATAGAATTGACTTTTGATAAATTTAATGCAAATGTGCTTTATGAGCCACATCTGTTATCTCCGTTCATATTATGTTCTTATGTACAACATTTGTGTTTAATGGAAGGGTTAGTTATGTGTTTATATGCCACACCCATGTCTAAAGGGCTGAACTTACTGCATATTTATTTGTCTGGATACCCGTCCTTCTAACTGTATCAAATCAGTAGGAACTTATACTCCCCCAGGATTTGTGAATTAGTGTAACATTTTTTAAAATTTGTATTAATATTTTATTTCATAATTAATATTAATTTTGTGATTAATCAATGCTACATTATATTCAAATTTTATTTGTGTTTTGTTTCCAATACTAAAAACTATTAAATTAAAAATACTGTAACTAATTTTGTTTTAAGTATCATAAATATAACGTTTTAAAGAACAATAGATAACAAATGAATAGTTATGGTAATAACAAACAAAATTATACTAAAAAATAATCTGAGAGAATCGAAGAAACTTATACACAAACGTGGATCAAACAAGTTAGCAGCCAACTCCTTATCATTGCTATCACCACTACTTTGACAGTCTCTTGATAAATTACTTACTTTGTTGCAATTTAAAGAAGGTTTAATATCTCAAACTACAGTAGACTTCCAAACTGTAGAGGCCGAATATTAGAAATGAAAGTAAGATATCTATCTCTTCTGGTTTCTATAGAGAGATAAGAGATAAGGGTGGAGATAAAACATGTCTCGGAACATTGAATCCACTATAAGATACCATTTCTTCTTATCTCTTTTTCCTTTGCGTATTTGGGGATTATTGTTAAATTCGGAAGGAATTGAATTACACCACTTCCAGTTTCAATAGAGAGTTAAAGGGCAGTGGTGTAAGCTATCGTTTGGAGAAATGACATATTTTTCATTTTGTATAAGTAAACGGTCTTTATTTCCTGGATGACCCTCGTATATGTTTTTCTCTCTGTGAAGATCGATGTTGAAACCATAAATTGTGGTAAGATGGGTTGATTTGGGTTTACGTATTCATGTGTTAGCAGCGAGATTATATTGGGTAAGACCTATAGTTTAAACTGAAATTTTAATTATCGTAATGTGTTCCATGCTCTCCCAACGAGAGTCGAACCCGTGATCTTAGCGTCAAAGAAGCATTCGCTAGTCACTAGCCCAGTGAGACAGGTGTTACAGTAGACCACTCCCTGTTTAAACAGAATAATAAGGACGAAGATATTATTGAGACGTTGACTCCATACTTTTTTTAAAAAATCTCTTACCATTTTGCTGCTGTCAATAGACAAACGGACAGATCCATATGCATAGAGTAGGTTGGATTTCATTGGTGCCTTAAACATACTACCACTCTAAAAAATTAGAAATGTTTCAATCTCATCCAAGCTGACTGAATCGGTGACAGTGTGAGGTTCTTCTTACTAGGCACATGTCTCAAACCTAAAAAATGTGTTATTACTAAGATTGATTAAATGCCCTTTAAAAGAACTCGTATAAACTCAGAACTCGTACTTTATTAACAATTAACAATAACATACAATTAACTAATCTAATACTCAAATTCACAGATCATAGAACTTAAGTAAATGTATCTTATTGATTTCGTTTCATGGAGTTTACTTTCCCGTTTCAGCGTCATTACTTGATGAAACAGCATGGACCCAAACCTTATAGGCCCTCCCAGAAGTCGAACCCAAGACCATACGCACGGAAAGCACGCATGCTAGCCACTTTAAATACTTCAGGGTTCAACTGAAATGAAGTTTTTCTTCACTTACACTCTACGCGATTTGAGATTATTTTTTCAATTAGAAATAGTTTTTTTTTTTTTTTCGATCTTCAATCTTTCAAACATAATAGAAAAGTAACAATTGCATGAACATAAGATAAATTACATTTTTTATAATTCCTTTTAAGATACCAATTGCTTATCATTTAAGTATAATGAAATGAAAATAAAATGTTTACTAGTTTCCTTTAAAATGTATTGTGATCCTGAAAAGATCAGTTATGTTTTCTTGAACACGTTTTCTAATGTAAGGCATAGTATTAACGATTACTATATTTTTAAGGTGGACTCTAATATACTTGAGATCAATAGCGTCTGTAAGATTACTTTTTACTTTTACTGATTACTTTTCCTGATAAAATAAAATAATGAATATTATTCAAAACAATATTCACTAGATCAAATTTGTTAATGGTAATAGTTTGTAATTTTTCTTGATTTCTTCTATTATACTAGTAACAAACGTTTATGTTTTCACCGTTAGTTTGTATATATGTACAGGGTGTCCGGAAACAGCACTTTCAAACGTTGAGGAAAATTCCTCACACGACCATGGACAAGATTGAGTTAAAACAACAACTTCTTAATTTATTTTGAACCGTAGATTCCATTTAATGATATACCAGTGAATCTGATGTGTGTATCAGATTATTCTTCTGTATAATACTTTATGAATTTATTTATTCCATTTCAAACTATTCCTTTTTTTTTCCTGTCCCTGCTTCACATCCACTGGTGCATTAATAATCAAGAAGTTTTTGATCCAGTATGTCGTTCTTGAGTTATGGCACTTTTTGTATCATTATGATAAATTTTTGCCCTATTATTCCAAAATAACGCATTTGTACACCCATGTTAGCATGTTCTATGTATTGTTTGCTTTTCTCCGAAGGAATCATTTCTCAAATTTTGATTATGTTATTTATGACCAGCCTATATATATAATGCAAACTAACACGGGAAATGGAAGAATTAAGAGGAGACGCGTATGAATGTCTGAATGAAAATCTGTGAATACAGTAAAATACCAGTATAACGAAATTTTTAGGGACACCCAAAACATTTGTTATTGTGAGATTTTGTTATACTGATATAAGTCAACTTTCAATAACTCACCTGCTGTTATATCCACTGTAATTATGTCAACATGAATTTACAACACAGAAGCTTAACATTTATTAGATAAGAGAAAAATTAGAAATATATATATATATATATATATATATATATATATATATATATATATATATATATATATATATATATACGAAGTAGTGTGATGTACAGTAATTGGAAATGTTATTTCTATCCTTTCCAGCACAACAAATGTTTACATTGTACGTACACAATGCTCTGGACTTTTGTTTTCAGAGAAAAGAGTCTGATTTCCTTCTGAACACTCCTAGATACAAAACATGGTTCAAGATAGTCACAAACCACCGCACATGAATTTAACACAGGTTTTGGTCCACCCCTTTGTAAGAGAAGAAACTCTTGGAGATTACGTGCCATGTTTATTGTCTGCACAAGAGTCGTCAAGCTCTGCCTATTACTTTGAGACACTTCCTCTACCAGTACATAACAAATGTGTATAAAGTAGGATAAGTGTGAATTATATTTTCAAAAAATAAAGTTAAATATAGGCAAAAGACGAAATTTCCATTCGTTCTACTGAAAGTTCGAAATTCGTTAAAATAAAAATTTTAATACCCATTAAACAGGAAAAAGAGAAGAAGCCTAAAAAAAATAACTTCAAAATTCTTAACATTTCGTTATACTGACTTCTGTCACAACGGCATTTTTCTGTAACTGTTTTCAAAGTCCTGAAGCCAGTTAGTGAATGTATTTTACTCAAGCAGTTGTGATTAAGCCACTAACGACTTTACTAACTAGAAAAAGAAATAGTAGTTTATTCCAATTAATAAAACAAACAAATAAGTTTATTTAATAGAGTAGAAAATTACATGTAACGTATCTAACTTCTGATTAATTTTTCAAAAAAAAAACTTATCATTCAATCATTTAACTAGCTGAAACATCTGTTTTCATTCAAAAGTTCGTATTTGGTATGTGCATAAGAAAAGAAAGCGGAAATTTTGTCCTTCATTAAACCTTAAGAAAAAAAAGAAAAATAGGAAAAATCCAGGAATCAAGATAGGATTACACACAGCCTATCAATAAGTTTTTATATGTTTTTTTTTTTTTTCATATTATTCTAAATTAAGTGATACGTTTAAGTGAAGTTCCAGACGTGTACCGACAAATTATTGTTGAGGGAGTCCAAAGTCGGCTATATTAATTTTAAAAGTGTCACAAAGTTTTGTGGGTCCAAACCCGGTGGGTGAGCCCCTATAAACTTCTATCTGGAACTTATCTTTTACACAAACTAGATTGTTTGAACAGTGTAATTAGATACTCACATACCAAATACAATAATGGTATATGAGTTTCACTTCACATTGTGAAAGTAGTTATATAACACATTGAAGCCGAAAGTGATAATTAGAGCCGCCTCTACCATATGTGCAACACGTGCATTTGCACGGGGTGGCAAAACCTGTCGACTATATTATTTAAAATAAATATATTTAGTTAGAAACAGATTTAATGATGTTGGTACAGGGAGCGCCGATCAATGTTGAACTACTGGATATAATTTTGTAAAAAAAAAAAAAAAAAAAAATGTGGGGACGGTTAGATTGAGTGTAAATGCGTAATAAAACGGCATTACTGTATGTACTGTACTTAAAAGCGCATTTACTGGTAAAAGTTTAAGTTAAATTTAGAATCACATTTTTCTAACAAAACCATATACAGTACAGTTGAAACAAAGTAATTCTAGAATCCACGCCAGTAATGATAGAATTCTTATAATGATAACACACATAGCACATGTCCGAAGTACGACTCAGTTCTCATACCTGTCCTGGTATATTCAGTAAAAACTTTAGGGATAATGCACACGGGGTCACTGGTTCGATCCCAGCTTGCGCCAAGTGAACTTTGTGGTGGACAAAAACTAGGTGCATGGGTTTCCTTGGGGTTCTCCCGTTTTCTCCCACTTTCTTCACTCCACCATTTCATACATTTCTCATCATCACCGTCTCCTTTAACCTAACCGGCATAACGTGGGACGTAAAACTCAAACATTTCATTTCATTTAAGGATAATGCGGATGTCCTGGGATTTCACTTGGATTTCAATGGGGTTTACCCGTCGCGAAACAATATTTGGATGCCCTTTGATTATCCTGTAAACAACATAGAAATATCCTACAGGAATCACGTAGGAAGTCCCGTTCCGAGACCTAACTGGATATCTGAGTTTCTATGGACATCCTGAAATCCCAGGACTAACGTCCCTTGGTCATCCAAGAGACATGGAAAGAAAAGGATGGTCCTGAGAATTTTTATAAAGAAATCCCGCTGACAATGAAACATCTTTTTTCGTTAGTACAACCTCGATTTTTCAGTTACAAATCAGTATTGTAACGTTGAGTCATTTACTTGCTTATAAAGATTTCATTTCTATATTTCTTGATAGTATTCATTTATGACATATTTCTGCTCTGCAATCAGTCAATGGCTCATAACGCGTCATTAATCATTTATTGCAACGCATACATATTCATACATGTTACAAGAGAAATGGTGAGCATTCCGTGCCTGCTGGGGAACCTCCTCTTCCTATTATAAACTGTGGATGTGTCCATATAACTGACCACTAAAACATTCCTCTTTCTGACGTCATAGCCCTCAATGCACGTGCAAACGATGTAATGTATGGTCACCATTCCACTCATTGCTTCCTGCTCTCGCCCCCTAAACCCAACCTCAACATGCAACGTACTCATGAATATTGCATGACCCTCTCAAGTGGGGCAGATAAAGATCTGAGCTACCTTTAGCTCCTTCTTATCCATATACCCAACGCAAAACGAATAAGATTTTTCAGGAAAGAAAAAAAAAGATTCAAGAAAATATATTGAACATAGATTTATTGATGTGCAGTCTCGCAAGACATGTTGAAAAGCCAAGAAGAATGTAAGAAAGTGCAGTAGGACGGAAGGGGGAGGGGGAGACGACTGAAATACTATCTGCACAATCAATTGTGAAAATTATGTACAGGTCACTTGCCTTTAAGATTTTAACTGAGACATTAGGTCACGGAGAAAAGTTTTTTTTTAATAGCTAATTGGTGCAATTTACGTGAATAAATTACAGACTAAAACCTCGATTCTTGTTACATTAGTACCTTGTTAGAGCTTTCGAACAGCGCATTGGAAAGAATAGGGAAAAATGTGTCTACAAAGTGCATATCAGACAGATCATTATCCAAACCACTCCCATTTTTTTTTCTAACCATGTGACCTGCCCTAAGGAGAGAAACACCCAATAATAGGCTATTGCGGTTTTATATGTATGTCTGGGCAAGGGGTGTAACTAGCATTATCACAGGAGAGAAATAATAAGTGTTTATTTTTACAAAAATCAATAGAAAGAAAAGACATATCTAGAATAGGGATAGCCAAAATTTTCCGGAATGCGGATTCCTTAACATTTATTTTTCCGGAATCGGACATTTTTCTTTCTGGATTTCGGAAAAATTCCGGAATTCAAAAAATATCCGGAATTTAGAAAATTCCAGAATTCAGAAAAATTCCATAATTTTTCCGAAATCCGGAATGTTTCCGATATCGGAATTTTTCCAAAATCCGGAATTTTCCGATTTTACTTTCCGGATTCCGAAAAGTAAAAATTCCAGAATTGGTCATCCCTAATCTACAAGGGTATACAGAATGTGTAGAGAATATTGCCTCATGTTACGGGTCTTCGCTAAGCTTACTTCCACTTTTTGAAATTTTAGTGATTAACTTGAAGTCAATGAAAAATATGAAAAATGTACAAAGTGAGACAGATAGTAACTACAGAAACAATATTAAATAAATTAATCCCTTGCATACCAGTGACAACCATGTGGATGTTATGAAAATGTATCCCTTATTATGGGTCTTATTAATCCTGGAGCTGTTGAAATTTGTTAGTGGCAGTAAAGGCAAGGCTTAGTTCTGCTATTGCTTCCTAGGTGACAGCACCTTACTGACAGAAAAGACAAAAAACGTGTTGTCTCAGTAGGTGGCAGACCTAATTCGATTACATTTGTTTTGACGACAAAAATTAGCAACTTCGAACCTATTTCGAGATCGGGAAAGGAAATCCTTTGTCTTCGATCTCCGGTCAGTGTTGCCAGCCTGAAGCAACACAAATCCCTTCAGAACATCAGAATTTTTCTTTTTTAGTCCAAATGTTGCACAATACGTATAATTGTTTTTATCAGTAATGCGAATGCTCTCATGCGCGCACAATAACTATGACCTTTATAACGGTCTAGACAGTCTTTTAGCAGTAAATGAAACCAATATTTCAGCACGCACATAGCGAATTGACGGATGGGACGCAAGGGGTTAATAACGGTTTGAGACATTTACTTACAGACCAGAAATTTGGATGTGCGATTTATGACTTCATAATGGCTCGGTACCGTAATTTATATATCATACTAAAAGGTTGGAAACCAGTATTAGTTAATGTAATAGCATTTTGCAGATATTATTTACCTGGCTTACGTTCCATTTTTGTTATTTCTTCGTTGTCTTTAAATTCTTTACTAAGATTTTTTTTTCAAAAATGGTGGTTAGCTGAGTGAAACGCCTAAACTATAGTGGTATAGTAATGCGACACCAAAAGAAAGAAAATATTCGCCTGTCCAAAATTTCGTGTAACCTACACTTCGCTGTCCAAAATATTACGAAAGAAAATCTCGCCTGATTAGAACCTGACTGGACGTAATCTCACCTAGGAATGAGACCCGTCAGTACAAAACCTTACCACAAGGAGTTCTTCGATTCCTGGTGGAGACACTCGGTCGAAATAGTGTGAAAAGCTTTTTCAGGCCAGTCACCGCCTGAGTGAGGTTTTCCTGGGTTTTCCTCATTCACACCAAGCGAATGCCGGGATGATACCTAACATATGAGTCCCAGGCCGCTTCCTTTATTCGTATCAAATCCCCGGGCTGTGTGATCGCCAAGGGACATCATCCCTTATACGTATCGGGTTAACATGGCCATTGATGCCGAAAACCCAGAAATCTATTCCCAATTCTTACCCCACAAAAAATCATTTTTAGTGTAGTGTGTATATCGCTATATCTACAAACTTAAAAGGCAATACATAGATAATTATATAACATGTGAAATACACATAGATTTTTATTTTTACTCTCCAAGACTGACCTATGATTGCTATTTAAATGACTTTTTTTTTAAAGTTTTCTTATATCCAGTGATTTAGAAATCGCTTTGCATAACTCAGAAACTCAAAATCTGCACTACGTAATATTTCACACGCTATCACACAGATCAAGGTTTGGCACCATGCCAAGTTTGATCCCAATCGGATGAGTTTGATGTATGGATTTTTGTTATGAAATACATGACGCAGAATTTGACCACCTACAGCTATAGGAAACTGTAAGCGTGCGCATCATTATGTATCATACTCTAGTATAGAAGGTCAAGGTCTATCATCATATTAACTTTGATCCTGATCGGGTCAGTTCGGTTGATCTTGCACAATGTATAATGTGTATAATTTTTCAGGAAAAAATAAATGAAGGACAAAACTAGATTCGAAGAATAAAATTTGTTTTATTCTTTTTTAAGGGATTGTATATCCTTTCATTTTGAATTTGAACCCATTTCTTTTTTACGCTTCTAATTTGGTAGTAAGCATTTCTAGAACCCAAGAAGCGAGGCGAGGCGAGATTTTGGCCAAGGGAGACTTCGTCCCGTAAGGTTCTGGCCAAGGGAAGTTTTCGGTAGTTAGGGTTTGAGCGGCGGGAATATAGGCAAGGTTTTGGGCCTCAAGTTTTGAGTCCGCGAGATTTTGACTGTGTCCCTAACCACATCCTGTTGACTTTGCAACATTTATAATTTACCGATGATCCAATTGCGCATTACGTCACTTATCTCGGCCATCGTCTGTTCCTAGGACACGTTCATTATGACCGATATGCACCGCACACACCATGAACCACAACAGTCTGATTATGTGTTTCTCCCGCTACGGCCGTTCATTGTGTTATCACAGTCAAAGAGGACACCTGTACCGCATAACGGGATGATACCTACCACATTTCAGGCAGACGTGCCACCCTGAGGTCTGGCATTCACAGGATCAACATAACTTAAGGATTACTTTTCGAAATTAATATTCTCTTAAATTGATATGAGAGTATAGGTCAAAAACAGAGTATCCCATTAGCTCCTCAAGCTAGGGAGATGAAGCTTGGTATATAAACTAAAGTGAGATTAAGTTTGGCATAAAGGAGATTAAAGTTTTCACAAAGGATAATGATTGCATTACTTAAAATGAATTTTTGAACACATATAGCACTTGGGTGGAGCTAAGTTTTTATGATTTTGAATTAAATAGTGTCCCAAAAGGGGAAAGAGGAGGGAAATATACCTTGCAAATATTTCTCCATAAATATATTCTTCATTTGTAAAGAATAGGTACTTCAGTTAACATTATTATTAAAAATCAATTTCCAATAATATTTTGTCAATTTATTTTACAAATAACATTAATATATACCTAGTATATGTGAGTTATAAACTGTAATGAAACTGCATTTTAACTTTCAGAAAAGTCGTGGTTGCCTTGAAAGATATGATGAAATGGGTAGAAATCGGTTAATTTTTAGGCTAGAAGAAAACTACTCTCCCGTAAAATCTTGAGTATTTATGAATTTATACAGAATAAAATTTTATTATCAATGTTCATATATTATCATTTTCTCGCGTTCAAAAAAAAAAAATGTTGAAATCTTAAAGCGATATAGCAGACCCTCGCTTTTACGTTCCAGTATTTAACGAAATATTTGTTTGGTCCTGAAAATAATGTTATACACATAATGCATTGAAATCCACATTTAAGAAAGACCACATTAGAAACCCCCTGCATTGAAAGAAAAATAAAGCGGAATAAATTTCATTAGTTAGTGGGAAATATAATTGATAAACAAGTTAGTTCCGTTTCACTGTTGTGAAACTACGGATGTATTCAATATTAAAACAGATCTACAGCGGAGCCGCGGTGGCTCAGTGGTAGAGCGTTCATTTCTGGTGATTGGGGTCCCGGGTTCGATCCCAGCCCCCGCCAACTGAACTTTGTGGTGGACAAACACCATGTGCGTGGGTTTTCTCAGGGTTCTCCCGTTTCCTCCCACTTTCTTCATTCCACCATTTCATTCATTATTAATCATTACCGTCTCCTTTAGCCTCACCGGCATAAGTGTGGGACGTAAAACTCAAAAATTTCATTTTCAGATCTACAGCTTCCGACTGGAATAGAGGAATAGTAAGAGGTGAAACCTGTTAAATACTAAAGGCCCTATGCAGAGTCGTTTTGACTTATGATTAGCGTCATACTAAAGGCCTGGCTATTGCAGAAAACATATGGTAGTGGAGCTCTTTAGTATGGCACTAATCACGCGTCAAAACAACTTTGCATAAGGATCTAAATGTCTATCTTCTGCGGTCTTAGTAGAGAGATGAGAAGATGGAATCTTTTCTTAATTCGGGAATCTATTCGAAGAAACCTTTTGTTGTTACCTATTGCCGTTTTTGTTGTATGGAGGTAAAAGTTGAAAACGGAAATGGATAGTTTGTATCACTCCCGCTTTGAATAGAGGGTCAACGAAAAAGATGAAACCTATTCATCGGATAGTGAATCTATTCCGAAAAACTGGTTCTCGACATCTATTGTCGTTTTAATGCAGTGAAGATCAATATTGAAACCGGAAGTACTAGTGAAGTTCTACCAATTCCGGTTTTAGTAAGGTGCTACCAACGAAGATGATATCCAAAACATCGCTTTTCGCATTTATAGTTCTTGTTCTGTGACTACTAAAGTTAAAACCGAAAACGGTTGATTCTAGTACTCCCGGTTTGAGAGTAAAGGGAGGAGATGAAATCTACTCTTGGGACGCAGAATCAATTTAGGAAAACCAGTTCTCGCTATCTCTCCTCGTTTTTGTTCTATGGAAATCAGTATTAAAACCGTAAATACTTGTAAATTTAAACCAGTTCCGGTTTTGGTGGGAGTATTACGGGTGTTTATGATATGTTTTCTTGGAACGATGAATCGATTCGAAAACTACTTTTCGCTATCTATTATCGTTTCTGTTCTATGGCATCAACGTTGAAACCGGAAACAATTTAATTATTTTTGCCACTTAAGGTTTCAAAAAAAAGTTAGCGAAGGAGATAGAGCCTATACTGAGGATGCAAAATCAATTGCAAAAATTCGCATCTCGATGTCTCTTACCGTATTTGTTCAGATATCTTATGACAGACAGGTGGACAGACGAATGTGGCCATTCTATAAGTCTTCTGACACACTTATGGATAGCATAGTTTGGAAGTCTAAAAATCGCTCACTGTATACCATATTTACTAAAACCGTTAAGCCTACTTGTATATAATTATTTCCATAACAATCTACAAAACTAGAGTCAATACTTCGATATTTTTGTTTTGTCAATAAGTAACAATAATGTTCATATTAGCAATTCTTTTCCTTCAGAAGAGCTTCCCGTTTCTAAGCGGTTACCATACGTGCCTTTGGCCTGGGAGACCCGGGTTCGATTCTCGGCAGGAGTTCATGTAGTTCGGATTAAGCTGTAGGTTTATGTCTCATATAGCCTCACTGCTGAAAGGGGCGCTTAACTGAAAATCAAACCAAAATTTTCTTCAGGTTTTTGGTAGCTTTACTTTTATGTTTTCGATCGTTTTCACTCTGGATTTGAGTATGATATTTTTCTGATTTGAGAGGGTGAAAACACTGACAGTGTATATATATATATTGAAGGCATTTGGTTGAATTCAGTGATTTGACTTATAACAATCTGTTTTAAGCTTTTCAATTTTTAATATTATTACTTTGTAATCTTTTTGAATGTGCAATCCTTAAAGCTATAAATCAAAATCATTCAGATCCAATGTTTTAAAAACACACAATGTATTAAACCATTAATATCTCATATGAAACATCTTAATGAAACTTTTCTTTATGATGCGCTCTCTTCTATATCAAACCCTTATTTAAGAAATAAAGAAAAAAATCCCCAAACAATTCGTTAAATAAGAGTTGTTCTATATATACGTAGAATAATTTTATCCAGGAGTTAATGCAAGTTCAATACAAAATGACAGCTTCGTCTTGTTCTCATGATATCTTGTTCTACTGATAAAGACATAAAGCTAGGCGTGTCTTGGCAAGCCTATCCATTGTCCCTGGCGAAACTCTGAAGCTAAATGTTATCACGTGGTTCTCCGGGCGGAGAATAAGAATTAGCGCAGGCTCAAAGCAACAGGAAATAGGTTACCATGACAACCACAAATGTTATCCTTCATAATATGAGCTTCCAGTTCATACAGCTTTTCTACGAGATATGTGGCTGTCAATTGAGTTTCTTTAAGCTTTAACTAAATTCTTCTCTTAACATTTTAAGAGTCTATTCACTTTTCTTTTCAAAAACGTGAAAAATTCGTTAATTGCGTATTTTTTATTCAAACTCAGTCTATAAGCAAACCATTCCATGTTCACCGAATAACACCATAAGAATGGAAATAAGAATTGGACAAGAATATAGCCATACAAAATATTAGGTCTCAAGGAAACTAGTTATTAACATTGAAGAGAAATTTAGATTAGTTTTAATTTACTAGAATAATAAAACATATTTGCAGAATATTCTTCATTTTAACTAGTCCAGAAATGAGCAGATTCTTTTCTTTCTTTTCTAATGTTAATAATTCATTAATTGATTATTTCCGGGTTATTTTGAATGAAACGCAATCTGAAATCTAAGGAACACGTTACACATTGCATGTTCATCAAATAATAACCCTAAGAATGGTTTGAGAATTAAAAAAGAATATAGTATAACCTGTTGGTCCAAAAGAATAGATTCAAAAGAAATCGGGTATTTACAAAAAAGGGAACATTTAGAGATGCAAAATTATGTTAGGTTCACTTCTATTATATTAAAAGTATTTTTACAGAATATGTTTTCGTCTTAGTTGTCCCGAAAATTAAAAAATGAAGTACTTAAGTTTAACGTTCCACGGTTATGCCGGTTAGGCTAAAGGAGACGGTGATAATGAGAAATGAGTCAAATGGTGGAATGAAGAAAGTGGGAGGAAAGGGGAGAACCCCGAGAAAACCCACGAGCACGGTATTTGTCCACCATAAAGTCTACACGGCGCGAGCTGGGATCCAACCAAGGACCCCAAGCACCGGAGGTGAACGCTCTACCACTGAGCCATCGCGCTCCTGACCCGAAAATTAATAGATTATTTTGACTATATTGTCAAAACTCTATATGTGCTAAAAATTAAATAAAAATAATTTTTATTTGGATAATTGAGTGGCACACTAATGTACTGACAATGGATTACTCTTTCAATTTATACTGTATATATGTGATTCAACTAATTATTGAAAACTAATAACAGAGCTCTATCTAATATTTGAATTCATTCATTTATACAAAAACATATATACATAAGCAATATTACCTAGATTTCCAGGTCATGTAAGTTTGTGGTAAACAACATTGTGTCTACAAGTTTCTGTGATATTCTCTAGTATTCTCCTACATTCTCATTCCACTAAATCTTTCAAAATCATTTGTGTCCTTTAACCTGAAGAACAAAATCGTGGAACCTTAAATTAAATATTTAATGTATTTTTTTACTACTACACTATACTGTTTGTGACAGTTGCAATGTTTATATTGTAGTGTGCTCAAATTGATCCTCAATTTGGGTTTTGGAAGTAATTATTATATTTGTAATAGAATTCTACTTCAGACTTGACAAAATTCCAATGAAAATAACTTATAGAAAAAAAATCGTCGGTTAATTTCTTTCCTGAAAATCAAGGGCAATATACATCGTACAAAAGTTCATCCGAATTCTTCCGATTTGGATCAAACTTGGTATTGTTGTAGACCTTGATCTCCTATTTAAGCGTGTGAAATATTATGGCGTACAGACTTTTGCTTTCCGAGTTATAGGCCATGAATTGTGCGGTGTGGATTGAATTAAATTTTCGCAAAACAATTTTAATGAAGATTTGCTTAAAAGATCAATTGAGATTTTTCCCTCAATTGGGAAATTTACACTTGTGAAGACTTTCATTTTTCAGAAATATGATACACTTGAGTAATTTTGACACTAAAAATTCTGAATACTGTCATCTTGTTCATCAAATAGTTGAAGCAAGTTTCTTCTATTCAATGCAACAGGTATTTGCATATATGCCTCCCTATCTCTTACGTATTTTTTTTTTTCGGATATAATGAAGCTTGGTATATGTTTATTCCTGTAACCTAAAAATATAAGAAGGTTATTTGGGGTTGAAATAACCCAAGAATATGTAGGTAAAAGAAAGTAAAATTAACTCCATGTTGAAAGTTTGCAAACATACATGCAGGGTTATACCCAGCAAGTTTATCTCGAGGAGCACAAGACTTTTACAGAGGGGCCGGACTTTTACATTTTAAAAGAGAACCGAAAATCTTGTTTAAGAATATGTGCGTAGACTACATATTAATATACATTACTCATATTATTATTATTATTATTATTATTATTATTATTATTATTATTATTATTATTATTATTATTATTATTATTATTATTATTATTATTATTGTTTGTACATGGACTTTGATACTGGTCAAAATTAGAATGACACATTGTAGAAAATGTACCAATTATTCAAAGGAAAAGGAAAAAATATTTTAGGAAGTCCATTTGTTTGACTTTGCCTTTATGTGTGTAAATAAAAGATATAGAACCACCGCACTGAACTTTCTCGCTCTAATTTCTTCAAGTAAATCGTGCTATGCTGCTGTTATTACTGAAAGGTCTATTTATAAAATACGAACAAAATTGTATTTTACGGAAATTTCATTCGAAGATAACCTAGCGTCAAAAGTAAACTACCATTTGTGGACTTTCTAATGACAAATGACTATCATGTATTAGAGTTATTTATGAAATATTTGTTTATGAGGTATCAACAAAATAGCATGAATCGCATTTGAGGAAATAAATAAATAAATAATAATAATAATAATAATAATAATAATAATAATAATAATAATAATAATAATAATAATAATAATAATAATAATAATAATAATAATAAGGAAACTATCCCTGTAAATATTTTCATGGCAGCTGAATTATTAATGATACAGAACAAAATCATCTCAGTCTTGTTTTTGAGAATAGCTCACCCTCAGGATAAACGAATAAACTACCACAGATTTTTTCCGAGACAAACGAGTTATGTAATATTGTCAGGTTATTAATGAAATATTTACTTACAAGATATGAACAAAATTGCCTGTGTTATTTTTGAGAAAATAATATGGAAAACACACAGCCAAGAATAAATTAGCCCTTCTGGATTTTTCCTAGAAAATTGACTTCTATCGTATTATGGGGCTCTCAGTGAACACTGATTTATGAAATAGCCGATTTTGAGAAAATAGCAAATTTTAATGTTTACTCCTCAGTAAACTGTCTTTATTTTTAGGTCAAATAACACCCCTAGGAGTCTTATAAAGACTTACATGTTTGTTTTAAATTTAGTTTCGATATCTTAAACGCTATGGCCTCTAGGTAAGTGAACATCTGTGCATCGGGACGAACGAACTGATGAACAGACAATAAAAAATCTGTATCTCGCCATGTAATGTGTAAGTCAACTGAAATATCGAATTCGTTTTTGTTTGTTTCACGTTCCCACACTTTCTTCTCTCCTATCGTCACTCGAAATTATAAATGGTAAAAATAGAGAAAATTCGAAATAAAAATAAGATTATTCTTAGACAGTTATGTAATAGTATAGTGGGTTAATAAAATAGCAACTGTGTACATTCAGTTAGGTAAATGAGAGTAACAAAGTTGGTAATTAATCAGTATCAACGGCATAGGCAGGGCGCTTACTCGGCTTAATCCTCTTTCCCCCTTCCCCTTAGTACAGTGACACTGAAATGGATTGTGCTTTTATGTAGTGTGTTCACCTTGTGACTCTTTAATATAGATACATTACCACTCATTTATATTGATAATTTGTCACGGCAAAAAAGCTTCACACAAACTTGTTTAAAGAAAAACTTACTTTACATAAGCTCTATGCTTAACCCATATAAGATTCCAGCAGATTGGTTATATGCTGTACTGTTAATCTTTTTCAATTCTTTCTCGTTACCATAGGCATCATAATTTACCATTTGTGAGTGCGGTAGAGAGAATTAAAAATGAAAGTAAATGTTAAAATTTTGTTATTCTTATGTAACCCCGGTGTAGCCGCATTGTTAGCGTGCACTGCCTCAGTGTGCATGGTTCCTGGTTTTATTCTCGCTGGTAGCACTAAAATTTTCTGATATTGACACAGTATCATGAGGCAGTTGGAAAGCTATCTGAATTAACAAGTAGTAAACTTTCTCTTATCCAGAAAGGAGGACGGTGGTCAGTGGTAGAGCGATTATCTCTACAGCGTGGGATCCTTGGTTCGATTCCAGGATAAATAAATTTATGGTGAACAACATCGTGTCTGTGGATTTTTCAGGATACTCCCGTAAAGGGCATAATCGTGGGACGTTAAACTGAAAAAATTCAAGGTTTCTGATCCAGAAAGCCTGAAATAATGGCATCTGGGAACTGACGCGCTGACCACTCATCATCCAGTTGAACGTGAGCCATCTGGCTGGCCATAGTTTTTCATACCTGTAGCGTCAGGAAGTTTAATTTAATACTTGTTAGCAAACTTCGCCACTATTTCAATACTGTGTAACTAAAGAACACTGAAAAGAACGTAATTTCTTTCTTACCTGTCTCACTTGAAATTCGCCTCACCTCTGTTTACTGAAATAAAATACTAAATTCCGTGTTACAAGAACCCATGAAGTACTCTGGCTGATCATATGACCCACATTTCACACAATAATGCTTGAATGATGTCACATAATGCTTGGTATATGTGATTGTGTGTTTGTGTGTGTGTGTGAGAGAGAGAGCGCATTTCTTCGTTATGGCGATACTATGCTCCATGGTCGGTTCCTGGCTGTGTCATTGATCATTATTGCACTAATTATTTTATTGGGGAAGTTCATTATTATAATGTGTTGACATGGTTTAGACTTCTTTTATACCAATACTATTATCTGGAAAAACTATTCACTCATTAACATAAATATAATACTATTATAGCTAGAAAAATAACACTTGAACAGGAAATACATATAAACTCATCATCAAACATGAATAAACACGTTTTGGAGTGTTTTTTAACAACTCTGCTGCTAAATGGAAAAATAGGGACTCATTTTTACAATATTCAAATTTCTGGTTTTATATTCATTTAAACCTTATTCTTCCCATGTGAAGAATGGGTATTTCTATTTACTCTATTATAAACATTCGTCATATACTTTAGTAAATATGTTTAAATAAATACTTAATAGTCGAACTTCGTTTGGGGGGAAGGACAGAAAGTCGTTTAAGAAGCGGGTCTCATTTGCCTGCCATGAGTACACCCCTGCATACATGTGATAATAAAATAATTTTCCAGTATAAACTGTAGTAAAAATACAGTTTGACACAATTTAGTGCATACTCTTCATTCGAGTAAAATCAGTTGGGGATAACAGAGATAGAAAGAATAAACTCACCCCAATTTGAAAGCTTCTTCTTATAAATATAATAAGGAAATAAATTTCCACCACAATTTTCGTAAAAATAATCCAATTTTGATACAGAATGGCAACATTTATTCTCAAAGTTCAATTCAATCCTCTCCTAGCGGTACTGATATGAATTTATTCACAGTCAATGTACATTTTTCGTTGGCCATAGCGAGTGAAGGAAGCCCCAAAATGTATATCACTAAGTAATATTTTAATTTTATTTTTATACAAAAGTTGCTTGTTTTTCCACAATGTGTTCAATTACGTTACAAACTTTACTATTTGAAATTTTCGGATGGTCCCGGATAGGGATCTATGTGGGGCAATGAAAGCATCCGTTTGATGAGCCCTCTAACATTTCTTCAAGCTCCTTCGTGGCTAAGCGGTTAGCGTATGTACCTTTGGCGTGGAAGACCCGCGTTCGACTCCTGGTAGGAGCTCATGTGGTTCGGATTCCACCTTAATCAGTAGGCCCCGTCTCATATAGCTGCCCTCATATGCCCGGGACGTTAAACTCAAAATCAATTTAACTAACGTTTTTTCTATTTCTTTTTCTTTTCTTTTCTTTTTTTTTGTTTAATCCTTTTATCTCCAACGGTTTGTTATTTATAAGCATTGACTATGTTATCTGAAACACATAGTATATACACTAAAAGTATTACTGAATTAGAGATATCAGACAAAGTAACGAGATACTGCTCTTTTAACCGTGATAACAGCTGCCTTGATAGTGAGTTCAAGAAGTCTAGGAACTGGTCTGAAGGTATAGCCTGCCAAACATCTTCCCGAATTTCCCATAAATCAGTAAACATCGATGGTTGATGATGTGTTAGCACACTTTCAAAGTATTCAAACTGAATTCAGTTGGACTTAAATCTGGGGTTCTTGATGGCCGTTTCCGTCGGAAGAAGTCAGTGAAATGTTCCTTGAATGAGGTGCTAGGCAACCTAAAGCTGTAACAGGAGCAGTTGTTCTGCTGGTATACTCCATATAGCAAAGGGACATGAAGGGATACAAGTGATCGTCTAGCAGTTCTTTGATTTGATTTGATTTTGAGTTTAACGTCCCGTTCAGCAGCGAGGCTATATGAGACGTCGTCTAGCAGTTCTACACTTGGGTGTAGCAAGGTTGCGTTGTGCATGTACCAAATATCTCAAATATTGCCACCACGCAACCACCATAAATTTGTACAGTTCCAACCTGACACTCTGGATCCAGGCTTTATGGGGCTCGAGCCATATTCGTAGTCTACTTCCTGCATGATACAGTCGGAATCGAAGTTCATTGCTCCATGCTACTCTTTTCCAATCGTCGGATGTCCAGTCACAATGTTCTTTCACCCATGCAGGACACTAGGTGTAGTGTTGTACAGTGAGAAGTGGTGCTTCGCAGATCATCGACTTCTGAAGCCCCTATGATGAAGTGAGCAATGCACACGTAGAATATGGCGGCTCAGTTTGCAGTTCATATACCGACTGAACGAGTGGACCTCTGGTTGAGTTGAGTGATCAAGTTGACTAGGATTCATTGGCACTGGTTATGAACAATACGGCTCAGTCTTCAAAGATCACGATCACGATCATTGTTCGTTGTAGTTTACCCAATTACTCTTTCTTTTACCGCTCTCTGTGTACCCTCGCCATACCCTTGATACTGTAGAACGAGAAACCCCCAATTCTCGCAATCTGGCTAAATATTGTAAACTCCTTCCAAGAAAATTATACTATTCTAACCTTACGTACCATCTTTGCAAGGTGGTGCGTAGTTAATGAGGATAGCTCCTTTGAGAGAATGATTTTGAAGTTTTATATAAAGGCTGGAGCTATCAACGTTCAAAATAAAAGTGATAACAGCAAATGTTTGTAGGAGATGATACGAAACATTGAGACTGTTTTATGTGAAGAGATACAAGTTATTCAGGTCACTAGTTTGTTGATTTCAGGTGTGCCGTTCAATACGTTAGATTGAAGATATCCTTCTTAAATGCTTTTTCTATCTTTATTCCTTATTTGCTATCTGAGTTAAGGCTTTTATAGCATTCTCTATCACAACCACTTATACACAATTTATACAAGGAAAATACCTATATCATTAGTAACAATATCAAACTAGAATGAATATAAAGACTGGAATACTTTTTTTAAAAAAACAAATGGAATTATAATAAAGGGTGACAACCCATTTCGTCCAAACATATTTAGTCCAAACATCTTCCGGAGACATTCGGTCTGGTAACATTTGGTGGTCCAGTGACATTGCATCCAACAGATATTTTGTCCAAAATACAGTCGCCCATAAGACGTTTTGTTCAAAGCACAATTTGCCCACAAACATTTGATTCAAACAACGATTTGTTCATTGAACATTCCGTGCAAAGGACATTTCTTCCATTGGACATTTGGTTCAAATTTTATTTTGTCCAACTACATTTCGCCAAAATACATAGTATTTCGCAGTGGCATATTTAGGGGGGGCTTCCGGGCTTAAGCTCCCCCGAAATCTTACTTACTATAGTAAAGTATATGAAATTTCTTGCAGAATTTTCACATTTTCAGGCAACCCCCCCCCCCCACGAAAGTTAACAAAAAAAACCCAGAAACAAAATCGTAAATACGCCACTGGTATTTGGTATTAGTATTTGGAATGAAAACTGATGTATTACTGAACCGATGTGTTGCTTAAAAATACTAAATATCTACGTAACAAAACAAATAACAAGAAACACACTTCCGAGATGTCTTCTCAATGACATATCGAATTTTGAAATGTACTTTGATATTTAATCAATAAAACTTGAATACTGTATATGTTCAGGAAATGAAAATAGGGTTCATCTATGTATATAAATTTGAAGAGAGAAGCATTTGAAGGTGTTGACGGTAAAAATTAATTACTTGTGAACAGTTCGTGTTTTTTTTTTTTTTTTTTTTTTTCTAGTTACAACATCGTTTCTTGTAACAGTTCTTTACAGTCTCGAACCCAATCTCTAATGGAACACTAACGGATGCTATTTCTTTTATATGAAATGTTTGTGACAAAAATATTTATGCAAAGGTACCCAATATAGTATAATCCTATTTTGCATTGTGCACAATGAATGAAATCACCAGCCAAAGTAGTTACATGCACCAGTAGGTGCAAATAACCTAACTGGTTGCTTTCACAAGCAGTTATAAATCGGAAATAGTGGTCCAGCATAATTACTCCTTATTACCGCAGGTGAAAATAAATTGATTCCTTGTGTTCACGTTATGTTTACTTTCGTTATGTTTACAATAAGTAACGCAATGTGTTCATATTCGCTAACGCTCTCGCCTTCGGTGCAAGCTGTCCCGGGTTCGATTCCCGGTGGGGGCACTCGGTCGAAAATGTGTAAAGAAAACTTTTTCAGGCCAGCCATCCAGAATAAGGTTTTCCTGGGTTTTCTTCATTCACACCGGGGCGGTACCTAACATATAAGACCCAGGCCGCTTCCTTCCTTCCCCAATCCTTTCTTTCTTCCCTTTCCCCGGATAGTGTGATCGCCAAGGGACGTCATGTCTCATACGTGACAGGCTAGAATGGCCATAAACGCTGAAAGCCCAGAAATCTAAATCCTAAGTACTAAATGTGTTCATTTCAGCTGTAGGTGGAAACCATATAATTTTTGCTTCTTCTTTTCCTTTAGTAGAACAGAAGGGAAACAAAATGTCATTTTATCTGCTAGTGAAAACAAGAAGTTGTGTTATTTGCACCTGGTAGGGAAAACAAGTAACCATGTTAAACCACTATTTCCGATCTACAACTCCATTGTAAATTCTACAACAATAATTACAAAATTCAAATACTAAAAATGTCTTCAGTTGAAATGTACTTTCGGGCAAATGTGTTTGTGCAAAATGCATATGTCCTTTGGGCCAAATGCTTTTGGCCGAACGTCCTTTGAACGGAATATCCAATAGATAAATTATACTTTTAACTTTTTTTTTTTTTTTTTTTTTTTTTACGAATTGTACTTTGGACCAAATGTCTTATGGAGGAATTGTACTCAGGACTAAATGTCTTTTGAACGAATTATCCTTTTGACTAAATGTCTTATGGACAGATTATATTTTGGACCAAATGTTTATTGGATGCAATATCTTTCGGATGAAATATCCTTAAGACCTTAGACGAATTGCTTCTGGGCTACTTGTTTCTAGACTAAATGTCATTTGGATGAAGTACCTATGGACGAAGTGTCCCCAATAAAGACAAAATTGGAAAAGCTTACATCAACTTACAATCACACTAAAATTCAAACGAATATATATATATATATATATATATATATATATATATATTTGGTCTAGGAATTAATTCGTGCGTTTTTACAAAAGATGGCGTAACTAGCTTATTGTCCCATAGTTTCGTTGATCCAAACATGCGTTGAAAACTACTGTCATTGAGCATCTTGTTTAGTATATGTCAGTTGCTTGAAGCGGAAACAACATTTTTTCTTCAACTGAAAATGGCGCATTTTGTGCCTGATGAAGTGTTTGTGCGGGGAGTTATTCTTCATTGCTTTAACATGAAGAAAAGTGCTACCGCAAGTCATCATATTTTAGTGGAAGTGTTTGGTGACCATGCTCTAGCTGAGCGAACGTGTCAGAAGTGGTTTGCACGGTTTAAAGGTGGTGATTTCAGCTTGGAAGACCAAAAGCAATTTGGACAGCCAAAAGAATTTGAAGATGAAGAATTGAGAGCATTGCTTGATCAGGATTCGTGTCAAACGCAGGACGAACTTGCAGAAGCATTTGGAGTTGAGCAAACAACAGTTTCCAAACGTCTCAAAGCCATAGGAATGATTCAAAAGATGTCTTATTGGGTTTCACATGAATTGAAAAGAAAGACGTTGAAAGAAGAAAAACCGTTTGCGAATTGCTGCTTCAAAGACAGAAAAGGAAGGGATTTTTGCATCGAATTGTAACTGGTGATGAGAAGTGGATTCATTACGAGAATCCTAAACGAAAAAAGGCCTGGGTGAAGCAAGGTGAACCAGGTCCTTCACAACCGAAACGAGATATTCATTGTGCAAAGGTTATGCTGTATATATGGTGGGATTTGAAACGTGTGGTGTACTATGAACTTCTGAAACTTGGTGAAACTATTAATGGACACCGCTATCGACTACAATTAATGCGTTTGAAGCAAGCTCTGGCCTGAAAACGACCAGAATGGAATAACAGGCATAATAAACTTATTTATCAAGATGATAACGCTCGACCACATGTCGCAAAACCGGTCAAAACCTATTTGGAAAATGTCGGATGGAAAGTGTTACTCCACCCGCCATATTCACCAGACACTGCTCCGTCTGACTACTACTTGATCGATTGCATGAATTGGACAGCGGTTCACTTCTTCAGAAAATATCGAAAAATGGATCTTTGATTAGATTGCGTCAAAAGATGAGGAATTCTTTCGACACTGAATCCGTAAATTGCCTGAAAGATGGGAGAAAGTAGTGGCTAGCGATGGACAATATTTTTGTTAACGTATTCATTTACTTTGTTTTTGAAATAAAGCTTCAATTTTTATTAAAAACCGCACGAATTAATTCCTAGACCATATATATATATATATATATATATATATATATATATATATATATATATATATATATATATATATATGACTACCCAATATATGATATAATTATATTATATTTTCTTTAACGTAAAATTAAATGTCTGTTTTCACTCTATATTACTAACAACTGTAATCCTATTAAATTCTATTGAAAGTACCACCTAAAATACATGAGCTTATAATAACCAAACAACTTGTACCTTTACCAAGGATATAAAAAGAATTAAAGCAGAGAACTTTATGAACTTAAAAATAAATAAATAAAATGTTACAGTTCGTTTTTCTGTCCAATCCTTAGTCAGTCAAAACAATCCTATTGTTTCAAAGATGTAGTAGTTGATCAAATTTAAAATAAAATATCTAACATTATATTAATATTCATTTTTTCAGTAACATACACTTACTATTTTCAATTAATAAATAGTAAATGGAATTATTACACAAAATATTATTAATACTCTAGGAAACATAAATAATATAGCTATTAAATTATTTTAATTATTATTTCATATCTCTACGACGAAACTCTTTCTCGATAAATTTGGTAATTTTCTTTACTATGGCATTTTTGTACAATTATGCGAATATAAAAACATGTAAGTCAGCAATAATATTCACGAAAATCAATTTATTAACAATAGTATTTTCTTGCGTTAAGAATGCAGGGTATTTTGTTTAATGTTAATTTTGGATATTTATTTAAAAAAAAAACATTTATATCGATAGAAGTTATGTATTCTTTTCACGCATTAACATTTAAATAATTTACGAAATTGACACTGGGACAATTTAATAAAACATTTCATAAAATCACTTGTTAAATAAAATAAAATCTAAATCTTACCGAAAAGTAAAGTGATATTTTGTACTATAATTGAAATGAAGATAAATTTATGTTTAGTCGCTAAAATGTAAGACTAAATGCATCAGAAATAACTGGAAATATTACATTAAAGTTAATTAAAATGTATATAACCATTAAATTTAAACTGGGAGAATCAATGAATATAATATTACAGGAGCATAAAATAAAAATGATATATTTCAATAAGAGACTTTAATGTATGTCATTAATTTCAGAAAACTTATATTATTAGCTATTAAATTTAATCTGAGAATTTAAAATTAACTGAAACACACTTAAGAATCTAATTGATTTAAACCTAACAAAAAATCTTATGTTGAGTTTATCTTCTTCTTCTTTAGCCGGCTATGGAAAATATTTTAACTCAGGTATGTAAACCGAAAACCTAACTTGACACATTAAACTTTTTCTAACAAGCATTGTGTTTGTACTTTTTTCTGTTACACTGTATTTTTGGAGATAGCATCAGTATTTTTCACAGCACAATGGTTTTAATTCATGTTTTGTTTTCACATGTGAATCACTAAATACTTCAATGTAAAAACACCACCACTTACAAGTGGATTAATTATTTTCTTTTCACTACAGTCTTCATGCTGCACTAATGTAAGCACTGAAATGTCAGAAATGATAATGAATTGTTTCTGTCTTGCAAGAAGAATGCTTGTATCTCTTACACTAATGACTAACTGAGAGGAGTACTTACCTCGGATACCGGAATAGTAATGACATATAGTATGCCGAACTTAAGCAAGATGTTCCGTCTCATATAGCCTGAGTGTTGAAGAGGAACATTGAACCCTAATTAATTAAGAATGATAAAACTGAAATAAAAGTTCCTTCCAGTTATAAAGAAACTGTTTAAATTAATTTCTAAAAAGTCAGTTTAGGTTCTTAAACACTATTGAGTGACGAATATTGCAGAGAGTACAGTTTGAGCCTGATGTGTTATGTTAATTAATATATTCCGAGAGCTTAAATGATCCAATCACTAGTTAGATTGTCGGGTGTTTATGTAAAATGATTCAGATGATTAGACTAATGAATAGTTTATTGTATTTATTAGTAGAACGAGTATCAAAAAATAGCCATAGAAGAGGTTTCATTTATAAATCTACGTGATAGTATTATTCATGTAGTGATGTAGAGGTGGTCCTAATTTAAAATACTTTTTGAAATAGATCACTGTATCACTGACACGTTAAATGCTTAATCTAGATGTAGTAGAGTCCCTAAAATTCGGCAGTCCATAACCCAGCAGTCCGGATAACTTGGTCACACTCTGGCAGGGTGATAAACCCCGAGCGCAGACTCGTTCAAGTATTTTTCTGGGGTCTGCCTTATCAGGCAAATTACTGTATAGTGAGTATTCATTAATTTTCATTTGCGGGTATAGTAAAACCTCTATGCCTTCATAAAGTATGTACTTTTACTTTGTCTAAGGGTAATTTGGCAGTTTATTCTCTGTTGTATTCTCAAGCAACCAATACATACCAATATATACTGTATTTTCTGAGGAAACACTCGTACTTCTCTTTTAAGTTATTCCCGATTACCCGGCATTTTCACAAACTTGGCCACCCTTCGGCCCACATTAGGCCGAGTTTTCGAGACTCTACTGTATTATTTTATTTATCCTTTACCACTTTAGCGTGGTGGATGCTAAATTGTGTAGAAGTAATGACGTTTTAATAAAAGACCTATTTGATGAGTTTACATTGTTTTGTTTTGTTATGTTTTGTTTTGTTTTGTTTTGTTTTGTTTTGTTTTGTTTTGTTTTGTTTTGTTTTGTTTTGTTTTGTTTTAGTACCGAAGGTAAATGTGTGAGGTGTCTCTGAATATTCTCATTTGGTTATTTATATGAAATTAAGATATCTTACGTTTATAGGTTGTAATTATTTCCTAATACAAGATGGCTAAATATATAAGATAGTATCTCACCCTTACTATATACATGGATGTCATGTTAAGCTGTTCTAACCTTTTAAATTTGTCTATAAATATCTCATAACTTACTCTTCTATTAAATTAAGAAAGAATTGTTTCCTTATGTAAGTCAAGTATCATTCCGGTTCACGCTAAGGTTAAAGGTATGTGCGTTATCAAAATCCATAGTAGGCGGTCGGGTGAATTGCGTTACAGGCCCAAAGTACCTAATTATCGAATGCTATGACAACAATGCGACGTATTTCAAATAAGTAGGAGCAAAAGTTACAAAGGATTGAAAACTTAAAATGTTCAAATATTTCAATACTGTGGTTTATGATATGTGAACCTACATTTTTTTAATGTAAGATATGATCACATCAAATCTGCTGGACTTATTATATTACATTTATATAACTTTATTATATCACATTTCTTATTCGGTGTTACAAATTAAGGACGTTACAATGTCACAAAATCCCAACTTCGTAAACTTCTACTTAGGTAGAGCAGTAATAACGTAATATGTATATCGAAAGTAATGCACATCCGAAGTACCTAATTATCAAATGCTATGACAACAATGCGACGTATTTCAAATAAGTAGGAACAAAAGTTACAAAGGATTGAAAACTTAAAATGTTCAAATATTTCAATACTGTGGTTTATGATATGTGAACCTACATTTTTTTAATGTAAGATATGATCACATCAAACCTGCTGGACTATGTTTTTTTAATGTGTTATTAGTAATTTATTTTTTAAACAATGAAACTGTATATGTATATGGTTCTAAGCAATAGTATCTTTTACACGAGTTGAAGCACATAGTACTTCTTTTATCTCGTTAGCTTCCTCATGCACATAGTATTACAAGAACTCAGAGACAGATGAACGACATTAACACTTATCTAGTAGCGGTATAGGTTACTATGATTTTCTTCAGTGTTACCGTTTTCTCCATTTTGTTTGAGCAGAAAGTTGACAGGAAATCTCATCTTTTCTATGTACCACGAACTTTAGTTGTAATTCGATTATAAGTATGTATTTGAATTTATACATTGACTGATCATATGGCTTATGGAACCAGTAGGTTTAATGCTGCTAAAAGAAACGTACCTGTGCTAATCCAATAGTATTAGGAGTTCATTTCAATCTACACCTCTTCAGATGTTTTACATTAGTCTTCCATCTGCTTCTCCACCTACAGTAATCAAAGGCACTTTCCAAATAACACACTACGCGCTTTGTTCGTACTTCTCATGAAAGTCATGTGTCCCACTATTTTAGGCATCTAACTACTCGCAGTATAGTCAATATTACCTGCAATACATATACAGGGTGAATCATTTATCTTGAAACGCTTTTCTAACTTTTAAACTCATAGATTTAAAAACGATCCAATTTTGTACCAAAGAAATATTGAGAAGGGGGAATTGTTTGATAATACTGGACAATACCACCAGTTTATTAATGTTATCAATTGAAGATAAAGTTATACTTCTCACACGCTACTACATCAGATTATTACATTTGTAAAAATCCATATATCAAACAAAATTTTATTATATCACATTTCTTATTCAATGTTCCAAATTAAGGACGTTGCAATGTCACAAAATCCCAGCTTTGTAAACTTCTACTTAGGTAGGGCAGTAATAATGTAATATGTATATCGAAAGTAATGCACATCCGAAGTACCTAATTATCGAATGCTATGACAACAATGCGACGTATTTCAAATAAGTAGGAACAAAAGTTACAAGGGACTGAAAATTTAAAATGTTCAAATATTTAAAAAACGCTTAAACAAGCGTCATACCCAATTACATAAATGATTTTATTTTAATTGTATACTAATACATATTTCTGATCATTACCGGCACCTGCGTCCTAAGCCCGTCACGTATGAAAAATGACATCTCTCAACGAGCATATTATCCGGGAAAGGGAGGGAGAAGGGAAGAAGCCTAGGACCTATATGTTAGGTACCATCCCAGCATTTGTCTGGTGTGGATGAGGAAAACCCAAGAAAAGCCCCACTCAGGATGGCTAACGTGAAAAATCGGTTACACCTTTTCCACAGAGTCTGTTTTTAATAGACTTAAAGATCACAACGTAGTTTACAGCAATTTGATATCTGAAACCGTGCTGGGATATGATAAACATTAGTAAACTTTATAACACCCCTTAAAATTTTGTAAATCCGAGAATTTGTTGTAATTACAACTACCAAAAATGTTGCTGTAATGTAATAAAACCGGAGCAAAAACCATTATAAAAAATTAACACAAATCCATTACTTTAAGCAATATAGCAATCTCTATCCATATTTTTTTATCTGCATAACTGTTTAAATTTTATATATTGTTATAAACTGCATTATAACCTTTTGAAAACAATATTGTTGATTGGATATAATACTTTTCTAAGCACATTTTCGAAATGAAGTCTATTAAAATGAAATCGTTCAGTGTAACGTCCCACAATTATACCCTTTCGGCTAAAGGAGACGATGATTAGAGCAAGTGAATGATGATGGAAGAATTGGTAGAATGAGAAAGTGGAAGGAAATGGGAATATTCCAAGAAAACCCACGGACACGATGTTGTCCACCACAAACTCACTTGGCCGGAAATCGAACCAAGGACCGCAATCTCCAGAGCTAAGCCTTCTACCAATGAGCCACTGTGTTGAAGTCTTTTGAAAAGAAGTCAAATTTTCAATTCCTTGCAACTTTGTTTCTATTCAATAGAAGTACGTTATATTATGGCTACAGTATTTGAAACCATGGTATTTTGGATGTACTTTGCTCCATACTGTTGTGTTGTTACTGCAGTAGATGCCTCCAAATGGCGATACTGTAGCGTTCATTCTTTGTAACACTGAATAGTAAATGTAGTATTGTATGTTCCGGTTAATTATGTACATTTGAAATGTAATACTGTAATGTAGAGCTATTTGATATATACAGGGTGGAGCGCGGAAATGGGAAGTTTGAAAATGCTATAATGCACAGTAATATTACATATATTCTTACGTAATTCTGAACAGAAGAAAGTACGTTGTGTACGCCATTTATATAAAAACAAAAACAACTCACGTTTTAAAAATCATGTACTCTAAATGACATCCCTCTCTGAGATAACAACTCTGCATTCGCTAATGGACGTTTCCCATAACTTTCTGCAGTACGTCCGTAGTAATGGATCGAATCTCTTCACATATTGCAGCTTTGAGTTTGTCCAGTGTATGAGGACCAGTAGCAAACACACGATCCTTTAAATAGTCCCATAAAAAGAAATCACACGCACTCAATCTGGTGATTTTGCAGGCCAGTTCATATCGCCATTTCTTGACATGGTACGCTTTTCAAACAAGTCTCGTAAAGAGATGATCGATATTCTCGTGGTGTGAGCTGTAGCAGTTGAAAATGAGGTCGAAATTCTTGCCGTGCAGCTTCACAGCTATCATTTTTTTGTAATATGCGTTACTCCTCTGACCATCGCACCATGGTAACTGAACAGGCATCATATATGCTATATTTAACAATGGCTGTGTACTATACAAAATCTCCTACCCTGTATATATAACTTTATATTGATTTCATTTTGAGTATAACGTCCCTTTTCAGCAGCGAGGCTATATGAGACGTGGACCTACTGATTAACGTGGAATCCGAACCACATGAGCTCCTGCCGTGAATCGAACCCGTACGCTAACCGCTTAGCCACGGATGAGCTCAACTTTATATTGAGTTGACAACACCGTTAATCTGGTGGTATTACAAAGTATGGAAAACAATGTCTTCTTATCGATATTTGCATCATATAAAATTTCGGCGTTTTTGTCATGTCCAGTTTAAAAGTTGGACGAAAGTTTCAGATTAAATGTCCACTGTGTATATATATACTTTTATACAAGAGGAACATTAATTGACGTGAGTAAATGAATCCTGTGTAATAAGGTCACAATTACATTCTTCTTTTGTATGTGATATCATAAATGCAACCAATTCTTTCATCTCAGTTCCTATACTTCTATAGTTTTTAATGTATATTTTCGATCCACTCTAACCCAGGGGAAAGGAATTGGATTGGATTTCGATCCACTCACTCTAATCCTACCTTACTGGCTTAATAGCCACTTCAGATATAATGTTCAGCAGAAGCAAATATGACATCATCCTCCCACTTCAAAAAATATATATACGGCGTCCTTCACTTCCTAAAAAATTACAATGTGCAAAGATAGGCAAGGGACGGCGTGACGTCATGCATCCCCCTATCTTTTCAGATCCACTTTTACCCCTGATGCTCAGGAAATACATTATTTTTATTAACCACTGATTTATAATATTTTCCGTTGGTTCCTTGAGTTTCACTTCCACTTATCAGCATCTAACGTTGTCTTTCTTTTTTAACATCCACTATACGTTGATTTGAGATTTTAACTTTACTTTGTCTTCAGCTCAAACTAGTTGGAGCTAATCAATGGTAATTGCCTCAAAATAGTGAGAAGAGTCAACTAGTTTTTCTGTCCCATGTTCCGTACCAGTTGAAAAACGCATTTCAATCAACATAGATGTTAAACGAAGAGACTTAAAATTATACACAGTGTTTTTCTCAAAGATAGTAAAGTAAAAAGTAAGTGTAAAAAAACAGGCATTCGCACATACTTCTATCACTTTTTTAATTATACTCGAAGCTAAAGGAGACAAATGATGATGATTATGAATGAAATAGTAAAATGAAGAAAGTGAAATGAAAAATGATAGAACCCTAAGAAAACTCATGCACATGGTGTTTGTCCACCATAAATAAAAGCCCACTTTATGCTCTAAGCACCAAAAGCGACATTCTTTTATGATATTAGATACATATACATGATTTTACTTTAGTTCTTTAGTCATGTTTATATACAATATATAGTATGTTCAAAGTCTCCAGAATAGGCATTTTTAATATCAAAACGTACCGTATTGGCTCAAGGGATCGATAAACTGTTGGGATCAGAAAAATACAATAGTATCGTATATTTACAATAGCTTATTTTAGACAACTTTAAATTTGTAAATTAGCGATATCTGTGACAAAACGTCGATGTTTGTTATTATTTGGAAAGTTTAATTACAAACATATCAGATTTAATGTAGAATTTAACATCTATACATTAGTATTAAATACGTTTGTAGAGTAGGATTAGAATGACCAAAGAAGAGCTTCTGCTAGGTAGGAGAGCACGAAGATTATTGCGTCATTTATTTTGTTCACTGAAATCTATTTTCTTGCATAAAAACTAGTATATTTTTAGCTCTTATTTTTTGGTTGCTTCTAATGACGTACAATTTTAATAGTAAACCTTCTTCTGAGAATCTGGATGTTAAGTACGAAACCTACTTCCAGATTTACTATGAATGATTTTGTTAAGGACCATTGAATGTTACATATCTAAAAAATATTGCTAGATTTTATGATACTAAATTTTCTAAGAAACTAATGTTACAAGCCACTAAAAAAGATCAAAATTAGTAGAAATCTGTTATAAGTACCACTCCCTCTTTACTAAACTGGATTAATATGGTTTTGAATTGGATTTCCTAATTCATAGAGACAAGCATTGTCGTAGTGAATCTATTTACTAAAATTCCCTAATCTTTCAAAGCGTACAGTTTCAGGAAAAGTTAAATTTACCTGCATATTAAGTATATTTCTTTACTTTAATATAAAGTATATATCTAGCTAATGCCTGAAACATATTCTTGTAAGTTATAGTGATATCGTCCAGTTCTTGACATATGTTCTTGCAAATATAAGCGATAAAGCTTCCGACTTCTCTAAAAATACAATAGCCATGTTCTATAAAATATTTTAAAGTATCATACAGTTAAATTGACGACTTAATAGCTTTTCGTTTCCTTCTGCATACGAGAAGTAAGCATGAGACATTGAGATTAAGATTACTAGCAGGTGTGCCCTTCGACATGTGACTGAATATTATACAACTTGCAACACTTTGTGGACGTTTGGGTTGTATAACTTGAGGGGCTTCTGGTATAGATTTTGATATTCCTCTTCCTTAACGTCTTAAATAGCATATGGTCTTTTTCTTAGTTGTCTCAAGAAAGCGAAGCTAGAAGTAAAGCAAACCAAAGATATGTATTTTTATAAAGAACACACATACAAGCATTCACCTTTATACTTTGTATATAAAATTTGATAGGTTATAGGAAAGAAACAATGAAATTCTGAAAAGGGAAAGTTTCCGGTAGAAAGAGATTGAGCAATGACCCACAATGGTATTCGAATGAAGTGTATGCTTTTTTAAATATTCAATAACGTCATAACATCGAATTACTTTTCATTTAAAAATAATTATTTTAAAGCAACTATGAAAGGAGTTGCAAGACTTCATAATTTCATTCTTTAAAGATTTTTGATCTTTTTTCTTTTTTGGCTTGCACACTTGATTTCATTTCCGAATATACGTAATAAAAAAGCATTCAATGACACCATAATGCGCCTAAAGATCCAAATTGCTGCTAAATCGTGCTTACGAATTAAATGTTTTTCTTAACTTCAACAGATAAATTGTACGCATCTTCACGTAAAATTTTAACTTGAAGTACTAAGCGGTTAGCACATGGTGTTCGATTCCTGTCTTTGGCATGGCGTTCGATTCCCGGCGAGAGCTCATGTTGTTTGGAACCCACATTAATCTGTAGGCTCACGTCTCATATAGCCTTGCTGTTCAAAAAGATGCTAAATTCAAATCAAATCAAATAAGATCAATTAATTCGAATTGAACACACTGTGCAGGATCATCGAGAAAGAATTTGGTGTTTTCTAGGACTGTTGTTAAGAGATAACGGAACTAACTAACTAATTAACTAACTCTATGGCCTATGGAACCCGGAGGTTCAGTGCCGCGTTCACAAAAGCTCTCCACTGACTTCTATCCTTAACTAATTGGATCCAGTTTCTACTTTGTATTCCTATCTCTGCGAGATCCATCTTAATATTATCCTCCCATCTGCGCCTAGGTCTTCCTAATGGTCGTTTTCCTATGGGTCTACCAGTCAAGACTTTGAAAGCGTTTCTACTTTCTTCCATTCTAGCTACATGACCTGCCCACCTAAGCCTCCTAGACTTGACGACCCTAACAATGTTGGGTAAACCGTATAAACTATGTAGTTCCTCGTTATGAAGCTTCCGCCATTCCCCATTCTCGTTCCTCTTGGGCCCGAATATTCTTCTCAGGATCCTGTTCTCAAATACTTTCAGTCTATGTTCTTCCCTCAGAGTAAGCGACCATGTTTCGCAACCATACAGAACAACAGGCATAATTATCGTTTTATATATTTTAAGCTTCAAATTCCTTGACAGAATTCGCGACGACAAGAGATTTTGAACCGAATAGTAACACGAATTCCCTGCTTTTAGTCGACATTTAATTTCTTCGTGAATATGATTTTCGTCTGTTAATATTGATCCTAAATATTTGAAAGTATCCACTTTATCAAAAGTATTATTTAATATTTTAACGCCTCCACAATTTGCCGTATTACGGTCCCGACGCAAGAGATAACGGAACTAGGATTGTTAAATGTTGCACTGGTCTGTCTGGTAATTCAAATAGTTTATTCAAAACGAAAACAAATGCAGTGCTATCAGAAACCACCATACTGTGACAAAGAAATATTATAAAGTGCATGTGCATATCAGTATATTTCTATCTGAGCATCATTCACAGCATACCACAGGTTCAGGCAATAATCAATTTCACATCAGACCCTGTAGAGTATGTCTGGTGTAAGTTTGCCGATTTCTCGTTGATTGTTGTTTTCACATGGTTCACATTATCGACTTTGATATGATACACAGTGTCCTTGCGAAAGCTCCACACAAAAAATCAAGGATGTAGGTTGATGATGTGAGGTAAAGGAATGGGTCCTTAATTTCCGATTCATCGATTTCCAAAACGAACATCCAAAGTATGTAAAACAATACGAGCAACGTGAAGGAGTTACTCGTTATGCTGGAAGACAATGTTACAGGAATGTAAAAGCAGCTGTTGACTCGTGGACCTGTGTTCTACTGTGAATCGTGTACACACATCCAAACGCATTTAATGCTATACACGTTTTTTGTCATAGTATAGCGGGATCTGGCAGCACTGTATTAATTCTTGCGCACAATACACTATTTGAGTTTCCAAATAAAACAGTGTACAGGGCAAGTCAAAATGATAGATCGGATTTCAGAAATGTATTCTTTGAAATCTAATGAACATACGTTCATGTGTTAAGAAAGGTAAATTGATAAAGATTTCTTCAAACATAACAAAAGTGTTCAATGTGAGCACCTTGTGTGACACGACATACATCAAGCCGGTGGTCCATCTCCTGCCAAACCTTTTGTAGCGTGTTGCGATCAATATCAAAATGTCAATTTTCATTTACAGATGCAGCCCGAATCTCTGAAATGTTGAAATATTGATAACACTTACAAATGGCCTTCCTCGTAGGTGGGTTTCTCCGATATTTGTACGGAAATGCCGTTGCACACTAATCACAGACTTGTTTACATGATTATCAAGCACACAGGAAGATATTTTCTCCAATCAACGCCATTTTCCTTAATTGCTCGTTGCTGACTCTTAGAACTAGACAGTGAAAACACTGCATGCACATTAAACTTAACCTTTCGAAGCGTTTGACTCACAATAACATATGTTGATTAGATTTCACAGAATACATTTCTGAAATCGGGGCCATCATTTTGACTTGTCCTGTGTTGTTCAACCTCACATGTGTCATCAGTCCTGCAAGGCAACCCTACGAAATCCCACCATTCTTTCACATTTGATCCGCTTCTTGTTATTGGAAATAATTTCTTGCTTGCGTTCAGGTAGAGTATGAAAATCTCATGGGCAACTTGTATTAATTTGATTTGATTTGATTTTAGTTTAGTTTAGTGTCCCTTTCAGCAGCGGGGCTGTACGAGACGTGCATCTACAGCTTAACATGGGATCCGAATTGCATGAACTCCTGTTAGGAATCGAACCCGGGTCCCCCACGCCAAAGACGCGTACACTAACCGCTTATCCACGAGGGAGTTCACAACTTATATTAAGATAGTAGAGATATCTTGTCCTATAGTGGTAGACAAAGTGGGCTTCTCTTGCTCTGCTCTATATTCTGGTTAAGTCAGTCATTTTTTTTTTTAGGTACAGAGATGACCAAAACATCCAAATAATAAATTATATGTATCAATTTTAGAAGAAACCAATGATTATTTTAGATTTTCTCGTGGAGGGACTTTCAATCTGCTGGGGGTGATAAATAGTATTACGAAAATACTGGAAATTCACATTGAGCACATAGGATATAATGCACCGGAGGTATTTCGTGGCTCTGGGTGTGGATTTTTTCCGTGCCACCTCCTGAAATCATCACTGCCCACTGGAAGGAATAGATATTGGATGACTGTAGTATCCTGATAACAAACATCGTAAAATGAAGTAATATTGCGACAAATTGAAGAAAAATATTAATGTTTGGACTGTGAAATTCTTTAGAAATATACGTTCAAATCTCCTCTTTTAGTTTTCATTTATCTTCAACAAAAGGAAAGAGATTTATTTGCTTTTTCATTGCATTCTTACCAGTAAACTGTTATGAAAATGTGATAGCTCTGCTCTATCATTACTTTCACTTCAAATCAAGTATTGTAAGTTTTAAAGCACTGTTCTCCATATGAAGACGTTTGACGTGATATGCTTTAAAAAACTGAGTGAAAATATTCAATATCCTATTATTGATATAAATATAACTTTTTATTGAAACGTTAATACAATCCTACAATTCCTTTGCAATTTAATGATCCTTTACAATGCACTAGCTGAAATTACAGTTCTCCGCACGAGGAATAGATTTATGGAGCTGAATTCCGATCCCCGCATTGGTTACTTTTCTCGATGAAACCATAATGACAAAAATTCATAAGATATTCTATTTTGGCCTACATTTTGAACTCCCTGTTCCCTTACGACACTCTTGAGGGTCAGGATGTCTTTTAATTAAAGTAATATAATAAAAACTCAGCTTGAAGTACATACTAATTTGTTCCAAAAGTTATATCGACCAGGTCAGCGGTTTTCCCGTGATAGGTCAGCGGTTTCCCATCATACGATCACAAAAATAGATAAAGTTGATCTCAATGTGGGGAAAACCATTATATAAATTGCCTCTACCCCCTTCCGCTTGAAATCGGAACTTTGGAAACTCTGAAATATGTGTCCGCTGCTTAACTAGAATTTATTTAGGCCTACAGAGTTTCGTCGTCCTAACTTGAGGAGCTCGTAAAATACAATGTTGTGGACTGAAATTTTGGTCCTCTGCAACACAAAAATTGATATTTTTGACTAGAATTATAAGTAAACAGCATAGGAAACCACCTCTGAGGTACAAATTTAACATATTTGTCACACAAACAAAACAATAATTGACCATAATGCAAAAAAAAAAATACATAAAATAGAAAAAGAGTGACTTTTTAATCAAATTTTTGTGCGTGTTGCATACTTAAATCAGTATCAAAATTTCAATATCGATGCGCGCCACCCAAACGACCTCTTAAAAAATCTAAAATATCAGACTTCTGTTTGGTCACAAATGGTAACTTTTCCGCACTACTCACCTTAACATATCAAAAAAGTTTTTTTTGATACATCCTACTATACATACAAAATAAAAAAGTGCGAAAGTGAGGATTTTATGCAATGATATGCGTCACTATTACATTAGACATTCTGTCTGTATTTTGGACAAGTTAACTACCAGATACGTAAGTGTGCTGCATGTAGTCATGAAATATACACAGTACGTTTTATAAATAGGTAAAAACCAAATTAGCAATTTATTGTGCTTTAATTTCTCTTTATTTTGTCAGTTGAAGTCATTGTAACCTGGGCCAAACTTTTAATTTAAGTAGCATGAAATAGTTCTGAAATCTATTGAAGTGCAAATTCACTCTTTCAAATATTGGCAGCTACGTAATAAAGTAATGCATGCGTACATCAAAGGCGCTTCTAAGCTACATATAATTACATTAAACGCATTTGATAACTCAAAACATGAACTAATATTTAGTTGTTGAAAGTAGTTCAGCATCATCCGAACAATGTAATATTTAATATTATATAATAAAATTATTGAAGTATTCTCATTTAATCACTTTTTTGTTAATAACACTAATATTACTGTAAGTAAGTTTGTTCAAGACACAACATTGCATAAACAAAAATAGTTAAGGTAGACAATAATAGTTAGTTAGTTAGTTAGCTTTTCTTCCCTGTTGATTTTATTATTTGGTACATACATTTCAACCTTCCGCTGGATATTTTTCTCTTTTACCACTTCCTCTACATCTAAAAGCATAATTACTGCATTTTTCATGATAAATGTGTTCAATCATACCATTTTTTCTTTACAAGAGTCCGCCAGAAAAATGTCATCCTATATCAGGATACTGACATTAACAATTGTTCTGAAATTTAAGATGCTGTAGTATGGTTTTTCGCTCAACAGATGTCGGTACAATCAGAACGGTTAGTTAGATAAGAAAATGGCAGGTGCGCGCTTGAGAGCAGCGCAAGTATGTTTTGAAGTGTTTTATCAGTTGTGATATTTTCCATAAGTAGAAGCTTTGCTTTGTATATAATTACATACACACTAATTGTTTGCGAGGAAAACCATATATTTTCATTATGGCTAAGACATAATGGCCATAAGATTCATCAAGACATAAGGTCGGGTACCGGTTAGGTAGAATGTAAACTTCAACTTGTTACATTTTTCTTTGAATATTACTCTAAGTTGCATCGTTGAGATGCGTTGTTAACAGTGTTTATGTGTGTGTGAAAAATCAGTCCCCCCTAAAAAAAAAAAAAAAAAAAAGTCACACTAACATATAAAAACGTTTTAAAAGTTCTTTTATGTATTAAAAATGGAGGAAATTGTTTCATGAGAAAAATAAAAACATGTAACGCAAAATGAGCTAAAAAAAACATAAAAGTGGATGGAAAAAACGTAAGATTTGGCAACCCTAGGTAACAAACAACTCATATTAGCTTCTACATATAGATTTGACTGGCGCCAAATCATAGGATTCACAAAACTGCAAGCAAAATATTTACAATTATTATGATAGAAAATGGCACAAAATTAGTTGTATGTGTCTGTTATCTTATTACCCGCAGATGTTGATGTAGACAGGGATGTTGCAGATAAAGATGTGGATACAGTTAGAAATATTGTAGATGCGATATTTTAAATCTGCACAGTCCTGTACTTCATACACTTCATTATATCAATTTCATTTAGGTCGATCATAGTTTGTTATTCATTCATATTTCTAAGCGTTATGTGTTTCTTCAGTTTTTCTCACTAAATGTATCACTGAAGTCAAAACTAAACGGCAAAACAGGACATGGTGGCTCATTGGTTGACCCCTTATCTCTGAAGAAAGAGGCCCTTGATTAGACCGCAGTCCACGTAAGTTTGAGGTACACTGAGAGTTTTTTCTGGATTCTTCGATTTCATCGGTTTCAGTTTTTCATTTCACGTGATCTTCCATAATGAATCATTTTGTTTTTGTTTGTTTTATGCCACATGGTTAGGTTCGTTAGAGAAAAGAATGTGTCAATGTAAATGATTATAAAAGAATAGTGGAATCAGAAAACTCCAGACATGATGTGGTCTACTACAAATAATAAGTCTTCGCATCAAACTTGGGATATCCAGCAACAGAGGTGAATGCTTTAGCATTTAGCTACCATGCTTCCTCCACAATTGATCACTTTCATAATATATATCCTTTGACCTCAAGGACATAAGCACTCAAAGTGAAACTAAATATTCCATTTAAAAAAAACACTTTAGACAATATCACACGAATCATATTAGTGCTTGAATCATTTATTTCATATTTACAATGCTTTTCTTGTATACAAAAATAATAAAATAGCATACCGTTTTGGTTTAATATTTTTGAAATTGGAGCATCCTACTAAATAATGTTGTATGGTACATTTTGGATTGTGCTGAGTTGCCAGTGGAGTCGAGTGTCGTATTACGGAACATGACTGACATATACTGATAGACTTGTTTCTCTTCTGCCCAAGTGATGGTATTAGTAGTGTCTAGGCTAAACAAGTCTGTAGTCCAAGAACATGCTACAGGTTTTCTCCGTTTTCCTGAAAAGTCCCATACAGCGTTATTCTGTGGAATGCTTCAATTGTTTGCAGAACATTTCTGATATTTTTTCTATGCTATACAAAATGACAGTAGAGGCAGAAATCGTGGTTTAAGTTAGCATAGTTGTGCAAATAAATGACATTTTAATCTCATTTTGTTTTGGGGCGAGATTTATTAGAATTGTGCAGCACAATTTCAGCGCCTTCTGTCAGAAGTTAACACTGAAAGATTGAAGTTTCCTTTCCAGAACGGCGGAAGTTACATCTTGGCTGTGGACGGCGGCAGAGAGCGGATTCTCTCCGTGTGGCAGTGGCAGTGGGGACATCTATTGGGGAAAGTCGCGGTAAGTTCATATATTTCTGAGTTAGAAACATGTTTAATGTGTAATTATCGTATTCGTACTACTGTTTGTATTTTCCATTTCACACAACTACGAGTTGGATTTTGGTAACTCGAATTCCTAGATAATTCGAATTTTTTACATTCCTTTGAACTCTCCATAACATTTAATGTTAAAATAACCTCTCTTAGTCGAATGTTTAAAAATTAAACCTCTATCAGTCGAATTTTAAGGGTTTCATAATCACATTTAAAAACCTCGGTAACTCAAACTTTCATATCTGCGAACCTCTACAAATCGAAGTTTATGTCTATAATTCAAATTTTTCCTGATGTGACCTCGATAACTCAAAGTTATAGCTCTATGGTTTTACGTAATTGAAGACTTTGAGGCAAAACCCGTCAAGTCCAAAAAGTGAAAGTGTAAAAGAGATAGCTTCACAAAGGTTTCTCATCATTAGATTTTCTTCAAACTTGGCACATATATAGTAGACCGAAAATAAATCAACATGTATTTTTTTGTTTGTTTGTTTCGGAAAATAGGTTAAGGAGGGCAAAGGGTCCCTTTTCAGAAAAGGGTTCCCTTGATTAAAAGGGCCACATTAAGTAAACGAAATTTTGCCGATGCAAAGATGACTTCAAAGTAGGAAATATGTGTTTTGTCGCTTTTTCGAGAAAGGGTTGCAAGGGGCAATGGCCCCCTTCGAATTGACAAAGGACCCACACAATCCTTAGGAAACTTGATTTCGGTGGAATTGCTTGAAACCGTGATATGTTGCAGATATTGTGTTCTTGAGAAAAAGCCTAATGGTCACAATCACAAATCACTCACAGTTTGGCCACTACAGAACCACCTATTTGAAAACAGCCGAAGATAACGATATTCAAGATTTCGGTAAAAATGACTGAAATCGTTATATATTCTAGATATTTTAATCCTAAGAAAAGTCTTAATGGGCATAATCACCAATCACTGATCGTTTGGCCACTACGAAGCCACTTTTATGAAAGCAGCCGAACTAGTGATATTCTGGATTTCGAAGAAAATGACTGAAACCGTGATATGTGGTAGATATTGTGATCCTGATAAAAACTCTCAAGAGCCACAACCACCCATCATTGACCGTTTGGCCACTATAGAGCTACTTTTAAAAAACAAAACGAGCGGAAGGTAACGGTATTCTGGATTTCGGTGTAGTTCCTTGAAACCGTGATATGTTGTAAATATTGTCACCCTGAGAAAATGTCTCAATGAAAACAACAACTAATCGTTTGGTCGCTACAGGGCTATTCTCTTGAAAACAGCCGAGTATAACGATGTTCTGGATTTCGGTGGGAATGAGTAAAATTGTGATATGTTGTAGATCTTCTCATCGTGAAAAAAAGTCTTAATAGACACAACCATCAATTATTGACCTTTTGGCCACAAGTCCAGATTTTTGAAAACAGCCGAATAGAACGATATTTTTGATTTCGGTGTAAATGAATGAAACTGTAATATCTTGTAGATGTCGTGATCCTGAGAAAAGTTGTCTAGGGCTTTTCAGGGTTTTCCTTTGTCCCGCAAGATGAACATCGGAATGTTGTCTATGAATAAACGATGTTGGCCGCTACTCTCCCCATCCCTTTTCCAGGTTAGGATAGGAGTTTTCAGGGTTTCATACAATTCCACCAAAATTTTAAAAAACCTTACCTTCTGCTGTCTTAAAAAATGTGGTGCCGTAGTTGCCAGGTGGTCAGTGATTGGTGGTTGTGCCCATTGAGACATTTTCTCAAGGTCATAATATCTACAACATATTACGATTTCAAGCAATTACATTTAAATCCAGAATACGAAATGCTGCCAGAAAACGTGGTCCTGAAGCGGTGAAACGTTCAGTGATGCGTGGTCCATTGAGACTTTTTCTCAGGATCACAATAACAACATATCATAATTTCAAGCAATTCCACCGAAATCCAGAATACAGTTACCTTCATTGTTTTCAAAACCGTGGCCCTGTAGTGGCCAAACGATAAGCGATTGGTCATTGTGCCTATTGAGATTTTTTAAGATCACAATATCTACCACACATCACGGTTTCAAGCAATTCCACCGAAATCCAATTTACGTAAGGATTGTGTGGGTCCTTTGTCATTTCGAAGGGGGCATTGTCCCCTACAACCCTTTCCTCGCAAAAACGACAAAACACGTATTTCCTACTTTGAAATCATCTTTGCATCGGCAAAGTTTCTTTTCTTTAATGTGGCTCTTTTAATCAAGAGGACCGTTTTTTTGAAAAGGGGTCCTTTTCCCTTCTTAACCTATTTTCCGAAAGAAACAAAAAAAATACGTGCCGATTTATTTTCGGTCTACTATATATGTGCCAAGTTTGAAGAATATCACATAAAGAGAAACCCTTGTGAAACTATCTCCTTTACACTTTCACTTTTTGGACTTGACGGGGTTTTGACTCAAAGTCTTTAATTGTCATTGTTGTTAGTCCTGTCATTATGTTTTACTCATGATTAGCCATGAAACCCCCTCCAAAACAATACATACACAGTATTTTATTTTTACCAGTCATCTTATTTAATTTAAGGAACTTTCACAACTTCGAGTTCTAAGAGGTTGAACGAATAAAAATTCGGGTTATAGAGGTTATATAATCACTTTTAATGAGGAACGCGGAACCTCGGTATCTCGAATTTTTGTTGTGGTAAGCTTGATACTCGAACTTTGTTTACTTGAAAAACTCGATAACTCGAATTTTTGTCTATTCTCTTCAGCTTCGAGTTATTGAGGTCCCTCTGTATTACAAAAAGTCATGGATGTAATAACAGCAAAAGTAAGAGAAGAGGTGTAATGAAGCATGTGTAATGAACCAGGACACCCTATGAAAATTTGCAGTAAAAGCTAGGACACCCTAAAAATGGTGTTCTGACGCACCATTACAGTATAATCATAGTTATGCACCTATTTTTTTTTGCTTAAATATCAAAATTAATTATAGATCAACAGTCATCAAGTGACAGAGAGTAGATTATTGCCATTACTTAAGCATCAATGACTATTAAAACGCGGTATTTTTTTTAATAATCTTGCGATTGATATTAACTTACGTTCTGTAGAAAAACAGGAACATTTGAAGATTAGGTCAGTTTTGGGAGACGGTAAATGATCCAGAAGCCCTATCTATGTCGGTTAGAAAGATGATAAAGCAATGTGTACCGAGGGCAATTTAAAGCACTGGATCCATTGATCTGTATTGACATCCTTTGTCATTAGCGAGGTTATGACAGATGAAACCTACAGTTTGGAGTAGAATCTGAACCACTGCAATTTCCCTACTGGAAATCGAATCCGGGATGTCTGCGCGTTAGCCAGTAGATCAATGAATTTGAAACACTGGATTAGAACTGTAGAGGAAATATTAAAAGTAAGCGGAAGTAAGACAAAGTATAGGCACTGTATTATCCGCGTATATGTGGAAAGTATACCAGCCGATGAAGGGGTCACTCTTCACACGAGATGTCCTCTTTTCGTTTGCACTGAGTCATTGTTTCCCGTGTAGACGTTGATGTAGATGCATCATGAAAAAATAATGTTGTAAGCGGAGCAATAACAAACAAACAAGAAGGTACAGATTGTGACAGATGGCTACACGTTGATATTTGTTGTGGTTACTGAGCAAATGAGAAGTTGATTCAAGTTTCTGAACCTTCCCTATGGCGTGCAGGTGGTTACCGATGATTGTGTGATCATATGCTATCTTCATGCCAATATCTGTGTCACTTTGTGTGTATACGTGAAAATTAAGGCGTTCAAATGATCCTCGTCAAATTCGGACTCCTGTCCAGATTGTGAAGCGTCATTCATACTGGTTTCTTCCTTCATGAAAACCAGCATACCACTTTTAGACAGACTGTCCTCTCGCTACTTACGTTTCTCGGCTTGACACTTCATTAAATCACCTATAACCTGCAACAAAGAAATGCATGAATTGATGTCAATGGTTGCATCAGATGTGGATTAAGAAAGGACAAGGTCATTCAGTACACGCATAATAGCAACAGCAACAACTATTTGAGAGGAGATATTACAGCTTATTTCTTGACCTACAAAACTTCTTATATACCAGCCCCAATGCCAATCAATCGTTTTCCACGGATTTAACTCTCGAAACAACCGATATTTTCCTGTCTATTCTGTTTAGTAACAGTGTTCCAATTTGTGTTGTCATTTTAGACTAAAATAATAACAATAATGTATACATTAAAATATCTCATTTTGGTGTTCGCCTAGATGACTAAAAGATATTAGAAAATTTCCTCAAGATGACTGGCCACATGTTCGAATCCTGGGTCGCCCAATTAAGATGCAGAAACGTATTTCTACGTTACTATTACTTTAAAACTCTTTAACATGAAAAAAATTAAGTTTTAACTCTGGGGGAAAAATTATGTTGACTTTATTTACACGCTCTCCTTCATAGCTGAGTTGCTACGTAGGCTTGCTTTCTTTAAGTTTCCTCCCACATTCGCTTCCCGATAAGGGACCTCCCTCGAATACAAATCTCTATAGTAATTCGGATTCGACCTTAAGCAGTAGATCTATCTCATATAACCTTGATGCTGAAAAGAAAACGTTCAAATCCAACCAACGAACCATAAACAATAAATTTCGAGAACTATGTTGGTTCATTGTCGTGAAGTAGCTGGGAAGTTACGTGAAAACCGGTAAAAGAGTTAAAATTATCAGTAATTGGAGTCACGCAATAACCGCACAAGTAGGGTTGCCCACGAAACGAGATAGAATTTTTGTAAGGAAGATACGAGACGAGACAGCCCAATTCCAATAGAAACAGTCACACTTTGCGGCACGAGACACCACTTTCACGACACCTGTTTGAGATTAGACAGCCTCGACTCTAGTATCGTAGGCATCCTTGTGTTCACCAACCAATTAAGAGTCTCCTGACTGACTTTAGGACTTCGAGGGCTATCGGCAAGGGATGATAGAGGGTACCGAAATAAAAATTTACTACCATAGAATGTGAATCCGGAAGTGCCAAGTTTAACTGCTGGTGAAGACAGATGGGAAAGGTGAAGTCAAGGACAGATCACATGCAATGTAACAAATCTTTTATTTCATCTTGTTCTTATGCTCAAAAGAGCGACTACCAATACGAATGCAAGCCTCACGTCGTCAGCTCATGGATGTCTGTGTATGCTCAAAAAATTCTAGGTATGTTTCAAACCTTCCTAGGTGCAGCAGCTAACCAGGCGATTTTTTCTTGTGAAGGTACTTGAAGAATGTCACGTCCAATACTTCCATTGACTTCGAGCTAGATCTCGTCGCCAGATTCGCTGCTGCAGATGAGGATGTTAGAGACATAGGTAATGGCTAAGAGTCGATGTAATGGCTAACCTTTGAGGCACGAGTGTCCGGGTTCAATTCCTAGTATAAGAGCACTGAGCACATTATGGTGAATCGGATTCCATCTATAGGTCCACGTGTTATAGCCTCGATGTTAAAAGGGAAGCTAAACTTCAATAAGCAAACAACATTTGAGACATACTTGAATTTTTTAAATCATTTACGGGCATTCATGCGCCGCACAGTGCAGTATTTGACCCTAAAATCCGGACAAAAGTCGAAGAAATAAAATTTGAAAAATGCATGAAGTAAAGTTTATTTCTTGTTCTTCGATAATTGGCGGATCTTGTAAACATAAATTCCATTATTTAAATATGAAATGAACAAAAATGAAATTGATGAAGTCATTCAATTTTTCTGGCCATGCGAATTTAAATTAGTATGGCCGCGCGTACAATTTTTGAGGTATTAATTTTAGTAATTGTACTAAGATCATTATCAACAAAAGCTGTATTGTTTTAAAGGGCATTCATAGTAGTTTTAATTTTATGATATACAGTAGAGCGTCGATTATCCGAACGTCAGTAAACCGAACGACCGCTTAACCGAACTGTATACTCGCTCGCATCTGTTACTCTCCCACCCTACCGTCCATCATCCCCCTCACTCCCAAACCAAGTTTCCCACAGTAGTCGCCGCACTGAGCCACCGCTGGCGGAACATTGCTTCTAATGGGGCCTTCATAAGGCGCTGCTGACCGGCCAAGCCGCCAGTCGCTGTGTTTCAACAGTTCATGCAAAATGCGTATGTAATATGTACATATTTTTGTTTAATATACTGTACCACATACTATAAAAGTTGCCTTTGTACGTTACTTTATAATACTTAAAGAGATGCCTGTTTTTATGAATAAATTTACTGTACAGTACTTCTTTTTGGCAAATAAACATGTACAGTTTGATTATCCGAACAAACCAGTTTTCCGAACACCCATGTCCCCCAATTACTTCGGATAATCGACGCTCTACTGTATTAACATTTTAGCTCTAAGTCTTGGTGGCTAATTAAATATGTAATGAAATGTCAAGAGCTTTTTGCAAGAAAAAAATATGATTTACAAGTTAATAATTGTTTTTGTTTATGTTCTGAATCTAGTTGATCAATGATTCCTTTTGCATTTAAAAGTTCAATCTTTTGTTAACGTATTCCAAGAACAAAATTTTGCCCGAAATTGCCCCATAAAGATAAAAATATATTTATAAATTATATCTAATTTGGTTTTTACATGAGTTCAGAAGGCCTTACAGCAGTTTCCTGACATAAACCTATGAGTTCAATCTTTAGTTAATTGAGTTTATACAGAAAAGTAGAATGAATTTATTCGAGCAGGGTTTCATGCAATTAATTCTATAATAAATGACATTTACTGAAACTTTTAAGTTCATAAACTGCACTATGAATTATGACTCATGAAATTTGTTGTCTGTCCTTGTTTAGATTGTCTGTCCTTCATACAAGGATCAGATTTTTCGAATCAATATTACACTTAGCCTATTAAACAATGGCAAGGGACATCAGAAGGGAAAACCATAGTTAAAGAGACGAAGAAAAGAAATTCAAACCAGTTTCAGAGAAGAAATGGGTTTGTGAATGGACGTCCCTAAGCGAGGCCATGGCAATACGAACCATGAGAACACTTCAGTGAGGTGTTTTGCTGACCACGAAACTGCTGCCCGAATAACTGGTGTGGATTTAAACATGATTTTTAAAAAATCAAGATTATTCTGTAGGCAATTTCTAGTGGCCATGAAATAGACGTGGAGAATTTCAGAACATCGCTACTGCTACTGCAGAACTTTATGTGAAACTATATAATTAGTACCCGATGACTCCTGCCCTACACAAAGTTTTAATTCATGGCCCAGCAATCATAAAACATGCTATTTTGCCTATTGAGCAACTCTGAGAAAAGGAAGCTGAGGCTAGAAACAAACATGTGGACTTAGGGGACGCAGTTCAGCAATATTAACAGCCGTATTCAATGAACGACATCCTAATAGTGTCCTCCAGCCAAAAGGATAATTTCGATTCTTTCCTTTCGAGTTAACATCCCATCCTACCTACAAGAAATAAAAATAGAGACAGTCAGTTTCCGCCCATACAATGCTTCACACATAACAAAATTTAAGTCGGGAAGGTAATATTACCAATCCTAAATTCATTTACAACTTCAAAATCATTGCAGATTTTGGACAAATAACTTTACCGTTGGGTTTCTCTTCAAACGGGGATGTTGTTTAATATGTCACATGACCATATTGCCATTTAAAATAAACAAGTTGATTCCAATATGGTGACCACTAAGATGGCGGACGACAACCTTAACCACGTCGTAATGTTTCTCCATACCGCCAACCTTGATCCCAATTGATTTCGGATCGACTACATTTACAGTTTCTTAAATATTTAGCCCGGTCCAGACTTTTGGCCATACCCTGTACAGTATATCTAAAACAAAGTGGATTGCTATTTCTATTTTATGTTTATGTTACTTTATATCCATTATTTGATGTAGCAAATGTTAATTAATAGCATAACTAAGAATTTTCTCTTAAAATGTTTTAAAGTATTTACCATAAACAGTTTAAAGCACTGAAAAAATAATTAAGATAATGTAATATAATTTCTCTGATTTTCCTGACTTTTCAAAACTGCATGACCAGATTTTGGCTATAATGTGTTTTTTAAAACTGTAGATAACCACAAATTAATTTATCAATTATTTTATGATACTAAATGGTAAATATTTTTGACCGGGTTTCAAGAGTAAATGCTCCACTGTGCGCCGTCTGGTGTTGGTGGTCGCTCTTTTGAGCATCTGCTATAAAGGTTTGTTTAATTACATGTGTCCTGCCGTTTAATTCACCTTTCCAATGTTTTCGCCACCAGCATTTAAACGCGACAATTCTGGAATGTTTTTGTACTTTATTGTGCTCTTTTATCTCTTACAACTTCGTCAGATATTTTCCGACAACATTTCATGTCTATCAGCTTTGATCATTATTGTAAATAGCAGAAGAAACTTTTCTTATCGAAATTCATGCTCAAAATAAATATATAAAATTCTTCAAGAAATAATTCAGGGGAAAGGTTGAGAATACTTCAGTGAACTAAAACCCTGTCTCTGACCTGGACGTAAAACCAAAGAGTTCAGTTTAATTAGACCCGTCTGCCCCTATAAGTTTCATGGTTGTGCAACTACCCATTTTTTAATATCAAATGTTTTTTTTTTTTTTTTAAACGTTGAAGTTGTGTTTGGATAAAAATTAAACTTTGTTCTTCAGTGTAAGATAATATTGATGCACCCCTCAAAGATGCATCTAAAATAATTTTAAAAAAAGACCTTACATTTGTAAAACCTGAGCGCTGCAACAGCATCCAGTAAGATTGAGCATATGGCAGGGAATTTCTATTTCTTAGCACAGAAAACAACTTTTACACCTGCATCTTCTCGTATTGTCGAAAAGTGGTTGCAGACATTAGACACCCACCAGCAGTGTACGTCTTTAATATTTACGAATTTCTCCACTTAGCACTGCTTGATTCAACTTTAAAAAAAAAAATCCTTGTTGGCAAGACAAATGAGTGTGAAGAAAGGAGAGAATCTAAACACGCTTCACATGTGAACTATGAGCGTCAAAGTGGTGCATACTATTGTTGAATTTTAATTATTTCCTCAAGGACAGTTCTTGAGATCAAGGACAATGCTTCGAGCCTGATTTTAACCATTGTATAAAAAAAATTAAGCACCATATAGTGTTATCTAATTTTATTGCAATTATGCCTGGAGAATGTGATAGTACGTTTAATTCTATAAATAGAATGGAAGTTATGTGATTATTAAAATATACTTTATGCTTTACAGTACATGCTGCATTTCGCGTTAGTAATATTGATATAGTAGTTTTAAAGTTACACTGACCAGTAAATATTCATTGTGATTGAAAGTGAACAGTAACTGAATAATGTAGTAATAATAGTGACGCAAACTTAAATTGATGAGATGATATTTTGTGTTCGTAATTTCTAAGTATTGAAGTAAGACGTGGAAGCAGGGAGCGTTCCCGCGTGTGCGCACATACCTTTGATATTGCAACTACTGCTTTTACAGGCCATGAGTCATTACTGATAAATTAACAAGAATAGAGAGTATTACATTCCTGGCGAGGAAATAGAAAATTGCCTAAGAATATACACATATTTTTTAAAAGTTTTTTTTTTTTTTTTTACTAGACAAAATAAAAGTATAATAGAGCAATGCACATTAATTCACATGTGTATTGTACATTTAGTCACAAAATAGGTCAAATGTCGGCAATACATCAAGCGCAACTTCCCTCGTCTTGATTCCAATCACAGATCAATAAAATCTTTTTGCAAAATCTAAAGTAAAGAATGTAGAAACATTATGATTCGTGCTTTATGTTATAAAAGATGAGAATATTATTCAAAATGTTGTCGTCAATGTTGCCAAATAAATTAAATCAATCTGATCTCTACGTTGTCAGTAATAAATTTTAAAATATTCTGATAGCCCATTTTGTGTTTATATATAGAGAGAATGATGGTCACAGCACAGGAATTGTGGTAGGGCTGTCACATCAGCATTCCACTTCCTATACGATGCAACAAGCCGTGAAAAGTGGAGTAAGCGTGCTGTGACGTAGTGTAGCATTTGCATGCGGAAATAAAAATCTTTCTCGCGCTTTCCAACGTAAACTTTAAAGCAGTGGTGCGTTGATGGAAGTAAAGAAACCAAATTTATGTCTGCAATACATAGTATGTGAGTGTAGGTATAAGTGTATATGCAAATATGTAGATGTGTAACAATCACCAAATAGGTTAGGCTGTGAAATGAGTGAGTCTTCTCTTAATAACAACAATATGGTTTTAATTATAACTTTACATACTTAAGTAAGCAATAACAGATGACCTAAAATTTTCAGAAACTAATTTAGCAGACGAGAAAAGAAATATCACAGTGGAAAACAAAGGGGAGGAGGAAAACATACTTCCGTAGCGATAGGGTCGTTGAAAGAGCTTTTCAAATGTTTTCTGATTGAAATCGAGGTCAGGGGTATAAGATACCACTCGCCTACCTTTTATTGGTTCTTGGTAACCATAACAACTGAAATGAGAACACTTTTTGTTTTCTTTTTTACTCTTGTGCGGTTACATATTCAACATCTAAATGCAAATAGACCCGGAAGAACTTTTCTTTACCTTTTATAACTTATGGCGGTAAAACACAAAACCAATTTTATCACTAGATGGCTCTGATATATTAGAGCAAATAAAATTATAAATAGGGCGAATAATTAACCTATAATATACTTAAATGTACTTTCTTAGGAAGGTTGTACATAGTGGCTTGCATAAGGTACCTTATTATTTATTTATTTATTTATTTATTTATTTGTTTCTTTTAGTAATCTTCATCTTAAAATATAATTGAAAGTAATATCTTTATGAGTATTAAATTGAAGATTATTATTATATTCGGATCTCTAGATACAAATTTTAGACTATTTAGATGCCCATATACAGGGTGGCTTGTAAAAATGAAAACTTTAATTTAATGTGACACATTTATGACTTTCAGGCTAAAAGAGACTGGTGATGGAAGAAATGATTGATTACAGAAGAATCGGTAAAATGAGAATGTAGAAGAAAACAGAAAGATCCCGAAGAACTCACAGACACAATGTTGTCTACCACAGATTAACATGATCTGAATTTAAACCAAGAACCACTAGTACCAGATTAGAGAGCTATACCTCTGAGCTACGTTACCTCCAGGATGATTCGTATATCGCTTCACAAAAATTGGTGTATGTGGGTGCACGCAACAACTACTTACAAGCAGTTATACATTAATTAAAAATTTTCTTCACAAATCCACATGCAAAGAAAAAAAGGACCTTTTCTCAAAACAAAACGTTGCAATACAATGTCTGCATTTTCATTAAAAAAAAAGAAAAGAAACTTTCAGCCAACATCATCGCTGAACATCCGCACTTCACTGTAAAAAGTAATTTCTTAAATTTGAGAAACCATTTCTTATTTGTACACCGAGACAATATTTTCTTAGAAATGAGATTTGGCAGTTCTCATTTATAAGGAAAGAACTAGCTCTATATTTTCTCGTTTCACTTTATACAACCTCATCTACTTTTCTTCATTTCTCATTAATGAGAATTTCAAATTCTTGTTTCTAAGAAAAGATGTCCTCGGTGCACAGATAAGAAACAGTTTCTCACATTTAAGAAAGTATTTTTAACAGTGTTCTTTTAGAATTTCTTTGGGATTATGAATAGCTTGCCGAAAATATTAGAACCACAAACACCACTATAATTGTGGTAATATTTTACTAATTCTGAAGCAGCAGAGAAACGCGTTTTTTCTATTAACAATTTCTTATTCGTCGTCGTCTATATACACACTCAACACAATAACATAAAAAGCTTTTTAAAATACCTTATAGTACTTTCTAAGCAACCATCTATCTACGGGTCTAGGTTCAGCGAAAACTCCCACACTCAAAAAATGTCAAAACGCCGGTCATAACTCCCACACAAACGGAGAAATCTCGCAAATGCACGAACGGTCATAACTCCCACAGCCAAAACCCCCACACTCAAGAAATGTCAAATCGCCAACAGAATCGGTCATAACACCCACACAAATGGACAAAACACCCACACATAGCAACGGTCACAATCCCCACATAAATGGACAAAACTCTCACACAAATGGACAAAACTTCCACACGTAGAAATTGTCACAACCGCCACACAAATGGACAAAACTCCCACACAATCGGATAAATTTCTCACACTTTTAAATGATCCTGGTTGCACGTCTTGTAAGTTTCACATGCTAAAAATAATAAAAAGAAGTACAATTGTGTTTTGATCGTTCGTGCATTTAGGAGATTTGTCAATTTGTGTGGGAATTATGACCGATTTTGTGGTCGTTTTTTCTGTGGGAATTTTGTCCATTTGTGTGGTGGTTGTGACAATTTCTGCGTGTGGGAGTTTTGTCCATTTGTGGCAGATTTGACCATTTATGTGGGGATTGTGACCGTTGCTTTGTGTGGGAGTTATGACCGTTGGGGGTTATGACCGCCTACCTGCGGGAGTTTTGGCTGTGGGAGTTATGACCTGCTCCCCTATCTACTAATCCTTGAAAAGAAAGTTAAAGAAAAAAAGACTCATAAAATGTTTCATGTAGACTGTTGTACTCTACGAGGCAACAGACATTGACACTACACAAAACTGGTCAAATAGTGGAGGCTTTTGTAATGTAGGCTTCGATAAAAGTACAGAAAATGAACTGGGTTGAACAGAAAACGAATGAGAAAGTTAAAAATAGAGGGCAGAAAATAAATAGGTAAGTTTAAATGTAATTAAATTTAATTTGTTTCGATTTTTAGTTTAGCGTCCCTTTTAAGTCCCTGGACCTAAAGCTTAAAGTGAGATTCAAACCACATGAGCTCCTACCGAAAATCGAACCCGGGTCTCCCGCACCAAAGAATGTAATTAAGAAGAGGAATAAAAATTGGTTGAAAAGAAACCGTATCATGACGGACGTGATAGAAGATACGGTGGCAGATAAAAGAGGACGAGACGAAAGAGCCTACAATTGATCGACGGTATTAAATAAGAAAATATTTACGTAAATGAGGACAAGTCAATTGAGGACCATTGAGCATGGAAGTTTCCAGTTTGTCGCAAGTGACCTGCCAATAATTGCAAAATGAAGACCAGTGCTCGTAAAGTTTTCTTTCAACCTAGGGGCCAATCCTGAAAACTAGGCGCCATAATAATATATATCCAATTTGATGTATAGGCCTAAATGTTTTAGACTTAAATTAACTAGGCGCTAGACTTGTATTTCTAGTCGCCATGGAGACCTGGCGCCTGGGATATTTCGAACCTTGAATATGATATACGAGGATATTACTATTATTATTAATTTGGCAGGTCCTGGAAGTAATGAGGATTTTTTCTTATATTTTAATTTTAGGTTTGTTCCATTTTCTCGATCTTCAGCTTCCTCCGTGAACTCCCAATATTTTCTTCTATTTTTCAAATAATCGATCAGTTGTGTTCTTCTTTTTGCTCCTCGCTTTCCTTTCATTTTTCCCTCTATGGCGGTATGAAGAAGACAATTTCTTCAGAAGATGTGTCCAAGTCTCTGAAGCATATAGTGCAAATACTCCATATATAGCACTTAACCAGCTTTTTCCTTAGTCCAGTTAAGCCTGTTAGTTAAAAGTGATCTTTTCTTGTTGAATGTATTTTTGGCTATGGTAATTTTTTGACCTGATCTCTCTGGTGCAGTAGGCATCTTTCGTCAAAATACTTCCCAGATACTTGAAATTATCGACTTCTTGAGTTCTACTCTGATTCGTAAGGGCCTGTTTTCACGGGGTATTCTCGTGACCTTCGATTTTTCGATGTCGATTTCCATTCCACATAGTTTTCCGGTGTCAACCATTTTGTTAATCATTTCTTGTAGTCCTTCTCCGGTTCTAGCTATAATAACTGTGTCAATCTGCATACCTGATCTAGTTAATGATCTGCCTTCCAATCTTGAAATCTCCAATTTCCATTAATGCTTCTTTCGTAAAATATTCACTGTTAATGTTGGATAATAATTACAATCCGAGATGCAAAAAAAAAAAAAATCCATACGAGACGGGGCGAGAAAGAATTCTTCAAGAGTCGAAACGTTACGAGATAAACTTATTTCTCTTTCCGTCTTTTCACGTGTACAACACTTCATGTGGCTCGGATCCCACGTTAAGCTGTAGGTCCATGTCTTATATAGCCTCGCTGCTGAAAGGGACGCTAAACTGAAAAAAATCAAATCAAATCAAATCAAATCACGTTAACACTTTCCCTAATACACCTTCTGATCCGAAACTGATAAAATATCAATTCCGGATAGAATATTAGGCCTTTAAATAAAGGAGAAACTAATAGTGTTGAGATTGGAAGAGGAGTCAGACAAGGATGTAGTATGTCGCCCCAAATTATTCAATATTTACAGTGAATGTTTAATGAAGGAAGCATTAATGGGAATTGGAGATTTCAAGATTATAGGGCAGATCGTTAACAAGATCAAGTATGCAGATGATACGGTTATTATAGCTACAACCGAAGAAGGACTACAAGAAATGATTGACAAAATAGTTAACACAAGGAAACTGTATGGAATGGAAATCAACATCGAAAAATCAAAAGTCATGAGAATATCCCGTGCAGACGAGCCGTTACGGATGAAAGTAGGACAAAGAGAACTTGAAGAGGTGGATTACTGCAAATATGAGGGAAGTATTTTGACGAAAGATCCTTACTGTACCAAAGAGATAAGGTCTGGAATTGCCATAGCCAAAGAAGAATTTAATAAGAAAAGATCACTCTTATCTAGCAGACTTAATATTGAACTAAAAAAGAAGTTGGTCAAGTGCTATATATGGACCATTGGACTTTATTGTTCAGGGACTTGGACATTACGGAAGTTAGAGAAGAAATATTTAAAGAGCTTCGAAACGTGGTGATGGAGTAAGATGGAAAAGATTAAATGGACTGAGAGAGCAATAAATGTGGATGTTTTGAAACGGATAGGAGAGAAAAGGACACTTCTAGGCCGCATCCTTCGAAGGAAAGTCAATTGGATTGGACACATTGTCTTCTTCATACCGCCATAGAAGGAAAGATGGAAGGAAAGCGAGGAACAGAAAGAAGAAGAACACTGATCGATGATTTGAAAAATAGAAGAAAATATTGGGAATTCACAGAGTAAGTTGAAGATCGAGAAACGTGGAAGAAACATTTCCAGATCCAAACCTAAAATTAAAATTGAAAAAAAATCTAATTAGTCCCGAGACCTGCCAAAAGGCAGAATACTTAATAATATTAATAATAATAATAATAATAATAATAATAATAATAATAATAATAATAATAATAATAATAATAATAATAATAATAATAATTCGGAAGTCTACTGTAGTTTCAGAATGTAAGAAAACTGACTTTAAAAAGATCAAGGTCATTTCAATCATTAATTCAACATACATTTTTATTCCCTGATGTGACTATAACTTTCGTTACTATTTTCTTCTCTTTTGACCCTCTGAATAACGAATATGTCCTAAAATAAGCGGATACACATATGTTATAACAAAATATTGGTACAGATTTGAATATCTCTACGGTAGCTAGAATAGTCTCGAGACCATAAAACATACGTAGGCCCACACACTACAGAAGTTATCGCACCTCCTGCATAAAAGATGATCATTTAATATATTAATGTGATGCATACTTTAAAAAAACGACACTTTTTTATTCCATATCTGCTGATTTCTAGCTACCGCACTTTATCTAACACAATATGATTTATTTTATGTTGAATAAACATGCATAGCGTGAATAAAGTGTACATAACCCTATCGTAGTATTAAGATGTAGCTTTTCAACGAACATAATCGAAAACAATTGTAGATACATATTAAAGTAAATATCATACAACACTTGAAAAATTGTATTCTCTACAAAAATGTATTCGTTTAAGAGTTCCGTTTATCCCCTAATCATTTTTAATAGTTTAAAGTTTATGTATCATTGTTGTTAACTGACTTTCCGTTATTCCATTCAATGAGAATTAAATGCTTTTATTTGCACTGATGGTTTTAATACGTACTTATTTCTAGCTCCGCTTTTATAAATAGATAAATTGTGCACGTGCCCAGGGGCGCACTGAAGTTAAGAGGGGCAACGGCCCTGCAGGAAAGATGTTTAAAAAAAACTAAACGTAAAAAGGAACCGTGACTAAAGTTACAATAATTTCTGAAAAAGCCAGTACAAGGAACACGTGAAAACTATATTGATGAATGAATCTATGCTGACAATCGAAGCGGTCAGTATTATACAAGGTGTTTCAAAAGAACGCCTACAACGTTTAGGAGGTAATTCTTGACACTAAGATAAGATAAAAAGTATAGACTAACCGGGGTGCAGAAATCTGTCATTTCGGAGTTATAGGCTGCCGAAAACATTTTAAAAAATGAACTTTAAAGGTCCATAATTCCAAAACTATGGTACCTACTGTCGTCGGGCCAAGACTACACTTAGGAACTAGTATGTGTGCTATCCAAATATCTATATTTCAGAATCCTGCGGTACTTCTGCAACAATTTTTATAGGAGTTGATGACTACTTCAAATTATGTCTCCCTCTGCAAACAACTTCCTATATGTTTTAGGCAGCCTATAACTCTGAAATGACAGATTTCTGCACCCAGGTTGGTCTATACTTTTTGTCCTATCTTGGTGTCAGAAATCACTTCTCAAACTTTGACGGTGTTGTTTTAAAACGCCCTGTACGTATTCCCAGGTCCGTTTTTTATAAACTGGATACATTGTGCACAGAGGTGGAGGAGCTAAAAACTGGGGTACCAACCAGAACCTAGACTATGATAGGTATATCATGAGTTTACTATAAACTTTCTAAAATATATAAATAATACCTTTAATTATTTTTGTCATTCAAAAAACTGGGGGACCTAGGCCCCCCGGCCCCGTGCTAGATCCGCCACTGATTGTGCACGTGTTTAGGGACACACTGAAGTTGGAGGCACAACGTCCCCACAGGAAAATGGGAAGAAGTTGGAAAAAGAACAACCTAAACGTAAAAAGGAAGCATAACTAGTTAGAATTAACTCTGGAAAACAGTGGCGGATTTAGAAGGCAAAATCTGGGTGGGCCAGCCAGAACGCAGACTATGATAGATATATCTTGAGTTTACTATAAACTTTGAAAAATATATAAATAATAGCTTAAATTATTTTTACCGCTCAGAAAACTAGAGGGCCTAGGCCCCACCACTGCTGGAAAAAACTGTAAAGAGGAAATCGTGAAAATTATATTTATGAATGGATTTATGCTGGTAATCAAAGCAGTCAGTACAACATACCCTCTTAGATTCCAAGTTTATAAAGTTTTAACCTCGCGAACACTTTTTGAGGTTTAATCAAAAAGCCTTATATTTGAGATTAAACTGATGCCAAACAACAACAATACTCTAGGCTTTATATTGTACTCTCTCATAGCCCAAATATGTGAAGATATAGTTTCTCATACTCCAAGTATGTCAGGTTGTAACATTATCAATACTTTTTTATGTTTAGCCGAAAACCTTTTAACTTCTGGGAAGCATATATGTTTGGCATCAGTTTAAACAACAATACTCTAGGCTTTATATGATTTCTAATACCTAAGTATGTGAAGTTTTAGCCTCAGTATTTTTTGATACTTAACAAAATAAAAAAAAACTTTTAGCCTCAAAAACACTTTTGACTTTAAAACAAATTTAACGTCAAAAATATTTAACTTTTGACTTTAAAAAAATTAGACTCCGCACATATTCTCATATATAGGATATAGATAACCATCTTCAATTTGAAGTGAAATGAAATCTTTCAGTTTAATGTCTAACGATTATGCCCTTTAGGCTAAGCGACACGATGATTAAGGCAATTGAATGATAATGGAAAAATTGGTAGGATGAGGAATTGGGAGGAGACGTTAATACCCCGAGAAAACCCACGGACACGGTGTTGACCACCACAAACACTTGGTCGGGGATCGAACCAGGAACCGCACGTACCAGAGCAAGTTCACATTCAGTCACTAAGCCACTGTGTACCCCGATAACGACCTTCACCCGGGAACTGAAAAATTTGTTTTCATTACTCGTTATCGTGTGGAGTAACCAACGGATGGATGTATTAATATTACAACATTATAAGGCTCACCAGAGATCGTAATACATATGACAAATACATGCCTTGTTAGTTATTGTGAATTATATTTGTTTCTGTACTATTCATAATAATGTACTGTTATTAGTAGCGAGAGCGACGAGTAGTTAAGTAGTCTTGACTTTGTGACGAGAGCGAGATCAAGACGGGTGTTTGTAAGCCGAGACGAAACCGAGACTCAACGTATCGCAGTGGCGCATTCAGAGGGGGCGATCGGGGCAATTGCCCCCTCCCCGAACAAGATGAAACTTTCTTATATATATATATATAAAGCCCATTCCAGAGTTTGGAGCTATTGAAAGTAGTTTCAAGTAGCAACATTACAACTAGGGATGGCCACAGAGTTCCGGGTCCGTGAGTAACCGGTTCTCGGAGATCCGGATTTTAGAACCGGTTCTGGAACCGGTTCCAGACCTGGATCCGAAAACCCGGTTCCAGAACCGGATCTTAGGAACCGGTTCCAGAACCGGATCTTAAGAACCGGTTCCAAATCTGGATCTGAAAACCCGGTTCCAGAACCGAATCTTAAGAACCGGTTTCAAATCTGGATCTGAAAACCCGGTTCTAGAACCGGATCTTAGGAACCGGTTCCAGACCTGGATCCGAAAGCCCCCACAAACCCGTAAAGGAGACACAAAGTTTACCTTCAAAAGAAATGCAAAGAGGACCATGCGCTTGTGCCTTCTCCGCTCAGACCCGCTTGTGCCCCCAGAAAAAAAATTTTGGTCCACCAGTGGGTGTTTGGCCAAATGAGTTGGCCAGTTTGCCTGTTTAGCCAATGAGTTTGCCAGTTACCCAGTTTATTTAGCCAAATGAGACAAGCTGCCGCCGCCTGGGCGCCTGCCAGTCGCTTCCACCATTTCATCTAGCATACTGTTCACAGCCTGCCAGCAGATCGGGTTTAGCGTAGGGATGGCCATAAAGTTTCGGTTCCAGCGGAACCGGTTCCACGAGGAACCGGTTCTGGATCCGGTTCCAGACCTGGATCCGAAGAACCGGTTCTAGACCTAAATCCGAAGAACCGGTTCCAGACCTGGATCCGAAGAACCGGTTCCGGAACCGGATCTTCTAGAACCGGATCCGTTCAGACCCGAAAACCGGTTCCACTAGGAACTGGTTCTGGCCATCCCTAATTACAACCCACCGCCCCCCCCCCAGAAGTACGTCCTGGATCCGCCCTTAACGTATCGAGACTTGCTTGAGATGAAAACAGAGACAGACACTTGTGATTTGAGACGAGACCAAGTTTAGTCTCGAAAGTATCTGTCTCATGTCAAATATCGACAAAAATATTACTGAAATTTTCTCTACTAACAATTAGTTGCATTGTTAAGTTGTATGTAAGGTAGTGGTACGATTGTTCTTCGATGGCCGCAATCATAGGCGCACTATAAAACTTTGTCCCATATAGGTATAGGTAAAGCGTTAATAAAAAGAGTGTCCGGAATCGACTCCCACTACCGGCTTTTATTATAAAAGTTTCGCTATAAAAGTATTTTTACAAAATACTGTACAAATAATCTCTCTAGTATATAAGGTTATTTATAGGTAGTCTTTGACCATAAGGTCACAGACAGGATCTCTACAGAGCCCCGTAGCAGGCTAAGCAGAGGTGTATTAAGGATCCAATACTCCGTAGCAAGCAAAGGCGGGTTAAGTGGCCAACAGAGCCCCGTAGCAGGCTAAGCGGCTGAGGTTAAGATTCCCAGACAGAGCCCCGTAGCAGAAGCCAGGAGATAGGATAGGCGTAGTCCCGTAGCAGACTAGAGGCCTGGGGTTAGGTTACTCCTAATGTTCCGTGGCAAACAATAGGAGGGTCACCAGAAAACTGGTACAGAATTGCCGTCGTCCAGCCAATTTAAAGGGTTCTTTGGGTGGCGGTGGCGCTGCTGCTCCGTGGTCGTCTACCTCCGTGGGAGGGGCTAGAAGCCGTCGTTTGTAAGTGATTGTTAATCCATCTGGTGTGAAATCCTCTTGCCAAACCACGTGGTGGTGTTTGTAAACACTGGCATATGGAATTGTTTATACACATCACGTGGGACATTACAGTACACACGAAACAGAAAGGTGGGGAGCAAATATCAATTCTTATTACTTGATATATAGCAAGTATTTTTTAAAAGATAAACAATTTTGAAGTGGATTTAACATTTTATTCTCTTTCCAACCATTTTACGTATGTACTCAAAAAGCATATTGTCAATACATTCGTAAAGTTAATTTTGTGAAGCGAACACACAAGATCTCAACTCCCAACGTAGGAACACGTATTCTAAAATAAGATAGGCCAAGATCGTGGAATGAGGAAGAGCATCAGATTGAGCCAGAGAAGTGGTTTGAACTACCAAAATGCCAGCAGCACTTTACATCTAAAACATAAGACAAACTGTATATTAATATTTATTTTTAAAAATGAAAGCTAACCTATAAAAGAGGTAAAAAGAATCTTTAAAAAATTAAACGATTTTTAAAAGTTAAGTTAGTTCATTGTTAACAGACTTTTCTACATTTACAAGATATTATGAACGTAATCTTTATTAAATTAGTGGTACAGGTGCATTCTCCACTCGGCTTTGCCCACAATCGGTATGAAGTATGGCTTTACCCTTCCATAACCTCGGTATTGAGAGGTGATGAAGTTACTGGTTAGTACCACTCTCTGTCTTTTCTACATCGTCATGATGAAGAACGTACGTTTTTTTTTTTTAGGTGTGAAGATTTCACCAGTGGACTTAGGCTACATAATAAATGAACGCCCTGTATATATAAGAACCTTTATATGATATATTATAACTTGTATATTTGTCATATTTTTATAATTTATATCCAGTGAATTGTGCTGCATGATGTTTCACTTATAAATTAATATCCTTTAATAATATACATAATGATGAATACTAATATGAATACTATACATATGTATAGCACAGTACTAATGAGTACTGCAGTTTCTTACGAAGTTACACTTAACCAATTTACAGATACGCCTTACTTAAAATTCAAATTACGTGAATATTTACGGAACGCATTAGTTACGTAAGTGTAGAATTACCGTAGTAGGTTATGTCCTTCATAACCTCGGAGTTGCATTAGGACATAACGTACAAAATAAATCAATCAATTTAGGTAGAGGGTGCTCATCACCCCCTCAAAGCACTCGGGCATAACTCCCCAAGTTTATCATTCTCTCCTCCCCCAAAAATTACCTTTCTCCTGTTTCATTGCATCATTTTCAGTGAAGAATGGTCTCCCTTAATATTCTTGTGGTCGCAACCTGCGCCCTAAATCCCCTCTTTGGACATCCCTGAATTTAACTGAAATAGTAATTATTGATTTTTTCTTAAACAATGAAAGATATTAATGAACTCTGAAGTTCACTTTCATCGTTTGTTTTAGATTTCAAGTAAAGATGAAAATTGCAGCAATCCATCTTGTATTAATTCTTAAGCAGAAGACATTTTTTTCATTGATTCTTGTTCCTAGTTGATCAAGTGACCTCTGACTCAAACAAATACTAAAATATGAATACACAAATTTGTTATGAATAGTTGTTTTAGAACTAAAGATAGCTTAATTCTTACTCTAATAGTGTGAATGGTAAAGCGCTTTTGGCCTTTCGAAGGACAGTAAGTGTAACAGTGACCTCTGTCCCCCTCCCTCCCTCATCGCCACAATAGAAAAACAACCTTTTCTTCTTTCTTTTATTTTAATTTTTGGTCACGTGCTAGATTTTACGAGTGGGACCGAGGTTGGTAGGGTAATCACCACGTTGCATGCTTCTCGTCTTGAACCCTCGCATGCAAGGTGTCCATAAGTAAGGCGATAAGAACTTCCTCTCCCATCATTCTTTTCACTCCGAAGGATTCCCTCCCTCAGTCTTATTTGTCTTTGTTTCACTCTCTGTTGCTATCTTACATTCACTCTTAATTTCAAACTCTTCTGCCTCGCCTACTTATTTGCAAATCTTCCTCTCTAAGTTTTCCTTTTAAAGAAGGGCAAATGGTTGGTCTCCCGACTCATTGGAGAGGATCTGCGAATAGAAGTTGTGAGTTCCTTCCAATTGTGAGTTCTTTCTCCTGCTTTCAGGTGCATTTAAGAATTCCAGTAGTTTAGATCCACCTCAATTAACTACATCAATACTTACATGAACGGGCAATTTGAGAGTACAGAATTATTAGTGGATAATTTAGTTATTTAAAGTAAAAAGTGGAAACATATTTTTATCTAACTCAAAGTAGTTCGGTGGGTAGCATTATTAGCTATCAATTGAGTTGTGAACACACTGAGGGTTTTTCGCGGTATTCGACCAACCACAATCCGACCAGATAACTGCAGGAGAACAAATCAACCCGAGTGTAGGTTGACCTTGAGTTTAACGTTCCGTTCTGAAGCGAGGCTATATGAGACGTGGACCTACTGATTAACGTGGAATCCGAATCACATAAGCTCGTATTTGGAATCGAACCCGGGTCTCCCACGCCAGAGGCGCGTACGCTAACCGCTTAGCCATAAAGGACTTGAAGGACTCTCCAACTTGAAGGAAGGGGAGAGGGGAAAACGGCAGATATTAGCGTCGAATCCATAATTTTCAGGGTCGCTGAAATGAACAGTGACACTACTCTTAGAAGAACAGAACGATCCTTGTTAAAGTCAACACCATCGGGGATGGCTCCGAAAACACCCGGATAAGTACTGCTCTTACAAGAAACAGAACGAAACATGTCAAACATCAACACGGTCTAGGTTGGCTCTCAAAATATCCGAAATAGTACTGTTCTTATAGGAACAAAACGATCCTTTGTTTTAGTCCAAGTTGGTCTTAATAAAGACCGCCAAAGCCTGTGGTATTAGTCATATAACATAACTGAACGTTGGTAATCAACAGTGATTAATAGTAACCTAACCGTATGTTGGTAATAACACTGTACGTAACGCCAACTATCCGCCGACTGCATGTTCCAGAAATTATCTTTTATCCTGTGCACTGTTGTTCAAAATTTCGCTCGGACTGTACTTCCCTCTCTTAATTCGTAGAGACGATCTGATGATCTAATGAAACCATAGATGTAGGTATATATATATATATATATATATATATATATATATATATATATATATAGTGACTATTTAGAGGCGGAACTATGAATGGGGGCTTATGGTTGGCTGAGGGAAATACTGGCTTCTCGTTGGCTTAGGGATGCTGGCTCCTGATTGGCTATTGTTGTGGCTACAAGAAATGGCTTTATTGAATGTTCTTTTTTGTTCCTGAAAAGAGTCCTTTTAGTCTCTATCGAAATTATTCCTTTCACGTGAGATGACTATGGGTTCCTTTATTATTGTGTCCCAAATATTGACTATTATGGAAGTATTTGACTATTATGGAGGTATTTGAAAAATAAATTCTGTGTTCACCTGACGCTTCGGATTTCTGAAGTCTTATATAGGCCTAGCTGTTGTATTCATTACATCGTTGTTCTATTGTACGTCCAGTTTGTCCGAAGTATGATACGATATACACCAAGAGTGCGCAAATGCAGTAATTTGATTAATGATCTGATGTTGGCTGGATGTTTAGGAATAAATCTTATACCATGTCTGACAAGAGAAGTATTTTGTTAAATTTGTAAGAAGTGCTGCCTTTTTATGGGGATTGAGTTTGCTATTTCTTCGTTGAATTTCAGTGGGCTCCCTCTCTATAGTAAGAACAAACAAATCCACCTGAGGATTGTGGTTGGTAGACTGAGGTTGGCCAGTTTGTGAATTAATCCATCATTCCACACGGTATCAATACACTGCTATATTCAAACAAAAGGGCTCCTAGTTTATGTTTCACTTTAATGGCAATTTCTTTGTCATTGTATATTCTGATGTGTTGTATGGTGTACGTAGGTCTGAAGCCTGCCTTATTTGTATTATGTTTGATTTTATCGGTAAGGTTTTTTCTGGTGTCATGGCGCTTTTTTGTGATTGTCGGCGTTCTGGAGTGTTCATAGGCTACCATTGTAGGGTTCTGTGAGCTTATGGGTAAAATTTTCAGGTGGTTTCTTTGTGTATGGCAGTGCATCCTTTTCTTTTGAGTACCTCGATAGTTCTCTGTGAGTATCTCATGGCCCCCTGGGTGTATATCTGCTTTATCAGTTTCGATCAAGTTGAGGTGGTGGTGTATTATGAGTTTGATATTTTCGGTATCGTTGTTTGGCTGTTTTCGGTATTCTTCGTTTACGAATTCTGATTCTGATTTCTACGAAGAAACATCTATTCTTGTCAAGTCCTGCTTCCTAATGGTTCACCTATTAAAGATAAGGAAATAGGTTGTAGTGTGTGTGATTTGTATGTGTAAGCAACTCCTTGGTATAACACCGCTGGGTATCCAGAGCTGCGATGTTAGATATGTGTGTTTATTGTGTAAAGTGCAGACGAATCGTCCCGCTAGGATAAGTTTATCCTAATGAACAAACTCCATGGCTCTGGATAAGTAGAGTAACAAATAAAACACAGTTCTGACCAGAGCAGAATGAAATATATTAAAAACTATACTTACAATATGTTACAGTTTCAAGGACCTAACGTCCTCTTCATCAGACACAAACACTGAAAAAAGACAGGTGACAGCAGATCTTATATACACTAGAAAGTGAAAGGCCACGCCCTTTCTTCTCTCTCATTGGTCGGAGGGAACCAATGAGGAGAAAGGCAATTCCGCGGAAACAGAAAAATATAATGAGCCCTTTCACTTTTTCTAACAGTTCTTTAAACAGATGACATACGAAGAAAAGTGAATAAATAGAAAATATTAAATAAGAAATATATATATATATATATATATATATATATACTTTAAATAAATATTAATAGCCTATATGTACTTTTCTTGTTCCTTTTCTATCACATCCAACAATTTCTCCCATTGCTCGTGTATATTCATACCGCTTGTCCAATTCATTAAGTTCTCCTCTTGTTCTCTCTTTATTCTTCTAGCCTCTTTCCACTTTCTAATAATCTTCCTGTTCTCTCTCTCTAAACTCCTAGCCCCCTCCCAGTCTATTTTATGTCCCGTTTCCTTTACATGTTTGTATATAGCGTTATTATCTTTTCAGTCTAACATCATCCTTATGTTGTTTTAATCTGTCCATAAGCCTTTTCCCCGTCTCCCCTATGTATTTCATGTCACACTCACTACACTTCACTTCATATATTACTCCTTCTTCCTGCTCCTCTATATGATTTTCCTTCCTTTTTCTTTTCTTCCTTATGCACTTCAACAAAGTTTCTCCTCCTTTTCTATAAGTCTTCACACCACCTTTTCTTAATAACTTCTTCAGCACTTCGGTTTTTTCCCCTATGCTCTGAATATTTGCGCTCCGACTGTCGGCAATGCCTGTACATACATGAGTGCCTACTCCGTGCTCAGTCACTCAAGAGGAACAGGAGTGCAAATAGTTTAAACTTCACTTTCGGTTTGTCAAACGTCAACACTGTCAGGGAGGGAAGAAATACGTTAGCTCTTGGCTCTAAAAATAGCCGGATAAGTACTCTTCTTAGATAAAACCAGAACGATCTTTGTCAAACTTCAACATGGTCGAATATGACTATGAAAAGAGCCTGATAAATACCTTTCTTAGAAGAACAGAATGATCGGTTGTTTTGGTCCAAGTTGGTCTTAATAAAGACCGGCAAAGTTTGTAATCTTAGTCATATAACATAAGTGAACGTTGGTAATTTACAGTGAAAATTAGTAACGTAACCGTACGTTGGTAATTAACACTGTAGTAAACGCGAACTATCTGCCGACTGCATGTTCCATAAAATATTTTTTGCCCTGTGCACTGTTGTTCAAAATTTCTCTCGGACTTTACTTCCCTCTCTTAATGCATGGAGAGTTTCCTTCGCCTGACGATCTGATGAAATCGTAGATGTAGGCATGTATATATAGTGACTATTTAGAGGCGGAGCTATGAATGGGGGCCTATGATTGGCTGAGGGAAATGCTGGTTTCTCGTTGGCTTAGGGATGCTGGCTCCTGATTGGCTATGGTTGTGGCCACGAGAAATGGCTTTATTGGATATTTTTTTGCTCCTGAAAAGGGTCCTCTTTGTCTCTATTGAAACTATTCCTTTCACGTGAGATAATTATGGCTTTCTTTATTATTCTGTCCCAAACATTGTTTTATTTGACTGTTATAGTGGTATTTGAAAAATCAATTCTGTCCACCTGACTTTTCTGGTTTCTGAAGTCATATATCTGTTGTGTTCTTTGCATCGTTGTTCCATTGTACGTCCAGTTTGCCCGAAGTATGATACGATATACACCAAGAGTGCACAAGTGAAGGTTATCTTTCACTGATTTGAGTAATGATCTGATGTTGACTGGAGGTTTAGGAATAAATCTTATACCATGTCTGACAAGAGAAGTATTCTGTTAAATTTGCAAGAGGTGCTGCCTTTGGATGGGGATTGAGTTTTATATTTCTTCGTTGAATTTCAGTGGACTTCTTCTCTGTAGTAAGAAGAAACAAATCCACCTGATGATTGTAGTCAGTAGACTGCGGTTGCCTAGCTTATGAATTAATCCATCATTCCACACGGTATCAAATGCACTGCTATATTCAAACAAAAGGGCTCCTAGTTTATGTATCACTTTGATGGTAATTTCTTTGTCGTTGTATATTCTGATGCTGTGTTGTATGGTGTACGTAGGTCTGAAACCTGCCTGATTTTTATTCAGTTGTCCACTCCCTTCAGACATTCATATATCCTGTTTAACATTTTTTTAATTAGCTTGGAGAATGTAGATGTTAAAGAGATGGGTCTGTAAGCTTAAGATTACTTGGAAAGCTTTCCAGGTTTGAGAATATAAATTGTTGTATGTCTGTTTCCAGAGCGGAGATATGTATCCTGTTCTCGGGCTCGCATTGTAGATTTCTGTGAGATTGTTGGTAAAATTTTCAGGTTATTTCTTTGTGTATGGCAGTGACCTTATCTGGGCCTGGGACAGCGCATCCTTTCCTTTTGAATATTTGAGATACTGTGGCTTATCTCATTGAGCAGTATGTCATAATTCCCTGCGTATATATCTGCTATCTAAGCTTCGATCAGGTTCAGATGGTGGTGTATTATGAGTTTGATTTTTTCGGTAAGTTTTTCTGGTGTGATGACCTTTGGGTCTGATTGTCAGCGTTCTGGAATGTTCTCAGCCTTGATTGTAGATTTCAGGTGAGTTTGTTGGTAAATTTTTCAGGTGACTTCTTTGTGTATGGCAGTGATCTTGTCTGGGCCTGGGCCAGCATCTTTTCATTTTGAGTACTTCAGTTAGTTGTATATGGGTTATCTCATTGAGAAGTATGTGTTGGTCCCCTGAGTCTGTATTTCCTATATCAGTTTCGATCAGGTTGAAGTGATGATGTATTGTGTTTGATTTTTTGGTAAGGTTTTTTTCTGTGATGACGTTTTTGGTTATTGTCGGCGTTCTGGAATGTTCATAGGCTACCATTATAGAGTTCTGTGAGCTTGTGGGTAAAATTTTCAGGTGGTTCCTTTGTGTATGGCAGTGCATCTTTTTCTTTTGAGTACCTCAGTTAGTTCCCTGTGGGTTATCTCATTGAGCAGTATCTCATGGCCCCCTGGGTGTATATCTGCTTTATCAGTTTCAATCAAGTTGAGGTGGTGACGTATTTTGAGTTTGATTTTTTCGGTATCGTTGTTTGGCTGTTTTCGGTATTCTTCGTTTGCGAAATCTGATTCTGATTTCTACGAATGAACATCTATTCTTGTCAAATCCTGCTTCCTAATGACTCATCTTTTAAAGATAAGGGAATAGGTTGTAGTGTGTGTGATTTGTATGTGTAAGCAACTTCTTGGTATATCACGACTACGTATCCAGAGTTGCGATGTCGGATGTGTGTGTTGTTGCGTAATGTCTTTTTTGTTTCTGAAAATGACCGCCAGATAGGGCTTAGTTGAAGCCTATTATGTCTATTGAAACTGTTCCTTTCATGTGAGATAACTATGGCTTTCTTTATTATTCTGTCCCAAAAATTGCTGCACTTGACTATTATGGTTGTATTTGTAAAATCAATTTGCTAGCTGTTTATGAATAACTTTTATACAATGTCTGACAAGGCAAGTATTCTGTTGAGTTTGCCAGAGGTGTGGCCGATGAAAGGCAATACGGTAGTAGAGATAATCCTCACTCTTAACTTTTTTCATCACTTTGTGTTGAGAAGTAACGGCCCTTTTTATGGCCATGTTGATATCTATAAGACTGTAGCCATTCTCTCTTAGAGTGGAACGAAGATGATTGAATTCATCTTGTAAACTTCACTGGTCATTTATGGAGACTGCTCTGTAGATCAAGGTGTTTAGCACTATAAGATGTTGTGACGTGTGATGAAAGCTGCTTGCGTTGAGATAAAAAAAAATCCGTATGTGTCACCTTCGTATGTACGTTATAGGAAATAAATAAATGAATATGCTTACGTCTTTCTCTGAAGTAGTAGTTGGCGAATTAATATATTCTTTGGATTTTTCTTCGCTACTTCTCACTGTCTTTGCTTTTATATTTTCATCAACGGAATTTATAAAAGTATTGTCTCTTTTCTTTTTGAACCAATTTTCTAGCACCTTCTTGGACATCTTACAAACTGCGAAGCAACTCTTAATTCGTCAACCCACAAAGAAAGTTTAAACACTTCTAAGCAAATATTTTCGAAGTAACAGCTGTAATGATCAAAGATTGCAGTATGATGCTCATACGCTACAAGTCTTTCCTTTTTTCTTTTGCTCATTAGGTTGCCAGAAAACTACTAGAGTATTAGCTGCCGAGTATTTATAGAAATAAATTTTCGCTTTCTTTGATGTCAATTGCGGCTACAAATAAACAGTACTAATCCAAAGTTCGCTGTTGTAGTTGATGATATTGGAAACGACAGTAAATGCTTCAAACTAGATCGACAATAGTTCACATGTGTTGTAATTTTTGTGGAAGTCAACGATTTCTGGGCGTAAATATATTCATTTAATTTTCTCTTAAGCTTTGAACTAAAGTAAAGACCACATTGTTTCGGAACCTCCTTCCGCGATTAGAAAGGAGCTTGTTTCATCCCGTATTGTCTCACTAAAATTGTAGCCAATTGACAGACTTTGAATTTGGATCAAAGAAGGCGTGAAAACTGTGGTCATTCCTATGTCAAATCAGGAAAATTTCTATGTCACCATATGAATATAAGCCCTACTCCTCACTCGCAACTCTATCTCCCACTGATCTTTAGAAACGAAAGAGTTCTACACCGATCTTTAGGGATCGCATCTGACGTCTTGAGGAAAAACCACTGCAGGTTCAGAGTGCTGTTCTTTATTACAGAAGGGATTCTCGGAAAACTCGATTCCCACACTCCGAAAACACAAACATTTTAAAAGAATTTAGATATTATTCGCGGCAACAGCCTGACGACGAACGAACTGTTTACTGAGAATTTTTGTTTTGAAATACATTACATGAAAAGCAGTTGTTGTTTGCTCGAATGAAGGTAGTATACTATTGATTGAATGTAGTGTATACCCGCGTACTTCCTAAATTTTAGGTGGCTATACGATATTTTCCAAAAATTAGATGTAGGTGTACGCCATAGCTTAAAATTATTATGTGAAGCTTAAAATTATTACTGTACGTAAAATTATTACCGCCATGCCATTTACTAAGGTGAAACATCCTGAAATACATGTTCATCAAACTCCATTTTGAAATTAACACAACGACAATACGTATATGGTACGATTAATGGGATAGCTTTAAAGTATAATTATCTCTTAAGGTTTAATTTCTGATAACTAAAATATTGTCCAAAGATAACACATACGAGGGCTATTTTTAAGTAAGGTCCGATTGTCAATAGAGAAGCAAACTTAGTAAAGATAGTGTCACATATTTTTGATTATTTCCTCTCGCCAATACTATTTTTTGATTATTTTGATTACATTAAGCTATTATTCTGCCATGTTTGTTCAATCACTTATCATGGCGTTCGACAAGATTTTATATGCCCACGTTGTCTGTACAAAAGCTAATCTTCAAACGTTGTTTTCACTGCGGTCATTGGCTATGTTTGTTGTTTCTGTCGAAATGTGGGCCCGCGCTGTTTTCCCAGCATGACTTCGGCATGAGACGACATCAGTTGCCAGTTGCAGTTGTAGCGCCAGTATGTATGGTTCAGTATAGATAGTTGAAATGTTTCGTCAAATTGAGCACCTACCAAGTATGAAATAAGGTCTGTGATTCGATTTTTGACAGCCGTACAGCTCGAACCTGCGCCGAGTGATCATCGTTTCTTCCCCTACTTGAAGCAGTTTCTCGGCGGTCAGCGGTTTGATACCAATGAAGAAGTGAAAACAGCGATTGAAGATTGACTGTGGTTGTAGACAAATGATTTTTACGACTTAGGTATACACAAACTTGTCCAATGTTATGATAAATATTTAAACAATCATGGTAACTATGTAGAAAAAGTAGCTTAATGTGTACAGAGGAAATAATCAAAAATGTATGGTGCTATAGTTACTAGTTTTCTTTCTATTGACGATCAACGTGTACTTAAAAAATAGTCCTCGTATATTAGTCGCTAGGTCATATCGAGCTGTACAAAATAACATAATTGTTGCTATAATAATAATAATAATAATAATAATAATAATAATAATAATAATAATAATAATATGCTAAAAACATGTCTTTCGTTGCCAATAATAATTGTTATGTTTTTTTTTTCTGGAAGAAAACATGATATAGGTACCTATATACGAGGGACAATCAAAAAGTTCCCAGTATTCTGTTGTAGTTCTTTATTATCACAATATAAGTACACATTTACTTAATCACTTTTAAAATTGGAATCTTCGGAACACACATACGCACTTGTTCCACCGCTACTGCGATTGCTGAGAACACTGACGAAAGTCCTCTTTGGTATCTTCCGAAGTTTAGGCGTCGCGTTGGTTTTCATGTCTTCTGCACTGGCGAAACGAGAAAAGGCCTATTTTTAGCTTTGGATAGAGCCAAACATCCGATGGTGCTACACTGTTTTCAAGACTATCAAAGTCTGAAGCAAATTATTTCCAATTTGCACATGCACTTGATGTTTGCGTGTTGCTCGATCTGTGAAATTTCACCAACTGATCACCACACACCCTTCGTTCAGCTACATTACTCGTACATTACCTGTTATGATGTGTTAATACTTGTCAAATTCATAATTAGGCAATCTAAGGACTTTACTGTACAAGACTGATTGTGATTGAATCACAAATGCCAAAAGTAGAACAACACTCCGGGAACTTTTTGAGTGTCCCTCGTATAGTAAATTACACTGTTGAGTAAAGATTTTATTGTTTGTTTTTAGTAACGTTAAAACATATACTTGTTTATGCATAAACTACTTGTAAAATCATATAGAGTTACGTAAGAGGTAAATTTATTGTTCTTTCTTTCTTGGAAATCCGGGCTTTTAAGTCTACCTTAAATCTTATATATATATATATATATATATATATATATATATATATATATATATACAGTGGCGTATTTACGATTTTGTTTCGGGAGGGGCTTTGCCTGGAAATGTGAAAATTCTGCAAGATATTTCATTTACTTTACTATACTAAGTAAGATTTCGGGGGGGCTTAAGCCCGGAAGCAACCCCCCTAAATACGCCACTGTATGGCGCTAAATTCATTGTACAAAAGCAGAGGAGTGATTCCTGAGAGTAAAACAAAAAAGTTCCAATAAACATAGGGCGAAAACCCCATCGTTTACGTGTTATAGGCTGCCAAAAACATGAAAGAATGAATTTTAAAGGTTCATAGCTCCAAAACTATAGGACGTACCGTTGTCGGGTCAAGACATTACTTAGGAACTAGTACGTGCCCTATCCAAAAATGTGTGTTTCAGAATCCTGAGGTGCTTCCACAACAATTTTTTATAGGGAGTTTGACTACGGACCTATGATATAAAGTACTCTCCAACTATCTCCATAAAAAATGTTGCGTGAGTACCTTAGGATTCTAAAACATGTATTTTTGGATAAAGCACATACTAGTTCCTAAGTGAAGTCTTGACCCGACTACAGTAGTTCCCATAGTTTTGGAGCTATGGACCTTTAGAATTCATTTTTTCATGTTTTCGGCAGCCCATAACACGTAAACGATGGGGATTTTGCCCTATGTTTATTGGAACTTTTTTGTTTGTTTTACTCTCAGGAATCACTCCTTTGCTTTTGTACAACGAATTTAGCGCCATATATATCGTATACTAACCTTTAGAATAATATTGTTTAATATTTATTTAAAATCATATATTGTTTAGTAGCTTCTTGAATGATATTGTTGCAAGCAAAACCTTTGTAACATGTTATTGATTTTTCTTCCAAGACTACTAATCAAATCTATATCCACTTCACACAAGATATCAAGTAGGCTTTTCTCTCTGTTTTCGTGTCAAGTGCTTTGATAACATCTTACAAGACGTTTCAACTGCGTGTTCAACACCAAGGTCGAGTGAGTCAACATCGAAAAAAATACTACCAATACTACAACTACTTTCAGTCTTAATGGAAATGGAAATACGAATACATTCCACTCCTTTTATACAAAACAAAACTAATAATATTTTCATTTTCTGATAGTTTTACCAGCATTCGGTTCTTTTGTATTTTGTTTCCGGTAAAACCGATGTTCAATTCACGGATTCCCTTCTTTCTTCTTCTTCTTAAGAATTATGTCCTGATGATGAGAAGATAAGCACGCAAACAGAAGAAGAAGAAACTTCTGAATTAACTTCACTAATACATTGCTTTTACATTCATGTTTCCACAGACGAATTTCATGCCCTACTTGAAATAATTTATGGGTGTATGCAAACACTTCAGTCTTTAGTCCGTTTCAAGATTACTTGTAATTTAAACAAAACACACACATCTGAATGCACTAACAGGGAATCCAACAGAGGCTATCGTGAGTTAAACAAACTTAAAAAAAAAAAAAAAAAAAAAAACAGAAAGGGATGCAAGGTATTAAAGTTTGTTTGGTTAATGGTTTAAAAGGGAGAGAAATGAAGACGAAAAATGCGTCACTAAAATTTTAGGTGGGAACCAGAAGCAGGCATTTAAACCAGTTAGAAACTAAACAATTCTCGAAAATTAATTATTGAACGCGTGTAATACATTTGCAATAAAATAATGACTCACCTGTAATGTTCCTCTAATGCAGCGTTTCCCAACCGGTGTGCCGCGGCACACTGGTGTGCCGTGAATGGGCCGCTGGTGTGCCGCGAGAAATCGAAACAAAATTATTAATTTTATAGCAATCAAATTGCAAAACGTAGAGAAAAATGTATATTTGTATTTCACATTACTATGAACCTCTACTATGAATCTACAATTTTAAGTTTCATATACTGAGAAAAATCCATTCTCCAGACAGCGATATATTGTACAAATATACGGAAACCTCTTGCTTACTACAGGAATCAGTACGAGGCATACGCTATCCTTATGCTATATATGCACTGCCTAGATGCATCCTAGATGCTATATATGCCTTAGATGTTACATCATGCCGTTGCAGACTATTTCGTAACTTGAAAATTTAAAATATCATTCAATCCTTTCAAAAAAAATTACCTACATTTGTGTTTTAAAAATAAGAGATATTTAGTGACCTTCCTTCTTAGTAAAAAGGTTGGATACAGTTTTTAAAAAGAAAGCGTATTTCTAAAAACCTGAGTCCAATTTTTCATTGCATTTGTTTTCTATTTTTAAATTTGAATGAAAAATAAGCATAATTATTTACCACGGGGGAAAACCAGTGATCGAGCTTTCTTCTCTGTGAGGAGATCAACAATAACAGAAAAAATACCACTGTGTTTTATATTTACAAATAATAATATCTATAAGTGTGCCGCGAGAATCCAAGTAACACCCGTAGTGTGCCGCAAGTTGAAAAAGGTTGGGAAACGCTGCTCTAATGCGTGTTTTTCAGCAAATATTTCACTTGCTCTAGCAGACAACTTTTTTTTTTTTTCAGATTACAGCGTTTAAATTATTTTCCTATGCAGATCTTTACATAGATGTCACAACTAATAGTGATACTTTGTAAAATATGGAGCTTTCTTATATGAGGTATCTCTTCCAGTTAAGAGCTCTTAACTTATGTATAAAGTAAACCTTCTTTTGTCTTTGTTATCTTCGTGTAATAATCTAAATTATTTCCACCAATCAATGAGCGCTTATTTTTTTCGAGCAATAACATCGAGTGACTCCTTTAAGGACTAAAAAACATGTTTAGTTTATTCGTATATAAATATGTTAATAGCTCTTAACTAGAAGATAAATTACTGGTTATGAATACCTCATATAAAGAAGCTACAATATATACCCAATATATATTCTGAGGCCATGATGGTTCAGTGGTAGAGCGTCACCTCTGATGCATAGGGTCCTTGGGTCGATCCCAGCTCGCACCAAGTGAACTTTATGGTGGACAAACATCGTATGCGTGGGTTTTCTCCGGATTTTCCCGTTTCCTTCCATTTTCTTCATTCCACCATTTAATTCATTTCTCATCATTACCGTCTTCTTTAGCCTAGCCGGCATAAGCATGGGACGTAAAACTTAAAGGTTTCATTTCATTTTTTCCAATATATACCCTATATATATCGGCTATTCTAAAAATGGCGCACACGAACGACAGACTGCTAATTTTTAGATCAAAATAAACTGAAAACCATATATAATGCCATATGCCATATATAATGCCGTATCTTTCAGAGCCTTCTTCAGCCGTTATACGGAATCAAAATTTCACTATATAGCAACGTTGCAGATTAACCTGGAACCAATAGCATTGCTCTACAAATCCATCAAGCAGTTACATCGATTGTTATGCTAATAAGTGATGCTAATGTCAACGTATATCGACTTCAACTTCCATCTGGAAAGAATTAATGTAACTATTTGATAGATTGGTAGATCTTCTTTGCGGTTCTCCATCTGCGACGTTGCCACATAGTGCAATTCGCTCCTCCAGACGAGAACCCGAAATGTATGCAATTATAATTGCATACATTGCATATATATCGCTTTATTTTGACTTGTAGAATAGTACTCTGTAGTCCGTGGGCGCCATTTATATATATATATTCAAAGTACCATTGTTCATAGGCGCCGATTCGAAGGAAATATTGGAAACAGAGGATCAGGGTTGCCCAACAGACAAGATGGGACAGAGCTCTTCCAAGAGAAACAGATGTGCTGCTTTTCAAGACGAGAATTCACTTTCAATACATTTTTTCCATACGAGATAGCCTCAGTTCTTATCTCTCAGATATTCATGCAGGCCCGCAACAGCCGAGGGGGCATAAGTATGTTTGGGGAGGCACAAGTCATTAAAAATTTTAAACCGCTCTATATCAATAATTACTGAGATTTTGTATGCGTGGTAACTACAATTTTAATTTTATATCTTCACTGAAGATACCTACTATAATAATAATAATACTAATATTTAAATAATAATAATAATAATAATAATAATAATAATAATAATAATAATAATAATAATAAAAATAATAATAATAATAATAATAATAATAATAATAATAATAATAATAATAATGAATATTTCAAAACATTTATTAACCTGTACAAAAACTAACGTGGAAATTTCTGAGAGACTTCATATAATGAAATTCTATTTATTGAAGTATATTTGAAGAAGTAATTCAGGATTTTAGCAGCGTAATGGAACTATTAATTTTCTTTATCAACCTTTCATTTATTTACTTAGTTTTGCCACAATTTCTTTCACTCAAGGTATCAGTAAACTGTTTTATCCTTAATGTGGACAAACTAAATGTAGGAAGCTCTTAATAGTATTCTTACTAATTTAATGATTTAATTTGAAGCTACATTAGAATAGATTAGATTAAGTATGCATAATAGTCTTTAATGTTTAAAACTATTTAACTAACGATATCCGAGAATTTTATTTAAAAATGCATATTTAAAGAGAAACGAAATAAAAGATAAGGACCACCGTACTAAGCTTTCTCCTTTACATTTATTAAATTAAATTATGTTGCAGTTACTACTAAAACGTTTATTTATGAAATATTAACAAAATTATAATAGGCGTTTTCGATAAATTTGAAGAAAACTTACCTCCATAGTTAAGCTACTTCTTGTTGATTTTTCACCTAAAATGACATTTGTCACAATAGGAGGGTTGTTATTGTGTTTATTAATAAAATATGAGCAAAATCGTCTTTTTTTTTTTTTTTTAATCATCTAAACAACACCTTGAGAATATTATCAGAAGAAACGACACACACCACATTATAGGGTTATTTATGAAATATGAACAAAATCGGCTGAGAAGTTTTTGAGGAAACCGTCCGAAAATAAGATTTAATTTTTTGAGTTTAGCGTCCCTTTCAGCAGCGAGGCTATATGAAACATAGACCTACAGCTTAACGATCCAAACCACATGATCTCCCATCGAGAATTGAACTGAATCTTCCACACCAAAGGCGCCTAAGGAGACTCGGATGTTTTTTGACGTGGGAGACCCAATTCAATTCCCGGCGGAAACTCATGTGACAAAACTTACTCCCAAAACCAAACTATCGGTTGCGAATATCTTCAGAAGAAACTGCTTACACCACATTATAGGTTCTTAGTGAAATACTTACAAGATACCAATAGATCGTTGCATTTATATGGCTTCACAGATATACTTTTCAATTAAACAGAGGCCATTACATGTTAAGAAATGTGATACTCCAGTACTTAATAATTTAGAGTATTTAATAAAAACATAAGTAAAGAAACTTGTATAATGGTTTATTTTTCACAGATTCAGTTTTAAATTCAATAAGAATTGGTTTCTGAAACAATTCAAATTTAAGCCAAATAGTCCTAATAACAAAAGATAAATATCTGGGTCTGTGCGTCACGCTAATACTAATAATAAACAGTTAGACGAATAGATGTCGCTACCTGCGCCATCGCGTGTTGAAAACATGCAGGCAATTTGCCGACTTAAAATTACTAGTAATATTTAAAGCAAACAGTAATGGTTCTTGAGGAAAGTAATATTGGTAAAAAATATCATTTATTGCTACAAACTAAGAGAAGAAATATGTTCATCCGATTCTCGTATGCAACAATTAAAACATTTAAGTAAAGTGTCTTCTATTTGAATGTAAATATACATATCTTTTAACTTCTATTATGTGAATAACTTGAGCCATCTTGTACATTTTCAGTTGCATTATTTCCCAATGCCACCATCAAATTTCAGACGTAGTAGTAACCTCTATGGTTGCTATTTTTTCTCATAGACTCACCAAGACGAGATGACTGGCGCTGCCTTCCATCCTCTCGACGACAACTTAATCATCACGCATGGGAAAGGCCATTTGACCTTTTGGACGAGAAGAAAAGACGGATTCTTTGAAAGAACGGACATAGTCAAACCGGTAAGTAAAATCAGTTGCATCGATTTTACCTTCACTCGTGAATTTTATTAAATATAAGATGTAATTTGTAGACATACAATAGAAATTTGCACGGGCTGGGGCCGAGCTCGTGGGCTTAAGCCCGACCCGGCCCGCGGGCCAGACTCGGGGCCTATAAAGCATATATCACTTCGGGCCCGGGCCGTAAATTTTGAAATATACAACCATATTTATCGGGCTTTTTCGGGTCTAAGTTTGTAAATATACTGAACGATGATATTTATTGGACCGTTCTTTCTGGAAAACTTTCAAAGCACAACTGCAAAATTAAACTTGTAATTGCTGTAAATACAAATACAATTTTGCGCTAATTATTAAGTTTCTGTCATTCGGGCTTATTTCGGGCTCATTTGATTATCACACGAACTCGGGCCGGGCTCGGGCCTAAATGCTAAAGCATATTTCGAACTCAGGTCGGGCCTCACATTATAAATTCACGGGCCGGGCCGGGCCGGGCTACGGCTAGAAATTCCGGCCCATGCAGACCTCAAGGGTTTCTGTGACTTGCAGTTGAGCACTAGACGAAGGAATAGGTATTTATAGATTTCGAAAACGCAATAATTTTGAAAGACAAAGAGAGACATAGGCAGGACAAACATGATAGTGGGTAGACATACTTAGAATAAAATTTAGCAATTATAGTTTTAACAGATTTTCTTTCCGGGTCATTGTGTATGCTAGTAAAGTACGATTTTTCAGGCTGAATGTTGCTAAGAGTAAGCTGGCTTAACTGTCGCTAAATTAAGATGTTTAGCATAAAAATGCACATCCGTAGGCGAAATGTACTATATATTTTCTGTTACGAAACATTACTTCGCATAAGAGCTTGTAGCTGCAAGTTTTCTGGAAATTTAGAGGATAAAATCGATAAATCTTCATGCAGCTACTACAGTAAATTTCCAAAGGATCTTCCCCTTAATATTACACATTTTATGGAAGTTTTGTTTTCAAACTAAATTTTTGAATATATTCCGTATTAATTGTGGGATAATCCTCAAACATAAGTCAAAAATCGCTCCTGAATGTAACTCTTTGCAGAGGATAGTTTTGATTATTTTCGTGTATACCGACTACTAACATACAGTGTGTCTAGTTGAAAATATGCCAATAAGAACTAGCGAACCAATCGAGCCATTTATTGATGACTTTTTCCCCCGTTTGTATTTAACGTAAAGATGGAACGGAGTACTGATTATGACGGAAAGGATCTATAATGAATGGTTAAATGCTTACGGCAAGTTTGCATCTTCCTTAGTTTGAATTGAAGAAGCAAGCTTGTGTTGCAAAAATAATTTAAGCTTGATATTAGCTTGCATGTGCAAATTTAATTTAACAAGGATAATTTAACAAGCGCAATATTGATTTGAATGTTACATACAAACAATCTTTTGCTTCAGCAAGCATCTTTAAGGTTACCATATCAAATTCAAAGAAATTTCGTTCTTTGGAAACTAGGTGTTTGATGTACAAAATACTTTCTGCAAACTGTTTTCGGGAATCCTCGATATGATATTTTTTGCAAGTTAACAACTAATTTTCAGAGGACAACGATACAAGGCCACAGTAACCTTGCAAATTCTCTATTACTGGAGTAATTTATTTAAAATGATCTCTTTTTCCTTCGATGTCAGAAATTGGGTTCAATTCCCGGTGGTAGCCTATGTGATTTGGATTTTATGTTAAACTGAAGATCAAGTGTCATAAAACCTCTACTGAATTGGAATGTTGAACACAAAAGACAAATAATTCAAACTGTTTCCGTGCAAGAATAATGTACGTACAACAACTAAACGCATTTGAATAAACAATAAATATATACTACTCTGTATAAAAACAGTTGTTGATTTGGCTTGTTTGCACGTTTCAAAATGTGTCACACAACATAGCTTGCCGTATGTAACATCATGTCGGGTTCATGACTAAAAATAACGTTAGGCTGAAAATATCACGGAATGAATTGATACTTTCTTCTTGTATAATACTGTTAGATTTATGGGTTTTATTATGAACGGTATTAGTTATCTTTATGCAAATTAAATAATTTAATTCTTGAAGAAGAACATTAATATTTTAAAAAATCAATAATCAACAAATTAATTGTAATCTGTTGTTTTCATTGAAAGAAATTGAAGAAAATAACTTTATATATTGAATCTATAATGGCGCCATATAGCCTTCAAGAGTGAAACCTTTTTCCTGCTTTATCTAAATTTATCTTAATTTGATAATTTATAGGAGTTCCGTACTATTATCTTTATATTTTAACATTGTAAACTTTTACGATCCGTTTACTTTTTTACTTTCAACAAAGTAATAAGTGATTTATTGCTCTTAATCTTTGAATTATATATATATTTATGACCCTAAAAACTTTTTTCTTTTGTGTTTGTGAACAGGCTTCTCGGACTCACATAACAAGTTTGCAGTTCGAGCAAGATGGCGACGTAGTGACTGCCGACAGTGACGGATTCATCACGATTTACTCCGTCGATAGTGACGGTGCTTACTACGTTAGAATGGAATTTGAGGTAATAAACATGGATTTACATTCTATAATGAGATTGTTACTTTTTTTTTATCTTATAGAGAATGCTAAAATAGGGTGTCTACTGGAGTTAATTTGGATATTTTCAGTGTCATGATGGAAAAATTCCAGTATACTACGGTGAACTTAAAAAAAAAAAAAAAAAAAAAAAACTGAGTGCCACAGGATGTTACGATATTTAACATCCTGTAAAATACGTTGACAAAGCAAAGTCTTCTTTAATATTCTAAAAGACAAAAATGCACAGAAACTAGTAGGTTAAAATCAAAGAAAGAAAGAACCAGAAGAGTAAGTGTATTCTCGACTTTATTTCTTTCAGAGTGCCTATCGTAATCCACATTCACTTTTTATCGTGTGTGTTGGCCTCCACTCACTTCTCACGGCCAATCTTTTCCTCATCTAGTTCACCATATTACATATACTTACTATTTTTTAACATTCGTATTATATTTGGTACAGAAATACTCTCAAGTAGAAGAACAATTAATTACAAATATGAAAGAGAAACATGCTTAACGTTCATGCTTACATATTCAGATGTGTTACTGCTTTGACATTTCATAAATATTAAATGAACACAAACTGTATACAAAATAAATTAAAAATTAACATTTTGTAAATACTTATATTATAAACACTATGCATTTTCTTTCTCGAATTAGCTAGTTTTTAAAGATTAGCCAATTAGCCCTATCAGTACTTACACCCAAGTCATTGGGCTGTCATATTGAAGGGTTTCAAGAGGATATTTTTACATTTCTTTAGTGTTTTTCAATATTTCAAGTATAAGTCCAATTTTCCTGCAGCTTTTACTATTTAAAGTATTTCCAGCATAAGTAGACACCCTGAAACTTATTACTTTAACTTTACTAGATTTGTAAACTACAAAAATATTTCTATCTGCCCTCTCCTCTGGTCTAGTGGATAATACGGGGGCCTGATGCACGCGGTTTTGCATTCGATTCTTAGTGGAAAAGGCTTGAAATCTGAACGCATTGCAGTAGTTCGAATTCCACATTAAACTGTAAGTCCACGTTCCATATAGTTTTGGTGCTGAAAGGGACACTAAATTCGAATCCAATGAATTTTCCTCCCATCTCATGAAGCATTTTAGCGAAAATGCTTGTTTTTTGCGTGTGTTTATGTCTTAATTATTATTTTTTATGAGTAATTTATCTTCTATTCCTCCTTCAGAATTCCTTTGCTTCAACTATTTTATCCATAAGAAATATCTCCTTAATGTTTTTTTAATACGGTGTTATTATAGTTTTCCTTTACTTTAAATTAGCTAAAAAGGAAAAAAGAAGTCAGAAAAAAGACATGATAAGAAATTAGTAAATTGTAGACAAATTAAGAGAAAGTATTATTCACATTGAACAACACGTTCAACATAAAACAAGTAAAAATTAATAAATTTGCTTGTTCTTTCTTTCTTTATTTATTGTAGATCAATATAAAATTCACGTTTATTTCGGTTCTCACTTTCTCTTCATTTTTTTATCAAATCTCCTGTGTGTTTCTTCTTTTTTACAAACATTTCTGTGATTTTAAATAAAGAAGACCTGATAATAATACCATATTAAAAAATAGAGAACCCTTCCGTATACAAGTTTTACACACTCAACATTGTTGACTTTTATTATCCTCGTTCATTTTGTATGAAACCTTGTATGAATTATACCAAATATAGTTAAAAATATACATGTACGAGTAACAAGACTTAAATTTATTATTTAAAAGTACAAAACTATCTATGCCTCGTAAATAGTAAATAGTAAATAGGAAAGGCGTAATCAAAACACTAAAGAGGTACACTGTAAGCGTATGAGAGGTTTCAGCTATAACGGTTTGTCAAACACAGAGGGGCAGAAGTAGAGAGAACAGAAAAGAATTAAAGAACTGAAAAGCTGAGAAGCATCCAGATAGGCGTCATGTTGGGATGCAGGATCACACAGCCACGTGATAATGTTACCAGGCTATAACTAGACGGAGTTTATTGGAGAAAGATGAAACTGAAGATCGATAGGAGTGCATGAGAGCAAAGGGATAAATAAGAGAAACGAAAAGAAGAAAAATGAGGAAAAATACTTGTATAATATATGGAAAAAGAATAGAAAAATGGAAAAATATAATGAAAGGAATAAAATAATAATAATAATTACAAATTATTATTATTAATTTATACATTAACTAATTGTCCTTTTGGTTCGCATAAACAATCCCTACTCCTGCAGAGCTTAAATTCCCCATCTAACTTCTTATTTATCATTGTAAATTTCTTCTTCGTCTTCTTCTTCTTCTTCTTCTCATTATTATTATTGTTATTATTTCCACACATTTCTTATTTTGGTTTATTTACTATTATTATTCTTCTCTCCCTCACCTCATGCGACTTATCCGTTACATTAGTTTTATCTTTCTTCGTTAAATTTTCTCTATTAACTTGAAAGCACTATCACGTGTCCACCTGGTTCTCTATTGCAATGAAGCTCACCTTACAACCTAGAAACACTATCAAGTGACTATCTGGTCTTATATTTCCCTATTATTATTATTAAAGTCCTTGATAATAATAACCCCCTAACTTAACTTATACAACATTGTCGTAAATCCGATAAGTTGTAAGTTGATGACTACATGACAAAAGAGAAAACATAATCAGAGACAACAAAAAATAGTGTAACATACATTTTCTCTAAATGGCTCGTAGAGAGGGAGCAATCACATGAACACTTCATAACTGCTTTCCTGCTATTTCAATCCTCATGCTTTCCTCTACTCCTCCCGTATTTTTTTAACCTTTTATCTGATAAGTCATTTAGCGAAAATGCTTATAGTATACCATTTTTCTTCTGATAATTACTTATCCTTTTCCGTTTCTGAATTCCTTTTTTAACCACAAATATCGTAATGTAATGTATATATTACCAAAAGTAAATAAGAAGACGGGAGGATAACAGAATAATAGAATTTACTTTTTACCACATTTAGAAATCTACGTAATTTAGAGCGTGAAACTAATTCTTTGTCGCTATATAGTATAATATAATTAGAGAGAACGTGAAGTATGAAGTGAAGTAAAAGCACCGATAGGAATGTCGAAATAGGAATTTAGGAAGAAAATATGTATATTTTATAGATCTTTGAATGAAATTAAGTAAAATAATAATTACATGTTTGATGTGGAGTATTGTAATCTGTGCGACAAAACATGAACACTATAAAAGCGATGTAAAACGACTACAGACTTTCGAAATGTGAGTGCAAGGGAAAAGGGAGAAAATTAACAGGACCAACATAAAACCGTTGGAGAAGGAGGTGAAAAAGAATATTATTGAAGATAATTAAAGAGGGGAAAAGAAATACGCTACAATGTTTGAGAAAAACCGTAATCTAAAAGACGTGATACAAGAACATGGCAGAAGAGAAATTAGAAACCTGGATTAACCCTTTAGAGACGGATGTCGGTTTTTCTTCAGAGACGTAAAGAAAAATAGACTCTCTGAAAGCTAGCCAAGCTTAGGGTTGAGTATTGAATGACTTATTTGATAAATTAAACGTAAATAAAGCTTATAAATCACATCTGTTCTCTCCATTCAGATGGTGTGTTTATATACCACACTCGTTCTTAATGGAACGATCGGACGTGTGTTTACATGCCACACCCGTCTCCAGATGGTTAAAAACTACAATTGATGGTCGATATTTCAAAAGCATAAAACTTCTAGATGAAGCGAAAGATATTAACTCAAGGTTATGTCGCATGAAAGTTTCTCAATTTGCTGCAGATGACCTGTCAATGATAACAGATTACTTTTAATGATTATGCCGTTTATGCCGTTTAGGCTAAGGGAAACGGATGATTAAGGCATGTGAATGATGATGGAAGAGTTAGTAGAATGAGAAAGTTTGAGGAAACGGGAGTATCCTGAGAAAACCAACGGACACGATATTGTCCACCACAAACTTAATTGGCTGAGGATCCAATCACGGACCCCACGCACCCCAAGTAAGAGCTCTACTACTGAGCCACCGTGCCCTCCTAAGAGGAGGAGAAGGAAGAGGAGAAGAAGAAAAACGTATCAGCTGGAATAAATTCTTACAATATTATGTCCAAAGATGAGATATACCAATCGATAAATATCATTGTGTTGAACAAAATGATTTGGTGAGTGTAAATACTCATGCGTAGTTTTCGAGGAAATCAAAAAGAACGATTTGTTTCTGTGAACCTATAAATGAATAATTATACGATAACCACGCCATCTATTAACATGAAACTAATACTAAAGTATACAGTCCTTATGTTTTTCATTGTTTTTCATTAAAACACTAACAAAGGCTACAGTACACCGTAAGGCTAAGGAGATATAGCCTAAAATTATGATTAACTCTAAAACTTTTATTTATTATTTAATTACAATACTGTCCAAAGATTTTATATATATATATATATATATCAACAAAATTATATGCTCGACAGTAAATTTTCATGCGCAATTCTCTACAAAAATCAAGAAAAATGAATTTTTATGGCGCTAAAAGTGTGTTTCAGTTTTTTTCTTTCTTTTTAATTCTGTTGGAACAGATTATTTATATATGTCTACATACTAAAGAAAATATATCATTAACCAGCAGATAGTAACAGCAACACGCATGATCCTAACAGTAACTTGTAATCCTTCTGCACTTTGTTAGAAGAGAACAGACTCAATATACGGAAAGCATGAGGCTTTATTAGAACAACGGACAGCCAAAAATGAAATAGCACTATAAAAATGAGGATATCAAGATAAAAGAGAGAAACATTTTCAATTCATATCGAAGTTTGGTTTCAATTTGTACTCTGTATCATATTGTTACTTTTAAATAGTAGTATTGAATATTGGATAAAATTATGTTGTAAATATTGCAAATATTGCATAGAACAAATGTTAATATTGGGGCCGCGGTGGCTCAGTGGTAGAGCGTTCACCTCTGATGCTAGGGGTCCCGGGTTCGATCCCAGCCCCCGCGAAGTGAACTTTGTGGGGGACAAACACCGTGTGCGTGGGTTTTCTCGGGGTTCTCCCGTTTCCTACCACTTTCTTTATTCTACCATTTCATTCATTACTCATCATCACCGTCTTCTTTAGCCTAACCGGCATAATCGTGGGACGTAAAACTCAAAGATTTAATTTTTTTCAAATATTAATATTTTTGTCTCTATGAAATCTGAAACTCACTAATTTGAGTTATTAAATAGATGTCAAGGCGCGTCACACAGTGAGAAAAAAGCAGGAAAATTTCTTATTTATCCCAATCCATCCTTCCGAAAATTTCCGTCAAGTCCCAAGTGCATATACCTCGCAAAGAGTAGATGGAAGCTAGGACATAAATAATAACATAAATTATAAAGACAAGTAGAGTTTTAAGAATAACTTGATATAGTTGTCGGGCTGTCTCCAGGCTGCACCAAGAATATACTGTTAATCCTGATTCACAAAATCATATTTACTATATACACGTAAGAATTATTTTACCTAAGTGATTTTTAGCAATACGTCTTTGTCATTACTTAAATAATCTTAAATATCTTGCTATGAAGCAAAGATTGTGTTGGAAAACAATTTCTTCTTGCTTCTTAAATACACGATAAATACTCTAAAAATGGAATCTCAATATCAGTTAAGGAATCTGCTTGTGTTACTATAAGTTCTATATATCATTAATGGAGGTTTTAACCATATATTTTAATACATTACATTCTTTGATATATATATATACTATACTATATATACTATATATAAAGTAAATATTATTTTGCCCATTTCAGGCTCATAACAAAGGCATTAGTTCTTTGGTTATGTTGTCAGAAGGTACGCTGCTGTCAGGCGGAGAAAGGGACAGAAAAATTATTGCGTGGGATTCTCTTCAGAACTACAAGAAAATTACAGAAACTAAGGTAAGTTTAAAATTAAAGTTAAAAGTCTGTAAGTAGATGGTGCTTGAAGTTGTTCAAAAAGCTGAGTGGTATTTTTCTATAAAAATTTAGTTGTACTTCATCATACGTCTGATAATATTATGTTAACTTGCTTCGTTCTGTTGGAGCTCAGATGCATTGTATGGGAAAAAGGAAGTCGGGACACAAGAATTTTCTGTGTACGGCATGTAGAAATTAGATAGAAGAAACTTATTTATGAGGGAATTGCCTAAGCAGATCCTATGATGACAGACATAAATTTGGAATACAACTTGATATTTTGATGTATGAAAAAAAGAAAAGAAAGAAAGAAAGAAAAAATGTGTCTTATAAGGTGTTAGGTCGAGCTCTTCTCTAGATGGATTTGACACAAGAAAAATTCTAAGTGTCATTTACGATCAACTATTGTTTGAAAGACAAAAATATATCAAACCATCAGACATGAAACTCTTACATTTTCTTTAAAATAAAGCCATAAGTATTTATCTTCTTTTTCTTCCCTCCTCAAAGCTTTTGGTTAGTGGTCGGCATTACGGCCATTCATCTATGTACTATCATCCCATTTTCTCTTATATATTCCTTGCAATTATAACTTCAATCCATTTCTAATGTCGCACTACATGAGTAATCATCGAGTTCCTTCCTATTTCTATTGTTGTCATTACTGATTTAATTGAAAAAAAAATACCGAAACTTACTTTACGAATTTAGCAAACTCTATATGGTCTCATACTGGATTCCAACATTTTCAGAAAAATATTTTTCGGAGAGGCGTTCCGATGTATTTCGGTCCACCTAAACGACTGGTTGTCATAATTTACTTTTTTTCATTTATCTATATCAAAATATCTTCATTTTCCTTACTTATATGTACGGGATAGACAGCATTCAAAACTTTCAGATTTTTCGTTTCCATTTTTCTCAATTTCCATGTCTCTGATCCGATAAATAAAGGTCATGATAAAACATTTATTTTGCTTGATCGAGATGTTTTTGAAAGATAATAACTGTCTCTCTGCAAAATGCTTCCTTCCCCTAAGCTACTCGTGATGTCGTCACATCTCTTGCATTATATTTGTCTGAGATATTTATATTTCCAAGTACGGGAATGTTTCAGTATCTTCAATTTTCTCTTCTTTTAAACTTACTTTCCACTCGTCTTTTCCTGCCGTTGTACGTGTCATGACCTTTGTTTTCATCTTGTTTATTTTCATTTTATATCCTTTCTTCAGGAGTTCGTTTAGTAATACAAAAGACTATTTAAAGTTCTTTATTATCTGATGCTACTTGTGCTATAAAATAATCTCGAACATTCTGTTAGCAAGATTGATCCCATCTGCTAATGAAATCATTGGAGACTATCAGTACGGATTTAGGGAAAATTGGTCAACTATCGACCTGATATTCACCATTTGTTAAGTACTCGAAAAAAAAATAGGGATAAAACACCCTAGTATAACAATTATTTATTGATATCAGAAAGACCTAGACTCGGTTAAGAGGGAAACATTGTGTAACATTCTTACTGAATTTGGTATACCAAAAAGCTAGTTACATTAATTAAGATGTGTTGGAATGAACTCTAAAGTTCGAGTAGAAAATACTTTTCCATGAGATTTCGAGTTGAATATGTTCTGAAATAAGTAGATACAGTCGTGATATTATTCAATTTTTATCTGGAATATGCAATAAAGAAAATCAAAGGTAGCAACCACGGCCTAGAGCTGTATTGTATTCATTAGATTATGGCGAGTGGTGATGATGTAAATCTGCTAGGTGGTGATATGAGAACAATAGAAGTAAAGAGATTTTATTAAACGCCTGCAGAACATGGGTTTAGAAGTAAATTCAGAGAATTGGAAATTATGGATGCATTAAAATAGCAAGTAATACTTTCGATAAAGAGGACTAACATTAATAGACCAAAACCATATCCATGAAGAAATTAAATGTCGACTGAAAGCTGGGAATTTATGTTATTATTTAGTCCAAAATCTTTTGTCTTCGCGAAATCTGTAGAAAAATTTGAAGCTTAAAAAATAAAAACCATAATTATACCTGTTGTGCTATATAGTTGCGAAACATGGTCGCTTACTTTGAGGGAAGAACGAAAACTGAAAGTATTTGAGCAATGAATCCTGAGGGAAATATTCACACCCAAGAGATAGAGGGGAATGAGTAATGGCGGAAACTTCGTAACAAGGAACTGCATAATTTATACAATTTACCAAATTTTGTTATTGTTATCAAGTATAGGAGGCTCATGTGGGCACGTCATGTAGTAAGGATGAAAGGAAATATGAACGCTTTCAAAAATTTAACTGAAAAACCCAATCGGAAAAAGAGAATTAAAAAAAAAACCTAGACGTACATAGGAAGACAATATTAGGATGGGTCTGACAGTAATGGAAATACAAAGTAGAAACTAGATCTGCTTGGCTAAGGACAGAAGTCTATGGAGAGTTTTGTAAATACAGCACATGAGTGTTATAAGCATTTCCATATTTTAAGCATTGAACCTCTGGGTTTCATAGGCCATAGAGTTAGCTAGTTAGTTAACTTTAAAGTTAAAATAACCAAACATAAAATGTAATAATTATACAGTATTTTACTGATTACATTTAATATGCATATATTTTATTTAAATATCTTTTACATCTGTCATTGTTTGACTTTCTTTCTTGCAATATTTATTATTCAACTTTACTATTTAATCTTATATAAGGATTCTACCATTAAGGCTAAAGTATACTAGAACTAAAAAAAATAAATAAAAGTAAATAAAATTATAAGCATTTAATAAATAAATATTATTTTTCTTTTTTTTCAGTTACCTGAAGCTGCCGGTGGGATTCGAACTATTTATCCCCAACGTCCAGGAAGAAATGACGGAAATATTTATGTTGGAACAACGAAAAATAACATTCTGGAAGGTTCTTTACAACGTCGTTTCAACCAGGTTAGTTTCTTAATCTATTCAAGTTTGTGCGTAAACTTGAGTTAGGTAAGAAGGAAAAACATACACACCAATATATATCTATCGTATGAATCTCAGCTATAAATGGATTATATATAACTATAGAATGGACTGAAAGTCAGTATACCCAACAAGTTCGGATAATAAATTTATTATCAGAATACTTACAAAGAGAAAAAACTCATAGTAAATGTTGGAAATGATCCTTTGCTGTGCCTCACAGAGGTGAATTCAGATTAGAAAATATCTTTCACAGCATAACAGGAGTGATTTCAGCAGTAGGGGTCACAATGTTTCCCGTCAACTGCTCTACATTTCGTGGTTTGTGACGTTAGACCCGTTCCTTTAAATAGTTCCCAGATAAAAACGAAGATATATAAAAATAAATAAAACTTAATAACTGATTAACTGTTGAACCACCCGACCGATCTCGACCATATTTTCAACATAGATGAAGTTCGGGCCTGATGGTTTATATCATTTCACTTTGACGGAGCAACGTAAAGGTTGGGAAGGAGGGATATAAATAAAAAATAAAATGAAAGTGACTATCTTTATGACTTAATAACTCTTGAACCATCTGACCGATCTCGATCAAATTTTCAACATAGATAATGTTTGGGCCTGGGATGGTTTCTGTCATTTTGCTTTAACGGTACAGCCTAGGAGAAGAGAAGGGGAGATATTTAAAAATGATCGAAAATGACCTATATTAGTGTCGAATCCATTGTTTCTGGGGTGATTGAGGTGAACAGTAATACTTTCGGTGCCGTTTAAACCCAAATTAAGCCCCCACTGAACTTTATGTTCAAAATGAAACGTATTCTCCCCGTGCGAAGAACGAACAATCTCCTACTTTATGTTATAAATTAATTAAGTGTAAAAGTAGAAAGCCCTTTATTCTATATTCAAAACACGAGCATAGATACTGAATAATATTTCTATAGCAATTTCTTTCATAATATTTCTAAAGGCAATAAGAAAGTTGAAGTATAATATTTCATGCCTTGATAATTAATTGTTTCAAATATGAATAATGAAGAAATACGAATGGATTTATTTATTAAGTTCTGAAACCTCGTTCTCCTTACAAAAAAGAATGTTTGAAATATAATAAACTCCAAGTAATCCTTTTTTCTCTACTAAACAAGTGTCAACGAAATATTGAAGTTTCTTTTTAATAATACTCTACCTCAATGATTTGAGTGTTGTATTTAGAAACGTTAAAATTTAGTTTATAAATAAGGAATCATGACTATTAATCTTACTATCGTATTTATTTATTTTGACCATTTACACAATTTCTCAAACCAAAGAATATGTTTACATAATTCTATTAATCTTAATAATGTTATTTCCTTTTGTTGGAATTAACCTTATGCTTTGTTTTTGCAGATCGTCTTCGGCCACACGAAGCAACTGTGGGGTCTTGCTGTTCATCCAGATGATGAAATATTTGCAACAGGTGGTCATGACAAATATGTTGCTTTGTGGAGACGACGTAAATTGATCTGGAACACACAGGTAAACTATAAGTATTTTACTCGTACTTACTCGTACTCGTACTTATGACACGTTTAGTGAATTAGGTTCAAATTCAACTTCATAGTTGAATATTCATTAAAACCTATATGCAGAGGTAACCAAGAAAGTTCTGTTTGTGGAGGTCTGTATTCAATTGGCCCTCACACCGTGAGTTGAACGTGAAAGGAGATAAGACGAAGGTCAGTTGTTGGTGTGAATATATCCAACATACCTGGTTGCGGCAGTTCAGTTACACTGTAAACTTACGTAAGGAAAGAGTGAACATGGGACCTCCACAGAGCGTCATAAGGGCGCTTATGCTGTACGAGTTCAAACTGGGGTCAAACGCCGATGCAGCGGGGCGAAGATATGCCAGGCCTTTGGGGAGGGTATCGTAACTACGCAGGTAATGCAGGGGTGGTTCAACAAGTTTAAGAACGGTGACGAAACAGACGCACCACGTGCCGAAAGACCAACATATGCACGAAATAAAGATCTTCAGGCAACAATTGAGGCAAACAGTGACCAGACATGTGAGGAACTGGGACTACAATTCAGTGTGAGTGGAGAAAACATTCGGCAGCACCTCCATCAACTTGGAAAGCACGCAAGTTGGGTCGATGGGTCCCACATAATTTGACTCCGGGCCAGAAGGCAATGCGAGCAGACACCTGTGTTTCTTTGCTGTCTCGTCTGGAACATTGGATGAAGGAGCCATTTCTGGACAGGGTGTTGACATGTGATGAGAAATGGGTCCTGTACGAAACTCCACGGTGTCGTCATCTTTGGTTAGCATCCCATGAACCGGTTCCAAAGCAGCCGAAACCAGCACTGCACCAGAAGAAGGTCCTCCTGTGTGTTTGGTGGACTGCTCGCGGATCGTGCATCGAGAACTGATACGAGCTGGTCAGAGCATCAATGCAACTGTGTACTGTCAGCAGTTGAGCCGTGTTCAAGAAAATCTCGAAATTCTGGAGCCAACACTTCTGAATCACAAAGGGGTTCTCCTGTTACAGGACAACATTAAGCCTCACGTGGCTAGGATGACCATTCTGCGCCTTGGATGGGAAATACTATTGCATCTGCCATACTCCCCGGACATTGCACACTCCGATTATCACCTTGAACATCACCTTAGAGGACGCCAGTTCAAATCCCTAGTAGAAGTGCAAAACGCACTTGAAACCTTCTTCACTTCACGGCTCACAAATTCTACCGCGATCGAATCCATGGCCTCTCAGAACGTTGGCAGAAGGTCGTCGATGCTGATATGGACTATTTTTGATCTTCCAGGTTCGTCTTAGGGACATATCTATATTGGAAGATGGTGGGTGAGACAGAACTATGTTGGTTACCTTTATATATAAAACTTAAATACTATCTCAAAATGAATATTTGTCGTGAAAGCTTAAATAAATTTTCACCAATTATTGAGATCAACAAAACAGTGTCAAATCATTAATCGTTTGAGTACTTACTTAATTTGATATTACTTTTCAAAGGTATCTTACAAATAAGACGGATTGTTACATTGTGATGTTCACTTTAACCTAAAAGAAAATATAATATTCTACATAAAAAATGTGTTTTAAAATATTGTGATTATTCAGAACCATGGAGTTTAATTATTATGATTTTTTCTGTCGATGTGCTGGAGTCGATGGCGTGATCCTGTAATTCAACTCTGTTGGAAGCCAGATAGTGTGCTAGAGAATAGCATATACCGTACTATGAGAGTTTATTATATATGATGATCCGTGCACTCTTCAATTGTATTGAATTCAAGGCTCGGTCGTGTTTGAAGCCCATGTTAATAGTAGGCTTCATTTTCATACCCTCGCTGTTACATCTGGACGCAAAACACGAAAACTCAAACTCAAGAAACTCTTTTGGCAATGACTACAATAAAATTAACTTTCATATTACTTTTTAGAATATTAAATAAGACACAGTTTATACTACAGTGAATCTTTACTAAAGATTGAGAATAATTTAATTCAATTCATATCCATAAATAACTGTAGCTTGTTTAGAATATTTACAATTATGCATAACTTGGTATGTCAACAGAACTCCTGCAACATCAACAATAGTTACTCCAAAGTGACTCATAGTAAGTAAAATCAATTCAACATTATTACCTAGGTTAAGTCAAATTGATAGTATATACGAAATAATATTACCCATGTTTAAAACTCATATAATAAATAAGTGAAAATATAAATACTTTAATTAAAATCCATTTTAGCAATTCATTCCTCCCACTACATATAACAATAATATAGACTACGTTATGCATAAACTTTATGCTAAATAAATACATAAATAAAATGAAAAAGCAAAGTAACCCTAATCACTCATAAATAAAATAAACGTTATATTTGCTAGTTAATATTTAACGCGAAATAAGATTACAAATATGGTTTTGTTAAAAAATATTTTAATAAATACGAGAACTTTAGATAAATCATTATACATTTAGAATTTAATGTTGTCTTTACTTAACTACTTTCATTCCAACAGCATCTTCAGTAGAGCATCTCAAATAGACTCTTAATATACAACGTATAAAAACTTAACTATAGATGTTAACATGCTTCCCATGTTCTGAAAATAAGGACAGTGAAATGATTATTGGGATAAAGGTAACTACATGAATGCGGTGTTAAAGACTAAAATGTATTGATTTATCTGAAACGATTCACAACGATCGTCCTTAATGTCTAAAACCAGGATTGTTTCAGTGTTTTTTGTTAGTAGCTATCTCATGTTTATTATCTAAATTATTTCGTTAGAAATCAAGTTTGAAAGAATGAAAACTCTATTACATATATATAAATCTGCATATAGTGAAGATTTTTTAAGATGTCTTCCCAAAATTTTCAAATTCAAATCGGTCGTCTAGAGAGGTGGTTTTCTTAAAGAGGTTCAACGATTTACCTAGTCAGGGAGTAAAACTCAAGGGTAGCTGCAATTCGATTATAAGATCTACCGTGCTCTTTTCCTTTTCTTTCTTTCTTTCCTCTGGTGAAATTTATTTTGCCACAAAGGAGCTTCCCTAAGTAGAATTGTTGGTTGTCATGAAGTTGTAGAAATTTCATATTTTAATTAACATATATGTCTTTTTCACCAACTTATGGCACAATAAAGATTTTTATGACTCTCCAGGGTTCATCCACCTATTCCATCAGTTCAAACTAGTATGCACTATGACTCTTCCGGGTTCACACACCTATTCCATCAACTTAGGCTGTACTCCAAAGACTTTTATGATTCTCCAGGCTTCAGTCATGTACTACATCAGCTCAGGTTAACACTACAAGTGTTGTATCTCATTTCACAAAACATGTTATTGTGACAAAATAGTTATAATATTAAACATAATTGTATCATAATTGTAAGCATATATAAACGTATAATAACAAAACGAATAATGAGATAATTTGAGGAAATCATTAATATCGATTTCAGCTACAATAACATACAATATTAATATTATTATTAAAGTAAATAGTTATTTTCTGCTAGGTAATTTCCTTTCCGTGCCCACTTTCTTCGCTACAATTACGTGCTAGTTATGATTCTATATAAATAAATTATTAACAATAATAACTAAATATATTCATCTAATTATTGAAACTTTTTGTCTATAAACGAATTATGCTAAATATATAGCGAAACATATAATCATAGCAAAGGCGAAGTCAAAAATCGATTTTAAAAAAAATGTTTAACGAAACCAGTTTCTGGATGATTAACAAGTCAGCTTAGTACTACTTAAAAGTATACCTCAGCAACCCAATTCCTTGTATTGAAGTTTTAGGTTAATCTAGATACTATCCATTAGAGCACACATTATGATTATTACTCTCTTATGTATTTATTTTTACCATTTGTTAATATTTTCATTATGTCTTCTATATACTATTTATTTTCATACTTCTATTACTTCTATATACATACTTCATATCATTACATAATTACTTGATATTACTTATTCGTATTCTTCGTTATCCCAGTATTTCTCATGAGTATTTGATATTTATATTATTTACTATCAACATTGTTTTGTTTTATGGAAACTATTACAAATTATTATTAGAGTACTTCCTACATTTTGGACTATTTCTCTTCCTACAAGCTTCGTAGTCAAACACTAATCATAGAGTAAGGTGTTTATCACGAAGTTACTGCATGTGAATTATTTGTTTCCCATATATTGCTGCTACATTATTAATCTCTAAAGTACAAACTTTAGAACGCAAAATATTATATAGTAAGATAATAGTATGATTTAGTTGTTACATAAAATATATTTGCAATTTAGGTAACAAAGCATTAAATAATCACAGCAATTTAATACAGAAATGTTTCTACCTCATTGATTTATTTACTTAAAGCTTTTCCATATTATGTAATTGAATATCAGCATAAAACAAATTAATTGTATTTTTCATTATGTTCAGTCAACTCAAAACAAGGATATAATAAACCATGATAACTATATACTTCAACGTTATCTTCGTAAAAATATAACTTCGCAACTAATTAGTTGGAATTCCAAATTCGATAGTAACATGTGAACATTCGTTGTAATGGAATCAGTAAATGTGCTAGAGACCAAAAATTTGAATTACATCAATTACAAGCAAAATAAAGTTGCTGATTTGAAATTTTTACACTCTAATTAAGTACTAATCAAATGAATGAAATATTCTTATTGCATGATATTGGTTAGTAGATCTAGAATTTGTCTCTTTACGCACTGATACTATATGAGTTATGCATATATCCTATAAGATGAGATTCCACCCACATGAACTCCCACCGGGAATTGATGTAGTGTGTGGAACTCCAACTCGCGTTTCCCGCACCCAAGGCGCATACACTAACCAAATAGCTACTAGGGAACTTGAGTGAAAATGCGCGAAAGAGATAGTCCAAAAACTCTTTATAGTTTTTTTTTTTTTTTTTTTTTTTTCAAACGTAAATACTGTTAGTACATCAACTCGTAAAATGTGTGCAACATACAACATTTATTAAATTTACAATTAAATCTGAATTTGATGTATTCCACATATGCCAGTGAGAAAAGTTAGAATGACAAACGATATCTTGAACGAAAATTTACAAGTTTTTAAAAGTAAAATGCAGCAGACAACTGCAGTAACTGAGTTGCTCCTACTGTATTTAAATAATAAACCAATTACTAAAACACTAATATATGATTCAATAAACGAATTATTTTAACGGCAATGAATGGATGATTATTTTTCTTTAATCAGGCTTATTTGAAAGTTAAAACATATATTTAATTTACATATTAATGTAAGTTTCTACGTCTATATGTACACACAAATAATTGCCTATTACGTAAATTGATTTGTAAATTGCGTAATTAATTTTAAAAACATGGAAAATTTACTCAAGACCACCTTTTCTATGGTAACGTTCTTTCATTGAAAGTCTGCTATTGCCAAAGTAGAATTCAAAGCGAAAAAATTATGAAGTTTACAAAAGTATTTGTCAGTGTTTTTCGAATTTTTCAAAAGTTAAAGAGCACTTCCATGCAGAAACTCGTTCTTAAATATTGATATGTATCGCAAGCGCAGTAAAGCATTGTTCGAAAAGAATGATTTTCTCTAGATTCAGAGAAAAATTTAAACATTTCTGAGATAAATGTGTTAATCTAAAAACTAACAGAAAAAATAAAGTTGTATTATTATTATACAAAATGGTTCGAAAGCAAAGAAGAAAGGCATCTTTCTTTTACAGAAGAGAACTGACTAGCAACATAAATTCAATACTCTAAATTTATATTCGTGTACTAATAATTTATTTTGCTTTATAAAAGCATAAAATTCCTTTGTTTCCTTGCAGCTTCAATTTGAATGCGTGTCTATTTGTTTCAATCCGTTCGGAACAGTGGTGGCTGTTGGCACAAATGAAGGACATCTTGTTGTATTGAACACCGACAGTGGAGCACATGTGGCCACAATAAGAGTATGTGGATCTCCCCTTAGTTGTATGAGTTATAACCCAGGTAAGAGTATTTTCTTACATTTATCATCCATTTCTATCAAAAGGATACAAGTGTTTGCATTCTCTTTTGACCTCGTGGTCCGTTGGTATTCCACGAGTTCATCTACTAAACATGCAGTTAATAATCTGTGTCAACCAACAGTGGTTTCTATCTATATCTTAATATAGGTACAAGGCAAAGCTCGAAGGAGTACTTAATACTTAATTGTATATTAGATATGGTGTGAGACAAACACTTCAACATACAACATACTTTTAGGTACAATAATTTTAAACTAATGGAGTTCAAATATTTCTTATGTGTAACTCTAATTAAAGCAAAGTTAACTGCCAAGGTATATACAGGAATCTACGCGAAGTCTAACCTAAGTACTATTATTATATAATAATTGATCCTTATTTGATGAACATGCGAAGATAATTACTAGGAAAAATAAAAAATATATATAACTTTTATAATGATTACGATGAATGGCAAAATAAACCAACGTGATAACCAAGCTTGGGAATCAAACTTGGAATCTGTTCAGCACCCGTGCATTGATAGCTGCGCTAATGTCAATCTGAATGCATACAAAGCTATCTGTACACAAATGCTATTTTCCTGCAAACTGTGATGCGATTCAAACAAAACGAAGTCTTATTCCAACCTCATCACAAACAACCCCAATAAATCACTATATTAGAAGTTATGGATTAAGTAATGATAGCTAAAACATACTACAACGAACTATGCACGCAAGCACGCAACAAGTATAGAGGAAAAATCTTGAATCAAATACGCACATGGTTCAATTTATCATACTTATATTATCGATATTCTTAGCTTTCTACATACTTACACAAGATTTTTAAAAAAATGAATGAAAAAAATGCGAATAACAGAAGAATTGATCAGTATACATAACGCAGGTCTATACGTTAACCTCCATCTTAAAGAACAGAAAATTGTTCTTCCCACCTCTGTCACGAGGCCCTGCCCATGGGTCTAGAATCTAGGCATAAAATGAAGACTCAAACCCTCATAACATATGAATTTTTATTCATTTAGTCTGCACATGTATTTTCATTGGCTGGAGCATTATCATGATGTATAAGAATGGTATGTGAGAATACGCTATTATAATAGTTCTCACGGGTGAGGTTCAAACGTGAATAAAGAGTGCATTATGATGTAAAATAAAAGAAAACGGAAAATTAAACGAAATGCACTTCTTTAAGTCCAATGCATAAAATAAAATAAACATCCTCAAAATTAGTTCATAATAAAGATCACTATACTTTTCATTCAATACATTTTTAAGAATATAAAGGCCCAAATTTCTCCCTGAAGTTTTAATTAGATTAGTTTCTATCTCATATATTCTGGAACTATTCTATATATAATCTGGAACTACCTAACTAGAATTCAATTAGTTCATGAGAACCGAACAAATAGGGCCATACGAAAGTAATTCAGTAAATATTAAAATAGGCATATTACTATAGCCTGCAATTAGAACAATAAAGTATTTTAATCTTTATTTGGTATATAACAGAAGCATTATTAGCAAGTTTTGAGAGCAAGTGATGTTCCGAAGTAACATTGGCCTGTGAGCTTCGAGTACAAAGACAAGATTAGGTACAAGTAATTGAATGATAGTAATGGTAACATGAAAAGGTACCTCAGTAAAAATGTGAATTGAATCAAATATGGCTGAAACTGAAAGACGCATTACTATTATCTGCGTTTAAACAACTACAACTTAATTCCTTTTAATTATTTGTCTTAAGAATTCCAAAGATTTCATGCTACAGGTAACGGGATCGCTAGAGTTACTACTGAGTGTTAAGCTAATTTAGCGAGGATTATTTTCCATTTTCATAACCCTTTTCAAACCTGTTTTTTTCTAATCGTTAAAAAGAATCCTGCAATAAGGGAGGTAAAAGGGATGCAAATGACACAGAGTAGAAAGAACATTATTCAAAAGTATTTTTTATTTACATTTTACAGGATGTCCATTCCAATAGACAAATGCACTCAGGAGATGAATTCTTACTTATGGAAGTTCTTGACGCAATATTGCTTTCCAACAAAACACAAGTGTACAAAGCATTTTTAGCAATAAATGAGTGTTTTCTTCCTGTATTCAGTCACTTTGTATCGAGATACTTCTTTCTTTTCATCAAATTCTAAAAAATGATTGGTTCAGTCACGAGATATTTGGATAATTCGGACAATTTGTCATGAAACAAAGTTCTCTGCCTTACTTGTATATTTGGATGATTTACTTGACTGTAGGGCATGGAAACTGTTAATTGAACTGAATACCTGTCATCTGGCGGAATGGTTTTCTCAGTTTTTTTTTTTTTTTTTTTTTTTTTTTTCATAAAATCTTAATTCAACTAGCTTATTATTTGTAGTTTCGGACGTAAAGCCACTGCTGCTGCTCCTTCGTCACTAATAATATTCTTTTCATGACGTACATATCCTGGCCATTTCTGACTGTATCAGCACCTGAAATATAATAAATGATAATGATAAAGTTGCCAATATAAAGATTTATTACAACATAAGTAAAGATACTTAAAGAAAGTAAAAAAAAAATACTTCTATTTGAATTATAGAAAAGTCTTAGACATACAATAGAACACAAGCTATAATTCAATTAGTTTTAAAGAAATACAAAGTTTTCTTTAGTCATTATCTTTGAAAATTTCTGGCGTTGTCAACTTGGTGCTAATTAGCATCTAGTAGCTGCAATTATACTATAATACTACTTAAAGCAAACGTTTAAAGGATCCTGCTTGATTATTTAACAAGGTAAAACATTCAAAATGATTTCATAATTTATACAAAGAACACAAGAAATAAGGAAACCTTCAATTCGCTTTTTCTCCATTCCTTTATGGTAGCAAAATTCTATTTTTATTATTCTATTCTGTTTCATTTCAAGACTCTTATAGCTCACTATAGTGTCATTAGATGTGAAGTTATCCTATTGACAGTAACGTCTGGTCTCTATCTAAGATACCAAACATCTCATTGTAAGCATGAGAAAACATATCCATCGGAATGGACAATAATACTGAGAGGGTTAAGATCATTCTTTATATTATCCTTACATCCTCGCCTCGGCCTCTCAAAGACCTAGACCGAGAGGCTTTCTAACCAACGCTTTACACTCAACATCTTTTTTCATGAATAACATCTATTTTCTTTCAGTTAATCTTCCTCCTTTCGTTCTGTTGGAATATAAACTTAGATAATATAAACGTGTTTTAAAAGAGAAAAGAAGATCGTGATCTTCACAACACAAGATTCTAATATTTACAATATAAGAAGATGGGAACGAGTGAACTAACTTGAAATGAAAATAAAATATAGAGGGAATAAGAGAAGCGATAAACAAAGGTAGAAAAAAATCATATATATATATATATATATAAGAAAGTGAATTCACATTAGATTTACCTTCATTAAGGAGAAATGCCATACCTCAATCGCATCTGATTTTTTTATTAGTTCCTGGAAATTTCATCATAAGACGGAGGGAGAACTTAAATTATTCTGTTGAACCTTAATAAATTAAATATATTAACGACTACAAAAAGTGTAAATGTTACAGAAAATGTAACACTTAAAAACAAACCGTTCTTAAATTAAATAAAAACAGTTCTATATAATTCTGGTATATCTACATTTCAGTGGGAGACATGATAGCAATTGGATCTCAAAATGGCAGCGTGTATTTGTTCCGTGTCAGTCGAGACGGATTTAACTACAAGAAATTCAATAAAATGAGAGGGTCTCAGCCACTGACTCATCTCGATTGGAGCACAGATGGTAACTTCCTTCAGACAGTGACTTCCGACTACGACCTCACATACTGTAAGTAATAAAAATACGTAAAAGTTTGTTAAGTTTGTATTGTCAATGTGCGTATGAGTGGATAAAAATGCAGCAAGTATAAAATTAATGTTTACGAGGGTGACTATATACTAAATTTCATGCCAAGGAATAATTACAATTTCTAAAAAAATGGAAAACACGGGGAAAATGAAGAGTATCTGTATTTTGTACATTTTAAAGATACAGAGATAATCATCTGATGTGGTTTTATATTAGTATCTCCTATCTAAAATTATATAAAAATAAAAATAAATCCACCCTCATGAGATGCGTATGTACTATATATGTTTTCTAGTTTATTGCATTAAATTATTGCGTTACACGATATATATTTTTCTTTTTTTTAAATAAAGGTACGAGAAACGTTTCTTTGTATGTACAACACATTCTAACCAAATTTGATCAATTTCTGTAGCAAGGGACGGTCATATTATTATACAGGGTGTTTGAAATAGAACTCCCTAGTTTTAAGTATAAATTTAATATGGAAATGAATGAAAACTTATATCAATGAGTACATATCATGAAAGAGAATTCCTTCAAGTTTTGTTTAATGTTGGTAGACTTCAACGTGGGATCCACTTGTGGCCCTGCACACGTCGAGATGATATTCCACTTCTCGCCACATTCATTAACATTTCAGGTGTAACTGTCCCAACCGCCGTGACGATTCTTTCCCGTAAATGATTGATGTCTCTGATCTTTTCACTGTACACAACATTTTTTATGTGGGCCCAAAAGAAAAAGTCCAGTGGGGTTAAGTCTGGGCTTCGTGGTAGCCAAGGTATTGGGCCAGCCCTGCCTATCCACCTCCTTGAAAAGGATTGTCAAGAGCCGCACGCACATGGTTACTATAATGAGGTGAGGCGCCATCTTGTTGGAAAAACACAAGCCCCTTTTCTGCCTCAATGTTGTCCATTTGGGGAAAGACGTATTCTGTCAGCATGTCATAGTAAAGGTCCCCGTTTATTGTTTTTTCTACAAAAATTAAAGGGCCAATCACACGATCTTCCATAAAACCGCACTAGACATTAAGTTTGGGAGAGTCACGTTGATGCTGAATAACTTCATGTGGATGTTCTGCACCCCAAATTCTGCAGTTATGACGATTAACTGTTCCACTGACATGAAATGTAGCCTCATCAGAGAAGAGAATCTTTTTTTAAAAAATGACATCATCATCAATTCTGTGTAGAAAGTCAGCATTAAACTCATACCTTTCGATTTTATCAGTAGGTTTAATTTTATGTAACAGTTGCAATTTGTAGCCGCGCAACTTAAATCTTTTACGCACAACATCATACACAGGACTTTTAGGCACTCCTAATTGTATACTACGTCTGGCCAATGACTTCTTCGGGCTCCGAACACAAGAAACACGGATCTGTTCAACAACATCTTTAAACGTTCTCGGTCTACCTGGTGATTTTGCTTTTAACACACTACCGGTTTCCTTGAAAGACTTTAGCCAATGACGGATAGTTTTGCTGTAGGTGGTTCACCACCATACTGACGTCTAAAACTACATTGCACTGTTATAACTGACTCAGTTTTCACAAGCCAAATAACACACTGCGCTTTCTTTTTGCGGAGTACACATTGTTGCTGAGTTGCTCTGCACTGCACGCCTGCCTGGACTGAATTGAGGAAACAGAGGAAAAAGAAAACAGCACTGGTGCCGTTCCAAGGTCAAGCAGACCTGCCAACTGCAGGAGAGCCAAACGTGGAGAGTTGATGAATCAAACACCACAAACTAGAATAGTGTACGTCACTTTGTACAGATTCTAGGACACATTAAAACTAGGGGGTTCTTTTTCAAACACCTGTATTTTTACACCGTCTAGTGACCACAGTATAACTGAATTAAAGTTTCCATGAAATTTAACAGTTTACCTCAGCTCTGTCCGGTTCTTCGGATCTATTTTGGTCTTTAGTAAGATACAATTTTTTAAATGGAGGTTTCTATTTCAAAAAAACGGAAATTGTCACTTTTTGAGCCTCTTATAATTTTCTCATATAATCACCACCTTTACTTTTCTGTGGTGGATTCTGAAAGTATCTTTCCAACATACAGTACTTGTGACTCCTATGTTTAATCCAGGACTCCTATGTTCTTTGTTGGTTTTCAAACAGCATTGCATTGTCTGCCAATAAGTCGTTTCAGTTGCCTAATTAGCTCATTAGTACCTGAAAAATACATCCTGTCATATGTATTTTTGGCTCTCCTAAATTGAAACTGGCTGGCAAGAAAATACTATAATGAACAAACAATTTGACGTTTTTTGTTTTTGCCACATTTAGTTCGGAAAGAATTTTATTGTGACTTTCAGATATTCTAGATTGAAAGAATGTAATGTGAAATCAAGTTGCAAAATTAAAGCTTGAACGGCAGTTTTAAGCATGTTAGTTTAACAGTGTAGTAAAGTTAATTATTCACACATTTTTTTTTTTTTCTATTTTTACTGATATGTCCGTGCGAATGTATTTTAAATAGAAAATTTGGAGATAATATTTCTATCTTCTTCCTCTTTGAATTTTAATGACCTCTACAAATGCCTATGGTAGTGGAAAGCCTCTGAGCTTATGCTCAAATATATATGTCTTTAGCTACTAAGACTATATTGAACTGAAAGTTTTGTTTTGGTTTGAAGCTTAGCCTCCCTTTTTAGCACTGAAGCTATGTGACACGTGGCCCTACAGCTTAACGTGGGATCCGAATCACATGAGCTCTCACGCGGGATACTGAAGTTCATTTATATATTCAAATCAGTTCTATCAGGTCCTTGGAACAAAATCTAACTGTTACATTTTCAGTACAGCTATTAATCATTTTACTTAAAAATATTTTTGTCTTTGACCTTTACTATAATAGCTTTACATACAATTCGTTGCAACTAAAGAACCCACTCCATCTGTCGATTTTCCTTTTTTCTTTTCTATCAATGACCTGATTTTCTTCGATTCTTGTACATTTTCATAATTTTTTGTTTAGAGTAAAGTAATTAAATGTTATTTTCGTGTTATAATGGGAAAAGAGAGATGGAACGTACCGTTATTTCTTTATTAATATTGATTTTAAGAACTGACACACAATCATAGTCAACGTCTTGCGAATAAAATCAGAAAAATAAACACACTGCTGAACAAGACTGCACTTATTTAATATAAAAACACATTTACACGTGACGTTTCGATCTTCTAGCCAAGATCCTCATCAGACGTACGTCACATGTAAATGTGTTTTTATATTAAATAAGTGCAGTCTTGTTCAGTAGTGTGTTTATTTTTCTGATTTTAAGAAACAAAGCAAAAAAAAGCTGTGTAAAACCTTTATTAAATAAATGTTTGCCGGTTTTCGAACCCATTACATCCCTGGTTCTTAGTAAGTTGTCACACAGCCAGGCAGAAAAAAAAACTACTTAAATATGACATCAGTCTAAACATTGTACAATAGAATTTATAATTTATTTAATTCTGCCATCTTATCAATTCCGTTCTTCCGTTTCATTTTCTTGATTACCGATTTTTTTCTTCTTTAATATTTCAAGTTGTTGTCGTTGTTGTTGTTTTCTTCTTCTTCTATTATTATTATTATTGTATAGGCATGTTGTTTTCTCCTCTTCTATCACATTTTATGAATGTAATTTAATTTCTTAATATTTATTACTCCTTGTAATTCAAAGTGAATTTCCGTGATTTGTCATGGCCATTTGACATATTCAATAAAATACCTTCACTGTAACTGTAGCATTCATGGCTAACTGACTAGGTACTTACCAACCAATACTTTCACTTTTCTTCTTTCCAGCAACTGTTATTTTTACTGTTATACTGTCAGAAAGATTAGTGCAGATCGTTATTTCTTTGTTTATACATATATTGTTTTTCTTTTTCTGAAATATACAATTATTTTACTTTGTTCTTAATATGTATAAAAAACGAAAAATAAGGCAGTTACATAGTTCTATTCAAGTTAACTAGTAGGATATGCACAAACATTTTAAATGATTTTCTATCTGTGATCATGTTACTCAAGAAAGGAAGCAAAGAAAAATATAAAATGTAAGTTGATTTTGAGTTTAACGCCCCTTTCAGCAGCGAGACTATATAAGATGGGATCTACTGATTAACGTGGAATCCGAACCACATGCTCTCCCGTTACAGTCAAAGATGTTCCCCAAGCTCTTTTATATGTTGTTATGTGAAATCTTATATTTAATTTAACGCTCCTTTGACAAAATCATAATGTTTTGGCTGTTAATACACTCATTCTTATAACACATTTCAGTACCCTTATGAAAGTAGTTTTAAAATGTTATATATATATATATATATATATATATATATATATATATATATATATATTCATATTCATAAGTATCTGAATGTAGATATCTATATAACATTTACAGTAATGCATTTGAAATCTCAGATGTTTGTTAGAATTTAAAGAAATTATTCCCTTCTAGATGAAAATTTTGATATTTTAATTTCTAGGGGACGTGAGGACACTTTCATCGGAGAAGAGTGCCATAGCAATGAAGGACGTCAAGTGGTATACACAGACATGTACTCTTGGATATCTAGTAGCGGGTAAGTGTAAAAACTCATATTGGAATGTCACGTACACAAATTCCATGAATGCATAAATTTTAGTACTCGTATATTTTCTACTTTCACTGTTTTCTACAGAGCGTTGATTTTGAAAATGAATCGTCATTTCATTCAATCAGTATTTCGTGTAATTATTTATTTATTAGCTCAAAAAACATAATGGAATTGAAAATCAACAAGCTACTTCCAATTTACGATATTTATTATTAAACTGTATTGTTGTTTCGAATGTCTATCTGAATCCTCTGCCTGAGTACACATTCCGTTCAACTTATATAAGTAATACAACTAGGCCACTAAATCAAGCAGAGTAGAATTAGGATAGGCATTTCTCCCTTTCGGATCAAAACACCATATGGGAAACTGAAAACTAAAAATTAGCACAATAGGATAGATTGGGTATTAGAATTAGAAGTACACGTATAAGGACTGAGCAAATTTGTACATTACCCAAATATCCACTTGCACTCCTTCGATATAACCTAGTCTGATTTTATAATGTAAAGACGCCAATTCTACAATATTTAGAGTATATTCGTTTTAGAGTAACTTAAAGTTTTCTTTCAGATAGAAAAATATAAATCTAATTCTGGAACTGCTTATAAGTAGATTGTAGTATGTTTATTCAATTCATTGTAATTCGTACTATGATCATATACTTGCACAAATTCTTGCGTATAAGATTCGTCCAATGATAAGGAGAAAGATGCATATAGATACACAATTGTATTTTGAGTATAGCAAACTAACTTTGGGATATCATTAGAAACACACAAAATTTCAATGCTATCAATAATACTCATTACATATATTGAAATCCATTATATATCTTAATCTTTCTCAACTATATATAAAACTACATGAACTGACATAAATTAAGGGGGTACTTCCGGTTGACGTGGAAAGTTGAAATTTGGCATGATTGTAGCTTTCCGAAACTAACCGACAGGAAAATTGCCAAAACTGAATATTTTTAATTTTTAGGGGGTCTAAAGGAGGGATGAAGAATTTCCCCCATCTTATTTAAATGGGTGTTTTTTGGACATATAATCTCATGTTTTAGGTACTTGGAATTGGAATAAAAACTTGAATTTCGGTATGCTTGTACGTTTTCGTTAGCGTTAACTAAGTAAAGGGCCATTCCATCGTCACGGGCAGGACATTCACACTACATTTTTGATGCTTTAAAGTTGTATATTTCTAAAAGTACAACATAAATTCTGCTAATTGTATGATATATGAGCAGTACATACTTAGGAGTATATGTAGCTGATGTTTTCAGTATTTTTTTCTGTTTAGAGTAGAAAATATTAATTCTTAAACGTCTGTCACGGGCGGGGACAAAAAAGAGAAGTGACTTTCGACACACCAAGTGAATGTTACAAAACTCTGTGAATTCTTAGCTCAAAATGTTTTTATTTAAACGGAAATGTGTAAATGATGAAATTTTTAAACAAACTTCACATAAGAGAAATTTGCCAAATAATTATATTAATAAATAAACTAAACTTTACTGTGTCACGGGCAGAACACATGGTTGTCACGGGCAGGACACCGTGTGAATCAACACACAAAATCTCAATAAGAATGATTTCAAAAATGAAATAAAATCAAAAATAAGTCAATTTCTGCTGTTCTGCTATAGCATTGTACACAAATAATTCTATTTAATTTAATCGAGGCTCGCTTTTATCACATAAAATTAATAATGTGTCTTACACTTATTTCTCACCACTTACACTTTAGGAAATGATTTTATTTGACCATTTACACCCATCTTGTAGAGAAATTCTTACAAAACACTGTCTAACAGTATATAAAATAGGTGTTGGTATCCAGTGCCCGTTTCGTGGAAAATCAGTGCCCGGGGCGAGAGTATACGACGCGTCACGACGGCGTTTCCGTAAATGTGAGTGAGGTCGACAGACCAGCCGCAAAGCGTCACCATGGTTGGCGCGACGTGTAGGAAAATTTTCAAAAATAAGCCCTCCTTTTCCTTGATTTTGAGCACATTTTAATACTTTCTTCTTCCATTTTATATATATATCTTTTATTTCTCCTCCTGAATTTTGCGCCCCCTTACTTTGACGCCCGAGGCCGTCACCCCGCTCGCTACTTCCGCCCACGGCGCGGCACTGCTAGTATCACAGTTATTATTTGATCGAAATGCACGTAAAACACATCTTTAAAATTTAAACATCGTTAAACACACTGTCTTTAAAATTTTACCGCAATCGCTTACGGTCTCCATTAGAATTTCTTTGACTTCTTCGTCCTCTTCCACTGGGCTTTGTGCGATAGTTGCATGTCTATGTTTTCTTTTTCTGTCCACTAGAGAAAAATTTCATCTGCAAAAATGTTCCTTCTGTTATATCTTCAACAGCTGGTCTAACACAATTCTTGTTAACATGCAAACCTAAGTCGTCGCTCAAGATAGCTTCATGGCTTTCGAAATCATCATTTTCAGAATCTGAATAAAAGTCTGTTAGAAATTTAAAGATTTTACATAGATTAAGCTCTGATTTAAAAGTTTGACGAACTACCAAATTTTCGCTGTCAAATTGCAGGAAAAAAACTGTTTTGATTGGAGACAGCAACAATTGACAACCAATTGACAAGAGCATTTTCCCGTCTTTTATTCCAAGCGTTTTTTTTTTTTTTTTTGTGTGTGTATGTGTGTGTGTGTGTGTGTGTAATTTCTGGTGATGATAGTAGTAAAACATATATATTTTGAAACAAAGAGCTTAAAGCTGCTACGAAATCAGCAGCACATTCTACAATTACTTTCTTTTGTTTCACAAAGTTCCATACTGGCCTTTTTGTACGTACTCCAATCCTATCCACTGCTCCCTTGAAACCAACAAAAAGGTGGAGCTAATGATAATATTTATATGACACTTATTTTAAGTTAAAACATCATACTGACAGTAATAGATAATCCTCTATTTAAGTAAATAATGTTAATGCTTAGAAAATTTTATTTTAGTACACATGGAATCATTTTCTATCATGAATAACCAATGTACACAAACTTTCCCACCAGTTGCATGCCCACTGTCACGGGCAGGACAAGTTTTCAAATTGAAATAAATCGAAATATATTATTAGTATTAGTCCAGAATTTGGTAAATGTGAAGTACACGTGCAAATTGTTACTTCTACTAAGTACGAATCACATTTTCAAATTTAGTAATTCAGTACAATAACTTTTGGTAGTTTTCTGTCACGGGCAGGACACTCAAGTTGACGTTTATATCTTTAATGATATTATAAACAATTTTTATCCTGTAAACACTTTTTCAACTGCAGCTTGTAGCAAAAAGAAGCATCTTGAATAGCTCGAAGTTACTTCAGCCAAACTAGCACAATATACCGTAAAATTTTGCCGATAACAAGAATAAAAAATTTCGTCGCAGCTGACATATTACAAATTCACAACTTAGACTTAAAATTTTACGTGAATTCTAAGTATAAATAATTTTTTCTTTGTGAAAAAGTAAATTTCGTTCTATTTACTTGATATATACGTAAAAATGCATTGGTTTCGACAGTTTTCGAAAATTTGGGTTCAGGTTCACTTTCGCGTGGAATGGCCCTAAATAAGTAAAAATAAAAATTTCCATCTTTAGAGTGGTTTTATGGGTAACTGAAAAATCTTTTCCATGTTATTTACATGGGATATCTTTTACACCCCCAAATTATTGGGCACCTCCTGTAGGGCTACAATGATTAAATTTGACATGATTGTAGCTTTTCGGGACTAACCGACAGAAAAAATGCCAAAAGTGAATATTTTTAATTTTTAGGGGGTCTAAAGGGGAGATGAAGAAATTTCCCATGTTATTTAAATGGACTCACTCTTAATAAACTTTGGAGCAATTTAAATACAGTCCGCATTCTCTTCGTGCCATATGAAACAAATCACATCTTTCAAATGGAGATTAAACTGTCAGACTGCTTAGTTTCAGTTTTGCTTTAAATAACTAGCAGAAACATTTTAAACTTGGAATTAAAAAAAAAAAAAAAAAAAAAAAACAAAACAAGATAGACATCAACTATATACTTCACTATCTCCAGCCACTTCAGTGGCGTGGCGTGGCTCTTTGATGATTGTTACCGTTCTTCATACTACGAATATTTAAAACATCAATTTTCAAACTGCTATGTTTTGAAAATACGGTGTGACCCCCCCCCCAAACTCACACATTTTAAAGGCTAATAAAAGAAACAGTATTACAGAAAGAAACTTGTTGATTTAAAAATAAAATTTGTCATTTAAAACAGTTTATGTGAAACTGCAGGTCTTCTTGTAAAATTCATCTTACACTCTCGCTAGGAAGCCCAATGTTCCATGTTTCGCTGCAAAAATTTGCGTCGTCTGCTAAATACTGTCTCATAGCCGAACGAGCACTTTTCGATTGACCAGATGGCTTTTATTTTCAATGCAAAACCCGCTGATCGGAAATTCTTGATTCAGTGCTGCTTCTGCATCACTACTTACGCGCAACGAGCTCCTAATCAAATCATAATGGCAACTGAAAACAGCAGGAGGGTGTTGAGCGGAAGGACGACTTTTACTCCTCTGTTCCCTCCACTAACAGCACTACTGATGATCAAAAAATGGGAGGTTTCATTGAGTATTATTGATAATAATTGTATTGTCAATTGTTATATAATTTCGACACACAACAGAACACAGTAATTCAAATCAGAATAAAGAAATTACAAACTGTTTACAGTACCATTTTATATTTTTTAATAAACAAGTTTCTATCTGAAATACTTTTTGTTTTATTCGCTTTTTAAATGTTGGACTTTTTGTGGTCACCCTGTGCCTTAATGAAGGCAGGTCCTTTATGTAATTTTTAAAATAATAATAAAATGTAAAAATTCGTAAAACTATATTATACTACACTAACAAGGGAACATCGTATATTGATAGTAGCTTTAATGATTTTGAAGTTCTTTCTGTGTCAGTGTATCTTTTGCATTGCTATCTTCACATAATTCTAGATTCTTCTCTCCTCTGTATCTCCTGTGTTTTTGGGTGTCGGCCCGTAAAACTTTGGATTTCTCACTTTTCTTCACTCCTCTATCGATTGCACATTGTTTAATTGGGCAATGCTACTATCAATATAAGATGTTCCCTTGTAAGTAAAACTACGCTAAGTTTTAAAACCAATAAATAAGTTTAAATAAACTTACACCGGCATTCTCGGCTACTTGTACTTCAATTCAATTCGGCGATTCTTCTTCATGAACAGACCTAATATGTCGTCATAAAACTCGGGCTTTGTCTTCTGTTTTCGTAGTAATTCTTTCTCTATTGATATGAGAGACAGTCCACTCATTCTACTCTGCCCTTGCGTGTTCCGTTTGTATGTATGGATACGCCGAAGAGCAGAAAAAGAACGCTCTGCAGAAGCGTTTGTCGCAGGAATTGTTAGTATTAAAGAGCATAATTTTGTCACTTCCGGTAATGCCTGCGCAAGTCCGACCAATCGCAATTCCACATTCAACTCATAAACAGCTTTATTAGTGAATTGAGGTGAGGAATATATGTAAACAAGCTCGTTTTTCAAACGCACAATATTGAAAAAATGTCCATAGTTGCTGAGTAGAACTTGAAATGCTTTTTCGGGAAAGGTCTCTTTATAAATTTCATACTTTTCACAGTCAAGCAATGCAAGGAACTCCAATTTCTCAATATCAGAAAATTTAGTGCTCACTTGTTCTTTCAGAGTATCAACAATTTCAAAATATAGTCGTCGGCAACGATCCTTTCTATTAAATCCCACTTCATTTGGTCTTGGCCTCTTTGAACAGCGTGCCTCTTCAGGTTCTCCAAGGCTTTCCATTTTCAACCAAATATCATCGAAACTATCTCTTAATGATCTTAGATATTCCTCGAACTCATTTATTTTCTTTCTGCAGTAACCAACATCATTGATTTTCTTTTGTAAGATGTTGAACAAGATTTCTGATCTTGATAATACAACATAAAATACTTGGAGTAGGAAATTGAAGTCGAAACTTTGAAGGTTTTGATAATATCCTGCTGCGCAAACTCTGGTTTCAGGATCCCATTCGTCGGTTTTATCCATCATGGATTTAAAGAGTTCTAACAGTTCATCTTTAAAGCTGTACAGCACATCAATGATCCTACTTTTATAGTTCCACCTTGTGTTTGACGCTGTTGGAATTCGTTTGTTAACTACAGAATCCAGAGCACTTGTTCGTTTTGAAGACTTCGAGAAAAAAGAAGAAAGTCCCGACACTGTTTGAAAAAACACCTTACACTCTTTTATACTGTCAACGGACTTTTCTAAAATTAAATTAAGCCTATGAGCAAAGCAATGAACAAATAGCACTTGTGTGTATCTTTGTTTAACAAGAACCTGCAGCCCCCCAAGTTCACCAGCCATAACTGGAGCCCCATCGTATGTTTGAGCAACAAGTTTTTTCCCACACTGAAAATCAGTCAGATACTCAAACACAATTTGGGACAGCCGAACTGCGGTGCGGTCGCCACTGATCTCTGTAAAACCTACAAATCTCTCTTGTACATTTCCTTCCTCGGTAACATAGCGAAAAATTGTTGAGAACTGTGATTTGTTCGTTATGTCAGTGGTTTCGTCTATAATCAAGGCAACAAAACTCGAACCCGTCATTTCTCTTTTAATTTCATTAATTATATGCACAGAGATACAATCAATTATGTCGTTCTGAATCACATTTGAAGTACCTGAAAAAACAGTAGATGTCTTTAAATGATGATATAATTTATCGTCAGTTTCTGCAAGCAGATTTAATAGTTCTAGGAAGTTACCTTTGTTCGTAGATGCGGAGGATTCGTCGTTACCTCTGAATGGTAGTTCCTGTAAAGCTAAGAAGCAAGTGGCACTAATTAAGCGTTCCATAACATATCTGTTCCTTTTGACATTTTCATTATAGTTGGCAATGTTAAGTTCAAATGCTTTACTTAATGAAAAGTCAATTCTTGTTTTCCCGAAAGTAGCCAAGGAACACATGGATGCAATGTGTTGTTTGGAATTTTCATGTCGACTTCGCATGATTCTGAAGTTTTCCATGTTATCCACGCCATGAGAATTCCATGCATTTTTGTCACTCCCAAACAATAGGCATGGCCAACAGAAAAGTTTCGTTATCTTTAAACACCCAGACAGCCATGGATATTGTGCATACCATTGTGCGTTAAAATGACGCACATACCCCCCCGATGCTTTCGATTTTAAATTGTTTAAATGTGGTGTTGGTCTGCCTCCGGAAATTATTTCACTTTTTTCCGCAAACGAACGCGCACCAAAAGATTGTTTCAAAATACTTTCTATAGAACAGTTGCACTCGTTAGTCAATGCCATTGAGGATTTTTTTTTTTTAAAAAAAAGTCTTGTTCCTTCTAGTTTTTTTTTTTCTAGTCTTGTTTCTTCTTAAGTCATTGTCACACTTACTGCACAAGCACTATAACACCCACGAACATAAGTATTTTAAACACACACTCACACACGGTACGAAAGACGATTGCACGCTCCTTTCTTTCACGCATTAAATTGCAGCAAAGTGTAAATTTAACTAATAGGCTAGCGGCTAGAGTTGGAAACTTATTTGAAATTTTTTAAAAAAATAAATTTAAAAAAATCAGCTTTTATCAACATAATTACCATTCATCCTATAATAATAAGTTCACATATGAATGGTGGGCGCGGAAAATATTTCTACTTTTCTTTAATCAACAACGTGGTTCTCCCTTGTTCTTCAACCATTTCCCATACAACACAATGAATGTTGTTGATAAATATTTTATGACGCACTTCAGATACTGATATGTTTGCTCTTCTAGGCATATATATTTTACTATTTGAATAGGATTAAAATTTCAATTTTTTAAAAAAGGAACATATTACTCGAATTAAATCAGTGAGAAAATGTGTTTTCAATCAGAGTAAACCTAATTTTTTTTAAACAATAGCCTGTGCTATATATTCTGATTCTCTTCGTCTCCCTTAGCCTAAAAAAAAAAAAAAAAAAAAATATTCGAGGGGCGTTAAACTGAAAGATTTCATTTTTATTTCTCCTTATTCTCCGTTGTATTATTCAAATTTAAAGATAACATATTAATATATAAAGTCGGGTAAATATAATATGCCAACATATAAATAACGCATTCTGGAATGTACAGTCTTGCAGTAGCAGGTGTTTAATGTTATTACTATGAAGTACCTGTTACTTATATTTGCCCGAGACTGTATACTGTAAAGACAATGAAATTACCATATGAATAGGGTAAACACTACTGAGTTTCCACCCCTGAAATAGGGAAGCAACTGAAACACAATAACAGAAAATGCACGCTGATGAAATTCTAGATTCTCCTTATTTTGGCAGGGCTCGTTCCTATTTTTTCCTGTTCCACGCAGCCGAACGGTAACATATGGGCCGTTCCGAAAATCTAAATACGAGAGAGCAGCGTGCTTCCAGCTAGCGCGCCTGAAGATTGCTTCTGGAGTGGATGACCGCTATCGGGGTTCGCGTTACCTATGAGATCCGTGGTACCAACAACACAGTGTTCCTATTTGGCGTTGGCGTGTTACGTTCGTTTACATTATATATGCGGCATTGGCCATGCAAACTTAATAAAAAAAAAAAGAAAGAAAGAAAGAAAAGAAAGACAAAAAAGAAAACAAATATTGTCCCATGTTGATAATGAAATGTAAAGATATATAAGAACACTTTTTTACTGTTACCACCGGTAACAGCGGTAATATGCACTACACGTCCCTGAGCCACTTCAATTTTATTGCTTTCTCTTTCTGCTCATGCTGGGTCCTTTTTCTGACGATGTCGTTGGTAGTCTCCCTACGTTCATACTCCCGTTCATATCGCAATGATTTTATAGGTAGAGTCCGGGCGACTTTTTTCCCTTCACCAAATTTTATTACAAAATACAATGAATACAAATGTTTCTAACTCAATGTCTCTTCCTCAATGACCAAGTGAAGGGATATTAGATGTTTTGTCGGGTGCCCCTTCCACTCATGGCATTTTCCAGAACAATTAGCAGGTTGTAGGTTAAATTAGGATTATAAGTTTAAGATGGAACCCCTAGTCCAGTGCGACATAGGGTAAGGAAGAGGTGCTCCTAGTCCACAGCGACATAGGAAGGTAATGGTTAAGTTATCAGTTGGTCGACTGATACCAGGTCCCTCGGTGGTTGAGCTTTTATCTGTCCTCTTCGGGTCTTTTCGTGAGGTCCGTCTTCTTTCGGCGTTCCTCGGTGTCTTCCGTGTCGGATTCTCGTCTGCTAGGCTTATTTACAAGCAATTACACATATTGTGTTGACATGTGCTTTTGTCATGATGTGGGGATCCTTACAATGCATGATGCATTGAATACATTGGTCTTTGGTGTAAAAATGTCCAAGTTCATGTTTCTAAACATTTTCATGGAGGTTCTCCATGATGCTGCCCTTTTGTTTTCCTATCGGGAATATTAAAGGACAGTGTCTATAGCTGACTCAAACAGGTTTCAGATAAAGATTTTGCTTGATGACCTGCAATAATGTGACAACCTTCACCAGTTTTTCTGGAAATTCTTATACATTCTTTGAGCAAACAGACTCTAAATCAATTTTCTCTCTCTCATTTACAGCCTGTAATGGAGGATTGCTTCTTATTTCTCATCGATACTGTTGCCAGGATCATGTTTTTGTTGACTTGTTTTCTTCACTCACTCATTTAGATTCAAGTTTACACTTAAAAAGCATCTAAAACATAATTGTTTCCTTGAAAGTTCACTTTGGGTGATATTTCGTCTATATTTTGACGGACCTTGTAGTGCTTGTCCAGATACAGACATTTTTCTTACCATGATTTGAGGTTCCAAAATTCGATAAAAACTTCTTGATGATATTTTTAAGTATCTTGAAACTGAAATTTTTTGTCTGGAACTTTCCCTGTTGCTGAATGACCATTACATCTATGCGACATTACTCTTGCTTCCCTCTTAGCAATCTCTTCATATTGTTTGGAGATTTTTTTTTTTTTTTTTTTTTTTTTTTGAAAGCCAATGTAAGCTTTCCTTTGCAGTTGTGAATGAGCATTCTTTGATCTCTTCCACTCCATTGGTTTGCCCTCTCCTTTCTTTTTTCTTTTCTTCTTCCCGGCATCAAAGTTAACGTAACTCTCTCCAGTTGCTATGTCCAATAATCTTCTGATTTGTTACAACTGTTTCATTTTCTTCTAAGTCTATTTCGTCTTTAATTGATACACAAAAGGATTACAAATTAATGCTCACTTACCAGGAATCTGTCAATAATGGAAAGCAGCAGCTTAAAATGGACGTTTCCGGCTTGCGGGCTCTTGGTGTAGCATATGACATGTTGTTGTAACCAAATTCGAAGTCCCTTGACATTGCTTGTACTGCTAGAGTGCAAATAACTGTTTTGTTATCGGTCCGGTATCTACGATTTCTTTCGTGAAGCTGTTCCCGGAGATTTTGACAACAGAATTACAAAAAATTGAAAAATTGCTGTTTTTTGACATATTACACCATTAACGATGATATCTAAGTCTATCGTATAACATTTCTATAATAGATTAATTGCGAGAATAATAGAATAGAAAAATTAAAGAAAAAATATTGTTTCTTCAAATTAAGAACTAAAAGAGCGAAGTCCTCTTCTAGGTCAATATTTCCAGTTGTTTCCAAAGAGAATTTTTGCTAATTATTCAAAATGTACATTTCACTCTAACTGTAATTAATTATTCTGGATATATTACTAACAAATGCCGGCAATAAGTAAAAAAAGTGAATGTTTTGATACTGACTCCTTGATTTTACTGGAAAACCTTGTTGAAGTTTTACAGAAGAAGGTAAATCTTTTAACCTAGATATGACCTAAGAATAAATATAAGATAGAAGCAGTTAATAATAATAATAATAATAAGTTATTTTTTCAACTTCAAAAATAAGTTATGGTTGAGCAAAAATTTACAATAAACAATATACTAAATCATCAATCAAAAATGAGTTGTTTCTAATAAATATTGTTTTCTTGCAGGAATGTGGAACAACAGATTTTACCCAATGACATCAGCGATTGTAACAGCACATAGGTCCACGTCACACGAATTGCTCGTTTCTGGTGATTCGGACGGCCATTTGCGACTCTTCAGGTAGAGAATCATTGTATATAATTAGCAACTAATAATATAGTGCTGAATTATTTTGAATCATTAGTCGACTCTTCTCAACTTTGACTAATAATTATTTTTATTATTATTGAGTTTTGTAGATGCTTCTTTTCTGATTATATTATTTATTTTAATATGAATATTGTATGCGTGTCTTCAACTATATTTATGCCAACAGTTATGTGTTAAACATCGTTAATTAATTATCCGTACTTTAAATATACTTTGTAATATAAAACCAAATAGTACGTCGTATATAAAACATTACGTAAGCTTGTCACCATATGCATGTTTGTAGTTTATTATGTAAAATCCATTAACAAGAATATACTATTATACAGTAAAAAAAATAGGATGTCGATTTCACAGATGGTATCTCTTTTCAACATAGACTTATATTAATAACAACAGCACATTTATCTTAGCTTCCTTTTCTAACTCTTATGCAGCATAGATATCAATCCTATTCACAAAACATGTTTAGCCAACTTTCTAAAACATTACTTCTCATCGCAACAATTGTATTATTATTATGTAATCAGAAATTTGTTATTAGGAATGTAGAAAAATCAGAAGAAGCGAAACCTATGTAATTTTCATAATTATATGGCAGTACTTTTCTCTTTAGTTCAATCACAAAATAGCTTTTTTTTCAGGATCCGGATAATTCACATTAAATATCATTCAGTACACTTTTTTTTTTTTTTTTTTTAAAGGAAGATTGACATTAGTGGTTTCGGACAAAGTATGCATATCTTTTGAAATATATATGGTGTTCGTTATTTTTATTATTTGTTGCACTCTACGCTATAGGTTAGAACTATGTCAATTAGGAGCTCTAATTGCTTACATTTAAATTTTATTTTTAGTTTGTCCACTACTTAACTCGCGGTTGCACCTATACTAATGCTCAAATCTAAATAAAGTTACAGCCTTTGTCTTTTTGAATTAGTTAAGTTGAAACAATGAAGTTTTCAAGTTGTAATTGAATCGTCACAAATAGTTTTAAATCTGCAAATTGCCCACATGCTAGCGACATCTAGTGGTATCAAGCAGACAAGTGGTGTACCTAGTGACACCTGTTAGCATCACCACTTACTATTGAAAATTAGCGTGATGTATTGATATGTCCGTCTTTTATCTAGATCTATATCTGCCGGTCTCTCTCTCTCTCAATATATATATATATATATATACAGGGTGTTAATGAACTATACCGACAAATTGTGAGAGGTGATTCCTCACATCATAAAAGAGAAAAACTTCATATGGACCCATGGGGAAAAGAGCATAGTTAGGGCTGTCCAAAATCGCGGAAAAGCTAAATTTCAACAGGCCCTATTTCGAATTCGAGAAACTGTGGATGGTGGTCCTTATCAACGTAAGGGAAGCCACACATACGCAATCCAAAAATGCATATTTCATCAATGTTCAATGGGTGTGCAGGGTATTCTCTACAGGGTGCTATTCTCAAACATGCTCTCAACAGTGTTTTCAGATATGCCCTGATTACAAGGTGGATCCAAATAGGCAAGATGTAAAACTTGACAACAATGGCCACCCAATGCTTCGGAAGGAAGTCGGAAGTTTCACGAACCGGCAGCTCTATGATTGTTTGTGTTCGGAATAATGTGTGTTTGGATGTAATTCGTCACAGTATATTTTACGTATTTTGGCACATATAAGTGTGAAAGAAAACATCGCAGCACGCCTTTTCACGAATACCAGAGATCATGCTGCTGATGGTCCTTAACACCTCCGACATCTCGCGAAAGGATTTCTGTTCACTACTGTCGAAGCTTATCGTTTGCCTATTTTGGATCAAACATAAAGTTAGAACACATCTGAAAATTCGATTGACAACGACACTCATGGGAATTACATCCTGCAGGGAATACTCTGTACACCCATTGAACATTGATGAAATATGCATTATTGGATTGCAAATGCGTAACTCCCTTTAACCTGATAATACCATCATCAATAGTTTCTCAAATTCGAAATAAGGCTTGTTTAAATTTAGCTTTTTCGTGATTTTGGATAGCCCTAGCTCTGAAACTTTGCACTTTTCCCCATACGATCAAATTAACTTTTTCTCATATTTCGACGTGAGGAATCACCTCTTCGAGTGACGCCCACGAACTACTACAGAGCACTATTCTACTAGTCAATATATATATATATATATATATATATATATATATAAGGTCCATATTTAGGTAAGTGCTATTCTGTGCTCGAGCACAAGGCAGCAGAATTTTGGGATCGACAACATTTTGGAATTTTTTAAAAGAATCCCACCAAGCGCGAGAAAATATATTAATATGTTTAATTCACACTAATTACAGTAGTTACTAATTAGCTAGCTTATCTGATTAAATTACATGCCAGTATTTAGAGAATGTGTCCCCATTGGATGAATGGTTAAGCTCTCTGCCTTGTAATCAAGGAAGGTCCGGGGGGAAGATACAAGTGGTTCGGATCCCAAGTTAAGCTGTAGGTCCCGTCCGTAGTGCGTCATCTTTCCCCTACGGAAGGCAATGACAAACTACCATGAGTTCACCTTGCCCAGGGACCTTTGGGTCAAACACCTACCTTCGGGAAGAACACCACATCATAATCATCATTGAGAGAATTAGACCATTTAAATTTACGTTGTAACTTTTGTAACTTGTAATGCCTAAACTGCTACTCAACAAGAGCTGGTATGTTTGCAAAATCATGGCTTGTTCTCTTGTTTGAGACAAGTTCGTGCGGGGGAAGGGGCAGCAAATTGTTTGAAGCACAGAGGCACACAATATATAAATACGGGCCTCATAATATATAATATATAATCTCATAATATATAATCTCATCTCATAATATATAAACATTTACTTTGTTAGCATAGCGTGTTATATGTATGCACGTAAATTGGTTAAATTAAAGTCTTCTGGCTAAGTTGATGCTGTTCTAAAATCTTAATTGACCTTCTCAATATCTTTTCAGGTATCCATGTATAAGTCCTAAATCTGAATACAATGAAGATAAAGTATACAGTTCCCATATAGCAACGGCACGATTCATGTTCCATGACAAATGTTTAGTTACCGTTGGTGGTACAGATGCTGGTCTTATGCTGTGGGAAGTTGTGGATGATTAGTTTCTACTTAACATGCATGTATGAGGACCAATTGTGTATAATTTAAAAACAAACAAATGTTGTATTTGTAAATAAACAGTTATGCTTTATTCGTGTAGATTCGTCGAAAAATTTTATTTTCTTATAAACATAAGACAAAGAAATATATCTTCCTAAACTTTGATGTATATCTACATACTGTTAGAATACGGGAAAAGGAAAAGAGAAACTCGAAGACTGACTGTCCTGAGACAGAAACGTATGTATAGTGTTAGAGAAAATAATAAGAAAACGAAAGTGATGAATGTTTAAACTTCTTGGAAATATTTCGTGAATATAAGCTCCTTATAAAGTGCGGTCCTGTGGGATGTTTTCTTTCCCGTCTATAGTTCTGCCGCAGTGATTTATTTGAACATTGTTAGACAAATGACAAGAATTTAGTGGATTTTTCAGATTATTAGCGCATCAGTGACAAATATCTAGTTGCAAACGTTTTGGTTACTAGTGAGCCAGTGACAAGAAGCTAGGAGTGGACTTTGAATTAATAACGAAAGAAAGTGAAGGAAGCCTAGCGGTTTCTTGTGAATTATTGGCAAACAAGTGAAGTGAATTTAACAAGTGACGTTTTGATTATGATACACAAGTGACAAGATCTCTTGACTTTCGTAATTAAGTGATTTCGTTTTCTAATGTCTTCGATTAAAAAGTAAAGAAAGAAAAATGCAATAGACATTTAATTACATTCAAAAAGATATATTTGTAGATATTGTAAGAATATCTTTATTTGTAGCTTTAATGAAATTATTCTGCTTCACATGAATGTATACCGTGACGTAGTTGTGAAGCATTTTAGATTATTATTTTAATTGTACAGTTAATGTTTAGATACATAGAACATATCTATATATATTCATTATTTGTTGTTTATTACAAAACAAAGAGAAAACTTATAATAAGTATATTGTTTTTATTTATTATAGATTACTGTTACCGATGTATAAATGTATCTTAAGCTGAGTCTAGCGAATTCAATTGTCAGAATCGGGACGAAGTTAAGAATTGAATGTGTTTAAAAAAAATACATAATTCATGTATAAATTTTATACTATATTATTGTGAAATAAACAGTAGACAACGTTTGATTTCAAAATATTATATTTACCCATTCATCTAATATGTATGAAAATTAAGATATAGTACTCACTAAAAATAGTATAAGAACATATAGTGAAATGAAGCTTGTTTTTAGCGGATGGTTTTGCTTAATGAAACAAATATACTTTTCCGTCAATTGGCGTACATAATTCACGTAATAAAACCTGTATTGAACGAAACCCTGCACAAAGGTCGAAGAGAAAGATGTCTAACTCTGAATAATGGAAAATGCAATATGTTTGAAATATCCTTATCTCACTATTGCTTTTCTAAGATTGAAAAGCATTTCGTAATACATGTGTTGGTGCACAGTATTTTTAACGAACGGAAAGTAAAATCTTAACAGAACACAACAATGGAAGTATTCTGCTTTATACTCATTTACTTATTTTTAACTTTAAAAGGAGGAAAAAGATACTCAAGAAAGATGACTGGTGCTAAGGATTCCTCAAAAGATTTCCTTATGGTTAATGGAAAAGAAAATCTTCACGGAACATAACAATATGTTAATTCGTTATTTCAATAATTCTCGCTTCGCCTAACACTTTATCAGACGAAATAAAAAAAAAAAATACACATCCACATTTTAAACGAAGTGTGAGTTGGCATCTGGCCTAATACTCATTCTGTCTAACAATCTTATCAGAAGGAAATAGTAGATCTGAGAGTGTTTCTGCTCTTACATTTAAACATACATAAATGATATGTACAGTCAACGACAAAAGTTCTTTCTGTTTGGTAAAATTTATTTTGGGAATAACGGTGGATCGTACACAGTTTCACCGAGTTTCAAAGCTGGAACGTACAGAAAATTACATTCTTTTTAATTTACTGGAAACTGTATCAAATTGTCCTTCCTTTCTGAAGTTATTTTCGAAACTAATTTCATCAAACAGAAGGAACTTTTGTCGCTGACTGTACATTGTGCAGGATTTGTTGACAAAAAACAAAAATGCCAATTGCATCGATTATCTATTTCATATGCATGTTTATTTCAAATAACTATAACAAATTATTTCAAATATTCAAGAAAAGACATACTTTACAGCAATTACCATAAGCATATTAATTACCAGCCAGAATGAACAACTAAATCGTGCCTGAAAATGAATATATGTAAATTAACAGTTTGAATACCGTAAGACTTTGCACATCAGGAGTTACTTTGCACAAAATATGAAAAAAATTGCACTGTCCTCTGTCGGTAAAACCATGGACTGTAAAGAGAAAGTTTCAACTGCCACCATAAGATAGAATATCTAACTGTATTTTGGCTATAATGTTGGCGGTTAATATCAGTTCTAATTACCCGGAGGGTTTGTTGTAGAGGTATGGAAAGCAGTCACTGTAAATGCCGGCAAAATTTGAAAGATATCACCTACAAGAATTTCCGTCAAAGTTTAGTCAGTTTCGTAGAATACTACTGTGTATAATGGGACTTTGAAACAATAGTGGAAATTGAAGTGTGAAACCTTTCAAAGTCATAAAAAAGATAAAACTGGGAGAAGGAGGTTTCAACCTCTAATCGGGGTTACTTTGCACTGGTCCAATGTAACCCCTTAGAGGAAATTATTACTGCTGGTACCCTCCTGCCTTCTAATTTTAGGTAAATTTTCTATTTACGTAGCTGCCGCAATGGATTTTTTGTTGCAAAACAAATTACGAACAATGGCGGATTCAGAAAATTAGTTTGAGAGGGGCTTCACTCACTTGTCAGAAAAGCTTAGATTATTTTTAGAAATCACTAGACTTTTTTTGGGTGGGGGAACTTGAAGCTTATACGCATAGGAATGACTAACATTAGATTAAAAAAAAAAAAAAAGAAAAGAAAAAAAGAAAAGAAATCAAGCAAATTGGGTGGGCTTCAGCCTGAAAGTCCCAAACCCCGTAAACATTCCATTGATTACATTTGGGATGATATTCTCAGACATAAAGAGCAACCAAGACAAATCAGTTCATGGAGATTTTTTCTGTTCCTGATTTGGAATTTTGTGGGGCATATGCTAAACTATCAGAATGTGGTTCCTGTTCCGGTACCAGAAAATACATAATTTTCTTTACAAATATCGATAATTCATACTAAGTACTAGTACCAGTATCATCATTCTAATATCAATATTTGTAGACTGCATGCAGTTTGTGTAGGAAGTGAAATGTGTAAATACTGAAAGAAAAACATTGCACAGAAACATTATGTTCGTATGTTAAACATACTTTTCTGTATGTTGTGCAAAGATCCCCACCTATAGGGTTACTTTGCATCAAAGTTTATATTTCAATAACTATGGTCATATTGAATGTTTACTAATGTACTTACACAAATGTTTTCCTATATATCTAGCTATTATAAGTTTAAAATACAGCGTTCTAAATCATTACGTTTGTAAGTTACATGCGATTTCCTTTAAAATTCCTTAATTCTAGTGCAAAGTAACTCCGTCTTCCGGTATCTGTAAGAAGGACAAAGACCTTCAGGAACAGATATAGAAATGGTGCCTAGTGATTTGCTAGTAGTTGTGACTGATAATCAATTGCCATAAGAGCACCTTCCTAATTCCATATTAATTTAATTCAGCGAAGATACACATGTACACAAAATAAAGTATTTCCCTTTTTTTTTTTATTGTTTTTGCACTCGTGTCTATTTATGCTTTTAGTTTGAGATCATCTGAGAGAGCGAAACAGATAGGTCAGTAGGTTTAGAATTGATAAACCTTCAAGTACTTATTTTAGCGCGTAATCTGCTTGTATATATTAATAACATAATCTGTTAACAATTGTAAATATGAGTGAACTCTTTCAGTTTCACTCATTCAGTTTATTCTACTTCTTATTTTCTTCACTAATCAGTCAGCACTGTTTACAACTGTTTCTTAAACACATCATAAATGTATATCCTCAAGTACGGTGAGTTTAAACTTCAACAAATAAAAGCCTTCTGTTTTCGAATCATTTATACTACTTTTGACTTTGAAAAGAACAGAAAGAAATTCGAGAAAGATAACGACTAGTCAGTTGCGTCGCCTTATCCAGTTCACATGATTATGTGAACTACCAAGTATTGTAATTTTTTTGTAGTTAACTAAAGATGTATGTTAATACCTAGAATATTATAAGTGTCAGTTCTTTCTTATATATTTCCTGTTCTTTTCTGTAACAAATTAGTCACCAGAAATGTTCTTTAAATATTACACATACCCTCCGTTTGCTTTTCCCCTTGCTTATAAACGTTCAATCATCACACCGCGTTCACAACAGAGCTGCAAACGTGATGGACTATTCTGCGAGAAGTACAGAAGAACAGCAAGGCACAGCGATTTCCCGATGTTCAAAAGAGGATTCGAGCGTGCAATGTTGACAACTGTTGTTAACTAATTTCCCGTCATGTAATGCTTTAAACAGAAACAAAAAATGGACTTTCTTTGAAACTAAAAACAATATAATAGTATATTTAGTAATATAAAAAGTATGTGTAAGCAACTCCTTGGTATAACAGCGCTAAGTATCCAGAGTTGCGATGTTGGATATATGTGTGTGTGTATTTGTGTGTTCTTGTGTGCAATTCGGATGAATCGTCCCGTTGGGATAAGTTTATCCTATTTGCACTTCGACTGTCGGCAATGCCTGTACATACATGAGTGCCTACTCTGTGCTCGGTCACTCAAGAGGGACAGGAGTGCGGATAGTTTAAACTCCTCCTTTCGGTTTGTCAAACGTCAACAATGTCGAGGAGGGAAGAAATACGTTAGCTCTTGGCTCTAAAAAAAAAGCAGAATAAGTACTTTTAGAAGAACAGAACGATCCTTTGTTCCAGTGTAAGTCTAGTCTTAATAAAGACCGTCTTAGTTATATAACCTAACCGAACGTTGGTAATTAACACTGGTTCTTGGCTCTAAAAAGAGCCGGATAAGTACTCTTCTTAGAAGAACAGAACGATCCTGTCAAACGTCTGCACCATCGAGGAGGGAAGAAATACGTTAGCTCTTGGCTCTAAAAAGAACCGGTAAGTACTGTTCGTAGAAGAACGGAATGATCCTTTGTTCGAGTCTAAGTCTGGTCTTAATAAAGACCGGCAAAGCCTGTAGTCTTAAATACATAACCTAACCGATCGTTGGTAATTAATACTATGCTTAGCGCGAACTATCCGTCCACTGCCTCTTCCAAAAACTCACTTTCGGTCCTCTGCACTGGTGTTCAAATTTAGCGTGGACTGTACTTGCCTCTTTTAATTCGTTTTTTGGAAATACGGAATTAAATTAGAGATAAAGAGGGCCCCTTAGCAAGACAGCTCGCCCCCTTGAGTGATGCACCAACCTATATCTACGTGCACCTCCTACATGCAGTTAGAGATCTAAAGCAGCATGTTGAGTGTTGTGTCGCGTCACGGTTTTTATCCAAAGACATTTACCGGACAGTGTGTATTAGAGAAAGAAAGAAGGGTAAAATAGAAGATAAGAAAGCGCGAGAAGATTTTTCGCCTCACCATTGGCTTGGGTAGTAGGAGGAAAAACCTAGAAACACATGGAGTCCAGGAAAACCCCCTTTATCGGTCATGCTCGTGCTCAAGTATTTACATGGCAAAACCACACTAAGAAGGGGTGGTAAAATCCATGTAAAAGCATCTTTACTGTCTGTATTGATTCCGTAACTTAAAAAGGATACTATTGGGTTAAGTTGTCTGTAGTTTGGTGGACAAGCTTTGTTAGTGGGATTTTTGTTATTTTTTTTCATGCAAGTCTCTCGTCTTCTTCATCCTTGGACTGCGTCAATCTAAAATGAGACTAAGATATATACATATATACGATTATGTAGTATTTAGTTATATTATAGTATCTGGGATATGATTGATATTAGTATCCTATTGGACTTGTCAATTTTGTTAATACTAGTGATATATCAGTAATTTAAGTAAGATGTATTAGTTATGTTTCTCCCTAATAGGCCTCGTCATACCTTTTTTATGTACATATTTACATTTTTTTTCTTATTCTTCTCAAAAGTGTTTTGAATTTGTTTCTATTTTAGCGCATGAAGCGGGCGTTTGTATTTGTAGTAGCTTTCTGGAATTGTGTAGCTACCCAGAGAGCTCACAAGGTCGTTGTCTATTGTTTTCACAGATTGATAGAAGTTCCTTACTAAATACTGTATGTGATCTTCAATCAGAGTCAACCCTAGACGCTGCTGTAGGCGCAGAACAGGCAAATATCGGGAAGAATTTGTTATTATGCGCACAGCGTTGTTCTGAAGTCTCTGCAGAGCCCGCATATAACAAGGTGCGGAGAAAGCCCATGCTGGCACAGCGTATGTGACTATTGGCCTAACTAGCATTTTATATAATATAACTTTGCTCTGCGTATTGAGGGCAGGTGAGCGGAAAAGTCCGGCTAGGGTTCGTAGTCTAGCACTAGCCTTATTTCTTTGGGAGTTCATGTGGTATCTAAGGGTAAGCCTTTTATCTAGTATTACTCCCAAATATTTAACTTATGCTTTCCATTCTATTGGTGTGTTATATAAAGTTAGTTGATTGTTTGGTTTTCGTTTGTATTTCTTAGTAAACTGTATGGCTTCACACTTTTCAGCATTGACTTTAATTCGTTTAGAGTTGCATTTGCTTGAAGTATGAGATGATTGAATGATAGTGAGACCGGAATGTGGGCATGTATGTATGGTGACTATTTACGGGCGGAGCTATGAATGGAGGCTTGTGATTGGCTGAAGGATGCCAGCTCCTGATTGATTGCCATTGTGGCTAAGAGAAATGACTTTGTTGAATATCTCTTTTGTTTCTCAAAAGGGCCGACCAGAAAGGTTCCGTTGAAACCTATTGTCTCTATTGAGACTGTTCTTTTCATGTAAGATAACAATAGCTTTCTTTATTATTCTATGCCAAAAATTTCTGCATACTTGACTACTGTGGTGGTATTTGTAAAATCAATTCTGTGTTCTCTGCACCGTTGTTCTATTGTACATCCAGTTTGTCTAAAGTGTGATCTGCCACATTCACATGGTATACGATATACATCAGAAGTGCGCAAGTGAAAGTCGTATTTCACTGATTTGTGTAATGATCTGATATTGGATGGGGATTTACGAATAATTCTCATAATATGTCTGACAAGGCAAGTATACTCCTGAGTTTGTCAGAGGTGTGACATTTCGTTGGAGATTGCGTTTGATACTTCGCTGAATTTCAATCGGTTTCTCTCTGCAGTAAGAACAAATCCACCTGATGATTGTAGTCAGTAGATTGAGGTTGGCCAGCTTGTGAATTAATCCTTCATGCCAAGTGGTATGAAATGCACTGCTTAAGCCAAACAAAAGGGCTCATAGTTAATATTTCCAATTGATATCAATTTGTTCGTCCTCTATATTCAGATGATGTGTTATATGGTGTTGTACGTAGGTCTGAAGCCTGCCGGAATTTTATTCAGTTGCTCACTACCTTTAATATATTCATGCATCCTTTTCGCCATGTTTTTTCCACGAGCTTGGAGAATGTAGCTGTTAAGGTGATAGGCCTCTATCTATTGGTTAGAAAAGTTTTCCAGTTTTGAGAAACAAAATGATGTAAGCCTGTTTCCAAGACGAAGGTATGAATCTTGTCCTCAGGCTTGCATTATAGAGTTGTGTGTGTTTATGGGTAAAATTCTCATGTGATCTCTTTGTGTATGGCAGTGATTTTGTCTGGGTCTGGAGGAGTGCATCTTTTCTTTTTGAGTACCTCAGTTAGTCCTCTGTGGGTTAGCACATTGAGCAGTGTGTTATGGTTGTTGATTTTCACAGTCATTTTTATTCTATTGTGCATCTTTCCAAAATATGGTGCTTGGAAGGCATCTATAAATCTTCCCTTGTCCGTCTTGCTTTCAAAGACTATTTCCAGTCCATTATTGTGGTTTAGGTGATATATAGTCACTTTTGCGTTGGGAAGTGGTTGTTTAATCACTCTTTACAGGGCCAGTTCTGTCTTCTAAAAATGAGCACTGCGAAATAACATTTTTTATTTTTTATTTATTTTATTTTTATTTATTTTTTTTTTTTTATTTTTTATTTTTTTGTGACTATTATTGTCTGTTGATTGCTGAGTTTTCTTCTGATTATGATGTGTAGTTGCTTCCCTGGATAGCACTCCGTTTCTCTCTATAGCATAGTTTTCTTTTCCTTTCTGTCTGTTTCATTCCTGTTCATCTTTATATTTATCCATCCTTTTCTTGGATCTTGTCTTGGTTATGCGATCTACGTGAGTATGACTTTATGGGCATATTTGTGCAGCAGCAGTTTTTCTCAGCTATTTTTTGAGTATTTCTTCGTCTTCTCATGAGTGAGCAGTTGTTTAGATCCCGTAAGGTACGTTATTTCGCGGCATCAGAATAGCTATAGACGGAGTTAGATGATCCCGTATGTGGAGAGAAGGTAGCTTCTGGGAGCAAGTCTTCTTCACAAGGTGGGTTCCTTTCAGGAGTGTTTTGTGTCGACTTCTCTGGTGATAGCTGGAAATGCTTCCTTTGTTTTCCTCCTTGGTAAGCAGTCCGTTGGTATAACACTTCAAGATTCCCAGAGCTACGATGTTGTAGGTGTGTGTCCGTGTAGTTGTTTGTGGTTGTAACTAAAGTGTCGTCTCGTTAGGATACTTGCTCTCTGACTGTATCTCTATCTTTGCCTTTTTCCTCATGTTGGTGATTCTCTGTTTCCGATATTTTTCGTTTGAGAATTGTGACTGGTATTTCTACGAAGAAACATTTGTTCTTCTTGTTCCAGTCCTTTACTTATATATGGTTTGTGTTGGGGAGTTTATTGCTTCAGCACAGCTGTTGATGGAGTTTGGAGAATCAATTCTGTGTTCTCTGCATCGTTGTTCTATTGTACATCTAGTTTGTCTTAAGTGTGAACTGCCACATTCACATGGTATACGATATACATCAGGAGTGCGCAAGTGAAGGTCGTCTTTCACTGATTTGTGTAATGATCTGATATTGGGGAGATTTACGAATAACTCTTATAACATGTCTGACAAGGCAAGTATACTCCTGAGTTTCCCAGAGGTGCGACCTTTCGTTGGAGATTGCGTTTGATACTTCGTTGAATTTCAATCGGTTTCTCTCTGCAGTAAGAATAAATCTACCTGATGATTGTAGTTGATAGATTGAGGTTGGCCAGCTTGTGAATTAATCCATCATGCCATGTGATATTAAATGGACTGTTTAAGGCAAAGAAAAGGGTTGGGGGCGCGGTGGCTCAGTGGTAGAGCGTTCACCTCCGGTGCTTGGGGTTCCTGGTTCGATCCCAGCTCGCGCCGTGTGGACTTTGTGGTGGACAAACACCGTGCTCGTGGGTTTTCTCGGGGTTCCCCTGTTTCCTCCCACTTTGTTCATCCCACCATTTCACTCATTTCTCATTATCACCGTCTCCTTTAGCCTAACCGGCATAACTGTGGGACGTTAAACTTAAAGATTTCATTTTTTTTAAACAAAAGGGCTCCTAGTTTATGTTTCCAAATTGATAGCAATGTGTTTGTCATTGCATATTCAGATGACGTGTTGTATGGTGTTGTACGTAGGTCTGAAAGCTGCCTGAATTTTGTTCAGTTGGTCGGAAAATGGAAAATAAATTAGAGATAAAGAGACCCCTTAGCAAGAAAGCTCGCCCCCTTGAGTGATGCACCAACCTATATCTAAGTGCACCTCCTACATGCAGTTAGAGATCTAAAGCAGCATATCGAATGTGTCGCGCCGTGGTTTTTATTCTTAGATATTTACTGGGCAGTGTGTGTTAGAGAAAGAAAGAAGGGTAAAATAGAAGGTAGGAAAGCGCGTGAAGTTTTTTCACCTCACCATTATCTTGGGTAGTAGGAGGGAAAACCCGGAAACACTTGGAGTCCAGGAAAAAAACCCTTCATCTGTTATGTCCACGCTCAGGTTATTTACACGGTAAACCACACTAAGAAGGGGTGGAGAAAACCCATGTAAAATAATTATTTTACTGTCTGTATTTATCTAACTTAAAAAGCTGGGTGTGAGTTAATCTAAATTGTTAGTTGTCTGTAGTTTGGTGGGTAAGCTTGGTTAATGGCGCATTGTGTTATTTTTAAGCTTGCAAGTCGGTCCTTGGCCTCGCTTGGTCGTTGTCGGTCATCAGTGGTTGAGTTTCTCAACGTCACTCCTACCCCTCTGGCGCTGCTTCTCCCTTTCTGGTTGCTTCTAATGGCTGAGGTTTGGTGACATACAGTTGGCCGGTTGTTGTTGACATTATGTTTATTGTCAAGTGGAATTTTTTTTTTTTTTTTTTTTGTTGCTGTAGCTATTGCATCTGGAAGTCTAGGCCTGTTTGCTGGTAGTGTAGTCATAGTTAGTATTGAGGTAACCCAAGTTACTATTTGTTGTGTCGCTTTGTTTATGGCTTCGTCTATTGCTTCAGATGTTATGTAGTTGTGGGTTTCATTTTCTTTCTCTGGTGCATCTTTCTCTGCTTCATTGTTTGTGGTTTTCGCCTGTCCCTGATAAGGGCCTTTTTTTTTTTTTTTTTTTTTTTGTAAAGTTCTTTTCTGTGATTAGTCTTGGCTTAGTGATTTGAGTTGAAGTCTTTGGTCTTACAGGACATTCACTACTTCCTGTTCTGTGACCAGTTACTTTGCATGTTGCAAAACAGTTCCTGTTTACTGCCAAGTTACATCGGTCTGTATGTGTTTGGCCACACCTGTGGCACACTCTCTTGCTGATACACTGATACTTGCGATGTCCGTATGCATAGCAGTTCCAACAGGGTGACAGGCGAGGTTGACTTCTCGATTGTTCTACCCTATAAATCTTTGATTCTGTCTGCAGCCCTTGTGTAATCAGCTTCTTCACGTCTTCTGGGTGTGTTATGAACATCCTTGCTAGTGGAGTTGGGCCATCTTTTGATTGAATCCTGATTAGGCTGTTAAACTGTATGTTTTATTTCTGTAGTTCTAGGTTTTTCAGTTCCTTGTTTATGGGGAAGCCTTTAATTACCTAGAAAACAGAAAACAGAAAAATTATGATTAAGGACGCCCCTCAGGAAAGCCCGCGTCCTGACAGAGAGTAAGGCATCAACCATCTGTCTACATGCCTCTCCTCACATGCAATTAGTAAACTAAAGTATCTGTCGGATGGGAGTGTATGTCGCGGCTTCTATCTTTAACGGAGACATTTACACGCGAATCTAAATGTGTAGAAATAGAAGGAAAGAAGGGTAAAATAGATGATAGGAAAGCGCGAGAGAAGGCTTATTATGTTTTGAGAGAGGGACAAAAAACCTGGAAACCAGGGAAAACCCCCTATATCGGTCATGCTGCATGCATAAGTATTTACATGGCAAAACCACATAAGAAGGGTGGTGAAAATCCATGTAAACATGTCTGTAGTATTAAATCAATAACTTATCTGTTTAAATGCAAACCTATCTTACATCTGTTAAATGTTTATAAAAATCTGTGTTGTCTGTAATGGGGAGTGTTTTGTTAGTGGGACATCTGTTATTTTTTAACATGCAAAAATATCCGTATCGTAGTCCATGTCTGTGCTGTTGTTGTCATCGGGTTGCAGGCTGCAGCTTATTTCGTCTTCTTCTATCTTTTCCTTCTGCTGTTACTACTGCGTGACTTTTGAGGAGGCTGGATTTCCTTATTCCTGTTGGTGGCCTTGACTTCTGAAACATCAGTGCTAGTACGTTTTCGTTGTTCTTTTATTTTCTCAGCATAGGTGGGCCTAGTGATATGGAGCTTACCGGATGTTGTTGTTAGTGCATTTATAGTTTTCAAGAATACTTTCTTCGTTGCTATTTGTATGGCGTCTAGTATCCTATGTCGTTCGTTTTGCGGTGTTGTTAATGTTAGGACTGTAGTTACCCACATAATGATGTCGTTGGTTGCAGAATCTATTGCTGAGTTAATTGTTTCTTCAATTGGAATGTGATGTTGAGGTTCGCTGGACGATGACGGTTTCTGCGTGTTCTGGTCCTGAAAAGGGCCAGTTGCGATAGTTGTCTCTTCTATTGAGAAATTGGTAAGTTTGTTTTGTTTATGTGTCTTCGGTTTCTTGGGGCAGATGCTACTTCCAGTTCTATGGTTGGCTTCTTTGCAAGTAGCGCAGAAGTTCTTGTTAATAGGTTTTCTACAGTCCTCTGTGTGAGATTCTCCACAACGGAAACATACTTGCTGTGTTGTACACTGATTGCGGCGATGCCCATACTGGTAACAGTTCCAGCAGGGCATCGGTCTTGGTTGTAGTTTGGAGTTTTCCACCTTATAGCGTCTATTTTGGACTGTTAGTCCATGCGTTATTAGTTTGTCTACGTCAGCTGCACTGTTTGAGAATAGTCTCAGCATAGGTGCTGGGCCAGTTTTCGTTTGGACACCAATAAGGTTGGTGAATTTAATATTCTGCTCCGTGAGTGCTGTTCTGATTGGTTCAATGCTGTTTGTGATGGGAATCCCTTTGATCACGCAAGTATATGTTGTTTCTCGTTGTGGCTTCTTTTCTGACTCCTTGGTAGTAGCATTGGGTTTTCTTCTACTTTTCTTCTTCACTAATTGGAAATCGCCCTCCTCCGTCTGGTCATTTTGTACTTCTTTCTGAGCTTCTTCACGTTGGGAAGAGTTGTCTTGGTGGTTGTTGTCTTCTTCTTGTGCTGGTTTCTTCTCTGGTGTGGATTCTCTGTGGTCCTCATAAGAGCCGGATTTCTCTACTGTGTGTGGCTTCGACACTTGACTTGGTTGGTTTTTCACCTGTATGTTTGTGTGGCCCTCATAAGAGCCAGAGTGTGGTTTTCTCACCGGTGTGGGTGCTGGTTTCTCTGGCTGTGTGGTGTCTTCTTGTTGAGGATCTGGAGATTTTGCAGTTTCGTGTTGCTTATCATCGTGTTCTTCCAGGATAACTGACGTGGAGCCGAAAGTTGTAGCTTTAATTACAAATTACATGTGGATTTTCTTCTGCCTCTGGTTTGTTTTCTGTGACTGGTTCCTTCCTCCATCCCGGTTGGCTTCAGATTGGCTGCTAATTGTGGACTTCTGATTGGTAGTTGAGTTTTTGTTTTGGTCCTGGGAAGGGGCTGATTTTCTGTTCTGTGCTTGTCTCATTCTCCACCTGAGTTAGATTGGTTTTCACCTCTGTGTATCCGGTTTCCACCTGTGTGTGTTTGGTTTTCTCTTTTGAGAGTTTGGTTCCCTCCTGTGTGAGATTTTGTGCCGCGACTTCTGTTGCCTTTTCTTACTGACTTATTTTTTCTCCCTCTGCGTTCGACTACCTGGAAGTGGTCATCTTCTTTATCAGTTTTCTCGTTTGTGATCTCTGGTTGGGTAGGTTCATGCTGTTCTGCGTGCAGGCCTTCTTCTGCATGAGATAGTTCTGAGGCTGTGGCATGGTGGTCCTTATAAGGCCCAGAAACCCGGTCTTTCTTTTGTGTGACGATGCTGGTTTGGTGTGGTAGGCGTTTGTGATCCCGCTCCGTCTTGGCCTCTTTCCTCGCTCGTAGAAGAGCACGGAAACCAAATTCAGTAGCGCTGAAGATCTTGAGAAAGATTTTTCGTGGTGTTGCTGCCTTGAAGAACACCCCGAAGTAGTCCTTCTCGTCAACTGCACTGAATTCCCTGGGGGTTTGCCCTCTCTCCTATAATGGCATTTACGTCTTGTTCGGAGAATCTGGTGCTAACATTCTGGATGGGCATCGGTGGCACTGACAGCTCCAGCGACGCATCGGCATCTAACGTTGTGTCCACGGTTTTGCTCCTGGAACTCCATCGTTTCACCCCTGGCGTCGTCTTCATCAGCGTAGGGTTGCCTGCTGGGTTCGTATTGTCCTCTCTTGGTGTGCCTGTTAGCTGCTCCCTCAATAGCTTGCTTCGTGGCAGGCGTTTTTTTGTGCACAGGGCATGGCTCTAAACAGGGCCGGATTTTGAGCTATAAAATGTAGTACTTGGATTTGGTCCTGATAAGGGCCAAGGATAGATGTCTTTAAATGTGTGTATATATACTTCGCTAATGCTATCCCAAAGAGATAGTATTGCGTTCCCGTCAGCTGACTGTCGCCAAGGGCTGTTCAACCTACATGGCCAGTGCGAATCTTGGTCCACAAAAGGGAGTCGAGCCGACGGAAAACAATGTCCATTTCCTCAGGAAGCGGTGAGTGTTGTGTGATCAATTTTTATTATTCACAAAATCTCTCTTGAAAGACACACAGAATTATCTCAAAAGACTATGCTGTGTGTTATCACTTAAGTCTCTGGCGTCTTCTACTGCAAGCGGCGGCTCTAATCTATGATTGCTTGGTATAACACCGCTGGATATCCACAATCATGACGAGCTTCTCCCTGGTTGTGCTTTTCACAGCGATATCTGCATGTGCGGCAATCTTTCTTCTATTTCTGCTACTATTTCAGATCCGCTTCTCTATGTCAGCATCTCTTCGCTCACTACACACGAGAAATACCAAGTTCTATCGACCTCAGTTGTTCACTACCCTTAATATATTTGTGTATCCTGAATACCATACCTTCGGGGAGGGAAGAAATACGTTAGCTCTTGGCTCTAGAAAGAGCCAAATAAGTACTCTTCTTAGAAGAACAGAACAATCCTTTGTTCGATTCTAAGTCTGGTCTTAATAAAGACCGTCTTAGTCATATAACCTAACCGAACGCTGGCAATTAGCACTGGTTCTTGGCTGTGAATACAGACAGATAAGTACTTTTCTTAGAAAAACAGAACGAATCTTACCAAATGTCAGCACCGTCGAGGAGAGAAGAAATACGTTAGCTCTTGGCTCTGAAAAGAGCCGGATAAGCACTGTTCGTAGAAAAACAGAACGACCCTTCGTTCGAGTCTAATTCTGGTCTTAATAAAAACCAGCAAACCTGTAGTCTTAGATACATAACCTAACCGATCGTTGGTAATTAATACTGTGCTTAGTGCGAACCATCTGTCCACTGCCTCTTCCAAAAACTCATTTTTGGTCCTGTGCACTGGTGTTCAAATTTAGCGTGGACTGCACTTGTCTCTCTTAGTGTTGTGAAGGCCCGGAAATTTTGGGTTAAAAAACAGTTTTTTACCGTTTTTTCCCCGAGCTTGGAAAAACACGGAAATTTGGGAAGAATTGAAATTTTCGAATATTTTGCTACATTATGCTTTTAAAATGAAAAATATTTTATGTTTACTAGTTCACAGTTAAGATTATTGAGTGATTATGTTTGTTGTATTCGAATAGGAAAAATTTGTATCAACAAATATATGTGCACCATTCCTTTAATGTTATGTTATGGGTGCAAAAGATACTAAAATACAATTAAAGATAGTTTCATTATCTTAAGCAATCTTATGAAGTTCCCGCTTTGTGGCAGGGAAGTGTTCAAATAACAGGGCCAAAATCATTCTAGTTAATACTGGTATGTTAAAATCAAATATATATTTTATGGAGATACGTATCTTACTTGTGTTGTATAAAATTTCCGGAAATTTTGAACCCATTAAAAAAATCTTTCGGAAATAGCGGCAAAACTCGGAAAATTTAAAAACATAAATGGCACCAAAACTGTTACCAATGAATTGGTATCCCAAAAACTATTAATTCAACAGTAGTATCAGTCATTTTCAATTACTTTTACGTCACCTTCCCCGTTTAGGAGTACTGAGGGGGCTGAATTTGGAATTAAACGGAATCGGAAGTGTCATGGTTCATCTCAACGGACTCCAAAAACTGTGGATTCGACACTAATATCGGTCATTTTTGATCATTTTTAAAAAAAATATATATATATATATATATATATACTCTTCCCCCAACTTGCCGGTATGAATTTGAATTTAAACAGCATCGAAAGTGTCACTGTTCATCTCAGCGATCCCGGAAATTATGGATTTGACACTAATATCGGCCATTTTCAATCATTTTTATATACCTTTTCCTCCCTAAAGTTGCGTGTCTGAATTTGGATTTAAATGGCATCGAAAGTGTCACTGTTTATCTCAGTGGCCCCGAAACTATGGATTCGACACTAATATCGATCAATTTCCATGATTTTTATATATCTACCCTTTCCCCAATTTGCGGGAATGAATTTGAATTTAAATTGGAATCAAAAGTGTCACTGTTCACCTCAGCGACCCCGAAAACTATGGATTCGGCACTAATATCGACTATTTTCAATCATTTTTATATATACCTCCCCTTCCCCCTTCCTTAAGTTGCGGGCCTGAGTTTTTTTTTTATTTAAACTGCATTGGAAGTGTCCTGTTCATCTCAGCAACGCCGAAAACTATGGATTCAACAGTCATTTTCGATCATTATATATATATGTTCTCTCCCATTTCCAAAAGTTGCAGTGCTGAATTTGGATTTAAGCGGCATCGGAAGCGTCACTGTTCATCTCAGCAACGTCGAAAATTATGGATTCGACACTAATATCGGTCATTTTCAATATATATCCCCCTTTCTTCATCCAAGTTACACCTTCAAAGTGAAATGATAAAAATTATCCTAGGCCCGAACCACATCTATGTTGAAAATTTTATCGAGATCGGTCTGGTGGTTCAAAACTTGTTACGTTACAAATATAGTCAGTTTCGTTTTTATATAATTTGTCGCAGTAGAAAACAGGTTTGTTTACATACAAAATTTTGTGCATAAAGTTTATATAAAAGTATATATTAGAATATTAAATAATAGTAATTATATGTTTTAGTGCATGAGTATTAGTGAAATTTGCCTACTGCTGTCTCTTTTAAGAAGTAATTTGGTTAAAATTAACAAAACTTCACCAGATCAAAGAGCTCAGTTTCATTCAAGAGTTCTATTTGTTGCAACAGAAACGCTTCATGATGGTAGATGTGTATGTAGCTGTTAAAGTCCTGTAATTAATGCACAACCACGAATAAATGACTAAAAGGCATATAAAGGAAATGAATGCAAACTATTAATTTTCAAAAATAATTACAGCAGTTTTATTTTCGTTTGCTTCTTTTTTAGAAATGCGCAATATTGAAGTTTCTCAACTTACACTATCACACATTGGATAAAAAAAAAAACAAACTGTTCCATTACTAGTAAAATTAACTTAATACAAATATTTTGTTATTTTTCCAATTTTTCCGGAAAGAAACCGAAAAAACGGTTTTTTACCAACGGGTTCAAAATTTCCGGAAATTTTACAACACTAGCCTCACTTAATTCGTGGAGAGTTGCATTCGTTTAAAGTATAAGACGATTGAATAATGAGACCAAAGTCAAAGTCAAAGTCTGTTTTCCCCAGGAGGGAGGGACGTCTAGCCATCAGGGCTACTTTGTCCATGGTGTTTCTTATGAGCTGTTTGTGTGTTGTGAGTTAGAAGGCCTAGGATTTTGGTATGTGGTGGGGGTTGTGTTTGATGGTTTATAAATTCTACTGAAAGCAAGCACTTATCTTTACATTGCTTGTTGTTGGTTCTGGTGATACAGCTTGGCCGTCATCCAATCTTGAAGCGCTCAAGACACAAGTGCCGGTATTTAGTGCAAAAACATTTTATTTGTGTGATTTTTTTTAAAAGGATTTAGTGATGTTTACTAGTGTTTCGATAACAGTGCTGGGGTTTTCTGCATTTTTCTAATTGATTCGTAGTGGTCTTTGAAAAAGTTAGATACTATTAGTCTGTTGGCGAACTTTCTGTTGAGGTATGATATGAATTCGTTGAGCTTGTTGAGTTTGTATATACGATATGCCTCTTCTGTCTGAGTTTCTCCCATTGTTATTTTTAGCCAGTACCTTTCCGTTCGTTTAAGTCTTTCGACGTCCTGGTTCGTAAAGAGCGGAGAGCCGTAAGTGAGATTTGATCTGATTATTGTTTTGTAAATTCTGGAGTTAACGTAAGTTGTGTTGTTTCCGTTTTTCAGTAATGGTTTAAGTATATGCATTATTTTGATTGCTTTACTTTTCAGTTTCTGGATGTGTTGGTGAAGACTTAGTCTGTTGTTAACTGTGATGCCTAAGTATGTGGCACTTTTTTGTGGCTTGATCCATGTGTTGTAGATTTTGATGGATCTGTGCTTATTTTTCCTCGTGCCTTTGGCTGTTGGATACAGGATGAGGAGTTGAGTTTTTGTTGAGTTTATCTCCAGATGCCACTCTGTACACCACTTGGAGAAACTGTTTGCTTGCTTTTCTAGCTTTGTTAGTATGTTTTTAGTTATGCGGGATGTGGTCCAATAGGCCGTGTCATCTGCATATAGTGCCAACTGATTGTTATCATTGTTTGGTGTATCGTTAACATATATAATATATAGGAGTGGTGCAAGAGTGGATCCCTGGGGAACGCCTCTCTCTATTGGTATGGGGTTTGACAGCTTATCTTGGAACTTGAGTCTTGTTTCCCGATTCCTTAGAAAGAAGAAGATCCATCTTATTATTGTTGTTGGGATGTTGAGGTTGGTAAGCTTGTATAACAGCCCGTCATGCCACACGGTGTCGAATGCACTGCTCAGGTCAAAGAACATGGCTCCTAATTTGTGTTTCCGTTTGAAGGCTTCCTGTGCGTCATTGAAGATTCTTATGGTGTGTTGAATTGTATTGTATGTTGGTCTGAACCCTGCCTGATGTTTATTCAGTTGTTTGCTCTCGGCCATGTATTCGTGGATCCTGTTTACTATTATTTTCTCTATTAGCTTAGAGAAAGTGGGCGTTAGAGTGATTGGTCTATAGCTTTTGGAGAGGGTGGGTGGTTTCCCTGGTTTGAGAATAAGTATGGTGTGCGCTTGCTTCCAAGCTGTTGGTATATATCCGGTGATTAGCATGGCATTGTAAAGTTCTGCAAGTTTGCGTGAGAGAATTTCCGGAGATTTCTTGATATGGAGTGCGGTGATCCTATCCGGACCTGGAGCAGTGCATTTTTTTCTTCCTTAGCGCGTTTCTTACCTCTTCATGAGTGATCTCTTTTAGCAGTATGTTATGGTCACCTGGGTGGTTGTCAAGCTTGTCAGCTTCTAACAGGTTGTGGTGGTGGTTTATAATGTTAGTAATAAGTCGTGCTCGGTTCTCTATGTCTCTTTGTTGTGTGGTTTCATTGGTTGCTCGTGCATATTTTCTTCTCATGATGTCTTCGAAGAGTTGTATTTTCTCATTGACAGTTGGTACGTCTCTGTTATCGATTCTGTGCGGGTTCGGCTTTGCTGTGCGCCGGTTGTACCTCATTTTAAGGGTTTTCCAAAACTTCCTCGGATTGCATTTTTGTAGTTCTTCTAGGTGGCTGCATATCCTGTTTATTTTGGGTTCTTTCTGTTTCATGATGTCTTCTTTAATTTCTCTTTGTAGTCTGTTGATGGCATTTTTGGTGTTTGGGTTTGGGTGAATCTAGTGTATACGATGTAGTTCTCTTCTTTCTTTGATTTTTATTATGATGGCTTCTGGTAGTCTTTCTTCTTGCGGGTTAATACATGTTTTGGGATGTGTTTTTCTATTGCTAGTTGTATTGCTTCAGTGAGACGTTGGTTGGCTGCTTCAATTGACTCCGGGGATGCGTCTATTTGTATGTCGGCTATTTTGTCACTAATAGCGTTTCTGTAGTTTTCCCAATTCGTTTTGTCATATTTGTAGATCGTTTTGGTATTTATTGCTTCTATGTGTGTCCCATGGATTGTGAAGGGTATTATGGCGTGATCTGATCCTGTGGCGAAGTCAGGAGCGTGGCTCTCCGTTTTTGTTAACATTTGTGGTGATGTGAGGATTTTGTCGGGCTTGGTGTCTATTTCGTTAAATCTGCGCGCTTTCCTCGTAGGTCCTGGGATTCTGACATTCATCCGTGTGGTCATGGCTAAGTATTCGATCAGCTTTCTTCCATTGTTATTAGTTATGAGGTCTTCTATTAGTTGATGCTGACTGTTGATGTCCGTGGCTACGACAATTCTTCTGAACTGGGAGAGGTAGTTGAGGATGGAGAAGGAGTTGTCTACGTTTAGGTTTGGTGAGTTATAGAATGTGGCTAGGTAGAAAAGATTTTCTGTGTGGATTTGGATCAGGATGGGGGTTTGGGAGTCACACTTTATTTCTGATGGTATGGGATATTCCGTGTAATTGATGCCATGTTTTACTAATATGGCAGTGCCTCCATTGGCTTTGATTGCTTGTGCTTTGTCGTTTCAAACTGTGTTGTAGCCCGGGATGTAGAGTGAGTGGTTTCTTCGGAGTATCGTCTCATTTAATATGATAATGTGAATGTTATGGTCCTTCACGTATTCAGTTAGTTCTGCAGTTTTTTGGCGAGCCCCTCGATGTTGAAGAGCATCATTCGGAGCTTGCTGCTGATTTTTTCTTTTTTATTGTTCGTCATCGGATGGTTCTGATGGGTTTGTGTAGTAATCCTTGGTGTAGTGGGGTTTTTGTTTTTTATTTCGGTGGTAGTACTGTTTTCCAACGTACAAAAAGCCTTCTCGGAAAGTCATAATGTTTATTTTCTAGCTGAATATATCTTCTGTCGTTCTTCTAAGGATGTCTATTAGTTCTTTGGGTTCATCTTTGTGAATTAAAGTGAGGGTACTGCTCACCCATGTGAGAATGTTATCTTGAACTTGCAATATCTGGTTTTTCAGTTCCTCCAGTGTAGTGTGTTGGTGTGGCGTTTCTTCGTCCGTGGGGTCGCTATGTTCTTCATTATTTCTGTTTTCCTTGCTCAAGTCTTGTTGGTTGGACAATGTAATTACTTTCTTTATTTGTTTGTCTTCATTCTGGTACGGCCTTGCTGGGCAGTTGCTACTTCCGGTTCTGTGTTCTTTAGAGGTACATGTAGCGCAGAATGACTTCGAGGCTTCTGTGTTGCATGTTCTTGGTGAGTGCTTCTTCCTGCATTTGTAGCACGTTACCTCGTTGTTGCATCTGGTTGCGAGGTACCCATATGAGAAGCAGCGTGTGCACGGTGTGGGGTGTCCAGTGGTTTTCGAGTTCTCTACTTTATATCTTGCGATCCCAATATTGATCCCGCTAGTAATAAGTGACTTAATAGTCTCGGAATCTCTAGAGAAAATCCGCAGAACTGGAATCGGTCCCCTTTCAGATTTCATTCGTGTCACATTGGTAAAGTTTATTCGTTGTTCCTTCATATCTTCTTTAATTTCTGCGATGTCTAAATGAACAGGGACTTCTCGTACTACGCATGTGAAGGTGGCTTGTGGCGTCTGTGGTGGTAGGTTGGTCCGTTTCGTGTAGTCATTAGTGTTCCACTGTGCATTAGCTCCAAAGTCCTTTACTGTAAATCCATCCAGAAATTTTGTCTTGTCTTCTTTAGTATTGAAGATAATTTTCACACCGTTGTTTCTATTGAGGTTGTATATAGTGGCTTTAATGGCTGGTTTGATTTCAGCAAACTTTTTCTTTAGAGTTATCGGGTTCGTCTTGCGAGGGTTAGGATTGAATATAGCGATAGAGAAGATCCTTTGCTCATATGAGTTGTGTCCACAGTTCTGTGTGCTTTGAGGTTTCTGCTGGCTGCTAGGTTTGTTTTTCTCGTTGACACACGTGCTAGAAGGTCCATCTCCCAGATGGTGAGTGTTCATGCTCTTCTCGGTTCGTCTGGTTGTGTTTCCTCTTGTCTCCAGTTGTGGTTCTCGTGTTTCTATGTGATTGTCATGTTGCATCAACTCGCTGGTCTTTCTTCCATCTTGGTTGCAGTTAGCAGTGGGGCGGCACCGCGCGTGGGCTGTTATAGGCATGTCCATGAAGCTGCAGTTGTACTCACTTTTGGTATTTGTGCGTCTAGGTTTATTGGAAGGTGAGTGTGTGTGTTCCGATGGTGAGCTGGGAGATTTCACTGCTTCCGAGTAGCTGGAGTTAGGTGATCCCGTTGCAGGAGAGAAAGTAGCTTCCGGTGGAATGTCATCATCCGACGGCGGGCCTCGCTCCGGTGTGTTTTGGATGTTCCTCTCCGGCGTAGTCTGTGTGGGATTTCGTTCTTGTCTTCTTGCTGGATGATGGTCATCTTTGGAGATTTCCTTGCTCGCCTTGCTTCTGCTACTAGTGTTCCTGAGTGGCTTCATTTTGTTTCTTTTTTGGAGTAGGCAGTCACTCAACGTGTGTTTGCTTTGCTTTCAGTTAGGGGGACGGGGTGGGGAGTAGGGTGTATGTATGAATTGGTTTGTTGTGTTTTAAGTGGCTCCTTTGTGTAACACCGCAAGGTATCCAGAGTTACTGTGTTGTGTGTGTGCATGTGTGTATTAGTGTGAGGTTCCTACAAAAACGTCCCGTTGGGATCAGTTTAGCCTATTCGCTCTCCGACTGTCGGCAATGCCTGTACATCCGAGAGTGCCTACTCTATGCTCGGACACTCAAGAGGGACAGGAGTGCTGATAGTCCAAATTAATCCTTTCGGTGTGTAAGTCGTCAACTATGTCGAGGAGGGAGAAATAATAATTTATCTCGTCGTTGGCCCTGAAAAGAGCCGGAAGGTACTGCTCTGAAAAGAGTCGTACAATCCTTTCGTTAAGTCTGTTTTTGGTCTGAGTGGTAGTCACATGTCTGCGGTAGGTCTGTAAAGTGGCTCTAATAAGAGCCAGAAGGCGCTGCTCTAAGAGGAGCGGCACAATCCATATGTAAAGCAGAGAGTCTGGTTTACTTCTTCAGGAAACTTTAGTGTGGCTCTAATAAGAACCGGATAGCACTACTCTAAAAAGAGCGGTACTATCCATTGTTTTCTCTTCTCAATTTAAAGCTGCTATTCAGATTAACATCAATATCACGAACTTCTTATCCTGCTGCTGCCTAGTTTCCAAAGTCTCATAATTGTCCTGTGTGCCTTGTACGAAAATTATATTCGCGGCGCGTAGACTGGGCAACTTGCTTCTCTTAGTCCGTGGAGCACTTGCACACAAGCTTCAAGTTCCGTTATCGATGAATGATTGTGAATTGATGAATAATGAGACCGGAATGTGGGCATGTATATATTGTGACTATTTAGGGGGCGGAGCTATGAATGCGGCTTGTGATTGCCTGAGGTAAATGTTAAATTCTGATTGGTTGAGGGATGCTGGCTTTTGATTGGCTATTGTTGTGGCTACAGGAAATGACCTTGCTGAATATTTTGTTCTGTTCCTAAAAAGGGTCGACCAAATATGATTGAGCTGAAACCCTAGATCTTGGTTATTTAAAGCAGTTGCGTCACAGTCTTTGGAGATTGTTGCAGGGAAATCAGATGCTTTGAAAGGGCTGTCTTGAGAGACGAATGGCGGTGGTGATGAGTGAACTGCCTCAATAGTTGGACTTTCTTCTGATGATCCCCAGGAAAACTCTCGATTCCGTGTGGTATCACTGCGAAGTTGGCGAGTTGTTGTGGCTTGATCTATTTCAGCTTGTTTTTTGCTGACTCAGCGTCTGATCAGGCTTGCGTACGGAAGTTGAATCCTTTGTTTTTCTTCCTGGAGGCTTCATGTTGGAAAGAGTTGTGCGGGAGTCCTGTGCGGTTTTCATGTCTTCTTGATTGCTTGAAGTAGAACTCCTAGGAGAGAGGTATGTGGGGGGTGAGGGGGTGAAAGGTGTCTGTATATGTGTGTTGAGTGTTGGCAATCCTTTCGTATAGCACCGCAAGGTATCAGTGATTGCTATATTGTTTGTGAGTGCGTGTGTTTGTGAGGTGGTCTAACTATGATGCTGTCCCTTCGGGACTAGCTACCCCTACCCGCTTCCCGGCTGTCGGCAAATCCTGTACATACGAGAGTTCCTACTCAAAGCTCGGATACTCAAGAGGGCCAGGAAAACAGATAGTTATAACTATTCCTTCAAGTGCGTCAACTGTCAACACTGTCGGGGAGGGAGTAATATAATTTAGCTCTTGTGGCTCTAAGAAGGCCCGAGGGTGGTGACAGCGAACGGTGCTGACACCGGGGATCAAGTCAAGTGGCTCTTAGAAGTAATGACAGTTAAGCTCTAAAAAGGACAGAACTGTCGTTAAGTCTTGTTTTTTGTTGAGTCTGTGCAAAAGACCGGGAAAATCTCGTAATTTGGGACGCGGTGATGTACCGAGATATTCTTCTCTACACTGTCTCTCCAATGACACGTTTGGATAGTGTGCTATCTATTATTAGCGTTACTAAGCTTGCTACCATTAATCAGTGTGGATCGCTCGAAAGCTTGAGTCAGTATGGATGGTGCAATGGAGTATATGGAATATATATACTCATGTATGTATGATTGGACTCTTCTGATTGGTGGTTGAAATGGCGGCTTCTGATTGGTTCTTGAAATGGCGGGATATGATTGGTGTCCATGTTTTACTCAGTTGGAATCCTGTGTCTCTGTTAAGGTTCGTATTTTCTTGTGTGGTTGCAACGGCTTCTTTTATCTTCCTGTCCCAAACTCTTGCGTTTTGCTATTATTTCGGCATCTGTGAACAAATTCTTATGTTGATGTTTGATACTATGTTCAGTCAGTCCGGATTTTTCTGGTTGGTTTAGTCTGATGTAACTGTTGTGTTCTTTGCATCTGGCTTCAATGGTTCGTCCGGTTTGTCCAATATATGATTTACCACATTCACATGGAATGCGGTAAACTCCAGGAGTTCGGAGGCCCAGGTCGTCTTTGGTTGGTTATTTTTGCTGGAGGTAATTATGTATTGTCCTGATGTTGCACCTGGCAAATAGTCTGCTGAGCTTTCCAGAAGTGTTCCCGGTGTATGGGAGGCAGATTGTGTTCTTCCGTTCTTCATTCACAGTTTCTTTTGCACTTTTGTCCTTGTTGTCAGTGTCCTTCGTTCTGGTCCTTTTCAGGGCCATATTTATATCTCGCATTGAGTATCCATTCTGGAGCATTGCGCCGCGAAGGTGATTAACCTCCTCTATTAAACAATCCTTGTTGGAGATGGAGAATGCTCTATGTGCTAAAGTGCTCAGAACTCCAAGCCGTTATGATGGAAACTGCGTTCAGTAATGAAGAGGAAAACCCAGTTGAGAATGTTAAAGAAAATGTAAATACGAATGCGTGTGTGTCCGGACCGTCCAAGAGATGTAAAAGGGGGAAAAAATAATTTTATTACTCAAAGACTGGTGTTGTCCTTAATCGATAAAAGATCACTCTAGTGATGAGCGCAAGAGTCTTGGTCTTGCACTTTTTGCAAGAGTCTTGCATGCAAGACCAAGACCAAGACCAGGAATCTTGATGCAAGACCAAGACTCTTGCGCAAGAGTCTTGCACAAGTACCGGTTCAACTTGAACTATTTTATAGAATGTAAAAAAAAGGGGAAAAGTCATTAATTACATCTTTCACTTGAAGTTCTTGGCTTCAGTAAAAATACCGCTGGAGTGAATGTGTTCCCAGTAGTTTATGCAATCCGTGTGAGTCGATCTGCCCCTGTAGCATATAACTACAGTATGTCGTTTTCTAAATTGGTTGTTCTCGTTTTCTGTAGATATTGCTCTTTTTCAAACTACACAGGTGTCATCTTGCGCCATGTGAGCTTTCTCGGTAGACAAACACTGTGTACGTGGATTTTCTCGGCCTTTTCCCGTTTCCTCCTACTTTCTTCATTTCACCGTTTCAGTCATTTCTCATCAGCACTGTCTCCCTTAGCCTTGGTGCATAATCGTGGGACTTTAAACTAGATACTTCATTTCATTTCAAAGCATATTAGTGGTGTTCTTCTTCCAAAATTGAAGAGAAATGTAGTATTGAATATCGGTAATATCGTATACCATAGGGTCGACTACATAGGTATGGCCTTGGCTCCGAGACTCAAGCATTCGTTGGAAATTTTTAACGTGTCCTCATAAAATTAATATCGAAATAACATTTTCATGACGTTGACGAAAACTTAGTACATGTAATCGCAAGTTTGATTTCATGGACGGATGCTTGTACGTTGAATAATTGTTTATTAATATAACTTTTAGCCTCCTCAGGTATACGGCCCATCGAGGATTGAGCGATATAATATACTACAATAAATCTATATTATAAAACTGAAAGTGACTATTTTTGTAACTACTAATCTCTTGAACCACCCGACCGATCTCGATCAAATTTTCAGCATAGATCAGGTTTGGGCCTGGGAGTCTTCTCATCATTTCACTTTGACGGTAAAACTTAGGGGAGAGGAAAGGGAGTTATAAAATAAAAAAAAAAAAACTTAATATCTTTTGAAACACCCGACCGATCTCGATCAAATTTTCAACATAGATAAGGTTTGGGCCTGGGAGTATTTTCATCATTTCACTTTCACGGTAAAACTTAGGGGAGGGGAGAAGGGGGAGTTATAAAATAATAAATAAAGCTTAATAACCCTTGAACCAAACGACCTATCTCGATCATTTTTTTAACATAGGTGAGGTTCAAGCCTGGAATGTTATCTGTCAGTTCACTTTGACGGAGCAACGTAGGGGAGGAGGGGGAGATGTATAAAAATCAATATGAACAAATATAAAAGTTACTAAGTTTGTGACTTAATAACTCTTGAACCGATCTCAATCAAATTTTTAACATGCATGAGGTTCGGTCCTGGAAAGTTTTTCACAGTTTGTTTCATTTTGATTGTAGAATGTAGGGGAGGAGGATGTGAGGGGGATATATATGAAAGGCCCGACCGATCTTGATCAAATGTTCAACATAGATGAAGTTGAAGCCTGGAGCGATTTTTATAATTTTACTTTGATGGTGCAACGTAGGGGACGGAAAGGAGGGAGATATATGTAAAAAACTAAAAATATAAGTGACTGTCATTGTGACTTCATCACTCTTGATCCAGCCGATCGATCTCAATAAAATTTTCAACATAGATGAGGTTGTGCTTTTTATCAAATCACTTTGACGATAGAACGTAGGGGAGGGGAAGGGAATGGAAAATGTAAAAAAATAAATAAAATTTAATAACTCTTGAACCACCCGACTGAACTCGATCTCATTTTCAACATAGATGGGGATCGGACCGGAGATGGTTTCTGTCATGTCACTTTGACAATGCAGCTTAGGGGCGGGAAGGGGAGAGATATTTAAAAATGATTCAAAATGACCGATATTAAAATGAAATCTATAGTTTTGGGGGGTCGCTGAGCTAAACAGTGACAATTCCGATGCTGTTTAAATTCAAATTGAGCCCCGTAGCTTAGCGGAGGGAAGAGAAGCGATATAAAAATGATCGAAAATCACTCATATTAGTGTCGAATCCATAGTTTTCGAGATCGCTGAGGTGAATACTGACCTTCCGATACCGTTTACGACCAAATTCAGCCTCGTAACTTGGGGGAGAGGGAGATACATAATAATGATAAAAATGATCAAATATTAATGTCGAATCCATAGTTTTCGGCGTCGCTAAGGTGAACAGTGATACTTCCTATTCCGTTTAAATGCCAATTCAGCACCGCAACTTGGGGGAAGAAGGAGATATATAAAAATTATCGAAAATGACCATTATCAATGTCGAACTCATGGTTATCGAGGCCATTGGGATGAACAATGACACTTCCGATGCCGTGCCTCGCAACATGGGAGAGGAGGAGATATATAAGTTTATTGAAAATGACCGATATTAGTGCCGAATCCATAGTTTTCGGCGTGTCTGAGACGAACAGTGACATTTCTGATGACGTTTAAATCCAAATTCAGCCCCGCAACTTGGGGAGAAAGAGGGGAGAGAAATATAAAAATAATCGAAAATGATCGATATCAGAGAGCGCTTTACTAATAGTAAAAGGTGACTGACTAACGAAATATAATACTTTTTTTTTTTTTTTTTTTTAGTTTAACCCACGAAGTCTTATATCATCAACCATATAAGACACAAGAGATATCTTCAAAGAACCGGATATATACCGACGGGCCCCCCTACACAAACCTGCTGGCTACACCCCTCCTCGTTCCAACTTTGAGAACTTTATACAGGTTACCTCCACGCGATGTAAACAAATGACGACAATGATCAAAGTACGACCTTTGTTTCCCTTAACTTTGAAACATTCCCTCTTGTGTCAGCCTTCAAATATTGATCGAATACTCCAAGATCGATAGAAAAATTTCACTGAGACTACAATGACGTCATTTGTTTACATTGTTTGAGGTACCCTGTGTAAAGTTCTACAAATGCTGCTGATGTACCTTGGATGGTTTTATCATGATCAAAACACCTCTGTGACGAAATGTGAATCAACCTCATACAGTAGACCCAAAAATAATAACTTAGAAGCTAAGAAAGAGGCATTGCTCACTGCAGGATTTCGTCTATTCTGAACAGGTCCTACTGTAAAACGTCGTGCACTATCCTCTGATTGCAATCACGTTATTTTGGGTCTACTGTAGTAATTACTCACACCATTATTTTCAATCTCTTACTTCATTGGCATTATCGCCTATGCACATGATTGTAGTAGAACACTTTTATTCCAGAGCTAGATAGAATTATGGTATTTATGTTGGCGAAACGTTTTTATGTCAACACTGTAGCATAAGTTCCTATGGATGATTCCAAAAAAGAAGCATGTTTTGTGTTCTAAATAAACTTGACATTTGGACTAGGCAAAAAATAAATATTTTTAAAAATGCGCTGTTTTCCGTTTTTAAATTATCAAATATAGACTTACAAGATGTATTAACATCCATAAAGGACATATCAGCCTGTGGTTAAATATGGGCCCAACTATAAACCAAACTCCAGTTTTCAACGATGAAAGGACCGCAACTGTTCAACATAATGAAAAAGGGCCCAGTACCTCAACTGCCCAATATAATGAAAAAGGGCTCAGGACCCCAACTGCCCAACATAATAAAAGTCCCAGGGCCCCAACTGCTCAATGTAATTAAAGAAGGGCCCCAACTGTCCAATATAATGAAAGAGGGCCCAGGGCCCCAACTGCAATGTAATGAAGGAAGGGCAACATCTGTCCAATATACTGAAAGAAAGACCCAAAGGCACAAACTAAATCACAGTTTCCAATAATAAAAAAAACATAGTGAAAGGCCACAAATTCAGTAACAAAAGGACCCTATTGAAAAAGTTAACTTACTGATGGAAGGATGGAGGAGGGGTGTATATTGCCAGCATAATAACCAGTAATCTATCGATTTTTTTTTTTTTTTTTTAGCTTTCTTCCGTTTTAACTTTTCTCTCTTTCTCTTTCTTTCTTTATTGTTTTCATTAATATTTATTTGACAGGGCCTAGGTCCCGATTGCGACCTAGCGGCCCTGGTCAGTCCGCCCCTGGTACGATTACAGTTTAATTTATACCAGTGAACCTATTTGTAAAGTTAATGAACTGAACAATACTTTTCATATTACTTGGAACTTCCTAGAGAGCTCGCTCACAAACAAATTTTAGTTCGCCAAGCATGAGTATCCAATTTTTTAGTTTGCATGTTCCATTTATAGTACGTCTGGTACGTGCCAAATACAGCCTAAAAGCTGCACTTTTTGATTACAATATGCCACTTCCAGGGTTTCTAGATTATATTAAAAGCAAACTTTTCAGATAGGGAGCCACTTCAAAATCTGTGTAGAACACCAAAATGGCGACTTTTCAAGATGGCCGCCATCAACTTTTTAAAATTCACTGTATCTCAGGTTCTATACTTCCGATTTCAATTTTCTTTTTTTTTTATTTAAAAGCTTATAAAATGTGGAAACCTTTTTGTCATAACACATTTTTTCCTAAACCTTAAGGTTTCCACACAATTTTCAAAAAACTAAAAAAAATCACTTTCTTCACAAAACATATTGTTTAATAACTATTTTATAACTCGGAATTTCACTTTTCGACTTCAGTAGACAAAGAATAACCACTGTATCAGCTTTCCATCGAAGGCATGCAAGTTCCACTTCGTTGCCAAACTTCCTGGATAATCATTGTTTAATAGGCGTTTACTTACGTATAAGCGATCGAGGCATTTTCTAGTGAAGTTCGCGGAAGTCTTATTTTGAAGATTTTATTATTCTTTGAAAATTCTCTTTAATCTACATTCTTTTCTTTAATATAAAGTTTATTTAATTTTGAATGTTCCCTGTCATGAAAGTAATCTGAAGTCATTTTTTGTGGATTATATTTTATAATTTCTTGAAATATGATTGAATATTTCTTCCTATGTATTCTCATATTTTTATTTCTTTAATATTTTACCCACTCATACGACTTACATCATTTTTTCTTGATTCTTAACAGGTTAAATTAATTTGAGATGGTTTCAAGACTACTACAGCTGGCAGATATTAGCTTAGAACATCAAACTCACGGAGCTATAGACTGAACGAAATGTTGCATTTGTCAGAATGCTACAGATGAAGACTTGGTTTGTTCAGCGTTGCACAAGACAAAACCACTTATTGGTGCTGGCTACAAGACTCTTGCAGCAAATTTAATCGAATTCCAGATGATAGGAGAGGTGCCTCTTGATTTGGATTTAGAGAAGTTAGATGACAGGGATGGAATTGAGGAAACATTAAGAAAAAAACAAAGCGAAGTGGCATAAAAAGTGTGCTCTTAAATTCAATAAAACTAAACTTAACAGAGCTGCTAAGAAACGGAAATGATCAGAGAGTCCATGTACTCCTTCTGAGACTGATGAAGACATAGCCCGGTCTAGCCGTTCCACTAGTGTTTCTATTCAAATGGAAGATGAAATATGTTTTATATGCAAGCAAACTGGTGGAATTCGTAGATCTCTTTTTAAGGTTGCTTCCCTTCAAGACGAAAAACTGAAGAGAAATGCAGAAGTCTCCAATAACATAGAACTAAAAGCATTCCTTGAATGTAGTGATTTAGTTGCTAAAGAAGCGAAATACCACAGAAAATGCTATACAAATCTGACAAACTGTCTACGAACACCAAGCACAATAAGAGAAGTTGCGGTCAGCTCTGTATGCGAAAGCATGGCATTTGCTTCTGTTGCACGCTTCATAAGAGAGAAATCGATGAATCGAAGCTTGTAGTCATATGGTGAATCGAAGCTTGTAGTCATGTTTGCACAGTTCCATATAGAACAGGCATTTCTAAAAGTGCTAGGACATTCTCCAGGGTAGTGGCTGGACTAATGTAGTGGTAAACTCTGGAATCAAGACAGAAGCCGTATCAGAAGCAACTCTTAAAGTTATTCACGTAACAAAGGCAAGAACAATTCATCAAATTACAGCTGCTGTTTTGTACAGTCTACTGAAGGATGCATTTGCACACGAAAACCCAGAGGTCGCATTTGAACAATGGACTGAAGAAAAACGTTCCAGGTGGCCAACGTTCCGATTCTGGATCTTAGTTATAAACTTGGAGATACTCCTCTTGTGTTTCGTTAGGTCGATTAGGCAAAGAAACTATAAACTTTTCATCCAAACACTAAAGAAGATAACACCTTGTTTTTTCTTGATGGGCCATTACAACTACAGTATAACCTCGTTAACACGAACTCGCTTAAGCCGAACACTCGGTTAGGATGAACAAAATTTTGGTCCCGACATCGATGTACGTTATCTTGTAGGAAGTTTTATCGGTTAACACGAATTTCGGTTAGCACGAATTACGAACTAATTTTTAGTCCCTTGAGTCAGTAAAGGTTTTGATTTAACACGAACTTTCAATCCTTTGTTGTTTTTTTTTTTTTTTAGATCATTTTTCTTATTTCAGATTTCACTCCAGATCAGTTTTTGTCATACAGTATTTATACAGACGAAAATTGCCTTGTAAATAAGAGAAAAACTAGAAACAGGTATCTTTCCTCTCTTATGAGGTGTTGATTCTGTCCTCCGTCAAGCGCTGAACATGCAGGAGCTTGGCAGACGAGCTGCTGGCGACAGCTCGAGACAAAACATCTTCTCTCCCCTGTAACTCCAAACTGGTGACAGCAGTCATAAATACCTTTCCGTTACTAGCGTTACCCAACCTGCTAGCGGAGTTATCAATTTTATAACTTGATCTGGATTTTCTGCCTGGATTTTTTTTTTTTTTTTTTAATCTTCGAAGATAGGATAATAAGCTTACTGTAGTGTTCTCACTTTTCAGAGGACAGTACTGAGACCGAAACTAGTCTCGATCTCGATCTTAACTCGTATTTGAGACCGAGCCGTGCTTTTCGAAATCGAGACGAGACCGAAACTCTCAACCTCGTCTCGATACAATTCTGTGGATGGTATCAAGACGGAGAAGAGTCTTGGTCTCGTCTCGAATTTGGAACCGAGAGGAGACCAAGATTACTCAGTCTCGTCTCGATACCACCTCTAGTGTTTTCTATGACATACATAATATACTTTAGATGTATATATATATATATATATATATATATATATATATATATATATATATATATATATATATATATATATAATAGTCTGTGTGCTGTAGTGCGTATGTATGGAGAAAATGTATTCGAATAATAAAATTTGAGTCCCCGGTTAACACGAATTTTTTTAACACGAACTCCTGATTTTTCAGTCCCTTGGAATTCGTGTTAACGTGGGTTTACTGTATATACGTTGGTTGCCAGTCCATATAAAAGACTTGAAAGAGCTGAAAGGCACAGCACCCATTATACACAAATACTTTTGTAATGGTCAGTTTGTGATTCACAAAAGAAACAATCCCTTTTCTGCACTCGCTGTAGACCAAGCTCATGAGCAAATTAATGCTGTAATAAAAGGCGATGGTGGTGCCATAGGTCTATTGCAAGACACAGCAATGTTAACAAGGTGGATGCTTGTTGGACCAGAATTAGTTACAATCGTAAATGAGTTTGAGGCCCAGAACAAAACGAACATTACCGACCGTAAGACTCACCATGAACAATATGCTGCTTACCAGAGAAAGTTTCAGTACAAGAAACAAGCCTTAAAAGAAAGCTTCCTTGATTTCGGAAACCCTTTTAAATTAAACGCTTCCGATTTTGTAGTTTGGGACACAAAGGTTGTGATGGATACAGAGAGAGTGAAAGTTCTAGTTGATGCGAGGAAACTGCTTTAGAATTACCTGTATATAGCAATTATGTGAAAGAACGTTTGTCTACAGAGGCAAATGTTAGTATATATGCTCCACTGCGCAAGATTGGAACAAAGATATTCGGATATGTTCAGAAAAATATTTCCTCAGCAATTATTTCTGACTTGCGAAATGATGTTGAACTTTTTTCTAGAGCTTTCATTGTAAGCCAAAACAGAGAGTTAGATTTGGAAAAGTATTTTTGAATATGAGAACACTTCTGCTCCATTCTCTCTTTCCTCAAATGGAGTTTTGCAAGCATGTCAAAAATCTATGCTAACCAAGATATTAGAAGAAAGTACTGAGGCCCCACAGTTTGAAGGTTTTTGTGACACAATTATTTACGAGGGCTCAGCACTAGTACATACTTCCACCCAAAGCACTTTCGGAGAATACTGTGGTATGGAGTTCAGAAACAGAATTTTTAATGATGTTGCAAAGTTCCAAGCAAATAGAGTACATATATCATGGTATTCTTACTCAACAGTTTGCCTAAAGAAGTTTGTTAGAGAGTAGAGAGATACTGGAATTCGTCGCCAAGTAGCACCAGGAAACATGCTACCCAAGAAATTGAATAACTTTTTTTCATGCAGACAGAACAATACAGAATTATTAAGTTACTTGGAGAACAAGCACTTTTGAAGTTTAGCTGGACTGACGTAATCACTTAGATTGATGGCATCATTCGTTCATCTAGATTGGAAGAAACATTACTCGATGGAGTCGAATGCAGACAACAAACAGAAGCAGATGGAAGGATATTTCTGCACGCTCAAGATAGTGTTCTGCATGGTGCAAAGAAAATATTAATTTACACAGTAGGTACCGATGTAGTTGTTTTGGCAATCTCATTTTTCATTAATCTGAAAAGTGCTGCTCTTGAGGACTTATGGCTTCTTTTTGGAGTTGGTAAGTCTCAAAGATTCATCAGTATTAACGCTATCTTTGAAAGTATTGGTAAAGATAAAGCTGCTGCCTTGCAAAGATTCCATGCATTTACCGGATCAGATGTAACTTAATCGTTTGCTATGAAAGGGAAACAGGCTTTCTGGAATGTATGGAATTCATTTCCAGAGGCTACTAAAGCCTTTCATGCTACCTCTGTTCCGGAAGATTCTATATCTGAAGAAACTTTATCACTTCTGGAGAAGTTCCTTGTTTTGTTGTACTACAAAGAAGGCGAAGACTTATCAGTTAACCGTGTGAGAAAAATCCTCTTTACTTCAAAAGGTAGCCAAAATCCTCTTCAAAGCTTACCACCAACTAAAGAGGCACTAAGACAACATTGTCTCCGTTCAGCATATCAGGCAGGACAAGTCTGGGGTCGGGCCTGCTCAGTCGGAGCCAACATTCCAGGACCGGAAGGATGAGGATGGACTATGGTTGATGGAGAATTGACGCCAATTTGGTCATCTCTGCCTTCTATTTGGGAAGCATGTACAGAACTGGTCAAGTGCAGATGTGCTGTGTCATGCCGCGTTTGATGCTCTTGTTTAAAGACCAAAGTTCCTTGCACACTACTTTGCGCAAACTGTAATGAGGGCCAACAATGTGGAAAACCTTACAACAAGAGCTATGAATTTCACTGACATTCTTACGATCGTTCATTACAAGCATTTAATTGTTTATCAAAGAATAATAGCTATGTCCAGCAGTGAGTCACACGATGAAGATGTGTCGGACTACAAGGAAAACCTAAGCTTCAAAGTTTTTCACGTATAATTAATAAAGTTTTTCACGTATAATTAATCAGTGTTATATTAATAGTGTCAAATAATAATAACATTAATTGAACTTAAAAGGGTTCAATAAAAATACGCACAAAAATCTTTAAAATAAGACATCGTCGAATTTCACTAGAAAATGCCTCGATCGCTTATACGTAAGTAAACGCCTATTAAACGACGATTATCCAGGAAGTTTGACAACGAAGTGGAACTTGCATGCCTTCGATGGAAAGCTGCTACAGTGGTTATTCTTTGTCTACTGAGGTCGAAAAGTGAAATTCCAAATTATAAAATAGTTATTAAACAATATGTTTTGTGAAGAAAGTGATTTTTTTTAGTTTTTTGAAAATTGTGTGGAAACCTTAAGGTTTAGGAAAAAATGTGTAATGACAAAAAGGTTCCCACTTCTTATAAGCTTTTAAATAAAAAAAAAAAAAAAAGAAAATTGAAATCGGAAGTATAGAACATGAGATATAGTGAATTTTAAAAAGTTGATGGCGGCCATCTTGAATAGGCGCCATTTTGGTGTTCTACACAGATTTTGAAGTGGCTCCCTATCTGAAAAGTTTGCTTTTAATATAATCTAGAAACCCTGGAAGTGGCATAATTGTAATCAAAAAGTGCAGTATATTTTTACGTACCAGACGTACTATTAGTATCGGCTATAACTTAAAATTTAGATTGGAACATTACTGCCATTTTCACTTATACAGTAGATTTCCCTATTCTTCATATTCACATATTTTATATTGTCACCATGAGGCAGAAAAAGACAAACCAAGAAAAATGACTAAGACAAGAATAAAATTCACAATCGATCCTAGTTAAGATATTTTTTTACTTGAAATTTTGTCGAAAATAGTGTATACATGCTCTATGAAGGTAATAAAATAATCCTTTTTATATTTCAGAAGCTGAAGACGTGACAGAGAAAAAGAAAGAACCTATTAATACACCAATAACAGACATTAAGACCTTAGATGTCAAGTCTGAACATGTTGTTCAGACAACGAAAACGGATATTTCCAAGTAAGCACGTATAAAACGTATTTACCACAATGAATTGAAAATATAGTTGAATATTTAACCCTAAGCCCATATAATTTATCAGCTGTCTGTTGAATCCAGAGCTAGTCTAGAGCTTCCATCATTTTAGGCTTCTAAACTAGTGCTGTCGAAATCGGTTTTTGAAAAACCGAAAACCGGTTTTTGAAAAAAAGTGAAATTTCATAAAACCGAAATGTCGGTTTTGAAAACCGCGTTTGCGGTTTTCGGTTTTCAGGAAACCGGTTTTCTCAAAAAACCGTAAACCGCAAATGTCACAAAAATTCGACAGCACTATTCTAAACTATAGATATCAATAAACTTACCTTGAAATCTCAAGTGATCAGTAAACAGGATCCTCTTCAGGGTTGAATCCAGGGAGTAGCCCGGGGGGAAATCTCCCCCCCGAAGAAAATTCATTCCCTCCCGGAGAAACACAAACAATTTCAGTCACAAAATGTAGAAATTACTTCAACCAATTATTTGCTTTCTTTCCGTGCAGTGCAGACGAAATCCGATCTCTCAATATACATATAAATGACGCAGACCCATTCTATATAAATATTAAACATGTAACATCTAAGATAGAATACCAAATAGTCAATAAAACTTGTAGTTCTTAACGCTATGACCGAGTTTGGCAGAACATGAAATTGTTAACTGTTGAAGAAAGGTTTGTATTTTAGTAGGTACTATACTCTCGCCCTATATTATATATTAGTAGGTAGCACTAGCACAGATTGAGATAGGAAAGGAAAGATAGGGAAGATCTTTCGATCATTCCATATGATCTCTGATGCCAGGAGACTTCAGTTCTTGAAAATGTATAGTTCTTGCATTATTTGAAATAGAGCGCCTAAATCCCATTTCTCGCATCGGAAGTAACAGACGTAAATGTGTTTCACGATTGTTAAAGTAAACACACCTTTCTTTAACTAAAAATAATTTAATTAAAGGGTGAGATTCAGAGGGTGTCATTTAGAGGGATCAGGGAGGAACAGTTATCCCTCCTGGGTAAGAGATTTATATAGAATTTATCAATATGACAGTAGTATATAAGTGAAAGATTGCCATTGAAGGTGATGAAGATACTTCTCAGTGCCGTGCCATGGGGGAGGGGCAAGCGGGGCGACGGCCCCGGGCGCCGAAATAAGGGGCGCAAAATTCAGGAGGAAAAAATAAAAGAAAAGAAGGAAAGAAAAACAGAGGAATGAAACACATGTGTACATATATAAAATGAAAGGAAAGAAAGTAATGAAAAGTGCTCAAAATCAAGGAAAAGCAGGGTTTACTTTTTAAAATTATCTCACTTTTCGCGGCTGGTCTGTCGACCTCACTCATAGATACGGGGGTGCCGTTGTATACTCTCGCGCCAAGCGCTGATTTTCCACACGGCACTAATCCTACTGAAGATTTCATAAACTAAACTATTGCAGTGCAGAAACCAAGGCTAATATGCTTGATTTAGAATCAGAAGTGTGAGAAAGAATGATAACTTTTTGTTAAGATATTCCTATGTATGTTTGTTTTAGGACAAAAAATATTTGAGTTAATTTAAATCTTTTTAAACACTTCTACATTAGTAACAAACAATAACTACTGAATATAATAACAAAAATAGCTACTGTAAATAGCAGTTAAAGTTTAGTCTAAAATATTTTTGCCAGTCTTTATTTAATGTTTTAGATAAAATTAAACAATTGTTTTCTTTTTAATTATAATCTCACATTGAATATTTATCAGCAATTAGTCTCAATATTAGGTAAGATGTGAATGGAATTGTTAAATATGCTGCTTTCTTGCAAAAATACAGAAAAACAACTCCCTCCGAGGAGTTGACATCCCTGCCCCGGGTGAAAATGTCTGAATTCAACACTGATCCTCTTACTTGTGACAAAGGAACTAACATTAGATGTGACGTCAGTTATTTGGAAATTTTTGAAAATAACCGTCAACTGGCATGGAGGAAGGAGTCGTAGTGTCCACAGATAGGAAAATAAGCAGGAAAATGAATGTTCTAACCTAGATACAGTAGTCCTCGAAACTGAAATGAAATAAATGCATGGTTGCTTTTAATTAAACATTGTTCAGCGTAAGCTCTAAACTCCGATAAACAAAATATTTGTATCCTTCCGCTTGTCACAAATACGATTGGCTAGTGATGTATCACTCCCACTCCCCACAGGGAGGAGCAAATTATACACGTGCATTTTGACAATACTGTCTCGTGTTGTCCAGATACTTACAGCAGCAGCAGAAAAGAAAGAAAATAAACTCGAAAGATCAAAAAAGAAAAAAGTATTTGAATTTCGCTGGTAAACAATTGTTGCTTAGTGAGGATAGGTTTGCCTTGTTGGTGTTTCACCACAACACTCGCGGAACTGGGATTCATGCTTTTCAGACTTTAAAAGCAGAAGACCCGTCCAAGTTGAGTTGGCGCCATAATTACTGCGCATGCTTACTGCTTATTTCTATTGTTTCATTAGCCACACTCGATTGCAGTATTATTAGATAATCCGTATTATATTTTTGTCATCTTATATATAAAAGAGAACGCACAAATCCTTTGTTCCCTCATCACGCTAATACGGCTGAACCAATTTCTTTCATTTTTGGGGGGTTATTAGGATTTGGACCCTAGATGGTTTTTATCATATCACTTTAATTTTTAATTACCAGTGTCTTGAGATAATTGACCATTCAAGTGTCCATAACGTACAAATCCTTTGTTAGTTCATCATAGGTAAAAATAAACGTATTTATATGCAACCCGCATGACCGTGTCACTCGGCGGGTTAACATAAATGACAGGCGATATAATGTTAACATTTACTGCAATCTACTATGGTTTTTATCATATCACTTGAAAGCGAAAAAGTAAAAATTATCTAAGTAACAACGTTTATTGCGTTCCGGGGTGACCGCAGCGAAGCGGGGCGGGTTAACATAAATGACAGGCGATATAATGTTAACATTTACTGCAATCTTCTATGGTTTTTATCATATCACTTGAAAGCGAAAAAGTAAAAATTATCTAAGTAACAAAGTTTATTGCGTTCCGGGGTGACCGCAGCGAAGCGGGGTGAACGCTGCTAGTTTATAATAATACTGTAGTTTTATATGAAGCTTCAGAGTAAAAGTAATAATGCAATCACATGAACTATTTTGCGGAGGAGTACAAGCGTTGGTAGGACAACAGCAAATCAGCGAGATTTAGTTTCATGTGGCTTTGTTTATCGCAGTTTAGAGCTTACACCGAATAATGTATAAATCATGTTATGCTGCTGCTATTAGTGAAACATTTTCTTCTGAAATATGAACAAAATTATGAAACCTTTTCGGCTCTAATATTAGGTACTAGCAGCGTTCACCCCGCTTCGCTGCGGTCACCCCGGAACGCAATAAACTTTGTTACTTAGATAATTTTTACTTTTTCGCTTTCAAGTGATATGATAAAAACCATAGAAGATTGCAGTAAATGTTAACATTATATCGCCTGTCATTTATGTTAACCCGCCCCGCTTCGCTGCGGTCACCCCGGAACGCAATAAACTTTGTTACTTAGATAATTTTTACTTTTTCGCTTTCAAGTGATATGATAAAAACCATAGTAGATTGCAGTAAATGTTAACATTATATCGCCTGTCATTTATGTTAACCCGCCGAGTGACACGGTCATGCGGGTTGCATATAAATACGTTTATTTTTACCTATGATGAACTAACAAAGGATTTGTACGTTATGGACACTTGAATGGTCAATTATCTCAAGACACTGGTAATTAAAAATTAAAGTGATATGATAAAAACCATCTAGGGTCCAAATCCTAATAACCCCCCAAAAATGAAAGAAATTGGTTCAGCCGTATTAGCGTGATGAGGGAACAAAGGATTTGTGCGTTCTCTTTTATATATAAGATTGAAGAGTATCTGAAACAATAGTGTTTCTGGAACAGCGGTGATTGTCTGCCAGTTTGACTGGAAGCAACCCAAACAACACATTTCAAGATGTATAAATTTTAAGAGCTTGATATCATGGTTAGGCCACCAACGTGGGACTTACGAGATCCTAGTTGTGTCAAAAGAGTGAAAATTTCCGTTTTCTTTCCTAAAGCCGTTTTTTAAAATGAAAATAAAGCACGTCTCAAAAATCCGGCAATTTTGCATCTCTAGTCCGGTATATCAATACAAAGTGCAGTTCAATCTATGTACTGAAACATTTGAAGATTAATGTGGTGTGAAAGTAAAATAAGTAAAGTGTGTGTGTGTAGGTGTATTGTGAGAATCTGTTGATCACTTTAGAAAAAAAATGTGTTTGTGATATGTCTTCAGCCTCTGGAGAGTGAGAATGTGACTTTAGTGCCGAACGTATACGGAACAATCATGTCGTACTATTTAGTGATTAATTAATAGTAAACTGTACTTCATACGTATCCCGACGCAAATCAAATGAGGTCTATTAATCTTACTAATGTACGACTCTTGTGTTGAATGAAAGCATTGGGTGGGTGAAGAAGCTGTCTTTACTTCAAGTAAGTCTAATATTTTAATTTTTTAAATGCATAGCTGTTTTCGTAAATTACAATAATTTTTTCGCACACACGAGAAAAAATACATAACAGTAATACTGTAAAGATTAGTGGAAATTACGCGCTATGATGTGGGAAGGGGGCGCTGTTGGGAGAGGGGCGCAACAAAAAGACTTGCCCCCTCCTATATTTGAAATGTTGTTACGCGGCTGGTGTTAAAGCAAATGGGAGAACAAATTCCAGCCTGAATTGTTTGATTGTTGTCAAATCGAACTCAATTCTCAAACAGTAGCGAACACCTCTACCATTAAGTTAGTTATCATAGTTTTGATATGAAAACTAGTCTTGTCTTTGTCACAAACAAGTTCCTTATCATTGAAGATGCAAACAAGTGCTTCTTTAACATTTTAATAGCTGTGAGATTCAACGACCGAGGTTAAGCCAAAGCTTTGTCTTAAGTTCTAATCCAGGTTTGTATTTGAGTCTTCCTTTCAACATTGCACTGGAGTAACGTGCGCGAAGTGTTTGTTATCTGAACGCGTATAGACTTAACCTAGTCCAGACAACTGACCCCTCCTGCCAGGGCCGGCCTTAAGCCGATTGGACCCATTGCTCTCAATCGGGCCCCGCGTTAGAGTAGTCTACTCTACTGTCCAGTCTAATCTCCTCCCCAGTGCCGTTTTAACAGAATATTAGGCCCAAAGCAAAAAAGTGTGTTGTAGTCCCTATGACTAAATTTTGCTCATAATACATGTAATTAATACATGCCATTCTATTCGCGAAGCCCCCAGTCAAGTGACTATGATAGCGTTAAGATGGTTCTGCTACTCTCGGTTGTCAAGTATACACAATAGCATATTACAATACAGGTATATCCATGGACTCCACAAGGGAGGGTATGACCTCCCCCTAACAAGTAAATGAATAGTTTGTATTAAGTTCCTTGCATAAGCAAATATTTTCTGAATTTAATGCTGCAGTAGTTTCTTTAGTTTTTTTTATGTTTACAACTTCTGTTGTAAAAATAGATATTATGTTCAGGGAGTATCCTGCACACCCGAACACCCCTAACACTCCCCTAAATTTTCTCACATACACCCCTGGGCGTAAAAATATTGTTTTCTTTGAGTTTGTGTAAAAAAAGTATATCATTATTCTGGGTGCACACTCTCTTTTATTTTGAACATCGCACTAAGTAAAAGTTCCTGGCGTTTTTACTGATTACGTAATGTGATACTACCGAGATGGTATCAAATAATTGGCCTCAGTGCGACTTCTTTGCATATCCTTTCTCTTATAGCTATATTAAAAATGCAAAACCATAGGACAAACTTTGCCCTCTCCTGCGAAAAATCTTGTGGATATTTTTTTTTTAAATGAAGTCAGAAAAACCGATTGTATACTAGTGCTTACTGAATTGGTGGCTGCTTATGAAGGTTTGTCTTCTAACTCGAAGAATCCAATGGAAAATATGTCATTCATCTGCTATCAGTTCCTTAAGTTTGTAATCATCTCATCACCATTTCATTTTGTCTGCAGTCGATGTCGATTTGAAGGTGATTATACCTTTCATAAGTAGCTACCTACGATGTTCTCACTAGCGTACACTAGGTTTTCCTGACTTGAATTCTTTTCAAAAAGACACAGCTGTTTAGAAATCTTTGAACCAACGAATTCATATCAATGTGCATTTCATTATGTCTTACAAATATAAATTCATGGAAACATAGACTTTGCCATTGTATTTTTCGTAAAATTCTAGCACAATTTGATATATTACATGACCCCTTTCCTATTTATATAACTCGAGCGAGATACAAAATGGCCGATCTCAAGATGGCTGCCATGATAAGCACACCATCAAATAGATATCTATTTCTTCCCGTGTCGGTTAATGTGTTATTGTTTTTCATCCCTTTACCCGTTTTACAAATAAAATGAAATTTTCAAATTTAAAACACATTGTTATGTCTTATTCTGATCAATCAGGTTTTCGATACTGCGATATGGACAGAAGCACTTTAAATTTTGCTTGCGCTTGTGTCTTGATATTCTACATTTCTCTGCCAAGTTGTTCAAGAAACTAGATTTCGACATCGATAGATTTACTTGTAAGAAAAGAAAACTATGAAATACTGATACAGAACCTTCTTGAAAAATTGCGAGGCACAAGGGTGAAATATGTATTTTAAACTTCATTCGCTGTCTGTATTATTTGAGTTATTTTATTTTTTATTTTTTTTTTTTTAAAGTAGCTGCTATAAGCAATGAACAGGGTGAGAATTTTCACCAGAATATTTTGCAGACGGAAAAACTTTATAAAGGGAAATGAGTATGACCACTAGGCCACAAAGCCAGCGGGGAGAGCGCTATATATATATATATATACTATGTGATCAGAAGTATCCTGACACCCCCAAAACATACGTTTTTTCATATTAGGTGCATTGTGCTGCCACCTATTGCAAGGTGCTCATTATCAGCGATCTCAGTAGTCATTAGACACCGAGAGAAATCAGAATCGGGCGCTCCGCGGCACTCACGGACTTCGAACGTGGTTAGGTCGTGGGTGTCACTTGTGTCAGAAGTCTGTACGCGAGATCTCCACACTTCTAAACATCCCTAGGTCCACTGTGTCTGATGTGATAGTGAAATGGAAACGCGAAGGGACACGTACAGCACAAAAGCGTACAGGCCGACCTTGTCTGTTGACTGACAGAGACCGCCAACAGTTGAAGAGGGTCGTAAACTGTAATAGGCAGTCATCTATCCAGGCCATCACACAGGAATTCAGACTGCATCAGGATCCACTCCAAGTACTATGACAGTTAAGTGTGAGGTGAGAAAACTTGGATTTCATGGTCGAGCGGCTGCTCATAAGCCACACATCACGCAGGTAAATGCCAAACGACGCCTCGCTTGGTGTAAGGAGTGTAAAGATTGGACGATTAAACAGTGGAAAAACGTTGTGTAGAGTGACGAATCACGGTACACAATGTGGCGATCGGATGGCAGGGTGTGGGTATGGCAAATGCTCGGTGAACATCTGTCAGCGTGTAATGCCAACAGTAAAATTCGCAGGTGGTGGTGTTATGGTGTGGTCGTGTTTTTCTTGGAGGGAACTTGCACCCCGTTTTGTTTTGTGTAGCACTCTCACAGCGCAGGCATACATTGATGTTTTAAGCATCTTCTTGCTTCCCACTGTTGAAGAGCAATTCGGGGATGGCGATTGCATCTTTCAACATGATCGAGCACCTGTTCATACTGCACGGCCTGTAGCGGAGTGGTTACACTATCATAACACCCCTTAATGGACTGGCCTGCACAGAGTCCTGACTTGATTCCTATAGAACAACTTTCGGATGTTTTGGAACGCCGACTTCGTGCCAGGCCTCACCGACCTACATCGATACCTCTCCTCAGTTTAGCACTCCGTGAAGAATGGGCTGCCATTCCCCAAGAAACCTTCCAGCACCTGATTGAAAGTATGCCTGCGAGAGTGGAAGCTGTCATCAAGGCTAAGGGTGGGCCAACACCATATTGAATTCCAGCAGTACCGATGGAAGGCGCCACGAACTTGTAAGTCATTTGAGCCAGGTGTCCGGATATTTTTGATCACATAGTATATATATATATATATATATATATATATATATATATATATATATATATATATATATATATATATATATATATATATAGATAGATAGATAGATAGATAGATAGATAGATAGATAGATAGATAGATACAGGATGGTCGTGCATCAATGACGGAAAATTCGGGACATGAATCTACAGGTAAAAACAAGCAAAAAATGTCATATGAACATTGGGTGAATGCGGCTTCGTTTGGACGCTAGAGGCGTCTGAAATGTCACCTTCCGAGGAGGCAATTTGCAATATCGCAAGAACGGAGAGAAATACGAATGCCGGGTCGAAATATATCAAAGAAAATCCCATCCGAAGAATCCAATTATGCATAATTGATTGCGAAACAGTGGCGGCGCTAGAGGGGGGCACAAAGAAAGTGAATGAAACATGAAGAAAAGTGAACAATTTACACTAAAAAATTGTAGGAGGGGATGTTACTTGGAACATGCAGCAACAAATGTTAATGAACAAAGGCAACAATGGCTACGCTGTAGGGACACTATGGGAGGCGGAATGTAGGAATACAGTACCTTTGTAACGAAAAGAAATAGCAGTGTAGGATCAAAAGATGTCAAAGGAAACCCTATCCAAAGAATTAAGTTATACATAAATGATGGCGAAACAGTGGCGGCACCAGGGGGCACAAACGAAGTGAATGCAACGCGGAGAAAACTGAACAATTTACACTGACAAACTGTAGGAGGGGATGTTACGTGGAACATCAGCAACAAATGTTAATGAACAAAGGCAACAATGTCTACGCTGTAGGGACACTATGGGAAGCGGAATGTAGGAATAAAGTATCTTTGTAACGGAGAGGAATAGGAATGTCGAGTCAAAAGATATCAAAGGAAACCCCATCCGAGGAATCCAATTATGCGCACGTACTGCGGAACATATGTCCTGGTGTTCAATATGTCCTTCTTGTTCTTCTAGACAGACAGTTACACGTTGGCGTAAGGATTCTCTGACTTTTGGCAATAATGCTGGAGTTTGCCGTAGTGTGGAAAATGTAGCTCATACACGCTAGCGAAGATCTTGAATGCCATGCACGGGCCGTGTATACACGAGACTCTTCACATAACCCTACAGGAAAAAGTCTAGGGTATTCAGATCGGGTGAACGTGGGGGCCATACTCCTTTGCTTCCACTATCTATCTACCTGCGTGGAAATATTTCGTTCAGATATGCACGAATAGTGGGACATGAATGGGAAGGGAGGGATCAATTATAAGCCACATACACTGTCGTGTCCTCAGTGGCACGTCTTTAAGTAGAATAGGTAGGCCCTAGGTCAGAAACTGGAGATGCGATATTGTTTGAGTTCAATCGCTGTGGTAAGAAGTGTTATTTCACAACGTCGTCATCAATAATACCAGCCAACACATGGAATTGGAAACTCTGATCATGCTTCGTCTCTACAATTGCATGCGGGTTGTTGGGTGTCCATCGATGATCATTGCGGATATTTGTGATGCCATCCCATATGAATGCTTCATCCGAGAACATCTGTGCTAGAGCTTTTCTCTGCGTTTCGTTCACTTTCTTTGTGCTTCTTGGGCCGCCATTGCTTTGCCACCACTTATGCATAATTGAATTCTTGGGATGGGTGTTCCTTTGAAATTTTCTTACCCGACATTCCTATTTCTCTCCGTTATACAGATACTGTATTCCTACATTCCACCTCCCATTGTGTCCGCCTCCCATTGTTGACTTTGTTCATTAACATTTGTTGCTGATGTTCCACGTAACATCCCCTCCTACAGTTTGTCAGTGTAAATTGTTCAGTTTTCTCCGCGTTGCATTCACTTCGTTTGTGCCCCCTGGTGCCGCCACTGTTTCGCCATCATTTATGCATAACTTAATTCTTTGGAGGGGGTTTCCTTTGACATCTTTTGATCCGACACTGCTATTTCTTTCTGTTACAAAGATACTGTATTCCTACATTCCGCCTCCCATAGTGTCCCTACAGCGTAGCCATTGTTGCCTTTGTTCATTAAGTTTGTTGCTGCATGTTCCAAGTAACATCCCCTCCTACAATTTTTCAGTGTAAATTGTTCACTTTTCTCCATGTTTCATTCACTTTCTTTGTTCCCCCCTCTAGCGCCGCCACTGTTTCGCAATCAATTTTGCATAATTGGATTCTTCGGATGGGATTTCCTTTGATATCTTTCGACCCGACATTCGTGTTTCTCTCCGTTCTTGCGATATTGCAAATTGCCGCCTCGGAAGGTGACATTTCAGACGCCTCTAGCGTCCAAACGAAGCCGCATTCACCCAATGTTCATATGTCATTTTTTGCTTGTTTTTACCTGTAGAATCATCTCCCGAATTTTCCGTCATTGATGCACGACCACCCTGTATATATAGGTTCTACAGATCTTGATGAAAATTAGTTGTAAACGTGAGGCCCCGCTTCCTGCTAACTCTTTGTCCACAGTAATATGGAAATATGATATCATCATCATTTCTATTATCATTGAGTTGCACAATAAATATGTGAGTTTATACACAGTACATCAAGCAGAATGCTACAACAACCTAGAAAGTAGTTAACAGTTTTCTTGTTTACAACATGCAACCTATACTACATGAGAAAAAAATTCAATCAATAAACCCACATATATTAGACCAACACTTATTTATTAATAAGTTACAGGAGTAAGAGTACTGTACAAGCAGATGACTTAGAAGATAACATATACGAGTAAATAGCTACATGAATCCATTTATCCATTTTCTCGTGGTCTAGCTGTTCCTTTTAACAGAGTACTGTATATTAATTTCCAATCATTTTTAGCAGTAGAAGATACCATATACGAGTAAATAGCTACATGAATCCATCTATCCATTTTCTCGTTGTCTAGCTGTTCCTTGTAACAGAGTACTGTATATTAATTTCCAATCATTTTTAGCAGTAGAAGATACCATATACGAGTAAATAGCTACATGAATCCATCTATCTATTTTCTCGTTGTCTAGCTGTTCCTTGTAACAGAGTACTGTATATTAATTTCCAATCATTTTTAGCAGTAGAAGATACCATATACGAGTAAATAGCTACATGAATCCATCTATCCATTTTCTCGTTGTCTAGCTGTTCCTTGTAACAGAGTACTGTATATTAATTTCCAATCATTTTTAGCAGTAGAAGATACCATATACGAGTAAATAGCTACATGAATCCATCTATCCATTTTCTCCTGACCTAGCTGTTCCATGCAAAAGGATAAATTAATTTCCAATCCTTTTTAGCAAAACAAGATCCAATTTACGAGTAGATAGCTACATGAATTCATCTATCCATTTTCTCGTAATCTTCAGTAGTAACTAGATCGTGATGTACTCTCCTCATCCTTTTTCTTTTTTATGGTAGTAGCACTTAGCTTAGAAGAACACATCATTAGTAAATAGATTCATACATACATAGATTTCATAATCCCAGCAGTAACAGTAACTAGATCCTGATTTCTTCTTTCTTGCAGTAGGAGCAGTTGGCTTGGAAGAACACAACATTAGTAAATAGATCCATCTATACATAGATTTCATCACCCCAAAAGTGGTAGTTACTAGATCGTGATTTTCTTCTTGCAGTAGGGGCAATTTGCTTGGAAGAACACAACATTAGTAAATAGATCCATCTGTATATAGATTTCATCATCCCAGGAGTCGTAGTAACTAGATCCTGATTTCTTCTTTCTTGCAGTAGGTGCAGTTAGCTTAGAAGAACACATCATTAGCAAATGGATCCATCCGTACATAGATTTCATCATCCCAGCAGTGGTAGTTACTAGATCAAGATTTTTTCTTATTGCAGTAGGAGCAGCTGAATTGTAAGAACGCATAATTAGTCAATGGATCCATTCATACATAGATTTCATCATCCCAGGAGTCGTAGTAACTAGATCCTGATTCCTTTTTTTATTCTTGCAGTAGGAGCACTTGGCTTGGAAGAACACTACATTAGTAAATAGATACATCTGTATATAGATATCATCATCCCAGGAGTCGTAGTAACTAGATCCTGATTTCTTCTTTCTTCCAGTAGGAGCAGTTTGCTTGGAAGAACACAACATTAGTAAATAGATCCATCCGTACATAGATTTCATTATCCCAGCAGTGGTAGTTACTAGATCAAGATTTTTTTTATTGCAGCAGGAGCAGTTGAATTGTAAGAACGTATAATTAGTCAATGGATCCATTCATACATAGATTTCATCATCCAAGAAGTCGTAGTAACTAGATCCTCATTTGTTCTTTCTTCCAGTAGGAGCAGTGTGCTTGGAAAAACACAACATTAGTAAATAGATCCATCCATACATAGATTTCTTCATCTCAGTAGTGATAGCAACTAGATCCTGATTTCTTCTTTCTTCCAGTAGGAGCAGTTTGCTTGGAAGAACACATCAATAGCAAATGGATCCATCTGTATATAGATTACATCATCCCAGCATTGATAATTACTAGATCGTGATTTTTTTCTTGCAGTAGGAGCTCTTGGCTTGGAACAACACAACATTAGTAAATAGATCCATCTGTATATAGATTTCATCATCCCAGGAGTCGTAGTAACTAGATCCTGATTTCTTTTTTCTTGCAGCAGCAGCAGTTTGCTTGGAAGAACACAACATTAGTAAAAAGATCCATTTGTATATACATTTCATCATCCCAGGAGTCGTGGTAACTAGATCCTGATTTCTTCTTCCTTGCAGTAGGAGCAGTTGGCTTGGAAGAACACAACATTAGTAAATAGATCCATCTGTATATAGATTTCATCATCCCAGTATTGATAATTACTAGATCGTGATTTTTTTTTCTTGCAGTAGGAGCACTTGGCTTGGAAGAACACAACATTAGTAAATAGATCCATCTGTATATAGATTTCATCATCCCGGCATTGATAGGAACTAGATCGTGATTTTTCTTGCAGTAGGAGCAGTTTGCTTGGAAGAACACATCATTAGTAAATGGATCCATCCGTACATAGACTTCATCATCCCATGAGTGATAGTAACTAGATCCTGATTTCTTCTTTCTTGCAGTAGGAGCACTTGGCTTGGAAGACCACAACATTAATAAATAGATCCATCTGTATATAGATTTCATCATCCCAGGAGTCGTAGTAACTAGATCCTGATTTCTTCTTCCTTGCAGTAGGAGCAGTTGGCTTGGAAGAACACAACATTAGTAAATAGATCCATCTGTATATAGATTTCATCATCCCAGCATTGATAATTATTAGATCGTGATTTTTTCTTGCAGTAGGAGCACTTGGCTTGGAAGAACACAACATTAGTAAATAGATCCATCTGTATATAGATTTCATCATCCCGGCATTGATAGGAACTAGATCGTGATTTTTCTTGCAGTAGGAGCAGTTGGCTTGGAAGAACACAACTTTAGTAAATAGATCCATTTGTATATAGATTTCATCATCTCAGCAATGGTTGTTACTAGATCGTGATTTTTTTCTTGCAGTAGGAGCAGTTTGCTTGGAAGAACACATCATTAGTAAATGGATCCATCCGTACATAGATTTCATCATCCCATGAGTGGTAGTTACTAGATCGTGATTTTTTTCTTGCAGCAGGAGCAGTTTGCTTGGAAGAACACAACATTAGTAAAAAGATTCATCTGTATATACATTTCATCATCCCAGGAGTCGTAGTAACTAGATCCTGATTTCTTCTTCCTTGCAGTAGGAGCAGTTTGCTTGGAAGAACACAACATTAGTAAATAGATCCATCTGTATATAGATTTCATCATCCCGGCATTGATAGGAACTAGATCGTGATTTTTCTTGCAGTAGGAGCAGTTGGCTTGGAAGAACACAACTTTAGTAAATAGATCCATTTGTATATAGATTTCATCATCTCAGCAGTGGTAGTTACTAGATCGTGATTTTTTTCTTGCAGTAGGAGCAGTTTGCTTGGAAGAACACATCATTAGTAAATGGATCCATCCGTACATAGATTTCATCATCCCATGAGTGATAGTAACTAGATCTTCATTTCTTTTTTCTTGCAGCAGGAGCAGTTTACTTGGAAGAACACAACATTAGTCAATGAATCCATCCATACATAGATTTCATCATCCCAGGAGTGATAGTAACTAGATCCTGATTTCTTCTTCCTTGCAGTAGGAGCAGTTTGCTTGGAAGAACACAACATTAGTAAATATATCCATCCGTACATAGATTTCATCATCGCAGCAGTGGTAGTTACTAGATCGTGATTTTTGTTTCTTCCTTGCAGTAGGAGCAGTTGGATTGTAAGAACGCATAATTAGTTAATGGATCCATCCATACATAGATTTCATAATCCCAGGAATGGTAGAAACTAGATTTGATGTTCTCTCATCATCTTTGTTTCTTTCTTGCAGTAGCAGCAGTTGGCTTGGAAGAACACAACATTAGTAAATAGATCCATCCGTACATAGATTTCACCATCCCAAGAGTGATAGTAACTAGATCGTGATTTCTTCTTTTTTGCAGTAGGAGCAGATTGCTTGGAAGAACACAACATTAGTAGATAGATTCATCCGTATATAGATTTCATCATCCCAGCAGTGATATTTACTAGATCGTGATTTCTTTCTTGCAGCAGGAGCAGTTGGATTGTAAGAAGGCATAATTAGGTAATGGATCCATCTGTATATAGATTTCATCATCCCAGCAGTGGTAGTTACTAGATCGTGATTTTTTTTCTTGCGGTAGGAGCAGTTTGCTTGGAAGAACACATCCTTAGTCAATGAATCCATCCATACATAGATTTCATCATCCCAGGAGTGATAGTAACTAGATCCTGATTTTTTCTTTCTTGCAGTAGGAGCAGTTTGCTTGGAAGAACACATCATTAGTCAATGGATCCATCTGTATATAGATTTCATCATCCCAGGAGTGATAATAGCTAGATTAGTAAATAGATCCATCTGTATATAGATTTCATCATCCCAGCAGTGGTATTTACTAGATCGTGAATTTTTTCTTGGAGTAGGAGCAGTTTGCTTGGAAGAACACATCATTAGTCAATGGATCCATCCATACATAGACTTCATCATCCCAGGAGTGATAGTAACTAGATCCTGATTTCTTCTTTCTTGCAGTAGAAGCAGTTGGCTTAGAAGAACACAACATTAGTAAATAGATCCATCCGTAAATAGATTTTATCATCCCAGGAGTGATAGTAACTAGATCGTGATGTTGCTTCTTTCTTGTAGTAGGAGCATTAGGCTTGTAAGAGCACTTTTAAATGGTTGCACTTATCGAATCAGTTGTGGTTCCGTTAAGTGGTTGTTATTAAATGGTTGATTATGATGAGTTTCTTTTTTATGTTATGCAATAAAAGTAGGAGTAGCTGTACTTGTAGATGACACAGTTCGTCGACGCTCTCGAGCTCCAAACAATTCTTATGTAGATAAAATTCCATTGGGAAATTTTGAATGATATGTTAAACGGCAGAACCAGCCTGCAATCAGCCGGTTATTAAAATGATATGGAATACTAGAATCAAAGTTTTATATGTAAGAATCGCGGACGTCGTAGAAAAACATTTAACATTATACTTCAAAATATTGTTGAAGAGATTTCTAATTTTTGCTCTGGTATTGTTACATTTTGTTGCTAGGAGAAAAATATTTATGAAAGACTTAATAAATATCGAATGATTTGCCCATATATTTAATGTCCCATTGGGCAGCGAGGCTATGTGAGACGTGAACCTACTGATTAAAGTGGAATCCGAACTACATTGAGCTTTCGTCGGGTTCGAACCCGTGCTTTCCACGCCAAAGGCACACACGGTAACCGCTTAACCACGAAGGAGCGCTTACTTGCTTGTATTAATCATCCTTTAAGGTTGTAACCATGAACTTGAAATACAGATTCAATGCAGTTATTTGTATTAAGTGGAAGATTGTGCCAAAAGTGCAAAATTTGATGTTAAGTGTCTTCACTACAGCGAAATTAAACTACCGCTAATTTTAGAGTTTTTCTGCAGTATCTTCAAAACAAAGAACAATATTCGAAAAGCAGAAACGTAGTGAACTAGACAATACGATTTTGCATGTGATACCATTATCACAACTCACCTATCTGTTTTCGATTTGGAACTGGAGATAGATTTAGCATTTTTTGCGGGTTCTGTAAATAGCGGTATACCAAAAACAGATAGGTGAATTATGATAACGGTATCACATGCAAAATCGTATTGTCTAGTTCACTACGTCTCTGCTTTTCCAATATTTTTATTTGTTTTGAAGATACTGCAGAAAAATTCTAAAATTAGCGGTAGTTTAATTTCGCTGTAGTGACGATCCTTAACCCATTTGATAGCAGAAAATTAAAATGAAATGTATTTCTCAAAGTAGGAGAAGAAATAAAACAATAACATTTTCCTGTAATCTATTTTATAGCTTAGCTAAATAAAATTATGCTGTATCTTTTTGATGTTAGGAGCAGCGTTGGTTCAGTGGTAGAGCGTTCACATAAGATACGTGGGGTCCTTTGTTCGATTCTAGTTTGCGCCAAGTGGTCTTTATGGTGGACAAACACTTTTTTTCTCGGGGCTGTTCCGCTTCCTCTCACTTTCTTCATTGCACCATTTCATTCATTTCTCATCATCACCGTCTGCCTTAGCCTACACTGGCATAATCATGGGACGTAAAACTGAAATATTTCATTTCATTTTCTTGTTATATTATATATAGAAAGGATGTTAATGAATTATACCAACGAACTGCAAGAGATCATTTCCTATATCAGAAATAATAATAATAATAATAATAATAATAATAATAATAATAATAATAATAATAATAATAATAATAATAATAATAATAATGTCTATATTGACCTGTTAGGAAAAGTGCATCGTTTCAGATCTAGAACCGTGCAAAGAAAAAAAAACGTATTTCAGCATATTTCAGCTGCAGATTGTTCCAGTTCCAAAATTGTGCAATTTTTTCTACCGGTCCATACGAACTTCTTTTTCTCTCATTTTGATGTGAGGAACCATCTCTTACACTTTCACGCTCTAGTTCGTTAAAACTCTTTATATATGTATAAAACGGTGTTAGGAAAATTTATTTTTAAATGAAATATTTCAGTTTAACATCCTAGGTTAAGGGAGATGATGATTAAGGTAAGTACATGATGATAAGAGTAATTGGTGGAATGATAATGTGGGGCGGAAATAGGAAGTACCCGATAAAACCCACGAACACGTTGTTGTCCACCACAAACTTACTTGGTCGGGGATCGAACCAAGGACCCCGCGCACTAGAGTGAGCTCACTACCACTTAAGTCACTATGTCTTCAAGTTTATTTTTAAACTAATTTATTCTGCTGTCATTTTACATAGCATCTGCTTTTGTAAGTACAATTTCATTCAGGAAAATACTACATCCTTGCAATATTGGATTCCAATGCTTCAATGAATGTACCGAATAATGTTTAACTCATACTGGAAGCGTAAACCAGAGTAACAGCAAAACAATTAAGCTAACAGATAAAAATAAATTATTAAACTCAAGTTCATCCAACACCACCTTATTTGTTTATATTATTGGATATTTGTATGTTAGAAAACGTTAAATTGTTCAACGAGGTTTAAAATCCAGTGGCGTCACTCAACTGATGACGCTAACGAATATGATTCCTTTGAAAGGCCTTGTAGCCAGTATTCATAACTAAGTAATCTGTAGACCCAGTGTTCGGTTCACGCCCGTGCCGTGCCCAGAACATTAAAGGGGCCGAGATCATTTTGGGGGACTTAAGTTCACTTTACCTTCATACATACATAATAACAAACAATTGATAGTTTCAGCGATGCTGAAGGTGGCCACAGAACAGACTGAACTCCCCTGACCACCCCTTAGCTTCGGATCTAGTTCGGGTGCAGCTTATGAGAAGGGTTGCCAACTCTGAAATATTAAATTTCCGGCACCCGCTCATAATCCCCAAAAAAGGTGACGAATAATTGTATTTCAAACCTTAAACAAACAAACAAACACACACACACACGCAAAAAAAATCGCAACCTAAATGTACTTCATGTATTGCATTACTAGAAGTTAGTATAACACCTACAGACCAAACAATTCCAAAAATGGCTTCATAATACTTACTACTGTATCTCGTTTTTAGGTCAGGTCATCAACAATAAACAAATGCCTACACAATTAACAAATTAACAAAAAATTGGCTACTTACCAATGAATCCTCCCTTGAAAAATTTAAAGGTTTTGAGGTTTCGGAACTCTCAGCTGGTTCCTTCCTCAGTGGCAAGGTAAAAAGGATTAAAACGGAAAGTAGATAAAAGGAGTAAAACCAGGAATACATACCACTATATAAAAGTAACGTACAAAAAAAAGAGATCCTGAGATGAAAAGAGCAGAGTGAAAAAAAATGAACTGAATAAAAAAAAGAACGTCGTTCTTTTTTTTATATATTCAGTTCATTCTTTTATCACTCTGTTCTTCTCAGGATTTTTTTTGTTCGTTACTTTTATATAGTGGTATGTATTCCTGGTTTTACTCCTTAGCGTACGGGCCTTTGGCGTGGGAGGCCCGGGTTCGATTCCCGGCGGGAGCTCATGTGGTTCGGATTCCACGTTAATCAGTAGGACCACGTCTCATATAGCCTCGCTGCTGAACGGGACGTTAAACTCAAACTCAACTCAACTCAACTGGTTTTACTCCTTTTTTCCCTCTTTTCCGTTTTAATCCTTTTTACCTTGCCACTGAGAAAGGAACCAGCTGAGAGTTCCGAAACGTCAAAACCTTTAAATTTTTCAAAGGAGGATTCATTGGTAAGTAGCAAATTTTTTGTTAATTTTAAATATCCCCCCATGCGTCCATGCAATTATAATTAAAATGTCTACACAATTTAGGAAGTATAATATACAGTAACACTAATAGGAAAGTTAATATAAGTGAATTAACAAACTTTCATGGATATGCATATCTTATTAAAAGAATTTAAATTGACAAACTGTACTCAAAAATTCACTATCTTACCAACCTCCAAATAGTAAACATTATAATGCAAAATACCCATCCTCTATGTTCAAATCATATGTTCCCTCAGTTTTTTATTCGGTTGATTGATTAGATAGCATACATAAATTGCCAAGTAACACTACTTTCATTTTCGCCAATGTGCCCAATAGTCAAGGCTTACCATTAGGTGCAGCGGTATATATACCACAAGAAAACACCAGGGAACAATTTAAATTACTGTCATATTCACCAATTTTCGACGGTAAAGCAATTCCTATTCGACAAGCATTGTTGATCACATAAGAAAAAAAAAATCAATTTGTATCTAGAAATGAAAAAGACGTAAGTTCCAGAATAGCACAGGCTAAACAAGTATTCAATAGGAAAAGAGGACTACTAACATCAAGAAATGTGTCGCTGGACGTTCGTAAACGATTTATTAAGACTTGTAACACAATTGGATTGTGTTGGGTTCGGTTCCTGTTCAGGGCAGTTATTCTTATGACCGGAAGAGTTTGATTCTTACCTGATCCCATTCGGGATAACCAATTTTTATAACTCCGCTGGAAACAACTTTTGTTCAATACGGCTTGCCTGTGGTGGCTTTTAGCAATTGGCGTGAAGAAGACATTTGCAATACAAATAATGATACTACAACAGAAAGTGCGCAAACCTTTAAGTTGGATCTCGAACCAAAATACTATTTCATTGAGGTTGCGACTGCGAGTGCCCACCATCCTTACCACGCCTGCTAGTATCGGCGGAATAAGTGTAAGTCATTAGACATATCATCCAGCCACTCTGTAGTGATTGTGCAGAAATACTGTAAAGGTAATTGCACATAAAGAAATAAATAGTGTGTAAATTTTATTCGCTTAACACAGGTTTATAATACTTACGTTTACAACATTACAGCATTTTATTAGTGATTCATTTAACATGTACCAACACACCATAAGCCCAAAACTTTATTAATGTGTAATTTATGCGAAGAAATTATTATATATTTTTTATGTTATTCTCTTTCTTTCTTTAAGGAAGAAGACGCACTACGAATGCCGGCTAAATTTTATATTACGCGATGCACCAGTATTAAACACACGCTATTTCGGCATCACACTTAACCACACTATAAATTGATGGATTTTGGGGGGGGGGGGAATCATGTAATTATTCTTACGAAGAAGATTTCTTCATGCTTCTTGTTCCTCGTTGATCAGTCATTATTTAGCTTCCATGGAAATAATTACTTTTCAATTCCAAGCGGAATTCACCCTTTTCCTTGTACGAGTTCTTTGCTCATGCCTCGTTACTTACGTGATTTCACATATTAAACGTTGTCTTGGTATACGAACATATTTTTTGTGTTAAATTTATATTTATATACCTGCGCAGATTTAGCTTACTCTTTTTATTATCAAACTTAATAAATCTTCAATGATTGCGAGGCAAAACTTTGATATTTTTCTCGGGCATCACTGTAGTAGAACCAATCTAGACCACCATAACCACTTAGAGTACCTTTCGCGGCTTTTTTTGCCTCAGCGTCAATATCTTTACGCTGAGCACACCAGAAAAAATTTTATAAATATTCATAATAACTATTCTTCATCAGAAATACAAATATCAAAGAGCGTTAAATAAGTTTGCAATTAACACAAAACAATTAAAGTGTTAAAAACAGTGAAGGTATATTACGATGGCATTTGAATTCAAGGGACTATATTTTCGATTGTCATAACCACTTTACACCTCCTTTATTCGGTGGACAGGAAGCACGAGTCATCACTCACAGAATTGCCAACTTATACAAAGATAAAACCAAAACACAGTTTGCGTCGACGAACAGTACATGAAGCCTCATTCCAATTCAGCCAAGAGTAACTGGGAAATTTAAAATGGAATGGGAGTGAGGGGGGCCACACGCTCACATATGGCGTGCGATATGGACGATGATCTTCTTTGAAGATTATCAGAACCCTGGGATCTTGCGTTTCCTCTTCTTAAATTTATTTTTCCGGTTATTATTCCTCTTGTTTCTTCCATTATTAACATTTGATTCATTATGATTCACTAACACTTTCCACAAACGTAGATGGGCTTTTATTTTATGGGCTATTTATTTTAAATGGGCTTTCTTTCTCTTTTTTTGTATGTGTGTGTGTATATGCGAAAATATAAAATTACATTTGTTTTTATAAGACAAGATTTCAATATAAGTTGAATAATATTGATTATCTATTATATTTTCATTTTATATTATATACTATTCATATTCTATTTACTAACATCAACTAATATATTTCTTACACCATTACTTAAATTATAAGATTTCAATCTTTTTTTTTTTTTTGTAAGTATCTGACTCGTAGTATTACTCCTTACACTAAATATTCTTATCATACTAAACACATAAAATTTTCAATATTTTGAGAAAAATAACACACGAAATGCAAAAATAACCTTTTCATCAATATATGCTTCCTTATAACTAATTCTCAGAATAACTCCTAATAATGTAATATTTCCATTCTTCAAACCTTTAAAATATAACATTTAAACAGCACTATTAATTAGTTAATTAACTTTAAACACAATACAATAATACAATAACACGAATATATGAAATGAAATCTCTCATTCGTAAACAAATATTTAAAACATATTACATATTAAAAACTTTATTTCACACACTATTGAGTAATATACGTTTTGTCGAGATTTAATTAAATTTATCGGCGCCTTAAAGATTCACAGCTAAATTTTTACAACGTAATAATTTAGTTATGACTCTCTCTGATCACTCGACGGGATCTGCCTGGCTAAATTTCGAAGGAACCTACCCACAATGAATTATTTGTTCTACCTCCCCGAGATGAGGCCGAATTAAAGAATACAAGGTTAAAAACTTAAAATAATAAAGAATGGGATTTACCAAAATAGCTTACTCCGAGCGTTAAAAACATGTTACATTACCCAATATACATAAGGGGGGGGAGACCTCATCTCCATGACTTGGCATATTTCTTTGCTGGTTTTTCCATTGCTTTGGAAAAGAAATATCAACGGCCATCTGGAAGTCGCATAGCGGGTCACAGATGCCTGCATATATCATATGAAACGACTTCTTTTTTTTTTTTTTTTTTTTTTTTTTACATTCCTTGCACTTGTTCATTTAGTGCCACATAAGGATTCTGTAGATTTACTAACGCAAATTCCAATACATCAGATGAGCATAAATTTTTACAGTACAGAAAATTCAAATACTTATCAATATCTAGCAATTTCTCCAATATTTTATGTATTCGTTGGTTATTACTTCTGGATTGAACACTTTGAGATAAACATACTGGTGTTGTAGTTAATGCATTGCAAAGAACAGTTTCAACACTGCTTTCTAGATCTGAATTTCTAAATTCGTTAGAAATTACATCATGGTATTTCTCAGAACTATGTTTTACTGCTAAATCTAACCAGATTTTACGAGTTTGTTTCGTAGGTTTCCACACCTTAAGTCTATCCACTGAATGTGAACCAATTGATTTACCAGTTAAAGGATCTAACAATTCGAACACCTTTTCTGAATTGGAGGGTTTGTTAACACAAAGATAGGGTCCTTTGAACACATTGAAAAACTTGGAAATTTTCTTGTCTGTTGCGGAACTTAAGTTTGTCTGTTTCAAAAAAACCAAATCATTCACCTGTATTTTGTGTTTACTCTCCTGTTGTGAGTTATACCTTTCATTTCGCTTTCGGATCACTTCTTTTCTTTTAAAATCTGCCATTACCAATTTATTGTCCCAACTTTCATTATCGTTTTCGTTCGTATCATTCGTAAAAATGCCAAAATGTTCGAAGATAGGTTTTTCAGCCTGTATGTTCAAATGTAAACTAGCTGGACTCGCGCCAAGACTGCTAGATATAGAATAGTTCAGCAACACAACGACTTGTGGTATAAATTTCTCCCAAGAACCATGATCATCTTTACAAAATAGTCTAAACAGCCTGTTCGTCTCCCGATGGATTCTCTCCACTGCGTTCGACGCCGGATGGTAAGGCGTTGAATAAAATATCTTAACACCATATTCCTCCATTTTCTGTTTGAAGTTTTTAGAGATAAAACAACTACCATTGTCCGCCAATATAGCTGAAGGTATTCCCAAGTGCACAAAGTACAATGTCTCCAAACATTTAACTACGCACTTCGTAGTAGCGTTCCGGATCGGATAAAGAACAAGGTAACGAGTAAAGACATCCAAAACTGAGAGTATAAATTTACACTTTGAGGGAGATGGCACAAGAGGTCCGATAATGTCAATCGAAATTAATCTCCTAGGGCCTTTCACCTGTATGGTTTCTAAAGGTCTCGCCGGGGGTCGAGTATCGACTTTAGTTCGTTTACACTCGAGACAATCGTTAATATAGTTCATTACGTCTCGCCGCATAGATTTCCAATAACAAATCTCACTGATGAAACTTACTGTTCTTTCGCACCCGAAATGTCCACGGTTATTATGCATTTCTTCAATAACCAGATTTACTAAAGATGGTGGGATGCAAATTCTCCAACTATTAGGAAAGTGAAAGTTCTTATACAACAATATACCATTTTCTAGTTTGTAAAATTTTTCTACATTTCTGTTTTGCATCTTACTATAGGGATCATTTGGTTTCTCTAGGAATTTAATGATTTTACTGTACTCAGGATGTTCCTTTTGTTTTTCGGTTAACTCTCCTGGTGTGAGATTTCTGAAGAATGATGGAAGTACTTCCAAATTGTTTATGTCCAAAATTTCACTAGGAGGAGCTAAAACTATCCTGGACAATGCATCACTAGCCACATTTTCACTACCTGAAATGTGCGTTATTTCTAAATCAAATCCCTGTAGTTCAAGACTCCACCGAGCCAAACGAGAGTTCCAATGGCGAATTTTATTCAAAAACACTAACGAGTTATGGTCTGTGTAAACTTTCACGTGATGGCCATATAATAAATGTCCCCATTTACGTACGGCTGTAACGATTGCATACGCCTCTAATTCTGTAATAGTGAAATTTCGCTGTGCACTATTCAAAGTTTTACTGTAGAAACCAAGTATGTGTTTTTCACCGTTAACTTCTTGAAATAATATACTCCCCACTGCTACCAAGGAACTGTCTGTCACTAAACAAAAATCGTGATCTAACAGCGGATGATTTAACAACACTTCTTCAGCTAACGATGCTTTTAACTGAGTAAAACTTTGCTCACATTCGTCAGTCCAAACCCATTTTTTATTCTTTTTCAGAAGTTCAAACAATGGATTGGCTAAATGAGCGAAATGATATACAAATTTAGAACACCACTCGAACAAACCTAACACTCGCTTAAGTTCCTTTACATTTTTGGGACGAGGCAATGTTCGAATTGTTTCTACATACGACGGATCCTTTTTCACGCCTTCAGGTGTGACTACGAAACCAAGAAATTGAAAACTCGTATTGCAAAATGAAGATTTCTTTAAATTTACAGTCATATTGGCTTCTTCTAATTTTGTAAACAACAAATTTAAAATTTCTAACTGTTCATCAAAAGAAAATGTTGGTACAGAAATATCATCGATGTACGTAACTAATTTATCAAACAATGCATGACCTAAAACAACCAAAAGACAAGCCATTAATCCTACACCTCCATTTGCATATCCAAAAGGGATAGATGTAAATCTATACATTTTGCCATTCCACGAGAATGCCGTATAATCTCTACAATTTTCAGAAATTGGAACTTGTGTATAACTTCCTACTAAATCAATGTTTGATACGTATTTAGCGCCCTGAAACTTTAACAACAGATCATCAATTTTATTTACCTTTAATTGTTTTATTTTTACATGCTTGTTCAAAACAGTTAAATCTACCACTACTCGCATTTTACTAGTGTTTTTCTTTGGGACGCAAAAGATTGGGTGTGAGTGGATTGACACACAAGATTCTATTACGCCACATTGTAACCACTCATCGATTTGCGAATCAATATGTTCTTTGAATTTATATGGTAATGTATACTGCCTTTTAACCAAAGGTTGATCAGTGTCTACCTTAATTTCATATTCAAATTTGGTACAACGTCCGGGAATATTTTTAAAAATTTTTCTATGTTTCAACAACAATTTGAACAATTTCTCTTTCTCAAAATCAGACAATTGTGCTTCCATAACCCTTTCCCGTATTTCTGAAATTGGAACAAATTCACTTTCAATTTTACTATCAAATGTATTACAAACTGCAGCTCTATCTAACGATTTACAATGCGATTTTTCGATCTCACAATCTATTTCTGAAATTTGCTGTGAATAGTAATCAAACAAAAATTTATCTTCGTTAGCAACTTCTAGATTTAACACTTTCATTTCTTTTTCATTACCACAAGAATTACGAACTTTATTATAAGCTTGATCAGAAAGAACAACGTGATTAACCCATTCTTTTTCTAATTTTTGTTTTTCACTGACCAAATTATTTACTATGGGACACTCTACATTAACTTTTCCAATCTCAAATAAAATTTCTGATTCATCATCGCTGTCGCTAGTAACATTCATTTTAGCTTCAATACCCACTTGAGATACAAAATTTACCTTCTTCTGTACATCACCTTTAGTCAGAATTTTTGTAACTTTCATGTTGTCAGCTTGACCACCTAGCATAGGTACGTTAACAATTTCTCCTTCCTTTTCAACCGTAATAGAATTATCACCAAAATCTATCTTTGCCTTGGATTGTGTGAGAAAATTTCTACCCAATAAGCATTCAGTATTCAAATCAGAGACAACTAGCACACGTACGTCAAAACTAACTTTCCCTATTTCAATACACAATATTGTTTCACCTTGCACCTGTTTCTTTTTCTTACCTGAAAAATCCACCAACAAAATATGTGGAGCTGGTCGCAAGTGAGGGTGTGATATTATTGACGCTATACGTTTCCATGTCTCTAACGACAAAATACTAACCGAAGCTCCAGAGTCACACAAGGCTACTACTGGTTGATTTAAAATATGTACTTTTATTTCAGCTGACCTAGCTTGGCTATTAAATTTCTGTTCTTCATCACTACTTTCAGATGAATCAGTGTCCCAGCTTACTACATTTACTACATTTTTTCCAATTACAATAAGCTCGCATTGCGAATCATTGAGTGCATTTTGACTTTCAGTACCAAACTTACCATTTACATTACCAACTCTGCCAACCGCACTCGCGTTGGAGAGCAACTTTAGTTTAAATGTTGATCTTTGTTTTGTGGAAACATAACTCTTGGGCCATAATACGGAAATTGTGGTGCAGATTGAGTATATGTAGACATTGGCTGTGTTCGGTTCATACCTTCATCATGGTTACTATTTACAAAACTCACTCTTTCGTTTTGATTTGAATTTTCATACTCGTGATCATCTTCGTAATTACTACGATTATTACCCTGACCTTCATTGCGATCATTATTCCTTCTGTAATTATTCTTACCTTTGTTCCAATGGAACTTTCTCTTGTTCGGAGTTCCCTTTCTTCTGAATCCGTCAAACTTACCTTTACCTGAGTTTTTGTGGTTTTCATTACCATAATTTCCCCTCTTATTAAAATTCTCGTAATTCCCTTGCACTTCGTCTACCTGATTGACACGTACAGTTCTACCATGAAAGTTGTTTCTATCGTTAGTATTTCTGCTGTCATAATATAGTGCTTCAAGATTTTGTATGGCTGTTAAAAATGAACTGAAATCTAAATTTGGGAACAACGCTAATTGTCGTCGGTAAGAAATAGGGATCAACTGTTTAATCGTATTTACGATGAAAGTATCCGGTATATTAGGTGACAAACCCCGTATCTTATTGAACCTTTTGTGAACGAAATCCGTAACCGTACCATCAGTTTTCGGATTGAACGCTTGCGATTGCAACACTGAGAGTTTGCTTGCGATGACTTGTTCAGAACCAAATTGAGCTTTGAATTCTTTAGTGAAATCTTTAAATGAACGAAATGTACCTAGTTTTGACTTGTACCACTCACGAGCGTTACCGGTAAAAATAAACCCTAATACATCTAAATATTGTGATTCAGGTACGTCTACAGCGTGCGCTGCGATCTTAAACTGCTCTAAAAACGAAGTTGGTGACTCATCATCTTCTAAACCAGAAAATTTCGGGAACATTTCGATGTCACCGTGACGCAATATTCGTCGTTTAGCCCTTTTTACGTCACCCCTATCTGATTTTCTTACTTTAATACGCTTCTTTAGTTTTGTTGTCTCACTAGCTGTCGAAGAACTACAATCTGTTTGGTTGTCACTACTAATTTCTTCCTTACTGCTGTATTTTGACTTATGGCTACTCCTATCATCACCGGATGTACTTAATCTACGCCAGTTACGTTCACTCCCCTCTCTGCTAGCATGTTCAGTCAGTGAGGTTAACTTCGTTTGGGTTTCATCTACCTTGATTTCTAACCCTGACAACCTGTCACCTATCAAAGCAATATTTTGGTTCATGCTAATGATATCAATACCGGGAGGGATAGTGTTCTGTGACAAAGTGTCAACCCTACTGTGCAATACAACAACATTTCTTTCTAACTTGTGGGTCGTATCACTTAATCCCACTAGCATTTTTTCTTTATTTTCTAAATTATCTTCAATCTTATTTACTGACCCCTCGATTGCTTCAATTTTCTCAAAAGCTCGGTCCGCCTTTTCTTCACATTTACCCAAATCGACCGTAATGTTCTCGAGTTCCTGATAATTCTGAACTGTTTTTCCCCATATTTTCTCACATTTATCATTAACTTTTTCATATTTCTCATCTATTTCTTTAGATATTTGTTCATATCTACCTACGCATTTTTTTGAATATTTCTAATTGCACCTCAAGTTTATCGTCGATCTGCTGTTTTGTTGCCTCTGAAATTTCTAACATCTTGTTTTCTAAGGAATCATTGATCTCAACAATTTTGCTTTCTAAAGACTCATTAACTTTTTCAATTTTGTTTTCTAAAGATTCACGTAAATTTTGCATTTCTTTATTAGAAGCAACACTTTTAGTTTCTAACGACTCGTGCAAAGTTTGCATTTCAGCTTTAATTGCTTCTAAAAGTGACTTAACGTTACTTGCATCCATTTTTCACAATTGCAAAAAAATTTCTAAGTACGAGTCAGATACTTTATACCTTTACGTTTCTACACATAAATCACTACTTTTTACATGTACGGTAAAGGAGTTCTGTCCCTGTTCGGGCGCCATTTTTGTAACACAATTGGATTGTGTTGGGTTCGGTTCCTGTTCAGGGCAGTTATTCTTATGACCGGAAGAGTTTGATTCTTACCTGATCCCATTCGGGATAACCAATTTTTATAACTCCGCTGGAAACAACTTTTGTTCAATACGGCTTGCCTGTGGTGGCTTTTAGCAATTGGCGTGAAGAAGACATTTGCAATACAAATAATGATACTACAACAGAAAGTGCGCAAACCTTTAAGTTGGATCTCGAACCAAAATACTATTTCATTGAGGTTGCGACTGCGAGTGCCCACCATCCTTACCACGCCTGCTAGTATCGGCGGAATAAGTGTAAGTCATTAGACATATCATCCAGCCACTCTGTAGTGATTGTGCAGAAATACTGTAAAGGTAATTGCACATAAAGAAATAAATAGTGTGTAAATTTTATTCGCTTAACACAGGTTTATAATACTTACGTTTACAACATTACAGCATTTTATTAGTGATTCATTTAACATGTACCAACACACCATAAGCCCAAAACTTTATTAATGTGTAATTTATGCGAAGAAATTATTATATATTTTTTATGTTATTCTCTTTCTTTCTTTAAGGAAGAAGACGCACTACGAATGCCGGCTAAATTTTATATTACGCGATGCACCAGTATTAAACACACGCTATTTCGGCATCACACTTAACCACACTATAAATTGATGGATTTTGGGGGGGGGGGATCATGTAATTATTCTTACGAAGAAGATTTCTTCATGCTTCTTGTTCCTCGTTGATCAGTCATTATTTAGCTTCCATGGAAATAATTACTTTTCAATTCCAAGCGGAATTCACCCTTTTCCTTGTACGAGTTCTTTGCTCATGCCTCGTTACTTACGTGATTTCACATATTAAACGTTGTCTTGGTATACGAACATATTTTTTGTGTTAAATTTATATTTATATACCTGCGCAGATTTAGCTTACTCTTTTTATTATCAAACTTAATAAATCTTCAATGATTGCGAGGCAAAACTTTGATATTTTTCTCGGGCATCACTGTAGTAGAACCAATCTAGACCACCATAACCACTTAGAGTACCTTTCGCGGCTTTTTTTGCCTCAGCGTCAATATCTTTACGCTGAGCACACCAGAAAAAATTTTATAAATATTCATAATAACTATTCTTCATCAGAAATACAAATATCAAAGAGCGTTAAATAAGTTTGCAATTAACACAAAACAATTAAAGTGTTAAAAACAGTGAAGGTATATTACGATGGCATTTGAATTCAAGGGACTATATTTTCGATTGTCATAACCACTTTACACCTCCTTTATTCGGTGGACAGGAAGCACGAGTCATCACTCACAGAATTGCCAACTTATACAAAGATAAAACCAAAACACAGTTTGCGTCGACGAACAGTACATGAAGCCTCATTCCAATTCAGCCAAGAGTAACTGGGAAATTTAAAATGGAATGGGAGTGAGGGGGGCCACACGCTCACAGACTCTGGTATGGAGTGTGGCGCTGTACGGATCAGAGACGTGGACATTGAGAAAAGCTGAAATATCCGAGCTGGAAGCATTTGAAATGTGGTGTTGGAGCAGAATGCTGCGCATATCATGGACCGAAAGGAAAAGGAATGAAGACGTACTAAAGGAAGCTAATGAAGGAGACAGATCATGAAGATAATAGGAAAAAGAAGAAACAGCATGCTTGGCCATCTTATTCGACACTCCGATTGGATCACTGTGCTGATAAAGGGAAAGGCAGAAGGAAAACCAGGAAGAGGAAGACCAAGGATAGAATATCTAGATGCAGTTACGAAGAAGAGGCCTTATTAACAAGAAGATGTATTTGCTCAGACTTATTAAGCGTATTAAGATCTCTGGAAACTATTAACTACGGGAAGAAAATCACTTGGTCAATCATTAATATAAAATCTCTCTTGGGGAAAATCCGAAACGATAACTTCCAATTCACTTTGTATGGACTACCTCGTCGGAGTGGTTGTGTGTTGTATGAGCTCCCGTGATCAGTTTTGCGTGAAAGGATGGGTGTCAGTGTGGAGTGATGGCAACAAAGAATACGTATATACAGGGTGGGCGTAATCCCCTTTAGTTTCAACAGTATAGTGTTAGTGATGATAGAATGTCTGTACACAGTTACCTTGAAGTCGTAAGAGTCATAAACATCGGTATATCACCATCCATGTCGTAACACAGCTGAAATCTGCGCCAAGTTCTCGCTGACGTTTCCTGGCCGCTGGATTGGAAGAGGTTGTGCATCTTCACCAGCTCCCTTTGCCTAGCCTCCAAGAAGTCACGATCTGACGACACCAGACAATGCTCTCTGGGTTTAATAAAGCAACAAGTAAGAAACACTCGATATCACACAACGTGGGAATTACGAGCAGCTGTAGAACACGCCTTCATACTCGTGACTATGGAGTATCTCCGCGAAACATCTGCGAAAACTTGGCACAGAATTCAGCTGTGTTACGACATGGATGGTGATCATACCGATGTTTATGACTCTTTAAGACTTCAAGGTAACGTTGTACAGACAATCTACTATAACTAACACTATACTGGTTAAACTAAAGGGGGGGGGGTACACCAACTTCCGGACCACCGTGTACAATGCAAGGTTCGTGGTGAAGTGTTGCAGGCTGAAAGAAAAACAAACCAGTGAAGCAAAAACACTAAGTTGCGCGTTGTTAGCGGGAACGGTGGTGGTAGTGCTTCTAATTATCGGAAATAACAGACCTAAAAGTAGCCAGATAGGAAGTAGCCAGTAGTAGGAAGTGAGCCAGATAGTATCTACAAAATACTGTTGAATAATAAAGCTAAAAATGTAGAAAGTGAGACACATAGTATCTTCAAACCGTTTTTATACAAACTAACAATTGTTTTGAGGATCTTTCGTATAGTGTATAAATGTAGATGCTCAGCAATTATGACGTCATAAACCGTGCATCCAAATTTCTAGTCTGTAAGAAAAGGTCTGGAATCGTTTATTTTATTTAATATCTTTTGTAAACACTATAATCTGTTTCACGTAACCTGATAGGAAAAAGAATGTTTTCCCCCCTCACCACGCTCAAGTACAGGTGAATGTTAGTGTTCCGTCTTCCACCATCAGCCCCCGCACACGGAAGTTTAGAGTGTATCTAAATATGTCTAAATAATAAATTACAACTTTCATGACAACACTACGTGTTTTAAGCCACTTAATTACCTTTATCTGTATTAGTGAGGTAAGTAACGTGTTATTCTAACAGAAATTTTACTGAACAGTTGTATTGTTTATTTTCCTTCTTTTTCACAATCGGGCTTGTGACAAAATGTTGGAATAGCAGGGTTGGTAATTCAATGGGTATTTACTTATTGATACAATGATTTCATAATATAAAATCGAAAACCGAAAATTAAATCTTACGTCACACGGTTATGTTGGCTAGACTAAAGGAAGCGGTGATGAGAAATTAATGAAATGGTAAAATGAAGGAGGTGGGAGGAAAAGGGAGATCCCCGAGGAAACCCACGCACGCGGTGTTTATCCACTACAAAGTTCACTTGGCGCGAGTTGGGATCGAACCAGGGACCCCATGCACCACAGGTGAAAGCTCTACCACTAAGCCACCGCGGCCTTAGGCGTGCAGGAGAGTCTAAGGTTGTAACAAGAGTTAATTATTATATAAGAAAGAAAAAGTAACGATAAATATGAGTTCGTTCAATTATATAAAAATAACGCACGCTTTGGCTTAAAGAACTCAAAGGCTCATCGTAGCAGAAACAAACATTTCCATTAGATTTTAACCTGCGAAAAGTACCATGTTTGTTATCAACCATCCTTCAAAGATCCTGCTTTACATTGTCCGGGAGCCTTCTCTTTCGCCCAGTTAATCGTATCTTTCTCCTAGGCTTTTTGAATAGGACTTAGTGCGTATTTCCCATACAAGCAACGTGCCATGCTTATCTTATACGTATTAACTTTGCTATTTCTATAGTACTGGGTGACCTGTAGTTGTGAAATAAAAGCTTGTATGTATAGCGTTTTAATTCACCTGAATGTTTGCCTCTTTCGCTCCAAATATTTTTATCAAAATTTTATTTTCGAAACCATGCAGTTCCCGTTCTTGTATTAGTGTTATGGATCAACTTCCACATTCATACAAAATTGGGCAGATTGAGCTCTTATTGATTTTAATGTTTTCGATATTTATTAAGACAAAATGTTTTACAGTGGGGTAAACTTTAGTACATAAATAATACCTACAAGACAAAAATTTAAAACTAATTGTTTGTTACTCGGGATTGATAGCTAAAAGGAACAGCAGTGCTTTCTCAACATTAGATGCGAGCGAATTGACATACGAATTTAAGAGTTTACACGATTCTGTTTATTAAAAAAGTTTCCCTCCCTGTGAAGGTCAGCGACTTGCTTCCCCCTTCTGCAGTGGTAAGTTGTGGGAGGTAGGGGAGTTTCCTATCAGGTTGCCTGGAACAGACTTTAGTTGGCTCTCACTTGAAACATTCTTGATACTCTTCATTGTATAAATTATTCATTAAAAAGAAAAGAAAAAAAGCTTAGTGAAGCACTGTGTAAAAAAACACTCAACAAAAATTGGAAAGTAAGTTGCTTATCACTATTCAGTAATATCTTTCTGTGACCAGCGACTTAATTTCTTGACTTTTCCGTGTGGTAGACACCCTCCTTTCTGCACGATTTAACATGTAGTACAAAAGTCTATTTGATACACAATGTGCTCTTAAAGTAGTTTGCAGGGGGGAAATGCACCTCCTTGTCCATTTGTGACAATCTGAGAATAAATGCTAAAAACTGAAGCATATTTCTGTGTTCTTTTTTCCATTAAAATATCTGTTACCACATTTACGGACTGGAAAGTAATTCATTTCTATATAAATTTCGTTTCGGCTGTAAATCCTGAAACCCTGGGACTGAAACAGCTCACATTAATGGAGATTTTTATATGAAAGAATAAATACAGTGAAAGAATAAATGTTTATTTCCTACATGTACAGTATTTTAAAGCGTTTTAAATTTCCTGTGTTAATGGAATACTTCTAAAAAATTTTCTAGTGCCAAGGAAGGGGTGACTACCCCCTCTTGCTCCGCATTATGAATGCTCTTGATTCATCATTTGGTTTTGAGGTAGTACGGCTCAAAGCCGTCTACATTCGCTTGTGAGAAAAATTTTAGAAACCCACGACTCTCTATTTATTCGTGTTTTCAATGTTTGTCCCTTTCGGATTTTAGCTGATTTTCGTCTGATTGGGTTTTGAGGTGTTCAAGTGATAGTCCACTGAAAATTAAATCACTAGTATTTTTTAAAAAAATAAGTTTTGACTCATTACAAAAATGATTTTGTATCCCCTTAGAGAATAACCTTTTTTAAAAAAAATCTAACCTATTAATAGTTTCCCCCAGTTGTTACTTTAACGTAATTTGTTGAAAGTTGATTATTTGATATTTTATAGCATTGTGATTGTAGCTATTGTTCTGAACTAATGAATGATTCAATTGTCACTGTACGAATTTCTTCACACGGTGATTAGTTATTGTGTGACTGTGATAAAAAGCGTTGCTGCATATAGAAGTGTTACCAGTGAAAGAAGAGAACTGCTTTCTAGGTAAATATTATAATACATATATAGAATGCCAAGTAGTAATTAAGGTATGTTGCAAAATAATACGAATGATCCAAGTATGTGACATAACTGTAGAAAATGCACGCAATGGATGGGATACACAGGCCCGTATCCACGGGGGGCTAGGGGGGGCGGGCCCCCCCTAAATTTTGGCTGGCCCCTAAAGGTTTCACGGTAGGCTTGCAAATGAACTATAATATGGTGATTAAGTATAATATGATTGGGTCGGGCCCCCCTAACTTCTACCGGGCCCCCCCTAAATTTTTGGGCTGGCTACGGGCCTGGGGATACACGATATGTAGAGATGCACAAACAGTATATGTGTACAGACCATGGATAGTTCAGTAATTTACAATTCTAGGCAAACTGAAAAAAGAAAAAAAAGACTGTTGCGAAATGATGCGAATGCAACAAAAAAGCCAGTTCTAATAGCCAACAAATGAGCCACTGCGTAACACCAACTTGAACACTCGATCAAACATGCTGTCTACCAGCGTTTGCAATCAAGTCACATCAATTTGATCCCATGCAGCGATGATGGCATTCTGAACTCACGGATATTGTAGTACTGGGTAATGTTAGCGTACACCGAGCAACACAATATTTTCCATAATTTTCCATCGGGTTTATGTCTGGGGAATTGGAACGCCAATCAAGGACAATTACGTCTTTCTCCCGAAACCAATCCCTGGTGGTTCCAGTAACGTGGATACTGGCATTGTCCTGTTGGAATATCTATTTGGGACCAGAAATTCGCATGGAAACGGCAATAAATTGTCTACAAGTATTGTTTGGTACGTGGTTGATGTCAAACGACATATAGGAAATGTGAGGTTTCTTCTACCATAATAACCATAGCCCTCCCCACACCAATACAGACTGTCCTCCTTGCTGTCGCTTAGAGAACAACTGTTCCTCCTCCCGCAGATCTAGCCAATAGTATCGCCAGTCATCGGGACTATCCAAATTAAATTTCTTTTGCTACTGAAGATTACGCGGCGCCAGTTTTGCTTCTAGGTCACATGTGTCTGCCCAGATTACTCGTCGCTCCTTGTGTTGTGCGTGGAGTCGTGGCTGACGCTTGCGCTTCTTATATCGGAGATGATTGCACCGTTTCATAGCTCTTGATAGGGTAGATTTATGTACACGAATGTTAAGGTCTCGTGCCAACTGCATAAGAAACATTTCACCACAACTTAACTTTGGAATAACCTATCTTTCCTGTTGTGACGTTAGTTTACGCGACCTTCCTGATTTTCTTATTCTATACCGCATCTCAAGTTTAAGAAAATTGTTCACTACACAAGCAGTCTGTCTAATTCTACGTGCAATTTCATTAACAGACACACCTTTTTTATATGTCATAATTTGCCCCTTTTCGCATTCAGACAATACTTTGCCACGTTCCATTATGCTTCTCTTACTCGTCTCCTCACACAGATGTCCTCACCGTAGCACACTATTTTACACTTGTATCACTCATCTGCTATACATCTCACCTTCTAATCCAGTGCTCTCTGTTCAGTAGCAGCGACTTAGCTATCTGTTTATTTGCTAAACGTGTCTGTGTTTGTATCATTCTGAAACACGTCTTTTGGGCTGTTTTTTTTACATTTTCATTTCACCCTGTCGTCTATATATGTCTACTTCTCCACTACCTGTTTTCTTGTAGCATAAATACAACACTATCATTCACCCTCACTTACATATTCCGTTTCCTTTACAATTACATAATATAAAAATATCTTGTGTCGTTCGTATCATTTTGCAACGCACCTTAGTTTTGTCTTAATAATAGGATTTTAGGCATATTTAAAGTAATGCATTTTCGGAAATGTCCCATGGCTCGCAATTATCGTGAAACGCAACTCACCTGTGAGATATATAATTCAATACTCGCTACCGGAGGAGATATATTCTTGACCAAGCAAACTCATAAAAAGAACGTTTTATGTTACTAAGAATTCTAAGGTTGTGAGATGCTTCAAATATGATCCTGTCACATCGGTAGATGGTGAACGATCGTCTTCTTGCCTAAAACGCATCTTAACGGACAGACGACATAACTCGTGTCATGAACCTAAAGAAAATGCTTATGATATTGTGCAATCAGACGCCAATTATGTGTTGTTGAATTTGTTATGTTGTGTTGAAATTGCAGCTTTATCAAAGTACCAAAATAGGGTTTACTTACTACGTACTTTTTTTTCCGCTACGGTATTCATTGCCATATTTTCTCTGCAGTTTTATGTTTATGATTTTAATACTTCCATCATTAGTAATTTTCTTTCTTTTTCTTCATTTTGATACGTGCTGATTATTGATATTTTCAGTTGTACTTATTAATTAGTACTATTTACAATCCTTAATGTAGATTACCGCATTCAATGTGAGTTTTTGGTAAATTAATGACAAAAATAAAATGAATGTATTCATTTATACTATATAAAGTACCATTTTAAAATATACTCTGCAATTTTTAGTGTTTCATTTTGCCTCAACTACCATTCTTTACTTATGAGTAACCTGTGAACTAGAGATAAGAGGCGAGGATGCTAAAACAATGTGTAGCGACTGAAATTTTAACACTGGAAAGAGTGAATTCTACTGAAATTCATCAGTTTACAATCAATTCGCGTCATTGATTGTTTATTGAAGATTAGCGTCCCTTCTTAGCACGAAGACTATATGAAATACGGACCTATAGTTTGGCGTGGAATCAAAACGATCGTAATGCGTTCGTTCAATGCTCATCCGCTCAGAAGCCGGGACTTCATGTACTGACGGTGTGTACTAGCCACTAGACAAATGGAGAAGTCGTCGTCTCATTGCTGTTGTTTTTTCTGTAACAGACGCCACTAAAGTACTCTGATGTTTATTTTCAATGGTCGTTATACCTTTTTCCGATGTACGACAGTTTGTTGCTCACTCGCTCAACCGACTTTGATTCATAGTTCCCTCACTATAAACAGCTTATAAACAACGATGAATTTAATCAGGATTTATTTGGAAAGACTCACCTTTAACCGTCCTTTAAATGTATAGAAATTGCGTACAGTTTCGAGATCCAATCATCTTCGGTGCGGTATGAAAAAAAAACTTAAGGTGCTATTACACCGGTGTGGCAATGGCCGACATGTAGCATGAAGCAGGCAATATACGTTTCTACGTGTGGCACGTGGCTTGTTAACATGAGGACAAAGCGTGTGGCATGCTACACGTGTTGTCATGTGTAGCATGTGCTATTGTGGAGACTTGTGGCAAATTAGAGAACTTAATTTCACTAAGGCAACAGTTTTGTGGTTAAGTCCAGCAAGCTATTGGCTAATATTATTATTTTTAAAATGGTGAATGTTTCAATGCACCCCGCATCCTTAACCTGTTTGTAGTTCACAAATTACCACTAAACCATAAAAATAAAGATATTAAATAAAAATATGATTTCAAAAATAATAGTAAGTACTTAATTCAATGATTTAAAATTAAGTACTTCTAGTTATTCAATGTTATCTGTCGCCCAAGTGTTTTTCCTGGAAATGCCGGTGTCAAGTAGAAAGATCAATAGGTCATACCCAAACAACGATTTTCCTTTCATTGTAGAAGCAGACTACTTTTTATTTTCTCAATTCTTTTGCACTCTCGATGGAAAGCTGAACGCCTTTTTTCCCTTTCAGATTCTCAACATTACGATTATATTTACTGACAAGCCGTTTCAATGTACCTTCACTCTATTGTATTTACAATCACAGTACCATTCCATAATTCCAGAGCATTGTGGTAATCTTCGATAAACTTTATTGTTTTTTCAATGTATCATTTTATTTTGACAAACGGAAATTGCTGCACCGATCCATGTCTTGCTGGATCCGGGCCGAAACTGTTCGACAAGCAGATTTTTGCAGCATGCTCCAAGTTTGTGGACCCGACAGGTTACGACATGTAGTATGCCACACTGTCGCATGCTATATAAAGCACAGTATTCTCTCAGTTGAATATCAAATGCTTCATGTTGGCCAAATGATGTTTTGACGGAATAGCGCCTTTACATTCCTTAAGTGATTACATTATGAAGTTCCTTCGAACTGTATATTCCCATGCGTTTGTCCAAAACAGTTGAAGATTTCTGCTCACTTCGAATTGTAATGTTTTACTTCAGAGAAGTCAGAAAATCTACGTCGTTCTCACGCATTTGTAGTAATAAGAAAAAAAAGAAAAACAAATATTGTTGGCATAAGAAACCATTGTTTCCAGCGTGAGTACTCCTTTGTATTAATGGAAGTTTGATAATGATTGATGTTTTCCAATGCCGTTTTCTTTTATCAGACGTAACCAACATGATCTCGTAACCACTGACTGCAGTTCAAAGAATCCAGAAAGCACAGTTCTCTCTTGTACATAGTGTTCCATAGACAACTTTTCATTCCCTTCTACATGGACATTCGTTTTCTAAAAGTCCGTAGCAACTTCATAATTCAATTACTTAAGCAGCGTAGTTTTTTCTTTCTTTCTTTCTTTCTTTCTTCACACCACAACCAAGATGGTAACAGTGGATCATCGGAACTGTATACAACTTTCCCACATTTAAAGGAGATTAAAGGTGAGTCATTTAAACTATTTAATATGCTTTGTATCTTAGTATTAGTGTTTTTTCGCTTACAAAAGAAGGGAATAAAAAACACTTTTAATCTTTCGGTAATAGCATCCTGACAAATTATTTTTGAATCAAACACAATTTTAACAGCCCCTTGTTTATTATAATACAAAATTATAATATACCGATATGTTAAAAAGTTCTGGAAGTTCTTTTACTCATGTTAATAATAACACTCATATAATACAAGACAATATGTATTGTCCATTTCAAAACATAAGAGCCTTGAAAGGGGCAACTCAATCCTTGTTAGAACAATGATTGGTGGATGTTGCCAGATGTCCGATGTCATTTAGTAAAAGAAGAAACAAGAAAAATAAAATGAAAGGAAAACAAGTGAGAAATAAAGACATATTATTATTACTTTTTGTGATAAATTAAATAAAAGAAATATGCAGAAAAGGAATAGTTTGGCAACTTCCTTTCCTCTTTCTAACCATGGGTTACCTATTGTTTTGTTATATTTATGGTCTGTTGACAAGGGACAGAGTCGTGTGGGTGTTCTGTGCATTTCTAGAAATCCAGGCATTCTTTGTTCTGAAACCTTGCATATAGTACAACTTGTACAGTACATGGTGCATCAAAACTATACTTCTACCTGAGAGAAAAACAAGTGTTCTTTAGATATCCACAAGCTATACAATAAGTTGTCGACGTACCTAAAAGATATTCAAAAAGGAATTTCTCAAGTTCTTGTCTAATAAAATATATTATGATGTTAAAACATACTGAAGCAATGTTAAGTAAAATTATTGTAACATTAATGGTACTAAAATATCTCATTTTACTCTGTATATGACAATTATTATATACTGGTGTCTGAACGATAATACACTAAAATGGATTAATGAAGATCAAATGGCATACGCAATGCGTCCATCTTATTAAAAAAAAAAAATTAAACAGGATTTATTTCTCTCTGCTGTTAAAAATTCAGTTTCTCCAAGTTGTTTCAACCTCGGTGACAAACAGCGGATAGGATATTTATATAGGACGAGCGAACGATTTTCCACGACGCTTTACTATTTCACAAGTTACTCACACAGAACGAGTGAAAAGAAATTATCTACGATTCTCGGGACTTTTGTAATGAAAAGATTTAGCTACTAGATAGAAATAGATGTCCTCTGTATACGGTTTCATTCTCACATTACCTAAGATTGTACCTTTATGTATATAAAAGGAGGAGCTGACCTCTCAAAAATTTAACTAAATATTAATAACAAAGCGCAATCTTCGGATAATCATACTCTATAAAGTAAAGTGCGAGTACAACGAAATCTTGGAGACCTTTGAATAGTAGAATTTGTTATAGTGTAATTTCATTATACTGAAGTAAGCGAATTCTCAAGAACTCACTTGTTGTTATATTCACTGTAGGAACTACATTATTTCAACATGAATTTACTGATAAAAACAAATTATACATATATGGATAATTAGATAAACAATAAAAGCGTTTAAATACAGCAGCATGAAGTATAGTCTCGCAGCATTTATAAATCCATTCATTATGCAACTGTTTGTTTTAAATAAAAGAACGTGTTAAACACTTCTTAAGGGAGAAGGTTACGTTAAAATAAGCATATACAGTGAAACCTCTACTAACGGACACCTCTATAAAGCGGACACCTCCCTTAACGGACATATTTTATTCCCCAAAAACTGGAATAGGAAAAAGCATATTGACAAACCTCTCTAAAGCGGACACTCTCTAGTACGGACACGGACAGTCTTTTCTGTCTTTTATAGGTATTATTTACCTCCGTATTACGGACACTTTCTCTAGAAATAAGTTGAAAAGTGTAGTAAAAATACATTTTTAGTAATTCATACATGTATCACCAAGGAAGCATTGTGACAACATTTTGCCCCCTCAACTGTCAGCTCAGCAACCCAGACGAAGCGTCTCTGTTTAACAACACTCTTATGTCCTTTGCTTGCATCCCACTCCCACCCAAGCTGTTTTAGACACAAAAGTGATTGGCAGTTGCCCGCCGTTAGGGATGACACATTATGCTACTGTCCCGTTGGAGTCTCTAACCAACCAGAAGACAAGTTAGTACTTTTTGCCCTCAGGTATGTATATTGTCTCAAAAAGAACACTTCAGGACTCCAATTATCCCACAAATTAAAGCGCCATACTGAAAACGAAGGAAGTACTGATAAGTGTAAAGTGCAGAGAACTATAATATGTTATTTCCATGTTGTGCCTCGAACATAGAGTATTGGATGACAGAGAGAATAATGCATGTAATATTCGTAAATACCTGATTCATGCAAAAATATTTTTTCTAATTGTATATTATCTTGCTCACTAATTTACATAAAAAATACTGAAACCTCTTGAAGGCGGACACCTCTCTATAGCGGACAATTTTTGATTCCCCGCGGCTGTCCGCTTTAGAGAGGTTTCACTGTATAAAGTTAAAATGAATCCTTAAAATGTAACTGCAGTTAATTTTGAATATTTACAATAAGACAGAACCTATGTTGGCTACGACTTAGTTCCTTATTTCTTACATTTAAAAATGAGAAAACCTTATTTAATGGACTAACCGTCATGAATTATTTTCAAATTGCAATCTTATTTAACCGATCCCGTACGTTATGAAAAATGGCTACCGTATCATCTCAATAAAATATTGTATTAAAAAATATCTGTACTACCAAACAGGGTGAACTGTATAGGCAAAAAGACGAAATTTTTATTCGTTACACTAAAAGTTCGAATTCATTAAAATGAAAATTTTAATATACATTAAATACGGGAAGGGAATTTCCGCATTCCTAAAGATTTTGTTACGGTGACGTTCGTTAAATTGAAATTTGACTGTATACACAGAAATGTTACAAGTTTTCATGCCGATAAACATATGTTTACTGAAATGTCTTTTGGTCATCCATAGGAGCAAGTTTCGAAAACTTTTTTATTGCCCGAAGCTGTTAAAACTCAATATTTAAGCTAAACAATCGTTAACACTAAGAAAGAATTTACTGCAAAATTTCAATTCTCCTACTTTTTCTTGCACTGGTTCCATTTTATTTTGCGCTTTCAGTCATTTCACGTATCAGTGTCTTTGTAGGGCTTCGTAACTTTCTCTAGTATTGGCATGCTATTGGAAAGTCCTAATGGCCCTGAGTTAATGAATGTTGCACCAATTTTGATGTCTTCCCATCTCAGGCGTAAGTTCCCAATATTCCTCACACCTGGTTTGTATTGCAAGACATACTTACCATATTCGTAAATATATTTATCCACATTTACAAGGAACTGTGTATATTTTCAGTATAGCTAGTTTCTTTGTACGTAATTTTTATCTGATTAAAATGGGTTTAAAATCAAATAAACTATCGACAAAACACCAATAATACCCGTCACAATACTTACATTAGTCCTATTTAATGTTATACCCCTTCATGATCCTTTATTAGCAACTTTTAGTTTTGATTATATATATATATATATATATATATATATATATATATATATATATATATATATATATATATATATATATATATTTGCGGATGGTTTTGAAAAATAAATTATTGATCTTTTTAAATATATTATATTACAAAAGAATGTATCTACAAGCCAAAATATTTATATTATGAATTTTACAGTTAACCATTTTTGTACATAATATTGTGCATAATATACACATAAAACAAAATGTTACACTGACCAGATGTACGTTTTTTTTTCTTTATTAAGCGAAGTCACTAAAACATACCTGTTTAATCAGATAAAAAAAAAAAGCATAGCCAGCGTTTTCTTTTTTTCACTATATCGATCAACTTCATTTTCGTAACTTAAAGTTTCATCCTTAATTAACAAAGAAATGTACAGCTTCTTAACAAAACAAAGATATTCTTAATGTTACAAGGTATTAGGTATCGCTTTTAGGAGAGTTGGTAATGGATTCCGATTCCTTATCACAGAACTCGTGAGTCACTTCTGTTGAGTCTGGTTCAGCTATACAATGCCTCAACTCGGTTGCTGCATCACTGTTCTTCACATCATTAGTTGTCCCTTCAACTTCTGAAGATATATCACCATACCTTAACCGCGATGGTGACACAACGTCAGCATCATTGTTACCATCATCACAATCACAGATATCGTCTTCGGTGATCATATGAGAATCGTACATTGCTAGATCACCTTGCACTTCACAACTTTGGCTTACTTCAAACCCACCACTACCGTTACTGTCACACGAGTCAGCATCTACGGCTGTAGACCCCACACCTTCCCTTTCAATCCTTTGCAAACGCTCATTATCACTCGCTGTCGTCATGGCCTCACTTTTAATCACTTCCAATTGCTGGGAGTCTTCCGATACATAATCACTTTTTGGAGTTTCTTTCACAGGATATACTGTCGGTCGCACTGGAGTTCCGCTACAACTGCCGCTGCGCGCTGGAGATGGTTCACCCTTCGTAAACATTTGAATAGGACGCTGAAATCCTTTTGAGTGGTGATGTGGTGTAGCGATCACTTCGCACTTACTAAAGCCTACATCCGACAGCAAATATTCCGTAAACTTCTGAGGATGAAGCTGAATGCTATTGTAATTTTTTAGAGTCGTTTCCTGTAAAGATACAAAGCGAATAAAATTTGTATTAGCACAGAAATGTCTAATGGATACACACAACACAAATCTCTTAGTATTACGAGAAATTACTTCATAAGTCAAAAGCATCTGATCGAACAGTGCTTGAGGACCATTTTTTAAAAATAATTTTAACGGTTATCTACCCAAATTATTTTTCTTTTAAATTTCTTGAGTGCCAACGTTACAATCTCTTTATGTCCACTTTTGTCAAGAATGAGTATATGACAATTGACTTTATGAAGAAAAACTACAGACAAATCTGCGTCGGCATATATCAACAGTACGGTAATATGGCTTAAAACCTTTCAGTCATTGAGCTAACCATCTTTGGATCAGCAAATGGCCATCATCTTAAATTAAACTCTTTTAGAGAGCATGCGATCAGGCTAGAATTTCAAAGAAAAAACTACTTATTTTCAATATAATTTAACCAGTGGAAAGTTATGAGAGACTTAATCTATTACCAAAATCAACTGGATGGAACAATGATTAAATTTCTCCAACAAGTAATGAAGAAATCCAGATTTACTGTTGCTAGTATTCAGAAGAGAGAGAGAAAAAAAATACAATTACTCTCAAAGAAACACGGCTCACACACTGGACACATGATATAATTGCAAGGTGTGATCGGAGTTTCTCAGAGGTATGAAGAAATTTCAAATAATAATAATAATAATAATAATAACCTGTTTATTACACTGGATATATAAAAAATCCGGGGCCATGGCCGACTCCGCTATGAATAAAAGTACGAAAAAATGGATCGAGAGGAAAATTATCGGAAATGTGAGTTTTTCAATCTAATTTCAATTGTCGCCTATGAAATAGTTCCAATAATACTCAGGGTTGGGGTAGGAGATTTGAAGATAGTATCTATGTGTCTATCAGCAGTTTCGTTTTCGGAAACTGCGTTGTTAATGAGTAATTTGACTTAGTAAACTACTAATACCAAGAGTAGATTGACCTGGCGTATCAATAGGGCCATTTACTTAAAGAAAGAACAATTACAATATAATCTAATGAGTAGGGGTAGGTAAAAGATTTCTGGTTTTTCGGCATTTATGGCCATGCTATCCCTTCACGTATGAGGAGTAAGTTCCTCGGCGATCACACTGGCCACGGAATGAACACATATTTTTATATATGTGGCCAATTCCAGAAAATTTTGGCCATCCTTAAGATATATACTGAAATGTGAATGTAGTGATGAGGATATGACCCAGGACTTTTGATACATCCAGTATAGATACTCATAGGATCAATATAATAAAACTTTAGCATCCTAATGACCTTACATTTAGTATTTAGAAGTCTTAAAATTTTTACTAGAGGACAAATGAAATACAACTAAAATAAGAGAACTGTAATGAAGTTCCTAAACATAAACAATAAAGCACTAATTGTTTGTGAAGTTTCTATGCCTTTTTCCTCTTTAATTAGGAACTTTTAGTGCTTGAAATGTATGTGTTCAGGTAACTTTGATTCAAAGTTTCCATGTCTAAATTTAATGTTTATGGCATTAACGAAAAATATAATACTTGCCCCCCCCCCCCCCTTATGTAAGGATTTTTTTTTAATAATGTTCTTTTAAGATGCTTTCAGTATGTCTTAAAAACGGAAGATTTTTTTTTCTTTTCATATTCTTCAAGTCTGACTCTCAGAACAACATTGTATAGGGATCCTTTTAACACAATACATTCCATATGACTTACAAAAATTATAGGACCCCTGCTTGACCTAGTGGCTAGCACGCTTGCCTTTGGTGTGTATGGTTGGGTTCAATTCCCGGTGGGGGTACAGTTGAATTATAGAAGTGGTTCGGATTCCATTATAATCAGTATATCCACGTCTCCCTTAGCCGCACAGGCATAATCGTGGGACGTTAAACAAACCAAACAAAAAAATTATACAAACAGTCTTAATTCCCTTAAGAAACGTTCAGAAAAATTTTAGAAAATATAAAAAAATTCTTCTGCAACCCACTGGATGAGGATGGTTTTTAACACGTTTTCTGCAGATATCATTAAAGAAACCTGATAAGGCAAAAATGGACCATTTCAAGTGTAATTATCTTCAATCTTCAGAGCTATCAACAACACCTTAAAGAACACAGTCAGTTACGAAAGTCAATAAAAAGAATTTTAGGAATGATAAAAGAAAAAAAATCAAAAGATTGCAATCTTAGCCAATAATTAGCCTAGTTTTTGGATCAGGGCCCACAAAAATTTTTAAACGGCCCCTAAATCGTTTTCGTTTAAGGAATAAACACATACTGAGTTAAGCGATAGTTTGGGTTTGACCCACTATATGTAATTCTCCAGATATAAAGCGTACAAGAAATTTTTTGGCTGAAATATAATGGATTTTTTTAATAACACGAGAAATCAAATATACGTGTTCTATTCGCACGACGAATGCTATTTTAAATTCAGACCTGGGAACTTTGACTAACATAAAAAGTTTTATACAACAGAAGTTCGCAATTAAAGAAGTCATAAAAATGAAGATAATTAATATCCAAAAGTACATCAGAAACAAGTGAGTTAGTATTAAAATATCCTATGTTCAAAAATAACAAACGTTCACATTCAACAAGAACTTCACTACAACAAATCTAATTTTGTTTTGGAGTATGAGGTTGTGTTTTTCACATCCTTGTTGAATCCAGAGCTTGCGAGGGACAATACTTTCCGAAACACGAGTGAGGTTTGAATTCTGTGTAATTTGCGGCTGCACATACCCTTATGTAATATCAATTCTCATAATATAGATCATTCTCCACTATACTATTTCGCCTCCGTGACATCTGGATTATAGGAGTACGCCATCGATCCCAACATCAGGTTTCGTGTTTAATAGCCATGTTTTGGAACTTTTACTCTATTTTTTAGCACCGAAGCTAGAAAAAGAGTTAAATAACTACTAATGATAGCAATTGCAAAACAAAGAAAACTATTTCTTTTATCGTGAGAGAATTTCTATCGAACTATAAAAAGGTGAAGAAATTTTGTTTTAGGTAACTATTTAGAAATTTTGTTTTAGGTAACTATCATAAAAAAAATCTCACTTATATCCACTATGTAATGCACGTAGGGCATTACATATGACTTTATAATAAACCTGTATGTTCAATCTCATAGAAGCAAGGGGGCGCGCTGGCTCAGTGGTAGAGCGTTCACCTCCAGTGCTTGGGGTCCTGGTTCGATCCCAGCTCGCGCCGTGTGGACTTTGTTGTGTACAAACACCCTGCTCGTGGGTTTTCTCGAGGTTCTGTAATATGTGATATGATGTAATATGTCATGGTTTACTTAAATTTAAGGGAAAAACGTTCAGGATCATTGCTGTACATACTGTGATGTTACCTGTAGACTTACGTATGAATTAATTATGCCTCATACAAAATGTTATGTATGCTTTATACTTACCGTAAGATTCTTTTTCTTCTTATACGAATTCCAAGCTTGGGCTTCTAGTATGAGTTTACCCCCTGGCCTTAACTGTGCGTACATCCGATGGAACATCTGCTTCAGCCCAGGATCGCCCCAGTTCAGATGAACCCATTTTGTAACACTCAGACATAAAATTACGTCGAACTGAGGCTGTTCGGTAGCCAAAAGTTCATCCGATTCAAGGATGTAGTTGCCCTGGAAAAGAAAGAAATATAAGATCACGTCTTTTAATATATTCAATACATCACTATACCAGCGTCCATAACTTTCATGCAAGGATTTGTTTCTTCAATAAGAGAAATTTCTTCAGGAAAAAAGGAAAAGTAATTTAACTGAAAAAAAAAACAAACAAACAAACAAAAAAAAAAAAACTCACATTTTAGTAGCAACTTCAGAGTTTAGTATTATATTTCTTCAACTATGGTATTTTGTTCAAGTTTTATTTGAAGAAACAGTGTACAGTAAACTCGAAATTACTCGCGTTAACGATTGACAGAATGACTACAAAATATTTTCAATGAATGTAAAATGGATTAACAAGTAAAATTTTAATTTTTCTCTTATATTTATATATTACTTTCGTTTCCTGTCAACGGACACTAAAGGATACAATTATTTGACTGTAAATCAAAAGTTTCCGTTAGAGAGATAAGGTTTCCAGATGTCCGTATTTTGTCCGGACAGTTTGTATTTTAAGACTTGTGTCCATGTGCTGATCCTGAACAATTGACAAAATGTCCATATTTTGGGGGGGCTCAGAACATATATTAATTATTATAGTTATTATTTCCTCACCACTTTACAAATTACAAGCTCACCATGGAAAATAGCAACCATTTTGTATTCTTTCATTTTACATACTTGTTAAAGATTATGAAACGGACTTTCGTCTCTGTTAGAGAATCGTAACGGCCTGTGGAATGAGTTTATGAATGATGCAAAGAATTGTGAACAATAATAATAATAATAATAAAATCTTACTGAAAATGGGAATCTATTATTTCGATCTCCAGACAAAAAGCTTTGGTTTGGAAAGACAATCGCTGATATAGGTTTGACGGCCCTTAGCTCCCATGAAACAAGTATCACTTAAAAGTTTATGTTATTTAATTATACATGACACTGAAATGCTTTACTCTTTTTTTGTGAACTTAACTGCTATTTGGTTCATTACAATGTTATATTTTCAAATGGTTTAAGCAGTGGAACATTCATAGAAACTAAGAGCCGATTGGCTTTTCAAAATGAAGCTTTTTGTCCGGGGATCGAAATAACACATTCCCAGTTCAGTTTTAGTAAGAGATTTTTGTTTCTCTTCGTTCACAATTCTTTGCATCAATCGTGAACTTATCTACAGACCGTTACGATGCTCTAACAGAGACAACAGTCTGTTCTGTGATCCTTCACAAATCTTTAAAATGAAAGAGTACAAAATGCCTGCTATTTTCCTTGCTGAGGGTGTAATTTCTGAAATGGTAAGGAAATAGTAACTACCTTAAGTAATCTATTTGGCGAGGCCAAAACTTTTGGATATTTTGACACTTGTTTTAAGAGTACGATACGGACACGGACAAAGTCTTAAAATACAAACTGTCCGCACAAAATACGGACGCCTGGCAACCTTATCTCCATAACAGACACCTCTGACTTACAGTCAAATAATTGTGTCCTTTAGTGTCCGTTGATTATAAGTGTTTATATATATATATATCGTCAACAGATAGACATGAAACGAGACCTTTTTCATTTGAATGAAGGGAACTCCGACATGCGCATTCTGCAGAGCAAGTTGGAATAACAAGTTATTGACACTTTCACCGTCGTCACCAACCAAAGACAAGGGCAATAACTTGAGATTTTATATTATATATACAGTATATACTAAATGGCCTTAGATGCCGCCCAGAAATCTATATATATATATATATATATATATATATATATATATATATATATATATATATATATATATATATATATATATATATATATATATATATATATATATATATATACAGTGCGTTCCACGAATAACACTAAGGTCCACCTCCTGAAGAAACGAAGGCAGATAGAAACATGAAACCTTTTGGAACCTTCAAGGGACATAAAAGGCAACATTATGCTGAGAAGGAGAATCCCCCACAAGGGTGGCTAAAGGGGGTTACTGGGGGTAACTCAAAAATTTTAAATAGCAACCCCCATCGTGTGGTACCTCGTTTGAAAGGTATCACGTGTATTGACCTGTTCTGGAAAGTGCACGTTGATTGCATGTCCGTAGCCAACATGGCTGCCATCCGTAAACTATGATCGAAGAAACACTGCAAACCTGTAAGCAGAGAGTAACATAGTATGATTTGGAACATACCTCATTAATGCAGGAGATGCTCGAAGTGTGCACCGCCCACTTCCTGGCAGTAATGTAAACGTTGGACGAACTCCTCTCGAACACGGGTAAAAGTCATTACCGGTATAGAATGAAAGGCATCAACTATGCGTTGGCGCAACTCCGCAATGCTGTTCGGCTGCGTGCGGAACACTATAGTCTTCAAATAGCCCCAGAGAAAAAAGTCGGGTGGAGCAAGGTCTGGCGAACGGGCTGGCCATTCAATGGTGCCGCGATGACCAATCCATTGTCGCGGAAACTCACTATCTAAATAGTCACGTACAAGGCGGTGAAAATGGGCAGGGCAGCCGTCATGCTGAAAAACGGGCGGAATCTCTCCAAATTCTTGCGGATTCTCTTCCATTGCCTCGACAATCAACGGTGCAATAAAGTCTTGCAGCAGCGCCAGGTACTTCTCACCCGTTAATATTCCATCGATGAAGAGGGGCTCGATTATGTGATCACCTAAGATACCCGCCCAGACATTCAGCGACTCTGGGTGTTGAGTGTTGCCTTCACGAAATACATGAGGGTTTGTGTCACACCAATATCGGCAGTTATGCCTGTTGACCTTGCCATTCAAGTAGAACGTACTCTCATCGCAGAAACACACGTTTGTCAGCACAATGGTCCCACGTGCCAATGCCTCACACATCAGCTCACAAAACTCGATACGCATATCGGGATCATGTTCACTTAACTCCTGGACCATATGTAGTTTGTATGGATGGAAGGTATGTTTTTTTAAGATTCTGTATGTCGTTGTGCGTGACACACCACACGTTTGAGCCACAGTTGTTATGGACTGTTGAGGATGCACATTCAGCTCCGCCAACACTTGTATCTGTGTTTCTTCCGTAGCAACACTAGGGTTTCGAGGCTTTGGGGCATTGGTCACACTGCCTGTCGTAAAGAATTTGATTAATAAATGGCGTACAGAAGAAACACTAATTGGGTTGCGCACATTTTGTTCATTGAACAACCGTGCTGTTGCACTGTACGAACGATTCGTAGCACCAAAGAGTAACACAATTTCAATTCTCTGTTCAAGAGACCACATTACAGGGTGTGATTGAAAAGTACCGGAACATTTCCCGCCGCGCGGCTCCCTGGCGTTCGAAAAAAGTGAGGGGTGGGGGAAAATGTGCGCGGGACCTTCCTATTTCAAGCGGAACTTGGCCCAGTGCGCTGCGAGCAGCGGTTGAGAAAGCATCGCTGTCCGCGCGAAGGTCGTTTTGGTCATCGGTCACGTTTTTTGAGCGCCGAAAATGGAGTCAAAGATTGACCAACGCTACGCCATCAAGTTTTGTGTCAAATTAAAAAAGACGTTCACCGAGACCCAGGACCTGCTCAAGGAAGCCTTTGGGGAAGATGTGATGTCCCGTACTCGGATCTTTGAGTGGCACAAGGCCTTCAGGGAAGGCCAGGAGGACGCCGATGACGAACCACGCTCTGGGAGGCCGTCGACGTCGAAAACCGATGAAAACGTCGACCGAGTTCGCGAATACCTGAACCTGGACCGTCGGACAACCCTCCGGGAGATCAGCGAAGAACTTAATTTGACATACTATGCAGTGCAAAAAATTGTTTCTGAAGAATTGAACATGCGGAAGATGTGCGCCAAACTGGTCCCCAAGGTGTTGACCGATGAGCAAAAAGAACTGCGAGTGAAAATGAGTCGTGAAGTGCTGGATTGTGTGGAAGCCGACGAAGAGTTATTAGACAGTGTGATCAGTGGTGATGAAACATGGTGCTACGAGTACGACCCCTCGGTGAACGTCTTTTGGCGTAGCGTTGGTCAATCTTGGACTCCATTTTCGGCGCTCAAAAAACGTGACCGATGACCAAAACGACCTTCGCGCGGACAGCGATGCTTTCTCAACCGCTGCTCGCAGCGCACTGGGCCAAGTTCCGCTTGAAAGAGGAAGGTCCCGCGCACATTTTCCCCCACCCCTCACATTTTTCGAACACCAGGGAGCCGCGCGGCGGGAAAAGTTCCGTTACTTTTCAATCACACCTTGTATATATGCAATGTAGGATGGTCAAACGCACCAGCACAAACACACGTCTACGTCCTTCAGACCTACTGTTCCGGGTTGTAATGTAGCGCACTGTTGGTCGGAAAAGCACATCTGATAGTAGTGCACGAGTAAACAGAGTAGCTTTGCTAAAGTACGTGTGTCCAACACCAAAGCGCTACCACGGGCAACTCGTCGTCATGAACTACATCTCCTCGTCCGTAAGAGTAGCAGTTCGACAGTAGCGCAATGGTAAAGTGTTGGTTCAGTACACGTGCGGTCCGGGGTTCGAGCCTCGGAGGGTTCAGATTTTTCAATATTATTATGGTACTCTCTTTTCTATCGGTTTCAGTTCAATTTGCATGTTTTGTATTTGCAATACTGTTATAGTGTTAGTTGTGTGGTATGTGTATTGTGCATTCGTTCCGAACTAGACCTACGTTAGACTTTAGAGTTTGTTGTGGACACGGTCTGGTCTCTATACGCGATTACTTTTCCAGCGAGGTACCACACGATAGGGGTTGCTATTCAAAATTTTTGAGTTACCCCCAGTAACCCCCTTTAGCCCCCCTTGTGGGGGACTCTCCTTCTCAGCATAATGTTGCCTTTTATGTCCCTTGAAGGTTCCAAAAGGTTTCATGTTTCTATCTGCCTTCGTTTCTTCTGGAGACGAGCTTTAGTGTTATTCGTTGAACGCACTTCGACCGTCGTTTACGGATGGCCGCCATGTTGGCTACGGACATGCTAGCGACTTACAATTTTCACAAGTAGTCTTTACTCGTGATTACCTTTCAAACGAGGTACCACACGATGGGGGTTGCTATTTAAAATTTTTGAGTTGCCCCCAGTAACCCCCTTTAGCCCCCTTTGTGGGGGATTCTCCTTCTCAGCATAATGTTGCCTTTTATGTCCCTTGAAGGTTCCAAAAGGTTTCATGTTTCTATCTGCCTTCGTTTCTTCAGGAGGTGGACCTTAGTATTATTCGTGGAACGCACTGTATATATATATATATATATATATATATATATATATATATATATATATATATATATATATATATATATATATAAGAGAGAGAGAGAACTTCATTGGAAGCCTCGCTTACAAGTTGTATGTTAAGTGTTTATAGTTATTACTTATATAATTAATTTCCATCCATCCTATCCCCCCCCGTTTCCCCCCCTCATTTACGCTTTCACAGTGCTGACGCAGTCAGCCAAAACTCTGAGATTAATGACTTTGGAATCAACCAGTAATATAGAATAGAGAAGAGCATAAGCATAGTGAATACCTTCTGAGTTTATATAGCAAATAAAAATAAACTAGAAAGAGCTTCATACTTACCACAAAGTCCCAAAAACACGAAACAGTACTTTCGAGGAACACGGTTCTCATCTTCAGACTCTCGGGACCTTTGCGTTAAGTATGACGCTTTCCAATGTATTTTTATTTGCTATATTGGCTATTATCACCGCTCGCCATTTGTACCTATATACCTTTCGGGTTTATTTAACTAATCAACAGTTGGGGCAACTACATGTCCTCATTCTAAGAAAATGCTAGCTACGAGTCTGACTCCAGTTGAAACAAAATTATTTAACTGCTCGGTCACTACATATAAAGTAACAGATCAACCCATATCAAGTATCCAAATCTGCGCACTCTACTATTTTGTAACATATGTTCTTTATCGATAATGACTCATCTGTATTAGAAATACATGCTTTACTTCATTACTCTATGTTTACGATTAGCATATATATTCGTTGCAATTTTTGTTATTTGAAGTGTTTTCCCAATTTTATTATACCTAAACTGTAGTTAACAAATTGCAGCTTGCTCAAACAAAAAGGAAGTTTATTTTCCATAGTAACATTCACTCCATTACGTGAACATTATATTTCAACTTTAATTTTAACACCTGAAGTCCAATTTACTATATTTAGTGATATCATGGCATGTCAAAAAGAAATAGAAAAACCTTTAGTTTGAGAAAGAACAATGAGGGTAAATTACACAGAATCTACTTGAATAGGACGACTTTTTATTTTTAATTATCTGCGAGGCTGTTGTACTAAACAGGATAAAAGTTTATTTGAAGTTTAACGTCCCTTTGCAGCACTGAAGCTAGACGAGACGGGATCTGCTGTTTAGAGTGGGATTCGAGCAAATACTGAAAGTTTGCAAGAAAGGTGAATACTTCCACCTCGAATCGAAACCGGGACCACGAGCTAAAAAAGCAAGCGAGTTAGCCACGCATGGGATAAAAATAATAAAAGAAACACATACCAAAGATATTACATAATAACCTACAACTGTTACACAGAACAGAGACCTCAACTTAAAACACTGAGTAAAGAAAAAGACATTATATATATATATATATAGGGTGTTCTAAAAATGGCGTTCACGGACCACGGAGCATTTCCTACAAGTAGAAATAAAGCAAAAAAAAAAAGTATATATATCCTTAGGTCTACCAATCTATCAAACAGTTATATCGATTCTTTCCAGATGGCTGTTAAAGTCGATATTAATTGACACTAGCATCACTTATTAGTGCAGCAATCGATTCAACTGTTTTTTGTATTCGTATAGTAATGCTAACTGCTTCAAGTTAATCTGCGACGTTGCCACATTGTGAAATTTTGATTTCCCATAGCGGCTGAAGGAGGTCCCGAAGGGCATACCATTATATAACATTTTATAACATTTTCGCTTTATTTTGACCTGTAGAGTAGTGCTCTGTGGTTCGTGGGTGCCATTTTTAAGAACACCCGATATATATAAAGTCCTCTGACATAGGGTAACTTATTATCAGAGTTACAACAAGATGTAAGATAAGAAATCGTCTCTAAATATGTTGTTTTCAATCTATACTCAAGGATTTTTTTTTTTTTTTTTTTTTTAAATCGGACGAGCCGTTTGGGCTGTACACTCTTTATATGCGCCTAATGTTAAATGAAACTGTAGTGTTGCCATTTACCTGGACCCACAACATAAGTGAACGAATTTACTGTCTTTTGCGCTAACATGTCGATGGGCAGCCCCTATGTCAAAAAGTAACTTCATTCACTTATGTTGTTGATCCAGGTAAATGGAAACGTTGCATTTTCATTGAACATTGGGCGTATTAAGAGAGTACAGCCTAAACGGCTCGTCCGATCTATAATAATAATAATTAAAAAAATCCTTCACTTTAGATGCAGACGGTTACCCCTCTGACATTTTGTTGTAACTCTGATAATAACAGTTACCCTATGTCAGGGGACTTTTAAAACACCCTATATATTACGAAGTGTCCAGTCGTGTGTTCCTAGTCAGCTAATATTTCAAAAATCATAGTTTGTGATATTTATTATAATGTGAAGGAAAATATATTCTCAAATTACAATTTTAACTCAGACAATGATATTATAATCTTACATATTCTTTGATTTTCTACAGCTAAGATGGATTACAAGCGAATTGGACTACTTCATACGGATTTGACCCTAATGTATTCGAAATGCATAACAAGAAAGAATTCCAGTGTTTTGAATTGAATAAATACTGTATGATTACGAAACCTTCGCTACTTACGTGAACAAATGAAACATTCCTCGGAAACGCTTGTGAGTCTTCACTCGCTATTTCAGGGACACCAATAGGTCCAAATAAAACAGGCATTGATATTGGAAACTTCTCCTCACTGCCACCAGGTTCCCAGTTCACATAGTGTTTAATATTTTTCTTTGCTATATCGATCAGTTTACGATCAATGTCCAACCCCACGACTTTTCTAGCTTCAAATTCACGCGCAACTGTTAATGTTATATGTCCAATGTTGCAACCAAGATCAAGAACATCTTTCCCTTTAAAATATTCCTTTTTGAAGCATTTCAACCGCGGATCTTCCTCATGGTAGAGATTTCTATAACCATAGTATCTGTTATAGTTGCCATACTGGAATTTAACGTCTTTCTTTCTGAAACGTTGAGATTTTAATTCGTTTGGCTTATTCTTGTTCTTGCCTTTGGGAAATCGAATTTTCTGACCTTTCCCTTCATTATCCGTATGATGGTGGTGATGGGAATCACGAGAAACACTGCGATTATAGGGAGGTGGCCTTTTCCATTCGCCTGGTTGTGGAATCACGGGACTTACAATTTCATCCTTCTTATTTCCAGATTTTCTTCCCGACTTCTTTTCGCTTCTTTCCTTCTCTCTATTGGTTGTTTCTTTCTTTTCTTGTTTTGGACTTTCCTCAGTCTTGTCTTTCTCCTTCTCTGGCGATGCTTCATCACCATCTTCTTTCCCACTTACTGATCCACCCGACACACGCTTCTTTCGTTTATGGCGGCTCTTTCTCTTCTTCGGTGACACCAACTTCAATTCCAACTCTGCGTCTTCTCCAGCGTTCAAGTTCAGCGGATCGTTGATATTTGGTGGAATGAGAACTTCGATCTCTTCTGTACGATGCCTTGGAGTGGGAACAGGTGATGTATGTGGGGTTAAAGCATTTGCAGCTCTGAAATTAACAAGAAAAGAACAGATTAGATTCAGGTCAAAAGAAATATTATCGGCAAACTTCAACCCAAATAGTTTGATATTAAGAAGAGGTTAGCAGACAAAGTTAACAACTTTCTAGATGATTTGAAATAGAGAAACTAAATCCTTGGAGATTAAAGCAGTCTAGTACATAGAAGGTATGAATACAGAAGAATACTGTTCTTTACTGCGTCACACATCAATTAGTGCGCGATGATACTATTTTCAAAACACTAAACATACGGAACGGATTTGTACTTGGGATGACCTAAAAACTTCGAAATTATTAATTATTTATGCTCTAAATATGACAAAATTTGACCTAAAAAACCACACAACTTCATATTACTAAAGGACTTAACTTTAAGTATCTGTAAATTTGTACTCAGTGACGCTAGATTCTCTCAGATAAAAGCATTCCAATGAATGTCAAATATCATTCAAAGTTGAAAAATATGCTTATGCTTAGTGTTAGTATATAAATAAAGACGGATTTTCTAGGTACCAGTGATGATCTCAAGGAATAGCTCAGGGAAAATGCTTTCAGAGTTGGATATGGATTAACAGTATTTTTGCAATGGCACTTTCATACCCCGTATATTGAATCTACTTCCATCACACCAGTTACAGTGTTCACAACTCAAAAATGTGCTATCTTTAATTAAATTATACACGCAAAAGATGCTAGAATAAAAATATTAAAGAAAACACACCCTGGCTGATCATAATGTTTCACATACTAAGAAAAAAAAAACTTTAAAAACGAGAACAGACTCTTATGAAGATGTAACAACAAGCTATTAGCATAACGTTATATTATTTAAAAAAAATAAATAAAAAAAGATATAAAATTCTTGAATTAACAAGTGAGGTTATTGTCAAAGGACATTATAGTCTAACTGCACAAAACTACAAAGCAATCTTTACCGCCTCTGATTAAACAAAAACTTCACCCAAAGATCTCTACTTGAGTTTGTAACTTTCAAGTAGAGATCTTTGGGTAACGTTTTTATCAAGCAGAGGCAGTAAATATTGCTTTGTAGTTCTGTGCAGTTAAACTATAATATACTTTGTCAATAATCTCATTTGTGATTCTACAATTCTTTGAATTCGTAAATAACTTAGTATGCACTGCATGAAGAAATGAACCTGAACATATATAAACCCTGGTAAAGAAGAATGTATTTCAATACTCAACTATATAGCCGTATAACATTATATTATTCTGCTATTTTCTTGCAATGCATCACGGAGTTTTGTAAATGACGTATGTAACTCATATTTTTAACCTCTGATTAGAGGTCTGCACGGGCCGGAACTTTTAGCTCGGGCCCGGCCCGCCCGTGAATTTACAATGTGAGGCCCGACCCGAGTCCGAAATATGTTTTGGCATTTAGGCCCGAGCTCGTGTGATAATCAAATGAGCCCGAAAGAAACCCGAATTACAGAAACTTAATAATTAACGCAAAATTGTATTTTTATTTACAGCAATTAGAGGTTTAATTTTGGAGCTGTGCTTTAAAAGTTCTCCAGAAAGAACGGTGCAAATATATCGTTGTACTTAAAAATTCACGGCCCGAGCCCGAAGTGATATATGCTTTGTAGGCCTGAGTCCGTGCAGACATCTACCTTTGATACAAATTGTATGCCCCGATTGTTTAATACATTCAAGACGAACTCGAATGAGATCAATAAACATCCGAGATGTGCTTTCGTTCTCAATCTTTCATAGAGTATAACAACTATAATTTTATTGAAGATAAGTTGTTAATCATTTCAGATCTACTTAATATCCGACCCATACTAAGGACCTAAAACAAAATTTGGATTGAAAATCGAAAAAGCACAAAGTAAATACCTCCTTAGGTTGACTATGTATTTACAAACTTATAGCACATATATTAATACTACGATGTTTTTATTTCTTAACTTATTTTCTTTAATTAATAGTTATTAATTTATTATTTATTTATTTATTAATTAGAATTAATTTCTTTAATTATAGTTAATAATTATTAACTATAATTAGTTTCACTTCCTGTTAAAAATTCGAGTAACCTATTTATTTCGTGAAATCTACTACCATTTCTACAGAAAACTCTCCAACTTCTACAAACAGCAAACTTGTTTAATAATTCACATCTTAAAATTTAGAACTTTCTGAGTTATACCCTATAATGGTATAGGTCAGCTAGACGGGTTTAGATGAATGATTAATGTGTAATCAAGACATCAACTCCTAATCATACACATTTCTTGTTTACAAGGTCAGACTCCGCTAGGCTTTGATGAAAGTATCCCCTCCAGTTGCCTCACAATGCTGGAGTAAATTTGTAAATCCCACCACAAATCGAACCCGGGACTAGCAGATCAAAAGAACGCGTGTTAACCATTCTGCGAAACGGAAACACGATTATCAATAAAAATTTCAAGAACTTTATGGTTCTTTTCTTCCTACTGCACCTTATCCTTATCTGATGAACCACTTAGCGAAAGAGTTTACTCCGCTTATGATAGTGTTTTTACTATTAGCTAATATATATATATATAACGACGTTGACTATAGATTATTGTAACTCGAAAATCGAAATAAATGATCAACTGAAGCTCTATCTGTCTCAGATGATGAAAACGGTTATCAAACATATGTGCTTAATGGTGTTACAAAAGAATAATACAGTTTACTTTCCCTTCTTAAACAGACAAAAATGCTTTCACAGTGAGGTAATACACCATGTTTGTCAAGCACCTGCATATTTATTGCAATTTCTGAAAAAGCAGAAAAAGCATATTTCCATACATTTTATAGGAATTTAAAATACCGTGATTTTCAGCTGCACGTTTGGAAGTCGAAACTCTTGTAATAAATTATCTCATGCTGATCTCAAAATAAAACTTTGGAGATAGATTCATAACATTCCTCGTATTTTTTGGTTTCTTTTTGAAAATTTTCAAAAAATGGCTTTTTAAGAAAATCAACTGCAAAATTTTGATTATTTTTAATTTTTTTTTTTTTTTTTTTTTTAATTCTAGTGTTCACTATAATCTCAAAGCTCTTTTCATAAGCTTTAAAATAACACCTTAACCAATATCTTAGGTCCTTTAGAGCAGCCGCCCAAACGCCAAGCAAACAAATGTCACGCAATTTTTGATATTTTTTTTTTTTTTTTGAGAACATTGAGGTCCTGTAATTTCGAAATTGTTTTACATATCAACCTGAAAAATCAGGGTTTGTCATTTCCCAGTAGTATCAAGAACTATGCCAAATTTAATCAAAATCTGGCAAGGTAAGGTAAAATTTGTTTGAAAATTGTGTTTGATTTGACATGGAAATGCACATGCAAGGTATACAGACAACATTTAATTTTGGAAGAAACTAGGAATAACAGATCAAACATTTCACTTTAAAAAATCTGATCAAAGCAAATAGTTATATTAATAATGCAATAGAGTTGCAGTAATATATCATTGCTTTCATCAGACACAGCATGATAATATAAAGTCAATGGTATACGCCTTACACTTTAACACAGGTCAGTAATAATAAGGGTTTGCTTTGGTCAGGTTTTATTTAAGTTATACGTAGTTCCAATGCCAGAATGAGAAGTATTCAAATTAAAATTTCAGTATGAACTATTATTATTATTATTACCAATAGTAGTAGTAATAGTAGCAGTAGTACTAGTGGTAACAGCAGCAATAATAATAATAATAATAATAATAATAATAATAATAATAATAATAATAATAGTAGCAGCAGTAGTAGTAGTAACAGTAGTACCGGTTTTTGTTCTGAAACATACTGTAAGATACTAATTTCTTTATAATTACAGAGTTTGTATTTAGAGCCCAATGTACTGAGCGGAAAACTATGAATTTACTAACATACACACAATAAAGGCAGGATTCGTTGTACATGAGATTCGAATTAAACATGCGAATAATAGTTTAATCATGACAAGAGTCTCTTGTGCAAACACACACCAGACATGCAACTGGTTGCAGAAAACTGTAAAACTCCGGTGTTGATTTCAGTCAAACTTCAACCTTGTGTTGTGGTTTGTTGCCCTTGAAAGACTTCTTTGAAATGTTCATGAACCGTACATACTGACGCACCGGTTCAGTCTATTTTTACTTATGTTTGCTGTCCTAAACATTTCTCTGCAATTCTTTCACAGACTTCTTTCTCATACAACTTCATGTCTATCTGCCACCTCCCATGAAGAGCAAATATCTCCATATTAATTACAACTTTAAAAAAATCAAATACGGAATTTTAATGAAAATCGACTGCAAAGTTTTTGTTACGATTATATTAGGAAAGGCATGAAACAACATGATACACAATATTTAAAGAATCTGATTTTTCAATTGATAATCATACTCCCATTTACACAATCTGAATATCTGGGTTACTTGGGTATTGTGAACGGAGTTAAAATACTTACTTTGAATTATTATTCTTTGTAATATTTACTATTTTACTTAAATCTGCCTAGAAGAAGAGTTTCTCCGTTTTTAATAACCAAAGAAAACAGTATCATAAACATAATTACTAAAACAAATTCCACATATTACAAGTGTTTGTAGCATGTGGGCACCAGTTCTCCATACGCTTTTGTATTTTCTTTTTTCTTCTTACTACTAAAATTTAAAGAATACTCTTTATCAGTTGTTCTGTGTGGATCCCTCGGTACTTACAAACAGAACATTATTTAGTAAAACAATTTTACGTGTACTTCAACATTAACAAACAAGTCTTTAAATCGATTATTAAGAAGAACTGCTGAAGGGTCAATAATACGCTGCAAATAAACTATATTTTACTTATTATTATTATTATTATTATTATTATTATTATTATACTAATGATAATAGGAAATTATACAAAGGAATGTATAATTATTCTTTGTATTCTTGGAATCCCAATAAGAAACAGTAAAAGTTTGTGCTCACGCTAATTCCAAATAATACACGGTCATTCTAATACATGTAGCTACCTGAACTATCGGGTGTTAAACTGTACAGGCAATTTGCCTATTGAAAACTATTGTGACGATTTAATTTATGCACCTTAAAAACTATATTACTTCAATTTCATTGTTTCTAGAAAAATAAATTTGTTAAATGTAACCAATTAGAGCTTTTTAACTTAGTACGAGTTTAACCTATAATGCACAGCGGGCCGACGGCTTGGGCAGAACAAGCCGAAAAGTAGCACTTCGAAAAGCAATAATAATTAGATTTCTACTCATCCTGTTAAATGTTATATTAAATTAGTTAACGTTCTTTAAGAATATATATGAAATCAACACCACACTTGGACATTTATCGTATAGATTTGCGTATGTAGCAGGACGACAGGACAATACTTTTGTTACTGACTGTATCACCACAATCCTACGCTATGCGCATATAAAGTTGTAGTATTTGTACAAATTCATATCTACTACAATCGGTATTTTTTTTTCACACTAACACAAGAACTAACATTGCAAGAACTAACACAAGAAATATAATACACTCAAGAAATTACCAAGCACATTAAAAAAGGGAAAGAAAAAAAATAGTTTCTATACGAATACAGAGATATCTCAGCACAGTGATCTTTAATATTATGACTGCTAAATTTGTTTTCAACCTACTTTTCCATATTTGCCTAAATATCTCAAAATCCGAACAATAACCTTACTATTTCTCTTGTTGAGTTCCCCATTCTCAAGATATACGTCAGCAAATCAATGAATGAAGCCGCTCGCTCTAGAGGTGAATCAGTGAACTACAAATGCCATCTCATAAACACTGACTATTGAGAATTTTATATTGCATATTTTCATAATAATAAAAAAATATCTGAAGATATTACAGATTGAGATGATACTGTTTCATCTATATTTCATTTGATTTTAAAGCTGTCATGCTTACGTTTCGAAATACTATGATTGTTCTTATCAGAGCCGGTACAATTAATACAACTGTTTATCATAAAGATATTCTGAGGGGTTGCTAGAATTCTACAATTTCAAGGAATGACTTATGATATTGATTGTTACATAACTATGTTTATTCCAAATACTGCTTACCTTTAATAGCTCTTTTTCGTTCATTGTATGAGTATTTCATTTCAATATAAAATATGTATCTAATATACATATTTATGCATCTATGTACTAGTATGTACTACAATATGTACCAATTTAAAATTTAGTTCAAGGCAATGCATATAGTGTTAGTATTAGATAGAATGTCCATATGTAATTGTATCTATGACAAAATTAAATACTCGCACAACGATTAATTATGGTTTGAATTGAAACGAAGCAGTATTGGAAGTACCTACTGATGTAATCAACATTCATAACGTATACCTTGAAATTATAGGGTTCTACAATTTCTTAGAATATCTTTGTTAGTGTCAATGATTGCATAACTTAACTATTACATGCCTATCTCAGTGAATACTGCACGGAGTATGTACACTCTTTGATCTTGAATATTTTGATGAACATAAAAATGTGAGGGGAATAATGAGCACTCTTAGGGAACTGTTGTTTCTTAGGACATAAAATATTACCAACTTATAAAAGTAACACTCTATTGACTTCACGATGACTTCATTTTTCCGCTTTTATTGAGCTGGCTAAATTCAGAAATGTTTGGTAATAGCTAAGATTACACCCGAATCTGATCCAGAAGAAGCGACATCAAAAAGAAACGAAGTCAAAGCCTGGAGATAATATAATAGCCTTGTCATGTATGAAAATGTTACTAATATTAGAGAAAGGAGTTTATGTATGAAAGAGGTCTCCAAAATTGGCGTGTTTGCAACGAAGATGGGAGGTGCTAATAGAAAGAAACATGCGCGGAAAAGCGCAACGACACAAACAGAACGGTGCTTTGGATTGGCTCGGCTTGCATCATCGTCTAAAAATTGAAAGTGCATGCATTCACATGTTTTCGGTCTTTACGAAGAATTAGCTTTCAGCGGTTTTACTCTGGAATCCTGCAGACTATATGCAAGCCATTGTAAATGGTTACTAAACAGAGAGGACTAATTACACCACTATTTAAGTCTGTCATTCGGAAGAAGTTCTCTATCAACGCATTTACAGTTTTCCTAAATAATACGTTTTGCATATTTAGAGTAGGATTTCGAAAAATACATTTTTAAAGACGAAAATACCTATTTATGATGTCCGTTAGTATTTGAACAACACGATATATTTATTCACTTGCTAATCACAAAGTATATTCTGATATTCTTTGTAAAAAGGAAACAGGAACTTCACAGTTACTTTAGCTTTTCAGATCATCATCATCTGGATTATACAGGTAGTTTTGAAGTTCATAGGAAGAAGCACAAACATTCCCCTTACATAATATATATATATATATATATATATATATATATATATATATATATATATATATATATATATATATATATATTACTAAAAAAAAGTTCCACACATTATTGTTTAAAGTGCAGACAGCATTTTTAAATAAGTACCAAGTAAAGTACAAACCGCATGTCCTCCAGCAACTAGTCATAATGCAATATTTACAGATCAACTTTTTGAGTAAATGGGAGCATTATATAAAACTCACGTCTTGAAAATTTATTGGAAGTATTCATGCAGAACTTTAAAGTGTCAGAAGTACTGGTAATTACCCACTATTTCCTTAGTTTATACAACATTACTCAATAAAACTTAAATGGAGCAAAAGTATTTTAAAAGTATGTAACAAGAAGGAAGAGCATTTTAGAATTTTCAATTAATTCGAGTTGGTTTGAGTTAAAGATAATATTTACTTATTTCACTTCCTGATTTCAGTTCGTCGTGCTTTGTCATAACAATATGCTTTTATTAAGATCATATATTTACGCAAGTGAATACAGTACATGTGACAGCACCTTCATAAACTGATCATTTGTAGGTTTTTATTTATTTATTTTTAAATACAGGATTATTTAAAATTACTTCAAACACATTTTCCAATTTTAGGATTTGAACAATTGTCACATATTTAACAATGGATTGTATTACACCGCTAAGTAAACCGAGATTGATGAACCATTCATGCAAACAGCAACTAGCATAAGCATACACTTACTGTTATCCTATGGTTTACCGTAATATATACGAAGTCAATACTTACTAATGTAGGCTATAGGATACATATTCTAAACTAAAATTAAGCACTAACTTTGTATCCCAAAAATGTTACATTTAATTATTTCAATCTTTTCTGCGGTTTTCATGAGTAATTCCTCCTCTCTGCTATGCTTTATTGTCGATTGTTAATCCCCGTGGGAGACATTCTTAAATCATTAAGCAAGAATATGACGAAAAGCTCAAATTTTTGTATAGTTTGTAGAACGTGGCACATTTACATTTAAAGGCTTCCATTACTGAAAAAAGAACTATAAGCATTAAAACTGTAAAAATATTACGAACAAGGCACGCCAGAATAATATGTAAATATTTTTTCCGAAGCTCCATTGGAAGAACATGCGTGTTTTAACAGTGCAACAAATTTTCAATCATTACTAGTGGCATTCCTTATACATAATATTTTTACAGTTTAAATGCTTATAGTCCTTTTTTCAGTAATGGAAGCCCTAAAGTGAAGATCTGCGAAATTCTACAAGCTATATATATATTTATATATCTTCATATTCTTAATTTTGGTGGTTCAAGAATATCTCCCACATGGAACAATCGACAAGTATTGGCATAGCACCGAGAGTTGCTGATGAAAACACTAGAGAGGTTTGAAATAATTTAATATACTTTGTAAAACATTTTTGGGACACAAGGTTAGCACTTAGTTTTAATACGAAGTCAAGTCATACGGCTGTATTATTTACCACAAAATACAAAGTCCAGGTATTAAAAAAAAAAAAAAAAATCTTCAAACAGTTACTGAATATTAAAGTATAGGTGTTAGCAACACTAATAGGTTTTAAATTTTTCTACAGTCGTACGTTGTCTTTTAGTCACTTTTTCTTTTTTTAAATGAACATCTAAATAAGGAGGAAGGTCAATGCGAAACAGTTAACTCTTGCTTACAGGAATACTTTCTAAGCTATAAAAATACATTTATTTGAATGTTTGTCGTTATCTTGAAGTAATTCACAAAAGGATTGGATAAAAAGGCATCTACTTACGCTGACGACTGTATAAAATAGTCAATGCTACCCTAAAATTTGTTCACTCTTATTTGCGGTTTTTTTTTTAAAACAAATTAGTCATACTTTCTTTTTTCCTTAATTCATAGTATGGCAACATTTACTTATCCAGATATTTTGATCTGTTCAATTGCAGTTGTCAGTAGTTCAATATTTAATAAGAAATCTAAACACATTGGATAAAATTTCAACAATTCAAAACATATAAATAAAAATAACTGGTATATACATTAAATAATAATAATAATAATAATAATAATAATAATAATAAGAAGAAGAAGAAGAAGAAGAAGAAGAAGAAGAAGAAGAAGAATTAGAAGAAGAAGAACTAATATGTACAAAACTAATATGACTAATACGTACAAAACACACTTTGTTTCACACTGACGCTAAAAGTGGACATTTTTGATCAACTGTAGACAAGATTATCATGTTGTGCTTCATTTAGCTGTTGATTTATTTTATTTTAGTTTCTTAAACTTAAGTTGCGTGCTTTTGTTGATATGACAAGTTGCTATCTAATTTAAATTGTGGAAATTATAGTATGTAATTTTAGATGATCCTTATTTAAGAAAGTATAAATAATCACTTTACAAAGGCTTAACTATAATAATCTTATCTTATAAATATAATATTTTAATATATGACCTTGAAAGGAGTATACTGTCAAATATTAAAGTACAATGGATTGGCAAAATATTTGAATTGGATATTTAAAAAAAGTTTGTATAATAAAAATTACAAACACTGTATATACCTTTGTGTATGGGTTAATGATAATCTCTAACTGAACAGGCGAAAATAATATAATAATTAACAAAGCAAATATGGGTTAAGGTATTTGCTTGTATTATATTAAATAACACGCTTGCGCGTCTTATCAAGCAACATGGCTTACTTTCTAAATTTACGATATTTTTCTTATTCACTGTAACTCAGGAGTGGAATGTGGTAATACTCTTACGGAGGCAATGAATTCACCCATACTGAAGGTATACAGGAAATTCGAAACCACCGTACGGAGAAGCTGAATTAAACAGTGCTGTTCAACACAAAATCTACAAGTGGAACGTGTGATTAAGCTTATAACCCTAGGTTCGGAAGCACATCGCTCTACTTTGGAGGTACAAAGAGAATGAAAACACTTAGACTTAAAAAGAAAAGAAAGAAAAAAGCCATGACTGGGCTAGTAATCGAACCCATGTATTTGACTTACCACGCCGACGCTACCAAGTCCATCTATCGACTAGTTACAAATTTATAAACATTGAAGTCAGTGTCCAGTTGTTCTGGGCATTACGAACATGAGAAATTCAACCTTGACATTTCTATCAGCTCACAATGACTTTATTTACAATGATCACAATGTTTCTCACATCATGTGTAAACACAGGCGCGGATCCAAGAAGAGAGCTATAGTCCCCCTTCCCTTGACGCTCAGGTATACACTGGATAAAGCGGCAAACTATGGTTTAGCCCCTTCCTTGATCATATTCTGGATCCGCGGCTGTGTAAACATGTATGTTCTTCGCTTATGTGACAACATTCTTCTAAAGATGAGACACAACATATATGATTTTAAAGTTTAAAAATAGCGTAAACTAGCTACTGTGATATGCATTAAAAATTGCACATGCAATGTGCTAAGCTGCAAGAACGGAGAGCAATGTATTACCTCCTCAGTGTTACGATATTAGCAACATCTGATGCCGCCGTGGGAGATGCTACGTTTGTTGCGAAAATAAGACCTCCCACATTCACAAACTTATCACATTTCCGTGCTGTTTTAGAGTAACATAAAGAGTACCATCAGTTTACATTATTCACAGCAGCCAAGCACTACGACACTACGATATTAAATTTTCTTGCTACTTGACAGCAGACAACCATAACTGCAGATAGATAATCCTTTTCTCTTCCGTCTTGAAGTCATATTTCTACATTTTATTTTTCTTGGTGTTCTGGGAACTTTCTCAGTGTGTGTGTGAGTATATACATATCCTTTATTGTAATACCGATTTTTTTTTTCTACATTATTTTCGTGCTTCTAGACTTCTCTTCGAAATGATTCAGAAATACCGTGTTTAATAATAATAATAATAATAATAATAATAATAATAATAATAATAATAATAATAATAATAATAATAATAATATATTGATATTTTACGCATGCAATCAAGTACAAATTACATAATTCGAACATTTTCGGACTTAGATCATCTCAAATAAGAGTGTTAACCAATTCAAAATTACAAAATTAGAATGTGCATATGTGCCAAAAAGAATAAAAGAAATATGTCTAGAATAAACCACCATAAGATACGTATTTTTCTATTAGCGTATATTGTTATAATTACTCCCAGTGGCGTATTTAAGGGGGTTTCCGGGCTTAACTTTCCGAAATATTATTTACTATTTTAAAGTAAATCAAGTATTTACAGAATTTTCACATTTCCAGGAATAAAGGTAGCAAAGCCACTTGAGAAACAAAATAGTAAATACGCCACTGATTACTCTGTGGTTGCCACGTTAGAAGAACTTGTAGCTGTCATAAAAAAAGATCTTGAAACCCTACCATATTTCACCATGTACACAGTCTTGAAAGGGTCATAAAAAACTTTTTTCCATCTTGCAAGGAGTTGAACAATGTGCAACTTTCTGGGACGTCTTGCTTGCTACCTGCTATCGCCCTCACGCTGACAAAGGAAAAACCAGTTTCGCCGCTTCCGAAACAACGGATTCTTTTGGACAGGGAGAGTGCGCGAAAATACACGTTTTTAATGAGGAGGTTCACTGTTTGTCCACTAGAGTGCAGTGCTGCATACGTGGAAATACAATTCTTGCTTTCAAGGTTTTTTTTAAATAATGACAGCTACAAGTTGTTGTAAAGTGACAAGGCCTCTTAAGTTGGGCACCTGTCTAAGTTGCCCACTTTTCAATGGAACCGATGGTGGCCAAGACAGGTTTCACTGTACACCCCAACAGTTCGGACCCCACGTTAAGTTGTAGGTCCACATGTCATATAGACTCGCTGCTTAAAGTGGCACTAAACTAAAATTAAATCTAGAACACTTCTTCCACCCCTACTTTTATTATTATTGCTTTTAGTATTATGATTGAACGGGGATATCATCATCTAATATAGAAAACACACTAATTTATTTCCACAAAAAGCTTCTAATATATATGGTACATTTCGAGCTCATCAATGCTATTTTTTTTACTCTTATTCACTAACAAAACAAACTACAGTAACTAACCGTGACAGTATAATAAATATTATATTTACAAAGATTATAAACATAACGTATTAGTGGCAAACAACGTAAATTATTGATTATTGATTTTTTAAAAATAAACATGTATTTATATGCTACACACTAATTTCAGAATGTATTGCGAATGTTGTAGTTATCAATTTACTGTGATAGTTACAATGAACGATGTAGCTGTCATAGTAAACAAATCAATACAACATTCGCAAATATACACTCATCTCTCATTTTAACGGAATACAAGGCAATAGCGAGAGGTCCGAAGTTGCCGATTACTCATAAATTTTAATACGAAGTCTGCAGTGGCTATTATCCACAATCACATTACGAAAGAAAGAGGAATAATACAGTGCTGTACTTTCAATCAAACACACTATCCAATCTGACAGCATTAAACACCTGATACACTGTAAATATTCACTATAATACAACAAATTCAACATTCTTAGTTCAAAATCAGGACTTTCAAACTGACTCCATTTCTCCAGATTTTGTCTGCTGCTTCTGCAATCTGTTAAATCGAGGGATGAGTGCATTCTGAAATTAGTGTTTTTTTTTTTCCTTCAACTGTTTGGGTTGTCATATACTATTTGTCTTTTGTTTGTCAATATGGTCATCTGTTTAATCTTGGTAAAAGAAAAATCCATATACTGTCATGGCCAAACCTGCAGAATACTTAATAATAATAATTAATAATACTGTCATGTGTTGCTTATTGTATTTTAGTTTGTGTTGTTAGTTGGTGAGTTTGAAAATCTTTTCGAGGACTTAAATTGCTGTGTTTTTCTACAATAGATTTTATTATTATTATTATTATTATTATTATTATTATTATTATTATTATTATTATTATTATTATTACGGAAACAAAATATCAACACATTTCTGTTTTACTGCAGCACAATATTAAGACCTTGCGCATTTTTAAAAACAATATTTCATGAGGTAAGATTTTTTACCTATGTCAGGTGGCAGGCTCCATAAAAAAGATCATTAAAACGCAGAATAGTCTACTCTTTATTTCATCTAAGCTGATAGGTAACCACACCATTCTTTCCTTGCTCTCCCTTTTATCCCATTGCAAAAGAGAACTGATGCAACTGACCCGGTTGACAGAGAGAGAGGACAGAGGAGAGAGGTGGGGGTTCTGGAATGTAATACCGTTTAAATGTAAATTTTCCCACCATACTACGCTCGTATTTGGTGTTATTGAGAAAGCATTTGCTGTTTTCTTTTTTAATCATGTGAAACCCTCGCCCATTACATTTAATTTTAATCTTAGGAACAATAAAATGTCCTGTTGATCAGTTTTATTTCAGTCTTGAGAAATAACTTACTTTATAAACATTTTCACTGCTATATTTAATGGAAACCAACACTGTCTCTAAGACAATAAACTACATTTCACTCTCCTCTCATCCATATTATTTTCATTTCATTTTTACAAGTTTGATAGGATCAATATTAACAGACCAAAATCATATCCACGAAGAAATTAAGTATCGACTGAAGGCAAGGAATTCGTGTTATTATTCAGTTCAAAATCTGTTGTCATCGCGAATTCTATCGAGGAATTTGCGGCTTAAAATATCAGAAGGAACAGGAACGGACAATGGCGGAACTTCACAACGAAGAACTGGATAATTTATATGGTTTACCGAATACTGTTAGGGTCATCAAGTCTAGGAGCCTTAAATGGGCAAGTCTTGTGGCCAGAATGGAAGAAAGTAGGAATGCTTTCAAAGTTTTAACTGTAAATCCAACCGGAAAACGCCAATTAGGAAGATCTAGGCGCAGATGGAACAACAATATTAAGATTGATCTCACAGAAATAGGAATACAAAATAGAAACTGGGTCCAGTTGGCTAAGGACAGAAGTCAATGGAGATTTTGTGAACGCGGCAACTGAACTTCAGGGTTCCCTAGGCCATGGAGTTAGTTAGATATGAAAATATAACGTTATTGGAGAATCGAATGAAGCGCGTTTTTTTTTTAACTTGATTATTTATATTTCCTTTAATTGTTTGAAATTCTAACATTACTGGGTTAGAATTCTAGTATGGTATCCATAAGATTCCATTTGGGTTGCAATATGAAATTATCGTATGAAAGTAAGTATCGTACATACAATGAAGTAGTTTTTTCTTTATCTTTCTACTTGCTTGGACTGTTTTCTTATTCTTGATATGTCGCTTACTCTCCTTACCAGAACTTCACCTAAGAACTGAAATTTCCAAGGGGAAAAAACTCTAGTTTCTAGTAGAATTTTATGTTTACAGCTTATTAGATACAATTACTAAATTTGTTAAGTTAGTTTTATCAGATACTGGCGGTTAGAAATATTTATTCAGTGTTTCACAACCAATTTATATTTCACACAAAGGGCATGGGTGGATAAGTATAGTGAAATGGCCCCAGATGAATCTTGGGACGACATGTGGATGGTATGTAGGTACCTCCAAGATACATTAATTCCTCACGTTTCAAACCTCAACTCTCATTGGTTCATGAGAAATGGTGCAAAATCAGAAAAGTGATATTAATTTATTTCTCAAGAATGGTTCGATCGATTTTGTTCAAACTTGGATGTAGGTATAGGTCTTAATTTTTTCTGACAACAAGGGCTTTGTCTGAAAAAAATTAACAGATCCCCCCGACCATTTTCCACCCTCAAAAAAATTGATTCAATATTTTGAGCTCCTTTTCACCTATGATAGTCTGCGAGCACAATTATGAAAAAAATAATTTTAGATGTCGCTTTACCCTACAATCACATATATATTTTTTATCCAAAATTGTATTACGGGTACGCCATGGTCAAAATTAGCCAAAACCAACCATACCACACCTATAAGGGGGCAATTGCAAAACGAACAGGTATTGATGTAGCTTTAGCATATTTGCTACGTGAATGAATGAGAAATCACACCCACCTAAAGTGCCAAATTCACTGCGGCCCCATTTGATAGCCTGATAACAATTTATTTGGGAATGAACATCAATCACTTTAAAACAAACACGAAACAATTAATCTTTGTGGTTGTCTGAATTTGTCGCGAAAAAAGGAATACCGACAGCCACAAGCGTCCGTTTCGATTTTTCTTTTTTTTTTTTTTGGGGGGGGGGGCATAAGAATTGGACGTTTTATATAAGTAAATTACTAGTCAATGGATTAAAATATAGAACCTGTCAAACTTATATTGGGGACAAAGGTTATGAAGTTCCTATGCCTGCATTGAAAATAAAATAAAAGTCCACTGAAGAAGCAAATGATACAAGTTTGTTACAAGAATTCGTTGGGCAGTTGAAGCTACACGTGGAATGCTGAAAGAAAAGTATCGTTATTGGATGGAATATTTGACAATGAAAGGATAGCTAATATCGGCCCGTATCACAGAATTGCTAGTTCTCTACACAATAAATTCTCCACACATGTGACACCAGATGAAAACCACTCTGCAATCATGAAATCTGCGAAAACATCAGGAAACGAAAACACCTTTGCAGCCTTTGTTGAACAGAAGAAATTGCGAACAAGAGAACTTCCGTTTACATCTATTTCTGCACAGGATCTTGAGGATTTTCCTCGAATGACAGAAAAATATTTGAAAGAATTGTTTCGTAGATCCTTCCAATATAAACAGGCAATATGTTATTTGGATGAAATGTTGAATGAAAGAGGTAATATTAACACGCAGTATGTTAAAACAACGACAAGATATTGAAAAAGACGGTGCATTCACGACATATGCAAAGCAAGACATACAAATGCTTCATCTAAAACCAAATCCAGAAGGTTACAAAAGTGTCATCAGGTATTGTTGCAACTGTGCAAATGGATTGTGAACAGTTGGCTCTTGCTCCCATGTTGCAGCCATTATTTATTACCTAAGTTATGGAAAATATTTGTCGAGGATCCCAAAACCAGCACAAATATTGACCAAATTTTCGATCACAACAACATTTGTGTGGTCATAAATGAAAACAGTGACAAGGACTGAAGTACGTACTACAATGTTCCTTTGGTCCTTATTTGTTTCACACATTGAAATACTTGTACTTTTTTTTATGTAACTTACTTCCCGTTTGCATTATATTTTCTTCTATTTCTTGGATGAAATGTACATTTTATTCAATTGTTGCAGTTTTCCATTACTCTACTTCTTATCCACACCCCCCACCCCACTCAGGACCTACGGGAGAAAATACAACAAAGGCTGCATTACATTATGTTGTTGCTGATAGTTATTCTCTTTCCAGCTGAGGTTATTTCACTTTGGTTGGACACTGTAGGTAAAGGTACATTGAACACTAATATTGAAACTTCAGGCATCCTCAAATGCGATATTTACGAGGGTCTAATGACAATTTTAACATCACATTCATATAAGGCTGATTAATTCATGTGAAATAAACATCAACAGTTTCACTTTGGCTCAAAATGCGGATGGGGACGCCACAGGCCATCAAATGGAGCCTCAGTGAATTTGGCACTTTAGGTGGGTGTGATTTCTCATTCATTCACGTAACAAATATGCTAAAGCTACATCAATAGCTGTTCGTTTTGCAATTGTCCCCTTATAGGTGTGGTATGGTTGGCTTTGGCTAATTTTGACCATGACGTACCCGTGATCCAATTTTGAAAAAAAAAAAAAAAAAATATGTAATTGAGGGCTAAAGCACATCTAAAATTATTTTTTTCATAATTGTGCTCGCAGACCATCATAGGTCAAAAGGAGCTCAAAATATTGAATCGAATTTTTTGAGGGGGGAGGGGGACGGTCGGGGATCTGTTAATTTTTTCAAAGCCCTTGTATATACCTATACATACATCCAAGTTTGAACAAAATCGATCGAGCCATTCTTGAGAAATAAATTAATATCACTTTTCCGATTTTGCGCCATTTCTCATGTAGCAATGAGAGTTGAGGTTTGAAACGTGAGGAATTAATGTATCTTGGGGGTCCTACATACCACCTAATTGTCGTCCCAAGATTCGTCTGGGGCCATTTCACTATACTTATCCACCTATACTCGTTAGGATCGATATATATAAAATATTACCTGTATAAGTAACTAAACGGAACTGATACGCAAGAAGGGTAGAAACTAAAGTTTTTCCCAAGGAATTTCAGTTCTCGGATGAAACTCACAGAAGGAAGGTGGAAGAAACATCAGGAATGATAAAACAAACCACGCAAAAACTTTCATTATTTCATTGTATATACAAGTAGCATAAAATAAATTAAATCCGTAGCATTTTAAGTAACTTTAAATTCCCAACCCTGTCAGTTGTAACAGTCGTCTAGTAAGCATATTTTCCATTCCGATATTATTACGCAACCCCTGACTACCAAGTTATTAGATTAACTTTCCAAATACACACTGTATTTTACCTGTAAAATTTTACGGAAATATTAAAACGAAAAATTATGAAATACCTCAACAGGGATCTGATTTATTTAAACATCAAATTATTCAAGCTAGGTTTGAAGAGACTCAACAAAATCACACAGATGTTAACTGTACACATTCCATTTCTCTTCTTGAGTTGAAAATTGACCACAAGAGCTTCCCTGAGAACACATGGTTATTAAGGGATGGATGCACTGGTATTTTTATGTAACTCTCAAGAAATGTGCAGCATTGCAATGGGTATAACCTGAAATAGTTTTTATTTCAATAACTCGTGTTTCTTTATGTCACAGAATTAGCGAAAGCCCTGCTTGGTGTCTGACGTAATTCCATAACATTAGAGACTTTTTTGGAACACAAACGTGTCTGAAGTCCTTTACCTCTTGTGCAACTGAAAACGTCAGTCAAAATTATGCCACTTGCTTGAGTAACTGTCTTCATGATAATCATTCAGACTTAAGAAAATTACATATTCAGCACTTATTTTCTTAGGAACGCTGGTCGCATGCACTGTCCACTTATTCTATCTTCGGTTTTTGTAGATCTTAATGTAGATGCCTCGGATCTTGTCTCTAGGTTCAACTATCCTTTTATAAACCGTAAGTAAAAACTTATTCTCAAAACAGTAAATAAAAGGTCTTTAAAGACTACAGCCAGACATATTCTTTGTTCGATGTGCATGAATATGTGAATGTATGAATATACCAAATATACAAGATGCGAAAACTGTTCGTTGCATTCTTTTAATTTTTCTTAATTTTGGTAATAACTGATTAAGCGTTTAATTAACTTCACAATGAATCTGTTGATTGGAGAACTAGCGAAGGATCATACAAAGAGTTAAAGAAAGAAAGAAAGAAACAAAAGACCTGGCTTTAAAATTTGCTAAATGACCAGAAAGTTGCAAATGAAAGTTTCTTAATTGCATAATGACTGCAAAACCAGGTTGCTATGCCAGTGCAACCATCACTTTCATGCAAAACACTAACAGAAGTACCCGTTCTTCGCATCAGAAAGGTATGATTTATGAAAAATGTTTCAAAGATGAAAACAAAATTCCTTATTTAGAAGTGGAATTTCCGAAAATACTGAGAACACGATTTGGCGTAATTTAATGAAGAGTTTATATACTGAATTTTACGTTTCTAAATTTCAGCGAATATTTAGATTTAGTATTTTATGAACATTAAATCGGAAATTTCATGACAGAAATTGCTCCCATTTTCCTCTTCAGAAGCGGAATTTTCAAAAATGTTGAAACGCAGAAGAGTTTGTTTGATGAGTTTCAGCTTCGTAACTTCAGGGATTAGTGAGATACTTTTGAGAGAGAGAAACTCCCTTCCCTTCTTAGGATGCGCATTAAAAAAAAAAAAAAAATCCTTCCTTATAACTTGCTTCCGCAACAAAAGTAGTTTTCTGCCCAAATTTCATGTTTCTAATTATAGGCGAGTCATTTTGGTCTTTTATATAATAGTATTAATATTAGGAAACGGGCGCAGATTTACGTTCTATGATTTAGAGAAATATTTTACGTATACTCTCGAATTTTAAATCATTCCGAGTTAACTGGCTCTGCTGCTGAAGATATGCCGGTACGTAAAGAAATTATCAATTATAAGGCTTTTTTACTAGATTTTTAGAATTTATTTTCAAAAATTTGTGTCAATGCTCCTTGCAAATTATTCAATCATCACAGTTTGCAGCCGATTTTGCTTGTGAAAAATTTACTTCTAGCTTTCAAAAGTTTGTAACTTCAAATAATTACTATCTACCAAATAAGGTACTTTAATTAACGTCTTTCTTAAAAAACTGAGGAAACAGCGTGGTTTACAAATTAAAATAATTTCACTCTGACTATTTACAGACCAAAAAAGGTGTTGCAAAGCCTGTCAACTTCATCGGGCTGTTTCACACGTTAATTGTCAATATATGTAAACTTATTGTCAATATATGTAATGAAACTGTAATTACAGATAGCGCAGCCTTAAACAAGTAAAGAAGAAAAAAAGTTAGACCTTCATGTTTTGAGAGATCACTTTTTATTTTATTTTATTTATTTATTTATTTTTTTAAATAATGATCAGTTAACAGGTTTCACAGTTGGGATACTTACATACTGTATCTGTGTGTGTGCTGTTGTGTAGTAATATTTCTGGAATTACTTGATTGATCTAATGAAGCGTTCCCCAAACTATTCAGGACAATTCAGACTCTAGCCTCACACTTCCCACCTAACTTCATCCAATATGACGTTATTTCAATGGATATACACGCAGAGTTATGAGCTGCGATCAAGGCGATTTTATATGGACATCACATTGTAACATCCAAACTACGAGAGACGGGATTTACTATTAAAGTGGTATCACAGACAGGAATGATTATTAAATTATTCAAATCTGTGGTATGGGACACAGAATGAAGTAGTCCTAAGGTAGAAATAGGAAAGTAAATTAATGACTAGTAATTACTTCAGAACACTATCGGACCAATGCAGACGAAAAATCTTTTTAAGCTCTTTCGTTTATACTTCATCAGATTGAGATAACATGAAATAGGACGGGGTGGGGGGAAGAAGAAAAGAAAAAAGAACGTACTAAGTAAATCAGATTTAGTGCCATGTTAATTTTCTGGGTTATGTAATCAAAATGTTGCCAGGCTGAAAATTGAAAGAGTTTAGTGGAGACGAATGAAAGTCACATAACGAGCTAGTCGATAACAGTACTGAAAAGGCTTATTTACTGGCGAGAAAGGTTGAGTTGAGTTGATTTTGAGTTTAACGTCCCGTTCAGCAGGGAGGCTATATGAGACGTGGACCTACTGATTAAGTGGAATCGGAACTACATGAGCTCCCGCCGGGAATCGAATCCGGGTCTTACGGGCCGAAGGCGCGTACGTTAACCACTTAAACACGAAGGAGCTCCGACGAGAAAGGTGTGTGGTTCTAATTATACGAGTAGAAATAAACAATCTAAGTAATTGAAAAGATACATGCAAATGTGACATATACGTGAAATAGAACGAGTGGACGAATTACGGATAATTAGGACCAGAAGTGGGATTTGCGAATCGAAGATGTTTCTAAGAAATTAAGGAATCTCTTACTGAAGGACGTGAAAGAGTTTGAGGGAAGAGTACTCACACAGCTAGGTGAGGAACATGGGTGTCGTCTACGAATATCAATCACTGTGGATGCGGATCGAGAGAAAAAAAAACAATTAAATGTTTTACGTACTACAGTTACGCCGACTAGGCTAAAGGAGACGGTGATTATGAGAAGTGAGCGAAATGGTGGAATGAACAGAGTGGCAGGAAACAGGAGAACCCCGAGAAAACCTACGCACACGGTGTTTGTCCACCACAAAGTTCACTTGGCGCGGGATGGATCGAACCAAGGACCCCATGCACCAGAGGTGAACGCTCTACCACTGAGCTACCGCGGCCCCATCGGATCGAGAGAGGAGTTGGATTCACCAACATAGAATCCTAGACTAAGAAGAATATTTACTTCGGTTTTATTTATTTATCTTCATTGGGACATTAACCAGTTCAGGTCTATACGAATTCTAGACAAGGAGAGATTTTTTGAGTTCTTCACGCTAAAACAGACGTTTAGATTTCCAAAACAATCATCACAAGTTTTTCATAGATAATTAACTATGGCCTCAGATAAGTATGTCCCTATGGTCAATAAAGAATCTTGTTTTAAACAAATAAGCATAAGCAATTCTACCTGTGATAAGTTTTTTTTTGAAATATTTTTATTCCTCTGAATAGCGTTAGCAATATTTGTATATGCTGATAGTAGTATTTTCTATATCCTTCATAAATCCATAAGTAGTTGATAAAAATTATACAAAATCAGAGGCTGATTTTCAAATTATGACAGAGCAATTTATATTCATTTATATTCAATCTCACATCGGTAATCCTTGAAGCTTTACAATCCAACACATGAAAATTTTAAACAATTTAAACATTTGGTTGAGAGAGCAAAAAACAATGACCGAGCGTAGAATTAAAGAAGCCTACTATATTCATAAAGAGAGACCTGAACTTAATTTAGACACAGGAGATATAAATGCAATTTGGAGTGATCTTTTTATCACGTATTTCCACCGGTTGGAACGAAACACAAACAAACAGTGAACAGTGAGTGGCCAGTACTATGTAAACAGTGATCAGTGAGTGAATTTTGTGTAACAAGAAGCCATGTATTTAATTCCTTTTTAACCTTTTTCACCCATCCATATTTCTTTTCCATGTTTTAAATTCACTTCGAACTGTTTTGAGCTGAAGATGGAAACCGGGTTTTCCAAAGGCGCTACTCAATGGAACACTTTGGTCTGCGGTGAGTACTAGCTTTCTACTTGAAGGGTAAGGGGAAAAAAGAAGGAATGTCACAAAATACTATTTTCGAGAAAACGACGCTTTAATATTGAAAACCGCGTACAAAATGAATAGGGTTTGTCAAATCTGTTGCCCCTTTCCTCGGACATTTCTACATCTACGCATGCATGGCATCGCAAATAGTACCAACAGTCATCAACAGATAGGACAAAGCACCAGTTAAGGCACACACACATGGACATTCTTTGTTTCTTCCCCCTTGCCCTTCACTTATTTTTCATTCTATGTGCTTCAACATTTTAGAAACTTTTGCTTCTAAAAGTGGAAATTTCTATAATATTAAAGTTTTCGGTTTTATAAACATTGAAACTTATTCTACTCGTGCAAGTTATATAAATGCATGTGCCTAACGGTCGAATTAGGGCTAGGTGTATACTGAGCTTACGAAAAAAAAGTGATTTAAGCTTTAAAAAAATGATGATCCGATTGCCAATGTTTCGAATACAGTTTTTTTATTATTTATTTATATTAATCGAAGAATCTCTATTTCATACACATAACTACGATGCATGTTTCTATGACATCGCCGTAATTTTCCTCATCTTCGATGTAGAAATTGCCCTTCTACTCCCAATAACAATCTGCTTCTTAGACAGCCTATGTAGTCATGACATAAAAAAATACTTAGTTATATTTTAGGAAACAAAATTTTACCTGTTGACTTCTTCATCCTGAAGACTATTTAGATTCAAAGGGTCACAAATATTTCCTCCCAGAAGGAACTTCGTGGGGGGTACTATCTCTTCTTTCTTTCTTCTTTTATACGGCGGCAGAAACTTTCCATTGCCACAATTAAAGCTATACGAACGCTTTCGACCAAATTTATGGTGACATCCGTTGTTCTCACATTTGGGTTTTTTGGAACATTGTGGCCCCGGGGGTGGAATGGTCGATCTTCGCCTCAACTTATCATTAATCTTGTCGTGGCTCAACTTTGGAGTTTCAAACTGTACTTTCTTCTGATTATTTCGGTCTTCTTTGATGTTCACTCCTCCTGGTCGCTCAACTTGAGTTGACGCCATGAATATCTGTAAGAGAAAGGGAACATATCAGTTTCAAACTACTACTACTATTATATCATTATTATTATTATTATTATTATTATTATTATTTGGCAGCACTATATACACATTAAAATGTTATTGAAAGCTACCCAAAATGCGACTCAGCTTTCCAACTGAATGCAAACTTTAGCCTATTGCTTTTGCAACAGAAATTACTTGCCTAAGTGCTCGTAATCTTACAAAAATTGCCATATTTGACGGCATATAAGACTTTTATTTTTCTCTCTGAAAATAATTCCAAAAATGTGGTGCGTTTTACATGACGATACGAAATTTCGACTACTTTAATGGTAAAAAATTTTCCCAATTCACTGCTGTTTGATATACTCGTGGTTTCTTTAGGTGTGCAACAGTAAGAGTTACAAACGGCTCTGTGACTTCGTAAATACAATTTGGATTTGGATATAATCACTCTATTGTTCCATTGTAATTACAACCATGCCATATCTCTTTTCAATCATAGGAAAAACAAACTATCCACTTTATCCTTGCGCAAGTGGCTTGGTGTCCCCACCTAGCCATGTTAAAATAAGTGACCTAGAACTTGCCTTCAAGCAAAAGACCCAGACAACATGTGTGTGTATTTCTATGGAACAGCACATGCTTCACCCATTCCTGAATACAAATTCGATTCTACATTTAGTTTAACATTTAAATTAACCAAAAATTGAGATTGTAACATATTTACCACATCATATACAATAATAATATACTATACTTCTTTTTTTCAATTAGTCGAAATGTAGATGGTATCTACAGAACCAGCAAGTATTTCAGATTTTCCTGAATCGTCATTACTATTTTTATTCGTACTTCAATGTCACTAAAACTAAAACAATCTATTGGCCAAAATCTACTACACGACCACTATCCTCAGTTTTACTATTTGTTTACTTGTTCCAAACCCTACTCCTCATACTAACTCAAAACGACAAGACATAAATATTAAATTTATTTCTTTAGTATGCCGCATATGAAGTAGTATGTAAAAGTGTAAGCTAATAAGTGAAAGTTCAAGAGTCAATTACATGAATTATGTCCAGTTATCTTACATTCTACTTTATGTTTACTTTTATTTATCAGTATTATATTCTATCTAGGTTATTAAATATTATAATTGTCAGCAGCCTGTTCTTCGACATGAAACAAACAAATAACAATAAAATTCAAAAACTAATTTTTACTTTAATTTTTTTCTTATCTTTGAAAAAAAAAATCATTGCATCTAAGGGCAATCGAACCACGGCCTAAAACTTGTAGGTTGATGCCTTATCACCATTGGCGTAACTAGAAAATTTTACTAAGGGTTATCTTTATAAGTAAATTTTCCAAAATATTTTTTTATAATTTTATTTGTTCTTGTTTGTAGGCTGAATAATGTTACCCACGAGAAGGGACTTCAGGCTGTCTTGTTGCGAAAAGGAGTTGTGACAGTGCTGTCCTGACTCGAAAAGTGTTAACTTTGTATTGAAAGGGATCTGTCCCATTCTCGTAGGCAATATTAATTCTGAACCACCTGCTCCCGTTGCTTTTCCACTATGCTTCTTCCATTTTAGTCGGAGTAGCTTCTTCGCCTATTGTAAGTTGCATCTTCGTACTTGAAAGGAGGACCTTGAGAGTGCGACCCAACTATCACAGTATAGAACAACCTTATGACATTCATGTTTCCAAACTTTATCTAGGAAACAATAAAAAGGTGGAGGAGGAGATGAAAATGGAATGAAATTAAGTTTTACGTCCCGCGGTTATGCCTGCTAGGCTAAAGGAGACAGCGATTATCAGAAATGAATGAAATGGTGGAATGAAGAAAGTGGGAGGAAACGGAAGAACCCCGAGAAAACCCACTCACACGTTGTTTGATCACCACAAAGCTCACTTGGCGCGAGCTGGGATCGAACCAAGGATCCCATGCACCAGAAGGGGAAGATGAAGCAGAGTTAGTATTAAATTTAGAAAATGCAACGGAACACAAAATTATTTTGCGTAAACTTTTGAGAGAGAGAGAGAGAAAAAGAGAGAGAGAAAGAGAGAGAGCGAGAGAGAGAGAGAAAGAGAGAGAGAAAGGGGTGCGAATGGACTTCCTGACCCTCTCTAGTTATATCTATGTGTATACTGAGATATCAGGGAGCGGTGCGGTTGGTTTTCTGTTTACTACTTGTTTCTTCAATTTCAACCAATTAAACAGCTTCTAATAATATTTGTAGAGATAAACTATCATTATAGACCCCTATAATGTATGAATATTTTCAATGAAGAATTTTCTGCTTTAAACGAGTACCACTTTAAATTATTTCGTTTCTACAGTCTGCATGAAACAATGTCGACACAGAGAGAGAGGAAGAGAGAAAAAGACCCACTGCTATTCAAGCGATCTGGTTTTTATGTTTTTCCACTTTCATTCCATACACAAACACACACAGATAAACACATGGATATTGTGTGAAAAAACAGTACACAGAAGTAATTTAAAATGCTCCACTCCGATAGCAAACATGCTTTAACAAAACTGTATTCAGAAACATAAAAACACTGGCCTCGCCATTGTATCTCGTCATATTTTAAAATGCACACATACACACACACATATATATATATATACGGAATGGTAATTTGATGAATCACTATACTCATTAACATAACAAACAAAACAGTTTCTATCTAAACAATCATAATACAGTGAAACCTCCCTTAACGGACACCTCTCAATAACGGACACCTCTATAATACAGACAGATTTTTTTGTCCCGGCAAAAATATATGTTCTCTTACGGAACAAAACCCTCCCTTTTACGGACACTCTCAGATACGGACGCGGACAGTACTTTTTTACCCCCAAACATTTCAATAACCTCTTCATAACGGACAGGAATTATTCTCGGTTCTGCGATATATGACAGTAGACAGAAAAGTCTTTTCCTCACAAGTGTATCTATCATCAAACAGAACAACTTAAAGCTGAACTTGAAATGCTTCTTTTTTTTCTGCTCGCAGTAAACTGCGTTCTTGTGAAAATCCTAGAAAATCTTCAATAAGCACTAACACCAGGGTGGAAAAAAATCATGATTTTTTTCAAAAAAATCATTTTTGTTGATTTTTTTGATTTAAATCGATTTTTTTGATTTAAATCAAATATTTTTCTTCGTATAATATAAGTCGCGAACTGAAGAAAAAACATTAGGAAATAGTATTAAATGTTAATTATGTCATTTAAGTGAAAGTATTGGGTTTTAATTTTGAATTAATTCCCAATTGTTAACCTATTTCAATCCCAAACAATGTTTCTTAAGCATTAAGGAAAAAGTACAGCAATGTTTATCAACATGACACTTTTCTTTTCACGAAAGTTACTGATATTTGGCAGGGGCATATTTTTAAACAGTTGGAACTAGCTAGCGGCACGAAATACATATAAAGTACATAAATTTCGCCTAAAATTAATTAACTCACTCTATGACCTATGGAACCCGGAGGTTCAATGCCATGTTCACAAAAGCTCTCCTGACTTCTATCCTTAGTCAACTGAATCCAGTGTCTATTTTGTATTCTTATTTCTGCGAGATCCATCTTAATATTGTCCTCTCATCTGCGCCTAGGTCTTCCTAATGGTCGTTTACCGATTGGACTTCCAGTTAAAACTTTGAAAGCGTTCCTACTTTTTTCCATTCTAGCTACATGTCCTGCCCACCTGAGCCTCCAAGATTTGATGACCCTAAAAATGTTTGGTGAATGGTATAAATTATGCAGTTCCCATCATGAAGTTTTCGCCATTCCTCATTTCCTTTTCCTTTTGGTTCCGAATATTCGTTTCAGGATTTTATTCTCAAATACTTTCAGTCTGCGTTCTTCCCTCAGCGTAAGCGATCATGTTTCACAATCATACAGCACAACAGGCATAATTATAGTTTTATATATTTTAAGCTTCAAATTCCTCGACAGAATTCGCGACGACAAGAGATTTTGAACTGAATAATAACACGAATTCTTGCAGGAATTCCAAAATAAAAAAAATCAAGATGATCAGTTCCAGAAGAACAAACATTTGTGATTGTTAAAAATAAGCTTTGTGTGACGTGAAAAACAGTTCAAATGTGAGTTGTCTGTGCATTTAAGACATCTATACATAGCAATTTGCCGCGCACGTTTTTATACTTTTCTGTTGGCTATTTTATTTCCTCTGACATTTTTTCCTGCACAGGCGCGGCAAATTTTCTGCGATCACATCGCAGATCGCGGCATGTTCTGCAATAGGGTCAAGTATCCACTTTATCAAAAGTATTTATTATTCGATATTTTAACGCATCCAAAATTTGTCGTATTACGATCCCGAGGAACTTCTATGTATTTAGTACATAAATTTCGCCCAAAATTTTAATTTTTTGTTTTTTTTTTTTGTTTCGGAGAGGGGATCGGACCCCTCTAAATACGCCCCTATTATCTGGAAACAAACAAATAGACGTGGACACAAAAGAGTTTTCATCTTAAATGTCCCCGTTGTAATAAAAATTTTAAAACCCTGTGTTACAAAGAGAAGAAAGCAGGGTTCACCCGTAACCCGTTCAAACGGGATTTTCCCTGATCGTTCCCTATATGATATTCGTTTTCATACTGTGCTTACATACATTTGAGTCTCATTGTATTATGATTATTATCTTCCATAATCAAAATAACAGAAGAGAAACGGGATTTTACTTACTTTCACTTTAAATTAATTCATTTCGGAATTTGATTTAAATCAACGATTTTTATTTAAAAAATCAAGTGATTTAAATCTTGATTAAAATCGTGATTTAAATCAGACTGATTTAAATCAATCCACCCTGACTAACACCCATACTGAATTAGTCGTATGGTCAAGAATTCTATGCGGATCTTTCCTTCCCTAACAAATTTAGTGCTTTTTCCTCTGGGCCTTGCATCTTTCCCGACAATTTCATAGATAACAAACGAAACATTGTTTATTTTGCGATAACATTTTTCAACGAGCAATGTTTTCTCTCTTACTTTTTTGGAAAAGCAAAATTTTTCTTTTGTACAAATTGATGTGTCAAACAGTTGAACAATTAAAGAACTTTGCCATTAATCGCGGTGAAATAGAAGTTCTCCAATTGATCCAACAGTTGCAAACAAATTTCGAACAGAAACTAGTGTCCGTAGGATTTACACGGCAGACAACTACTGCAGACTTTTCCCCAAGAAATTTGGTGAGTTTCTTCTCCACATTTTCAGTATTTAATAATAATATTGCGTACTTTTTAAAGCTATTTTTACTTTTAATATAGGCGGTAAGTGAATTAATGGATTTTTTACAGTGTGATGACATGTCCTTAAGAAAATTACCATACACGCATTATCATTTGCAGTATACGAACATATTAACACATTCCCAAACAATCATATTTTTTAACAGAAATGAATTTCTCCTTCATCCGTCCCAGTAATTCAAATACGTAGTAAATAGAGTATTTTCATATTGAATTTTACGTATTTACGCTCATACATAATGTATTTATTGTATATTACTGCATACAATTACCGTTGAGAAAATTAAATTTTTGTAACCTCTCTGTAACGGACACCTCTCAGTAACGGACAAAAATTCCCGTCCGATTGGTGTCCCTTATTCAGAGGTTACACTGTACAAATGTGTGTGTAAACTAGGAATGGGGAGAACCGTACTGCTCAAAAGTTTTTGAACATCCCGGATTTTTATTAGCATCTACTGTGAACCTATTATTTTGACACGAGAAATTTTACCGCCGTGCATCAGAGGTACTCCTGCCTAAAGCATAGAATTTGGCGACAGTTGCATCGAGGTTTATGAGGTACTACAGATGATATGTCAAATTATAATTCTTAAAATCGAAACCCAAAAATAGGATATTTCATAGAATAAACAAAACTGTGGATGGCAAGACAACTTATTAGTTCTGTTGAAAGATGTAAACACAGGGAGGCAATGTAGTGACAGAAATTTGCAAGAAAAAGCAGTTTTCCAAATTTTGCAGTTCTCTATACCATGCAGATATACTGGCGTTTAAAAAGCCAAAAACACCATTCTTTGACAAATGCTTACGACGGTCAATATACATCCTTCTCTACTCAATTGTCGCTCAGTGGAAGACTATATGTAATGCTCCTCGTTACTATTTCAACGAGCAACAATGAAGCATACGAAACCATCGTAAACATTTTTCAAAGTATTGTATTTCTGGTGCTTTAAACGTTCCCATATCAACAAGCTACAGACCTAAAGAACAGCAAAATTTGAAAAACTACTTTTTCTTGCAAATTTCTGTCACTGTACTGACCCTCTATGTCTACACTTTCCAAACAGAACTAATATCTTACATTATCTTCCACACTCTTGTTTATACTATGCAATATCTCTATCAAACTTTTTTTTTTTTTTTTTTTTTTTTTTTTTGAAAAGGTTTCAATTGAAGAATTTTAATTTGATACATCATCTGCTACCTCTCAGACCTCGATTTAACTGTCATCAAATTTTATGCAAAAGGCAGAAGTACTTCTGATACACGGTGATAAAGTTCTCCCAAAATAATAGGATCACAGTAGATGCTTACAAAAATCCGGGATGTTCAAAAACTTTCGAGCGGTATTATATAGGTATATAAACCAGTTCCCATTTTTCCATAAACTAGTTTGATTTCTCACCAAGTTCTATTTTGGTTTTCAAATTTGGTTCGCGGTTACACCCAAACCATTTTCCGGTTTCTCTGAAAGAGTTCTGAGTTTTTACTGAAACCAATATAACTTTCACGGAAGCCGTGTTGATTTCCAAACAACTTAACGGAGAATCAAAATTTTACAAAAAACCCAAACTGGTTTCGGTTTCTACCGAAAAATGTTTTTGTGCCCACAACTAGTGTAACAAGACAGATATGTAGTATGTATACCAGCATGCAATTAACATGTGCAGTAAAGAACGCAAATTGTAGAATACTCTACTATAGAAGTTATATAATCTTGTCATCTAAACTGTAATATTATCTACAAAACTTGTAATAGGTGAAATTTATACATTATACCTAAATGCTGAGGAGTCTTAATATAATGTAGTGGCGTGTTAAGGATTTTGTTTCGGGGAGGTTGAGCTATGCACAACACATGAGTTGACTGAGTTTTACGTTCCGTTCAGCGGCGAGGCTATATGAGACGTGGACTTACTGATTAGCGTGGAATCCGAACCACATGAGCTCCCGCCGGGAATCGAACCCGGGCCTCCCACGTTGCACAACATGTGAATAAGCACATATTTTTTTCCTTTCGGGTGCCAACAAATTTTAATGAAGTTAGTTTTCCTTCCTTTAATATTTGTGTAATGACACTTCCAGGTATGAAGAATGAAAACATTGAGTGAGGGTGGGGAGGGAGTAGAAATAAGTGAAAGGTAAGATAACACCTAAATTATCAAGAAGAAATTGTGCAGGGAAGGGGGGTATTTCGGTGGCGGCACATTTTAGAAAAACAAGTACCCTATTAAATATTTCGTTTTAAATTAAATACAGACCCTGCGTAAGGAAAGGAAATGTAAGTCATTTAAAGGAAAATGTGAAATGTGAATGAAATAATCAAAGAATAGAACAGTTATGAACAACAGAAGGATATTATTACACTATATTTTACTAAACAACATACAATATGTTGTTTTTCCATAATTTTTCACAACTAATTTAATAATTTTACATTTTTTAAAACAGCTCCTTGTGAACAGTATGGTGATTAGGGCCTATATTAAGATATACTAGTATACTTTGGCTTTGGTGTTATTGACACCGGCCGACTTAAACAACGGTCGAAAGTACTAAGAAAAAGAAACAGAAGAGTTGAATGAACGAAAGAAAGAGAAAAGAACGCAGTTCTTACATGGAATGAAATTTGACAAATACAGTATTATTTCTGAACAAAGAGCATAAGAAAATGGAAAGTCAATGAAATTCTTACACGCAGTTTCCATTTTACATGAATTTTGTAGCTGTCATTAAAAAAAAAAAAAAATCTTGAAACCCTATAATATTTCTCCATGTAAATAGTCTTGAAAGGGACATACAACACTTTTTCCCCATCTTGCAAGGAGTTAACCCATGTGCAACTTTCTGGGTCGTCTTGCTTGCTACCTGCTACCGCTTTCCCGCTGACAAAGAGAAAACCAACTTCGTCGCTTCCGAAACAACAGAATCTTCTGGACAGCGAGGGGAAGTGTGCCAAAATACACGTTTTTAATGAGTTTTATTATTTGTCCATTCGAGTGTAGTGCTGCATGGGTAAAGATATCTTTCTTGCTTTCAGAAACTTGTAATGTGTAAAGAATAAATAGAAAGATCGGGTTGCAAGATTTTTTTAATGACAGCTACAAGATTTATGTAAAATGGAAACCTACCATTAGAAATGGTAAGAAGGATTATTGCTGTACATGGAATACGAAAAACAAATTTATTTCGGAGGGGAAAGGGCCTTGAGTCCGATAGCCCCGCTCTAAATATGTCACTGATAACATGTATGTTACCTACAAAATGGAAATTCCAGTCGTTGTTCAAGTGAGGCATAAAGTAAGTAAAGCGAGAACTAGGCACAGACCCAGGTTATGGTGGACTTATAGACTGAAGTAGTTCACGATAAAGTAGGGTTGATTAGGGAGATGAATTAAGCTTATTAGAGACAATCAGTATTTCTTCGTAACCTTGAAGATTTATTTTAACTAACAGTCAAACTAACTTCCGGACAACTGTACGATAAAATTGCTGTCTCTATCCCAACTTTTGAAAGGCTGAAGCCACCATAAAAGACAACAAAAATAATCAAAAATTACATATGGGACAGACTAAACATAATTACAGTTTTCTCTCTCTAAGTTTGCATTTTTAGTCTCAAAACTACGGATGAAGACAGTATGTAGGACCTCGGAAATACTTCAAGATTACAAGGGAATCATCAGAAGAGATCGCACAATCCCAGTTGATGTTGCTTTCGTAAAATAATTCAAGTATGAATTATTTAAATACAAAATAACTTATCAATTATCACTTATTAGGATCACGCAGATGGCAGTTACAAGTCTGTAATGTTAATCCGTACGTACACCCGTTACTCAACACGTTAACTCTTGAATGAAAACGAATGTCTGAATTCTGGCTTTTGCAATAGATAGAGCAGTTACTTCGGCTCAGTTCTTTAACGGAGTCAATCCGTTACCATTTTGACGGGTAACGATGACTTACATCCGTTCGTTAAACGACAGTACCGGTATCAATTTTTGAATTGTTTCTTTGAAATAGATTTAGTGATTGAAGCTTAAAATATAAAACTATAATCATGCCTGTTGTCCTGCATGGTTGCGAAATATGGTCGCTTACTCTGAGGGAAGAACATAGATTGAAAGTATTTGAGAACAAGATATTAAGACAAATATTCGTACCCACGAAGAACGGGAATGGTGAATGGCGGAAACTTTGTAACGAGGAACTACATAATTTATACCGTTTACCAAACATTGTTAGGGTCATCAAGTCTAGAAGGCTCAGGTGGGGCAGGTCATGTAGCCAGAATGGAAGAAAGTAGGAACGCTTTCAAAGTCTTAACTGGAAATCCAATTGAGAAACGACCATTAGGAAGACCTAGGCGCAGATGGGAGGACAATATTAAGATGGATTTCGCAGAAATAGGAATACAAAGTAGAAACTGGATCCAGCTGGCTAAGCACAGAAGTCAATGGAGAGCTTTTGTGAATGCGGCTTTTGCGGGTTCCATAGGTTATCGAGTTAGTGTGATTATCTCGGCAGAATTCGTTAAAGAAGTCAATTGGTTCACTTCTTTACGGGTTACGGAGACTTTAACGGTGGTTATCCACATCTCATTTTCTACTATTGAAACAAAGGTAGCAGAACTTACAACGTAGTAGATGCCCATTAGATAGGACGAAAATGAAACAAGTGCGTGATTCTTTTTACTCTTTACTTCAGTTCATTAGGTTTTAAGCAATAAACTATGATTATTTATTCAATTTGAGTAGTAAACTGACAAAATATTATGATTTACCAACAACAGCAGTGCTTTCTTCTGGAAGTACGCAAGATACGGCACCATTTTTCTGAGTTTCTCCGGCGATATCTGTAGTCATATGAATCTTTTCAGTTTAAATCAACTTGAAGACTAGAACAACACTATATTCACTATATTCTATGCATTTCAAAGGTAATACGATCAATAGATTGCAGCAGTTGCTTATTCTTCCATTTGTTTAGATTCTGACGCTTGCCTTCACAGCCTCTTAGTTTCCGTGACTATCTTCAGGAAACAAAGTTCCGGACACGCTATTTCCTCTAAAATACACATTGGTAAAAATTACCAACATTTCAACGAATGTGAAAGAAGTTCTTTCAGATGACCCCTTCATTTAAATCCTCTCCACTTGTACGAGCACCCTATGCACTGATGTTTATTACAACAGTAGGACCACCTCCCATACTAGCAATTATGCGGAGTCACGGCTGCTTCAATGATCGCTAGTCTGCGGTTGATACGTAAAGCACGAAGAGATACAGCGATGACGATGGTATGTCCGAAGGTACATTAAAAGTGTGGAAGTTGATGTAACAGCAATAATGGCCAGTACTGGTACTTTTCCTAAAGAAAGAAAGAAAAGCATTGATCAAAAGTACAATGAAAAGTGTTCTACGTCTTTCAAAGCAGTTCAGGGGATCACCCAGTCTGTCAAACCCAGAAAAACTTCGGGGGTGGGGGTGGGGTATACGTTGTGGTGACTACATCACCTCCTAATACGAACCGAAGTCACAAAAACGTGAAGCTTTTTGTCTACATTGCCAGTATCCACTCGGCCTTTCTTAAATGGGGAGCACCCTTTACTTGATTTGAAGAAATGGATGTCATAGTGTTGTTGACTATTACATGACGTCAATTTAATGGGTGGTCAAAGCACATCGCAGAAAAGTATCTCAAAGCCAGTGATTTTGTTTTTTCATTATTCTTTGTAAGAATTAAACCGCTACGATGCCCAAACATCAATTTCTCTTTAATTTATTGTAAGTTTGAAAATGAAATGAGATCTTTCAGTTTAACACCCGACGATTATAACCTTTAGGCTAAGGGAGACGATGATTAAGGCAAGTCAATAATGATGGAAGAATTTAAATTATAATGTAGAGGAGCGAAAGCACCCCATGAAAATCCACGGACACGATGCTGTCCACCAAAAACTTACTTGGCTGGGGATCGAACCGGTGACCCCACACACCAGAGGTAAGCGCTTTACCACTAAGCCACAGTTTCCCCTATTGTAAGTTTGTAAACCATTAAGAAACTGCAAATATAGTTAAATCCTCCATTAGGTTTATATGTACCTTAATTATCGAACAGCCTTCGTATATCGTAGCAAGAATTCTAAAAATCAAGAAACTTAAGCTGATAAAAAATATTTTACCGTTACAAACTGCGAATTGGCAATTGAAACAAGTAAACATTTATTCTAAACATCGATAATAAAGGAGGGAATAGTGAATAACGTCTCTCGAATGCAAACACAATTATCAAAGTAGTTACGACAGCTTTCTCCATATTCACTGATTACACAACACACATTTTGATACAATGTAGAATTCTTTACAAGCTTAATCATGTTACGTATGAGTAAAAAACAGTATAAAATAGGCATTTGTCAACGATTCAAAACTCCAGCACAGCACGTTTGAAATGAAATAACAATAGCATTTTAGACTTAACACTTGGTCTTATCGTACAGTGGAAATGTAAGGTATAAACTAAACGAACTTTAGTATTTCCATGAATAAATAAAGGCGCTTTAGTCTATTTTTACAAAAGCAAAACATACTTTCGATTTTAATAATTATATCATTTTCGTTATGCAAGTCTAATGTTTGTTCAAAGTTATAAAAGACTTCACATTTGGTTAGGGTTCCCAGACGTCTCAGTTCAGCAGGGAGAGTTCCGAATTTATACGATCTGTCCCCTTGTTCTGAAGCAATTGTCCGGGACAAGTGCCGCTTCCCTCCAAAACACAAATGAATATCATTGGTGCGACATATATAAACGTTTTAATTAGTCATCAGTACTCAACTGATAGGAATACTCTACTCTCTGTTACTTTTGGTGAGTATTGATCTATTAATTAATTCAGGGCTCTCAACGTGGGCGTTTAGTCCTTACATAGGGCGAACCGGGCAACCACCTCGGCCTCCGCACTTCGAAGTTCTACTCTTGATTTAAAGAAAAAAAGTTAAACAATTATGCATCATTCAATAATAAAATTCTGAACTTTACAAATCCCAGAATAGCGAAGCCGATAAGCTAAGTAGCCAATCTGCAGGACACCAACACATGCATTATGAATAAAAGTATTCCTATTATTCATCCCATCTAAATAGTTAGAATATTAGTGAGTTCTGTTGTCCTTCAATTAATCTTGTAATCCGAACACGGTAATTTGGATATGTCCGGAAGTGACTGCAATAGATTCAACTTTTCAAGATGGATGCAATGACATATAAGTAGTAGTGGTCCCGTTATGCCCGAATGACTCATCCTCATTCTCTTTTATGACCAGGATATTTGAACTTCGTTCCCTTTTACGGCTAAGATGAGTGCTTTGGTACCTCGATTCTGATTGGCTGAGAGAGGTCACGTGACGTTAGGCCCCGCCCACGCGGGAAATTCAAATTTTCAGGTCACGTGGTATGACGTCATGAGTCACCCTGCGGGGAAATCCCTCACTAATTTGTTCCCTTTTACGGGTAAGATGTGTGTTTCTGATTGGTTGATAGCTGTCACGTGATTTTAGACCCTGCGATATTTGAAATTCGTTCCCTTTTACGGGTAAGATGAATCCTTTTGGTACCCCAATGCTGATTGGTTGATAGAGGTCACGTGATCTTAAGCCCTGTGACTTTTGAAATTCGTTCCCTTTTTACGAGTAAGATGAGTGTTTTGGTACCTCGATTCTGATTTGCCGACAGAGGTCACATGATCTTAGACCCCCCCCCACCAGTCCATGAGGGAAATACAGAGCGATATGACGGCGATCCATCCTAGACCTGGATTTTAGAATTTTGTCCCTTTTTTTATGGTTATCCTTAAAGTTCCCATGGAGGGTTCAACCTCCTCCTTAAATAACCCTTTTTGGTATCATGATATTGTACTGAAGTTTACATTAAATATTATCGTTCTTTTTGACAGATAAGATGATTCTTACCTTGATGGAGATCATGTCCTTGAATTAGTTGCCTATGTCTCTGGAAGTAACAATGGTGAAAGAGGGGTGTCGCTTGTAGATTTCTTATAACACATTGTTGTGAGTTTAAGCGATTTATTGCTCAGTAAGCGCTTCATTAATGGAAACAGTGTTGCCAGATTTTTCTTACCTAAACTGCTCCGATTCTTTTCGAAACGGTTCCGCAGAGTACAAGAAATTTTAAACTAAAAAATTTTTCGAACTAAAAAAATTTCAAAACTAAAAAAAATTTTAAACAAAAATTTTCAAACAAAAAATTTTGAAACAAAAAAGTTTCAAACAAAAAATTTTCGAACCCAAAAAAATTTTGAAACAAAAAATTTCAAACAAAAAATTTTCGAACCCAAAAAAAATTTCGAACTAAAAAAAATTGAAACAAAATTTTGTCGAACTAAAACATTTTTAAAAACAAAAGTTTCGAACTAAAGATGTAAATCACATCTAAAAATTTTCAAATCAAACTTTTTATCGAACTAAACTTTTAAAATTTTCGAACTAGAAATTTAAACCAAGTTTAAGAAAAAATCCTAAGAAATGTTTTTTTCAGGAATCGATCTCAGGTCTTTCAAACCAAAGATGTGTATGCTAACCGCTTAAATGAATTCGGTTTTAATCGATCTTGGTGGGTTTCGAACCATGGTCCTTGAAAAGGATACACATATACTTTAAGAAAATAAATCTGACAGTGTAACGCTTCTCAAATCAAACTTTTTATCGAACTAAACTTTTAAAATTTTCGAACTAGAAATTGAAACCAAGTTTTAGAAAAATCCTAAGAAATGTTTCTCCAGGAATCGAACTCAGGTCTTTCAAACCAAAGATGTGTATGCTAACCGCTTAAATGAATTCGGTTTTAATCGATCTTGGTGGGTTTCGAACCATGGTCCTTGAAAAGGATACACATATACTTTAAGAAAATAAATCTGACAGTGTAACACTTCTCAAATCAAACTTTTTATCGAACTAAACTTTTAAAATTTTCGAACTAGAAATTGAAACAAGTTCTAGAAAAATCCTAAGAAATGTTTCTCCAGGAATCGAACTCAGGTCTTTCAAACCAAAGATGTGTATGCTAACCGCTTAGCTATGAATGAATTCGGTTTTTTAATCGTGCTTGGGGGGTTTCGAACCATGGTTCTTGAAAAGGATACACATATACTTTAAGAAAATAAATCTGACAGTGTAACGTGGATTAAAATAAAATGCTGATAGACTTCTTTGTGTGTAGACATAGAAGCACATATGATTGAAAATGCAAACGTCAGCGGATCGCATTACTTTTGTTTTACTACGAACGTGTCAGCATGATTCATGGAAAAAAAGCAAACATTGACATTCTCGTATGGAATATGAGGAAAATGAAATGTCGTCACAGTTACGACAAGTAGTGACATGATCCTGACAGAAAGCATTTGGGATCAGAACTGTGATACTAGATGTTGTAACTATTGAGAAACTTGAATGACGTCACGATCGATTGTTACACATCGTTTTCGTTCGTGATTCATGACAAAAGCAGCGAGCGTTTTGATTGGTTCGTTGTGATGTCATTTTATAAATTTCCTCGTTTCTGATTGGTTGATGATGACATCGTTTTCACAACGACCTAAATAAAAATCTAAATTTCATTTTTCAAATCCTACATCGCTCTCAACTGTGAAGTGAAGAAGATCTGCTTTTTTAGAAGTGTCTTCATTTAAGCTTTACTGCACCGACTTTTTGTTCATTGAATTTGAGGTAAGTTCAGTGAGATTTTATTTTTCACACAAGATTCGAAAATCATTTTTATTTTATATTTGTGGGGGTGGATCACTCATACAGTGTTTTACTTTTAGTACGAAATATTTAGACTATGAAGAAATTAGTGGAATGGGAAAGTGGGAGTACGAATCAGGAACCCCACACATTAGAAGTAAGCACGATAAATGATATGGTTTAGCGCCCCTTCAGCGAGCACCCGCCGGGAATTGAGCCATGGCCAAAGATGTGTGCGCTTAGTTTTGAAAAGAATACATTACAAAATTTCAGAAACTATGCCTGAGAATAATATGGTTCGATACCCTTTGAAATCATTAGCGTCCCTTCAGCTTAACGTGATATTCGAGCAATCACCTGGGATTGAACCAAGGCCAGAGGCGTGTACGTCAACCATTTAGCTTAGTTTTGAAAAGAATGTATGATAACGCATGAGAATATTAAATTTCAGAAAAGGCTTGACAGCGATCCGATGTGGGAAAGCAAACCCACCGAGGATTGAACCAGGGACTTCCACGTTAGAAGCATGTACGCTAACCACTTAGCCACGAGTGCATGAATATGTGGTTAAAAAGATTTACGCTATACAGATTTTGTTTTGACAATTACGTATGTGTTACGTTAACGGTTGGTGAATCTCTTCAACTTGCAAACGCATCATTTAAAGGTCGTTGTGAGTAGAAAAAATGCTTACGCGTACTTTCTAACATCTCAGTACTGTTGAAACATTCATTCATTCATGCATTCTTTTTATCACTATAGAATGGTAGGTCAGTTACATGCTGATGTAATGGTTTCGAGTTTGACAGCAATAAAACACACATTTCAGTAACATAATTATTTTTAAAAAACTTTGATTTCTAGTACATGTGCTTTCATAATGAGATTCTGAACGTCACCGCCAGGGGAATCAAACTCAGGACCTTTACATGAATTGCTTAGTTAATTATTTATCATGAATGTTATGATTTCCCGAACTAAGCGGTTAGCATACGTACCTTTGGCGTGGGAGACCAGGGTTCGATTCCCGGCGGGGAGCTCATGTGGTTCGGATTCCACGTTAATCAGTAGGTCCACGTCTCATATAGCCTCGCTGCTGAAAGGGACGCTAAACTAAAAATCAAAAAATCAACTCAAATTCACACTGCTCAATTCCTTTTTTCCCATTACATATTTGTTTTACCGTACCTGTTTGTTTGTTTTCATTTTTTAATCATGGCCGAATCGGGTTTTACTGTTCGTAATGAAATCACTCGTCATTATAGACGATTTATGTACGTTTATGTATTATGAGGTGTGCACGTCAACCATTTAGCTTAGTTTTGAAAAGAATGTATGATAACGTGTGAGAATATTAAATTACAGAAAAGGCTTGACATGCCCCGACGTGGAAAGCAAACCCACCGAGGCTTGAACCAGGACCTTCCACGTCCGAACCATGTACGCTAACCGCTTAGTCACAATAAAAAAAATACGCTATACAGATTTTGTTTTGACAATTACGTATGTGTATCGTTAATGTTTGATGAATCTCTTCAACTTGCAAACGCATCATTTAAAGGTCGTTGTGAGTGGGAAAAAATGCTTACGCGTACTTTATCACATCTCAGTACTGATGAAACATTTATTTATTTCATGCATTCTTTTTATCACTATAGAATGATAGGTCAGTTACATGCTGATGTAACGGTCTCGAGTTTGACAGCAATAAAACACTCATTTCAGTAACATAATTATTTTTTTTTAAAAAAACTTTGATTTCTAGTACGTGTGCTTTCATAATGAGATTCGGAACGTCACCGCCAGAGAATCAAACTCAGGACCTTTACATGAATTGTTTAGTTAAGAATTTATCATAAACGTTATGATTTCCTGTTTATCTGGTGATTAAGATTTTTCTTTCTTCTTTTCTTTTGTAGTAAATTCACGCTGCTCAATTCCTTTTTCCCATTACATATTTGTTTTACCGTACCTGTTTGTTTTCTCCTTTCATTTTTAACCATGGCTGAATCGGGTTTTACTGTTCGCAATGAAATCACTCGTCATTATAGACGATTTAACATTGAAGGCAGAATGCTCGAAATTCAATTCAACGCACCACCCGTAGGAACCGATATCATACAGTATGTACATAACAGTTTCCAAGCAATGCTGGACCATTTGTTAGCCAATGTCGACGATGAGACGATGGTTGGTTTATCGGTAATATCGCCACGTAACACGAATAAACCATTTTGGGTGAGTTTTCGCCAAGCACGAAACTTGACACTGGAAACAATGTGGGCCTCGTTCGAAAGAGTGTTACAAAGTAACAATGCATTTCTCCTGCATGAACCATTCACCGTTCATTTCCATCGTGTGGATATTCCAAGAGGATACGGATATGGAGATCGTTTAGCCCAAGGAATACTACAAAACGAAGAATTGTTACGAAGCAAGCGAGGGATTGTACGTGTACAAAATCAAGATTCAAGGTGTTTGGCGTACGCCCTTGTTATTGCTATTGGCCTGAAGGCATACAAGAATGTAGATGTGCAACGTTATAAGCAGTATCAACGCCAATCGAAATATGTTGTGGACCAAGAAGTCGATGCGCTATGTGCAAATGTAGGAGTCAATTTGGATCATGGTGCCAGTGTAAATGAAATACGACAATTTCAGGCATACCTCAAAGAATATAAAATTACAGTGTATACTAGTTTCACAGGCCATGACATCATGTACGAGGGACCGAACGATGAAAATCGCACTCCCATAAATTTGATTTGTTTGGCTGGCCATTTTGACATCATCCAATCTTTAACTGCTTGTTTTGCAACCAAGTTCTACTGTGAGGCGTGCCATAAAAAATACAGTGAACGTAACAGACATGTGAAAAATTGTCCTGTAACATGCTCCAAATGTTTACAGAGACCTCTATGCGACACGAATCAAACGCTAGTGCTGTGTAACGACTGCAATCGTCAATTTTACGGCGAACAATGTTTTAACAATCATCGTAATATTGTATATCATCAAGGGGAACCTGTATGCAAAATGGTGAAGCAATGTACTAGATGCTACAGAGTATATTCTTTTGTGCATACCGGACAACGACTTCATGATTGCAATGAGATCTTTTGCAATGTTTGTAAGAAGATTGTTCCAGGATCCCATCAATGTTTTATGCTTCCTGATCAACAATGCTTGAAACCTGGTGTTCCTTCACTCATGCACGCAAAGAAAGCCTTGTTGATATTCTATGATATAGAATCTATGCAGGACACGAATATTGGTGATAATACGTATGTACACATTCCAAATTTATTGGTTGCACAACAAGTATGTTATGCATGTGTTGAAAACGATAATATCGAGCAGTCTTGCAGTACGTGTGGTCAGCGCCAGCATATTTTCCAAGGAGAGGATCCAGTTTATGATTTTCTCCAGTACTTGCGGGAACGTCGTCCCAATATAAATAGGATTTTCTGTGTCGCGCACAACGCTAAGGGATACGATGGACATTTTATCCTAAAAGCTATGGTCGAACAATGCCAATGGAGACCCGACGTCATATTAAATGGGACCAAGATACTGAGTTTAACCTTGAATAATCTGACGTTCATTGACTCGTTGAACTTCCTACCTATGACATTAAGTAAATTGTCAAAAGCGTTCAATTTACCCGCAACCAAAGGCTACTTCCCGCATTTCTTCAACACTAAGGAGAATCAATCGTATATTGGACCACTTCCAGAAACAAAGTATTATGGTGCAGATGAAATGACCGTCGAAGACAGGAACAAGTTCATGCAGTGGTACAACGATCATCGTAATGACACGTTTGATTTTCAGAAAGAAATTCTCAAGTATTGTATTCAAGATGTCAATGTACTGCGACAAGCATGCGTTTCGTTTATGACGTCATTTGAAACAGAAACCAAAGTGAATCCCTTCTTGGAGACGATCACGATTGCCAGTGCTTCCAATTTAGTATTCCGCCGGAATTTCCTTAAACCTAATACCATAGGAATTCTACCGGCACATGGCTATCGATGGAGAAGTACCCAATCGATCGCTGCAATGCAATGGCTGGCCTACATTGAAAAAAGCGAAGGAAAACAAATCTTACATGCGGCCCGACAAAAGGAAGTGTTTATTGCGGGATTCCATGTTGATGGTTACTACCAAGATCCTGAGACGTTAGAGGAGCACATCTACGAGCATGCCGGCTGCTTTTACCACGGGTGTAAAGTATGTTTTACTACAGGCCGTAATCAGCCCATCTACAGCAATCCAGAAGACACCATGGAATTCCGTTATGAAGGAACGCAACGCAAAAATGCAAGACTGCGTGAATTGGGGTACATTGTACATGAAATGTGGGAGTGCGAATTTAATCAGTTCTTAAAACAAAATCCTGCAATGGCGACGTATCTGAAGAATCACCCGTACATGAACCGCAGACCATTAAATCCAAGAGATAGTTTTTTTGGAGGAAGGACCAATTGCGTGAAATTGTACCACCAAGTCGACGAAAAAGCGGGGGAAGTAATAAAATATTTCGATATTGTTTCGCTTTATCCTTACATCAATAAGTGTGCTAAATACCCTGTAGGGCATCCACGAATTTATCTACAGGGTGATGAAAATATACCACCAATAAATAAAGTCAATGGTCTAATCAAAATGACGATATTACCAAGTCGCCATCTTTATCATGGTCTCCTGCCTTACCGATGTAACAAGAAACTACTCTTTCCACTGTGTGCTGCGTGTGCCGAAGAAATGAACCCAGACCCTACAGCAACGTGTACGCACAACGATCAGGAGCGGTCAGAAAGCAGTAGAATTGGGATATCAACCAGTGGAAATTTTTGAAATTTGGGACTATGACATTGAACAATATGATCCCACCACGAAAACAGGTGGCTTGTTCACGGAATATATCAATACATTTTTAAAATCGAAAATGGAAGCGTCTGGCTGGCCTAGTTCCTGTGTGACCGAAGAAGACAAATCAAAATTCATACAAACCGTCCTGGAGCGTGAAGGTATTGCATTGGATCCGACCAAAATTGAAAATAATCCTACACGAAGAAGCTTATCTAAGCTTTGTCTTAATGCTCTTTGGGGAAAACTTTCGCAAAGATCAAACTTTAGCCAGACCACAATTATTGATCGGCCGGAAGAATTTTATGTAAAACTCACTTCCCCCGACATTAAACTCCATCAAATTGTACCCATCAATGATACGATGTTGTATGCGTTCTGGGAGTACAATGAACATGTGCCTGTTCAAAACCGAAACACCAATGTCGTGTTAGGTGCATTTACAACATGTCAGGCACGTCTGGAATTGTACAAATACCTGGAAATGTTGCAGGAACGTGTTTTATATTTCGACACGGATTCTGTAATATTTACGGAGAAGCCCGGGGAGCCAACCATTGAACCTTCAACGTACTTGGGATGCTTATCGAATGAGATGGAATCTTATGGACCACGAGCATACATCAAGACATTTGTCAGTGGAGGACCAAAAAATTACAGCCTAGAAATATACAATCCGGATACCAACGTCACCAGTTACATATGCAAAATTAGAGGATTTACATTAAATTACAATGCAGGACAACAATTAAATTTCAACACGCTAAAAGAAATGATTACAAATCAATGCCGTGGACAAGTCACCATCACTATCCCCCATAAGATATGCAGGACCAAAGACCATACCATCGTCACACGCAAAGAAGAAAAAATGTACAGTATCCAGTACACAAAACGTCGATTTAAAGAAATCAATTCCTATGATACGGTTCCGTACGGGTACGTTAAAAAACAGAAGATGGAACTGGAAAAAGAAGATGAAGAAGAAAAAACTGTAAACACCCAATAAGGCCGCCATTTCTTTTTTTCCTTTTCCTTTTTCCACTCCTTAACCACAAAGCAGCAACACCAAGAAGAAAATGAAGTACCCACAAGAGTTTATAAACCATCAACACAACCATCAGTGGAAGAAAATGCAGTTATCTCGTATCCAAGGAGGAACCTTGACCATAAAGGAGCAACACCTAGAAAAATGCAGTACCCAGAAAAAAGTTCGTAAACCACCATCAGTGGATGAAATGTACCCGAGGAGGGGGAAGATGAGCCTAAGCACATCCATCATTTACGAGTAAGTTTTATTTCTCTCTTATCAATATTGACTCATTTTTATTGTTTCAGAAAAAGAAATTCTTAAAGTAATCCGTCGTTTCTTCTTTTTCTTTACAGGATACGTCTACAACATTCGAAGATGATGATACGTCCAATATATTCATTAAACTAGATCCTGTATTTATTATGTTAATAAACATGTATAGGAAGAGCACATACTTTTCGTTAAAATACAACAAGTTGAAAAAAAAATATGTTTTATTATTTCTTGAAACCCTGAACACTTGTTTTCAAATCATGGTAATCTTGAAAATTTAAGGTGGAAAATATATTCAAGATTTGGTTTACACGATTTTGTTCGAAAAAATAATTAAAGAATTTTTTTTAGTGTCCAAAATTTGATTTTTAATTTAGTTCGAAAAATTTTTAATTTGAAAATTTTCAAATGTGGTTTACATCTTTAGTACGAAACTTATTTTTAAAAATTGGTTCGAAATTTTTTTAAAATTTTTAGTTCGAAAAATTTTGATTTGAAAATTTAGTTCGAAAGTTTTTAGTTTAAAATATTTTTTCGAAAAATTTTTAATTTTTTTTAGTTCGAATTTTTTTTGGGTTCGAAAATTTTTTAAATTCCTTTTAGTTCGAAAATTTTTTGATTTGAAAATTTAGTTCGAAAGTTTTGTTTAAATTTTTTAGTTCGAATTTTTTTGAAATTTTTGTTTCAAAATTTTTTAGTTCGAAAATTTTTTGTTTGAAAATTTTTGTTTAAAATTTTTTTAGTTCGAAAAATTTTTAGTTTAAAATTTCTTGTACTCTGCGGAACCGTTTCGAAAAGAATCGGAGCAGTTTAGGTTAAAAAAATCTGGCAACACTGTTTCCATTAATGAAGCGCTTACTGAGCGTTTAAAAAATCGCTTAAACTCACAACAATGTGTTATAAGAAATCTACAAGCAACACCCCTCTTTCACCATTGTTACTTCCAGAGACATAGGCTACTAATTCAAGGACAGGATCTCCATCAAGGTAAAAAAAAAGCTGGTAATCATCTTATCTGTCAAAGAGAGAACGATAATATTTAAGGTAAACTTCAGTACAATATCATGCCATAAAAGGGTTATTTAAGGATGGGTTGAACCCTCCACGGGAACTTTAAGGTACCAAAAAGGATAACCATTAAAAAATCCAGGTCGAGGGTGATCACTGTCATACCACTCTGAATGTCTAGCATTGGGGTGAGGGTAAGATTATGTGACTTCTATCCTCCAATCAAAATTGAGGTACCAAAACATTCATCTTATCCATAAAATGAAACAAATGAGTGAGGGGTTTTCCCATGTAATCTGTTCACCGTGTGATGGGTCTAAAATCATGTGACCTCTATCAACCAATCAGAATCGAGATACCAAAGTATACATCAGAAAGGACACCCTAATTTCAAAAATCCTAGGACCTAAAATCACGTGATCTCTATCATCCAATCAGAATCAAGGTACCAAAGCACTCATCTTACCCGTAAAAGGAAACGAATTAGTAATGGATTTCCCCGCAAGGGTAAAACATGACGTCATACCATGTGACCTGTTCAGCGTGTAGCGGGTCTAAGATCATGTATCGTAGTACCAAAGTACTCATCAAAGAGGATACCCAAATTTCAAAACCCAGGGTCTAAGATCATGTGACCGCTATCAACCAATCAAATTCAAGGTACAGGATTCATCTTACCCGTAAAAGGGAACGAATTTCAAATATCGCAGGGTCTAAAATCACGTGACAGCTATCAACCAATCAGAAACACACATCTTACCCGTAAAAGGGAACAAATTTCAAAAACCCCTGGTGAGGGATTTCCCCGCAGGGTGACTCATGACGTCATACCACGTGACCTGAAAAATTTGAATTTCCCGCGTGGGCGGGGCCTAACGTCACGTGACCTCTCTCAGCCAATCAGAATCGAGGTACCAAAGCACTCATCTTAGCCGTAAAATGAGTTCAAATATCCTGGTCATAAAAGAGAATGAGGATGAGTCATTCGGGCATAACGGGACCACTACTACTATATATATGTCCGATAACGATTCATGTGTAAACTCAAAATCTACACTCCTACTCTTATCTGAGAAAGCCTGCGCTAAGCTAATAGAAATTGTAGAATTTTACGACTCCAAAGTATTCTTTTCCTGTATGGAAGGGAAGGACGTAGACTGAAAGTATTTGATAACAAGATATTAAGATAAATATTCGCACCCAAAAGGAATGGGAATCGGAAATATCGTAAACTTCATTAAGAGAACTGCACAATTTATACAGTTTGCCAAACATTGTTAGAGTCATCAAGCCTAGGAGACTCAGTGGACGGATCTTTTATCCAGAATGGAAGAAAGTAGGAACGCTTTCCAAGTTCTAACTGGAAGTCTAATCGATAGACGACCATTTGGAAGACCTAAGCGCAGGTGGAAGGACAAAATTAAGATGAATCTCGCAGAAATAGGAATACGAAGTAGGAATTGGATCCATTTGGTCAGTGACGTAACTAGGGGGAACGGGGCTTGCGCCCCGGGAACCGGAGTGGGCAAATATTTGGGGAAGCGTTTTGGTTTGATTAGTCATGGGGGCGATAAGGCGAGTTCTTGCCCCGGGCGAAACTAGCGTAGTTGCGTCGCTGCATTTGGCTAAGGACGGAAGTCAATAGAGAGTTTTTCTGAGCGCGGGATTGAACCTCAGGGTTCCCTAAGTCAAAGAGTTAGTTAGTTCATATACTTTTTTTCTTCCTAAACGTATCTTCCGCCATTTCTATTCTTGGTTTTTCATTTTCGTTCGAATTTTAATCTTCATTGAAGTGTTGGCCAGTCACCTAAAACTAACTGAGGACCGATATTCATCCATTATTTTTCATAATTCTCAATTTTCATTATACCTAATTTTTGCATTAAAATGACATTATGAAACATTTACAAGTAGTACGCACGTGTGTCATTGTTACAAAAGACGAATAGACACAATCTGTTAGTTAACAGTGGAATCTCCAACATACGAGGTATGTTCAGAATCCCCCCCAGGAAGCGTTATTCACTGGCAGTCTGTCAACGAGTGAAGACGTGTAGTGAGCGGTCGTCGGATTTCAGTTTTTGTAAAATGACAGAAAAACCTGAGCAGCGATATTGCATCAAATTTTGTCAAAAGCTTGGCGATACCTATGCGGAAACCATTCACAAGATTCAGCAGGCTTTCGGGGCCGATGGCATGAGCACCTTACGCATAAAGAAGTGGTACAACCGCTTCAAAGATGGCCACACATCAGTGGACAGTGAACCACATTCAGGTAGTCCCTCAAAAAGCTGGAATGACAATGTCATTGAGGAAGTGCGGATTGTAGTCTTGCAGGACCATCATATCACAGTTCGAGAAATTACGAACGATATAGGGGTAAACATCGGATCGGTACATTCAATTTTGAACGAGAATTTGGGCATGTGGAAAGTGTCCGCAAAATTTGTAGCAAAGATGCTAACAATGGAACCCATTCTGCGCATTTGATTCAGGCTTTCATCGCCAAACAACATTCCTGTGCGTCGTCAGACTCCCTACTCACCCGACGTTCCTCAGTGTGATTTTTAGTTATTTCCCAACCTGAAAATGCCACTAAAAGGAACCCGACTTGAGTCAAGAGAAGACCATACGGAATGCGACGGTACGGTTGCTCACCATTCCAAAAACTGCGTTCCAGAAGTGTTTCCGACAATGGCGACAGCATTGGGAGAAGTGTGCATTACCAAGCAGACTACTTTGAAGGGAATTAGTGTTTGTTTTCCAACTCAATAAACGTATTTTTGCCATGCAAAGATTCGATAGTTTTTGAACACATTTCGTAAATAGGGATTTCTTTTAGTAAAAGAAAACTCGCAATTATTGCTTACGACGAAACACAACTTTTGGTGTCACAAAATTTCGTTGTTACGTTTTTCTCGAAAACTACGCATTAACATTTATCCTCTGCCATCTCCTTTTGTTCAGCTCGATGTGATCTATCGATTGGTATCAGTCTTATTTTTTAGACAGAGTCGCTGCGTTAAAGTCATAACGAAGAGCTTAATGAGGGTATACAGGGTGTTTCAAAACAACACCGGTAACATTTGGGAAGTAATTCGTGACACCAAGATAAGACAAAAAATATAAACCAACCTGGGTGCACAAATGCTTCCTTTCGGAGTTATAGGCTGCCGAAAACATAAAAAAAAAATGCACTTTAAAGGTCCATAGCTCGAAGACGATGTAACCTACTCTAGTCGGGCCTAGAAACTAGTATGTGTCCTATCCAAATATCCATTTTTCAGAATCCTGCGGTACTTCCGCAACAATTTTTATAGAGGTGGCTGGTGAGTACTTCAAGTTATATGCCTGTAGCCAAACTCCCTCTATAAAAATTGTTGTGTGAGACCTCAGGATTCTGAAACATGTATTTTTTGGATAGCGCAAATATTAGTTCATAAGTGAAGTCCCGTAGGTTGCGTAGTCTTCGAGCTATGGACGTTTAAAATTCATTTTTTCATGTTTTCGACAGCCTATAACTCAGAAAGGAAGCATTTGTGCACCCAGCTTTGTCAATATTTTTTTTGGCCTTATCTTGGTGTCAGGAATCACCTCCAAAACGTTGTCGCTGTTTTGAAACAACCTGTATTTAATATCAGTTTCATCTCGGTAAATGACTAGGTGCTCATATAATATATATGTTTTAAAAATATCTTTTTGTTTCACTTTATCGAAAATTACACAAACTTTAACATTCACACATAAAAATTTGTTCAGTTTATTCAATTCTATTGACTGATATTGTGTATGTGTCATCTTTTGGACATTTGTTTTTCCGTTAAGCGCCAACAACACAGAATTTATGACAAAACTAAGTAACAGTTGACTGGGACCTAGGTCTGCGCCCGAAGATATGAAATTTCAACTGGAAGAGAATAGACTAATACCTGTTCTATTTTCTCCCCTCATAAGTTCTATATTTAACACAGTTTCCTTACCTCCACTGCCACTGTTTTCGCTTTTTTTTTTAACCATGTTAAAATATTGACTTTTGTGCGTGAGAGTACAAAAAAACTGTAATTCGTTTTAATTACGATGGTTAGACTGCTATCAACCAGTGAGTTTTATTTTCCTTTTCTTTATCGCTGCCACAAATCATTGTTAATATTTCAAAACGAAAAACTTAATTTGAAAAGATATTACGTCAGAGACTTCACCGGTTGTCACGTGACAATTTTTGTTTGCAACCATTCACTTTCCACTGACATTAAGCACACTTTTATGGATTATCAGCGGCTAAGGAATTATGCTTCATGGATTGCAGAGCAACGTTGATTGCAGTTTTTCCTTTTTTTTTCTCCTACAGAAAACTTTATGTAGCTGGCTGTCAATATTAAAAGATAAATACTTGTATTTGTCGTGTTGTGCCTGACAACGCTTTTTCTACACTTTTATCAGTGTTCTTACAATACCGTTACTAGGTGTCAGAAAAGGTGCGAAAAAATATAGATATATCGCAAAGCAAACAGAACTTACAACTGCGCTTATTTTATGAATTCTTTGAAAAAGCTAATATATACAGGGCGTTCGGGATAAATTTGACAGTTGGTTGGACTCACGGAGGGTGTTGCTAGCGTTCTCACACATTTCTTCTCTTTGGTTTCAGATATATCTGCGAAGTCGGAGAGAACTGCAATGGACCAGTGGAAGCCAACAGAATATTGTAAAAGAGTTATGTGCATCATGATGATTCGCACTTGACACCCAAATTCTGCAATCACGACAGCCGCTCAGTGCTCCTTAAACACTGTAAAAGCGATACGAAGTGAAATGCAGAAGTACAACGGGGACTACGAAGCCGTGGCTGCGAGAAAAGCGCACAGAAGACGATCTGACTGCCGCCGCACACAATTCATGCAACAATTGCAGGAGAATGTGAAGGAGGATTCAGGTAAGGGAATCCGGGCTCTAGCGCGAAAAATGGGTGTTGCCCCGTCAACTATGCAGGTGGCTTTGAACAAGGACGTTGAGAGCAAGACTCGGCTCCCTGCCATACTCCTGGTAAGACCCTGAAGTGATTATGTGACAATTTTTACGACTTCACAGGTCCCGACATCTGGTCCCCAAACTCCTCTGATTGCAATTATATGGATTATTATGTGTGGGGCGTGGTAGAGCAACTAACCAACCGCACTGCCTGCACCACGAAGACTCAGCTGATCGACCGGATTCAGGAGGCATTTGCAGCTCTCCCTCGGGATACCGTGAAGGCTGTCTGCTTCAGATTTCGGAGCCGCCTTGAGGCTGTTGTGCACGCGAACGGTGTTTTTATGATTTTGCTTTGTCCGGTTCTCTTTATTTATTCTGTACACTTTCCATGAGGTCAATACAATTTGGTTTGAAGAAGCTATTCCCTGTTTATTACTTCCACACACAAGTGTCAAATTTATCCCGAACACCCTATATATATAGCTAGGCTGTCACGAAATTATTTCTGGGCCAATATTATAAATACGAAGCTACAATCATCACGGTTATATTTTGTTACTTATTACCTGACTTCTGGTTAAGTGCAATTACTCAAGTTACATAGCAATTGTTTCGCACACAACAACAGAAACAAATTGAAATTACGAGAAAATACAAGTATTTAAATGGGAAGGAAAGGAGTATATGTGTAAATGTAATGGGTATTATTTTAAGGTATTCTCATGGGGGGAAGAACAGAAAGGTAATGTAGTGACAAGAGAGAGAGAGAGAGATCAAGGTTTGCAAAAGGAATTCACTCACGACAAAAGAGGTGTAGTTCAAAAAACACAAAACACAATCAAGAACACGTCACTTGGAACTGTCTACTTGATAAACAGATATATATATATATATATATATATATATATATATATATATATATATATATATATATATATATATATATATATATATATATATATATATATAATAATGATGCAGGATAGTTCTCAAAATATTTTGAAGAATGCGAAGTTTGTTCCTGGAGTTGGATATATTTTTAAATCAATGTTAAGAATGATGCTGGATGGAGTAAACATCAACGGAAAAAATACCAAAATACGTAAAACATGGATAAATTATGTTAAATCTACTGAAAGTAATGATTATACATATTTTCTTCCTCTAATTGTATTTTTTAACTATGAAATAACTTCAGTTAATCACGTGTTTTAACAACCAAAGTCATCTTATAGGGGAGAATAGATCGGAAAGTATTTTTACCTCATTTAAAGATCTTTGTAAAATTTATAATATAATGACGCTTTATGCATTTTTATTCTATATATTAAAATGCTACGTTTACGGTTTTTGGTCAGTTCCTGTGGTGAGATTTCGAAAATCACAAGTTCTAGAAATGTGCAACTTTCGCTGGTTGATTCTAAAGTGTGTGCCGATTTGCCAGTTCTCATTCAATTTGACCACTATTTTTTCTATTCAACGTAAAAATCGTTTTGAGCCACACGGTTACAATCGCTAGGGCGTTGCTTAGGTGATTATCCATGTGTTATGCAACCAGCACATGGGTTACGTACAGCGGGTTGTCGGACATCGCAGGCGCTTTGGTCTAATCCGAATGGCTAAACCTATTGCAAGCTGGCAACTTCAAAGACCTATAGAGCCACAATGAAGAGCACTCGGAGATGAATTCACAAGAATACAAGTAGCAGAGTCACGTGTACATTACGTGATGGAGTTTGGTTTGTATTATGTGTTTTTTCTATTATTTAACCAGAAGTGAAAAAATGAAATGATTTTGAGTTTAACGTCCCTTTTCAGCAGCGAGGCTATATGAGACATGGACCTACTGATTAACGTGGAATTTCGAACCACATGAGCTACCGCCGGGAATCGAACTTAACCAGAAGTGGTAATAATTAGTAGAGAGATTAGAGTGCAGATGGAATTCATTATCGGGACGCTTAATTGATTACAGAAAGTCGCTTCTTGCTATCTGTTATGGTTTTCACTTTATAACAACGTAACAAGTGGCTGTTTTCTACCACTTCCAGTTTGAATAGAAGTTAAGAAAAGGAGATGGTTCCTATTCTTAGAACGTTAAATTGATACCATAAAACCATTTCGTTACAGTTTTCACTCTATAGTGATCGAAAACCGGAAGTGATTAATTTCTGCCACTTCCGGCTTTAATACAAAGTTTAGAGTGAAGATGGAATACTCATAGGACGCTTAACTGATTACAGAAAACTGTTTTTCGCTATCTATTATCGTTTCTACTTTATAACAATCAATGTTGAAACTGGAAGTGGTTCGTCTTAATCCCTTTTGGTTTGAATAGAGCTTACGACAGACGATGGAAATCGATTCAATAAAACAGCTCCTCGCTCTCTCTTAGCGTTTTTGTTCTATGTAAATCAATATTGATACCGGAAAAGGTTACAATGGTTTTCCACCATTTCTGACTTCAATATAGTATGCAAATGAAATAGCCTATATTGGTGAGACGCTTAATCGATTGCAGGAAGCCACTTCTCTACCTCTTACAGTTTCTATTCCAGAACGATCAACGTTAAAACCGGAAGTTGTTGATTATTTATCACTTCCGGTTTTAACAGATTAGAGTGGAGATGGGACTATATTCTTGGGACGTTTAATCGATTGCAGAAAACCTCTTCTTGCCATCTGTTACAATTTTCATCCTATAACGATCAACAATGAAAACGGAAGTGATTGATTGGTGCCACTTTCGGTTGCAGCAGAGAGAGTAGAATTGAAATGTATTTGTGGGACGCTTAATTGATTACAGAAAATCGATTCTCGCTATATATTACAATTTTTATTCTAATGTGATCAACATGAAAACTGAAGTAGTTGATTTCAACCACTTCCGGTTTGAATAGGAGTTAAGAGAGGTAGCACCTATTCTCAGAACACTAAATCGATTAAAAAAAAAAAAAAAGTTTCTCGTTATCTGTATTCGTTCTTACTCACGTAAATCAATATTGAAGTGGAGAATAAGTATGATGGATAGGTAGTGCATTCTTGAGACGCTTAACCGATCGCAAGAAACCCATATATCTTTATTCATTGTTGGTTTGCTCTATGGTGATCAAAGTTAAAAGCGGAAATGATTAATTTCTACGACTTCCGGTTTTTAATATCAGCTCCAAAAGAGAACTCTGCTCCTAATTTCTGACCCTCTATATATTCACAAATTTGGTTATGATTGATCTAGTAGTTCTTGAGATATTTTTGTCTCCACGACGAACGGTGAGAGTAAATATAAAGGAGATTTGGTAAACCGAATTCTGTAAAATTATTTTCATTTCACAACATTCTATTACTTCTCAAAGTTTGCTATAAACTCGCCCTACTATTTATGTATTAAAATGCTACATTTATAGGTTTGTCTATAGCAGTTTACTCCTTTTGTTAGCCCTCCTATCCTTCACTTTTGTTTGTAAAGTGATATATATAGATATAGTGAGAGAGAGAGGGAAGGATATACATGCTTACATTAGAATGATGCATTGCATAAGAGTGCAAATTCGTAGTTTCAATTAGTTAATTAATTAAGAGTTAAACATCTCTTTCATCATCGAGCCTATATGAAAAGGGAACTACAGCTTAAAGTGGAACTCGAACCACTACTTATCCAAAGCTTTGTTCCCATACTGGAGATTGAACCCGAGACTAGAAACTTTAGTAACCTGACGACAAAGACACATATTTCCACTTCAAGCACAGATATTCAGAAACAATTCAGCTTATTTAAGATAGGAATTTCGTCAACAAAGTAACTTTTACTATCGTGTTTCACTGACAAACGAAACACTTGAGAACACGTTAGTAAATATACTTTTAAGGAAATAATTTTTAAATATATATATATATATATATATATATATATATATATATATATATATATATATATATATATATATATATATATATATATATATATATATATACACTTTTATGTCTATTTCTTCATCCGTTGTAGTATATTTTTTCTTGTGTGCAAGTCTGAAGTTATGCAATTCCTCCCCTCCCTAAACTAATGACAACTTGTCTAGCTTTTATGCAGTTGCACAACTCTACACTGAAGACAAGCCATGTAATGCCAGTATGAAAACTAATCAAACCATCCGCGCCTCATGCTGTACATAGAACTCATGTTCTGCACAGTTGCTGTTAACTGTTGGATCTACTATAGGAAAACAGTAAGTAGTTGAATAAAGAAATTATAAAAAGCGAAAGAACTCGAATTTCAGTTTTTTTTTTCTAAAAGACTCCTTTTTTTCTTTTATCTAACGTCTAGTGAATATAAAGCCGTGATTCCAACCTGGAACATCATAAAATCTCATATTGGGAGGCGAAAAGTCCCATTTTGCCTCTGAATTTCCCATGTTATACTAATTATCAGGGGCGGATCCAGGGGGGATCGGGGCAATCGCACCCCCCTAGAAGAGGAAACTTTCTTATTTTATATATATAAATAAAACCCATCCCCAAGTTCGGAGCCCTTAAAAGTAGCAGTATGACAACCCCCCCCCCCCCAGAAGTCGGTCCTGGATCTGCTCCTGCTAATTAAAAATGTCATAATATGAGAAATGAAGTTTTTGTGTTACTCACTTTTTACAATCTCTGAATAAATTATATGTAAATTTCGATCTTCCATTCTGGTAAAATAATTTATGAATGAATATTTTCCTTAATCGGATACAAATATATTTTGTGGTCAGAAATGGTGTCCATATTAATACTTTGTGCCATTAGGTTTTACTGGAAAAAGCTTTTTTCTCCATATATTTTGTGAGGATGTCTTGTCTTGAAAGTTTTTTTTCTCTCGTTTGATATTTTCCCTTTTCCTCTTATTTGCTTGTTTTTGTTTTCTTTTTTTTTTTTTTCTCTCTCTCAAATACCCGAGCGCCAAATTGTATTCCTTGGCGCTTGGGTTTTGAGCGCAGCAAACCCAATTCATACACCATCTCCCCACTATCATACACTTTCCCGACAGCAAAGGGAAGAATCCGTGCGAACACTTTAAATTTGATTATCAATATTGATTTAAGGCTTATCAATGACTTATTACGTTTATTTTCCGCCTGTAGAGAATTTTGCTGACGTGGATTTCATATACGTATATTGAATGTATGAAAAATTCCATGCAAGTTGCCTTTTATACATTTCCGAAAATATAACGTAAAAAATCCCACATATTGGCATCACTGCTATAGAGGACGCTTAGAGTGTAGAGTGCCAAATGCAGTACGTCTCCATTTCCTGGACTCCTAACGATGGTCCCACACAACAGTTACATTGGATCTCAAGTTTCCGTACTTACTGCCCAAATATTTTAGAATGTTTAGCAGGTTCTTCGCAACGAACAGTTCAATATAATTTCGTTTGCAACACTAACGATTCACACATACACTATTTTCATGAAAATTCTGCACTGGGCATTTTCGACACGTGATATTTAATAGTCGCATTCGAAAACTCCGTGCCTCCTTAAAAAAATGAAATGAAATTTTTACGTTTTACGTCCCACGGTTATGCCAGCTAGGCTAAAGGAGACTGTGGCCGTGTCCAAAAGTGCATAGTGCACACTTCGAGGATGCACACTCGAAGTCTGCAAATGGAGTGCACACTAAATAGTGTACACTTCGTAAAATTAGCTTTTGATCAGCACTTGGTTACAGCGCCTCGTTGTGGTGGAATATGGAACATTGATAACAAAAGAAGGGAGAATTTCGCGTACTAGAAAAAATTAGCATGCTTTTTTTTTCTTTAGATGAATGACTTTCCAGTTATATTAAAGATAAATAAACCGTACAGATTGACTATATGGGGTAACCATAAAATGATTTAAGAGTTTTTTCATGTATGCCAACAGCTTCAGCTTTGCCGTGCCTGCAAATATTTGTCATTTTGGGTATTTCACGCGCAGATTAACAAGAGCGGAGCATAAATGTAATACATATATAATATATGTGTGCGTTGTCTTATGTGCACAATAAACTCGTAACAGCATAAAAAACACTAAACTATTGGCGATATTCTACTTTATTAGGCATGCTTGCGGAGGGAATATTTAATAATCTCCCGAAAGAAGAGTAGCACTGGTGATTAGGGCGCTGAAGACACTTTTGCGAATTAGTTTAGGAATTTTATTGCAACTGAAAGTAGGCAACGTACAAGAGCGTTAGGACACCGAGGGGAGCGGTATTTACAATAATGTGGCACAAAACTACTTTGGGAGAGGGTTGATATTGAGTATAATTGCTTCCTGTACGGTAGATTACACAATAATGACAGTATAATTGTTGTAGTTCTACTGTATTCTTTCAGTTCAGGCATACTGATTGAACTGTTTCTACCATATTGCGCTAATATTGAAGTTCCTTAGATGTTATTCTTTCACTGTGAATTTATTGATTTTACCTGGAAATCATCTAAATAGTGTCTCCGTATTCTTAATCTACAGCAAAAGTTAACACATAGAAGGATGACAAGGAAAGAAATGGTAAAGTTGAACAACATGAGAACCAAAATTACAGGAAAAAGCTATTATGCCGCTATGAAATACCAATTTATAAGGATAATGCATACTCAAGGCGGATAACCCTAATTAAAGTAGTATGGTAAAAATAACAAAAAAAGTGAGATTACTATCTTATAAGCCTGCTTGAATGGAGTTCTGTATATTGTATACACTTCAACATTTACGTGCATTTTACTACGCTTTCGGCGCCCTACATCTCTCTTGAAATATACTCTCCTACATGCTTCCCACTGCGAAAATGGTTATTCAGTAACGAAACAAATCCCCTCGTCCAAATATACACGTAAAATAAACTACTAAAATATAATAAGAATTTTATGAAAATTAAGAGACGGTTTTATGAAAAAATACAGTATGTAATGTAATGGCTCTCATTGTTCAACTATACGGAAGAAATTATTTGTTCATAATCTTTTAATACTGGGTACAGTAATGGGATTATATGAATTAAGAGGAAGGCAAGTCTTTACTTTGGACATTTCTTTCAATGAATCGTTCAATGAACCGATTCGTAACGAAGACGGAAAAGAAAGTGCTCTGCGGGGTTCCAACCAGCCTTCACTCGCTAACACTCGCTCGTCAATATTATGTGAATTAAATATTATACTTTGGTACAAAAAGGAACCAACCTAGCTACTACCTTATATACAGTATATGGGTGAAGAGGCAAGTTCTTAAAACCGGAACCGAGAGATCAAATCGCTAAATCGAAGAATAAAAAAAAATGAAATGGCCATAGTAGGGCCTAAAGACTTACCAGGAGTAATTTGTGAAATCTTTGATAAATGTGGAGAAAGGAATTTTTGATCTGTATTTCACTTTTCGGTACCTGTCAAAAATACACAATGTACGGTAATTGGTATATTACAGTCTCTCTCAAGTGCAAGGAAATATGGTAGCGTTGAAAGGAATTCGTTTAGAGTCAAAACTATAAAATTAGGCTTATGTGTCTATGAATTAACATTTGCGGCTGCGGCTGTAGCTGTAGCTATACAGAAATGAATAATCTATGTATACTATGCTAGAACTTAATATTTTAATTCATACACCATTAAAATTTGTCATTTACGTGCAAATAGCCGCATTACCGATAGTGCAACTATTTCAATTAAGCTACATAAACCATGTAATATTTAAGCACAAATGTCTTTATAGCATTATTAAAGAAACTATTTGTTTGTTTTCCCTATACTATTTTAAATCCTATTGCATACTCAAAGAAAATAACGTAAATACATTTGTTATTTGCGTAATATTTTTATATTCGACTTGTAAAATCACTAACTTGTATGTTTATCAAGTAAATTATTATAAAATCAGTCCACAAATATATTTACTTAAACAAAAATATTAAGAATATGCCTATTAAAATTTTATTAGGTCATTCTACGAGAAATCGCCATATTAAGCACACAAGTATACTAACGTAGTGTACATCCTCGCACACTACGCACTATGCACTCACACACTTGTGAACTTGGACCTTTTGACGCACACTAGGTGACGTCACTTCCGGAAATAAGCGTACTTCAAATGTGCACTTGTATCTTTTGGACACGGCCTGTGATAATGAGAAATGAATGCAATGATGGAATGAATAAAGTGGAAGAACCCCGAGGGAACGTACCCAGACGATGTTTTTGTACCACAAAGTCCACTTGGCGCGAGCTGGGATCGAACCAGGACTCCACGCACTAGAGGTGAATGCTCTATCACTGAGCCACCGCGGCCCCGTATCATACTGAAGAACCTGGAGGTGTTGCTAGGTATGCATGTTATGGTAAAGCAAGTAAATGAGTGTTAATACAAATGTTTAATTTATAGCTAAGACTGGCAGTTGTAACAAAATGCAATTTATTGTTGATCATTGGCCCACTAAGGGTTGTTTCTCAATTTATTTACTTTTCTATCAGAAAAACAAGTCAAACTGCTTCTTATCATAGAATGTAACTCACCTGTGAGATATATAACTTAACGCTCCTCACCCGAGGGAAGAATTGATGTTGGCCAATCAAATACCAAAGCATGGTTGATGTTACTATGCATTTCAAGATGAAGCGTTTCAAACATGATACTGTCATATCGGTAGACGTTGAACGATCGTTTTCAGGTCTCAAACACATCTTAACACACAGAAGTGTATAACTCTGTGGACAATCTAATGTAAATACCTATAATGCCATACAACCAAAAGAAAAGAACTGTGTGTTGTATGGCATGACTACTTTCTCAAGTGCCACGGTAAGTTTACCTAATACAGATTTTTAAAAAAAGTTTTTGGTCACAGTATTCATTAATGTATTTCTCTGCCACGGTAAGTTTACCTAATACAGATTTTTTAAAAAAGTTTTTGGTCACAGTATTCATTAATGTATTTCTCTAGACTTTTATGCTATCCCACAAGTGCCGGTCTTTACTTGTAACAGAGAGTGTTCTTTCTGTATTTGTTGTGCTTTCGGTGTAGACCCTGCAACAAGACGACGATTTTCGTTGCACCACACTAAAGGCTTTTTACAAATATTAGAGCGAATAGATTCACCAACACACAGCACTATTCTTTTATCGACTGGCCACTTTTCAATTAACTACACCAATGAAGATGAACCATCATTTCCGCTATTAACAACGATACAAAAACAACACATATTTACACTTTTACCAACATGAATTTCAGGTTTTGCTTTCCCAACTGATCGTGTGTTGGATGAATGAATGCAGGGGTGTCCACAGGTGGGTTTTAGGGTTCATGTTGCGCCTACGAGATTAATTGGGGAAACATAAATTTCAATGAAAATGGTAACTTTGGAGGGTTTCGCTCAAACTTTTGGAAGGATGGTTAGCCCTGAGAGAACAATATTATGGAATAGATATACCAATGTGCTATTCAACTATATTATTTTCCGGATATTTAATATCTTATGATTCACTGAAGCGTTATGTCCTATACTAGAAAATGTCTCATTTAAATACAATTTGATTAATCAGATATTGACGTATCACGTAAATTATGGAAGAAAATACACTACGACCTTAGATATCCTACAAGGAGCACACTTATCAGGGAAAAGGGGGAGCAATCTATATTTCAATTTATTTTTCAACTAAGCTTCAGATACAGCCGAAGGTGCATTCTTCACTGAATAGCACGGATGAGAGGTCAATATTTAGAAGGATAACATATTTAGTAATATCAACCCAAGCACATGTTCGTAGGATTTAAATCCGATGCCTTTCAGTTACAGAGAGAATGATAACCCTTTCCAACGCTAAGTTCAACGAAAGCTTCGTTGCTGATAACGGAAGAAATTAAAGTATATTTTACTCTGGCTCCAGAGTAGAACATATGATTTTGGGGCTTGGTGCTTGAAGCGTTAAAATACGGTCTCACACTCCCAAGTTCTTGACAAAAGAAATTACGCAAAATGAATACCACTTCTACTAGCAAGTAGAAGAATCTGAACTTCCACGGCAAATCAAATCATAGAATTCGTGGAACGAATAACTACTCAGACCTCTACATCAAAGACACTGTTCACGTGATATATTGGACACTACTGCTGTGGCAAAAGTTAAATCACTTATTACACGACCGAAGGTTAGCTATATAACTGACAGTGCAGATAACGCAATGTTAGTCTATATCACACATTGCCTTCGTAATGTATGTTCGAGTTATGCTGAGGATCACGAGCTATTTTATATTCTATTATATCATGTATCTAGTGATTTGTTCAATAAATAAATAACATCAGGAATATTCAACTAAGCTGCTGTTACGGCTGTTTAATATTAGCTACAAATGCTAAATTTACAAATATTTAGTAACAACAAATGCTTATTCTATTTTAATTTCCTACATCTTTTCTGAAAGATATATCAGTGAAAATATTATATATAAAAATCACATAGAAAGAGTAAACTATGATACACTTCGTTAACGGTTCAGACAGGAAGTGGTAGAAGTAGAAAAAAATAATAAACTGACGTCTGGCTGTATTCTGGAAGTCAATATGGCGCCGGATGTGATTTTCTTTACTCATTATTTTCTCCATAGTTCTTTCTTCCTACTTCTTCAAGCATCAACAAAAGAGTTTATAGGTGACTTACCTATATACAAGGGCTAAATAAAAAGTAATGGCAACATCGTTATAATTCATATCTGACTTTATGCACAGAACAACACATGATGTTAAATTTCTTCAATATAATCGCCTCCCATCTCCATCACCTTATGTTACACGTGTGGAAGACGTCGCATTCCGTCAGCGCGTCAATCTTCGTCGATGTACCGCAGAGACCACTATACGTCACGGATAATGACTTCTCCTGTGCGAAGTTATTTTTTCATTTTGCGGAAAAGGTAACCACGGAGTTCCTGAAAACAACGTGGCACTTCAATCTTGATCGACGCACGCTATTCGTCTTTCCGAAACATAGTGTCATGGCGCTGCTGCTTCTGACAGAATAACGCAGACGTTACCACTCGTCACACATTGCCTACGGATTAGCTACAGAAATCTTGTAGTGTTAAGACAGAGCCCTCTGATGTAAGAAAAGGTTGCCACTACTTATTATTCAATCTATGTATGTGAATGAAATAACTTTCCACGATTATACCTGTTTGGCAAAGAGAGACTATGATTATTAAGACAAATGAGTGATGAAATGACAATATGGAAGGAAAAGGGATTACTCCGAGAAAACCCATGGACACACGTTGCCCACCACAAACCTACTTGGCCGTCGATCGAGCCAGGAATCTTACGCTCCAGAGGTAAGCGCTTTACCACTGAACCACAGTGCACCCTCAACCTATATGTGTGTTACTATCTGATTCTTGTGCCTGAGAAGTAGAAACGACGAAAAGAGCAGATGTAGAAGAGTTGTGTGTGATTTATTCTGTTGAAATTGTAAAGTGTCTTTGAAAATCTTGAAGAAAGAAATAAAACAGATTCTGTACTCCTCTAAAGTATGCTTTAATTCATCATAAATCATTCCAAACAACAAATAAAGATAATTTACTCCCCACCTTGGACAAGCCTACTACATTTCTCCATTAATTAAGTAATGGTTTTGAAAATGGACACAAACTATTTCTACTACTAAGCCACCGGTTACAACGCTATAGCGGTAGTACAGCACTTTTAAGGAGGGGCATCATTTCAGACTTCGCTTGGGGGGGGGGTTGGCAAGAGCACTACCGACATAAGACTTTCATGTTTTGTACTAGTATATTAGTATATAACTGATTAAAGTATATGTGTTCCTCAAACTCTTGGGGGGGGGGGGAGCAATTGCCCCCTCCTGACGCTCCTGCTTTTAAGGAGAATAAAATAATGGATGTGAAGGAACTATCAATAAAACTACGCGTTGTCACTATAGTTAGTAAACAACCATCACGATTTCACCAAATCATGAACTTGATAACCACAACACAAATAATAAACAAACTTCACTTTTCACCTTTGTGTCAACTATGAACTAATTATCAGCTCTTCTAAGGTTATGACCTGGAATACTACTAAGAAAAAAAAACTACACAGTTCTGCTATCGGAGTGTAGCATAGCGTAGTTTGGAAGTTGAATAAAAAGTAAGATATTGGTGACTAGTGGTCACATTGCTAAGCTGATATATTAGTTTCTACTAGAATAAGTACGGCAACTAACAAATGGATACATGATACAGAATGATACATGTGGTATGTGACAAAGTACTCTTCTTGCATTTTCTACTTATGGAAATGATAAGAACTTTTTTTAATCCTCTTGCTACCTTACTACAGAGAAAAATCAATAAACTGAAGTGAACTCTTCTACGAATTATTAATAATCCCTTCCACTGGTCTAGTGGCTAGCGCGCACCTCTGGTGCAAAGGGTCCTAGTATCGATCCCCGGTGAAAGAGCATTGAACGCATTATGGTGGTTTGAATCTCATCTTTAACTGCAGGACCACAGCTCGTATAGCCTTAGTACTAAAAAGGGACACTAAATTTCATAGTCAAACAAACAAAATGAATTATTAATAAGTACAACTTATTCCAAAGTTAAACTCAAGAACGCAGAACATCAACAGAAGAAGTGTCATAAAACTTGCACGATAACTTAGATCAGTGTTTGTATAAGTCCTTCAACATAGTTTTCATGGATTACTATTAAGAAGCGCTAAACTCTTGAGAAAATTGATCTTTACTGGGACCTTTAATGTCTTACAAGATACTAAGAAGGACTGACATCCATGAACTACCGAAAGTAACAACTCACTCTTACGCAACCTGTGAGAGTCTTGTTATTTTCAATTTCTAAATTACGTATTCACTAAAAGACAAAGTTCTTGCAGCCGCCTATCACTCATAACAAGGTCAACACATACACAAGTTTCAACTTCTTAAAATATGTATGGAGAAAATATTGACGTGCCATACATTTTGCTGCCCAGTTTTACGCTTGAGTGGTCCTTCCTGGAAGTACAATGCAATCTTCTTGTTTATGAAACTCAAAAGTCAGGCGAACATTTTTCTTCTCATTTCAGCGCTTATGCAAAGTTACACACGTACGTATAAGGCAATTCTCCTGGAACAATGATTCATTATCCGAGATCCTTACATGAGTTCAAAAACTCAAATCTAACATGTTGAATAATACGTTACTTGCAAATGCACCTACATTTTACTGCAGGCAATACAGTATTTTGCGTTCGTCTTTCATATAGAGTTCGTTTGAACTCAAAGTCCAGCACGAAATCCAATACTTCGTATGAGCATTTTGGTGAACCACGCCTTTTCTTTCACGTCAACTATCAAAAACCGTCGAAAGACGTTAAATTATTTTAAGTGAGCGCTGAATTACGTGCTTAATTACTTTAAATGGGAAGTCTAAATACCAAAATTTCATTTACCTAAACGTACGGAATTCCGCGATATGAGAATCTTACGTTAGTGCACCACTCCTTTTTTTTCCTCTCCTCCTTCTAGCTTAAAAAAAAAAAAAAAAAAAACTGAAGCACATGTTTAATCAGTTTAAAAGAAAAGTGCAAATACTTAATTTAATGTATCTAACCTCAAGTGATGGGTATCATCTTATAATATAGGGTGTTTCAAGATGAATATTGGGGTTTTAAGGCTTTGTGATATTTATTACAATTAACTTTCAATTATAAATAATACATCAAATGAAAGAGCAACTCAAACAGTTTTGTACGCACGCATGCGCATGCACTGTCCCCCCCCCCTCTCTACACCGTATGTAAGCGCTAGTAGCAAAGATGGTCTGTAGTGAACAAAGTTTTGTATGTTTTACATTTAGCAAAAACTGGATCTGTAGTTACAATGCAACCGTCTGTGTGGAGACGTCCTTATCGTTTCGTTTGCAGTTGTTACAAGCTCTAAAGCCTACAGACTATGATTTACATGCTAGCTTTGCAAATGAAATGTTGCTGTATGACTATGAAGATTTTCTGGATTGGGTCGTCTTCAGTGATAAATCGACACTTCACCTATAATGTGAACAGTCATAATGTTCGCATCTGGGGATCAGCAAATCCTCAGAAAATGGTACTATTGCAAGGAGACTCTCCTAAATTGAATGTGTTTTGTGCCATATGGCGAAAAGTTTATGAGCCTTTCTTGCCTATCGACTCGATATGTGTCGCGTGTAGGATGCTGCTCATCTTGAATACTTGTAGAAAAAAATGGTTAAGTTGCTCTTTCACTTGACGTATTATTTATAATTATACGTCAAATGTAATGAGTACTACAAAGCCTAAAAAACCCGATGTTCATTTTAAAACAAAACTGTAATTATAATCTGCATTTCACCCCTTCCGTCAATTTTCCTAAAAATCCTTCCTTAGTAGTACTTCACCTCACGTCACAAATCCTAGGTATTTTAAAAATTTTAAGTTTCCAGATAAAGCAGTTTTGACTAGATGTTGATGAGCCAATCAGTCAGGACTCTTTACATTATATAACTACATATATACAGTATATACAGAGAGATTTAAAAGTTTAGGATTGTTGCTTATGAGTAAATCTTCTGGTGCATGTTTCCGGTTTCCATACTCTAATTATGACGAGACGAGATAAAAAAGGCTTTCCGGAATTGAGACAAGAAATAATTCCTCCTCCTCCCCCCAAAAAAATTACGAGACGAGACGAGGAAACCTGTCTCATCTCGTGGGCAACACTAGCTGTATGACGAAAGAAAAATGAATAACAGCTTTAACTAATAATACCACCGTTCCATTCATATTGCTCTGTCAGAGATAACAGAAAAGGGAACAGACTACTAACCAAAGCACGAAGCTGCGACTCAATGTTATAACGCTCAACTCGAGTTCGTTGTGTTAGCTTCGGTGATAAAATGTCAATTGGTGTTCTAGGGGAGCCTCAAGTTTCAATCTTTCTTCATTCCACCAATAATTTATCCCATTTTATTTTCACCGTCATTCTTGGCCTACAGGACAATGAGCTACTGCCAATGGACAAAAACAATAAGAACGTTACGTTCAAATACGCAGGTGCACTTTCTCGTGGGTAAATAGCTAACGTGCACACTTTGTGTGGGCATTGCCCCGGTTTTGATCCACGGTGGCTGTGCCTGCCACGGGTAATACACAGGCAGCGATTTGGATCCTACTTTTAGTAATATGTCTCTTTCATATAATTTTGGAGTTGAAAACGGACGCTAAACTCCAATACGGTTTGATTTGATGTTTAGTGTCCCTTTCAGCAGTGATACTATATGAGATGAGGACTTACAGTTTAACGTGGAATCCGAACCACATGAGCTACCGCCGGGAATCGAACCCGGGCTTTCCACGCCACAGGCGTGTACGCTATCCGCTAAACTCCAATCAATTAGCCAAGTACTACGTAAGTAACCATTTACTTCGTTCTTGTATACCTCATTCTCGCTAAGTAAGTTTGTGGTGGACAACATCGTGTCCGTGGCTTTTCTCGGGGCACTCCCGTTTCCTCCCACATTTTCATTCCATTAATTATTTCATCATGCCTTATGTTAATGATCGATCTCCCTTAGCCTAAAGCCCATAATGTGAGACGTGAAACTGAATGATTTCATTTTTGTATATTTCATCAAGTAAAATAATTTACTGGAAGTTTTAGCAGATCCGCATAAGTATCTGACTCAATATATGCAACGGAAGAATAACTGAGGACGTCGTTCTTTATATGACATGGGTGATGGTTCTAAAATTTTTGACCATATTCAACAGCCAATATGAGAACATTTCCACGGGCCCTGCAATGCGCGGGCGGCGAAAATAAATAAAACAATCGATATTCTACATAAGAGGAATTACATATTATCAAGCCATTATCTTCTGTTCTGCAAGCAGCTCTGAATATTTCACTCCCGCCACTGGTCATTCCTACTGATCTGTACTGAAAGAGTGGTAAGTTGACTATGATTTATGCTCTTATACAACTACTAGATAACGGATAAGGGAACCTAATTTCCATATTGTTAACGCAAGCCTCTATCACGATCAAACCTGGAACCATCCGTACTGAAAGCATATGCAATAGCCACTTAAGAACCTGACATACTAAAAATAATACAAATTTTTTCTTTTGCTTGTATTTCATAAGTGAAAATAGATAATGAAACAAAACTTACCACAATCATAAATAATTTTAGTCTACAACAGAAAATATGAACCTGAAGAATTTTTAGTGTTGCCATCCATAAAAGTTACAACGTTCTCACAATAACATTTCCCTCCAAGCCCGCAACCAGTCAGAGGTTGGGGGGGGGGCAGGTCCTTAAAACTTCTCTTACAAATAGCTAAATTGTGTTTCTTGTATTAATAATAACACTTTGTGTTAAGGTCTAGAGGGGCCACGAAAAGTTTAGGGGGCCAGGCCCCCTAGCCCCCTCTGGTTGTGGGCCTGTTTTCCCCCACAATCTAAGTTTAAGACAGCGACTAGAAGAACGAACTTAACTGCATTCGATTATGTATCATGTTGTTTCGGTATTCTGTGAACTACTTTTTAAATAACATCATTATTTAATTTTAATAACTGTATGTTTAAAGTATTTTATTACAAACTAAATATAACTATTATTTAAAGAGTAGTTCACAGGATTCCAAGACAACATGATACGTAATCAAATGCAGTTGAGTTTGTTCCTTTAATCGCTCTCTTAACTTAAAGAGTTTGGGGAATTGTCACTCTGGCAACACTGTAATTTCTATGGATAGCAGCACTGAAAATTCTTCAGATTCATATATTTTGTTGTAGAATAACATTATTTATGATTGTGGTAAGTTGCATTTCATTATCTCCTTTCACTTATGAAACACAAGGAAAAGAAAAATGGTAAATTTTGTATTATTTTTAGTAAGTCAGTCTCTTAAGACCTTTAGACCAAAAGAAGAAGGATGAATAATGAAAGTGAATTAGTAATGGAATAAAAACGTAAGAAGAAACAGAAAAAAAAACAAGCTCCACGTACGATTTTGTCAACCACAAACTCAGATGATCTGGGATTGAACTAGGTATCCTTTTCATCAGAGATGAGCGCGAACTTGGATACAAACTCTCCTCGGAGTAACAAATGTTTTCTCTCCTATATACATTGAAATTTATAAAATACACTCTTGTGGGAAGGATTGAATAACATTTCGGATTTAGAGAACAACCACACACACACAACAGAAAAAAGGACACAAAGAATACCACAAACATAATTTAGAATTCTGCATCTTGGTTGGCACGCGGAACTAAAGCAAGTCAATCAAAGTTAACGATCCAATTAAAGTACATTTCTCGAAGATTTGGAACAAAAACTACAAAATCACTTCTCCACAGAACTGAAGTTTGCATCACCCGGTATATATTGAAGCCCGGATCACTTTACGACCTAACGGATCAAATCATTTTACTAACCGATCAATACTGTAGCAAGCCCCTTTAAAAAAAGTAACGAGATAAATTAGATGAAAGGGGAAAATTCGAACAAACTAATCAAAACGGAAAGATTCTTTAGATAACTCTGGCTCGTATCATGACTGCTGCGAATCCTTTAAGTTTCTAATCGAAGTTATTTCTCTCACAAACTACAAGTTTCGAAAATATACGCGGCGTGCTAGGACTGAAATCAAGTAGCATGCAATCCGTGTGGCGTTTGAAAGAGTAAACATGATTGCAGGGAGGTTATGACGAAAACAGCTTTTTTTTTCCACGATTGACTCTTGTCTGGGTCGAGAGACAGCAAGCAATTTTCTTAAAATGCACATGCGTACAATGGTTCATGTAGATTAAAGTGATGACTCCGGATTCGTCAGCCCGAGCGACACAGTAATGCGAAGGTCATCACACTTACACAAGCTACATGCACTTGCATAGTCATCAATTTGCTTCTTCTATGCTTCCTCGTGAGATATTAACGCAAAAGGAGCATTTAATTTAATCCATATTTCTAAGGTTTTCGTATTCTAAAGCACAGTTCTGGTTTATAAATTGGCGTGGTGATCAGAGTTCTTACTTCGCAATATGGAGCTCTCGAGTTCGAATCCAGTGGCCGGCCGTCCTAAGATTTTTCCAGTTCCACCAGGTGAATACCAAAAATACCAGGTGCAAATAGAAATATCTTTAAATTTAGGTTCTAGTCCACTTGTTTCCCCATTGATGTTGTTCAACTAGTTGTTAACTGTTTGTTAATTACTTCTGTATAAATTGGTCACAGAAATAAAATGAAATCTTGTTTTACGTCCCACGATTATGGCGGCTAGACTAAAGGAGACGGCAGTGATGAGAAATGAATGAAATGGTGGAATGAAGGAAGTGGGAGGAAACTGAAGAACCCCAAGAAAACCTATGCACACGGTTTTTGTCCACCATAAAGTTCACTTAGCGCGAGCTGAGATCGAACCAAGGACCCAATGCACCAGAGGTGAACGCTCTACCACTGAGCCACCGCGACCCGAAATTGGCCGCAGGTAGGATATATTTGTATGTCTGTTGCTAAAAGTGATCACATTCTTGGAGAACTAGTGATATGCTCATAAGGTTGAAGGGAAGAAACATGGATTTCAATTTAGGAAAATCGAACTGTGATTCCCTTCACGAAATTAGAAAACTCTTAACTACGTAGCCACGGAGTAGTTCAGTATTTTTGTTTTAGTCCCAAGGTATGCCCAGTAGGTTAAAGGAAACGGACGAGCGATTAAAGTAAATGATTATGAAAGAAACAATGGAATGAGAATGTGGGAGGAAATGAGCCCTAGAAAACAGACTCAATGTTGTCCACCACATTCTCATATAGGCTGGGAACGAACCAGGGACCACTAGCGTGCCACCATGAACTTGACAAGTTCATGTTTTTGGTCATCTGGGGCAGGGTTTCTCAACCTGGGGGTCGCAAGAGAGTTTCATGGAGTCGAAGATAAGCGGAAGAGAGTAATACCGGAAAATATTTTTAAATATTATTTTGAATTTTGTTTTGATAGGCATATATTTATTTTTATACATACTGTTAAGAACAACAAAAAATAGGTCTACTAAACATTTTCAACAGGTGCACAGTTGTTTAAAAATCAATTTAAATGAAAGAGGTACGATATGAAACTAATGAGAACTGCATATAGAAATACCAGAAAAATACAAATGCAATGAAACCTGCATATTGAAATACAATTAAAATTGAAAGCAGCTAATAAAATACCTGAGCATGATGTGATTTCACTAGGGCGGCAATGTCCGGTTCAATCTTCGTGGCGCACAATATCAAGTCATTTTCTAGGGATGCGCACGAGACAAGATTTGTGGTTGTCTCGTCTCGAAAATGTGCTGTAAAAGTGATGTCTCGACTCGAAAAATGTATATTTTTCTATTGGAAGAGCCGTGTCTCGACTCGAATTTTGTCAGGAAAATCCTGTCTCGACTCGTCTCGTGCGCATTCCTATCATTTTCAACTGATCAGAGATTTCATGTCTGTTTTAATGCTTACCATGGAAGAAAAACCACTCCGGCCAATGGTATTTATTTTGAAACAGTAGGACGGGTGTAATTCGATATTTGTAATATAAATGAACTGACCAAATTTGGCTTTAATCCATTCGCTTTTAGAGAAGTTACTGTGTCCTCTATATACAAGAAATGGATTCTACTAATATAGAAATAGATGGACATTGTGAGATTTCTGCAACAGATATATTAAAAATTCCACCGCTCAAAAAAGGCCGGAAGGGGAAAATTACACTGATTTCAGTTCACCAGGAATCAAACTTGAATCTCACAAGAAACGCGGAAACGTTATTCTTTCCAACCCTACAGCCACAAATAAAGTTCAGTACAAAATCGAACAGACTATCAAAATTACAGTACTTCTGTAAACTCCACCTTCCTATTTAATCCTCTATATAATAACTCCCTCATTCCATGGTTCTGAGAAATACAGAGACTAGGGCCGATTCATAAGGGAAGCAACCCTTCGCTCTTTGGAGGACCCGTTATATATATATATATATATATATATATATATATATATATATATATATATATATATATATATATATATATATATATATATATATATATATATATATATATATATATATATATATATATATATTCTTCAATTGTAATATTTTTAGGTTTAAAATTTCCGCCGTACCCACTACGGTCTAACCTTGCCAGCAATACTTTTTTACGGAAGCATTTTAAAATTTTTTGAAGGAAAATAAAAGAAACAGCTATTTTAAATCTATGATTACTTGGCTATCTTCATTAAAAAAAAAAGAAAAGAAAAGAAAAGAAAAGAAAAAGAAAGTTGGCGACAATGCTGATGACAGCTGGAGGTTTTCGCTGAGGGTTTTCAGCTCTCACAGAAAATTTATCTTGGGGTCCACGAAACCTAGGGCGGTCCTGTTGAGTTTAATCGCCATAAATACAAACCTACTGGTCTGTCATTGAAATGGAACCTACAGCATTGTCTGCCACAGCAATCCAACTACTATTGTTGTTACATGCCTTACTGAGAGTATGTAGGCTGTTCGTATCTCCACATTATTTTGGTATATACTTTTTTGATTATGTTTAACTTATTTTATCTTAACTACATGTTTTATTTAAATTTAAAGAAACTGTTGTCTCGAGTAAAATAATATCTTCTGTTGTTGGCAACAGGGAGAACAAATTAATTTATCTTGTTATTTGATTTAAATCAATTCATAATGTCTGTTTATGGGTACCGAAGGAAGTGAAAGACAGTGGTAGTACAAGATGACCAAGGTGGCCAGACGTCCCGTTTTAGCCGGGACAGTCCCTTATTTTCAACCGCTGTCCCGTTTTTTCCTGATTCTCAAACGGGACGCCTAAATGTCCCGTTTTTAAGCAAAAATGACCCAGGTGCCCGGTAATTATTACTCAAAATATAATACATGATCAATCCAAATTCTACACTCTTCCATACCAACACTCATTGGGAAGGTTCAGCCGTGCCTAGGACTTCTGAATATTCACATGAGAATAGTGTTCTGTGGTTCAACTGGGAATTGAGTGGGAATTCTGAGTGTTCAAGTAGTTAAAAGTATTGTTGGGTAACACTTAAGTTAGAAACACTGTGTTATCATTCTTACTTGTGTATTTTGTAAATTGAAAACACTGCTGAGTCCCAAAATGCTATGTGAAAGTCATCCCCCCCGTCGCCGATTTGTATGCGTCCCGTTTTTGAAAGTAAAAGTTCTGGTCACCTTGAAGATGATCATCATGACATCTCACCGTTACTGCTTGATTTGTTCTCTCTCATAGCATTGGAAACTCTTGGGAGGTGCCGGTGGGCATCGGTGGCTCAATGGCAAAGGATTCACTTCTGGTATATGGGGTTCTTAGTTCGATCCCAGGTCGCGCCAAGTGAGCTTTCTGGTGGACAAACACCGTTTGCGTGAGTTTTCTCGTGGTTCTTTCGATTCTTCCCACTTTCTTCATTCCAACATTTCATTCACTTATCATCACTGTCTCCTTTAGCCTAGCCGCCGTAATCGTGGGACGTAAAACTTTTAAAGATTTCATTTTCATTTTCTTGGGAGGTGCCAATTTGTGACACTTGGTTTGACTGCAAGAAGAAAAAAATTCTCCTCAAAAATCAACATAAATTTTACCTAGAAAGTGGGGAAAGCAATATGAAACAATACAACAGACAGAACAAAAGGAACATCTTGCATTTTTTTTTTTTTTTTTTGGTCTAGAATGCAAACAAAGGCGTCCGACGCGAAGTCGAAAAACAGTACAAAGCAAATCGACCATGTAAAAAATAGTTTAGCAGATACAAGCTTTATTATGGCTTCACAAAAGTAGGCGATGGACTTGTACAACATCGCGCGAAATGAAATGCTGAGGTAGACAATTGGATTGAATAACAAAATATTAATGAAACATAGACTTCCACATTTAGATTTGGAACTGCCTATTGGAGTTTTAACGTAATATTTTATCTTTTTGTGTGAAAACAACTCCAAATGCTGTATAAGATTGATTGTTTTTGATGAAATTATTATATCGTCGCTGCGCCTCGAAGAACCGCTGCGTGTTAAAACCACAGCTTTTCAGGAGAAGCAAAACACACTCCGAACTATTAAAATTTTGCCAAATATACATGGGAACCTTTAAAAAATATAATAAATTTGGCTCTGCATATATTATGCACTGGAAATGTTGTAGTTTGCTTCAGCAATATACTATTCTATTTTTGTGTTTACGTAGCACATGTCGGTTTAACTTTTACGCCTTTATAAGCACATAGAGGATTTGTATACACAATATATACGTGATGAGAACCTGCACCCTTTAATTTCAATCTATTATTTTTTCATTATGGCGAAACAATTGAATATTCACTTATCACATTATAAAGGACACGCTGTGACAAATAGGTTTGCTAATGTATCATTTAATGTTACAAAAATACTGAATATAAAATAATTCAAAAACAAGCATATATATCAGAACACGAACATCTATTTCTTTACAATAGTATAACGATATACAAAAGGAATACGAGACTACATTAGAACTCTTTACGAGGTTAACATAAACAATCCCTACTCCAAATACGGGAATCAATGTTTCATCATAAGTTCACTTTGTTATCCGAAACCACTGTCTGAATTGGGTGAACCGGTATGTATGTCAAAAAGTCATCAGCTGTAAAAAAAAAAAAAAAAAAAAAAAAAAAAAAAAAAAAAAAAAAAAAAGCTCTACTGAAGTGATGCCCAAGCGCGCACACAATTCATTTTGTTCTGTCCCTCATTTCTTCCCTTCCCCTTTTGAATTGAGTTTAATGTCCCGTTCAGCAGCGAGGTTATATGAGACGTGAACCTACTGATTAACGTGAAATCCAAACCTCATGAACTCCCGCCGGAAATCGAACCCGGGTCTCCCGCGCCAAAGTCTTGCTATCTTGAATATCGCTATTGAGTCCAGATTTAACTTAATGATGTTTATTTATATTTTTCCTGCAAATGTCATTTTCGACACACCAATAATGTTATGTGGGCCTACTTGCTTTACACACTGCTGCAGCAATGCGAGATGACAACGAAATTACAGTTTGCGAGTAAAACAATAAATAAAACTAGTAAGACTTATGCACAATAGTTAAAAAAAAAAGAAAGAAAAGAAAAAAAGAAATTAATTAATTTTACGTATAACTAGGGATGGTGCAAAGAGACTGGTCTCAGCCTCGTCTCAAAATTTCGAGACGAGAACGGAATCGAGACGGATATTCCTAAAACGAGACAAGATCGTGGCTCAACACATTGACTTACCCGAGACGAGACCAAGCTTATTCTCAGTCTCGTCTCGAATATTAACAAATTACTGGAATTATTATTTTTCTTTTCACACAAATCCATTCCGTGTTAAATTATATATTGCACCGTGTTCTTCAAAAAGAAGGAGCAGTTTTAAAATACTGATTTTTAATGAACGATAGATAGAGACATACGATACATCACTGTATAGTGGAAAGTTCAGAGCTCTATTAACTTAATTCAATACTCATCGCGGCGCTGTGGTTTGTTTACGAGAAAATGGCGACGCCAAAGAGAAGTCATCTTGTGTGCTGTGCTGCAGTATGCAGAAATTGCATTGTTAAAAAAAAAAAATCCATATGAACATAAGGCGAAAAACACGTTGTTTCACACTTATGGGATGCCGAAATCGAGAAAATTCTAACTTTGAAGCTGCCTACCTTGAAAACTATGATATATATAAGAGGCGGTTAAAGACATAGAGGAACTAGTACACTGTCTATTTAGATAACCATATTTCAGAGTTGGAACGTATCGGCGCAACGGATTTTATAGAGGAAGCTGCGGTATAACTTCCGCTCTTCCACCTCTCTGTCTAAAATCATATGCGCCGGTACAATTCAACTCTGAAACATAGGTATTTAGATAGAAAGTGTACCAGTTTCTCTAATATTTCTTTAACCGCCTTTTATCTCTCTCCTAGTTTTCGAGCTAGGCAGCCTCAAAGTTCTAATTTTCTCGATTTCGGCATCCCATAACTTTGAAACAACGCGTTCTTAGTCTTATGTTCATATGGACTTTGTTATTGCTTAAGTGTGAGAATTTCACCAGTGGATTTTGGCTACATAATAAATGAACACCCTGTACGATATAGCGGAAAGACTGCCCTTCGATGGTCGCAACAAAGGCATATACACAGGAAAAGCGAGGAGGGAACAAATGCCACCAATCATTACTTGATGCCTAGGTATATCAACAATGTTTTAAACAGCATACAGCTTTCAGTCACGATTCAATTAGCTATATTATATTTCGATAATAAATCAAAGACCATGTTATCAAAATGTTACGCAATTTAATTTTGTAAAGCAAACATACAAGGCTTCAAACTTTTCCACATTATTTTCCACAGTTTAGGAATTCTCCTGAGAAAGACATGTCTAAAAATTTCTGTTCTATTGCAAATGCTCGTGTAAGTAATTGTACATACCAAATTTGTTCTGAAACTGAGGATGAAATGTTAGGAACTCCAGAACAGATTATCGAAAGAGAAGCATCAGATTAAACCAGAGAATTGGTTAGAACTAACTAGATGTAAATTAATAATGTAAATTGGTTTGTCTGTTGGATTGGAAATTAGCGTCCATTTCAGCACCGAGGCAAACCTACAGCTTAAGATTCAAATCCGAAACAGGTAATGTGTTCAAATTCTAAACGGGAATCGAACCCAGGACCCGAACACCAAAAGCGCGCACTATCCAGTAGATTACCGAGTTAGTTTCAGATAGACTCGTGTTTTAATCCCACAAAAAGACAATCTAATTGGTTTTCTTCTAAAGGTCATGAAAAGGAAGTTGTAATTGTACCTTTGAACACATGTTCTGGTCTATTTCCTTCCAACTTCAGATCATTAATGTGTCTACTGTAAAATGGTTGCATACCTGACAAAACTGAAACTTATAAATAAATACATAGGGTAGGTACAGAGAAGTTCGTCACAGGGAAAGGGATTCAACCTCCCAAGTATTTTGTTCAAAGGGGAAATTTAAACCCCGAAATCCTCTTGCGTACGCCACTAAAATAAATAAGAGAACTGAACCGTTTGGTCTAACAGTCCAACTAATGCTTCTGGAAAAGTGAAAAAACTTTTGTATCAGAACACATCCCTTAGCTACAGCGGGAGAAAAGCAGGGAAAGAAACGGAAAATGCCACCTACAAACGAAATCATTTTTAAAACGTTTTATTATTCAACTCGGATCAAAGAAAGGAAAGTCTTTTTCCAAAACATGAATTAAAAACGGAACACACACACAAATGCATACATACGTATATGGAAACGTAGAGGGAAAGAGAGAGAGAGAGATTTTTACCAAGGCGTTGAGTTCGTGTTTTCCAAGACCACGAGACTCCCTTTTAGAAATCGATCCTCTACGCTAACACTGAATTCCGTGTCATTTCGCTTACCTAGTTATTTTTTCTTCCCTATTTCTCTCTCTCTCTTTTAAAGAGCCAGTACAGAAGTTGTAACAGCTTCCATCTGAAATGTGGTGTTTATTTACAGCATATAATTGTGTGCACACAAACACGTATTTTTCTGCTAAAGAAGGAACTGAATGCTCGTGGTAGAGTATGTAGGCAGAAAAAGAAAAACAACTGCGCCTTAAGGCCAGCATAAACATCTACAACCATGCTATTTCATCTAGTTAGGATACAAACATGAGTTTCATGGGTGCTTTACAAGAAAAGGAACTCAACTGTAACAAGAATTTTCGATTTAAAAAAAAAAAAGACCTGATAAAGATTCTTCGCAATGGCGTGTTGAAGACGTGACGAAGAGGGTGTTACGAAATACGTTATAAAGTAACAAGCAAATATTCCGTTGAGTCAGAAAAACATTTTTCTCTTCTTTGATTGTATTTACCATGTCAAAATAAGTACTCATACTAAATTTCGCAACTCGACCGCTACTGGAATGGCAGAAAAATGTATTTAAAACATCCTACCTTCATGATATTACCAGAAATCTCACAGACTTTTAACTAAAACGAATATAACTACTCCTAACTAAACTAGAAACACTATTTATAGCTATTTTAAATTGGCATTAAATGAAGTTCCTTTGGCGTAAGTTTAAATACTCTCAAAAACAAGGAAACAACATACGAAAGTTTGGAAAATTTTCTGACAAAAATGTCCGCTTCTGACTTTTTCGCTCGTAACTTGGCAACATTGCTTTGCAGATACGGTAAGCAAAAAAGAATTAGACAAACTCCACTGTATTTCAAAGATAATGTATGGATATTTTATTCATTGCTTCAATAGAATCTAAAAAAGTTCTTACTTGTAATGTAAAACTAAACTGAATTTAGTAAAGTGGAAGGTCATGTTCATTCATACATGTTAAGCATAGTCTGTCTCGTTGAATTGAAGAAAAAAAAAAACGAAAGATTTTAATTTAACGTCTCACGTGTAAGCCCTTTAGGCTAAGGGAGACGATTATTAAGGCAAATAAATAATTATGGAAAAACTGATGGAATAAGGAAGTGGGAGGAAACTAAAGCACCCCCCGAGAAAACCCACAGACATGATACTGCCCACCACTAACTTACTTGGCCGGAAATCGAACCAGGGATCTCACGCACGAGAGGTAAGCGCTCTACCACTGAGCCACCGTTGAGTTATATGCTCCTGTGTCAACGTTTACGATTTTGCCAGAAGAGGAAAAAAATTGGTAAATGGCGGAAGTTTTAAATCTATTTTCCTGCCAAATCAATAACGAACGAGTTGTTGCGAAAATTTGCATAAGCACTTACTTCCACATACTTAATACATTCACAGGAAAGAAACAAAACCTTTCTCTGTCCAAACAAAACGTTTCCTTGTAAGCGATAGCTCAATTTCAGACAAGTAATTTTTGAAATATTCAATCATGTTCAACGTGATTTCACGTTGCCTAATAATAAGCGTGCAATCCTTTGAAGCACGTGCTTCAGGTTCGGTTCCTCTCAGCAGTACACATTTTTTTTTTTTTTTTTTTTTACATTAACAACACAGTGAAGCAACTGGGGAGCTGTCTGAATGAAGGTGTAGAAACCAGAAACAATAAAATATGAAATCTTTATGAAGTCACACGGTTACACCCTCCAGGCTAAAGAAAACCAATATTTAATGGAAGTGAACAATTATAAAGTAAATTGTGGAATAAGAATGTGGTAGGAAAACCCTGATAAAACACATGGACACGATATTGTCCACCAAAGCTCCATATTGCCTGAAGAAATATGAAGAACTGTATTCTATGCATTTATTTCTAAACGGTTTGGTTTACTATTTAGAAGCCTAGAGATTGGAGCGAGTTCAATAGTCCCCTTTCTCCATCACCCGTTGGGAAATGCATGTCATGATGCACTTTCAAACTTGAACGACCAACTGGAAAAAAACATGCAAAATAAAGATAAATAATAAGAAAACCAAAGTAATAAAGTGCACAAGAACAGAACAGGAAGGGACAAACTTATGGCTAGATGGAGAGAAAATCGAAGACGTTAAGACGTTCCCCTATCTAGGAAGTCTAATACCCTCGAACAGGAGAAGTGAAAAAGACTTAAGTTACAGAATAGCACAGGCTAAACAAGCATTCAATAGGAAAAGAGGACAGCTACCATCAAGAAATGTGTCCTTGGACGTTCGAAAACTATTTTATTAAGATATTGGTATGGAGCGTGGCGCTTTACGGATCAGAGACGTGGACGTTGAGAAAAACTGAAGTATCTAAGCTGGAAGCATTTGAAATGTGATGTTGGTACAGAATGTTGCGCATATCATGGACCGAAAGGAAAAGGAATGAAGACATACTATGGTCAATCCATGCAAAGTGATCGAGGAAAAAGAAATTGCCACTCGACCTTAAAAAAAAATCATGAATGTTTATCCTATATCAGGGTACTTCAAAACCACAATTTTTTACATCCCATGGCGACGCAACGGCTGCTGCCATTTTGCGTTTTTTCGATTTTGGGCGTTTATGTTGTTTTGAATATCTCAGCATGTATTTGTCCTGGCAAATTGAAAATTGCTGGACGTTTCCAACTCGTGCAGAGCTAAAACTTTGATCTCTTAACATTTGTTGCCTAAAACTATTTGAAGGGGGTGATATCAGGGCCTACAACAGCAACATTTTTGGACACTGAAAACATGTTTGGGAAGAGTAAACAACTGATGTAGAGGTCTGAATTTGTGTGTGCATGTAGTCCGGGGACATAAGTTAATACACAAAAGTTTACAAACCTGTAGCTGCTCCCGAAAGCCTGAAAAAAATAAAATAAAATAAAATAAAATAAAATAAAATAAAATAAAATAAAATAAATCGTAAAGTTGGGGAATTATGCCAATTTAGCATATTTCACTGTCCAATATCTCCAATGGCCTGGATAAAAAAAAATCTGAAAATTTTGGGAATAATTAGTCCTTTAGTATACCATAACACACAACAAAGCGCGTTTTGTGTTTTTGAGCAGAAGGGAGTCAAAGTACTAAATAATGACGTCATGCTCTAGGTGGTGTTTTGTTCATAAAATATTTTTTGGACATTGAAAACATGTTTGGGAAGAAGAAACAACTTACGTAGAGGTCTGAATTTGTAGGCTAGTCCGGGGTCATAAATTAATACACAAAAATTTAACTCCCAAAGGTCTGGAAAAAAAAAATCGTAAATGGTGCATTTTGACTTTCTTCGCCTTTAGCTGATAGCGGCATTTTTCACTAGTGCTGTTGTGGGTGTGATAAGACAGTGTTACAACTAGAGAAAAGAAACGAGCTTGAGAGCCTTGACTGTGCTAACCATTCATCCTACTTTATTTTTCTTCACAACAACAAATTTCCAGTAGATTTTATGAACAAAACACCCCCTAGAGTATGACGTCATTACTTAGTACTTTGACTCCCTTTTTCTCAAGAGCACAAAACAAGCTTTGTTGTGTATTATGGTATACTAAAGGACTAACTATTCTCAAAATTTCAGATTTTTTTTTTATTCAGGCCCATTGGAGATATTGGACAGTGAAATATGCTAAATTGGCATAATTCACCAAATTTACGATTTTTTTCAGGCCTTTGGGAGTAGCTACAGGTCTGTAAATTTGTGTATTAACTTATGTCCCCGGACTACATGCACACACAAAGTCAGACCTCTACATCAGTTGTTTCCCCTTTCCAAACATGTTTTCAATGTCCAAAAATGTTGCTACTGTAGACCCTGATTTCACCTCCTTCAAATGGTTTTAGGTAAAAATGCTGAGAGATCAAAGTTTTAGTTCTGCACGAGTTGGAGACATCTAGCAATTTTCAATTTGTTAGGACAAATGCGTGCTGAGATATTCAAAACATCGTAAACGCCTAAATTCGAAAAAGCAAAAAATGGCGCCAGCCCCTGTGTCGCCAGGCTATGTTGTAAAAAATAATTAATTGTGGTTTTGAAGTACCCTGATATAGGTTAAACATTCATGAAAAAATTAGATTTTGGAGATGGTCTAGCGGCACATGCTTAATCACTTAGAATGGATTGAGAAAGCTAAGGACGACAGATCATGAAGATAATAGGAAAAAGAAGAAAGAGCATGCTTGGCCACCTTATTCGGCACTCCGATTGCATCACTGTGTTGATAGAACGAAAACCAGGAAGAGGAAGACCAAGGATAAAATATCCAGATGAAGCTACGAAGACCTTACCAAAATATAAAACAGCTCTCCCAAATGAGAGAAAAGTTACAATTTCCACGTTGCCCACCAACCTATGGCTGATGTGGAAAAGAACACTTTTATCTGAGGATGTAATTATGAATGCACAAGTAAAAGTAACATCCTAAATAAAATGCAAAAAAGGTTTGTGATTGCAACAAACACATCTGCAAAAAAAAAAAAAAAAAAAAAAAAAAAAGTAACACTGCAAATGTACTTAATTCACTTGGTTTAATAAATGCATACACCTATCATAATTTTGTTATTTTCCGAGTAATGTCATTTTATTTTTATTTATTTTTTTATCTAGTTTCTTCATAGCTTCAACACCCAATATTCTGAGCAAAAATGTTATTTATTTAGTTTCTCTAAGGAAATTTCTTTAAATTGATGGTTAAAGATATATTATCATTTGAGGTTTCAACCAGTTCGTCTTTTGATATCTTGTGATATAGAGAACACCCTAGTACCAAATGAGACTGACAAGTGAGTCAGTGACAAAACGGGGGAGCACGATGCCTCAGTGATAGAACGCCTACCTTTAATGCGAGTGGCCCCTGGTTTGATCCCCGGCCAAGTAAGTTTATGGTGAACATCATCGAGACCATGGGTTTTCTCGGTATACTCCCGTTTTCTCCCTCATTCTCATTCCACCAATTCTTTCATCATTCACTTGCCTTAATCATCTGTCTCTCTCAGCCTCACAGACATAACATGGGACATTAAACTGAAAAATTTCGTTTCAAATTTAATTTCATTTTCAATGACGAAACGGGTTATAAGTCATCGGGTCACGACTTTTTTTGTACAGATCATCTAGATCTGGGTGTTGTTTATTGGCAATATTACTGCAGAATTTTAATTTAAAGTTGATTAATGATATTCACTACTCGAGCTTCAATATTTCCTAATTAAGATACAGTATCTTGAAAATGTTAAATATAATTTAACGCATATTTTTTCCCATACTGAAAAAAAGGAATACAGTGATATTTGAACAACTATAAAAAAGATTTAACGAAATTCTGTTTGGGTTCAGTAGCATTTTTAATAAATAGTTTTACAGGTTTCTTCGATTAAATTTTGACGAGCTCTCATAAGAAAAACATGCAGCTTTTCTGTGATTCTTGTGCGTTTATACTGTGATAAACCTTGTAGTTATCTTTTAGTGAAATGCACTGACACACAAACATGCAAAAAGCGAGAAATAAAATTATACATTACGTAAGACAGAGAGAGAGAGAGAGAGAGAGAGAGAGAGAGAGAGAGAGAGAGAGAGAGAGAGAATCGTGTTTCTTAGAACTGCAGCTTCACACATACTCCCATATGTATGATGATGTTTCATCATCTCCAGGTCATCTTGCCTGGGGTTGCACTGGAGCATATTATTCCTAGCTCTGATCTCTGCAGCTATTTTTTTTTTCATACTTTGATGCGCTCTCATTGGCAAGGAGACTGGAACCAGGCAAATACAAATAAAATTTACACACTTAAGCTACGCTTTCACTGTAGAAAAAAACGTAAGTGTCGTAAGTAAAAACGTAGGTTACATGTGTAAATTATGTAGTTTTTGGGCTTAATGTACAGCAAACGTATAACTAAAAAAAAAAAGTATATTTTATATGTACTTTTCGTATAAGTGTTCCGAATAAACGTACTTTCCGTACAAACGAAAAACTTGTATATAGGCGGTCTGGATGTTACATACTAATGGACGCATGTAATATATAGCTAACTATGTAACATTCGTATATGTATCTAACATACGACGACCTTTAGATGCCATACATCCTGCAACAGCATGATGCAACATCTAAGCGAGAAAAGTATGTTGCATATGGAAAGTATGCTCCGTACTGATTTCCGTAGTAAGCATAAGGATTCCGTATATTTGTACAATATACCGCTGTCCGGACAATGATTTTTCTCAATATTAGAGAATGGCACACATCAGCTCGCTCTCGTCGTCGAGATGGGTGCTCGTAATGTGTTTGTGTCGGACACATTCATCTGACGCATAGTTATTTGTTGTGTGGTTTGAATCGTCCGTATTGTTGACCTGCTGAGTATTCAGCACATTCTTGTCGAATGCCCTGAATACTCCGAATTCAGAGAGCATTACTGACTAATGATCGTGCTTTGGCCATTATTTTGTTATTGTTGAGCGTGTCCTCTCTTTTGTGCACGGTTTAACATTGCTCACGTTCTCTGCTTTTTTCAGCATTTTCCTCGTATATCTATTGTTGCTGCGTTTTTCTTTTATTTTGACTTTTTATTGTTTGTTCACTGTTTATTGTTATTCTTATACATTTTCTCTATTGTTACCATTATTAGTATTTGTTATTGTACTATTATTTATTAGTATTGTTCAATCTTTATTGTTATCTATTAATATTTATTGTTATTCTCATACCTCTTCTTTTAGTTTTTCTTCTCTTTTCCAATAGTAATTTTGTTATAATTTGATATATTTAAAACAATGTTTATGAGAGTCGTGTTAATCGTGACGGGGACATATAGCCTCGCTGTTGACGTCCCCATTAAACCTCAATCAAACAATAAATCATCTCTGGGTCACGGGTCTATTCAAGTCACTCCGGGTCTGGTGTACCATGGATCTGACTGCCACTGGGTCTTCCGGGTCACGAACTGTATGGAATAGTAACATGCATTTCCTTCCTTGACCTTAGTTCCTATTTTCTGATTACCTTCATTGTTATTTGTTACCACTACATCTATAGTGTGAGACAAAACTTCTTTAACACTAACAGTGACAATCGCAGGACCGAAGCTTACCACTTCCTAACGAGGGTCACATAGAGGTGGATTTATATCACTGTTATCACACTAACCACAAAATTCTCACACGAAATAAACTTAGTCTCGTATAACAATGTGTTGAAAAATTTTCTGTCAAATTGTTCAGTTGTTTTATCTTGATAAGACCACACAGACAATGTCGATTTAAATGCAAACAACAAGAAACCTTACTGAGCCCCTTCCAATTTAAAAACGGAGATTTCTAAAACTTGGAACACACGTCCAGTTATTGTTAATAAGAAGTTTATACACCGAGTTCTTCATAACTAGAAGAACTCCAAAGATACTCCAGGTTTTACAAATTTTAAACCAACCTTCTTCCCCCCCCCACACACACACACACGCACAGAATACGGATTTTAATCAAACTGACACGGTAATTTTTAGAAACCTTTCTAAAGCCGTGTAAATCATGTTCAAAAATTCATTTCAAACGGTTCCCTAGTTTTCTCATAATGATGTAACATACAATGTAGATAGTATTACAGAAAGTAACTCCCTCCCCCCTTAAAAGATAATTTGCGAAAGCATTGTGACATGTCAACTCAATTTCAATGAGGAGTTTATATACCAAGATTCACATCCGTAACTTGAGAGGATCCTTTGATACCCGCCTTCTCTCTCTGTCTCCATAGAAAAGGACTCTTGCAATGACGATTTTGTTTTTATGTCATTCATACATGTGACAATGTTCCCACGTGTACGGATTCGGCTTGTTACTATGCAGAGCTCAGCACACGAATCTCTGCCATAAGTCAGAAAGCGCATCTCATCTCATTGGGCCGTCTTTTATAAACATTTAGGCTACTTTTTCACGTTCCGACGTAGCGCCCATGGTAAAAATTCGATTTCTTGGCACTTTTCGAAAAAAAAAAAAGCTTACATCCTAAGCGTAACGTTATATTAATCGCTCCCTTTGTCCTCCTCAATGCGTCCGACATATTGCAAAAAGAAATGATAATCGATGGACAAAGGCAATTCTTGACTGAAAAAAAAAAAATGAAGCGTCATCAAACACAATAATGTGCCAATCAAAAGTAAGTACAAAATAAAAAATCCCACGAAACATGTATGCTGCAAAGACTGAGATAACTTAATCCATCAATGGATTGACATTGGTTAATGATGATATACATTGTTTCTGAAAGAGTATAGACATAAATTACCAACTTTGATGTGGGAGACCCACGTTCGATTATCGGTGGGAGCTCATGCAGTTCGGATTCCTCGTTAATCAATAGGTCCCGTCTCATATAGCGTTGCTGCTGAAAAGGACGTTAAACTCAAAATCAACTCAACTCAATATGTTATCGATAAACCACAATACGAAAATACTGAGTTCACAATATTTGTCAGCTGATGTTATGGTTAAAGTGCACTGATCGTTTTACTTCTATTGACGTGCAAGTTGTTCAAAACGGAATCTGCATAAGACAAGAAAATGTTCACTCCCTAATTGTGTTATTTAATACTGTATGATAAAACAGTAATACGCTCGGCGAATGAAGCATAAAACTTTGGTCCAATTGCTTTTTACTATAAACTAGTTTCAGTGTATTTTGAAGAAAAAAAAAAGGGGGGGGACGCCCTCTAAATCATTCCACTAGAACTCTTGAACGTGACACGAAGCTTTAAATAGATAAGGCAGTTATCGGCTTCCTGTTACTCCCAAGTGAAGTTCACGAAAATAGTCCCTCTAAAAACAAAATAAAATAAAAGTTTAAATGCCGCAAAGAATTGTATTTCATTCGGCAGGAATTTTTATCCCATTACAATGGAGGAAGCACACCAGTATTATCAATAGGTCCCGAATTTACATGAAGTTAAATACCTGAAAATGTGCACGTAAATATGCAGTAAAAAGTTACAAAATACAAACAATAAATAAAATAATATGCACTTAAAAAATAGTTTATTCATTTGAGATTCACTAGTTTACAACGTTAATATGTGCAGAATAAATTTCCACGTTATGCTATTACGAGTTTGTGTCGAACTACGTCTATTGCCTGTTTTTTTAGAAAACATATATGCCGAAGATGAACTGATTACTGATTCCATCTTTCCTAATCCTTGATTCTATGTTAAGCACCTTATCCATTTTTTTTTAAACCCATTTTCTCCAGTTTCGTTAGGAACAATACTTGAAGCTGTTTCCTTTGTAACTTTGAGTGACTCGTAGAGAGTGGCTGTGATGACTTGTGACTGTGAGGAGGGTTCTTTTGTTTGAAAATTATGCTAGGAAAGAGTATTCCTATTGCTCAAAATGTGGAAAAAATATATTCTTAACACATGTCCAAAACAAACTACCGATACAGAACCTTAAGATTAGTAAAATGATCAGAAACTTCACGTACAGGCAGAAATATGCGAATATCCTTAAAATATACACTTACCTTCAAAATAAAAATTTGAATATGCGCATATGCATTTTTTTTTATCGCATTGGCATAACATCTGTACATTAAAATGTGTTCAGCAGAGAGGTTGTTTTCTTCTTTTTTTAAAGAAAAGAACATATTGCAAACTATAATTTTATAATAATTTACTGCAAACTTCAAGAGCATTTTTTCTATGAATATAATTAACATACTACTACTACGAAACATGTTCTGTATAGAGCTAAGTCCTATGTAAGATGCGTACTAACATTTTAGTTATTAGGAAAAAAAAGAAAAGAAAACAAGACGAAAGGAGACGAAACGGAGAATTTCCATAAGGCTGTGCCAATGGGTAAAAAAGTTAGGCCCTAGTCATCAGGGTAAACCGTTTTTCTTCCGCCTTTTAAGGCTTTTCAACCAAAGCTAAAGTAAAGGTTTTTTTAAAAAAAGATGATCAGTTAAATTTTAAGAAGGCTGAAGAATTAGTTGGTACACTGGGAAATTAGTTAGTTAGCAACTGAAACTTATACTTTTACACAATGTATTATATATATATATATATATATATATATATATATATATATATATATATATATATATATATATATATATACAAAATACGTTTTGATCAATGTATACTCAGAAACAATATTTGGAGGTCAGAATTCAGAAGCATTCAGTTAAAAGTTAGGTGGTATAAATTTTCCTCTTAGAAGGAGGGGGAATATATTAGCTGATAATTTTCTGGAGAAGTGCATCATAAATAGACTAATATGGAGCTCAAACAATTTATTACATTTATTTTATAAAGTCGGAAATAGATTATATACCAGTATTTTGCGCAAAATAACTATTAGAAAACAATTTGAATTAGTTCTTATGCTTAAAACGGATTTTTAATGGTTCTTAAAACTTGCAAAAACTACGTTATTTTATACGAATCGTCTTCTATTTTTCTCACATAATGGGGAAGAAGTAAGTTTTAACATCTAAAGACAAAATGAGTTCTGCAGATCGCAACTGAGTTTCAAACCTTCAACATACATGTTTTCTGTATGAGCAACTTCCTGTAAGTTTAGAATGAATACACGAATTTCATTAAATTTTTCTCGAACTACGAAGACCATAATTTCCCCTGATTTCCGAAAATTTTACTCAAATTGTTCTAATTATCATCAAACTAACGATATTAGTATATATATATATATATATATACTAACTGATCCTGTGCTATTCATATATATAAGTTGGATTGAGTTTGTGGCAAACTTGGATAAGTGATAGATGATACCAAAGGTAAACATTTTTCTTAACTATAATTCCATCGGAGTACGCCTCATTGTGAGTCCACAAGCCTTCGAAGTTGCCAGCTTGCAATAGATTTTGTAATTCAGATTAATGCAAAGCGCCTGAAATGTCCATCAACCCGCTATACAAAGCTCCTCTACTGGTTGCCTTTCACAAGGGTATCAACCTAGTTGTATAAAACTAATAGGGCCAAAACGATGCCTAAAATGTTGAATAGAAAAATGACAACATTCTTTTAAAATTTGAATGAGAACTGGCAAATCTACACAAAATTTGAAATCGACCAGCGAAAATGGTACGCTTCTAGTACTTGTGGTTTTCGATTAGCGAAAGTATTGGTCACAAACAAACTTCTCTTAACCAGAAACATACAAACCTAGTATTTAATATATAGATAGGAGGAGGGAATTAATTGAAAACATTATACTAAGGACTCGAAGTAAAGAAGCGTATTATCCAATGTCAAAAGGCGGAGGGTGAGCACAATGTGATATGTTGTCTATTTGTGCTGATTTTATGTTGAAATGCAAAATATATTGTAACTAGCCATGAACTATTAATATAAACAATTTAAACACTCAATTTTGTACTGACAAGGGAACATCTTATATTGATAGTAGCATTGCCCAATCAAACAATGTGCAATCGACAGAGGAGTGAAGAAAAGTGAGAAATCCAAAGTTTTACGGCCCGACACCCAAAAACACAGGAGATACAGAGCAAAGAAGAATCTAGAATCATGTGAAGATATCTACAGAAGATACACTGACATAGAAAAAACTTCAAAATGATTGCAGTAATCAAAATGACATTTACGTAACAGTATAGTAAGCAAACATTGTAACCATAGACATGCTCAATAACATATGTAATGCAGTGTTGCCAACTGAGCACAAAATGAAGTTTTGTTAAATGGCACGGAACACCAATTACAACATGTAGAAAATCTAATGTTTGTTTCATTGGGCAACGCTACTATCAATATAAGATGTTCCCTTGTGAGATAACTGAATACTGGGACATTCCATGTGAAATCAACCAATGAAATGGCAAAATCTGACCTGACGATCTAAGAGTTTTGTAAAAATTGGTGCCAGATTTATTACAGTGGGAGATGAAAAAATCCCAAATATTACCTCTCTCCTCCTTGAAAATGTCTCCATACAGGGTGTTCAAAAATGCCCAAAAACTGCATTATTTTTAGTTACAGTGATTATTAAAAATTGTCATAAAATGGTTAATATGTGCACTAGAGACGTGGAACGAACACCATTGGAAAGCTTAAAGCTTGCTCTGCAAGTTCTACTATACTGAAAAAACCTGTAAAATAAAAAGTAACACTTCAAAAATTCAAATTAAGATTTGAATTTCGCATAGAAATGTCCCTCTCAATTTGTTCAAAATTGTCCAGATTGTAGTCTCATGTGTACTAAAACACCACAAAGCTGTATTTTGGCACTCAATGGGATCCGATTCAAAATGCAACATAAACCAAGCATTGCACGATATTGACCATGTGAATATCTGGGTTCAGATCGATAACCATTTGCCTGGAGTTATTTACCTGCAGCATTAAAGGAATTTATATTCAGTTTCATTTGTTTCTTGGTGTATTCATTTAAATTTACACAATTATCCACCTTTTGAGTTATTTAGAGAGGTATTACGTTTCCAAACAGTACTTAATACAGGTCATTATTCTTGTTAGTCAGTATGGATGTTTCTAAATTTATGTTGGCCACATTGATACATGTTATTTTCATTCATTTGTTTCAGGATTGCTATTACAGAACATATTATGAAAGGGAGGGATATATTTTCCTCCTTTTCACAATATTTGTATCAAATGTGTTATGAAACACAGTAACACTGCTCACAATCACTTCACACACTTTCAGCACAAACAATTAGTCAATAAATTATTTTTCCTATTTCAATTATCCACTTCCACATATGTGTGACAGCAATCCTGAAAGAAAGGAATGAAAATAACATGTATCAATCTATCCAATATAAATTTAGAAACATCCATACTGACTAACAAGAATAATGACTTGTATTGAGTACTGTTCGGAAACGTAATACATCTCTAAATAACTCGAAAGGTGGATAATTGTGTAAATTCAAATGAATACATTAAGAAACAAATGAAACTGAATATAAATTCCTTTGATGCTGCAGGTAAATAACTTCAGGCAAATGGTTATCGATCTGAACCCAGATATTCACATGGTCAATATCGTGCAATGCTTGGTTTATGTTGAATTTTGAATCGGATCCCATTGAGTGCCCAAAATACAACTTTGTGTTGTTTCAGTGCACATATGAAACTACAATCTCAAAAATTTTGAACAAATTGAGAGGGACATTTCTATGCGAAATTCAGAATTCAAACCTTAATTTGAATTTTTGAAGTGTTATTTTCTATTTTAGTTTTTTTTTTTTTTTAAATATAATACAACTTGTAGAACAATTTTTAAGCTTTCCAAGGGTGTTTATTTCACGTCTCTAGTGGACATATTTCTATTAATCATTTTGACATTTTTAAATAATCACTGTAACTGACAAAATGAAATTTTTTGATGAACACCCTGTATGGAGACACTTTCAGGGGGAGAGGTAATATTTGGGATTTTTTTCATCCCCCATTGTAATAAAGCTGTGCACCAATTTTTACAAAAATCTGAGATGGTCAAGTCTGATGACTTGTTGATTTGACATGGAATGTTCCTACTATTAAATACATGCAGGACACTCGAACATCCAGTTTCAAAATAAACACAGAAACACAGTAATAAATTAAATTAGATGTATTTTTTTTTTTTAAAAAAAAATCAAGATAACTGTTTTGTATGCAGAAAATTTACCATATGAATATCGAATGAAATGAAATGAAATCTTTCAGTTTAACGTCTCACGAGTAAGTCCTTTTAAGCTAAGGGAGACGATGATTAAGACAAGTGAATGATGGAATGAGAAAGTGGAAGGAAATGGGAGTACCCCAAGAAAATTTACGGACACGATGTTGTCCACCACAAACTTACTTGGTCGGAGATCGAACCAGGGACCCCACGTACCAGAGGTAAGCGCTCTGCCACTGAGCCACCGTGCCCCCTACCATATGAACATTATTTTCCTTTAAAAAACCGGAAGTATTGAGAAAATACACTTTTTTTTTGTACTTCAAATCGTTAAGTAGAAGGTTAAAAAAAATACTGGAATTTAAAAGATTTTTAAGCCTGACTGCACCTTAAAGTACTTTAGAAACACCAAGACAAATCACGTTCTAAATGTGGATACTGTTTTTCAACTTTTGGAATATTTTCAAAAATGTCAGAATACGCTGTGAATTTTGGTGAATACCCTTCATGCTCTGATCTTCTTGCAGGTGCCTTTCACAATAAACAATGCTAGAACCCTCCGAATGCTTTTTTTTTTTTAAATTCGAGTTGAGGGACGTTGTTTTGTTAAGCTAACAAAACGCACCACAGAACAGAACAAAATCATACGGACCATAAAATTCAACTTTTAAATTCACCGATGTCTAAACGTGAGTCATGCATGAACATAGAAGATAGTTTTGAAAGAAAAGGTTGTAAGGGGCGAGAGAGACGAGAAATGCATAGTTGAACACGAGGTGCATTGTAAGCACGAAATACAGAACTCTGTGGCAGGAACTGCATGGCCCAAGACAGGTAGACTTTAAAACAATGCATCTTTTTGATCTAAGCTCTTTATCTAGCTAGACACGCACATCACTTTTTTTTTATTATTATTTAACTAGTTTTCCTTTTAGGACGTACAACTAAAGTGCTAAAATTATATTCTTTATTTTAAGTAGAACAAAAAATAAATAAATAAATAAATAAACGAACAGCGATGGGACATGATTATTTGTCGGTAAATCGAGAGGTGTCCGTTACAGAGAAGTCATAAAAATTTAGATTATTCAGCTCATGTGGTAATTGTATGTAGTATAAAGTAGTTTTTTCATACTTGGAAGGTACTGCTAGTGAACATATTAACAAAAGTACAAAAAATCACATAAAAGGAAGCGAGAAATGAAAATTAAGCTTTAGGAAGTCGAAAAATGTATTTTATATGGGTCTCTGAATAATGATTACAGACATACTACCAACTGTATATGATGCATTGTATTTTATGGTGCTACAGCGAGTATCAAACGTGAGTATGGAGAAAAATGAAAAACATAACAATTGAGTGGAATGCAATGGCAATGAGAAAAAGAATTACAAACAAGTTAAAATTGGTTTCACATTATGAAAACTACGGTGAACTTCCCAACTAAACGAATACATTACTAAAACAAAGTGGCAGATCCATAACTTGCAGTTGCAATAGAAGGACATGGTCCGAGGTGAAATCTGTGTTCCGGACTGAATCCATACCAAAATAGTTTCGCGCTACCTCGAACAATTACTGCTATATGGAAACCAACACTGAGACCGGAACATGCACTAGTTCTTAATACTTCCGATTGCAGCAGAAAAATAATAGCAGAGATGAAATTTATTCCTCGAATCCTGAATCCACATTAAAATAAAATTAAAAAAAAAAAAAAAACTATTTGATGTCTGCTATTACTGTTTTCGTTATACTGAAATTATTAATGGAACCAGAAGAAGTGGTAAAGTAGTAGTATTCTTCATTAGAAAAATAAAGATGTCGATAAACATCTATTCTTAGAATTTGGAATTCGTATCAAAAAGTTTCTCGCCCCTATTACCGTTTTCATTCTACGTAAATCAATATTAGAACCGGAAATGGTAGTTTATTTCTACCATTTTTGGTTGCAATAGAGGAGTGAAATCGGACATGGAGACTATTCTTGAGGTATTGCATTCATTTCAGAAACAGCCTCTTCCTTTTATTGTTTTTACTCTATGAAAACCGGAAGTAATAGTAAATTTCTAGCACTTCCTTTTTCAATAGATGTAAATGAAGGTGCTTTCTTCTCTTCAGACACTGAATCAATAATAAAGTCTTTATTTATGTATTTTTATAGTTTTTCTTCTATGGCAATCAGGTTGAAACGCTGTTTAATTTCTGTCGCTTCCGGTTTGAATATAAGGTTAATGAATGACAGAACAGTGGTAGTCAAACTTAAGGAGCTACTGAGATACCGTATCGTTTTTAAATCCTACTGTGACTTACCACAAGAAATCTTACATTTGTTCATTGCCTATAAACTAACATTTCTAGTAAATGTGATATCAATTTTAATAAAACTGTGTATTACAAAAAGAAACTCAAATTAAATTGTAAATAAGAAAGAAATTGAAGTGTAGTTAGAAATAAATAACAAATGTGATAACAGATCTTTTATCAGAATTAATTTTAATAAGGATAGAACTTTTTTTTTGTCAACATTTTTTTTAAAGTCTAATCCCTAGATTTAGCAACTTTTACCTCAAATTGCAACACTGATCAATGTTAGCCAAGCGGAGAGTTAATGCGATCTACTGAAAATGTCCCCGCGAACTACTAGTAGCTTGCGATCGACGGTTTGGCGATCACTGATATAGAATATATTTCTGTGACGCTGAATCGTTTCCGAACTACTTCTCGCAGTCCCTTTTTGTTTTAGTCTGATACCTGTCGACACACAGACATAGACAAGCCATTCTATAATACTTCCCAGATATACGCATAGCATAATATGGAAGTCTCGAAAGGAAGACAAAGGGACTGGCCAGGACACTGCTACAGAACCAGTTTTATTTTGAGTAACACGACAGATAAAGTGGAGAATATGAGAGTCGACTAAAAGGTTCGAGGCTTCACTAGGGAGGAAGCACTTATTTTACGTTCGTATACTTTAGCTGCGTAGCTATATCCGTTAGTAGTCACTGTGTAAAATTTAATTTCTCTATTATTTCAGCTGAGGAGCTTATGAGGCGCTAAGTCGGCGAAAGTGACGGAAATTTGTGACATGGAGACTATCATCACGACAGTGTGCGTGTTTACATGTTCCTTGCATCCATGGCAGAAATTCATTTCCGTGGGTTGAACTGTTGCCACATCCGCCCTATTCACCTGATCTGGCCCCCTTGACTTTCACTTGTTTAGGAACCTGAGTCTCTTTTTTTGGGGGGGGGGAGGTAGCAATTTTCTTCGGATGCAGAAGTGAAAAGTGCTGTACTGGAATACTTTGCAGGGCTCGAGGGACCATTTTTTAATAGTAGTATAGAAGCGGTACCGAAAGGCGTAAATATATCTCAGTCGAGGGGGATTGTGTAGAAAAATAAAACAACTTATCCAAATATTTTCTAATTTTGTAGGTCTAACTTCCCAATCCACCCTCGTATTAGAAGAAACGTCACGACGAAGTAACTGGCGAGGGAAAAAATAAATAAAAACTCAATTTCAGAAACCCATAATAAGAATCATGTTGATGAAAATGAAACTTCCATACTTTGGGTTCAATCCAGAACATCTCGAATATGAAACTATTTTTCTCAATTCTTCAATGCGCGTGACTTTGTTCATTTGTTGAAGAAATACTTCCAGAAGCAAATTCATGTCCTTTTTTCCGTCTTCATGAAAGTTATGATAAAAGTTACGGGAGGGTATTTTTATATAAATTATGGGAAAGAGCGTCCAAACAAGTTTTTATCCGTCTGGCTATGAGCATTCGAACGATAACGTTCAATCGATAGGGGAAAAAGGGGGGAATGTACAAATGTCAAAAAGCTGGAATTTGGCTCAGAGCTGATGCGATCGATTTACACAAAGGCACGTCATCAAAACGGACATAGAATATCTACTCCGATGTCCTCTCACAAAATATATAATATGAACACCCAAGAAATACAATGAATAGAAAAGCGGAACGTTAAAAAAAGGGAAATCCACATATTATTGCAGTAAGGTAGTAAAAGGAATATACTTTCACACGCAAGGTTTTTAAATTTATGTCTTATGTCAAATTTGATAATTTTTGTAATCGAAGATATCGAAGATACAAAATTTAGACACTACGCCGCAAGAGTATCCACAAAATGCTGATTAACAAAGTTTTCTTAAGATCTTTCGTGTAGTGGGAAAATTTGATAGCTGACAATTATGACCTCATTAACTGCGCAGTCGTGCCCTATACATTTTTTTTTTTAAGTGAGCTTTCCTTGCTTTTCATTTACCAGGTTGTCCCAGAAGTCCTGCATAATTAGCACATTACGCTGTATGAGGTGGAGTTTGCAAGAGTTGGTGGCGCTCCCAGTGAAAGATTATCAGGCATAGAGGGCAGGTTCGTGGAATCAAGCGAAGGAAAATTGCGTGTGTAGTAAGCATTCTTGCGAAAGCAAAATGGACATGATGAGTGAGGACCAAATTACAATCGGTACAGTGGAACGATTTTTATTGGGGGAGGGGAAGAAAAACATTAACAGAAAAAATGATAGCGGAGCTGATTTGTCGTGTGGAGAACGGAGAAATGGTGAATCGATAGAGAGCTTCCCGCTCGTTTAAAAAAATCGCTTCAGGTATTGCTAAGCCGCCCACTTGAAGACTTTCGATGGATATTAACGACTCTCTGAAGGATGTTGTGAATGTTAGACTACAATCTAGTAAATGTGTGTTAGCAAGAGTGACTGAGGATGAAATCGACAGTAACCCGTCGCTTGCATCACTTGGATAACACAAATAAACAACCACGACAGAATCCCCACGAGCTGACAGAGATGCAAGCCAGCCCAGACTTGGAATTTGTCAGACTGCTTGCTAGAAAACCCATGTGATTTTGGTTTCTGAAGGAGAATTGTAACAGAAGACGAGAAATGTGTCTTTCCGAAAAAGAGATACAAGTAAACAGGGGGTGAAAAGAGAACAAGTGAAACAGGACAAATTTGGGGGGAAATTCACGCTGTGTGTTCGGTGGAATATTCACGGAATTGTACATTTTCAGTTTGTTCTAGAACAGAAGGTAGTGCTGTAAAAAGTGAACGTATTTTTTAAATTTCGTCGAATGTATGGCATTTTGAAAGGAAAATACCTGTCATTAACGACGAGGAAGAGGTTACCGCTGCTGTAAATTAACGAAGTTCTGACTCCCCAGTCTCTAAGTGAGACCAACACCCTGGTTGTACTTGATGGGTTTATCTCATCCCACCTATAGTCCGAACATTGCACCATTACGAACATTATGGTGTGTTTCGCTCTCTCATTTCCTGTCTGGTCGGCAGCTCAATTTATATGACGAAAGTGCATTCTGTCCGTCGCGAGTCTGTCAATTCTAGACCAGCCATTCAGGATCTCCACAAGATTGAACTGGTGTCGCAAAAATGAATGAAGAACAAACATGAAGGCCTGTACTTTGCTGAATAAAGTATTTGTTTCTGATGTGTTTAATTTTCCTCACTGTCTGGTGCAGAGCAACAGGCATTTACTCCTTAATTTCTACCTATTAAAGGCTATGGGCCTTATTCAGAGTCGTTCTGACGCGTGTTTAGTACCATACTAGAGTTCGATTAACATGTTTCCTGTAGTAGTCAGGTCTTTAGTATGACGCTAACTAATCATATATCAAAATGGTCCTATATGCTTAAAACTATGTGATTAATACAGACTACTTCTTTAATGAGTTTTATTTACCAACCAATTCGTATGCCGTGTCTGCCTGATGTCCGTTCCTTCATCCGGGAAACAAAAATCTCAGGAACGACTTGGCCACGATGCAGACTAGTTCGATGATGGAGGTGAGATTGGAACACCGGAAGTGGTAAAAAAAAAAATCCCCGGTTTACCCCTGATCATTACAGTCTTAATACATAGCAAGAAGCGGTTTCCTGCAATCGATTCAAGATCCTAAGAATAAATACCATTTTTATTCTTAACCCTCTACTAAAACCGGAAGTGATAGAAACTTACTACAATTTTCGGTTTCAATATTAATCTACAAAGAGCAAAAATGATAAGAGATAGCAAGATGACGTTATTTCGATCGATTTAGCATTCCAAGAATACGTATAATCTCTCTTAACCATTTCTTTAAACCGGAAGTAGAAAATCAACCATTTTTCGGTTTATTGATTACCGCTACAGTAAAAATGGTAATAGGTAGCAACGAACTGTTTTTTGCAATAAATTAAGCGCTCCAAGAATATATTCCTCGTCACTTTAATTTCTCACACCGGAAGTGAGAGATCTACCACTTTCGGTTTCAATATTAATTGAAATTAATATTTTATCACGCCATACAAACCTAACTTTCAAATTGTGTACATGTGACACTGTACTTGTTATATTCCACATTACTTTACAAAATCCTTTACGATATACCTATCGGAAGTTTAGGGCATTCAAATTATGAATTTCGATACTAACACTTACAATTAGTAGCGGCTCTTGGGGGATCTCATAATAGTAAAAATTTAAATTTTATCGCTACAGCTAAGAAAAGAAAGCTTTATATAGCTCTAGTCTAAATGTAATAATTGGGGCCACGGTGGCTCAGTAGTAGAGCGTTCACCTCTGGTATGTGGGGTCCCTGGTTCGATCTCAGCTCGCGCCACGTGGATTTGTGGTGGACAAACACCGTGTTCGTGGGTTTCCTCAGGGTACTCCCGTTTCTTCTTCTTTATTCATTCTACCCTTGCATTCATTTCTCATCGTCACCGTCTCCTTTAGCCTAGCCGGCACAAGAGTGGGTTCATTTTTTAATACAATAGCAGTACAAGCTGAATAGAATAATTTGTACCTTAGGTAAGATTTCCTCAATAAGCTTTTAGCGATAAAATTTATTTATCTTTTTACCAATGTGACTTCCCTCAAGAGCCGGAATGTTATTTTATTTCCTTTCGTATTCGAAAGTGTACGCGTTCAAATCTCATAGTTGGTCATCTTGTTTTCACTCTTCCAGTTGTACTATGTGAATGCTGGTATTGTTCTTTTCATATATACTGTAGGTCTTACAGCAGATTTCAGATGAGAAGCGGCATGGCCTTGAGTTGGCTTTACGCGGCGTCCAATTGGCTTTGAGCGGTGTTGACAATTCGCGACAAGCAGTTCTGCACGCTGACTTCTCGCGCTACTGCGAATCTTGACAATAGCAGAGGCGCTTATTAGAAATATTGATTTAGCACATTAACTGCTCACTTTACGAAGTAGAGGAAAGAATTACGAACACATACGTGAAAACTACATCTTTTTATGACAACTGGTTGTCATGATACACGCTTTGAAAGGTTTCCATATAAAACAATTAGTAAAACGAGCGTTGAGTCCCGTCTAATTTCCAGTGGATTTTTCTTCGATTTGGAAATGGAAGTCAACTTTTATTAAAGGATAATCAGGGGTGTAACCAACAGGTTGTTCTAGGGGAACATTACTTTCAGGGGGAGGAAAGCTTTTCACACATTAAAAACAGAACAAATAACCTATTTCAGAATATGAAAGCATTTTAACTCACCATGTATACTATACACATATTATGTTTTCTCGATGCTACCTTAACAAAAGACGGATCTTGACAGTACTGAAGTTGAAAAGCGGATTGTAAGAGATAAATCAATAAGCTATTCATAAGAAAACAAATGCTGTTTCTAGCAGTCTGTTTATCCGACTTTGTGTTTATGTACTAAAGAAAAAAAAACTCGAAAAAATATCAACTCAGATATTATTATGCAATAATATAGTAGTGAGAGATCCTGGGGGGACTGAGGGAGCCAGGGTCCCTCATTTTATTTGTAAATGTGCAATATTAGGCATAATTTGAATGCAATTTGTCTTAAAATCATCATATATGCTTTCTGCATCTGAATGCACCTCCCCCCCCAATTTACAGAGAAATCAGCGTCCTTGTAATTAGGTACAGAAACTGTATTGATGATGTTTTCTTTTTTAAAAAATCGTATTTTATTATAAACGTTCCTAATTTGCATTAACTATTAAATAAGTTTACTAAACATATACTAGATGAACCTCATTTCGGGCCTGGAAATAGTTTGGAAAGTCAAGGCCCTCTTTTCCCCCGTTTCTACACCCTTGAGAATAGTAAGCGATCGAATTAAATAACAAGCCTCTGCAATTTGATTCACATATATATATATATATATATATATATATTATTCGATTCCCGGCGGGAGCTCATGTGGAAGAACAGAAGGTATGGGACATTCTTAATATTGTTTTGAAATTGCCTTCATGCAAGATTCTTCCTTATTCGACATAAGAAACGCAGTATGATTTTTTTTTTCTTCGTTTACGTATGTGTGGCCAATTACGTACTCCTTCTTTACTCCTCTAGCAGGGATGCAAAAGCACCAGGCGTCTGAGTGGTGTCATAAATTATTGTAACCCAAAACAAACTCGACCATATCGTGTTGCTTACGAATTAGATGGATTGTTGTTGAGACCTACATCAAGTATAAGAGTATGTTATTATAGGAACAGACATGGAAGCAAAGGAGCTGATTGTGTGTGTAGGAACGCAACTTCTCTTCTAGCATAAACAGAATTCATCAGTGTCTAGGTTGCTTTCTTTCGTGGTAGTTCATTTGTTCTCCAAAATTATAGTTGACAATGTCTTTAAGGAAACCAAGTACAAGTGCGGAATTTTCTTTTTAAAAAAAAAGTGCTACGAAGTGAAGCTCGAAGAATTATTTTTTGTGTTTACAATTTTTGGAACTCATAATAAAAAATTTACAAGAGTCAGATTCAGACAATGACGAAATATTAATTGACGTAGACGATAGGGAAAGTAGGGTTGAAGACGAACGTTTAGCAGTTCCACTGAAATAAGTTAATAGGTAGGTTATTCAGTTGTTATATATACTTCTAGGATACACAGCCAAAATCTTTGAGTTTGCTGGAATAGTATATTTACATTGTGAATAATGTTGCCAATGTATGTGTAATAATCTCAACTAGAGGAAGAGCGAGAAGGGAAAGGGGAGTCCGAAATCCGGCAACACCGCGCGGAATATCGCACAGCATTGGCTACTACCCGTGATGCTTTACATCTGAAAAACACAATAGTCATGGAGGCCTGCAGAATTCTTTCGAGGGAAGGGGAGCAAAACAGAAACAAAAGCGCAGTCCCGAATATACCCATGAACCTTTGACGCACGCGTGAACATAATACACCATATAAACCAACAACTATTTACGCACACTTTTCTATTACAGTACTATAGTATTTAATACAAACATAGACCCTATTCAGTACTGTAGTATGTTTTCATGTACATTTTCAAGAATCGAATACCCTTCGAAAATCCGGGGGAGGTAAAAATGTTCCCCTTGCAGGCAAACATGGTCCTCGCAACTCATCTGTTGTACTAACAGTCCTTGATTCGATCATTAGTCATGTTAAACTTGTGTAATTAACACTGCATGAGTGTGTGTTGAGGGGATTCTCAGTTCTAATTTTATAAATTGTTGTAGACTATAACACAGAAATACCATGTACAAAAGTAGATCTTGTTCTAACGCAGTTTTTCATAAGATATATTTACGAATTGGCAATAGATTCCAACTTGAATTTTTAAAATCAGCCAAAGAAAACAGCAATATGTAGGTACATGCACAGGTTGACCATTAACTTGTTATATGAGTGCAACGGTTTCTTAAATGACGATATTATCTACAATAGAATGGAGCAGGTGCGCACCCACGAGGTGTCCACCGGGTCCAGACCCCCCAAAAATTTCTAACTCATAAAATAAAACACAAAATGAGACTAAAGCACATACTGTTTAATAAATAATATCGTTAGTTTCGACAAAGTACCTTAGCCTTCACCAGACACATTCTTAAATAGGTAGTATGTTCTATGCGTTGATCAGAATTTGAACTGAAATATCTCAGTTTTACGTCCCATAGTTATGTCGTCTAGACTAAAGGAGACGGCGATGACGAGAAATGAATGCAATGGTGGAATGAAGAAAGTGGGAGGAAATAGGATAACCCCGAGAAAAACCACGCACACGGTGTTTGTCCACCACAAAGTCAATTTGGCGCGAGCTGGGACCGAATCAAGGACCCCACGCGCCAGAGATGAACGCTCTACCATTAAGAAACCGCGGCCCTGGTCATAATTTGTCTTTTATTTCATACAAAAAGTTCCAAAGCTAGAACGAGTGGTGTTCCTAACTCAACATACGTTCCTACACTTTCTTAATAAAACTATATTTGTTTAACAGGCAAATCATTGGTGTAGCATGAACATTTGATCTTACACTTCATCTGTACTCTTTTCCTTATAAAACAATCTAGTTCTATCTTCTTTTTAAATATAGGTGGAGGTATTTTACAATTATTTATCAGGTACAGAATAATACCCGTTCAATACTTCATAGACGTAGTTGCTTGTAGCACCGGAACACCCTTCAAAGCTTGGACCCCTTCCAACCAAACTTTCCGGGTGCGCGTCTTGAATGGGGCTACAGTGACTCAGTGGTAGAGTGCTGGTTTGAAAGTTCCTCAGGGTTTTCCCATTTCCTCCCACATGGAGATTAGGGGTAGGAATTAATTTCTGGACTTTCGGCATCTATAGCCATGTTATCCTGTTACGTATGAGAGATGACGTCCCTCGGTGATCACACTGCCCGGGGAATTGGGGACGAAGAGAGGAATCGATCTGAGACCACTACCTTATGTATCATGCCAGCATTTACCTGATCTGAATGAGGAAAACCCAAGAAAACCCCAACAAAGAATGGCTGGCGTGAGAAAGCTCTTACATTTTTTCGATCGAGTGTCCATACCGGCAATCAAACCGAGACCGCTCGCACCAAATGAGAAAGCGTAGGGCCACTTTTACCTTTTACATTCTCATTCCACCAATTTTCTTTTATTAATCATCAGTCTCCTTTAGTCTAAAGGGTATAAGTGTGGAACCTTTCATTTTTAATTTGCAACTGAAGAAATATTTTTGTGGTTCTGTACAGCGCGAACGTCTTATGGAATCAATTGCGATGTCAAGATTGTCCTGTATACATAGTGTTTCAGAACAATACCGACAACTTTTGGAAGGTGATTTCTGACATCAAGGTAAGACAAAAAGTATAGACCAACTTGGGTGAAGAAATCCGTCATTTGCAAGTTATAAGTTGCCGAAAACATTTAAAAAAAAAAAAAAAAAAAAAGGGTTCATAGCTCCAATACTATAGTCGGGTCAAGACCACTTAGGAACTAATATGTGCGCTATCCAAAAACACATGTTTTAGAATCCTGCTGTACTCGTACAACAACTTTATAGCAGAAGTTTGGCTACGAGCATATAATTTGAAGTACCCACCAATTACCTCTATAAAAATTGTTGCAGAGTACCGCAGTATTCTGAAACATGAATATTTGGATAAGGCACATACTAGTATGGATGCGCACGAGTCAAGACATGTCTCGAATCTTGACTCGAATTCGAGTCGAGACACTTTGTAAAATTTGAGACGAGTCAAGACAAACGCATTTCTCGACTCGAATGTCTCGAAAATCTTTCTATAACTTGTAATAATATTTTGAAGAAAGTATTCACTCAGAAACAGCCTTGAAACCAATTCCAGCATTTATTACTTTACAAAGGCACACAACGCAAAAACTTAATAGTTAATCTTTCGAAATCAAGATTTAATTTTCAGCTCATTTCAACTAATTAGCGAAGCGCTGCTCGTGTGTAGAATGGGGAATGCGCGCGATCTATCTAAGTTTGAGCGAGGGCAGGTTGTAATGGCATGGAGACTCGGCACGAGAATTTCGGAAACTGCAAAATCTGTCGGGTGTTCGAAGAGTGTTGTGGTGAGTGTCTTCAACAAGTGGCGAAACCAAGTGGAAACGACATGCAAATGCCGGGGAGTTGGGCGCACCCCGCCTTATTACAGATGCCGGAAGTCGCAGGCTGGGCAGACTGGTAAAACAGGACAGGCAGCGAACTGTGGCAGAACTAACATCAGACTTTAATGCTGGGCAAAGTACAAGTGTGCTGCGCACACAGTGCACCGAACCCTTCTAACGATGGGCCTCCGCAGCCGACGACCCATATATGTGCGAACGTTAACACCACGACGTCGGCAACTACGACTGAAATTAACACGTGACCAGGGGCGTGTAGTGCATATTACCGCTGTTACCGGCGGTAACGGTAAAAATACGACAGTTTTTCGTTGTTTTCATATGTCTAAATTTCATCATCAACATGGGAAGATGTTTACATATTTTCCTTTTCTTTATTTTTTTAAGAAAAGTTCGGACGGTCTATGCCGCATTTACACTGCCAGCGCCAAATAGGAACATACTGTTGTTGATACCGTAGATTTCAGAGGTAACGCGAACCCCGATAGCGGTCATTCACTCCACAAGCACCTTTCAGCGTGCCAGCCAGAAGCATCCTGCGCGCTCGTATTTGGACGTTCGGAATGGCCCTTATGTTACCGTTCGGCTGAGTGGAACAGGAAAAAACAGGAACGTTCCCTGTCAAAATAAGGAGAATCTAGAATATCATCAGCATGTTTATTCTACTCGCTCTCCTCTCGCTATAGAGGATCGAGCTGGCAGTGTGATTCAACTATACTGTTTCATTTGCTTCCTAATCTAAGAATGGAAACTTGGCTATAATTTCCGTATTCTTAAAGTTATTTCATTGTCTTAACAGTATACAATTTCATAGTAATGATAATTAGAGAGAAGTAAAGATGTTTCCCGACGCTCTTTCTAATTCGTATATTTATTATTATTTAGGATTTATGCTAATTAAATTGAAAATATTGTTTTTAATTTAGTATAGAATACTTTTGATTCAACAAATTTCCAGCTCTAGCCTCTAGCCTACTAGTTGAATTTGCACTTTGTTGCAGTTTGATGTGTTGAAAAAGAACTGTGCAATCGTCTTTATCATGCCGTAGTTTGACTGTCCCAAATTGTGTTTGACAGTCTGACTAGTTTTCAGTCTACGGAAAACTTGTTGCTCAAACATACGATGGAGCTTCGGTTATGGTTGGTGAGGTAGGAAGCAGCAGCCTCTTGTTAAAGAAAGATATACAGAAGTCTATTTTTTTTTCATAGTCATGTCCATAGGCTTAATTTAGTGTTAGAAAAGTCCGTTGACTGTACAAAAGGGTGTAAGTGTTTTTTTTTTTTTTTTTTTACTATGTCGTGACTTGCTTCTTTATTCTCGCAGTCTTCAAAAAGAACAAATGCTTTGGACTATGTAGTCACAAGCCCGTATCCAGGGGGGTTTAGGGGTCCGGGTCCTCCTAAATGTTTGCTGCCCCCCTAAAATTTTCACGGTAGGCTTGCAACTTAACTATAATATGGTGATGAACTATAAGAAGATTGGATCGGGCCCCCCTAATTTCAGCCGTCTCCCCTACATTTTTGGGCTGGCTACCGGCCTGTGCCCAGTCAACAAAAATATCCCAACAGTCTCAAACACAAGATGGAACTATAGAAGTAGGATAAATGATGTGCTGTATAGCTTTAAAGATGAATTGTTATTACTCTTTAAATCCATGACGAAAACATCGACGAATGAGATTCTCAAACCAGAGTTCGTGCAGCAAAATTCTACCAAACCCTTCTAAGTTTTGACTTTAATTTTTTACTTGAACTGTTTTATGTTAAAGGATCAAGATAAGAAATCTTGTTCAAGAAAGTGAATCAGAAGGAAATTCATGATGTAAGTTTTGCAAAAAAAAAAAAAAAAAAAAAAAAAAAAAAAAAAGACTTGAAGAATACCTAAGATCATTGAGAGACGGTTTCGTTTATATTTACTAAAAAATGGAAGAACCTGAAGAGCCACACTTTTCAAAAAGATCAAGGTAAATGAAGTGGGATTTACTCCCCCCTAAAAAATCGTTGCCAATGCCTATAGTCTGAAATGATTGAAACGCTAAAAGAAAAAAAGTACTAGATTCTCTGATATTGAGTTGAGTTTGAGTTTAACGTCCCTTTTCAGCAGCGAGGCTATATGAGACGTGGACCTACTGATTAACGTGGAATCCGAACCACATGAGCTCCCTCCGGGAATCGAACCCGGGTCTCCCGCACCAAAGGCGCGTAGCAAACCGCTTAGCCACTGAGGAGCTCCCTCTGATATTGAAAAACTAGAGATACTTGTAATAACAACAGGTAACAATTGTGAAAGTGTCACGCCACGCCACTGCACGTGACCATCGCCACTGGACCTTGGCGAAGCGGCAGAGCGTTGCATTGTCTGATGAATCCCGATATCTTTATCATGACGATGGGTGGCTGCGAATCCGTTGTTCCAAGAAAACAGCTCCTTGACACCTGTACTGTGGGACGGAGACAAGCTGGCGGCGGCTTAATTATGCTCTACGGAACATTCACGTGAGCATCCATGTGCCTAGTGGAGTTCGAGCAAGGCACCATGACGGCCGAGGCGTAACGCACACTGCTTGCAGACTACGTACACCCCTCCATGACAACCATGTTTCCCAACCGTAGTGGCGTTTTTCGACAAGATAATGCACCACGTCATAAGGCCAGAAGTGTGATAGAGTGGTTCGAGGAACTCAGGCGTGTTCCAAGTGATGTGCTGTCCCCAACTCGCTGGATCCGCACCCAATCGAACACATCTGGGATGTGATTGAACGTGACGTCAGAGTGCATCACCCCCTCCCCGGAATTTACGGGAATTAGGTGATCTGTGTGTGCACATGTGGTGCCAACTCTCTCCAGTGATAAGATCATTGCGTTCACGCCAAGATGCGTCGCCGTTGTTATCCGTGCCAAAGGTGGACTTACTGACAATTAGGTAGGTAGTCATAATGTTCTGGTTGATGTGTGCGTATATTTTAACTCTTATATTTTGTCTCGACTCGAATTTCGAGACGTATTGTCTCGAATTCGAGTCGAGTCGAGTCGAGTCGAGACAGGCTTAAATCTCGACTCGACTCGACTCATGCGCATTCCTACATACTAGTTTCTAAATGAAGTCTTGACCCGACTACGGTAGGTCCTACAGTATTGCAGCTATGAACCTTTAAAGTTCATTTGTTCAGGTTTCTGGCAGCTTGTAACTCTTGAAATAACGGATTTCTGCACCCAGGTTGGTCTACATTTTTTGTTTTGTCTTGGTGTCAGAAATCACGTCCCAAACGTTGTCAGTGTTATTTTGAAACACCCTGTATGTTTTCTATTAGGAATATTTATGGGATAAGATTTCATTTCTGGCTAAAACGCATCTTACATCTCTTGACACACAGATTAACTTCTTTCGTACATGGTGTAGGCAGAACAAAGAAAAAAAGTTTTGCAAGTTCAATATACGATGCAATTGTTATAGCAGTAAATGTCAGAGATGAAGAAAACGCTTTCCTAAGCAATCTCACTTCTCTCAAGTTTACACTAAAACAAGCAATTCAGATTACATAAACCACTTGCATTCTTATAACCATTATACTGTATATTATATATATACAATACACATACATCATGTTTCTTATTGGAGCCTCTTATGTTTAAATGTCAGAATGGTTGTAATCCTTTAGATATGCTACACACGGGTGTTCTATTCAGCCAGCCAAACACTTCTAGACCTTTTAATTATTGTTTAGATCAAGGTCATTTGCTGACTGCATAGCAATATTCTTTCATGCCATTTATTGACTCCTTTTCATTACGCAAAATACACAACAACAATAAAGATAGTATTGCTTAAAACCTTTGCAAACATGCTTTCATCTTAATTGAATTATTTGTAAAAACGAAATGAAATCTTTGAGTTTTACGTCCCACGGTTATGCCGGTTAGAATAAAGGAAACGGTGAAGATTAGAAATAAATGAAACTGTGAAATGCAGAAAGTGGGAGGAAACGGGAGAACCCCGAGGAAACCCACGAGCACGATGTTTGTCCACCACAAAGTCCACATGACGCGAGCTGGGATCGAACCAGGGACCCCAAGCACCGGAGGTGAACGCTCTACCACTGAGCCACCGCGTCCCTCTTTGAAGTATTTGTGTGTGGTTTTATCTCTAGTATATTTGATTTTCAACCAATTATGTCTAGATTTAGAGTAGGAGGTAATTCGAAAAAAAAAAAATAGTTATCAATAACATACACTCGCAAATGCTGAAATTTTATTAAAAACATTAGAAAACTACATTACATTACTTTTCAACATATTCACTATTCAAATTAATTAACTTTTCTCAACGTTTTACAAAGTTTGAAATTTCTTCTGCGAAAAAATATCCCGCCTAGGAATATGCAAGCCGCCAACAGCACTGTGAAATTAACTTGTCAAAACGGTGCGACGCAAGCCACTGTTTCATGTGCCTGAAAGTTCAGATATTATGACGGTTTTGTCAATTTCTGCATGTTTCATTGCTGACTGCAAATGGGTGCCAACTTCTTGCCGCATCATGCATGCCAGTACGTCCATCTTTAAACATGCGACACCATTCACGTACGACCAGCGGCGCAAATCTGTCTTCAAAATTGAGGCAGACGCGTTAGGACCGTCCCCATATTTTTTTAAAAGCGATATTCAAAATATTTATGAAGTTGAAAAACAATGCTGTGTAGGGAAGCAGACTTGTCTTCAACATTGGGAGGCGGATAGATTTGAGGCTTATTCTGGAGACATCGATGTCATCTCACTTTCCTTCGTGACAATCTGACACAGATCATATTTCTCCCCAAAAATCATATTTCAAATCGGATTACTGAGGGACATTTTTCCCTTACCCCCTCCGGGATTTGCGCCAGTGCGTAACTTCGGTTCATAAACACCACACAGTTCGCACACTCAGAAATCGTATTACCGCAAGCACTTTACATTTGGCGGGTCTTTCTATTGGAGTGTTCAGTTTCAGTTATAGCGGACGAGTAAATTAAAACACTCTCCTTCCACTGCTCAGTGTCTACTGAACTACTGCACACAGTAGTGCAGTAGTCGCTTTTCCCAGCTATTCCTCGCACATGTGAGAACGGTGGTTTATTCCGAATTGCCTCGTAGTTTTCATCCTCTGATTTCTTAAAATCAATTTAGCATGTTGAAACCAAACTTCAGCTAAATAGGGACAAAGACCACAAAATTAGATTTGTTGATGTTCAGATTTATTTCTTACTAGCACAAGTGTCCGTTGTTCATTTGGACTGAACAGTATGCAACCCACAATACAGCAGAGCAGTTTGGCTTGTCTAACTTGAAGGACTTCTGAGATCCTATATACTTTTTTGAACCTCCAGAACGTTTGATGCTTCACCCGCAATCCCTCCTCCCCGAGTCGAAAATAATAATAAAAAACTACTTCGTAGCGATTAGATGGGTGAAGATCTGTGTGCAATATCTGATGGCTCTAGTTGACTTCCTTTTATTCGAAAATCCGATGACACACACACATGTTATCTTTTATATTAGTAAGGCTTTGTTAAGATATCCTTCAACAACCTACTTTTAGAATATAACAAGGAACTTTTACCTACAGTAATTATATTCATGTCTAAAATTATTTAAAATACGTCTTAAAATCCTGGCTTTCAAGTGTTAAATAACGCTGTCTAACATGAGTTACAAGGACAAGTAAACATTTGTAAGGAATAAATTATGGGTTATAAAACACGTTATTCTTACAAGGAGATTTACGGGAGTGTCACTCACCGATTTGAATGAAACTTTGCACATTTGTAAAACATCGAAAAATAATCGACACGTATTTTTTTTATTTCGGCAATGGTCCAGGTTTAAGGGTAGAAGCCACCCTTCAAATCGTTAGAGGTTGTCTCGAAGCATATACAGAAAACAATAATTTAATGTAGAGAAAACATAATGCCAGGGAGTTTTAGAATAGCTGATTCAGAATCTGATGTCAAATTTCCTAAATACAAAATGGCGGACCCATTATGGCAATTACAATTACAGAAGATCTTCTGGTTCGAAATGCTGTGCTAGCCAAGAACCCAGTTGGCAAGGATTACTGCGAGGAGGTTGCAGACCAATTTGAAACCGCTTTCTGTACTTATTTTAACATGGTACTTGATTAAAGTGAGTCTCTGCACCTCTTACTATTCGCGGTGCTTATGTATAGTGAGGGCTGCGGTGGCTCAGTGGTAGAGCGTTGACCTCTGGTACATGGGGTCCCTGGTTCGATCCCAGCTCGCGCCAAGTGAACTTTGTGTTGAACAAACACAGTGTGCGTGGGTTTCCAAGGGGTTTTCCCGTTTCCTCCCACTTCTTCATTCCACTATTTCATTCATTTTTCATCATCTCAGTCTCCTTTATCTTAGTCGGCATAACCGGGAATTAAACATCAAAGATTTAATTTAATTTAATTTATATATAGCGAGTCCTCTCGCCTCTCACTATGTCAGAACTTCATAGTCTATCCTCAATTGTTATAATTATGAATTTACTACGAAAACGTTTTGCAGTAATGATATTCCGTAAAAACAACTGTGTGATGCATAAACATTGTTTACATCGCACACAGCTTATTACGGCAATAGCTGTGCCCAAATCGCAAAATGCTGCACAATCTTTGAAACAAAACAAAATATGAGATTTTCAAATGCAAGTATTTTTTTTTTTTTTTTTTTTTTTAATAAACGCTTTGGTACCACGAATACCTAATAAGATTTGCAAATCTGGGAGAAGAATACTGATTATCAACCAGTGGTTGGATTATGTTAGTTATACCAGTATTATTACGGAGATGTAAAGTCATGTTATAATTGTAGAGAAGGCGAATGTCAGGAAAGTGTCTCAAGTAAGTTTTTTCTATCGCCTAAAGAACATCACATCAAAAGGCTGAATCCTACTAGTTATTCCTGCAGAAATGGTTTCTATTTTGAGGCCCGCTTTTGTTCTTAAAATGGGTTCAAAAAATTAATGAATTGTGACCACTCCACAAATCGAATAACAAAATCGACTTTGCATTAGACGCTGGAATAAGCACCCGGAATAGTAAAAGGAGAGGGGACTAACTTTCAACAATCACACCGAATAGTGGTAGGCAAAGGGACTCACTTTAAATACACACCCCCAACAGCGAAGGTGCAGAGACGTACTTTAATTAAGCATCTCGTTAAAATAAGCAAAGAAAGGTGTTTCAAATCGGTTTGCAACCTCCTCGCAATAACCCTCCCAACCATGATTGTCCTTAGTTAAATGTACATTTCAAATAAGAAAACTTTTTGTAATGTAATTGCCATATAGGATTTAATAATCCACCATTTTGAATTTTGTAATTTTGACGTCAGATTCTGAATCAGCTGTCCTAAAACTCCCTGGCATTGTTTTCTTCTACAGTAAATGATTGTTTTCTGTATATGCTTTGAAAATGAAATGAAATGAAATTTATTAGTTTAACGTCCCACGGTTATGCCGGTTAGGTTAAAGGAGACGGTGAAGATGAGAAATGAATGAAATGGTGGAATGAAGAAAGTGGGAGAAAACGGGAGAACCCCGAGAAAACCCACGTACACGGTGTTTGTCCACCACAAAGTTCACTTAGCGGGGGCTGGGATCGAACCCGGGACCCCAAGCACCAGAGGTGAACGCTCTACCACTGAGAGTATATGTTTCGATTCCACCTCTCTAACGTTCAAAGAGTGGTTTCTACCCTTAAACACGCACCACTGCCAAAATAAAAAAAAAAAAAATACGTGTCGATTATTTTTCGATGTTCTACAAATGTGCAAAGTTTCATTCAAATCGGTGAGTGACATTTCCGTAAGTCTCCTTGTTAGTCTGTGATAAATGACTTATCAGTACTGGTAGAATATCTATAATGATTATGCACACAAATGCAAATTATAGATTCATTTGGGATTTATATTTTTGTATTATACGCCAAGAACTTAGTGAACATCAGAAATATCTTATTTCAAGGAGTGCGTGAGCCATATTTCAGTAATAAAAATGTAATGTTGATTTAATCTGCATTACTATTGACGGAAGAGCAAGTGTTGTCAAAACATGCCATTTATGCTATTGAGTGACTAAAATCGGAGAGCTAGACATGACATATAAATATATTCGTAGTGTACTAACAGGTTATACAAAAATACGAAATCTACACCGCAGACATCAAAGGGTATAGGTGTCTGAAGGGTCTAAAACTGACATTGTAATCTGTAGGAAAAAAAAAACTATTTGCACATTAGTCTCGAACTTGAGCGGTCCCGGGTTCGATTCCCGATGACGGCACTCGGTCGAAAAAATATAAAAAGCTTTTTCAGGCCAGTCATCCTGAATGAGGTTTTCCTGGGTTTTCGTCATACACACCACGCAAATGCCGGGGCGCTATGTAACTTATAGGTCCCAGGCCGCTTCCGTACTTCCCTTTCCGCGGATACTGTGCTCGCGGAAGAATGTCATCCCTTATACGCAACGGGCTAAATGGCTATAGATGCTGAAAGCCCAGAAATCTAAAATCCTAAATCCTGGTCTCGAACTTCTACAAGCCCTCTTCACTAGTCTAGTGGCTATTGCGTGTGCCCGTGGTCCTCTTAAAAGCATCACATAAAGTCAAATATTTCTTAGAAGTATTGTTTTTAAAGGATTTTCAGTGTAAAGAAGAAAAGAAACCCCATGAACATAAACGGGAAAGACAGGACCATCAACTGTTCTCTAACAACGTACAGCTCACAGATGACGAGAAGAACCCTAGCATAAGTAGTGTAACGTAGGTATAGGCTCGTCCACTTTTCGCACGGGGGTTTCAAATGTACCACGGAATAGCACACAGATAACTACCCGGAGTAGCAGACGACATCTAAGTATAGACCACACCTCAAAAGTCGAAAATGGATTTGACCGTGTCTTTGACATTTCCCCGCTACCTTTGTTTTAGGGTTCTTCTCGTCATCTGTGAGCTGTACTGTATATTCAACATTCAAGATTCGAAGATTACATTACGGGGTTTTAACCGTCCTGATGAGGAATAATAAAAATATTCCGGGACTGGACATATAATTTCTGGTTAATCCTGTCCAAACCGAAACAATTGGAAACCCTAACTCAAATATAGTTCTAGTGTCATATGATTCATAGTATAACAATTATAGTCCGCGTCATCCGAATTGGCGTATGGCATCCGCCAATAAGCTCCCAGTGCGTTATTACTAAACCTTCAGGGAGGAATCTAATCACTCGTAATTGTCCACAAATATGAACAAAATGAATTACGAATGATTAGATTCCTACACACCAATTCGGCTGACGCGGACTATAAAATCTGATAAGAGTGATTACACGGATACAATGAAGAACATTTATCAACGTTTAAAGATACACAAGTCAGTACACAATATACTCCAACTATAAATATGGATGTTATATCAAACCTTTAGTAGATCGGTCGTGACGCAGAAGGACTCTGATACTCGTAAGTTTTAGATGAAATTAAGCAAATAAATCACGGCATAAAGTTTGTAGATAAATTTAAAATTTTATTTCTCGTCTTGTCTCGTGTGTAAGCCTATTCCATTCCACTTGCCGATACCAGGTACCTAAATAATACTATCATACTGCTATTTGGTCTCCAGTTAGAAAAGATTGGGGACTTCTGCAGTACCCTAGATGAGAAATCAATCACTAACACATTTGGAGTTATAGACAAAATTTCATCAACGGGGATGGAGTTTAAAGTTCTAACTTCATATCATTTCAGTATTTTTGTGTACACATCTTAATATCGGAAATGTTAATTTCTTGAAATATTTTCTTCAATGGGGATTAAATCCCGGAAATCCCTCCCTTCGTGTATGCCACTGAAAGCGTTTCATTATATTATATTTCATCTCGAAAAAACGAAAAGAGAGCGCATGGAGTTCTATCATAAGAAACCCAACAGAATTTCAGGTTCCAAACAGAACTCATTAATATTATTATTATTATTATTATTATTATTATTATTATTATTATTATTATTATTTATTATTATTATATTAATAATAACGTTCTCCAAAATACTTTGTCTGTGAATGATTGTAATTTAAAAAAAAAAAAACATGCAAATAACTATTATTTACGTATGTAACTGATTTTGAAATATAATTCTTGGAATCAGAACCAGTGTGCAAATAGGTTTTCAGTAAAAGCTATTGTTTGTACTGTAATACTACAGTACTGTGATGATAAAACAGCACCAACAACTTGTAATTAATGTATTATTCATACATGGAAGAAAGAATTTTCATTCCGTAAAATAAAAAGCTAACGAACTACTATTGTTATAGCAATCTTATCATCGTTCTAAAATAGACCCGTTTTTCATGCTTATTTATTCTAACTATAGTTAATGTATCAAGTTTAGTCACGTGGCTCCCATTGTTATTTTGTGCATCCAGTCTTCCGAAAAATCCTTTTAATAGAATTGGCAAATCATATACAGTCTCTCTGAACGCGGAGCATAATCCATTGAAACGTACGACAATTGAAACAATACTATTTTATTATTATTGTTCCTCAAAAATATTAAAATGGACTAAATTCAAATTTGAATTCGAGGCTTGAACGTGATCAGGATTCGGATGTGGTTTTCGAAAACCCTGCCTTTCCAGTTGGTAAAATGGCTAACGAGACTGGCACACGAGATCTTGGGTTAGGTACTCGATGGGAAATCATCAAACGCACTTTGTTAAGATCCTATTATAAAATTTACACTTTAGTCATCCTGCACTAGCAGAAGTGGCAGTTCTTGGCACGTTCTGAATTGTAAGCAACCTACAACATACTGAAGTAGTTTGGGTTGTCTACGTGGGGTTTCTGAAATATTCTTTGCTTTTCGAACGTCCAGAGCGTGAGACCTTCCAATCTGTTTCCTAGAGTCGAAAACTGAAAAAAAAATGCTTCGTAAGTAATTTGCACGCAGTGGCTCAGTGGTAGAGAGTTAACCTTTGGTGAATGGGGTCCTTGGTTCGATCCCAGCTTGCTCCTTGGAACTGTACAGTGGACGAACACCGTGCGTGTGGGTTTTCTCGGGGCTCTCCCGCTTCCTCCCACTTTCTTCATTCCACCATTTCATTCATTTCTCATCATCACCGTCTCCTGTAACCTAGCAGGCATAATCGTGGGATATAGAACTTACATATTTCATTTCATTCATTCATTGATCAGGAAAATTGAAGAAAGAAAGAAGAAAAGCAATTGTTTTATAACTAAGTTTTCTGCTGCATGTTATTTACATGATCCACACCCGTCGAAAATCTAAATGTATAATTTGCCCCACCCTCCGTAAACGTGGGAGTGAATTATCGCTTCGAATAGATGATTGAATAGCAGAAGGATAATTTTGTTTATTACCGTTTAGAAATAAGAGGAAACAGAATATTATTAATGGAATAAATAGTATAAAAAAACATAATATAAAGGTATAGTAATCATATTAATACTAAAGGGATACAAGAGTGGGGTAACGCGGAGGTCGCGGCCCCCATTTCCAAAAAAATATGTACGGTGTCCCCCTAGTTTCTAAAAAAAATACAATGGGCAAAGATAGGCAGGGGGACGCGTCCCCCCAATATTTTGAAATACGAAATATTCAATATTTTATTTTAATTTAATTTATTTAGATACTCACTAGCAGTTAGATCATTTCCTTTGATGTCCCCCCCCCAAATTTTACATGCCAGAGACGCCAATGCCGCTACCTACCGTCCCACTACCTTTTCACAAACACTTTTACTCGTATACTAAGTCATACTAATTATAGAACCAGCTGTTAAGTGACTCGAATGATGACATTGGTCAGAGCCCACTAAAAGCTACGGCCGGCCACGAAATCATTATTCAGATCATCAGGTCTTCCTATACCCGAATGTTAATTCAACTATATAAAGTTTCCCCCCACTGTATAATGCTAGTCAACACAGACTGCTGTGACCGTATATATATAGTGGTCCATTTATAAGGATAGTAAATATCTCAGAAATCGTAAAAGTCAGAGAAGCGAAATTTTGCACCAAGAAACTATAGAGAGGGGGACAACGTCCTAGATATTTTGTAACATCACCGGATGAACAGTGTTGCCAACCCAACGTAAAGTTATATTTTTCTTAAATGGCACTAAGTCAGGTTATTACATATTTCAAATCAACATGTCAAAAGAATACTTGAAATACCACGTTTATTATTCAATGTTGCTAGTATCAAAAACATCCAACGTTTGGAAGCCTCTAACACATACAGCATAACGCAGATGGACAGGATAATACACATCGAAAGTACATTCGCGTTGTAAACCATGGTCATGGTATGACTTGTTTCGGATGAATAGGAACCAAGTTACCAGGGCTTTAAAATTTGAATTCTTTTGAAATGCTTTATTTCGAAAAAATTCTCAGATAAGTATCATATCTAGTTACTTGTATGATTTATAATAGACGTACAAATTGTTTTACCATTTACAGCACTTCGATACCTCAAACCGTTCCGGAGAAATGATAAACATTGCTGCGCTTTGCAACATTGCTTACATTATGTAACTGCTACAACCTGTTTAATAACAGCTACTAAAAGCTATTGCTGTAATGCTATAACAGAGAAGAAAAACAACATTCATTTTAAATATTTTCCAGAAACAACGTCATTTTCCGCAGTATTGTGAACTTTATCAATGTTTATCATATCTCCGGAACGGTTTGATATATCGAAGTGCAGTAAACAGCAAAATAATTTGTGCGTCGATTGCAAACCACACAAAAGAATTAAAATTTTCAAGCCGTGGTTAATTGGTTCCTATTCATTCGAAAGAAGTCATACCATGACCACGGTTTCCAACGCTAATATGCTTTCGATGTATATTAATCTACCCATCTGCATTGCGCTGTATGTATGTTAAAGGCTTCCAAACTTTTAATGTTTGTAATACTATAACATTCTTAGTTTGCAACACTGTTCATCCGGTGGTTACCAAATACTATATGTAAAAAGCAGTATATATATATATATATATAGGGGTATATCTAAATCTTAAAAAAAAATCTAAAACGTTTGCAAAAGTGTGAAAATCATACCTAGTATCGTGTGGGGCCTCCTTTTGCGTGCAAAACAGTTTGGATCCGACATGGAATTGACGTTTACAGCTCCTGAATCGTGGTGTGTGGAATTTTGTACCATTGTTCCTCCAAAACATGCTCCAGTTCCTTAAGGAATGCTGGTGGAGGGTGATGAGACCGAACACGCCTTTCTAACTCAGACCACAATGGCTCATGATGTTCAGATCTGGTGATTGTGAGACCCAGGGGAGGTGTGATAGCTCAGGATCATGCTCCTCAAATCATGATTTCACCGTTTTCGCAGCGTGACAGGGTGCCAAATTATCTTGATAGATGCCATCACCATCAGGGAACAATATTTGGGTCATGGGTAGAACCTGGTCCTCCAAAATGGCCTCATACGCCTTAGCATTCATCATTCCGTGCAGGGCTATCATGGGACCTGCAGAAAACCACGATATCACTGCCCATACTGTAACAGAACCACCCCCATGCTTTACAGTTGGAAGCAGACAGTCTATATCATAGGCCTGCGACGGTGTTCTCCATACATAAACACAACCGGTTGTTGGAAATAAGATGAAGGTCGATTCATCGGACCACATTACGTGTTTCCACTGTTCATGAGTCCACGCCTTGTGGTCCATGCACCACTGGATACGCCTCTTCGCATTTACTGCTGTGACCAGGAGCCCTGCCATGAATTTTCATTTTATGAAGTTCCCGTCGCATTGTTTTGTAGGTCGGAATTGAGTTCAGACGTAATTTTTATTGCAGTGGTCCTCTTTTTAGCTGCTACAATCCGTTTTAATGCCCTCCGGTCCCTATCTGACAGGATTGTCTTTTGACCACTATTGTGCTTTGCAGACGTCGTTTATCCATGAATTGTGTATGCCCTTGTGACATTGGACACAGTGCCTTTCGATATCCTCACAATGTTCGCCACTGTTGCCACTGAAGCTCCAAGCAGACGGGCACTAACGATCATGCATGCTTCGGTCAGGTCGCCCACTTTACCGCACCACTTTCACACCACGACACTCACAGGTGAACTGGTTACTGCTGACGGAAGAGGAAGGACCACATGACATATTGAAAACAAAAAACGATCGGCAACCGCAACACGTGTTATACAGTGGAGGGCCAAACTACGTGTCCTGTAGGAAGTGTTTTTAGGTTTTTTCTGTCTACCTCCCCTGGGTCCCATAATCATCAGATCTCAACATCATTGAGCCATTGTGGTCTGAGTTAGAAAGGCGTGTTCGGTCTGATTTCCCTTCAGCATCCTTTAAGGAACTGGAGCATGTTTTGGAGGAACAATGGTATATTATATATATATATATATATATATATATATATATATATATATATATATATATATATATATATATATATATATATATAATGTGTGTGTGTGTGTGTGTTCCATTTTGAGGTTTCATTCTTTTATTGTAACCGGAAGTAGTACAAATCTATTATAATTTCCGGTTTTAATATCAACCTCCACAGAGCAAAAACGATAATAAATAACCAGAAATAGCTTTTTGATATAGATTCAGGATTCAAAGATTACGTTTTATTTCGACCTTTATCTTTCACTTCAAATACGAAGTGATCGGTTTTAACACTGATTGCCATAGTGAAAATAAAGTTAAAAAAAAAAGAGAGAGAGAGAGAAGCATAGTTTTGAAATTCATTCAGTACCGTCTGGATATGTTTCATCTCCGTTTTTGTTTCAAAATAGAAAACTGTCTTGTTTACATTAGAGGAAACATCTCTACAAACACTCGGATGATAGCATTTATCGAAAACCACTTATCTGTCTTTGCTGAGAGCGAGATTTTGTGTTAATGGTAGCAATTTCTGAGAATAACAATCGATGGAGGAAAACCAACAGGAGAAACATGTTAGGATTGCTGCAGCTGATGTGGCCCATTACAGACTCTCAGTTGAAACAAACAAGCTGTGTCTACATAGCTACAGCACGAAATAAACTCATTAACCTTTTACTAATGCTACACAGCATTCCAACTGACTCTGGCGCAATATATTGCTTTTGTTCTATACCAATCCTGGGGAGCGTGTTCTGAGTGTACTCTATTTCAACCTAATACGGTTTTAAACCAAGACAAATGCTTGATTCCGGTGTCCCATTCGCGTTATATGTGCCAAGTATTCATCAGTTCATCCATCCTCTTTTTTTGTCTTTCGATGAATCGAGTCTAAGTAAAGGAGTTGACTAGCGATCTCTAGTCATCAGGAGGTTCTGATTCATGTGCCGCCAGGAGATATACATGCGTACTGTCAAACGAAACTATTTTTAATTTAACATCCCACGATTATATTATTGAGATTAAAGGAGAGGAATGATGAATCAAAGTGAACAGTTACAGAATGATTAATGGAATGAGAATGTGTAGGGAAATGTGAGAACAACCCCGAGAAAACTCAAGGACACGATACTGTGTACCATCAATTCAAACGCGCTGGAATTGAACTAGGAACTCCTTTATACCAGAAGTAAGCGATTAACCACTGAATGACCAAGGCCCTCGCTCAGTACTCAAGCTCATTATTGGCGCAAGGGTTCGATCCCAAATGAATACGCTTATAATGGACAACATCGTGTCCACGATTTTCTTAAGCATTCCCACTTCTTTGAAAACTTTCACCCCACCAATTACCCTCATAAACAATCATTAGCGTATATCTCCTCCCTTTGACGTTGAGACTAAATACGAGACGCATTCGGAAAGTAACTTCCGACTGGTCACTGTGCATGAAGTAGTGGGACCAGCAAAGTGGGACCAGCAAAGTAGTGGGACCAGTCTGTGCAAAGATGGTAGTGAAGTAGTGGGACTACCATCTTTGCACAGACGTGAGCGGTAGATCAGTCTGCATCCACCATCCAGCCGTGGTAGAGTGAAAGTTGTCTTATCACTAATTTCACTTTTGTAGCGTCTCAAAATGTGTGCTGCAATAGAAAACCCCACCAAGTGCGAGGTGCGTGCTGTTACACGTTTTCTTACGGCAAAACTATATTCGGCATCAGCTGTTCATCGGGAACTTTGTGCCGTATATAGACCAAGTGCAGTGAGTAAAGGAGTTGTTCTTGAATGAGTTCGTTCATTTAAAAGTGGACGAACAAATATTCATGACGAAGAGAGGAGTGGCAGGCCATCAGTGGTCACTGAAGAATTCATTCAGAAAATTGATGAAGAGATTCGTGAAAATCGACGTTTCACAATCTCAAGAGCTTTCCGATGAATTTCCACAAATTTCCAGGACTGTGTTATATGACGTAGTAACACAGAGGTTAGGCTACAGGAAGTACTATGGCTCAAAGCACAGGCGGGAGATTTTTATTCTGACGGAATTTCTAAGCTAGTGTAGAGATATAAGAACTTGAATGTTTATAGAAACTATGTTGAAAAATAGAACAAAGAAGTAGTTTTCACATGTATATAATAAATTTTTATTTACTTTGGTGTTCCTTTTTTTTTAATCAACCGGGGGTTACTTTCCGAACGGCATTCGTAATATTTTACGACAGACATCTTGAACTAGGTTTCTCCACTCTCCTTCAGTTCCGCCAGGCGAATCCGAGAATGGTGCCTTTAATATATATATATATATATACTCATTCACTCCGAAGATACTGATACCAGAATATGCACGAGGTATGCTTCTATTTATGCTAGGATTCTATTGTATTTTTAATAAGTGCTCATACTTCAGAACTCTTCAATATTCCCTCTGCACCTATTGTTCCTTTTTTAAATCACACTGTGAAAGTGCTCAAAAAGTAATTAAGTAAAGCGACAACTCACACACACCAAACCTATCACCTCACTCACCCAAAAATAATAATAATATCATCAACATATTAAGAAGCTAAGAGTTTACAGTATGCTCGATTATACGAGTTATACTAACCTCGGTAGTTTATATCATTTTAGGGCCATTTTCCTTGCCCTCCCCAAGGCTACGGTTCGCTGAATATGCGTAAGTCAAATTATCTGAACCCTCGTTCTATTCTGTATTTTAAGCCAATCTGGACCTGACTTACGAACATCTGAAATTAACTAAACGAAACGCCAGTATTCTAAAAATTAGTTACGCTATTACACCCTTCCTTACAGAACTGGCTTCCTAACCAAAATGTTACACTAAACATTTTCACAGTTTAAAGCCAAGTCTTGATTTAAATATTTTGTGATAGCTAGCTACAAGTTTCCCGTTACGTTCTGTAAATTAAGTCTATGTATATAAAAATGAAAGTCACTAAGTTTGTGAATTAACTCGTGAACCACCTTCCGGTCTCGATCAAATTTTCAACGTAGATGAGGTTCGGGCCTGGGAGTGTTTTTATCATTTCACATGACGCGCGGGAGCAGAATACTGTTGGAAGGTCCACTTTTGGTTGGGGAACATGGTGGTACTCTGTGGTTCCACAATGAACTCCAACACTGTGATCTGTTACACGGTAATGATGTCTCCACCCTTTGTTCGCAAAAATGGAGCCGTGTTGTGTGCTATTGAAGCACACACCACATCATGACTAAATAACTCGTGAATCACCCTATCGGTCTCGATCAAATTTTGAACATAGATGAGGTTCGGGCCTAGGATGGTTTATATCATTTCACTTTGATACAACCTAGGGGAGGTACAATATTATATTATATTATATTATATTATATTATATTATATATATACATATATATACACACACACATATATATATATATATATATATATATATATATATATATATATATATATATATATATATATATATATATATATATATAAATAGTTGCTCCATTTTGAACGTTTTTGTTCATGTAGTATTACCAGTGATCTAATGCTAGAAGTTTTGGTAGGTATACGCTGGACCGAAATATGCACTTGCGGGCAAAAGTGCATACTTTCAGAGCTAAAGCTGTCCAAAATCACGAAAAAGGCGAATTTCAAGAGGCCCTATTTCGAATTCGAGAAACTGTATGGTAGTCCTTATCAGTGTAAAGGAAGTCACGCTTACGCAATCCAAAAATGCATATTTCGTTAATGTTTAATGGGTGTACAGAGTATTTCATGCAGGGTGAAATTCAGAGACATGCCATCAACCGAATTTTAAGATATGGTCTGACTTTATGATTGGTCGAAAGTAGGCAAACGATAAGCCTTGATAGCAGTGAACATGGAATCCTTTGGCGCGATGTCGGAAGTGCTAAAAAGGATCGTCAACAGCACGGTCTCCCGTACTCGGGGAAAACGCATGCTGCAAGGTTTTCTTTCACGCTCATAACTGAAAAAATCGTTAAATGTGCCGTGACGAACGCCGTGCCGTGCATCACACGTTATTCCGAACACAAAAAAACAAACAGAGCTACCGGTCCCGAACACTTCCGACCTCCCTCCGAACTACTGGATATCCACTATTGTCAAGGCTTACCTCCTGCCTACTTTGGACCCTCCTTCAAATCAGGGTAGATCCGAAAACTCTATTGAGAGCATATATGAGAATTACACCCTGTAGAGAATACCCTGTACACCTATTGAAAATTAACGAAATATGCACTTTTGAATTATGTATATGCGTGGCTCCCTTTACACTGATAAGGACCATCATCCACAGTTTCTGGAATTCGAAATAGGGTCTCCTGAAATTTCTGTTTCGCGATTTTAGGCAATCCTAGCTCTGAAACTATGCACTTTTCGCCATAGGTCCATATGAACTTTTTCTCTTATTTTAATGTGAGGAATCAGCTCTTACAGTTTGTCGGTATAGTTCATTAACACCCTGTGTATATATAATGATCGGAAATTACCAATATTGGTGTCGAATCCATAGTTTTCGGGGTCGCTGAGACAAACAGTGACACTTCTGATGCTGTTTAAATCTAAATCCAGCCTCGCAGCTTGGGGAAGGGGGAAATATATAAAGGACTTGTGCATTTAAAGTTTTTCTTTCAACTCAATGAAGCAGGTAATCAACGTTAGTTCAAAACAAGAAAAGAAAAAAAATCATCCTCCTCCAATTTAATTTTTATTTGTGAGCCGGAATCCTATATTTGTGAATCATTGGTTTATATCAACACAATGTACTAGTATTTGGCCAACACCGAGTTACAGAAGAACACAATTCTATCAGTCTTGTATACGTAACTGATGGCATAGCACAATTAAAAGAAAGATACAGGAACGAAGACGGGTGTGTACAGACACAAACAATGAAGCAAACAGTGGGGCTGAATCTTTACAGATAGGCCTATATTTTTTTTACATTCAAATTCTGTCTAAATTGTTCCGAGGTGAACAATGAAGTACTGCCAGATACAAATACGAGCAATGAGAAAAACAATGCGTAAGACAGTTCATTAGGAACGATTCTGAGAAATCAATTCACATACTCATGGCGATACTGTAAAAAAGACAAACAGATCTAAACACATACAATTTCTGAGAACGAAAACATACTTTGTGTGCGAAGGGAACTATCCATTATTTTTAAATGTACTTAACTTTTTTTTTAAAAAACGAATTGAAGTAGTAACTTATCGATTTTCTAGTGGTGGATTGAGGGGGCCGCGGTGGCTCAGTGGTAGAGCGTTCACCTCTGGTGCTAGGGGTCTCGGGTTCAAACCCTGCTCCCGCCAAGTGAACTTTGTGGTGGACAAACACCGTGTGCGTGGGTTTTCTCGGGGTTCTCCCGTTTCCTCCCACTTTCTTCATTCCACCATTTCATTCATTACTCATTATCACCGTCTCCTTTAGCCTAACCGGCATAACCGTGGGACGTAAAACTCAAAATTTCATTTCATTTTCATTTTAGTGGTGGATTGAGTGTGACATTGATTTCCGATTTAGCCCTTGTTTTATGTTGCACGTGCTGTCAAGAAAAGGATGCAGTCCTGACTGACCGACGAAACTTTTGAAACAGCCTAAATAATGCGATCTTTCTCTTACCTTTCTGATTATAATTACAAGTTTTGCTGCAACACACTTTATAATAGACGGGCATGCATTTAAGAGCCTGCCATACTAAAAATAATACAAAATTTATCATCATTTTTCTTTTGCTTGTTTATTCATAAGTGAAAGGAGATAATGAAATGCAACTTGCCACAATCATAAATAATGTTATTCTACAATAGAAAATATGAACTTGAAGAATATTCGAGTGTTAAGAAGCACTGAAACAACTGACGTGATTTTTGTCCCAAGCAGGGTTTACAACAGTCGAACCGAAATAGAGTGCACTAGCCATGTGCTTATGGGGAGGCTTTTGAGTTTTCATGATCTGAGTCCTTATACAACACAAAAGGCTATGAGTATAAAGGATTGGGCCTACTATAATACAGACTCGGAATCTGAACATGGCTTGATCCAGCTGTAGTTTGAGAGTACAAAGACCATCATACAAGATTAACCCTCCAATAAGGATGTTCCCTACCGCGCTATCGCCTCCAAGAAAGGTAGGTTACAGAACCGCCACTGGCCCCGGCTGTGAGAAGATTTTTCTTCAGGCATGCTAAGATGATACTGAGTGTTCAAGTCTTCATGCTGTTTCAAAGTGTTATAGCCTTGAAAACGGCTAATCGCATTTGAATGAAACGTCACCTTGCGAAAGAGGGAGTATTTTAAGTTTCATTTGGTTGGTGGGATGTTACATGTAGAAGCGACACGCAACCTCCCGTCACTGAGGGAAGAGTTCGACTATGGATTTTACGTGAGCCGCAGCCCAAAGGGATACTAACTCATGAGGTTGGACCTCACGAGTTCGGAACTTACGCTCAGTCGACCTCACCCTTACGAATTGAGCATGATGTTGAAATAATATTGCGACTGTGATGTTGAACTGATATGAGTGTAAGAATGAATGAGGATAGCCCAAAGTGAGCATAGTCCAAAGTGTGGCCAAATTATGTACAGTTAACATTTGTGAACCGAAACTTGATATAACTACAAATATTTTGGGTTTTGTAACATTTATATTGTTATTTAAGCCAACTCAGCACTTTGAAATCGGATGGTGTGTGTATGAACTTACAGGGGAGATCGGGGTAATATCGAACATTTTAGTTTTGGTCTTGAAAGATTCTCTTTAAATAGTACCTACAGCTGTATTCTCCCGGGTTCGATTCCCAGTGGGGACACTCGGTCGAAAATGTAAAACTTTTTCAGGCCAGCCATCCTGTATGAGGTTTTCCTCATTCACACCAGGCAAATGCCGGGGTGGTACCTAACATTCCTTCCATCCCCAATCCTTTCTTCCTTGCATTTTCCCGGATAGTGTGCTCGCCGAGGGACGTTATCCCTCAAATGTGACGGGCTAACATGGTCATCGATGTTGAAAGCCCAGAAATCTAAGTCCTAAATCCCAGAGCTGTATTCTATCGGAGAGACTTGGTAATATGTGACTCACAACTCGGTGACAGTCGGTTGAGCAGACTGGCGGCAATCGCATATTTTGTCGTTTTTCCGTATTGCCTCATAACTTTGGGTCTTCATTCTAGTGTAGGTAAGTTTACTTCTACAGTACTATGCCTTGATTATCAGATCAGGACATACATTATTAGTCATATCTAATTTTAGCATTAGTTTTATGTAATACAACTAGTCTTAATACACTTCAACAAGTAGTTCCAACCTTTATAATAAAATGGCACCTCACGGGGCAATACAGAACGAAGTTCTTCATTGCCCTGGAGTCGAATGCCGAATGTAAGAATTCGACTCAAAAATTGTAGTTCTCGGAAACGGAAGGCTAATGCATACATTTGTGATTTCTATACTTAGACCTAATACTGTTTTCACTTCTATGAATATATGTTTCACTAGAGTTGCTTTTGTTTAGCCTATAAAAAGCTTTCCTTTGAAATAATCAAAAGATAATACGTGAGTATCCTTAAGTTCTATATAGCATATTGTATCTATTTTTGCTTGGCTTCTTCATTATTACTGGCGACGCAACAGTAACACACATACTCCTTAACGGTGCCACGCATATTGTAATGCAATAAAAATTTTAAAGCAAGTTAAGTACAGCTTTCAGTTCATAGCCCCAGTTAGTATCTGCTTTTACACTAACGCCAGCTGCGTGACAATTTGTATAAAACGCAAGGTAACCAAAAAAAAAGTTCTTGCAGTTTTTGACGTGCCCACAGAAAGGAAATGAAAGGACGCACGTGTCTGCCAAAGTCTGACAATCGACTTTCAGTAATACAGACACGTTGTGCGCATACAACAGCCATAGCTAGCCAGTGTCGAAGAGTCTGCTGCCGCATGCCAGGCATTTTGAGAGAATGCAGCGAACGAACGCACCGTCAGGTATTGGTTCCAGAAGTTCCATTTGGGAGATGTAAGCCTTTTGGATGAACCTTGCACTAAACGACCACATGTGTTGGATGACGAGGCCCTGAAAGCAGTAATCGAAGAGGACAGTGGTCGAACATGTGATGAACTTGCAGAAAGGTTCCATGTTTCCGCTCAAACAACAGACTGTACCTGCATAAGATAGTGAAGTCATACAAGTTAAGCAAGTGGGTACCCCACACATTGTCGGCAGTTAAAAGAAACAGCGAATGACAGTTTGCTTGTCCTTGCTTACTCAGCATCTGAACACAATCTCTTTGATCACTTCTCACTGGTGACGAACAGTGGGTCCCCTATGACACTCCCAAGCGTACTAGACATTAGTTGTCGCCACGTAACCCTGTTCCTCACACCTCAAGACCACCTCTGTAGCCACGAAAGGATATGCTCTCTGTATGGTGGAATTGTAGCCAACTAGCCGAAAGTCCCACTACCCCCTACGTACGTGAGATAAGCACTCGTTCTGTACGGGTTTCTTTGCAGATAATGAGCTAACTATTATATGTTTCATATTGTATTGTATTAAGTGTATTTTATTGATCCTACAGATCGTGTGATCCATGGTTGATGAGTCACCGCATACCATGGAGAAACGGATTGTAACGGGTACCAAGGCTCATGAGCGATCTCAAACAGATAAAACAATGATAAAATTCAAAGAATTACGCTGCAAGTTTTAACCAACCCTCTTCTACTCAAACAAACGATATTGCTGTACGAGAAGCTTTTTTTGAACAGGTTGCAATGTTGCAGAGAATTACACGCCGTACCTGGAAGCGAATCGTTCTCTGTAATAAAAATAATGGCATACACAAAAACATCTGGAACAAAATGTTGTCTATTGCCTCAGATTAGATATACCTTCAGTTGTTATACTCTGTTCACTTCAGTTCCAGCAACCATATTCGTAGCATACATAGGAGGCAAATTGACTTTCGGCTCACCCTGTACATATAAACGTGTTCAACGCCAAAACGTTTTTAGCTCAAGTCAACACGCTACCTCCTATCCGACGCTACGATTTTTCTTTAGCATATATTTTTAAATGAAGTTTTTATCTTATAATTCGATAACACTACTAAAATTGGTACAGAAATTATTGAAAAAAAAAAAAAAGTTACGCAAACACCGGCGACAATATAAACCTAGCAAAAGCGGTGCATCCCTTGAGGAATATTCGAGGGTCAATATCTTTGAAATCGATAAACCGATTTGAGTGGTTTTTTTTTTTTTTTTTTTTTTTTTAACATCACAAGAGACACACACAAAAGTTCTTTAACAGAGAACAACTCATGCATCAGTTCCTCATATAACGTCGGTTGATTGTAAAGAAAGAATTTGTTCTAGAGGTATCGATTTTATTTCCTAACAGCTGTACCGAAACAAAACCAGCAATAGAAGCCACACTTTCCGATTCCTCAAAACGCCCGAACTGATTTAGCAGAAAGCTTCACATAATACCGGAGAAGCTTCTATTGTTACTGTTAACGTTCGCATCCTTCCACCGTGTGCAGCTGTTTCCACAAAGAAAGATACAGCACGAGCCTACCTATATTCCCGCAAGTATAAGCTGAAAAATACATTGGTAGTTCAAAATCATATAACGATGAAAAGTTTATTGTGGTTTAGTTGCCGGAGTTCTCGCTTATAGGGCAAGATTTGATTTACAGTGGATAGGGTAAGATTCGGATCCAATGTTAATTGAAATTATGTTATTATTATTATTATTATTATTATTATTATTATTATTATTATTATTATTATTATTATTATTAACGCCCAATGGTTATGATCATTAGGCTAAAGAAAACGGACGACTAATGAAAGCAAATTATTGTGAAATTAAATTTTTGTGCTCTCCCACCGGGAATCGAACTTAGGACCACGTATATCTGCAAGCGACTAGACCAGGGGAGAAGGCCACACTCCGACATTAAAAACTACTATTAATCCTTTTGAGACAGACTTTTTAAGTTAAATTTTAGACTTTTTAAGTTAAATTTTAGTTGAATTTTAGTCAAGCAGCTATTGCGTCGAGACTATCTATTGTACGATCATGGTTCATACCTCGTTTTCTGTTTGTGATGAAACAGTGTTTCCAACTGTACTAGTCAAATTTCCATAATAAGTTATGTACTTCAGGCAATAAAATTTCCTCCCGCCCCAAAATGGGAAAAAGGATTTTTTAAAAAAGTACCCGTTTCCCGCGAATTTCTCCCCTCCGGTACACGACACGGACGTGTGAATGTTACCAAAAAACTTTGCATCATTCCGAACAAAACGAGGTATGAATCATGATCCTGGGGTAAATAGTCTTGGTGCTAAAATTCATTTACTATTTTTCCCCGACCCATTTTTTTCTAATAACTACTAATCTATTGTTATTCAATAAGCTCTAGTGTCAACAGACTTTATCGTAGGATCATATCCGTACCTCATAATGAAGCAATGCTTCCAATTGTAAGACTCAAATTTCCCTAGTATGTACCACAAGTGAAAAAATTCCGCTTAAATTGGGAAAAAGGTATTTTTGTCAGGAAAAAAATGACTTTTTCGGGAATTTGTTCCCCCAGGTACATGCTAGCGCCACGTGAGTGATACGGTTTGAAACACTGCTTCATTACAAATAAAATTAGGTACGAACCATGATCTTACAACAAACACTATTGACACTAGAGTTTATTGAATAACAATACATATAGCAATTATTACCCAAAAATGGGGAGAGGAATTTAGTAAATCAGCTCTAGCACCAAGACTATTTATTCTAGGATTATGATTTGTTCGTATTGAAGCAGTTGGGGCGGGAGGGGATGTGTTTCCAATCATACCACTTGTATATCCCTATCATGTACCTGAGGGGAGGAATTCCCGCCCAAAATGTATAAAGAAGTACCGGCAAATTCAAATTTTCAAAAATTCCCTTTTTCGGAAATTTATCTCCTTAGGTACATGACAGCGCAACCGTAGTGGTACCGTTGGAAACGTTCCATCATTATGAACAAAATAAGGTACGAACCATGATCCTACAACAAATCGGGATGAACTGTAGTTACTTTACTAAACACATTGACTAAAAATGTGTAATAGGGGAAAAAATCAGATTTTTTTTTTTTTGAAAAATCTCTACTTTCCCTATGATCATGGTTCCCACCTCGTTTTCTTTTTCTTTTTTTTTCGAAAATGATGCTAGGTTTTAAATGGTACCACTCACATTTGTCTTGTCGCATATCTATAACTGTCTTGTAAAAATATAATTTGATAATTTTGCAAGATACTTTTAATACTAATGCTATGTGTATAATCGGGAAATGTATATTTGTTGTAAATTTCATAGGAAAAGAATTATAAATACGAAAATTAGAATGAGTAAAATAAAATGTTGCTAAATGGGCAAGAAAATTTTATTTTCGTTTTATTGTTCTTGTTTACTGCTCTTTTGATATGAAATTTGCCACATACATGTCCTTGCCGATTATACACATACCAACATTACCGGTATAACAAATACCGGGCGAATTCGTTATCAAATTATATTCCTACAACATGTTTATAGACATGCTACAATTTTGGACATGAGTGTACCTGAAGGGAGGAATTCCCGAAAAAGGAAAAAGTCTTCTAGAAAATTCCCTTTTTTCCACTTTGGGTGGAATATTCCCGCTTCTGATACATAATAGGGAAATTCGAGTGGTAGTTGGAAACACACTTTCATTACGAACACAACGAAGTACGGACCATGATCCTAGAATTAATAGTGGTGTCAGGATTTAAAAAAAAAAAAAAAAAACTAAAATTTACCCTTTGCTTTTTTTTCGTGCATATTTGTAACGTCACTGCCCCCAGGCATCGAACGTGTGACTACAAAATGCTCATGAAACATATTCTTTGATGCTTCCCCGCTTGAATGAATGCAAAAAACCCAGTGTGAAAAGCTTTATTAGAGATTTATAAAGCAAATTCCGAGATCTGTAAAGTCCCCAAAGAGTTACAATTCTAAGTGCTCAAAATGTAACGTAAAACTAACTAAAAAACTGAATTACACTGCTTGTAAAATTTCAAAGGAAGACTGTTACTATATTTTAAAATAGATTTTCAAAGCCGGAAGATTTAAACGTTATTATTGTTATTACGTTTATTATTATAATAATAATTTTATGAGAAGTAACAGCATTTCGTGTTCCATTACTTTTGTATAATTCCAGTACGACTTTTCCCCTTTTTTGCTCACAATATTATTTATCTGTAAAATAATTCTCCACTGAATTAGTAAACTTTGCGGTTGTTGCACACCTGACTTTGTAGTTATTGTTGAGCTCACAATGTGTTACGTTGTCTTTCCGAGAATAATTCTGGTTCATGTAACTTTATCTCAACATAGAAAAGTATTTCTCTATACGTTAGAATTAAAAGAAGAAACCTTTCAACCATTTCTAGTGGGTGCTAACGTGCTTCCGATTCCAAGTCAAGTCGTAGGTTTAACATCTCACATAGTCTCGGTGCTGAAGGGGACGCGGTAAACTTCAAATCAATCAAAACTTTCAATAAGCTTCCGCTGAGAAATTTGGAAATTTTAAGTATGAAATGTATACTTCAAGAAGATATTTACACACGTGATAAATACACCTCTAACTATAATAATGCAGATATAATATATAAGCGTTATTAGGATGTGCAGTAGTCCTTCGTACGACAAATTCTACATTAGATTTAGTCTCTCTCACTGACCTGAAACAGCGCCTGTCTGTGGCGATTACACTTTCCACATTGCCCCACTCTCAGGCTCCTCCAATACACTACAGTCGCTCATGCAAATTCTCGTTCAAACATACCTAGAAGAAATGTTAAATGGTTATGAGAACATAAGCTTTACTATTGTGTCACAGGAAAAGACTGTATTTCTAATCATCATGAAACAATATTGCATATCGGTATTTTTTTTAAACGAATAACACATACACCGGAGGAGTACAAAGAATAACATTTTACAGAAGAATATTGTTGCTAGCTGATATTTAGCGTCCATTTTCAGAACCAAGGCTATATAAAACATGGATATAAAATTTAATGTGAAACCTGAACCACCCTAATGCGTTCAAATTTCAAGTTTCTCCCACTGACAATCAAATCCTCGTGCAAGAAAACTGTACCCGCTAACCACTAGATCAATAGGGAAGGCATTGTACAGACAATATATACTTTCGAGTGTAAATAGCATTGGTAATCCTTTGTCAAGAAATTACCAGGACTATTACCAGATTTAATGGATGGATGCAGAATATTCCAACAGGAAAGAGAAAGCTTCAAACGTTAATCGTAAAATCAAATTTACAATAACAATGACTATATAATCGAAACTCCAAAGCTTTCTTTCTTTTTTTTTTTTTTTTTTCAGAAGAGTTATCAACTATGTTACAATTATTTAATTTTTAAAGTAGCCGGCCCTCTCAACGGTTTTAGTTGTAGTGAGCGCGACATTGGTGCACTGGATCCCGAGTTCGATTCCCGATTAGCAACTCTTGAAGTTTTGAACGCATTCCGGTGGTTAGTGCCGTGCCGTGCGGGAGGGGGGGGGGGCGAGCGGGGCGAAGGGCCCGGACGCCGAAGGGTGGAATTCGGGAAGAAAAAAAAAAAAGGAAAAATAAAGAGGAAAAATTACTTGAAATCCTCTTCCTGCTTTAGGAAGTAGTCCTATAATGTTACTCATGTTAGGAAAATGCATGTGCACATATATAAAATGGAAGGAAAAAATAAAAAGTGCTAAAATTAAGGAAAATCCGGGTTTATTTTTGAAAAATTTCTTACGCTTCGCGCCAAGTATGGTGGCGCTTCGCGGTTGGTCTGTCGACGTCACTCATGTACGAGGGCGCCGATTTTCCATGGCATAGCCCTGATGATGGCTTGGATTTTACCTTAAACTGTGGGTCCACGTCTCAATCTCGGTGCTGAAAAAGGACGTGAACTCCACCTAATCAATTAAATGGGCAGGTTTAAAATAATAATAATAATAATAATAATAATAATAATAATAATAATAATAATAATAATAATAATAATAATAATAATAATAATAATAATAATAAAAGTTTAGCTCATCCTTATGTTTTGCGTACTTATGCAACAGCGAAATTATGAAAGGCGAAACCTACTAGTAACGTGGACTCTGAACCACGGTCAGGACTTAAACCCTGCGTACTTGGTACGTTCACAGACCAGATGCGCACTCACGGGTTTACCGGGTCCGGATCCCTCCCTTTCCAAACTTTGTAACTCAAAATACATTTTTACATTTCTCGATAAAACTATATTTGTTTAACATGGAATGATTGATGTAGCATGAAACAATCTAGCTCTCATTTTTTTTCCCCCTGAAAATATAGGTGGAAGTATTTTACAATTACTTATAGTATTTTCAGGTGCAGAATAATTCTCGTTCAATACTATACAGATGTAGTGGCTTCTAGTATTGGATTCAATCCCAACAAAAATTTCTGGGTGTGCGCCTTTCCAACGGAGCTGGATTACAGGAATGAGGTAACAGGAGCACAACAAGAAGTGTGGATAAATAATCAAAGACATCAACTGATATTGCTGAATTCGTAAGGAATGACACGCAAATACTATTAGATCCTGATACCTGCCAACACATCAATTATGTTCAGCGACGTGATCAATATGAACACTGACTGTGAGTTACTGACAGTCCCACGAAATTCTAACAGCTTGGTGCTAACAAAATTACATAAACGATAGTTAGTTTTGTGGAATTCAGTAATTACAAGTAGTATATGTGTTAAGAATGTATTTCACCAAAAGGAAAATAAATACTATCTGCTAGTTAACAATGTATTTTGCTACATATACAGTATGTAAATACAGAACAGTCTTCCAGCAAAATAAAAAAAAATGTCCATCATTGATGGCCACGAACATACTATCTCGCGCCACAAATATTCATTTTCAATTTTCTCGGGAAATATACGTCAGAATTTACTATACACAAAACATAGTTTGTTCTGGTTGATGGGATATATCGATTACTATCACTATATATCTCATCTTTGGACAATATTTTAATTATAGCTAGAGAAATTACAATATAAGAGTTAATGAGATTACATTTCATTAACCATATAATCGTATGACAAATGTATGGGTAGAGGGAGAGAAAATCGAAGACGTTAAGACGTTCCCCTATTTAGGAAGTCTAATATCCTCGGACGGAAGAAGTGAGAAAGACTAGCGCAGGCTAAACAAGCATTCAATAGGAAAGGAGGACTACTAACATCAAGAAATGTATCGTTGGACGTTCGAAAACGATTCATTAAGACTGGTATGAAGCGTGGTGCTTTATGGATCAGAGATGAGGACATTGACAAGCGCTGAAATATCCAAGCTGGAAGCATTTGATATGTGGTGTTGGCGCAGAATGCAGCACATATGAACCGAAAGGAAAAGGAACGAAGACGTACTAAAGGAAATTAATGAAGGACGAGAGATCATTAAGGTTTTGAGCAATGGTGACATTGTTGGTCTCGAAATGGAAAAAATAAAATGAAATCTTTGAGTTTTACGTCCCACTATTACGCCGATTAGGCTAAAGGAGACGGTGATGATGAGAGATGAGTGAAATGGTGGAATGAAGAAAGTGGGAGGAAACTGGAGAACCCCAAAAAACCCACGAGCACGGTGTTTGTCCACCACAAAGTTCACTTGCCGGGGGCTGGGATCGAACCCGGGACTCCAGGCACCAGAGGTGAACGCTCTACCACTGAGCCACCGCGCCCTTAAGGTCTCGAAATGGATGTCTCTCGGGACATCACTGAGTTCTGACGGAATTTCGCCGAATCCTTGCAGCCACGGCTTTAACTGTCTGTAGTGTCCTCACTGTGCGCGATCTGCCCCTATGCTGCCGGTCACTAACACTTTTCATTGTAACGTTGAATATTGCATTAAGGTAGGTTTCCATTTTACATGAATCTTGTAGCTGTCATTAAAAATAAAATCTTGCAACCCGATCTTTCTATTTATTCTTTACACATTACAACTTTCTGAAAGCAAGAAAGATATCTCCACCCATGCAGCACTGCAATCTAGTGGACAAATAGTGAACCTCCTCATTAAAAATGTGTATTTTGGCGTGCTTTCCATCCCTGTCCGAAAGATTCCGTTGTTTCAGAAGCGGCAAAATTGGTTTCTCTTTATGTCAGTAAGAGGGCGATAGCAGGTTGCAAGCAAGACGACCCAGAAAGTTGCACATGGTTTAACTCGTTGTAAGATGGAGAAAAGTGTTGTATGTCCCTTTCAAGACTACGTTTGCATGGAGAAATATTATACGGTTGAAGATTTTTTTATGACTGCCACAAGATTAGGGATGCGCACGAGACGAGTCGAGACAAGATTTTCCTGACAAAATTCGAGTCGAGACACGGTTCTTCCAATAGAGAAATACACAGTTTTCGAGTCGAGACATCACTTCTACAGCATATTTTCGAGACGAGACAGCCACAAATCTTCTCTCGTGCGCATCCCTACACAAGATTCATGTAAAATGGAAACGCCGTCTAAGACAAATCGTTTACTGATTATCAGGAATTTCAGAGTGGCGAAAATCCTTGATTAGCACGGAGTAGCAAAATAATTCAGAAGAGGTTAAATGACTACCTCTCCCTTCATTCCCGATTTTGGGCTATGATGGGTTATATTAAGAACACCATGCAAAATTTAATGCAGCTTCCAATTTATTGGTTCATGTGGAATTATATAACCACGCGTTCTAATCACAACCTTGATTTTCTTCGGCATGCTGTCAATGTAGGAAAGGATGGCATTTATGTCGAGTTTGGACCATTCCGTAAGTAAATGGATGTATTTTGCTACTCCAGGCCAGTGTAAAAAATGTTCCGCAAGGACCGTATTCCGTAATATTTTATCCGGTGTGCTTACGATACAATCATGAAATAAAAATCATTTAATTATCAACAACTAAGCCACATGGCATTTCAACCAGCATTAATTTAGAGCAGTGTTTCTCAAACTTTTTCATTCGTGGAACCTTTTCACGTCCAAAATAAAACGGCGGAACCCACGAAAATAGTATTAAATTATTCGACAAATTATAATAGTAATCCTATTTATTATGGACTATCATTGAACAGAAAAGTACTTTTTTTTTAATTTTGTATTATTATGGAAGTTAGTATCACACTATTATTTTAAAATGCAATAATTTTAAATTACTGTAAATATGATCACAAACTGTTTTATATGCACATGAAAATCTAGGTTTCATAAACACCATAATATTTACAGTAATTTAATACTTTGAAGTGTTTACGAAAGCCTAATTGCTAAAATGTGGCATGAATCATTTTTCATACAAAACATATTACATTTGCTGAGACTTCAGTGGATGGAGTGGGCTTGTTTATTTGCGCCTGCAGCGTTCTTTAATATCAAGTTTATGGCGGAAAGCTACCGTCTCATATCTGGTTCCGCATGCAGTCTGTTTCGGTATTTGCTTTTGGTAGTCATATACACAGAAAATCCAATTTCACATAAATAGGTACTTACAAAAAGCAAGTAGCACCTCAACAGCTTTCCTCGGGTATTTTTCTCCCGAGGAAACCCCGATAACCCCGAGTATTTTTCTCTCAACTGGCACCAGAAGTCTATCAACAAAAGCTTCTTGAACTGAAGTTGAAGGAATGAATCCGACCCCAAGTCTATTAGTTTCTCGTATTCGTCAACGGTGAGGCGAGGAGGCTTTCCTTGGATGCTACATGGATTTTTGGCCCACTAATGTTGATATTCATTTTATTTTTCTGGAAAATACTGATTTACAGTCTGCTGCAAATTCTCCAAATGTTCAATGTATTATTTATTAATGTCATCGAATTCTCCGAGATTCCCTTCGTTCTCCTCAAGGAAATCTTTCAATGCAGGAAACACATCATATTCGCATTGAATGACATTTTTGCTCCAGAACTGTAACTTTCTCTTAAAAGCTGTGATTTTGTCCTCTGCTTTAAATACATTTGCGTTCTTTTCTTGCAGGAACAGACTGACTTTCACGAATATGTCAGCTAGATATAGCCACTGTTAATTACTTAAACTTTTAAACAGCTCGAGGTGGTGATTGATGAAGAAAATACTTACCTCATCTCTTAGTTCGAAGAGCCTGCTTAAAACTTTTCCGCGAGAAAGCCATCTGACTTCTGAATGGAGAAGGAGGGACTGATGAAAGCTTCCCATGTCGTCACAAAAAATTTTGAAGGGTCTTTCATTTAGGCTTGTCACTACTTTATTACGGACGTTTTTGTGGGGCTGTGGCATTTTCTTTACGCCAGTGCTTGACAGTGCAATATACAGTGACTACTTTTGCAATTTTACGCCACTTTATGCGTGTGACGACTCCAGCTGTTTTTCCTACCATTGCCTTAGCACCATCAATGCAAACATTAACGCAGTTTTCTCATTGTATCTGATTTTCTTCTAAATATTCATTAATTTTTAAAATTTCTGACCCAGATGCATTACGTGGGAGGTTTACATAATAGCATATCTTCTTCCACAGTTTCTTCATAATGGTAACGTACAAGCACAAGCAGAACAGCCAGACCTGCTACATCTATTTGTAGTGTAAAGGGAGATGACTTGAGCCGACGGTTCAACTCTTATGAAACCTGGCATATCTTCAATATGACGTGCGACTGTGTCATTTGAAAGTGGCACTAAAGAGATTTGTTTACCAGATTTATCATTTATCATGCAGTTAATTATGCCAATCGCGCAAGGTTTCATCATCTGTTTATCGGCTATAGTGTGGGCCTCGCCTGCGCATGCTACTCTATAATTTACAATGAAAGATGCTTCTGTTGCTTTTTCATTCATACTAAATGACGTCTGAGGTAAGCTATTTTGTGAATTTAGTAACTCACGACGTTTTCTCTCATTTTTTGTTTTGAAACTCAGGATGATTTGTTTCAAAATGACGCCGTAGGACCATGGAACTGTTAGGTAAAGCTCTACCATATATTACACACCGAGGGCTGCTTTAAGCATCCATGATGCCCGTGTTTAAATAACATCATATTTACTTTTTTTTTTTTTTTTTTAACTTACATGTATCGTTTTGGATGCTGGACTCACATTTTGGAATGATGAGTGATTCTGTTGTACAACAGGATCTTGAGTCCTCATTTCCTTTTCATCAGGCACATTTTTGCTTCAGCCACATTAGAAGACGTGTAAGGTTTGTTACAATTAACTGAAACCTTTAATGACCCTGTTTTCAGCCACCGATCCATTTTGATTGAGATTAAACTCAGAACTGAATGGAATGAAATTCAAACGTTACAAATCTGCAGATATTTATTCGCCTTCTCGAGGTCGTTTTATATGGAACCCCAACACTTCGCGGAACCTCTGGGTTCCGCGGAAAACACTTTTGAGAAACTCTGATTTAGAAGAAGCAACATTATTTTATATATATGGGCCGAATGTATATAGGGTTGCAAGCGAGAAGAGACAATACTGTGTCGTGTCGGGACATAATCTTTCCAAGAGAAAAGGGTTCTCTTTCCGAGACAACTTCAACTCTTCATTCGTAGGCAACCCTAGCTCAGAGCTATTTGAATGATTAACGCGCTCATAAACTTGTTGCCTACCACAAGCTTCTGTGGTCCGAAATCGATCTTCCATTATTAGGTTTTGAGTGCTCTAGAATGCTATCACAATTCGAATAATTTCGTATTCCAATAATTTAGTAATGTATGGAACGCTAACGAGGTCAGCTGTAAATTTTATCATGAAAACAGACCTAATAATTTAAATGGAATACCTTGTAACGGTCACTGATCCACCGTGGTCCTCCTTCACGATTTCGTCTGTAGTGTTCCCGTTCAATTCGTATTAGGATAATATATTTTATAGGTTAAATGTAATAAAACTACGGTTGACTTCCGAACTACAGACGTTGAATATTGTACCCAGAAGTGATAATTTGTCAGTTACAGTTTCAATAGCAGGATAAGTGGAGAGATGGGGCCTACACTTGGAACGCTGGATCTATACTTAAATAACCTCGTTCCCTCCTACTGATTTCGCTGTATGGAAATCCCATAAAGAAAACAGAAGCAAGAGATTTCTGAATTTCCAGTTTTAATAACTGAATTAGAGTCGAGATCGAATCTATTCTTGGGACTACATTTATATCAAAAACTCATTTGTCGCTATCTATTACCGCTTTTGTTCTAGGGGATCAATACTAAAACCGCGCAAATTGTGGTAAATTTCTACTTCAGTTGGTTGGTTGGTTCGATATTAGCATCCCTTTCACCACCGAGGCTATACAAGACATGAACCTACAGTTTAAGGTGGAATGAGAACCACCGTACTGCTTTCATATTCCCACCGGGGTTCGAACCCAGGACTCCGTATACCAGAGGCGCGCACTTATCACTAGACCAGCAGTGAAGGCTCTCCCACGTCTTTTGTTGGAGTAGAGTAGAGTAGAGTATTTTCTGGAAGACAGACAAAGTGCCTATTTCCAAAATGCTAGATCCATGAAAAAAAAATCTCCTTATCTTTTAACGTTTTAGATCTAAAGGGTGGTCACAAAGTTCCATTATCCCTTGATAAATGCTAATGTCAGTTTTCCCGTTACCCCTTTATACATGGGATACTTAACTATTACCTATGCTCTCGCAGTACGCGAATAGCTTACGGAAGTCTTTCCTGGGCGTTGGATTGGTTGTGGTAGTCCAGATCTGCCCGCACTACTTGCCTGGTCACCATTTACTCCAGACCTCACCACCTGTGACAATGCGCTATCATAACTGGCATCGCTGCACAAAACCGTTACGATACTACTGCCGAACCGACAGAAGCTGCGAAACAAGCTCTCACGCAAGTTACACCTGCAATGCTCCACAAAATGTCACACAGAACCTGGCGGCATATTATCCTTTGGCATGAGAATGACGGTTGACAGACTGATCCTTTGGACACTTAATGTTTCCTATCTCAATAAAACTTATCGAAAGCATTGTTCTTCATGTCATTCAGCTCTTTCCGTGTAGTTATTTACGTACGTTTAGTGGTTTGTTTACTTGTTTCCAGGGGTAACGGGACTTTATGGCCACCCTGTACTATGATTTACACTAAAACCGGTATATTTCCACGAATTCCGGTTGGAATCGAGTGATAATCACTAAGACAATTTATTCTTGGGGCGCTCAATCCAAATCAGAAGACTTTTTCCTTATCTCCTAAATTTTTTGCAGATATCTGTCGATAGGCATAGTGGTTCTATAAGGCTTCCCATACTTACGCATACGGTCTTTGAGAGTCTCAAAACCAAACAAGAACTGAGAAAAGAGCCACATTTAGATATTGGATACTATGCGAGAGAATTTCAATACGAAATAAAACTGTAAAGAGACTGAACGGAAAGACGAAAAAGAATGAATGTTTCCCTTCAAATTATTAGACGAAATGACGCTAGAAAGAAGTTTCTTAAAGTATTGCTTACACAAAACTTCCTTTGTTGAAAGAAATAAAATTCAATTTTACTTTTTCAAATCGTTTCCATTCATGCAGACTTAAAATTTTAGTGTGAATGGTTATTACTTTCTTCCCTTCACCATTTAATCATATTTTCCACTTTCGCATTTGGTATTATTAAAGAAATAAATCTCTGCGTTTAATCTTTCGAATCACAATGTGAAAAGCAGTACGAGGTGTGATATCGGCTTTGATATACTGTAGCTGATTTGCTCTTTGTTTGAAAAATGAAAACATATTTCTAGTCTTCCTAAGGCCACGTTTAAACGTACGTGATAGTGACTTAGCGATGATCACTCATTGTCGTAATAAATAAGTCAGCATGTCCAGCTGAGTGGTTAGTGTCATGTACATTTGGTGCATGTGGTCCTGGGTTCAAATCAAGAGGAGGAACAGACTTTTACTGTTGAACTAGTATCATGAAGCAATTGGAACTTAAACCGAGACTTTTAACAAATGCAATCTAGCGAATCACAAATATAGGATGATTATACATTAGCCATCAGGTTTTAAAGTGAAGTATGTGGAAAACTTAATACAACATGTTTGTGCTAATGATGAAAGGGAAGAACACAATTGAACGTTTAATTTCTCATATTCGTAATCTTGGCTCATGGCGACAGATGGCGGCACACGTCTAGGTTCCAAATGGCGTCTATGCAGCCCAAAGCATTCTGTATTTTGAAATATGAGAAGAGTTTCTTCGTTGTTACCATACACCGTGCATTCCGTAGACAATTTTGAACTCCACTGCCAGGAATCAAAGCATTCTGAGATGGTATCGACAGCTTAAGGACATTTGTTGCCTGTGTAAGAGTACAGGATGTCAAAGCGTTTCTGATAAAACAGTGGAGCGAATTAGAGTGAGATGACTTAGTGCTTTTCCTATGGCCTCCTAGATCTCCCGATATCTGACGATTTGTAATATTTTCCTTTGGATGCACGTGAAAGACACAGTGCATGTGCCTTCACTACCAACAGCTACAGATGAGCTTCAGGATTGTATTACAGCTGCATTTACAGGTATTAGTGGGGATATGGTAGAGATCGTGTGAGGCGAAATAGACTACCGCATAGATGTGTCTCGTGTGACGAAAGGAAGCCACATTGAACATTTCGTCAACAATTTGACGAAGGGTCGTATCTCAAATTATCAACTCTGTTAGACAAAGAAAGAAATAGTAATTAAATGGACAGGAAAATAGTTGAATATATAACAACTCGTCACCTATTCCAGATAATAATTATGTGGAATTATTGATCAATTATTGCATATTTAACTTTTTCCTCCTCTGTCGAATTATATTTCTTTCTTTATGTCTGAAAAAGTGAGATTTTGAGATACGACCCTCCGTCAAATTGTTGATGATTTGTAATAGTATGTACGAAACTCAGACCGTTTCTGTATATTTGCATGTAAGTATCATTCATTAGGCCTACTGTGTGCTATACAGTTTTTACAGGGTGTCTACCAAAGCAACAAAACCAAAAATCTTTTTTTTTTTTTTTTTTTTTACCAAGCTCTACTTAGAAAAGTTGGAAATTAGCAATTAAGGAAAAAAAAAAATACTGAAAAGCCCCTACTAACTGGCGAAGAGGTCGAGTAAGATCAAAAATGAAGCTATCCTTTTAACAAGAGAGGAGGATTTGTTTGGCCTATTAATGCATGTGAAACCTACTGTTCCATATTTCATCCTGGATGGGAAACGACCACGTCACTTTTAAATATTCTTACGGAACTTCACTACAATTCTTAACACTTTTTTTTTTTTTTTTTTTTTTTTTTTTAAGTATTTTCTTCAATGTCATTAATCTCCGAATCAATAGTTTCAATGACATTTTTTCAAACATCAGTGAAGCAGAGCTTTTGATACATTTAGTTTTGGAAGATTACAAGCTGGTCTAACAGCCTCATACATTCTTTGAACAATTAAAAGGTCTTCTAAGCCTATTTTCTACCAAACATTCTCTATTTGCTGAAAATTTTCGTTCAACAGCATTTCCAAGAACATCCTAAAGATAAATCGGAGCTTGTCCACGAGGCGCTCAGAGAACTGTAGCTTGGTCAAGATACGAAAATTGCATATTAGATTATACATGTTTATATAAATCAGGGGCGGCCAACCTTTTTATGCTTGAGGGCTACTTTTCATTTCTTAAAACACTGGTAGTCTACTTATCTGTTAACTAACTCGCTAGAAGGAAATATAAAACCATAACAGTGATCGATACATACAATATCATGCAGATTGTCGTGGGCTACTTCTTACGACTTTGTCATTTTACGCATTCACCATAAGATAATATATGTATATATGAAAGTGACTATGTGACTTCATACCTCTTGATCCACTCGACCGATCTCGATCAAATTTTCAACATAGATGAGGTTTGGGCCTGGAATGGTTTCTATCACTTCACTTTGACGGTGTAACTAGGGGAGGGTGAGATATTTAAAAATGATCAAAAATGACTGTCGAATCCGTAGTTTTCGGGTCGCTGAAACGAAAAGTGACACTTCCGATGCAGTTTAAAGGCAAATTCAATCCTTTATGTCCAAACTGAAACGTTTCCTTCCCGTGCAAAGAACAGTTACTCTGGTAGTAAATAAAAATATTTTTGCGCGAAAGTGGTGATTTTAGAAGACACCACAGGAACATTTTAAAATATGTAACTGCAGATAAAATTCGCAAACAGTATTACAAAATCAAAAAAATTTTCTCAGCTAAATTTTGCATGCATAAATGAAATTTGATGGTTTTGCCTCATTTTTATTTAACTTTAGAAATTTAAACAAAATAAAGTCTTATTTTACCTCCTTGCACCACTTGAACTTTTTCTTAACACGGGGGTATAGTTGCGAAATGTTTTTCTTCTTCTTCTTCTTCTTCACCGAGGCAAAGAACAGATTGTAGTTTCACGGGTTTTGCGTTCTCACTTGATTACACAGCGAACTTACTTGGCTAATTATGACTATACAGTGAAGTAACCTTGACATCGAAGATCATCATCAAGCAAAAGCCGCGGAGTCTAAAAGAATCTACAAATAATGAACGTAACGCATCTGGAATACTGTAGAACAAACAGATATTCGATGAATACCCATCTGTTCAAGTTATTAGTTTCTTCGAAACTAATTTATTTCTCGGAAAATTTGTTCTTTCGTAGTTTGTTACGTGGTCTCTAGGACTAGTCCTAGTTTGACCACTCAAAGAATAGTGTGATTCGAGTCCAAGTACCGTGTACTTTCGGTGCTGAAAACTAACGTCATACACCAGAATGAACCATGAATATGTTTAGTTTTGATTAAGTATCTTCTCGACATCCCCTGGGGAATCTGCAGCTCATCTTGTCAACATTACTGTTGAAGCAGAAAGATCAACAAATGGGGATTTTACAGTTTAAGGTCGCTCTATTCACTCGTCAATTTAGATAAAACTACTTAAAACACTGTAGGAAATACATGCCAACACATGAAATAGTGCGTACTATTAACAAAAATAAAGTCAAAAGAACTTGCATTTGCTACGAATTTTGAACTCAACTAATACATTTGTATGTTTTACATATAGTGATACTTTGTACCAAAAATATGTATATTTGAGTGAAGCTTCACAATACCTGGCACTACTTCTATTGAATCGCTTGACGGATCTCCTGTCCTGGAGTACTTGATCAACTGGTTACAACAGATCCTAACTTAAGCTGGCTGAAGAATTTAGCTCTATGACATAACTAGATGGCTAATTTCTTCAAATACTTTCAGGATGAGGAAATACTTTCAGTATGAACTTGAATGGCACCTCTTTCGAATGGTAGGCGTTGAATTCAATACGATTAGCTGTATTCAAGCTATAACACTTTGAAATTCGACGAAGACTTTGGATGTACAATGTACTTTCAACATATAAGGTCTATTGTTAAAGATAATTGACAACATGCATACTGCTAAATAATAATAATAAACTCAGAATGGCCCAAAAGTAGGTATGTACAGTACCGTACCGATCACCTCATTGCATTTTATATCATTTCTTACTGTTATCCATCAGGTAAACGTAGTTTCTTTATTAGTTGTTTTTAATGTGTTTTTTCTTATATCTTAAGCTCGGAAGAGCCGAAGCATATAAACCCATAAACTAGAATGTTATTCTTGCAGCGTTGTGTACCTACTTTTGGGACACCCTATACAGTAGCAGGAAGAGGAGGGTGGTTTTATATTTAATATAATAAACGCTCAATTCAAACACAATGTTCTCTCTCGTCTGTGACAGTAGCTACTATCATGCATTAAAAAGTGGTGACACGTTATTCCCTGAATTATTTTCTACTGTATCACCTGTATAAATAAATAAAGACCTTTGTGCTCCTGTGCACAACGAAACTAGCAAACTTTAATCGGAAAATAGGGATATCAAATACCATATACAGCCCTTTCAGACTTGCCACCCAGTAACAAACGACATTTTCCATTGTGCGTTTTCCTCATTCCAGATGAATAGGAACTTGACATTCTGCCAATTAAAGATCTTCCATATGAACACATCATTGGAGATATTCTCATTTGTGTGGAAATGTGCCACCAAAACTTGACTTTCATCACAATATAATTATAGGAAATGGCTAGTTACAATATCCCAGATCGCATAGTATTATATGAAGGAAAGTTACACTGAGATCCCTTGACACTAAATGCTTAGTGGTCTAGTCTCTGCGGAGGACAAAATGTTCAATTTCAATATATACAGATGGGACCATTAATCGTACCAGTCTTTAAACTGAAAAATGTTGTATCTAGTCTTGGAAACAACGTAACAACCGCGTGTGCCAATTTTAATAGCGGTATTTAAACTTCCAAAACAGGCGTAAGTCAAAGCTTTAAAACGAAGTAGTAATCCGTTATTAGGATTCGGAATATACTCTAGGAAATAAATGTTTCGAACTTTTCTTAATGCCTCTTTTGACCTTAAAATAACAGTCAACAGGTACTGGAAAAATATGACTCATATAAGCACTTAATATGGTTACTTCTTTTTATGTAAAACTTTTCTCGACATACTTTTGATAGCACTTCGAGAGCACAGGGCTGCTTTTGGATTTTATTATTATTCGAGTACATTCAGAGTCTGGATAAAAGAATTACCGAACTCCACTTTTAAAAGGTAGACTTCCGGTCTGAATAAACAATTTCCGGTTTGCTACTGAAGTTAAAAACTCCATTTAATGCAACATTTAATGGTTTAGAATATTTTATGCAAAATCTTTTCCTCCTCTTCAGAAAGGAAGAACAAGTGGTACGGACTTGTACGGATTATTTTCCATAATAGCATTAAAATTTAACCTTATACAGGGTGTCCGAGAAGTCCTTCCCTGATTACAGAAATTAATCACTCAGGCTAGAAATAAGATAGAAATATGAAACTGGTGTTGAATTGTTTACAAACTATAAAAGTTTTTGTCTGTGTTAGGTTTGTTCTGTTTTACCAAGTCTCAATTTCTTTTGTTTTAGGTTTGAAGTACGTAAGTAAGAACCCAAGAAGCCATGCCAACCAACCAGGAGAAGGCACAGTGTGTCCTGTGGTACCATGAGACACGATCACCAACCACGGTGCAGAGACAGTTCCAGACAACATTTGGGAGGACTCCATCTGATGTCAAGAGCATTAAAGCCTGGTATGAACAGTTCAAGAACACAGGGTCGGTTGCTGACCTTCCGAGGTCTGGTTGACCAAGAACCTCAGCAGACACGGTGGAGGCTGTGCGGCAGTCTTTTCTGAGAAGTCCTAAGAAATCGGTGCGCAGGGCCTCACGTGAATTATAGATGCCAAAAAGCTCTATCCATGACATTTTACACAAACGTTTATTGTTTCGTGCTTACAAAGTGCAACTCGTTCAGGCCTTGTTGCCCGACGACGGTACACGTCGATATGACTTTGCCGTCGAAATGCTATCACGTATTGAGGACGATAATGGTTCTCAGACGAATTGCCTTTTCCGACGAAGCGACATTCTTTGTCAGTGGAGTAGTGAATCACCATAATGTACGCATTTGGGGTTCAGAACCCCCCAGGGAGGTCAGGGAGTTCACCAGAGGCAGTCCAAAGGTGAATGTTTGGTGCGCGTTATTGCACGATCGAATTATCGGGCCATTCTTCTTCGCTGAGGATACCATCACATCTGCAGTGCACCTGGATATGTTGCAGCTGTATGCTGTTCCTCAGCTGCTTCAGTATCGCCCCGATGTCGTTTTTCAGCAAGACGGTGCACCACCTCATTGGGGTTTGGACGTCCGTGCCTATCTCGATAGGACATTTCCTGGGCGATGGATTGGACGTGATGGACCAACAGCTTGGCCTCCACGCTTTCCTGACATAACCCCATTAGACTTCTTTTTGTGGGGTTATGTCAAGGATGAGGTCTCCGAACACGTGTACCAGATCTTGAAACCCTGCAGCAACGAATAACCACAGTCGTTGCATCGATCCCTCCAGTGATGTTGGCTAATGTGTGGCTGGAAATTGAATATCGCCTAGATGTGCTACGTGCTACCAAGGGTGCTCATGTGGAAGTGTACTAATGTGACCAAAACTTTTATAGTTTGTAAACAATTCAACACAGTTTCATATTTCTATCTTATTTCTAGCCTGAGTTATCAACTTCTGTAATCAGGGAAGGACTTCTCGGACACCCTGTATAACAAGAAACAATATAACTACAGGTATTTAAGTAGGTGGGTTAGTCAAATCATTACAATAAATTAAATAAGTACTTATCTTATTAAATATAAGTTATTTTCTGTTTTACAAGTCTGTTAATATTCCTCTTTTAAAAATGAAAATGAAATAAAATCTGAGTTTAACGCCCTATGATTATACCCTTTTTACGGTAAGGGAGACGGATGATTAACGCAAGTCAATGATGTAAAAATTGGTGGAATGCGAATGTAGGAGGGAACGATAGTACCCGAGAAAACCCACGGACACAATGTTGTCCACCACAAACTTACTTGGCCGGAAATCAAATCAGGGACCCCACGCAGCAAAGGTAAACGTTTTTTCAGCTTTTATGATTTCTTAAATTCAAGTCTCACCTTTTTTCCTGTAGTAGATTCTACAATTAAATATCGTCTTTACAACATTTATTACTTACGAGTTATGTGATCATTCCGGGGCTGACTATCTTTATTGATTTTCGAACTGGCATTTTATTGGTGTTCTGTAAATGTAAGTTGTGCAACCCAACATACCAGAATGGTTATGTTGGTTACCTAACCACTGAAAGTTATGCATCTTGAAAGTACCATTGTTTTACTGCTTAGACTCAAACTGACAGACAAGAAAAAAAAAATATCAAATTAAGAAACAGATGCAAACCCATTTTTATTTTTTGGCTTACATCTCGTTCTCCGTTTGTGCAACACTTTACGAATTTCAGATATTCTACTACAACTTAACCAAAGCTGAGTTTACAAAATTAAAACCATAAACGGTCCTTTTAAGTATGATTTTAGTTTAACGGTAGTAAAAGTACATTACAGAATATATATTTTTTCTTTAATGTTATATTGTGTCATATATTTCAAATGAGAAACCTGTTTATATTATCTTAACCTTCTTTGGTTCGAATTTTAACAACCTCAATAAATCCTATGCATACGTATTGATAGATAAACTTGTTTCGCGCAACCTCTGACATAAAATGTCTTTGGCTTCAAAAACATTACCAACTGAACTTTAATTTAGAAAAAAAAATTTAAATGACAAATTTATTCCACTAATAACTACATTTTCAGAACAGTTATTGTTAACATTATAAAATTTTAACTACGACATTTTTTTTTGAAAACCATTACTTTAATAGCTCTAGAAACAATTGGTTCGAACTAGAAAAAACATTGTGCCCACCGATTTGCTCCTTTCCCATCAACTGAATGATTATCCTTAATATTGTTGTTCTTATGATTTTCTCTTCCGAGTGCAATCATTATATGTTTTCTTTTTATTTGTTATAATGCTACAAAAAAGGTAAGCGTGTCGTTACTCCTCTACTAAAATTAAAATGCTGAAAAAAGTCCATAATTTCCCATGTAAAAAAAAACACAGAAAAGACTTCCTTCCGACTTGTATGGATCTTTGCATGCCTAGTACAAAGATTTGTCTACACAGTCGGTAAAAAAGACGTTTTTTAACATCGGCAAAAAAGACATGTTATTAACAAAGCTTTTTTGATTTAAATTGTTCTGCTTTATTTGCTTAGATTACATACCGACTTTAATATCCTTATGCAACAACGGGCTTATGAAGATTGAAACTCCAATTTAAAATAGGGTTGTCAGATCATATTTTACGTTTTTGTTAAGTTATACGTGTGTAGATATTTTAAAAATACTTTTATATGATTTTGTTAGTTTTTTTTTAATTAGAGAAATAGATTTCTTATTCCTTGTTAACGCAACCTAGCGACATAAGTTACTATTAGGAAGAAAATACAACAGGTTTTGTTTTTACCTCTATCTAACCAGTATCTCCACCTTATGATTAAGAATGATTTGGTTTTAGGATCTGTCAACCTCGTCTCGATCATATCGTAGTTTCGATCGATCGTCATATACTGATGTGAGAAGCAGAGGCTGCCGTGAACTAATGAAAACAGAACTCCAAGTGCTTGCGAATTTTGTAATATGTCTTGCAAGTATTTTTGAACGTATAAAAAAAGCAGTTTGTTAAATCTCACTCTAATGTTTCTTTCAGCACGAGGTTACATGAGACGAGGACGTGTGGCTTAACTTGTAATCTAGAGCACGGGTTCTCCTACCGAGAATTGTAACATACTGCTTTTGTATTGTGTGCAACAACCGTCTTTTTAAGGAAACTGAGCGAGTTTCCAATCAAAATTATTCTGAGTTACTATGTCAATCATATATAGCTGATATGTAAATTCTCAATATCACACATCACTTTTTTTTAAATCGTCCACTACTCTGATTGCACACGAGAAAAATAGTCTTCCACTGGACTCGAACGCGAGACCCCGTGATTACAAAGTCTACGAGTCTACCGTACTAACTTATGCACGGAGGATACTTGCTAGAAATACGTTATACTAATGCTACATACATGTAAATATTTTAAAGAGTTACTTCAGAAGAACAAAAAGATACACAACTGCACAAGTAAAATTATTGCACAGAGTTATACACGTTAATAAAATAAATATACAAATTCAAAAGACTACTGTGTACAGAAGATCTGACTTAGCCCAAATTAATTCAGATTCAGAAATACAAAAACTTAATTCGATTTCCATATCAATAAAAGAAGCGAATACAGATAGCAATCATTTGAGTTTACTCTGGTTCTCAACCATTCATGCATATAGATATTTTGAAGACCTAGACCAGTTGCAAATTATAATTCTCCGAGGCCCTTTGTGAAATAAAAAAAAATATTAAGATATATTTTGCATATCATTAAAATAAAACAATAAATTCCAACCTCACAACTTTAATGTGTTATATTTTATGGCAGCGAAGTATTCCTACAAATTGACACATTTGGAAAAAATGTGATCATACCAGTAAGGAACTAATGTTATGATTTTAACATTCACCTAATATGATGGATTTTTCATAATATTTGGTAATTTTGTTATTTCTTCTTATTCTCAATTGATTGAAACTTGGCTAATGATCATTACAAATATATTAAGTGTTAACAATACGATAACAATGTTTAAGGAAAATAAAATGCACTGTGCATTGTCTCTAGCCCCCTCCCGGGTCCGCGGACTACAAAGTAGAAACTATTCTTCTAGATGATTTGAGATACGAGAAATTTTGGTTTAACTTTTTAAAATTATAAAATACCTTATTTATATCACTTCGGTTTAAACCAGCTAAGACTACTTGTCTATCCGTATTTTTTCCCCTCTTTTCTAGCTGTTTATATTGTTGCTACCGCATTCTAGCATCGTACATCGGGTTTCTGAAAAATGGCTAATCCGTTAGGTCGCCTCCGAAACGTGTTGCCAAAGTGGTTATCTACACATTATTTTGTTTTCATTCTATCACGGTAAGAATAGCACAATGTGACAAATTCGGGACAAATTAATTTTCGCGAGTTTTAAAACAAAAAGATCGGTAACATCTTTCGACTTCTACATTCACTTAGAAAATTTTCCTTCAACGTAAATATACAGGGTGGCCCAAAAGTAGGTATACAGTACCGTACTGCATTTTATATAATTTCTTATTGTTATCCATCTGGTAGACTTATTTTCTTTATTATTTGTTCTTAATGTGTTTTTACTTACATCTTAAGCTCGGAAGAGACGAAGGAAATAAATCCATAAACTAGAATGTTATACTTGATCAATGCAGGGATGTATATCTACTTTTGGGCCACCCTGCAGTTCGTTAATTCACAAGAAAGCTCGTTGAAGCATTAAAAAAAAACTATTTACATATCATCGTCTTTACACGAAGTCCACTATATGTATACTAGGCCTTTAAAGGGTTAAAAGCTACCAACAGGATTTGCACAAACCACGTTGAATATCATAGTTCTCCGGTACCAAACATGATGTTAAATTGATTTAACAGAACGTACATGCATGCGCTTCATACAAAAACACAACTCATTACTTGCGTACAAACATAACGTAACGCCCTGTGTTTTAAAACTAAACACACGACGTATGGATTTCGGGGACAACATAACCGGACTCAGATACCACCTCTCTCACACAGGCAACCAGTCCTGCCACCACATACAATGTTTTTTCTCAAGCACGCGCGACAGCTGAGAAAACCAATGCCGCATCGAGCGCAGCAACCAGATATATCATTTTGAATTGCGTTCTCCCCTAATAATTCTTTCTACTTTATGAACAAATGCCGGTCTCCCATACAATTCATTGTTTCTAGGCATATGACTTTTTTCTTCATTTAGCAACACATATCTCTTCATAAATGTAAACTATTTACACAAATTCACTCACAAGAAAAAAAACTGTATGGTCCTGAATGCGATACCCAGTGTAGCACAGACTGTGTGTGTGTTGACATAGCACTTTGAGTTAATTGGAGAGAATACAAGAGTTAAGAGGTAGCGAACAACAGGGTGGCCAACAAGTAGGTATACACTTCTGCATTGATCAAGTATAACATTTTAGTTTATGGATTTATTCGCTTCGACTGTTCCGGGCTTAAGTTACAAGTAAAACGACGTAAAGAACAAACAATAAAGAAACTGGGTCTAACAATAAGAAATTATATAAAATATAGTGAGCTGATCAGTAAGGGACGGCATACCTACTTTTGGGCCACCCTTTATGATTTAGAAAGCATTAAATAACAGGGAGAGATCTGATGTTAAATCACAGGCATAGACAAACTCAATGCACGAAGGGTATTTGAAAAGGGGTGTACGGGTTTCAGGTGTTTGATAAAATTATGGTGTAGATGGCACTAGCGGGAAACTCACGATAGTTCTTCAAATATTATAAGTAGTAATTATTTCTGTATTACTGCTTGTAATTTGTTTCATTATATACTTACAACTGTCAAACTGCGTCAGCCTATCAAGCCTGTTCACAAAGTAGGAAACAATTTATTATTTATATACACCCATCCACACACACACACACACATACATCGAGAGCACAGCGTGGCTGTGGCAGAGATTCACCTCTGATGCGAGGGGCCCTTAATTCGTTTCCAGGCCACGTACGCTTGTGGCGCACAACATAGTGTCCAGGGATTTCCAGTGTTCTACCGTTTCCTCCCACACCCTCATTCCAATTCCTAACCCTTCACATCCATTAACCACCCGTCTGCTTCGGCCTGCAGGGCGTAGAGCAACTTCGTGGCTAAGCGGTTAGCGTACGTGCCTTTGGCGTGGGAGACCCGGGTTCGATTCCTGGCAGGAACTCATGTGATTCGGATTCCACGTTAATCGGTAGGTCCCGTCTTGTATAGCTTCGCTGCTGAAAGGGACGTTAAACTCCCAATCAACTCAACTCAAGGGCGTAAGTGTGTGATCCTCTCCCCCCCACCACACACATATATATTTAAAAAGACGATTGTCTTATGAATTTCAACTACAGATGAGAATCTATCCGCACGTATTATATATCATTCAGTTTCGATTAATATTACGTATATAAAATATATATATTAATAAGCATTTAAGAGTTAATGATAGTTTTGTGTATTATATTCCACTAATGAAACTGTACTCTTGCTAGTGTCGTAATGGAAGACTCGATGTGCAGTATGTTAATATCAGTTTCATTTTCGTAAGTGGCATATAGCATCAATTTTTATCTTCACAAAAAAGCTTTTGTCGATATTCTCGAAACCTATTCATAAGGATTCGCCCTCAAATGCATCCTTATGTTCAGCTAGTTGAGATCTATCGATTAGTAAACGACTCATTATTTTACATTTATTTTTCATTATATTATTAAGTATTCTGCCTTCTGACAAGTCCTGGGGCTTTTTTTTTTTTTAACTTTAGGTTTGGATATGGAAAGGTTTCTCTCACATTTTTCGATCTTCAGCTTCCTGTTTTAACTCCTAATATGTTCTTCTATTTTTTTCAAATCATGGATCAGTTGTGTTGTTCTTACTTCTCGCTTTTCTGCCATCTTTTCTTCTATGGCGGTATGAAGAAAATTTCTTCGTAAGACGTATTCAATCCAAATGGCCTTCCTACAAAGGATGCTGAAAATGTCCTTTTTTCTCTCTTATCCATTTTAAAACATCCGTTTCAGTTCATTTTATCTTCTCCATCTTCCTCCAACAGCACATTTTAAAGGGTGGCCCAAAAGTAGGTATACAGTCCCGTACTGATCAGCTCACTGCATTTTATAATTTGTTACTGTTATCCATAGTTTTTCATGATTTGTTCTTAATGTGTTTTAACTTACATCTTAAGCACGAAACAGCCGAAAGAAATAAACCTATAAGCTAGCATATTATACTTGATCAATGGAGGGGTGTATACCTATTTTTGGGCCACCTTATATTTCTCCTCTAACTTCCGTAATATCCAAGTTTCAGAACCATACAGTCCAATATTCTATACATAGGACCAACATCTTCCTTAGTCTAATATTAAGCCTGCTAATTAACAGTGATCTTTTCCTGTTGAATGCTTCTTTAGCTATGGTTTTACTCATCTCTTTGCTCCAGTAAGCGTCTCTCGTCAAAACACTTCCCAGATCCTTAAAATCATTGGCCTCTTCAAGTTCTCTTTGTTCTACTCTGACCGTAAGGGCGCGTTTCCACGGGATATTCTCATGATTTTCTATTTTTTCCTATGTTGATTTTCATTCCATATAATTTCCCAATGTCAAATATTTTGTCAATCATCTCTTGTAATCCTCCTTCGCCTCTAGCTATAACAGCACAATCTGCATACCTGATCTTGTTAACAATCTGATCTGCTCTCCAAACTTGAAATCTCCAATTCCCATTAATGCTTCCTTCATTAAACATTCACTGTAAATATTGAATAATTGGGGTGACATATTACATCTTTATCTGACTTCTTCCAATATCCATACTTCCAATAACCAATAACCTTCACTAAGCGCAACTTCACTCGTTCTATGTACAGGTTGAGAATGAACCGTCGGTCTCTTCAGCTGACCCGGTCGAAATCTTTTTGTCAGTCGGTGAAGCATAACCAAATTCTTCCTTTACGTCAAGAACTCGCTCAGATATTGAGTTGATGCGAATATTGGATTGTGACCTTTCCGAAATCCAAATTGATTTTCCTTCAACATTTCTTCTATCTTATTTTCCAGTTCCCTGTTCAGTATGCGCGCAATAATCTTTCCAGTGTCGAAAAAAAATGGTAATCCTGTGATCGCTGAACTTTTTTGCTTGCTTTTTCTTGGATAATGCAATCATCGTAGCATCAACAAAATCCTTTGGCCATTGTCAACTCAGATAGATTTTGTTAATAACTGAAGTCAGTACTTGTCTCCTAATCCTCTAAGCAAATCTGCTGGTATGTCGTCGTCTCTACTGGCCTTTCTCCTTCGCGTGTCTTTTGATGCCTTGTACTACATTACTTTTCAATATACGGAGTTCTTTTTCATCATAATCTATCTCTTCCTCAACATCGATCGAATATCTTTGGGATGGATACAGATCTTTCACGTATTCCTCCCAATTCTAAGGATCCTCAGATGGTCAGTGACTACATGTACCTTGTTGATCTTCAACTCGAAACGTGTGTATAATTTTGTTAGCTTTCTTTGCACCTCGCTTCCTTTTGTCTTTCTGATACATCAGATCATATCTGCTGCGTCGCTGAGGTTCCATTATTTCTTTACATACAGTATCTGCTTCATGTACTTTGCTTTTGTCCATCTCTTATCAATTCATTATTCAGCCTTCTGTATTCTTTGATGGCCATGATTTTCGCACTTCTGTGTTTCTCCATCTTCTTAAGCAACTCTTCAGTTATTCATGGTTTTCTCGGTGCTTTTTCCATTCTGCCAATGTTATTGTGGAGTGTGACCAGTAGAATCTGTTTTAACTTTTCAACTATTTTCTACATTTTCCTACCATATCACCCATCGAACAAAATTTTTCTTCTATCTCTTCTTTCACATCACTTTCCATACTTCTTAGTCGCTTCAAGTTCCATTTTCGATTTCTCCTTCCATTTTTTTTGATTGACTTTAACCAGGCTTGCATTTCGCCACTAGGGATGGTGATCTAAATCAATATCCGCTCCTAGTAGTGTCTTCATGTCTCGTACCCTAATAATATCGTAGAAATTATTCTGAGAAACTGTTATAATTTTAGATTTTGTAGGCTAGCTTTTAAATATATTATGACAAGTTTTGAAGAATAAATTTTTCACTTCAATCAGTGGTAGTTATACTGCTTTGTTACTACATTAATACCATCTACATTTTAATTCTATAAAACATTTTAATGTTCTGCATCGTTATTTAAAAAAATGCTCTGAGTTATTTGCATCTCATGTTATCCAGCTGTCCATAGTCATTTATGATATTTAACGCCTGGGACATGAGCAGACACAAGTGAACAAACTTTTTATAGAACTTGATTTGGTTTGATTTTCAGTTTAGCGTCTTTTTCAGCGGCGAGGCTGTATGAGACTTGGACCTACAGCTTAACGTTGGATCCGAACCACATGAGCTCCCACCGGGAATCGAACCCGAATCTCCCACGCCAAAGGTGCGTATGGTATTACAACCGCTTAGTCACGAGGGGCTCATTTCTTTATGAAGATCAACTATCTTTGATGATAATCAATTTTAGAAACAACCAGCCTAATACCGATTTTCACAACTTTACTTGAAGGTATAGATATTGTATGGGATCTGATGCAGAAAATCTATCGAGGGAAAAAAATGTACAGCCAATTGAAGGGTAGTATTCTTGTACATATTTTTAAGAAACGAGATTTATATGACTGTAGAAACTACAGAGGAATCAAACTAATGTCACATACGCTGAAAATGTGGGAGAAAATTGAAGGGCGATTTCGGGAATAAACATCAACGGGAGAAAAACTATTTGAATTTATGCAAGGAAAGAATACAACGGATGCAATTTGTATACTAAGACAACTATGGAAAAACATCAAGAACAAAAAGGATTGCATATTGTCTTTATTGATTTGAAAAAGGCCTAGGACAGAGCACCACGTCAAGAAGTATGGAGATGTCTGAGAAAGAAACGAATGCCAGAGAAATACTATGTAAGAATAATTCCAAGATACGTATATAAGAGCTACGACCCACGTAAAGAATTAGTGAGGCATTAACATGGCTAATAACTATTAGAGTTCGATTACACCAGTGCTTTACCGTAAACTCGTATTTTTCAACGTTATCACGGATGTTATAACTCAAGATGTGAGAGATGAAGCCCTGATCTACGATGTCTCTCGACGATATAGTACTATGAAATGGTGAGGTAAGGCTATACGGAGAACAACCGACTGAAGTGAAAAAAAATATATATATATATTTAGGCTCATCTATTGTCAAGAATGGTCATTTGAACGTGGAAATAATACACACAGATTGCAAAAGAGGTTGCGAATGTGCGAAATTGTAAGAAAGTATGTGGAGTTCTGTTCGATTTCATATCAGGTAAAGAAGAAAGGGATGATGTTTACAAAACAATGGTTAGATTAGCAATGATATATGGAGCAAAACATGGCTAACACAGAAAGCACACAAGAAAACACTGAATGTTACCGAAGTAAGAATGCTGTGCTCGATGTGTGGGATAACAAAAAGAGACAGAATGAGAGTAAGGGGAACAACTAAGGTTACAGAAATATGAAAGATGATCCAAGAAAGAAGACTGCAACGGTATGGCTATCTACTGAGACGAACAAACAACTATGTGGTCCGAAGAATAATGGCAATGGAAGTGGATGGGAAGAAAGAGAGAGTCCAAGAAGGGGAAATGGCTGGATATGGTTAAGAATGGCTTCACGGAGAATGGTCGAGCAAAGGAAAAACTCCGTGATACAGTTTTATAGGGAAGACTAATCAGAAACATCGACCCCACATAAGTGGGAAAGACAGAGAAAGAAGAAAGCTGTTAATATCCCTGACTTTCAATTTGCAGTAATGAACCAACGTAAAATACAAGTTTTCGCTACAAATGTTCAACGTAGCCTTTCCTGCTACTCTGGTGGCTAGCGCGTGTGCCATTGGTGCACGTGGTTTCATGTTTGATTCCCGGTAAGAGAGCACAAAAAATTAATTTCCTGTTCACTTTCATTACTCGTCCGTCTCCTTTAGCCTAAAGGGCATAATAGTAGGACGTGAACTAAAAATTTCATTTTTTTAATGTTCCACGTGAGCACCTTTGGTCACGCAACACATCTCAGCGACAGGCGATGTATTTAGCAAACTGCAAAACACGGAAGACTTTCTGTTCGGACGTCGCCATTTTTGCTATTAACGCTATAGAGTGGAGAGACGAGGAAACAATCTATGCGCATGTACACAACTGAAACTCATCTTTGCTCTTTGATTCTGACCATGAATGAAAACTCTACACCTAATCTAAGAGACATCATAACAAATTCGAACTCTGATATTCATTTAGTACACACTGTTTTTCTAAACTATTCCAGCAATAAGGAGAAGGAAACAAGCTTGGCACATGGAACATTCTGGTTCAATGTTGGAAGCGGTTGCTTTGAACGTTTGTTAAGACTGTCCTACACTTTATATACTTTCCTCACATATCCCAATTTCAGAGTAATTCATATCATTCTCATCCGTAGCATCATTTACACTTGAGTGCTCACTGAATTGCGACCACCCACCTAATACTGTGTTGGTCCATCTTGTGGTCAGATAGCGGCATGGACAGGGCGTGGTATGGGTTCTCGCAGTTGCTGATATGTTTCCGCGGGGATCTGACACCATATATTCCTGATGGCACCCCACAATGAGCCCACAGATGTCGGTGCAGAAGTCATGGTACGAAGAGCTCGTTTCACAAATCCCATAAATGTTTTATATGATTAAGATCCCGTGAATTAGGGGACTAATTCACATGCTGCAGCTCCGCGGAATATTCCTTAAGCCAATGAAGTACAGTCCTGGTTTGGTGGCACCGTGCCGACGTCCTGGAAAACGTCTTCGTTTGGGTATAGCTTTTGAATTGTAGGGTGTACCTGATTCCCTAACATCTGCAGAGACACAACGGATGTCACACTGCGGTCTATGCACACCAACGGTTCCAGCCCATGCCAACAAACATTCCCAAACTATTCAGCCGACTCACATCCAACCTGGTACGCAACATGCACGAAGGATCCACCCGAGAGGAGTAGCACAAACTGATTTATTGGACCAAATACATCCTTTTCCAACCATCCACGATCCAATTAGCGTGTTCCTATGTCCAAGCGCGACGAACTAGGCGGTGACGAGTCGTAAGGAGTCGTTTGCTGTGGAACTTCATGCGTGCCAGTGTACGCCGTATAGATGCATAGGATATGGGTATTGTGCATCCACCATTGTATTGGTCATATAATTCCCGGACACTGATGATTCGTTTGCCTTTCACGAGCTATTTGACGCAACGCTAGCCCCATGTTTCGAACTTCCGTACGCCCCTTTAGTTTCATCTCTTGCAAACTGTTACCCCATTTTCTTCTCACTCCTTGTACACCTTCACTACATAGGAACGGGCGCATCCGACAAGCAGTGATGTCTGGGTTATTACCTCACCTATAGCTCAGGTACTCAAAATCATGTCATACTGGAATGCGAATAAATCCTGCCTATTTTCCATTATAACAGTATGCTGTATGCCAACATGTAGCCTCGAGTGTGTTCTTTCTCTGCAATACTACCAGTCAGGGCAGTCACATAATCCCGACTCGGCTCGGCTGCTGACCACACTTTCTTGTCTGGAGGGGTGGTTGCAATTCAGTGAGCACTCAATGTATTAGAAACTGAATTGTAAATGTCTATATTATTAAGTTCCTCAATTCTATATACTCATAAAAGGAACGGAAGTTAGATGTATAGGTAGCTTCCGAAAAAAAAAAAAAAAAAACATTAATTGAACATCACGAGCGAAATATATTTCCTAAGAGTTCCTTGATGTAAAAGAAAATGGGTAACTTTTTGCTGACTCAACGCTGACTGGTTACAGATTTTTTTGGTACAAGTGATTTTCTTCAACTCTGCTGACAAATAAAAAAAAAAATCTAAAAGTAGGAAAGTTTATGAAAGCTGTAACCAAGATCGAATTGTTCACAAAGTTTTCTGGACAAGAGAGAGAAGTACATTTCCATCTACACGGATTCTAGAAGTAAATCAATTTTATATTTTATATTTTATATATATATATATATATATATATATATATATATATATATATATATATATATATAGAGAGAGAGAGAGAGAGAGAGAGAGAGAGATTACAAAACAACTCTTCTAACCAATTTCATTTACTGAAACTTTTGATTTACTAGAAACACTTTAAAATGGAAACACAATAAAGACGAGCGCAAATATAATACTGTTCCATTAACTTATAAAGAGAATTTCGATCATTTTCAATTCACTAATGTAGTTTCAATGTATTTACTAAATGTGAATAAGAGATAAGTATCGTAGTAATGACGAAACAAAAATCTAGGTAAGTACGTATATTTTTGGTCTTGACCCTTCAAGGACAATTAAATGACATCTTTCACTTTTACATCTCATGGTTATGCCCTGTCGACTGAAAGTGACAAATGATTAAAAGAAATGAATTATTATGAACAGAACTGATGGGAATGAGAATGTGAAAGGAAACGAAAGAACCCCGAGAAAATAAAGGGACACGGTGTCGTCCATCACAAACATATGAGTCCTTATTTATAAATATTTAAATTGTGCTGTTTTAAAAATTAATAGTAAATCTATTTATTACATTATATGGGCAAACCTTACAGCATATGCAGCGGCAACTGTCCGAGTTTCTGATGCATTAATCACAAAGCTTCAATATGTGCACCCTTGATCACACACCTACACGGTAATCAAATTCTTTTCATACTTAGTGTAGATACTCCGCCGTGATGGTCTGCAATGCACACGTTATCCGATAACAAACTTCCTCAAGGGATACAGGCATTGCCAGTATATAAATTGTGTCTTTAACAAACCCCTAAAGAAAGAAATCCGGCGAACGGGGCGGCCAGGGGAGAAGGTTGTCTTCTGTTACAGAACGTCCAACCAGTGGTGGTGAAGAACACGATTAAGAAGCTCTCGTACATTTCTATGAAAATGGAATGGAGCACTGTCCAGTTGAAAAATGTAATAATTATAATTGGTGTTCAGCTGGAGTAACAATCAGGTTTCCAACATGTCTAGAAATGAGTCACCGATCACAGTTTCTTGTTCGAAGAAAAATGGGCCGTGTACTTTTTCGCGGGACAACGCACAGAAAACGTACATCTTTGGAGAGTCACGCTGATGTTCTATCTGTGTAGTTTCTCGCTTCTCCAGATACGGATACTATGTTTGTTCACTTAGCCACTTACATGGAAACTGGGTTCATCGCAGAAGATGAATATTTCTATAAAGGTATCTTCCTCCTTATCCACCTGCTTACTTTGCAAAAGTTACTTCTTTACACTTTGTCTTACGGCCCCACAGTAAGCATGACAAACTAACCAGCATGACAAGGAGACATCAGGTAGCGCATGAGAAATTTGGACAGTTGTCACTACTTACGATGTAGATTAGTAATAAAAGTAATAAATAGATTTTCATAGATTATTCAGTAATAAATAGATTTTCATAGATTAGTAAAATAGATTATTCATTTTTAAAACCACATCACTTTATAAACATGCTCTATGGCCTAGGATCGAACTAGGTACTCTTCGCAACAAGAGGGACTTGCCAAGTGTTACGCATCAAGTACTCTACTGTACAAGGCAGTGTGTCTGGACACTGCGAAATTTTGATTAACTATCAAAACTTATAGCACTCTCAGTATTGAGAAAAATGAATGTCAAAATTGGATGAAATGAAAAACCAATGAGGGAATGTTTATAAAAGTGAGAGAATGTGGTTATGAAAGTGACAGAATAACACTGAAGTTCAATGGAAAAGAGAACGAACCATTGAAAAACAGAATTCTGAGAAATTCAATCGTAAGAAAATGAATGGTCGAACAGTCGCCAGATCGCAACCTCGAACACTATCTCCACTTTCCATCAACCAACCTGAACATTGTCTACAAATTTCCACAGCAATGGGAGCAGTCATGTAGGCCTATTCCACAGGCCTGTATCAATGACCATCGTAATAATAATTACATACGATATAATTTAGCATGTTTGCTTCTGATGTTTGAACCAAAGCCCGTCTCATTAGTGATTATATTGCTGTAACTAATTTATTGATTGATGACCGCAATATTGCTCCACGGGTAATAAGAGAATGAATTACGTAATAACCAGCAACCGCAGAAGGGGAGGAATGTGGAAATTTCTCCATGATTTTGGTACTGGTTTAATATTTAAACAACGATGTATCTAGAAAAAGGTTAACCCAAACACATATTAGTTTCATTGCAACATGTTAAAATGGTGTTAGAATATTAGAACGAGAATTGACATGTACACAAAGATAAATATATTTATACAATATCAACATGTTCACGTTATGTATTTCGTATGTATGTGTGTCGTGCATGAACTTATTTTAAGCTACCGAACTGACCACGCTGATCACGACAATGCAAGTAAAAGATTCGCAACACGCGACGGTTTTAGGTTATAATGCAATTTTCTTTATTCCAATGTAAGATTATTTCTGTTATGTAACAATAAACGCACAAAGAATAATATTTAGGTCTATTGCTTTGCAGCGTAACATCTGCACATCTTGTCTTTCAAGACAAGAATATGAACGTTATCACTGTCACTTAAAAAAAAAAAAAAAAAAATCAAAATCTTTAGTTAAATCCCGGTGTTTATCTTCTGTAGGCTATAGAACGCGGATGATAAATGTGATTAGAAGTATAGACTTTGACTTAATCGAATTGGTCGTTCTTCACCTGGCAACAGATAGAAAATTATTTGAAATATACAGTGAAACCTGTCTGCGCTGACCACCTTGCAGAAAATAAACGCATTTTGAATCAGAAGGTATTCTAGATTGAAATATATGCAATCCTAACACCTACGTATCAGTTTGTATATTACAAACCATACAAGGTGCTTCGTTTGGGATGTCAAAAAAACGTATTAGAGTGTATCGGCTTTTTTAATGCTTGTCAGAAGCGTGAGATGATTTCCCCAGGAGCCACGAAATGTCTCCCCGGGGTCTATTTCCGACCGTGCTGAACATCGATTACCAATATTTTTACTGTACTACTTTAACGCCCAGTATACTGAAAGTTCTTTCAACGGAAAATCTAAAATCATTACTGATTATCATGGTGTGGGCATCTTGTCCCTCGTCAGTTTTTCTATCATGCTATAGTCATTCCACAGCAACGTGTTTAGTGAGTTTTGTGGTTTGCAAGATTTGAACGTGTAGCGATGTTCAAGCCGCTTTAGAACACAGTACAGATGTCATCACGATCCCTCGTATCGCAACATGTTCCTGTGGGTTGGTCTCACCATGCTTTACACTTGCAACGAGTGTATACCAAAAAAAGCAAGACATCAGACATGGTAGAGAATCATTTAGTATCTACAGATGATTATTACTAGCAACGTCTGTACACAATAAACAACAGGGTTTACAATGCCAAGCACACTTTTTGCAACATTACATGTAAGCGGGAGGCACATGATCAGGCTAAATTGGTGGATAATTGGTGGTAGGATGGAACAACCTAAATGTCAGCATCCGTGTGAACACACAATGCAGGAAAATTTACATTTTATGCGAACTCCAATGATGTACCTTCAAAGTGAACGTGGTGGATGGCGTTGCCCATCACAAAGTACTACTTAGGATAAAAATTCCGCGGCCTACTACTAATAATAATAAAAAAAGCATGTAAAACCGTTTTTATCTCCTTGAGGTGGTATGCACTTCTTACAACAGTTCTCTATTATTCTGATATTCTTGGAAGAGACTTAAGATTTGGCAAACTGCAGAACAGGCTTGCTTCAGTTTCCGATATGACCATCTCATTCGTGTGAAGCCCTCTCTCCCTGGAGCCATCAAGTTAGGAAACGAATAGTCGTCGCTGGAGTACAGACATGGATAATATGGTGGGTGCGGTATTATTCCGTTATTATCGTAACCCAAAGAATTCAATTTCACATCCTCTTATAGATGAGTGCGCTGGTGCGTTGTCAGCATGAAGATTTTTTCTTCTTCAAATGGTCGCTTTTTTTTCAAGATCTCTCGATCTTGACTGTCTGTTGGGCTCTGGTGTGTAATTATGGATCAATTTTTCATCAGCTGTCACGAATTGACGCAAAAATTCCATTCGATTACGCTGAAACAACGTCAAAGCACGCTCCAAATCATCAAGCTGTTTCTGGTAGATTGTTAGAGAACGCGGCACACATTGCGCAGACAGCTTTTTCATAGCCAAGTGTGCACGTGCATTCTATTGATATCTTTACGATGTCAGGTATCTCACGCACAATTTTTCTGATCGTCCAAAATAATACGATGCAGCCTTTTGATACTTCCTACAATAACTGCCTTATTTGGACGACAAACGTTCGGCATCATCGATGTATGTACGACCACGTTTATATTCAGCATACCACTCCTCTGCTGTTGCATACGATGGAGATGTGCTATAACATTTACCAAGTCATTCCTTAGCTTGGGCAGCACTTTTTTCTCCACATCAGAAACCAATGTTTAACCAAAACACGAAATTGTTTGGAATCATTTTTTTTCTCACAGCACAAGTAGCGCCACACTAATGTATCCAACTCGTAAACTAGTTGATGAAATGTTATGAAAGTTTGATACTAGATCAGTTAGATTCGGTGCTACTGAATAAACATAATTTTGTGACAGTCACGTCATCTGTATGTGAGGCTACTTGTAATATGCCTTTTCACCTCATATGGCATATGCCCTGTTCTACTTTCAGAAAGCAATGTTTATTTTAGCAATTACTTGGATACTAAGGATAATATGTCATACCCGAAGTGGATCAAGATGGATTCAAAGAGAACTGTCACCAAAGACCAATGAAAATACACACACACACAAAAAAAAAAAAAAAAAAGCGAAGAAAAATTACAGAGACGTTTGCACAGATCATGTCAGAAATCTTTGAAGCCACGCGGTTAATATGCCCGCCACGTTGATGGTCTGAAAGACTAAATGTTAAAGAAATTGTGTAATGTTTGTAAGTAATTGCACAAGTCTTAAATGCAACGATTCACATTTCGCATATATTTCCTAACATCTTAAACGGATTACCATGTATATAGTGAAAGTTATTTCTGCAACAAAATATTACACTTAAATACAAAGTGATTATAAATGATTCATCAGGCTTTTAAGTAAAATATGTCGAAAACTATTTATACAATACGTGTGTGCTTATGACGACAAGAACGAACATATTTGAACGTTTAATTTCCAATATTCGTAATCTTGGCTCGTGATGACAAACGACAGCACAAGCCAAGGTTCCAAAATTGAATATATGCTCCAAAAAGCATTCCGTGTTTTGGGATATGAGAAGTGTTTCTCCGTTATTACCATACAGCGTCCATTCCGTAGAAAGTTTCTAAATCATTCTGACAAGTGTGATAATTTAAGGACACTGGCTGCCTGTGTAAAGGCAAGAGCACTAAAAACTCCTACGCCGCGCCACTGGATTGGGCGATGTGCTCCAGATGACTTAGCACTTTTCCCATCGCCTCCTAAATCCCCCGATCTCAAGTTTGTGCTTTTTTTTCTTTGGGGGCAAGTGTAAGATACAATATATGTGCCTCTACTATCAATAACTTTGCATGAGCTCCAGGATCGCATTACGGCTGCATTTACAACCAATAGTATATATATGGCGTAAATTAGACTACATAAATAGGATGTCGTGTGACGAAAGGAAGTCTCATCGAAAATTGGTAACAATATGTAATCTTGTGGTATGACAGAGTACGCCAAACAATGTCTCCTTGCTGATATTTACATGCTACAAAATTTCAGTTTTTTTTTTTTTTTTTTTTTTTTTTAGCTTATGCAAGGGTGTATCAAGATAATGGTCCACCCTGTATACACAATACAATACCCCCACAATTATATCGTATAATAAAAAGGGTATTCAGTCTAACTTTTCAGTGAGATACTTCCTTTGCCATTCTTTTCCACATGAAATAATAATAAATCTGTCTATAACACACCAATGTCATGCGAATGTTGAGTTTGAGTTTAACGTCCCGTTCAGCAGGGAGGCTATATGAGAATGTAATGTGAAGTCGTGAAAGAAAGTAAAGTGAAATCTTTCAGTTTAACGTCCCATGATCATGCTCTTTGGGTTAAGGAGAAAGAGATGATTAAGGCACGTGAGTGATTGAAGAATTGGTGGAATGAGAACGTGAAAGGAAACGCGAGTACCTCGAAAAACCCATGGACACTATGTTCACCATAGAGACCTGCACGGGCCCGGGCCGACTCTGTTATTTCTTTGGGCCGGGCCGGGCTTGGGCTGGCCGACACTGATTTCTCTTCAGGTCGGGCCGGACTGGGGCCGATCAATTGCAATTCTTTATTAATTATTGACTTTCGTTAAACGATAATTGGAATAAAGCCAAACGTTGAAGAAGTGTGTCCGTGGAAAATGTTACACAGAATGCAATAGCTATTTACAGTTTGTGTTGCTTAGCGGCTCCACTTTCACTATAGAGGATTGCAGGCATTATGCGGTAAATTGAGCTCTGACCTTGATCTTCACTGAACTCAAAATATAAAAAGAAGGGCTGGGAAGTTTTGCCTGTCGCTAAACAATATTACCATCTTCACTTTATACTATAAATAAATTAAGTTAGATTTTTGTTACAGGGAATGGAGTTTTTGTTCTCTCGATGACAGGCAAAGTTCTAGGAGGCAATGGTACCATTCGGGAGGCAAGCGTCAGGTTGTAAATCAGAGTTTAGAATGTTTCTGAGGTTAATACTAAATTTTGAGAAAGATCGGGGCTCGAGCTATTTTTTTTAAAAAAAATTGTTGGGCCAAAAACTTTTAAAATTTATCGGGCCCGGGCCGGGCTTGGGCCAACAATTTTGAAAAACTTATCGGGCCGGGCCGGGCTCCTCCCTAAAATCTCCAAAACTGTTCGGGCTGGATTGGGCTCGGGCCGAAAAATTCGGCCCGTGCAGGTCTCTAGTTCACCACTATCCTATTTGGTAGATTATTTAACCAGGGACCACACACATCAGAGGTACACTGAGAAAAAAAATTGTAGGTGGCGTACTTAAAAAGATAGGTTACATGCGTAATTCCTGTAGTTTTTGGACTTAACGTACAACAGACGTATAACTGAAAACGCATGTTTTATAATACTTTCTGTATAAGTGTTCCATATATACGTACTTTCTGTATGAAACAATGTAGGCGGTCAGGATCTCACATACAAATGGACGTATATAATACAAGGTCTGTATGATAAGTAATGAGACTCGCCGCGCCGCGGCGCGCGTGTCGCTGGAGCGGGTTTGTCGGTGATGGAGGATGTAGGGGGGGGTCCGAGCAAAGCAACGCACCGCGCGTCAGTTGGCTCCGAGCCTTAGTGGAGCGCGGACAAGCCTTGGACAAAGCCCTTGTGAACATTCTTGTCACGGCGGAAAATCAACAAACATGGAGGGTTCCATCGAACAGCGTTATGCGATCAAATTTTGCGTTCGCCTGGGGAAAACGGCTACTCAGACGCTTTCTCTCATCACGGAGGCCTACAAAGAGGAAGCCCTATCCAAAGCCCAGGTGTTTCGTTGGCACAGTGCGTTCCGGAACGGCCGGGAAAGCGTTGAGGATCTGGAGAGGGCTGGACGCCCGACAACAGTGACTACGGACGAAACTGTGGCAAAAGTGAGGGATCTCCTGAACTCAGACCGTCGATTATCGTTGAGATTGATTGCTGATGAACTCGATATGAACCACACAACAGTGCACAAGATTGTGACGGAACAATTGGGAATGAGAAAAATCTGTGCGAAACTGGTGCCGCGAGTGTTGACTGACGAACAAAAGCAACGACGTGTTGATTGTTGTCAGGAACTGTTGAACCTCATGAACAGTGACCCTAACTTTGAAGATGACGTCATAACAGGTGACGAGTCGTGGGTGTTCCAGTACGACCCTGAAACGAAACGTCAAAGCGCGGAGTGGCACACTCCTGCGTCCCCGCGCCCCAAGAAGGCCAGAATGTCGAAGTCAAAGGTGAAAACAATGTTGATTGTTTTTTTTGACAATGTGGGGGTGGTCCACAAGGAGTTTGTACCCCAAGGACAAGCCGTCAACGCCGCCTTCTACAAACAAGTCCTTGAGAGACTGCACAGGAGCGTCAAGCGGAAAAGACCGGCGATCGCTAGCCGGTGGAAGTTGCATCACGACAATGCCCCTGCCCACACCGCCTTCTTAGTGACCTCCTTTTTGACCCGGATTGGGGTGGAAGTCCTTCCACAACCACCCTACAGCCCAGATGTGAGCCCGGCCGACTTCTTCCTCTTCCCGAAGCTGAAGCCACGCTTGAAAGGAACCCGTTTTGCAGACGTCACAGCCATCCAAGCAGCCGTGACCACATTTCTAAAGGACATGCCGGCTGCTGACTTCCAGGGGGCGTTTGCAGCGTGGAAACATCGATTGCAGAAGTGCATCGACGCAAGAGGAGAGTACTTCGAAAGCTTTTAAGTCCCTGTACAGATCAGATCAATAAAACAATGTTTCCAGACCTGGTCTCATTACTTATCATACAAACCCTGTATATAGCTCACGAAGGTAACATAAGTATATGCATGCGATATACGGAAAACTGTTACATGTCAGACATCCTGCAATGGCATGATGTAACACCTAAGAGCAGTGCCTTTGTATCATACGGATAACGTATTCTCCGTTCTGATTTCTATAGTAAGCAAGAGGATACCGTATATTTGTACAATATACCGCTGTCCGGAGAACGGATTTTTCTCTGTGTAGGCGCCCTGCCACTGAGCCCCTGTTAAGTAATCCTACTACTAGCAGTACTACTCCCAAACCAATTTATGTGACATTTTTATGACGAGTCATCGATTTCTTGACAATTACATTTATTTTTTTTAATGAGCGTGTTAACCCTTTAGGGGCGGCTTTAGGAATAATGGACGCTCTATATATCATCCAAGCCTATGATTGATTGACTTACTTCACAAATTAAATTTAGATCTGGCTTACAAATCACACCCATCCTCAATGGAACGATTAACTGTTTGTTTATATGCTACGACAGTTTCTAAAGGTTAAACACGACTCCACAAATTACAGGACACTTCTGCATCTGGAAGGATTTTATCGGTACGCTAGGACATAACCTTGTAATACGGCACAGTCTCTTAAAACACTGAACATATACGAACCTTACCTATTAGAGAGCCCACGCATTAAATTTCGTTGACGAATTATGACGGATGCTAATGGCTAGACGTTTGCTAAAATACAATATTGCATCAGTGTCTACAACATCTCTGTCCGCACACTGCATCCGCAGATACATGTTATATATCCTACTGTTTATTTGTTCTATAACAATTTTGATTTGAAAAACAGCTTTCAACACAATAGTTTTAAATATTTCGAGATACTGTACATTTCTATTGGAAAAGTTGTCTCATTACGAAAGTTCTTGCCTGTCTAGTCTCGTGGGCAAATAAAGCTACATTTTTAATCCTTTTGTTACTATTTAGGTTTAAATATGGATACACTACCTACAGATATTTGCTTCACCAATAATGAAGAAGTGAAATGCACTCTTAATTTAATACATAATGATAAAGGAAACAGATTAATGAAAGTGCATTATTATGAAAGATTTTTCGGAATGTGGATATGGACGGAAACGGTAAAGTTCGAGAAAACACACACACCACGGTATTCATGACAAACACACCTGCCTATGATCAAACCAGGGTCCCTTCGCATCAGAAGCAAGCGCTCTACCACAGAGCCACCACACACTTTAAATAGTTTCAAAATTCTTCACCCATATCCTGATCATAGCTCTACATGGGAACAATAACACAGTGATTCCTGAGATCAGAGATGTAATGGAGGGTATACGGCGTATACCCACCTCTAATTTTTGGAAACTATTGTATAGCCATCTAAAATTTAGGAAGTACGCGGGTATACGCTACATTCGATCCATAGTATACTCACTTCATTGGAAAAAACAACTGCTTTACATGTACTGTATTTCAACACAAAAAATCTCATTAAACAGCTGTTCGTCAGGCTGTTGCCGCGAATAATGTCTAAATTCCTTTAAAATATTTGCGTACTGGGGTGTAGGAATCGCGTTTTCCGAGAATCAATTCTATAATAAAAACAGCGTTCTGAACCTGCAATGTTTTTCCTCAAGATGTCAGATGCGCTGTCCTTATCCTCTGAAAGCTCATCTCTGGTATTATTACATAAAGCCAAGCTGTTTCCAAACGTTTTTCTTGGAAACTCTTTTGTTTCTAAAAATCAGTGGGGGATAGAGTTGAGGGAGAGGAGTAGGGCCTATATTCATGTGGTGACATTGAAATTTCTGTTTTGACATAGGAATGACCACAGTTTTCACACCCTCTTTGATTCAAATTCAAAGCCTGCCAATGGGATACAATTTAAGCGAGGTAACATGAGATGAAACCAGCTCTTTTCTAATTGCCCAAGCAGGTTTTGAAAAAATGTATACTTGACTTTAGTTCAAGGGTTAAAAGGAATTTAAATGAATACATTTGCGCCAAGAAATCGTTGATCTCCACAAAAATAACAAAACATATGACTTATCGTCGGTCTAGTTTGAAGCATTCACCGTCGTTCCCAACACCATCAACAACAGCAAACCTTGTAGTAGTACTGTTCATTTGTAGCTGCAATTGATATCAAAGAAAGCGGCAATTTATTTTTACAATCCGCGGCAGCTAGTGCTGTACCGCAACCTACTGTGCAAAAAAGGAGGGGGTAAAAATAATCATTTTCATTGTTATTTCTGTTTCATTCAAATAAAAAAATAAATAAAAATTGTTAACAGGAGGGGGTAGAAAACAAAAGTCAGGAAAGACTTCTAGCGTCTGAGCATGTTACAGCAGTCATTGATCATCTCAGTTCTGCCGTCACTTCGAAAATTTTCGCTTAGTAGTGTTTCAACTTTCTATGTGGGTTGATGAATTAAAATTTGCTTCGCAATTTGCAAGGTGTCCAAGAAGCTGCTAGAAAATTGGTTTAAAAAGGAAGAGAGACAATACCGTTGTAAATTCCGTTCATAAAAATGTAAAAGTAAAGATACCGAGTAAGGTGAAGGAAAACCCAAAGAAAATGTTAATTTGCCAGCTACTATTTCAAAGAAAAACACAAGCATATTTATTTATTTCATATCACGTATAGATGAAACCGACACATACCGATCTTTACCTCAACGCAACCAGATTACATCAAGTTACAACATCTTACAGTGCTAAACACCTTGATCTACACAGCAGTCTCTTTAAATGATCACGAAAGTTTACATGAGGAATTCAACCGTCTTCATTCGACGCTACAAGTGAATGGTTATAGTCTTACAGATATCAACATGGCTATGAAAAGGGCCGTTACTTCCAAAATACAAAGTTAAGAGTGAGGATTATTTCTCTACTACCGTATTGCCTTTCATTGGCCGCACTCTGGTCAACTCAGCAGAATACTTGCCTTGTCTGACATAGCATGAGAGTTATCCATAAATCTCCAGTCATCAGATCATTACTCAAATCAGTGACAGACACCCTTCACTTGCGCACTTCTGATGTATATCGTATACCACGTGAATGGAATAGATCATACTTAGCAAAAAACTGGACGTACAACAGAACAACGGTGCTAAAAACACAGAATTAATTCTACAAATACCATCATAGTAGTCGAGTACAGCAATGTTTGGGACAGAATAATAAAGGAAGCCATAGCTCTTACCAGAAAGGAACATTCTCTATAGACACAATGGACTTCAACTCAGCCCTATCTGGTCGGCCCTTTTTCAGAAATTAAAAAAAAAGAAAGACATTCAACAAAGTCACTTCTCGTAGCCACAACAATAGCCATAACTAGAAGCCAGCATTCCCTTAGTTAATCAAAAGCCCACATTAATAGCTCCGCCCCTAAATAGAAAGTAATAGCTGACTCACGTGATGGATATATGATACAACGTAGGGACTTCGTAGAGCGCGGACACGTACTTCTCACGCTCCTGAAATGGCAAGCAAGAAATTTCCATTAATACGATTAACTGAACCCAAAACTGAACGCACCGTACCTATTCACGACTTAATTGTAGCAAACGATCCAACTTTCGTGAATACTCAAGAACGCATGAACCACAACCATACTTGTGGATGGTGTAAAGGATCATATACTCAGCACCATCATAAAGCCTGTTATGGGCCACCAGAAACTCTTCCGATACGACCTATTACAGACGTTACAACCGAACACACACCGCCACAAGTCTAAGCTGATCATATTGGCTCTTTTCAGGCACAGGCAAATCACGAAGAACGTTCTTTCAAGATACCGAAATGTACCGTTAAACCAAGACCAACTACACCACCGGAAGTGCCAAACACCAATGGTTTCACACACATTGCTATTTCTGATACTTCAGACGAATTAGACATTGAAAAAATGGATATTTCAACCGAAGATAATACAACTCAGGACCATAGTGAAACAGCTAGCAGTAAAAGATGTCAATCTGGAATTAGCAGATACATTAAATCTCTCACCATTCATGACTATCCTAAAGGGAAAGGCTATAAATTAACACATGGAGCAGCTACAGCCTATAAAGACATACCTTACTGTGCAGTCTATAAGACCCACATTAAATATAAATTAAATTCCCAGTAAGATTATCAAGTTCTCATTGCATTTTGTAAAATAATTCAAACTACAGTATGCCCTGGAAATGGCCAAAAAAGAACCAGTACTGCAGTACCGCCAAACCAGCTTTCATGAGAGGCAGGAGTTGGGAGCACTCGGTCTTCGACTGCGTCGAACAACTCGCTACTCAAATCAGTTAACCGTCAAGATAAACCTGCGAACCTGCAAACTCACGTGAAAAGAAAATTATCAATAGAGACAATGGGTTTCAACTCAGCCCTATATGGTCGGCCCTTTTCAGGAACAAAACCAGACATTCAACATAATTTCCCATAGCTACAACAATAGCCAATCAGGAACCATCACCACTCAGTCAATCAAAAGCCAGCATTTTTCTCAGCTAATTACAAGCCCGCATTCATAGTTCCGCCTTCCGCATTCATAGTAATCATATATACATGCCTACATGCAATTCTACACGAATTGAAGAGAGGCAAGCATAGTCCGCGCGAAACATGAACAGTGCACAAGACCAAAAATGAATTTTTCGAACAGGCAGTGGATAGATAGTTCGTACTAAGTACAGCGTCAATTGCCAACAACCGGTTAGCCTATTAATAACCAATCTTACTTTCCAACGATCGGTTAGGTCATATGGCTAAGACTACAGGCTTTGCCGGTCTTTATTAAGACCACTTAAAATTGTACAAAAGATGGTTCTGTTCTAAGAACAGTACTTATTCGACTCTTTTTAGAGCAAAGAGCTAACATGTTTCCTCCCTCCTGACGTTGCTGAAATTTGACAAGGCTCGTTCTGTTCTAACAGTGCTTAGCCGGCTCTTTTTAGAGCCAACCAGAGTTAATTACCACCGTACGATTAGGTTATATGACAGACTACAGGCTTTGCCGGTCTTTGTTAAGATTAGACAGACTAACAAAAGGATTGTTCTGTTCTTCTAAGAGCAGTGCTTATCCGGCTCTTTCTAGAGAAGAGCTAACGTATTTCTTCCCTCCCGACGGTGCTGACATTAGACAAGGTTCGTTCTGTTCTAACAGTAATTGTCCGACACTTTTTTTAAAGAGTAAATTACTTTCTCCCTCCCGATGGTGCTGACGTTTGACAAGGATGTTCTGTTCTTTTAAGAACAGTACTTATCCGACTCTTTTTTAAAGAAGAGCTAACGTATTTCTTCCCTCCCGATGATGTGGACTTTTAACAAGGATCGTTCTGTCCTTCTAAGAAGTAATAATCAGACCCATTTTAGAGCAAAAACCAGTGTTAATTACCACTGTACGGTTAGGTTATATGACAAAATACACTTTGTCGTTCTTTAAGATCAGACTTGCACTCGAACAAAGGATCCTTCTAAGAACTTAAAAGAAAAAAAGTGCTAACATATTTCCTTTCTCCCAACGGTGCTGACATTTGACAGGGATCGTTCTGTTTTTCTAAGAACAGTCTTAGCCGCTCTTTTTAGAGCCAAGAACCAGTGTTAATTACCACCATTCGGTTAGGTTATATGACTAAGACTACAGGCTTAGCCAGTCTTTAAGATCAGACTTGGGTTCGAACAAAGGATCATTCTGTTCTTCTAAGAACAGTAATTGTCCATCTCTTTTTAGAGAAGAGTTAAAGTATCTCCTTCCTTCCAGCGGTGTTGACGTTTGACTAAGACGTTCCGTTCTATGAACTAATTACCCGACTCTTTTAAAGCCAAAAACCAGTGTTACTTACCACCGTTCGGTTAGGTTATATGACTAAGACAATAGGCTTTGCCTGTCTTTATTAAGATTAGACTTAAGACTCGAACAAAGGATCGTTTTGTTCTTCTGAGGACAGTACTTATCCGTTTTTTTTAAAAAATAACTTATTTCCTCCCTCCCGAAGGTGCTGACGTTTGAGAAGGATCGTTGTTTTTCTAACAGTACTTATCCGGCTCTTTTTCGAGCCAAAAACGTGTTAATTACTACCATTTCATTAGGTTATGTAACTAACACTATTACGATCAGATTCGAACAAAGGATCGTTCTGTTCTAAGAAAATTACTTATTCGGCTGTTTTAAAAGAAAAGAACAGTTAAGGTATTTCCTCCGTCCCAACGATGCTGGCGTTTGACAAGGATGGTTGTTTTTATAAGAACAGTACTTATCCGGCTCTTCCTAGAGCCAGAAACCAGTGTTAATTACCATCGTTAGGTTAGGTTATATGACTAAGACTACAGACTTTGCCATCCTTTATGAAGATCAGACTTGGACTCGAACAAAGGATAGTTTTGTTTTAAGAACAGTATTTATCTGGCTTTAAGAAAAAAGAGCTAAGGTATTTCCTCCCTCCCGACGATGCTGACGTTTGAAAATAGTTCTGTTCTTCTAAGAACAGTATTTATCCGGCTCTTAGAGGAAAGAGCTAATATATTTCCTCGCTTCCAACGGTGCTGACGTTTAACAGGGATCATTCTGTTTTTCTAAGAACAGTACTTATCCGGCTCTTTTTAGAGCCAAGAACCAGTGTTAATTACCACTGTTCGGTTAGGTTATATGACTAAGACAACAGGTTTTGTCGGTCTTTATTAAAATGGGACAGATTCGAACAAAGGATCGTTCTGTTTTTTTTGAGAACAGTACTTATACGGCTAGAGCAAGAACCAGTGTTAATTACCAACGTTCGGTTAGGTTATATGATTCAGATCGCAATCTTTGCCGGTCTTTAAGACCAGACAGACTCGTACAAAGGATCGTTCTGTTCTTCTAAGAACATTATTAATCCGGCTCTTTTTGGTCCAAAGAGCTAACGTATTTCTTCCCGCCACGACAGTGTTGTTTGAAAAACCGAAAGGAGTTTAAACTATTTGCACTCCTGTCCCTCTTGAGTGACCGAGCACAGAGTAGGCAATCATGTCTTCATGTACGTATGTGCCGAAAATCGGAGTGCAAGTAAGATAAACTTGTCTCAATGGGACAAGTTATTTGCATTGCACACAAGAACACACTCACGCAAACATCGCACCTCTGGATACCTAGCGGTGTTATACCAAGGATTTCCTTACACATACTAATCACACGCACTATAACCTCCTTCTAACACTGGAAGAAAAGCCATCAAGAAGCATTCACCGAGAAACATGAAGAGTGCATAAAGTACTAGGAGCAGAAATCTCACACCAGACAAGCCACGAGGAAACCATATTAGGAGACTCCTTAAAAAGAGAAAACAACGGGGACCACTACAGTTATTGTCTGCGAGAACAACCACACATGACAGTACTTTCTTCTAATGAAGAGATACCACCGGAAGTTTCATTTTCACCTGACTCAGATTCTGCAAACTTCATCAACAGCTATGCTGAAGGAACAAAATCTCCAACACACGCCATGTATAGGGAAGATGATGATTCAAACAAGAACAGATGCTAGTTCGTAGGAAATCCCAATCACAATTCCCAAACGAAAAATACCGGAGACAAACAAGCACCAACTTGAGCGAAACGGCAAAAATAGAGATACAGTGCAAACACACCTAGAATGTTCTCCTTTAGCAAAGAACCAACAAGAGGAAAATAAACGATGAATACCAGAATTCAACCCAGAAAGGATCTGGGGGACGCTAAGGACAAAGCAGAGCAACAGACCGGCAACACTCGGAAGAAATAAACGACGGTAGAATTAAAAAAAAAAACTCAGCCAGACAATACACAGAAAAGGCCACAATCCAGAGAAACCACACACACAACCTAGAGAAACCAAACTTCTAAACCTAGGATACCGGAAGCAGAGCAAAACCAATATGAAGAAAGCAGCAAAAGTCCACTCAATCGCTATATTTAATATAAATTCACAGAAAAACAAGGCTCTGGAAAGGGAAATCAATTCCAGAATACCTAATGTAACGGTTACCTCCCACATGCAGCTCTCCACGAATTAAGAGACGCAAGCACAGTCCGGACGAAACGAACAAAGAAACTGGACGTACAACTGAACGATGCTAAAAACAATTAATTTACAAATACCATATAGTAGTTGAGTTCAGCAATTTTTGGGACAGAAAAATAAAGAAAGCCATAGCTATCTCACGTGAAAGAATGTTTCAATACAGACAACGGGGAAGAGCGAAAGACCAAACGAAATGGACACCAAATGCTCTCTTCGCAACATATGCATTCAATTCCCAAGTGTCATACTCCATACTTTGCAGTAAGATCTGACCAAGCCATAATTACATTCACGATATATGAGAAACACATGAAAAGAAGAAACAATAAAATCACACGTGTAACTAAACGAACTGGGTTGAATGCCAGACGACGATAGATAACAAAATGCGGCATTAAGTACTCAACACTTTAGAATGCACGGAAGCTGTCAACCAGTGCCTCACTCAAGCCTTACAAGAAGCGGCACAGAAGCACATCTCGACATCAAAAATTAACCCCACAGAAGAAAGACTCAGATTCCATCATTCATTAAATCCAAGAAAAAAGACTTCACCGAATACATCAGAAACCGAGCCCCAACACAAAAAGCGCCATAAATAGACTGCAGAAGAACATATCTATAGCAAGTGAAAGGAACATTCTCAATAGAGACAATGCGTTTCAACTCAGTCCTATTTGGTCGGCCCTTTTGAGGAACAAAAAAAGACATTCAACATGTTATTTCTCGTAGCCACAACAATAGCCAATTAGGCGCCAGCATCCCTCGGCCAATCACGACCCCTCATTCATAGCTCCATCCCTAAATAGTCATCATATATACTGTACACGTCCCATCTTCAGTCTCATCACAACTCAAGTGCTCCACGGGCCGATAGAGGGAAGCTGTAGTCCATGGCGACAGCGGGAGAATTGTCGTCTACAGCGTACAGGAGCAGTGCTAGTCTATGGAAGCAAGCAACAGCAGGATTAGTCGTACTATGCCCGCGTAAGACACTTAAATCGCAAAGAAAATTAACTGTTATGATTGACTAAGACGCGGCTATGGGATCTTGTCGCTGTTATAAGAGTATCATTCGTCTCTTATTAGAGCCACGTTACATGAGAGATTTCCTTCCCTGACAGTGTTGACGTTAAACAAACAGTATTTGGTCCCATGTCGCTCTTGAGTGATCGAGCTTGGAATACGCACTTTTGCGACAGTCGGAGAACAAACACGCTGAGCTTTTTCCCAATAGGACAACACTAGTTACACCCACAAACAACTATACATACACACCTACATTGTAGCTCGGAATACCTTGCGGTGTTATACTAAGGAGCTGCTTACACCAAGAACACAGTCACCACCGGAACACAAGGAATAGAAGCTTTCTAAAGAAAAACAGCAAGAGACGTTACACGTAGGTCAACCAACAAATAGAGAAGAATAAAGAAAGTCTTTCCAGCTATCGCCAGAGAAGTAGACGGAAATTAGTCCTGAAAGGTAGCAACCATCTCTCCAGCTACGAGATCACCTAACTCCGTTTATAGCTATTCTGATGGCGAATCACCTACATTACAGGATCGAACCAACTGCTCACTTACTAGTAGACAAAGAAATACTCAAGAAATGGCTGAGAACAACTGATGTTACACAGATATGCCCATAAAGCCACACTCACGAAGATCGCATCACCAAGGCAAAATCCAAGAAAAGGATAGACGTGAAGACGAACAGGAAGAAAACAGACAAAAAAGAAATCACGCTATACAGAGAAACGGAATGCTATTAACTGAAATAACTACACATATTCAGAAGAAAACCCAACAATCGACAATAATGGTCACAAATAAAAAAAATCAGTGGCCATTTTTAACGCAGACCCACAGAAGACAGGACCACTGGCCCTGAAAAGGGCAATTACGCAACTTCCCAACACAAAAGTGACTATACATATATCACCTAAACCGCAATAATGGAGTGAAAATCTTTGAAAACAAAAAAGGACAATAGAAGATTTCTAGACGGCTTCCAAGCAGCAGATTTTGGAAAACACACACAATGGAACACAAACGACTATGCGAAAATCAACAACTCCGACAAACAGCCACAAGCAACCTTCAAGTGCGTTGTTAGGGGCGTCCTGGTATATAGAGATTGCTTGAATCAAAAAGGACTTCACTGAGCATCTGCAAAGCTAATAATCACAGAATCGGAAGTAGCCGATGCCCACAGATCAATCAAAAAGGACTTAACTGAGCATCTACAAAACTAATAATCACAGAACTGGAAGTAGCCGATGCCCACAGACCATTCAGAATGCTGACAATCAGATCAAAAAGGTAATCACACTACCTTAGTCTTAACGCTGCAATATAGAAAAGATTAAGAACACAGGAACCATAGTAGTGAGAAGTGTAAGGATGCGAATTACTCAAACCCAGTCTACTGACCGACCTAGTCGAACAGATTAGAACTGGATTACAAATATTACAGGACAACATGGGTGTCCTAACATGGGTGAATAGCACTCTCACGCTACTGCACAAAGACGAACCACAGAACCTAATAAATATCCTAAGAACCACGGAGGATGTCTTGAATGAAAGAATCAATATTATGTTATTATTTTATCAACAATGTTTCAGCCAATATAAATAGCAGGATATACAAAACAGTAATAGGAGCAAATTTAACAGTCTTCAAACTTCAGGACATACAACGACTACAAAGCACAGTAAGATTCTGGGTCAGAAGACCAGACGAAGACACAGAAATGGAGGAAGCGTAACGTATATGCAACATTACAAAACTAGAAGACTTCATAAGACACCTTAACAAACAGTTCGTAAACAGATTAGTAGAATCAAATTTCTACGAGGAGGATTTCGATGAAGCAAAGATCACAGAAACCTCGGGAAAAATAATCGAAACAATAACCAACTTCGCAAAACAAAATAGTACTAATAAAGAACTCTTCAACTGAATTCCATGTTGTGGGCTTTGCCTGTTCTTCGCGTGTATGGGCGTTCAATCTGGATGAACTTAAAGAATATGACCCAGACCTACCAAAAATGATTAATCCTGCTTCCAGTATAAAGTCCTATCTACACAAAATATAATATACCTTAACTTCCAGAGCATTCTGTCCGCAATAAACACATTAACGGAAAATATACACATTGGGCAAAGTAGCCGTTTTAAGGCTAGACGTTCCTGCCCCGTTTGGGGTGAAAATAGACTTGACTTTACTTGGTTTGACTCCGGTCTCTTCACTTTTCTTGTAGACGAATGGAATGACTGCATTTGAAACGTCAAATGCCAATACCTTCACCTGGCTTATAGCCCGAGATTTACTAAAATTATACAGATTGTTATGGCATCTCCGGCTTGATGGCGAAGATGTCAGAGGAATAACGTCCTTTGTTAAAGGCACTGCAAAGGAGACCACTAGGGACCTAGAAGTTAGGTATCATTCCGACATTTGCCTGGTGCGATTAAAGAATCTCTCTTAGGATAGCTGATCTGCAAAGGTTTTTTCGCACCTTCACCGACTTCTTCTTCTTATTATTATTATTATTATTATTATTTATTATTGGAATTTATATCCGTGTTAACGGCCCCAAAAGATACAGACTTTCACAAATTAAGTCAAGGTCTCATAGATAATTGTGGATTGAATAGGCAAGATTTAATTAAATCTTGAGTAATTTCCTGAACATTTTGAATGTGTCATTTTTCGAAAACACAGGTAACATTTCCTCTGATATTCACCATACTGCTTCTTCTAACAGTATTAGTCTTTGCACTTTTAATGCTCTAAGTTCAATTTTCAGCACTTTCCCGCACTCATAACTTCAGTATGATAAACTTGTTTCTGCATGCTTTTCTATCTACTTTCAACCCCAGCGCTGCATTATATATATATATACACACGATGGCAAGTCAAAAGTTATCTACACTTTTGTCAATTTTTCTTACATTGCGCACTTTGTCTTCTGTCCTCGCATATTTTATTGTTATATTTTTGTGGTAATGCTGTGAAAGTGTGATCTTAATTCCTCCATTTTCCTTCCTTCTGTTGCAGAGATATCATGGCTGCTCCACTAGAAGTTTGCACCAAAGAGGAACAACGAGCAGTGATCCGATTCCTCTGGTTGCAGAGTGTCAAAGGGTCAGACATTCATCGCAGACTATCATCGCAATATGGGAGAAGTGCACTATCATGTAAAACTGTGTTTTTGTGGATCGAGAAGTTTAAAAGTGGTCGAACAAGTGTAGAAGGAGCAGGATGGCCATCAACCTTCACTACAGATGACAACATTCAGCAAGCTCGAGAGATGGTTTTGGCGAATAGGCGAATCACTATCGATGAGGTAGCAGCTGCTTTGAACATCAGTCATGGCTCTGCCCTAAAATCATCCACGACGTTCTCGCTTTTCATGAAGTCTGTGCACAGTGGGAACCAAGAAAGCTTACTGCAGAACACCAGCTCACTGGTGTTAGGGTATGTCAACGCTTACTCACTCGCTTCAACAATGAAGGTGATGTATTTTTAAGCAGAATAGTCACCGGCGATGAAACATGGGTTCATCACTATGAGCCAGAATCAAAGCGCCAAAGTATGCAGTGGAAACACCCTGGATCTCCGAAGAAAAAATCAAGACTGAGCCATCCGCAGGAAAGGTTATGTTAACTGTGTTTTGGGACTCACAGGGGCTCATAATGACAGAGTTCATGGAAAAGGGAAAGATGATCAACACTGCGAGTTATAGTGAAATGTTGGAAAACAACCTGAAGCCGGCAATTCGCAACAAACGCCGAGATTTGTTGTCGAAGAAAGTTTTGCTGTTGTATGACTATGCACGACCATATACGGCTCATCACACTATTAAAACCATCAACGGACTGAAATTTGAGTTATTGGAGAGCCCAGTTCTACAATAGTTCCATCTGACTTTCACTTGTTTGGGCCACTCAAGGATGCTTTGCGTGGTCGACAATTTGCCTCAGATTCAAACATGCAAAATGCGGTGCAAAAGTGGCTTCACCACCAACCGAAAACATTTTATTTGGAAGGAATACGTAAGCTCGTTGACCAGTGGGCCAAGTGAATTGATAAGAAGGGATATTAAGGCATAGTATGACCCTAGCTTCATGTAAATAAACTGTAGAATGAAAAACTTAGATAATTTTGACTTGCCCTCGTGTGTATTATATATATATATATATATATATATATATATATATATATATATATATATATATATATATATATATATTATGGAGCATATACCTCCCTAAAAATTAGCATTATATCACTGCCTGAGATTAAAGGAACACCCATGTTCCCCTTTTATCACGATCGTCCTTGGAAAATGCCTAAACTAAAGCACGCTGACCTTCATTGTACCGCTCCATTTCTCTGCAAAAGGATGTTATTTGTAACGGAGAATTTTCCGAAGAATTTTTTCCTGTTTCCTTGTTAGTCTGTATTAAATGTATTTTAATATTTACCCTGTTCAAACAAATTTTGTTTTAAGCAACTGCAGAAAATACTATCGAATAACTGCATACGACTACGGAAAACAGTTGACACTGAGTTTCAATCTATCTAAATGTAACCACAAAATTTATTAGCGACAACGGCTTTCCTAACTGAAAATGTAACAATTGGCTATACCCTCCATTTGAGCACCCTTTAGCTTGGTAAATATAGAAAATATCTCGTAATCTCATTTGTACGCGTCAGTTGGAAACACCTTCTTTCCACCCTCGTCGCACAGTACTTTGCCTCAACGAGAAAATCGACACAAAGATTGACCGAATAGCGTAATCTTCCACACACAACACAATTAAGTTCAGTTTTCTGCCGCTCTACCGGATGAATGATTCAATCTTTTCTTCAATTGAATACCACAGCCTTTTTACCGTGCTCATATCCTATTGTGCAGTTAATATAACGATACCTTTATTCTAATACGGCGCATGTGATGAAATCACAAATTTACACGAGAAACACACACACACACAGAGAGAGGGGGGGAGGTGATATTGGGAGTAGGAAATCAATAAAACATACTCAAAAATACACTTTAAAAACTTGTTAAATTGTAGCATTACAATATTAGAATGAAGGTATCGATACAATAAACACTGCTTCTTTAATGATAGTGTGTCTGCTATCAGCTTTTCGAATACGAAGGAATGACACAGAGACAGTCAATTTCGTCCACGGATAATCTTCACTAGATCTAACCGAGTATGAAGCTGCTGCTTCGATTTTTGGTGAGGGGAGTCACAAGTTATTCATGTTTCTTTTTCTGGTAGAAAATTTAGGGATTTATCACATTCTGAAACGCCTTGTTTGTATGCAAACCACACACCAGTCTGTATATGCGGGCTTACATAATAATAGGATAAGATAAAGGTGTTGCTCTCCGTGGTTTATATTTACGCGTTTATGTAAAAGGAGAGGATTAATGTCCCGGCAATGCAATGGTTGGAGGGGCATTTCTTTAAGAATATTTTTCTATCTTCTTTCTCTCTTTTTATCTAGATTCTGAATTAACTCTGACAACGACAGGTGTTTACAGCTAGAGTATTAATAACTTTCACAATGTCTGTTGATATTGTCGCTAACAATTGCATCAATCAATTAGAAGCACGAGAAATAAAAACGCCTAAACTTCTGCTCAAGGCATCAACCAGAGATATAGTGCTGGATCAACGGGGAAGCTGCCACTTCCAGCATTTAGGGAACACACGTACAAAGAACTTTCTTAATCGATCTGTGAACCCTACCGAAAATGTGATATTTAATACAGAGAACACTTGAACAGTAGATATTTCTAATTAGTGTCGTCCACGAGACAATGTGTTGTGAAATGATTTGAATTTACCGTCCCTTTCACCAGCGAAGCTATATGAGACATGGGCCTTCTGCTCAACGTGGGATCCGAACCACATGAGCTCCTCCCTGGAATCAAATCCGGGTCTCCCACGCAAAAGATGTGTATGCCACCCACATAGCCATGAAGGAGCTCTAGATAGCTACGAGACGAGAAATGTGACACTTCTAATCTTAGAGACCAGATCAAATTTCTTGAATCTCGTGGTCTACACTATTTTACCCAAGTCCTGGATTTCAAACACTGTTTTAGTATTACATGTTTCATATCATAATACTTAAAAATGGATAAAAATGAAATGAAATCTTTCAGTTTTATGTCCAATGCTTATACCGGCTAGGCTAAAAGAGACGGTGATGAAAAATCAATGAAATGGTGGAATGAAGACGGTGGGAGGAAACGGGAGAACCCCTAGACAACCCATGCACACGGTGCTTGTCCACCATTAAAAATTGTTAAAGTTATTGTACGAATACAATTGAAGAGTAATTACCAACGTTTAAAGATACGCTGGTCATTACACAATATACTTCAATAACAAATGTGGTGGAATGATCTTGAAACTTTGGATGAAATTAAGAAAAAAAATCAGGGCAGGCATGAGTTTTCTACATACATTTACAAAAAGACAAAAAAAAAAAAGCGCGAAACAAGAATCCAGATTCCTGGAGACTTCCACAAACTGTACCACACCACGGAAAAAAAAGAAGGGAAGAATTGGGAGGTATATTTTTTTTCAACCCTTTTTTCCTCACAGGTTATAAGTGTTTTTCTAGTTTTTAAGAACTGATTGTATGTTACAGGTTCTTCTGCATCTACTGTGACAGTGATAAGCTTTCGACATCTTTACTTGATGCTGCAACATTTTTATTGTTGCTGGTCTGATTTCCAGCTAATTATCCTCAAGGGGGTAATTGGGTGCAAAATGACTTAAACCAGCGTTTCCCAACCTTTTTCAACTTGCGGCACACTAAGGGTATAACTTGAATTCTCGCGGCACACGCATAGATATTATTACGTATTTGCAATTATAAAATACCGTGGAATTTTTTTCTGTGATTACTGAACTCCTCCTCATAGAGAAAAAGGTCGATGACTAGTTTCCCCCCGTGGTAAATCATGCTTAATTTTTTTATTGTAATTTAAAAATAGAAAACAATTGCAATGTAATATTGGACTCAGGTTTTTAAACACACGCTTTCTTTTTCGAAAACTGTATCCAACCTTTCATTAAGAAGGAAGATCACTAAATAACGAACGAACAAACAAATTTCTTGTCCTTCAAAACAAAAAATGTAGATAATTTATATGCATGTTTGGTTTGTCGAAAGGATTGAATGATATTTTAAAATTTCAAATTACGAAATAGTCTGCAACAATAAAGAAGCAATAATGGTCATAAAATGATAAGAAATATTATTTTTCAACATTAAAAATATACAGAAAAGTAACAAGGTCTGAAACTTAAAATTGTAGATTCGTAGTAGAGATCCATAGTATTCTAATGCTAAATACAAATATTCGTTTTTCTATGTGTCTTCCAATTTCATTGCTATAGAACTAATAATTTTATTTCGATTTCCTCGCGACACACCAGCGGCTCATTCACGGCACACCGGTTGGGAAACGCTGACTTAAACCATTGCCAGTACACATAAACCCCCAGTTATTGTTTATAGCATAGTACACTGTCCTCTGAACTTAATCCAAAATGTATCACATACGAAAAAATATATAAGCGGTCAAAACTTGGGCCGAAAACGTAAACAAATTTTAAAAACTAAGAGAACAGGCCCTGATGTTCAAACAAACACAGGAGAAGGTAATAAGACTAACGCGAAATAACTATAAACTAGTGTTGTAAAAAAACGGTTTTTTTTCTGTGAAGTTTTTTTTCAATAAAAAACACCGTTCTTTTTCATGTTTTTTTTTCAAATGTCTGTTTTTTTTTCTGGCAACTATTATTTATTGATTTACGTCGCAGATTATTGAAATAATCAACAGAACTTGAGTCGAAGCCCTCGTAACTTACAAATCTTTTGTTTCTTTGCACCTATATACTAGCAAAATTGTGTGATTATTCCTTTCGGCCCAAGGTCATTTTTGGCATTTTCCTACATTTCCAGTTAGCGACTTATTGCTCAAAAACCATCCATTCGATTGATATGGTTAGGGCCTTGTTTTTTAGAAAATGGATGTGGCTATCTTTCGGTGTAAGTTGCATTGCAGTGTTGCCAATGGATGGGAAATTACTGAGGGAAATGTAGGGGTAAAAATTTTTAAAAAATTCCGTAACCGAATTTCAAAATTTTTTTTATCTAGTACCACTGCTGCTATATGGGTTCAAGTCGCCTAAAAAAATCTTTGGTGTGTTGACAAGGTACAGTGAAATCCTGAAGTCGCTTGCTTCCATTCAAAGAGGAAAAGAAAAAATTCTGTCATACACGTGAAATTTTGACACTTTTTACACCTCACAAGCAAAAATCAAATATGCCGGGGCTGCACTTCTCTAATTATCCTATTGAAACTTTTTATACTGCGTTCTGTAGGGCAAAGAGGAAGCTTTCAGGTAGTGGTACGTTTGTTTCAATGTAGCCAGTAAGAGGGTAATAATAGAAAGGGAAAAGGGAAATTTTCCGAATTTTTCACCTAAAAGCGGGAATTAATTGTTTTGGCTGGAAACACTGCCATCAGACAGACGAAAACTATCTGAAAATAGCCCTAAGTACTTCAAAAATATATCCTACAAGTATCATTGCGATATATAACAAAGTAAGCATGAAATTAAAAAAAAAAATCTCATTCTACCTCAGAAATTCACCATTTTCTTACCATTTACAGAACATGGTTTATTATAAACCTCAACTGTACTTTCCCTAATTATTCTAGTGAAACTTTTTATGGTGCGCTGTGTACGATAAGGATGAGGCTGTGAGACACTGGTATGTGTGTTCAAATGTAGCCAACAAGAAGGAAATAATAGAAATAAAAAAGGGATTTTTTCCAAAATTTGCCCTAAAATCTGGAATTAAAATTTTCTGTAGCTGGCAACACTACTATCAGTTACACACAAACTATCTTAAAATAAGCTTTGGTATCCCTCTAATATATCCTGCAAGTATTGTGACGATATCTAATAAAGTAAGCATGTCAATAAAAAATATCTCATTCTACCTTTAAAAAAATCACAGTTATCTTCCCAATTAGAGAACAAGGTCTACTGTACTTCCCCTAATTATCCTATTGAAACTTTCTATAGTGCGTTGTGTAGAGCAAAGACGAGACTTCCAGATACTGGTACGTTTGGTCCAATATAGCCAACAAGAGGGAAATAATAGAGACAAAACAGATAATTTTTCCAAAATTTCCCCCTAAAATCTGGAATTAAAATTTTCTGTAGCTGGTAACACTGCTACCAGACAGACACAAACTATCTTAAATTAAATAATGGTACACCACTAATATATACTACAAGTATTATGACGATATTTAAGGAACAAAACTTATAATTACCAAAAATATATTACTGTAAACAGAAAAGTAGGGAAAAACTAGAAAAACCAAGGGTTAGAACCTAAATACGAATTTTTCGTGCGTTCCCTAATTATCCCATTGTAACGATCTGTACTTGCGTTTGTTAAGTAAGGACAAATGTTCGATTGGCGTAAGTTGACTTGCACTCGGACGTATAGGTACGGATTTATAAATAAAAAGGAGGTGGGTGGATAAGGGCCATTTTTCGCCCATCAGACAACGGAAAAATGAAGTGTCCGATTCCGACAAGTTTGCAATGTATTTTTATACTAGAAGATATGTTACATATGTAAAGATAATAGATACGTGATAAAGAAAATAGTAAGTCATAGAAATGAGTGCCCAAAAAGAGTTCGTATCAGCGTTTTGCGACCTTTCGGTACTGTTTGCTGTCTTTGATGGAGGCTTATAGGAAGAAGGAGTCGATGAACCAAAATAAATCTGACTCTTCATAATATAACTGTGTAACCTTTGATATGAGTACTAATTGATTTTGGTTCAGTGTGTCCTTCTACCTATCAGAGAACAAAATGTATTGCGCGAGAGTATAGAGCGATGACTACCGTTTATACGCTGTAATGTACGAGTTCAACTGGAGACTCAATCTCTGATGTTATTTACCGATTGTGATTGAAAATACATGCTCAGTATGTCAATAAAATATATAAAAAAATGTATTGTTTGCGCGGATGTGTGTGTAGGGCAGAAAAATAGAGACAGCATGTTATGGAGTATTGAGAAAGCGTGTCATTTCTAAAAGTGGTATGAGTAAAAGTGCGAGCAGGAAAACCAGTCGCAGAATGGCATGAAATTCTGCAATATATATATATATATATATATATAAGAATCATACATACCACGCGATGAGAATTCATTGATACGTTATATTGCAATACTGAGGGAAAGATGAAAAACAACGACCAACAATAGCTACCAGATGCATCCGATCCAAGCTAATACATACCCATACCCACAAACACCCCCACCCCACACCATATATATATATATATATATATATATATATATATATATATATATATATATATATATATATATATATATATATATATATATAAAGCACTCCTATGCCTTAGTCTGTTGTTCAAAGAGATCGTTCGTCTACGAGTACTGCCGTCGACACTACCTGTAAGAGTCCTGAAAAAGAGTTAGCAATACCTCGTTGTCGCAACTCTAATAGCTGTTGTATAATATGTAAGCGTAAGAAATACTTGGTGGCTGTACCAAAAGCAGATCCAGCGCAGGCCTTTACAGAAACGGGAATCTATATTTCGTCGTGAAAACGCTGCTGTTAAACGCATCTTACGGAGTCCGTATTCCGTGAGGAGGCTCTGCAAGCTGTACGCCCTGTAAGTGAGAAGACAACAATGTCTGCAAAAGATATTGAAAGCCTGATAAACGATATCAGAAAGGTAGCACAGAAGAAAGGTATCGATTTCGACTCACCGGGACGACTTTCCGACTCCGATTATTATACTCTCATGGATATATCAAGGTCTGATTTTAACTGTATTTATGACCTAGTAAAGTCCAAAATGCGTTCCTCAACACAGAGATCCTCTCGTACTTGTTTGGCAGTGTTACTTGTAAAGCTTCGAACGGGTCTCTCGAATGGTGTTCTGTCCACATTATTTAATGTCAGAAAACGAAGAATATCATCTTCTGTGCACTCTGCAGAACTTTGATGCAGAACTTTGTTCCACTATATCTTGGAACGGAACACATCACCAGAACACAGGTTATTGAAAACCATACGAGGCCTTTAGCACGACGATTATTCATTCCCGACGACGACAATGATACTGTAATACCTGTTGCTGATGGCACGTACATTTATATCCAGAAGAGTTCCCAGTATTTCTTTCAGCGACGATCATTCTCGTTATACAAAGGAAGACCTTTGGTGAAGCCTATGATGTTGGTCACGATGACAGGTTACATTTTGGATGTCTTTGGACCTTACTTCGCGGATTCAAAGAACAATGACGCTAACATACTCACTCATATCTTTTAAAAAAAGATGCACACAATATCAGAGAGTGGCTGCAGCCAAAGGATGTTCTGATTGTTGATAGAGGCTTCCGTGATTGTTTGGCACTTCTGAAAGAAATGGGTCTCGTACCTAAAATGCGTAGATTACTCAATAAGCAGCCACAGTTTACAACAGCGGATGCTAACGAGCCGCTTCTTGTGACGAAAGTTCGATGGGTTGTCGAAGCCGTTAATGGACAGTTGAAAAGCTGGCGCACATTTGATAAAGTGGTACCCAATACGCAGATAACTTATATTGATGACTATGTGCGAATTATATGTGCTCTTCTCAATGCTTTCTATCCTACAAGGATTCACAACACCGAAGATGATGAAATAATCACTCAGTGGATGCTGGCTTTAGTTAAAAAACCTAATTACTTAAAACAGATGGTCGACCAACAAGGCTGGGCGCGAAAAAAGGCAATTTGGGCTAAGTTAACCGAGACAGATCTTCAAGATTTTCCACGGCTAACTTGGGATGAGGTACGGCAATCAACTCTTGCCATATATCAACTTAAACAAAGCCAATCTTACACTCACGAGCACTTAAGTGACGAAGGTATGTACTCTCTGTACATACATCATGACAGTGCTTCTGTTCTCCGAGTTCAGTTACGATCACGTCACATAAGATCCAAAACCTGTAATATTTGGATCAAAACAGAGCAAAGCAACATCGCACACATACAGTGGTACTGTCAATGTAAAGTAGGCGCACGGGTCGTCGGATGTTGCTTCCGTACTATGGTTTCTGGCTTACTGGCGCCACAATTCCACCGCAGTTAAGAAACCAAGTCTAGAATCATCTACTCATACACTACAAGATGCCGCCGCTGCAGGATGGTCCAGTGGCGATTCGGATGACGACAGCAAGCATGATGCCTAATCTGCAAACTAGCTACAAGTGTCTCCAGCTGTCTGATTATTATCTATGCTTGATTATTTCCCATGTAATATATTGATCTCATAGTCGTAGTAGACTTCATTCTTCTTATTCTTGCTGTTAGTGTTCTATTTACTATTACTTTCTCGGATTCCAACTCATGACAGTATTGTTTACGTTCTTTCATTAGCACATGACTTACGTCTTTGTTTATTTTTTTTTTACCTCTCACTTATAGCGCTTTCCGTCAAAATATATTTGTTTTCTTATTTTTATGAGGTATACTATTGAAAACCATGCATTTCACATCTCGGGCCTGATGGGCGAAAAATGGCCCTTATCAGCCCACCTCCTTTCTAATTTTTCCCCAAATTTAGGAAACTTTAATTTCCCTAATTGGCAACACTGCGCGCAGGCCCGTCCAATTGATGTCAACAGTTAGGTATCCATCCGAGGTATCTACCTGGCAAGTATAAGGAGGTCTTTCTACAACGAAGGAAACTACAGGGAAAAAAGAAGTAAAGGAAATTTGAAATTAGAAAATTCTCGAATTTTTGACTGGGGTGAAATTTGAGAAGGAAATTCGACCCCAGAAGAAAAAAATAATATGATAAACTATAGTCCAACTATATTTTGCACGAATAATATCCCGATATATTAATTAGTGTCCACACAGGAGCGGATTAAACGTATGACACACCCGTGTGTGCCACTTTGGCTACCTGGGGCACCGAGTATACATTTGACTACTAACTCGTGTTGTAGTTATAGTCTTGACTAATAATAATATCATTGTTGTAAACAATAACTTTATAAGGAAAATTTTCTCTCCTTTTTACATCTTAGTTCCAACACTGTTGGTGAGAAATTCAGGGTGTTTGAAAATGAATTTTGGGGTTTTAAGTCTTCGTAGTACTTATTACATTTTACGTACAATTATAAGCAATACATCAAGTAAAAGAGCACCTCAAACAGTCTTTGCTACAAGTGTTCAATGTGAGATTCATTTGTCACACGGCACACATCTAGTCGATAGGCGAGAAAGGCCCAAAAAATTTTCCGCCATATGGCACAAAACACATTCAATTTAGGGGAGTCTCGTTTCAACTGTACCATCTCCTGAGGATTTGCTGACGGCCAGATACAAACATTATGAGTGTTCACATTAGCTCTTAGGTGAAATGTCGATTTATCACTGAAGACGACACGATCCAGAAAATCTTCATTGTTATGCAGCAATATTTCACTTGCGAAATTGGCACGTAAACCGTAGTCTGTAGGCTTTAGACCTGTAGCAACTGCAAAGGATAAGGACGTAGTTGCAAGCGTCTCCTCAATATTCTTCACACAGACCGTTGCACTGTACAGATTCAGTCTTTATTAAAACACAAAACCTTTCTGCTCTCTAGTCTACGTCTTTGCTGCTTGCTCTTTCTAACGGCAGACAGAAGAAACAGTGCATGTACATGCGTGCGTACAAAACTGTTTGAGTTGCTCTTTCATTTGATATAATATTTATAATTGTAAGTTAATTGTAATAGATACTACAAAGTTTCAAAACCCTAATATTAATTTTGAAACACCCTGCATTACTTCACATTGTGTCATCCTATATTCATGTCTTTTATATACATGTCATCCGGGCCGGTCCTAGTCAATTTGTTTCCCCATGCAATGGCATAATTTGCCGCCTCCCCCTTTCTCCAGAAAGAACAAATCTTAAAAGTCATCATTTTAAGTATGCTACTCCAGCATAAACAACAAAGGTGAGGGTAAGTGCAGTTGCACTCAGAAAGGCTTAAATACTTACTAAAAATGCAATCCCGTTGTGTCTTTTTTTTAATATTAATCTATTACGTTAATGAAAGATAAAGTAAACACTTGCAGAGGAAAGATGGTAATCCTTTTTATAGAATTCACTATCGAGCTTCAATCTCAATGTATCAGTTTGCAATTCCAGTGCAACTAGTTCTTTTATCTTTATTTCTTGATTTCTCTTCAATATCTGTTAACTTTTTTTTTTTTAAAAAAAAAACTTGTTTCTATCTCCAATGATAAGGAACTTGTTTCTGACAAAAACAAGACTAGTTGTCATATCAAAACTGTGATAACTTACTAAATGGAACAGATATCCACTACTATTCGAGAACTGAATTCTTGCATTTGGCAACAATCAAGCAATTTGTGCTCGGATTTATTCGACCATTTGCTTTAACATTGTCCATGTGGCCTTAAACTAATGCAACCTAAACGTAATTTATGAATGTATTATTCAAATAGGTCAGCTTAGTAAATGTAACTACGATCATCATGAAGTCTGTTTCCAACAAGAAATATTTAATTTAAATAATATACTTATGACAGATTTTATCGGACCATCCAAACTTGCCGCTCCACGCAAATGCACGTGTTGCATATATGGTAGAACCGGCTCTGCATATCATATATATCTAGTCGACAAATTATTTATATATGACATTTAGAAAAATACTATTAGGCAAATTAGTATTAGACAAGTTATTTGAATTTTATACTGTTCGTGACATTATTTTCGTACTTATTAAAGGGCTGCTTTCACGAGAAAACAAAATTTCATTTCTACTTTTATTTCTTAGTTGATATTGATGAAACTGCTGAAACCCGAATTGTTAATAGGTATGGCATTTATGTAAATTGTAAAATATTTGTAGCGTATCAGTATCTAGCGTTTAATTTATGTTGCATTTTACGGTGATTATACCTACATAAGAATATTTAATACTTAAATAGACGTAAGATGCATTAGAAATGACTATTTGAAAAAAAAAAAAAAAGAAATTTAGAAAAAAAACGAGAGCCAATGTTTTTTTTTTTTTTCTAAAAAAAACGTACATTTCTGAAAAAATACGAACGGTTTTTTTTCTATTTACAACACTACTATAAACTATTACAATAGAACATGTGTTGGAACTCTGGAACAGGTTCAGCTGGCATACGCAACGGCCACTGGAGGCCTAAGTTGAATAAAATAACTTAATAAGCACAATGCACTAACACAAAAGTGTACACCACAAAAGACAAAGATAGCACAGTTTTTAAATGAATTCTAAGCAAAAAATTTTCACTCCACCCATTTACCCTCACCATGCGCCCAATTACTCCTGGGGGTAATTGGGAGGTACAAATTTTAACAAAATTGTAACTGCCTCACACTGAGGATCCAAGATTGCAGCTCATCACGGCACCGTCCTTATGATGTGTTTAAGCAGCAGTAAAAAATCAGGACCAAAACATTAACAGATGCGCGATTAATTGTGACTCAAACTAAAACACACACAAACCTGAAACTCTGTTTCAAACAGGTCATTTCTCAATCAAATTAGTTTTTGATTTCTTTTGTTATTATTACACTCTCTCAAAATTCATCTAAGCATTTTTTTTCTGATAAACACCTACCCATCCAAAATTTAAAAAGTTTTCCGCCCAATTATCCGCTCCACCCAATTCCGCCCTTCTATCCTGTCTTTGTAAATATACAAAGAAAAGTGGGTCGGCACTTAATTAAATATGTATATTTTAAGGCATGCGCGAAAGAGATACATTAGATCACTGATATTAATTTTATATTCTTTTAGGTTACCCCTGGAATGAAGGTCCTGATATGTGCATAATCTATTTTTAAAAGCTACACTTAAGAAAATACTTAATGTTAACCCGTATTTCTTCCAGGTATACTTCGGAGATCACCCTCTCCCCCGGAGTTATTCAACCACTTTCCCAGGGTTAAGATAAAAAAAAGCAAGTTGTTTAGAAAATAGTATTCCGGTGCAGCCTCCTCACATTTTGATTTTGTTTTTCCTTGGACAAAAATTTCTGGCTCCTACTATTGTTTTCACTTTTTCAGCATCATATTACCAATTTATTTATAGCATGTCATATATAAAAGGTACAAACAAAAATGCAAGGAAACATGTATATACTCCTGTGCCATTTTATTCTGTTTTAATGCAACATTTACACTCTGTATCTAAAGCTTACGTTTATCGTCCACGAGCAATCCCCCCCCCCCCATTCAACCTTATGTATCCGCTAGTTTACACATACGCCTACGTCTTATTTGATAAAAACAGCAGCAGCAAAGCCCCCTTGTGGCTATGTGGGTAGCGTACGAATCTTCGCTGTGCGAGATTCAGTTGATTACCCGTAGGAATTTATGTAGCTCGGATTCCGCATTAAGTTGTAGGTTCACGTCTGATATAGCAAGGTACATTTCGCCAGCTCCCCCCCCCCCCTACACACACCTAGGAATTTCGAAACAAAACCTATGCCAATCGTTTGTGCTACATTTGTGCCGGAATGTACCGCGAAACTGATTGACACGTTTTATTTCGAAATTCAATGACGGGGGCCTGTGGAGACGGCAGCCCTCTAGTTTAAAACTCTTTTATCTTTGTACCGGAAGTGGTACAAGCGAATTTTATGCGGTACATTCCGGTACAAACATGGTAAAAACGATTGACATAAGTTTTATTTGAAAACTCTAAGATGGGTGCCGTTTCCACAGCCTTCACATATTAAAACTTCTATACCTTTTTAACGGAAGTGGTACAAACGAAATTTTTGCAGTACATTCCGTTACAAACGTAAAATAAAAAAAATGAAATCTTTGAGTTTTACGTCCCACGCTTATGCCCGTTAGGCTAAAGGAGACAGTGATTATGAGAAATGAATGAAACGGTGGAATGAAGAAAGTGGGAGAAACGGGAGAACCCCGAGAAAACCCACGCACACGGTGTTTGTCCACCACAAGGTTCACATGGCGGGAGCAGGGTTTGAACCCGAGACCCCTAGCACCAGAGGTGAACGCTCTACCACTGAGCCACCGCGGCCCCCCCCCTGTTACAAACGTAGTACAAACGATAGAGAAACCTTAAAGTTTGGAAATCGAAAGGTGGGGGGGCGGCCGTTTCCACAGCCCTTACTTTAAAACACTTATATTTTTGTACCGGAAGTGGTACAAACGAAAGTTTTTGCGATACATTCTGGTAAAAACGTAATACAAACGATTGATATAGTCTTATCTCGAAATTCCAAGGTGGGCGGCTGTGGAAACGGCAGTCCCCTAGTTAAAACTCTCATTTGTACCAGAAGTGGTACAAATGAAAATTTTTGAGGTATATTCCGGTACAAACGCAGTACGAACGATTGGCATGGGTTTTTGTTTCGAAATTCCAAAGGGGGCTGTGGAAAACTCTTATCTTATAAAACTCTTATCTTCGTACCAGAAGTGGTACAAACAAATGCTTTTGCGGTAAATTCTGGTACAAACGTAGTACGAACGATTGGCATAGGGTTTGTTTCGGAATTCCAAGTTGAAGGGGCTGCCTCCATTTTAGATCTCTTATATCTTTGTACTAGAAGTGGTACAAACGAAAATTTTTGCGGTACATTCCGGTACAAACGTAGTACTAACGATTGGCATAGGTTTTATTTCGAAATTCATAGGTAGTTGACTGCCGTTTCCACAGCCCCCACTTTAAAACTATTATAACCTTGGACTGGCAGTGATACAAACGAAACTTTTGCGATACATTCCGGCACAAACGTAGTACAAACGATTGGCATAGGTTTTGTTCCGAAATTCCAAAGTGTGTGTGTGTGGGGGGGGGGCTGCCGTTTCCACAGCCCTCCACTTTGAAACCTTTATCCCTTTGTACCGGAAGTGGTACAAACGAATTTTTTTGCGGTACATTCCGTACATGGCGTAGGTTTTGTTTCGAAATTCCAAGGTGGGGGGGGATGGCGAAATGTATCTGATATAGCATTGATGTTAAAAAGAAAAACGTACTAAATTCCAAAACAGCCAACCAAAAAAGCAACAGCGATAGACCTTCATGTGTTTGCATAGCTCCACAGGTATCCGCTATCATATCACTACGACTACTAAAAAGATTTAAATCGTGCTTTCTGTTACGTATAACAGATTGATTTTACTTGAGTTTTTGAGCTTAGCGTCCATTTCAGCAGCGAGGCTATGAGACGTGGACCTACTGATTAACCTGGAATCCGAACCACATGAGCTCTCGCCAGGAATCGAACCCGAGTCTCTCACGGTGCCAAAGGTGCGTATGATAACCGCTTGGCCACGAGGAAGCTCTAAATATAATAAAAGAATAGTTTTTGGCCCCACCATTCGAACTGAATATAAGTAATCAAATTAGCACTTTCAAATCTCAAATAGTCTTGGTGCTGAAAACTGACGATAAACTTCAACGAACAAAATAAAACTTATCATAAATTATTATTGATAATAGGTATTTTACCTCCCCCCTACACACACAAATGTATCAGTAATTCCATAACAATTATAACACACTATTTAATGAAATGATGCCCTACTTCGCTTTTAATACACTGTTTTATGAATTAGTACTACACTGATTCTATTTTAATACCAAAAAAAAAAAAAAAAAAAAAAGAATACAGATATGATACAGACCATATTGCTAATCAAAAACCAAAATGCAAACATGTAAAATTCATGCTTAATTCCATGATATGGGTAAAACTGGAGATAAATTACAAATGTCATTGACCCTACAACAGCGCTGTTACGAACCGAAAACATTTTGGGTTCCGGAACCTAATTAAACGCCGTAATTCGATGTGCTTCAGGCAGAGAACCAAAGTACATTTTGACAGCAAGATTTACAAAGATCGTTCGCTCAAGATTATTACAAGCTGCAAACGATGTTAACTGGTGTTACCCACGAGACGAGAAGTACATCTGTAAATTCTGTGGAGTAGGAAGAATCAGCTCCAGTGGTTTTCTTACAAAACTTATTACTCTTTTCTCTGTAATTTCGACTCCGGTTTAATATCTATTTGGTTCCAGAACCAGAAGCAATTTCCTAACAAAATCGTTTTTGGTTCCGACTCCAGAAACTCGGCTATCCCGGAACAGAAACCCAGTAGAAACCATTGCGCTTATCGATTTAGTTATCGATAACCCTGTTTTATAATTGGATACGTTAACACATTACAATCAATTGTTCATACGAAATATCTACAATCAGTGAAGATTTGAGAATGTCCTGGGGAGGAAATTTGCCCCAAGCCAAATCTCCGATCACAAAAGTTACCAGTATTTTTGCAGTACTACTTTTCATCCCCTGGAAAATTAAGGTTTCCCCTCCGAAGAAAAAGTTTTGAAGTCACCACTGTTCAATTCGTTTCAGTTACCTCACTACTCGGAGAGACAAAGGAGAAAATTAGCGTAACACACTAGATAACCTAACGGCAGGAGCTCTGTAAGAACGTAATTCATTTAAGTTCGTAGGAAAACAAAGCAAAAGCTTTGTAGAAAGATAAGGTAAAAACAGGTTACACAAAGTGTAACGCATTACGCGCTTGATACATCAACTTCACTCGGCACGACTGGATCCCAGCCAAGCCTCTCACACCACAAGGTCAGCGTTTTCACCACTAACCTATTACGAGCAATCAAAAGAATGGACTCACACTCAAACTACTTCACCTGTGACAACCAAATTCACTGTACCTCTTGCGTTCTGCACGCGAAGTTTAATAAATATACACACATAAGAATATATTATACGGAATTTTCAGTATTTGCAACACGCGGTTTCACATTTCTTTTTTCACTAGTACAAAAGCGTCATACTATAGGATTTGTCTCATAATCGGACAAAATCGACTTCTTCAAATATTAGACCTAACGTTTTTCTTCCCACTGTACCAAGAGATTGAATCTTCACGTAGGTTCAGATTAGTCTTTTCTCAGAATAGAAGTCATGGAGGAGCCTCGTACATAGACATAAGAGACTCGATAACAGAACGTCCAGTTCGTGGATTCGAACCCAGTCATAAAACGTGAGCTTTGTAGAGACAAAACATTGCACATGTTTCTTGGAGAAATCAATCTTCTACGAAATTCCATCATTTCACCATCAGATAAAACCCTACGAATGTCTTGAAATAGATATTTTATGGACATCTAAATCCACGCCAATTTCATAAGACATTAATCATTTACTTTGTGTAGTCTATATGTACTTTTTAATTTCATTTTCAGATTAGGATTAGGAATTAACTTTCTGGGTTTTCAGCGTCTATGGCCATGTTAGCCCGTTACGTATGAGGAATGACGTCCAACGGCAATCATCTATCCGTGGACATCGAAGAAAGAAAAGATTGGGGAAGGAAGGAAGCAGCCTGGGACTTGTATGTTAGGTACCATCCCGGCATTTGCCCGGTGTGAATGAGGAAAACCTCACTCTGGATTACTGGCCTGAAAAAGCCTTTTACACTTTCTCGACCGTGTCCCTACAGGGAATCGAACCTGAGATCTCTTGCATCGAAGATTTTTCATTTCCAGAATATTGTTCTCTATGCATTATGATAATATATAACATTGTTCAGAATACAGATGAGGATCATATCCCTAGACGCTCAGTTTGCTTGATAATTATCAATTTATTCAATGTACTTATGAATGTTTGTTTCTGAGTAAACTCACCTGAGTTTCTGCTATTTTCATTTATAAAGTTCAAATCTTCTAGTGTCGAAAGCAGAGAAGCTTAAAGGATTTTTTCCACGGGTGGGAGAGAACTAACGAACGATACAAGCACACAATCGTAAATACACACACCCAAATACTTACGCATAATACTTTGCAAATATTTACGCTCATAGTACAATAAATATGCTATATTTAATACAGTGTAAATGTATCAAATACTATAGTGTATGACTAACAAACCTAACATGATTTGACATGTATTTTGAAGCACTGAATCCCTTCAAAAATCAAGGGAAGTGCAACCATTTCCTTGAGTTACTCATCGAGTGGCCCTAGTTGAAGGGAAGGAAGGTATACATATTAAAGAACAAAGAAAAAAATAAATGGCTATGTTGCGTCTACGTCAAGGAGGGTCATTTCATCCTTGGAATCATGAACTTTTATCTGCTTGTATCAAATTAACCTACACAATACAAAAGTAAAGAAATATTAAGCAGAGATTCTAGATTCAAAGTATCCAATCACTGTCTAGCTCCAGTCGCCTATGCTGCGAAGTCCTCAGAGAGCAAAGAGCATTATACAAGAAAGACACGCCCATCACACACATGTATGTGTGTTTTTTATGTTATTAGTCTTTAATTTACTACGTTTCATTCATACCAATGCAATCGGAAGTGTAACAATTTAATAAATCAGTAGAATTGCATTGTATTTTTGAGTTTTACGTCCCTCATATCTGTCCTTGAATTAAAAGAGATGAGAAATAAATAGCGATGAGAAGTACATAATACGCAAGTCGATTGAGATCTAAACCCAAGCAACAGACAGATCATGCAAAAGATTGTCAAAAAGTTGTCATTATTTCGCTTGATAGTTTGAAAGAGTCATAAAATAAAACATATTGGTATCATATCGTAGTAGTTTGATACACAAAGGCATAGAAATGCGATGAACGCGAAAAATTTGATACCAAAATGCGATGCGCCTCAAGTCACTATTTGTTACCATTTTTTCTTTTCTTTTCTTTTTCTTTTTTTAACAAAATAGTATATAACTATTTTTTCTCCCCGAAACAGAATGGTTCTCTTCAATCTTACTATCAGAAGATCACAGATAAATTGATCACTCGAACATTCGACGTTTCGCTTTTGAGAAATTACAGGAAAGGAGAAAGCCTCTAGAACAGAGATCATTACGACTACAAAATAACGTCATGTTATTAGAGGCTGGCCATAGAATCGACGACGAAGACATCTGCACACTGACATTTTAATGCATCGGAAATAAAGCGTGTCCATGTTCGAAATGAAAGATATCCACTCCCCAAGCTTACTTTTCCGAACACTGGTTATAAAAAAAAATAAATTAAAAAAAAAAACTACAATTAGTATTCCCAGTGGCGTTTTTAGGATTGTTTCGGGAGGCAGGGAGGCTATGCACAACACGTGAATAAGCACATATTTTTCCTTTTGGATGCCGACAAATTCAAAGTTCATTTCCCTTCCTTTAATATTTGTATAATGACACTTCCAGGTATGAGGAATGAAAACATTGAGTGAGAGTAGGGAGGGGGTAGAAATAAGTGAAAGATGAGATAATACCTAATTTATCAAGAAGTAAATGCGCGAAGGGAGGCATGAAGTTCGGTGGTCGCACTTAATATATATATATATATATATATATATATATATATATATATATATATATATATATATATATATATATATATATATATATATATATATATATATATATATAGATCGTTTAAAATTAAATACAGATCCCGTGATAAGGAAAAGAAATGCTAATCACTTAAAGAAAAAAGCGAAATTTGAATGAAATAACCAAAGAATAAAACAGTTATGAATAATAGAAGGATATTAATATTATTACACTATATTTTATTAAACAACGTACAATATCTTGTTTTTACATAATTTTTCACAACTCATTTAATAACTTTACATTTTTTAAAACAGATCCTTGTGAACAATCTCGTGATTAGGGCTCATATTAAGATACAGACTTCCTTGGTTTTGGTGTTATTGACGACGGCCGACTTGAATCACAACTAACAAAGGATAGGAGAAACGAAAGAAAGTAACAACTAAGAAAAAGAAACAAGAGTAGAATGAACGAAAGAAAGAAAACAGTTCTTACATGGAAAGAAATTTGACAAATATAGTATTATTTCTGAACAAAGAGCATAAGAAAATGGAAAGTCAGGAAATTCTAAGAAATGGTAAGGATTATTGTTGTACGTGGAGTGCGAAAAACTAAAGAATTTATTTAGGGCGGGGGGAGCCTGAGTACGACAGCCCTCCTAAATACACCACTGATTATTCCATATAAATACAACACCCTCCAAACGTTTAAACTAACATACAGAAAACGTTGAAAACGTACGACCCAAATATGAAAAAAAAAAAAATGTTCACATACATTCTCGTAAACCAGAGTAACAGTGTTTCCAACCGAACATAGTTTTTTTTTTTTTTTTTTAACTGTACTACGTCAGATTGTTACAAATATCGAATCTACATGTTAAACGAAAACTTACTATACCACATACTCGTATATTACTTAGTATCACAAATTAAGGATGCTATAGTATCACAAACATCCACGGTTTGGAGGTCTCTACAATTGTAACAACCCAGTGAAATGGACGGACAACACACATACACAGTACCTTAGTATTGAATACTGTGATACTGATAGAACGTATTCCGAGCAAATAGGAAAGAAAATTTTACTAGGGATTGATAATTTGTCCTATTTCTAAAAATTGCTTACTGGTTAGATAAGTATAGCACTGAATACCGTAGATAGTTTTGAATAAACGTAATAATCATTAATGCTGTTTACAAGTACACTTTTGCAACAAAAGTGAATACTCCAGATCAAGAAACAATTCTGCCAGCACCACTAAGAAAGACTATCCACCTAAATTCACCGAAGAGAGATGCATCATATTTCCTTCTGTAACTGAGAAATCGCGATTTGGACTTCTAGATTCGCTAACACGAATTAAAATTCTTTATAATCATACTAATATTTAGATTGTATGTTAATTAAACCAGACTATGTCCTTGTTCAATTGAGACAACGGAAGCAAATTCGAAAAAGAAACAAGAAAATCCTTTTCAATTGTCACTGCTGATATGTAATGTAATTTATACACAATTTCCACTGCATACAGGAAGTGATGGGGAGAATTTATATATAAGTTTTAACCTTATTATAGGAATGTTTAGTATGTGCATCCACTCACAAACCAAGAGAGACAGAGAAAAAGTTGAGTGACCAGTCAGCCGTTGTGGTAAGTGACAATCCGAACGGAGACAAGCGAAGCGGGACTGGTTTCTTCAAAAGCAACTCCCCTTCCAGCTGTTGGATAAACATTTGTTTCAATGCCAATACTTTCTTTTCTTCATACAATAAATAGGATAACACATGTACTCTGGACATACTGGCTTACACTATGTTCATATAGACGCGATTCCGATATCGCTATTATAATCTATTGGGATATAGCAGTAAACAAATGATCATGCTACAGCCCGACCGTAATGATTTGATGTCTTAAGATGCTGAGATGATTGGAACTTATAAGCTGGTTACACGCTGAGATCCTACTTGGCAATGTAGTTAAGCATAGGCACGTAGCCGCGGGAGCGGAGGTTCGATTCTAGATGGGAGTTCATATCATTAGGGTCCAATCTCTTGATTCGTGTCTCATATAGCTTGAGTGTTGAAAAGGGGCGTTAAAAAAACTCCACTCAAACAAACAAACTAGTCCCTTTAGATAATAGAAAAGTAACTCAACTCAAAATGATCAACTTTTCAGGAGAACGAGTTGAAAATTTGCACTGCTGCAGTTTACATGGAACGAATAAATGAAGTAATTGCCCCCCGGGTGGGGGGAGGGATCGGTACCTTTAACTGCGATGCCTTTATAAAAATACTCCTACAATTTAGGACCATTTTCAGCATATGTCAATAAGCAGAGGGCTGCCGGATATTTCGGCTAACCCGTACCGAATCCGCAAATAATAGGATAACATACATAAAACATTTTCTTCTATGACAATCTCAATTGCGATTACCTCTTTTACAATTTTGTAACTCCTATGATATAATATTAACATTCAATACTACCTCTTGCTAATGTAAGTCAATCACGTCAAATAAAATTCATCCAAACAAAAATAAGAAATTAATGAAAAACAAACTTACCTACTTAAGATTCCTTCAAATGCACGTTTGTGACAAGAAAACTGTCAATTTCAATTTCCCCATGTCTGTCAACCTTAGAGCAAATCCTGTTCTTTTTCTTTTTCCTAAAGTTGAGTTGATTTTTAAGTTTCTTTCAGCAGATATTTCTTGACTGTGTGTTCCATCTACTCAGTTACTATTTACATGCTCATATCACACAAAATTGTACAGATGGTGATCAGAAAAATGGAAACACCTGGACGAAATTGCAACTTACCAGATTAATATGGTGTCGAGCCACCTTTCGCCTTCAGAACAGTCTTGATGCGACGTGGGATGGAGGCATAGAGGTCGTGAATGGTAGCAAGTGGAATTTTACACCATTCCTCGTGCAGGGCATCGGCCAGTTCTGTGAGAGAGGATGGAGGTGGAAATCGTCACCGGAGTCATGTTGCCAAGATGGACCACAGATATTCAATTATGTTGAGATCTGGGGATTGGGCGAGCCAGGGGAGATGTTGAACTTCATCCCGATGTTCCTCAAACCACGCTGCAACAACGCTAGCTGTGTGAATGGGTGCATTATCATCCTGGATGATGGCGTCATTGTCCGGGAACAATATCCGGACCATAGGATGCAAGTGGTCTCCTAAAATTGCGACATAATCGTTGGCAGTGATTCGTCCGCTAAAGTGTGACCACAGGACCCAATGAAAACCATGATATGGCGGCCCACAGCATCACCGAGCCGCCGCCATGTTTCACAGTTGAGTGGAGACACTGCAGATCATAAGCTTCTTTGGGCGTTCTCCACACATAAACAAGGCCCGTGGTTGGGAATAGGGTGAAGGATGACTCATCCAAACATATCACACGTTTCCAGTCCTCAACGGTCCAAGCTGCATGGTCGCGGCACCATTTGCGGCGTGCGAAAGCGTTATGGTCCCTGATGAGCGGTTTGACCCGTGCAACACGACCCCGTAAGTTCATGTTATGTAATTCGCGGCGGACTGTGATTGTCGAAACAGGGTGGGGGAGGTGCTGATTGAGTTCCTCCGTCACCTGCTCCGCAGTGGCACGACGGTACTGCGTGACAATGCGCTTTAATAACCGGCGTGACCTGTCACTCATGATTTTCTTCCGCCCACTGTTCCGCTTCCCCGATGTGGTTTTCCCATGTGTTGTGTAGGCCGTCATCACCTTCGACACTGTCCCACGCGACACACCTACCACAGTAGCCACTGCCGTCACACTCACTCCACATAACCGCGCACCAACAATTTTCCCTCTTTGAAAATCTGAGAGGTCTCCCATTTTACACTACCTCCGTCTGCTGCAGCCACTGGAAACTGCTGTTCCACTGCACCTGACGTAGTATGGAGACCGACCTGACACACCACAACCAGCGGTCCGGCGCTGCGGGCGCGACGACACCACTACCAACCCATACATCTGGCGTGTTGCCAACTACAGGTGTTTCCATTTTTCTGATCACCATGTGTATATTATTAATATCCAGTTTCAGGAGTATCACTATCATCTCAACAATCCTGAAAACTACGGACTGAACAGTCATATTGGTCGTTTTAGATTACATTTACATGTCACCACTCAATTTTTCGCATAAACTGACCCCCCGCTTCACCCTTAGGTTATGCATTTTAATCAATTTAACCCATATACGGCCTTATCTTTTTTTGTTTTATTTTGATTTATTTATGAAAATAGATAGTTTTCGACCTATTCTCGGTAAATTTAGTGTCATTTCTTTTCGCTGATCTCCCACTTGCTAATTATGGTACTAGGTCGAAAACAACAAACGAGACAAATATATAAGCTTTAGCAATAACAATAAGTGGGTCGTTTTCGACCCGGGAGGCTTATATGGGTTAATATTACAAGATCCTTGGGAGAACCTGATAATTATATCGAAACGAAATGAAAATGAAACCTTTCAGTTTAAGTACCACGATTATACCCTTTAGGCTAAGGGAGATTATTATTAAGGCAAAAGAATGATGATGGAAGAATTGGTGGAATGATAATGTGGGAAGAAACGTGAGTACCCGAGAAAATCTACGGACACGGTGTTGTCCGCAACCAGAAACCCCACACACTAGAGGTCGGTGTTCTACCGTTGAGCCAGCGTGCCCCTGAATCATACGGGGCTAAGATAGATAATCATGCCAAGTATTATTGTAATTTGTTCAGTAGTTGTCGAGTGAAGAAATCAAAGTCACGTTTGCTTTCATATAATACATTGCCAAATCCTTTCTGTTTATTATTCCAGTCTCTACACAGTGTTCATGGTAAGTCAAATAGCTTTCTAAGCACTAACGTGAAAACATAGAAGAGTACAGAATAATACCGAGGAAAAAATGTGAAATAACGTGAACCATGAAAAATGAATTTTAACATCTTAACATAATCTATGAAACACAAATGAGTCCCTTTTAACGTGGTCCATCCCCACATTGCGGCCCCGTTTGGTATGTCACTGGTGTTTGCTCAGAACGCAAAGGCAAGACCATCCAAAAAGAATACGCCAAATACGCAAGCCCACACGAACTACCATAAAAGCAGACTAGCACTTCTTATTTATTATAGGGTTTACAGAGAAAAAAGAAAATAATTAACAAAACCCACTTTTATCATGCCGGTAATTTGACCTGAAATGTTCATCACACTTTATTACAACGTAAATACTAACAAAAATGAAGCTCCGAGAAAAAAAAATCGTCCAATTCAACTGCAGTTCGGTAGATATGTAGTGCTATAGAGGATGTGTAAACGATTCGAGTTTCAAAGATCGGAAACACCGCGAATGGCCCTCAGAGGGTAGTAATGTCAGCAGTAAGGAATTCATCGCTGGTCGTATCAATCCGTTCTTTAAAAAAAAAAAAAAAAAAAAAAAAAAAATGTCAGTACCGTGCAGGAAGGTAAAGACATGTAAAATCAAAGGCGCCCATATTGCGGTTTCCAAGGGGGGCGGGGGGCACAAGTAAACGTGACATTTCAAATATAAATTCAAATTTTGCTGTAACTAATGTAAAAATCCTATTGGGATTTCGATATTTCGAAGTACAATTTCCTCTAGGGGGCCAGCGACCCACCTCCCCCCCTTCATGGGCGCCCTTTTGTATAATGCCCCGTCGCTTCACTAGCATTACCAGCTTCTGACGGCTTTCGAAAGAAGTCCCATAGTGAGGTAATACAAGAACGCCTAGGCGTCTCGTGCGATGGTCAGACATGTGAGGCATTCCGATGTCACTATGACCCGACGTCGGAGCCAGCGCACACGTGAAGGCACAAACACACGACGTGAAGGTTCCTATAGGCCATGACCAAGGGTGTTATAAAATAGAGGATCTGCCCATACGTATCTTCATCATATGAAGCCGAAATATGTTATATGTTTCAATGAAGCCGAAAAACAATCGAGCATCGTCTGATTGGCTACTGTCGTTTCCGCCATGATTGTTGGCTCGAAACATTGCAATCTTAGTGGCGCGGAGTGGGCAGAGTAGGTGTGGCGAAGCTGTGACGTGTGGCTTCACGATTTTGTTGTATGGGCAGATCCTCTATTTTATAACATCCTTGGCCATGACAGACTACAAGCACTCGTCTCACTGTGCGCGAAGCATTACGAAACACTACGTAATATGCACCGTGTTCCGACGACTGGTAGTAGCTGGTTTGCGGGTGCGCATCCCTTGCGTAGGTTTCCATTAACACCCGTGCATCAACAACAGCGTGTCGATAAATGTTGCACTCGGAGAGCATGGAATCCCCAGGAATACCAACGTAACGTGTTCAGTAATGATCTCGATTCTGCATTACGACAGATGATCATCGTGTATGTGTGTGACGGCACCGGAGGGAGAGGTCACAATCAGCCAATATTGTGAAACAGTACACTGGCGTACTCCGGCATAGTGGTACGGAGTGATTTTGTCACCCCTCATAATAATTCGCGCCCCCCGAAATTCTGTGTCCGTATATTTTACCCTCCTGTGAGAGTAACCTGATACACTCATTCAAACAAGATAACGGTCGACCATACACAACACGTGTGTCTATGGACTGCCTACGTCTTGTTGAAGTTCTTCTCTGGCCAACAGTCACCTGCTCCCTCTCCAATTGAAAACATTTGTTTGGAACCAGCTCGAACTTCACGCCACTGCCGATCTGCAAGATCTAGAGGCGCTGATACAGCAGCTATGGACCGACTTGCCTTAGGCAACGATATGACGACTCTACGACTCACTTCCAAGCCGTATCAACGCTGTATTCATGCCGAGAGGCTGCTACAACTTACTGACACACATTATGCTTATACAACTAAATACGTTGTCGGATTAACCTGATACCGTAATCATTACAATAAAGTTGTATTAGCTTGCAGCCCATGAAGTTTCATTCATTCCCTCCATTACTTCTGGGTGCTTTTTTTGGGGGGGAGGGAACAGAGTGTAATTAATAGCGTTTAGAACAACGGTCACTAAAATTCTTGTTTTCATGAATATCCGCTTTTTACAGTCATCCGCAAAGGAACTAAAATAGCTATGTCTACACAAAGCTATAATAATGCGGATACCTGCGTTCGCGCAGAATTCTATCCATAAGGATAATATTTGAGTCATATTTTTCTATTAACTGTTTAGAGACGACTTTAGAGACTGGGGAAGGTAGTGAGACCGAGACTAGTCTCATCTCGAAATTTCAAGACAAAACAGAGGTCGAGACGAGACAAAGCTCAGTCTCAAAGGTCTCGATCTCGTCTCAAATATTGGAGGACATGGTGGCTCAGTGGTAGAGCACTTACCTCTGGTACGTGGGGACCCTGGTTCGATCCCCGGCCAAGTAAGTTTGTGATGGACATCGTGTCCGTGGGTTCCCTCGAGGTACTCCCGTTTCCTTTCACATTTAATACCACCAAAGCTTCCATCATCATTCACTTGCCTTAATCATCAGTTTCTCTTAGCCTAAAGAGCATAATTATGGGATGTTAAACTGACATATTTCATTTATTTTTTAGTCTCAGATATTAACAGAAAATACTGAAATTACATTATTTTACTCAAAAGTCGTTCCATGTTATGTTGTATGTGAGGCAGCGAAAAGATTACCCTTGAATTGTTCCAGTCATATGGGCATATAGGGGAGGGGAACAGTGCGTTCCACGAATAACACTAAGGCCCGTCTCCTGAAGAAACCAAGACAGATATAAACATGAAACCTTTGTGACCTTCAAGGGTCATAAAAGACAACATTATGCTGATAAAGAGAATACACAAAAAAGGGCCTAAGGGAATTACGGGGGGTACTACAAAATTTTAAATAGCAACTCCCACCGTGTGGTACCTCGTTTAAAAGGTAATCACATGTTGAGACCAGTTTTGGAAACTACATGTCGCTAGCGTCTCTCTATTCAACATGTCGGCCATCCGTAAGTACGGTCGGAGTATGTTCCATGCATAACACTAGGGCCTGTCTCCTGAAGAAACCAAGGCAGAAGCATGAATCCTTTTGTAACCGTGAAGGGGGACAAAAGAAAACATTATACTGATATGGAAAATCCCCCATGCGGAAGGCCCTAAGAAGGTTACCAAGGGTAACTGCGAGTACTTCGACCGTACTTACGGATGGCCACCATGTTAGATAGAGACGCGATAGCAACAGGCAGTTTCCAGAACTGGTCTCTAAACGTCATTAGCTTTCAAACGAAACCAAGCCCCCCCTCCCCCCGAAAGAGGAAAAGCCCCAACCCGAAACAAAATCGTAAATACGCCACTGTAGGGAGCTGTGGATGAAACCAGAGTTCCTGCGGTCGATTTGTTGCAATAAGGGTCGTTGGGAAGCTGAGCGAAAGTGACCTGGTACATTTTATATTATTGCGTCGCAAGTTGGTGCAATAAGGTGAACAATAGCTCGATTCACTGAAGAATAACTCGTTTTATCAATTAATCCCAGCAAGCGGTAAGAACGAAAGGTTTCTTGCTTTGGTATCAGATGCTGCTAGTTACGTCCAGAAGGCGCGTACAGCTTTGGAAGTTTTTTTTTTTTAAATCCCCAGATGATCCATTACCTGCTTGACTAATGGACTTCATAGAGTAGCAGAAGAAATCCGATACACGTTTCCGGATATCAATTCCTTAGTGTCCAATACAAAGAAACTCTGTAAAACTACATCTCCGTATGCAAACGTATTGTGAAAAACTTCCTCACAGCTCTCTGCCCCTTGAATCCATTCTTACCCGCTGGGAAACTTCGCTTAAGGCTGCAATCTTTTACTGCGAATATTCTGACGAGGTGAAGTGTTGTGCAAGAATTCGACTCTTCTGATGTGAAAGTCATTCGGCACAGCAAAGAAGCTTTGGATAGCTAAGATGTTAAGAGAAATCTGATAACAATAAACAATCATTTTAAGATCGTATCGACAACACTTCAGAAACTAGAGACGCGAGGGATGTTGCTCAGAGAATGCTAATCTCAAGCTGACGTAAGATCAACATGACCTCCAATCAGCCCTGGTGTATTCGGACGCTCTGTGGAAAAGAAATTGAATGCTGGTCCTGCCTCAAATTCAGATTACAACTGAAGCCACGCGAAAACACAAATAGAGGGTTAGATTCCAACTTGCCAGAAAATATAGATACTGAACTTGTTCCTCAATATAAATATTGTCTTGTAATATCTGTTGATGTTGTGAGGTCATTTTCTGTATACAAACTTATTCTAACGGACAAACATCACAAACTGACATCAGAAAATGTAGAGACATATCTCGTGATATACTGTAAAGATAATTACGAGAGAGTAAATTCTCAAAAGCACTTTTTTTTTTCGTACAGTGGAAACATAGAAATGAGACTCGTATTATGTCGTGTAAAGTAAATTCACATTAAATACAATTGTCAAGAAAAACTAGAGATTGTTCTCACATTACTTTGTTCATTTTAATCTCAATCTTAAAAAAAAAAAAAAAAAAAAAGTAGTAAACTGAGTAAATAGTATACATACGAAAGAAAAATTCTAAACTACGACAATATATTATAATTACGAACTTTCCAAATGCAATAATTAGTGTAATTGACGTAGGCAAAAACACATCATGAAGGATGCTAATAATTACCACTGCGAAGAAGCGCGCTTTCACACATGCATACATACATATACAAATCATTATGAGGCGTCACCGGCCGAAATGTGGGCCATATGTTCGCCCATCGTATTTAATGGGCTCTTGCAACAGGAAGTTTAGTATTTTCTTTCAGTACACAGAGATGAGACGAATTGCAGGAGAGACAGATAAGAAAGAAAATACTTTTAGTTTTCGTTAGTTACACAGTATTAAAATACTGACAACTTTTACTAAGAAGCACTAAATTAAACTTCCTGGCGCTACGGCCCACGAAACGCTATGGTCAGCCAGATGACTTATGTTCAACTAGGGGATGTATGGCCAGGGCATCGGTTCCCAGGTTCCATTATCTCTGGTTTTCTGGACTGGAATTCGCTATCTCTTAATTCAGGCAGTCCCAAACTGCCTCACGTATTGGGTCAATACCGGATTTTTTTACTGTCCCACCGAGAATAGAATCATGGATCATGCACACCTAGATCGCACAATTCGGCTGAATATGGACTCGCACATAATTCGGCTGAATATGGACTAACTATTAATAATAAAATTTGAATACCAAGTTCCTCCTTCAATGTTCTCTATGCACGCAGAGATGGTAAAGAATGGTGATGATTTTAATGCATATGGTGACGAAAAAGATGAAGAATAAAATTTACAACTAGTCTGTTAAAATACCGAGTACGGTTAAAGACAAAGCTTATGGAAAGTTAAGTTGAAAATATCAGAATAATGCTTGCATTTTCGTGACTATATAAATGTTATATCGGCAATCAAAACTGGAACATACTACACAAAAGCAGATTCAATTTTGGAATCACTGTACTAATATGGGAAGGGATTTAGCCGATCACCTCCATGTCTACGCCATTGATTGATTAATTATGAACTTGGTTGTTCTCAGTTTCCTAACTAGATGCACTAAGTTAGGATTTTATTACAGTGAAACCTGTCTATGTTGGCCACCATCGGTTCCGTTGAAACGCAGCCAACTTACAGAAGATAAGTATGATTGGTGTACTTTTAGAAAAGGATTTCTAATATTACTTGATTGTAAAATTTTCGGAACATTTGCACATTCTAATTTTGTAGTTCTTGTCCAGTATCGTCTACCTCTTGTTAATGAGCCACAAGTGTTTCTCTCAAAGCAACAGATGTTTTGAGAAAATCTTAAGGGAATTAATATCACAAAGCCTCCGCTACCTTTCAACAAGCCGTCAGGTAGCAACAGTTGACAACTGAGATGGTTAGCTTTAACCTTGAGAATTTTCCGGAATTATTAAAACTCCCACTGATGAAAAGAGCCTATATAGCTAATTGTTTCACCAAAACAGACAAGGTAAACAAATACGTACAACCATTTCCTGAATTCTTATACGTGCTTTTTCTTATTCACGTCCTTTACCACTCTTTTATCAGGGAATCCATACTTCTTTGTCTCCAGTCACAAATATAGATCATTTGCCTCTCATATGAGATTACGAAAGAATTAAGAAAAATACGAGAACGGTATTTTGCGTGGCCAAGATACGCAGGTAAATTTATCATCATAGGGTAAACATTGCTCCAATGCGGTCAACTTACAGAGTAATAAGTAACGAATGTCTTATGAGAAAACGCGGTTCAAGACGAACCAGGCCAAGATGAACAGGTAGCCAGGTTTTACTGTACTGTACTATACCATTGTGTTTAAGAGTGATTTTATTTTTTCTTACATTTTCCCCCTTTTTTATAATATTTTCGTTCATATAAAGGCATACTCAAACAAAAGGACTTCCTAAAACAATCTTTTTTTTTTTTCTTATGAACAATTTATTTGCACATTTTCTACAACCTGTGATTCTAATGTTGCAGTGTCAAAACCCATATTTCAACTGTAAATAATATGTTCGTATTTTAGCCTATTCATGGCGAGTTATCAATGCTTTCACACCCTGAAACAAGACTTTCGGTTCGCTTTTAGTATGTAAAAGTCCAGCCTCCTGAAAAAGGCATGTAGTCCCACGAAAAACTTGCTGTGTACACCCCTAAGACGATCACACGCAAGCTGAAGAAGTCTATACGGAAGCAAGCTAAATTCGTATAAAGTCGCTGTCTTATTTATTAAACCACTCTAATATCACCTCGAGACTTGAAAATTACATAATCAAGCCCTTTCCAATCAAACAAAACTCCAGATATACAGATTTCATGTTACTCATTTGATAATTAGAGCGATACACATAAAATGCTTCTCCCTTGTTCGCTCCCAGACCATTTGAGTTTATGGTGCACAACATCGTGTTCGTAAGTTCCTCTATTTCCTCCCACATTATCATTCACGAATTACTTCATAATCATTCATTTTCATCAATGAGCTCCTTCGTGGCTAAGCGGTTAGCGTACGCACCTCTGGCGTGGGAGACCCGAGTTCAATTCCGCTGGAAGCTCATGTGGTTCGGATTCCTCGTTAATCCATAGGTCCCGTCTCATATAGCCTAACTGCTGAAAGGGACGCTAACCTCAAAATCAATCAATCATTTTCATTAATGACCTGTCTCCTATATTCTAAGAGCATTACCGTGGGAGGTAGAAGTCGCCAATTGCAAAAACGGTGGTTCATTTCGTTCATGCTTCTTTACAAAGTGAATTAAGTTCATTATTCGCTTCTTTCATAAACAATCTTGCGTAACTCCTGCCACCCACAAACAAGAAGAGTCCTACGAAGTTTTAAAAAAAAGATTGAATGGCCACTATTTTTCACCAGCAGTAGATACTACATTAATACATACAAAACTGTTATGCATACATTTATTTATTTATACAGGGTGGCCCATAATTATGTATTTGATCTTTCATTGACTGTAGTATTCGTAATACTGGACAAAAAGTTTCGACATGGCAACACAGAGTGAGGATAGACTTAGAACCGTTAGTGTACGCCAGACAGGATGGCGAGGCTGAACGAAACATTATGGAACCACTAGATCGGTTGACGTGGGTCTGTGGAGTGACCAGCTCGACCTCTCGATTTTAAACCATCTGACTTTTTCTTTATTTCATAGGACAAAATGTATCAACATCACATACGCAACTGGGCGAACTACGGCAAGCTATTACAGAAAAGTCACATAGGATACCAGTACGGGTCTGCCAAGCTGTTTGTGACAGGCGTAGTATATCGATTTGGATGGTGTATTTGGTGGACCACGCCATGGATAACGGAACAAGGGCGCCCATCAGGAGGGGGGCAAGGTGCTCACCCCCCTAGAGGAAATTGTATTTCAGAATATCGAAAAAAACAATAGAATTTTTACATTAGTTACAGCAAAATTTGAAACTATTTTCGAAACGTCGCTTATACTTGCCCCCCCTGGAAACCACAACATGGGCGCCCTTGTAACGGAAATCAAATTTTTTGTAAGGAAAGATATGAGAGTAATGTGTTTATTTTCAAGTTACGTTGCTAGCTCCTTTACCGCAGTCTTTGAAACACCATATACATAATTATGGGTCACCCTGTATAGGTATAGTCATGGTATTACTTTATACTAAACACATTAAAAACAGAAAACTAAAAGGAAATTGAAAACCTGGCCATCGGAGTCTGTTTAAATGCAACATCTCACAATTTATTTAGTGGGATTGAAGGAGGAAAAAAAATAAAACATGGAAGTATTTAATTAGGATGAACGGACAGTGGAATTTGATTATCAGATCCAGCAATCGTACGGTGAAGCAAGGTGATCAAATTCTACTTACCTCGATCAATTAAACATGTCAGAATACTGCATGCAAAAAACGGTCGAAAAAGAAATCAAACAAAGTTCACGAAGAATATCGCAAATAATGGACTGCAATACCATGTAGTATGCAACTGACAGGCTAATTTACAAAGTTTCAAAGTTAAAAGCAAAAATAATTCAATTGATAGACTATTTTTGGAATAATTAACAAGTATTCCGAATTAATTAAAATTTCACTCAAATCAGTAACACAACTAATCGAACTGTAAACACAGTGTAACAAACAACAGCTACTCTGTTCCAGAAGTAGATACAATTATTTTTCTCAATCACGATGTTTATAGCATATAAATTATATTATTATTATTATTAATCCATTGAATGACAAGTATTTCTAAGTGTCACTAACACTGGCATTCATCCGTTCTCCAACAAAATACAGATAGATGGAAAAGAGAATCTATCGAAATGATATAAAACAACTGCGACTTCAAATCCGTGTATACATGTCAAATAAGTATTGCTGTATTACCGGAAGTACGCGTTTCATGTCATTTCCGTGTATGAGCCGCACTACTTTCAACTGTTTTTAAAAAGCGCTACTTATACACGCTAGAATATGGTATCTCTACTTCAAAGTTTGTCAGAGAAACGGTCCATCAATGAGAACTAGTACGTGAGACAAGTTGATTTAGAAAAAAAGATTTTTTTTTAAGTATTATTTCCCACGGTTATGCAGTGCAGGGTAAAGGAGAGGGTGATTATCAGAAATTAATGAAATGGTGGAATGAAGAAAATCGAAGGAAACCGGAGAAACCCGAAAAAAAAATATGCACACGGTGTTTGTCCATCACAAAGTCCACTTCGCGCGAGCTGGGATCGAACCAGGGAACGCATGCACCAGAGGTGAACGCTCTACTAATGAGACACCGCGGCCTTTCAATTAGATTTAGAAACAGTAGACACGAAATATATATATATATTTTAATAGAAATTCCAATGGCCATTATTATCCATCCATATTCTCCAGGTATAATCGAAAAAGAAAGCTTTGTATGTTTGATCGTGTTTCAAAAGAAATCGAACTAGATCCACTTTCGTTTCCCAAGACAAACATCAACATAACTAAGATAAGTCTAAAACAGGAATGCCTTTATTTTAATGTTTTCTTCCAGCACCAATCTTAGTGTACATGTGACGAGGGTTCGTCACAGTTTAACATGGAATCCGAACAACTTTAGATCCCAATGACCTGTTGATTGATTGATTTGGAGTTTAACATCTCGTTCAGCACCAGGGTGTAAAAAAATCATGATTTTTTTTTAAAAAAATCATTTTTGTTGATTTTTTTATTTAAATCGATTTTTTTGATTTAAATCAAATCTTTTTCTTCGTATAATACAAGTCGCGAACTGAAGAAAAAGCATTAGGAATTAGTATTAAATGTTAATTATGCCATTTAAGTGAAAGTATTGGGTTTTAATTTTGAATTAATTCCCAATCGTTAACCTATTTCAATCCCAAACAATGTTTCTTAAGCATTAAGGAAAAAGTAAAGCAATGTATATCAACATGACACTTTCCTTTTCACCAAAGTTACTGATATTTGGCAGGTGCATATTTTTAAACAATTGGTACTAGCTAGCGGCACGAAATACATATAAAGTACATAAATTTCGCCTAAAATTAACTAACTCACTATGACCTATGGAGCCCGGAAGTTCAATGCCATGTTCACAAAAGCTCTCCTGACTTCTATCCTTAGTCAACTGAATCCAGTTTCTATTTTGTATTCTTATTTCTGCGAGATCCATCTTAATATTGTCCTCCCATCTGCGTCTAGGTCTTCCTAATGGTCGTTTTCCGATTGGACTTCCAGTTAAAACTTTGAAAGCGTTCCTAGTTTCTTCCATTCTCGCTACATGTCCTGCCCACCTGAGCCTCCAAGTTTTGATGACCCTAACAATGTTTGGTGAACGGTATAAATTATGCAGTTCCTCATCATGAAGTTTTCGCCATTCCTCATTTCCGTTCCTTTTGGCTCCGAATATTCGTTTCAGGATTTTATTCTCAATTACTTTCAGTCTGCGTTCTTCCCTCAGCGTAAGCGACATGTTTCACAACCATACAGCACAACAGGCATAATTATCGTTTAATATATTTTAAAGCTTCCAAATTCCTCGACACAATTCGCGACGATAAGAGATTTTGAACTGAATAATAACATGAATTCCCTGCTTTTAGTCGATATTTAATTTCTTCGTGAATATCGTTTTCTGATCCTATATATTAGCCGATAGCAGAACTTTCTCTGTCTTTATGCGATGAGCTTTTGTAAGTAAAAAATTTTCTGCGGGAATTCATGATCAGTTCCAGCAGAAGAAACACTTGTGATTGTTAAAATATGCTTTATGTGACGTGAAAAACAGTTCAAATACGAGTTGTTCGTGCATTTAAGACATCTGTACATAGCAGGCACGTTTTTATACTTTTCTGTTGGCTATTTTATTTCCTCTGACAATTTTTCCTGCACAGGCGCGGCAAATTTTCTGCGATCACTCGCAGATCGCGGCATGTTCTGCAATGGGGTCAAGTATCCACTTTATCAAAAGTATTATTCGATATTTTAACGCATCCGAAATTTGTCGTATTACGATCCCGAGGAACTTTATGTATTTGGTACATAAATTTCACCCAAAATTTTAAAATCAATTTTTATTTTTTGTTTCGGAGGGGGATCGGACCCCTCTAAATACGTCCCTATTATCTGGAAACAAACAAATAGACGTGGACACAAAAGAGGTTTCATCTTAAATGTCCATGGTGATTTCCCCGTTGCAATGGAAATTTTAAAACCTTGTGTTACAAAGAGAAGAAAGCAGGGTTCACCCGTAACCCGTTCAAACGGGATTTTCCCTGCTCGTTCCCTACATTGTAATCGTTTTCATACTATGCTTACATACATTTGAGCCTCATTGTATTATGATTATTGTCTTCCATAATCGAAATAATAGAAGAGAAACGGGATTTTACTTACTTTCACTTTAAATTAATTCATTTCGGAATTTGATTTAAATCAACGATTTTTATTAAAAAAACCAAGTGATTTAAATCTTGATTAAAATCGCGATTTAAATCAGAGTGATTTAAATCAATCCACCCTGTTCAGCACAGAGGCTATATGACAGCAGACTTACAGCTTAAAGTAGAATCCAAACTACTGTATTTGACGGATGTAAGGAGCGCCACTTTGTGTGTGCCCAAATGCCAACCTCGCTCGTAGTGCACCCTGGAAACTGCATTCGTTGTACTGCAGGATGACAAGGTTCTGGCGGCTGGATACATCAGAATAAACATGCTCTAATGAGTTGGGGTGTGAATATTTCTTGGGTTAAGTTTTGTTTATGTCAATTGAACCCGGGTCTTCCATGCCATGCGTAGGCTAACAAATTCCTCCACAACGAGAGAGAGAAAAAAAGTCCCCGCTTGCTTAGTAAATACGGGAAGTTAACCATTTATACATGAGGGAGCCCAGATACTTGCTTCTGCAAATCCTTGGATGCTGAAAAAGGTTCTTTTAAAGTTTCACCCGCCGTAAATAAATCTGAACAAGCACAAAAGACAGCTGTATTTGCCAGAAAGCTGTAGTAAGCTGGTAACCATAAACCCCTCTCAGAAAATGGCAACTTTTCTCCTTATACGAGTAAGTCGGCAATTTAACATAATATAAATTGCACAATTTTCTATTTCATTTCTCTCTTTTACAAGATTAGAACTTTTTTCTTGACTAATTTAAATTACGAAACTAAGGTTTTTATTACCGAAAAGAAATCGCATTTCTGCCAGTACAGTAAACCAGACTACAAAGATGATGCCGTGTGTTGGCAGAAAATCATGACATGACTTGAATTTGTCAACAAACTTTGCGGGAGCATGACTCAACCGTCTCGCCTCGCTATGTGAAGGACAGCAAGCAAAGCACAGCCAATTGTCATGCTTCAGTGGGGGAGTGGCTAAAAAAGGTTTTATGTTTAAGAACTTGTAAACAAATGCATTACAGCGGAATATTCAGCATGGGTCTACGGAGTTACATCATAATCAGAGAGTTATTAATAATTCCTATCCTGGGTCACAAAGGCATAGTGATAGAGCAAATAAATTGGTCCCGGGTCAGATACCCAGTGGAGGTGACTGCCTCTCATACAAACCCGAATGTGGGGTCCCTGGTTCGATCTCCGGGCAAGCAAGTTTGCGGTGGACAACATCGTGTCTGGGGACTTTCTCGAGATACTTCGGCTTCCTTCCACATTCTCATTCCATTACCATTCACTTGTTTTAATCATAGTCTCCCTTAGCCTAACAGGCATAATCGCAGAAAGTTAACCTGAAAGATTCTATTTCATTTTATACATTTCCGAGCAATGGTTTGGAGGCGTTATCCACGAGACGAGACGAAAAGTGAGATTTCTCTCGTCTCGAAAATTTTCTCGCCCCACTTTCTAAATGTATGTAAAAACCTATGACCTGATTTTCTTCTTAATTTTACCTCGACGTTCGTTCTCAGAATCATTCCGTGACAGGAGAGGTCCAAAGAGTGTGATATAATATTGAAACAAACTTGATATTGGAGTATATTGTGCAATGACTTGCGTATGTTTAAACGTTGACAAATGTTCTTCATTGTACTCTTACAATAATTTTATCAATTTATTGCTTTGCTACCCTGAATCAAGTAACACTAAAACAGTGCTTAAGATTTAAGACTTAAATTAAGTACAGTTGAAACTCGATTAACCGTCACCCTCGGGACCGGTACCATGACGGTTAAGCGAATAGACGGATAACAGAAATATCGTTATAAACCTCTACAGTAAGTAGATTTAAAAGGTTCTGGAAGAAATAAATAACCTTATACAAGTGAATAATACATGTTTATACTGTATTTAAATTACTGTACTGTACTTACATACAAGAGGAACACTGAACTGGTAATGAAATAACCACACATTTAAAAATAATGTCATCTTCTGCTTCTTCGAACGCCGAGCTTCTTCTGCGGCAATGTTGCGTATTTTTCTAAGAAGTATCTGTGTGGCATTCACTTCCGCTTGTCTCTCAAACCAGTCGATGCACTGGGTTAACATTTTTTCGGCTTCGGAGTGGCTAGTGACTGGTCGTTGCTCAGTTTCAGGTTCTTCATCCCCGTCGTCAGCTTCGTCATTAGCCTGCATTACATTAGATATAATTTCGTTGTCACTCAGAAGTTGAAAACTTCCATCCATTTTATCGCATTCTAACCAGGTTGTTATTTCTTCTGTCGTTAAAGTTTTATTGTCCAATCCGTTATTGTAAAGTTACACAGTTTCCTCAACAGTAACCGTATCATCAGTAGGAAGTTCAGGTTCAGGCCAAAGCTTATTCCACCCTTTTTTCAGACTTGAATCTTCAAGATCCGCCCACGCACTGGCAAGACTAAATATAGCATCTTTAATGTTGTAGGTTTTCCAAAATTCCTTAACTGTCGTTGCATCGTCAGATGACAGCAAATTTTCAATGAAACTTCTTCTGTACCAACTTTCATGTTTTCAATGATCCCCTGGAATTTAATTTCTGGCATCTTGAGTGTTTCAAGTCCATGCTTTTCTCCATAAGGGTTTCAGTACTGTACCAAGTTTTTGTGTGAAAACTAGCATGACCGGAAGTGACGCATGACTATCTCAGTCCATTTCGCTTACACTTTATTCCGCACAGCGTCAATTACGGCACAAATAAAGTACAGAGCGACGGTTAATCGAGTTTCTACTGTAGTATCTCCCACGAGACGGATAAATTTCGCCTTTCTAAAATGAGACAAGGATTGTCATATTCATCCTAAATTTAAAAATGCACTTCTACGCTGTTTACTGTTCTACCTTAACAGCAGGTTCTATTTGATAGAGCTTCATTGATGAAAAGGAGGAATAAGTTTCAATTAGTCAGCAATTCAGTGACAAAGTGCTCCTATATAGATTAATGCTATTGAAATTTGAATTACTGTCGGAATAATTATACTATTATCCAAATATTTATTTGAATGATCATTTAATAATCGATTAAAAATTCTACCAACTATCGATAAGTCGAATAACAATCAGAACAACTATTTATTACCGGATAATCGATTATCGGGATAAATTTAAAATACCGTCGATTATTCGATTAAAAACTTCAACATTTTTTTATTGTTCATAACTTCCAACAATTATTTGTTACTCGTATAACTACTAAATCAGATTACTGAATAAATCCATAAGTTAAAACGATAAAAATCAACTATGAAAATTTAGTTTTCAAAAACACTATCTGCACCTCAAAAACAAAGGAAAGAAATGAATGAGTCAGTGCAGTATAAAATGTTGCTTAATGCATTTATCATTTGGCAGTGCTCAAAATCTGGGCACCAGATTCTCATCTCCACTCATTATGGCGAACTGGCGCCCGCGATATTTTAAACCTGCACCTGCTTATTTCCATCTTTAGACTCCATGATTTGAAACACCACCTCCGACAACTAGATTTCTTTAATCCACCTTTCCTCTCCAATCTTCTGAAATTATCCGAACAATTATTCTTTTCTCTTGTTCGAATATTCGAATTTTATACAGTAGTAAGGTAGATCTATTTTAAGTATTTCAAGTTCCTTCATGACAACAGGATAGATAAGAAAACGTTACAAGCAGCAGTATTGGAAAAGCAAGCATTGCGGAGGGAATGTTTCCCGACAGTGGAGACAGATTGCGCTAATTGTCTGTCAGCAGTTGTGCGAGTAGAAAGTACGCAAACGTGTCAGAGTGCGTGAAATAGCAAAATGTTCAGAAAACTGGTTTCTTTTGAAGTTGCGAGCCATGATTCGTTTCTTGTGGACAAAGAATAAGCATTGGACATTCATAATGAGATCGTGGAAGTGTATAGTGAAGAAGCAATGAGAAGCCCATATGTGGCGAAATGATGTGCTTTTCAAGCGGGCAGAAAGGAGGTGGAAAACTGCAATACAGTAGCGAGCTGTCGTCCAAGTTCTGCAAAGATGGACATCAACACGACACGAGTTAAAGAAATGATTCAAAATGATCGAAGGATAACTGTTTATGCAATTGCGTCAGAGTTGCGATTGAGCTTCTTATGGTAACGTGCAGCGTATCTTGTCTGATGTGTTTCATTATTCTAAGGCATGTGCCCGCTGGGTCCCACGTGCGTTATCCCAGGAGCAAAAAGACGCACTGATAACATGCACCACGCTGGCATCCCGGATCACATCGTTACTGGGGACGAAACCTGTCTTCATCATTTTGTTCCAACAAGCAAAAGCACCAGTATGAAGTGAAGCGCAAAAGTGGATCATCAACGAGAAAGAAGTTAAGGTTACATCCTCTGTCGATAAAGTTGTCAACCACATTCTGGACTTAATGCGGTGTGATCCTAGACCGTGGCCATTCCGTTACTGCCTATCTTTATTGTATAACGTTGACCAGAGTACGTGAAGCCATCTGATGAAACGCCCTAGCATGTTGAGTAAAGGTGTCATCCTTTTGCATGACGATACTGCACGCTAACTCAAGCACTGCTGCAATAGTTCAAGTGGGAAGTGTGGAGAGAGACCCGTACAGCCCAGATTTGGTTCTCAGTAGCTATTTCCTTTTTTCCGGCATTGAAGAAGCGCCTTCCTGGAACAACGTTTGCTTCAGATTGTAATGTGAAAATAGCTGCTGAGAACTGCCTGAATGGGCAGGGACCTGGTTTCTACCAATCCAGGTTAGGGAAGTTGGTCCTGCGTTCTGGTAAATGTCTGAATCTTATTTGGTGATTGCGTGGTCAAGTTATCGACACATATGCCGCTTTTTTTCTCGTTTGTATTGTCTCTCTCTTGTTAACCCTTTAACGCAACAGTTTTTCCGATCAAACAGACTTTTTAAAAAAAAAAAATTGGAGTGGGTTTGTGCAGGAAACAAGAGATTTAAAAAAAATTCAAATATATAATATGTTGACTATGGGATATTATGTGATGTTTGCATATAGGGTCTATGCAAAGTTGCGCGTAGACATCTGCAAAGTCCACTAAAACCAGATAGAACAAATAAACGCGACGAATGTCAATGTACTTGCACTTTTGCACTCATTACACATCTGTCTAACATAGAAAAAATCAACAGCTCAAAATGTGTCCACCTAAACGAGCAAAGAAAGCTCAAAGATGACAAGATGACAACTCCGCGTGCAGCAAGTAATACAAAGAGACCAACGCTTCCTTAATATGACATCTAGCGGTAAATTCAGAACTTCATTAGTAAAAGGATACCTTAGCTGATACGCAAAGCTGCTTTTCTATGTCCGAACTAGAAACTGCATAGTGCAATACAATTTCAAAGTAAACTTTGCATATGTGCAAAGCTGCGCGCTAAAGGGTTAAAGGATTAATATATACTTTTGCCTCAGCTTTATAACATTCTTGATCCATCCTTGCACAACACATAAGACGAACAAAAGAAAGCATGAACAAAATGATTAAATATACCGCTAAGCATTCGAAGAAACATATAAAAACTCCACCCATAGTCTTACGTAAAATAGTATAATCAGAACACATACTTTATACATCTTACAGAAAGCAGCTTGTTGAAAAACAATTCTCAATCGTGTAAATGTGGGAATGTGTGCCATTAATTTAAGTCTGGTCAACGAGCAGCAGGTCTTCACCCCCTGCACGGTGAATATTTTATGGGAGCATCCTGTCAGCGCGGTAATGGAAGCATCAATCCTGAATCCGAATGCTACAAGCTCAGGACGTTTTCTTTATTAGTACGTATGATTTTCTTTTTTAAAGGGGGACTCCAAATCGTATATTCAATTTCAACATAAAACCTGATAAGTTTATCATTATTATACCTTACAATTATAGCTTTAAAATAAAACTATCCTTGGAAAGTAATGCCGGCGTCATATTTTGAAAGGTAAGCGCTTTTGCTTCACAATACGAACCCCCAGGTTCAAATCACGTAATTAGCAATCTTTAAGTTATACCAGTCACGCCTGGAAAATGGTTGCACAATACCTATAAACATAGGCGTTGACAAACCTTTCAAAGAATCCCTTTGTTTCGTTGCTGATCATTTCCAGAGGAAACTGATCTCACACTTGTGTCTCGAATTACGGTAATCATTATAAATAAAAGAAATAAAAGGTAGTAACAGAATTGAAAATGAAAACTTTAAAATTTACGTCTCACAGTTATGCCGGTTAGGCTACAGGAGACGGTGCGTGATGAGAAATGAAGGAAACGGTGGAATGAAGAAAGTGGGGCACAACGGGAGAAACAACGAAAACCAACGCATATGATATTTGCCCACCACAAAGCTCACTTGACGCAAGCTGGGATCGAACGAAGGATCCCATGCACCAGACATGAACCCTCTACCACTGAGCTACCGTGGCCCAGTAACAGAATTATAGCAAATAAAGGGTAGAAGTATTGATAACAATGAAATACGAGACCTCCTCCGAGAAAAGGTTTTAAAATGCAGAATTGTTACATCATTATACAAAAGGGGCCATCAGATATGGCCTAAGAATCCTCTCGGATGTCCCTGCAATTTCAAAAATCCCACCACACAGTGTTCAATTCCAAAATATTTATTATCTCACTTTTTATTTAGTGTTCGAGCAAATAAAGAAAATGAAATTAAATCTTTACGTTTTACATCCCACATTTATGCCGGCTAGACTAAAAAAGGCGGTGACGATGAGAAATGAACGAAATGATGGAATGAAAAAGTGGGAGGAAACGGGAGAATCCCGAGAAAACCCATGTACGCACGATGTTTGTCCACCAGAAAGTTAAACTAGCGCGAGCTACGATCGAACCAAGAACCCCATAAACTAGGGGTGAACGCTCTACCACTGAGCCACTGCGGCCACTCGAGCAAATAAGCCCCACATGCACGACCGGACTACGATGGAATTTCCAGCATTATTAACGAATGAGAGTGTTCGTAAATTTGATCGATAAACCACCCATCCATTCTCTTTCTGGTAAGTTCCTGAGGACTCTGCTGCTCACCTGCTTAGACGATTTAAAAAGAAGAAAAAAAAGTAACGTCCTCGAAAGTGAAGAGATACGTAATCATCAAAGGAGACAAAAGTAATCATCTGACGACAATACAAGAAGATAGGAAATAAACCTTACAATGTTAAGAAACGGAAGCACCTGCCATAGATCCAATGTTACTGGATGTAACTGCAGCACACATGCAACCACAAAAGTGGAACGTGCACTCTTGAGAGATGCATCAACAAAGCCTTGGGCTAAGTTTTACAGTAGTATGTGAACAAATAGTATGTATCACAGTTTAAAAAAAGACAAACAAGAAACTCTTATTTAAGTGTGTCTCTTTCTACATATGCAGTACATAAATATTTCTTTCAATAAAATAAAAACTGTTATTGGCAACGAACAGCATACATTTCAGCGCCACATCTTTTCTCCTCGAAGACTACGCATCAGAATGTTAAGCATGACATTTTTTTTTAGCTCGGTGTGGTACATGGGCGGAGTTAGGAATAGGTTGCTGGGGCGGCAGACCTTTTGTCTGCTAGGGGGGGGGGGCACGGTTAATACAAATGGGAATTGAAGGATCTTATAAGTGGCATTCTTTATTTTTGTCAAAAAGGTGGGGGCAATGCCTCCCTATGCTCCCCGTAACTCCGCCCATGGTGCGGTATCAACTGATATATGCCAGCTTCGGACAATATTTTAAACAGATATTAATTAAAAAAAAAAACAATAGCTTTAAGCTATATTTCATTAACAATACTATGTACTGTCGTCTTGGTAGTATCATAATTAAACATCGGACTTTTATGAAAATGCATACTTTGTTTGCTGAGGATGCATCTCTCTTAAACTCGGTAGGGGTTTCTAACAATTATAATAGCTCGAACTCGAAGTTTTATAGTGCATACAAATGCATGTTTCAAAGATCAGAGCATACACAGGGGGATTCAAAACAACACCGACAACATTTGGGAGGTGATTGCTGACACCAAGATAATACAAAAAGTATAGAGCACCCTGGGTACACAAATGCTTCCTTTCGGAATTACACGATGCCGAAAACACGAAAAAATGAACTTTTGAGGTTGACAACTCCAAACCTATGGGGCAAATACATGTTTTAGTACTCACCAACTACTTCCATAAAAATCGTCGCTGAAGTACCTTAGGAGTCTGAAACTTGGATATCTGGATAGCGCACATACTAGTTTCTACGTGAAGTCTCGACCCGACTACGGTAAGTCCCATAGCCTTGGTGTTATGGACCTTTAAAATTCTTTTTTTTTTCCCTTGTTTCCGTTAACCTATAACTCCGAAAGGAAGCACTTGTGACCCAGGATACTCTATACTTTTTGTCTTATCTTGGTGTGAGGAATCATCTCAAAACCGTCGTTATTTTGAAACACTCTGTATTAGTGCTTAAAAGCATATTCGGCATATTCTGTAAGTTTGTGTTTCAGGTGTATGCTTATAGCAAGGAATAAATCCGGTTTTGGTTTGCATTTTCAATGCAATTACATGTTTACACAACAGAACTGTTTTCTGCATGGAAGGATGGAAGAATCCTACTTTGTGGCGGACCAATAATGTTACCAATTGATCAGCAGAGCAAAGATGTTTAGAGTTACTAAGTCGTTAGGAGGTATCTGATAATCACAAAGACGATGTAATATCATGTCATCAATTCAGAAATAAGAGACGCGGGGAATGCTGTGAATGAATGCTTAGCTCTAGTTGATGAAGTTCAACACAACCTCTAGTGAGCTCCTGGCAAATTTGGGTGGATTTTGGAGAATAAATTGATGAATGTTATCACCAGAAACTCCAACTACAAAACAACTGAAGCCATGGGAAAATGCCTTCAAGATTAAATATCAGCTTGCCAGAAAATATAGATAATAAACTTGCTCCTTTCTATAAATATTGTCTAATAACATCTATTGATGTTAAGAGGTCATTTTCTGGGTACAAATATCACAAACTGACACCAAAAAATAAAGAGAAGCATCTTGTGATTTACTGTAAGGCTAATTACGGGAAGGACTAAATCCTTCAAAACGAACATACTTATTTTTTATTTGATTGATTTATTAATTTTTATTACTTTACTATTATTTTTTGTACAATGGGAACGTGTAGAAAAGTAAGGCTTGTAATAATAATTCGTGTGAAGTAAATGCACGCTAAAATACAACTATGGAGAAAAATCAGAGAATCGTGTTCTTATATTACTGTGTTTATTTTAATCAACTAATTTGTGTCAAAGATAAATTCAGAAGAGAAGTCCCTGAAAGGTAACGTACACTTTCAATGTTATTTTTCAACTACAAAATTTCGTCATAACTTTGCTGCACGTTTGAAAATGCTCTCTTTTATTGCATTATTAGTCCATATTTTAACACATTTAACAGCACAGTTGCATGCACATTTTATTAATTGTAAATGCATAAAAATCCGATGTCTAATCATAATGAAGAGCTTAATTAATCAGTTTTACTTCAATAAGTGGTGAGGATCTCGTGTAGCATCAATTTTGGATTTGAACTTTTCACCTCAAATTTTTCGAAAACTACGCATGACCTTTCATACTCACGCGTATCATTTTCTCCAGGTTAACAAGCGCTATTGACTGATATCTCTGCGTGGGATTTCTCGGAGTATTTTCAGTTTCCTCCCACATTCTCATTCCGCTCATTATTACACCATAATTCATTTGCCTTTTAAATCATCCATATCCCTTAGCCTAAAAGGCAGGGCGCATAATCTCCGGTCGCCATTGGCGACTTGAAATTTAGAGCTGGCGACCAGTGTTCAGGAATGGTTTCTGCCTAAACTCACAGGGCTGCGCAGTTCCTATTTCGCACGAAAATAATTGTCACTGAGTGAGAGAAAACACATAATGTGAAGTCTTTCTTTGTCAAATCAAAGACCGTGCGGTGGGGAGGGCTCTCATAATTTGTACATGCGAGATACTGGCGACCATCATTTTTTGATTGGCGAGTGCGTCTGACTGAAATTTTGCGCCCTGCTGAAGGGCATACCGTGGGACGTTAAACTTTAAGATTTCATTTCATTTTTTCATCTCTGGACATTTAGCTATCTTTTCTACTAATATTATAGAAGTGCGTATTACATTCTCGGCAGGTCGATGAAATAAAATGAAATCTTTCAGTTTTACGTCCCATGTTTATACCAGCTAGGCTAAAGGAGACGGTGATGAGAAATGAATGAAATGGTTTAATGAAGTGGGAGGAAACGGGTGAATCCCGAGAAAACCCAGACACGGTGTTTGTCCACCCAAAGTTCACTTGGCGCGAGCTGGGATCGAAATAGGGACCCCACGCACCAGAGGTGAACGCTCTACCACTGAGCCACTGCGCCCCCAGAATATAATCCAATGGTGAACTTTGGACTGCAGAGCAATGAACTTTCCCCGTGGTTCCATCAATCGAAATTTAAGCTCCCTCATTTAAGGATGCAACCTATTGCTTAAAGTAAAAAGCTAAGCAGTAACTGGGACTTATTCGAGGCTTCCAGTAGTAACACCACTATTAATAGACGAAAATGAGAAAATTTAATTTGATTAATCAGTTTCACTTTCCGATCTCACTCAGCATAGGATTAAACGAGAACAACTTCAGTGATTAAAAAATGGGATCCCAGGCCCTAATCGACTTTTTATCCGAGATCACAAAATGAACCTAGACTATGCAAACGGAAGCACTGATTTCCACCACACAATCGTGTAACATAATCGATCCGATTTCGAATTCACAAATACGGAGTATTCGTTATTTCAGAACACAAGTACAATTTCACTTATGGAACTGTTCCATGCCAACGTCACATATTGACTGCCTTGTAGTGTCATGTGTAAGTCTGATGCTGCAAGAAAAATCCATCTACACCCAACAAGAGGCTGTGAGTCAAGTAAGCTTCAAACAAGAATGAATACTGGGACCTCAGCAACGAAGTACAATCGCTAAAAACGGATTACGCAAAGAGCGAGAATAGGATGGACGGGACCCGTTACCCTCTGTGAAGCGAAAACACCGATGTAATTGTCTAATCGATCAATCTTCCACACAACCATCCATCCGCCAAATTTATAGCTGACGAACACTTTCGACTAACGTTTTTAAGTTCATCCTGAAAACCGCCTTTTCGATCATCCTGTAATTATCCACACTCTCGTAGGTAGAAACAAACAAAAAATATTACACCACATGAAATCACATTTTCAGAAACATTTAACCATCACTGCTTCTTTATCCTATTGGCTACTTTGTAATTTAAAGGGGGCCGCGGTGGCTCAGTGGAAGAGCGTTCACCTCTGGTATGTGGATTTTCTCGGGTTCTTCCGTTTCCTCCCACTTTCTTCATTCCATCATTTCATTCATTTCCCATCACCGTCTCCTTCAGTATACACGGCATAACCATGGGACGTAAGACAAAGATTTCATTTCATCTCGTAATTTAAAAATACAACAAATACAGTATCACCACACCTATGACTTCCAATGATCCTCGTTGTTCTGGCAATCGAACCGTATTTTCTGGCATACTACAGGGTGGCCCAAAAGTAGGTATACAGTCCCATACTGATCAGCTCACAGTGTTTTATATTGTTATTCATCAGGTAGACTTAATTTCTTTATTATTTGTTCTTAAAGCCTTTTTACTTATACCTTAAGCCCAGAACAGCCGAAGCAAATAATCCCATAAGCTAGAATGTCATGCTTGATCAATGGAAGGGTGTATACCTACTTTTGGGCCTCCCTTTAATTTTCATATATCCCAATAACGAGAGGTACTTCCTCTTTATTTGTAACGTTCCACGCAGGGGTAAAGGTGGAGGTGAAAAAGCAGGGGGACGCGTGATGTCACGCCGCTCCCTGTCCCTATCTTTGCCCATTATGTTTTTAGGAAGTAGAGGGGGACTGACTTCATCGGGGGAGTCGAGGGACTCGAGGGAATAAAAATAATTACTAGAGGGAGTCGAGGGAGTAAAAATATTCACTCGAGGGAGTAAAAATATTCACTCTAGGGAGTCGAGGGAGTAAAAATATTCACTCGAGGGAGTAAAAATATTCACTCTAGGGAGTCGAGGGAGTAAAAATATTCACTCGAGGGAGTAAAAATATTCACTCTAGGGAGTCGAGGGAGTAAAAATTTTCACTCGAGGGAGTAAAAATATTCACTCTAGGGAGTCGAGGGAGTAAAAATTTTCACTCGAGGGAGTAAAAATATTCACTCGAGGGAGTCGAGGGAGTAAAAATATTCACTCAAGGGAGTCGAGGGAGTAAAAATATTTACTCGAGGGAGTCGAGGGAGTAAAAATATTTACTCGAGGGAGTCGAGGGAGTAAAAATATTCACTCGAAGGAGTAAAAATATTCACTCGAGGGAGTCGAGGAAGTAAAAATATTCACTCGAGGGAGTAAAAAAATTCACTCGAGAGAGTCGAGGAAGTAAAAATATTCACTCTAGGGAGTAAAAAAATTCACTCGAGAGAGTCGAGGGAGTAAAAATATTCACTCTAGGGAGTCGAGGGAGTAAAAGTTTTCACTTGAGGGAGTAAAAATATTCACTCGAGGGAGTAAAAATATTCACTCGAGAGAGTCGAGGGAGTAAAAATATTCACTCGAGGGAGTAAAAATATTCACTCGAGGGAGTCGAGGGAGTAAAAATATTCACTCGAGGGAGTCGAGGGAGTAAAAATATTCACTCTAGGGAGACGATGGAGTAAAAATATTCATTCGTGGGAGGCGAGGTAGTAAAAATATTCACTCGAGGGAGTTTCTAGAGTGAATATTTTTACTCCCTCGAGTGAATATTTTTACTTCCTCGACTCCCTCGAGTTAATATTTTTACTCCATCGACTCCCTCGAGTGAATATTTTTACTCCCTCGAGTGAATATTTTTACTCCCTCGAGTGAATATTTTTAGTCCCTCGAGTGAATGTTTTTACTCCCTCGACTCCCTCTAGTAATTATTTTTACTCCCTCGACTCCCTCGATGAAGTCAGTCCCAAGTAGAGGGACGCCAAATATATTTCTGGAAGTGGGGGAACGACGTCCCTCACTTTCATCCACTGGTTCCACGTGTATATATGCACCAAGGTTACGGGAGGCTGTGACTATGATAATGAACAACAGGGTGAAATGAAGAAAATTTAAGAACTTCAAGAAAACTCACACATACACACACGATGTGTGTCCGCCACAAAACTCACTTGGTACGTAATAATAATAATTGCCTACCAATAGTCAAATCACTGGTGCACGAGCGATACCGGGTTCAATTGTCGATGGAAGTATGCACCTCAGATACAAAACCCGAGTAGTGCTACGGAATCTATTTGAAACAGTGGGTCCTGTCTCATATAGGATCCGTACTGAAAACAGACGATAAAGCGAAAACAATCCAAATAATAATAAACGCATATTTTCTTTTCTTTCTTTTTTTCTGTAATTCTCCGTGTAATGATCATAAACGACCGCAGAATTTTCTTCTCTCAGCAGAGACCTACTTAAAGTTTTCAGAAACTCGACCTCAGTAATAATTTCACCTGTTAAGATAGAGAGCAGAAACTACGGTATGCTTACATACACTGGAACATGAATATCAAACATAACCTTCACGTTTCCTTTTTTAATTTAAAACAAAGAAAAAGAAAACAACATATTCGTTAGAAAATGGCTATAAAATAATGAATAACATATTACTTTAGAGAAACGTTCTCCACATTTCCACCGCAATTCTCGAAGAACAAATTACTTCAAAGAAACAGGGACGTGATTGCTCAGTGGTAGAGCGTTCACCTCTGATTCGTAGTGTCCCTGGATCGACCCTAGCTCGCTCCAAGTGGACTTTGTGGTGGACAAACATATGTGTGTAGGTTTTATCGGAGTTCTCCCGTTTCCTCCCATTTTATTCATTTTACCATTGAATTCGCCTCTCATCATCACAGTCTTCTTTCGCCTAGCCGGCATAATCGAGGGGCATAAAACTTAAACGTCCTCCACATGTCCACAGCAATTCTCAACACATTTTCTCAAACGTTCCACCAAGTTTTCCTTAATTTTCTTCGATAAGTTAAGCAGCGGTTACAAAGGCTATTCGCTTTATAAGAGAATCCACACCACATGCACTACATTTCAACATTATCCATGTGGCAAACGTAAACTGGGCCATTCCATATATATCTCTATTTCAATCGAACGTAGGAGAAACTCAATTGCCATGGCATTACTGAACGTCAGCGCTCGTTTGCAGCTTAATCATTAATTAGCAATACCAAATATTAGTCAATTTTTTCGTCAACCTTAACCATACTAAACGGTGTCCACAATTATTTTTAAATACACCAGAAAACTCAATGGCGAATGTTATCTACTGGTCCACCATTGCGACCGCCCATGACATTAATACAATGCTAATTAATAGGCATATTCAACGCTCTCGAATAATTATAGTACTCGCGCCGAGTCGTGAAGCTTGGCCTAGATCTACCGATTTCACCACCCAATAGAACGCGAGGGTGTGTTTCAGTCGTCAACTCCCACCCATCAAATTTTGTCAGTGTCGTCTCTCGCGCTAGACGGAAAACATTTTCCAAGAGTACAGTGTTGTCGGATTGGCGTCAAGTTCCGTTTTGTTAATTCTTACGTTATATTTTCGCTGTTACTATTTGTGCTATTGTTACCATTTTAGAACAGTTGTTACAGAAGTTATTGTTGTGCAGTGTTATTATTGGTAATTTTTAAATGCCTTTTTTATATACTGGTTTACTATGTATTCAAAGTATGGCAACATTGTTGGTTAATTTCAGCTGTTTGATGTTTCTCCAAGTGTGCGCTCGGTAAGCGGCTCCACGAATTGTACCGAAGTTTTCCGACGTGTTAGAGCTCAAGCAAAATATTTCTATGATTGGTTTAGAGCCCAAGCATCACGACTCGGAGCGAGTACTATAGTACACCGCGCACCTGAATAATTAGCGTATTTTCACGCGCTCTGCGATTTGATTCCTGTCTATCACTATTAGTGTCGGCCCAGTATCGAAAAGTTGTGATATACGGCTAATTCAAAAACAGAAATGACATTAACGTAAGTCGCTGTGCTGACCACACTTTATATAACACAACCTTATTTTCAAGAGCAATTCGTGGGCAGTTGTAGTAGTAGTGCAGCTTCAGAATGTTCAGTAATAAAATACAAATATTTCGGCGCGGACAAAGGTGATAATTGCATGAATCACGACTAGAAGCCACCTTCAACCGATCAGGGTTTTCTGTAACGTAAACGAGACGCACGACGAAGAAGAAAACTATGTACGCATAATTTTATCAATAAAAGGAAGGAGTCCAAGCAATCTCGTATCCTCTGAGGATGCGTGTGCCTTTTGTGTATATAGGTCTACCTTAATAAATGTTTATTTTTCCATACCTTGCTCAAGAAAAGGTTAAACTCCCGTAACCACCTATGCATACGCCAGTGGATGTTTACGTTTTTATTTACGTCCAGCATTTCTGATTTTTTCAACGAAGTGATAAAACAAATGGAAGCACCTCCTAAAAATTCAATATTGGTTGCTCACATGGCGCAGACTGGAACCAAGATGCGAACTTATATTGGTTCCAAGATTGGACGTCATCATATTTAAACTATCGCAAAAGCTTCCAAATGAAAGTTCCGAACTGGGATCTCGCAATGTCTTCCTAAAGTTCGCGTAATGCAGTCAATATACACCTTCAATTAAAATCAGAAGCCTGACCCTGCTCATTTTCGCCAAATCCCAAATTTGTTTTCAAGAAACTTCCAGAAACATTAATATACTCCTCTTATTTTACAGTGTAAGCGTTAGCAGAATTTAGATGATCGACTAGACATAAAAATGTACCACCACAGCATTCATTGTTGAATCTTAGAAGAATCGACGGACTTTTTTTTTAAGTGCCTACTTCAGGTTTATTTATTTACTTTTACTTTCCCGTGCCACGATTATGCACTGAGGCAAAGAAAGACGGTGATAATGAGCAAGGGCGCCGATTTCTCTGTAACTGGGGGGGGGGGAAGCATTAATAAAAAATACATATAACAATAAATGTAAAAAAAAAATACATATTCGTAAAAATACATGGGGGCCCGGCCCCCCTGGATCGGCGCCCTTGATAATGAGACGGGAGACTATGAGAAAACCTACACACATATGGTGTTATTCCACAGTTAACTTGGTGCAAGCTGGGATTGAACCAGGGACTTCACGCACCAGAGATGAGCAACGAGCCACCACGGTCCCCTATTTTGGGTTTAACGTTCTTTCTCACAAACCGACACCATAATTTAACTTTAGAATCATGTACTCTCGACTGCGAATTTAAGCTCTCCCACAGGGAATCGAACACGAGACCATGGGCACCACAGCTAATGTGCTAACCACTAGACCACGAGGGAGGGATACTGGGATTTTATACTTAGAAATCACACTACCGACGATCAAACCCGAGACCACATGATCGCATTTACTTGGGAGCGACTTAATCACATTGTCAGTTCGTGCACTAGCGAAAACAAATTTTGAAATCCTTTCCATCAAGAAAAGACATTCTCAATCATCCAAAAATTAGCAAATTACTGGAATAAACCCAATCACGAAATGCTACTAGAGAAATCTCTCTGAAGACAGACAGGCTACAATAAATTCCGACGTGTTCGAAAACACAAACCAATCTCCAAAGAACTTAAATTGGCGCAACACTTGAAATCTACGTTCCTGTGCAATATATTATGTCACCAGTTTTTTCTTCTTCTTCTTGCTGTGGCTTGCATTCGGCACTATTATCTGCAAATTACAGGATACAGCTGTAAAATTAGAACGAAAGCAAAAAGAAAAAACCTCGGGGATCCCTATATGCATGTAAAGAATTAAAATTGTTACGTTCGAGGTACGTTTCTAAAAACTGCTGGAAATGCTTTGACATTAAATTAAATTATCATGAAATACTTCGAGATCCTACATCATGTTTCACTTAAATACTATCGAACTTCCACTTCACCTTCTTAATTTGCTTCTGCAACAATGTTCTAATTGTTATAAATATACACACGTGAGTTTGTATACAATTGCGAAGCTCGTAACTGCGCATGCGCACCAATTGTGTATCTGCATCTACATAAGCTCTAGAAAAACCTAAGGTAGAAAAAAATAAACTTAATACAATCATACTTAATCAATAACTTTCGTACTTACCTTGATTATGGAATCCAAAATCTAAACCAAGTTTGGAAACGCTTATCTGTCTTCATGAACAAAATAACTGGATATTCTTCGATAAAACACTGATTCTAGCACCCGACTCTGTCACATCGATGTGCAACTCTGCACCGCAACGATGGCTTTCCCGTTTCCTTTCCCTTCTTCCTGCCTATTTCGTTCCACTGTTCCTGCTAAATGTAAAACCCGAAAAAGTAGTTCTCTTCGAATTACATTTAGGACAATTTCATCATTGTTATATTAATATTTCCGTTTTAAATGCAATTAAACGTGGAAAATTTCAAACTATTTGTAGAAATTAAGCTCCTTGTATAATTATTATGATATAAAATTAGATTATATGTATTGAAATTACTTGGCGCCATTCGGGTTTTACTTCCGCATAGATGGCAATAGTGTCAAGAGGGAGGATAAGTGAGGCGTATGCGTACTTGTAATTTAATGTGCTTTATTCCTGTGATAAATTGCTTGACGAGCAAAGAAAACGTATTGTTGTAACACAAATAAAGTTAATGGTAATTATTTGGATGTTTTAATATGATATCAATGAGTAATAATATTGTAATTAATTATCGAACGAACTTTTGTCATGGATCCCAAGATTACGAAGCTGAATAAAATGAATTGCGTGGTTAAATTGAAATGAAATAAAGGTGCTGTGATTTACAGTACAGCAAGTAAATAAAATATATTGCAAGTTGTAAAAATTGTTATGTTCTGTCATATCACATATGAACTAGAAAACACTACTTAATTTCATTACGTATGATCTACATGCGACAACTAGGTACAAAGTCAAAATTTCGAAATATGTTCTGAAGATATTAACACATTTCATTTTGGTTTGTATGAGTTTAAGCTTACCTGTTTAGTGCTAGGTAGTTACGTGAAATATGACATTGGATTTTGATTTTACTACATTTAGAGCCATTTTGAGTGCAAGGGCAAATTGGTCATTGCGAAATAGTCATGTGGCATATTTTTGGATTTGGGGGTCCAGAATTTTTGAGTTTAAATTTCCTACTTATTCAGTATTTATTGCCGGTTCAGGTTAGGTTCTCTATTCCCCCTCTTTCAGTTCCAAACCTATTCCCAGTTTCTCATGTATTAATTTTTTTTTATTGTTGCTGAATTTGAGAGTATAGGTAATGAGATGTAAAGGATATCATGGGGAGACCCACAAAAATCTTCAGTTTCTTAGTTTGAAAGCCATCTTCCGGCCTTTTAGTGAAATATTCCATTAACTTCCGTTCAGATTAAAAACAATCCAGCATTCATATTGTGGCTATATACTACACTATATATAAAATTTGGTTTAAGTTCCAAAGTTGGACGTCAGCATAAATGCCTAAAATTTTTAAATTTTGTTCTGTATGTAGATGTGGATTAGCATTGCAGTTTACCGGCCCTCTCTAAACAGGATTTATGATACTTGGATCTACAGCTTAAATGTAGTCCCGAGTTCGATTCCCGGTGAAAGCACTCGGTCGAAAAAAGTAAAACGCTTTTTCAAGCCAGCCACCCTGAATGAGGTTTTCCATCCGGGGTGGAACCTAACTTATAGTTCCCAGGCCGCTTCTCTTTCCCCGGATAGTGTGCTCACCAAGGAACGTCATCTTTCAAAACGTGACGAGCTAAATGGCCATAGGTGCCGAAAGCCCAGAAATCCAAATCCTAAGCTTAAATGCATGAATTCCCACCGGGAATCAAACCAGGGTCTCCCGTGCCAAAGACGCATACGCTAACGGTATAGCCACGAGGGAGCTCTTCCTTAAATACGCTTATTCGGCATAACTTGAGCATACGGTTCTACCAAATGTTGACACCTTTCTTACATTTTCAGGTCAGGTTACAGCTTTCTTTTAGCAGAGCGTGCACTAAATGATGAGCTTATTACTTTGTGCAAATTGACTTCAGGAGGGCTCAATATAAATACAGTATGGACGTATGGCATAAAAACTACAGTACATAAAACACGAACCAACTTGTAGTAAGTGGCCACTAAAAAGCACAAATGCGATTTAACCAAGGCAGGGCAGGAACACAGCAGAGGAGCCCCGAGCAGACTTTCACTATCACTCAAGATGCATTTCAATATATTGTGCACTGTCACTAATTACTTGTATTCACACTCTAATTCCTACACAAAAAATGTTTCATATCGTATTTCACCTATAAATTTTCAATTTGGTAGAACCGCTTGCTCGACTGAATCCGCTTATTCTGTTTGTTTGTTACCGTTTTGCTACATATGTGTGCAATCCACATGGAAGTGCAGGGGCCTGCGTGAGCGAAGGCAAGCAACTTGCTCAAATAGATGTTATTTAAAGTACGTTAAAAATGTGCATGTTATGTTTTGGAATGTATGTATATTTTATGCAGAGGATCTCTTATGAAAGCTTGTATGGCTTTCAGGCTTACATTATCTGTGTGATTTCTACTTATTACTGTAGTTAGATTTGCCACGTGCATAAATAATTTTATTCGTCCTTACCATTTTGTGTGAGCTCTGTTGAAGACGAGATAGCGTAATAGGGAACGACCCATATTGGAAAATTTTATCTTCCATAATGCTCTGTCCACTTACAAATTGCACCGAATTCCAAATCCGGTCCACAGTCCTCGTTAATAGTCGGTGCCGTAGTAGCCCTGGTGCTGCATAAAACCTCAAAATTAATTGTGTGAAGTAGCTTTTACCCTTAAATTTTTTGTTTTATGCTGGGCTAGTCTCAATCTGCATCTAACTTTCGTATCCTTCACTTAAAGTGTTTTTTGACTGGTATTCAAATTAAATTATTCTATTCAGTGAATCAATTAGACAAGTATAAACTTATCTTACATCCTGAGTTCAAAGGCACAGGTTAGGTTAAAGTAATAGTATGTAGATTATAAGAGAGAAATGTATGGTTCCCGACCTGTAGGCATATAGAGCGAGCAAAGGCAGAGGGGTTCAAGCTACTGACGGAAATCAACCTTGAAATTACGAATAAAGCATTGTAATGATCATTTACAGACTCCACAGCCACTACACGTTCGACTACTACGTTCTAAATTCTGATACCTTTCTACATTACCTATAGTGTTTAATTTTTAAGCTTTTTGTTAACCATAACATTGACTTATTATTATTTATTCTCAGAAGAGTTCCTGATATTGTTGGAGGTATTGAAAAAAAATAAAAACGGTATTTCAGCAATTAATTAATTTAACTTACAAGGAGTCAAAATGTATACTTAATTACGTCGTTTATTATAGTTTTTATATACAATAAAATCTTATCTTTAGTGGAATCGAATGGGACACGTAAAAATTACCGTTAAAGATAGGTTTCTGGTTAAACGAAGGTAGACCTATGCAACAAAAAAATGCATACATATAATGGATGTACTGAGACACTGTACGTACCTTCATGAGTTTCCAGTATTTATTTCTACTACGAATTAATACATGCAAAACTTACAATGAACAGAAAAGTACTATATACACATTAACATTTATCTTCTTCAATAGTCAATATTTTTTTCTTGAAAACCACATCATTTTGACGTAAAACAAATTGTTGCAGTTTCTATAAACTTTTGATAGCATCTTGATAAATCTTTTTAGCTGTATTTTTCTTCCAACTCATGGTCATTTTTCTTTTCCTCCTCAACCTCCTCCTCTTCTTTCAGACTTTCCGCTTAAATCTTAATTAATACATCTATATATGTTGTGATTGATTGGGTTTGCACATCACTGTCTGTTTTACTGATAACGTATACTGTATTGTATATATAGAATGTCTAAAAATTTTCTAAACATTGCATTTCCGAACTTTTTCCTTAAAAGGCTTATTTTCATTTCCGTTGTACGGGTAACACAATTTCCGTTTAATGAAGGGGAATTTAACACGTTTTTCGTAGTAAACTGATGGAACCATGATATATTTCCGTTTAATGAAGGGTCCGTTAAAGGCAGGTTTTACTGTATAATATTAACAAAGAAAGATTAAATTAAATATCATTGACGTCCGAACTGGTCCCGCACATTTTCTATCGAGGACGGATCAGGAGATCTTGCTGTTCAAGGGAATACTTCAACATTATCCAGGTAGTTCATAGAGACAGGTGCCGTGTGTGGACGACCGTTATCCTGTCGAAAGATGGTACTAAGTCCAGTATACTATCTCATGAGAGATAACAGATAAGGACGGAGGATGTCAGTGTCGTACCATTCTTACATCAGGGTTCCTTGAAGTCATATGATGCCTCATGACGCCAGGAATAATACTGGTGCCTTCCATTTCAACTCAGGCAAAAAAATATATATATATATATAAAATTGTACCATCACCATCTCAGATATTGTTGAAACTTTTTTTTATAGCAACTAGACATGTTTTTAAGGGACCCATATTTTTTTGTTTTGACGAAAAAAATTTTCCCGCCAAGTAATGGGCCATCAAAGACGGGGAGTACAATTTATGAATTGTAGAAGACATGGAAAATGGTCAACTTCGGAGCCTCACCATTCGGCTATGGAGACAGGTAGAGTTATAATTCTTGTTGTGGTGTGTATATAGGGATATAAATAAACTATATTTATTATAGTTTGGTTTGCGCATGCGTATCTTTTTGTACATAAATTAACAAATGAACGTCAATTTATCTGAAAAGTCGAAGTTTGCGAATTTTTTTCGAGCACTTTCGGTTCGAATTTTAAAATTCTGTTTTCGCGGTTGGTAAGACCTAGCTACCCGCTTTCCAAAACAATTTTGTATCTCTTCTGTGTGCAACCGTTTTGTCGCAAAAAATTCGAGAAATTGTAAAATTTTCAAAAATCGCCATTTTCTCGAAAACACAATCTTTTAAAATTCTGAAATTTTGTCAGATGGTTCAACTTTACATGAATAATAAACACATCAGATACCATTCTCGACCAATGCTTCATGAATTAACTGCAGCCTTTTAAAGTTAGCGAAGTTTCGTTAACTTTGATGTCACAGTTAGCAACACTGGGAACAATAAAAGTGCAATGATTTGATGATGTTTGTGGTTCACATTCATTAAATGAAGAATAAAAAGTTTTCTTGACTTTTTTGTTTGTTTTTTGTTTTTGTTTTTTAATTTTATTATTATTTTGATCAAGAAGGCTCTCTGAAATAGTAAAATGAGCCTGCCCGTACTCCTCCATTTTCTTAAATCGAAATAATCTGAGGTGGAAATTACGATTACGAAACACACAAATTTCAAGTTCACTTACCTAAAATGGTCTTCGGAAACTTTTTTACATGGCCCAATCATTTGCTTGGTTGGTGTCTTCTTCGCAAATAGCATGTAGCCATGAAGGTGCTCCAATAGGTGTTGGCTCACGCACAACTCGTCCAGGAGTGGATCTAGTGGGAAGAAACTTTTTTTTATTTTATATATAAATAAAACCGATCTCAGATTTTGGAGCTCTTTAAAAGTAGCTCTAAGTAGCAGTATTACCCCCTCCCCCCTACCTGAAGTTCGTCCTGGATCCGCCCCTGCGTAGCACATTCTCGATAGTCACAAATGCTGAAGGTCCATGTGGAAGCATAAACAGCACTTCAACTTCACGTAATTCATGATTTATTCGTAATATTTCTGCTACGCACCACTGGTTATCATACATATATGTATGTAGCAAAAGTTCCTTTTTGCAGATTTCTTAAATCTACAATTTGAATTGCAGAAGTTCGATTTTGGTGGAAGCATAAAGTTAGTTCATGGTGACCCGTTACTGCCATAAAAACTTCGCCATTTTCCGAAAGTCAAAGATGACTTCGTTGCATACCAGTTACCGGTCGCATACTTTCCCTTTTTTTCTTCCGGAAGTCGTCGAATTCAGTTCCAGGCAACAAAACGAGAGTAATACCCGGAGTTTGTACTTGTACTATATTCACGAATTCTTCTGCGGTTTTACTGCGGGCGCGGTGACTCAGTGGTAGAGCGTTCACCTCCGGTGATTAGGGTCCCTGGTTCGATCCCAGATCGCGCCGTGTGGGCTTTGTGGTGGACAAACACCGTGCTCGTGTGTTTTCTCGGGGTTACCCCGTTTCCTCCCACTTTCTGCATTCCACCATTTCATTCATTTCTCATAATTACCGTCTCATTTAGCCTAACCGGCATAAGCCTGGGACGTAAAACAAAGATTTCATTTCTTTTTTCTTTCTTTCTTCTGCGGTTTTAACACTGTGTATCTATATTTGCCTAAGGTTATGCCGCGTTGCCACATTCTTTACACCTTCCCCCCTTCTCAATACCGTCGCAGAGACCCTTGCATTTCCGGTTTCACTGCAAAACCACTGCTTTACCGGACCTGTCTGCATCTCGAACATCTGAAAGCTATTTTTAAAGTGGGATGCAGCACCATCAGAAATCACTGACACGGTTTGGGAAATTGTAGACACTTATGTTCTCGTATTCAAACCTTTTTCTATAAAATATATTTTCGCTTTTCTTCGAGCATTTTTAGAATCTTGTCTATGACTATGAGTACATGAGCCGAATCGTGTGTTTTATCGTCGTTTATTACAACAAAACTGTCAGTTGATTCATATTCCGGTGATAACTCTGAATTTCACTTTGCAAAATAACAGTCCAGTTTTCAGTGAAGTCCACATGAAGTAAAATAGAATTTGTATCTTGAAATTTTATACGGTGCTTTTTGGTAGCAATTAATTCTCTGTGGATTTTCTTGATGTAGTCATGAATTACAATTCTTACAGTTAAACCAGCAATCTACGATACGAAAACAGAAAGTGGCACAGTTTTTTTAACGAGATTATTGTTTTCCCATATGGCATACGTAACACTTTCATTTTCATCAGGATCAATAATTAAAGACTCCACACTTATTCCTTCCACTCCAGGACATTCACCACATTCTTGAAGAAGACAGTTGTCATTTTCTACGGATCATACTACTAAAGGGTCACTCATGACAGCTTCAATACAGGCTGCACCTTTGATTTGTAGCAACGCAGTAGCAGCTAACTTAAAATTTGCACAATACACACATACACACTGCCCTCGCAGGTTTCGGACTGACCCACTTTAGTCGAATACTGTAAAATTCCGAGTGACCCATTATTCTTATGTTGGGATTGGTCTGTTTAAAAAGTCAGTAAATTTCTTTGGAACGCGTAAGAAAACTTTTTTTTTTTTTTTTTTTCGATCACTAATGACACCGCACTTAATTGAGACTTTGTCTGGAGCATTCCAAATCATCACTGAGGTAATATAGTTCAGGCTTTTTGTAGATCATCAGAATTTATTGGATGGCCATTTCAAGTAAACTTAAAATTTGTGTGTTTCGTAATCGTAATTTCCACCTCAGATTTTTTCGGTTTATGAAAACGGAGGAGTACGGGGAGGCTCATTTTACTATTTCAGAGAGCCTTCTTGATCAAAATAATGAACAAAACAGTCAAGAAAACTTTTTATTCTTCATTTAATGAATGTGAACTACAAACATTATTAAATCATTGCACTTTTATTGTTCCCAGTGTTGCTAACTGTGACATCAAAGTTAATAAAACTTCGCTAACTTTAAAAGGCTGCATTGGTCGAGAATGATATTTGGTGTGTTTATTATTCATGTAAAGTTGAACCATCTGACAAAATTTCAGAATTTTAAAAGATTGTGTTTTCGAGAAAATGGCGATTTTTGAAAATTTTACAATTTCTCGAATTTTTTGCGACAAAACGGTTGCACACAGAAGCGTTACAATTTTTTTTTTCGGAAAGCGGGTAACCAGGTCTTACCAACCGTGAAAACAGAATTTTAAAATTCGAACCGCAAGTGCTCGAAAAAAATTCGCAAACTACGACTTTTCAGATAAATTGACGTTCATTTGTTAATTTAAGTACAAAAAGATACGCATGCGCAAACCAAACTATAATAAATATAGTTTATTTATATCCCTATATACACACCACAACAAGAATTATAACTCTACCTGTCTCCATAGCCGAATGGTGAGGCTCCGAAGTTGACCATTTTCCATGTCTTCTACAATTCATAAATTGTACTCCCCGTCTTCGATGGCACATTACTTGGCGGGAAAATTTTTTTCGTCAAAACAAAAAATATGGGTCTCTTAAAAACATGTCTAGTTGCTATAAAAAAAAGTTTCAAGAATATCTGAGATGGTGATGGTACATGCTCTGCCTGAATTGAAACGGAAGGCACCTACTGGTATGTTGCCACTGGTCAGCAATCCATGTTTCCTGGTTACAGCATCCCTCCAAACACAGTTACATGTACTATGGTGTTGAAGACAGCCTATGCATGGGATGGTGATTCAATAGTGCGACTGCTGCTAGTCTTCGATCAATGATGCGGGATGACATTAGAGATGCGATGGTCTACCATCACGTATTTCACACATCGTTATGACATACTGCAGTTGTTCTACTGAATCCATCACTTATGCCCAGATGGCATGCGTGGATGTAAGGGGTTACGATGCGCTTGGGACACAATACGCTGATTTTGGTGTGGTCGGACTGAATCGACCGAAACCTTGACGCGTCTGATTTCTGTCACGTATCCATTCAGCCCAATATGGACCCACTGTCACATCGACTGCCCCGCATGCCTGGATAATTCCACCAGCCGACCACATTTTGATCCACAATAAGGCCCCTTTCAAAATCTGTCAAATGCTGTTAACATCGTCACATGAGCACGTGAAATTCCCCGCCTTCAGAGTGTTCACTAACCGTCTGAAGCTACGTATGCCTCTTATATACTCCGATAGTATGGTTTCGTGGTGACAACACTAATGTACGTTTTAGTGTTGGATGGAATGAGTTTTAGACGTCACAGATCATTGAAACTCCAGTCGTTTACATACCCGCCGATGGTATGCACGAAATTACGTTGATATCGGACCATTCCTTCTAGATACTTAATTTCGATCAGGTTCAGTCAGTGTATTATTATCATTAATGAAGATTATATAATTCAATGCTGCATCTGAAATCATAGAAAGGATCAGACAAGAAGCACGTATGACCAACAAGCTGGTAGCAGGGATGTGGGTTACGAAGGGGGCGCCAGGTAAACAAGGTTAGGAACCAGTGATATAGAAGATCGATTCGGAATTACACTAGATCTCACTCTTCTTCTTGCTTCTTTCCCTTGATAAATTGTTGCAGATTATTCAGTATTGTCAAAAGTATAGTTGTAATGTCCATTAGTTTGTACACTTGCAAATGTTGCAAAGTAACACTTACTGCAGGGCAAATAAACAAACACGTTTTGCTAATATATTAACCTATAGAAAGTTATAACCAACTAATACACCATATTAAAAGAATTTGATAGTACGGGGAAGACTGGGTAAAGGCTTTAAAGGTTCTAGTTTCGCCAGCCGTTTCAATAGACCCTGTAGTAGTCAAGTAATTGTTCGAGTAATGTTTCTCAGGCAATTTTGCTTCCAGTATTTTGAGTGAAATACTCGCAAAACTATTCGTTCGTAAGTTATAACTGGGCTGCGGTAGCTCAGTGCTATAGAGCTCACCTTTGGCGCATTATGTTTCGGATTCGGTCCCAGCACCGCAAAGTTAGCTTTTGTCCACAAACATTGTGCACATCGTTTTTCTCTGGGTTTTCCCGTTCCTCTCACTTCATTCCACCATTTTGTTCTTTAATATAATAACTATTTCCCTTTGCCTCGGAGAATAAACGCGGGGACGTTAGACTAAAGAAACAATTTGCAATGTCATGTGCACACCACGTGAAGGAGTTTGGTTTGTATGGCGCGATATTTTCACAATCTTGAAACCAGAAGTGGTTGTAGAATTCTATCACTTCTAGTATGAGAGAGTTAAGGATGAAGATAAACTGTGTTCTGGTACTCTTAATCGATTGCAGAAATCCGCTTTTTGCTACATATATTAGTATTTTTGCTATAGTGATCAATGTTACAATCGAAAATTCTATTATTTTCGGTTTGAATACCACCTCCAGCAACGAACTAAATTCCTAACTTTTGACTTTTTACACCCTTGTCAAAATTTAAGATTATCCAAAGAGTAGTTCTTGAGATTTTTCTTGTCTCCCGGATGGACACACGGACAGATTAAATATCTAAAACAGGGTGTCTATCGGTCACGAAAAAGTCACGAAATCAGAAAACGGTCATGAAAGTCACGAAAATGTCACGAAATTGAGCGTTTGGGTCACGATTGTTTTTTTAACTGTGCAAATGTAAGTACAGATTGGAAAATTTTGTTCTATAAAACGTAAAAATTCACCACCTAAAATGTCTATGGTCGGCTTTAGACGCTACCAAATCGCAAGCAAAGTACGTTTCTATCGCATAGATGAAAATTCGTCCTAATTCGCACCCGAATTCGCTATTGAAAATGTTAGGAAATTTTATGATTTGGTAAAGAAAAGGTCACCAAAAAGTTACGAAATTTCATTTTGGAATTTTAGTAGACACCCTGTAAAAGAGTATTGATAAACCAAACTCCTTGTAACTAACAACTGAATACTTAGTAGCAAAAAGAAACCAAATTCGTGTTGGCACGCAGAGGTGCTCACCCTAATGTAAATGCACTGAATCTCAAGCTCTGTACACTTCGTGAGATTGAGATGGGGTTAACGTGAGTTACGAACCTGTGATTTCGGGCAACTATGGAGTGACGATATCGTTTCTTCTGGCAACAAAAAGATATATATAAATATCTCGATGTTATCAATAATAAAAATTAATATAATGTATGTATATACTGGTATATATATATATATATATAAACTTCTTGTACTGCAACGATGGATGCCCTGTAATGTGATACGTTTAATGTAGATGCTTTATGAAAACATTGTTGAAGAAGATCGGGAAAATTTCGGCAATTACTAAATAACGCGTGTACTGAGATTAACCCAAATGAATATTTATAATCAATGCGCCAGTTTAGTTTCTTAAGTTGTCACCCAGTGTTCTAATTTTTAATCCAAAATTGAGTGGAAACAACTGATAATAATATTTGGAGAAATTTTATGCTTTGCTTCCTTTTTTCTGTTTTTTTTTTTTTTTTTTTTTTTCCACAAAAAATGCTGAAAATCTCAAAACGTGAGCTTCAACATGAAATTTCAGGAAACGCATTTATACATGAGTTTCAACCGTGCTTAATCGTTGTGAATGACTGATCTTGGGCTCCGAATCATAACGTTGCAGTTGCGCAGACCATCATGTAAAATAAATCCTTGTAGCATAGGCCACCCTCTATCACTTATCTCGCTTTCAAGGGCTTCACTACCGGCACCGATAGAAAATACGCCTTCTTAATCGGTAAATAATGGCAGGTTTTCTCGTCTAATTTTAAAGAAGCTTTAGATTTGGAAGAAACAGTTGTTCTAGTGATGTTAAGAATCGTTAAATGTCACGATGAGTTAGTCCAGGGCGAGAATTCCAAAAAGTACCTAGGTATTATAAAAATCTGATTCTTTTTCTAAATGAGATCTATGCAATTCCAGTTCACTTTACAACTGCACTTCTTACTATTCTGCTTAAAAAAAAATTAAAAAAAAAAAAAAAAAAAAAACTGGGACTTTCAAAATGTGTAAACATTTTTCGGGGGAAAAGATTGCTACATGATTTAGTCGTTTAATACAGAAAAATCCAGAAAATCTTACGGAACGTGCTTCATAGGGGCTAAGGAGCCTGAATTAGACTAGGGTAGCAGAACACGTGACAAACAATGGGCTTACATTATGAAGTGAGGAATAAAGAGATTTCGGATCTGTACTCACTCCCTCAGCGATTTTCCATACTACATAAAAAACAGGCAGATATAGGGATTTAGAGTCTAAAATGCGATAGAAATTAACTGAATATTAGGTTAATTAATATATAATACTTGTTTCTTATTTTCCAAATATAGTGAGCTCTTGTATTCAATTTTCATCTAGTGACTTTTAGCGTGTGTTTTGCTTACGTATAGCAACCTGATAATAGCGACCAAACAAAAGACAAAAGCTATTTTAATACTGATTAAAGCTAAAATGTTTACTAGTAAACGCTATAGAATATATATAAATAAATAGGGACTGACCTTGTATTTAGAAGTTAATTTTATTACCACAACCGAGAAATTTTATCCCAAAAGTGGTTAAGTGAAGCATCCTGTGCATTAATTAACATCAAATTAATCCTAGTTCCTATCCCATCCTAGTTAGACTATAACAATAACAGTAAAAACTAAACTATTGAAACATTAACCAGTTTTATGTTCAAAATAGTTTATGTGAGGTTTATTTTACATGTAAAATGTTTCTGTCAAGTATTATTAATTACTTTAGATCATTTATACGTTTGTTTTTAGTACTGAGACTTGGATCTACAGGTTAATATGTGAATCTAACCACATATACTTCTGGCGGGAGTCGAACCTGGATCTCCTACAACAAACACAAAAACATGAATTATTAGCCACAGAAAATCTCTCCAAAGTCGTAAGTTGGACTCAGGCCCATATTTATGCATGAGCCACAGAGCCAGGACGGAAAATTTCCAGGGGTGGCACAAACTTGAAATTGAGGTATGGTATGCGAAAGAAAGAGGCTGTCTAGAAGAGAGTAATGTAAGGAAGATAATGATGGGGAAGAGCGGATTATATGTTCTGGGACTCGAACCCAAATACAGAAGCCTTAGTTATACCATTACCTGAAGTTCGGTACGCTATACAAGTCCGTAAAAATCACCAGTCATTAATTACCGGTGAGTTCCTTTCACCAAATTACTGGTGACCTAAAGGAAAGAAAGAGGGAGGAACCTTATAGAAAATAATAGTAATAAATATCCCGTTCGATTCCCAATCGTGTCTGCATGTATCCTTGGGAAACTATAGCGATGGAACAGTACAAAATTAAAGTATGGACCTGAAACAAAAAATATTACACACTAGTGACGTAAAAAAAGATTTTGCATGGAAATTTAATGATGAGCAAAGAGCTTCATGCAAACTTCGTGGCATTTACTTGCGCTAACGGAAGTTATACTTGATATTAACACGTACCGTCAAATCGGGCTACTATGAACATGGGCGGCTTCTTTGAACAAAACTGCGAAAATGTTTCAATCAAAATTTTCATGTCCTGAAAAGTCATTTGCGGCTCTTTTGAATATTGCAAGCAGTAGTTTGGAATGTTCTGAATTCAGCCGTAGCATATCTGTAACCTTTACTAACAATCATGTATGTGGAAAAAATTAAATATGGGCTGTTTTTATTATTTTTTGCGGCGACCAGAAAATTGTGTCTCTGGAACTCGGGTTAAAAGCATTAACTGCCTAAATTAGTATTACTGATAAAATCTCATCCACTATCTACCAATTCCAATAGGTTCTATTGTTATCTAACCTATATTCAAATTTTGGTGAATTTTTGAAAATCACATATTTTAGGTAACAAATGAGACTACTATGAACAGTTGATTTTGGTGGGTCTAAAAATCAGTTCACGAGTAATAGTACGGTATATTCTAAAGAAAGGTAAACGGCATTATGTTGTGTAAGTCACAGACAAAGAGAGCTGCGATTGCGAAGTCAAGTTTATGCGCATTAATAAAACAGGTACCAGTATGACATTCTATTGGCCCGAAAATGTAGACAGCGATGTGGTTTGTACAGAAGACATTGTTCAGATGCTACCAAAGCTCATTCTTACTAATCGAGGGCATCTTAAGTTTGGTGGCATCTCTTTTGAAGGTTTCAATTTGCAATAATTGCAAGCATGTTCCAATTGTATATAAGGGTAAATAGTGCTTTTTAATCGTAGCAAAAAAAAAAAAAAAAGTTTGTGTTAAAACTTCTTTGTTAGATTCATATAAAGATGTGGATCTCTTACTACAAGAGAGACTTCTTAAGTGTTAAATATTAAAGTTACAATAGTACTACGATTGACATCAACCTTTAAGAAATATTGGATAAGTACATTCAACTATATAATATATACCAAATTGTTCATAAAACTCTCCACTTTTCAACTCAATATCAAAGAATACCATACAGCTCATAGGTAGAATTTTATAACAACAATTAACATTATGTTCAAAGCAGCCCCAGTTATAAGGCTACTTTGATTTTTTTTTTTTTTTTTTTTTAAGCCGAAGATATTATCTGACAACAATAGTTATCATACAGAGTTATAGTACTCTTTTGTGCCACGGTTTTAAAAATATAACATTAGGCTTACAGTATGTTGTTCACAAAATATTTTAAAAAATGAGCTTTATTCGTATCAAAGTAGCCCCATTTGACTGTAGTAAATGAATTTTCACAAACACTTCCTATTAAGAACTTTGTTTACTCATTATCACTTAGATACCACTGATGTTAAAAAGAAAAACAATAGAATATAGCGTTTTCTCTCACGAAAAATTACATCATTTTTATTTTTTAACACTTTCGTGTTATTCTTAATATTTTTAAAGTAGAAAAATGGCCCTGAAAAAATAGTAACGTACACAAAATTAACGCATAAGAACAAATTTCGGAAACACAAACGCGGAGCGCACATGAAAATGTTTTAGAACAACAAAATTTTCAGTTTGGGTAATTTTCGTCTTATTAACGCTTCACCAACATTCACAGATGCTTGCCCTTTTCATCCTTCATGTAGCTTGGCCAAAAACAAAAAGGGCGGTTGTCTCGCTACTTCGTCATAATCATGGACAAAACCGAAGTAATCGGACATGTAGTTCTTCAAAATACTATCTAAAAATTGGGTTAATTTCCTTTAACTTTTCACTGTCATGCTTTTATTTGCTTTTAGCATTACAAATGCACTTTTTAAAATACTGTGTTCCCATAAACACGACACTTTTGTAATAATACGTAAAATACACACTGGATAATCCTACGTCACAACAAAGGGAGAGGGTACATTTTCGTGATCTGTAGGCGTCTGGGGAGACGATTACATCATTGGGTAGGATTCCACATCCTAATATAGACTGGTATTTAAAGCAAGCGAAATTCTACGAAAGCAGAGGCTTCTTATTGATTCAGATCTACGAAAATTCAACAGCGTATAATATCCAATTTGACCAAGATCTGTACTGAAAACTGTATTGGTACCATAGCGCGACAACATATCTGAACGCGAATAACGAACAAATAGTGGGAAGGTCACAAAATTTTCTTGTACCGAGCAGCGTAAAATACCATAATACATACGAGCTTGATTTTTTTTTTTTTCCACTTCCATTTAAATATTAATTCTATCTCAAATCTTCTACACCAGTATTTTGATAATGAGGAGGACGAGATTTTTTTTTAAAATTATTATTATTATTATTATTGTTCGGGGCGGCAAACTGTTAGTATGATCCTAGTTGTATTATTAGCTACTACTGCAGTAATTTTGTCTTTTTTTTTTTTTTTTCTAATCGTTTTTATGTGTTTTCTCATAGAAATATGCTGAAGAAACCGCAAAAGAAGGCATTCCAGCCTCCTATTAAAGCAGCAGACGGCAAGGATGTTTCACCTACGAGCAGTTCCGGGAAGGAAAAGCAAATCAAAGGCTCACATGAAGTAAGTAACTTCGTATGTTTCGTTATTATTTAATAAAGCTATTCGATTGGCCCGATTAGTCAGATCTGACGTCGATTATCTGGAAGAAATCTTCTTTCACTACAGGGACTGATTCACGTGCGAGAAACTTAACTTCATGTAAATTGTAACAGAACTACTGTTTGACTTCATATATAATTTCTTTCTCATTCACAAAATCTCGTCTTGCCAAACGTTTGCTCGTCTGTCAGCATCAAAAAGTTTAAAAAATAGTTTTCAAAAAAATGTAATGGAATTATTACGCGTAACTAAAAGTTGAAATTCTGATTCCTGGAAATTCCTTGCACATTCAAGATCTCGACTCACCAATTATAGCGTTTTCCCTTCATGGTGTAAGGCTTTCTTCACTATGAACAATCATGAGTTTATGAAATAAAATAGAGTTGGTTGGATGGTTATTTAGGCATGATGAAAACAAAGGCACGGGCCAAGGAACATCTTAGCAATGCTAAGCCAGGACACCCTCTTTTAGGTTTTTCGAAACATTAAAAAAAAATGTAGAGACAAGAATAAAAGAGTAGGACTTGTTTTTGAAGATTGGTCTATTTTTCTAAAATATCCGAAACTTAACATCAGGTATAGGTTGGTTAAGCAAAGCTTGGGAGACTGAAATTAAAAAATACATCCAGTATTGGTACGACAATAGAAATATTAACATGAGTTATCAACCTTCCGTGCCTGAACAAAAGGACACATTTGAGGCCTCCAGTCCATAGCGTGTCACACTACCATTTGATTTGTAATCGGCAGGAATCAACAAGGTGTTTCTGCACTGTTCAGCCCCAGCGAATCAATTCCTTTATATTTCCTGGATGTCTTTATTATTTTTCCTTCTGTTTTTAACCTCAGTGAACAAGGTCCAAGGGAGAGCTGAAAAAGTTTGAAAGCACAAGAGAGTATCAGAAATCAGAATTTCAGTTAACTGAACTATTTATTAAAATTGCTGAGTGTGTTAGCATAATGTGTAATGTAAATTCAGAATGTGCAAATATGAGAGTTAATGTCTGAAATGATAAGTAACAACTACATAGATGATAACAAGAGGATAGATATACAGGAAATATTTGTTGACGACATCAAATACTTTCGTTAGGTGATAACCAAAACAGCTTGGCCCGCCATATGGAATAAAACGATTGAATATATAGTTATGTGCTCACAGATTTTCGCAGATTTTGCAATTCGTTTATACGCTAGGAGGTGCTCATTTCTCTGTCTTGCATTGAAGCGCAGAGAACTTTGTAAAAGCCAGGGATGCGTTTTAAGTTATGTTGTGTGAGAATGTTTGCTACTACAATAAATTTTGCTTTGGTCGTGATGTATATGATTTTTAACATAGATTTTCCTTTCCCTCATACAATCCCAAATACTCTGTATTTGCACTACAGAACAATTTTCATTGGCGATTGCTCAAAACAAATCATTCTTTTATCACTCTTAAGGGTCGGTTGTGCGATATTATTGTCCTAAATGTACATACCCCAACAAGATATAAAGATGACGATACAAAAGACAATTTTTACGAAGAATCAGAACGGCCCTCTATATGAAAATTCTGTTACGGAATTTCAGTGCGAAGGTGGGACGAGAGAATATTTTCACACTGATTACTGGGAACGCAAGTATGCATAAGGAAAGTAATGACAGCAGCGTTAGACTTGTGAATTTTGTAATATCCAAAAACCTTGTGAAGAGTACCAAATTCTTACATCGCAACATTCATAAATATATTTGGTCCTCACCAGATGAGAAAACACGTAATCACGTTTTAATAGATAGAAGTATGCAGTCTACCATAATTGATATTCGATTGTTTAGGGGAGCTAACTGTGACATTGATCACTATCTAGTAGCACCAATGATAAGAGAGAGGTTATCGTTGAAAAAAAAAAAAAAAAAAAAAGGAATTATTCAACATCTGAAAACGAGCGGTTTAATTTGAAGAAATTAGAAGAGGACCATGCGAGAAGAGAATACCAGGTGTCGAATAGATTCTCTGTTTTAGCAGGTTTGAACTAGACTAATGTGAATACTTGTGTTAAAATTAGAGATAATATTAAAATTTCGTAAAAAAAAAAAATAAAAAATAAAAATAAAAATAAAAATTGGGGCACGCGGAAGTATATAAGCAAAGCATGGCTCGAGCAGGAATACACTAAATTTGCAAGAAGTAAAAGCAGGCAAAACTATGTTGGCTACAAAATCCAAACGGTATAAGCACGCAAAATTTCGCTGACATTAGGCGGGAAACTTCCAGAAGTTTCAGAACGGACGAACGCGATTGTTGAAAAGCTAAAACTATTTAACCTGAAGATAATAGTAGAAGAAAAAGTATTCGAGACATATATAAGGGCATCAACAAATTTAACAAAGGCAGTCAATCTCGCGCTTATATATTAAAGAAAGCCGATGAAACAGTTTTTTGTCGATTTGCTTAATACGCAACCGAAACGGAACCGAACAGGAATGTAAATTGCTATAAAAAAAATTAAAGAAACACAAATCTTCGGGTGTAAACGAAATTCTGAAGGGGAAAAATTGTGGAATAAAATACACAAATCATTCCGGAACAAGGAGGAATTACCACAGAGTGGTAAGAATCATTGTTCCAATCCACCAGAAAATCGACAAAATTGATTGTATAAAACTGATCGACCAAATATTTACCAGGTGTCAAATACTCGAATAGAAATGAGAATACAGTAGCTTAGTATATCATCTATTTATTGATTTTAGAAAGGCCTATGTCTCATTTAGCAAGGAAACGTAGTACAACATTCTTACTGAATTTCGCATATCGAAAAAGGTATTTTAATAGATGTTTAAATAAATGCCAAAGTAAAGTTCAAGTAGAAAAATACTTGTCTACAAGCTTTCACCTCGAGAACGGACTGAAACAAGGAAATCCGTAGTTGCACCATTATTGTTCATTTATATATATATATATATATATTCTTTTTCTTTTTTCTTTTTAAATACGCTAAAGGAAAAAGCAAAAGATAGCAATGAGAGCCTAGAGCTGAATGGTACTCACCAGGTTATGGCGTATGCTGATTATGCAAATCTGGTAGGGGATGATAGAATAATAGAAACAAATGCAACGGTTTTATTAAACGCCTGCAGGGACAAGGGCTTAGGAGTAAATAAAAAAAAAAAAAAAAAAAAAATGGAAATTCGCCGTAATCGTAATACTGCAAATTATGAGTACGTTAAAATATCAAATATTACGTTCAACAAAGTGGATACTTTCAAATGTCTAGGATCAACAGTAAGACCAAAACCATATCCACGAAGAAATCAAATGTCGACTGAAAGCAGGAAATTCGTGTTATTATTCAGTCCTATATCTTTTATCGTCGCAAAATCGAAGAATTTGAAGCTTAAAATATATAAAACGATAGTTATACCTATTGTGCTGCATTTTTGCGAAACATTGTCTCTTACTTTGATAATATAACACAAACTGAAAATATTTGAGAGTAGAATCCTGAGATGAATATTCGAACCCTAGAGGGACAGGAATGGGGATTTTCGGAAACTTCATAACGAGGAGACCATAATTTATACCATTTACTAACCATGGTACTAATCCTGAGTCTAGAAGGATCAAGTGGGCAGATCGTGTAGCCAGAATGAAAGAATGTAGGAACGCTTTCAAAATTTTAACTGGAAACCCAATCGGAAAACGATCATTAGGGAGATCTAGGCGTAGATACGACAATATTAAGATCGATCTCGGAGAAATAGGAGTACAAAGTAGAAACTGGATCCAGTTGGCTAAGGATAGAAGTCAATGTAGAGCTTTTGTGAATACGGCATTGAACCTCCGGCTTCCATAGGCCATAGAGTTAGATTGCTCAGAACAATTGATGGACTTCATTCTTGGAATTGGTACTTGGCATAATCGAGATTAAATTCTGTCGGCTTATATAATTTAATATCTTACGTTTTATTATTGAGAAAGCAAACTTCATTTTAAACTAGATGTATTATCTTTTTGTTGCAAGCCACAAACATTGCTCTCCCCTGGTAAATTATGCCGTGTACTGATCCAAAAAACATAATGCACTCTTTTCCCCTAAAGTTCGATTCTGACTACAAAGACTGTTTGTGACTAAATGTCATACTTGTTAATTGGAAGTATATTTGAGTGTTACTGTGCATAAATGTGGTTAAAATAAATTGCTCTTTCTGCTGTATTGATGATATGGAACAATGACATTTTCAGTCGACATTATTATTATTTTCCACCAGGGTGGATTGATTTAAATCAGGATTTAAATCGCTTGATTTTTTAAATAAAAATCGTTGATTTAAATCAAATTCCAAAATAATTTAGTGTGAAAATAAGTAAAGTCCCGTTTCTGTCTTGCTATTTCGATTATGGAAGATGATAATCATAATACAATGATACTCAAATGTACAGTTTGTACAGCATAGTATGAAAACAAGTGTCATGCAGAAGATGATTAGGGAAAATCCCGTTTTGAACGGGTAACAGGGCAATCCTGTTTTCTTCTCTTCGTAACATAGGGTTTATATTGTAAATCGTTAACTATTCCAACGGGGAAATCACCATCGACATTTAAGACGAAGATCCTTTTGTGTGCGCATCTATATATTTGTTCCCAGATAATAGGGCGTATTTAGAAGTCTTCTATCCCTCTCCGAAATTTTTTTAGATTTTATAACTTTAGGCAAAATTTATGTATTTCGTGCCGCAAGCTAGTTACAATTTCCTTTAAAATATGCCCCTGCCAAATATCAGTAACTTTTGTGGAAAAAAGTGTCACTTTGGTAAGCGTTGCTGTACTTTTTCCTTAACGCTTAACCTTTTAAATTATATCACCTATTTGTAGGTGATAGGATAAAATCTTCATTATTCGATTAAAAAAGTACAAATAAAGCTTTTTACTTTATTTTTTCAAGACTGAAGGCATTGTAGAGCACGTTGCATATGCTTTCACGCCTCTCTGCGTCGAGACATAGGATGTGATGACGTCATAAATGTAAAAAAGATATGTTTGTGCCTATTTTTATTATTTTTTGGCGAGCCTACACTTTGCATTCAGAAGACTAGAATTCTGCACACTCGTTCAGTGCACCGTTAGTATTTTTCAGATGATTTCAGATCTCTGGGTAAAAACAGGGGGGGTTCTGAGGGGCAAAAATGTAAAAAAAAAAAAAATATTTTTAACAAAAAATAGCTTTCTTCGCGACTTTTCTGCCTAGGATGGAGACGTATGAATGGTACCACCTGAAAGGCTGTTCTATTCTTAAGAGAATGATGTACGAACCATGATCTTAAGATAAATAGGGATGTCTCAGGAAATCGTTACCTGAGATCCTGTTTTATACGGGAATCTGGGATATTTGGGGATATTATTTTTCGCGAGCTTACTTTTACATCAAGAAGTTTGAAATTTTGGACACTCATTCACTGCACCCCTTAGTATTTTTCAGATTTGTTTCAGATCTTTAGCTTTAAACAGAGGGCTAAAAAGTAAAAAAGGGGATATTTCTTAACAGAAAATCCCTTTTTTCGTATTTTCCAGCCCCAGAGAGCCTACACAATTGAGACATTTGAATGGTACCGTTTGAAACTCTGTTTTATTCTGAAGAGAATAATGTACAAATCATGATTCTAGGATAAATAGGGATGTCTGAGGAAATATTTATATTACATCCGGGTCATCTGGGGTATTGTGGGGATGTTCTTAGCTCATTGTTAAATATTTTTCCCGCCCTTACTATTCAAGATAGAAGCTTGAAATTTTCTACACACATTTAGTACACCCTTAGTATTTCCCAGTTGATTTTGAGATCTGTGCGTTAACACAGGAGAGTCCAGAGGGGATCAAAATTTGAAAAAAAAAAATCAGAAAAAATCCTGACTTCTCTCAAAATGTTCCGCTTCAGGGACATGATAAGGAAAATGTGAATGTTACCGTTTTAAAGGCTGTTCTGTTCTGAAGAGAATGAGGTATGAACCATGATCCTAGGATAAATAGGAATGATGCTTGACTGAAAGTCTATAATTTACCCCCCCCCCCCCCCAAAAAAAAAAAAGGCCATAATTTAAAATTGTTAAGAAACATTGTTTAGTATTGATATAGGTTAACGATTGGGGATTAATTCAAAATTCAACCCCAATACTTTCACTTAAATGACATAATTGGCATTTAATACTAATTCGTAATGCTTTTTCTTCAGTTCACGACTTGTATTATACGAGGAGAAAGATTTGATTTAAATAAAAAAAAATCAATTTTAAAAAAATCTATTTAAATCAAAAAAGTCATCAAAAATGATTTTTTTTAAAAAAATCATGATTTTTTCCACCCTGTTTTCCACCAAGGCCCTCGTGTTTTACCAAAGTGTGGAAATAAAAGAATTTTGATCTAAGATATGCAAGTTATTTATAATCAGAAGTAACGCTACAAATTTTTGATATTATTATATCACACGTGGCTTCTATGTTAGAAATTTCACATATATTGTATCGTAAAGGTGAATTTTCTGACTCATTATATCATACTCTTGTTGTTCTGAAATGCCATAAAACTGTGCGTTTATCTTACAGGTAAAGTCAATGAGAGACAGTGCTAAAGAAACTTCTGGTAACGTGACCAAGCCGTTAGTTTTGCAGAAGAAAAATGTGAAAACTCCCACTAAGAAAATACTAAAGACCCTCGAAAATGTAGATGAGTCTTGGAAGAAGGAAATTCGGAAAGATGACTCTCATTCTATACAAGATGATGTGACTAAGAAACCTCAAATGAAACCCAAGGTAAAAATCGTTCTGTCAAAATCAATAGGAGATGCACCCAGAAAGTAAGTTCCAATGAACTGTAAAATTAAAAATGAAATGAAATCCTTGAGTTTTACGTCAAGGCCAAAGGAGACCGTGATGATGAGCAATGAATGAAATGGTGGATTGAAGAAAGTGGAAGGAAACGGGAGAACCCGAGGAAACCACGGATATAGTGTTTGTCCACCACGAAGTTTACTTAGCGCGAGCTGGAATCGAACCAGGGACCCAATGCACCAGAGGTGAACGCTTTACCACTGAACCACCGCGGCCCCAATTGTAAAATTAAATCTTTCAGTTTAGTTTAACGTTCTACGATTATGCCCTTTAGGCTAACGGAGACAGATGATTAAGGCAAGTGTATGATGATGAAAGAATTGGTGGGATTAAACGGGTGTACCTTGAGAAAACCCACGGACTCGGATGTTGCCCATTACAAACTTATTTGGCTGGGGATCAAACTAGGTACCCCACGCACCAAAGTAAGCTCTCTATCACTGAGCCATTGTGCTTTTTGTTTGTTTGTTTGTAAGAAGGCATGGTAATAAAATGAAAGACGTGCTCAGAAAAAAAAAAGATTTTATTCAGAAGTGAGTGACAATAAGCGCGAAGATATATATGGTGAAATAATATTACTAATGTATAAAGTAGTTCGATAATAGCACTGATGAATTCTTAGAGTGCACATGAACATGACGATAATCTTAAGTTTGTGCCTCCTTGTGGTGAACTGAGTAAATTTAGGGTACTTTTAGTTGGTGAAATGTGTTTTCATGTGTTAATTTCCTTGGGCTTCCTCCTGAACGCATAACTATCGAATCCACGACGAACTTAAGTACAAGAAATTAGCACTCTACTATAAAGAAACTATACTTTTATAACGTTGATTTATTCTTAGGAATGAATAAAATTCGCTTCGTAAGGTCGGTCGGTGACCCAAACATGAGAATATTAATTAGCTCATTACCTCAGGCTGCAAACAATATCAATAATATTGCAAATTAGTACACCGCAACTTTGTACTAAGATATTCAAGTATATTCAAATAATTGATAATAAATAAATAGACAAATAGCTTTCTTTTTAAAGAAGCCTTAAATTCTGTTACTTTTCGTATTCTTTGTGTTATTAGCAACGTTGTACACATTTGAAAAACATACATCATATCTTTCACTAAACCATTTTCCTAGTGAGCGGCGCATTTATATTGCCCTGTACCGACGTATGACGTACAAACATGGTGGCCATTGTTTTAAGCGCATGAGTAGCAGACCGTAATTCATTCGCAAATGTCGACTAGTTAGAATCATCGCATGAACGAAAGGAAGTGTTCTGCTTAATATTTTTAGAGCAATAAAGAAAAATCAGTTTAAATGTCCATTGGCGAATGATGTTCATCTACCTCAGTTCTCTCACCATTCACTCTGAGTAGTTGCACTCGGGCCATATGGCCATGTGTTCCCCCTCCATTCCTGCGCAAACGCGTTCCGTCCTGATCATACGTGTCGATCCTCGTAAATATGGTGCAATTTTGGCAGTTAAATCGAACATTACTAAAGGGACATACATTTCATCATATTTAAATAGGACGTGTGCTCTCGTTTCAACAATGATCGATTCAATCAACACTTTGATAATTTATAGTTCTAACCAAAACCTTTAAGTTTCTGCTATTTGTTGAGCGGAAAAGTTTTGAGAAGCACTGTCTGGTAATGAAAAACAAGGTAGTTGGTAATAGATATTGAGGTGTTGAATATGGTTTCTTATTTGATGGTAGTTTATATATTGAAAGATGGTATTGGAAAATCTCTAGGTTGTTACTCAATAGGTATTAATGGTGTTGCAAGTGTATTTATTTATTAACAAATGGTGCAACACAGTAGCTGCATTGAGCCCACGCATCATGGGTGCATTGATATCTTTGTTTCTGAAATCATTCTTGCTGAAAGAATTGGGTGTATCCAAGATGAAGATCAACGCATTAGAAGAACAGGTAAGGCAACTTCAAGACAGGAGGCAGCATTCGATTTTAGAAAATAGGGGTGGCTTTAGCCTTTGCGAGGCCTAAAGACAAGGAACTGGCGGTGTTCGCTGGTTGCATGATAGAATATAAAAAGTAAAAGTGTCAATGACATAATATCGCGCATCAAAATTTCTACAAACAAATACAGTAGAACCCCTCTAATCCGTCACCTTTGGGACTGGGGGTATGGTCAAAACGCAAAAAGATCGGATTATCAAAAAATACAGAAAAATATGGATTTACAGTAAAATAAACAATCTTTGAACTCAAAAATAATTGTATTGTTCTCTACAGTAAAAACGAACAGTAAGCACTAAAAACTGCACAGTACAGTACAGAAAACACGCACAACGAAAGAAACGATACAAGAGATGACGGAACACTAAAGCGGATATGCGGTAACAGCAAGTAAACAATGCTGCAACAGCAGTAAACGACAGTGGGCCTCGTGAGTCACCGACGATTCGGGACAAGTTCGGCTCGAGCACGGTCGGATCAAGTGCGGACGAAAGGGGTTCTACTGTATAGAATTCTTCACGATTTCAATTATGTCTCTGTTTACAAGTCGTTATATTACAGAGACCTGTTCAACACAAGCAGTATCTCTTGTATAATGAAGAATAATGGAATAGTACTTGTTTTTTGAAGTATTGACTATACTTGCCATGAATTTTATAAATTTATTTTGAATATTTTTTTATTCTAAAAAGTGATCAATTATCTCCCTATTTATTTTTTGGTGTGCAGTTGCATCAAGTCTAGTCACTTATTTGACTAAATCCAAAATATTACTTCTGAAATCGGAGTTCATATTTTATCTGTGATTTCCGAATGCTAAATTGTATGAAGCATCTTGGGATGATAAATAATTTTATTTATTGAAAAGTTGTATATATAAGATCTATAGGTTGTTACTTAATAAAAAAGTGTGATGTTATAATTAGCTATATTTTACGTATATTGAATTAGTATTATCAGTATTAATGCTTGTTTTTATGTACAGTGATAACACAGTGAGCAGTCATTTAATACTTACGTTTTCGGATTGATCAGGATTCGAAGCGTGGACTACACTGGATTCGAAATTTATGAATAAAATAGATGAATGAACATATTTTTCTGTTTCTATAAAAGTACGTAAATCAAACTTAGTAGAAATAAAAAGGAAAATATAAGTAGCTATTCATCTTACCTTTCATAAGTCTGTCAGTTACTACGGAAACCAAAAGATTTTATTGTGATCATATATAAAACCAAATAAGTATCTCAACTTTACTATAAATAAATAAATAAATACATACATAAAAACTATTAATGATCATGAAAAAAGATTTTTCAAGTGTCGGTTTTTTAGGTATATATCAAGAGATCCACTATTATGTCCCTGTTTTTATTTTTCTGCTATTATATCACAAACGATGTAATATATATAACTCTACCGTTATATTATGCTCTATTCTATGTCGTATGTGTCATTATATAATTGTACGCAAAGAGAGTTGTCGCTGAAGAGGCTAAAGCGAACACTAGTGCGGCGTTTGCGCCAAGTCCCTGAGACAGTTTCATAGGAAATCTGGTTTATCATATGGTTCAGTCCCACTGCTAATGACGGAGATCGACTGGAGATCATGGAAACCCCATTTTGTCCAGACATTGTCACCGGAAGAATGTGATGTTAGGATAGTTTGCTGAATCCATATTACAATGGATGGAAGAAGAACCAAATGTCTTGAGTAACATTCTGTGGTCAGACAAAGCAGTGTTCCATGTGGGTGGTTCATAAATCGTCATAACTGCCATTACTGGGGCCCTAGTAACAACAGTCCTGGAGCTACAATTGAAACCCCATTTTTTCCAGACATTGTCACCAGAAGAATGTGATGTTAGAATAGAGTTTGCTGAATCCATGTTACAATGGATGGAAGAAGAACCAAATGTCTTGAGTAACATTCTGTGGTCAGACGAAGCTGTGTTCCATGTGGGTGGTTCATAAATCGTCATAACTGCCATTACTGGGGCCCTAGTAACAACATTCCTGGAGCTACAATTGAAAAATTGCAGTCACATCCTTCGCTGGTTGTGTGGTGTGGTAATCGTGATGACACTCATATCCGTCCTTACATGCTTCGTGAAACAATGAATACAGAAAGATACGTGCACATGCTACAAACGTTTGTTTATCCCATTGTTTCAACCTGGGACGAAGTGGACAATTTGTACTTTATGCATGATGAGGCACCTCCCTATTTTGCGTTGATTTCGGGAGAATGGCTTGACAATGCTTTTCCAGGCCGCATTATTGGACGTCGCGGAAATGTTGAGTGGCCATCGAGAAATCCAGACTTGAACCCATTGGATTTTTTTCTCTGGGGGTATTTGAAAGAGAAAATGTATGGCAGAAATCCGCGTGACTTGGACACTTTGGAAGCAGTCATTAAGGAAGAGTGTGCACGGGTACCAAACAACATGTTTCAACGGTCTATAGGAACGTTGGGCTCCGACTGCAACGGTGTGGTACTAATGCTGGTGTCTACGTTGAATGAAATGGCAAGGACCATAGTACATAATAGAATTGACAGCAACCATGTAACGTCGTTAATGACAGGGTAATAGTGAAATGAAAATAGAGATATAATTGTGGATCATCCTGTATGTACCTTTGCCTTTTAAGTTAGCTTGAGCCAACCCTGTAAATTTCTCCGTCCACTCGTGGATCAGGACGCTCCCAACACTACAATTTGCCACCGTTTGCACTCTGATGTTTGATATCAGCCGACCTCCTTTCGTTCTCTGCATCGTTCTTTGTTTCAAGAATAGCTGACAAGAGTATCTGCAGTGTATCGTAACGTTAGTGCTCTTTTTCTCCCGGTTGAAGGGAAATCTGATGTTTCTTTTACGATGGCAGAAAGAAAATTTTGGAAGAGTGATGAGATAGCAGATGTTTTTGCTCCAAGTGATTCTGAAAACTATTTCAGTGGGGAAAAGGATGAGTAAGTTACTACAAAGGTTTTGGAAAGTATATCAAGTAGCGGTAGGAGGAATACAGATTAAAAAAGTGAACCAGAAGAAGACATAAGAGAAAGTAGTAGTGCCACAGTAAGCAATTAGTGACTGGAAGCAGCCCTCTCCATTGCTCTAGTGGCTACGGCGTGCACATTGTCTCGGGCTCGATTTTCGGTGAGCACAGAAAATTAATGCAACAATCATTTGTCTCCTTTATTATAAAGAACATAAACGTAGGACGTTAAACTAATTTTTTTAGCGAGTAGAAGCGATATTTAGCGACCTATTCTGAGATCTCCAAATTTTCTTTTAGTGTTCCAAAGCCAGGTTTACAATTAGGTGTATAGATAGGTAAAAAAAATTAAAAAGTAAAAATAAAATAGAAAGCTAAAATAGAAGTTTTAGTTAGTAGTTCATTATCACTACAGTATTTGCATTTGGAAAATTTTATCGAGATTTGTGGGTAAAAAAAATAGTTGAAGATTATTTCTGTAGCGTAAAAATATAGTATTAAGGGTTAAAGCAACAAAAATAACTTGTTTTTCTCAACAAATAACTTTAATGTCAGTATTGACATAGTGAATAAAATACATCTGTGGCGTCGTTCCTATTAACATTAATAATAATAGTGACAACAAACAATAGCAGCAATTTTTCGGCGCACATAGTTGCAGGTTCAAAACCCTGGAATTTCAGCGCCGCTGATAACCTGTAAACCTGATACATAATTTACATCCCACTTAAATAATAATATGTCCTGTCTTTCACAACCTTAGTGTTGTATAAGTACGTAAAGCAAAATCATTAATTAGTAATAATAAAAAAAATTCTAAACCTGTTATTTATTAATTATTTCAAATGACGTCCCTGATTGTAAGATATCTATCAGTGCCTAACATTCCTATGCGAGGTGCGATAGACGACGAATATAGAAAAAACACTGAATATATCCGTATGAAACAAGAAGCCATGTCATGTTCTGATGCTTCGTAAATTCGTATTAATTTTACCATGTATTTTGTTTCAGGTGAAAACAGTAAAAAATAGTGATAAAGAAGATTCTGGAAAACTAGCAAAACCGATGTTTCCGAAGAAGAAAATTATGAAAAGTGCATCAACGCCATCGTCAGACGTTACGAAGAAACCTATAGAGCAAGCGTCTACACAGGCTGATGGAAACAAAGCTTCCAAAGTGGCTAAAAAATCTGAGGCAGAACCCAAGGTTAGAAATGTGTATAATATTTGTTTGAGAAATAACCTCATTACATTTCTATGTATGATGTATCTTTATTATAAAAAAAAGAAAGGTCTCAGTCTACGAGTAATGCTAATTACTAATAGTTAATAGTCGCCGCTCCGCTACTTTCACTGCCTGCCTTATTTGAAAATGGATAGTGATGATGTTGACCATAAATCTCAAACCCTAAATACTCTTCATGAGCATTAAACGGAATCTTAATGTAACTGATTAATAATAATTAAAGAAACGTTGCTTCTCAGTCTCACTTATTTCTTATGAACTCTTAGGTCTTTATAGAGAATCAACTTTCTACAGGAGCAAACCGAGGAGGACTTGATTGTTATAGCACATGTTCTATGTATCTGATTTACAAAGCGGTATCCAAGCGATGTTTTTGTAGGATCTAAAAATTTTTAGTAAAAACTAGTATTAAAAAGCAGGAACAATTTACAAACTTTGTGACTGATTAGTTACGAAGACTTTAAAGGTATAGTTTTTTCTCAATGTAAATGTGGTTATTGTTGGAGTAAGGGCGCAGATTACGAAAATGGAAGGAAATAATGACTTTCTTTACGTACAGTTCTAATAGTGCCACTTTTCTTCGATTAATTACGTTATAAGTAGAGTGAAATAAAAGAGAGAAATACATGAGTCTGAGAAGCAATGTTCCTTTACAAATAAGTTATGTAGAAGAAGTTTCTTGGTGACATGTATGGAATCAGTATGGATTATTAATAAGCTTGTGTTTCGTAATTATAATGTGGAGTTATGTTTCGTAACTTGATAAAATGATTATATTATATAAAAGTGTGTGTGATCAAAATTGGTAGTATAGTGCACTCAATTAGTTGCTAAGATATGGAAGAAATTAAAATGATCTTTTAATATTAAACACTATAATTCATTTCAAAAGAAGAAAACATTTCAACTTGTTCTAGCTAGTACTAGATTTAATCTGTAATCGCATAAACAAAATTTACATAATGATTATAAACAAAAGCGTGAAATATGTAAGAATAAAATTAATTACTGAAGGATAGCGGATCTCAAGGAAGACTTCCGCATTATTGTGAACTTCTTATCTTAATATTTTACACAACAAATAAATGGAATAACTTTCAGAATAAGTATTGGAGAATTTTGAAATTTCAATACCAGTTAAATGAATGTGGTCTCTAGCGTCTATGACTATCTCCGACTAACCTGTTTACTATTCAGGAAGTTTATATAGTTGAGATTTATTTTTAAATACTTTTCATTTTCAATTTCACTTTGTTAATTCTGGCTTTCAGGAAGTGAGACTAGCTATTTACATTTTTGGAATCTACTAATTCCGTAAGCATTTTTAATATTTTTATAACGATTTAATACACCTAAGCTACATTACATTCCCTCTTCTGGGGAAAAAATAAAACCGAGTGCGTGAAGTCATTGGTTATGTCGATTCTCTCTATTTATTTTATTTGTATACTTATAATTTAATACACCTTAGTTACATTACACTTGATTCCGGAAAGTCTCTTGTTCCTTTAGCTATGTGCCACTCATCTGCATCTATATAAAATCATAAGCATCAGTTCTTTTGATACTAAATTCGTTGTTCCATGATTACTTAGTAATGGATTAAGCTGTTCCATCTTACATAGTAATGGTTTTGTCGGTGACTTACTCGATCATTATCTGTATCTTACACATAACACAATTCGGAATCTGCTTATTAAAGCAAGCCTATAATTAGTTCTAGGAATTTTAGGTTCCTACGCCTTAATTTTAATCCTTAATTTTAATTTGCTATTATAATGTTCAAATTACCTTATCTTGCAAAGAAAACATTAAATAGACACTCATAACTGAGTTTTGGTTGCACGTTTTTGTACTTTTTATAATGCAAGCACCTTTTTGTACCTTTTCTCAATGTCATCACCATTTTATACCGTTCGAAACTTTTCTCTTTTGCTTCTTTGTCGCATTTTATTTGGAAAATAATTAAACAAAGAACACTGAACATGTGCTCCATCACATTATTTTCGCTTCAGTTTAGTACCGTCAGGCGAAAGCTATTGAATAGGAATCAAAGGGAGGTTGCAAGATCAAACAGACAAATCACGGCTATCACTTATCGGTATTCTTGAGTGTTTTTCTACATACAAATACAATGAACAATCGGATACGTACCCCTCGGTTTGCGAATAAATACGTTTCTTTATCTTTTTGCACTTTTTGTATTTTTAACTCTCATGCCTTTTTGTTCAATTTAATGTCCCTATTTATCTTTAATAGGGATAATGTTATTTTTATACTATTTTCTTCATTAACGAAAATATGTAAAAATGTAAGTAACGCATATAATGTCAAGTTTCTGCGGCTAGAACGGATTAATTGTGTATATATATATAAATTTCAGTGGGAAAGATAATTCGAATTTACAAACATTTCGGTTCATGAACCACGCTACGGTAGGTATTAAGTTCGTTATTCAAGGGTTCACTATGTTCTCAGTGACCAGAGAACCAGGCTCTAGTTTATGACTTCAATAACATTGTGTTCAAGGAGTTATTTTAGACAAATTTCTTAATACATAGGTGAATTTTGAGTCCTTATGCATAATATAATTAGTTTTAGTACTGTTCGTATAAACATTTACATTTGAAATTTGCACTTTTTTCGAAAATTTTATATATATATATATATATATATATATATCTTTTTAACCAAATTTTGCTCTTAAAATTACTACCTCTACTTACAATTAAGAAGTAAGATAAGTAATTAAGTTTGGCAAATTTCATTGAATAATGAAGTACTTACGGCAAATATCATGATTACAAACAGGAATCGTACTGTTGGAACTATGCGTACTGCAGCAAATATAATGCATTAATCTAAAACAAAAAAGGCATAATTAAACATATGCTGCATAATTTAATAGAGAAATTAGGGATAAAGTTACAGTAAACAATATTAATTATAAGAAAAGTGTCTCATCTTGTGCTTCCGTGTTTGAATATTTCCTTCCTCTCTGAAAACATTATTAGCTCCATTTTTATTACTGTATCATCGGGTCCTTACTTTTACATCTTAATTCGATTTTTTAATACCCTTAATAATGGTCCCTGCATTAGGGATGGCCAAAAATTTTCGGATTCGGGTATCCCGGACCCAATGAGATACGGATCCGAAATTCGGATCGCAGATCTGGATCCGAAATTCGAATCTCAGATCTTGCCTCAAACCTACATTTGAAATTGAGATGATAAAATTGAGTATCTAAAATTCGTCAAAACTTGTTTCGAATTCACTAATATTGTAGATTGCTGTGCTTTTAAATGTTTCCATAACACGTTTGTGTTACCTTCGTTCTTTATTTTATTTTAACCTTGCAATATTTACATGTTGCACTTTCTGTCGAAATCTCTTTAGTAAAATGTTTCCAAGTTTGACTTCTTCCCATTTCAGAGTATAGTGAACTGTCTGAAAACTGATGTAAATGGTAACAAATTCTTCTGTTTAGCTCCTCTTCAAAACTTAATGTTAGCTTTACATTAAAAATATTTACTTTATTCTTAGAAAATAAACTTTACTATTTTCTCATATACAAATGAAATATCTTTTAGATAAGGCCCTCCTAATCGCAGGAATACTAGACAAAACAAACTCTTTATTAATTGCAGTTTCTGACTCACTAGAGTCCAACCATCAACAAATGTAATATGAATATCTTTCACTTCGAAGGTACAACAAAAATATAGACTGGTTGACGTGGCACGACAGTAGATTTTTAAACATACACACAATAATTTCAGGAGAGCGGTATGGTTGTGTAGTATTATTAGTATTAATTAAAGTGTTCGTTGTATGACTTTATCACCTAACTTATGGCTTGCCCTTCTGAGGTCGGGGGTTTGTTGAAGTAGTAAATAAAAAAGAGATTTCTGTTATTTTTTTCTTCACCCTCCAGGTTTCTTTAATCGTACATTGCAGGACATAACCAAAACATATTCATGCATCGTATCATTGAACCGTTTTGTGTTTTGTATATTAAAGTGATCAAAAATATTTAACATATTCGCATTTGTTCATTGATCTCAGGTTCAATTCTCGGTGGGAACATACATGAGACAATTGAAAGCTAAAACAATATGAAAATAGTATTTAAAAGTCAGGAAATTGATATTAAAACTTAAGCTATTTGTTGAGACTGTAAGGCTGTAGTTAAATTAACCCACACGTTTCATGAAGATATATTATGTCATTATTGTTTATTTACTATAAGCTACCAGATACACCCTCAGAGGCCACTTTATACTGTAGTAATCAACAGATGAAAACAACATTGGAAAAGGAATGGAAGGTCTCCAGAGCCTTAGATTAAGGTACTAACCTAACATTTGTCCAGTATAACTGAGGAACAACCCTGAAAAATCCTCAGTCAGGATGGCTGGTCTCCGAATTCGAACCCGGTATTACCCAATTGCGAAGCAAGAATCCTAACAACTAGCCTAAGCTCGCTCCGTATTATTATTATTATTTAGCTAATAATTAACGTAATGTTCTAAAATTAGTGCAAATTAAACTCTACTATTTTTATTGCTAATGTTATAGTTAAGAGTCCTACATGAAACATGAGTCCCCCATTAAATGGGCCTTGCTCAAAAGAGAATACTAGAACTGGAATTCAGGAAGCGGGGGTGAAGAGATTAATGAGGCAGGGAACTATGTGCGAAGCATAAACTGAGTAATTATGACTTCATTACAGATATATTCACTTACATACCTAATTAATACTTCTCTGATAGAGGGCGTTCTTACTTTCATAGTGGCAGGAAAAAGGCCCGCTTTTGTAATTGAACACACTAAGCACGTGCCTATAGGCTCAATGTCCGTGGAAAGAAATATAGGTAAAACTAGAAAAAAATTGGGAAAACGAGGGGAAAATGATAAAACGCCCTTCAACTTAAAAAAAATAAAAGCTAAAAATAACTAAACTTAGAGCTTCGAAAGACGTGAGACGAATTTTATTGAAAATATTGTTTTTCCTTGGTGATTAATTGTGCTAACTATGAACATGAATTAAAAAGGAAACAAGCAGCTAGCTCTGAGTTTCACAAACCAGTTGAAAAGAAAAGATTGGATAAAATTTAATAATAAAGAAGGCATTTATGATAATTAAAACAAACTAAACTCTTGACACGACATTCCTTTTGGTTCCTACCAACGGGCTTACGTTCAAAGTGGGGATGTTTAGTCAACGCATCGACACCCGAAGTCCCTATTGCCGACTTTCTAGACTAGAGTCCGCTACCTCTTACTTCAGATAACTCCCCAATTGTCCTCACGATGCTGGGTCAACACCGAAATTGTTGAGTGCCTCTCCGGAAATTGAACCCATGACCACGGGACACGCTAACCACTGTACAGTGTAATCCGTACAAAACGTTCAGCAGGTTAAATAATTTGATAAAAAGCTGTTAACTTTATATATATATAAAGTTATATATATAAAGTTAACAGCTTTTTATCAAATTATTTAACCTGCTGAACGTTTTGTACGGATTACACTGTAACCATTACGACACCACACAGTCAAGTCTGTTCCATTCCTCGTGACACACTTTCCAAAGACTGACGACTATACGCGACTGTCGACGACCCAACGCTAGTTTCAACTAAGAACAATTCACAAACATCCATGGGGGATGCATCATGGTATTTCACAGGAATGTTTGTAAAAGGAAGATAAATGCTCGTTTCACATGCCATCCACTTCATGTATGTCACTGTTGACACTATTATATAAGGATGGAATATTATTACAGTGCATTGCCTCCAATATGCTCGTCTTGTAATAAACTGCATTGATTTATATCGTTTACTCCGTCCTGCATAGCATAAATTTGCCATTATAGCGGTAACCATCAACAGCCATAATGCTATGGGGAAAACTTTCTGCACATTTACGAACCAGTCATAACGACCTCTGGAATCACAGGAACGATGGGAGAAAGCTATATTTCAATCACATTCCAGCATATACACTTATGCCTCGTCCAGAGTTACTACAAACCTCCATCTGTTCCCAGCAATATGGCATCCGAACAGCTTTCGACTGTTCGTCTTCCCCGCCATGATATGTAGAGGATAGCTCATGAACTCGAGCCGTATGCCTCTTTACCAGATGTAAATCTTGGGCAGTTAAGCGATTTACTGACGTGGTGGAACGAAGACTGGAAGTTCTGACGTCACACCAACAAACTCATTTTTTGGATCACATCGAAGGTATGCACGGATCTCCGATATTTAGTATATCTAATATTGGAGGGCCAGCAACAGCAGGGGTGCCTAATTATTTTGTTACGATTCAACACAGTGTTGATCTCTTTCTTTGACATACGGAAACCTCTTGCCATACACTATTAACGTATTTTTGGCTATAACTATATACAATGTCGGAAAGGGCAGACATGTAGCTTTTTTAAAGCCTTATAACCGATCACTCACACAAACAACAGCCATTCTCCGTGCAACTGAACGTACAGCACTTACTAACTGCTTGCAAGAACTTAATAACTTTTTGATCGTGTTCATTCGTAGCGCTGCCTAGTGGTCAAAATCCTTACCATAAACCTGAAACAACCTTCGTCGTCGTCGTCGTAGTAGTAGTAGTAGTAGCAGTAGTAGTAGTAGTAGTAGTAGTAGTAGTAGTAGTAGTAGTAGTTGTAGTTGTTGTTGTTGTTGTTGTTGTTGTTACTATTATTATTATTATTATTATTATTATTATTATTATTATTATTATTATTATTATTATTACTTTATTATTAGTAGTAGTAGTATTTGGAGTGTTACTTAGACGTATACCTTAGTCTTGATAAGCGTTGTGCTAACGCAAATTTTAATTTTGTACTCGGAAATTAACATTATTATTTTTTCTCGCTTGTTTTTACAGTGTGTGACCAAACCACTAACGGATGATGAGTATAACGATTTGTTTGCTTCTGCAATTGCAAGAGCGCTCAGTTCTGATGTAACGGATAAAGAAAAGAAAATGAGCCCTGATAACGAAGATGATTTTGAACCACGTACTGAGGTAAGAAAGAATAAGGATTTCCTTTAAAGAAAATGGCAGTAAAGATATTCTATATTTACTACTTATAGTGTTATTTCTGAGATTGCTGCAAGTCTGAAAAGTTAGGGGTATTGTCCAAATGCAAGAGTTGACATCTCTTCAATATGGTGTGCAACACTAAAAATTATGCCTTTTCAAATAATCTTCAATTGTGTTTTGTACAGCTACATTACAAACTCCTTTGATGCTTAATTTAAGCAGGGCGCAAAATTTCCTGTCGCCAGGTCGCCGTTGGCGACTAGAAATTTAGAACTGGTGACCAGTGTTCACTAGGAATGGTTTCTGCCTAAACTTACAGGGCTGCGCAGTTTCTGTTTCGCACGAAAGTAATTGTCACTGAGTGAAAACACGGAATGTGAAGTCTTCACAACGAACATGGAAAGTGAAGTCTTCACAACGTTGTAGTTCACCCCTCCATTCCTTAAGAACTTACGGACTTTGATCCGAAAACTGCAATCGACAACTGGTACTTCAGTGCAAAAAGAGAGCATTACACAAACGTGAAGTCTTAAGGTAAGATATTTTTAACATATATATGAATAATCCAATTCAAAATTGATTATCCTGAATCTAATTGTCTGTTTTGAAATTTTATGGCCTGATGGAATCTCTTTCTTTGTCAAATTAAAGAGCATGGGTAGAGGTCTGCGCGGATGCGGATATATATTTCTTTTCTGTACGGATAACGGATAAAGTTGCGGATATGGTTTCCTACATCTGCATTTGAAGACCTTGGGTAATAATGATATTTCGCGTAATTCTTCTGTTCACAAGATGGCGCTGGTGTCACAGTATGTTGGTAGTATGAGCTAGCTCGGTCTTGGCCCTTGATACTCAGTGTAGTAGAGAAGTCAGTATCGTCCTTATGTTAAAAAGTTTGGAGATCCCCAAAGTAGATGAAATGTATTCGTGGCATGCTTAATTGTTTGCAGAAAACCCCTTCTCGCTATCTATTACCATTTTTATTCTATAGTGATAAACGTTAAAGTAGGAGATGATTGATTTCTATCACTTCCGGCTTTATCACCTCTACCAACGTACTCAGTTCCGTACGTTGGATCCTCTACATCCTAGTCAAAATAGATGATGGTCCATTAAGTAATACTTGAGATTTTTTTCTCCCAGATGAACATACACACGAATACACGGACAGATAGGGTCAGTATATAAAGGAGTTTTGGTAAACCAAACTCCTTAAAAAGGCTCGAATTTTACTTGCGATGACTCATAATCAAATTCGTTAAACACCATAATGTAGTTGGGAATGGAAAATTCTCTGTGAAGAAGTTTCAACCTTATACAAATTTTGTTTTGTCCAAGAGTCTATCATTGTAATATTCTTGTAGCTACAATTTCTTTAATCATTGTGATCCCTTCCAAAGTTGCACATTGAAATGCTGTTGTATCGATCAATCTTCTTTTTTATTATTATTATTATTATTATTATTATTATTATTATTATTATTATTATTATTATTATTATTATTATTATTATTATTATTATTATTATTTGTTATTGTTATTATTTGTGTTTGTTATTGATCTTTTAAAGCCTTAAATACGCAATCTATTGCTCATTCCTGTCCATTCAAGTATTGTTCCTTCAATTAAAATCTGGTATTTATTTTAAATTCGCTTTGTTTTCTCCCAACTTGAATATTATTTTTCAGGGTAAGAGTGTGCATTTTGGTTCAAATGGAAAAAGTTTTGAAAATAAGACGAAGCAAACACCAATAGAAAAGTCCAGTAAGACATCTAGGAAAGACCCATCCAGAAATCCATTGATCGCTGCTGGAACTTCAAAGAAGGTTTTCGATCCCAGCCTAGCTAAGATATCTGCAAGGAAATCAAAAGCTGAGTCCAAGGTATTTTTTTTTTTTCTTAAAGTTGAAACTATGGTAAATGGCCTAATAAAAACACGAGAATAACTAGAGATCTGAATTTTTCCAATAAAAATAAATTCCGAAAATTCAGCATTGAGAATGGTAAATAAAATCTTAATTATGTTCCATAGACTATAGACTAAAGAACATCGGAGGTAAGTGCAAATAAAACAGTCACATAAAAACGTTCATGTAAACGCGAATGAAAGGCATGTTAAGGTAATTATTCCACGTTAAACTCTTCTAGAAAGAAGTAGTAAATTACTCATCACGCGTTCGAATCGCAACGACCATCTGTTATATGTATTATTAGAATAAAAAAATGATGTGTAATTTATAGGTTAAAAAGAAGTTTCAAAGGCTTTTTATTTTAATAATACTAATCCTAATGAAAATTGCTGTTTGTCGTTCAGATCACGTGGAGTAATTACTTCCGGTTTTTATTTATTTATTTACAGAAGAAAGAAGCTGAAATAATAGTTTATATAGATGAATTAAGATTAAATATTAAATTTGACAGCTCTTTTCGCTGGTTTATAAGGTAGCACGCATCCCTTTACTGCACAAGGTCCGATACAAGCAATATATTCTATTAGACTAGTATTCACATCTTTTTAAAGTATTCCTGCAATGGAGCTTTGAATTTTGGAAGAATACTCAAAAGAGTACTCATGTATAATTGAAATTAAAAAAGAGATATGAGAGTGTTGCGACGAAACATATATACAGTGTTCGTCCAATACAGACCCCACTTAAGACCTTACACGGTTCGAATTACCGAATCTAAGTAGGCCAAATCCGAATAGGAGTTAATGACTCAAATAGTTTTAACTTCTTGATTAATTCTGTTGTATAGGATCTATTCTCCAAATCGTGATTATATTTGCACGGTTAAAATATTTTCCTTCTTGAAGGACTGATTTCGATTTTAGCTTACCTTTGTCCAGAAGGCTAAAATTCCCCCAACAAGTTCAGGGCCTGATGTGAACTATTTTGCCCCTGCGAAAATTTGCTATTCTGCCTTAGATGATGATTACAAAGCACCCATATATGACGAATCCAAGTTTTGATAGTGTGGTAATTGGTCAGCATATACATTTCGCAATTTTAAGGTAATTTGAATGGTTAGTAAACTTTGACGTGAATACTAAAAACGTTTTGGTAGCATTACTATTTCCTTTATGAATAACCTTTCAAACTTGTAAAGCTTTAAGTAGATTTTTTTAATGTTGATTTGGGCGTATGTTAAGGAACTGTAATAATGCCTCAGTATATATATAAGAAGCTAAAATCCACCCACTCATATCCTAGATTACTTGGGTCAGTTTAATGGACTAAGATACCGTGCTGTCCTCGTCGCTGATTTTGTGACTAGCACGCGCGTCTTTGGAGCAGGGATCCTGGGCTCGATTTCCGGCGGGAGTCTTGAGAATTGAACGCATTGAGATGGTTCGAATTCTATCTTAAACTGTAGGTCTGTTATATAGAACCTCGAAGCTAAAAGGAGACTTTAAACTTCGACAAAGAAACAAACGATCCCGTGCTCATCTTTTCCTCTTTAGTAAGAATTATGATTTTAATCAAAAAGCGAAATATAGGAAGATAAAGTAAGTTGTAATTAGATTAAACAAAAGTTGTAATTAGAAAATCAAGAACAATAAGCTCTACTTTAGGCCTGAAGAGAATAGTACTGTTCCTTCGTTATCACATTATTCGCATAAGTCAATTGTCGATTGCTTACAAGAGTATCCGCGTTCGGTTCCAGGTGGAAGCTCATTTGGTTCGGATCTACGTTATGCTGTAGGTCACCGTCTGATATATCCTTGGTGCTGAAGGAGATCCTAAATATCAGTTGGTTACGACCTTCGACCTCATTAGTATCATACCCAATAATCTTGAACCTCTACCATCCAAGTCTTCCACTATCACAAACTACGAATTACCGTTTCATACAATATCCATGGCAGTAATGCATAAGAAAGGTCTCTGGAATAAACAGTACCAACTATTTTAAGATATTTCTCTTTTTATTCCGCACATTGCCAGAACCGTTTTCTTATGCTGCATTCTTCATGTCCCAACATAATTATTCTCTTTCATTTTATCTATCAATTATAACTTTTTTCCACATTCCAAATTGTTAGTGGGTTCTATTCCATTCGATGGTGTTAAGGTAAAACGTCGTAAGCCTCATTTCCAACTTTTTTCAGGAGAAAAAAAAAACTACCATTTATATCCTTGCAAGATACAAATATAAAAAGTGGTTTATTTGCCTTAATAATGCACACAAGCTTAAAATATTTTTCTCACTTATGCACAGTGGGAAAAATTGTAATTCTAGCGGCAAAAAAATTCGTTGCGCTTAGTTTAAGCTTTTTTTTTTTTTTTTTTTTTAATATTTTTCCACTTTTTGTATTGTTATAAGATGTTAGCGAATTAAATAACAAAACACCCATATTGTTACCAGTATGTACATTTATTTGAGAGAAATAGGCTAGTAGCAAAGTTTGCAGCAATACGTATTTACGTCTTTGAACAATATGAATCTTGTGACGAAGAAAACCAATACTATTACGTGTATATTCACTGATTTTACAGCAAAAATTAACATTAGCTGGTGGTATACATATAAAGTAGTAAACTGAACATGATATGAAATTAACAAAGAAAACCTAAATTATTACATGTATACACGGTTGTTCAAGATTGACAGATTCTTTAAGCTCATTTTAGACTTACTTTATTAAACAATGTGAAAGTTTTATGTGATCTGACTGATAGTTTTTAACCAATGACGTTTAGAAACATTTAAGCCAAAATGTAACTTTATGACTGCTGTTCTTAGCTTTTTGTTGTTTTAGGTAGATGGAGAACTTGATAATTTTTACTGCGTTGACAAGGAGTTACTTCTGCTTAACTGACTTTTATCTACATTGTGTTTTATATTAATACTCTTCTTTTATTATTTTCTTATTTATTATTATTATTATTCCATCGCAATATAATGCTCTGATACCACGTGCTGTATTTTGCCAAAAGCTATTCGCGGTACTAAAATAAAGATTATTATTATTAATCCAAAACCCCTGTGGTACTTTTATTTGTGGTATACTTTATTTTCATATATTTCTTTACATTGAGAATTAAGATAGTCTCTTGTAATAATAATAATAATAATATTAATAGGTAAGGTTTTAGTAATTCCTTATTAAAATAAAAGACTATAATTTACTAGCAGACAGAAATAAAACATGAAGCGTTTGAATGCTCCTAATGGTAATACAGCAGCTGACAATTTAATGATAACATAAAGTGTGTGTCATACGTTTGACAAACCTGGAATTTGAATTTAAATCATTACTACTTACCGTTATCCTTTCAGTAACACATATCTGTTTGAAGTTTAATACCAAGCTTCGTTTGATTTTTGTCGTTACAGTTAATAACTAGGTCTCTAACAGATGAGGAATATGAGAACATATTTTCTTCCGCAATCGCAAGAGCTCTCAGTTGCGATTTACCAGATATTAAAATTAAATCAGACGAAGAAACAGATGAGTCTGAATCCGAACCAGAGGTAGGGATATTGACAAATATTTCCTTAATATTTAGATTGCATTCGTAGATTAATACAGATATTACATTGTAGAATGGCGAAAGTTTACCTTGTTTTACGTCAGACAGGGGTAAAAATGCAGGGATACGCGGAGGGAGGGCGTCCCCTCGCCTCTAAAAAATATGTACGGCGTCCCCCCAGTTCCTAAAAAAATAAAATGAGCAAAGATAGGCAGGGGGAATGGCCTGATGTCATGCCGCTACCTTTTCAAATCCACTTTTACCCCTGACGTCAGATATAATATAGTTTTCACTTACGAATAAGTATTTTAGACAACTCACCTGAACTAACATATTCCAAAATTTTCCCTAAGCACCAGCCAAATACAAGGATGGTATCTAAGAAAAAAGTATGAACACATCTTCTGATCAGAATTCTCTGTAAACTGTTATTCTCTGATTCGTGATAAAGTGTAGGAGTTTAAAAATTATATCGATAGTGTTCCGCAGGAGGCAGCATTATCGAAAATAAAAGAACCCTTTGTTAGCCTTCTTCAGGTACATGGGACTGAGTTCACCAATGTTACGAATCACGTTGGGATTTTCTTCTGGAAAAAATACTAAAATGTACGCAAGTGAAAATCATCATGCGCATCATGGAACTACACTGTTTCACCATAGAACAGCAAAATCAGTTTACTGGACCATTTTATCCATTGAACCTGCTTTAAGTTTCATTCTTCCAGAAGTACAAGATTTATTTCTAAATTTGTAATTGAACGCACAGGGTGAAAAACTTTTTTTTACTCGTGGGTTTTTTTTTTTTTTTTTTTTTTTTTTTTTTTTTTTTTTTTTTAAATCCAAAGCTTTTTGGGTGAAGCGAAATTCTTTAGGAGAGGAAAGCGTCCTTCTATTTAATGGTTAAATCTTTAGATAAATATTTGCAATTTCTCTAAATATACAGTATTTTCTTAAGCATGTTATATCCATGAATTTTTATGAGACACCCTTCATAATCCGGAAATAGTTGTTAGATCCCTTACGTGTTTCCATATCTTTACTCACTTGATATTGTATTCCAATGTATTTACTTTCACATTCACAGGGTTTTTACATCAGAAGTTTTCAAGCCCTAAATAACACTAATAACACTAAAGACTGTAATAAGCTCTCCTTCGTTGTAAGAGGTTAGCGTACGCGCCTTTGGCGTGGAACCCGGGTTCGATTCCCGGTGGAGCTCATGTGGTTCGGACTCCACATTAATCAGTAAGTCACGTCTTATATAGCCTCGCTGTTAAAAAAATCATTAAAATTAACTCAACTCAACTAAAGACTGTAATAAGAAAATCTAGATTTTACAGGCTATATACACTTTCAAACTATTAATTAGGTAAAAGACATGTGTATTATTATTCCATCCTTATGTAATATAGTTTCTTTCACTCTCCTTATTATCATTTTTTTTTTTTTAATTCTTCTCTATTCTCCATTACATTGGCAAGTGGACAGCGAAAATATTTGAATATTGAAGAAAAAAAAAAGAAAGAAAAAATAAAACAGTATGCCATTTATATGAAGTTATTAGAACAACCATGTAAAGTTTATGTAGGTATTCCTAAAACATCCTATTGAAGCATTTAGCGTAATCCGAAAAGCTTCAATGTAAAACTCTCACATGTATAATGTATGTAGAAACTTTAATTCCTAAAGAAAGTCCTCTTCAGGATTCGAAATTTATTAGCAATTGTGTATTTCTGAAAAAAACTTACTTAACTAAATTGGTTAATTTTCGATATCTGTTTATACTTATTTTCTAAACATGTAACACTAGTATCCTTTAATGCATCAATTATTTTGACATAGCTGTCAAATGATTTGCCGTGGGATTAACTAATTATGCCAAATGTCTGTTTGATTATTTTAGGTGGACGTTGCTATTCCTGGACCAAACGAAGCAGTTCCACCATTGGAAGAAGCTGAACAACCCCGAGAAGCTAACAAAAAGTAAGTCAGAAATATTTTGTTTTTCATGAGATCGAAATAAAATTGAAATATTTTAATTTAGCGTCTTTAATGCTTAGAAGTGACAATAGACTAAATAAAACATTTCACAGTCAGATGTGAATCCTATGTTTTCTTTTAATTTTCCTACTGACCGTCTCGCAGGTTTCCTCTTCCAATGTGAGTAAAACTAGAATTTTTATGAACTGACTTCTGCGTCTTGAAGAAGTAAAAGTTGAAAAGTAAAAGAATAATAAAGAGGAAAAAGTATACGTGAAAGTTAAGACTTCTCGAAATTAACTATAAGTAAATCTTTCTACTTCTTGAGCTTAGACAACAATTTTTCTCCAACGTGAAAAGGCATCAAACATTATATTACCGAAATTTCAATACAGTTTTCTTATTTTGCTAACATTGTTTTGTTTCAAATTTTCTTTGTATAATTTTCTGTTAAATCTTAGAGTTCTGCTTATATTTTGATTGTTTATGGCTAAGACACTATATTTTATGAGAAATAAAATCAAACAAACGATTTCTTTAATACCAAATCTTCTATAAGTGTAGATTCAATGTACTTTTCAGTTCACGTTGAAGAGTAAAATTCAACATAAAGATAAAAAGAGTAGAGTGCACTCTTGAAAATGATATAGACTGTGTTAAATATTAGGTAATTTTAAACATTAGTTAGCAAAACTCTTGAATCAACACTTACATTATTTTAATTACATTTTTTGTGAACATTTGCATCTGTCATATGTGAAAATCTAGTAATTATTATTTAACATTATATGGTTAGTGATGCTTTTCCGTAATGTTAAGAAAACACATTAGAAGCTTTTTTTCCCGCCAAAGTCTGTTCTACATTTTAATACAAATTGAACTGCTGCGAATATGAAGTTTTATGAAAATCCGCAATAAAGCTTAAAAGAGATTTACAATGCCGTTTTAGCACTATAAAGGCTCGAGTTGCAATACAACTCTCACGTACTGATTATTAATGGGTGATCCAATAGTTGGGTACATCAAAATTATAAAAAGCAGACGATATTATTTAATACTACTTAACACTATTTTATATAGTATTATATAGTATCACAACACGTGCATGTTTTCCCAACATATGCTCAAAATGGTTGCCCCATTCAGTAATGGAAGTACGTACTCTTTTTAGCATGTTTGAAGCCACTTTGTGGAGCACGTGTGTGTTGATGTTAATTTCATTTTTTATGTTCATTTTTAGTTCCTTCAGGTGTGTTGCCTGTTGTTATAGACCTTACCTTTAAGGTAACCCCACAAGAAGAAATCAGTGGACATCAAAACGGGTGAACTGAGTGCCGTAATCCTTTAGAGATGATACGCTCATCAAAAATCTGGCGCAAGAAACGTGGTGTCGCTAGATGTGTGGCATGTGGCACTATCCTGCTGGAACCAGCAAACAGTTCATGCTTGTCAAGAACCGCAATGAACTGTGTAGTGATATCTTGGTACACAACACTGTTCATTGTAATTTCAAAGAAAATAGGGCTCACTATATAACGATGTGATATGGCACACTAAACTCCAATTTTGTTAGAGTGTAAGGGGGTTTCGTGTAATACATGTGGTTTTTCAGTTGACCAAATTCAAGTGTTTTGACTGATCACGTAGCTACTAAGGTGAAACCACGCTTTATAAGTGAAGAAAGCACGGTCTAGCTCTGCGATTCCATGGTTTGTCAACAATTAAGTGCAACCATGTACAGCACATTATGCGCTTATCTTTATCTGGCTCCTCCAATTTCTGAACACTGTGAACATTATATGCACAAAAGTGAATCTCTTTGTCGCTCTCTGAGCACTTTATATGAAATCTGAGAGTACACTGATAATCTCCTCGCGAACGCTGCATCACATTTTTAACCTCAGCCAGTTTGGCATGTCAAAATGGGCGATTTTTTTCTTCGCAAAACACAACGGAAGAAAGCAAGAGTTGGGCTTTAAAGGAACTTGGTGTCTATACTACGTCACTGTTACCAGAACCAAAATACATATGAAATGTAGGTAGCCAGATTTTATCAGTGTTGCTAGAATCCAAATTAAAGCCGATATATATTTATGAATAAAAAATTGTCCTTTCATCCCTCGTTGTTTCTTTGTTTTTCCTGATCCTAATACATTAACCTGTTTTATATTATGTGTATGTTGCTTTAGGCAAACTGACAGTTCCGACATACCCTCTTCTTGTGACTTTTTGATTGTCTAATGTGTTCTTTAATTCGAGCGTTTGAGCTATATATGGAAAATCACATTTACACTGACCACAATAAATACCCGACTTATTTAATGGATCAATAAAGTAACTTTGAAAGCTAGTGAGATGCTTTTTGAAGGGACTCTGGAATGGAAGCAGATATGTTATGTTTTGCAAAAATATGTTGAATTTTTGTCCATAATTGTGGAAAATACGAAATTCCTATCCAAGTTTTTGTTTCTTTGAGAATAGCTCTTTTACGAACTGATACCGATCTACGTATTTCATTAAACCATTTTTGTAAGGTACGCAACTTATAACCGTTCTGTTGTCCTATTTGATATAAAAACTGTATTTCATCATTAAGATCACTTGGAAGATCACAAATTTGTAATGTCTTACGAAAGAAATTCTTCCAAATATTAGCCTCGTATAGTGGTGATTAACTGACTGTTAAATTTATCATATGCTCGGGTAACCAGTAAGTCTAAAAAAAAGAAGAGTTATCAGATTCACGTTCGAGAATGAACTTCAACCTAGGATGCTGATTATTAAACTGTTCAAATATTTAAGAAAGTATTTTCAGCACATAAAAGTAGTGAAACGTTATCGGCATAACGATAACATCTAATATACTTAAATGTATCCTGTTGTAAAATAGACGTTTCTGTCTGATTTAAAACAATGTTTCACAGTATCGGAGATGTGTTCCCCATGACTAGACCGTTGTTCTGAGAAAAGTAATATTTTTCAAGCAGATCTCAAGAAGTTGTAATAGAAAATAAATTTCATAGGCAGATGCACTATTTTGTAATAACCAAGATCGTGTGCTATTGATAGTAAGTTCCAGCGGTATGAACTGGTACATATCAACAACGCCTATGGATACAAGCAAAATAGCATTACCATTTACAAGTGCTGACAATTGTTGTTTAACATCAAGGCTATTTTTAACTGCATATTTGAAAGCTCTGTTGTACACGTAATCATTAAGTTTTTTTTGTATAGCCATTTGGATAATAAGTAAGCTGGATAGTTGAAACCGGACATCGGACGAAGGGGAGTGTCGGGCATGTGCGCTTTTGGAAGGCCATGAATAATGAGGAGGCAAAGTGCTTGTATTTTTTCAGAATCAGTCAGCAGTAGAGAGGAATCAGTTGTCGATTGTACCGTTTTTATGGCAATGAGTTGTGTGGATGTGAAACGAAACTGCATTCTTAGCTATGTTTAGAATTCCGGAGGCATACGTCTGTTTCGACATAATTACAATTGATTTCCTTTTGTCAGTTTTTAAGTGTAAGAAATTTTCTAAATTGTATAATGAGCCCTTACACATAACCTCATTTTGAAACCGTACCTATTTTTCTCTTGAGTATAAGAATGTGTTGATATTTGTTAAAGATTCATTTCTAATAGATTGCGCATAATTAAAATATGATGCAAGATCAATATCTTTTTCAACAAAATAGACTATCTCTTGTAATGAAATGGAAAGCGGAAGATAACTGAATTTTAAGCGTAATCTAAAAATTTGATAACATGTTTTAGGTGTGTCAATATCAGTAAAATTGACAACCAATTCTACTGTGGGTCTGAGTCTGTTTTTGTCATTTTGCGTTTATTAATAACAAGAATACACTCAAACGAGTAATTTTTCTTTCTAAGTGTACACGTTTAATTTTGTACTTCATTCGTAGCGTAGAGTGCAATCTATTCTGTAAAATTTGTACGTATAGCACATCAGTACGAAAGGTTAAAGATAACCATATCTGATAGCAGTAATTATTAAGCCAGTATCTAATTATCTGATTTTGTACTCTACTTTATGCAGTGTAAACGATGTCGCGTAAAGATGGACCAAAATCTAATACTTTCCGTGTGATCGCTTAACTTAAAACTTGGAGATAACAGTTATTCATGAACAAAACAATCTTAGACTCAACTATTTACACACACTATCTAAGGTACAATTTGTAATTGTATCTATTATTATTAGATCAAAAGATCCAATATATTTCAATCAAAAATTTTCTTGTAGGTCTTATATCTGGAGAAGTACATATAGTGTAGCCAAACCCAAACTATCACTTAACTCAGTATGATGTGCTTATTCCGTAGAAAATACAAAAACTCGATTTAGGGGCCGTTCAAAAATTTTGTAGCTTTTGATCCATTTTTTGGATCATTCCTAAAATTCTTGTTTTATTTATGTATAACTTTTATCTCCCAAGTTTTAAGATAGCGTATATAGATGGTCACCTATAGTAATAAAATGTAACTGTTGATAATAGTGTTTGCATTGAAAAGAACTAAGTTAAATACCATGTAAAAATATTGTAAAGTCTGCATTCTTCAAATAGTGTCCGGCAGTCGATGGGAGTAGAATTGGTTATCGAAATTATATCAGGAAATCATCCTATTAAGATTCTCAGAGAACATGAAAATGATTAGTGGTTGTAGTTAATTTTAACAAATATGAGTCAAACATTTTAATAGCATTCAAGTACATTAAGGCATTTTAAACAGGGACAAAATAATATGTACAGGGTGGCCATAAAGTCCCGTTACCCCTGAAAATAAGTAGCATAAACCACTAAACGTACGGAAATAACTGAATGACATGAACTACAATTTTTTCAAGAAGTTTTATTGAGATAGGAAACATTAAGTATCCAAAGGATCAGTCTGTCGACCGTCATTCTCATGATAAAGGATAATACGCCGTCAGGTTCTGTGCGGCATTTTGCGGAGCATTGCAGTTGTAACTTGAGCGAAAACTTGTTTCACTGCTTTTGTCGGTTCAGCAGTGGTATCGTAACGGTTTTGTGCAACAATGCCCTTTATAAATCCCCATAGCACATTATCACAGGAGATGAGGTCTGGGCTTCGTAGTGGGTATACACCCAACAACTTGCAATAACACGTTCTTCAATACTGCAACTGGAAGTATTAGCCATCGTTCACACAATCTGAAACAATGGAAAACCTTACATTAGCATTTATAATCAAGGGTAACGGGACTTTGTGGCCACCTTATTTGAGTAGAACCTTAAGTTTTATATATACAGGGTATAAAGAAAGGTTGTGGAGGTGATTCTACAGATGAACAAGTAAAAATGTCTATGTAACACAATGTCCATCTCGGCCTCCTAACCGAGTTACGGACGTCCAAAAGGGTGGAAAAATGAACTTTGAAGGCTAATTCTGGCCAAACAAGAGATAGAAGGGCGGTGTTAGGCGGCCCACACAGACTCTCAACATGGACTATCCAAAGATACTAAGATTAGATATGTACAAGACGAGCGCAAGGGATTCCCCAAAGGATGCGAAGCATGCCGCGGACGTTATGAGGGCAAAGTGAGGTGAGAGGATGTATGTCCTTGCGCTCTTCTTGTACACATCTAATCTTAGTATCTTTGTATAGTCCATTTAAGTCTGTGTGGGCCGCCTAACACCGCCCTTCTATCTCTTGTCGTTTTGCCAGATCCCACCCTTTTGGACGTCCGTAACTCGATTAGGAGGCCGAGATGGACATTGTGTTACATAGACATTTTTACCTATATATATATATATATATATATATTACATTCCTGTAGGTGTCTGTTATACGAAAGTTTTATTGTATAGAGTTTTGGCAACAAACTACTACGCAAAGAACAATACCTGTTTTACCAAAAGTACTAAAATTTATGAAGAGAAATGTAAGATCATTTTAGTTTATTTTTTTGTCTATTATTTCTAAAAATGTGAAAGAATGTTGAGTTTGTATATGTACAACAGCTCAGAAGTGCTAGACTGATCTTAATTCATAATTGTTTTTTCATTTCTTCCAGCGTGTCGCTGCCAGTACAGAAGTCGTCATCGGTTCGAAAAAGAAAGTTATTTCCTAATTTGAAAGGAAAAGAATTTACTTTTTACAAGAGTAAAACAGACAGTGAGGATATGCAGCGCAAGAAGTTAAAATCTGACCGAACAGTTGGGTCCATAAAAGGTACTGTCTACATCTTTCTTTTCTTTCTTTTTTTTTTTTCTCTCTATTAGCTAAAATCTAACAGGTTATTGTTATTTGCACATAATATTATTATAAATACTCTTCTTCAGTAGCTAGGCATTTATTACAATAGTAAAGTTCTCAATCATTTCATTTCCCCATGATCCTCTTCGTCATAACATAGTCTTTCCAATTACCGTTGTTGTTGTTGTTGTTGTTATTATTATTATTATTATTATTATTATTATTATTATTATTATTATTATTATTGACCTTAATTTGTTCCCTATTATATCCTGTTTTATCAAATGTTGCTAATAAAATATAACATAGAAGAAGCATCACTCCTTTACTCTTTCAATGTCATTAATTTTTTTTTTTTTTCAATGGATTCAACTTATTTTTGTGATTTGTCTTCACTTCTATATTTGAGATGTGTTTCTACTCTTAAGGATTTCGAGATATGGCCATGTTATTTTAACAATTATAGTCCCCACATTTTTCCTTCCCTCCTTCTCTTGTAAGGGAAACATCAATAAACGCTGAAACACGTCTTAATTATTTTAAATTAAGAGCCTAAATACCAAATTTCATGTTTCTAACCTTAAGAGATTTCGAGATATTGACCTCTTATTTTAACACTTTCAACCCCGACTATTTTTTTCTTCCACGATCTTTTCTTCCTTGTAGGGGAAATATCAAGAAACGCTGTAACAGATTTTTAATTATTTTAAATGAAAAGTTTAAGTGCCAAATTCCATGTCTTTTACCGTAACTATTTATTTATTTTATTTAATATACAACACAACAGGCTTAATGCCCAATTATAATGTTGTGTACATACAGTAAATGTTACATACATAAAATTCTTATTTATTTCTATAGGAAATTTTTGTTTCACATATGATCGGAACCTGTTTTCTGATAAACTAAATATATCCACTTTATCAAGCTTATTTACAATGTCATTATATAACATACATAGCCTCTACATAGGGGATTTAAATAATATATTGCTTCTAGCTTTCGCACAATAAAATGTACCTGTAGTCTCTACTCTGGCTTTGGAAGTGGGAATTTGCAGTGATATCTTAGAGACCAACTCCATACAATCAATCTTATTTAATAACTTGTATAAGAATAACAAGTCCAACATCCATCTTCTTTTTTCTAAAGTTTGAAAATTAAAGTTGTTTACCAGATCACTGTAGGAAAAATATTTGGGATAAAAACTAGTTTTTTTGTATGTAAGCATTTTCAAGAATTTTGTTTGAATGCTTTCTATTTCTTGAGAATATTTTTTATTATTGGGGGTCCATATAGTAGAACAACATTCTAATTTTGATCTAACATATGTAAAATAAAGTGTTGCTAACGTTGTCTTACGGAAAAAGTCTTTCCCTATTCTGTACATTAAACCTAAGTTTCTATATGCGCTGTTTGTTACCATATTTATGTGTTGATTGAACAGAACTTGGCCTAGACAGTTTGGTCTCTTTCAGTGTATAGTCAAAGGTGATGGGATTTCTTTTTCTCGTAAAAGAAAGGAATTTACACTTAGATACATTTATTATTAATTTGTTGTCATCGCACCATGTTTGAACTCGTTGTAGGTCTTGTTGTAGTTTTATGCAGTCTTCAGTTGAATTAATTCTAGAATATAATTTGAGATCATCAACGAATAGGAGAATCTCAGAGTTTTCAATAAAAAGCGGAATATCATTAATAAGTAGGAGAAATAGCAGAGGACCCAGATGAGATCCTTGAGGAACCCCAGACAGAGTAGGAGACTTTTCAGTGATACATCCCTTGTATAGGACAGATTGTTTCCGATTACATAAATACGACACAATATATTCTATTGCCGACTTTGTAAAGTTTAGGCTTGCTAATTTCGCCACTAGAACATCATGATCCACGATAGCGAATGCCTTGCTGAAGTCGGTATAAATAACGTCTACGTCTGGTCGCCTTTGTCTAACTCCGCTGCTATAAAATTTGTTACAACTGCTAGGTTTGTTGCAGTAGATCCATTGCGTAAGAAACCATGTTGATGTATTGATAATAGCTGGTTTAACGTGATTCAGAATTCGTGTATATAAAATACTCTCAAGAATTTTGGCAAAAGGAGATAATATAGCTATAGGTCTGAAGTTTTGTATTGTGCTTTTATTTCCAGACTTTGGCAATGGACACACTAAACTTTCTTCCCATTTGTCTGTTCTTATGGACATATTGGGTATAGTATAGAGTGGATACTGGAATATATCAATACAGCTTTTCCCCACTCTGTTTTTTCTACCCGACTTTTTTCTTCCCTTCAAGGGCAAATATCAAAAATGTTGAAATGTGTGTCTAAGTATCTTAAATGAGGAGTCCAAATACCGAATTTCATGTCTCTTACCTTAAGAGATTCCGAGATATTGGACATTTTATTATATTAACTATAATTTGCTCAGTTCGTTCAGTCATAGTGAGAGAAATAAAAATCTGACGAATACATACAACAGAACGTCACTCGGCACCCAGCAGGCAGTGACTGGCATACTCGAACGCGAAGAAAGAAAGAAAACAATCAAGCATGCGTATTATAGTGTCTCCTTTCATTGTGCACTAACATCACTATGGCACACAGGAAAATTCAAGGTCGGATACTTTTTAGATAGGCCTTGTATATGCTAAGAACAAGGAAAACAAGTTCCCTGTTAAAATCTGATCTTAATTAATTTATCATTTTACCTTCCACTGTTCTTTACTTCTAAAATTGACCTACATTCAGGATGGCTGTCTTCGATTGCGATTTCAATGATGGCACACCGTGGAAGGCAGGACCTACACTCAGTGTTCTAGTAGCAGTCGATTAACTGTTTTATAATGGTTTGTGGGAGGGAGATCTACGATTTTCTTCCGTTACGATTATCTTAGGTTTGATATAAAATATAAGGGATGTTATAGCTTGTATTTTCTTTTTTTTTAAAAAAAAAAGTACTTATTTAAAAAAAAGAGAGAGAGAGAGTAAAACGAGAAGATAAAATTACGGATTGGCTGTCTCGTAAATGTAATATGGTAATAATTTAATTTTTAAAAATACTTTATTATGCTTGTATTTTTATCCTCTGAAAATTGTCTTTTGTTTTGGCGTTAGTTTTTGCTCAGTTCATCGTGACCGATGAAGGAACGAGAACAGATCCTGAAAATTTTCATACGATAAATATACAAGGGTAACCAAGTTTTTATTAAATTAACTCTACAATATTATTAGCATTTAGTAGGGAGAAAATATTCAAAGATGATATATATATATATCAATCGATAGATCTTAGTGAGCTGAAAACAATGATACATGTGATTGTAAAACCTCGTGCGTAGTTTTCGAGAAAATGAAGAAGGAACAATTAATTTGTAAACATAAAAATTGATGTCATATAAAAATCATGCCACTTATTGAGGCGAAACTGAATCTGAAATATGTATTTCTCATTAAGCTCTACATTATGATACGAGGTTGATTCAGAAAGTAATGCCTTCAAGGTGATACCTTTATTTATGTTTAACAAATAGCACCGATATCAAGTATCAGTGGAAAGCTTGCAATGTCAGCTACAGATGGTGGCATCATTTTTTCAACATAGTCCCCATTACGGGGAACACACTTGCGCCAACACGAAACAAGGTTTTTCATGCCGTCGGCGAAGAATTGTGGTGGCTGCTGACGACACCATTGCCGAACTACTGTTTCCACCTCCGCGTCACAACTGCAGCGGTGGCCCTTAAGATGATCCTTAACTTTGAGGAAGAGCCAAAGTCAGAGGGCGCAAGATCCGGATTATAGGCGGAATGTTAACAGCACTTCGCCAGCGGATGGGACAACTTTGGTTTAAAAAAAAAAAAAAAAAAGGACGTGTGGCGGTGTTTCATTGACTGACGCTTCGTTTCGGAGTCGTAATGGTGTATCCGGCGATGAATGTTTCTGGACGCACAACCTTCCGCAGTCAGAAATTCAATGAGAGCCCTCTGTTTCAACCGGACATCACTACTGGATGCCATGGATTGCTCCATTACGCTGGAACGAGAACAGATAGGAAGGTGAAACAAGTGGCATTCTATAGCGTAAATATCAGTGCATTAATAACGGTTCAGAATGTTTGCAGTACTATTGGCCAAGCAGTGGACTTTTAGGCATTACTTTCTGAATCACTCTCGTACTAGCAAGACGATAGAGAGCATATATAAAGGGTAAGGGGAAAAAAAGAAGGAATGTCACGAAAGTGCATTTTCGAGAAAACGGCGTTTTAATATTGAAAACCGCCTACAAATGAATAGGGTTAGTCAAATCTTTGTCCTTTTTACATTGATATTTCAACATCTACGCATGCATGGCATATACAGTCAAATAGTAACAAGAGTCATCAACAGATAGGCCAAAGCACCCGTTGAAGCACACACATGGACATGCCTTGTTTTTTCCCCTTACCTTTCATATTCTCTTCTATGAGATACAGTCATAACAGGCTTGAGGATAAATTCTCATGTAGAGTTTTCGAGAAAGTTCGAAAAACGAACTTTGTGTCGCTAAGAAGTATAGTATGCGTCAAAACAAACAGTACTGAATTTACGTCATTGATATTTATTTATTTATTTATTTGCTGTACAACATAACGAAACGTAAGAAATGTTATCAAATGTTACTCAACATATATTATAAATTTAAGAGGAATTACGTCTGTACATCATATGTTCAAAATATGTACCATTACGTCGCATACCTCTTCATTAATCAGCGGCTCTGTAAATCGATGAACATGTTAGTGAACACAGATTGCTGGAACAACAAAATAAATGATGGAAAGTTCTCACTTAACTCCAGTATAGTGATATGGGATATCTGTTTGGAAAATTCCTTCCTTCAGTATACCCCGTATGTAAGCATTTAAGTCCGGGAAGTGAGAAGGATATGGAAAATCCGTACCAAGTGTTGACAATAGCTCCGTCTTGTTGCATCCATTGTTGTTGTACCGACAACTTTTTAGTGCTACAAAATCACAAATCATGCAAGAATAGGTCAATAATCAATTGCCGATTGATGTAGTGATCAAGGTACACATAGCTTTCATTACTGAAGCATATGTTGCTGAAAAAATCTTCATCTTCATATGTCATAGCTCCAGAGCAATATAGTAGACGTGCGCGCTCATCCCCTACAGTGAGAGCTGTCCCACACCATATGAGCGGATATAGAACTCGACAATAAACACCTCCTCTGTTATGAGTCTGTATTATCTTCGTGCCAACTTCACACTACGCTAGTCCACACTCAACTAAGCATACATGTGACGCTTACAGTTCATACCACATTGCACTTGCGCGCAATCCGTACGCGAATTTCAGAACTGTTTGGCTGCATACTGTAAGTCGTTCTTTGCTAATATGTGACAGTTTATATTTTGCTTGAAGAAATTGTTTAATTATGTGCTGTTAATGTAGCAAAATACTCAAGTTAACTAGCAGATTGTTTGTGTTTCCCAAATAGTGACACAAACTATGTATAATGATGTGCTACACATTCTCCTTGTTACATGATAATGATTTTTTAGCTTTTTTGGTTAGTCTAATGTTATTGTTAATTTCCCACAGGATCCTCGAAACCCAAAACCGTTCCTCAAATGAAAGTCACTCCCATTGGTGTTGACTCGCCGTCATCCTCTTCCAGTACATCTGTCAGTGCTCCTAATAAGCCCAAAGCAACCAAACCTTTCCCTCACACCATGACCAAGGAACCTAAAAAGAAAAGTAGTTTGAAACATATGTCTTCTATGGCGAATTCTAGGTCTGACAGCGAGGAAGAACCCGCAGATTGCAAATCCCAAAAGAAATATCTTCTCTGGCTTCAGAAGAAGAGAAATGTAGGGATCTGGGTTCAGTGCAGTAGAGAAGAATGTAAGAAATGGCGATACTTAAAGGACACTGTAGATCCGACTGACATACCTACAGTGTGGTATTGTCATATGAATAAAGGTAAATATTAATTACGTATAGAACGTAAGGAACATTTATTTAAATTAACTTCAAAGTTAGTAATTTTTACGTTCCCAATGACAGTCAAACTACGTAAGTAGTTTGGGGTAGTATCACAAATTTCATACGTAAAAATTAAGTTTAAAAAACTTACTTTATTCTTTTTAACGATATTTGTGAGTTTCTAGAAAACAGTATTTCGTTATACATTTAATCACCAAATTTTTAGAAATTTTCATAATCAATGATAAAGTCTGTGGTTGGAATTGGCAGCATTGGCTCTCAGAAAAAACAACATATCAGTGGTTGTTTGTTTGAAGTGCTCGAAATTTCAGTTACATTTATCCAGGATTATTTATTTTACAGACTGTAAACGCCTTGAGAATCTTAACAAATATTTAATTAGTTTAGTGCGTGAATATTTTAAACATGGACGTTATTGAGTTCTGTGGTAAATGATTTTTTTTTTAATAAGTGATTGCGTATACGACACTGAGGAATCTTACGTTATTAATATTTTCCTCGTTAAGGAATTTCACCTAAAGTTGAAGCAAGAAAATAATATGACTGGCTAACCGACATGATTTGATAAGCCTTGTTCTACTGATAAAGGATAACCGGATCGTTATCCGAAATATTTAGTGCAGCTAATCGTTTGACTGTCATTGGGGACATGAAGATTTATAACCTGGAAGTTAATTAATAGCTTTCTGTAATTGTTCATTGTTCTGAAAAGCAACAAGCACGCATATTAGAATAAATATAATTTCTCAACTAGAAATTCACTAAAATCGTTATTGAGTGAAAGTAACAAGAACCATCAAAGTTAATTTTGTGCGCCTCACATAACAAATGAAAGAATATATATACTAATCAGTCTACGCGTAGATTATTCTTGGGAGAATAGTTTCAACTACCTGGCTATAATCTTCAGCAGATCCTTCTTACGTACTAGTTTGTGTCCAAAAGTTTCCTGTATAGTCCAGTAAATAGTTATCCTTAATTTATAATAAATGATCTTGTTTTAGCATAATAGAGCTTGATTATATGCAATTTCTATTCATCACTGAAAATTTTGCACCTACTAGATTACTGAAAAATATAGAAATAAACATTTATACGAACAAATAACCTCCTCCATATTTTATATCCTGTTTCCAGAAACGCCAGTGTAGCCAAAATATATTTCCCTCTTCATTTTAACATTTCTAGTTCCTTTTTCTTCCTCCCCCTTTCTCTCACTTTCTTTTTTCTTTTCTTCTTTTATTGAAGGAATTATATAGTTACTTTTGGTACGAAGGAAACTTTCCACAATGTTTATGGGTAGCTTTATTAATTATATAATTTAAACGAACAATGATATCACATAATTAATAATTCAATTTGTAAACATGTATAAATGAAAATTTTAATTTTTCTTTTATACATTACTGTAATAGCTTAATGTTGATATATCTTGTTTATCAGTCATTATTACCGAAAAACGTACGTGAAAATTTATAATTTTGAATTACCATAATTCATTTGCTTTTAGACTCAAAATCAGGTTTCTATCTGTACAACTCAAAACGTGACTAATTTTAAGAATATAAGTGATAAATGGCCAAAGACAGAAAAGCATTGTGTAACTAACTGGAAGCACTTCTATGTGTTGTAGTCCACTTCATTATTTACATTAAGCTCATGAACTGGATGATTTTGAGAATAGAGATATGTTTGGTGTTGTAAGGTTAAGTATAACGAAGAATCTTCGGGATGTCCTTTTATCTGTGTTAAACGGATCTCTGGTTCAGACATGAAATGATTCATGTGTATTTCTTCAATCTGATAAAATATTTGTACCTTACTAATTTTATAAGTGTGCTCGAATGAAATTTTTGATAAATCTGAGGTTGTGTCTGGGTAAAGTCCGTCCTTTGTTTACTATTATTCAACCTTGTAACACCAAATAACACTATTCTTAAAATCATCCAGTTGATGGGCAACGTAAGGACAGAAAATTAGGTGGAGAAATAAAAGAATTTCAACTCAATAAAAAAAATGAATTTACTCAAAAAAAAAAAATCTTGTTTTATTTTGATCCTAATACAGTTTCAGTGCAAACGTGCACACTCATCGGTTGGTAAAAGCTTGCTAAATGCATCTCATATCTCAAATTTATGTGTTAACGTCATTATTTTAATTGCTGGATAAAGGTACTAACTTTTAATAGGATCAAAACATAACAAGATGTATAATTGAATAAATTCATTTTCTTTATTGATCAACTACGTATTTTAGTTCAGTGTCGTAATAAAATTATAAAGACTGTAAATGTCAGCTATTAATAATCTTTTTCAAAAATATTCTTTGTTTTGCACATGTTTTGAGCTTTTACATTAGAATTAATATATATTTGTTGTTGTCTTAACCTCAGTTAATATGGATGGTGATAATATTAGCATGTCGTCAGAGGTGTGTGTGTGTGTATATACAGTTACAGGTTAGGGTCTTCCATGTTAATATTGTCTTTCCACGTGATTCCAGATGTATTCTTGATGGATCTCCTGCATATAGTTCTATTCAAGAAAAGTATTATTATTTTTTTCATATTATTTATTTATTCTTTTTAAAGGCCGTATTGTGTCAATCGCACATAAGAAAATTTAATATTTTGACTTGAAATACAAATCAAAATTAGCTAACAGAAATTCACTTCGGTTTGATTTAATTTCGTCAATAAATGGTTGATCGGATTTTATTTATTTATTTTTACACGATAGTACTTCAAAAAAAAAAAACAAAAAAAAAATGAGATAAAAGACGATAGAATAGGGATAAACGAACTCAGTCTCACTAGCTGATAGACGTTCCGCTACAAAGTTAACAGCGCTAGTAATTGAGCTAAGGGATAAATAAAATACACAAAAGAATTGAAACGCAATTATTTACTCTCCATGATATGGTGCAAAACTTGCACAACTCAAAATTTATATTATCATTATACGTATACGTATCTCTATGCGATAATACCGTAAAACCAGTGATTCCGTGATACTCGTTCACTCTATTCGATTAGTGTAGTCTGTGTAACTTATTACACACACTCCATTAATAATCTGAACTCTTATAGAGAATAGGGGGGAGGGAGATTTGCAAAGAGAATCATTCCACCTTTAGATTTCCAAACTTGCATAAGTATGGAAGGTGTTGTTGAACGGCTATGTTCGTCTATCTGTTGACCAATATCATTGCAAGAATGATAAGAAATAATGAGAAATTTTATTTTTATATACATTCCATTTCCTTCCAACATTCCTTTCAAACTGTTGACTTCACGATTTTCGATATCAACACTCATCGCCTTAGATACTGAGAAGGATTCAGCGTTACAAGAATAAGTTCTGTCTCACTAAAATCAAAAGCATTAGAAATCTACCATTCCCAGTTTCAATATTGATCCTATTATGCAAAAATTGTAGTAGGTAGCAAGAGATAATTTTATGATATAGATTCAGGATGCAGAGAAAGATTAATTTCAGGTCTTTTACTTCTATTGAAATTAAAGTTACAGTATACTACCTCGTGTTTCAATATTAATTCTCAGGGAGTCAAAAGCATAGATAGCGAAGAACAGTTTTTCGATATGGATTCAGCGTCCCAAGAAAAAAAGTTTCATCTCCATGCTTATGCTTCTGTTGAAGCCAGAAGTAATACGTTAGTGGTAGTGTTTACCTTGGTGCGTGGGGTCCCAGGTTCGATTCCCGGCCAAGTAAATTTGTATTAGACAACGTCGTGTTCGTGGGTTTTCTCGAGTACTCCCGTTTCCCCCACATTTTCATTCCCCCAATTCTTCTTCATCATTCATCTGCCTTAATCATCGTCTCCCTTAACCGAAGAGACAAACGTGGGACGTCAACTGATTTTTTTTTTTTTTTTTTCATTTCATTTCATTTCAGATGCAATACGTACATGTACTACTTCCGGTTTCAGTACTGAGTTCCCATAACTTGGAAGTCTGCCACAACTCTACAGTGCGAAACAAAACATACTTGTTATTAATGAAAATTTTATTAGATCTTGTAAATACTAGTTCTTATTCAAAAGGAATCATACTTACGAACAGAAAGATTTTGATTGAGCATTTCCAGCTCCTTTCGTAGTTGACTTTAATGTTCGATTCTAAAAAGCGTTCTTAACATTCACCACCAATTTCAAATAAATTTCGAAAAAATTAATTCTTTTTATATTCGTTCTGGCAGTGCTTTTCGAGAATTCTCAACTGTTTCTTTCTGGTTTTCTTTCAAAGATAAAAGTAATGAAAAGGGCTTTGCTGCGTCTACGAAAAGGGCATTGTTGTATCTGCTAGTAAAAGAAGATTTTTTCCTTTCACTACTAATTTGTAACTGCGGAATATCATAAATTCTGTAGGCAAAACAATGAAAAAGTTAGAAGTTAATTCTTATTACTCTCTTTTTAATCAATATTCCTTACTATTAGAAAGAAGAAAAGACATTTTAGGAACTTTCAACTTTTGTGCAATTAAAGAATAACTTGTGAGAAACTTTTCTTGTTTTGCGAAATGTTCTCTCGATTAGTTTCAAAGCGGCTGACTAACATATGGAGCCCTTGTAAGAAGAAATGAAAATACGCTGGAATTATTGCGCTCCAAAAGGTTAATTTTTGGGCCATTTTCCGTGGCAATTAAAACGCAATTCATGTAGCTTTCTTAACTGCACGGAAAGACAAATAACAATATGTACTCACGCCACGGCAAATATTATTTGGCACCATATTTTTTTTTCTACGAACTATTAATACATACACATACTTTACATTTCTAAATGAAACTATATACATTAAGGTGTCACTTCAAAAAAGTGGGGGAAATGCCCCCTTCTGCCCTCATAATCGCCGCCCCTGCATACATATAATGTAAACGGATACTATCGTTAAAAAATTATGCGTGGTGAACCAGGTTTTCCTTTGTATACCATAAAAAGAACAAGAAGGTTATTTAAGCGAAGTCGAAAATGATAAAACTACTTAACTTTAGAACTAATTGTTTTTAACCAGTAAGTAGGAGAAAATGACAAAGTGAGCGTATTGTGAGTTTCTTCCATTGCATTTTCTTCTGAATCGAAACCTCTGTCTCGTTTGGAATTCAAATGACGGGCCTGCTATCCTGACCATGGGCGCCCGAAGGGGAGGTCAGGGTGAAACCCGCCCCTCCCCCTGGATCACGAAAATGTATACGTAATATAGCAAACCACGTATATTAAATACCAGAGTAATATAGCAACCATGGAATGGATCCTCCCTAGAAAATTTTCTTCGGGTGCCCATGATCCTGACTGAGGACCTTTGGCTTTTCTTCACCAGTATTTTGGCATGGAGGGACTAAAAATATCAGTTAAGTACGAGTAGTGCAAATCAAAGGCGCGTGCATAAAGAAATCGATGAAATATAAGTGTCACTGTTAATATTAAACAAATTGAAAATAGTTCGAAAAACGTATCGGTAAATATCGGTGTTCATTTGCCGATACTAATACCGATACTCCCAAAATTGGCCGATATCACCGATACCGATATATCGGTACATCCCTACTGGCGATCGCAAGACCTGTCTCGTAACTTCGAATCCCGCTCAGAGTATGGGTGTTATGTATTAATCTTTCTCCATTCCTTTGATTGCCACTTTTCATTTCTTATGTATTCTGTCATTATTGGCAGGTCAATTGCCGCAGACCAGAAATTTCAGTGCACCTTTGTCCTCAACTAACCTCTTCGTCTTCATGTAAGAATTTTCTTTTTAATAACTACTCAACAAATGTGGCCACTTCGAGTTATTTTTTTTTAATTACATTTTAAAATTGTTCTTTTCTCCTCTCTCATGTCTGATACTTTCTCATTCGTTTCGCATTCGACCCAAATAACTCTCCTTCACGCCTACATTTCTCAAACTTCTACTTTTTATCATTTTTGCGTAAGGTCCTTGTTTCTGCCCCATAGAGTACAGTACGGTACACGAAACATTTTATGTCTTTTTCTTAACTTTTTTGTTCAAGAACCCACAAATTAAACTTCTCTTATTTCGCTATTTCCTATCCTTGATTTTATTTCATGTTCACGCTTCATGTACTCACTAATAATAGTACCCAAGTATCAACTAGTCACCTGCTCTACTTTCTCCCTTCCTCCTTCTATATTTGGCACTAACAGCTTCGTTCCAATTTCTGGATTTCTGTTTTCTAATGCCGTAATGGTAGAACTTATCAAATGAATTATAAAGAAAGCTAGCAATATAAGTACATACTATCCTGCTACGGCTTTTATACTTTTGGTATAGAAAAAAATAATAATTTTGTTTTCGTCATACCCTTTTTTTTTCTTGTTTTCTTTTGTAATAAGTAAAAAGTGAAATTTTTGATCAATACATGTATCTTCTACATTTTAAATTATTTATTATGAAAATTGTGGTGACCTTTTTTCTTTCTTTCTTTTGCGTAGATGAAACCCGTAATAGCTGTTCTTGTCCAGAAGATTTGCCAAGTGCGTTAGAAGAGGAAGATATGATTCATAATGAATATACAGCAGGCTCGATAGTATGGGCCCGAGTGGATGGATATCCTTGGTGGCCTGCTATGGTAGACGATGACCCAGACTTCCTGCAGTTTTATTGGTTGAATGGATTTTCAGATATTCCCGTAAATTTTAAACTATGTTTATTTATTTATTTATTTTACTAATAAGTCGCATTTATAAGGGCTTTTAACAAGTCTAGAATAATTGTTTGAATATAAAAGATAGTCTAATAACAAACAAATAGAAAAAAAGCTTAGCTACTAGTTTTCTATTGAAGGTTTTAAATATCCAGGTACGTTCAGAAGTGAATTTTGTATTCTTTGATTTCCCTGTTTTGAAAGTTAATACTTTGGTTTCATCATTGAAATTAAAAAGAAAAAAAAATGATACTTATATGAGTACTTTTAATTGTTTTAAATGATAATTTTTACTATTCGTTCATGTCGCATATTTAACAAACGAAATACTGACCAAAACTTCTAACTCACGCTGTATTTTAAACTAAAGTCTTTCCAGCCTTAGAACAAAGTAGACGTAAACAAAGCGAAATGTATTACTCCGCGGCTCATACGTGCTTCTGCAGCGAGAGACGTGAACAGCAAGATCGTCTGCTATCTTACTGTCGTCGCATAATTTCTAAAGTGTAAGGCTCGGTTGGTTGGTTGGTAAATAATTAACACACTGACTGCTGTTATGTTGGAAATATGTATTTTCTTAAATCGTTGTATAAACGAGATTGCCTCTGTTCCTGTTGCCCTTTTTTATGTTTTGTAATATGAGACAGACTATTGTCACTCATCATCGCCATGAAACTCTGCATTCTATAATTTCAAATGAGCAGAGTCGGAGCGCACAGGCACACGCATGCGCAATAAATATTATATGTTCAAATACGGATGAGGTTGAAATAAAGCTACATCTGTTGTTAAACATTATATATATTGCGTTTCTTATCACAAAATGCAGGATAAATTCAGATATCTTTATTTGAAAGTATTATCTTAGTAGGTATTATATTGCGGTAGGATACTAGTGCAATGAGACCAACAACCAATCACTGGTCATAGACCCACTGGTAGTCCGGTGGGTTTATTTACATCTACTTCTTTCTAAAGCTGAAAAGAGTATATAATGTGTTACACTTTCGGATATCTACCATAGCCTTAATCAGACACTATAAAACATAAATAAAGATAGAGAAAAAGATACATAGTCATCCTTATAAAAAGTCTAAATTCTATTGGCTGAAGCCTTCAGCCAATCCCGTAAGTCTCCGTATTTTTTTTTTTCATAAGCAGTACTATATATATATATATATGTTTGTAGCTTCATTTATGTTCTATATTGTCTATACAGGGTGACTCAAAAGTAGGTATACTCTCCTGCATTGATCAAGTATAACATTCTAATTTATTGGTTTATTTGCTTTGGCTGTTCCGAGTTTAAGATGTAAGTTTAAAAAAAAAAAAAAAAAAAAGTAAAGAAACGAAGTTACGTATTGGATAACAATAAGAAATGATTTAAAATGCGATGAGCTGATCAGTACGGTACTGTATACCTACTTTTGGGTCACTTTGTATAGTGTCTGATGAAGGATATGATAGATATCCAAAACTGTAACACATTATAGTTTAAAATACAATGTGTGTGTTAAGGCTTTGGTCAGTTACAATATCCAATCTAAAACATGGATAGTGTTATTATCGCATATTTAGCTACTGAAGCTGAAAAAAAGTATTTAATATATAGAACTAATTTTGTTAATGTTTGGGAGACTATATAGGCCTATATTATTTTACATTTCAGACTCATTACTCTGTGACATTTTTTGATGAGAAAGCGGTGACAAGAGCGTGGGTAACACCAGGTGCGATGATTCAGTTTACTGAAAACCACATGCCGAAGAACGTTAAAAAGGTAATTTACTGTATAGGAAGAAAAAAGTTTTAATGTTATGAGAATTAGTTTACTTGAATTTGATACTAAATAAAGGTCTTCGATAAAGAATACTAAGTAAATTTTAACCATGTTCGCAGACATATTTAAGACTCACCAATAACAAATAGGACAATAATAATAAATAATTAATTAAATCTTATTACAGATAATATTTGTAATTCCTCTTCTGTGAAAGAAAAAAACTAGAAAAATAGGGGGAGGAAAAAAGGAAATTGCTCTACTTCCTTGTGACTGTATTTTGATTAATAATACAGATTTAAAAAACTAAAGAAGTTAGATTTTTGTATAATAGTGGTCAAGATTCTGGAAGGAGGGGAAAAGGGACGCAGCTTGTTGTTCAAGAAATCGTTATGGGCATGAATTTATTTATTTATTGTATGTTCTGATGTTTTATTGAAATCATAAAAATACGAGGAAGATTCAGAAAGTAATGCCTCCAAGGCGATGCCTGTATTTGTGTTTGGCAGATAGCACCGATACAAGTAACAGTGGAAAGCTTGCAATGTCAGTTACATATGGTACCAGCAGTCACTTGCGCCAACGTGAAACAAAGTTTTTCATGCCGCCGGCGAAGAATTGTGATGGCTGCTGGCAACACCATTGCCAAACTGCTGCTTCCATCTCCACGTTACAGCAGTAACGTTGACCCTTAAGTTTGGGGAAGAACCAAAAGTCGCAGCGCGCAAGATCCGGAATATAGGGAGGATAAGGCAGAATGTCAACAACACTTTGCCAGCAAAATGGAACAACTTTGAAATTTTTGGCGGATGAGAGGACGTGTGGCGGTACTTCATTGACTGACACTTCGTTTCCGGTTCGTAATGGTGTATCCACGACTCGACACCGGCGATGAAGTTCCTGGGCACACAACCTTCCGCAGTCAGAAATTTAATGACAACCCATTGTTCCAACCTGACGTCTCCACTTAATGTCATGGATTGTTCCATCCCTCTGAACAAGAAGAGATAGTAAGGTGAACAAGTGACATTCTATAGCTTAAATATCAGTGCATTAATGGTAAACAGCTCAGAATGTTTGTAGTATTATTGACCAAGTAGTGGGTTTGGAGGCATTACTTTCGGAGTCACCCTCGTATATTGTAATGTTGCAAGTTAATTTAATTATAAATCGGGAGCTCCTTTCAGGCTAAGCGGTTAGCGTACGCGCCTTTGGCGTGGGAAACCCGGATACGATTGCCTGCGGGAGCTCATGTGGTTCGGATTCCACGTTAATCTGTAGGTCCACGTGTCATATAGCCTCGATGTTGAACGGGACGTTAAACTCAAAATCAACTCAACTCATTAATTATGAATCGGCAAAAAAGATGTTACTATTATTATTTTAAATTATACATTTCTGAAGTTATATTTTAAAAATAGTTATCTCGACCCTAGAGTGATAAATAAAAAAGCTACAGTCTCTAAATTAAAATAAGCATTGGTTTCAAAAGGGACTATGACTCAGTGCTATAGCAATTATGTGTAAAATTCCAGATTACCAATTTAATTTATATTTTCTGGGGATAACAACATAGAATTATTCTTAGAATTTATGTAAGTGCTGGATTTATTGTACATATTATTTCAATACTGATTTCATATTTTCGTCCCTCGTTTGATTTTTCCTTTAAAAAATCAAAAGGATAGTATATCGTACGCGATTAGTGTGCTCATACACATGTAAAATGTTTTCCGGTGCGTACCTTCGGTTCTCAAGTCATTGGCCACGAAGTTGGGGTTCTTAAAAATTCCATTAATTGTTTAGAACATCATTGGTACAGCGTTCACTTCTGGTGCATGGGGTTCTTGGTTCGATCCAAGCTCGAGCTAAATGCACTTTGTCGTGGAGAAACACCGTGTGCGTGGTTTTTTTCTCGGGGTTCTCCCGTTTCCTCCCACTTTTTTCATTCCACCCTTTCCTTCATTTCTCATCATCACCGTCTTCTCTAGCTTGGCCAGCATAAGCGTGGGACATAAAATTTAAAGATTGTGTTGTTTAGAACAAAAATTAGGAGAAAGTACATAGAATAAACCTATTCGCAAAAGAATTCACTAATTGTCATTTAGAATAATAATTTAGAATAATAATTAAGGAAAAATAACAGGACAAACTTGTTAAACGTTGAATAAATATAATGTTATGAAGATTTTCTAAAAGCGGTGAAGAATGTATTTTCTCTATAATCGGAAAGGGAACTCATTACTAATTACTGTTCTATTAAAAAAATCTGAAAAGGTGAACCATTCTTTGTGCAATCCCTCCCTCCCCCTTCTCTCACAAATAAAGGGTCCAAATGAATAAATCGACTTATACGGGATGAGACTTAGTGCGTCTGATAGCAGATGTGAAAATATGTTTATGTGCAAAGTTACAGCGGCTGAGCGCCATAAGAAACAGACGGGGAAGGGGTCAAAGTTGATGGGAAAAGGTCTATGCTATGTTATTGAAATACATCAAATAAACTGTTGAATCGTAAAATTAGTAGAAAGATAGACAAAGCAAACGATGGTAGTTTCACTTATTGGCAAAAGAAGAATGGGCAAAGTAGATCACAAACCTCCGCTGCCATCTTGAAGTCCGCAATTTTGAAATCTGTGATATTTTTTGAAATGGAAAGGTAGTCATGTGATATATCAATTAGAGCCAGCATGTTCTCATAAAGTCAACAATGAACTATAGTGATCGTAATTTGTAATTATTTGGAGGATTTAGGATCATCTTTATAGTTATTTACGAAAATCTAGAAGAGTGATATTCGTATGTTGAAAGTTCGGATTAAAGTTAAACATATCTATAAGCCAGGAAAACTAACAGTGAAATTTGAGACCTAAGTTGTATATTATTACATTGTTATTATCAAGTTTCACTGTTGAAATCAAATTCCACTGTTTTCTTGGCTTGTAGATATATTTAACTTACATGTGTTTTTGTGATAATCTAGACTTTCAGCATATGAGTATCATTCTCTTAGATTTTCGTAAATAACTATAACGATGATCCTAAAATTTCCAAATAAGAACATATAACGAACACTTTCCGAAAACATGCTGACCCTAATTGATATATCACATGACTACCTTTCCATTTTAAAAAAATATCAGATTTCAAAATGGCGGATTTGAAGATAGCAATTGAGGTTTGTGATCTACTTTGCTCATTCATCTTTTGCCAATATGTGAAACTACCACCGTTTGCTTAGTCTATCTTTCACTATTTTCACGATTCAACAGTTTATTTGATATATTTCAATAACATAGCATAGCCCTTCTCCCACCAACTTTGACCATCTCCCTCTCCACTTCTTATGGTGCTCAGCCGCTATAACTTTGCACATATACATATTTTGACATCCTCTATCAAGCGCACTACGTCTCATCCCGCAACTCGATTTATCCATTTGGACCCTTTACTTGTCAGAGTTGTACTATAACCGATACTATTGAATAAAATAACATTTTAAAGGTGTTTGCTGGGAATTTACCCGTGTTTCCATCTCGCTTAAGTACTCATGAATACCAGCGAGGCTTTGGTGTAGCTAGAATAATCATTTTAATGTTCTATACGAATGGTTCCAAGGATTAATATTCTGTTGATTGTGCCTTCATCACGGACGACAACAGCCCAGAATTCAGCCTGCGTCGCCTACGTTCAGTATTCACTGCTGAACTACCAGCAGTTATTAATGGAAGAGGAAACAACCGATTTTTTAACACACCATACCTTCTTTAGATGGAATTAACGCACAAAGAGTGAAAAAGTGACCGACTGGACCGGGATTCGAACCCGGGTACGTTATTGAATTCATATCTAAAGAGGATATGGAGTGTTAAAAAAATCAGATGTTTTCTCTTTCATTACTATCTATATAAAATCACAACCGTCATAGGTGCTCAATATATGGACATAGGGATTGTGCAGTCACAGCAGGGGTCTGTGGTACAACCCACGTGGTTCGAGTGGAGAGCACCAACCTTGAGAGAGAAAGAGTGACTGTTCTGGGAATCGGACTGGGTGACGTAGTGGTTAACGCATGTGCACGGTATGCCAGAGGTTCCGGCCCAGTCGGTCACTCTTTCTCTCTTTCTACGTTACCAGTAGTTAGCTTATCCTCGACCATGCGCTTCATATCTCGTTAGGTCTTTTACTTATCTACAGAGACTCACGAATCGTTATTTACATCCTGCAGAATGTCGTTAGGTACCACTCCCTCATGCAAGACATTCTTGTGAGATGTCAGCAGCTACAGCAACATGGATGGCTGTCGTCGTTGTCTGCTGCGTGTCGCACATGTTGGCATTCGAGGAAATAAACGCGCTGACACAGCAGTCAAGCACGCAGGGATGTCAAGTGTTACATTATTGTAGCACTTTCTTCTTTGCTAGGATCTCTGTAGTCATTTCGCCCAATAGATTTTACAAGGTCACCGAGATGAAGTGATCTTGTTGTTCCTACGTATTGGACAGTTTCATCTAACACTTTTCTATTTAGTGCGTGGTAATAACCGTCCGTATTGTGAAGAACTATTTACCTGGTGCCCCCCTTCGTGTAACCTGCATACTTCACGCCTCAATACTTGCCGTTCGTTGGTCTTATCCCTTTTGCGATTTCAGATCCAGCATTGAATTTCCAGATCCGTAATAATAATAATAATAATAATAATAATAATACCAATTTATATATTTTCCAAGCAAAACTTCTACAAACACCTCTGTGTTGCGACATTCGTAATAGCTGTATCTTGCTGAAATGTTCGTTCTTCATACGGGGAAAATATTTTTATGGAAAATATTTGAACCCTTTTCTTCTTAAAGTACGCATTTCCATAAAAGTGTAATGATAAAAATTCATAAGATAATCTATTTTTATCATAAGTTGTAAACCCCCTACCTCCCTTAGGATGCGCCCTTTTATCACAGTGATATGATATAAACCCAGCTTGAGGTAGGTACTAACTGTTTCAAGCTTCACTTCAAACGGGTCAGACGTTTCCCGTGATGAGATCACACACATACAACGTCCATATTAAGGTGGTTTAAACAATTATAGAAAGTCCGTCTTTAAACCGGAATTTTGAAAACTTTGAAACACGTGTCCACTTACTTTTAATGAATCTATTTACCGAGTGTTATTTTCCTAACCTGAAGAGCTCGTAAGATCTATTTTTAGCTGAAATTTTGCATCCATTCAACTCCCTTAGGATAAGCTCTTGAAACAAAGTGAGAGTACAGAATCTTAGCTCCAGATAGATACTAACCTACGTTCGAAATTCATTTCAAAATGTTCTTCCATTTCCCCATGATGTATAATACAGGGTGTAACAAAAAGGACATTACAAATTTGAAAACTTATGGATTTATTCATTTATCTTACGGACGTGGTTTTGGTATCATTTTGTAGCAAAATAGATCAAATTTTGACTCACGTAGTATACTAGTTCAGAAACAAGCGACAGTTGGAGCAAAGATGGCTGTCTTTACTGGTCCCGACCATGCTAGCTTTGTGTTTTGGTTTGAAGAATCCAAGTCTGCGACAACTGTGCAACATAATTTTTGTACAAAGGATGGTAAAGATCCTCCCAGTAGGCCTACTATTTATCAGTGGCATAAGTGTTTTACTGAAACTAGATGTTCGGTAAGATACAACAAATCTTCAGGTCGTCCCCGTACATCTGAAGGCGTTATAGAGCAAATGGGACAAAGCATTGTGAACAATCCTACAAAATCAACCCGGCAGCTGGGCGTCCCACACATGACAATTTGGCATCTGATAAGAAAACGGTTGCATCTCAAACCATACAAATTACTAATGGTGCAAGAATTGAAAGATACTGATAGTATTGCTCGTAAGGAATTTTGTGTGGAAATACTACATCGACTTCAGATGGGATGTATGCCGCATCACCAATGGAAACCACATTGAACATCTTTAGGGTTTTTTTTTTTTTTCGATGTATTTTGCCACAAAATAACACCAAAACCATGTCTGTAAACTAAATAAATAAATCAATATGAGTTTACAAAGCTGTAAAGTTCTTTTTGATACACCCTGTATGTTAGTAAGTGTAGTATGAAGTTAGTTCAACCCCTTTTATCACAAATATCAAGACAACATCGATTTCAATGTGGTGAAAACAATTATAGGAATTGCTCCCTTCTCCCCTTGAAACTGGAATTTTGGAAATGCTATTGGGCACGTGCCAACTTACTTTTAATGAGGAATTTATTTATTGGGTTTCATCTTGCTAACCTGTGGAGGCTCGAGAGACACTATTTTTGGTTGGAATTTTGATTCCCCATCCCGTTATTAATACGTATTTGAAGCAAAGTAATATGATAAAAACTTATCTCGAGGTAGGTAGTAACTATGTTACAAAATTCATTTCAAACTGTTCAGCCGTTTTCGCGTGATGTGATCACAAATAACAGATAACGTCGCTTTCAGTGTTGTGAAAACAGTATATAAAATGCCTCCCGTGAGACGAGAATTCTCGAAAATGTTGGGAAACTTGTTCACTTATTTTTAATAAGGAATGTACGTACGGAGTGTGATCTTCCTAACTTGACGGGCTCGTGAAATACTACATTTTTGGTATAAATTATGATCCCACTCCTCTTTTGAAATATACATTTTGATCGAAATTACATAATAAAGATCCAGATCGAGGTAGGTGATAACTATATCGAAAACTTCATTTCAATGAGTCCAGCTGTTTTTCCGTGACTCGATCATGAAAAGATCCATTTCATTTTTATATATTAGTTTACGAATGTACTTTATTTCTGTTAGTGGCTTGCGCCCCTATGTTGAGTTAGAATGTTAGGAATATTTAGACCGTAGAAAACGTTTAGGATTACTTGATAATATTAATAAGATGTTGAGCGATAATGCGGATTTTATTGGCCGTTTTCTCGCTTTTATTCGTGCAGCTGGTATAGTTAATCCTCTGATACCCACACAATGGGTACTCAATTAGTACTCGAACTTACTTTATACAATTCGTTACGCCGGTATCAGGGAATTGTGAAATAGGGATCTTTTGATAGATCGCTCACTTAGTTCCTGTGTAGTTCCTTGAATTGCCTGCGAGAAGTCTCACAATTTTCAAGTAAAAACGTCTTAAATGTGATGGTTTGCATTGTTTTTAAATCACAATAAAAGGACCCATGTTTATTAGAACCTTTCCCCTTCATTTAACATAGAGAATCACCTAAATTTGACATCGAATTCATTAACACCCTGGGGCCGCGGTGGCTCAGTGGTAGAGCGTTCACCTCTGGTGCTTGGGGTCCCGGGTTCGATCCCAGCCCCCGCCAAGTGAACTTTGTGGTGGACAAACACCGTGTGCGTGGGTTTTCTCGGGGTTCTCCCGTTTCCTCCCACTTTCTTCATTCCACCATTTCACTCATCGCTCATCATCACCGTCTCCTTTAGCCTAACCGGCATAACCGTGGGACGTAAAACTCAAAGATTTCATTTCATTAACACCCTGTATATGAGCGGGAATAAGGGTAATTACCTGATACCAAAATATTAGTACGTGCAAAATAAGCAACTTGTAAAATTGAGTTAAATGGATATCGCTGTTATTACACAAATAGGTCTTTAACACGTGCAGATGGAGTCATGATATTTGTAAATGAGCAAGTTGACATTGACAATGAAACGGAACTGAATCTTGCTGACGCCAGTGGAATGCGCTTACATTTAAACAATGCAGAAGGTTGTAATATAATAGCTATATATCGCGCTTGAAGTGTTGATGAGAAAGCATTTCTACAATCGCTAAATGATGAGCTTAAAAAAATCATCAACTTGCTCTTTGCTTTTAGGTAATGTCAATCTAGATTTACTAAGTGACAAATGCTGTGAAAATACAGATACGTATTTAAACTTACTATACAGTCATGGTTATCTTTCATGCATTAACAAACACGCTAGAGTTACAGAATATAGAAAGACTTGCATAGATCATATTTTTTAAAAAACACTAAAGTCCACTAAATGTCACATCAGCTGTGTTGCAAACAAGTATAATTGACCACTTTCTCACTAGTATAAATGTTCCCATTACAATGCAGAAGAGGGAAAAACTGTCATATGAAACAACAATAGATTATACTTTATTAAATGAAGAATTGAAAACATGTAACTGGAATCAGGTAATACAGAGTAATTGTGTTAATACTGCAACTTCGAATTTCATCCCAATGATGAACAATTGTATAAGTAATTCACGCGTTAACATTAAAAACAAAAACAAAACAAACAAACAAAAAAAAGTAGTAAATATCGTAAAATAAAACCATGGGAAACAAAAGGATTAGTCAATTCTATAAGAGAAAGGGATATATTAAGTCGTTTAGTATTAAAAACCAAAACGATTTAAAATATAAGGAATATTACAGAAGGTATGGAAATAAACTTTAGGAAACAAACATTATGTAATAACAATGATAGTAAATTATGGAAGGTAATAACAGATATTATAGGTAAAAATGACAAAAAATATGTAGAAATAAACGAACTAAACACTAAAAATGGTCTAGTAACGTTTGAACGTGATCCAATGTTAATAGTCGAAAGTTTTAATGAGCATTTTTCCAGTGTTGGCAAGAAATAGTTAACAAAGAGATTGATAATAAAATAAATATCAATTTGAATTCCCAAACTCTATGTTTTTTATTCCAATCACTGAACAAGATATTGAACGCTTCATAAGTGAATTATCACCAAAAACAACATCTGGTATAGATGGATTACACTAGTTAACAAAGGTTTTGTTACATAAAAGGAAATACCTGTTCTTAAAGGAACTTTTTGCGCTGAATTCGAATATGCACTCGGTTTTTCTCCATGACGTACGATTTTCCCGTAACAGAAGGATTTTCGGGAAAATCCCTCAAACATTTCCCTTTTCGTTTATTTTACACCTCAAGATCTTGTCCCCTTGCATATACTAACATAGAAGTTATACCTAAGTATACTTTGATTCATATTTAACAAACCCTCCAAGTTTCGTAATAATCGCTTTATTCTTTCTAGAGAAATAAATATGTTTGTATGTATACTGTGTGTACTGTTTATTGCACCTTATAGTAATGCTTTCAGATCTCTTAAGTTGAGGTAAAACGTTTTGCTTTATTACCACAAACACATATATAAAATATAATACAATATAATTTACAAGTGTGACAATTTACAATAAACAATAATACAAATGTACCAAAAGGTCATGAAAAGACAATCAAAACTATCACAATATATGAAACTTCCATTGGGTTACAAAAACGTACACTACTTCCTTCTTTTGTAAGAAATGTTGCATTCTGTAACAAGACCCCAACAATAGTCCCCCATCATTGAAGGATCCCATCGTCCCTGGTACCTTTTCTCCATTGCCATTATATCTTGGTGGAATCTTTCCCCCTGTTCGTCGCTGAGAGCACCTAGGTTAGCAGGAAAGAAGCTGAGGTGGGAGTGCAAAAAGTGGATTTTTAAAGACATCCTACAATTCAACTCTTTGTATTTCTGTATCATGTCCTGTACGATTTCTGTTTAACTCTCAGCTTTGTTATTGCCCAGAAAGTTGCGCACAACACACTTAAATGCTGTCCAGGCAGCTAGCTCAGCACTGTTTAACTTGCTGTCAAAGCTATGATCAAGCATTAATTTCCTAATTTGGGGACCAATAAACACTCCCGCTGAAATCTTAGCATCACTCAGGTTAGGGAACTTATCTCGCAAATACTTGAAACCTTCACCAGATGTGTCCATGGCTTTGACAAAGTTTTTCATAAGTCCTAACTTGATATGAAGTGGCGGTAGTAATATTTTATTAGGATCTACCAAAGGAGCGTATTTGACGTTGCATTCTCCAGGTACGTAATTCACTCTAGGTTCCCATTCCTTCACTTCATAATGTTTGTCATCAGCTCGGCTATCCCATAAACATAAAAAACATTGGTACTTCGTGTAACCGCACTGCAGTCCTAATAAAATACCAACTACCTTGAGATCACAACATATTTGCCAACAATGGTCCTTGTAATTTATAAGATTTAGCAAAGTTGACATGGTGTCATAGGATTCCTTAATCTTCACTGAGTGCGCAAGTGGTATAGAAGGTTTTTTATTTCCATTATGCAAAAGGACAGCTTTAAGGCTGACCTTTGACGCGTCGATAAATAACCTCCATTCTTCTGGAACGTAAGGAATTCCTAGCTCCGCCATCAACCCATTTCTATCCGTACATACGCACACATTATCTTGCATTGAGAAATAGCTTGAAAATTGAACATGCCTTTTCCTGTACAATGATATGTTCGTTTCTGCATCCAATAATTTACAGAGAGCAATACAAGTGTGTTGTTGACTATTGTAAATATTCATTTTTATGTCTGTGTTTGTAGTAATAAAGCAAATCGTTTTTACCCCAACTCAGGAGATCTGAAAGCATTACTATCAGGTGCAATAAACAGTGCACACAGTATACATACAAATATATTTATTTCTCTAGAAAGAACAAAGCGATTTTTACGAAACTTTTAGGGTTTATTAAATATAAATCAAGGTATACCTAGGTATAATTTCTATGTTACTATATGTAAGGGGACAGGAGCTAGGGGAATAAAATATCTGAAAAAGGGAAATTTTTGAAGGAATTTCCCGAAAATCCCTCTGTTACGGGAAAACTGTACGTGATGGAGAGAAACCGAGTGCATATTCGAATTCAGCGCAAAAAGTTCCTTGAAGATCAGGTGATTTTTCTCATGTAACAAACAAAAAGTTTAAATTTGTTAACTAGTGTTATCAGCAAGTGTATTGAAACATACGACATCAAATATATTAAAACCTTCGCAGTATATCTTTAACTTAAGCTTAAAAACAGGTGTATTTCCTGATGATTTCAAGACTGCTGTAATAAAACCTATATATAAAAAGGGCTCAAAGGCTGATCCTAATAACTATAGATCTACATCAATCCTCAGTTACTGTGCTAAACTATTAGAAAAATGTATAAAGAGAAGATTAGTTATTTTTTTGAACAAAATAAATTTTCTTGAAATCAATATGGATTTCAAAAAGATAAAAGTACATTAGATACAGAATACAATTTAACAGAGATTGTTTGTAAAAATGTTGATAAAGCTGAAAAAGTAATTGCAGTTTTCCTAGACCTAGCTAAAGTATTCGACACAATATCACACAAAATTGTCTTAAATAAACGAGAAAGATGTGGAATAAGGGGTATATCGCTATCTTGGTCTAGCAGTTATTTGAAAGACAGAAAACAGGCCGTCCAAATAGGTAATTTTCAAAGCAATTATTCATTTTCAAAGCAAGAAGTCTCACAAGGAACTGTGTTAGGTCCAATTATTTTTAATTTATATAAATGATTTGTGTAATTTAAAAATGGACGGGCATATACAATCATTTGCTGATGACACTTCACTTATATTTACTGGTAAAACATGGACAGATGTATTCAAGAAAACTGAAACAGAAATGAAGAAAGTAAAACAAAGGCTTAATAATCATCAGTTAGTATTAAATACAAAAAAAAAAAAAAAAAGTATATAACATTTTCGCAAACTTTAACAGGACAGCCGGAAAACATGTCACTGAAATTGCATTATTGTCAAAATACTGAAAAATATAACTGTAGTCCTCTTATTGATGAAAATAAAGTAAAATACTTAAGTATATTTATTGATAAGCATCTAAAATGGTCTCACATTACACATAGCGCCACAGTACTAAGAAAATTATTATATAAGTTTGTTCAGTTACGAAATATTGTAAGCTTAAAAATATTACGTACAGTATATTATGCTCTTGTAAATAGTATACTTATATATGGTATATTAATTTGGGGTGCTGCTTACCCTATTCATTTAAAACCTTTGATGGTTCAGCAAAATAATATTGTAAGAATATGTTTAAAAAAAGGACCTGACAGTAGACTAGATAGACTCTATGATCAATTTTCAGTGTTACCATTTTCAAAATTATATTTGCAAAAGGTATTAATGTATGTTAAAAAGAATAGAAACAAATGGGACGAAATAAAACATATGTACATTAACCAGAAATGGGACAAACAAAAATTTAGAAATTAAAGCAACGAGTAAATCTATAACTCAATATCAAACATATCACAGAGCTCCGAAGATCTATAATAAACTCCCACTTCGAATTAAAGAGGAAAGTAATCAAAGCATATAAATGGTTAATTTTGTAGAGGTTAAAAGAATCAAAAAGTATTTAAAAAAAAAAAAAAAAAAACTATTGTTAACTAAAAGTAAGAATTATAAACCTTATATGTTACGGTAAGAAAATAAATAAATAAAATACGATAATCAGGCTCTCACACAAGCTTTTGCTTATGTGAGCCATTTTCTATCTTTTCTTTTTCTTAATTCTTTAAGAAATACAAAAATTTTCACACTATAGAAATAAGTGCAATGAATTAATCTGCCCGACACCGGAAGATAGACAACTTCTGGAAGTCCGAACTCCTGTCATCTCTGAATACCGGGTTTATTAAACTCTATTAGTAAAGAGAATTTAGGAAGTCCGATTTCCTTTGGAGAAATAATAGCACTTACAAGTAGGAAATTTGACTTGTTAATTTCTGTAGCAGTTAACTTTTCCTTATTTTTTTATTTTATTCCATTAATATTTTGTATATTGTTATTATATAGTTTAGTATGTTTATGTATTTTTATGTATATGCTTTAATATATTGGATACGCCCAATATATTAAAATTTTCTTCTTTCTTGAAATAAATAAAATAAATAAAAAATATTATATTATTTAGTGCATAACGTTATAATATAATGATATGAATACTATTCTGAGTGTATTAATTTGGCCATTGATGTATTCACGTCAGATTTTCACATTAATTACAGGTGTTTAAGATTGACGAAGACTTTAGTGCGTAAGACATTAGAGAACCAATATAGTACTTCATTACTTTTGCAGAAAGATCACGATTGTTGCACCACAATCCCTTGCGGCACATTTGGCGCATGCACAATAGTGTAAACAAAGCGGCAAGTAATGTATCTATTGATACGGAATAGCGGTGTATAATTAATTTGTCCAACTACGTTCATTCGGTGAATAGCGTGCGTAAAAAGCAAGTTATCGTTGAAGACTGCCAGTAACAGTACAAGACATAGCACATTGAGTCAATGTGTTGGCAATCTGGAGACAATCATTCACAAGCATTTACTCTTCCGTAAGATGTGTGTAAGATAGATGCCCCGGCATTTGACATCCGATACATTTGACATTCGATCAATCTGTAAACAACACTTGAATCTGCCTCGAAACGAGGAAATGCATTTCTGGAGTTCATCATGACGTGTCATGAAACATGATTGCCTTACTTCACCCTGAAATCAAATGCAGTAGGGTGGAGTGACTGCATAACGGTTCCTGTCTACCTACCCCATAGAAGAAAGCAAAGCGCTCCTATCTGACGGTAGGATTTTGAGAGCTGTCTTATGGGACATGAAAGGAGTTACCAATGTGAATTTTTTGGAGAAGGGTGCCACAATTAATAGCTAGTATTACTCAGTATTACTTCACGGTGATGTACATGGGGCCGTTCGGAAGAAAAGAGATGATGCTATGTTGTCGAAACATGTCTTTCTTCTCCATGATAGTGGCAGGCTACACGCGGTCCATTTGCATGGGCTCAAACAACACTGGGCAATATGCACTGAGAGATTTTACCACACAATCCTTAAAATCCATATTTAGCCCCCAGTGATTTCCACTCGTTTGGATGTTGTCAAGCGCTTTGGGAAGGACGCACTTCATACAGCTGAGAACCTCAAGAAAGGTGTGCATTCACGACAGCAACCTACATTTTTCTATGCCAAAGGCATCAGGGAACTTCCACAACGATGGCAACGGTCTCTCGATGTTCATGGGAAATACTTCGAAAAACATACGTAGTTTGGTGATTTCTATGTATGTATATTTCACGTATAGAAATAAAAGTCTTGGTCAACCGTGAATCAACTCTTACATAAAAGCGTTGCCAAAACTTCATAAAAGTTAAGGAATAATAAGATAAGAGGGACACGAAGACAGTTAAGTAATAAGTATAAGTATACAGGTTCAAAGTAATAACTAGAAGGAACACATGAATATTTAAAGTAAGAACGTATCCTTATCATAATAAATAAGGGTACTTTCTCACTTTAAATATCCATATACTCTTTATAATTATTAATTTGAACATGTACACTTATTTATTGTCTTCCTGTTCATGTTATCTTATTATCTTTCACGAAGTTTTGGCAACGCTTTTATATAAGAGTCGTTCAAGGTTGACCAAGGTTGGTAAACTTGCGTAACGAAGGTGTACTTCTTTTCTTCTACGAAGTGTCTGTGAAGTTGTCTGTTTTTTATGCTGTCTATATCTTGTGTTATTGCATAATTTATTATTTGTTTCAGAGTGTCGTACATGGCAAAGATTTTACTCGAAGACTAGTTGTAGCGAAAAAGCAAGCCATGGAAGCTTTGTCAATGAGTCAGCTGGATCGCCTTGCGAAGTTTAGTTTTGTAGTAAGATATAAAGGACCAATTGGAAAGAAGACGGATTCACAGAAAAAAATTAGCTCAGGTAATGCGTTTCGTTCGGAAATTTATTTCTTTAATTCTGCGTGTAGTTTATACAGAGCTTTTCTAGAGTCCACGAACTCTGACTTTAAAAATTCACTGTTGATCAATAATGCATGTTTTTAGAAACTAGTGCTTGTGATTGTTTTTTGGTGCTGTTGGAACATACAAATCAACATTTGACGACTATGAACAACAATGAATTCGCAGTAAGCAGCAAGAATGAAAGCTAAATGTTAAGCCGAAAATGCGCGAATTCAGTTTACCATGAATATTATACGGGACCAGAGGGTTACTGTTTTGGAAGCTTACTTTGAAGTTAAATCATACAAACGCCTTATAGAGATCTTTCGTAGGAGATATCCCAACGCCCCTTCACCTCGAAAACAACAGTGTATGATATAGTTAAAAAAAAAAAAAAAAAAAAAAAAAAAACCTTGAAACAGGAAATATTACAGATAAGCCAAGGAGCGGAAGACTATCAGTTTTCACACAAGATTTTCTTGTAGATGTTGATCAAAAAATGCAGAGTTTCCTTAGGAAGTCACTGAGGCGGCTTTCACAAGAGGTAGGGAAATCCTTGTCATTTTGTCATAGGACTGCAAACCGTCTAAAGTTTCGAGCGTACAGGGTACGAGTGGTTCAGGAGCTGCGCTCATGGGATTTCCAGAAACGCTTAAATTATTGTCAGTGGTTCAGCGGATTCACGCGGAAGAATGAGGTCAACAAACTGAACAAAACATTTTTCAATAATGAGACCTGGTTCCATTTATGTGAATACGTGAATAAGCTACGGAAAACGTGCAGTACATGAAGTCTCACTTCATTCTGAAAAAGTAGGCAATTTCAGTGCGCAATTTCAAGAATTTTTTCAACACGACTGTTGATTCAGAAGTGTATCTTTCACTCTACTCTCCATTTTTACTATTGCTCTACTAACGTTAAAATTCCGTGAAGAAAGAACTCTGAAATCTGCAATGCGAACCACACGTCGCACCGGCTAGTACTCAGGAGAGATCTTCCCCCACAAGAAGTGATCGAGACTCCGGAAAAGGTAGTAGTCAGTTGGAGAGAGATTGGGGTTGAGAAAGGGGTTCATACCGCAACTTACGGAGAATCCAAACAGTTCTTTGTGGGACAGCATTGTCATGTGACATGAGGCACAAAATCTGTTTGCCATTGCTGTGTGCGTGTGGACAAATTTGTGGTACATTTCATGGAGTTAAGCATTGTAACGATGTGCATTGCTGGTTTATTCTCTCCCGATAAAGACATGATAGATCATATGTTTAAGGTAAAATGTTAATTTTAAGGCCAGTTTTCTCCGTGGAAGATACAGGGTTCAGTAAATCTTGATTTCAACAAATGTTTATGAAACTCTGCTCCACTAGTGTTCTGATCATTTGTTGCTTCACATGATGTTTCCCTTGTGCAGTCATTGTTATTTACTACATTAGTTTCCTCCAAGTCTCTCAGAGCAGCAGCTTGCGAAGTTAAATTACTAATGGTCAATTTCATCTCTACCAAATATCCATTTGTCGGTTTAAACGTTTGATTCCAATGTGTGACTGTTCCCCTCCCACCACCATACACACACACACTTTTAGCAAACTAGCTTCCTGCCTCCATTTTTCACAGACAGCTTCAATGGATTGTTTGATTTCGCTTACATGACAGTTTTCGTCATTATTACCTGTTACTTGCCTTTGATCTAATTTACTAACTCTTTCATTTAACACATTAATGGATATTTCGTTAATTTGAACTTGTTTTTAGAGATCATTCCCCTGAATGTCTCTCTATGTAAATGTTAATTTTCATAGCTTGTAATTGTGTACTTTGTTCCCTTATATGAGTCATAATTCTTGTTCCCTTATTTGTCCCCTTTCGTAGATTGTACATAAAATAACACTAATCTTAAAGATGTATATAGGTGTTAATGAATTGTAAGAGGTGATTCCCCACATCAATATAAGAAAAAAATTCATGTGAACTTGTGGGAAGAAATGCGTAGTTTCTGAGCAAAAGCCGTCTAAAATTGTGGAAAAGCTACATTTCAACACGCGTTATTTCGAATTCGAGAAACCATGGAGTGACACTCCACATCAGCGTAAAGAAAGTCATAGATACGCTATCCAAAAGAGCGTACTTAAACAGTGTGCAATGGGTGCATAAATGATTCCCTAGAGGGCATAATTCCCAGACATCTCCCAACATAATTCTGGAATATGCTCTAATCTCAAGGTGTGCCCAAGTAGGCAAAAGATAAACATTGACACCTGTGAACACGGAATGCTTCGACGAAAGGTCAGAAGTGTTAGAAATCGCCAGCACCGTGGTCCCTCGTGTACGAAATAATGCGTGCTGTGACGTTTTATGTCATGTTTGTACGTGAAAAAAAAAAAAAAAAAACGTGAAACACTCCATGACAGAATACATCATAGCATGTTATTTCGTACACGAGGGACAGTGCTGGCGACTCCTAACATTTCCGATCTCACCCCGAAGCATTTCGTGACACTGCTATCAAGGCTTAGCTTTTGCCTACTTCGGACTTAGTTTGAAGTCAAAGCATATCTAAGAATTCTGTTGAGAGCATGTCTGGAAATTATGTTCTGTAGAGAATCCCTTGTGCACCCATTGCACTTGCTTAGATATGTGATTTTTGATGCCGTATATGTGACTTCTTTTACACTCATGTGAACCAAAACTCCATGGTTTCTCGAATTCGAAATGACGTGTGTTGAAATGTGGCCTTTCACAATTTTGGACGGTCGTAGCTCTGAATCTATTCACTTTTCGAAACAGGTTCATATGAAATTTTTTTCTCGTATTGATGTGGAGAATCACCTCTTACAGTTTGTCGGTATAATTCATTAACACCTATATGCATCTTTAGCATTAATATAATTTTTTATGTAGAATCTACGAAAGACACGTTAGATTCTTTTTATTAAACTCGCTTTTCATTATGTTGATTTATCTTTATCTGTTTCCAGATAAAACATCGAAGATTATATCGGAGCTTGAAAGTGTTACAAATAGCACACTGGCTGAATCGTCCGATAGCTTATCTGAAACAGAAAACGTTTTGCGAAAACTCGGAAGCATCATTTCTGAGTCGTCAGAGAGTAGTAAGTAGCAATCGCAAAGTGAATAATGCATTTAATATAATTTAATGTATTTAATATATATACAGGTAGTGGACATTGAAACTAAAACACCTGTGCAAATATCATAAGATATTTGCAGGGGTCATCAGAACCATCTGGAAGTTTATATCGTACATTCGGGAAAAAGTCACGTGTACGAGTTCTTGGTAGTGACTCCAGTAAAAGAGGTTCGTCAGTGAACGTCAAATCCTGTGTGTAAAGTAGTGTAATGGAAGACATATCCAACTTCAAAAGAGGGTAGATCGTAGGGGCGCGTTTAGCAGGTGCATCTGTGCCCAAAACTGCAACACTTTGTGACGTCTCACCAGTTACAGTATCCAAGGTGATGTGTGCATATGAACAATATGAACAGGAAGGACGAACCACATCCAGGAGGAGCAACTGCAGGGGAAAACGGAACTTGTCTGAAAGGAACGTCAGGACATTGACTAGGATTGTTGCACGAAAACAGAAAACCACCACATCGGCAAGTGAATATACACCTCAAAAACCTGTGTGCACAAAATCAGTCTGTCTATATCTGCATAAGGCCAACATCCATGGCAGGGCTGCGATTACGAAGCCTTTCGTCAGTAGCACAAATGCTGCAAAGCGGGTTCAGTGGTGCCCGAAGCATAAAACGTGGTTTTTGAATGACCTAAAATGTGTCATACTCTAGGACGAATCCAGCTACAGTGTTTCCCAAACAATAGGGAGAGTATTCGTCTGGAGAAGCCCCTCTAATGCATACAATCCAAAGTACTTGGTACCCATAGTTAAATATAAGGTGGATCTGTGATGGTCTGGGATGCAATACCGTGGCAGATTTTGGACCACTTAATTGTTCTATAGGGTCGTGGGATGTCATTTAGTCTCTCTCCCAACTCGTTTCATGGTTCCAGAACCGAGTACCTTGTTTTTGTCTAAATTGTGATAAAGGTAGAAGTACAAGGGCCCTGGGGGCTTCTGATTCCCTTCGCTAGCAGTCCCTAGCTCAGCTATTTTTCGTGAAGTAAGTAACACACTAAATCTTATATGTGCAAGATTGGGGGAGATACTAAATATCAGCCGGGTTGTCTTACTGCCAGTGACTATAAGACTATTCTGGCGAACTATTTACACCCTATAATTCGAACACACTTTCCGGGCGGTAGTGCAGTGTTCCAGGATGATAACTGCCCTTTTCATACTGCTAAACTTGTCACAGAATTGTTTGATGAACATGACAGTAAAGTTGAACATCTGCCGTGGCCGCTGAATCATCAGGATCGACTGAGGGAACGTTTCCCTCCACCACGTGCACGTGTTGAACTTGTCACAATTCTTCAAAGGAAATGGTTGAAAATCCCTCTGCAAACAGTGCAAGACTTCCAAGTCGTATTGCCGCTGCACTGGCTGCCAATGGCACTCCGATACACTATTAAACAAATTATGGCTATCTACCATATGTTCCAGTTTCAATGTCCACTACCTGTGTATATAGTCCAGTCATTTCTAACTGACCGATGTATGACGTAGGAGCACACTTTTACATTTGACAAAAACAGAGAGAAACACAATGAAGAAAGAAGAGGAAGGAATGAGGTAGGAGAATGGAATGAGCAGTGTACGCGTTGTCATGGACCCATGAGTAGTATATCTGCTAAACCGTCAAGTAAAATATCGATGTTCTTGTTTACCTGTCACGATTATCTTGTTCCAACGTCATATTACCTGCCAGCTCCTCCCCCTCTCCATTTGTTTTACTGAGCAAGAAACAACAAACTGTGGCGTCACATAGCATTCAGTTGGGAATGACTAATACAGATTTACCTGGTTCCGAACTGGAGATGCAAAGTCTATCCAATATTTCGCCCAAATTTAGAGGTTAGTTAATCTTTCCTAGTTTTGCTTTCTAGAGCCTAAAGAAAAACAGTTCGGGAGCAGGTAAATTTTTTATTTGTTTCGTAGTTTTATGCGTATATATAATAATAATATATATATATATATATATATATATATATATATATATATATATATACTTAGATCGTTATAATTTATCAATAACGTGTATTTTAGCAGAATTTTCAGGTCTTCAAGAGAAATATGTATGTTGCTGTTATAGCATTTTTTTAGAGAGAGAGAGAGAGAGTATATATAAATATATTCAAGAAACTTGTTTTTTATTTTATAAAAAAATAAAAATTGATTTTAACTTTCCTGGTAGTGAATAGTTTCAGTGTTATATCTGTTAGAAAGTTACCAAAATACAGGACAGAAACATCGTTCTTACCATATGATTCTTCTAACACTTGTGCGTTTTGGCTTCGATTTTTCTGTCTTTAACGGTTTCCTTAGTCGGTGTAGATATTCAGTAATATCATCTGTCAATCTGGTTATCAATCTTCCTTTCTTTCTTATTCAGTATACCCTTACTTGCATTATCTTCTACGCTTTCCTACTCTTCTCCATCCTTTGTATGTCGCCAACCGTCGTGTACTTCCAACTTCATGCATCTCATTATGCTTTCACTTTCCAGTATGTTATTAATTTTTTCATTGTTTCTTAGTTTCCAGTTGTCATGTGCTTTCATCGGTCCATAAATTGTGCGTATTAGTCTTTTCTCAAATCGGCGCAATGCGTCTTCTCTTTTATTCACTACAAATACTTCTTTTTTACAGATATTTGTAGTGAAATAAGTAGCATGATCTATGGTCGAATTATTTTTTTTAATGAGTTTGCATTTCTTATTTGTTTGCTTATGCATATGTATGTACTAGGCTTTATTACTTTGCATTTTTTTTTTTCATTTATCCCCCTTTTTTTATTTTGTTAATTTATTAATATGCCAAAATATTTAAATGAACTTTTTAAAATTTTCTTCCTTCTAAATGTATATTTTTGTCTCTACCTTTTTCTGGCTTCCATCTAGTAATCATATATATATGTTATCTTAATAATTTTTTCTAATATTAGATGTATTTTTAGCGATCTATTTTTTTCAATTATCGATCATCAGCATATACGTAGATTTGTGTGCTTTAGTTCACTCCAAAGATTGAACCTCTTTGTGCTGCTTCTGTAATTTTTGTCTGTAGTGCTAAATATAAAGTGTGGTAGGTCTCCATCTCCTTTCTAAGTATGAAGTATGATAGGTACTCCATCTCGGTTATTTAACTCCACTATTATAGAATTTCTTTCTTCTTCTTCTTCTTCTTCTTCTTCTTCTTATTATTATTATTATTATTATTATTATTATTATTATTATTATTATTATTATTATTATTATTATTATTATTATTATTGCTTTTGTTATTTCGGTATCATTTGAGTTTTTATTATATTTGTTAGTATTTCCAGTTGCAGTATTACCTTAATAGGTTTATTTGTGTTTATGTTATTAAATCTCCCATTACGTACTCATAGTCGTGTCACTCAAATATAATTGTATTTCGATTAATTGATCAGTTGATTAGTCTGTTTGATCTATAAAAGGGGGGCCCAAAAAACCGGACTTTTTTACAAAATGCAAAATGGAGATGACTGAAAGTAATCTTCATCAGATGCGATTCGATTTTCCAGTCTTCTTTCTCACATTTGAAGCATCTCTGGAACTCTTCAGATTCGATATCGTCCAAAGCCCTCTATTAAGCTCTTTTTACACCCTCCACATCATCAAAACACCTCCCTTTTAGATTTTTTCACTCTCGGGAATAGAAAAAAAAAAAGTTTCACGGGGTCTCAGCCTGTCAAATACGGAGGGTAGGGAACGATAGCCTACTCCAGGGCTCATAGCGAGTCACTTTTTAACTAAAAGTTACTTTTTTTTAAGTTTATTCACTAAAAGTTACTTTTTTTTGGAAGGGGGGTTAAATTAACTTTTTCGCGTGATGTATGTTTTGCATTGGCAGTTTTCTAAGAAAAATATGAAAATAAATGGAAAAAGGCAGAAACTTGTTACTCATTACTCTTCTGAAAGCTTCAATACTTGCTGCCACATGTGAAACAGTCAGCTTTATTCTCACTTCAACTTTTATTCTTTCTAAAGCACAGTGGACGGTTGGCGGATGCTTCAGCTCTCAAGGTGGGGCTGAGAACTCTTTTGTGTCTATTCTTCTATCGTAATAGTCTTTTAGTTTTCTCTCGTAATAGTTAACGCTCCGCTTAACGTTGCGTTTGTGTGTTTTGTCATGTTCGTGTTGTCTTATGCTTGTATAATATGTTCTTCTTAAGAGTAGGTGATGAATTTGAATATTTCATAGCTTTGAGAACTCTCAGTGCTAAGTTAAATATAATGTCTGGGATGAAGAAATTCGGGAATAGGCTAGAAGTGGTTCCACTTACTCAGAAGCTTCTTACATCTGCTAAGTCTGCTTACCGTAACTACAAAGCACACTTAGAAAACCTAAGAAAGGAGGAAGCTCAAAAAAGAAGAAGTAAAGAAGAAAAGATGAAACAAAACAACAAAGAGAGAGGTAATGGAGAAATTGACAAAGGAAAAAAGGGACATGATGAGATTTTGGTTACTTTTTCGTGTGCTTTTGGTCACTTTTCAACTAGCCTTGCTACCAGACCACTATGAGCCCTGCTACTCGTTAAAGCCCAAATATCCAGATCCTGTGTGAGCAGGTGAGAAACAAACTTAGCGGCAACGCGTCTCTTTTACAAATCCTCATCGAAAATCCGCTGACACGAGCTCCAACTCACTCCTGTCTGTTTTGAAAACTCGTCGATCGTGAAACAACGATCCTTGTTGATGTTTTGGCGGATTTTTTCATTGTTTTCCAGATGATGATGAGCACCCAGAACGAGCGTGATCTTCAACATTGATCTCATCATGTTTAAACCGCTCCAACCACTCGAAAACTTGTGTGGGCTGATAGCGTCCTTCTTGAAAGCCTGTTAAAGCATTTGGTAAGCTTCCGCTGCAAGCAAGAAGCAAATTTTCTATCATAGTTTTTGTTCCTTTAAATCTCTCTCAACAATTTCGCAGGTGGCAAACGAGAACAGTTGAGAAAAACAACACTACAATCAAACATCAACCTCCTAGGCAGACGCCGCTTGGGCAACTGATTTGAGAAGGTCTCTACTAGACTTAAGTAGTCGAAGAACTCTACTACGCCTAGAAACGGCCGCGCGCTTTCAGTCCGTTTTTTTTCTTCCTCTTTTTTTTCTTTTTCTTTTTTTCTGGGTCCCCCATCGTAATTATGTTAATAATCCATTTATCTCTTTAGTATCTAATTAATAATATTTCTAAATATTTTGCATATCACATTTCAGAGGCTTTGGATTCTTAGGTGTGATCCTATTTTATTCCTGTATAATTGACGGAGAATTTTCATGTTTTCTTTACATTTCAGGTTGTTATGAACAAAAATAAAATAATTTTATAATACATAAAAGTCCTAATTTAGGAATTAAAACTTAAAATAGCCTAAATTGGCTTTTAGAACCTATAACGTCTTAAATTACCATGTATGGTTCTTTTTAACTTTTAAAATGTTCTCTCTCTCTCTCTCTCTCTCTATATATATATATATATATATATATATATATATATATATTCAACAATGTAATAACAGTGCTCCTTCTACGCGGTATGTTTCTTTGTAATTTGTAGTCGGTGAGAATGAATAAAGAAACGTAAGTTCGCGCAGATAGACCTTGAGAATCAAGTTCTTCCTGGAGACAATGTCCTTTTTCTCTGTTGTTTATTATTTTTTTTTCTTTTCTTCCGTACCTGTTGCCCTTCCTATCTGATGAAACGTTTTAGTGAAAGTACTCTGCTCATAGTATGCTTTTTAAGTTTTGTAATTATAATTTTTACTTTTTTCTGTAAGTAATTCATTGTACACATATATAGTTACTGTGGTGGAAACATGCCATACAAAGTTAAATAATAAATACATAGTATCAACTGTCAAGTTGTAACTTTAAATGCCTGCATTGAACTAATGTATTCTTGTTTTGAAATATAGCTTTCACCACTCAGCACCCTCGAATTAACAAAATCGTAAATTTTAGTGTTTGCTCTCTTAACATATTAATCTGTTCCTTGATTAACTTGAGTAATTGTAATGTAATCATTGATGTCAGTTTAACGTATAGTTTATAAAATGTATTCCGGAGTTAATATGTATATCCACATAATATTGTCATTTCTATAGCAATACGTACAGAAGTTACTTCTTTCTCATAGAATATTATTTTGATTATGTTCAATTTTTGCATTGTGTTGAAATTTTCTATAGCCGAAATAATGTAACCTTACTTCGCAGGTGAATCGTTTGAGAATATAAAAGTCCACCCCGGACCCAAAAGAAAATACAAGACAAAACGTGAACCGTCATCTAGTGACAATGTAGCAAAGAAAAAGTCGAAATCTAAACGATATAAACGTGTTCCTGAAGATGCAGCTTCTTCGAAGACAGATGATACAATAATGGTTGGTGCAGAACAGGTGGAAATACAGAACAGTGTTACCGATCAGGATATACGTGGTGATATGGAGGATAATAGTTATTCTGATAAAACTCCCGAAGGAAGTAAGGAATGTAGTGAAACTAATGAAAACGAGAAGAAACCTGTCGCAAATGTTGATCGTTTAGAAGAAAGGAAAAAGAAACTGATGGAGAAAAATGATGAAGAGATGAAAAGCAGTGAGGATGGTGAAGATGAAACAAATAAATCTTTGGAAATTTCTGACAGTTCTACAAAGGGCGAGAATACAGGAAAGAAAGATAATGAAACTAATGAAAATGAGAAAAGATGTGACGCAAATGTCGATGGTTTAGAAGAAAGAGGAAAAGAAAAACTGATGGAGGAAGATGATGAAGAGGTGAAAAGCAGTGATGAAGAAGATGAAGCGAATAAAGTATTGGAAGTTGCTAGAAGTTCCGTACAGGGCGAGAATGTAGAAAAAATTATTAATGAACCCAGACAAATAGACATTCCAGAAGAAAATAGTAATCAAGTTCTATTATCTGATGATGATGTAGGAGACATCGAGAATGAAACCACTCATGATAATGAAACAGTAAACAGCAATGAAAATACTTCAAAAACTGAAAAAGAATCGGATAGCAGTAAACTAAAAGGTGAAAGTAGGTCGTCGAAAATAGTCGAATGCGACTCAACTAACGAAGGAGACAAATTATATGAAACAAGGGGAATAAATCAAAGCTGTTGCTCGACAGTGGCAAACGGAAATGACATATCTGATGCAGAAAGTGAGCCGTTTTCGCAGAGCTCAGATTTACATAATTCTCCACAGTTTGACTCCGAAGAATAACCATATAACTGTTTTCACAAATGTGATGTAGTGTTTTCCCTTTTAAGAAGAATGACCAACAGATGGATCTATTATAATGCCAGGTTAGCATTATTTAATCTAGTGTAATACCGAGAAATGACAGTACAGTTGATATTATTGTGAAACCAGTATAATGTGTGATGTTATATTATTGATCTCCTATTTCTTTAACTAAGATGGACAAAAAAAAATGTATTGCATTAATTTTAATTCCAATTATTTAAACTCGTAACAGATAAGATTCTTTATTGAAGAAAACAGAGTATTTCGATTACACGAATTTTTAAATTGCTATTATTATTTCTTGGTGATATGTACGGAATGCCTCTAAACACGATACAAACTACTATAGATTCATCAGATTTTGTCAGACACTTCGTACATAGTGTATAGATATACATATACATACATAAGCGTGAAGTAGATCTGGAAAAGAGAGAGTGGGTACACACAAACGCATGTGTAGACACATAGGTAGAGTTAGAATTGCTCAATAGAATTACCTCAAAATAAATAATTCAAATATGTAAAATTCACATATAATAATTCATTAATATGTACTTCAGTATATACGGTATAAATGAAATTATGTTACATACTTTGAAGTAGGTTGTGTGTTTTGTTAGTATACGTTTGTCCATAAATCATTTGGACAACATGATTCAAAGTTGACGAAGTAAAATGTTATTCTGATACTAAAAATATTTTACCTTCAATCCCCCTTCCTCCAAAAAAAAAAAAAAAAAAAAAAAAAAAAGTAAATACAAGCTCATGTTAAGTTTAAAAAAAAAAAACATACCAAACTCATTTCAGATATGTCAGATATTGTTAGTTACTTCTTTCGTATTGTGCACCTTCACTGCATGTTCTGATGCACCCATTGAAAGATTTCTGGCATTTGATGAATGTGTGCATCAAATTCATTTTATTAGAGCTTAGTTAATTCCATTGAAATCTTGTACAATCTCTCTTCATGGAAGTCAGAGAACGATATTCGATAACTTCAAGTCAGGTGGGTGCATTGGTCTAGCAACTGGATCTCCGGGATCAATCCTCTCTTTCTCGCTAAATGTGATTTGCAGATTCTTTCACACTGCAAACTTAAGTAGGAAGCTGCTTTGTCGTACAAGAAAGTACACTCTTAATGTATTGCAGACGTTTCTTTCAGTAATGTAACTTTGAAGAAAAAGTGTATGTGTTAAGTGTGAGAAATAAAGATGATTCGGGACCGACAGTTGTCAGATGATAACACATGTTGGCATCGATATTCCGTCATTATTGTCACGCCTCATTTGGTTGCATATGCGGAACGTAGCATCAGATGACTTAAAGGTAGGTTCCAGTAGGATCACGCCTCGGAAACAAATTATATCAAACTAACAACTCATGTGAAATCTTACAATTTATTATATCATCCATTGACACTTCCTCCTCAAAATATTATTTCCAACATTTTGGAATCGATAAGGGAGGAAATCTTATCGATCGTGTTATTTAAGAGAAATTAACATGGCGTGTGTGGCATACGTATATTATCAAAACAACAACAGAAAAAAACGTTTTATCCACACAACTTGTATAACGAAAGTTTTGTTACATCCTGTATCCTTACTTCTCAGACAGCAGCCGCTTTCAAAGGGAAACACTTTTTCTTTTGAGTTCATTTGAACTTCCTTGCGAGTCAAGTCATTCTTAAAAATAATGATAAATAATTTTCCGATGCCCATGCTACCCAAGTATACATTATATAATCCATGTGTGCGCTAGTACTTTCTGATGGAGACAGTGGAATACCACTTCATACTCTGATGGGATTTTAAGACCAAACTATTTGTACACCAAAGTACTAATAGCTGGAAACGTTTTCACATTAAGCTGTTGGTATAAAAACATATAATTTGAAATAATTCATACATAATCTAGCCTCTTTCTGATGATGCGGCAATTGGGGTTCTACTTATATCGGTTTTCCCTAATTTATCCAAACTTTAGCCTGTGAAAGCCAGTGTGGTATATTGGCCAGAAAAGTGCTTTTTGTGCTTAGTTTCGTATGTTAGGAATTGAATTATAATTTGGATATCGTTCAGAGCTGATTAGAATTCAATCTTGACGAACGTGAAATGATCGACTTGCAATGTTCCGCGCTGCTGGTAGTGCTATCCCAGTCATTGGGGTACATGTATTTTATAGTGTGAGCAATCTACAACTATTAGATTACAGATGCTAAGGAGTGTAGTACCAGCCTCTCATTTCCATAACTTTCACTTGTATTATTTTCTATTCCTCGTATTGATATTACTGTTTTACTTCGATTTTTTTTAGTGAGAAAAAGTATATCAGTACGAAAAGTATTTCTTGATGCTGCTACTACTTACGTGATAAAAACGCATTTTTCTTTTCATATGTTTCAAAGAACAGTATTACAGATTTTACCTTGTAGCATGCTAGTATTCTGCTGTGAAATAAATGTTAAAAATAATTTTTGAATTATTACATTGCATAAAGGAACTTGTCTCTGTGTTTGACATCAGTTCTCCCCAACACCACACTCTTTTTTTTTTTTTTTTTTTCTGTCAAGTGGATGAAATATAAAGAAAAAAGTAGAATGCATTTAACACAATTTTGCAACGTTGACATCCCCTCCCCTCCCCTCCCCACACATACTGCAAATACTGAAAATTAAGTTGGTTAAGTTAAATTGGTTTTGTTAAATAACAATAACACCTTAAGTATTTCCGATTATACGTAGTTGATCGAAATATACTCACTGCTTCAATCAAACAGCACTGTCAGACTTGGTTTTACAGAAATATTTACTACTTTTGTATAGAATTGGAAAACATGTATAGTAAACTTCCTTACAAATTACATACCTTTCCAATATTTTGTGTTCGAAATCAATTACATTTATGAAATTTGGTCCTGAGGCTTCCGTACATTGTACATTTAAAAAAAAAAAAAAAAAAAAAAAAAAGTTTTAGTAGTGGTGATGTTATAATAACCGTAAGAAAATAGAAAATATATGCTTTCAGTATTCTTTGATAGGCCAGTAATTTATTCAATGTTATGACAAAAGTAATAGCATAGGATTCGCATTATGTAATACTGTATATCTGTGTTGCACATCAATTTCCACGGCTTTTAGAACAGTGAGATTATCTTCTGTTCTTTGTTATCGGATATTTTTATGGGAAATTTTTTGCTCTGCCAGAAAAACAAATAGAAAAAGAAATATTGTCTAGAAACGTCTTGGAATTCCATAGAAAATCCCATCCAACTGTTGTATGGAGCTTGCTGTTCAGTATAGCATGTGGTCGTAATCTTAATTTTTTTTAAAGAAATAAATAAATAACTTATGATGTTCTGTGTTTTTATCGAAGTTTTTGTATACTTCTTTTACTTACTACTGATCTCTGCATTTCTTACTCTAATAGTTTATTATTGATAGTAACTTGCTCTTAAGATAGTAACTTTCTTTCTGTTTAAAATGTGAATTTTACTATTGTTACTTGCTTTAAAATGTTAACGTTCTCAATAAAGGTTTGTGTATTAATATTTTACGGTTTCTTCAATTATTTATTTATTTATTTAATTTATTTTCCATAAGTAGAAGCTTTGCTTTGTATATAATTAAACACAAACAAACTATTTGTTGAGCAAAACTATATGTTCACATTAAAAAATTACATACGTACGACAGATGAAGCCAAAGTGTTAGTTGACGAAACTGTCACACGTATGTAGTTTTTTAATGTGAATATATTGTTTTACTCAGCAAATAGTTTGTCTGTGTTTAATTTATTTATTTTTATTGAATCTTCACATTTGAAGACAAAGTAATGTTTATAAATATTTCTAGTAGGCAGAAGTTATTCAGTATTTCGCGGGAACTTTATTTTATTAAAGTGAAATTTATCTATTTACAGGCTGAGGTAGAAATAATAATAATAATAATAATAATAATATTAATGCTTCCGTGCCCCTCCACTCCCGCCTCCTCCTCCTCCCAAAAATTCTTGATAACTTTTGTAATACTTTTCTTCGTTGATTCTTACTATGCAATTCACATCCTTGAGCACCACTTCATAGATGCCAGAACATAATTAACAACTCGTATCCAATTTGAAACACCTGTTCATTCAAATCATTTGTTTTAATTTCCATATTGCGCAATGGGTCAGCGATTTGGACACTAAGAAATTTCTTCTGTTCACCAATTCTGTCATTATGTTTCTAGGGAGGTATGGTGGCGCAATGGTAGAGCGCTTATCTCTGGTGCATGGGTCCCTGGTTCGATCCCCGGACAAGTAAGTTTGTGGCAGTGGGTTTTCTTAGAGTATTCCCGTTTCTTCTCACATTGTCATCCATTGATTCTTCCATCACCATTTACTTTCCTTAATCTTCCGTCTCCCTTAGTCTGAGGAGCGTAATCGTGGGACGTTAACTTAAAAGAAAAGATTATGTTTCTATCGAGTTCTAACATCAAATACGTTTCTCTTCGGTTAATTTCTAGCCTATTTTTATGTAGTAATCACATTGAATACATACACTTCCTGATACGAAATCCAACCTTGCGGCACAAATAACATTGAAGTTTCGTGGCTGCCAACCCCACCACGTACGGAAATTACTGGCTTCAACAAATATGAAAACAATACTTTTTTTTTTTTTTTTTTTTTTAAGCGACTGTTACTCTTTCTGTAAGTATATTTGTTTCATCTCTAACGTAAATGAAGTAGAAATAATCCACAACTACAGGAATCGTATATGCCATGCTAGTAACTCAGTTTTTACATATATTGACATACAACTGTAAAATAGAACAACAAAGTAACGAAAGAAATCGAAAAAGTATATTTACAGAACACATGTCGAAGCTCAATGAAAGCAATAAATAAGTAAAAAAAATAAATAAATAAATTAATTAATTAAAAGTCCTCATAATTAAAATACAATCCGAGAACTACAAGCTATCACAGGTTCCAAATCCAAGATATTTTACATGTCCAGGTGAAGTTTTTTTTACGAAATATAAATTATGCGTAATCGCGATACAGCTCTTGTCACAAAAGCCGAGACTGCCTTTCAAAGTACAAAAAAGTTGAGTCTACACCTTTAACGTCCTTCGAATCTGCTTATAAGGAAAATGTATTTTCCTTCCATTTTGTTACAGAGCAACATGTGTATTCTCTAATAGAAATAGATCATCTGGACATTGCGTCGGGGTAGATATTCAAGTGGCATGTAGAAAACAATTATAAAAGATGACAAAAAAGAAAAAGTCTAAAACTGGCATACTACATAATACCAGATTCAAGCCAGTGGAATGTACAGACAGTTACAGAAACTAACGGAGGAGGCTAATAGTCACGCGCTCTTGGTTGTGGAAAAACTAACGAATTCGCTTACCAATGTCCATTTTACTGACAGTGACCATTCATATGTGAATGTAAGAAATTCGTGTATCAGCTATGTAATAAAACAAAATCATAGCTTTTCCTCTTGTCTCTGACGTTTATTCCGGCGCGGAAGATCCATGTTTGATCCCTTACGTGTTTCAGATTCCGCGCAATTGCCCCCTCCCCCTTAGTTTGAAATGTATATACATTTTAATCAATAATATAATAATTTACTAATGAAAAACTTGAAACCATGTATATCTAAGAGCCTTACCTATCTCTCCTCACATAAAAACTGAAGTGACACTACTGCGCGCAAGGAGAATCTTTGTATAATAAAATAAGTGGTCGCTAAATTATACTAATACTGACAGAAGTGTCCGTTCTGCATACGGGGGGAATAAGATGGAATAAATATAAAACCAGCAATTTGAATATTGTAGAAAATATCGTGTTTCTCCTGTGGAATTTTCGAACATGCTGAAACACATATTTTTGATGAAGAGATTATGCACCGAAGAGCACCTTACAACTTATGCATATCCCGATATTGGGCACTGTCTGAATAAAGAAAAATTTGAATATAAAACTAACTCACTCTATGGCCTATGGAACCCGGAGGTTCAATGCCGCGTTCACAAAAGCTCTCCACTGACTTCTATCCTTAGCCAATTGGATCCAGTTTCTACTTTGCATTCCTATCTCTGCGAGATCCATCTTAATATTGTCCTCCCATCTGCGCCTAGGTCTTTCTAATGATCGATCGTTTTCCGATTGGTCTTCCAGTCAAGACTTTGAAAGCGTTTCTACTTTCTTCCATTCTAGCTACTTGACCTGCCCACCTAAGCCTCCTAGACTTGACGACCCTAACAATGTTGGGTAAACCGTATAAATTATGTAGTTCCTCGTTATGAAGTTTCCGCCATTCCCCATTCCCGTTCCTCTTGGGTCCGAATATTCGTCTCAGGATCTTGTTCTCGAATACTTTCAGTCTATGTTCTTCCCTCAGAGTAAGTGACCATGTTTCGCAACTATACAGAACAACAGACATGATTATCGTCTTATATATCGTTTAATATATTCAAATTTAAGGAGAAATTTGAATATATTAGAAAAAAATTCCCCTGTTCTTCCTTAGGAGCGAAGTTTCCGAAAACTCTGAAACACGTATTCCCACACTTTTAATTAAGAGTGTATATGCCGAATTTCACACCTCCAACTTGGAGCATTCTTAATTGGGTATTTTCTGAATAAAGAAAGGAAATTTGGATATTATAGAAACCCATCCTTTCTACCCTTAGGAATGGAATATTAGAAACAAACACTGAAACACGTATTTCCTTATTCTTTTAAAGGCTTATTTATCGAATTTCACACTTCAATCTTAGACGAATCCTTACATTCGGCACTTGAACAACAAAGAAAAGAAAGAGAAATGCCTACGCAGGAGCAGGTTATATATATATATATATATATATATATATATATATATATATATATATATATATATATATATATATATATATATATATATATATATATATATATATATATATTTAACGAAATATACGTCCTTACTTTTCATTAAAAATCTACATGCCTAATTTTACCTCCAACTTGAGAAAATATGTACATTCGAATTATGTATTTCTGAATACATTTGAAAGAGAAATTTGAATATTATAGGAACAATACCTCTTTCTCTCTTAGGAGCAGATTTTTGAGAATGCTGAAACACTTTTGAACAGTCTGTATGCGCAGTGTCATTTTTCAAGTTCAAGGATTCGTGAAATATTAAATTCTTTGGTAAGAAGAAAACTGTGTCTTTAAGCCTCCGTAGCATATTTCCATAACATCTTTGTTACGATATCTCTTTGATTTCGAGACAAAAGGAGTATTCTGTCGAAATTTCGATCCCCCATGGCACGAAATTCAATGATATTCATCCGAGAAATGTTTCTATAGCGTATCATCTCGTTCCCGAGACGTTGAATAGCCTTCACGCGCCCCTGATCTATCACCATGCAACTTTTTCGTATGGAACTCTGTAAGGATATGGTCTACATCCACCGACCTCATTAAAAAGTACCCATGGCGTTTTCTCAAAGATCATTTGCAACAATTCCCTAAAAAATTCACTCCGCTGATTCGAATCACAAGGAAGAGTGTTGCTGTATATGAATCTTAAAGAGACAGAACTTTAAATTACTTCAAGGACAGATCTAATAGTGGAAGAATTCCAGGACAAGGCTGTAAATACTCATCAGAAACGTCGACATCTGGATTCTTTTTTAGATAAATCGTCCAAAAAAATACAAAGCCTCAAGAGCAAACAACTATCCCTTCTCAGTTTTCTCGCAGATATGACTTACACTACAATATGGGGTTGTTATTCAAAAAATGATTTATGAAATATACCTCCATCAACTTGGGAAGCACTACAAGTTGGGTCAATGGGTCCCATATGATTTGACTCCGGGCCAGAAGACAACGCGAGCAGACACCTGTGTTTCTTTGCTGTCTCGTCTAAGGAAGGAGCCATTTCTGGACAGGTTGTTGACATGTGATGAGACATGGGACCTGTACGAAGCTCCACGGCGCCGTCATCATTGGTTAGCATCCCATGAACCGGTTCCAAAACAGCCGAAACCAGCACTGTACCAGAAGAAGGTCCTCCTTTGTGTTTCGTGGGCAGCTCGTGGCATCGTGCATCGGAAACTGCTACCAGCTGGCAGGGGTGGACTGGCTATGTAAAAAGGGCGCGGTCACATACTCTGGAAGGGCGCCGTCCATCCGAGGCTTTCCCTTGTATGGAATACCCCCTCCTAATAAAAGAAAGTGCCGGGGGGCTTCCCCCGGAAAATTAGTACACAAAAAACAACAAAAGATTAAGTAGCTATTGCAGTTAATCACGATAGAATTATACAAATTCAATATTTTCATAAACAAACAAAGAGACTTTGAGTACTAAATACGAGGCGTTTTTTTAAAGTAAGGTCCGTTTTGTTGTAGACACTAGTAGTTCGCGCGCATACCGCAACTAGCGTGTGCGTCGTGTACCGGCATGCCTCGGGAACAACTGTGCTCTGTTTCAGCTCTGTAGCTGACCTGTACGGTTGTGTTCTGTGCTTTCACAATGTTTAAGACTATCAAGTCGCCCGCCGCGTGAGAGATTCGCTCAGTGATACGGTTTTTGTCAGCAAGTAACCTGTCTGCTGCAGAAATTCATCGACAGATTTGCGAAGTGTACGGTGATACTGTTATGAGTGCAAGCAAAGTGTGTAAGTGGGTACGAGAATTCAAAAATGGCCGTGACAATGTCCATGATGAGGATCGCTCCGGTCGCCCTTCTTCGATTACAGACGATTTAGTGGTTTCAGTTGAAGCGAGGGTTCGTGAGAACAGGCGCTTCACAATAACAGGTCTCTCAAACGAATTTCCTAACGTGTCGAAATCAGTGGTTTACAAAATTGTTTCTGAACACCTAAAGTTTAGGAAACTGTGCTCCCGTTAGGTCCCGAAACTCCTAAAGAGGACCACAAAAACCAAAGATTTGAGTGTGCTATGAAGTTCTTGACTCGTTATCACGAAGAAGGTGACGGCTTCTTGAGTCAGATCGTAACTGGAGACAAAACATCCGAATCGAAGCAACAGAGCATGGAATGGAGACACACACACTCGCCTGTAAAGGTGAAGGCCAAACAGACTCTGTCCCAGCGCAAAATCATGGCGTCGGTGTTTTGGGATAGGCATGGTGTTTTGTTGGTCGACTTCATGCAACGAGGAACCACTATCAACGCAGAAGCATACTGCCAAACTCTGTGAAAGCTACGCAGAGCGATTCAAAACAAACGACGCGGCATGCTGACAAAGGGCATTGTTCTTCTCCATGACAATGCAAGACCTCACACTGCAGGTCATACCCGCGATTTGTTGGACAGTTTTGGCAGGGAAGTTTTAGACCACCCACCCTACAGTCCTGATCTTGCGAAGAGCGATTACCATCTGTTCCTCCATCTCAAACAACACCTCAGTGGCAACCGTTACAATGATGACAACGATGTGAAAACGGCAGTGAATTCTTGGTTATCGGAGCAGGCGGCAAGTTTTTATGAAGAGGATATTTTGAAATTGGTTGAGAGGTATGATAAGTGTTTGAACAAACTTGGCAACTATGTCGAAAAATGGAGTAAAGTATGTATTTTCTGAAAATACATTTACTTTTTTGAAATAACCTTTCGTTGTGTACTTATGTTCAAACGGCCTTACTTAAAAAATACGCCTCGTATATTAGGCCTATATAAATCTGCGCACTTTAACTGAGACTACAAAAATCACACCAGTTGTTTAAATTCTTCGGGTGCATTTGTTAACAGCCTAATTATAACTGGAGATTTGAGTTGAGTTTGGGGCTTATGCTATTTTTCATACTTCTGTCCTTTTAAAGCTATGTTCATCATAACATTAACTTATTTTTTTTTTATCTATTTTTAAAACCGTTGATAAAAAGTATACATGAAACATTTACTACAAATTAACAAAAGTAAATTTAGAATTATATACCTACCTAGCGAAAAAAGAAATTCAAAAGCAAAAATGGAAAATGAAAGTAAAGTCACTGCTTCATGCTTGAAGGAGCCTTCGCATCTCCTTGCTTTTTTCACACATTTTGTCAATAATAAGATTGTTGTCTATTTTGGTCAGAATGTCTCTTTCTGGGTTCATCAAGAACAATGATTCCAGATTTTCATCTGTAAGTCTTGAACGGAGTCTTATTTTTATGTAACGCCACTAGCGCCTCTAACGGCGGGAGTGGGGGGAGAGACGTAAAAATGATCCGAAATGACCGATATTAGAGTCAAATCTATAAATTTCAGGGTCCCTAAGATCATTATAATGACATTCCCAAAGCCAAAAACAGAAAGAGCGAGGCCGCAGGCCGAGCAAATACTTTGGGGCGGAGCGTGGGGTTGGTACTGGTGATATGTAAAAATCGTCCAAAATGACCTACACCGGGGGGGGGGGTATATTAGAGTCAAATCTATATATTTACGGGTAAATCTAATATCATTCCCACGCCGAAAACAGAAAGAGCGAGGCCGCAGGCCGAGCAAATACCGTGGTCTTGGGGTTGAGCCCTAGCTGGCCAAAGGCTAGCGAATTTATAAAATAATTATGTAGCTTTGTTTGTTTTTTTTAATTGTGTTCAGAGAGGAAACTGTGCGACTTCCCGAGGCTAAGACGGGTCTTAGCCCCTCCCGAGGAGGGCGCAAAGCCACTGATATGAGGAGGGCGCAGCGGCCATCGGGCCGGTACTTGACTATGGCCAGTCCACCCCTGCCAGCTGGTCAGAGCATCAAGGCAACTGTGTACTGCCATCAGTTGAGCCGTGTTCAAGAAAAACTCAAATCTCTGGAGTCAGCAATTCTGAATTGCGAAGTGGTCCTCCTGTTACAGGACAAAGCTAAGCCCCACATGGCTAGGATGACCCAGGACATCATTCTACGCTTTGGGTAGGAAACAATATTGCATCCGCCATACTCCCCGGACATTACACCGTCCGATCATCACCTGTTCCATTCCTTGGACAAAGCTTAGAGGACGTCAGTTCAAATCCCTAGTAGAGGTGCAAAATGCACTTGATACATTCTTCGCTTCACGGCTCACCAAGTTCTACCGCGATGGAATCCATGGGCTTCCAGAATGTTGGCAGAAGGTTGTTGATGTTGATGGGGACTATTTTTGATCTTCCAGGTACATCTTAGGTGACATAACGATGTTCGAAAGTGTTGGGTGAAAAAGTACAGAACTTCCTTGGTTACCTATATATAAGAGTAGCATAACATTATTAAGAACTAATTCTAGAAATCAAATAATTTGTTCTCTTGTGTAGAGATTTCTTAAGTATATGGTTTCCTTCTATTACGTTTCATATATACATTTATTGTATTATAGCAACTGTACACAATCTTAATAATAGGCAAGTGCTTCTTCTGTAAAAGAGATTTAACAGTTTACAAACTGATTATTTGTAAAATGTGTCGGGCAATTCTTTTGCTTTTTTTCTTACCGTTACAGTAAGTATTAAGAGAAAAAGGTGGTAATATAGTATAACAAATGTGGATGATAAATTTTCATGATTTTCTCTTGAAGGCAATTTTGGAATCTGGTTCCTGCTCTATTTCGTTCAGTACCATTGTAGTATATAAATCGAAGGACTTGTAGCAAAAACAACTCTCGTCGAAACAATATATATTTTATATATTTTATTTCAATTAATATTCCTTCGTGTACATTATACTCAGTTTTTAGTGCTTAACACCTTATAATAAAAAAGTTCTAGATTTGTTTTTAGGACTATGTTTCAGAACTTGTGGACTTATCTGACTTTGCACTTAATACAACTTACAGCACTTGATGGACTTACCTGTTTTTGCACTGAATGTATGTAATTATGTTATACTGTGCATAATCCTATAACATTATTTTAACGGAAAAAATATTACCAAATTGTAATTAATAATTAAAGGAAGTAAATAAAAAGAAATAATATAAGATATTATGTTGGCGGTTATGGTTAATGTCACAAAGTCATCTTGGTAAGTTTAGCAAATATAGATTTAATCTTAGCAAAACACACAGAGATTAATTTTAGTAAAAATATATTACATTTCTGTTACAGTTTCGATAGATTAGCTCTGTCTTCTATAGACAAACATTACATACTCAAGTAAGCATGTAATGTTTGACTGTAGAAAAGATATTTTTTTTACCAAAATTAATCTTTGTGTGTTTTGCTCAGATTAGTTCTATAATATGGTTAATGTAAGTTTACTAATCGTCTTCATTTGGACTGCTTTCTGTTTCATGAGGAAATACATTTCGAACAGAGGATGCATTTTTTAATGACCTGTAAAACTCATGAAATACAGGGAATACAAACGGAAGTTGTTCCAAAAGATCCTTCTTCTTTTCATTGCTGATTGCTATCGGTCCATTGTAGAGACGTTTTGGCATCAAAACACTTTGCTTTCCCCTTCTTGAAACATCCATAGTTTTGAAATTTTCACAACTATTGTGTATTGTCTTGTAAAATAATATACCTGGCTTTTGTTTCTCATAGCGTAACCACTTAATATGTCTCCACAGAAAACGTTCACCAGCACTGTCACTCTTGCGAAATTGAATGGATTCTGTTAACACAGAGGAAAAATCGTAGAAATTTTCAAACATTTCACGTACTACAAAATGGTGTTTCTTTCCTGCTTGACGAATTAATTGAGCCCAGTCGTGGGGATGCTCGACGTTACCATTAAACGTTTTCTTCTTTTTCTCTATAACACTATGATCTGTATCACATTCGATATGTGTATGACCTGGTATTAGAAATTTGTGGTCAATAGTTTCAAGGTTCGTAGACTTCTGTAAAACTGTGAAGCACATGGCTGCAAAGTGCGAATTGCGATTCTGTCCAGCATATGAATCGGAGTACATAACTACTTGTTTCACTTCTGGATTCATATTTTCTAATAGAAAATGATAAGCACATGAGGCGATATCATTTGCTCCTCTTCCACCGATTCCCTCATGCCACACAAAACAAAACAACAGTTTGATTGTCACAATCGTGAACTGTAAGATTAAATGTCCATAATTGTCTTTTGTAAAATGATACTGAGTTCTGTAAACAGGGAGTTGGAAGTCATTGTTGTAAGTCAAATGTGATGGTCTTGCGTGTAATATCATTCCGAGACAGTTCTTTGTCGGAAGCTTTAGTTATATTCTACTTCAGCCTCTTCATGATGTTTATCCAATTGTGTTTTTATGGAAGGATCTCCGGACACTTTAAGTTGAAGAAATAACTTATCACAGACTTGACATGGATCTACGTGCGGTTTCTTTATTTTAAAGTTCATTTTCTGGAATTCACGCTCATACAGACGTCTACTTACGGGAATCCCATTGCATATTCTCTTATACTCCTCATATAATCCCAAAAGTGTCACGTGTGGCGGTAAATACTTTTTACTGGAGTCTCGTCGTAATAATGACTTTCATATGAGGGAACTGATTGAATGTGTTTGCGAACCTCTTCCAGTTCATTTTCGGACTTGGTGTTGGAAGGTTTGTGGGTTCCTCGGCTACTAATGTCTATAACACTAGAGAGAGAAGCACGCTTCTTTTGAATTACAGACACTATGAAGCTTTTGCTTCTACCAAAAATACAAAAGAAGCAACTTTTACACACTTCATGTCTTTTACCCGACACTTCGATGTGATACAAAACTGTCACTTGGCGATAGTGCTGCTTTTCAAAATCTTTCTGTCTGATTTTGGTTCTCTGCTTATTAGCAATATTCAGCAAACTAGAGATATACATAACTCTTCGACTATAATCACCAAGAGCCTAGTAATTGTCAAATATATTTCTAAACACTTCTTCTGCACACATTATTTTACATTTTTTTCTACTCTCTCCGAGAAGCAGAAATGTACGAGCTAGAACGCATTTCCCTTTCGAAGTAACATATGATTAACCTGTATTTCTGAGACGTTTTCTCGTTTCACGAATTTTTCGTGTATCGCCTTCCAAACCTTGTGATTCCTTCCGTCCTCTATTTTCACGGGACCTATTTTCCACAGTTACCTCGCATGTCAGATGTTCCTGGTTTCTCTGATAAATTGTGCAGATCTGTACACTGGCTGAGTACAGTAATAGATGTTTCCCCCTCTGTCTCACTACTATCTTCTTTCATTACTTTTCTCTTACCAGTCTGTTTCTTGCGTCTCATCCTATGACTTTTAAGCTTCTCTTCTGCTTCGGATGTAGAATCATTCCCATCAAAATCCGGGTCTATTTCTATTGTTGCGCATTTGTGTTGTTCATAAAAATATTCAAATAGAGATAGAAAACAGAAACAGAGTAAAATGATTGTATTTGTTTCAAACAAATACTACTTAACCTCTGAATAATATGAAAAACCAATATAATTCGAATAGTAACTAAGCAAATAATTTACAAGCTCGTTTCTCCTTAACATATTTCACATAACTTTATTGCTTGCATTTGTTTCATTCACACGATGAAAATGTTTTCAACAATTAAGTGCAGTGCAAAACGTGTTAAGTCACATTTTAGAGGACTTACCTTTCTTTTCACATTCGTATATGAATGAACAAAGTTGGGAAAAACATGTTAAGTCCACTTACTATGGACTTAACTTGTTTTGCACGAAACAGAATCAGTATGTCAAACATGACTGAAAACGCACGGGTTTGTAACATCATTGTAAAACCTAATAGGACTTAGCCGAGCATACACAATTGTAGAGAAAAATTTGCTTATTCAGGTAGCGTGAAAAGCTCATTTTTGACCATTTTGGACTTAGCATGTTTTGCACACCCACCCGAGAATACAGAAAAATGAATAGAAAGCTGTATGTTTGTGCATGTTTTAGAAGGTATCAGAGAGGCGTATAAAGAAACAGATTTGCAGAGTTTCTCATACTGTGTCAGCGGCGGATCTGTTTAAGGGGCACACGGTCACGTGCCCTGCCATTCATGATCTAAATAGAACTGCAATTATTAAATCAGTACTAATACATTAACAGAAGCTTTTTCTTTCTTTTGTATTATTGGATTTGTTCCGCCACAGCCGTGTTTGCGAGTGAAGAAGGCTGTGGTTATGCGCTCTCGTAGGATAGACGAAACTTGGCAACACAGTGACGGTTGATTTTTGGCTGCGGACTTACAATCTCTATGCTTTGACAGTAGCCCTATCATCAGAGGTGGCAGGGGATGTTATGGCTATGTCCATTGAAAATGGGCACAGTAATGTTGAGACCTGTCGCATGAGGCGCTGTGCTCTGTCTTATGGGCATACAGCGGTAAGAAGGTCGCGACAAGGAAACTCAGCTCTGTACAGCGGGGAACGGAAGGAGGGGGAAGGAGGAAGAAGGGTCTAGCCATTTTCAGAATTTGGGGGTGGTAAAGTTTTATGCTTGGCCTTTCCGGGTGTTGCGAATGACATATTAAGGGTTGCCACCATGGTGCAGATAATTTACAATACATTGACCTTCTAAAATTTACACACCTAAGTTACCAATCGGAATCTGCAATCGTATTTTCAAATAGTGAGCTACACTTTACGTATATAATGTTTCCCAGGAAAAGTAATTAAGAAACCACCATAATTGAAGGAAATGGACACATAGTAGTTGAAACAAATTGTTGCTGAAAACAAATAAATAATTCGTTACCCAAAATATCAATCAGGGGCGTTTTTACACATGGGCCAACATGGGTCATGGCCTGGGACGGCGAGTTTTCTGAGACCATTTTTTTAAATACCAGATTTGGAAATTTCAGGTATTTATTTATTAAGCATAGTTATGGTGATATGACAGGATTATTGCATTTGTATATATATAATAGAATAAAAACATTCTTGCGGAATTCCATGAAGAACGAAAAGTTGAACGCACTGGCCATACTATCAATAGAGAAGAACATGATAAATGCCATTTCGGACTTCAATAAGCGTGTGATAGAGGAGTTTTCTACAGCCAAAAATAGAAGACTGGAACTGATATACAAAAAATAAAGGAAGCTTTGCTTTATTTGGCTTTTAATGTTATTCTAGTATGTAGCAGTAGATTATTTCAGATTATGGTGGGGGGGCGGGAGGCAAGACTATCCACCGACATAATTACAATTTTTAATTAGTATTTTACTATGGTAGATTATTAATGCTATATATATATATATATATATATATATATATATATATATATATATATATATATATATATATATGACGCCCTAGTATGTAGGTATTTTGGATGTGCCCCACCACTTTTCAATTCCACGAGCCGCCACTGTACTGTCTACTAGAGAAAGATCTCTTTTCATTCTTCAGAGAAACTTTGTGTCTTTGCAAGGGTTATTTTCCGAAAAGCCCCTCAATTGATATTAAAAGTGGATATTTTTAATGAGATTATAGACAGACTTAATCATCAGGATTATATACTTGCAGGCAGACAAAATTATATACATTAATCATCATCAGCTGCTAATATCTACCGTTTGTTGGAAGGTAACTCTTGGGCCGCGCCGTAATCCGTTTCGCACACGACAGAATAAAATCGCGTATAACTCTGGTACTATTAGTCCTACACTAATGTAAGTATAAATTATTTGAAAGGGCATAAAGTGACGAAAAACTTTTAGAGGAAACATTTTTCCGAATTCGATCTTGTAAAGAATATGTGGCTAAAAAACTGATGTCACGGGCAACCAATACCGAGTAAAAATAAAAATAACAAGAAAATCATTATATTTAGCTTAAAAATTCAGTAGTATTAAATTGTAGAAGACAATTAGAGAAACAAATTGAAAAAAGTTTGGATGCTCTAGCTCCAATGGTTGCGAAGATATAGTGAATAATAGAAACGGCTAAAATTTTGGCTTTCTCCCCCGTGGCTGGCATCCGGCATCCGGCTTTTTCTGGCATCCGGCATTTTTGTGATCAGTGATGAATATATATTCAAAAAATATCGAATGGCAAATTGTTACATGATTTGTCCTTAGAACTCAATTTTGAAGCCCCGATTGCTATATACTAAATGCTATCCTTATATATATTTCCTATTACGAAGGCCAGGCACGTAGCCAAGGGGGGTCCGGACTCCCTCCTCCTTCGAGACCAGAAGTAAAAAAATTAAGGAAGAATGAAACAAAATGAAATGAGAAAAAGAAGGATCAACGTTAAAAATAAAATATAAAAACTACAGGAAGCTTTTGGTTACTCTTTCTTATGAGGAGATTTGTATTACTTGCAATACATGGTGGCGACTTGAGCGGGATATCCTGAAAGAGTCAGGGAATTGAAATTTCTAGAAACGTTACAGAATTTCTGCTACTAATCAGGGAGATTCCAAGTTTCCGAAAGCATAGTACCGTTGAGTAACAGCGTGGACATTTTTTATTATAATTTTTCGTCATCGCATCCTTGCAGAATCAAACGTGTTATTTCAAAAACAATTTTCTACTTCTCCTTTAACCTGTCATTTGGAATCGACAGTAGTTGACGGAATAATAAAAACTAAAATTTATATGGAAAAGGAGTTCTATTAGCATTTGATTCATCAGAAAAAGGAACGCAGGTATTGTAAAATATTTTACAAGACATTATTGAGTATGTACTTTTTATAATAGTGAAAATGTACTTTTCGTAATAGTTGAGATCATAATGAAAGGGAAATTTATATTTGAATGAACAAAGAAAGGAACGTAAATATTGTAAAAAAAAAAAAAAAAAAAAAAAAAAAAAAAAAAATCAATACTTTTATTACTCGAGATTTCTTCATAGTTTGTTATTAAAATACTTACCAACATATCCTCATTTTATTGTTCTAACAAACCAACATACAGTATGTTGATAGTTAAGTAGTTTACATTGATCAAGCTCCTGAGCCTTCAGAATTTCATATCATCCTCCCCCCCCCCCGTTACGAAATCCTGGCTAAACGAACCAATATATGTTCCAGTAAAATAGTTTAGAATGATCGAGCCCCTGGTGTGATGATCACAGTATTTCATGTCACAGACTCCCCACCCCCCTCACGAAATCCTGGCTACGCGCCTGCTAAGGCCCGGATTTATATGTATAAACATGTTTCTTTCCAAACACGTACAAGCCCAAAATAAAGTTTATTATCCCAATTAAGAGTCTATAAGTGTAAATTACAAATGTCATTTCACATAAAAATACATATTTTTTTAAAAAAAAAAAGTTATGTAAATAAAAACGAACATTTTGGTAATAAATACATATTTTTAATAATTTTCCTTTATTTTATTCTAAATTTCACAACGAATTTTTTAAAATAATTTTTCTCGAAAGAAACTAACATCGGGAAAAGAGTAGGCTACATAAACCTGTCCATCGTGTTTGTAAGCAATTTCCCACCTACAAAAACAGCGTCGTCATACATTCTGCTTATCAACACTGGGGTAACTTGTGCTAAACAAAAAGCTTCTGAAGGAGCGCTTTTGTATTAAAGTGAACAAATTAATGTCAAATGAGATTTTTTTTTTTTTTTTAAACTGCCAACTAAAATTGAACTTTTCAAAGAAACAAATCCCGATCTTTCACTTGCTCCAACGCCTGCAATCATGCGGTAGGGTGCCTGGCAAAATGCAGTACTACGTTATGTAGAGAATTTTGAAGTATTTGTATCTGTAGTACCTGAACTAAACCCAGACGATACTTCTTCCATTGAAATTGTTCAAAATTTAGTAAGCGACATTAACTTGGCTTTCATATCTGCCAATTTCGATTTCTTGACTCACTCTATAAACAAACTAGAAAGTATGGGAGATTTATTGAGTACTTCGTTTAAGGAAGTGCAGAAAATAAGTGAAAGTAAGCTGAATGTTCTTCCTGCTTCGAAAGCTGAATTCGTAAGAAAAAATTAAGGATTTGTATAAGAAAAATATTGAGTATAAAACCCTATGTAAAATATCTGAAGTATCGGAAGGCCAAAACACAAGTGAAGTTAATTTTGTGAATATTCGTGACATGCCCCTTTGACGCGAGGTTAATATCGTGTGATGTAGAACGTTCATTTTCTCAGTATAAGGCATTATTCCGCGACAATAGACATGGTTTAACGAGGACAATTTGGAAAAGACGTTAGTTATTCACTGCAATGCCCATGGAATTTCGGAGCTACTTGATGAGTACCAGCATTTATTTTTGTTACGTTGGATGTTTTCTCATACTTTTCCTTGATATTTTTTGGTAAATATTTTAAAATTTTTAGCAAATATTTTTTTCATTTTTAGCACATAAAAAATAAATATTTTACAGTTTTTTAACACACAAAAATCCGAGCCCTACCTATTACAATAACTTGACGACGTTCTTTTCTTTCTTGTTCTAACAAAAACTACGAAAGCAGGTTTTAATCGAGTATCGAGGGAGGCACGATCTAAGTTGGATCGAGCGAGCGTCTTCTTGCCTTCCGTCATTAAACTGCAAACTACAGCTTAACCCAGGCATGAAAATGAGAAGTAATTCCACAGATGGTCCTATGATAGTGCTGACAGCACGCGAACGTCGGGAACGGTAAAGCACTAGTTTGCAGCGCAAGATTTTCTTCTTTCTTTTTCTCTTAAGTATTAAATTTACACGAGCGTGTAACATGCAATTCCTTAAACTTAGAGTTGTCAATATTTGCGTGGGAAGCTTTCTCCCTTGTCTTGGAGTAAAGCTGAAAAATGTCTTTCTCAATCTGTTATTGCGGGTTTGGCTCGGAGTAACGAATCGGCATATTCTTCCATTGATGATTCAGTTTTTTTTTTCTAATTTTTTATGCATAATATAGACTTTCTCAATGAAACTCCTTAACTTAAAGAATAATGCATTTACCTTCAAACCAATCTACTGCCCTGAGACCTCTATTATTATTATTATTATTATTATTATTATTATTATTATTATTATTATTATTATTATTATTATTATTATTATTATTATTATTATTATTATTATTTCATAACATTCGAAGAAAATAAGCAACATTAGTGCAAAACTGAAAACAACAGAAACCGCTGCAAATCAGAGTTGGTAGGCACGGGCCTACCCAAAAATTTTCACAAATATACTGTATAAACGCTAAAAGATATAATAAAGACTAAATATATTTTTCACTATTTATATTAATGGTGAGTAATTATTTAACAAATTGCATCAACCACTACCGTAGAAGTAATTTCCTCAGGGCTGGATTTCCCAATAGGCCCGGGCCTATGGGTGCAAGCTCCCAGAGAGCGCACGGCCGAGGAAAAAAAAAACTAGTTTTACTTGAAAACACAGTTTTTGTGTTACGTTATCAAAATACTTCATGTAAGCTGTGTTTCTGAGATTAAAACTATTTTATAATGTATTACAGTTTTTTTTTTTTTTAATTTATTTGGCCAAATGGCTAAATTGAACAAAACCAAAGTTATTCACCAATCTTTTATTAATACATTAACGGTATTTTGTTAAGCCCAGAACCAAGTAAATTCCTCAAAAAACTTGCAATGATAAAATTGCATCGTGGAGTGGTGTTTAAGCAATTAACATATAGGCCTGATATAATTTTTTAATAAAGGTTTTTAGGAAAGTAACTTTAACCAGACTAGGGGTCGGAAAAAATTATTGGGCCTAGGGGCGCCAAAATGCTAAATCCGGCCCTGAATTTCCTACTGTCATTAATCAATCAAATGCACATATGTATCCATAAGCGAGGGAGCGGGCCTACCCAAAAGTAAAATCCTAAAGCCGCCCCTGCTGTAAATACATGCGCTTCGCACTTGTAGTGGAATGATAAGAACAGTCAAAAACATTATGTCAATACGCGTCTCAGTTGTCGCGTAAGAGTACATTTTCAAGAAGACTGATCTAAGTTTTCGCTGAGAAGACCTAAGTAAAAACGTGTAAACTTATTGTATAACCTTGCTGTAGAATTAAAACTTACAGAATATCAAAGATTAATATCACGTATTTTTAAACCGACTCCAAGAAATGGGAGAGGCTTTTCCTTATTACTTTTGATCTAATATACTTATAAAATTTTACTTATTCTTCTTATAAACAAGAGAAACTACAGAATAATTTATGAAAATTTAAGCTTAATACGTCACAAAATAGTATCACAACTTTGTGCCATTGTTAGACGCGTCCTATTTCCCCACGGTCCTCTATGTCGTAGTTCTATATAATCAAGGTTAATAACATACCTTTTAGTTGATGGTTAATAACATTCCCTTTAAGAATGCTTACCGATACACGAAGGAAAGCTAATTCACCCAAGAATTTGTTCCACATCTGATACAAAACAAGGCATACGAAGATTAGCTGGAATTCTGTAGTAGTTTTTATCAACGTAACGCAAAATTTGCGATTTAGTTTGCAATAATTGGTATAGCAGTTATGATGACTTTTTTGCGTTGCATTCATTGCTCTACGCAGAATTGAGCAAAGACATGTGTTGAATATGCCCTTACAATTTGTTTCTTTTAAATATACGTATTTATCGTGATAAAAATTGACCTAATGGGTTGTATTGTGTAGGCATACGGGAGTGATCGACATACTAAGGAGGCCCTTTCCGTAACAATTTGCGTACCGATAATAGACACAGTAGTTGTAAAAGTACAGGACAAAAATAAACGACCAAAAACGCCATTAAAACTAATGACAATTTTAGTTGTTTATATTTGTCCCGTACTTTGTTTTGCGCTGCGTTATGCTTCCCAAAATTTTTGCGAAGACTGGTACGAAAAAAGGCCCACAGTGAATTTTCTTCCTATTTTTTCATATAATACTTTTAAAATGGTTGATTTTTCGGAAATTTGATAATCAGTAGGTCTATATTTATTCCTAAAATTATATTTAAAAAATAAAATTGAAGATTTGTATAATGAAAAACAGTAACAATATAACACATAAAATTATATGTTAAATATTGGACAATTTTAGATGCAAAATACACGTGCCCTAAATATTTGGTTTTTATTTAAATATATTTATCTGAACTTTATCATCAGGCGCGGATCCAAGGGAAGAGCTATAGGGGCTATAGCCCCCCCCCCTTTTGAGGCATAGGTATAGACTACACTGGATAAAATGGACTTCAATCCTACCTTCACAGTGGATAAAGCGGCATACTATGGTTTACTCCCTTCCTTGATGATATTTTGGTTCCGCGGCTGTTTATCGTCATAACGTATTTGCTTTACTTGGTCCTGTACTTTCTTAGGAAAACCCTGTGGATGTTCATAAACTGGTTATGCACTCCCTCTTATTATTATTATTAAATATTCTGCCTTTCGGCAGGTCCTGGAACTAATGAGGATTTTTTTTTTTTTTTTTTTTTTTAATTTTAGATTTGGGCCTGGAAATGTTTCTTCAACTTTTATCGATCTTCAGCTTCGTCTTTTAATTCACAATATTTTCTCCTATCTTTCAAATTATCGATCAGCTGTGTTCTTCTTCTTCCTATTTCTCGCTTCCCTCCCACCTTTCCTTCTCCTCTGCCTAGTGTTTTATACAGTCTGTTCGATTTGGTGGGAAATCTAAAGCTGTAGGTAGGAAGACCATGTTCACCACCTAAAACTATGTCTTAAAAAATTTGGGCATTTTAGAACTTAGGGGGAAACTTCCCTGCAAAATATGTCTATATATAGATAAAACACTACTTTACCCTTCTCTCCAAAATAATAATAATAATAATAATAATAATAATAATAATAATAATAATAATAATAATAATAATAATAATAATAATAATAATAATAATAATAATAATAATAATAATAATACGCAGTACATTTTCCGCTCCCATTTCTTTAAATTGTGTCATTTTCTTTGATTTACTTTAGATGTTTTGGAAGGTTTAATGAAGACCATAGACACCTTATTGTAATCCGCCTTATTCTAATCCATTATCATCTTATTTCCATGTTAGAGAATTGTCTTCATATTTGGGAAGTTGTCGATGAAAATTCTGCGTCTGGTTATTCTGAATAGATTTTTACAATGATTTCGTGAATCATACTACATGAACACCAGAGTGGTACAAATCTGCCTCTGGACGACACTTTTCAACGTCCTTTCCCTTTTCTGATCCGAATTGAGCCTTAGATGCCGAGAAACTCTATCGAGGATTTAAAAAAAAAAAAAAAAAAAACATAGGACTATAAACTTTTCCCCATTCTGCGAAAAATCGTGCCACGATTAGGGTTACTAACTAAATATTTATTTATGAAAAACAAAATCGCAAGAGTCGTATTTGAGAAAACTGACACACACACACACACACACACACACAAATCCCAAGACTAAACTACTGCTCATGAATTTTTAATGAGAAATTTAGATATATTGTAGAATTAATAATAAAATACTTATGTATGAAATACGAATAAAATTGCCTAAGTCGCTTTTGAGAAAATCGTCTGAGGAGAAACCTTAAGTACAAAATGCCCTTGTGGATTTTCCATGAGAAACAAACTCTGAAAAAGACAGTAAAGAGAATCAAGCAAATTATTTTCATGTATAAGATATGGACAGTCAGCATTGGTCACCGTTACCCGTTAACATGTTAACGGATTGACTAAATTAACGAACTCGACCAAAACATTCGCTCTGGCTATCTGTTGCAAAAGAGAACCGAATTCAAAACTTCGCTTACATATATACAAATGGTGATCAAAAAAATGGAAACATCTGAACGAAATTGCAACTTACCAGATTAATATGGTGTCGGGCCACCTTTCGCCTTCAGAACAGCCTTGATGCGACGTGGGATGGAGGCATAGAGGTCGTGAATGGTAGCAAGTGGAATTTTACACCATTCCTCGTGCACGGCATCGGCCAGTTCTGTGAGAGAGGATGGAAGTAGAAATCGTCCCGGAGTCGTGTTTCCAAGACGGACCATAGATGTTCAATTATGTTGAGATCTGGGGATTGGGTGGGCCAAAGGAGGTGTTGAACTTCATCCCGATGTTCCTTCACCCACGCTGCAACAACGCCAGCTGTGTGAATGGGTGCATTATCAGCCTGGAAGATGGCGTCATTGTCCGGGAACAACATCCGGACCATAGGATGCAAGTGGTCTCCTAAAATTGCGACATAATCGTTCGCAGTGATTCGTCCGCTAAGTGTGACCACAGGACCCAATGAAAACCATGATATGGCGGCCCACAGCATCACCGAGCCGCCGCCATGTTTTACAGTGGGCGGAGATACTGCAGATCATAAGCTTCTTTGGGCGTTCTCCACACATAAACACGGCTCGTGGTTGGGAATAGGGTGAAGGATGACTCATCCGTCCATATCACACGTTTCCAGTCCTCAACGGTCCAAGTTGCATGGTCGCGGCACCATTTGCGGCGTGCGAAAGCGTTATGGTCCCTGATGCGGGGTTTGGCCCGTGCAACACGACCCCGTAAGTTCATGTCATGTAATTCGCGGCGGACTGTGATTGTCGAAACAGGGTGGGGGAGGTGCTGATTGAGTTCCTCCGCCACTTGCTCCGCAGTGGCACGACGGTTCTGCGTGACAATGCGCTTTAATACCCGGCGTGACCTGTCACTCATGATTTTCTTCCGCCCACTGTTCCGCTTCCCCGATGTGGTTTTCCCGTGTGTTGTGTAGGCCGTCATCACCTTCGACACTGTCCCACGCGACACACCTGACACAGTAGCCACTGCGGTCACACTCACTCCACATAATCGCGCACCAACAATTTGCCCTCTTTGAAAATCTGAGAGGTCTCCCATTTTACACTACCTCCGTCTGCTGCAGCCACTGGACACTGCTGTTCCACTGCGCCTGACGTAGTATGCAGGCCGACCTGACACACCACCACCAGCGGTCCGGCACTGCGGGCGCCACAACACCACTGCCAACCCATGCATCTGACGTGTTGCCAACTACAGATGTTTCCATTTTTCTGATCACCATCTGTATATACTGTATATACAGTATGTATGGGATATGGAATAGAGATAGCCACTGTTAAAAGTCGTCGTTATCCGTTAAGATGTTAACGGATTGACTCTGTTAACGAATTCGGTCAAGATAATTGCTATAGCTAGTTGTTGCAAAAAAAAAAAAAAAAATCTTACAAGTATGGGATATGGGCTACAGATAGCTATCGTTAAATTCCCTGTTGTCCATTACTATGTTAACGGGTTTACTTTATTAACAAACAGAACTCGGTGGAAGTAACTGTCCTAGCTATCTGTTGCAAAATAGTAATAATAATAATAATAATAATAATAATAATAATAATAATAATAATAATAATAATAATAATAATAATAATAATAATAATAATAATAATAATAATAAATTTAAAACCGCTTACATGTATGGGATACGGGCTATAGATAGTCACGATTAAAGTTTCTGTTATCCGTTAGTGGTTAACGGAGGGACTTTATTAACGAACTTGGTCGAAATAATCGCTCTACCTATCTATTACATACGAAGTACATTCAAAAAGTATAGAACCTTATTTTTTCCGCGTAAACCAATGAAACGAAGGAGATTTTCTTCCGCATAGATCTAGCGCGAACAATCATGATTTTTTTTTCCGTCCGCAGAAAGCGCCAGTCGCTGCTCGTTGGCAGTCGGCCAAAGGGTGAAGACGTGTAGTGAGAGGTCGTCGAATTTCAGTTTTTTTATAAAATGACAGAAAAACTTGAGCAGCAATATTGCATCAAATTTTGCCAAAACCTTAGCGATACCCAAGCGGAAACCATTCAATCGGATCGGTACATTCAATTTTGAACGAGAATTTGGGTGTGAGGAGAGTGTCCACTAAATTTGATTCAGACTTTCATCGACAAACCCAATATTTCTGTGAGTCGTCAGGCTCCCTATTCACCCAACATGGCTCTGTGTGTCTTTTGGTTATTTCCCAAGCAGAAAATGCAACTGAAAGGGACATTATTTGAGTCAAGAGAAGACATCATCCGGAATGCGACGACATGGTTGCTCACCATTCCAAAAATCTGCGTTCCAGAAGTGTTTCCAACAATGGCGGGAGCGCTTGTAGAACTGTGTGCATTATCAAGGAGATTACTTTGAAAGGGATTAGTGTTTCGGATTTCCAAATCAATAAATGTATTTTTGCAACCGAAGGTTCAATACTTGTTGAACACACGTCGTAAAACAGAATTTAAAAATTCGTTTCCGTGCAAGAGTTATCGTGCGAACTAACGGACCAATGTACGTACTAACAACATAATATTATAATAAGTTTCACTGCATGATCCTAATAAATTATCTCATGTTGCAGGATCATTAATGGAACCTCTAAGAAGTATAAACAAAATCAGCCCAGTCATGTTTCAGATACTCTCGTTGTAGATATTACCAGGACAAATTAGTTATGCTATATTCCAAGACTATTAATGAAACATTTATGAACAAAATATGAACAAAATTGCCTGGGTAGTCTCTGAGAAAATCGTTCGCAAAGAACGCATCCGCAAGAGCAAGCTTTCCCTTCAGGATTTTTTTTTAGCTCCCTCGAGGCTAAGCGATTAGCGTCCACGTGTTTGACGTAGAAGACCCGGGTTTGATTGCCGGTGGGAGCTCATGGGGTTCAGATTCCACGTTAAGTTGTAGGTCCACATCTCATATAGCCTTCTGCTGAAAGGGACGCCAAACTAAAGATCAAATCTAACTCCTTCTGGATTTTTCTAGATTTGATTTGATTTGATTTTTTTCGGTTTAGCGACTCTTCCAGCAGTGAGGCTATATGCGACGTAGAACTACAGCTTAACATAGGATCCGAACCACATAGGCTCCCGCCGGGAATCGAACTCGGACTTCTCCGCCAAATGCGCATACACTAACCACTTAGCCACGAGGGAACTCTGGATTGTTCTGTTGTCAATGAAATATTAGTGTATGAAATATAAACAAAATTTGTTACAGGCGGTATAAAAAATAATAATTTCCATCTTGGAGTGAACTTCATTATTTTCGGGGTAGAAAAAAATAAGAACGCTGGTAGCCCATTCAATCTCAAAATTGGTAGTGCTTCATGCAAAATTTAATTACAAAAACCATAAGTGAAATAAGTAATTATCCAAATATCTTAAAAATCCACTGACTTTGTGATTACTCTTGTATTCATTATTGAGGAATTGGTAGCTTGCGTAAAGAAGCACTCTGGACAGATAAAAAGAATAATAGATTAGCAAAGGGGCGTTGCGAACTTCCGGTGTTATTCCTTCGTCGTGTTTTCAAGTGACGTCGAAACATAAATTCCTGAGGCGCTGGGTAATCTGCTTTGTGTCGAATTTGTATTCATGTTACTTGATGTATCGTGCCATGTTGCCACATTAATTAATAACGCTTTCATCTGACGGCTCCTATCGTTTCGATTTTATTTCATTAGGCGATTTTCATTGCTGTGTTGTAAAATATTGATTATATATATATGGGCAGCGATTAGGGGGGGGGAAAGAGGGGACAGTTGCTCCCCACTTTTTGAAGTCACCCCTTAGAGTATATAGTTTCATTTTGAGATGTAAAGTTTTTCAATTTATTACTGATTCATAATAGAAAATAATGGTGCTATATAATATTTGCCTTTGCGTGTTGGTTATTTGTCTTCCTGTGGAGTTAAGAAAGCTACAGGAATTGCGTTTTAATTGCAATTCAAAGCAATTAATAAGGAATTACGTATTTCTTTAAAAGTCGTAGCACATACAGTACTTGTAGTATTTGCTGTCTTTCATTTTTTAACAGTAATAACATACATTTAATGGCATGTGTGGAATTAAAAATATAAGTCCTTCATTAATCCCCAGTTTCAATATAACTTCTAAAAAACAATCCTCATTATCCATTACTATGATTAATATTATCCTTTCTATTTATTTGTTTTGTAAATTTGCTATTAAATAATCTGATCACACAATTTTCCAGACAGGACTTTAAGATGTTCATGAGCAAGGAATCAAATCTCTTCTTATATTTCGTTGTTTAAGAGTGCAAAGGGCTACTACCTACTTCCGTTGCTCTTCTCAATTTATTTAATAAAATATGAAATACGATATACGGTATTTTAACTGAAAAAGATAGTATCCTATTAGTTATACATCCTTTCGTCAAACAAAGTGTTAGAAACAAGCAAGAAAACTAACACTGATATACAAATATTCAGATCATGCTTTGCCCCCCACCCCACTTTTAACATCCAATCGCCGCCACGATATATATATATATATATATTAGTGTACAAAATCAATCATTGTCAACCCTCTATTGGATGAAAGGTTCCTTCATCTCTGGTGCATGGGCAATGACGTAACTAAGGGGGGCTCCGTATTGGGGGGCGCATATTTATTTTCACTATAAGGCAAGGAAAGGAGTTTTAGCAAACTAAAGATAATAAAAAAAAAAATTACCTCAGAAACTTAACAGGACAACAACGACTCATCAACTTTAGGATCATATCCATGGAGCAATAAGTTAGCTTCAAAGCTATCTTTTGAGGACATTGTAAAGATCTTTGCAGCCGAAAGAGCCGGCGAAGTTAAATTTTTAGTTCCAGTTTTTTGTGTTTTCATTTAACTTACATCGATTTAAGAGATTTCCTAAATGTCCGAATATAATACTCGAGACAACAACATTTGGCTATTTGTCATAATTAGTCTAAATATTATATTCTAAAGAAACAGAATGATGATTTATTCTACACATATGCACATCCCGATATAATAATAATAAAAAAAAAAACATTGTGACTTGTAGTTATTATGAGAAGACTATAAGAATATGTCAAGCATGCTACTCTAAAAATGGAATATTAGAATTGCTGTGTGATGCCAATATCAAGTGTGGTCGGGGACCGTTTCAGTTTTAATGGTCAGGGTGGGGGCGCTAAGGCGAGTTCTTGCCCCGGGCGACAACTAGCCTAGTTCAATCGCTGTGCGTGGTCCCTGGTTCTATTCCAGCTTGCGCCAAATGGTCTTCGTAGAGGACAAACGATGCGCGTGGGTTTTCTAAGGGGTTCTCCCGTTTCCTTCCACTTTTATTATTCCACTATCATCACCAAAGTCTCCCTTAGCCTCGGTGCATATACAGCACGAGAGTCGTGAAACTTAAAAGAAGTGAAAAAATTAAGGTCCCTCTAACTGTTATCAACAACATTCTATCTTGGACAATTTCCATGCTACTCCACAACATATGTGTAGCTAGAACTTTTTGTATGGGTGTGCACGAAGATAATTAAAGGCCACTCCCTCTCACTGTAACATTCTCATGTACATATTAGGTTTTAAATGTATTTAAAATAATATATTATTTAAGTGAATTAAAGAATACAGAAAACAAAATTTTAGAATGCATCCCAAGTGAAAAACAAAAGAATTAAACCATCACATTAGGGTGTGCAAAGGCACTACCTGTATACTGAGCAGTGCTTTCTGATTCCGTCTTACTACATTATATTAGGACGTTTCCTAGCTCTCTTCTTGTCTTTTAGTATCTAACGATCAATTGCTTCTGTCCTCCGATCATTTCTTCTCGTAATATGTTCCACACACACTGCATATTATATGCCTTTATTTTCAATGTAATATCCGTCTCCTTCAAATTCAGTGTTTCTTTTCCTATTTTTGCACGTCATTTTTAGCATGTATCTCTCCACGCATCGTTGTGTGTAATCTGTAGATTATTTTCATCTTGTTAGTGTCCAAGTCTCCGATCTATATGCCAAAACAGAGAGAATATAAAAATTTACGCTTTAAACGCATTTTGCAATTTATTTTTTAATACCAAACTGCTCCTTCAGTTTCAACCTAACTTAATATGTCTGTTATTTTCTTCTTCAATATTCTGGCGTATATTTTTTTCAATACAAATGAACCTACACAATATTGTAAAAGTAAATTAAATATTTGCTCATGGAATATGAATAAAAGTACCTGAGTTGTATTTGACAAACTTCTCCATAATCTCACTTCTACAGTAAACTAACCCTTGTGGGTGTTTCTCAGTGAAAAGGCTTATACCATATTATAGGATTGTTAATGAAATATTGATTTGAAAAAACAACATCATTACAGCCGTTTTTTAAATAGCAATTTCCGATATTTACCTTCCAATAAACTACCTATGTTTCAGAACAGAGATAAGTATAAAGAAAATATGTGGAGCTAGAAAACACGCCAGATGTCTGAGCTGACAATGGTCAGGCGGCGACTGCAACGCCGGGCCTGTTGTCTTAGGGCAAACTCCTTACTACATGAGAAGCGATTACTCCTTACTACAGTGTGAAATGAAATCAGCAGACTGTAATAGTGTATAATTGGCGATTGCTCTGGTTTCCAATGGTTGGCGCTCTGTTTATGTACCGTAAGACGGGGCTACTTTGCAGTTGCACAAGATTTAAGCAATTTTAAAGAAAATCGCATGTAACTTACAAACGTAATGATTTAGAACACTGTATTTTAAACATATAATAGCTAGATATATAAGGAAAACATTAGTGCAAATTCATTAGTAAACATTCAGTATGGCCATAGTTATTGAAATATAAACTTTGGTGCAAAGTAACCGCATAACTGAAGTTACTTTGCACAACATACAAAAAAGTATGTTCAACATTCGAACATAATGTTTCAGTGCAATGTTTTCCCTTCAGTATTTATACGTTTTACTTTCTACACAAAACTGTATACAGTCTACAAATATTGATATTAGAATGATGATACTGGTATCAGTACTTAGTTTGAATTATCGATATTTGTAAAGAACATTAGATATATGTATTTTCTGGTTCCGGTACAGGAACCGCATTCTAATAGTTTAGCATATGTTCCATAAAAATGCCAACTCAGGAAGAGAAAAAAATCCCCGTGAACTGATTTGCCTTGGTTATTCCTTATGTCCAAGAATATCATCCCAAACAATGGAAGATTTACGGGGTTTGGGACTTTCAGGCTGAAGTCCACCCAAATTACATGATTTTTTTTAAAAAAAAATCTAATGTTAGTCATTCCTATGCGTATAAGCTGCAATCTCCCCCCCCCCAAAAAAAAAATCTAGTGATTTCTAAAAAGAAACGAAGTGTTTGAGAGTGAAGCCCCTCTCAGATTGTTGCAAAGTAACCCCAAGTAGAGGCTGAAACCTCCTTCCCCCAGTTTTATTTTTTTTATGACTTTAAAATGTTTCACGTTTCAATTTCAACTATTGCACCAAAGTCGCATTATACACAGTAGTATTCTACGAAACTGACTTAACTTTGACGGAAATTCTTGTACGTGATATCTTCCAAATTTTGGCGGCCTTTACAGTGACTGCTTTCCATAGTTCTATAAACAAGGAACCCTCCCGGTAATTAGAACTGATGTTAACCGCCAACATTATAGGCAAAATACAGTTAGATGTTTTATCTTACGGTGGCAGTTGAAACTTCCTCTTTACTGTTCATGGCTTTGCTAACAGAGGACTGTAAAAGTTTTCATATTTTGTGCAAAGTAATCCCGTTTTACGGTAGTGTAAGTGTTGCGAGTGGCAAGTATGTTTTCTGTGTCGCGAGGGACAATGTCCAAGATAATAACGGTTTACATCAGTCATCACAAAACCACATCGGCGAGCTCTTAATGATAAGACCCGCCGAGCATTAAAGCAGATCATCACTCAGAATCGTCGTGCAACTGCGGTGCAAGTGACGGAAGAACTCGAACACCTTCACAGCTTGTGTCAACGTTCACGAGTCATCGCGAATTATGCCATGAACTTACAGAATCGGGTTGTAATGTTTCAGAACAAGGTATAAGCGCCATGGGCGTCTCTGGCGGGGGGGACGGGGGGACGCGTCCCCCCCCCAATATTTTGAAGTGACACAATCTAAAATTCCACTGAGATACTAGCAGTTAGATCATTTCCTTTGATGTCCCCCCCAAATTTTACATGCCAGAGACGCCAATGATAAGCGCTTATTTCTTAATCTCAAATGCTTAGATGTCAAGAATGAGAGCTAGGATCACATGAGTGTAGTGATAAGGGTTATTCATATTTGAAACAGGTACATAACATTAACAATAATTGTGTATCCATTACTGGATTAAGGTCTTTCCAATACTTTTTGACAACCATCTATCTTGGACAATTCGTTTCCAAGATTCACAGTGCTATCTAATGTTATGACATCACCTTGTAATATTAGAATGCTTGTGTGGGTTGCTATTTGTCACTTGCCGTACCCAGTAAAAACTTTGCTTTTGTCTACTTTGCTTCCTTTCTACCTACCTATCCATATCCATCTACTATCTCTCTATAGAATCAATTGAAAAAAAAAATAGGCGTATATATATACCACTGAGCGTATATAAAAGTCATCAAATATAGGTAATAATTGGAATTCGAAAATTGGAACTGAGGACGAATCTTATACACGACTTTGATGAAAGTCATCGATTACATGAAAATATTTCTGATTAATTAATTATCATATGATAATGATTTGAGTCACTATTCATCGTCAATTACTAGTTTTAATAATTGTTTCAATTCATGAATATTTTAATCTTCAATTCATCCTTCTCTCATATAATTGCGAAGTCATAAATACTATCGTTTGTTTTATACAGGGTGTTTCAGAACAACACCGACAACGTCTGGGACGTGATTCCTGACACCAACATAAACCAAAAAGTATAGACCAACCTGGTTGCACAAATGCTTCCTTTCGGAGTTATAGGTTGCAGAAAACACGAAAAAATGAACTTTGAAGGTCCTTAGCTCCAAAACTATGGGATCTACCGTAGTCGAGTCAAGACTTTACTTAGGAACTAGTATGTGCCCTATCCAATTATCCATGTTTCAGAATCCTACGGTACTTCTGCAACAATTTTTATAGAGGTAGTAGGAGAGTACTTCAAATTATATGCCCGTAGCCAAATTCTCTCTATAAATTTGCTTCGTGATTCTGAAATATGCATTTTTGGATAGCACACATATTAATTCCGAAGTGAAGTCTTGACCCGACTACGGTAGATCCCATAGTATTGGAGCTATGGATCTTTAAAATTCACTTTTTCATGTTTTCGGCAACTTATAACTCCGAAAGGAAGCATTTGTACACCGTAGTTGGTCCATAATTTTCTGTCTTATCTTGGTGTCAGGAATCACCTCCCAAACTTGTCGGTGTTGTTTAGAAACACCCTGTAGTTTATCTCCTTCAAAATAGGTCATTGCAGTGGTTTTCAATCCCTGCACAGGGTGATACTTTTGCAATTTGGTGGGACAAAAACACTGCGTGAAAAATATGCTGTTTGAGAGATGTGAGGAGCACTGAAATACACAAGTGAAACTGTATTGTCGGTGTTTATGGATATGAAGAACGAAGAACTCCACGTAAGGCCTATGGATTAGGATGAATGGTGTATATTTGATTGAAAATAACTATACATAGAAATAATGAAGGTTATAGTGCTTATCTCATACAAACAATTAGGCTTGATACCAATTATGTATAAAATGTAATTGAGCAAGATGTATTAATCAGATAGGGCTGAATTTGATTTTAACGGCATCGGAACGGTCATTGTTCATCTCAGCGACCCAAAAAAGTGCGGATTCGACACGAATATTGGTCATTTTCAACCATTTTTATATATCTTAACCCTCCTCCTCCCTCAAGCTGCGGGCAAGGATTTGTATTTAAATGGCATTTGTCATTATCCATTTCAAGACCCCGAAAACTACGGATTCAGTACTAGTGTCGGTCAATTTCGGTCATTTTTAAATATTTCCTCCTTCCCCTCCCCTAAGTTGCACCGTCAAAGTGAAATGATCAAAAACCATCCCAGGCCCGAAGCTTCTATGTGGCAAATTTGAACGAGATTGGTCTCGTGGTTCAAAGCTACGTATTAAATTTTATTCATTTTTATATATCCCTCCTACCCCTCCCCTAAGTTGCACCGTCAAAGTGAAATGATAAAAAAACATCCCAGGCCCGAACCTCATCTATGTGGAAAATTTGATCAAGATTGGTCTCATGGTTCAAGAGTTATTAAGTTTTATTTGTTTTTACATATCTCCCCCTCGCCCTTCCCTACGTTGTAACGTCAAAGTGAAATGATACAAACACCCCCAGGCCCAAAACCTCATCTGTGTTGAAAATTTGATCGAAATCGGTCGAGTGGTTCAAGCGGTACGAAGTCACAAATATAGTCACTTTCATTTTTATACAGGGTGGTAAGAAACTATTTGAACAAACTTCGAGAGCTGATTCTCGACACCAAAACTAGCAAAAAAAAAAAAAAAAAAAAAAAAAAAAAAAAGTCCTCTGGAACTTTGGAGAGTGAAAGATAGTTTCGGCGATACAGGGTGCGGAAAGCGTGGGGGAAAATGAACTTCAGAGGGCTGTAATTCAAAAACAACGCAACGTAGAGAGTGCGGTTTAGAACAAGACACTCGAAGCATAGCTACCTGCTCGATTGAAAAATGTATATTTCAAACCTCCGCAAGATGTGTGCGAGGGATTCCCAAAGGAACATAGGGATTACTTGCCAGGTTATAGAGACCCCATAAGTTTCTTTGGGGAATACCTTGCACACAACTTGCGGAGGTTTGAAACATACATTTTTCAATCGAGCAGGTATGACTTCGAGTGTTATATTCTATACCGCACTCTCTACGTTGCGTTGTTTTTGAATTACAGACCTCTGAAGTTAATTTCCCACGATTTCGACACCTTATATCCCTCACTGACCAAAGTTCCAGAGGACTTTTTTGCTAGTCTTGGAGTCGGGAATCAGCTCCCGAAGTTTGTCCAAATAGTTTCTTTCCACCCTGTATATATAGATTACACAATACGAATGTCGTCCAACTTTTCTGAAATATGACATAAAATTATTGTAATGTTGGGAGGCTATAGCGTTGGTACCCAGGTTCCGGCGCCTACGTAGGTGATGGAAACATTTTCTTCTTTTATTGATTTGTAAATTTCTACTTTGGTTATTTAGGAGTGTTAAGTATGTCTTTTGAATGCATATCAATATTTCCTAATTTTCATGCTGCAAGCAAATTATATTTGGGAAAACCCATTGGGTGGACATAACTGCAAACTAACCAGTTCTACTTTTACTGCGGCAACATGTGACTGTGTCTTGTCACCATATATCAGAACAGTTGGATATTTAGTGGCGGTATTAGTTGTTATAAACGATAACTTATTAACTGTCTCTCTAGTAAATATACTTGCGCTTGGACAAAATGAGTTACACATCCCACTAGCTAAATGGTTATTACATTGTCTACATCCGCTTATGATCCCACAATATTACGTGCTCATGAATTTTAATATCCTTATAAATAATTTTAAAAAAGGTTTCGATTAGGAGCAATTTAAAGGAGAAAAGACTAGTTAAATATTTTCTTTCTTACTATTTCTTTTATTTATTTCTCTATTTACAAGTAAGTCACAAGACTTGCATTATTCTGGTACACAACATACCTGTATTTATTATAGTACAATTAAAACAGATTAACACTAAAAGTACAACCCTTCGTGTTGGATTGTCTGCAGCTACATTTCTGTCAGTTCCTGGATTTCACATACTACCGGTACGTCTTGTCCTTAGAGATAAGGAAGTCAATCACTGCTGGTTGGTGGAACATTATGATTTCAGAAAATGCGCCATGATCGAAACAGGTAATAATGAGAAGTTGCAAGATCAGGACTATATGTCGGGTGTGGCATAAGTAGGATGCCATCAAGTTGCTATCTTTCTTTCTTTCTTTTTTGTGTGTGTGTGTGTGTGTTTTTTTTTTGTTTGTTTGTTTGTTTTGTTTTTTCGAGCCAAGTATGGTTTTGCGTTATCTTATTGCAGTAGGGTGTGCTTTCAGTTCAAGATATTTTTTATATAGTGCAGCATATATCCGCTCTAACTGTTGGAAATAAAGATTGACATACATAGTAGGACCGTTAGGAACGAACTCGAAGTGACTTACCCCTCTTAGCTTCACAGAGCATGACTTTATTCTCTTATCGGCCCTGTTTGACGACTGGTTCTGGAAGTTGGAGTTTGCTCAACCACTGCTTTTGCACATTCAATTTCGAAAAAGCACCCACTTTTTGTCGCATATGACAATCCGTTTCAGGAAATTCATATCACGTGGATTATGCAGCAGTTGTGATCACACATACGCTCTCCTCTGAGTCTGACCTGGGATCAACTCATGTGGTACATACAATACGCTAACAGCTGATGGTTTTTCGAGTTCATGAAACTGACACAATGGACTGGAACATGCCGAATTGGTTTGACAATCGTTGGATGCTGGCAAGGGTGCCCATGTTGTGGTTTCCAGGGGGGCAAGTATAAGCGACGTTTCAAATATAGTTTCAAATTTTGCTGTAACTAATGTAAAAAATCTATTGGGTTTTCGATATTCCCAAGTACAATTTCCTCTTAGGGAGCGAGCGCTTCACCTTGCCCCCCTGATGGGCGCCCTTGGATGCTGGTGACTGGATTTGCTCAATGACGTGTCGTATAACATCAGAATTTGTTACCCTACGGCAGTCGGACCTTTTTTTTTTTTTTTTTTTTTTTTTTTTTTTTTTTACAGCCTGCACAGAATTTCTGTAATAACGGTTCACATATCAGACGTTGTTCAGCATCATCGTCACTACCAGTAAAATCTGACTGAAAGATACTGACGAAGTGGCAGTCCCCATGTTAAATGGTACGCTTACCACACTATCTCATAGACCAGTTTGACCTTACACTTACAGTCGATCAAGGCGTATACTTGCATCTAATATTTGTTTTGGGAATATTATTAGATTCTTGACTCTACACTTGCAGTCGATCAAGGCGTATACTTGCATCTAATATTTGTTTTGGGAATATTATTAGATTCTTGACTCTACACTTGCAGTCGATCAAGGCGTATACTTGCATCTAATATTTGGTTTGGCAATATTATTAGATTTTTGACTCTTCCTTGTAGTAAACATCCAGATACAGCTTGCTAGATCATTTTACATTCGAATTGTTAATACCTAATAACAAACAACAATAAATTGAGAAGGGAAATGGATGGAAGTCAACTAGAGTCTATATTTAGTGTAATATATATATATATATATATATATATATATATATATATATATATATATATATATATATATATATATATATATAGGGTAAGTCCGATAGAGATGAACCCCTGAGTGAGATGAACCAAGACCATAATTCGTAAACTATTCACCAGCGTGCAGACTGAATATAGGTGTAGTGTTGTGGCGAATGTATGCTGGACACTATGTATTTTCCTGAAGCAGTAATCCACACATTTCTTCAGTAGACGATATTTTTTATTTTAGGTAGGTCGAAACTTTTCTTTATCACATTTCATTGAAAGCAATATTGAACATTCTTGATGAAGGTTTCCTCGCTTTTGTTGTTTAGTAGCGCATTTCATCATAAAAGATATGTTAATGAAAACAATGAAGTTTCTCGCGTTCAAAAACTACAGCAAACAACCTTTCTTATCCCTCCTTCTTGGGATAGATGAACCATTGCCATTGTGGAAGAGATGGACCATGTCAGCTTACAGAGGAACAGGAAGGGGAAGGTTAAATGCACAAAATCGACCACAAAAAACAAAGAAACAAGAAACAAGGAGAGAATTGTGATCAAATCTTCATCCAGCGATGATGATTAATGAATAATATATGCTAACGGTGATTATACGGATGAGTATGATGAAAACGAGTATGTTGAAGGCAGGGACGTCATTTCAGACTTCGCTTGGGGGGGGGGGAAGAAAGAGCACCACCGACATAGACTTTCACGTTTTGTACTAGTATATTAGTAGACAATCTATTTTTAAAGTATATGCAATCCTCAAACTCTTGGGGGGCAATTGCTCCCTCCTGCCCTCCCTAAATGACGCCTCTGGTTGAAATCGGCGAAAATTACAATGAAACAAGAAAAGAAAACGACTGGATAGAGTGTATTATGAACATTGGTTACATGTGTGTGAACATTGGTTACATGACGGCTGTGAGAAATATGAGAATGTTTGTGATTTGTGTGGCAAAGGTTTCAAATATACAGGGTTTTCATAAAGTATGGGCGGATTTAATTCGCTTATAATTTACATAAAAAATGCTCATATTGAAATCAAATAAAGTGCAAACGGTAGCGGAAGGATTAAATTTTTACTTGTAATCTGCACCAGCTCAGTTCATTCACCGCCACACCTCCAACTGGGCGCCATTTACGTCCACACATTCGCGTAGGCGGCGCTGGAATCTACTCACAGCGTTCCGCCGTGTTTGATCCGAAATGCCAGCCACAGACGCCCTGATTTTGTCCTTTAAGTTCTCCAAACCACTTGGCTTCTTTGCATTAACTTCTGTTTTCACATGACCCCAAAGCCAGAAGTCGCAGGGGGTAAGGTCGGGTGATCTTGGCGGCCAAGCGGTCGGGCCACCGCGGCCAATCCATCGGTTAGGGAATTTCTCGTCAAGGAATTGTCTCACCTTGATTGCATAGTGAGGGGGTGCCCCGTCCTGTTGGAACACGATGTCGTTCTGGATTCCACGTGCCTCCAGTTCCGGAATGAGGTATTTCTGCAACATATCCAGGTACGAATCTCCATTCACGGTCTCCTCTTCAAAAAAGAACGGTCCAATCAGATGATCATAGGACACAGTGCACCAAACGTTCACTTTAGGGCTATCTCTCTCATGTGTCTCAAATTCCTTTGGATTTTCCGTGCCCCAAATGCGACAGTTGTGTTGGTTAACCTTCCCGGAGACATGGAAGGTTGCCTCATCTGAGAACATGATGGCTGAAAGGAGAACGTCGCCATGTTCCAACTGCTTGAGCATGGCGTCACAGAAGTTGAACCGGATGTCCAAATCTTCATCATGCAGATCCTGGACTATCTTGATTTTGTAACCTTTGGCCTTGATCGTCTTCTTGGTTATCTTAAACACGGTTGTCTGTGGAATTCCGAGTTCCATGGACCGTCTAGGAATCGACTTCTGTGGGCTGTTGATAATGTTTTCCCTTACCCTGCTCACTGTTGCAGGCGATGTTGGCGGCCTCCCACTTCGAGGACGGTCCAGGACGCTTCCTGTCTCCAAGAACTTAGCATACCACTTTCGGATTGCACTCTCAGTCGGTGCCGGCTTTTTGAACTCTTTGGTGAACTTTCGACACACCAGAATTGGTGATTTTAGCTCTGCGTACCAAGAACACATTGCGCTTTCTCTTTCACCGACGCCATCTTTGATACGGTAAAAAAAAAATAGTCTTCTCAGAGGAGTTTTTCATTTATTTATTTATTTTTTTAAAAGACATGCACACCAATACAGCTTACAACTTACTTTTAACAGTCATCATTGAAACAACAATGGATGGAATTTGGTAAGAAACTGACCCTTGCCCTCCCTCTCCCTCTCTCAACGTGTTCAGAGTTGCCGCTTATCTAACAGTGTTGCCAACTAAAAATTTAATCCTTCCGCTACCGTTTGCACTTTATTTGATTTCATTATGAGCAATTTTATGAAAATTATAAGCAAATTAAATCCGTCCAGACTTTATGAAAACCCTGTACAAAACAAGATGCAATGTACGATCAATGTAATTAATTACTAGCACTCATTATTCTTCTTAAAACATGAAATTTATGCATTCTTTCAACTTGCAAATGTTTATTTTCTAGATTTCATATTAAAAAGAAAGTACATTTTTAGTTTTCTGTATTTTTATCTTAGTTTAATCAATATTAGATGATATGAGACTAATATTAGATTTCAGTAAAAACTTAGAAGCTGTATAATATCTACTTTATTAATATAACTATTTAAAAACAAAAATGTTCTAAATTATGTATTTATTCCTTTATCGTTTACGTTAAGCATATGGTTCATAACTCCAACAGTGCACGGTCCATCTAACCCATAGGTACTAGTCAGGTACTATAGGATGGACTAGTCAGCCATTTTTTCAAGCTCAAATTTCGGCTAGAAATATACCTTTTTTTGATCCTGAAAATCTTTAGTTATGGTTGCAGGAAGTCCTTGAACTGCGTGCAGAAAAACGTGCTCTACATCAAGGATGTTATTTACATGCACATTATTCGAGATACTGGAGGCAGAAAAAAATGATATACAATTATATATATGGAATTAGAATATATTCCAATTTTTATGTTCAGAAAAATCCCGATTTCTCTTTAAAATTCCCCGTCTCATGAACATGATAGGGAAATATGAATGATATCATTTGAAAGATTGCTCTATTGTGAAAGAAACGAGGTATGAACCACGATCCCTAGATATGATACTGCAGCCGCTTGACTGTGAAAGAAAACGGGGGAAAAAAGAAAACCCAAACAATTACGAAAAAGCAAAAAACTACTGTTAGTAGTTAACGAAGAAGAACTGCATGTAGTGTAGAGGAGTCGCTAAAATTAACTTGTAACGAGGGCGATTACGAAACATCACCTACTAATTGAAATCATGATTTTTTTCCAATAAAGTAAAATTCAGTAAACTTTCTTGTTATTGTTCGTCCCTTAATGCATACTCATCTCATGGTTAATTATCCCATATCGGACTTTCGAAGAAACTCATCGAAACAATTTATTGACCGCGCCAATAGCGACTACTCCCAGTCATGACTCCGTTTTCTTTCATTCAGAAATAGAAAAGGAAGAGAAGAAAGTAGAAGGGTAAAAGAAGGAGGTAGGAGAAGGGAGGAAAAAGAAAGAAAACAAATAGAGTATTTTAATAAGAAATAGATTACTGGATAATTCCGGGAATATAGTAAGAAGTCGGGAAAGTCGTTGAAAGATGAATCATTTTAAGCGTTATTAACGACTAATCAATTTTAGAATGCTTCGGAATAGACACATGTTCCTCCATACCACCCCGACCTAGCTCCAGGCACCACGTTCGTGGGGTTGCCCAGACCTAGACCAGGAAAGGAGAAAATCGAAATTATTCTTTGTAAAGTTAATCCGAACGATGATTGATAACCATCCAGTATCTCTAGGATCGACCACACATATGAATTAGCCAAAGAAAAAAAAATCAAAGTTATAAACTCAATATAAATTTATGTATCGCATCAATAAGGGTTTCAACTTCCTGGAAGAAAGATGTCGTATTTAGGCTCATCCTGCTATTTTCGTCTCACTCCTAGAGCCGATTTAAACCGTTAGTAGCGGTCCTTCATGACCTAGGTTATTTACCTTAACACATATATTAAAACATGACACATATATTATAGACGTTAATATGACAAATGATATTACTAAAATTACTTAAATTAAATCTATCATGCATTCACTCGCTCACTCACTCAGGACAGTGTATATATGTTTAAAGGAAACCAACTAACTACCAAGGTACAAAAGTTTATTACATTCATAGTGAAAAGAAAAAAAAATAATTATAAAAAAAATATTAAAAGCACAAGTTCTTGGTTATATATCAATGGAATACATAGGGTTATACTTTAGTAAGTCTTTATACATTTGATCATATTGACAAATGGAAAGAAAAGAAAAAAAATAATTACATATATTATATCTTAGGCATGCTAAAGTGAAATTATGATTTGCGACATACGCAAAGAAGACACTTATTTTACTTAAAAAAATGAACAAAGAAAAGAAAAGGAAAAAAACTCTTGGGTGTAATAGAACTTATGAGTCTCTACATCACATCGAGCAATAAAATATTAATAATTCCGAGCGTTCAAATCACAAATCGCGCACTACTCGTAGCGTCCAAAATATTTCGCTCCATTTAACTTAGTTTGTGTTTATATATATATATATATATATATATATATATATATATATATATATATATATATATATATATATATATATATATATATATAACTGTTGGTTTATAAAAACCATTCATCAACTATATTTAGTTCATGACTATTAGCAGTTTATATCTGCACTCGCATACTGCGACGTTTATACCCATCTAGGGATTTTAAAAATCATTTTCCGCCAGAGGATGCTTCTCCTCTTAGTCAGTCCGTTTACAAATTTATTAATCAGATAATTTTGAGTTACTTGTTCATCACTGGGACACGTCATGAGACCTTTCATTTATCCAGGATCACTTTTGTGTATGTATATATATAGTTCGGATTTGAGATGATCTTCCACAGGTGTAAGGAGTATAATGATTTAAATTAAGGAAAAACACTGGTCAAGTCATAGGATACATATGCAGGTGAGAGGGATTAAAGGTACACTTTCCACAATGGTTTTAGGTTGGTAACTCAGGAATAATATTCATTATGATGTGGGTTACATTTAGACCTGCCGTTACTTCTTAATACATGCCATTCAATAATGATTACATAGGTTATGATTTACATCTATTCAGAAGAAAGGAAAATTATTTGAGTGCACGGCGGTATTCTTGACAAAAATCTATATTATTATATTCGTCGGAAACTTACTTGAAAACTATAGCAACCAATACACGTTTGGGGGAACAGACACGAGTGCTCTTACATATATCCATATAATACATTTAATATCATACTTTTACTTTAACATCATATTCACATACTAATCACATGTACATTTCGACGTATTCATTTATCTCTCTCTCTCTCTCTCTCTATATATATATATATATATATATATTTAATAAATGCGCACACATTTAAAGTACTAACCCCAACTATAATTTCAGAAAAGGTTGCAAACATTGCACAAGAAAAACAAATGACTTCCGACATTACATATGAAAAAAAGAATTGATTTTTTACCTGATACCCCGCATCTATAAATTTCAACTTTCATATAGTCAATTCGTGCATGAATCGTAAAAAAAAAACTTTGTGAGGCAGGCACTTAACACAGAACATTCCTAAAGATATAAATAGATAAACCAAAATACAATTTCTGGGCCCAGGTTAACTACAAGATAAACGAAAACCAAAACGGAAGGAAAGTGACCGATGGATTAAAGAAACTTAGAGGGACGACGGTGAAAGAACGTAATTGAAGTGTCGTCAAATATAAAGTCGTTATTCATTTTGGCAATAGGTCAAAATGTGATGGAGAACCCAATCACTATCTACTCTATCCATGAATTGTGTCTTGCAACGTCTCAGCTGGTAATTTCAGATCAGAGTTGTACGTTAAATAAATTGTAAGCGACAAGTTCAAAATCGGGGGGGGGGGAAGGTTGAAAATTTAAAAAAAAATCTCGAAGTAAGAAGGAAGAGACAAGAGAGAGAAAGCGGCGCCAACGAAAGGAGAAAGATTAAAGTACTACTCACTACACAGAAGAGTGATCGAATTTAAATATATAACAACTCATAGCCAAAAATATTCACATATGCCGAAAGAGGGTGGTTTACTTAAATACGTAAACTAGGAGGGAGGTCCTGCTGCCAAGGATGCAAGTTCTGTGTCCATCAGATCCCAATCCCACAAGAGTTTGCTTGTAAGATTGAAATCCGAGCCCCGTATCCGGCCCAGACCAGCAGGATAAAAGGAGAGGGGGAAGGGACCAGGTAACTGCGTCCCCAATTTTGAAATCTCTAAGGAAAAATATTCGACCCCTCAGAAGAACTAAGAAGGTTCTAGGACAGTAATGAAACTAGAGTAAAAGTATTAGATAAGTTATCCCTAACTAATGATTTGCCGAAATAATAAAAACATTAAATAAACTGAATTTTGGATCGGTGATTTCAAGTGCCAAAACATCACCGATAGCTACCCTGCGCAGACACGCTACAGTCTGGGATGTCGTTAATTTCCCTCGTCTAATTAAACTAAGAAAAGAAATGAAAATACTTAAAGGGACTAGGGGTCGACATCCGGGTACGCGAAAATAAATTTCAATAACTAATTGTTTTAATTCTGTAACCCAATCAGAGCTGTCGCCTCCATGAACATTGTAAGCTAGCCCGAGTAGGTAACGTGAAAAAAAATCTCACGGAGCAGGATATTCTATTTTAAGACCGACCCCAAAGAAAAAATAAAAATAAAAAAATATAATTCATTACAGCCCCGTTGTGTAACAACTATTGTCTTTCCATAATTGATTATTAAGTATGTCCAGTCAGCGATTATATGATGCTACAAATATTATTAAACGAGATTATTATGAACGTATACGACTGCAATAACAAATTAAGCTATTAAGCACTAACATAGTCCGGCAATATCTCACCCACATGTTCGCAGGATGCTCCGGTGTAGGGGCCAGAACCCGAGATGTTGCTAGCTATACATGATCCTTAAATATATATATATATATATATATATATATATATATATATATATATATATATATATATATTCTTTTACCGAAACGTGACTAATCATAAACTGGGCTTATATATATATCTATATGTATATCTATGTATATGGGTGTCCTCTCATTCATTTCGTTTCACAATATATTCATACTATCATTTTATTCATTTATTACGACGTCATATTTCATAACCACCCTATTTTCTTTAACTACACCCAGACTATATGCACACTTCGTCATATACTTCTAAATCTATAAATCATTGCCAACGTTTCATGTCCGGGCCACCACACAAAACATCCCTCGAACTCAAGACTCCCTTACCACGCAACCAATACTATGTTATACTTCGTAGCTTCATGTAAAAAAAAATGTATGTATGTTCACAGAAAGCAGAGTTCTCCGCGATATTATTCAATTTTATAAAATTCTGACAACAATGAAATTATTCTGCAGCCACAGAGAAAGAAAAAAAATGAACATTTAATATAATTTCAAAGCGAAAAACTAGCATCATATCGCCCGACTTCTGTTAAGAATTTACGTATTGTTTATTTACTTAAATATTTCGGTTTCTAGACTAAGTAGAATGTTGTAATTTTCAGAATATATTAATTTTGGATCACTTAACCTAACTGTATATGCATTTGGGCTGGGAATTATATTTACTAGGTTTTGTTTCGAAAAGAAAGGTCAATTTCTTGGAAACTAAATCACTAAGAACATCGACATAGGAATGACGGTTAGTACTGAATTTTGACACTAGGGGGCTAGCGACGATATGATCAACCCTTGAACCACTGAATGTGACCTTGTACACGGAATTTTGATACTACGACACTCTCATTTTCTGATATTACTATAGATTGGTATGTTGCCTTTATCTATTGATCGAATACGAATGATACACTGTCCATATTTCATTATTTCACACACTCTTTCATCACTTAACTACAATTGCTACGGTACTACTGATACTACATTACAAACACATACATGCCACATCCATAACTACAAACTACATTAATACATGTTATAATACATATTAATCATTACTATTTACTCACATAAACAACATTCAGATTTTACCATTTTCTTTGAAAATCGGCTCTATCGGTTTACGAAAGGAAAGGGAAAGAAAGGAACAGGGCCAATTGGCCCTTGTATTCACTAAATCACATTCTTAATTCAACCTGTTTAGTTAATACCCAAACTATTTATTGGAAAAATATAGGCCCCTTTCCTGAAGGGAAAAGAACCTTATGATAACTATACGTTCAACCCATCCCTGCTGGAAGCTGTACCCCCAAGTTGGGAGTAAACAGGAGCCCTCTTGAACTTTACACGTGCATTATAATCAGTATCCTAACTACAACGAAATTAAATACCGCCATGTATGTTAAAAAAAAGAATCACTCGCTACCTACATAAACAAATCTATATATATGGACAGGTCTTATAACCCTCAATTAGCAGGAAAATTGGAAGGTGAAAATATCAGGGGAAACACTAATCTTCAGAACCGGTTTTAGGAAAAGAAAAACGGAAATCACACTACTTCTGAATCCTGTCCATAGCGATCGGTAGATGAAATCATGGCGTCACTAAATTGCACTTCTTATTTCAGCCTTTTTAGTCCAGTTTTGTTCTGAAAATTTAATAGTTTATGGCTCCTTGAGACTTCCAGCGATTTTACAAGTTAATAAAATCCAAATATCACCAGAATTTTGATGTTTACCACTGCAGGAGTCAGTCCATTTACGAAGCAAACAAACTGAAGTCATCGACCAAAATTCTAGGAAGGGAATGGGAATAATCGCGCTCTAACATCATAGCGTGGGTGAATCCTCCAATCAAAACAAAGCATTTTTGGCGGTGGGGCTTTGAAACGAATAAAATTTGGTAAAATCTGGATTAAACTAGATTTCAGAAGGACCTAGGTATCTAAAAGAGAGGTGAAGGGTGGTCCAGAAAATTCTGCCGAATTTTAGATTGGTTATTTATCTGAATATTTCCGTCCAATGGTGGACCTATATTTTTAGATAGCACTGACACCGTAAGACTTGTAATAATCCATTTACATATCCATATACAATACTTATAACTAATGTAATATATAAATAAAGATATCGATTCCCAAAACTATAATTCCTAATGAAGTTTTACAGTTTTCCATGTTAATTTGAAATAGAATAACAAATAAAATTACGAATTATATGAACAGCCAGAAATTTTTTGTTAAACGTCAAGTACAGTCGGTGCAAAAAATTTCGGGCACCCTCCTATTAAAACATCATCACATTAGACTGTAATGGTATATTACAACTGAAAGTCTATAATTTACCTTTCCAAAAGGCCGGAATTTAAAAAAAGTTTACAGAATTATATGGCATTGGATATTCTTTCGGCCTCAGCATAGCTCTGATATGACGTGAAATGTAATCATAGGATCGTAAATGTTACAGCATTCTGCGTGCAATACATTACTCAGTTCCGTGAGAGAAGATACAGCTGGAAATCTGCGCCGAATTCATATCTCTAAACCGGACCACAGATGTTCAATAATGTTGCGGTCCGGGAATTGGATCAGCCAAGGGATTGTCCAACTTCATTCCGATATTCCTCGATCACGCCGAAACAGCTCCAGCTGTGTGAATGAGCGCATTATCATTCAGAAATATAACGTGATTTCCCTGAAATAAAATCTGGACCATGTGATGCACATAATTTCCTAAAATGGAGACATGGTCCATTGCAGTGATGTGACCGATAAGCATCAGCACAGAACTCACTGAAAACCAGAATATCGCGACCCACCATGTTTTACAATTGGGGATAGACTCTGGGGATCATACGCTTCTGTGGGCGTCCGACACATATAAACATGGCCTATGATTTAAAATAAGGTGAAAGATGACTCATCCGACCTTATCACACGTTTCCAGTAATCAGCTGTCCATGTTGCATCTTCACTGCACCATTGGTATCATGCTAAAGTTATTATCGTCCCTCATCACCTGTTTCGTCCTTGCAACCCGACCCCGCATCCGGGGCGTCATTTCAGTCTTCGCTTGAGGAGGGCAAAAGCACCGACGACACAAGGCTTTCACGTTTTGTACTAATATATTAGTAGACAATCGATTGAAGTATATGTATTCCTCAAACTCTTGGGGGGCAATTGCCCCCTCCTGCCCCCCTAAATGACATCCCTGCCCCGCATGTCCACGTGATGTAGCTCGCGGCGGACCGTAATTGTCGACACAAGCTGTAAGGGATGATCCTTGAGTTTTCCGGTCACTTACACCGCAATCGCATAACTGTTCTGAGTGTTAATCAGCTTTAACCCTCGCACTACCTAGGTATTTTTTTTGTAACGCGGACTACCAAGGGGTGGGGGTCATTTTATACCCACCTGTTAAGATTAGATATATCTAGCAAAAGAAAGAAATTAGAAACTATCACAAGAATGAGCTGGGAATGAAGTGAACAGTACACGGAATAAGACTAACAGCTATTTATCATATTCCTACATATCACAGCTCCTACTAACGGAGGGAGGGTACTTTATGCCCACTAACTTAAAATAATATATTTATGATATACACTAATACAGCGACTGAAATGAACAGTACGGAATAAGACTAACCGCCAGTCAGAAAATGCGGAATACAGTCATTTATTATACTGCCATAGGAGTGACACTTCTAAATGTCAGTCATATTTCCCACTAACAGGGGCAGTGGCGTAACTGAGGGGCCCGCAGTGCCTGCAGTGTGGGGTGACGCAGAGTTTGGGGGCCCACCGCGAAAAAAATGTCAAAAACTATAAACAACAAAAAATTGAGCTGAATACGGAATATCAATTTCCCTGAATAATATTATTTACTTTAGAAAAGGAAAAATATACTCTGGATGAAAATTTATCCATTCTAGTAATGTCAGTTTAAAAAATCATCTTAGCACTCGAAGATTAAGGAAAATTAATTTTGCTGTCGACTGTACAATGTGTTGAAAATGTCTTTATTTGGCGCAGAAATTTAAGCAAAAGGATTACGTATCCTTATTACTACGTTCAGTTCAGAACCTTTGTAACTTAAATTGTTGCGATTTCATATTGGTATTGCACAATAAAATAAAATTGAAAACAACAATTCGGGAACTAGCATATCTCCTGTTAATAGTTAACTATACTTCGGCTAGCATTCCCGGTGTATGCACAGCTTTTTTGTTATTTCTGACCTGCAGGCGAGAGATCTTTGTTAAAATTAAAACTGATAAAGGACTATTTACGCAGTTCCATGTCTCAAGAACGGTTGACCAGTCTCCGTATTTTAAGTGTTAACTGTAAGAGAACAAGAGCAATAGGCGTATATAATATGATAGAAATATTTGCAAATAAATAAATAAATAAATAAAAGATAACACCGCTTGAAATGAACTTCGACATTCAGCAGTTCGTTTGCTTTTTTGATGAGCATTTATTTTAATTGTAATTTAATTATATTCCATGGCTAGTATGTTAATTATAATTTATGAACCATTGCCTTCTACAGGGTCATAATATAGGCCTAGTGAGAAGTTGATAGGAATGGGAAGGGAGGCCCAAAAATAATCCTGCAGGGGGGCGACACTTTTCCGTTACGCTACTGAACAGGGGGGTACTTTGTGCCCACCAACTTAAAATAGCAAATTTATAAGACTAACGTTCAATTTGCACCACTGTAAGGTATACGATTTAGTTAATCATGTTTAGCAATAACGTATTTTTTTGCAATTTTAAAGAAACTATTAGAAGAGTTACTATTACAAAACAACATATTGTGGTGGGCACAAAGTACTCCCACCCCCCGTTGGTAGTGCGATGCTTAATGGGACCTGCAACTTGAGTGTTTCTTCCGATCACTATTTTTCTTCCGATGGCATGTCTTTCACTGTGTAGTTTTTCCGTTAGTTTTGTAGGCCTTGAACACTGTCCTTCGCTAGACACCCAACATACTAGCCACTTTCGTCACACACGCGCCATATAATCGAGCGCCTACAATTGGACCTGTTTGGAAACCACAGAGGTCGCCCATTTTACACTAACTCCATCTGCTCTGTTCACTACACACTGACGTTCTACGGCTCCTTGCGTAGTATGAAATTTGACTTAACACATTACCACCACCCGCAACCAACAACAGTGCGGCGCCGCCGCAGTTGCCGCCTGACCGTTGGTAACCCAGATATCTGACGTGCTCCTAACTCCAGGTGTTTCCATTAAATTGATATATATATATATAAATATAAATATAAATATAAATATATATATATATATATATATATATATATATATATATATATATATATATATATATATATATATATATATATATAAATCCTCATATTATTCTGCCATACTACTCACAAATGTTGGCTTGGAAGGTTGAAAGAGTGGAAAAGAAATACACCCCAACTGTCGCATAAAAGACGTCTCTTAAAAATCTCGACCTAGCACAGAATTAGTCTGCCATCATTGATGTAATGCTTAATTAACTTGCGTTTTCTGCATCTGTATGCAATCTAAATTTATTTATAACCACTTTATTTTATAACAAAACGATAAGCTAGAGTGAAAATTATGTGAAAATATTATATTGTAGGAAATTTCTAAGTTCTAGTTAGTATGGAAGTGCGTTAAATTTAAATCGTAAAATTGAATCTAACAAACAAGCAAACAGAAAGGAACATAATAAAATCGTAAAATACAAAGAACTCTTACATTATAATAAAACTAGCTAAAATGCCCATTCTTAGCATGGGTCAGATAAAATATCTATGTAAACAAACTGAACAACGAAAGGAAGAAAATATCGGTCATTTTCTACTAGTTTTTATATCCCGGTAAACGCCCCCTGAGACCCCCTGGTTCTTATTTTGAAAAAGAAAACGCCTCTGGTCCTAGTCGATGGGGGCTGTATTTGGAAGTCAACGCCTGTGGAAGTATCACCATTCATCTCAGCGACCGTAAAAACTATGGATTTGACTCTAATATCGGTCATTTTGGATTATCTTTACATGTCTCTGTAACACCCCCTCTTCATGTGAGCCTTTCCGCAAACAATGGTAACTGAATTTGCAAGTCATCGCTAAGGGAAGTGTCACCATTGACCTCAGCAACCGCAAAAACTATGGATTTGACACTAACATCAGTCATTTTGGATTATTTTTTACATGTCTCGTTATCCCCTTCCCCGGTGACCCCCGGCCCGCAGTTGAATGGTGTGGTGCACATCGGCACGCTTACACATCCGCACAGTACGATTTCGTGCACATCGGCATGGTATTTTTATCTTTATTTATTATTGTGCTAATCCGCACGCTCCCCGAGGCGAGGTGCGCAAAGGGGTGGAAACCTGTTTATGTAGAAAAGGGAACTGACTATAAGAAACTGGCTACAAACTTATAAAATGTGAAAATAAAACAAAACCAGTACAACGTCATGTACATTCATGCAAAACTTAATAACTACATACAATTGGCTACAAACTTATGAAATATTAAAATTAAACCACATCAGTACAAAGTTACGCATCATAACACTGTCCCCTGCAGTTTTGTAATGATAGATCTGTTCGTACAAGCGCATCTGTAATCGCTGTTGTTAATGTAGATGCATCCATTCCTTCTACTTCATAGAAACCGATGAAATCCTCGTATACTTCGAATGCTTCATTTATATAACGAATACACAAGCTCACTTGCTCCTGACGCGAAATGTCTGAAGTTTCGTCAACAATAAGAGAAAAATACTTTTGCCGTTTAATATCAGATGCTATGCCACGAAGAACGAATTGCGCAAGAAGTTCTAGAATTTCATTTTGAATGTCATGGCCGTCCCATGACCGTCCATTTATCTCGACGAAGAAGCCACTTGCTTAAATCTTCGGAATCATCTGCTCTCAACTGCAGAAGCTGGTATAAGTTTCCTGCTTCATCAGAAAGTCCACGTAAAGCACCTCCCTGTCTCGCCAGGTAGAGAATTGAGGAAATCACCTTAAGAAGAGCATTTTGCGCAAACACCACATTTTCGGTTATTTGTTTGTTCAATTTACTGTTCACGTTCACTTTTTCACTAAAGAATAATTTTAATGCTGCTTCTCGATGAACATGAGAATCTTCGTGACAAGAAAATTTCCAAGTGCTTTTTTCCAGTTCTTGAAACCATTTTTAGTAAGCCCTTCGTCCATATTTTTTGAAAACGAAAGATTTTTCTCCGTAGCTTTAATGCAAGTGAAACAAAACACCTGCTCTTACAATGGATCCCAATGAATCCAAGGGTAGTTATCGAACCAACAAGTCCGAAAGCATCGGCGTACTTTACCGAAATACACTTGAGGGAAAGAAATATCGCGTGGTTGATTGGGAGCACTAATATCTTGCAATTTTATAGTACCATTGTCTACGTGCGATGTTTAAACAGCTGTTGTTTGTCAGACACATTATCGACATTTTAACTTCCCGGTCTCGATTCCACACTTACACTAGAAATGCTATCTTCACTGTTGATACAAGATTATTTACCAGTTTCGAGTGTACTCTGCGCAGTACTCATACGTGAGGAGTTCTCTCCACTTATTTTTGAATTGACACTACTACTGTCACTGATTTTTGAAAAATACTTCAGGAGAGACATTTTTTCTCAACTCAAACACACACCACAGTTTAAGATTCGATATTAAAGAGCACCAGCCGGACCCGCATGATACAGAAATACAGACATACTGTCCCAAAACTATGACAACTCTCTTGCATTCTTTCTTGTCTAAATTTTTAGAAAACTATAAAGATACTTTCACGTGATTGCCCTAAGGGGAGATAAAAGAGGAGGGAAGTGAGAATGTGTAGCCTTCTTTCCATCCACATGTGTAATTGTATATACAAAGATAATCCAAGGCAGCAAGATGTTACTGGTTCTTTTACCGTATGCTTGCCTTGTTCGGAAGTTAAAAGATCAACAGATCAACATGGACTGTCACTTGATAGCAGAAGTGCCTACTCTCCTCCTCCACTTTTCTTTGGCTTCACAGGAAACCGGCAGAAGTTGAACTTACCTCGCTTTTCTTCCATGTTCTTTCTTCTACTGCGGCACGGGACACCCTAAGGATGTGATTGACAGGTTATTGTACCCACTTAGCAATACGATAAACACTTAGCAATTTACTTCAGTGCTTTGTCTTGTTTTGCCTGAAAGACAAGACTTTTTGGATATTGGGGGGCAAAATGCTATGTTTACCCCCTCAGTCTGGTAAGTGGGGGGGCAAGTGACCCCTTTTGCCCCATGGCTCGGGCGCCTATGTGTGAGTGGTTTTCTTTGAGCGAAATTTCTACAAAGCATGATGTTTGTATTTCATGCTTTGGTAATAACTGCACCATAATATGATCTAGTGTAATAAATTTCGAGCGAGAAAGTTTAGTGCGGTAGCCCATATCTTTTATTATATATTGAGAATTATAAAAAATTCGTCCTTGAAAGCAGAATTTTAGAAAATACTGGAGCACGCGTCCATTTATTTTTAAGCCCTTGCGTTCCAGGTTCATTTTCCCATATGTGTGCTGTAATACCACGTTTTCATTTACTGTTAAGAGGCTGTCCGGACCGTTGTATAAAGCAGAGTTATTGTATAAAGTTCAATGAATATCATTTTTTGTACAAACGCACACGCTCGCACACACACACTCACATACACATGCAAGCATGAGGAGAGCACTCACATTACTGATAAGTATTTGCATTGTTGAACATTTGGGCTGAAAAAGGGAAATTTTGATGTTTTGAAGGGATTTTATGCTGCTTCTTGTTGGCAAGACTGACTGGCGATGAGTAAGGTGCTGTCACCTGAGGAGAAACAGTAGAACTAATTCGTTCCTTGCATCTACTAGAAAATTTCATGACCTCCAGGATTAATATGACCCTTAATAAAAGATGTTTTCGTGATAACCCCATGGATGTCACTGGTATTTTGCAACGGAGTATTTTATGACATCCACATGGATGTCAGTGGAAATATTTCATCATCTCCAGGATTAATACGACCCTTAGTAAGGAATACATTTTCGTGACATTACCATGGATGTCACTGGCATTTGGCAACGGAGTATTTTATGACATCCACATGGATGTCAGTGGAAATATTTCATCATCTCCAGGATTAATACGACCCTTAGTAAGGAATACATTTTCGTGACATCACCATGGATGTCACTGGCATTTTGCAACGGAGTATTTTATGACATCCACATGGATGTCAGTGGAAATATTTCACCATCTCCAGGATTAATACGACCCTTAGTAAGGAATACATTTTGCACCATGGATGTCACTGGCATTTTGCAACGGAGTATTTTATGACATCCACATGGATGTCAGTGGAAATATTTAATCATCTCCAGGATTAACACGACCCTTAGTAAGGAATACATTTTCGTGACATTACCATGGATGTCACTGGCATTTTGCAACGGAGTATTTTATGACATCCACATGGATGTCAGTGGAAATATTTCATCATCTCCAGGATTAATACGACCCTTAGTAAGGAATACATTTTCGTGACATCACCATGGATGTCACTGGCATTTTGCAACGGAGTATTTTATGACATCCACATGGATGTCAGTGGAAATATTTCACCATCTCCAGGATTAATACGACCCTTAGTAAGGAATACATTTTGCACCATGGATGTCACTGGTATTTTGCAACGGAGTATTTTATAACACCCACATGCATGTCACTGGAACGCAAGGAATTAATAATGAATTTATATATGAAGTTTAATTTCCCTAACATGTGAAATACTCTATTTTTGGCGTACATTTTAAACCCCTTCCCTCCACTTTAGCATACACATTTTGATGACATGATAAAAATCCAGTTAGAGGACAATACTATTATATATTCAGAAACTTATTTCAAACGGTGATTAGGCAAACAACCTTGATCTGGATGTGTAGAAATTTCTCCTCAGGAATTTTCAAAAAACACTTTAACAAGTTCCCGTTTATTTTTAGTAAGGAGGTTACATAAAAAGTATAATCCTAACTTGAGAGGATTCTGAGATACAACTTTTGGCCATAAATTTTGATCCTCCTGTCCCCGTTAGGATACGCACTACACTTGCCGAATCATGTCAAACGTCTCTGTGGCGGATTTGAACAGCAGGCCTGCAACTACAGTGGGCTAAGGGGACCTGGCACTCCTAAACTTTTCGTAGATATTTGTAAGATAACTTTTAATGACTTCCCCCCCCCCCAAACCTCTGTAGCTGGTTTCGGGCCTGTTGACCAGTTCCACACACAATTTCACGTTCGCTTATTGTCTATGATAAAATCGCAGACGTGGTAATGCACGTGAGCAGAATAACCCTAGCTGCACAGCTTGCGTTATACACGGGCCTATAGATATTTCTTGACACACTGACTTATGAAGCTCGGTGCTCTCCTGTGCCTGTGCGTGTTGCCTTGCGTTTAGATCTGTTGGCGTGTTAAGAACTAGTCTTGAAACTGTTGATACCATCTCGTACATTCGAAGAAAAAAATCTAATTTCTTGGCAGTGCTATTTCTTCTAGGGGCGCCGATTTCCCCTACCACTATTCCTTCCAATGCAACACCTCTGACCTAGTTAGTACTGGAAGAACAGGGTGTTTCAAAATGAATATTGGGGTTTTAGGGCTTTGTAGTATTAAGTACAATTAACTTACAATTATAAATAATACATCAAATGAAACAACAATTCAAATAGTTTTGTACGCATGCACTGTTTCCTCTATCTGCCGTTAGAAAGCGCTAGTAGTATCGTTTACATTTGCTAGTAGCTCTAGGCTTAGAGACTACGGTTTACGTGCCAACTTTGGAAATGACATGTTGCTACATGACAATGAATATTTTCTGGATCGTGTCGTCTTCAGAGATGAATCGACATTTCACCTAAGTGGCGATATGAACACTCATAATGTTCGAATTTGGGAGTCATCAAATCCCCACGAGATGGTACAGTTCCAATGAGACTCCCCTAAATTGAATGTGTTTTTGCCATATCCCTGTGGAAAATTTATGGCACTTTCTCGCCTATCGACTCGATGTGTGCCGTGTGACGAATGGTGCTCATATTGAATACTTGTAACAAAAACTATTTGAGTTGCTCTTTCATTTGATGTAGACTATTATTTATAACTGTACGTTAAATGTAATAAATACTACAAGGCCTTAAAACCCCGAATTCATTTTGAAACACCCTGTATTTTGTCATTTTCTTCCACAGAGAATTTTTTCCGCTTGAATAAAAGTCCTTGTCCATCTTGAATGGTGATGCCTGTGTAGGGATCGAAAGGCTAGCGACACCACTCTGACAACACAGAATGTCAAATCGAAGCAAAATATTACACAACAACCATAATTTATTGTTAAGATCAATTCATGTATGAATGTTTTCGATAAGAATATTGATCATGTTTCCGTTGTAAAAGATTTATATTAAACCAGTATCTGGTGAATAACTAAATTATACAGTAATATCAACAATTTTAATATTAGCAATGGATTTTGTATTAATAATTAGGGCCTACGAAAATCAATAGTAGTAACAACACTTTACTTCGTTGATTCCGGCTGGAATTCATGTGGTTCAGATCCCATGGTAAGCTGTAGGTTCAGGTCTCATATAGCTTCTGCTGAAAGGGACTTTTATCTCCAATCCATCAAACCAACGAATAAACTCGTGGAAGCGTGATACAATCAATCTGGCATCGTATGAACAGTTTAGATTCTTTATCAATAAGAATGTCCCGAATTCGAATCTTCCACACAACCATTCTGGAAGTTTAATTTCTCCTTTGTCAATTCCATTAGGTGAATGGTGAAGTGCCACCTTTAAGAGCACACTACCTTTTGACTTTCTCTCTCTCTCTCTTTCTCTCTCTCTCTCTCTGTGTGTGTGTGCGGAGTGGTTTCCCATCATACGTGAATTCGGGTATTCCAATTCTTAAATAGATTATAAAAGGACTTAAACCAGAATAAAAACAATCAATAGGCAACAAACGGCATGTAGCTCCTTACCAATTTAGTCGAAACTAATTAACTGAATGGCCTATGGAACCTGGAGGTTCAATGCCACATTCACAAAAGCTTTCCACTGACTTCTATCCTTTGCCAATTATATCCAGTTTCTACTTTGTATTCTTATTTTTGCGAGATCCATCTTAATATTGTCCTCTCAGTGAAAAGGAGGAAGCTTTGTGGGATAAGGGCTAGAATCAAACTCAAATGGTGACTTAACATGTATAATAGGATTCGGGATGAGATGTGGGAGCATCTCGACGTATGCGTGGAACCTCTGCGAGCGAAGGCGATTGCTCTTGAACGAACAGAGGTAGGCAAGGCCGGGATTGAACAAGCCCCTCGTGCACGCCTGGGGCTCTCGGATTGGGTTGGACTCTGCCGGGCTTAGTTATACTGTGGGATTCGGTAGCTTATAGGAACTTACCCCAGAAATCTGGGTAACGGCAAGCGTGAGCTTGCCTTGGAACGCTCGGGTACCGTACCTGCGGAGTACAGGACTGACTCGCTAGCAGTCCGCCTCCCGCAGTGGGCGTATCCCAATCCTTTAGAGAATAGGAGTTACATCGCATATTTACGAGTCAAGGTTCAGGAACAGGTCTTCACGGTGTACCTCGTGCACATGGACACTACGTCCAAGATAGAAGAAATACGGGCCGAGTGTGTCGACGGTCTAGTAAATAGGACGGAAGTGGTCTAGTAAATAGATCGAATGGCTGCGGGCACGCCCTCCATGCGTGCACTAAATCGTTTTTTAAAGCGCTATTGCATCGTAGTTTGTTATACAAAATCATAGAATTGCGATGCACCTATGATCATTAATTTGTTATTGAAATTATCTATTTTCTACAAATAAATAATACAGAATTTTCTTAATGATAGAAGGGTTTTCTTTTGGTCTCAAATAGTTGATAAATTCCTCTTTGGAAACTCTACCTTTCCTTCAACTATCTCTTGCTTCTAAATAACGCATAAAAATCACTATGGACTAGGCGCCATACTATTGAAAATCTGGCCGTAGAATTGACGACAAAGACCATGTGCACTTCGACATTTTGACATTTTATATGGACTCTCGAAACGCAAGATTTCAGATCAATTTTCGGAAATTATATAACTAATGAAAACACGGAACTTCATAAGGACTCTGCTTTCTGTTTCTCTGTTGCTTCAAATTCTGGGTTAAAGAGTTTATAAATGTCAGCTGATGTCTTATCTTTTCCTTTTGTGGCACAGACTTAGATCTTTGTCGTCTGCGATTGTGGAACTGCCAGTTTTTCATTATCGATATATACATAATTATACTCAAACATGGAATTAGCAGTATTTAACAGAATCATGAGTAATAAATGAAACAAATAAATATTCTAAAAAATAAAGTTTTGATGCGACGCTATAAGTGGATCATTACAAACTGAAAGAACGAATACGATGAGTTCGTCCACAAATGGTGCCTTTAATTCACCACAAGAATGCCCTCCCTCACACTAGTACAATGACAATAAAAACTTACTGCACTTAGGTTCTACTGTCATACCTCATCCTGCCTAGAGTTCAGATGTGGCTCCATCAGATTTTCATCTTTGTCTGAAGCTTAAGGACACCTAAAAAGACTTCATTTTGATGTTGACGATACGGTGAAGCAAGAAGTCAGGCTGTGTTTTCATAATCAAAATTAATAATTTTACAATGAGTTAATGAAACTGGTCAGAAGTTGGCAGATGTATTTGATTGCCAGGGTAGTGATGTAGAAAAATAATGACTGAGCTCTATAGATTAAAGTAGATGTGCTACTAGTGTATATGCATTGTTTTATACGGATACCTGTAACTGTTTTCACATTACTTTTCAGCATGCGCTGGTATTAATACAAACTTAACGTGATCATAAATAACCAAGTAAAAGCTGTCAGGACGCATGTTAGGTGGAGGTAATATAGCGTATGATGGTTTGTAATCAGAATATTTCAGCTCCTTTTATTTGTTTATTTTAGATGTGGTGGGGTACAATTGAAATAGGTTAACTGTTGTGGTTTTGCATATGGCGCTTAAGACTACAATTGAGATATTCAACCTCCTGCAGCGAATCAAGTTTATCAATGTGTTTCTCACCTTTACTGTAGAGATGAAACTGCCGACATCCATAATACTGCCGGATGAAACTGCCAGTCATAGATAATCCAAATTAGGGTAATACACGTGCTGTAAGGACTCCACTGGCCAACATACATATGCACACTCGACTGCAATAATCCGGTACGGAATCAAAAGTGTCATGGCGAAAGAAATGAGATTGCATTCATGGTGCATTGTCAGACACTGCGTAAGAATCTACGAGTCTTGATCTACAAGTACAAACGCATGAAGAGCATTTCCCAACTCTGTAGCTACGCCGGAACAGGGTTATGAAAGCATATTTTAGTTCATAGATGATTCACACCACGGACGGAAATATATTTACCACTGAGGAATTCTTGAACATCCAAAATGACCCAGTGTACATACGATATCATCTAAAGAAGCCGCTATGGTAGTTCCCAAAGTGCATCCCGGCATGGTGTTCTTGAAGATGTCTTATCATGGAATCATGAAACTCACCTTGATGAAAACTGGAGTGAAAAGGCATTCTGTGAACCATCAGTCTGATGTTCTGATAGATGTTGTTGAATTTCTCCGTCACACCTACTTTGCTAAATCCACTGAGTCTTACAACAGGATTCATATCCGTTTCCTAAGTCGATCCATGTTGCTAACATTTTCACGGTGGTCAAAGCACCGGATGGGAGCCCTCGTCTCAATTTCTTGGACTATGATCCGTAATCAAAATTGGAGGCCAAGATGTGTTCGAGGTAACATGATAATTCATCCCTGAAACGCTCTCTTGTGCAAGCAGGAGCAGCGTTTCCTTTAGAAGCGTAACTGCTGCCATTAATAGCTGGCGTACGTGTTTAGGAGTCTGTGTGAAGCTCACACTGTGAGCACTTGCGGCTGACTGTACCTGTCGGTTGTGCACCGTACTGTAGCCGATATAAAGAACATACCTATTCTCGTGTATATCACTCACCGACATGTACAGTCAGTCCCCGAGATATGTCAATTCGACATATGCAAATTCGGTTTCGTAAGAAGTTGCCAATATAAGTAAAGCTTACGAATGGCACTTACATCTGAAATAAGAAATATAATTAAATTTCTAAATTCTATCTTGTGAGCCATCTAGTGAGTGAGACAGGAATAACTGCTAATTTGGCGTAATTTGTCGATTTTTCATACTTGTTTCCGAAAATAGTTATGGTAGAAGAAATTCGATTTTTTAAAAGTAAATTTCGAATTGCGCAAAGCTCTTGAACGACCTATTTACATTAAGTGAGAACTGGTTGTATATCAAACCCTTTGTCCGTCATTCGTCTTTAAAAGTTTTAATCAAATTCTACTGACATCTTGTTAACATTGTTAACAAAGATTGAAATGAAATCTTTGAGTATTACGTTCAACGGGTATGCCGGCTAGGCTAAAGGAGACGGTGATGACGAGAAATGAATGAAATGGTGAAATGAAGAAAGTGGGAGGAAACGGGAGAACCCCGAGCAAAGCCACGCACACGGTGTTTGTGCACCTCAATGTCCACTTGGCGCGAGCTAGGATCGAACCAAGGACCCCATGCACCAGAGGTGAACGCTCTACCACTGAGCCACCGCGACCCCTAAACAAAGATTGAGAACCCTAGGTTGGGAATTACTGTTATATTATACAATGGATTGGTAAAATATTTGATAATTTCAAAAGCATTAGACTATGAATAATAAGTCAGGTTAATGCAACGTATGGTTTTTTAATACTTTTTAAAATCCAAAATAAAAATGACAAATTTATCGCAGATTCTTCCATGTAACAGGATTGTAGTTACGGAAAACAATTATTAATTTGTTGTCTTCGTTTTTCGTTTGAGTATTAATCTAAACATACGAAAGAAAATATATAATACTTCAATAAATATTTTAAACTGTTTCTCAGCATGCTTTTCCAGCTTCACTTTTTCCAACGCTGTTACGATTCTCGTATTTTCAACCAGTTCTCGTCTTATTCTGGGCCCTCTTTCAGATCCTTCTTCGAAATGCCGTTTTCTTTTCCAAAACTAAAGCACTTTCTTCATTTCCTGGGCATCCACATGTGTTTACAATTCATTTGAATCATCTGGATATGAATTTACAAAGTCTTCCTTAAATACATCAAACAATGACAGAAGTTGTAATACTTCTTTACACAACAATATTATACAAAAAAAGCTGCTATACAATTAAAACTTAACAAAACACACATTATGGTCCACTTGTGGTAGCCTCATTAGTAAAGAAAGTGTTTCATATTAAGCACCTGATATTTTGTTGGTTCAATAATTTCTAACAGAACTGTTGAATCCATTCTCATCAAGTTATCTTCCCAATCAAATTCTTATACATACTGAGCTGCATTATTGTTGTACAAGTAGCCGAAAAGTTTTGTAAATATTTTCCATTTCTCCTAAAGTCCATTATGTGAGCCAAGGCACGGCAGCTATATTCATAATTTTCTTCTTCTTCTTTTTTTTTTCATCTTCCAAAATGATTAACAGTGCAATCTGATCTTTGGTATAGGGGTTCTATTATTACTGCTGTCGGCGTAGTTAACATTGGCCAAAGATTCTCCCCTATTGGAGGCGTCTCTAGTTCTTCTGGACGGCTCTCATCGTATAACAAGCGTTTCCTTAACGACAACCACCATTACAGCAACACAACAGTCTTTTCCACCATGGTCTCTTCCGGCTTTTCTTCTGGCTTGAACTTAAGCTTTCTGCACTGGAGTTGAAGATTATTCCATCGAATTCAGATTCTGGGATCTCGCTCAAATCATCTTCTGATAGTTGATTAATATCATTATCTGATCCAATGGTAGTAAGGGAATTGTGTGTATGAATCCCTGCAAACACAAGCTTCGAAAACTGAAAAATGTCAAATTTCTGTTCTTCTCCTTCATCATTTTCTATTTTTAAATACCAAGTGGAGCCACTCTGTGTATCGCTCAATGAGGTGGAAGACAGATCGGAATCTATTCTCTGCATTGAGGGATCCTTATGTAGCTCACGAAATGTACGTAGATCAGTTCTCACACTAACGTACGGAAGGATTCCCTTAAACTTCATCTCTTCAAGCGAGAACCAGAAAACAGCGAAACCAGTTACAGTATATATGAACGATGGTCTTACAACTTCTTCATCAAAGCGATAGGTATATATCAAGTTGCCGTTGCTGTCGTAGCTTTGGTATTCTCTACATCTTCGCTCGCAGCTTATTGTTAAGGGTGCGTCGTCAATGTAAGGAAACGATTGCTCGAATTTTGCAAGAAAAGAAGTTTTCTTCCAATCAGTCATCGCTTTCTTTTTAGAGACAAGTGTCAACGTACGTCTGCTACAAAGATCAATATCACTGCACTGAATTTTCAGGCTCTTAGTAACGATAACACTGAGCACAAGAATTGAAACTCTAATTCTATCAACAATGCTTTACAATATCCTATATTAGACATAACATAAAAAATGAACTAAAAATATTAACATATTGAAGACAGGTCAATACAACATTATGAATGTATACATATGTTTGTGTATGTCTTCTGCCTGAGGGAAAATTTTATAATTATTGCCGAGCGGGGTTAGGCGGAGTATTAGAGAAATACAGAATGGCTAACGTAGTTAGTTTGTTTTTAGTAATTTAATTCTACCAGAAAGTAGAAGTTAGTAATTTCATGTCATGGAATAGCTTACAAATTAGGATCAGTGATTCCACGTAGTAGTAGGGGTCCCCGTATATTGCGCCGAGTCAGCAAAAATTTTTGTGACGTCATAGGTCAAAGGTCAATGACCTTGGCCCGGGGTCAATGACCGAGGGGTACCTAGGACCACCCCCTCTAAATTTTGGCAGGGGTACCTTGGCCCACCCCTTAAATTTTGGCAGGGGTACATAGGACCACCCCCCTTAAATTTTGGAAATTGCCAAATTTAAAAATTGGGTGTGGTAGCCTAGGACCAGGGTATGTACTTCTATTAGTATTGGGGGTCTATGTCGTTCCCTTTCATGGGTAAAAAATTGCCAAAAAGTCAAATTTCGGGGTTTTTGACCTAATTTATCCCCTTTGATGAGGTGTTATTACCTTATATGTTCACATGAGCGTATACAGGAGTCTATTACCTTTCATAAGACATGGGTATATTGATGCACCCCTTTAAATTTTTGGGAGGGGTACCTTGGCCCAACCCTTTAATTTTGGAAATTGCTTAATTTCATCATGTGGTGTCATAGTACTGGATCCTAATATGTATCATGATAAATTTGGATGGTCCACCTCGTTCCCTTTTAGGGGTACAAAATTGTCAAAATATAAACGTAAGCAATACGTTATACCACGTGTTTGATTTTTGACCTAATTTATCTCCTTGATGAGGTCCTATTACATCATATAGTTATATGGTCATGTATAGGGGTCCATTCCCTATCATAAGACATAGGTACATTTGTGCACCCCCGGGAGGGGTACAATGGCCCACCTCTTTAATTTGGAAATTGCTCAATTAAACATTTGGTATTACAGTATAGGACCCTAATATGGATCACTATAAATTTGGGTGGTCCACCTCGTTCCCTTTTAGGTGTACAAAATTGACAAAATATAAACGTAAGCATTACGTTGTACCACGTGTTTGGTTTTGACCTAATTTATTTCTTTGGATGAGGTCCTATTACCTTATATGGTAATGTATAGGTGTTCATTCCCTATCATAAGACATAGGTACATTGATGCACCCCGGGAGGGGATTCGGTATCATAGTACAGGCCTCAACATGTATCATGATAAATTTGGGTGGTCCATCTTGTTCCCTTTCATGGGTAAAAATTGCTAAAATATAAACATAAGCAATATGTTGTACCATGTGTTTGGTTTTTGGCCCAATTTCTTCCCTTTGATGAGGTTCTATTACCTTATATGGTTATATGGTCATGTATATAGGTTCATTTCCTATCATAAGATATGGGTACGTTGATGCATCCTTTAAAAATTTGGGAGGGGTATCTTGACACATCCACTCGGTTTTAGAAATTGTTTAATATAAGCCAGAGGTTTTAGTTCTAAACAGTTCCGGTTCTTTACTAATGAGTGCACAAACTTTAAAAATGTCAAACCAAACTTTGAAACAAAAAATTTCAAACAAAAATCTTTGAAACAAAATTTTGAAACGAAAAACATTCAAACAAAAAAATTTCAAACGAAAGAAATTCAAACAAAATTTTGAAACAAAAAAAATTCAAACAAAATTTTGAAACAAAAAATTTCAAACAAAATTTGGAAACGAAAAATTTCAAACAAAAATTTTAAACAAAAATTTGAAACGAAAAAAAATTTCAAACAAAAAAATTTTAAACAAAAGATTTACAAAAAAAATTTTCAAACAAAATTCTGAAACGAAAAATTTCAAAACAAAAATTTCGAACAAAAAATTTTAAACAAAAAAATTTCAAACAAAATTTTGCAACAAAAAATTTCAAACAAAAAAATTTTCAAACAAAAAATTTTGAAACAAATTTCAAACAAAATTCTGAAACAAAAAAATTAAAACAAAAAATTTCAAACTAAAAAAATTTTACGTTTCACGGTTAACCGTCAAACTTTATCCGGTTTTTAACTATTCGATTAACAAATAAACGGTTTTGATCATATTTATCATTGAGTGCAAAATGTTGAACGAAAACAAGATTTTTAAATGTAAAACAAAACTTAAAAACTGAATGCAGCAAAGATTTAAAACTCATCAACCAATCAGATTGCACGAAAGATAGTGATCAGCCAATCAGATTGCACGAAAGATAGTGATCAACCAATCAGATTGCACGAAAGATAGTGATCAACCAATAAAATTGCATCAACAATAACTTTGCCAGTGTTGTAGCATGTATTCCCTTAAGACTATGAGTCATAAGATTCAATAAGGTTAGCTATCAGATTTCTAAAACTCAAGGTCAATCACGTGGTACAACGTCTTGCTTACGTTTATATTTGGCTGTAATAATCAATACCAATGACGCATTCTCAAATTATCCTACAAAGTTTCAATGTACCAATGTCCTGGACTCCTAATCCCATCATAGGTCAATAACTGATCACGTGATCACAATGATTTACCCAAAGAACATTTACCAATTATTGATATGACAATAAGAAATGTACCCCCTCCCAAAATTTAAGATTGGTACACAAATACACCTGTGTCTTATGAAAAAAAGTAATAAATCCTGTACTTATTCAATAATAAAGCCGGTCAATAACATTTAAATTTTGAATATTTGGCCATAAGAGGAACACCAATGGGTCCTAGAAAACGTTTACCGAATTTTGTTATTTGATAATTCCCAAATTTAAAAGGGAACATAAACATATAAAGGTAATAAACCATATAACGTGCTAAATAGGTGTCAATAACCTCCGAAATTCGATTTTTGGTAGTTCTTTACCCATGAAAGGGAACGATGTGGACCATCCAAATTTATAGTGGTACATATTGAAGTCCTGTACTATGATACCAAATGCTTATATTAAAACAATTTCTAAAACCGAGTGGATGAGCCAAGATACCCCTCCCAAATTTTTCAAGGGGTGCGTCAATGTACCCATGTCTTATGATAGAAAATGAACCCATATACATGACCATATAACCATATAAGGTAATAGAACCCCATCAAAGGGAAGAAATTGGGCCAAAAACCAAACGCATGGTACAACATATTGCTTATGTTTATATTTTAGTAATTTTTACCCATGAAAGGGAACAAGATGGACCACCCAAATTTATCATGATACATGTTGAGGTCATGTACTATGATACCGAATGCTTAAATTGAGCAATTTCCAAAATTTAAGGGGTGGTCCAATGTACCCCTACCAAAAATTTAAAAGGAGTGCACAAATGTACCTATGTCTTATGATAGGGAATAGACCCCTATACATAACCATATAACCATATAAGGTAATAGAACCTCATCCAAGGGGATAACTTAGGTCAAACCAAACACGTGGTTGTACTAAAATTTGGCAATTTGTACCCCTAAAAGGGAACGAGGTGGACCACCCAAATTTATCATAATACATGTTAGGGTCCAGTACTATAATACCAAATATATAAAATGAGCAATTTCTAAAATTTAAGGGGTGGGCCAAAGTACCCCTCCCAAATTTTTAAAGGAGTGCACAAATGTACCTATGTCTTATGATAGGGAATAGACCCCTATACATAACCATATAACCATATAAGGTAATAGAACCTCATCCAAGAGGATAAATTGGGCCAAAAGACCAAACACGTGGTACAACGTATTGCTTACGTTTATATTTTGACAATTTTGTACCCCTAGAAGGAAACGAGGTGGACCATCCAAATTTATCATACTACATGTTAGGATCCGGTACTATAATACCAAATGTTTAAATTGGGCAATTTCCAAAATTTAAGGGTGGGCCAAAGTACCCCTCCCAAATTTTTAAAGGAGTGCACAAATATACCCATATCTTATGAAAGGTAATGGACCCCTATACATGACCATATAACTATATAGGATAATAACACATCATCAAAGGGAATAAAATCGACCAAAAACCAAACACGTGGTATAACGTATTGCTTACGTTTATAGTTTTGGCAATTTTGTACCCCTAGAAGGGAATGAGGTGGACCGCCCAAATTTATCACGATACATATTAGGGTCCTGTGCTATAATACCCAATGTTTAAATTGGTCAATTTCCAAAATTTAAGGGTGGGCCAAGGTACCCCTCCCAAATTTTTAAAGGAGTGCACAAATATACCCATATCTTATGAAAGGTAATGGACCCCTGTATACGCCCATATAACTATATAAGGTAATAACACCTCATCCAAGGGGATAAATTAGGTCAAAAAACCCCGAAATTTGAATTTTTGGCAATTTTTTACCCCTAAAAGGGAACGACATAGACACCCAATACTGATAGAGGTACATACTATGGTCCTAGGCTACCATACCCAATTTTTAGATTTGGCAATTTCCAAAATTTAAGGGGGGTGGTCCTATGTACCCCTGCCAAATTTTTAAAGGGGTGCACAAATATACCCATATGTTATGAAAGGAATGGACCCCTATACATGACCATATAATCATATAAGGTAATAGGACCACATCCAAGGAGATAAATTAGGTCGAAAACCAAACACGTGGTACTACGTATTGCTTACGTTTATATTTTGACAATTTTGTACCCCTAGAAGGGAACGAGGTGGACCACCCAAATTTATCATAATACATGTTAGGGTCCAGTACTATAATACCAAATGTTGAAATTGGTCAATTTCCAAAATTTAAGGGGTGGGCCATGGTACCCCTCCGAAATTTTTCAAGGGGTGCATTAATATACCCATGTCTTATGAAAGGTAATGGACCCCTATACATGACCATATAACCATATAAGGTAATAACACATCATCAAAGGGCATAAATTGAGCCAAAAACCAAACACGTGGTATAACGTATTGCTTACGTTTATATTTTGGCAATTTGGTACCCCTAAAAGGAAACGAGGTGGACCATCCAAATTTATCATAATACATATTAGGGTCCTGTACTATAATACCAAGTGTTTAAATTGGGCAATTTCCAAAATTTAAGGGGTGGGCCAAAGTACCCCTCCCAAATTTTTAAAGGAGTGCACAAATATACCCATATCTTATGAAAGGTAATGGACCCCTATACATGACCATATAACCATATAAGGTAATAGGACCTCATCCAAGGAGATAAAATCGACCAAAAACCAAACACGTGGTATAACGTATTGCTTACGTTTATATTTTGGCAATTGTGTACCCTAGAAGGGAACGAGGTGGACCATCCAAATTTATCATAATACATATTAGGGTCCTGTACTATAATACCCAATGTTTAAATTGGGCAATTTCCAAAATTTAAGGGGTGGGCCAAGGTACCCCTCCCAAATTTTTCAAGGGGTGCATTAATATACCCATGTCTTATGAAAGGTAATGGACCCCTGTATACGCCCATATAACTATATAGGGTAATAACACCTCATCAAAGGGGATAAATTAGGTCAAAAACCCCCGAAATTTAAATTTTTGGCAATTTTTTACCCATGAAAGGGAACGACATAGACACCCAATACGGATAGAGGTACATACTATGGTCCTAGGCTACCATACCCAATTTTTAAATTTGGCAATTTCCAAAATTTAAGGGGGGTGGTCCTATGTACCCCTGCCAAAATTTAGGGGGTGGGCCAAGGTACCCCTGCCAAAATTTAGAGGGGGTGGTCCTAGGTACCCCTCGGTCATTGACCCCGGGCCAAGGTCATTGACCTTTGACCTATGACGTCATCAAGGTCAAATCGGCCATAACGGGACCACTACTACTCACGTATACAGAAACTGAGAAATAATGAGTATTTTACTTTTTATATAAAAAAATGTGGAGGGGAGAAAGGCATGGTGGCACACTGGTAGAAGACTCACCTTTATTGCAATGGGTCCCTGTTTCGATCTCGACGACACGAGATCTCCGGGTTCTTCCGTTTCCCCGACATCGGAATTCCATCAGTTATACCTTCATTCACTTCCCTTAATCACCCATCTCCTTTGGCCTAAGGGGCATAAACGTGTGACTCAAAGCTGGAATGCTCATTTAACTCCATTCGAGTTTCTATGTATGCATCGTTATCAAACACTCGGATTCTGAAGGACAGGACCCACTATTACCATGAACTCAGAACCACGACTTGGGATTGAATCCGGTCCATCATCTAAGATCAACGCTTACTATATAGACCATTCTCCATTGCATTATATTTTCTTCAAGGGAATCCGGTCCATCATCTAAGATCAACGCTTTGTATATAGGCCATTCCTCATTGCATTATATTTCGTCTAAGGTAGATGGATTATAGGACCACGCCACCAGCCGTTGTCTGTTTTATCCAGATATTCATTTAAGCATATTAATTCCTCATTCTTGCTACACTTATAAAAACAACATAAGTTACTAAAGTATTGATGACAACCAACGAGGGTTCGCATATATGAAATGAAGAAACTTAAGTGTTCTACAGAGTAGGCATTTTTAGACATTTAGCAACTGCTTAAAACCACTCCTAGTTCTAAGGCAAAGTATAATTACTTGGTAGAACTAAGGTATTAATAAGCTTTATATTATTAATTAAAAATATAAAGCCTTGTATTATTCATGCAACAATCTTTTAACCGGCTCATCACATGCGTATGTTGTGAGCAGAGATGGCATGGGTTAAATAAAACTTGACACATGATCTACTGACCTACCATTCACTGTAACCCAAGACCCACCATGATCCATTCTGACCGACCACCCACCAAAACCCATCATTATCAACTCCGGCCCATGACCCACACCCTTCTGTCCACTGATTAAGGACTTTACACTTGTAATAAAAGAAGGCTGCGAAATATACTAAACTTCAGCTCCTTAAGTTGAACGGCTTCTGAGGTACTCAATTTTTCGGAAAAATTCGGACCTCCACTCTGTTAGGATATGTATTATAATGAAAGTGATATTATAACATCTCACTTGTCAGTTGGGATTGGGGCCTACCTATATACCAAAAGTCATTTCATTTGGCTTTGGCAGTAATGATCATGCACACATAGTTATATTATTGTTTTAAATATAATAATTCATAAGTTACAGGTGATTCAAAAAATACTTTTTCCAGTTGTCAGCTCCTCTAAAAACACATAGGCTACTTCTGGAAAGCCTACTTCTGGTAAGTCCTATTGCTAGACCTATTATCGCAATTACAAATATCAATATCCAGAAGTGCCTCAAGTTCTTTTTTCACTTAGATATACTCATCTCATGTAAGTAAATAAAAATAAATAAATAGGGAAGAAAAATGGAGGCCTTGAAAGTAAAACGAAGACAAATTCACCAGTATAAGATGCTACCTACAATGCACTGAGTAGAGTGGGTCGGTGGATCGTAGTAGGTCAAAATAGGTAAGTGGGTCAGTGAGTCATGGTGGGTCGCATGGGTCACGCATGGCGACGACCCACTGACCCATTCACAAATCTTGACCCATTTCATTTCTGGTTGTGAGGAGAGTCTTTTATAAGAGATTTCCAAACTACTTAAGCGTTAGTTAACTGTAGGAACGAGGTGCTCAATCCTAGAAAGCTTATTACGGAAGTACCACTGGAAAACTGTACACTAAAATAACGCAGTTTCCTTGTCATACACATAAATCTAATAGAAGGAAGGGCAGTGGCGGCGATAATTGATCCGCAGACCCAACGTGGCACCAGGATGGAGAGGAGGACATTTTCAGGGGCTCCCTCAAGTGATTGGCTCGTACTATGCTCATTGGAGAATCTTTATACACCCATTGAAAGATATACACCCATGCACACTAAATCTTGCGCCTATATTGTAATACACAATTTTTCACGTTTGTTACATTTTTTTCGTCTTTGGTTAAAGTTGAGTGATTAGTAAGTGAAGATGATAAAAAGCATTCCTTGTAAGAAAATGTTCCTCCCATCCCCCAAAAATATTAAAATATTATAAAAGTATAAGCGAGAAAACAAAATTAAGCTCGATTGAGTGAACCGTGACAATCGTAACTTCGAGGGATTATTGTAGAAGTGGAGGGAAATTCACAATTTCCCTTAAAGGAGATAGGTAAGGACAGGGCCGTAGCGTAGGAGGGGCGACCGGGGCGATTGCCCAGGACATCGCGACCAAGTGTGCGCCGGGACGGCAAACAAACAAACTTCAAGTAATTCAGATTCTTCTGTCATCTCAGTAAATGATTTTTTTTTAAATTTAATGTTAATTCAGATATTTATTAATGATCAGGACACGGCTAAGTAAAATTACCAGTATTGTAAAATATCAACTAGGATTATTCAACTGGAACTCTCTCCAGCCATCTGTGAGAAGAGTTTTTATCTTGGAAAACTGACCGAGATCTGCTACTACTTACTTCTTATCAATAAGACAGTTTGATACAAACTAAGGATACTTCAGTAGAATTCAATAACATTTCTTTATTCCTATTCCATCCAAGAAATGCTCAGGTAATGGCAGGGGTAAAAGTGAGGGGGAATGCGAGGGAACGTCGTGTCCCTACAGCTACAGCATATCTTTGGCGTCCTCCCACTTTCTAAAAAATTACAATGGGCAAAGATAGGCAAGGGGTACCCACGTACCTCTACCTTTTCAGATCTTTTTACCCCCGAGTAATAGACATATTTACGCTCAACAATGGCCCAGGAAAGACTTAATTCATTGGCCATAGCCTACTAGCTATTAAAAATGATGAATCCAGGAAGTTAGATTTCAAGGAGATGTCCCTATTTTCTCACAGAAAAGTCAGGAGAATGCCATTTAGTATTTGAATAAAGTATGTGTATGTCATTATGCAGTTAATTTTGCTTACTTCTATTGTAATTTATTAGTATTTTTACCTTATCATTATTGTATATGGCCTTTACACTACGTTTTAGAACAACGTATCGTTAACATCGTCTTGAAGAATAAATATTAACAACCGTACATTTTGATCTTAAATTATAATTGTAGAATTGAATTGAAGCAAACACTCAAAAATAATTTCAAACGTCACCTGAAAAAGCTACTTTAGTTTCCCAACGCTACGAGTATGATAACTGAAAAATGTGTGTTAATCGCAAGGGAAGAAAAGTTTATTTTGTTGAATTTTAGCGAAAGTCAGAAAACTACAGTTTTTAGTATCACTTATGTATTGGGCTTTAATATTTGTATCGTTATTTGTATATTCTACACAGAGAAAAATCCGTTCTCCGGACAGCGGTATATTGTACAAATATACGGTATCCTCTTGCTTACTATAGAAATCAGTACGGAGCATACGTTACCCGTATGCTACATAGGCACTGCCCTTAGATGTTACATCATGCCGTTGCAGGATGTCTGACATCTAACAGTTTTCCGTATATCACATGCATATACTTATGTTACCTTCGTCAGCTATATGTTATATACGTCCATTTGTATGTGAGATCCTGACCGCCTACATTGTTTCATACGGAAAGTCCGTACAGATGGAACACTTATACAGAAAGTATTATAAAACATGCGTTTTCAGTTATACTTCTGCCGTACGTTAAGTCCAAAAACTACAGGAATTACGCATGTAATCTATCTTTTTAAGTACGACACCTACAATTTTTTCCCAGTGTATGCTATTACTATGTTGATGTGTATCAAATTCAAAATAAGCAAGAATAGCATTCGATTTCGATAATTCAAAAACCAGGTTTTCATTAACTTTTATGTTTTAAATACAAATGCGATTCACTTTAAAAATTGACATTATACTAACTTCATTTATCTTACATTATGATCTTTCATTGTGTATTTAAATCTAGGAGTACAGGATAAACTCTGGTTGTTTTTCATAACACACTGGGGAGCAGCGCCTGGGAATTCTCGCCCCGGGCGTTTACAACCCACGCCACGGTCCTGGGTAAGGGACGGAAGGGAGTTGGTTCAAACCTGGTGTCTAGAATGACTGCCAAACATACGAGGGTAGTTCAATAATTATTTTCCCTGACCTATAAGCAGTATTATTTTTCCAAAACGTCTCATTTCATAGTAATGCACTTCTTCCACCTATGCTGTAAAGCCACTATGACTGCTTCAAAGAAAGTCTCTGGCTGAGCCGTGAGCCATTCCTCCACAGCTTCGATAATAGCTGCATTTGAGTGAAACTTCTTCCCCTTGAGGTGCTCCTTCAACTTTGCGAACAAATGAAAGTCACTAGGGGCGAGGTCGGGTGAGTAGGGAGGATGTTCCAACACATCAAAACCAACAGCATGGATTGCGGCACCAGTAAGATGGCTTTTGTGGGCCGGAGCATTATCTTAGTGCAACAGCACTGTTCGCTGCAACATCCCGCGCCGTTTTCCATTGATTGCTTCGCCTAACTTAAGGATTACTGCTGCATAATAGGCCCCCGTGATAGTGTGTCCAACCTCCAGGTAGTCAATGAGGAGCACACTCTTCGCATCCCAAAAAATTGTGGCTATACCCTTGCGTGCTGATGCTTGCACCTTGAACTTGCGTGGGGGAGGCGAACTGCTGTACCGCCACTCCATGCTCTATCGTTTGGACTCGGGATCATAGTGGTGGAGCCACGTCTCATCCACTGGCACAAATCTATCACAGAACTGTTTCAGGTCTGTCCCATAACCTCCAAACCAACCCTTGAACATCGAACTCTGCCTTTCTGATGTTCACGAGATAACATTTTGGGTACCCATCGCGCTGACACCTTTCTGAATCCCAAGTGTTCATGCACAATGGTTTCCACTGAGCCTACAGAGATGTGAATGATGTTTGCTAACTGTTGCACCGTGATTCGTCCTGTCTGCTATAATCGTATCATACACAGCATCAATGTTTTCTGGGTGCATGCTGTAGCTGGAGGACCAGCACCCGAGGCCTGTTGACAGCTTTCCCTGCCGCAACGGAAGTCGCGGCACCAGTTCTTTATCACCTGGTAGGACGGAGCCCCATCACCCAACACATTGATCATGTCCTCATGAATCTCCTTTGGTAGGGATGCTCACGAGTCGAGTCGAGTCGAGATTTAAGCCTGTCTCGATTCGTCTCGAGAAAATGTCTCGACTCGAAAATATGTTTCTGTCTCGACTCGACTCGAATTCGAGTCGAGACAAAATATACGAGTTAAAATATACGCACACATCAGCCAAAACCATTATGACTATCTATCTAATTGTCAGTATGTCGAACTTTGGCACGGATAACAACGGCGACACGTCTTGGCATGCACGCAATGATCCTTGGTAGGTCGCTGGAGAGAGTTGACACCACATATGCACACACAGGTCATCTAATTTCCGTAAATTCCGGGGAGGGGGGCGATGCGCCTGACGTCACGTTCAATCACATCCCAGATATGTTCGATTGGGTTCAGATCCGGTTCGTTGGGGGCCAGCTCATCACATGGAACTCGGTCCTGTGTTCCTCGAACCACTCCATCACACTCCTGGCCTTATGACATGGTGCACTATCTTGTCGAAAAATGCCACTACCGTTGGGAAAGATGGTCGTCATGAAGGAGTGTGCGTAGTCTGCAAGCAGTGTGCAATACGCCTTGGCCGTCATGGTACCTTGCTCGAGCTCCACTAGACACATGGATGCTCACGTGAGTGTTCCCCAGATAATAATTAAGCCGCAGCCAGCTTGTCTCCGTCCCGCAGTACAGGTGTCAAGGAGCTGTTCCCTTGGAATACGACGGATTCGCGCCCTCCCATCGTCATAATGAAGAAGTTATCGGGATTCATCAGACAATGCAACGCTCTGCCACTATGCCAAGGTCCAGTGGCGATGATCACGTGTTCATTTCAGTCGTAGTTGCCGATATCGTGGTGTTAACATTCGGACATGAATGTGTCGTCGGCTGCGGAGGCCCATTGTTAGGAGTGTTCGGTGCATTGTGTTCAGACTAGTGTTGTGAAGACCTGGGAAAAAACAACCTGGTTTTGGGTAGAAAACCAGATTTTTACGATTTTCCCGAACTTGGAAAAAACGGAAAATTTAAATTTTCGAATATTTTGTTATATTATGCTTTCAAAATTAAAATTATTTTGTATTTACTAGTTTAGAGTTAAGATAATTGAGTACTTACAGGGGTTGGACCAAAAAATGTAAAACGTTTGCAAAAGTGTAAAAATCATACCTAGTATTGTGTGGGGCCTCCTTTTGAGTCCAAAACAGCTTGGATCCGACGTGCAATGGACGTATACAGCTCCTGAATCGTGGTGTGTGGTATTTTGTACCATTGTTACTCCAAAACATGATCCAGTTCCTTAACCCGTAAGTAGTCGCGCCATTTTTTGTAACGTAAGTACTCGCGTGGGGGTGCCACAGACCCCATTTTTTTTTTAGCTGTTAATTAAACTATTGCGGTGAGAATTGCTAGAGACATTCCTTATAACCTTTCTTTTCGACTCAGTGATTAATAAAAGGCAAAATATTGATGTTTCTCAGGAAGGTACTGTAAGTGGCAGCAGTATAACCAATTCCAGTTTCAAGAAAATCACTAAGGAAACTTGCTGGGGGTCCAGGAGACCCCCACGCGAGAATTACGGGTTAAGGGATGCTGATGGAGGGTAATGAGATCGAACACGCCTTTCTAACTCAGACCACAATGAGTCAATGATGTTCAGATCTGGTGATTGTGGGACCCAGGGGAGATGTGATAGCTCCTGGTCATGCTCCTCAATCCATGATTTCACCGTTTTTGCAGCGTGACAGGGTGCCAAATCATCTTGGTGGATGCCATCACCATCAGGGAACAATATTTGGGCGATGGGAAGAACCTGGTCTCCCAAAATGGCCTCGTACGCCTTAGCATTCATCATTCCATGCAGCGCTATGATGGGACCTGCAGAAAACCACGATATCACTGCCCATACTGTAACAGAACCACCCCCATGCTTTACAGTTGGGAGCAGACAGTCTGTATCATAGGCCTGCGACGGTGTTTAACATAAGTAAACACGACCGGTTGTTGGAAACAAGCTGAAGGTCGATTCATCGAACCACATTACGTGTTTCCACTGCTCATGAATCCACGCCTTGTGGTCCTTGCACCACTGGATACGCCTCTTAGCATTTACTGCTGTGACCAGGGATTTGGCGATAGCGGAGCTGCCATGAATTTTCATTTTATGAAGTTCCCGTAGCACTGTTTTCGATGAAACCGGGTTCTGTAGGCCGGAATTGAGTTCAGACGTAATTTTCATTGCAGTGGTCTTCTTTTTAGCTGCTACAATCCGTTTTAATGCCCTCCGGTCCCTATCTGACAGGATTGTCTTTCGACCACTGTTGTGCTTTGCAGACGTCGTTTGCCCATGAATTGTGTATGCTCTCGTGACATTGGATACATTTCCTTTCGATACGCCTACAATGTTCGCCACTGTTGCCACTGAATAGTAGGGGAACAAAATTGATAAAGTTGCACAGAAAATGAATCCGTGGGAAATTCATTGCCAAAAGCAGAAACAGTTATTTTCTGTAAGTCCTTGCATCTAAGACTTAGAAAAGTATTGTTGCCAACATAACAAGTAGGTGTGTTGGTCGCCATATTGGTTCAAAAATGGCGGATCCAAAATTCATATAATACTTAAATTAAATTGAAATATTGGTATGTGTGGATAGAAAATTAAAGATTGAAACATCCACAACGCATTAAAAAGCAAGAAATATATAATACAGAATCATTTGAGGCCAATGAAGGTGAAAGTGTAATACCGAAGCGTTATATTATAATTTATTTCATGTTTTAGGGAAGATGACACTCCAGTCACTAAAATTGGGTTTTGTCCAATTCTGCCAGCACCAGCTTCAGATTACGATACGATTTGGACAGCTATAATGAGATGTAAGTTGATTTCACAACATTTGAGCCAGGAGCACACTGTTGTAACATTTGATCAGGCTATTTACTGCAATGCAAATGAGTTTGTATGGTAGAATAAAGAGGAAACCTGTGGCGTGATAATTAGACTCGGTGGATTTCACATGATTCTGGTGTACTTGTCAGCTCTAGGCCTACAGTTTGCTGGTTCAGGGCTGGAAGACTGTTGGATTGAAAGTGGAATTTTCTCAGAAGTCATATCGTCAAATATAATAAAAGGTAAAATGTATAACCGTGCAATCAGAGCTCACAAACTTACCTTTGAAGCTATTTGACATATATTGATTAATGAATTTGTGGATTGGTTGAACAATTCAGGTCGAGGATGCGAATATGATGTCGTAGAGGAATAGGCATTAAGAATTGCTACATCTTTCCATAATGGAGGTTATGAACAAGTCAGAAGCACGGTGAAGGAGTTAACGTGTAATCTTCCAGCATTTGGAACAAAACTACAAGAATTTGTAGATAAGCATGTAAATCAGTTAACTTTCAGATTTTGGTTTCCCTACTTGGAAACAGTGAATGCATTTCTCAGCTTTATAAGAGCTGAACGTGAGGGAAACTGGCATAAGCACTTAGAAGCTTTCGAAAATATGTTACCTTTGATTGCTGCTCATAACAATACAACCTACACTAGATGTGGTCCAGTGTACCTTACATGCATGCGAGATTTCCCACACTTTGCTGGAGATGTTTATGCAGAGTTCACAGATGGTCATTTTGGTGTCAAAAGAAGCAAGCTGCCGTTTGTAGAGATAGCAACTGATTAAGCCATTGAACATTTCAACAAGATGTACAAGGTAGCAAATGGTATAATAAGCATTACTCGGAATGAATCTGCCAGACAGCGATGGGAATTCAGTTACAATGAACTTAGACATCTAGCTTAAGCGGTAAACCAGATCTTCAACATTGACATTCAAACACCGTTCATCCATAATGAACAAGATAAGAAACGACTATAGAGAGACATCACTGATGTATCAGTAATAAAAGAATAACTTGTGCCCTTTCAACTGTTTGGCGATATTAACAATGATTGAGAGAAATATTAACAGGAGATAGGGGATATAATCCCAGAAGATACTTCACATGACATTCTCAATGCTTTTGAAAATGGCAAACGGATTATTGAATCTATCGTTGAGATACTTCTACTTCCTGAATCCCAAATTAATTTGTGTGAGACTATACCAAAATCAATCAAAAAAATTCAAAGACATTACGTCACAACGAAGATAAAAGTAAGATATCTCGAGTCTGTCACACAAGTTAATAAGCGACTAATTACATGCATAGCCTGATAACCAGATGTTGATGTTCGATTTCTCCTACAACATGAGTTCTTTGAATATCCTCCATACTTGTTCAGATCGGATTTTTCACCTATCATTGATTATGAGGCTGTTTTGTTTTAGCTTCTAACACAGGATACAGTAGCCATTGCAAACATAGAAGATCTTCAGGGCTCAGTAGCACTGATTATTGATGGTATGGCTTGTAAGCACAAGGTTGGTAAACCAAAGAATGGTAAAAGTTTGGAGATCTTGCAGATTCTTTCACTGAACATATTTTTTTTTTTTTCAATTATGCAGCAACATGCACTAGGATTAATGTTGTTTTTGATAGGTATGTCTCTCTGTCTATTAGATCAAGCTTAAGAAACTTTAGATCTGGAAACAACTTACCCATTAGGAAGATTATTCAAGACAGAGAAACACCATTTCCAGCATCATGGAGGCATTTTATAGCACTGCCGCAGAACAAAGAGAACCTTGTTAGTTTTCTCAGTGAGAAATTTCTTAAACATTCAAAAAGATTACCAGACAACAAAGTAATAATTCATACTTTCTTCCATACGGAGCCTTCTATGAAGGATTTACAAGGATCAAGGATCAAGCTTTAGATGAAGGATTTACATCGTTTGTCTTTTCTTGTGACGATACAGATGTATTTGTTCTTCTCGTGTGGCATAATTTAGGCCCTCGCGTATGGATGAAAAGAAGCAACCCAACTAGATTAATATCAATCCATAACATTGTGTGTGATATGCCATGTTGTGGTATACGGTCCTCTTTGCATTCATTTCACAGCATACAATCAGTCAAATGAATAGGCATGGGAAGAAGTGAGCTTGGAAAGTATATAAAGACAACTAAGAATTACTAGCATCTGTAGGACTGGAAAACGAAGTTGCTTCTGATGTTTTCAAGAGAATTGGATATTTCATTGTCCTCCTTTTCCACTCCGAACCTACTGTACCCGAAGTAAATGATCTTAGATTGAAGCTATTTCATCAGGGAAAGACTATTCAACAACTGCCCCCAACAGAGGACGCTTTATGACAGCATGTCAATCAAGCAAACTATCAAACAATCATTTGGAAGAGAGCACTTCAGCAACATCACAAGCTTCGAACACGTACAGATTGCGGCTGGCAAGCGAAAAGGACTTCGTAGGTACCAATTATGACAACATTTCCATCCGTTTCTACAGACCATTAGCATATCACAAGCTGTAGGAGCAAAAAATAATGTAAATCATCATCTTGTTCGTGTAAATATGCAAGACGTTCATAGCCTACATTATGTGTCTGTTATAATCAGGTGTGCTATAATAAGTATGCATCTCAACACAACTTATCAGACTCAGAAACGGAATGAGGATGAAGGATTGTACGACGATAAATGACACTGTGAGAATTCAGAAATGAAACTTTCTTCTCGGATTACAATTACAGTTTTATAGTTAACTTTCAGTTCCCTTTCATATAATGTATTTGATTGAAATTGTTTTCAATTTAAAGTATTAACAAATCAGTAACATTAATTCCCCTAACTAGGAATTTCAGTAAGGTGACCTAACAATCTTGACCTTAAACACACAAAAATAGCTTAAACAATCACAAACTAAATACAACTTTCTTACAAGGCTATCTATAATCTTTATCATAAATTAATTAGAAATGTTACAGTTTCGGAAGTACATCACTTCCTTCTTCAGACTACTATTTCAACTCAATGTACTTAAACAATGTATAAAAGTACTTTAATTTACTTGTGTGCATCCTAAGCTTTCATTTGATACCCCACATGACTACATTCTAATTAACTTGTATTACGTAATTTGTCATTATGCACGCCATTTTTGAACCAACATGGCGGCCACCCTACCAATTGCAGAGGTTGGCAACATTACTTTTCTAGCCTTTCGCACCAATGTCTATAATGATAAAATAGTTGCCACTTTTGGCAAAGAGAATCCTACGGGGTTACACATTTCTATATTTTGTTACCCTACTAAAAGCTCCAACCAGACGGGCACCAACGATCATGCCTCTTTGGAAGACTGTCAGGTCTCCCATTTTACCCCACCACTTTCACACCACGACACTTACAGGTAAATGGTTACTGCTGACGGAAGACGAAGGTCCACATGACACATTGAAAACAAAAAACGATCGGCATCCGCAACTCGTGTTGTACAGTGCAGGGCCAAACTTATGTGTCCTGTATGAAGTGTTTTTAGATTTTTTTGTCTATCCGCTGTATGTTTCTTGTATTAGAATAGGGAAATTTTGTGCATAACTCATCTAAACACTTCAAAGTTAGCACCATGATAGAACGGAGTTATAGCTACAAAAAAAAAAAAAAAAAAAAAAAATCCTAGTTAGCTAAATTAGTATAGACGCATTAAAATTATCTTGAGCAATCTTATGAAGTTCCCCCTTGAAGGCAGGGAAGTGTTAAAACAACGGGGCCAGAATCATTTTAGTTAATATGTTAAATCAAATATGTATTTTATAAAGATGTCTTCCTTGTTCTATATAAAATTTCCGGAAATTTTGAATCTATTAGAAAAAATAATTTGTCCGGAAATATTGGCAAAAACAGGAAAATATAGTTTAAAAACTATTTCTTGGCCTGTTGCTAGTCATCTTACTTGCTGTAACATGTCTGCAGCATATACAGTAGGAAGTCGAAAATCCGAACTAATTGGGACCACAGGTAGTTCGGATTTTCGAAAAAGACCAAGAAAATGCTATTTAGGGTTACATATACTGTACGGTATGTTCTTCTATCGATACAGTGGTTATTCAGTACATTCAGTAATTACAATACCGTACGAAAGGTTACTTACATTTAATGTTTCTGAAGAACCTGCTCGTACACTAAATTACACTGATCTTGTAAGTCACACTTAAAACTTATAGGCCTAATTGAAAATAAAAAATAAAAATATGTACGGCAAACAATTACGTATGAATGAACTTTTGCAAAACCACTGACTTCACACAACGTGGACGGACACACTAATTTGTTTATCGCTAGCGTTATATTAAAACAAAATGTAAAAAGCTTCTAGGGACCGCGTTCGGATTTTTGACGTTCGGATTATCGACATCCTACTGTATATACAATGTATTTCGCTAACGGAAAAATACTTAAAGCAACAAGTTTTAATTCTACTTTTTAGTTTTCTGATTTCTGAAAAAATCCCTCTTTATTCTTTGTATATTTTTCGAATAACTCAAAAAGAGAGATGATTGTATTTACATATACACACATTAGTGCTCTCAAACGGGTCGGGTTGACCCGACCCGACCCGTAACCCGACCCGACCCGACCCGACTCGGGTCGGGTCAGTTCGGGTCGGGTCGGGTCAGGTCAACTCGGGTCGGGTTATCGGGTCGGGTCAGTCGGGTCAGCTCGGGTCGGGTTGTCGGGTCGGGTTATTCGGGTCGGGTTGTCGGGTCGGGTCAGTCGGGTCAGCTCGGGTCGGGTTGTCGGGTCAGGCTACTCGGGTCGGGTTGTCGGGTCGGGTCAATCGGGTCAACTCGGGTCGGGTTGTCGGGTCGCGTTATTCGGGTCGGGTTATCGGGTCGGGTCAATCGGGTCAGCTCGGGTCGGGTTATCGGGTCGGGTTGTCGGGTCGGGTCAGTCGGGTTATCGGGTCGGGTTGTCGGGTCGGGTCAGTCGGGTCAGTTCACTTTGGTCAACTGAGTTTAGGTTGAGTTTAAACTCGGCTGGAGTCGAAAGCTGCTGTTTTTCACTAGCTGCCTAATTAAAAATAGCAATTTTCAATTGATTTTATAGAAACCATAAATCTATTTTGAACACTTGCAGCTAGTGTTTTTATGATAAATGCTTATTTTTCTACTTGTGTGTACTTTAATTTTTAAATGTGGAAGATTGATTTTACCAATCGACTGTAATATTAATATCTACGCCAATATGGAGTCTGGATTTAGAACAAAACTAGAAGTTGTGCCTAGCGAATAATAGTAGATTTGGTCGACTTGTTTTCTTCTCATTGGATCAACTTCGATTGGAAACAAAAGAAAGGTAAAACCAGTTACGTAACTTGTTTGTATTTGTCCAGGTTTGAAGTTTTCAGTTTCATATTTTGTTTTATTTAAAACTTCTTTTTTCTGAAACATTATTCTCGGCTTCCAATATTCAGAGGATGTGCTTATAACAGCTTAGTTTGCAACTACCAGGGCTTAATCTTTTGAAGGAGATAAAAAGAGTTGTGTTTTCCCTTCCTGCAAATGATAATAAAATTATGGAATGAAATTGATTCCCAATAAAATGTATTGTCAGAGTGCTGATCTTTAGTTAGTAATTGGTTTATACTAGTGCTCCTTTACTTATTTTGTTTCAAAGTACTGACGTGAAGTCTACCATATTGACTAGGAACTGCTGAAAAATTCGTAGCCCAACCCAGAAGGAGTGCACGTGGATTGGTGAAGTTTTACTTCTTCTTCTCTTCCCCCGAGAGTCAATATACTACCTTGTACAGTGCTCCAGCTTTTGCAGAAAAGTTAAAAAAATCTAGATTTCCTCGCACCACTGTTCGTAGCACTACCCCTATCAGATCTAAAATGGCGTCTTTCAAGTGTTATTTAAGTTTGGGAAATAAGTACACGTAATAGTTAGACGGAGCTAAATCTGCGGAATAAGAATGATGATCTAGACATTGAAATCCTGGATTATGCAATGTCAGTTATGTTCGCAGGGGCTTGATGGACAGGTGTATTCTCCTGAAGAAACAGAATTCCTTTCTTTTCATTTTCCGCAGCGTTGAACTTTGAATTTTTCTTTCAGTTTTGTAAGTAATGTAGAGATTCTGGATTAAATATCTGACCATTGAGGAGGTAGTCTACCAGTCCATACTTATACCAGAAGAATGTTCCAAACAGTTTATCAACCTACTTCTGTGTCTTGAACTTCTTGGGGCGATGGAGAAATGAGTGCTACTGCTCCATTGACTGTTGTTCCGATTCAGGATCATAGTGGTACAACCATATTTCATCTATGGTTACTATTCGTCAGCGAAATTGATCAGCATTACGGTCAAATTGGAAGAATACTTCTCTTAATGCCGTTACCCTTTTATTATCCTGACATATATTTTGGGAACCCATTATGCCGAGAACTTGCGCATACCCAAGCCATTCTGAATTATGCTACCGACGAGTTCCAAAGAAATGCCCAGAATCCCTGACACAAGTTTTTCTGAGAAGGTAAAAACTGAGAAAGCGGGGTGCAGACCTCAGACTATAATAAATATAAATAGCTTAAATTATTTTTGTCACACAAAAACTGGGGTGGCCTAGGCCCTCCGGCCCCGGGCTATATCCACCACTGGCTGAAATGCTGCAATTTTCAAGAATAATGTCACAAATTGCATCCATGATTCCAGGAAGAGTCATTGCTTTTAATCATCCTGGATGTAAAGCATAATTTGTTGAGAAATTGCTACGTTTATACTAAGCCACTTACTTCTTCACCACTATATATAACGGAGGAGAGTCCCGTGGTGTTTCACTGATTTCCTAATTAATTTACTTCGGTGACTTTCCTTGGTGGAACAAAAATGTTATAACAGTAAGAATCTGGATGTTAGTGAAATTATCTGTTTGGGCACACATAATCACTTCAGAGGCCTGAGAAACAATAAGAATTTCCTTATTAATATGAAAATTTATATTTGTACATACAGAGATATGTTTTTCTAAACTACGGTTTCATTTTTCTACCTAGTACCTACACTACTTCTGGATTGGACTACGACATTTTCAGCAGCTCCTCGTAAATTCTCTCTCTAGCTCTCTCTCTCTCTCTCTATATATATATATATATATATATATATACAGTGACGTACTTAGGGGGGGTGGCTTCCGGGCTTAAGCCCCCCCCGAAATCTTACTTAGTATAGTAAAGTAAAGTAAATGTCTTGCAGAATTTTCACATTTCCAGGCAAAGCCCCCCTCCCGAAAGCTAGCAAAGCCCCTCCCGGAACAAAATCGTAAATACGCCACTGTATATATATATATATATATATATATATATATATATATATATATATATATATATATATAGAGAGAGAGAGAGAGAGAGAGTGATACGTAGCATATAGACGAATGTGTTACTTGTAGCATACGCGAAAGTAATTCAATTTATGTTTAGGCTTCAAAAGTTTCATTGAAAAATATTTCATGTGCAGACGTTATTTATTTGTTAGTTACAAATTTTATTTGAAATAAGTTTAATTTATAATCATATAGATCTAACATAAAAACAGCAACGAAATACACAATGTAATGTAAAATAAGTCAAACGTAATAAATAAGTTATTTTTGGTATGGCAAATAGCCGCCCCCCAAAATGTATCTGCCCCTCCTTTGCCCCCCTAACAACTTAAAGCTGGCGTTGTCACTCTAACAATATGGTATGGAGTTCTTGCATACTATTCATTGTTGGCGGAAAAATTTCTTCTTTTACTTTCTTTTCTCCACATCAAAGGATTACACCGAAAAGTTTACAGAAATGAAAATAAGCTTTTCATTGTTGCATTGTTATGTTCTCAATGATTTTGCATTGTAAATAGGCTATTGGCTTTAAAAAATATTAACACAGTATGTTAAACTTTCAGTTAAAGAGAATTTTCCAAGAATTGTGCTATATATTTTAAATTATGCTTTATGCTTTATTTTCTAAAATAATGCTTTTAAAACTAGTTTCCCAATGTGAGTGCATTTTGGCGTTCAGCCAGTGTCGTGACCATAGTGCTCTCAAACGGGTCGGGTTGACCCGACCCGACCCGTGACCCGACCCGACCCGACTCGGATCGGGTCAGTTCGGGTCGGGTTACGGGTCGGGTTGGGTCGGGTCAACTCGGGTCGGGTTGTCGGGTCGGGTCAGTCGGGTCAGTTCGGATCGGGTTGTCGGGTCAGGCTACTCGGGTCGGGTTGTCGGGTCGGGTCAGCTCGGGTCGGGTTGTCGGGTCGGGTTATTCGGGACGGGTTGTCGGGTCGGGTCAATCGGGTCAGCTCGGATCGGGTTGTCGGGTCGGGTTATTCGGGTCGGGTTATCGGGTCGGGTCAACCGGGTCAGCTCGGGTCGGGTTATCGGGTCAGGTCAATCAGATCGGATCACGGTTCGGGTCAGTCGGGTCGGGTCGGGTCAGTCAATTCGGGTCACGGGTCGGGTCGGGTCGGTCTTCAACCCGACCCGACCCGACCCGTTGAGAGCACTAACACACATATACCGCACATGCGAGTAAATTTGAGCAGCGAGAAATATATTAAAGGGTTAAGTATGTGAAACTTCCGTTCGTTATTATTACAGACTAGCAGAATACCCGTTCTTCGCACGGGGAGAATATCTTTCGTTTCGGGTATAAAGTGCACCAAATCTGTCACCAATGAACTTATGGAGCCCCAAAACTCTGTATTCGACATTAATATCGGTAATTTTCAATTATCTTTACATGTCACCATTCCCCCTTAGAGTATTAATGGGGCTGAATTTGGATTTAAACGGCCGGAAGTGTCACTGTTCATCTCAGCGACTCCGAAAGCTATCGATTCGACACTAATATCTGTCATTTTCCCCTCTTCCCTTCCCTCAAGTTGCACCTTCAAAGTGAAATAATAAAAAACATCTCGAACCTCATCTATGTTGAAAATTTTATCGAGATCGCTAAAATTTCCAAAAATTTTGAAGCCATTAATAAAAACTAATTTGTTCGGAAATATTAGCAAATACCGGAAAATATAACTTAAAAACTATTTCTTCGTCTGATGCTAGTAATCTTAGTTGCTGTAACGTGTTTGCAGCATTATACAATGTATTTTGCTAACAGGAAAAATGCTTAAAGCAACAGATTTTAATTTTACTTTTTTAGTTTTCGGATTTCTGGTAAAATCCTCCCTCTTTATTATTTGTGTTTTTTTGAATAACTCAAAAAGTGATATGATCTTATTTACACATACACACATATACCGCACAAGTGAGTAAATTTGAGCAGCGAGAAATATATTAAAGGTAGTGCTCTCAAACGGGTCGGATTACGGATCGGGTCGGGTTTTCGGGTCAGGCTACTCGGGTCGGGTCAGTCGAGTCAGCTCGGGTCGGGTCAATCGGGTCAGCTCGGGTCGGGTTGTCGGGTCGGGCCAGTCGGGTCAGTTCACTTTGGTCAACTGAGTTTAGGTTGAGCTTAAACTCGGCTGGAGTCGAAAGCTGCTGTTTTTCACTAGCTGCCTAATTAAAAATAGCAATTTTCAATTGATTTTATAGAAACCATAAATCTATTTTGAACACTTGCAGCTAGTGTTTTTATGGTAAATGCTTATTTTTGTACTTGTGTGTACTTTAATTTTTATATGTGGAAGATTGATTTTACCAATCGACTGTAATATTAATATCTACGCCAATATGGAGTCTAGATTTTGAACAAAACTAGAAGTTGTTTAAGCAAGGCCAAAAGAAAGATTGGATATGGACGACCAAGCCCAAGCAGGGCCGCGGTAGCTCAGTGGTAGAGAATTCATCTCTGGTGGTTTTTCTGGCCGTGTAGTGGGTTTTCTCGAGGTTCTCCTGTTTCCTCCCACTTTCTTCATTCCACCATTGCATTCATTTCTCATGGTCACCATATCCCTTAGCCTCGGTGCAGAATCGAGGGACATTAAACTGAAGATTTCATTTTATTTCACCAAACCCAAGATTATCGATACAAAAATAAGATAAAGATTGGATTTGCAAGACGAAGTGCATAGTAATCTTGCTCTTGGCCTTGTTTTGGTGATCACCAAGTAGCGATGAGCATATTTTCTTGCTTTCTGTATAGTATGAAAGATAATAATCAAAATCACACTTGGTCTTCATTTGTACCAATGAGGCGAGCATTCTTGGCTCTTGTATAGCATGAAAGACCACCAAGACTACGAAATGCAGGACCAAGACTTGACTGTGCAAGACAAAGAATATGACGCAGTATTGATGACCAAGACCCAGGGTGCGAATTGTTTGAATTTCATTTGTTGGGCTGAAAGTGATGAAATAAAATTAGTACTTTATAATTAATTATCATACTGTATTTTTAAATTTTAAATTACAAAATTCATATTATGTATCTTCTTACTTGCAACTATATATACTGTAAAATACGTTTTAATTACCGAGAAAGAAAAATCAAAGTGACACGGGTCCCGGAATCATAAGAACCTATTTTGGAATGAAAGTTGAAGGGTTGGAAAAAATCACAGATGTTCTCCCGTTTCCTCAACCCTTATCATTGTAGTTAAACGATTTCCTTTTGTCTCCACCAAGAGACTCTTACTGCCTTCCGAGATGATCCCCTGCCGTCCGAGCAGGTGAGAACACTGACCTTGAATAAAAATTTCGTCACATTTGAACTAAAACAAGAAAAAAATAAATTTCTCCCATGTCGGACACTGGTATTAGTTATAAAAAGAAATAACCAAACCTCAAAAGTGCCAAATATTCATTAAGATGTATATACAAATCCCCCGCTTGATCTAGCTAGTGGTTAACGTGTAAGACTTCGGTACACGTGGTCCGGGTTTAATTCCCAATGGGAGTGCATTTTGGCGTTCACCCAGTGTCGTGACCATAGTGCTCTCAAACGGGTCGGGTCAGTCGGGTCAGCTCGGTTCGGGTCGGGTTATTCAGGTCGGGTCAAACGGGTCAGCTCGGGTCGGGTTGTCGGGTCATGTCAATCGGATCTGATCACGGGTCGGGTCGAGTCGGTCTTCAACCCGACCCGACCCGTTGAGAGCACTACTTCACAGCTACAAAATTTAGTTTGGATACAAACTTATGCAAAACATATAAAAATATATGTTGATACGGTACGTCTAGAAGACCTATTACATGCTTCTCAAGAGCATGAAAAAAGCAATTACTACATAATTACATCGCATTCGATCCATACCCCTAGGCGGCTTCGATAGGAGCCTTGTCGAGTATATCCGTAGTAACTGCACCTCGTCGAAAATAATACATGGCTACAAACTTATGAATATTTACACATTACAATATCTAGCCTGCTCAAGTTTATGCACGTACCTCAATCTCCTGAGACATCTCTTGAAGACACCATCTTCTCCAAAATTTTCCAGTATTTGATTTATCCTATCATCCAGCTTCATATATGTCAACCTTCTCCTCTTCTGGCTGTTACCAAACACTTCCTGCCTGTTAAGGACATGGAAACTGGATGTGGCATCTGCTTTCAACACCTTTAAAAGAGAAGAGATGCGGTGAATTTCTTGATATGGTGCTGTTCAATCGATGATGCCAATCTTCAACGACGTTGTTCGTCCTCTTCCTTTGTGCACTGCAGTTCCACATTTTTCTAGGTACGTTAGCATTCTCCAGCTATTGTTCAATAGAATATTCATTGGACGCCTCAACCTTTTCTCCTGTTGGACAATCCTCCATGATGACCAACCAACCATCGTCAACGCACTCCAGAGGCACAAGTGCCAGAGAAGCACACATCCGCACACGGTTGCGCATATCTTCGTTTTTCGTATACTCCTCCACCATGCCGAGAGCCTGTACGTTCCGCCAAATTGCCTGGTTAAAGTGATAGTTGCACCCTGAGATCTGAGCAGCAGAAGCATACAACCTTCAGAGCATTCACAGCTGCTGCTTCAAAGTCGACTTTCAGCAATTTTGGGTTAGCTCCACACCATGTTTTTACAAATGAAAACAGATGTCTGTACGTGACGTCACGTTTGTCGGGCAGCAATTTATAAAGAACGGGCATGACCAATGTACTGCTATGTATACTTCCAATATCAGCATGTAAGGTATATAGTTGTGCAAAATGTGTACAGAAACTCTTAAAAGTTCCATCCAAGAAGCATTCCTCACTGTTTTTCAGTGCTCGTCACCTCATAACCGAAACACAAAATCCTTTTGTCTTCTAATCTGTCGCATTGCAAGAGTGAAAATCCATCCTTAAATAGGAGAATATCGTCAGGGAAGATGTTGCTAGGCGTTGGTGTGCCCTGTTTCAAGCCGAGAGCTTTTCTCCTTGGTTTGTTCAAATAGCCTTCCTTGTCGCTGTACATTGAAATTTTTGTCATCAAATCTAAACTTTGGTTTACTGGTACTGTCATTTCGTCTTTGAAGATTTGAATTACCTGTGTAAATATTTCTTCCTCTGCTTTTCTCTTATAATTTGCGAGTCGTTTCCTTATCTCGCAAGCAGCGACGTCTGGCATACATGTGTGATTTCTCTGTACAACTGCTTTCCTCCACCAACTTAACTTTGCCAGGACACTTCGAAGTCCTTCTCTTCACACACAACTGAAAGAAAGATGTAGATTTGATTAATTACGTTTTACTTCATCAATGTACCATAATAATAATAATAATAATAATAATAATAATAATAATAATAATAATAATAATAATAATACATATGGAAACAGTCTCCTTCCACAATCTGGTAAAGGTGCCTGTTAGGCTCTTCGAGTGCAGAGGACCATTCCACAATCTTTCCAGCAGTGCGGCTTGTCGGGAGAGGAAACCCAAATAATAATTATTATTATTATTATGGATTTGATACATAAAGTTTTCCAAAATAAATGTAATTACAACTTTCAGGCATACTATAAACTCTCAAGCCTTCTGTTTACAACTTTCGAAATTGGCTTATGGATATATTAATGATTTTAGCTTACCCATGTTGTAGAATCTCTATTCTTCCTCTGGAAATGATACTGATATCCTTCATGCAGTAACAGCTCTTTGCCCATAGCGGTCCTTGTGAACTTCATTGCAGATCAATGTGGCACTGTAATCTCAGTATCATGTTTTGGCCTTTTATAGTTTTCTTCACCCCCACCCCCAGCACCAAGGCCAAGAAATCAGGTGTGCACACCTGGCCTCTGGGAACGTCCAGATGACAACAAAGCTTCCACACCCACCCCTAAGGCACGAAGCCAGGTGTCCACACTTGACAGCTGCTAGCGTGGGGATGAGCACGATGAGATTCGAAGAGAAAAGTACCGTGGGGATGTGCACGAAAATCGGACTTTGCCGATCAGCACGCGTGCCAATGAGCACGTAATCAGTCGAATGGGGTGAATTTGGAAGTTAATGTGATTGGAGTTTCACCATTGATCACAGTGACCACGAAAACTATGAATTTGACACTATTGTTGTTCATTTTCTACTACTTTTACATGTTCCGGTAAACGCTTCCCCCGCCCCTGAGACCCCCTGGTTCATTTTTAAAAAAAAATGCTCCATCTTGGTCTGGAGCCTGGGACCAAGGTACCTGTGACCAAAATTTGGTAACTCTTGATCCATTCGTCTGGTCCCCAGGTCGTACACAGACAGACAGAGTGCATAAAATAAGGTATAACTAGACGACAAAAGTGTCGCCTAGTGGCAAGCTAGTGGCGCCTAATGAACAGCCATGGCGCCTAGTGAACAACCATACACGAGGTGCAGAAGGACTTCTAGATTCAGTTAAGCTGTGTTTGCAATATTTAAGCATTGAGAATATAGCAAAGAAGAAATTACAGGCTGGACTATTGAAGTGAGAAGCGTAAAAAGTGGATTATGGGTTCGGATGAAAGAATATCTCGATAGGAATATTTTTTTGTGTATGGTGCATTGCACACCGAACGGATTTGGTTCTATCTGATTTGGAATAAACAATTTCAGAAACAAAAATTTGGCAGAATAATATGAAGTGAGTTGCTACTTATTATCGCAGATCTACTCTTCGTTTCGAAGAATTTGAGAAAATTGGCAAGGAAATAAATGTTTCGATTGTGCGTTTTCCTGCTTATTTCGAGGTGCGTTTTGTGAAACATTTGATAAAATTGGGTCAAGCTATTTGGAACAACTTACCATATTTGCAAAAGCACTGGACATTAACACTGATAATACAGAAGCGACAAAAAAGTAGAAAAAGCAACTGCCAGAGGATTCTTCCGTCTTTGGAAAGATGATCAACAACATCTCACTTGTCTCATGATGGACTTATTGAGACAACTTGAAACGCTTCAAAAAGAATATAAAAAATCAATGATAACCACGAAAGACATACAGCTTGTGAAAATAAAATGTCATACAGCGTCTTACTTTATTGGAACAAGGACCTTACTCTGGTGTATTAGAAGGATTGTTCAATAACGATAATGCTACAAGTGATGAAGATGACCCATCTCATTCTTGCTTGAAAGCTCTTCCCCAAAGACATGCTGTCAATTCCCTGGTCCCCACTAAAAGGTGCTGATCCACAATAAGAACAGAAGTGTTATTGAGTTGCAAATAATCTATTTCCAAAAGATTTCATGATGAGCAACGGGGCATTCTGAATTCAATAAGTGTACTCATCGAGGCAAGAAGCATGAATAAAGTAGTTCAAGCAGCACGCGTTCAAGTTGAAAATTTATTTGGAAAAAGTGCAGTTTTTCTTTCACAGACGATATTATAAGTTTATTTGATGCTGAAAAACTTCCTGTTCCTTTAAATTTGAATAACTCCACGGCAAAATTATATCACAATTTTTCTATTTAAAGCTGGCCAGACCACACTTCCGAAAATAAATGGTGAAAGAATTAGTGCAACAAAAAGTAACAAAAGCGAATACAAAATTAATTCGAATTATTTTTGCTATTACTCGATGTATCCGAATTCTTGGGAGAATCGAATGAATCGAATTCGCTGTATTCGTTCCGGCCCATCACTAGTAAGTAATCGAGTTATTCAAGGACCAACAATATATCAAGATTTTTTTTTCAAAAGATAGCAGCATCTAGTGCGAAAGTTAATATCGTCTCTTGTTTGGTATGCTAGTTTAACTGAGTCATATTTTAGTTCTAAAGCTTGTTATTAAGATTTTTATTGTGATTTTTCAAAGTCAAAGAGTTCAAAAATTTTGCTTTTAATGATTTGTAAAAGCATTATCGTGAATGCTGATGTTCCATATATGTTTGCTGTTTGTTACGTAACTGTTACCTTGATATGTTGTTATGATTCTATATGTGATATTAATGCTTTAAGGTACTTTATTATATGTATTCCTTTAATGGCGTCAAGTATAGTTGTCAATGACCCCACTGCAATTAGTTGACTAGATTCAGTGTCAGTGGTAGAGCGTTCACCTCTGGTGCAGTACCTATGTTACCGTAAATTCATAAAATAATGTATATTTTACTTAAGTTCCTGGATCTATTTCTTGTCACATGTATGTGTGATGTGTTCAAACCCTGCTCCCGCCAAGTGGACAAACACCGTGTGCGTGGGTTTTCTCGGGATTCTCTCGTTTCCTCCCACTTTCTTCATTCCATCATTTCATTCATTTCTCATAACACTGGTATACAAATTTTGATCAAGGTCGTGCTTATGTTGGATTTTCGTCGGTTTCTTAATGATTTGCACCCGCTGAACACGACTATGGCAGTTATTTTCCCGTAATGTCAAAATTTGTGATGATATAAGCATATCTGATTTTATTGAAACAGTAACATATTATACAATTGTATCTTATGAGTACATTGAACTACAAGCGAAACACAAACACTGTAGTCGTGCTTCTGTTGATTTTTCATTGGTTTCTTAATGATTTGCACCCGCTGAACACGAATATAGCAGTTATTTTCCCGTAATGTCAAAATTTGTAATGATATAAACATATTAGATTTTACTGAAACAGTGACATATTATACAATTGTATCTAATAGGAACATTGAACTACGAACATAACACACATTTTGGACATCAATTTTCTGGATAACAAAAATCTACATAACAATACATAGATACCAAAATATGTGAATATTACATTTCTTATAAAAAATATACAAAAGTACTTGAGATTGGAGGAAAGTGTTCATCAAGTACTGGAATTCCGTAATTAAAAGTGAAGGTTAGTGGTTCTTTTTCTTTTGTGGAAAACGCTTACTTCGTCACGAAATAGCCCCCCAAATATAATCACCCATCATTGCACAGTCCCACATTCCTTGGTATCTGCTTTCCATTACCTCAATGTCCTTATGGTATTGAGTAGCTTGAATAACTTTCCTTCATGTGGATGGAATGTGCAACAGGGATTGAAAGGTACTGGTTTCCGTTGTGCAAAATAATAGTCTTCAGACTAGTGCTCGAACTGTCCATGAACAGTCGCCATTCCTTTGGTTCATATTGAAAGCCAATAAACCTAAAAGGACCACCGATATCTGTACAGTAGCACACTGAATCCTCAACAGCAAAAATAAACGGAAAATGTTGGTGGCTGCTTCTGTACTTAGATATTTTGCAGGAAGGAAGTAGGAAGTTTCACTCTTTGATTCATGATGCTAGCAATTCGGACTTATTTTTCGGTAATTGTAGATCTCTAATCAGACCATCTAGTTCTTTTTGGTTCAGTAAATGAGGTTTCCCACTATCTTCCAAAACGAAGGAACTATCTGAACTGTCGGAATGAGCTGCTTCTTCACTGAAAACCGTTTTGGGTGGAGGTGAGGGAATGGGGAGTTCACTATGCGGAACAAGTGCTCGGGAGGAGGTATGTTTGGGTATTGTAGATGACGTCTGTTCTTGTCTTTCTTCTAGTGTGTCAAGTCGATCATGCAAAAATAACAATCATCATGATTGTTGGTAGGTTCTCTCCACACGCGCGGAATGGCATGGCAAACGGCATGTTTTTCCTATTCCCACGCAACTAATGTTCCAACGTCGAACTGCAATTATCACAAGACACATGTGGGGTCCATGGCTTGTCAAGATCCCAAACCGCCATTCCGAAGTAAGCCTTATATGCTGCACAAAATTTTGTTCTAGGCACTGCTAGGCTAGGTGTCCCATGCTTCACCTGCTTCGGACCAATGTAGTATCCACACACATAACAAAAAGAATCCGCACGTAGCTTGCACTTCCAACCCAACAACATGTAGCTCAAATACATTAATTACACACTGTCATTTAACTACACGCACATACACTCAGATAGACTTATACGATAATATAAAATAACTGTGGAAAATGTGCAAGCAGCACTTTTCGACCATTTCATTACTACCAGAATTGGCTACAGCTTAATTATTACTTAGACTCTATTTAATCAATTTACAATTCTGCTATGAATCTTTAGAATCTATATTCTCTGTTTGCTACTCCGAACAATTTATCTTTAATAACAAATGCACTACCACCTAGCGATAATCGAAATAAATGTACGAAAATTGCTCTGTATAAACCAGTATAGGTAGAAAAATAAAACATGCTTATATCACTGAAAATATTGACACTACATAAAAATAAGTGCCGGATTCGTGTTCAGGGGGTCAAAATACGTAAAGATTCATCAAGAAATAATAATAAGCAAAATTTTGTTTACCAGTGTAATCACCGTCTCCTTTAGCCTAACCGGCATAACCGTGGGACGTAAAACTCAAAGATTTCATTTCATTTTTTTAAGATTCAGTGTCGCTAAATTTATTAGATGACTTTATCACTAATAGAATCTATTGTTGTAATTTGAAAATAAGTTGTTCAGATAACGTTACGCAGCCTCTGCGATGCTAGTAAAATGACGTCGGAGCGGTGATTTTAATGTTCTTTCTCTATAACCTCTGCTCTGTTGATTATTATCACACCGGAGCGCGGAGTGGTGAGGTGTTTTACCCGTCAAGTGTTTGATCACTAACTCAATTATAGTGTGGAAACTATTAATAACGTGGTGTAGAATAACTAAAAGCATCAAGTTGCATACAGAAAATTAAATATATCGTCAATATCCAATTTTAGTCAACATAATATCATTTTGTAATTAGTAAGTGAAGTTGCTCTGATATCTGCATAGAAGTTCTCAAAGTTACACATATTTGTTCACTGTTTACTATGAATAAAAGAGATTAGATATATTCATAAGTTTCTTTCAGTTCAGTACCCATGTTACCGTAAATTCATAAAATAATGTATATTTTACTTAAGTTCCTGGATCTATTTCTTTATTTGCTTGCTTTAATTCTGCTTCATACTTGTCACATGTATGCAAAAGGTTTTGATAATTTTCTTGCGAAAAATGCAGAACTATGTGTATTTGATATATCAAAGAGTGAATTCAAAATATTGTTATGCTATCAAAGTATGAAAGAACAATAGGTAGACTATACAGAAAGAATTCAATGTTATATGTTATTTCGAAATTTTTCTTTGCTAAATAAAACATTTGAATTTGATTTATGTGCGAATCATTCTTCCAATCATTACTTATCTTTCAGCATTTGTTTTGGCCCATCATGATTACTTTTGGTACTTAATATCGTCGGTCATCTTTAGATTAAGATTTTGATAGAGTTAGTTAAAACTTAGTTAAGGGGAACCCGGTTAGATAGTGTATCGTTGACGATGCTTAAATCCGCAATATTTTCTGTGTCATCTGATGCATTTACACCAGGGCTGTCCGATTACAATAATCCCGAAAGCAATAACCATGTTAACCGGAAATATGGAAGGAGGCAAGTCGTTTAAACTCTTCAACAAAAGTAATAAATAAAATATCAATAAAATGTAATATTATATTAAATGACAAATCATTGGGGCGTTTGTGAGCCACACAGAATTGCTTCTACGATCTGCGAATCGTCTATTGGACAGCCCTAATTTAGATCGCTGTTTTGTCTTCCACTGATTTGAAGATCCATCCTTGGATCTTCTAATATTTTCTTCACTCTCGGTCAAATGTGTGTTAATACATTCTAATGCTAATATTTCATTATCTAATTGATTATTTTTAAGTTACTGTAGTTTTTGTTTCTATTATGCTAGTGTTTCATTTTTTTATTTTAAATATTCGGAATTACATTCTCATTGGATTTCATACAAAAAGTATTCATTGGATTTCATGGTCTTCATAGATAAAAATGTGGAATTTAGACTAAGGTTTTAATACGACAGTAGCCATTAAATAATTAAGCCATTAACCATTAAAGATTAAACGATACATTAATTGCAGTATCGCTTATACTTTATAAAATATATTGCAGAGAGTGTAGTACTAAGTTGGACATTCAGTGTTCACATGTTCCTTCTAGGAGATACGACTTCAATGTGTGACATAAAATGTTAGCGTGAAAAGGGGCTTTACGAAGACCTTTAATTTTATATCTCACATCTTGATTCAAGCTGTTAGTAAGTTCTAATGTCGCCTAGTGAAAATGTCTTAAAATATGCACTGAAGAGACACACAAACTCTTTATTTTACTTATATTACATTAGATACTCTTATAATACAATTCATAGCATAGTCATAGCTAGTTAGCTAAGATTCTGTTATTGTGTTCACGTTTCGCAGGAGATGATAATATAAGAATTACCATGCTGGTAGTTATTAAAAGCGGACGGGCAAACGCTCAAAGTATAATATTATTCCTCTTTTCAAGTGTATATGCGTATTGTGATATGCATTTGTCGAATATTCGTGTATATGGTCTTGTAAGTGTGTGACGAAGAATCGAGTGCATGTCGTGTGGGCAATAGAGAACGACAGACCATATGATAAGCTATGAATATTGCATGAACGAGTCGTATGTAGTTAGCATATAAATGGCAATTGACTCCACCTCATAAGGGGGACAGAAAGGCGTGACCACGACCGCGTTTAGTCATAAAATGAGTGTACAGTACCGGTACTGTTTTTCATTATTACAATATTTCGTTAATTTTTGAAACAATAATCTTCAGTGGTTAAAACATACTCTCGGAATATGAAACGCAAAGTTAGAACACATTGTAAGAGTAATGGATTTCTGTTTTTGAAAGTGGAATTAAGTCTTAGAGTTTAACAAAAGAAATCATCATTATTTATTTATTTGGTAGTTATATAATGTTTTTGTAACTCCGAACGTATTTGATATATTTCAAAACACATTATTTTTAATTATGCCCAAGGAAAGAATATAGTGACGTTTGAATTGAGTGCAGCGACTTGTTTTATAATTTGAAGCATAAAATATGGTAATATCTACATCTCTCTCTCTCTCTCTCTCTCTCTCTCTATATATATATATATATATATATATATATATATATATATATATATATATATATATATATATATATATATATATATATATTGCTCACAACAAATCTCTCACCATTACAGGGCGCTATATACGGCCACAAATGCAGTGCCGTGATCCGTTACGATCCCAGATATTTCTCCCGTTGAAGTAAAAGCACACTCGCCTCGGAAAACGCGACAAATAATTCAGGAATTTGATGACATCGAACTGATGCCACATCTGACCTATAGTCCTCACTTTGTCCCCTCTGATTATTACCTGTTTCGGTCCGTGATGCACTTCATAAAATAACTTGCTTCACTAGAAGGAGGTAGAAAATAGCAGTGACTAACTTCTTTGCTGTGGAATCAAGGAACTGGCAGGAAAGTAGCTGCATACTTTCTTCATTGTACTGTAAATGTAGGTATGTTGTGTTGTAGAATATTTCACGATTTATGCCTTTGTACATCTTCAAAATAACTCACTTCTGAAGGGCCACAAAATATCCTCCTGCACCAAGGCCAACTCGCTACTTGGAGGGTCTTACAAATTCTGTCGTGCACCAGGGTCTCAGAGGAAGGGCATTTCCACCCAATGCATTGTTGATCCCCTATTTTCTTGACCGGTGAGTGCAATGGTCAATATGGGTATCTAGAGAACCAGTAGGCTATGTAGATCACGAATACGTTGGTTTCGATATCGCAAAATGAGATGTGTTCGAACAGGAGTCAAAAAAACGATCGACGGTTCCGACAGTGTTGTAGTCATCGTGCGTCACTGGAGAGGTTTCTGGTGGAGATCTTTAGGTCTATTATCATCTCCGAACTCCGTTGCGTAATTCTGTGTCGCACATTACCCATGAAACCACAGAGATCTAGCAGAATCCTCACAAGAAGTGACGAGAACCGGCCAAGAAACACAGATTGTTTACTTGTTGAGGCCCGTATCTCCGGTGACCGACAAGACTCTCGGGAATTGTAGGTATGGGAAGACACGCTAGTTTCCGAATATGCAACTCTCGGTCTAACATTTGAAGTTTTTTCAGTGCCAGAGCTCAAAGCAGCCAGACACTGCTGATCGCTCTCAACTATTTCGACACATGCGTCAGCTAAGCTTGGATTGATTCTAGTTGTAACTCATTCTTGGGCTCAGTTGTGAGATGCAGCAGGTCCGTAGCTAGGAGTGTGTTATGGGAGAGGCACAGTTCATTTTCTTCCCTGACACACATGCACATACACAAACCAAGCTCAGCTGACGCATGGATCGAAATAGCAGAGAGCGATCAGGAGTGTCTGGTTGTTTTGAGCCCAACACTGGAACAACTTCAAATCTAAGACCGAGATTTACATATTCGGAAACTAGCGTGTCTTCCCGTTGTGGCCATACCTACAACATGCCCGAGGGTCCCGTCGGTCACTGGAGATACGCAATTCCACAATTAAACAATCCGTACTTTTAGGTTGGTTCTCGTCACTTCTTGTGAGGATCCTACTGGATTTATATGGTTTCATGGGTAATGTGAGGCACAGAATTACGCAACAGAGTCAGGAGATGAGAATAGACCCAAAGATCTCCACCGGAAGCATTTCCAGTAGCGGACGGTGACCCGAGAATTGAGTACAACACTGTCGGGACCTTCGATTGTATTTTCGACTCCTGTTCAAACACACCTCACTTTGCGACCAACGTATTCGTAACCTACAGAGCCTACCGGTTCTCTACATACTCATATCGACCCTGGTACTCACCGATCAAGAAATTAGGGTGTCACTGGAGATGTCCTTTGTTACGACACTGGATGTTACAAATGCCAAGTGGAATTGAGTACAATCTTATTATATGAAAAGTTAAATTGTGTAATGCCAAAGATTAGTATTTGAATAAAAGTATTTTTAATTTTGTGTAAACATTGTTAGTAATTTTATTATTTTTACTTGGTAATAAAAAAAGTAATTAATACAACAGGAAATGAAAGTAGTTGTGTCTAAATGAAAGATCGAAGAAATGTCTTCATATAATTGTTCTCAAATAGCGGTAAAGAATGGAACCAAAATAATACGGTCTTTAATTGAAAGAATACCTGTTCAAATAACTCATAAAAAAAAAAGAAAAAAAGAAAAAAGATAAAAGGAAATAGTCCACTTGGTTGTTTTCTCATACATGCTTTTGTTGCTAGATGTCACTAGTGAATAAAGACACAATGATTATTGTACTATTATGTAATTACGTGTCTCCTCCCTATCATTAACCGAAGGAAATAATTTACAAGCGAAGAAAGAGACTTCGTTGAGAGCTTAAGGTCCACTCCCTGTCTCGTCATTGACAGCAAAACTTAACACGTAAATTTCAGAAGGAAAAAAAAAAGGTTATGTCGAATTGTCATAATTACTGTTTATACGAGGGCCACTATTTGTATTTTGAGCCTAACAATGAAAAATAGTAATTTGTCATTGAAAATTGATTTATTGTTTCTCGAAATATTCTCCTTTACGCTCAATTCACTTGCATTCGTTCGAATCATTTGTCAAAGATTTTTTTTTCAATCTTCTTGGGACACCTCCATATTTTTTTCTAATGTTTTTTGAACGCATCAACGGCTTCTTCCGCCGACGTAAATCGTTGTCCACGCAATTTATTTTTGACATTCGGGAACAAGAAGAAGTCGTTGGGTGCCTAATCAGGACCGTACGGCGGATGATCCATCAATTCGATTTTTTTGAGTGTTCAAATAGTCCGTTGTTAGACGAGATGTGTGAGAGTTTGCATTGTCTTGATGAAGAATGATCCGACGGCGCTTGTTTGTTTCCCGTATTTGACCGAAGACCTCCGGCAAACAAATTGTTGTGTACCATTCAGATTCTAGTTCCTCTAAAGGCACAGTTGCCACATGACCAGTTTTCCCGAAAAATACAGGCGATCATTTGTTTCGATGTGCTTCGAGCGCGAACAAATTTTGTTGGATTTGGTTTATCTTGAAACACCCATACAGTCGACTGCTGCTTACGTTCCGGCTCATATGCATATATCCATGATTCGTCACCTGTTACAATCTTATATATGTCTTTTGAAGCACCGCCATTGTATTTATTGAGCATTTGTGTGCAACAATCGACGCGAACTTCTTTTCGAGTTTTTGTCAAATTATGTGGGATACAACGAGAATAAACCTTTCTCACAACCAAATGATCATTAATATTTTATATATGCTAGTGGAACTAATACCTAGGGTTATCTCAATCTCCCAGTATTTCAAATGACGATCTTGCAGTATTAGGTTTTGTACAGCATCAATGTTTTCTTGAATAACAACTGATTTTGAACGACCTTTGCGAATTACACCAGTGAGCGATTGGCGGCCACGAGTAAAATCGTTATACCAGCATTTCACAGCGGCAAAGGATGGGGCTTCATCGCCAAATGTGGAAGTAAGTTGATCAATGCACTCTTGTCTTGATAATCCACGTCGAAAATCGTAATAAATCATAGCACGAAAATTTTCACGAGTTAATTCAATTTTTCGGTTATCACGCAACCTTCAAGTCAACGTAAACAACACAAATAAGGCTATTGTCAAAATATTTGAAGTACGTTATGGTCAACAATGTCAAACGTTTGTATGCAAATAAAAAATGGCGCCTAATTTCAATCAGTGTTGCCAAGGCTCAAAATATAAATAGTGGTCCTCGTATTTCAACGCAGTGCCAAGAAAAGAATTTTAAAAAAATCTAAGACCTAGTACCCCTATCCAAGTATCATAGAAGATCTCTCAATAGCCTGACAGCAATGTTTCGATAAGTTAAAAATTACTTGTCTGGCTGGCTTGAGCCGACATTCATGGTGGGAGGACACAATCATGTAGCTAACAAAGAGAAGGCATTTAAAATTGTCCAAATGGGATTATCATAAGCAATAACGTACCATGGACGTGTAATTTGAGGATGTGTTGCGTATGGATCGCACATCTGAGCAGTGACCACCATGCAGAGGATAGCCTCATAGATGGTCAGTCATAGAACGTAAAAGGACTGTATAATTTTGCAGAAGTCTATTAACCATGACGATTAATGATGGTAGTTTTGTTTGGTTCAACATAAATAGGAACAGGATTGGTGTGGTATTCATAGCTCGGATTTATCATTACGAATGTGTTGGTCCCGCTTTAGGAATCGATCAAAAATCAAACCAGGAAATTGGACAATATAAAAGATGGAGACCAGTACCACGGGCTTCAGAAATACTGAATTTTCTTCTAGGAAACGCGAAGCTTACCTGTTTGACCAGCAAATAATACGAATTAAGTAAAGTTTTTGAAGGTATTGGGAACAACGAGAAATAACTACATTGTCAACGTAGAGCAAAAATAGACATGGGCCTGGATTTGAGACAGAACACTATTATGGCGACAGCAAATAATGTTTCACTAGGTAGACTGTCTTGGAGGACATAGTTTTCCTACAGAAGTCATTCTGAAAGACTATAACTAATACTCACGTTAAAGCAAAGATAATCTAGTTCTTTATGAATTGAGTAATGTGGCCACGAAAACGCCGCTCATAAAGTTGTTTATAAAATTTCGTAGCACCAAGTTGCCATAAGTCTTCTAAAAATCAAAGAATTTTGTAATAACGCGATCCCTACTATGGAAGAAAGCATATTGAATCCGGCTTTCGAAATGAGTAAGATTATTTGTAGTAGGTCGGAAACAACGAAATTTATACTGAAAGTTTTCTGAACAGAGGACGTGACTCTAAATGCCACACCAGGCTCTTGTTCACCAAGCACTCGAAATGCTTACATACGTAACTCGTTCGAGCAATGAGTCTGTAGTTCGTGTTTGGTCATTGAGGCTTCACCCGTCCTCAAAACTTGAAAGATCAGGCAAAGTCAAACTCGAAACCGTAAGAGAGCTGTTAAAATCCTCTGTATTGTATTAGCGCTAAGAGAAAGTTGTATGGTTTTTCTTGGACAAAATTGCGTGCAGTCAGAGATAGAAGAAAAGTATCGGCACAAAATTACTAAGTGTACTTACAATTAATCAAGTAACTTTCGCAATCACACGAAAAAAAGGGTAGAATATACTTACATGCATGATCCACGGAATTATATTTTTAATCAAAAGGTTAATTAAATTAAGCTAAGTACAAAAATGGCAAGTGTCTACATACCTACTACAGTAATGTTTTTTATCTCAACAAATGGCGCCTGTCCACATTATTCAAAAATAGTCCATACCTCTGATTCATTTCCTGAGGAATAGATTAGTTTGAAGGCCAATTGTTTGGCCAGAACGTTCATCTGACTTTAACCCAATTTAGTTTTTTTTTCTTTTGGGAGTACTCAAGGATGAAGTTTATAGTCGGAAATAACTAGTGTCTGTAATTCGAGAAATCACATCAGAGATGCATTTCAAAAAATAAATACACAAAAGATCTTCTGCAAAACAATTTGTTGAAGCCTCAGAGGTGGATTTCCAAGCTGTGTAAACTGTGATTGACAGCAGTTTGTGCACCTGCACACACACACACACACACACACACACACACATATATATATATATATATATATATATATATACTGTTTTTGTACTGTATTGAACTGTTCAATCATATTTAATTATAAATGTAACAATTCTTTATCAAAATTGAATTGTATTAGTAAATATCTTTATATTTAAAATCTCAAATAGATGTTCTCATTTACTATTCAGTTTGTTTTGGTTCACACTGTATATAATCTAAACCCAAATCCAAACTTTGTTGGTTCAGGGACTGTGTGATCTGGACAAGATAATATATCACATGCACATTACACAATTAAAGGTCGACCTCCATGCTAAGCTTGGTGAAAATAAGCTGAGTTACGCAGATTGCACACACATGACCGCCTACAGTACGGGAAACAATTTTCCACCTCTAGATTTTTGAAGGTAGTTCAATTCTTTGAAATACTTGTCATAAAGTATGTTTTTTTCTTATTCAAACTCTAGACAATTCATTCATATTAAATACTAGTGTTGCTGAGTATTGTTGAAGCGAACGAAACTCCTTCTTACTAATTTCACCCCCAAACTGTAGGCGTAAGTCTCTAATCCTAGCAAGACAATATTATATTTTTTTTAAGAAAACTAAATGTTTTAAATAAATATTCAGGAAAATAAATAAAATTGGGTAGAACGCGCTCCCTCATCATTGAACCATTTCAAGTGCTAGCAAATGAGATGATAAGAATTTTCAAAAAAAAAAAAAAAAAAAAAAAAAAAAAAAAACACCGTAATTGACAAAATTGTACTTTTGACGAAAGTTAACATAGAAATTTTATTTAAATCTTTAGAGAGATGGATGTTAAGTGATCGCTGATATTTGATTAACTTCAAATGCAAGAGTGGCGATTATCTGAAAACCTCAATAAACACATTCATTGTATTATGTTAATATCGATTAATGTTCACGAAAGTTATATCAGAACATAGAACACATTTTTTTAAACCTGCGAGCGGGGAAGTAAACTCTTTTTTCTCAATTGATTTCAAATCCAAGTGGTAAAAATGAATACGGTTTCATACCTACAGCTCTGGTGCAGACAAAACGCAATATCATTTTTTTAAAAAAAAAGAGTCACGAATTGTTTTAATGGAGGAATCCGAACCCGCTGGACCTAGGGTGCCAGATTTGTAAAATCAGAAAGGAGGACACTTTGACTTTTTTAAAAATCACTTTTTTTTTTTTTTTTTTTTACCGAAACTTAAGTTTGCTTCCAGATTATATCAAATAACACATTTTAAATTGAAACATAATATAAAAATTAATACATTATTAAAGTAAACTAATAGAAAAAATACAACTACAAAATGATGACTCACTAGCAGGCAGCAATACTAATGATACTTTTTGTCCGTTTGAGCTGCTTCTATCAATGATTTGTCACATACTATACCTTATATATAACCTATTATACATTGTGGCACACAAATATGTTTCAGAATCACCATCACTGCTATAATTCATACAGATTTGAAGTTCAGCCTTCACAGTATCAACATTAACTCTATTCCTAACATCTGTTGATAGTAATTTCATTCCGGAAAATATTCTTTCACATTCTGCATTACAATTCGATATAGAGAAAATGAAAGATGCTACGACAGACAATCCTTAAAAATTCGTGCATAGACTACTTTTCTTCATCAGACACAAGTTCCTGAAGATTTCCAGACGAAATCATTTCTTTCAGTAAACAATACTCATCATAGAACTCATCCATGTTAAGATCATCAATTTTTATAGCTTTCTAACAGCAGACAGCACGGAGTCAAATGAAGGAATTTGGTTCGTTAAGTCATGGTACTAATAACTCATTTATTCTACCTCGATTCTAGCAACCTTGTAACTTTGTTGACTTGGTTTATAAATTAGTCTCCAAACTCGAAAAGGAGAACAAAATCGCGTCCGGCTTGGGTACTAAGCCGGACATCAATTTTTATGTTCAAAAACCGGACGTCTGGCAACCCTAGCTGGACCCGTCCGTGGGTGCGTCTCTGGGTAAGAACAATTGTCTGACTTAATGCCACCAAACATGTTTCAACTTGCAAGTCTGTGTAATATTCTTGAAGGTACGTGAGTTTTAATGTATAGTATATACGTCTTATCAATATCACAAAATATAATTTGCTTATTACTACCGCGTATTTTCACCCCTCTGTAACATATTTTTATTATTGAGGTGAGAATATTCTTCCAGAAAAAATAGCACTTTTTCTTTAAAAAACTGGACTTTCGTTTGTTTACTGAAGGTTGATTAGGTAAAATGCTCTTTTAGTTGATGCTTTACTGCTTGGAATTACAGAATAAAATTGACAAATGTTAATACGTTTGAACATTTCAGTGCTATTTTCACACCAAAAATTGTGAAATACAAACTGAACATTGAAAAGTAGTAAAAAACTTTCGACTCATCTATGATCAAATCTTTATTTTGAAGATATTTCAGACAAATGATAACTTCATCGATCATTGTGCCTGTAATATCTTGTAGTTTAATCCATCCTTTTAAAGTGTTATTTATTTTTGTAGATAATCAATGTACACTTCATAAAAGTCTAGTATATTTCCTGAAAATGTACTATATTTGCTTTCAAAACCAATTTCCGAGAGTGATTTCAAAGATTGTTTTAATTTACGGACATAAGTTTAATGTCTAACTTGTCTTTCAGACTATTAAACGCCGAAACTAACAGAGTTGCTTTCTTCGAAAAAATATGCGTGTTAAAATGAAATCTTTGAGATTAACGTCCCACGATTATGCCGGTTAGGCTAAGGGAGATGATGATTAAAGCAAGTGAATAATGAGAAAGAATTGGTGGAATAAGAAAATAGGAAGAAATGGGAGTACCCCGAGAAAATCCACGAGCACGATGTTGTCCACTTCAAACTTACTTGGCCGAAGATCGAACCAGGAACCTCATGCACCAGAGGCAAGTGTTTAACCATTGAGCCACCTTGTCTTCTGTTAAAATGAAGAAACTATATGTATATGCACTGCTTGGATGTCAAATAGCGTAGCTTCAAAATCGAAATATTCGAAAAGAGAGCTTTAAACTTAAACAATTCATGTATGTAAATCATATCAAAAGGAGCTTTACTATCAGCATTAGAAAATGACTTTATACAGTAGTTATCTTTATGATTGAGGTCATAAAGAAAATATGAATTTCTCATGACATATTGAATTGCAGAGTTCTCTCCTGAAAAGTTTCAATTTTGGACTTACGCCATTTGGCATCCATATTTCTAGGGCCGACCCTAGGAAATTTTTCACTCCGTGCAATGGCATCATTTTCCGCTTCCCTCTTTCTCCAGAAAGAACAAATCTTAAACCTCCAGGAAGAACAAGCCACGATTTTAAGTATACTACCCCATCATGAACAAGAAGTATACTACCCCATCATGAAGGGGGAACAGTACTCGCACTCAGAAAACCTAAACATTACAAATATAATCTCGCTGTGTCTGTTTTTTTAAATTTAAATAATGATCTATTTACTATGTTAGTAAAAATAAATGAACGCGCCTTTTTATATAGAAGAACAGATTGTGATCCTTTTTATAGAATTCAATATCGACCTTCAATCTCAATATATCAGTTTGCAATTCCAATATAACTAGCTCTTTTGTCTTTAATTCTTGATTTTCCTTGGACATCTGTTAATTTAAAAAATACTTGTTTCCACCTTCAACGATAAGGAACTTGTTTGTGAGAAAGACAAGACTAGACTGTGATAACTAACTAAATGGAACAGGTATTCGCTACTGTTCGAGAATTGAGTTCTTGCACTTGACAACAATCAAGCAACCTAAACCTGATTTATGAATGTGGTATTCAAACAGAAAGACAGCTTAGTAAATTTAGCAATCATCATCATGAAGTCTGTTTCCAACAAGAAATATTTATTTTAAATAATATAGTTATGATAGATTTTGCCGCCCTCCGAAACTTCTCGCAAATTCATGTATTGCACATGTGGTAGAGCTGACCCTGCTTATTTCTAAGAATTCGTTCTAAATATATATATATATATATATTAACCTGACCCAAACTGTTTAAGAATTTCTAAAAGTTTTGCATTAAAAAAAAAGATAAATGCAAAAATAAACGTGAAAAAAATGTCGAACAATTCAGAAATAATTGAAATGCCTGCCGGATATAGTAAAAATGCCAAAACGTATGTTATGTCCAGCAAAAGCCGGACGGATGACAACCTTAGACTTGAGCATAGGATCAGGTGCACCACTACTTGAATGATACAATGATAAATAAAATTTCAGTAACACATCCCTCTTCATCAGTGAACAAACTGCAACACAGAATATAACTAGTAACGGTTTATAGGGCTTTTAGCATTCTAAGCATTCGTGATTGGTATTCATATTACGCTCATCGTCCTTAAAACAAATGATGACGTGAACTGTCTACTTCCAGGGACTCCGAAGAGAGGCGCTACTTGTAGAATTAGTTAGTAAGTAGTTGCAATGTTACCAATTGCAGAAAGGAAATATCGTTACCGAAGGGAAATTTTCGTGCAAAATTTACTGTAAAAACAAGAACTATTTAAAAAATTGCGATACTACATAATAGATACCGTAATGTTTTGAAGGAATGCTTAATCTTTCATAATAATAATAATAATAATAATAATAATAATAATAATAATAATAATAATAATAATAATAATAATAATAATAATAATAATAATAAGTATTTAAAGTTCAGCTTTAGGTTCAAATTACATAATCTTTTTTTTTTTTTAATATGCGTTGTATAACTTCTTTCCTTCTTTTTAAGCAGAAATAGGACATATAAATGGATCTGGCCTTTTCTACTAGGTCACTCAAAGTACAATTTCTTCTCCAAAAATGTCCTAACATTCTTATTAATTATTTCAACGCTGTTATTTCTAATTCCTTTAATTGGTTTATCCCAATCAGTTAAGTTTTTCCACTCTCCTCACCAAACAACTTTTGGGACGTCTTTTGATAATGTTCACGTTTCTGCTGCGTATAATGCGATACTCATTATCAGCATTCAACTCCTTTTTGCAATTCGTCACGTACTGACTCACCTAGGTTCACTCATGTCCAAAATTATTGTCGCATGTCTATAAATATGTTGTGGGAATATAATTTGATAACGATTTCGCCCGGTATTTCTTATAATGTTAGTATGTGTATAATCGGCAAAGACATTATGTGGTAAATTTCATGTCATAAGAGCAGTAAATAACAACAATAAAACAAAAATAAAACTTTCTTGTTCATTTAGCAACATTTTGTTTTACTCATTCTAATTTTCGTATTTATAACTCTTTTCCTATGAAATTTACCACAAATATACATTTCTCGTTTATACACATAATATCAGTATTAAAAGTACCCTGCAAAATCATTATCAAATTATATTCTTGCAAGAAGACAGTTATAGTTAGATAAGCGACAATCATTTTCGACATGCGTGTACATGGTGTACTTCACATAATTATCACTCCAATCATCTAAAATCACATTTAACCGTTTCTCCGTTGCTTTTTATTTATCGTTCAGATTTATCATGTCTTCGTTAATAATACTACATAAGTACTAGCTAGCTGTTCTACTTCCCAGGGGCGGATCCAGGACAGACTTCTGGGGGGGGCGGTGGGTTGTAATACTGCTACTTTGGCTACTTTTAAGAGATCCAAACTTTGGGATGGGTTTGATTTATATATAAAATAAGAAAGTTTCCTCTTCTGGGGGGGAGCCATCGCCCCGATCGCCCCCTGGATCCACCCCTACTACTTCCTTTGCTTAGATTTCTATAATTGCCACAGCCTCAATCATTCTATCCATTCTACTTGATATCATTTTAATCTGAAATTGTTTTCACATTTTTCTTTATTTTTTCTGGCCTCGTATTCATTTTTTATTCAGATTCCGCAACAAAAGCTATATAATCTGAAAAGAAAATATGGTCGACCTTCTAGTTCCTATCAAATTAATCAGTTCCGTAATCAAACCCTTCTTCACTACTCTTCTAGATAGTAAATAATTTCACTGAAAGGCAAAATATTTATCAAACACCTCTTCCAACTTCACTATCCTATATCCCTTCTTGTATTCCAATTTTTAATAGTTGGTTCATATGAAAGTTTCTTCCAGGTCTCATTTTTATTTCATCTCAAGCATCTTTTAGATTACTCTGTTCAACCAGAGCCGTTTCTAAATCAACAAATACCACATACACTTTCTTTCTTTCTCTAAAAAGCTTTCATTTATTTCATTTGAGGCAAACTTCACCATCGTGCTATGGCTTCTTCCAAACCATAACTGCTCAACTTTCTGGCTTTTTCGGCCACGCAATCTCTTTCTGCTGCATGGGATGTGAAACTAAGACACTGTTGTTAAAACATTTTAGATCTGTCAGTACACAGTGCATCGAACTAAAAGGTTGTCGGACAAAAGACGAGCGTAGATAGTTAATGTGAATCATTCCCAGGATAACCCAGCGAACACCTATACAATTAAGTCTTCGAGTACACTGAGGTAGTAAGAGATCAGATGGTAGTTCCATTAAATTACCACTCGCATATCATGATATGTAGTAGTCTATCGGTGGTGTACACGATGGCAGGCAGAGGATTACCATAGCTACCCCATGGCTTAAGCGTCAGTGTACCACCGATGGGTAACTAGCGACATCTCGCCAAAAATTGGCGGCCCCGCAGCGACGATCCATGGTGGCTTCATTTCCGTTTTGAAAATTATACCACCAGCGGCAGAGACGCGGCGAAACGCCAATGAACAACAAAATTACTCCCCCAAAATATGTTAAATGGCCTATATATACAATTTGCTTACATTAAGGTGAGTCTAAAACACACTAAAAAATATTTTAAAAATGTGCCGGAGTGGGCGCGAACCACCAACCTTTGGATTACTAGGAGCATGTTCTTCCGACTTGGCCACGGAGGCGGTAAAACAAAACGTCGCTTGTAGAGGGATAAATTGCTAAGATCTTTTTAATTTGGCTAATCGAAGTGCTTCTGTAACCGTGTATATTCGACGATAACCGTTTGGATCAAATAAAATCCGCTCACCATGTATTTTTTTTTTTTTTTTTTTAACAAAATGACGCGGGTTTATTTACTTTATTTCATGGTTCTCGCATATTCACTTTCAAATGATCGGCAACAGTTGCCATCTTAATTCATACAATTATACATACTAATCTCAAGATTTTTCATTTCATGATGTAGAGGCAGGGATTACTCTTGACCCTTGGAGCTCACTTTAGGAACAATTCGTCAGGAAAATATAATATGTAATAATAACCGCATGCACATGATTGGCGATAGTCCGTGTTGGTTCCTTCGCGATTCTCCGCGACGAATCACAGGAGCGCGGATCAAATGAAGTCCTCGCTGCTACGCGGTGGTAACTTCAATACTCCGACTCTAGATATCTGTTTCGACTCGACGAAACCTTACCTCCAGTGGCACACTAGCGACAATCGACATTTACCGGTAAGTAGGCCATTTGTTGTTGGCGATGTTTACGGCATGGGGTAATGTACCCCCTTCAGTGCTTCTGCGATGTGCCTAAGTGTTCTTGAAATTATTCCAAACACCAGTTAGTTCTTGTATCTACTTTCTCTCAATTGATATATTTTTCTTTGAGATTTCAAACAAATCGGTCTTTTCTTCCCCAACTTGTAAACTTTTCAATACCTAACTTTTCTTCTGTTTTTCTTCCTAGATATATTTTTCAGTGGGATTCGATCTCAGTCATCTCAATTTAACTGTTGGCGTTCAATATATTTGTCTTGACAGCAATTATATGCTTTAATACTATATTAATCATAATATTTCCCTTCTTTTCTTGTTTTACCCCAATCATACCGTAGCATTCAGAAGATACTTTTTTCTCAAAAGACGAGTTTCATACAAAACATTCACGTGCTCCTCCTTTCTTTACTTTTTCCATGTATTTCAGCCTTCATCCATTTCCTTTTCTACACAAAATTTTGAGGGACGCGTCTCCCCTGCCTCCCCACCAGAAACGTCGTGCTACTAAGAAGAAACAAGAAGGGAAATTTTACTTCTCTTAAAGGGAAATTTCTGTATGAGCTGTTCTGGCAACACTGACTATCTACAGCTTGCAGCGAAGCTCAAACTCAACATTCAACAAACAAATAGACGGATGTCTCTTGCGTTTTATGTACACGTTTAGCATAACATAGCTGAGTGAAGATTACTGGTATGTTGTGTGAACATCCAAAAATAGATCTCTGCTGGGTCATGAACAGCTTTTTTTTCTTCTTCCTTTACTTTTGGAAGAGAGAAAGACAGAAGATACCAACCAATCGTACGAAGGCGTGCAACGCATTTTAAAATGAAAGACTGTGATGTGAGTGTTGTGTATTTCGAGGGCTGTTAGCCGTTATGTGTCTCAATATAACAAACGAAGATCGTTTTGAATTCTTGCTGTGAGATTCACTTGATTATACGAACAGAAAAACTAACGAAAGCAGAAATAAAATTATTTTCAACTGATTTTTTTTTTTCAAAAAGTAGAAGAATTTTTATTACAGTAGTTCTAAAGTTACTCTTCTAACAATTCTCACTAAAAGCAAAGAATGAACCTCATCATTTATATTTAGCTCAAATATTTTTCTGCAGCGAAATCATCGCATATTTTTTTATTCAAGTTTCTTCTTTTATTTTATTTATTTATTTATTTATTTATTTATTTTTTGTATCCGTAGAAGATCGTGAGATAATAGATTCATAGTAGTGTCTATCCCAGAAATTGCAAGCCAGTATCCTGCGATTGTCTATTTACAGTAATTGAATTTGAAATAAATTACTGCAAGTATGCTTGCATTAGTAGCATCATTTCAGATTTTGCTTGAGAGAAGAGGGGGAAAAAATCTTGTCGTATGCTACTTACAAGTTTGAAAGTATTTCACAAACTTAAGGCCGTACAGTTTTACTATACGGATCCATAGTATAAGTAGTAAATAGGAGGGGTAGGACTAGGAACGGGTTAGAAGCTCCGTAGGGGTTCGTTGGGTTCTGTTCTGGACATTAAATGGGCAAATTAAACACTTCCCCAAATTTTTTCGTACATTTTACAAGCTGTGGATCCGTATAGTAAAACTGCACCCTCAAGACAATTGATGATTTCAGATTTATTTCCTGGGGTGGATTTCAATATACGGGAGATGAAGTAGTACTGCGAAAATAATGAAAGTTGAACACAATCAGAGATATGTTCCGGGAGAAAATCTCCCGGACCACCTTCTGGAATTACCATACTTAGAGTCGTGTCATGGAAAATCAGCGCCCAGGGTGAGAGTATACGATGGTGCCCGCGTACATATGGGTGAGATAGACAGACCAGCCGCGAAGTGCTACCGTGGTTGGTGCGAAGTGTAAGGAAATTTTCAAAAATAAACCTTACTTTTCCTTGATTTTGAGCACTTTTTATTATTTTTTCCTTTCATTTTATATATGTGCACATGCATGTGGTCAAATTAAATATTAGATTGAAAAATACTGCTCTTCTAATATATTCCAAGTAACTTTTTCTCTCTTTTTCTTTCCTTCTTTTCTCTTTCTTCCCGAATTTTGCGTCCCCCTTACTTCTGCGCCTGCTACCCCTACGGCACAGCACTACTCACCAGGGAAGGGTCCGAATAGGGCAATCGAGTTGCCGAACGACATGTATTAGATATGAAAAATGGTGTGAAACTATGTTCATGTGCAAATTTATAGCGGCTGAGGGCAACATGGAAGAGCAGGAGAGTCGGAAGAAATATGGTCGACCGTAGGGCCCAGTAACAGAAAAAGCTAAGGAATCATTTGTTCCGCGCGTGAATGGTCACAGAAATGAAGCTAAATGTTTAGTAGTACCTAGGTAGATGCAGAAAATTGCTATATGTAATTAACATCATGGCCGCCATATTGAAAGTGGCTATCTTGAATTTGGATTCACAGTACAAAAGAGAAAATGGGTCATGTGGCATATGAAATAGCACTGAAATTTTACCAGGAATACATTGATGTTAACCATTCTGTAGTAAGTGTTGTGAGTGGAGAAGTAACATGCAAGAAGGACGCATATAAATTGTGTGATATAGACTTACTATTATGATGCAAAAGCTAGAGGTTGGAGAATTTTGGTTTGTGTACAGATTAAAGGAAAAGTGTGTTTACACCTAGAATAGTTGCAAGTAAGGGAAAGATAGTCATTGACGACAGAGAAAGAAGAGACTAAAGGCGACTCCGTACCATATACTGTGTGTCCAGTTTACAGACAGAAAATACGCGAGAAAGATCATTAGCTAGTATCTGCGTTATCAGTGAAGTAGTCAAGCGAGATAGAGTGGTTGGTAGAAAGGTTAATGTGCCCTTGATCAGTGAGCCACTGTTGAGGAAGTGCTAGAAAATGACGGGGTATATTCTAATTCATCATATGGAAAAGTTATTTCTTCTTGTGGGCATGAATATGAATCTCCAGGTAGTTGTGTCATTATTAGTGCGTAAGTTTGGGACATGCAACAATAATCCCTGTGAAGAAGATCAAAAATGCAGTTATTAGTGAATATTGATACAGTAGTCGAAGAATATCAAACGTTAGAGATAGATGATAGTGTGTCAGGTGAGAACAGTTCTTGTGTTTTCATCACACTCTTATAGATACTGTCCTTCATATATTAGTATGTACCTTTATCATTATACTTGCTTATATGACAGGGGTGCCCACAAGAGGGGCTATGACGCAAACTGCGTCATTGAAATATTTGGGGGGGTTAAAAATGTATATAAATATGTTTGAGGGAGTGTAAAAATTAATCGAAAAGATTTTTTTCATGGAAGAACACCTACGGATAGACAATTGAGGGGGGGGGGCACCACTGTATATGATCATGTATGTTACTTTCTTTGAGAAAAACCACGTCGTAATTGTACCTGTAATCCCCAGTCCTCCTTTGTGTCGGGTGTTTTAACGTGACAACTACTATCCATCTTTTACACTGCAATATTACCAGCTTTTTGCACGTGCAAATGCTCTTTGTATTTTTTTCTAGATGTACATCATGTGCCAACATTATTCCGACAGATTATTCCGCAGTTTGTTCAAATATCCCCACGATTTTCTTGCATGTTACTTCTCAACTCACAATAAAGTTATTACAAAATAGTTAATACCAATGAATTTCTGAGAAAATTTCAGTGCTATTTCATATGCCACATGACCCACTTTCTCTTACATTGTGAATCCGAATTCAAGATGGCCACTCGATATGGCGGCCATGATGTTAATTACAGATATAGCAGATCTTATCATGCATCTACTACTAAACACTTGACTTTAATTTCTGTAGCCATTCACGAGTAGAACGATTGATTTCTTAGCTTTCTGTTTTGCTGGGCCCTACGGTCGGCCATATTTCTTTCGGCTCTCCTGCTTTTCCATGTTGTCCTCAGCCGCTATAAATTTGCACATGAACATAGTTTCACACTCTCCTTCATGTCTGATACATGTCGTTCGGCAACTCGAGTGTCCCATTCAGACCCTTCCCTGGTCAGAGCCCTATAATATAGCCTCTGGCTCATATACAAATGCATAGCTTTTTCTTCAGTAGGACTATACTTCAATATTGCATAGCTTATTTTTAAATATAACAGTATACACTGGTATGCTTTTTGGCATCTTAATTTAGTACCGGTATATCATACTGTCTCAGTTCAATCACTATGTATATTTATTAGCACTTCCACGGACGTCGTTAGAGGGGAAACAAGTGAGCTATATCTCAGTCAATAATTTTGTGTGTCAAGTCTAAGGTTGTTAACTGACTGATATTTTGCCAGTAGTGCCGGAGGCATTGCTGTTAGTTTGATTAAGGCAGATCCATGTCAAAGGCAATTTGTATCGGGGCGCCGGCAATTTCATCTCCAGATTTGGCAACTCTAGTCATGTCCCATATCAATGTTTGATTTCTTCTACGATGTTAAATGTTCGGGTAAATCAGTGCTAAAACTTGAAACAGGCCTATGAGAACTTCACCATAAAAGTTGTTGCGCATACGTATCTGTATATTTTGATATAGTAGCTTATTTATTAGATTTTTGTTTATGTTACTTTTTTGTCTTGATTATTTATTAGACGACAATGTTGAGAGCAAGGATGTTATAAAATAGAGGATCTGCCCATACCTATCTTCATCATGTGAACTCAATGAAGCCAAAAAACAACCGAGCATTGTCTGAGCCGGCACGTCTGATTGGCTACTCTCGTTTCCGCCATGATTGTTGGCTCGAAACATTGCGATCTTAGTGGCGCAGAGTGGGCAGAGTAGGTGTGGCGAAGCTGTGATGTATGGCTTCACCATTTTGTTGTATGGACAGATCCTCTACTTTATAACATCCTTGGTTGAGAGACAAGTTGAAATAGTTCTAAGGATTTCATTTCAGGCAAGGGTGATTTTTTTTTCAGAACACACGTATTATTTTCTTGATTATTATTTTTTCTCTCATAAAAAGTTGTAATCCAATATTTTGATCCAATATCCAATTTTTGCGCAAATCTGTAGATATTGTGTACTGAACTGATCGCCTGATATATCCTGTCTTCTTTTCTGGTGCCGTCTTAGCTGTATTCGATGAAACAACAGTGAACAAAGTACCCCATGCAATGTTCTCCGATGAGATACATTTGAGAAAAGTGGTTGATGTTTAAAAATCATGTTTAAGGGAGGAACAAGGAAAAAGCTTTCCGTGAAGGTACATTCAGTTTCTGTTTTATAATAACACAATTGCAGCAAAGACTTTCAGACAATTTTGAAATGCTCAGTAAAGTATCTCAGGAATCTTCGGTGTCTCTTCTTAAAATATTTGGTTTGAAAGTCAGACGCAATTACGAAAATCGTCTTTCAGTTTTAAAACTTAACTTTCATTAGATAAGTGATAATACACTACTGACACTAGTGTGAAGTAATCAGACCAGTGGCGTAACTAGTTTTACTGCGCCCTGGATCATCAATTTACTCATACCCACCACCTGCCCCACGCATTTCAGCTGCTTCAAATAACTTTGTATACTGTTAGTGTATATATATATATATATATATATATATATATATATATATATATATATATATATATACCAACAGTATACAAAGTTATTTTCATTAAGAAACCTAAGTTTTTACTTATCTTTTTCCTGAGTTAGCACTACATACTCAATATGAATTATGTTCATTGGAAATTTAATTAAAATTGTTTACTGTACTTAATCAAATTTAATAAAAATAACGATAATAATAAAATAATACAACAATAAAAATATGCTAATAAAAACTGAGACAAAGCATTGCAGTGACGATTGTCCAGGTATCACCCAGTGGAGATCCAGAAAGGGGGCGCGAGGCTCGCGCGCCCCTCCATGAGGAGTAAAATATATAAATTAATCCCTAATGAAGCGCTTGTTCAAAGGCTGTAGAAAAAAAAAGGGAGTTTTAAAATTTCTCTGAAAAGGAAGATTCTGAGTGCGTTCTCCACTCATTGCAGATAATATATGTGTGGAGTTTGTATCTGGCAACATTGTGAAAAGTCTAAAAACATTTGACTGTAATGAGACGTAGTAGTTCTGCAGAAGCTAGAGAAAAGGTTGAAGTTATGTGTACCGCTAACATTTGTAATAATTGAAGACATTCAGTCAATTTGTATGGTTTTGGTCTTGTTTGTAGAATGATATAGTAATGTGTGGCGTTTAATGGAAAATAGACAAAAGATAGAAAGTTGTGGTTTGATTCTTAAACACGAATTGCTTTTATAGACTGTAACATTTTGGCACACCAGCGTGGGGCGGGAAAAAGGACGAATCATGGATAAATTAGTAAAGGCTAGGAAACCGGTGCAGATATCGTTTTCAAAGGCTTATAATAGCTTAGTGGCTGAATGTGAAAAGGACAATGTAAATGTGGAAAGTGTCAAGTTATATTTTACGAAGTTGGAGAGACTTATAACCGAATTGTCAACTTATGATGAAAATATCCTTGAACTGTTGCTTAGTGATACAAGCAAAAAAAGTGAAGCACGTTACAATGAAGAGTACAACAACGTGGAAAGTTACCGGGAAATGTTCGACGAAGCGCGTGTAAAACATGAGAACATTTTGAAAAAAGTAGCTCCTTCTAGCAGTTCAGGTGGTCATACAGGTAAAAAGAAACTTAAATTACCGAAAATTGAGTTGAAAACTTTCAGTGGGGAAATAAGTGAGTGGATAAGTTTCTGGAGCCAGTTCAAGCGAATTCATAACGATGATGAAATCGAGAAAGAGGACAAGTTCCAATACCTGCTACAAGCAATTAGTACCGGTAACAGAGCATGGGATGTAGTGAACAGTTATCCACCCACAGCCGATAATTACGATAAAGCTATAGAAAGTTTATGCAATCGTTTTGGTCGAGAAGAATTGTTGATAGAGTACTACATACGTGAACTGTTAGGACTTGTTATACAGAATGTTTCGAATGACAAAAATAAGTTAAAATTGTATTCCTTATATGATAAACTTGAGTCATATTTACGTGCGCTAGAATCAATAGGTATGACTAGTGAAAAATATGCAGCTATGTTATTCCCCTTGGTAGAATCTTGTTTGCCCGATGAAATTTTGAGGGTTTGGTTAAGGCATACAGCGACTGCCAGTGTAAGTGACAGTAATGCAAATACGTATAGTGAGAAACTAAAACAGTTGTTACAGTTTCTGAGAAATGAAGTGGAGGGAGAAGAACGCATTGCGTTAGCTCAAGCAGGGTTTAAAGTGAAACAAACTTCCATGGTGAATTTTAAAAAGAATAAAGAAGAAAAAAGGGTGCCTACTGTTAATAATCTGTTTTCTGGACAAAATCAGGTAAAAGAGGACAAACAGTGTGTTTTTTGTGAGGCGTATCATTTACCACAAAAGTGTGAAAAGGCCAAAAGTATGAATCTGGAAGAGAAAAAGAAACTGTTAATGCAGCAAAAGTGTTGTTTTCGGTGTTTGAAACCTCAAAAACATACTGCCAAGAACTGTACGTTTAATGTTGTTTGTTTTTTGTGCAAGGGGAAACATTTTTCGGTTTTGTGCTCGGAAAAATTAGAAAACAAAACAAAACAAAATTCAGAACAGCATAACGTAACGCTAACGAATCAAAATGGTAGGGATGAGTTTCTCCTACAAACACTCAAGTTAAAATTGAAAACAAATGGGAAAGAATGTGTAGTGCGTGCACTTTATGACAGTGGTTCACAGAGATCATATGTCTCTAAGCGAGTAGTGGAAGTGCTGGGTTGTCAACCAATATGTACTGAAACTTTAGAACATAGTTTGTTTGGTGGTGTCAAAACACAAAAGGAGTCCCTTAACAAATATAGTATACTTGTAGCTGATGTTAATGACAATCATTCGTGTAGGATGGAAGTTTTAGAGAAACCAGTGATTTGCGGTGAGATACCTTCTCTTAAACGTGGACCGTGGTTAAAAGAAATGAAGAAGAGAAAAATTTGGCTGTCCGATTTAGATAGTACGGGAGAAATAGAACTGTTAATCGGTGCGGATATGGCTAGTGAATTTTTAACAGTAGATATGTTAAAGTTAGAGTCAGGACTATTTGCTGTTAGAACAATGTTTGGATGGACGATAATGGGTAAGTTACCGTCCAAAAGATGTTATGGTATGTCTGCCAATGTTGTGATCACTTTATTGTCAATCAGTGACCGTATTACGGATTTGTGGAAATTAGATACGTTAGGCATCACTGACCCAATAGAAGTTAAGACTAAGAACGAAAACCATGAAGTAATTTTAAGACATTTTGAAGAAACTTTGTGCGTGAATTCAGATGGTCGTTACGAAGTTAAATTGCCGTGGAAGGAAGAACCTATGGAACTACATGACAACAAGGAAATAGCTGAAAAGAGATGTGTGAAGATGACCGAGAAGCTGTGGCAAGAAGGAAGATACGAAGACTATGACAACGTCTTCCGAAACTGGTTGGAAGAAGGAATCATAGAAGAAGTACCGGAGGAGGAGCTGGACAATCGAAGTTACTATTTACCACATAGGGCAGTGATAAAAGAGAATTCCACTACCCCAATCAGGCCAGTTTTTGATGCGTCTTCGAAAACAAAGGGTGCATATTCATTGAATGACTGTTTAGAGAAGGGTCCAAACTTAATTGAAGAAATTCCGGCACTTATGCATAGGTTTAGAGAGAAAAAGATAGGGATTATATCGGACATTAGAAAAGCTTTCCTGCAAATTTCGGTAAATAAAAACGATCGTGATTATTTAAGATTTCTTTGGTGGGAGAATTTTGACGAAAGGAAGTTTAAAACTTTTAGACATATGCGAGTTGTTTTTGGCGTGAATTGCAGTCCCTTTCTGTTGGGGGCCGTGCTTAATTACCATTTAGAAAATGCTCCCCGTGAATATGAAGAAATAGCTAGTAAATTGAAACAATCCCTTTATGTCGATAATTGTGTCACGTCTGTTGACAATGAAGACGAAATGTTTGCTTTGATCGAAAAATCAAAGTCGCTGCTCAGTGAAGGTAAATTCGATTTACGAGGATGGGTGTATAGTGGTTCTTCTATAGGCAGTAATGATGTCTACACTCCAGTTCTAGGTATGTTATGGGACACATGTACAGACGCTTTATTGTGTGATACAAAGAATTTAGGCAGAGTAGAAGGGCCAGTGTCCAAACGAGTTATTTTATCTACTGCTCATAAGTTATTTGACCCTCTAGGATTTCTGTCACCTGTGACGTTGATTCCAAAATTGTTACTTCAAGAAAGCTGGGAAAGTAACAACTCTTGGGACACAGCAGTTTCTTCAGAAATATCCAGGAAATTCGACAGGTGGTATAAAGAACTGTCAATGTTGGCCGAAATAAAGATTCCTAGACAGTTTGCACAAGATGGTACAAGGAACTCTTGGACGTTACATGTTTTCTGTGATTCTAGTAAAAATGCATATGCATCTGTAGTGTTTTTGAGAAGTGAATGCAATGGAGAAGTTAATGTCCAGTTGCTATTCAGCAAAGCACGTGTTGCACCATTGAAAAAGTCAACTATTCCACGTTTAGAGTTAATGGCCTGTTGTATCGGAGTTAGACTTGCTGTGTCTGTGATTGAGAGTTTAAATTTAGACATTCCTGTGTTCTATTGGACTGATTCTTTGGTGGCGCTTTACTGGATAAAAAATGATGAACCTTGGGGAGTGTTTGTAATGAATAGAGTGAAGGAAATTCGAGCTCTCTCTAATGTAAAGTGTTGGAGACATGTACCGGGAAATTTGAACGCAGCTGACCTACCCTCAAGAGGCTGCAATGCTGCAGCGTTACTGAAGAGTAAATGGTGGGAAGGACCTGACTGGTTACGGCAGACGGAAGAATTCTGGCCGAAAACTGATATGAAACCAAATGCGCTTGAAGTAAATAATGAAAAACTGAAAACAGTTGTTTCATTAAGTGTCGCAAATGAGCCAAAGTGGTATATGCAATATTTTTCAAATTATGAGAAATTAATACGTATGGTTGCATGGATCTTGTGTTTTATCCATAATTGTCGTTCAAAGGAAAGTGAAAGGTTAACGGGTGAGCTATTGGTATTTGAAATAGAATCAGCTGAGAAAGTTATAATGAGAACTATCCAGAAAGAATGTTTTGTTAGTGAACCAGATCGTTTGAAACAATTGTGTACTTTTGTTGATGGTGAAGGTTTGATTAGGTTAAAGACTAAAATTGCACGTAGACTCGATGAAGATGATTTTCGGAGTCCTATTGTATTACCACCTGAGCATGAAGTTGTGAAGATGTTGATATTAAAGGAACATTTGAAATCATCTCATGCTGGAGTTCAAGTATTATTGACAAAGTTGCGTGAAAGGTTTTGGATTCTTCGTGGGAGAAAAACTATAAGTTCTGTTGTTCGAAGATGTGTTAAATGTAAACGGTACGATGCAAAAAATATTAATGTTACACCAGCTTCCTTGCCAGAAGACAGAGTTAAAGATGCATTAGTTTTCGAAATAACCGGAGTAGATTTAGCTGGGCCTCTCTTCCTTCAAGATGGGAAAAGATGTTGGATTGTCTTGTTTACTTGTGCCGTTTATCGTGCAGTGCATTTAGAACTGGTACTGTCTTTATCGACCTCTAGTTTTTTGTCAGCATTAAGGAGATTTATTGACAGGCGCGGAAGGCCGAAGGTCATTTATTCTGATAATGGCACGAATTTTGTCGGTGCAGATAATCTCTTTAAGTTAATCGACTGGGAACAAATTTCTTTGTACTCATCAGTAGAAAGAATTCAGTGGAAGTTCATTCCACCTACCGCTGCCTGGTGGGGTGGATGGTGGGAGCGAATTATACAAATGATCAAGAAACTTCTTCGTAGAACGTTGGGTAGAGCGTCTTTAAGCTATGAAGAATTGAGTACAGTGTTGTGTGACATAGAAGCAGTTATCAATGCACGTCCGTTGACTTATTTGTCAGAAGATTCAAACGATCTCACACCCATTACTCCAGCTATGTTTTTACAAGATAATTTGGAGATAGGAGTACCTGATCTGGATCATATAGAGACAGTTGACAAGTCAAAAAGATTTAGAAGATTGCAGCACATAAGAACACAATTGAGAGATAGATTTCGTAGTGAGTATTTAAGTCAGTTAGTACTGAAGCAAACCGGAAAGAAAACTTGTCGAGAAATAAAAGAAGGAGACGTTGTACTTGTTGGAAGTGACAATAAGAGAAGACTAGACTGGCCTTTAGGAAAAGTTACAAAGGTGTTCCCTGGGAAGGATGATATTGTAAGAGTAGCTAGGATTAAGACTGAGAGTGGAGAAATTATAAGATCTGTTCAGCGGTTGTACCCCTTGGAAGTGAGTTTTGTTCAAACTGAAGAAAGTGTTGTGCAAGCGAAAGATGAAGAGGAATGTCCGTCTAAAAACTTGACTTTAGGTAAACTTGAAGAAAAGGGTGAACGTGTTGTCACAACAAGAAAAGGTCGAAAGGTGAAGATACCTGTACGATACTTAGTGTGATTTTGTTTTGATTTATTTGTCATAAATCAAAAGGTGGGAGGATGTGGAGTTTGTATCTGGCAACATTGTGAAAAGTCTAAAAACATTTGACTGTAATGAGACGTAGTAGTTCTGCAGAAGCTAGAGAAAAGGTTGAAGTTATGTGTACCGCTAACATTTGTAATAATTGAAGACATTCAGTCAATTTGTATGGTTTTGGTCTTGTTTGTAGAATGATATAGTAATGTGTGGCGTTTAATGGAAAATAGACAAAAGATAGAAAGTTGTGGTTTGATTCTTAAACACGAATTGCTTTTATAGACTGTAACAATATGCGTTTTCAGTTCATGGTAATCTCTCGTGTTGAACGACATGGCTTTCCTCAATGCCGACTTCAGAAGGGTGGAGATAAATACGTATTATGAAGCACTGTAGTCCACATTTTTAGTTAGCGAACCAAATATCAAAAAATGTCTCAAGTTTATTTTTCAGTCCTGCGCCTCCCTCAAAAATTCCTGGATCCACCCCTTGTATCGGATGTTGCCAATTAACTGCTAATAGTAATAGCGTAATAACCTTTTGAAACGTTTCCAAACGTTCTTTGCATAAGGAAGTTTTCCGTATTCTTTTTCTTTCTCTTTTTCGCCATTGCTCCCTTTTACTGTGTGCCCTGGAGCAGCTGCTCCACTCGCTCCATTGTAGTTACGCCACTGAATCAGACACTCAGTAATCATCCTTTGAATGAATCAGCATGTATTGTAATGTCTCGATTGGTGCTTCCTTGGTTAAGTGCAGAAATCGAAAGCAGTTTTAGTCAAATGAATCTCGTAAAAACAAAAACGAGGAACAGAATGGCTCTACAAACGATAATATTAATTTTAATCATTCGTGCTGAACTGCGTATGTAAAGACAATATTACCACAACTATGAATTCACACAAATGTTCTGCAAATTGGAAGGGCCTACATCCACAGCATGTGCATCGCAGAAAAAAACGTTCGTTTTACTTCGCTCACCTGAAATTGTAAAAGCAATCAAAGATGAGGGGGTCAGGATCATTCTATCTGCTTCTTCGGGTAGAAATAAGTAATTCACTTGATATAACTTAAAATTATATTTAGAGTATACATAATTAGACCCTATGTAATGAATATGCTAGGAAACCTTCATTCTGTACGAGAAATATATGTATTTTACTTATCATTTCCTGTCTAGTGGGATTTCTAGTGGCTTCCAAATCTTTTTAGTAATTTAGTATGAAGGCTTTGGTCCGGTGGCGAAATATGATAGATAACTGTTGACAACATTGTTCTTGAATGCCAGGATGCTACTGTGCACACTTTGGTTATCCCAATCCCAGGTATTTACCCAACGTACGCGCTTCACAAATTGGTATAATGTTAGTATACTAAATATGAAGTGAATAAATGCTGAAGAGATTTTTCATACCAATTACGATAACCATTGTAAGCAAAAGAGATAAGAAAGAATGCGAGCGAAGAACTAAAAAGAAGTGAAAAAGAAAAATTCTATGCTCCGCTGTAATGGAGTAGGAAATTAGTGTGTTTGTAAAGTTTGGCAGAATTCCGAGCTGCGTCTGTCTTCAGTTGGAGGCAATCGAAGGTGATTAGGTGGGCTTCTTTCCCTTTGTTGGTTGAAGTGGGAAAACAGTAAAAATAAAACGAAGATAAGGTTTCTCCTCTGTACTTCACATAGTGTACAGTAGGAACTCACTAATTCGAATTAACAAATCATTTCATTTAACTTTGCAGAGCTCATTTCTACTTTGTGTGTGTGGGAGGGGGTGTAAGCAAGATTCACACAATACAACGTTGTATAATGATTTATCTAAAATGCCTTATACGAAACTAATTACTCGAAAAGTTTAAAATTGATGCGTGCAATGTTTCTTCCAGGTGTATTTTCATAAAGGGGGTCACAGTCCCCCCAATTGGAGCTAAGATAAATTAAATTGCAATTTAATGTCACTTTTATGCAGTACTTTACAATGTTGTGTCTCAATTCAACCCCCTCATATTTAGAATTTACCAACAATCAAAATTTTCTGGAAGAAACACTGCGTCCAGATCATTACGTTCTCTAGAAACATTTTTTAAAACCATCGTTCAATGTTACCAACCTTTCTCTCAGTCGACACAAAAATGTATTTTCCCTATGATTTTCAAAAATCTGTTTTTTTTTTTCTAAAATTATTTTTGTCAACATCATCATCATCATCATCGTAAGTATTCTGCCATCATTGGCAGGTCACTTGCTGTAACTGAGAAGCTTCCATGCTCCACGGTCTTCAGTTAACCCCTTCGTCTTTTTCTGTTTTAATATCGTCCATCAGTTGTAAACTCCTTCTACCCCTACCTCTTTTTCCTGCCACCATACCCTCCAGCACGTTTCTCATGATATATTTCCTTCTTAGCCAATGTCCGAAGTAGTTTCTCTTCCTCTTCTCAATATCTAAAATTGTTTTTTTCTATCTCATCATTTCTTACACCCTATCAATTGTTTTCCGCTCGACCCAGCTAATTCTTACCATTCTTCTGTACACTCACATTTCGAGAGCTTCCAATCGTTTTTCATCATTTGCGTAATGCCCATGTCCATGTTTCTGCCCCATACATTGCAATGCCCCACATCAAGCATTTTTTAAAAGTCTTTTCCTCAACTCTTTATTCAAGGTCCCACAAAAGACTTTTCTCTCTTCTGAAGGCTTCTTTCGCCAGTTTGTATAAACCGCGAAATATATGCGGAACATGAAACACTTGAACAACAACAAAAGTCATTTGTGTACACTAATACTGTTACAGTTGTTTGTATTGTATAGAAGCTTTTTATTCGTATTTTATTCAACTCAATGCTCTGTGACGTCACAGGTTCTGCTCTTATTCTTACGAAACCACAGTTAGAGAACAAGAAACAGGCAGAGAATCTGATAGTGGTGACAGGCACTTAAATAACATCGAAAGCGTTGCCGATGAGTTTTGTAGGCATCTTACCCGTGAATACATGAGTACTTGTATTCTATCAACATTTGTTTATTTCATTCTTCTATCTCATCCTTTGATTCTTTTGCTCTAGTCTTTCTTTCTGGATTTCTCTGTAAAAGCTTGCTTCTACATCATCATCTTTCTGATGCACTATAGTTTGATACTTCTCTACGATATTCCACGCGAAATCTGATAGTGTAGTGTAGCATATTTTTCGCGGTCGTATCCTAGATATTGTAAGTGCCTCTTCTAAGTAGTTCAAGATACGAAGTCGAATGTTGGCGCTTAAATAATTTGACGAACTCAAAATAACGATGTTTAGTTCCGCCTAGACCCACGAAACTACGCGCTAGTAAAATTTTGTTAAGTACCGTTGCGTAATGATTAATTTTTCTATCTCTTATAACCTAAAAATATCTAATATTTGGATCAATTCATCAATGAAACACTTAGCAAACTTTGGAAAATCCCGCAGATCTGTATATTGCCTATCGTTGTTCCGCTCGATTTCGTATTATCGCTGAATTTGTTTTTCCATTGGCTTCGGGTTATTGTTGTCTAGTAAGCACTCGCCCGTGGCGAGTTGTTTGTCGGTGCGGGCGAGTTTTAAATATCACTATTGTTTATTTCAAAAGTAAGTAAATGATTTTTATTGCGGGATGTGGGCTAATAGCTTTTTTCTTGCGTTAGTAAAATTTTGTTGCTTATTTGCATTCCTGACTTAGTATGTTGGTAGTTCACTGATTATTACTCCTTTTCAACAATTGCGAGTAATCAGGTCATGTTGTTATAGTATTTACCGTATTCATAATATTCGATGTTGGTTTTCCCCTTATAGGGTTTACCAACTTTTGAAAATGGAAATACCGGACACCAATCTGGAGTACGTATACCCTTAAGATTGTGACATCATAGCTCGTCAAAAATGTGAACTTGACAGTGGTTACTTCACATAAAATTGAACGATTCGAAGCTCGAATTTAGGTAATAACTTTAGTTAATCTTTGAATCAAATACTTAGAAAATACTTAGAAAATCAAATACTTTCAAAATAATCTTAATAGAACAGAGAATAGAATAGAGGAAAAATTGTCGGGTATTTAATGTCCAGTTTAAGGTCTACCGGACACCGGACAAGGAGGTCAAAAACCGAACTGTCCGGTAAAATACGGGACGTTTGGTAACCCTAACTTGTATCCATGTAAATACATTATTTTTACTAGCTATTTGCTGTCATTACTTATTGTTGCCGAACTGACTTGGTATTTCTGGTATTGTTCCTGACATAGGGAAAATTTTAGAAGTGGATTCTTCATGATTAAGACGTGGTTGTATATTCTTCATCTCGTCCTCGAAGTTGAACGAAGTTCGTCAACTTTTTCCAAGTGATTGGTATCATCTTCAAGTTTTGTATTGTGATCCTTACGTTTATCTTTCAACATCCTAGTCAAAATTTCGGTTGACATGATTTCCAGCACGTTCTCTACTTTCTCTATTCAGGTTCTGTTTTTCCTCTTCCTCTTTTCAAATTTCTTGACTTTCTTTGTCCAGTCTGGTAACCGACTGGCTGACTTCAAGTCTCAGGTAATTCACATCTTTACGAATTTCTTCCATATTATTCATTATTCGCATATCCACCAAATTCTAGGTATCTCACATTAACTCTGTTTTCAATTTAATCATGTCTTGTATTAAATTTGCATCAAGTCTTCTTTAGACACAAGCGTCATCGTAGCTGTCGGGTCAAATCTGTTAGATTCGTTACTTTCTTATCCTATAATAGACCCAGGTCTCAATTACGAACATTAGTCCCTGTGTTCTCCGACTTATCCTCCTTCTGTTCATTTATAAGTATAAATACCCCATGATCGTTCTCCTGTTTGTCTCAGAATTGGCCTTCTGTTGTGTCTAAGAATCGGGAACACTGCATTTTGGACAGTACTATTTAACATTCTTTTCACTTAAAAGTCCGTATTCATGACTTGGAATTCCCAAGCACTTGAATGAAACCACTTGTTAAACTGATCACACTATTTTGATTTATCTATTTCCCTATCGTCCATCACCTTCGAAATAATTTCATCACAAAATCATACAGTCCAAATCCACTGTCCTTTAAGATTGGTATTTATTTTTGAGAACCAAAGAGACACCGTAACAGAAATGTCGGGCTTTCGAGGGAAGTTTTATCACAACTATATAGGAAGAAAGAGAATCCTTCTACTGTTATTATGAAAGGAAAATCATATTGTACTATTGTCTTGTAAACGTAGATCACTTCCGTAATAAATTTTGATCGTAGATGTATTGCATTTGCATTGCAATTCTTTGATTTTGTGTAGCCAATTGCGGTACGATAAAGCTTATATATCTAGCAGGGAAGTTATTTTATACAACTAAACTTTTACAATAACGATTACAGAAACAGTGTTTCAGGTCAACATTCATGTGGAATTTATATCTGTAAGTCCATCTTTCAATTGGAATTTACATCTGCAATACTTCATCACTTTTCATTTAAACACTAGCGCACAGTTCTAATATAAACGTGAATCTCCTTTCCACTTCTCACTATATCTTCGCAAGTCCCTTTACGAACACAAGTATAGGACAGGAAGACTGAAAGGGAGTGAATTGCTATAGACAAACATATAAATGTAATATTTTAATATATTATATAGAATGTTGGAGGGAGTTTCTGGCAAACTTGGATAAGTAATAGATGATACCAAATGCAAATATGTTTTTTCTTATAACTCCATATTCGAGTACGCCTCATTGAGGATCCACAGGCTTTCGAAGTTGCCAGCTTGCAATAAATTTTGTAATTCAGATTAAAGCAAAGCCCCTGAAATGTCCATCAACCCGCTATACGTAGCTCCTACTGGTTGCCTTTCAGAAGGGTATCAACCTAGTTGTAATATTAAAACTAATAGGGCCAAACCGACACCTAAAATTGGAATAGAATATATATATATATATATATATATATATATATATATATATATATATATATATATATATATATATATATATATATATATATATATATATATATATAATTCAAATGAGAACTTGTAAATCTACTCAAAATTTGGAATTGACCAGTGAAAACGGCAAGCTTTAGCACTTGTGGTATTCGAGATCTCATTGTTAAAAAAATTTGTTACAAACATTTATACTTTTCTAGCATTTTGGATACACGTAGATACTAAAGTTTTGTAATATATAGTAACATTCTCACAATTTTAATTCTTAAAGTATAGCGACGATAGACAACTTCATATTCGAATTATATTAAAATATTTTATTTTTTATTTTTATCTGTAAATTTTGTAAATATAGTTGATCTAAGGTCTATATTATTATGGAAGCAAGTCTCATCAACCAAACAAAAATACTATGAAATCTGACAATTATCTTCATCTGCATTATTACGTTCAGATGGCACTGAAGCTGAAGCAGCTGCCTGTAATTTCAAAATAGAGGAGTTTTCCCTACTTTCCTAAAAACCCGCCCGGACAATTTTTAAGGTCCGTAAAAGAGGATGTCCGGGGAGAAAAAGGACGTCTGGTAACCCTATTGAATCAGTGACCTATTGTTTGATTAGTTTAACCCTCAAATAAGGAATCTATCTATTGCTTCCAAAGACACGAATGAATGAATCAAACCATATACGTATATATCTCTGTAGTGCGGTAATCATTATTGCTCTATTTTAACATTTTAACATCATACACAATGTTTTGTCTAATAAATAGGGTCCTATGTCTATTATCTTAAAATTATGTTTAATGTAAATGTAGAACTAACATATACTGGGAAGATCCAATTAAAAAATAAGTGATTTTTGTTCATAAAATATTTATTAATGACATTTCAATTTTATTACTTATTAATAGAGCAACTCACATTATGCTTTATTTTTGTCTAATTATGCTTTATTTTTTTCCAAATTATGCTTTATTGTTAATTTTGTTATTGTTTTACATTAATCGTATTTACTATACGTTAAATCTTCTAAATATTTTGATCTATTTATTAACATTTTATAAAACCACTTACTTTCAAATGTAATGGACTTTCTACTTAATGCACCGTAAAGAGATATACTTTACTCGAGTCAGTTTTTTCTATCACTTGTATGCGCCTTAGACATGCATATATACAGAAAGGAAAATAAAAGATACCACCAAAAAGTACTGAAAGTGCTCAAGTTCAAGTTCTCAAAGATTTTGCATTATAAATATTGGTTTTAAGAAGTATTAATACAGTATGTTAAACTTGCAGTTGAACAGAATTTTCCAAGAATTGTGCTATATATTCTAAATTATGCTTTATGCTTTATTTTCTAAAATTATTCTTTATTATGCTTTTAATCTTAATTGTTTCTGGACCTTTAGACAACCACAACCATGTTCAAGGTACAAACCATATTGCTGTTATGCTTTTTATGCTTTTAATGCTTTAGGGTTGCCCTGCTTATTAATTACTTTTTCGTAATACTCTATTAATTTTCCTATGACGTTAATTTTATCTATTAAATTTTACTTTCACTTTGAAACTATACAACAATTCTTGCTGCACAGTAGTGAAAATTATCATTTTCAATTAGACCATTGGTCGCCAAACTTATGAAGTTTCTGAGCTACAGTACCGTTTTTAAATCCTACTACGAGCTACCAACCAAAAGAACTACGAACTTATTAAAAAAAAAAAAAAAAAAAAAAGACATTTGTTTATTGCTTATAAACTTACACTTCTAGTAAATATGAAATAGAACCATCTAAGTTAGCAAATGTCTAATATACACACGAAAAACATAACGTGCACAACCCCACGTGTATACAAGGAACCGTGAGATGAGGCTCACAATGGCAGTTGCGCGCAGTGTTGCCAGACGCACAGCTCGGAATTATTCCAAAACCTGATCGAAATTATGCTAGATTCGGTCAAATTATGCTAGATCCTCATAATTACTAATTCAAGAGTTTCAAAACAAAGAGAAAAAACGAAATTGAGATACGATAACGTAACTTAAAATACGCAGAGCGCAAGAATGCGTGGATAGAACTCAATACTTCACGCACCAAAGCTTTAACTCAACTAAGCTAGTGCAGTCGTTGCCAGACTCAATGGCGTAGATATCGTATAAATGAATGCAATGAATGTTTGTTTACATATTTTGAAAGAAAATTACCTCGCAGAATACGCGGAGTTGAGAATTGTCTGCTGGGGGCAGCCTTTTGGTCGGTCTCGGACCTTTCATTTTAGGAATAAAGATGGTCATGAAGTCAGAAATAAAGATGGTGAAGTTGTCAAAAAGTTCGAGGGAGAATGGCCCCATAGCTCCGCCCATGCTTCGCAGTTAAAGGATTAGAAAACCCTGGGTGGAGCTACAAAAAAAAAGCCCAAAGCCGTTTCTAACTTACTTCGAAAAACAAGATACATTGGAAGAAGATACATTTCTCCCGTTCTTTTTCTTCCCACGACCAGCTTCTTTCTCATCTCCAGGTTTTACAGCTTTTTTGGGCAGAATGCTAAAAGCAAGATGCTAGGTGCTAAAGGCATGCAAATTATGCTAGATCTAGCATCAATATGCTAGATCTGGCAACGCTGGTTGCGCGGGAGATACAAGAAGTTGTCAGCGCTCCCTGTCCTTAGCGTCAGCTCAGTGAAGGAATCAAGGTTAGCCAACCAGAGCGTTGTCGTGATCGGCCGAAAATGCCACCGCTCGACGGCTAGTAGCTCACGATCGACGGTTTGGCGATCACTGAATTAGACTATAATTTTAGTCGATTAATTTTTAAGTTTTATTTTAATTCTAACCTTACTTATTTTCTCACATTAGATTTTTTAAAATTTAATTGATTATTTTTAATTTTAATTCGTTAAATTTTTAATTAATGTTACATATACATTACATTTTAAGAAAGAAAAATGTAATAAAAGTGAACAAATATTTTGTAGTCTAATATTGAAAAGAAGGCTGTTGATTATAAAATTTTATTTTGTTGACTTTTTTCTTCCTTTTGAGATACTTTTTGTTTTGTATCAAAGGATATATGATATGAAGTTCGGTCGTTCCAAGAAATAATAATTTGCCAATGTAGGTTATCGTGAAATTTTGCGTGATCATGGCTGGACATGAAATTCTTTGCGTGCGAGTGCCGCTGGACACGCCAGAGTTCAGTAACCCAATAAGAAATAGGTAAAAGCCAGGGAACGAGGGGGTGGAAAGAATACGATCTAAGAATAGCTATCGAGCACTCTCTCTGTTCCAATAAAATGTTCTGTCTGGTATTTGTCTGATCCTCTCAGGACGGTTGGTATTTTCATTAACACTTAACTACCTATCTCTGCGCTACCGTCAAGGATTTGAATTGTTGACATTAGTCACGGTACCTTGTATCGAATAAATGTTATTAACTTGTCGTCATAATGAATCAATTTTTAAGAAGTATCATATTATTATTATTATTATTATTATTATTATTATTATTATTATTATTATTATTATTATTATTATTATTATTATTATTATTATTATTATTATTATTATTAATATTAATAATAGCTGAACCTGTTCTGTCTACATAGTGCACGATTCTAATATGACCATGAATCTTCTTCCCACTTCCATACTATATTTGTACATGTCTCTTTCTAGACACAGTCAGGGTTACTCACGATGGGAATGGATTACTCCAGTGGTTCTCAACCGGTTTGTCGTGACACACTAGTGTGTCACGCACAGAGAAAAATTCGTTATCCAGACAGCGTTATATTGTACAAATATACGGAATCCATATGTTTACTACGGAAATCTGTATGGAGCATACGTTATCCATTACATGCGTGCTCACTTTTTCCCGCTTAGATGTTACATCATACCGCTGGAGGATGTCTAAATCTAACAGTCTTCTGTATATTACATTCGTATACTATGTTAATACTTAAGCTATATGTTATATTTGTCCATCTATATGTGAGATCTTGACCGCCTATATACAATACCTTTTTTCATACGGAAAGTACTTATAGATCGAACACTTATATGGAAAGTCTTATACGTTTGCTGCAGGATGTAACATAGGGTTGTACGTTAAGTCCTAAAACTACAGGATTTACGCATGTAATCTACGTTTTTACGTACGCCAATAAACGTTTCTTTTCTCTGTGTGTTCTGTCGCGGAATTTTAGAATTTAAAAATCATGAATCAATTTTGAAACAGAGCGTACCAGTCCACACCCACAGGAGTTACAATAATTCTGAGTACAATAAAGAACCACTACTACATAGAAACTGGTAGGTTTGTAGAAATTTATAATCTTGCACTATTATAATTTATATTATCATTATTTTTAAAAAATCGAACAAGTGTGACGCAATGACATGAGCTTTTTTGTAAAGTGTGTCGTCAGTCAAAAAAGGTTGAGAACCACTGGTGCAAACGACATATGGTTGTACCATTTTAATGTATAGATATTGGGGTGGAGGGTCCGCCTCATTGTAGCTTTGTACGGCCTTTAAAGTTGCCAGCATGCAATAGATTTTACGATTCAGAATAAAGCAAATATTCTGCAATAGGGATGGCCTTTTTCGAAAAATCTGTTTTTCGATTTTCGGAAATTTCATTTTTCGTTTTCTCGTTTTTCGCTTTTTCGAATTTTTTTTCGATTTTTCGAAAAAATTTTTGTTTTTCGTTTTTTGTTTTTCGAAAAAAATTCGTTTTTCGTTTTCGAAAAAGTATTTTTCGAAAAAATGTGGCCATCCCTATTCTGCAATGTCCATCAAACCGCTCCTACGTAGCTCTTGTACTGGTACCTTAGCAACGTAGAAGGAACAAAGTTAACCTTATAAAGCTAAAAACGACCCTAGAAACATTGGAAAGAACGGCACGAGTTTTGAAAATTTCGGTGAGAACTGGAAAAGAGTAGCGTCATTTCAGATTTTGCCCGAGAGGGGGGATTGTCCATAAGTCATGTTCTCTATTAGTATTTGATATACCTAGGTATAATTTATTTAAACAAGACATGTGATTCTCAAATCCAGAGGGCAATTGGGGGCGAAAAAAAATTAACGGAAAAGAGTACTGGTATGTTGTGTAGGCTTCTGTGATGTATAATATAAATAATGGGGACCCCTTTTGCGAGCTTGCTCCCTAAAATATCAATAGTTTGCTTATTTTCTGTAGTTTGCTTATTTCATACAAAGGACCTTATTACTTTCAATAGCTTAGGGCCTCATCAAACTCAAATCCGGCTCTGTATTCTTGATGTATTATTTTTATTCAAAATCATTAACAATGAGAGAGATTGTTCAGAACTAACGAATAAGATTAAACTTCAGGTTCTACCTCAAGAACGAGCTGAGTTGATTTTGAGTTTAACGTCCCTTTCAGCAGCGAGGCTATATGAAACGGGATCTATTGATTAACGTGGAATCCGAACCACATGAGGCTAGCAAACACGGATTTCTTTTTTCTGTCAGAAAGCCAGGACGAATGTGCTAATGAAGTCTCCTATGTGGAAAATATGTGCTTCTTATAAGAGGTACAGCAAGGTAAATAAAAGTTTAGATATTTGTAGCAGTGGCGTAGGGAAGGGGGACCCAGAAGGGCCGCCCCCCCAAAAGAGGTCCGATAATGTACTTTGGTACTTTGATGTTTGTAATTTTTTTTATATATTTCTATGTTTATATATTTTTTGTTTGTAATTTTTCTATATGTACCTATAACAGCACTCTCCCCCCCCAAACACACATCCTGGTTACGCTACTGATTTGTAGTATGCCTGTGAATGATTTCCTACCTGGACTGTTGAACCACTTTAGAATACTATAGAGAATACTACAATTGGGCCCTAAAGGCCTGGTGTATAAATTGTCAGAGATGACAAGCACTCAATTTTCAGCACAATGTGAACAATCTTGTTATAAATGATTAGCTTTTTTTTCTTTTTTGGTGCAATTTGGGAGGTCTTGTTGTCATAAATGACGAGAATTCAATTGCTAATACGACATGAAAAATCTTTAAAACAAATATTATATCTTCCATTTTATAAGTACATATAAATATGCTACTTTGAAGATTTGCCACATTGTTTTTAAGTTCTTTACAAAGAAACAAGAACGACTATGGACATGGATTGTACCCATATAATAATTAAATATACAGTTTTCGTTCACAGTTTCTGCTGTGCTACCATCTTGAAATTTGGTTTGCTAACGCCGCCAGTATTCATAGTCAAATTCCATTTCCTTTGGTTACGAAGAACCAATGACTGTTTCTACGAAAGCAACTCAACCAGCAATGCTTGAATACATTAAGTATGTTAGTTGTCCATACAGGTTTTCCTAATGTGACGTTTTGTCATTCTGTGGTCTTTTACCCCTCCATCAGCCGATTATTTAACTCCATGCTTTGAAGAAAGAAAGAAAAAAAAGAAGAAATCATTGTTAACTCATTGCAGGAGAATAAGTAAGTTCTGACGAAGGTGAAAGTGGATGACCTTTGGACACACCTGTCCATTGCTTCCAAGGGACATGTTATTCAAATTAGCGGCAGTGAGTACAAACTCAGGAGATACGCGAGAATCAATGATGAAGGGTTTATCCATAAGAACGTCAGAACTTTGAAATCGTGTTCTGGCAACACTGACTGGATTAGTGAGATTAAACGGTGACAGGTAGCTACTGTATATGCAGGAGCTAGCCTGTGGTAAACTAAAATGTAGAGATACAAAATTCAACAACGCATAGAAGTTATTCGAATTTGCAACCAAAATGTGTGGAGAAGTATTGATGTGAATTATCCGCCCAAATCCGCGGATGCGTGATATCTTCTCGTGAATTGTTTCTATAGGGTTATCTCAAGTCTCAGGTCTGTAAGGGTGATCTAAAAGGGAATATTAAACGTACCATAGTATATTTAAGCAAAAGTAATGCAAAATTGAACATTCAGAATTTATTCTACTTACCAAAGCACAAGAGGCCATTAGAAAAACATTATTATCGTGGCATTTATTGCTTCTCACAATAAAAAAAAAAAAAAAATTGTGTCATTATCACCCGTAGTGACTTTCTTATTCGTAAACCCTGTATTTAGTTCTGTCATGTGAGATGTGTAGGAGAGGAGATTATAATTATTATAACAAGATGCCCATTTCTCGGAATCTCTTCAACTTACAGACATGAAATTTGGTATATTGACTTTTCCTTTTTAAAAACTGGATATGTATTTCAGCGTTTTTTAAATATATTTGATCTAGAAGAGAATAAATGAGTACAGGAAGAAAAGAGATAATTACAATTATTATAATAAGAGTCATAACTAGTAAACTTTGAAGGCTAGAGACATGAAATTTAATATTTGGACTTCTAATTTAAAATAATACACGTGTTTCGACGTATTTTTCATATTTAACTAATAGTGAAGAAAAAACGTGGGATTGCAATTATTATAATAGATGTCCATATCTCAGAAATTCTGAAGGTTAGAGACTAAATTTGGTATTTAGACTTCTCATTTAAAATAATTAGACAAATGTTTCAGAGTTTCTTGATATTTCTTCTAGGAGAGAAGAAAGAAAGGCCATGGAAAAAGGGGGATAGTGGTTTCAGATATTATAATAAGATATTCATATCTCGGAGTTTCTGTATGTTAGAAGCATGAAATTCGCTTTATATATATATATATATATATATATATATATATATATATATATATATATATATATATATATATATATATATATATATATATATATATATATATATATCATTAGACCCGTGTTTCAGCGTTGTTTGATATTAACCTAGAAGCGAAGAAAAAGAAATGTGATTGAAATTATTATATTAAGACGTTCGTATCTCCGAAACCCTTAAAGTTACAAACATGAAATTTGGTACTTGTACTTCTCATTTAAAATAGTTGAACAAATGTTTCAGTGTTTTTTGATGTTTGACTTAGAACGGAAGAAAAACGGGTGGAGGTTAGCTCAGTAAGAAGCCCATACGAGGCGTTCGAAATTCGCGCGAGACGTCGAGTTTAGACGAATTCTATATGAAAGTCCCAGAAGGAAGAGTGTAAAATATTGCTCATAGTAACACGTGGGAGCATTTGCTAGCTAAGAAATAGACATACAAAAATCACGATTGTCGTGAAAGGATTTGAGCTTAAGAAGTCCCGGATTCCGAAACGTTCAATTTTAGTTGAGATGTAATCTAGTTACAAAACTACATATTTGACTTCAGAGATACCTACGTAAAAATTAAAATACTGTACATTGTGAAATTGTCACGTCACCGCAGAATGAAACTATAAAATACATTTTCTGTTCTGTAGCAATGTTAAGAACTTAGCAACACTGCTTCGAAGTTTGTGATGCTTGAAAGAAGAAGAAGAAAAAGCCGTGATGGTGACTGGTTTTCTGCCTGTCTGTTTAGTGTTAATGTGTGTGTGGATGGATGTAAGAGGGCAGGAGAAGGGGAAGATCTTTAGGGTTGAGAAGGACCGGAAATGTGACCTGCGTCTCTTTAGAAAAGAATTGGTTAACAATATCAAACAATTTACACACAAAGGCTCCCCTCGCGTTTCTCTATCGGAGGTTACTTAATTCAGTTATTAACGCAAAATAGCACACACACACACACACTTATGTATACACATATGCAGACTCCCATTACAACTGTTCATGTGGAATGAAGTGTCATCATGGTATCCATACAAAGGCCACGTCATTCAGTCCTTTTGAATGAGCCAGCATAACTTGAAGAATTCTTAATTGCTAATATTATTAATTACCGGACGGATTATTCGACATATTTTTATGTTCATAGCAATAGTAATAGGTTGGTTTCTTCATTTTTTATTACAACAAAAGTAACTTTTCTCATAATTACCGTAGAACTTGCCAGCTGCTAGCAAAGAAAAAGTTTTCCCGATAATTAAGAGATCTTACACATTATTTTATCCAAATTAAGCAATATTTTGGCCGATTGTTCCCGAAAAAAAGTCCTCCAATATTACCGAACAGATTCTACACATTAAAGCCTTTGCTGTGCTTGTTCCTACTTAAAAACGAAAGAAAAATAAGTAGTGAGTAATTGAAAGACACAGGGGTTACTCTAAAACCGTTGCGTGTTACTTGCCACGGTGTTACTTGCCACTATTGGAATTTCGTGTTACTTGCCACGGTTATCTTATCGCATATTTATCTATCTATGACAACGTGTCCGTTGCCACGCATCTGCATCTAGATTTGACCTTGAGGAGTGGGAGTAATTTCCCTGTGTTGTTTTATCTTGGCTGGAAAGCTCATTCTAGTTTCTTATAACAGCGAAACACACTTCCTTCCACAATTTCTTCTTTATATATATTTCTTCTTTAATGCTGTGCGTTTCTCTATTTCCTCAATTAATTTTTCATAGTCTTTATCACTAATTAAAGACATGCTAGTCACTAATCAAAAAATGTATTAGTTTCCATTGCGAACACTTCTTTTCACGCGCTACACACGGAACGAACTGCTACGTGAAAAAACTTGTAGAAAACATTTATTTTTTACCTTTCTACTTGGAGATATCTCGGCAACTTCTCTGTTGCCGTCACCTCAGTGAGCGGACTCCCATAAGATTCAATGCATTTTTAGATGTTGCGCAACTGTTCCGTCGCCGACCTGTTGCCCTGCTGTTATCCTGCTTAGCAACACCTCGGCAACTTTTCTGTCGCCGTCGTCTCATTGAGCGGACTCCCATAAGACTCATGAAGAAAGTGGGAGGAAATGAGAAAACCCATCTACACGGCGATGCGCAAGTAACAAGGCTCATATTGGAACCACCTAGGAGTATGGAGCGAATGTGATGTAATATATAAATCATTGCGTTTCTTCCATGCTTTCAGGCGGCAAAATGAGCGCTCGAATTACTGAAGAACTTTTGTTTGTGTAGATTTGCAAGAATACTCCTTTCATCAGAATCTTGTTTTGTTCCTTGTATTTCGTGCGAGTGTTGTGAGTTTTGTGACACACATAAATGTAACAAGGCAGGGGCGTCATTTAGGGAGACAGTGAGGGGCATTTGCCCCCCCCCTGAGTTTGAGATTTATATAGATTTTATCAACAGAATAATAGCAAATCAGTGAAAAACGCGAAATTTTACTTATTTCAAGGGATCTTACCCCCCCCTCAAGCAAAATTTGAAATGACGCTTCTGTAACAAGGTTCCTATTTCTTAAATCAGAAATTTGCTTTGTTTCTTGCGTTTCAGGTGATTGCCTTGCTTTGAAAATTGCTTGGGAAATTAGTCCCACCCCCTCAAGGTCAAATCTAGATGCAGGTGCGTGGCAATGGACACACTGTCATAGATAGATAAATATGCGATAAGGTAACCGTGGCAAGTAACACGAAATTCCAATAGTGGCAAGTAACACCGTGGCAAGTAACACGCAAACCTCTAAAACTACGTATTAACAAAGCCTGCAGCTACTGGTTTTACATTTTTCTAAAGTACGCATAAGACGTTCAATTGTCACTTATCTGTCCTAGGTTGGCAGTTATATATATTTAAAAAATGCTTCAGCACAAACTTTAGAACACTTGTAAAGTAGCAATATTAAAATTTTTATTTATTTATTTATTCTATTCTGAAACTATTTATCTCCCACTGCTGGGACTATTCTAGTACGTATTAACCTTATATCATCCAGGGGACACTGCCCCTCCCCCCCCCAAAACAGCCTGAAAGAAACACTGTTAAGTAGTATGTGCAGAAAATACTATTTAATGAACCAGAAGATAAGCACATTTCATATAGTGCTGGAACTGGAGTGCCTGACAACTATGAAGTCACTCAAGAGTTGTGACTATAAGGAAAGATATGGAACCAATTAGCTTTCTGAAGATACTAATTATTTTCTAATTATTTTAAATATTTTTCATTTTCCTTATCAAAACCGTAAAGGAAGGTAGCGATACCCTATGAATAATTTTAGATCTATCTATTATTTTCAAGGAAAGTTAATAAAAATATTTTCCATATAATTAGCGAGGTCTACTTTTTTATATATATATATATAAAGAACTTTACTAATATTAACTAATTCCGGGCATTGCTTAGCACAAATAATTAACTATCATTCTAATAGTAAATTTGCCAAAAATTCTTCATTAATCGATTCTTAGTTAATTATCATCATTATCTCGCGATCAGACTGAGATCATAATTATCATCATCTCGCGATCAGAACCACGCGCAGCTGAAAAATTCTTACTTCCTTGCCCTTTGTCTCTATTCATTCCATATGTCTCGTTAAGAACTGATCTCTTCCTCCACCTAGCGGCCTTCTTCCATCAATTTGGACATGAGCCGCCCACATCAGACGTTAGTTCATCTCAGGGCTGGATTAACCCAAATGGAGGCCCGGGGCTAGAAAAAATATGTGGCTCCTGCTGACTTCACCTATCACATTTCTGTGAAAGTATAATAGGAAAGTTAAGGAATATGTTTCATATTTTTGGTCACGTTTTATTTTATGATGACGACTGTATCTTTATGATTCTTTTTAGACAGCAAGTTCAGATTTTGATCAGAGTGGAGGTCCCTCTCCACCTGGTGGCTGGGCTATATCCGTCTAAGCCCACTTAATCTGGCCCTGGTTCCTCTTATGTTCGGTATATCTCATCCAACTCACAGTTGTGCAAGATCCACCATTTTTCAATACTTACTACTCTTACCGGACCGAAGAACTTACTTAAAACGTTTCACTCGAATATGAGGCGATCGTTCAAGTATTGTTTTCTAACACTCTAATTTTCACATCCATACAGCGCTACAGGTTGGATCAATGTCTTATACTGTACAAGGTGGCGCCGAGCCGACTGACACATTTCAAAGTTGAATATTGTGCAGGCGCGATAGCTTGGAGTGGGTTGCGGCTGGAATATGGAAAGTGGATAAAATACCATTTCATAAGAACACTGCAACAGTTACAATAGATCTTTAGCGTAATGTCAGGTAACAATAAAATGTCTGAATAAGCGATTGACTTCGTCTCACAATAGCCAAGTGAGCTTTGTGGTGGACAAACACCGTGTGCGTGGGTTTCCTCGAAATTATCCCGTTTCTTCCCACTTTCTTCATTCCACCATTTCATTCATTTCTCATTATCACCGTCTCCTTTAGTCTAGTCGGCGGAAATGTGGGACATAAAACTTAAAGATATTCGTATAAAATGGCATCATATTCTCTTCCAATCTCCTACCTGTAACCCACTCCAAGCTAACGCGCCTGCGCAATATTCAACTTTGAAATGTGTCAGTCGGCTCCTTGCCACCCTATATATATAACATGAATTTGAACTTCCTCAACAGACTCCTCGACTTCAATAATTGTTTGAGACTACAGTAAGATCTGTTTCCGGCTTGCATCCTTGTTTTGACTTCCGTATAATAGATGCATACTCTGTGAAAATACCCAAATATTCGAACTCAGGAACTATCATTTACGATATATTGCCAACTAATGACCCTTTTTATATGTTCGGGAGCTACTCATGGTCAATTAGTCATTTTTTATTTATTTATTTATTTATCGTAAGACCAACCTTTCTTGCAGCGATTGCTATCGATTCGTTCATTTGTGTCAGATCTTCTTTATCTTCTTTGGTTCTAGATCGCATAGCCACATCGTCAGCATATGAAGGGTATGTGATATTCTCATCCCCATTTCAAACTCTATTGATATGTTTTTAATAGTAATTATAATAGAAATAACTACAAAATAAATTATGTCGGTAGTGACATTAGAATTCTATGCCCTGACCACATATCACGTTGTTGAAAGTGCACATCTGTCTGGCCGTAACCATTTTTGGACGCAACGGAATTTTGTGTTTCATATATTTAATTCACATTCCAAAAATCTGTGTCTGAGATCATGCTTCACCACTGTAAGATAATAGCTATAATTTAAAACTTAATGAGGTATATCATCTGCGCCAATGAAAACTAACGTATCCTTAATTATAACAGGAAAGTTTGTCTATCTTTAGAAAATGGAAAATTTCCCACAGAGCTGAAGCTTCTGTAATATAATATTTTCATTGAATAGGCAGATCTTGTAGTGTAGTATTTAAATGAACGCAATGTCGTGTGAAAAAGTGTGTGTGGTGACCAGACCGGAAGTGAGATCCGAGAGATTTTTTATCTTGTTAATTCAAAAGAGAAAGACTGTTCTTTTCCGAGCTGTCTCATATCGCTAAACATTGTTGGATCGCCTCCTGCAAGGTTCGTTTATGTTGGCAAAGCTGCATGGACAAGTTGGCAAAAGGCCCGCTTTAGCCATCACCAGACGTAACCAACCGATTAGAGCTGCTATACACCCACAATTAGGCCTGCTAACTGTAGGCGATCTCCCCATGTTGAGAAATTAAAAGACATCAGAAGCGATTAAGCACTACTGTTGAGGATTTTTACGACTAACAAAGAGTGTTCTCAAGAGAGTGAAACAGAGAAAAGTTTTTAAGCGCAATAAATAGAGGTATTTCCTGATAAGAGAAGCCCTCTTTGCCACTCCATAAACACTAGACGTAATAATGTGGTTTATTACGGTATTTTGTTTCTTGCCTAGATTCAATTTTATGCCCATTAATATTTTTATGGTTTTGACTCCAACTCCGTAGCTCTATAATAACATAAATGATACGAACTTTACTTTTAAAAGCATCCATTTCTGTGATCTCCGCCTCTACTTAACCATTATCTTTTTTCGCAATCAAAAATTTAATTTTTTAGCTCGTGGGGGACACGATGGTTCAATGATAGAGCGCTCACGTCTGATGCGAAGGGTCCCCGGTTCGATCCCAGGCTGCGTCAATTTGTGACATACGGTGTTCTCCCGTTTCCTCATACATTCTCATTCCACAAATTCTTTCATGTTCGTTCTCTTTCACTCCTTTAGTCTACAGGATATAATCGTGGGACGCTTCATTCATCGAAAACCAAAAATTTTCATTTCAATTTCAAGAAGCGAAGAGACAGGGATGAATTCATGGGAAAGGTGGCTGAGGATAACTGTGTTCTCCCCTCAAGCCCTTCTCGTTGGTCTCATGGCTAGCATGTGTACTTTTAATGCACGGAGACAGGTACAGATATTCAATTCTCGGCAGAAAAACACTGAACTCACTACAGTGCTTCGGGTTTCACTTTAAAATCTAGATTTCGGTCTACTGTATATACCATTACTACTGGCAAAGGACTGAAAAACATACTAATTAATCAGTCTTCCCCCATAAAAAAAAGAAAAAAATCAGCTTATATCTTTCCCTCCTGGGCAAGAATGACAAATTCATCACTGAAGCACACTAAGCAATCTAGAAGGTATGTTTATTATATAGCAGCCTGTAAAAACGAAATGCAAGTACTTTTTGAAGGTCCGAAATAAATATAGGAGATCCTAATTAGAGGCGCCCGAATTACGTCTGGTATTTAATATACGTGGTTTGCTATATTGCAAGTACATTTTCGTAAGCTAGGGGGCCCGGGGCCCCCTCTGTCCCTCTTTGGGCACCCATGTCCCTAATCAAAAATATTTGCTTAACATTCATTAAGGGAACAATTCTTATAATTCTTACGATTGGCGATTTAGGGGAAAGTTATTAATTAGACGAGAAATCATTTGAATAACCCTACAAATCCTAAATTATTTCAGATACCAGGTCATCTAATGGGGGGGGGGAAGAATCCTCGAACTCAGTAATATATATAGATATAGATATAGATAGATATGTTATAACTAAAATTAAAGGAGATAGAAATTCTGTTAATCCATCCGTTCATAAAATACACAAGACTTAGTTCGTTATATAAACACTTTTGCCGTCAATAGTACAAAAGTGTTGCCTGGTTTGGTAATGTGGTTAGATACATACTTCATTTAATTTGGAGACACGGAAGATAAAATTACTTTGATATTCTGGCCAGAAAGTAGTCTGGTCCGATAATTAAATTTGTTATGATAATCAAATGAAATGGTTACAGGTAATCACAAGGGGAGGGAATCTTCGGACCCACTACCGTATTTTCTAAACTACTTATAATTTTTTTTTTAATATTCCTATGGCAAATTATCTAAGTAAACGAAACTAACAAATAACTTAAAAGGACAACTAGCTGATAATATTTTGTGGCTTCGCGGCGCACCCCTTTCCGTGAGCTTGCAGGGTTAATAAGTGAAAGCCGAGACTATACCTGGGCAGAAATTCTGGAATAAATATTTGTCCTAAAATGGAAGCATGAACTTTTTTTTTTTCCTGGCGTAAACCAGCAAATAATAATAATAATAATAAGCCAGGCTTACCACACACCATACATCAAAAAGAGAGAAGGAGGAAGAGACGACAAACTATTCTTTGGTTTGGTTATACATAACCCTTCAGCATTCTTCAGTTCGATGGATGCTATTTAAGACACGAGGCCAACGTTTACTTTTAATATCCCCCCGCTCCCCCCTCCTAAAAAGAGTGGAAATGAGGATTGATCTTTTGCGCGCCCATCATCTCGTCTGTTGGCTGCCATCTGCTTTGCATTTTCTGAAAATAAACCAATGGTTGTCCTAAGCTTGATTTGAGATTAATACCAGCATCCTCGAAACAGTGTTGCCAAGTTGACCATATTAGCAAGTCATTTCAAATGTGAGCAGTGACGTACGCAGATTTTCAAGGGAGGAGGGATTCAAGATCTCATTTTTAAAAAAATAATTTTAGTTGTTTGAATGGCAAATTGTTATTTTTCCATTTTTTGCTCAAGTGAAAATTAATCCTTGAAAGCTCATCTTGCTTATGCCACTGAATAAGAATATGTTTAATTCATCTCATTTTCATATCTATATTTAATTCATTTCCTATACTTTTGTCTATTTTTAGATGTTTATCTTCTACAGTTGACGAAAGCAATGAGAAGCTAGTCTTCATAGCACAAAAATATAAACGAAAAACTGCTGCTGACAATGATTTTGAAACTGAGTCAGCAAATCGCAGTTGTATTGATATTTTATGTAATTTTTAACCTGTTAAATAAAGCTCACTTTTTAAATAAAAACCGAGAAGAGGGACGCGCTCTTTCTTCTTCTTAATAGCACGGAACTTGGTATATGAAGGCTTTTTGATGCATCGGAAACGAATTTACTTACCATACTGCAACAACAACAATATAATAATAATACTAATAATAATACTAATACTAATACTAATAATAATAATAATAATAATAATAATAATAATAATAATAATAATTTCTTGAACATATTTTGAAATATTTTGAGAAATCAATTTAAAGCATCCAAAGCGTAGCCCCGATATGCTTTGGGTTGATCTAACCAAAATTGTTCAAAAGGTATCCTAAATATGCGTGTTCTATAAACCGTGTCTAGTTTGGTAGTGTTTAAATATTGTACCTAGATACAATTGTTAGGCTTTACACAGTCCTTTAGAAATATTAAAACAAAATGTATTAGGGGAAATACATCAATATTCGGAAATAGTAATATAATACAACCAATTAAAAGTGCTACTTTGGTAATGTTTTCTGTACATCATGAGATAATTTCATTTAAATTCGTTGTAATCTAAGGTATTAAATGTATCAGTGTCATATTACCTGTATACCAAAACACAAAAATGAAATTTGAAAATGAGTGGAATATACCAGTATTTTCGACTTTCGATCCTTTCAACTCCCAACAAAAATTTATTCGTATGCATCTATTAACCAATTATGAATTCCAAAACAGTAAGATAGATTTTTCGTATCCATGCCTTACTGTGTGCTTTACTAAGACTCGTCTTTGCCAATCTTAGAATATTCTCAGGAACTTCAAATTCTTTCGAGGTATTAGGTCCTTGGTTCAATCCCAGCTCACAACAAGTGAGTTTTGTGGTTGACAAACACTGTGTCCGTGGGTTTTTCTCGGGTTTCTCCCATTTTCTCTCACTTTCTTCATTCACTATTTCATTCGTGTCGTCAGTAATATGGTTGGAAACCACTGCGATAAGAAGTATGATTTCCGTTCTAATGCTGATCTCATCCTTTGAAGCCATGTTGATAATCTCTTCATCTAAATGGCTAGGGAGTTACTCTTTCAAATGGTAGCCATTGGTCAAAACCTTGGCAACCACTTGGAAGTCTTCCTTAGGCAAGACAGGTCTTTTGACCACTATGTACGTAAGATCAGTAACAAAAAGAAAATTTTGTTGCACTTATTTTGAACTTATAGTACTAACATTTTTTATATATGTACTGTGAATAACAACATCTAAATTTCCTGATTTTTATGCATGGAGAGCTTGTATTTATTTTTTGCACCAGTATGTATGTGTTACTGTATAATGCAACCTACATATTGAATTCAAAAATAACGGAACTTAATATGCAGAAACAACTGCATCAGTACAACTGTGAAAACCGGATTGTCATCTGTGAAATTGAAAAGTTAAAATAATAATAATAATAATTTGTTTTTAATTTTTCCCCTGTCTTTGATGCTGAGGACCTGTTGCTGCGCTTTCTCCCCTTCTTACTGTCTGATTTATGATAATTGGCAAAGTTGGAGGAGAAGGGACTCGTTTTTCTCCCCAGTTGAAATGACTGCAGTGATAATGGATCTGGCTTTAACGGGGGAGGGGAAGGTAAAAGATGTGACAGGGTCAAACTGCTGCAAACAGGACACCAGACAAGACTTCGGCGGACACCCTATATCAGTGTTGCCACATAGTGACATTCCTTAAATTCAAACTTCTTGAGTCCGGAAGGAAAAGATTGCTGTTACCACAAACAATGTTGCCAATTTAGCCATTTTCACATCGAGTTTAACCAGTAAAAATGTAGGGCCTAATTACTGCAAAATTAAAATACTGCTAATTTTACAGTAATTATGTGATATCTTCAAATAGATAAAAATATAATCGAAATGTGGAACAAGAGCGTGCTAGACAATATTATTTTTGCATAGGGCACCGTTATCACGAGTCACCTAGTAGCTTTCCATTTGCAGACGTTTAAAAACGCGAAAAAATAAATGCCGATTTTCTAAATGACTGGAAATCGAAAGCAGATAAGTGAGTTGTGATAATGGTATCACATGTAAAATAATATTGTCTAGCGAGCTCTTGTTCCACTTTTCGATTATCTTTTATCTATTGGAAGATATCATATAATTATTGTAAAATTAGTGGTATTTTAATTTCGCCGTATTGAGGCCTCTTAAGCTATAATTTTGGCCAATTATGCTACATTCAAAGTTGTCAATCTCTAGCCATTTGTGTTTAATTTAGTTCAATACTTTTTCCAATAGAAATTTCTCTAAATTTACAAATAAAAATGAAATAAAAGGATTATTAGTTATATAGATAATCTTTCTTCTCGTCCAGTTACTCACAGTAGTAACCTGCTGTGGATTCAAATGAGACACATTTTTGAATTGCCGTATTTTGTTTACTTGCACATGAAAAGTCACAGTTTTTGTACTGATCACATAATAGACATTCTACAATCATATGAAATCAGTTAATGACAGAAAGAACACCCTGATTAGTAGCCGCTCTGACTTTTTAACCCACATTTCCCATTAGCTGTTCGAAGTAGTTTGCAGTGAATTGACGTATTATTTTTCGGGCTTGATTTTTCGAACATGATATATTTTTGGTTTATATGGTGGCTGGAATATTTTTGCTTTCAAATGAGTCCAGAATTTCTCAATGGGACTGATTTGTAATACATTTGGTGGTTTGCGCTCTTTGCGCAAAAATTGCACTCCCTCTCGGTCCAAAAGCTCCTGTGTCCTGTCGCTATTGCATAGTGAGAAGTTAAATTAGGTAAAAAGATGTAACCACCACTTGGATAGTTTTCTTTGATAAATGGGGTAAGTCTCGAATACATTCATTTTGATCTATATTTTGATTGATTACACCCATTGATTGCTTATGAAAAAATGGCCGAGAATGATCTTTTTGCTTATTGCCATCCAGATTAGTAGTCAAAGTACGACACGTTTCCACTAAGCTCATACCCATTCTTATCAATATATGTTTCATCATCCTTTATTATGACCCTATCACCATTAAAGGCACCAAAGTCGTCCCTGCTCAGAATGACTTTTTTTCTGTTTTTGTTTCTCACCTGCATATGGGGCATCTTTTTTCTTTCTTTCTTCCTTTTGATTCCCAGTACCAGTAGTCACTTGCTCATAACATCATCACGACTCACTTTTGATGGACGTGCAGCACTTGGAATGGTACATTCGCCGTTCGCGTCCATCAGACACACAATCTTCTCTTTGATTTGTTTCGTCATAATCATTTTTCTATTTCCTTCCCCTTCTCTCTTTTTCATTGAAATCCCATCTTTGATCCTTTTTAATGTTCTGTACGCAGTTGCGCGACCCAATCCTTGTTTTTGAAAGTACTTCACGACTTCAGCGTTAGAAAATCCCGTATTCCTCAGCATGAAACCTCGAACACGAGTCCGTTTGACTTCCGCTTTCGACTTCAGCGTCAGAAAATCCTGCATTCCATCAGCACGAAACCTCGAACACGAGTCCGTTTGACTTCCACTTTCGACGGCTGCATATTTACCGCTGACTGTCTCCTCAGCTGATACAGCCTGTAATCGCATAATAGAGGGCGTAATGTATGAAACAGTGCAAACACCAGTCTGCTTGGATGTGTGTGTCATGAGTAATACGCGTTCAAAATAGTGTCTCATTTGAACCCACGGCAGGTTACACCATAATTTAATTTACGTATCTTAATTATTATTCACGCTTACTGGCAAAATCACATTCCAAATACGAATTTTGGAAACTCCACCTTCTTAAAGCTAATTTAATCGCGTAATTAATTTGCTAGTGAGAATTTTTGAATGTACAAATTAGCAAGGTCGATTTTACTTTAATGGTGTGTTAGTGGTGTAATTTCAGAATTTGCGGGAGGAGGGGAAACAAGACTATCCACCGAGATAATAGTTTCAATTTTTTATTGTATGTTAGTATACAATTTATAAAAAAGCATATTTATTCTCAAACCTGGGCAGAATAAGTCCCCCTGCTCTTCTCAAATGACGCCTGTATTACGCTAGAATAATAGTAAAATAGACATATAATCAATATTACTTCAAAGATTGGGAGCAAAGAAAGGCATTCAAGGGATGTGTAATGATGCAAACAAAGCGTACTGCAAATGTTTTAAGCAAAGGCTAAGAATGAAATCATTTCGATTTGAGAATACTAGGAAAAACATTTCACTATGTTGAACTGTGCAGTAAAACTGGAGCATAGTTTGCTTGCTTTTTGTTAAATTCTATTAGCTATAATTTTGAAAGAATTTTGCCATTTTTGGATCGAAAGATCCAATATATTTCAATCAAAAATTTTCTTGTACGCCTTATATCTGGAAAACTACATATAGTGTAGCTAAACTCATGGTATCACTTAACTCAATATGATGTGCTTATTCTATATAAAAAAAAAAAGAAGAAGAAAAACTCGATTTAGGGGTTGTTCGAAAATTTTGTGACCCCTGATCCGAAAACTAATTATTGTCAAGTTCACAATCTTTTGATTCGTTTTTTTGGATAAGACGTAAAATTCTTGGCCAAGATCGCAGTCTTTTGATCCATTTTTTTTAAAAAATCATTTCTAAAATTCTTGTTAGTTATATCCTATGGATTGTTTGATTATTTTCTGAAGGCACCTGTTGGTAACAACACTTGCTACAAATACGGAAACGAGAGCAACGGATCACTGAATTCATATCAGTGTTATTTTTAAATTTCTGCCTTAATTTTACTATTACATCTAAAGTTCAACTTAAATGGAATGGTAGGCCTACTTACAGTGCAAAAGAACAATTCCATAAGAATAGATTTACGTAAAAGTAATATGTAAATATTCATTTAAAAAGTATACTCATTGTGCAATACAATAACTACCTCGCGTAAAACAATAAAAATACCTTAAGAAAACATAGGCGACTATATCGCAAGATATATTGATGATTCAGAAACAATAGAACATGTAAGAGATGTCTGTACCACAATTGAAAATACAGATTATCCAAAAAGGTATACTGATCTCGAAAATACAAGCACTGCCAGTGTTATTGTGAGGCAAGTTTAGTGGGCTTAAACTCCCAGAAGCAAATTTGAGAACCAGCAAGGAATAAGAAAATAAAAATTATAAATACTAGCTAAAATGCCCGTTCTCCGCACGGGAAGAATAAGTTTTAGAAAAATATTTGAGCCTCATTTTCTCCTTGGGATACGCTATCAATGAACGGGCAATAATGAAAAAAAAATTCTTAAGATATCCTATTTTTGGCATAAATTTTGTACTTCCTCCACCTTAGGACGTCGTTTAAGTTACATTATAAAATCCCAGCTTGAAGTAAGTACTATGTTCAAAAATTAATTTCAATTTTTTGAACTGTTTTCTCGTGACGTGTTCACAAACAATATGGAACACTGATTTAAGTATGAAGAAAGCAATTATAGAAAATGAAATTTTTCCCCTTAAAACGGAAATTTTCAAAAACGGAGAGAAAATGTCTTTCCTTATTTTCAATGACTAGTTTATATCCTGAGTTCCATTTTTTTAACTTGACGGGCTTAAGACATACTGTGTTTCGGCTGAAGTTTGGCTGAAATACAACTGGTCTATTCCGTTTATGTAGACCAGTATGGTCCATTGCGAGTTGTGAATGAGATTCGTGTCTGTCACATGACAACCACTACTGCATTAGTACTGAAGTTGCTGAAACCATGCTGCTAGCAGATTCCAGTGCTGCTAAGACTACATGCACTTTTACGAGATGCCGTCGAGTTGAAAAATATTCTTAACTATTATTTGCCCTGAAAGATACCCTACTACATTATTCAGTGTTGTTTTCTTGGCGTATGCTTAAGGCTCCCACTGGGCATCCTATGAAAATCTACAGTATATTCATAGTTAAATGCTTACGTTTTATTGAAACGTCACAATCAATTAAATAATAACCAAAATCTCACCAAAAGTGAGGGACAGAGACAGTGGCGTATTTAGGATTTTGTTTCGGGAGAGGCTATGCACAACATGTGAATAAGCTTAGCGTGCCAACAAATTTTAATGAAGTTCTGCACACCGTAACAAATTTATTTCGGGGGTCTTGAGCCCGATAACCACCGCCCTAAATACGCCACTGGACAGAGGGTAGATTATTAGTTAAGTATTTTAAAATACATATTCTGCTCCACTAGTACTCTACAACACCCACTTCTTTAAAGAATTTTCTGGGCCCAGTTCAAAAGAGTTAAGGTATTGTTAACTTTCTCAATAGGATCTGGTAATTTCAGCTTTTTACACAGTAATAAGTTTCTTTGGATTGTCACAGTATGAAACCAGCTTTATCTGAGAGAAAAGTTGTCCTTGGCAACCTAACATTCCAAATAAGCGTATATTCCGCTTGCTTGCTGCATATAGTTCACTCTCTTCTTACCCTTCGGTGCATTCTAACTTTGTTTTCTTTCTTACTTTATTTGCTTTTTTTCCCCTAGTATAGAAAGCACGGTGACTTCGTAGTAAAAAAAAAAAAAAAATGAAATGAAATCTTTGAGTTTTACACTGAGAAAAATCCATTATCCGGACAGCGGTATATTGTACAAATACAAGGATTCGTTATGTTTACTAAGGAAATCTGTACGGAGCGTACTTTATCCATATACTACATAGGTACTGCCTTTTACCCGCTTAGATATTACATCATGTCTCTGCAGGATGTCTGATATCTAACAATCTTCTGTATTTTACATACGTATACGTATGTTAAATACTTCAGCTATACGTTATATACGTCCATCTGTGTGTAAGATCCAGACCGCCTATAGACACTCTTTCTTTCGCCATGGCTGACGTCATTGAACTACCGTCTTTTGCTTGCGAAACGAGGTTGTTTACAAACGGAGCAGAAGAGAGGAAGGAAACCTGGGAAGCCTGGGTAAGTACAATAGTTAACTATTACTTTAGTTAAATATTCCCATTAATTATATATTCTTTTAGTGTAACTTGCTTTAATATAGTACTAAGTAAGTAATGTAGTTTATGACTACAATTCTTACTATTGTAACTCGTAAATGATTGAGGAGAATGGAATGGGTGAATCTGAATTTTGAAAAAACTTTGAATATTAATGTTTTGAAACATATTATGTTTCAAGGTAGCAAAATGAATGTTATGTGTTTATTCATTCCATTTTATATGTGACGATTTATTACTTGGTGCAGATTTACTACAGGACTGCTTAACATAATTGCTAATAAACCGTTTTCAGCGCGGAAATTTCCTTGTGTAGTTAAGATTTAGGATTTAGATTTCTGGGCTTTCGGCATCAATGGCCTTGTTACCCCATATGAGGGATGACTTTCCTCGGCGAGTACACTATCCGGGGAAAGGAAGGGAAGAAAGGATTGGGGAAGGAAGAAAACGGCCTGGGACCTATATGTTAGGTACCACTCCGGCATTTGCCTGCTGTGAATGAGGAAAACCCAAGGAAACCTCATTCAGGATGGCTGGACTTAAAATCTTTTGATACTTTTTCGACCGAGTTCTCCCCCGGGATCGAACCCGGAACCGTTCGCACCGAAGGCGAGAGCGCTAGCGACTACCCTACGCGGGGCCACTTGTGTAGTCTAGAAAACTCATTTTTACTAGGATATTTGCAAATTTTTTTTTTTTTTTTTTTTTTTTTTTTGCTTTTAGTTTAACGCCCCATGATTGTACATCAATGTAAGAGAGAAGGTGACAATGAGATACATGATAATGGTGGAATCAAGAAAATGTAAGGAAACTGGAAAGTCTTAAGAATAACCACACCTACAGTGTTCACCAAAAGGCTATTTGTCGGGAGCAGGAATCGAACCAGGGACCTAACGCGTCAGAGGTAAGCGCTCTACTACAAAGCTTTCTTTTGTTTAAAGAACTTGTTTACATTGAAATATATATATTTTACGAAGATACTAACATATTTTACAGCCTCACTGAAATTAAAAAAAAAAAAAAAAAAAAAAAAAGTAGTCAGGGAGAGTTTACTTGTCAGATTTTTATTTTTTAATTTAATTTATTTTTATTTTTATTTATTTTTGCTTTGTTATGTTCCCTAGTTAATTAATGTTTGGGTTACTGAAAATTAAAACCTTTTTAGTATTATTGTTATGTCATCACTTTGGAACCAAAAAAGTTAGATTTTTTTTTCTTGTGTTTTCATATAGGAAGTTGGTAAGTTTGTGCCTTAGCATTGGTTTGGTTTCTAGAACGTAATTGAAGGTCATGTTGAGTTTAGTCTTGGCGGGTTTAGAGTTCGTGAAGTGTCAGGCACTGCTTGTGCCCCTGTCTTCTGTCTGTGATGTTTCCTGGCTTTGGGCTGTGAGGTATTTATGTTGAGGAGTACCAACGCAGGCCGCGTGATATACAGGTAGCTTCAACAGCTACGAGTGCCAGATGTTCATCTTTCGTTACGGCGTGACTAATGCAGTATAGTACTAGGTTCAAATTCTATGGGTGGTAAAAATGGTCGTGGTGTGGTAAGAAATACAACGTAATTGTTATTAGTTTATTAGTGTTTCTTCATAGTATAGTTTCACTATTTCTAGAAGGAATTAAGTATTAACGAAGTAATAAATAAGCAAAAGCACACTTTGATTGGCGTTAACTATTTCTCATACTCCATTGAGAATGTTTTGATCCTCAGTTGCGCAAACATCCAGTGTGCGTTTTTTTGTTTGCTTACACTGCCTTATAGATGAGCTCCCTCGTGGCTAAGTGGTTAGTGAACACGCCTTTGGCGTGGGACACCCGGGTTCGATTCCCGGCCGGGGGCCGCGGTGGCTCAGTGGTAGAAGGTTCACCTCTGGTGCTTGGGGTCCCGGGTTCGATCCCAGCCCCGCCAAGTGAACCTTGTGGTGGACAAACACCGTGTGCGTGGGTTTTCTCGGGGTTCTCCCGTTTCCTCCCACTTTCTTCATTCCACTATTTAATTCATTACTCATCACCGTCTCCATTAGCCTAACCATCATAACCGTAGGACATAAAACTCAAAGATTTCATTTCATTTTTTCGATTCCCGGCCGGAGCTTATGTGGTTCGGATTCCACGTTAATCTGTAGGTCCACGTCTCATACAGCCTTGCTGCTGAAAGGAACGTTAAAATCAAATCAGCACTGTTTTACAGATGCAATTGTTCGATTCCGAGTTCGAATGAAGCTTTTTACGGGCAGGGGGCGACTTTTATATATACAATCCAAGGATTTTAGTTATTAGTCAGTGATGCAATATATAGACCTATATATATTACAAAATTGAAAGTGACTATGTTTGTGACTCTTAATCTCTTAAGAGCTGCGGTGGCTCAGTGGTAGAGCGTTCACCTCCGGTACTTGGGGTCCCGGGTTCGATCCCAGCCCCCGTCAAATGAACTTTGTGATGGACAAACACCTTGTGCGTGGGTTTCCTCGGGGTTCTCCCGTTTCCTTCCACTTTCTTCATTCCACCTTTCATTCATTGCTTATCATCAGCGTCTCCTTTAGCCTAACCGGCATAACTGTGGGACGTAAAACTCAAAGGTTTCATTTCATTTTTTCTTAATCTCTTTGGAATCTTGTACTTAGGTTCACAGCGGAAGCGACGAAATAACTCGACTCATCCATTGTAGCTCTCTTCGCAACCAGTTTCCAAAATGTTGGCAATAAGTTTGCGAAACGGGATATGACGACTCCAATTTTGGGTGAAAAGTCGCTATAAAAAATAATAGAGAAATTCATTGTCTATAAGCATTGTTTTAAAGTTGTAGATGTAAACTAAACAATATGTTCTACTCACTGGCGCAAATCCGTGGGGGGGGGGGGGATGACGGATACATGTCCCCTCCAATCTTGGAACTGAGGGGGACTTCTCCCCAATAATCCGATTTGAAATGTGTTTTTTGGGAGAAATTTGATTATTTTTGTCCGATTGCTACAAAGGAACGTGAGATAAAATAGATGTCCCCCAGATAAGCCTCAAATCTGCAGCCTCCCAACGCTGAAAACAACTCTGATCCTCCACAACATTGTTTTTCAACTTCATAAGTATTTTGGACATCGTCAAAAAAAAGTATGGTAACGGTCTTACCCCCCCCCCCCTTCCCAATGTTGAAGACAGATTTGCGCCGCTGGTTCTACTCACATCTTTGTAAATAGGGCGCAACCAATCCTTTAATTCAGGGATCATTTTTTTGTAAAAGAAAAAGTGCAGAATAATTAAAAGACCCCAAAGGACAAATATAACAAACATCTTCTTCGCCTTTATTCACGCAATCTATAGCTAATCTTGTTGCTATCGGTAATGATGTATTACGTGTGTTTCTCAACGGAAACTCTGCGAACTAAAGGACATCAAGTTTGTAGTTGTTCTTCGTTAGAGGGCAAGGGTAACATAACAATGCAGGATTGTGGGGCAGTGAGTATGCTGTATTTCCAAACTCTTCGTCAGTTGCGCTGATTAAAACAAACAAACAGAAAAAAAGAACGTAAAAACTGTTTTGAACTAATAATGCTTCTCTACAGATGAACATTTTGTTTGGAGCAGAAAGTCGCTAAATGTGTAAGTAGGTAAATCGTCATTTAAAAATCACCCAAAAAAGTCTCCAATCGGAAAAAAATATTTTTTGACGCTATCGTAGGGCGACCATACGTCCCGTTTTGACCGGGACAGTCCCGTTTTAGTGGCGTGTCCCGGCCGTCCCGTCAGTAGATGGAAAAAGTAGTATTCGTCCCGTTCTATGTAAATGAAAGAAGTAAATAACAAACCCAGTATCTTTACTCCTTTTAAAAGTATTAATAATTAATAATAACAAAGAGGCAAAAATTGAACTGAAATTCCCTATATTAAACATACTCTATAGTTCGCAGTACTGCTCGAAAGGCAGCAGAGGTTTTAGCAGTTGGTTGTGTGTTGAACAAATTTCAACGTGTCTTTCCTTTTTCATAAGTACCCGTTCTGTAACAAAGAGAGAGAGGAGGAAATCTGATATCAAGGCACTGATAAGAACAAAGGTAGATCTAAAAGTCTAGGGTTGCAAGAACCTGTCCCGTTTTTAACTGAAAATTTTATGGTCAACCTACGCTATCGTTGAGGTCGAATTCCCCTTATTTAGCGACTTTACCCAAAATTGGCAACATTGACCCCCACCGAACAACCAGGGTTGAATTCAGGGGGTAGCCCGGGGGAATCTCCCCCCCGAAGAAAATTCATTCCCCCCCGGAGAAACTCCCAAAATTTCAGTCACAAAATGTAGAAATTACTTCACCCAATTATTTGCTTTTCTGTCCGTGTACGTGCAGACGAAATCCGATCTCTCAATATACATATAAATGACGCAGACCCATTCTATATAAATGTTAACATGTAACATCTAAGATAGAATACCAAATAGTGAATAAAACTTGTATTTCTTAACGCTATGACTGAGTTTGGCAGAACATGAAATTGTTAACTGTTGAAGAAAGGTTTGTATTTTAGTAGGTACTATACTCTCGCCCTATATTATATATTAGTAGGTAGCACTAGCACAGGTTGAGATACGAAAGGAAAGATAGGGAAGATCTTTCGATCATTCCATATAATCTCTCATGTCAGCAGACTTCAGTTCTTGAAAATATACAGTTCCTACATTATTTGAAATAGGGCGCCTAAATCCCATTTCTCGCATCGGAAGTAACAGACGTAAATGTGTTTTACGATTGTTAAAGTAAACACATCTTTCTTTAATTAAAAATAATTCAGTTAAAGGGTGAGATTCAGTGGGCGTCATTTAGAGGGATCAGGGAGGAACAGTTATCCCTCCTTGATTAGAGACTTATATAGAATTTATCAATATGATAATAGTATATAAGTGAAAGATTGCTATTGAAGGTGGCCAAGATCCTGCTCAGTGCCGTTCCATGGGGGAGGGGCAAGCGGGGCGACGGCCCCGGGCGCCGAAGTAAGGGGTGAAAAATTCGGGAGGGAAAAAGAAAAAAGAAGGAAAGAAAAACAGAGGAATGAAATACATGTGGACATATATAAAATGAAAGGAAAAAAGTAATGAAAAGTGCTCAAAATCAAGGAAAAGCAGGGTTTACTTTTTAAAATTTTCCCACCTTTGGCGGCTGGTCTGTCGACCTCACTCATATATACGGGGATGCCGTCGTATACTCTCGCGCCAAGCGCTGATTTTCCACGACACGGCACTAATCCTACTGAAGATTTCGTCAACTAAACTATTGATGTATATGCAGTGAAGAAACCAAGGCTAATATGTTTGATTTAGAATCAGAAGTGTGAGAAAGAATGATAACTTTTTATTAAGATATTCCTAAGTATGTTTGTTTTAGGAGAAAAAATATTTCAGTTAATTTAAATCTTTTAAAAAATGTTTACATTAGTAACAAACAGTAATTACTGAATATAGGAAATAATAAAAATAGTTACTGTAAATAGCAGTTAAAGTTTAGTCTAAACTATTTTTGCCAGTCTTTATTTAATGTTTTAGATGAAATCAAACGATTGTTTTCTTAAAATTATAATCTCATTGAATATTTATCAGCAATTAGTCTCAATATTAGGTAAGATGTGTATGTGAATGGAATTGTTAAATATGCTGCTTTCTTGAAAAAAATACAGAAAAATAACCCTCCCCCGAGCAGTTGACATTCCCCCCCGGGTGTAAATGTCTGAATTCAACACTGCGAACAACACCCCGTTATCTTTAGCCTAGCCAGCATAATAGTGGGACGTAAAACTTAAAGATTTCATTTCGAACAACACTCCCAGAAACCTATTGTTATACCATTCCCAAAACACCCTTTTGTACAGTTCTCCCTATTCGAAAAAAAAATTGTAAATAGCAGTGTTCATATATAAATATGGAACTCAATTTCCCTGAATTTTCCAGGTTTTCCAGGTATTAATTTTTCAATTTCCAGGTCTAGTGGAAGAAACTAATAGTACGAGAACACATAAATTTTAAGAATACTATATTTATATATTTGAGAATGGCCACCCTTCTCCCCAATGAACGATTGCAATTAAATATTGAGTCACAAGAAAATAAATAATTAAAATAAATAAAATTTAAGTTGAAAAATATGAAGTTGAGAAACCTACTAAGGGAATTATATAATACTTTTGTTCCATACTTGAATACATTCAAAATATACAAAAATATTGGCTTGGGAAAGAAAAAAGGGCCCGCGAGATTTTAACTGATTCTTATAGTACTCGACAACAGAAATAAATTACTGAAAGAATTTTCAAAATCGGCGCAGGTAAACATGCAGAAAATCGCATTTTCATGTACCGGTTCAAAATGGGGAAGAAAAGACGACCGCGAGATTTTAATTGATTCTTGTAGTACTCGTCGAGAGAAATCGATTAGTGAAGGAATTTTCAAAATCGGCGCAGGCAAACATAGAGAAAATCTCATTTTCATTTTCCGGTTCAAAGTGGGGAAGAAAAAAGGGCCGCAAGATTTTAACTGATTCTTGTAATACTCGACGAGAGAAATCGATTAGTGAAGGAATTTTCAAAATCGGCGCAGGCAAACATGGAGAAAATGGCATTTTCATGTACCCGTTCAAAATGGGGAAGAAAAAAGGGCCCGCGAGATTTTAACTGTTTCTTGTAGTACTCGACGAGAGAAATCGATTAGTGAAGGAATTTTCAAAATCGGCGCAGGCAAACATGAAGAAAATGGCATTTTCATGTACCGGTTCAAAATGGGGAAGGAAAAAGGTTCCGCGAGTTTGAACCGCTACGATGTATGTTCACGAATGTCCCCGTCTTCTCAAATTTAGTTAATTACTGTGACACTGAAACATGTGACACAGAGTCACATTGTGGATGACTGCAATCGGCAACCACTGCACATATACTCCTCCCGCCCCACAGTTTGATTATTTCGATCCATTCCTCACGTGCTAACGGCATGGTTCAACATCTGCAAGAAAGAGGTAAATGTAACGTTCAATTGGCAATAGCTTTTCACCAAATTAAGCTGCATGAAATCTGATTGCATATTTGACATACTGAGAAAATTCTAGTCCGTGGCCATATGTATCACATATCCCATCAATTCATAAAAATTTTGAACACAAAATTACGGTCGTCCGTGTGACGTACTCCCAAAAGGCCTAATGTGTATCACCCACCTCACATTCAATGAAACCACATCCGTGTAGAATTTAGAAAGGAACTTCTTATGATGTATACAGGATGTCTCAAACGTTCCCTGACATAGGATAACTCTGTTATTATCAGAGTTACAACAAAATGTAAGAGGAAAAACATCTCGAAATATTACGTTTTCAATCTAAAGTGAACACTTTTTAAAAAAAATCGGACGAGATGTTTGTGCTGTATACTCTTTATGCACCCAATTTTAAATGAAAATGCAACGTTGTCATTTACCTGGACCCACAACATAAGTGAATGAAGTTACTGTTTGAAACGGGGGCTGGCCATCGACATGTTAGCGTAAAAGACAGTAACTTCACTCACTTACGTTGTGGGTCCAGGTAAATGGCAATGTTGCATTTTCATTTCACATTGGACGCATAGCGAGTGTACAGCGCAAACGGGTCATCCGATTTTAAAAATTCCTTCACTTTAGAATGAAAACATTATATTTGGAGACGCTTTCCAAAGTAGTATAATTTAGTTTGTTTAAATTTACAATTTAATACAAGTAGATTCGGATTTATATGCGTAGGATTTTGTATGCATCTAACTAATGAATTCTTTATTTTCATGCTTAACTTAGTGACTTGGCTTTGGACTGCAACTGATTATTGTAACCCATTATTGCTTGAGAAGAAACAAGATATCCGAATCTTCATTTGGAGAAATCAAACGTCTATTGGAAAGCTGGGGATTACAATCATTAATTTCTACATTTCAAGGTGCGTAAATTATATATTCTGTGTTTGTTGTTAAATTACTATTACTATTATTGGGTTTAGAATCAATCAAGCACTTCATGATATTTTATGGGGATCAAGATGGGTGCCGGATAGATAAGTATTTGAGCGTCAGGCTCTTATTTCTTTTCAATTTAATATTTAATCAATGATTATTTTTCTCCCTCATTATTCCACCAAATCGTATTCCAAGATCATATATCCATTTTTGATCGATATATCCATATTTTTGATCTCTTTCATATTTCTATATTTTCGATTTTTGATATTGTTTATATTTCGATATTGCTGTATTTTTCGATATTTCGAACAAGTTTCGATAGTTTGTCAATATCGATTATCTATATCTAAATTCGGATATCCCAAAGCCCTATCGAGCACCCTCCGAAATGAAGTTTTTGGCTATGGACCTGATTAGGGATGCGCACGAGACAAGACGAGACAGAATTTTTGTTACGAAATTCGAGACGAGATAGAGCTCTTCCAATAGAAACGGATCCAGTTTTCGAGACGAGACATAACTTTCGCGGCACCTTTTCGAGAGGAGACAATCTCAAATCTTTTCTCTTGCGCATCCCTACACTTGATCATGAGGTATCAAAAAAAAAAAAAAAAAAAAAAGTTAATGAGAAATACCGGTAACATGTAAATACAATATAGGTAGCTAAAACATTTTTGTTTTCATTCTTCAGTAATGCATTATTATTAATCTCAGGGGGGCGCGGTGGCTCAGTGGTAGAGTGTTAACCTCCGGTGTTTGGGGTCCCTGGTTCGATCCCAACTCGCGCCGTGTGGACTTTGTAGTGGACAAACACCGTGCTCGTGGGTTTTCTCGGGGTTCTCCCGTTTCCTCCCACTTTCTTCATTCCACCATTTCACTCATTTCTCATTATCTCCGTCTCTTGTAGCCTAACCGGCATAATCGTGGGACGTTAAACTTAAAGATTTCATTTTTTATTAATCTCTGTATTTTATAGTGTATTCTCAAGCTTAAGGTGATGTATAATTAAATGTTGAATTCAATTAACTTATTTTGTTTCTCAGATTGTTTTTAAAATGTATGTACAAACGTTTATTTTCATTCTTGAGAGTTTAAAGTGACGTATAGTTATTAAACATAGTATTTAATATTGTACTCTTAACGTGGAAGTGATATACAGTTAACTTTTGAATTCAGTTAACATTTTTCTCTCTGAAATTGCTTTAAAAAGTATGTAAAAACGTTTTTATTTTATTTCTTGAGTGCTAAAAGTGATGCAAAGTTATTAAGCTTACTACTTTATATTGTATTCTTAACCCTAAACTGATACACAGTGCGTTTTTGAATAAATTATGTCAAGTTATTTGAGTGACGAACACTGGTAGAAAATCCTGACTACTACTGGAACATTTTGATTTTAAGGTGACGACTACTGGTGCAAGGATTTTAAAATATTGTTTTTCCTCCAACGGCTACTCCTTTTTTAATTCTAACTACATGGTCATTATAGGAAGGATCAGTGAGTCTTTCCAACTATGGTACAGCTCCGACAGATTCACGATGCTCAGAGAAGAGACAAAATAGTATGTTTTCAACCTTAAAGTGAGAACCACTGGCGTTTTTACCCTGCTATGCAAAAGTAAGTGAGTACTCCAATGGAGTTCCAATGCGGTACTTAATTTCTGCGTTTTAGATATATGGAAATACATGTCTCTAAAATGTAAAGAACTGATTTTTTTTTTTTTACTGAAAACTGCAACTCGGTAAGCCTTATGGATACCGAGGTATGGGAAAATAAACTATAGGTATGTGGGGCTTGCATACTTGAAGCTACAATTCGGAAATTGAATTAAAATATGACTAACGGCTATCAAGATGTTGTCAAATAAAGGGAGGACCAACACAGTTAAGGGGTTTTCGTGTTAGATGCTAAAATTTCCGAAATCGGTCATGGAAAGTTAATAAACACCAGTAGCAATTTCATCTTAAAGTAATTAGATATCTTCATGGGGTGTTAGAACATCATGGAGTCTACCAAAATTAAATTTTAAAAGCTTTTGAAAATATAATCTGACATTTGTAAACAGTATTTGAAATATGTATTTACCCAAAACTTCCAGCTAGTACATCTAACATCTGGAGAAACACTGTGAAATAAAAGCTTGAAATTTCGGAAACAATTATTGGTCGCAACAAAATTAAATAAGATGGTACTTCTATGGGTTAAATCAGTACCTCAGTACAATTTCGATCGAAAGATTAGTTCAGTCCTAGGTTTTCTTCAGGCAATTCCAAGGGTTCATCGAGCTGTGCAAAAGAATGAAAATTCGCTGTCAGTATCTAAGATAGTAAATAAGATATAAGGAATTATATATTTTATGACGTGAAAATAGAGATCTTTATGGATTTGTACTTTTGGGTCTTTCCTAAAAGAAAAAAATTCAGAAAACTACTGTATATACCTTAATAGACAATTCAGTGGGCGGGGACACAGTAGCTTAGTGGTAGGGTATTTAACTAATCTTTTTTTTTTTTTTTGCAGAAACTATTGGAGTATTCACTTAACCCATAGAAATACGATCATACTTAACTCCCTATTTAATTTTAAAATTAAATAAAAGGAAATATTTCAGTGTAGCGACCCACGATTATGTATTTTAGTCTCAGGGAGATTATGATTAAAGCAAGTGAATGTTGTTGACAGAATTGATGGAATGCAAAGGTGGGAGGAGAGTACCCCGAGAAAACCCACGAATACGATGTCCACTACAAACTGACTTGGCCGTGGATCGAACCAAGAACCCAATACACCAGAGGTAAGCACTCTACCACTAAGCCACTGTGCCCCCGCCCATTTAATTGTCTATTAAGGTATATACGGTTGTTTTCTGAAATTTCTTCTTCTTACAGCAAATACTCAAAAGTACAAATCCATGTGGGTCTCTATTTTTACGACGTCATAAAATACATAATTCCTTATATCTCGCTTGCTATATTAGATATTGACAAAAAATGTTCACTTTATTTCAGAGCCCGATGAACGCTTGGAATTGTCCAAAGAAAATTTAGAGCTGAATTAATCTTTCGATCGAAATTGTACTGACGAGTCTGAGGTTCTCACTTAACCCATATAAGTACCATCTTATTTAACTTTTGTTAGGATCAATAATTGTTTTCTGAAATTTCAAGATCTAATACGCTTTTATTGTATGGTGTCTCTCTAGCTGCTAGATGTACTAGCTGGAACTTTTAGGTAAATACATATTTCTAATACTCTTTACAAATGTCAAAATATATTTTACAAAACTTTTAAAATTTAATCTTGGTAGACCCCATGATGTTCTTAAACTCCATGGAAATACCTAATTATTTTAAGATGAAATTGCTACTGATGCTTATTAACTTTACATGACCGGTTTCGGAAATTTTACCACCTAACACGAAAACCCCATAACTATATGGATCCTCCCTTTATTTGACAATATCTTGATAGTCATATTTTAATTAATTTTCTAAATTGTACTGTCTAATATGCAAGCTCCACGTACCTATGGTGTCGCTTTTTATTTCACCATATTTCGGTAACTGTTAGGCGTACCGACTTGCGGTTTCGGTAAACACACACCTCTAACGTTCTTTAAAACGTTATTAAGACATATTTTAGAATATTTAGAAATGAGAGTTCTGGGAATATCATGGTACCCGAAAACCCCCATCAGGGCGTGTGTGTAGTGTATTTAATTGAAACTACTTTTGAGGTTGTTGTAAGCCCTCGTAATTACGTTTCCGAAACTGCACCATCTAGTACGCAAACTCCACAGTTCTGTAGTGTCGCTCTTTATTTTCCCATATCTCGATATCCATAAGGCTTACCGAGTTGAGGTTTTCGGTAAACAGATGTCAGTTCCTTACATTTTAGAGACATATATTTTCATATATCTAAAAAATACAGACATTAGGTACCCCATGGTAGCCCGAACACCATTGAGGTACCCACTTACTTTTGAATGGTAATACATTTTGAGTTGTTGTTCAGCATCAATAAACACTTCATAGTTTTTCTACGTGCAACCCAAAAGTCCATACCTGACCTAACAGATTTTGTCCATTTAATCTCAAAAATGTTAAGATACTCTGTATTGTTAAGTACAACCAAATTAAGCACACTGAATATAACATTTTAAATATTTTCTGATTTTTGTTGCAGGTATTTCGTGCATCAAACCAGGATTCTGCTTGAAAGACAGTCAAAAGAAGCAGTGTAGGTTGTGGCTAAAAGTACGCCCTTTCTGAAGACAGACTCAGTTGTACTTACATTATTTTGTACGAATATATAACCCTAATAAAGATACTGTACTACAAATTATTTCTTTCTTCCATAAATTATAATAAAATATTATCTCTGTTTAAAGAAAACGATTGTTAATGTTAAGTCATTTTAATTCTTTTTCTCTGTAATAAGAACATTATCCCTAGCAATATTTTTTATCTTTGTGCTATTGCGATTGGATGAAGTAAAATTCTATACGAAGCACTATTATTTCAGACATGCATTAATAACTAATGTATTGTTCTGTATGTAAGACAATGTGTATACTGAACATGTCTAGCGAAGGTGTTGTTTTAATACAGAATCTATAACTCAGCTTTTCAGTAGTCAACTTTATTGGGAATCCGAAGAAAGAAGTTAAAAAAAAAATGTTGGACTTACCAGCGTGTGTGTGTTCGAATTCTGGACTAATCCAAATTATCCAGAGAAATCATTATATATTTCTTTGTTGCTATTTCAGATGTATCCTTTATCCAAGTCGTATGAAACGGAGACTTCATACATCGCTATACTTTGTATGAACTATGTTCCGTATTTACTTAATCACTTTGTAACTTTCTCTAGTGTTGACAAGGCCGCAGGTGTCAATCGAATAGTTTAGTGTTTCACTCATGTCACCTTGTGACTAAGGTACGTCCTGTCGGTATATATATGGTACTGGGTTCAATTAGCGATAAAATACATTTTTAGCGTTAAACAAATGCAAAAATCTATACGAAATGAGATACCGTGATCTCTGACTTACGGATAACACCAAGCAACTAATGGTACTGAGTGTGATTGAGTTTACTAATTACTATTTGGCTAAAATCAGTGTTCCTTTATCTATAGTTCTTTTCGTGCTTTGAATTGCAAAGTTTGAAATAACCGTTTTAAATTATTGTGTATATATATCTTCCGAGTAATTCTGAGAATCATTGCTCTTTCTTTAAGCAATGTATGAGACTGTTAAATTGCTCTTTCCTTAAAATGTTGCACTAAGAAGGATGCATCCAGGAAAGTCCAAATTTGCAGAATGTCTATAGCAGGGAAGAATAAATATGTTTAGTCGATGGCTGCACAACGCCTCCGCTGTCACCACGTTGTCACACAGCGAATACAGCGAACGTTTAAGAGTATTCTGCACTTACTATTAGGTATCGGCCTGGGAACTTTGGCGCATCTACCCAGTCTCCTTCTTGGTGTTTCATTTTTAATGGCGAGTACTGAGTAGGAATAATATTGTAAGCGAATGCGTTTCCGGCTGACACCACACTTTTAATTATTGCGACATTTAAAAAAAAAAAAAAAAAAAAAAAAAACCTGTTAATTAAAATGTACAGAGAAGTTATTTCTGGAAAATTCTATTCAGGCCTCTTGTGGTAACAACTGCACTTTAGTAGAAGATACTATTAAGGAAAAGAATGAGGTAAAATAATCTTTATATCGTACAAGCAATGGATGATAACAGCTTAATAAATGATTGTACGTAAATCTTGTTTGAGTTTGAATATAGGATTGTATAAGGCTGTGCATTTTGCATTATTATTGAGGTGCTGCAACTAACTAACTGCAAACCATATGATAAATTCTTACAGTAATATATCACATATTGATTTACTCTGTATGGAAACGAAAATAGTTTAATATATGGTTAACCTCCTTTGTGCCAGGGGCGGATCCAGAGGGGGGCGATCGGGGCGATCGCCCCCCCCCCCCACAAGAGGAAACTTTCTTATTTTATATATAAATAAACCCATCCATAACAAGTTTGGAGCTCTTAAAAGTAGCAGTATTACCGCCGACCGCCCCCCCCCCAGAAGTCCGTCCTGGATCCGCCCCTGCTTTGTGCCCATAATTTTAAAATTAACGCTTGTGTCACTTTTCAACACTTGACTTTGCAGTAGCTTTCCAACGAATTAGCAGGAAGCCCAAACTTATAGGACACCCTGCAGGTAAATACATTTCTTTGGACAGTTTCACTGCTCCAAACTAAGATTTGAAAAGTGTAGTATTGTTAATTTTATTATTATTGGCACAAAGGAGATCAACCATATTTTAAGCTATTTTTGTTTTCATACAGAGTAAAACAATATTTGACAACATTACAGTAAGAATGTATCATGCACTTTGCAGTATGTTGCAGCACTTTAATAATGGTGCACTAAACGTACACTCTAGATCCTGCATATGTCCGATCCATACATTACAAGAAGGCAATACGTATTCGATACAGGTAAAATCTGTATATTTCATATGGACAACCTATTAGCTATATACATCCAATCTATACATTACATATGGCCAACCTGTACGCGACATACGTATAATCTATATGCTGCATGCAGACAGTCTGTAAGCTACATATATGCACTCTGTATGGTGCATACGGATATTCTGTATGCTGTATCTGGACAAGCTGTGTGCGACATAAGGAAAATCTGTATAATACATACGTACAATACGTATACTGTATCTAGTCGTACGTATGGGGCACAAGTACAATATAGATGCTGTCTCGGGGTTGAACGCAAGAAACATACGTACAGAACGTATATTGCATACTTCTTGAAATCATGCTCCGTCCTGATAGTCAGTGTATGTCGTCATTATTAACCCACATGCTACATACGACCCTGACGTCACAAAGCTAGATATTACCTCCGTATATACTTGTTACTGCAGATAACGTCACACGAATGACGTCATTGCACTTGTGCAGACAGTACGTATAATACATACTTTTTCAGCTATACGTTTGCTGCAGGATGTTATATACGGTTGTACGTTAAGTCCAGAAACTACAGGAATTACGAATGTAACCTACGTTTTTAAGTATGCCACCTACATTTTTTTTTCTCAGTGTACGTCCCACGTTATGCCGGTTAGGCTAAAGGAGACGGTGATGATGAGTAATGAATGATATGGTGGAATGAAGAAAGTGGGAGGAAACGGGAGAACCCCGAGAAAACCCACGCACACGGTGTTTGTCGACCACAAAGTTCACTTGGGGGGCTGGGATCGAACCCGGGACCCTACTCCGTGGTAAAGTTGTCACTTCCGAGGCGAGATATTTCTTGTTCGATCACGGCTATATGAAATGCATACATTTTGCTATCTTTCATGTAAGTTTTACTTATCTTTCATGCATAAGAGTTACTCTTTCAAATGACAAGTAGTGATATCAACCGACTCAGCTCGAGGTCCGGCTGTGAGCCGGCTCGTTTGGTTGGACTCAGGTGAGCCATTGGCGCGAGCCGGCTCGGTTGGGGTGAGCCATCAGCTCGGCTTGGTTCGGCCCAACTGAGCCGAGGTCTCGAGCCGGCTTGGTTGGGTGAGCTGTTGCCTCGGCTGACTTCTCCGTCCGGCTTGGTGATGAGTGTGCCGTGAGACGAGCCGTTTCTTATCTGTATTTATATATATCTAAAATGTATGTGTGTGTGTGTGGGGGGGGGGGTTCAGCATGAGTTCGAAACACTTGAAGCAATTTTAAACAAATGTCCTACACATATTACTGACAGTCTGGAAAAGAGTACTGTTGGGAAAAGTCCCCCTAGCTAGTGATGTCAACCGGTTCGGTTCGAGCTCCGGCTCGGGTCGGCTCGATTGGAATGAGTCATCGACTCGGTTCGGCTCGGCTCAGGTGAGCCGTCGGCTCGAGCCGGCTCAATTGGGCTGAGCTATCGGCTCGGCTTGGTTCGGTTCAACTGAGCCGAGGGCTCGAGCCGGCCCGGTTGGGTGAGCTGCAGGCTCTGCTCATTTCTCAGTTCGGCTCGGTGGTGACTGAGCCGTGAGCCGAGCCACTCGAGCCGTTGACATACTAATGACAAGACTAGCTTCGGTTGAGAAAATACGGCCTGGCACATAAAAGCAATAGTGTCTATCATAGGGTTTCTCTATTGCACTATGCAGCTAAACTGCTATAAATTCTTCTTAGTACCACTACGATGTATTAACTCAACGGTAATCATTGTTCGGAGAGCAACGATCATATGCATCCTTCTACTCTGGACGACTCTTCTCGCACTGTTAGGGACTACTCATTATTCTCTATAGTTAGAAATGCAGGTGCCTGTCGTCATTGAATCTATGGAAAAACTTTAAGCACACTTCACAAAAAGCACATATTTTCTAATTTTGTTCTTCTTTTACGAAGTAACCTAATACAGCAACTTGGAAATGAAAACGACAGAAAACAATACTAAGATCAGCATCCTTCTGCTATGTAATACGTGAATAAGAGGACGGATAATAAACGAAAGTGAATTCTGAAGGGGTGGAGGAAAAGAGAAAACTCCAGGAAAATAATATACACAATGTTACTGCTGTTTGACAAACCGTCCAACAAAACCCACATGAACTAGAATTGAACGAGAGATACTTTGTACCAGACCTTAAGTAGTCTTGAGCCATACATTACAAGTAAAACAAAAACTCTACATTGAAAACATTGTACTACTGTATTTAAGCTTTATTATGTTCCTTTATTACGTATTATTATTAATAATAATCAGGACGGTAGCCGGCCCAAAAATGTAGGGGGGCGGCTGAAGTTAGGGAGGGCGATAGTTCACTTGCAAGCCCACTGTGAACATTTTAAGGGGCAACAAAAATTTTGGGGGCGGCCCGCCTAGACCCCCCTGGACACGGGCCTGATAATAATCATAATATTTCTTGATAATTAGATTTTCTCGACATATTTTCAAACCAGTATTGACATTTTATATTTTGTCGGGAGAGGGAGAAAAGTTGTCCACCAACATAAGACTTTCATATTTTTTTTTTTTTTATTAGTATACAATTTATTAAAAGTGTGTGCTTCTTAAACTCATGAAGGTAATTGCTCCTTCAATCCCCAAATGACGCCCCTGTTTCAAACCATTTTGACATCCTGCGGCGTATAGAGTTTCGCAGGATCTTTATTATAGATTAGGTATGTGTCACGTAGTACGTGGATTGCACATTGGACATTTATAATCAGAAAGAAATATTTCAATGTTCAATCTATGTGGGTAATATTTGCTTTTTACATCTCAATAAAATATGGATCATTAACATTAGTTTGCCTTACTCGGCATATGTACAGTGTATGATCCTTCTGAGATAGTATTTTAAAATCTACACCCGTGTGTTTCAATTAAAGGATTTAAATAAAAACGTGGTTCATGATTAGCTGATAAAAATACAACGAAATAATCTAAATTTGTTGGGTATGCATCCCTTCCAATCCCCTCCCTCTCGCTGTTCAAAAAATGATTAAATGAAGTGAGCGAAGTGTCTAATATTTATTATGTATCTTAAATTTTGCAGAAATTGAGCAATGTATCCAAGGGCGCCGATCCTAGGGAGGCCCGGGTCGACCCAAAGCTCATGTGGGTCCCCGCATTGTATTTATGAATATACAACATTAGGCATAATTTGAATGCAATTTGTCTTAAAATCCTAATATATGCCTTCTGCACCTGAATGGGTCCCCCAAAATTTACAGAGAAGTCAGTAGTATTGCAGTAAATTGTCGCCTCGCCTTTTTTAATCCTTGGGACAGGTATACAGGTATATACGTGCTTCTGATACTTTTTATACAGTTAGAGGGACTTTTTTACCTGTTTGTGACCCGATAATGACATAATTTACCCATAATTCACCTGATTTTTCATTAAATAAACACAATTCATTTTTTATTAGACATTAGAAACCCCTATTTATTTTTATTAGCCCACAGAAAGCCCTATTTATTTTTACCAGTCCATAAAAAACTCCTATTCGTTTTTTATCAGTCCACAGGAACACCTATTCATTTTTTATTAGCCCACAGAAAGCCCTGTTCATTTTTTATTAGTCCTGTTTATTTTTTATCAGTCCTTAGAAGGCCCTGTTTATTTTTTACCAGCCTTGTTTATTTTTTATCAGTCAACAGAAAGTTCTGTTTATTTTTAACACTGGTTTATGTTTATACACATTTGAAAGCTTTATTTATTTTTTATTAACCAATAGGAAGTTTTATTTATTTTTTAACAGTGCTCAGAAGCACTAATTGTTTTTTTATTTAATTTATCACGTATGTGTGACCTTTGCGCTGGCGCCATTACCGTCGCGCCACCCGCTTTGTATATTTGCCGCCCGGCAGCCACGGACGCTATTGTATTTTCCTTTACAGATAACGACACACTATGTATGTTTATTTAACACTTTAACTTAAGTAAGAAGACAAAGTTCACTTACCTTTGATAACACCTCCGCTGCTGCCTATTTCCTAGTTGCGGTTGGTGGTTCATTGATGTTGACAATTTTCTTTATGACGTAGAAGAACTTGTTGCGCGAACCGAAAGCAAACAAATATTGCGATACCGCCGTTGTATTTTCGGTTTTAGGTATATTTATAACCTCGGTTGACTATTTGATTCAGGCTATTTTTGAATTTAATAAAATAATAATTCATTGAGTGAATATATAAATTTGATATTGTAATTTTATGAAAAACATAATTATTGTGCACTTATGTATTGAAGAATATTTTTAAAAAAGTACGAGAAACTATATATTATAGGAATGTGGATATTGTTATGGCGCTTACACGTACACTATCCGAAACTAACTATGTTTACAAGCTAACGTTGTATGTTGGTACTTTTATGTTGTCTTTTTCCGGAAACATGGCTTATTTGACACTGATTGCAGGTACAGCATTTGATTGTAGGATATTTATTGCACCTTGCAAGTCAGAACCATGTTCTTTATAGACAACTTTTTTGTTATTGTTAATACAGCTTGAATTGGAGTTTATTATTATTATTATTATTATTATTATTAGAATTATGAAAATAATTATTATTGTAAGTAAATAGAATTGCAACTTGGGCTCTTTGAATTACTACTTTGCTATGTCAGGATATATTTGCCTGGAAGAGAGTTAGTTTTGTATGTTGCAGGAAATTATTATAAGCACATGATTGCGTTTTAGTATATGAAATTGGATATAAAAATAACAGTACATAACATGTAGATACGATTGTTTCTATTGCACGCTCCTATTATTTAATTGTGAAATTGCACGTTACAATTATTTGATATGCAATTATTATTTTGTTACTAATTGCGGAGACCATATGATTTTAGTTTACTTTTGGATTGTGATATTTAGATTTTAATGTTTACTGTGTGTATCCTACTAGTTATGTAATTGGTAGCAACGAACAATTAATTTGAAAATGCGTAGAAGTCTTGTTTGCCAACATAATTTTGCGGTGTTTAGATTTCATATTATATATGCATAAGAATAGTTATTCCATATATAGGTTGAAACTGAAATTGTATTTAGATATTTGGAGGGTGGATTTTAAGGATACCCATTTTTTTGTTTTGTTAGATACTTATTTTTTATTTAGGGTGCTGCATTTTTTATTTACAATATTAATGCATAGACATTTAAGATATAAGACCCGAATTTAATAATTTTATTACTAATTTAATACAGCTTGTATTCAAAATAATGGTGAGATTATGGATTGTCAAGTCAAGCGTGAATTTTACTAATTAAACTATATTTATTACGTATGGCACTAATTTACTAGAACCTACAGCGGTTTTAAGCTGTTTTGCTTGCATGAAATTAGCTTTAACGGTTTGATTTACATTGAATTTATTTGAATTATGCTTTGAAATTAGATTTTTTTTCTTTATAACGGGAAACTTTATAGTTGAGTTTACTTAGAAAGCTTGTTACAGCGTTTGAATGGTATATACGTTTATTGCATGATGGTTATTGTTTTTGTAGGTGAAATGAATATTTGTTTACTGAATGAAGACATGATTACAGAAATATTTGATTTTGATATTCTTATGAGCAATTGAACTAAAAATTTTACGCTGTTACAATTGTACACTAAATAATTTTAAGTTTATTGTCCTACGATTATGCATGTTATGGTAACTTGTATTAGAACACTTTGTGGTGACTTTTCCTTTTAAGATGAATGAAATGGTGGAATGAGAATGTAGGAGGAAACGGGAGAACCCCGAGAAAATTCCGTATGTACGATGTTTGTCCATTACGAACATACATGGTCCAGAATTGAACCAAGAGTATTGACGATACTAACTACGAAGTGTGTTCACTATAAGTAAGAATAGAGGGTATTCCATTGTTGGAAGCGATTTTAATGGGAAATTGTTGATAATTGTATGGGTAAAAGTTATTCAATTTATGTGATAGATAGTGTTGCAGAACTATTTATATATTATGTGGACTTAAGACTTACAATGGATACAGTACCGAGACTATTGATTTAGGCGAAGATTATAGTTGATGCCTTTTATAGGGAGTTTTTAGTTTAAGCTTGCCGAGGAGTGTATTATTATACTTTGAAGTAAATATACTACGAATATTTAATCTTGTAATTACAAATGGGCTTGATTTACAAGCCTTTTGGTTAACACTTGGATGTGGTAGCTGATTATTTATTTTTATGTTGTACAACAATATTTTAATGTATGTGCTTTATTTGACTTAATTTATATATATTTAAATTACTGTTGGAATTATTATAGGTAAAAATTGTTTTTGTCTTGAAATTTTATGTTAAGTGTCTTGGTTGTTTACCGTAAAAATATTTTTATGGAGTATATGTGAATTTGATTATATCTAAGACTAGAATATATTGTTATTGGTAGAGTATTTGACATAGGTTTAATTGAAGTTGGGAATCAGAGATTCACAAATTGACATGTGATGCATATATGGCACATTGATATTTAGTATAGTGTAGATATATTTAAATTTACAATGCACGATAACATTAGAATTTGACATGAATTGCATTGTGGTACCCTACAAAACCAGCATATGAAGATTTGGCTGATTACACTTTGTATTTTGCTGAACTAGGTCCTTTAGGAGATTAGTTTTGTATAGAGATTCAGATGAACTACACGCTATTACTGTATGATGGTGAAAATGATTGATACTTTATTGTTTGGATATTAGATATAAGACTTAATGGTTTCTAGAAAAGAATTTACGGAAACTTGTGTGCATTAAGATTTTGGAATTCAGATTGCAAGATAGAACTTTGTTTGATTTTATTTGGTTTATTTATGGATGTTGATTTAAATTTGTTGAATTATAATTACACTATTCAAACTTGAAACCTGTTTAATGTATTATATTTATGTAACATTACCAGAAACAACTACAAATTAGTTTGTTATATTACATTAGGCCATATTAGAAACTATTTATCAGAATTGGTAACTATATTTGAAATAAGATTGAAGACAAAAATAACTATGCTTGAATTTAGCGATGAATAATATTTACTTATTATACTGATTAGAACTTTAATTATGTGTCCACTGATTTACTACTTTATTGTTTATATATTGCATACATTTTAGGATAAATTAGTTTTCTACGACTATTTGTAGATATTACAGTAGGATTAGAATTTATTTTATATTGAAATATGACAATATTAAGTATGAACTATTGATAACTAATACTAACTACGGTTTACTAGGGACATAAGTTTAGACTATACTTTGTAGGTTTGAAATTACTAGTCTTTTAAGAAGTAGATGATTACTATGTTTTAAGAGCAAGGACAATTGATTTGTACAATAGTGACAGCTATTATACTGGATTGGAGATACTCTATTTATATAACTTTTATTTATTAGTATTGTAATTAGCAGATAGAAGTACATTATTTATAAATATTGATGATACCGACTCTTTTAATTATCTATAAATGGTATGTTTATTAATGTTATTTAGATTTACTTAAATGGAATTAACTAAAGTAACAGTTTTAACTATGTCCAATATTAAGATTTATTGGAGAATGTTTTTGAGTTGATATTAGTGAAAATGTACGGTAGAGACTTATTATATCCTTGGAATTATAGTTTTTTTACTAAGAAATACTTTGATTATGAATTATTATGATCTTGAGAGATATATTAATATGTATTGCTTTAATAATAAGAATTAATTGATTTAGAATATTAGGATTGAGAGATGATTCCTGGAATATTGTTATTTATTTCTTTATTTATATACAAAGCACCACAGCTAGTGACAAGTATTATCCTCTTGAAGTACTAAACACATAATTGACAGATTGCCATATAGTACTTTATAACATAAATGCATTGCAATTACATGTAATGCTAACTGAAGAGTGTACTATTGACATTTAATTAATAGATAGCCAGGCCACCACAAATAGTGACAACTATTGTTTTGTTTAAAACCATTTAAATATAATTGACAGATGGGTATGTTTTGCTTTTATAATAAGATATATTTGGTTTACATTTATGGAGACACTTTTGTTTTCGGCATTAGTCACTTATTTTAGATATGAGGCAGCGCAACTAGCGACAGCTATTATTTTATTTGAAGTATTAAATACATGAATGTTAGCGTGATTTGCTCTTTTGTCATAAGATGTATTTGTTTTACATTAAAGTTGGATATTTTGATTATTACAATACTGAAATCTATATATGTTAGATAGAAGGCAATACAACTAGCGACATCTATTAACTTATTTGAATTATTAGAATGTGTGAATGCCAGTTTGATTTGTTTCCTTTTCATTATAAGATATAATAGGTTTACATTTAAGAATTGATTAGTATAATACCAAGATTACTTATGTTAGATAGAGGTAGCACAACTAGCGACATTTGTTGACTTCTCAGAATTATTAATTGTATGAATGTCAGATTGAATTGTTTTACTTTAAATATTCATTTATTAAACCATAAATATTTTAAAATGCCTGTACAGTAACAGGGTATATTGACGTTAAATACGACTCAGTATACGTCATTACCATGTACTACATCGTATTTAAATTATTAGATTTTGAATGACAGACTAGGACGTTTTGCTGTTATACTAAAAGACTAATTATTTTGAATATTTATTTATTCAATTAATAAATACTAATGGATAGGCATTATATTTTTTACATAACTTTATATTTTATTTATTTTGCTGCTTATATTAACTTGTTATTGTAGACATTTTTTTGTTGAAGAAATTTGATAAGATACATATAATTGTATAAACACAGGTAAATTGAAATTATATATTTATAGCCTACATATTGAATAAATACTGGTTTGATTTACGAGTTGATGATGAAAGTTGAACAAACACACTGTGAGTTTTATATTTGTATATCAGTAAGCATAACATTAAGGATAACTTTCTATGAATATAGACTAATTCTTGTACTGAAGAACACTGTATTCTTATTGAACAGAAATTTTTCAAATACATGAAGTTTAAGGAATCATAAGGAATATTTACAAGTAATTGGTAAAAAACTAAAACGATGAGACCTGACTTTATGATGTGGAGACACATTAGGAGAATATGATAGATAAGAAAATAGCAATTTTTACTTATGAAGACTATGTATTTTTGTTTAATAGTGACATCAAGTATTTTTTTTATTTTAGATTGTTTACAGACACAAACTATACACTATTTTATTACTGATGAATTACATGATAATTTAATTGTATTATAGATTATGACATTTTCAGTATTAAGTGTTTTGAAGGTTTGAAATCCTCCCAAAACAATGTTTGTGAATAGATGAATGTTATGTCCATTTATAAATGTTTTAATAAACGTATTAATCAGGGGATCAACATATTGTAGGATTTGTTCATAATTTCAGCACATACAAAGAATAATTTAGTTATCAGTAACTATAAGCGATTGTTTATCTTAGGTGACAGTTTTGAGACTATATTGACTTTAACAATTGCATATTATTGTTTTCATTATAATGATTTCTTTATTTTCTGCAAGATATGTTTTATGTTACGTTTGTTGATCCTATTTCTTTAGTATAGTGACAAATGTTTCAGTTGTATTATGATATTTGAATGAAAATGATACCAACCAATTTGTTTTATTATTAGATGTTCATTTTGCGGAAGAGTATGAAGGATATGAGGCTGTAATGAAGGAGAAGATGGATTGATTGTGTCGGCTGGATGTCTATATGAATAGGTGGGACTTGTGGTGTGAAGATGTTTAGAAGGAAATTAGCAAAAGTATTAGCTTTGGAGGAGTTTGTCTATATAGGTAAGACATTATTTAAAATGAAAATTTTGAGTTTTACGTCACACGATTATGCCGGTTAGGATAAAGGAGACAGTGATGATGAGTAATGAATGAAATGGTGGAATGAAGAAAGTGGGAGGAAACGGGGGGAACCCCGAGAAAACCCACACACACGGTGTTTGTGCACCACAAAGTTCACCTGGCGGGGAAGACATCATTTAATAGTAGATATGGTGTTTTACTATGTTTCCGCAAAGAGCATTGAAATGTTTCCACTATTTGTTAGGATGAGTGACGTCAGAGAGTATTACAGATTTTAACCCGACATGGTAGCTTGTAACCACAGATGTAATTTTTGACCATTTTTTGAAGTTGTCGGTGATGAAGAGTGATTCTGGATTTTTTGTACATTGATAGTCACGATAAAACTGTCGAGAGTGAGTGATAAATGTGAGATATTTTGGTGGCAATGTTGATTAATAAGGCGTTGATGTACTTATTGGTATGTAAAGTGAATTAGCTTCTTGGATTGAAGGTGTGATGGTATGAATTTCATGATACAGTTTGTCCTTTGATGTACGAGGTTGCAATGGCTCTACTGCTGTCGATAGATATGTTTTGTATTGTTCACAGTTGAATTTGTCAAAATGGATGCTAGTTCTTCGAAATTCTGTAGATTGAGTTGTATGATGAGTACTAAGTTGTAATTTGATTGAAAGAGGCTCACTTCCTAATGGATTGAGAACATCAATTTGGATTTGTGAAACGTGATTAGCAGAAGTAATGACAATAGCTGGTATGCTTTGTGATGCAGGCCTAGTGGGTTTGGAAGATCATGAATGATACCAGGTATGTAAGTTATGACAAAGATTTGAAAGGTAGATTTGTCTATTTTTGATTTGTTGTGCATGTTGAATTTATCCATAATTATGAATTTTTTATAATTATCGGAAATGTGTTGCACGATTACAGTAGGTAGTGGTTTTACAGGTCTGATATAAACTGTAGCAACGATTATAGTTATATTACGGAAGTATAAAGTAATGATGAGATATTCAGGAAGATCTGGCAGCCTACAAAAGTGCCGACATGATGGAATACGTGGAGAAAATTCCACATCTGTTTATTTATTTGTGCGTCTCCTAGGAAGGTGTTAGCCTGTAGAATTAATGTATATCCAGAAAAATGACAAATGATGGAGGGAGTGAGAAAGGTTTCGGCAAGGATAAATATTACAGCTTTTTTCTTTCACTAACAGCGCTTTGAATAAAGCTTTATTTTGATGAATGGATCCAATATTGAGAAATATAAAGACTATATCTATGATCACTAGGTTAGACAGTAGTTTCCAAAGGTACTGTATGAAAATATATATTTTGACCAGAATAAGTAGTATGAAATGTAACATGGAATATTTTTTTTGCTGCGTGGGTGATTGTTTTAAGACATGTGAACGATGAATTGATTGAATATTTTGAAGAGTAAGCGTTAGAAAGGCAACAATATTGCGTACTGTTATTAAAGAGTCCAGTGATTGTAGAACGTTTGCAGAATAGTTGTATATACGTAGTGGCACCACTTATTCAGGGTGAACTTTGGTATGGATGGATTTGCCTTAACACTTGTAACTATATGTCGGGTATTGTTCATGGCAAGTGTAACAATTTTGGGGTTGTAGATTGGGATATGAATGACTGGAGTGATCACTAGATCAATAGCTGCAGACAGAAGTATTTGGCAATATTGTGGTAGAGTGTTGATTATATGTATAGCATTTTTCGCATTGAAGTGTTAGGGGTGTTGGTGACCGTGAAAATTTAACTTTGTTTTTGTTATAAATGTATGCCTCACTAGTTAGAAGAGAATCATTAGTGGTTTGAGAAGGTGTTAGTACTTGAACAATGTACGTGTGACATGTAACATTTCTAATTCGTATAACCTTCAGGAGTATGTGTCCTTCGTAGGTAAGTTCCCTCCCTGAATTTCTTTATTGGTATAAGGATCATCACCACGATTCATCACGGAAAGGAGAGGAGGACGGCGAGGTGGTGGTATTTGCTTGCCTTGAGATGCATTGTGGTTAGCAAATTTAACATTTTTTGTCGAAGGTATCTATATGTACTTTGTTTTATAGCGCTGATCATGTTTGCCTTTTTTCTGTTTTGAAAATAAAGCCGTTCCTAGTTTGACTATTTCTTTGAGTGACGCACGACGAAGGTACTTGTACAGTTGTAGAGCAACTTCTTTCTCAGTCGAGAAACGTGAATCGAAACGGGTCAACAGAAACGAGTACATTGACTGAGATAATGTTTGACGTAAAGTTGGAGTCGCAGTAGAATTTGTTTCCATGTTCATACTGTTGTTTACTATATCTGGTGTAGCGTGTGCTTTCTTTGCAGCTGGTGAGAATTGCAAGCGGTTAGAATAAGTTTGCATGATTGAAGAGCGGGAAGCCACAGACATAACAGAGCTTCTGGTACGACCAGATATGGTTTGTGACTACACTTGCATTTTTTCCACTTTAGTGGAGCAGCCAGGAAGTTTACGCTAATTATTGCTACCTAGTAAGGTTACGATTGATACTTTGATACATTTTGACAGTTTATACTTGGGAGTTGGCATCAAGAAAGATATGGTAGACAATTTTTATTAGCGATAGATGCATCATATTATAATTAAAAAATAAATGAAATATGGAGAGTTTAATTGACACGTTAATGTGTTTTAGGTTCTGATAAGAACTATTTGATTTATAATGTCACAGAACAATATTTGATTAGTACATTATTGTTATTCATATGCAATAGATACAGCATATCGTATCTACTATCAATAATTATATTATTTGAAATATGACAAGCACACATGATAGTTGCTAATTTAACTTCTAAAATAAGGTATGGTTTATGAATTTTTGTGGATTAATGAAAAAATGAAATGAAATCTTTGAGTTTTACGTCCCACGGTTATGCCGGTTAGGATAAAGGAGATGGTGATGATGAGTAATGAATGAAAAAGGTGGAATGAAGAATGTGGGAGGAAACGGGAGAACCCCGAGAAAACCCACACACACGATGATTGTCCACAACAAAGTTCTTGTGGATTTGATTACTACAGAACCGTTATGTATCAACATTAAATATGAGCCATCATAAAAATTGACAAATATTATAATATTCGAAATTTTTGTCTGCATGATTGTCAGACTGAAATGTCTAGTTTCACAAAAGTTACGTACATTACAATAATCAATATTATACTCTTTGATTACTCTTCAAACTTCAAAATTAAATGTTGAACTTTGAAAAAAAAATGTAGAATCGAAATAAAAACTGGAAACAGTATTCAAAATGCAAGTCTTGTAATGTGTGTGTGCAATTGCAAATTCATTGCAAAACTTGCATTTTGAATACTGTTTCCAGTTTTTATTTCGATTCTACATTTTTTTTTCAAAGTTCAACATTTAATTTTGAAGTTTGAAGAGTAATCAAAGAGTATAATATTGATTATTGTAATGTACGTAACTTTTGTGAAACTAGACATTTCAGTCTGACAATCATGCAGACAAAAATTTCGAATATTATAATATTGGCCAATTTTTATGATGGCTCATATTTAATGTTGATACATAACGGTTCTGTAGTAATCAAATCCACAAGAACTTTGTTGTGGACAATCATCGTGTGTGTGGGTTTTCTCGGGGTTCTCCCGTTTCCTCCCACATTCTTCATTCCACCTTTTTCATTCATTACTCATCATCACCATCTCCTTTATCCTAACCGGCATAACCGTGGGACGTAAAACTCAAAGATTTCATTTCATTTTTTCATTAATCCACAAAAATTCATAAACCATACCTTATTTTAGAAGTTAAATTAGCAACTATCATGTGTGCTTGTCATATTTCAAATAATATAATTATTGATAGTAGATACGATATGCTGTATCTATTGCATATGAATAACAATAATATACTAATCAAATATTGTTCTGTGACATTATAAATCAAATAGTTCTTATCAGAACCTAAAACACATTAACGTGTCAATTAAACTCTCCATATTTCATTTATTTTTTAATTATAATATGATGCATCTATCGCTAATAAAAATTGTCTACCATATCTTTCTTGATGCCAACTCCCAAGTATAAACTGTCAAAATGTATCAAAGTATCAATCGTAACCTTACTAGGTAGCAATAATTAGCGTAAACTTCCTGGCTGCTCCACTAAAGTGGAAAAAATGCAAGTGTAGTCACAAACCATATCTGGTCGTACCAGAAGCTCTGTTATGTCTGTGGCTTCCCGCTCTTCAATCATGCAAACTTATTCTAACCGCTTGCAATTCTCACCAGCTGCAAAGAAAGCACACGCTACACCAGATATAGTAAACAACAGTATGAACATGGAAACAAATTCTACTGCGACTCCAACTTTACGTCAAACATTATCTCAGTCAATGTACTCGTTTCTGTTGACCCGTTTCGATTCACGTTTCTCGACTGAGAAAGAAGTTGCTCTACAACTGTACAAGTACCTTCGTCGTGCGTCACTCAAAGAAATAGTCAAACTAGGAACGGCTTTATTTTCAAAACAGAAAAAAGGCAAACATGATCAGCGCTATAAAACAAAGTACATATAGATACCTTCGACAAAAAATGTTAAATTTGCTAACCACAATGCATCTCAAGGCAAGCAAATACCACCACCTCGCCGTCCTCCTCTCCTTTCCGTGATGAATCGTGGTGATGATCTTTATACCAATAAAGAAATTCAGGGGGGGAACTTACCTACGAAGGACACATACTCCTGAAGGTTATACGAATTAGAAATGTTACATGTCACACGTACATTGTTCAAGTACTAACACCTTCTCAAACCACTAATGATTCTCTTCTAACTAGTGAGGCATACATTTATAACAAAAACAAAGTTAAATTTTCACGGTCACCAACACCCCTAACACTTCAATGCGAAAAATGTTATACATATAATCAACACTCTACCACAATATTGCCAAATACTTCTGTCTGCAGCTATTGATCTAGTGATCACTCCAGTCATTCATATCCCAATCTACAACCCCAAAATTGTTACACTTGCCATGAACAATACCCGACATATAGTTACAAGTGTTAAGGCAAATCCATCCATACCAAAGTTCACCCTGAATAAGTGGTGCCACTACGTATATACAACTATTCTGCAAACGTTCTACAATCACTGGACTCTTTAATAACAGTACGCAATATTGTTGCCTTTCTAACGCTTACTCTTCAAAATATTCAATCAATTCATCGTTCACATGTCTTAAAACAATCACCCACGCAGCAAAAAATATTCCATGTTACATTTCATACTACTTATTCTGGTCAAAATATATATTTTCATACAGTACCTTTGGAAACTACTGTCTAACCTAGTGATCATAGATATAGTCTTTATATTTCTCAATATTGGATCCATTCATCAAAATAAAGCTTTATTCAAAGCGCTGTTAGTGAAAGAAAAAAGCTGTAATATTTATCCTTGCCGAAACCTTTCTCACTCCCTCCATCATTTGTCATTTTTCTGGATATACATTAATTCTACAGGCTAACACCTTCCTAGGAGACGCACAAATAAATAAACAGATGTGGAATTTTCTCCACGTATTCCATCATGTCGGCACTTTTGTAGGCTGCCAGATCTTCCTGAATATCTCATCATTACTTTATACTTCCGTAATATAACTATAATCGTTGCTACAGTTTATGTCAGACCTGTAAAACCACTACCTACTGTAATCGTGCAACACATTTCCGATAATTATAAAAAATTCATAATTATGGATAAATTCAACATGCACAACAAATCAAAAATAGACAAATCTACCTTTCAAATCTTTGTCATAACTTACATACCTGGTATCATTCATGATCTTCCAAACCCACTAGGCCTGCATCACAAAGCATACCAGCTATTGTCATTACTTCTGCTAATCACGTTTCACAAATCCAAATTGATGTTCTCAATCCATTAGGAAGTGAGCCTCTTTCAATCAAATTACAACTTAGTACTCATCATACAACTCAATCTACAGAATTTCGAAGAACTAGCATCCATTTTGACAAATTCAACTGTGAACAATACAAAACATATCTATCGACAGCAGTAGAGCCATTGCAACCTCGTACATCAAAGGACAAACTGTATCATGAAATTCATACCATCACACCTTCAATCCAAGAAGCTAATTCACTTTACATACCAATAAGTACATCAACGCCTTATTAATCAACATTGCCACCAAAATATCTCACATTTATCACTCACTCTCGACAGTTTTATCGTGACTATCAATGTACAAAAAATCCAGAATCACTCTTCATCACCGACAACTTCAAAAGATGGTCAAAAATTACATCTGTGGTTACAAGCTACCATGTCGGGTTAAAATCTGTAATACTCTCTGACGTCACTCATCCTAACAAATAGTGGAAACATTTCAATGCTCTTTGCGGAAACATAGTAAAACACCATATCTACTATTAAATGATGTCTTCCCCGCCAGGTGAACTTTGTGGTGCACAAACACCGTGTGTGTGGGTTTTCTCGGGGTTCCCCCCGTTTCCTCCCACTTTCTTCATTCCACCATTTCATTCATTACTCATCATCACTGTCTCCTTTATCCTAACCGGCATAATCGTGTGACGTAAAACTCAAAATTTTCATTTTAAATAATGTCTTACCTATATAGACAAACTCCTCCAAAGCTAATACTTTTGCTAATTTCCTTCTAAACATCTTCACACCACAAGTCCCACCTATTCATATAGACATCCAGCCGACACAATCAATCCATCTTCTCCTTCATTACAGCCTCATATCCTTCATACTCTTCCGCAAAATGAACATCTAATAATAAAACAAATTGGTTGGTATCATTTTCATTCAAATATCATAATACAACTGAAACATTTGTCACTATACTAAAGAAATAGGATCAACAAACGTAACATAAAACATATCTTGCAGAAAATAAAGAAATCATTATAATGAAAACAATAATATGCAATTGTTAAAGTCAATATAGTCTCAAAACTGTCACCTAAGATAAACAATCGCTTATAGTTACTGATAACTAAATTATTCTTTGTATGTGCTGAAATTATGAACAAATCCTACAATATGTTGATCCCCTGATTAATACGTTTATTAAAACATTTATAAATGGACATAACATTCATCTATTCACAAACATTGTTTTGGGAGGATTTCAAACCTTCAAAACACTTAATACTGAAAATGTCATAATCTATAATACAATTAAATTATCATGTAATTCATCAGTAATAAAATAGTGTATAGTTTGTGTCTGTAAACAATCTAAAATAAAAAAAAATACTTGATGTCACTATTAAACAAAAATACATAGTCTTCATAAGTAAAAATTGCTATTTTCTTATCCATCATATTCTCCTAATATGTCTCCACATCATAAAGTCAGGTCTCATCGTTTTAGTTTTTTACCAATTACTTGTAAATATTCCTTATGATTCTTTAAACTTCATGTATTTGAAAAATTTCTGTTCAATAAGAATACAGTGTTCTTCAGTACAAGAATTAGTCTATATTCATAGAAAGTTATCCTTAATGTTATGCTTACTGATATACAAATATAAAACTCACAGTGTGTTTGTTCAACTTTCATCATCAACTCGTAAATCAAACCAGTATTTATTCAATATGTAGGCTATAAATATATAATTTCAATTTACCTGTGTTTATACAATTATATGTATCTTATCAAATTTCTTCAACAAAAAAATGTCTACAATAACAAGTTAATATAAGCAGCAAAATAAATAAAATATAAAGTTATGTAAAAAATATAATGCCTATCCATTAGTATTTATTAATTGAATAAATAAATATTCAAAATAATTAGTCTTTTAGTATAACAGCAAAACGTCCTAGTCTGTCATTCAAAATCTAATAATTTAAATACGATGTAGTACATGGTAATGACGTATACTGAGTCGTATTTAACGTCAATATACCCTGTTACTGTACAGGCATTTTAAAATATTTATGGTTTAATAAATGAATATTTAAAGTAAAACAATTCAATCTGACATTCATACAATTAATAATTCTGAGAAGTCAACAAATGTCGCTAGTTGTGCTACCTCCTATCTAACATAAGTAATCTTGGTATTATACTAATCAATTCTTAAATGTAAACCTATTATATCTTATAATGAAAAGGAAACAAATCAAACTGGCATTCACACATTCTAATAATTCAAATAAGTTAATAGATGTCGCTAGTTGTATTGTCTTCTATCTAACATATATAGATTTCAGTATTGTAATAATCAAAATATCCAACTTTAATGTAAAACAAATACATCTTATGACAAAAGAGCAAATCACGCTAACATTCATGTATTTAATACTTCAAATAAAATAATAGCTGTCGCTAGTTGCGCTGCCTCATATCTAAAATAAGTGACTAATGCCGAAAACAAAAGTGTCTCCATAAATGTAAACCAAATATATCTTATTATAAAAGCAAAACATACCCATCTGTCAATTATATTTAAATGGTTTTAAACAAAACAATAGTTGTCACTATTTGTGGTGGCCTGGCTATCTATTAATTAAATGTCAATAGTACACTCTTCAGTTAGCATTACATGTAATTGCAATGCATTTATGTTATAAAGTACTATATGGCAATCTGTCAATTATGTGTTTAGTACTTCAAGAGGATAATACTTGTCACTAGCTGTGGTGCTTTGTATATAAATAAAGAAATAAATAACAATATTCCAGGAATCATCTCTCAATCCTAATATTCTAAATCAATTAATTCTTATTATTAAAGCAATACATATTAATATATCTCTCAAGATCATAATAATTCATAATCAAAGTATTTCTTAGTAAAAAAACTATAATTCCAAGGATATAATAAGTCTCTACCGTACATTTTCACTAATATCAACTCAAAAACATTCTCCAATAAATCTTAATATTGGACATAGTTAAAACTGTTACTTTAGTTAATTCCATTTAAGTAAATCTAAATAACATTAATAAACATACCATTTATAGATAATTAAAAGAGTCGGTATCATCAATATTTATAAATAATGTACTTCTATCTGCTAATTACAATACTAATAAATAAAAGTTATATAAATAGAGTATCTCCAATCCAGTATAATAGCTGTCACTATTGTACAAATCAATTGTCCTTGCTCTTAAAACATAGTAATCATCTACTTCTTAAAAGACTAGTAATTTCAAACCTACAAAGTATAGTCTAAACTTATGTCCCTAGTAAACCGTAGTTAGTATTAGTTATCAATAGTTCATACTTAATATTGTCATATTTCAATATAAAATAAATTCTAATCCTACTGTAATATCTACAAATAGTCGTAGAAAACTAATTTATCCTAAAATGTATGCAATATATAAACAATAAAGTAGTAAATCAGTGGACACATAATTAAAGTTCTAATCAGTATAATAAGTAAATATTATTCATCGCTAAATTCAAGCATAGTTATTTTTGTCTTCAATCTTATTTCAAATATAGTTACCAATTCTGATAAATAGTTTCTAATATGGCCTAATGTAATATAACAAACTAATTTGTAGTTGTTTCTGGTAATGTTACATAAATATAATACATTAAACAGGTTTCAAGTTTGAATAGTGTAATTATAATTCAACAAATTTAAATCAACATCCATAAATAAACCAAATAAAATCAAACAAAGTTCTATCTTGCAATCTGAATTCCAAAATCTTAATGCACACAAGTTTCCGTAAATTCTTTTCTAGAAACCATTAAGTCTTATATCTAATATCCAAACAATAAAGTATCAATCATTTTCACCATCATACAGTAATAGCGTGTAGTTCATCTGAATCTCTATACAAAACTAATCTCCTAAAGGACCTAGTTCAGCAAAATACAAAGTGTAATCAGCCAAATCTTCATATGCTGGTTTTGTAGGGTACCACAATGCAATTCATGTCAAATTCTAATGTTATCGTGCATTGTAAATTTAAATATATCTACACTATACTAAATATCAATGTGCCATATATGCATCACATGTCAATTTGTGAATCTCTGATTCCCAACTTCAATTAAACCTATGTCAAATACTCTACCAATAACAATATATTCTAGTCTTAGATATAATCAAATTCACATATACTCCATAAAAATATTTTTACGGTAAACAACCAAGACACTTAACATAAAATTTCAAGACAAAAACAATTTTTACCTATAATAATTCCAACAGTAATTTAAATATATATAAATTAAGTCAAATAAAGCACATACATTAAAATATTGTTGTACAACATAAAAATAAATAATCAGCTACCACATCCAAGTGTTAACCAAAAGGCTTGTAAATCAAGCCCATTTGTAATTACAAGATTAAATATTCGTAGTATATTTACTTCAAAGTATAATAATACACTCCTCGGCAAGCTTAAACTAAAAACTCCCTATAAAAGGCATCAACTATAATCTTCGCCTAAATCAATAGTCTCGGTACTGTATCCATTGTAAGTCTTAAGTCCACATAATATATAAATAGTTCTGCAACACTATCTATCACATAAATTGAATAACTTTTACCCATACAATTATCAACAATTTCCCATTAAAATCGCTTCCAACAATGGAATACCCTCTATTCTTACTTATAGTGAACACACTTCGTAGTTAGTATCGTCAATACTCTTGGTTCAATTCTGGACCATGTATGTTCGTAATGGACAAACATCGTACATACGGAATTTTCTCGGGGTTCTCCCGTTTCCTCCTACATTCTCATTCCACCATTTCATTCATCTTAAAAGGAAAAGTCACCACAAAGTGTTCTAATACAAGTTACCATAACATGCATAATCGTAGGACAATAAACTTAAAATTATTTAGTGTACAATTGTAACAGCGTAAAATTTTTAGTTCAATTGCTCATAAGAATATCAAAATCAAATATTTCTGTAATCATGTCTTCATTCAGTAAACAAATATTCATTTCACCTACAAAAACAATAACCATCATGCAATAAACGTATATACCATTCAAACGCTGTAACAAGCTTTCTAAGTAAACTCAACTATAAAGTTTCCCGTTATAAAGAAAAAAAATCTAATTTCAAAGCATAATTCAAATAAATTCAATGTAAATCAAACCGTTAAAGCTAATTTCATGCAAGCAAAACAGCTTAAAACCGCTGTAGGTTCTAGTAAATTAGTGCCATACGTAATAAATATAGTTTAATTAGTAAAATTCACGCTTGACTTGACAATCCATAATCTCACCATTATTTTGAATACAAGCTGTATTAAATTAGTAATAAAATTATTAAATTCGGGTCTTATATCTTAAATGTCTATGCATTAATATTGTAAATAAAAAATGCAGCACCCTAAATAAAAAATAAGTATCTAACAAAACAAAAAAATGGGTATCCTTAAAATCCACCCTCCAAATATCTAAATACAATTTCAGTTTCAACCTATATATGGAATAACTATTCTTATGCATATATAATATGAAATCTAAACACCGCAAAATTATGTTGGCAAACAAGACTTCTACGCATTTTCAAATTAATTGTTCGTTGCTACCAATTACATAACTAGTAGGATACACACAGTAAACATTAAAATCTAAATATCACAATCCAAAAGTAAACTAAAATCATATGGTCTCCGCAATTAGTAACAAAATAATAATTGCATATCAAATAATTGTAACGTGCAATTTCACAATTAAATAATAGGAGCGTGCAATAGAAACAATCGTATCTACATGTTATGTACTGTTATTTTTATATCCAATTTCATATACTAAAACGCAATCATGTGCTTATAATAATTTCCTGCAACATACAAAACTAACTCTCTTCCAGGCAAATATATCCTGACATAGCAAAGTAGTAATTCAAAGAGCCCAAGTTGCAATTCTATTTACTTACAATAATAATTATTTTCATAATTCTAATAATAATAATAATAATAATAATAATAAACTCCAATTCAAGCTGTATTAACAATAACAAAAAAGTTGTCTATAAAGAACATGGTTCTGACTTGCAAGGTGCAATAAATATCCTACAATCAAATGCTGTACCTGCAATCAGTGTCAAATAAGCCATGTTTCCGGAAAAAGACAACATAAAAGTACCAACATACAACGTTAGCTTGTAAACATAGTTAGTTTCGGATAGTGTACGTGTAAGCGCCATAACAATATCCACATTCCTATAATATATAGTTTCTCGTACTTTTTTAAAAATATTCTTCAATACATAAGTGCACAATAATTATGTTTTTCATAAAATTACAATATCAAATTTATATATTCACTCAATGAATTATTATTTTATTAAATTCAAAAATAGCCTGAATCAAATAGTCAACCGAGGTTATAAATATACCTAAAACCGAAAATACAACGGCGGTATCGCAATATTTGTTTGCTTTCGGTTCGCGCAACAAGTTCTTCTACGTCATAAAGAAAATTGTCAACATCAATGAACCACCAACCGCAACTAGGAAATAGGCAGCAGCGGAGGTGTTATCAAAGGTAAGTGAACTTTGTCTTCTTACTTAAGTTAAAGTGTTAAATAAACATACATAGTGTGTCGTTATCTGTAAAGGAAAATACAATAGCGTCCGTGGCTGCCGGGCGGCAAATATACAAAGCGGGTGGCGCGACGGTAATGGCGCCAGCGCAAAGGTCACACATACGTGATAAATTAAATAAAAAAACAATTAGTGCTTCTGAGCACTGTTAAAAAATAAATAAAACTTCCTATTGGTTAATAAAAAATAAATAAAGCTTTCAAATGTGTATAAACATAAACCAGTGTTAAAAATAAACAGAACTTTCTGTTGACTGATAAAAAATAAACAAGGCTGGTAAAAAATAAACAGGGCCTTCTAAGGACTGATAAAAAATAAACAGGACTAATAAAAAATGAACAGGGCTTTCTGTGGGCTAATAAAAAATGAATAGGTGTTCCTGTGGACTGATAAAAAACGAATAGGAGTTTTTTATGGACTGGTAAAAATAAATAGGGCTTTCTGTGGGCTAATAAAAATAAATAGGGGTTTCTAATGTCTAATAAAAAATGAATTGTGTTTATTTAATGAAAAATCAGGTGAATTATGGGTAAATTATGTCATTATCGGGTCACAAACAGGTAAAAAAGTCCCTCTAACTGTATAAAAAGTATCAGAAGCACGTATATACCTGTATACCTGTCCCAAGGATTAAAAAACTTCTCCAGACATACTGGCACCTCTAGACAATGTGGCACAATCCTACTGAAGTCGGCTCCCTTGAATATATCGTGTTTCTAGCAACGGGAATATCAAAGAGTACGGATAGGACATATTTATTAAAGCGTCTTCTTGTGATGTTAGAAGATCGTTCAATTTTAACGTATCAGGTTATTTGAGCCAATTGGTTTGATTTTAAATTAATGAATCATTTCTCCTTAAAGCTATAAGATTTGAATACTTTAGCACTCGCATAATCCTTGACACAGGGAATTTACATAAATTCACATTTACATTAGCCAATGCATTAATTTCTTTTCTCATATCTCTATACGTATTTTCTGTTCACTATTCTAAAAGTATATATTTGAAAACGAATCTTTAAAAATACATAAATATGGTATTCAAGAAAACAATGGAAGGCAAGTTCGCAACAAATAAGCACGTATATTGTCTTTTACGTAACAATTCTTTTTCGTAGCGGCTATTTCTATCGTTACAAATTAAACAAGCAGTTAGACAAGTGTTTTCGTTTTGGTACGCGTTTATTACCTATAAAAGGCTTCATTACGTACAAACATCACTCGCTACCTATATGCCGGCGAAAGCAGACAACGGTCCCGTAGTTCCATATAAAAAAAAAATAGTGTGGTACTCTTAGTGTTTCGTCGCAGAGCGGAGTAATACTACGGATACTCCAATATTTTGAAGTTGCATATCGTTCTCCGCGGATTGGGCTGAAGAACTATGCAGAATTCCAATTTGGCATCTGGTCTTCGGACTGAAATTTTAGTAGGAACTACGGAGTAATCAGGTGGCTGCCGGCACACATCATCTGCAGTGTGACAAACCTGGATGAGACAACTCTACAAATGAAGATGTGTGTGTCGCCATGAAGGACAATTCAAGTTCCATTTAGAATTGGTTCGACTAAAATGCAATTCAACCAAGAGATGGAAATCTTGAAATTTTCGCTTATCAATGACACTTGCTTGTGAGTTGTGTAAACAGATCTTAGCCAAGATGGCCAGATGTTATGTGAATTATGGTTTCTAAGGATTTATTGAGGACCTTCAGAATCCATGGTTGCAAGTCTTGAAATTTCGATTTCGTATAGAAGCTGCTTCTGGATGCATTATGGTTATCCTAAGAACTAGGAAGTACAGCTCATAGTTACGTACTTTGCTCTTGTACTGCAGATGCTCAAGAGTTTCCTGAAATTGTGCTGTGTGAGAAAATATGGAACCAAAGATGAGTTTCGAACGTTACCATAAATAGATGTGACTTAATTTGAGTGCATATTTCAATCTTATCCTGAATGGGTCGATTTTTGTTGGTGGTTGTACCTGCTTGACTGGATCTAAGGTCTTCTATCTACTGGACACAAGTTTCTTGTAATGGTGAAGTCAAGAAAAGTTTCCATCAAGATGATTTGTTCATTCTGCGATTAAGATTAATGTAATGTGGCCACAGATTTCCAATGCATTTAGACATGAGGCAGTGTTTGAATAGCAACCTGGATCAAGGAACTATTAGGTCGAATTTTTGTTGAAAATTTGCAGTAATTTGTGGATTTGTTGTATGTGCTTGTAATTATTATGAAGTTCCAAGAATAAAATTTACTTGTATTTTAACTGTTGTTATTTATCAACTAATTAGTAACAATAGTAGATTCGATTTCGTATTATTACCTTAGTTACAAATGCTAGAACCTTTCCTTTTCCTTGTGAAAATATTTATTTCAGCTACATTTTCTCTTCAAACAACAGAGAAATAGTAAAACAAATAAGAAATAAATGAAATGGAAAATATTACTACTATTAATAATTTGTTCAAGTGATGGAAACGGTTCATTGTAAATTTGGCAACGCAGACTTTAGTCGTAGCATTCAAGTTTTTATGCAATACAGTTTATTTTGTTGTGCTTTTATATACAAGTAAATTTCAAACTTAGATGTTTTATTCTGCATTACAGATTTCAGAATACCGATCATAAAAGAATTGGTAAGAAATTTGTATCGGCCACCGGCCTTAATCAAAATAACAGCAATATTTCCGGTCAGGCCGGTGGAATACCGGCCAGTTGGCAAACATAATCTCGGGACACCACGCAATTGATGAATGGTGGGGCACTAATTCACACTACAAAATTAATCTCCTGCTAAACGAGCCGACAAAATAATTTCGCGGACCTTCATCGATCCACAAACGGGCAGGGTTGAAAACCAGTGATGTAGATCATAATATTAAAGAATACTGCACGAAGAATGCTATCTCAAATCACTTTTAAAATAAATTAAACATTAATCATCTACAGCTTCTCTATACATAAACACACTTTAAAAATGACACATGATACTGCATAGTGTATAACGCAGATACCCAACTGTTGTCTATCTATCAACGCCATCTTTTTATTACAAACAGATCACTTTGAGTAAGCATATAAGGTGACAAATAATAGGGTGCGAAGAAAGTGTCTGAAATAGAACGTAGACAGCAAGTTTCATAATTATTCTCTGCTTTTACGCTTACAAATAAAACAACTAATTTCGTTTCGCAGTGTGAAACAAGGTAGACTTGCGAACTGTGGGAATTCAATACTCAAAATTGAAGTAGTAAGTCCATAACTAATAGTTGGAATCGATTAATAAAATTAAAGATGGAACCTGTTCCCTGAATGCTGAATCACATCAAAAAGCCATTACTTGCTATGCCTTACTGCTTTTGATCTATGGTGATAAAAGTTGCAACAGGCAATAGTTACTTTGAATCATTTCTGGATTCAATAGCGGGTCAAGGACACTTGGGAAGCCCAATCTGAGTTTCTTCCAGATATACTTCTACAGATTTTTGTCTCTTGCCTCCGGAGCTAACAAGGGAACCTTCCGAAAATGATAGTTGCAGTGAAAGATGTGACCAATGCCAATTGAAAAAGCTGTAACAGAGATGTTCATTCCCAAAAAATTAGCTGCCCATAGCAATAGGTTCAAGAAATATAAGGGGTGGAAGTTCGGGAAACAGCAAGATTGGACAAGGGGGAAAAGTGCAAATTCCGCAAAAAAGGCAGGCACGGCAAAATACAATGTTGAGAAGTGATGTATAGAAAGAGACTTGCCACAATAGGGAACAAATGAAGGCAACCAGTGGGGTTAACAGTGTTGCCAAATGCAATGAAAAGTACATGTTTTGCAAAGAGCACTATATGAAGTGAGTGCAATATTCAGTGTCAACCTGTCATGTAGACCATAAGATATGGCGTGTATAATCAATGGTACAATCTAACAAAAGAAAGTAGAAAAAACAGAAGTACGATAAATACGGAAAAGACGAAGTTGGCCATAATGCGCCACATTTGATCACGAGCTGTTCATATTAGAATGAACAAAACAAGAAAGCACCAACTATGCAGGAAACCGACGTACCTAGAGTCGAAAAGAAAAACGAGTTCCAAAGTTGGCAGCACTGGCCATGAAAATCCAGACAATTCTAATATAGTTAGGCCACTCGCTTCACAAAAAGAAAATTACGGCAACAGGCATTAGCCTTCGCATCGTTTGTACATGCTCGTTCACATTGTACGTGCAATTGTTCGATGAGACAATGGTCCAAACAGAAGATACATTTGCAGTGAGCACAGCGGAATACTGCCAATCCGTCACACATGGTACAATGATCGCCTGTGAATGTCTCGAAACAGTACTCTAGAGGTGTCGGAACCTTTGATGGTCTTTCTATCACATATGCACACCTGTAGAAAGCAAACATAATCAAAGGATTGATCTGCTGTGTGTTGCTGTCTGCAGTACTATCACCGCCTATATGATATATCCAGAGTGTCCTACCTAACTCTGCGACTGAAATAGTTTCAAAGCGAAAAAATGTGACACATACAGTTGTGCAGGAATGTACCCATGTCAACAGGAGACAAACTTCTGTGAGACGCAAGTGCCCCCAAGTCCCCCATCATAGGGTCACAGGGACCAACTTCAAAATTTCAAATAGCACCATCGGTCGAGTTATATGTCTTTCGATAAATCTTGGAATATGCAACAACGCATATCAGAAATATTTACTATATGGGATTTCAAAATGGCCGCCAAAATATCTGCTCGGTGACAAGAACAACGTGCATTTTTGGCGGTCATTTTGAAACCCGTGCTTCATATAGCAAATGTTTCTTATAGGCCATGTTGTATCTATCCAGAGAAATATCATCCGCCCCCTGTTCCCATTTGAAATGTTGCGGTTGACCCCTCGAGCCTTATGATGGGGCGCCCTGGGGGACTTACTTCTTACAAAGTTTTCTTGGCCCTCGACATGAGTACATTCCTGTGCAATTGGATTTTCAACATCTCTTTTCGCTTCGCAGCAATTTGAGATCACAATGTTCGATGCCATGTTGACACAACATATATTTGTGGCGGCCATTTTGAAAAACATGCTTCATATAGCAAATGTTTCCTACAAGTGTTGTTGCACATTCCATGATCTATCGAGAGAGGTACCACTCGGTCCCTGTTGCCATTTGAAAGTTTGAAGTTGGCTCCTGGGGCCCTATGAATGGGATCCTGGGGGCAATTGCTTCTCACAGACTTTTATCACCCCCTGACATTGGTACATTCCTGCACAACTGGATCCGTCACATTTTTGTTCGTTTCGCAAATCTTTCAGGTCACAAAGTTTGGTGGGACATCCTGTATATTCCCACATATGACCCAACCATGACATAATGTTCACTACTTCTATTATCGGTTGTTGGCTCAACCCAACAATTTCATGTTCCTCGACTTGAAATTCCTCAATCACTCTAGCATTGATGCATTCCGAGTGATGCCTGTTGCCGAAATTTTCTTTTTGTGAAGCGAGTGACCTAACTATATTAGACTTGTCTGGACGTTCATGGCCAGTGTTGTCAACTTTGGAACTCGTTTTTCTTTTCGACTCTAGGTACGTCGGTTTCCTGCATAGTCGGTGCTTTCTTGTTTTGTTCATTCTAATATGAACAGCTCGTGATCAAATGTGGCGCATTATGGCCAACTTCGTCTTTTCCGTATTTATCGTACTTCTGTTTTTTCTACTTTCTTTTGTTAGATTGTACCATTGATTATACACGCCATATCTTATGGTCTACATGACAGGTTGACACTGAATATTGCACTCACTTCATATAGTGCTCTTTGCAAAACATGTACTTTTCATTGCATTTGGCAACACTGTTAACCCCACTGGTTGCCTTTATTTGTTCCCTATTGTGGCAAGTCTCTTTCTATACATCACTTGTCAGCATTGTATTTTGCCGTGCCTGCCTTTTTTTTGCGGAATTTGCACTTTTCCCCCTTGTCCAATCTTGCTGTTTCCCGAACTTCCACCCCTTATATTTCTTGAACCTATTGCTATGGGCAGCTAATTTTTTGGGAATGAACATCTCTGTTACAGCTCTTTCAACTGGCATAGGCCACATCTTTCTCTGCAACTATCATTTTCGTAAGGTTCCCTTGTAAGATAACATTCATTGTGACTATATGTCACTCTTGTGCAGGACTCTGACCTTCTTTAGCATATAGTGTCCAATAGATGGAAAAAATTCTTTGACAATTTGCTTTACACGCAGCCAAAAACTAATGTGCGTGGAGAAAGGGAAATACACACCACAGAACCGTATATTCCAGAACCTAACCGAATAAAAGTAGAAATCGCTATAAAGAAATTAAAGAAACACAAATCTCCGGGTGTAGACGAAATTCCGGATGAGTTAATTTTAGCTCGAGGCGAAAAATTGTGGAACAAGATACACAACTAATTTTCCTTATCTGGAACAAGGAAGAATTGCCACATGAGTGGAAAGAATCAGTCATTGTTCCAATTCACAAGAAAGGAGACAAAACTGTTTGTGTAATAATTATCGAAGCATCTCTCTTCTATCAACATCCTATAAAATCCTTTCAAACATTCTATAGCAAGATTGACCTCATATGCAGATGAAATTATTGGAGATTATCAGTGCGGATTTAGTAGAAATCGATCAACTATCAACCAGATATTTACAATTCGACAAATACTCGAAAAGAAGTGGGAATACAATACCCCTGTACGGTATCCGGTCAAAACAGCGCAAGAGCAAAAACAGCGCATGGACAAAAACCGCGCAAGGACAAAACAGCGCATGGACAAAAACAGCGCATGAACAAAAACCGCGCAAGGACAAAAACAGAGCATGCAAATACCGCGTGAGCGAAAACAGCCCATGCACAAAAACCAAAGATGAACATTTTGCACTAGGCTCGCTCGCGCTCGAGCTCACTTCTTTCAACTGGACTCGCGCTCACTAACCTCAATTGAGCTCGCGCTTCCAACAACTACCCTCGACTGTTCTCGCAATCACTCACGCTCGCGGTCACTTGGGCTCGCACTCATTTCTGTCAACTGGGCTCGTAGTCACTCGGGCTTGCACTCACACGAGCGGGTCAAGATAGGAATTAGGTTAAGAACCATTTTTATTTTTGCAAAGAAAGAAGAAAATGTATGTATTGGATGTATCCAATATATTAAAGAATATACATAAATACATTAACATACTAAATTATAAAAATAACAATATACAGAATGTTAATGGAATAAAATAACAGTATAAGGAAAAATTAACTGCTACTAAAATTAGCAAGTCAAAAAATTTCCTACTTGTAAGCGCTATTACTTCTTCAAAGAAAATCGGACTTCCTAGATTCAGTTTATTAACAGTTTAACGTAGCCGGTATTTATAGGAGACAGGAGTTTGGAGTTTCAGAAATCATATCTATCTTCTCGTGTTGAACAGATTAATTCAATGCACTTATTTCTATATTGCAAAATTTTTGTATTCTTGTAACATCCCAGTTGGATGTTCCAATCTGGAATATACATGGAGCATTTGGAATATTTCCAAAAAAAAAAAAAAAATCCAACTGCTGAGAAAAAGAAGTGAGTAATGTCAAGCATGGCGCATGAGAATATGCTCATGTAATAGATATTGATTACGCAGTTGATTTTATTTCTTCATATTAGCATTTTTTAATTATTATTTGTCATTTCAATATTTTGTTTGTAGAGGAAAGGTATTGTAGAATTTTTTGTAATAGTTTATTATTTCATACAGTTTGTAGTAAGGAAATTCGTTTCAAGGAGGGTACTTTTATTATTATTATTTTATTTGCTTAGGATTTTCGAAGTTACTAAGAGGGAAGTAGGAAATGGATTGAACTAGGTAATAACCGAATTTATTTTAATCTTCAAAATTTCTTGTTCGGCCATATTTAATATTTTACGTTCTTCGAAAACATATTTCTTTTCTAATTTAGGTATCCAATAATCAATTAGACTCTAGAGGGATAAAAGAAAGGTGTTTAGATTTAATTGGTTTTCAGTTACGTCATCATGAAAACAATTCTATGATTCGCTTTTAATTACCCATGGTTCTGTTGTAAGACGCTTCTAGACGCTTGTATGGCGGGATGCTGTATCCTAGGAGGGACCCGTATTGAATGGTTCCTGGAAAACTTTCAAGAAAACGATTAAATCCGTGATTCAACCCTCAAAATAACTAAAATTATGCTTTCGAGATGTTAGAGGAATGTCTACATTTGAATGTAAACTGATTTGTCAGTGAGGGTTGTATAAAACAGTTCTGTCATCTGTTTGAACGTGGTGTTCGAGGTTCACGGCTTGGCGGATCCATGTTAATGTGGACAGTTGGAACAATCGCTATTGTTCATGATAACCTTGGAGTTTCTTTTGGAGAGGTAAAGTGTGGCAGACTACATCCAGATAAAACATGGCTTTGGGTCAGTTCAGTTGGACTTGTTATTTACCTTGTAATAACGAAGTAACCAGGAGGCTGGATTACTGTTTTCTTGGAGTGATGAGGTGTCAGTATCCTAGTTATTCCAACTAGGACAGCAAGTAAGTCTCATTCAGATTAATGCGTGTCTCGTGAACTACGGAAACTCGTCAGTGGAATCTACAAGAATTAGTGGATTGTTTATGTGGATTTTATTTTTATTTTATTTATTTATTTTTTTTTTTTTTACGGAATCTTCAAAAGTGATAACCTTGACTAACTCTTTGGCTAAAATTTCGTATGTGCAAGAATCATAATGGCAATGATGGTGTAGTAAGCTAAAGTTCCCTCGGATACCTTCGATAATATATTCCACATGTAGTTCGAAAGTATACCTTTTGGGGTTAGGGGGGAATTTGTATCGTAACTTCAAAATGTGATGATCATAGTTTGGCTACATTGATATAAATAGTCTTATTTCAGAAATAACAACCTTCCAAATTAATATCTTAAATAATTGGCTCTTAAAATTACTATTGACATTATTTTTGTGGTATGATGTTTCGATATTTCAATATAAAGTAAAGAAAGAAATCAGAATCTTGTACAACAATGCAATTGGGTGCTAGAAATTAACGAGGTTCGATCGTCATTTGTCTGCTTCCGTCTTCAGTATGAGCTTTCGCTATATAGTATTCATTTGTTTATGATGACATTTTTCCTGAATTAAAAGAAAACTGTTTACACTGATGGATTATTCGGAATGTTGATCTAAAAATTTGTTAGAGGGACTCAATACTTCATATTAGTTCCTATTGAAAGAAGGCTAAGTAAATTATTAAGTAGAATAAATATTTTCTCTCTGCCAGATATGAAAAATGTAAACAGTTGCGTTGCATGTTTATGTGCTATCTGATCGTGTTGTTTTGCTCGAGGCTCATATATATCGTCATAGGATGTATTTTGGGAGAAGCGCTTGAGAACAGGGAATCTAGATTAAAATTTTGTGGATAATATTTACATTGAAGGTCAGTGCCTGTAATATTTTCGTGTGTGAGTATTTATATGTGTATTTTTATATGTGTACTTAGAATAGGTCTTGTAGTAGTAGGTTAGATTAGGTATATAATAAAATAAATATTGTGTCCCTTGATAATGTTGAATGAAACGTAAGAATGTGGAAAGGGGCCGAAAGTAGCCCTGACATTTACCCTGATTCTCTATAAGCCAAGTAACCCGTACTGTATAGAGCTGTTTTGAGAGCGTAGTATGCGATCCGCAGATTGTACAATGCAGAGCAGAGGTACTTAATATTTTAAATTCTTAATAAGCTTTGAATTCCTTCTACATTATTGGCAAGAAACTATGTAAACAATTTCAGAATTATTTCGAAAAGAGGACATTCAAAATTAAATCCTGTTTTATTTGAAGTACATGAAACTATTTGGATAAACCTGTTTTGGTAGTTGAATAATGTAGCTTTACTGTACATATTATTATTATTTGGAGTTTATAATAAATAATTCAGTGGAAGAAACTTTTCATTTCACAAGCAGAACTGTATTCGTATTGCTAAGTAGAGATTTGCTGTTGTTTCAATATATTCTCGTTAGGAAGCGGAAGCTAGTGCAAGGGTTATTTCGAATGTAAACAAGCCTCATATTTGCGTTGTATGAGAATGAAACCGTGCTTGGAAAAACAGTTTTTGGAATCTTCTTCATGTTAGACAACATTCGGCTTCAAAAATCAATATTTTTATTGAATAATTAATTTTATTTTTCGAGCTTACTTTTTTTTTTTTTCCTGTGAGCGCTTGCTTAATCTGGAAAGTTGAAGTACTCGCGTTTTGTATCCATGCCTGGCAATTGATTGGGTTCTCAAATCAAAGTCAAAGGTCGGAGGTATGTATACGAGCCGTGAGGGTCAACAACCAAGATTGAGTCAAGGCCCGAGTTCGAATCCAGGCTTGTATTTGAGTCTTCCATTCCATATTGCACTGAAGTAGCATATACAAGAAGAGCTTGTTCTCTGAACGGGTGTAGGCCTAACCTAGTACAGAGGACTGACCCCTTCGGGTAACTGCTCGTCCATGGTAATGTGGAAAGGTGACATCATCATCCTTATTATCATCAAGTTGCGCAATACAGTAAACAAGTAGTAGTAGTAACAAAAGTCAGAGCATAGACAGCCCATAGAGAGTAGTTAGTAATTCACTCGTTTACAAACGAGTGTCGATCTAAAAAGCTATTAATAAAAACATACAATGTAAATCATAGTTTTTTTTTTAAATATATAATTTTTTTTTTAAAGTAAAATTGGCGACTCAGCCTTAGGATATGGTTTCCATGAGCACGTAACCGTTCTCATAGCAAGCAGCCTATTAGGAAGTTGTGATACAAATTGCCAAAATCCCGAGGGTATTCGTAATTGTATGTGGAGTATATTTGAGATGGTAGTCTGGGAACTAAAAGTGTAGCAGAAGATTAAGAAAATGGTGCGCATACGTAGAGTTATCAAAGGTGATGGTGTAGTAGTAAACATTCAAAAGAATATTGCACTGCAATCTATAGTGCCAGATCATGTTTTAGTTGTTAACAGTAATGAAGGTTCAAGAGATGTAAATATAGTTACAATAACTGGAATTGTTTATGATAATAGAAGTGAGGAATGTAGGTTCTTGTGCAAAGACAATGCTGTGTGTCTTTCAGTGGACATCAATCAGAATGAGCGTGATAGATGTGTAAGCGAGTATGATAAGGATGGAAATTTCGCGAAACTTGTTGAATGTTTATTAAATACCAGAGGTGTGGTTTGTGAACCACCAGACAAGGACAAAAACCAAGATGTATTTGGAAACATGTCTGTAATGTCTAGTATTTCTAATGTAAATCATAGTATTGTAAATGACGATACATGCGAGTCTCAAGTTTGCGTAAATGTCCTTCAGGATAATACGGAAGTATGTTACAAAGGAACTAACGATAGACTAGGTGTATTGAATTTCAACAATCGGATTTTTGGCCAGCACACGAATTCAAACTGTGATAATTACAATCATGAAAGGTCACAGTTTGCATTCGTGAATCAACCTGTAGATAATCTATCACAACGTGTGGTTGATCAACTCAGTGAGCGATCTAATATAGAGTGCGCGAACATTGAAAGAATTCCGAGCGTGAAGGAATGTTTTCGAACTCCTGCAAATGTTGGGGATATGAAAACTGGAATGGAGATCGATAAGTGGAATTGTGTTTCGACTTGTTTCGATGCGGAATATCCTGGGACGATTTCTATTTCAGTTTGCATATCAATGATGATGTCAAAGGGAACTGACACGAGAGATAACAGTGAGGAGTATTTTCGTTCATCAGTAAGTTCTAAAGGTCGGATTCTAAGTAGTAGATCAGTATTTGAGGTTGATTCAGGTTCGCTATCGTGTAGTCAGGTGGACAGATTTTGTTACATAGAGTGTATGCAGGATAATAGGCTGGAAAAGGAAATTGAAATGACAGGATCAAATGGTGAATCGCAAATGGGAAATGATGGTTCCATCTCTTCTGTACCTCTTAATTCGGTATTTACGGTACAAATGAAACAGATTAGCAACACATCAGATAACGATTTACTACGAGAGAGAGGAAAGGGTGAGAGACGAGTTCCGCATTTCAGATCCCTCAATTCGGTGAAACAGACGAAAAAGGTAAACTCTGATATGTCCCAAGGGAAGCAATATTGTGGTTTCAGTGGCGGATACCACCTACCAATAAAATCCCGTGTGAACATAAAGAAAACTGTAGGGTTGATAGAAAAGAGTGATGTAAGGTGTTTTGATAAGACAGGGTGTTCAACAAATCATGAGACGGGACATCAAATGATGACAAACAACGAACACGATGTGAGTCATATAGGTATATCACATGTGGAACTTGATACTCGGCAGGAACACGTAGGTTATGAAGGGTGTAATCCATTAGTAAAAAGAAAACAAAAGCGATTCAGTGGCGTAGCATGCCCTGGGAAGAGATTTCGATCTCACATGACAGAATTTTGTGTGAAGCGGAGAAGTCAAAGGAATAGAGTGATGAGTTCAGAAAAACGAAAGAAAAGGTGGAAAGTTAGGAATCAGTATGCATTCTCCAAGCTTCATGGTCAAAGATTACGAGTGAAAAGACACAGGCATTTAATGCTGAATAGATGGTCAATACCAGGCAATTGGTATACCAGTGGACCACCGATGGTAACTGGACTAATGTCATCGAAAGTAAGACATGCAGTTCCATCAAATCAGAGCTTCTGTAGACTTGTGCGGAAGAGGGAAAAGAAGAAAAGAAATTCTTCCAACTGGTATTTTCCAGTTTACAGAATTTCTCCTGTTCGACCAGGAGGATGTAACATCCCAGTTGGATGTTCCAATCTGGAATATACATGGAGCATTTGGAATATTTCCAAAAAAAAAAAAAAAATCCAACTGCTGAGAAAAAGAAGTGAGTAATGTCAAGCATGGCGCATGAGAATATGCTCATGTAATAGATATTGATTACGCAGTTGATTTTATTTCTTCATATTAGCATTTTTTAATTATTATTTGTCATTTCAATATTTTGTTTGTAGAGGAAAGGTATTGTAGAATTTTTTGTAATAGTTTATTATTTCATACAGTTTGTAGTAAGGAAATTCGTTTCAAGGAGGGTACTTTTATTATTATTATTTTATTTGCTTAGGATTTTCGAAGTTACTAAGAGGGAAGTAGGAAATGGATTGAACTAGGTAATAACCGAATTTATTTTAATCTTCAAAATTTCTTGTTCGGCCATATTTAATATTTTACGTTCTTCGAAAACATATTTCTTTTCTAATTTAGGTATCCAATAATCAATTAGACTCTAGAGGGATAAAAGAAAGGTGTTTAGATTTAATTGGTTTTCAGTTACGTCATCATGAAAACAATTCTATGATTCGCTTTTAATTACCCATGGTTCTGTTGTAAGACGCTTCTAGACGCTTGTATGGCGGGATGCTGTATCCTAGGAGGGACCCGTATTGAATGGTTCCTGGAAAACTTTCAAGAAAACGATTAAATCCGTGATTCAACCCTCAAAATAACTAAAATTATGCTTTCGAGATGTTAGAGGAATGTCTACATTTGAATGTAAACTGATTTGTCAGTGAGGGTTGTATAAAACAGTTCTGTCATCTGTTTGAACGTGGTGTTCGAGGTTCACGGCTTGGCGGATCCATGTTAATGTGGACAGTTGGAACAATCGCTATTGTTCATGATAACCTTGGAGTTTCTTTTGGAGAGGTAAAGTGTGGCAGACTACATCCAGATAAAACATGGCTTTGGGTCAGTTCAGTTGGACTTGTTATTTACCTTGTAATAACGAAGTAACCAGGAGGCTGGATTACTGTTTTCTTGGAGTGATGAGGTGTCAGTATCCTAGTTATTCCAACTAGGACAGCAAGTAAGTCTCATTCAGATTAATGCGTGTCTCGTGAACTACGGAAACTCGTCAGTGGAATCTACAAGAATTAGTGGATTGTTTATGTGGATTTTATTTTTATTTTATTTATTTATTTTTTTTTTTTTTACGGAATCTTCAAAAGTGATAACCTTGACTAACTCTTTGGCTAAAATTTCGTATGTGCAAGAATCATAATGGCAATGATGGTGTAGTAAGCTAAAGTTCCCTCGGATACCTTCGATAATATATTCCACATGTAGTTCGAAAGTATACCTTTTGGGGTTAGGGGGGAATTTGTATCGTAACTTCAAAATGTGATGATCATAGTTTGGCTACATTGATATAAATAGTCTTATTTCAGAAATAACAACCTTCCAAATTAATATCTTAAATAATTGGCTCTTAAAATTACTATTGACATTATTTTTGTGGTATGATGTTTCGATATTTCAATATAAAGTAAAGAAAGAAATCAGAATCTTGTACAACAATGCAATTGGGTGCTAGAAATTAACGAGGTTCGATCGTCATTTGTCTGCTTCCGTCTTCAGTATGAGCTTTCGCTATATAGTATTCATTTGTTTATGATGACATTTTTCCTGAATTAAAAGAAAACTGTTTACACTGATGGATTATTCGGAATGTTGATCTAAAAATTTGTTAGAGGAACTCAATACTTCATATTAGTTCCTATTGAAAGAAGGCTAAGTAAATTATTAAGTAGAATAAATATTTTCTCTCTGCCAGATATGAAAAATGTAAACAGTTGCGTTGCATGTTTATGTGCTATCTGATCGTGTTGTTTTGCTCGAGGCTCATATATATCGTCATAGGATGTATTTTGGGAGAAGCGCTTGAGAACAGGGAATCTAGATTAAAATTTTGTGGATAATATTTACATTGAAGGTCAGTGCCTGTAATATTTTCGTGTGTGAGTATTTATATGTGTATTTTTATATGTGTACTTAGAATAGGTCTTGTAGTAGTAGGTTAGATTAGGTATATAATAAAATAAATATTGTGTCCCTTGATAATGTTGAATGAAACGTAAGAATGTGGAAAGGGGCCGAAAGTAGCCCTGACATTTACCCTGATTCTCTATAAGCCAAGTAACCCGTACTGTATAGAGCTGTTTTGAGAGCGTAGTATGCGATCCGCAGATTGTACAATGCAGAGCAGAGGTACTTAATATTTTAAATTCTTAATAAGCTTTGAATTCCTTCTACATTATTGGCAAGAAACTATGTAAACAATTTCAGAATTATTTCGAAAAGAGGACATTCAAAATTAAATCCTGTTTTATTTGAAGTACATGAAACTATTTGGATAAACCTGTTTTGGTAGTTGAATAATGTAGCTTTACTGTACATATTATTATTATTTGGAGTTTATAATAAATAATTCAGTGGAAGAAACTTTTCATTTCACAAGCAGAACTGTATTCGTATTGCTAAGTAGAGATTTGCTGTTGTTTCAATATATTCTCGTTAGGAAGCGGAAGCTAGTGCAAGGGTTATTTCGAATGTAAACAAGCCTCATATTTGCGTTGTATGAGAATGAAACCGTGCTTGGAAAAACAGTTTTTGGAATCTTCTTCATGTTAGACAACATTCGGCTTCAAAAATCAATATTTTTATTGAATAATTAATTTTATTTTTCGAGCTTACTTTTTTTTTTTTTCCTGTGAGCGCTTGCTTAATCTGGAAAGTTGAAGTACTCGCGTTTTGTATCCATGCCTGGCAATTGATTGGGTTCTCAAATCAAAGTCAAAGGTCGGAGGTATGTATACGAGCCGTGAGGGTCAACAACCAAGATTGAGTCAAGGCCCGAGTTCGAATCCAGGCTTGTATTTGAGTCTTCCATTCCATATTGCACTGAAGTAGCATATACAAGAAGAGCTTGTTCTCTGAACGGGTGTAGGCCTAACCTAGTACAGAGGACTGACCCCTTCGGGTAACTGCTCGTCCATGGTAATGTGGAAAGGTGACATCATCATCCTTATTATCATCAAGTTGCGCAATACAGTAAACAAGTAGTAGTAGTAACAAAAGTCAGAGCATAGACAGCCCATAGAGAGTAGTTAGTAATTCACTCGTTTACAAACGAGTGTCGATCTAAAAAGCTATTAATAAAAACATACAATGTAAATCATAGTTTTTTTTTTAAATATATAATTTTTTTTTTAAAGTAAAATTCTTAATGCAAAGAATAAAGAAAAGATAGAAAATGGCTCACATAAGCAAATGCTTGTGTGTGAGCCTGATTCTCATGATTTATTTATTTATTTTCTTACCCTAACATATGAGGTATATAATTTTTAATTTTAGCTAACAGTAGTTTTTAAAATATTTTTTTATTCTTTTAACCACTGTAAAATTAACCTTTTATAAGCTTTGAAATTACTTTCCTCTTTGATTCGGAGTGGAAGTTCGTTATAGATCTTCGGAGCTATGTAATATGTTTGATATTGAGTTATAGATTTACTCGTTGCTTTCATTTTAAAATTTTTGTTTGTCATATTTCTCGTTATATACATGTTTTATTACGTCCCATTTGTTACTATCCTTTTTAACATATATTAATATCTTCTGCAAATATAATTTTAAAAGTGTTAACACTAAAAATTGGTCATAGAGAATATCTAGTCTACTTTCAAGTCCCTTCTTGGATCAAAAGATCCAATATATTTCAGGCAAAAATTTTCTTTTAGGCCTTAGATCTCGAAAACTATATATGGTTAGCCAAACCAAAACTACCATTTAACTCAGTATTATGTGCTTATTCCGTAAAAAATACGAAAACTAAATTTAGGGACCGTTCAAAAATGTTGTGGCCCCTGATACAAAAAATTAAATATATTCCATTGATTAAACATTTTCTTGTACGCCCCATAATTTGAGAACTACATATAGCGCAGCCAAACCAAAACTAACAATTTACTCAGTATGATGTGCTTATTAAGTAAAAGATGAAAACTCTATTTAGAAGCCATTCAAAGATTTTGTGGCACCTGATACAAAAAAATCAATATATTTCATTGAATCAAACATTTTTGTACGTCTTATGTGTTGAGAACTACATGTAATGTAGCCAAACCAAAACTAACAATTTACTCAGTATGACATGCTTATTCCGCAGAAAATATAAAAACTTCATTTAGGGACCATTAAAAGTTTTGTGGCCCCTGATCCAAAAAATTCAATATATTTCATTGAATCAAACATTTTCTTGTACGCCCCATATTTTGAGAAATACACATAGTGTAGCCAAACCAAAACTAACAATTTACTCAGTATAATGTGCTTATTCCATAAAAATATGAAAACTAGATATAGGGGCCGTTCAAAAACTTTATGGCGCTTGATACAAAAATTCAATATATTTCACTGAATTAAACATTTTCTTATACACCTTATATGTGGAGAACTACATGTAGTGAAATCAAACCAAAACTAACAATTTACTCAATGTGATATGCTTATTCCGTAAAAAAAATATGAAAACTCGATTTTCTGACTGTTCAAAAATTTTGTGGCTCCTGATAAAAAAATAAATATATAGCCTACCTGTTATATACCAGTTATATACCTGTTTTTCAGCATTCACCTAGGTAATACTAACTGATGATTATCAAGCCATTGTTTCACTTTCTTCATTTCTGCTTCAGTTTTCTTGAATACATCTGCCCATGTTTTACCAGTAAAAATAAGAAAGGTATCATCAGCAAATGACTGTATAAGCCCGTCCATTTTTAAACTACACAAATCATTTATATAAATTAAAAATAATATTGGACCTAACACAGTTCCTTGTGAGACTCCTTGCTTTGAAAATGAATAATTGCTTTGAAAATTACCTATCTGGACGGCCTATTTTCTGTCTTTCAAATAACTGCTAAACCAAGATAGCGATATGCCCCTTATTCCACATCTTTCTAGTTTATTTAAGATAATTTGGTGTGATATTGTGTCGAATACTTTAGCTAGGTCTAGGAAAAGTGCAATTACTTTTTCAGCTTTATCAATATTTTTACAAACAATCTCTGTTAAATTGTACACCGTATCTGATGTACTTTTACCTTTTTGAAATCTATATTGATTTGAAGAAAAAAAATATTTTGTTCAAGAAAATTAAGTAATCTTGTGTTTAGCTAATTAACTAATTTGCTGTTCACTGATTGGAGTGAAAAATGTAGTTTACTACTTTAGTTTGGGAACTCAAATTCAAATTTATTTTATCATCAATTACTTTGTTAACTATTTTTTCCAATACTGGAAAAATGTTCATTAAAACTTTGAACTATTAACATGGATCACGTTCATACGTTACTAGACCATTTTTAGTGTTTAGTTCATTTATTTCTACCTATTTTTTGTCATTTTTATGTATAATATCTGTTATTACCTTCCATAAAGGTTATTACCTTCCTTTACTATTATTTTTATTATATAATATAATTTGTTTTCTATAGTAGTCATATTAAACTTCTTTTATTAATTGTGTAAGTTTATTTCTATACCTGCTGTAATATTCCTTAAATTCTAAGTCGTTTTGTTTTTTTATTACTAAACAACTTAATCTATCTCTTTCTCTTATAGAGTTGACTAATCCTTTTGTTATCCATGGTTTTATTTTGAGATATTTACTACTTACTTCTTTATTTTTATTGTTAATACGTGAATTACTTATACAATTTTTCTTCATTTGGATGAAATTCCAAATGGCACTATTAACACAATTACTCTGTATTACCTGATTCCAGTTACATGTTTTCAATTCTTCATTTAATAAAGTATAATATTTAATTGTTGTTGCATATGATATTTTTTCCTTCTTTTGGATTGTAATGAGAACATTTATACTAGTGAGAAAGTGGTCAGTTATACTTGTTTGCAGCATAGCTGATGTGACATTCAGTGGACTTCGGTGCATTAAAAAATATGATCTATACAAGTTTTACTCTGTCTTTCTCTTACTCTGTCTTAGAAGTCAACTTCCACAGACTGTTTACAATTTGTATAGACATCCTTAGGAAAGATGAATCAGGAAAAATTACAGCAGAAGTCAGCTTAAATTTGACAATCCAAATGTCTTTACTGTGTTTCAGGTTGCATAGTTGGTAGGCGCTCTTCCTAGTCAAATAATTATAAGGACAAAAACCGCGCATGGACAAAAATCGCGCAAGGACAAAAACAGCGCATGGACAAAAGCGCGCAAGGACAAAAATAGTGCATGCAAATACAGCGTGGACAAAAATCATTGATGAATATTTTGCACTCAGCTCGCTTGCCTCGAGCACACTTCTTTTAACTGGGCTCGCGATCACTTACCTCCATTGGTCTCGCACTCACTCGAGCTTGCACACACTTCCCTCAACCGGCCTCGACATCGCGATTACTTCTCTCAACTGGGCTCGCGATCACTTCCCCAAACTGGACTTGCTCTCATACGGGCTCGCATTCAATTCTCTCGAGTGAGATCGTGCTTACTCGGGCTTGCGCTCACTAATACTAAGTGAGCTCGCGTTCATTCGGGCTCACGCTCACTTGGGCTTGCGCTCACTAATCCTAAGTGGGCTCGCGTTCACTCGGACTCGCGCTAACTTCTCTCAACTGAGATCACACTCACTTGGGCTCGCGCTCACTTCCCTCAACCGGCTCGAGGTCGCGATCGCTTCTCTCGACTAGATTCGCGATCATTTCCCCAAACTGGGCATGCGATCACAGGGGCTTGCACTCAATTCTCTCGAATGGAATTGCGCACACTAATTCTAAGTGGGCTCGCGTTCACTCGAACTCGCTTTCACTTCTCTCGACTGAGCTCGCGCTAGTGATCATTTCTCTCAACTGGACCCGCGATCACTCGGGCTCGCAATCACTTCCCCAATCTAGCTTGCGCCCGCACTTAATTCTTTTGACTGGCCTCACTCTCACTCGGACTCGCGCTCACTCATATAATTGAGGATCGGGCTCGAGCTCAATTATTGAGCCCAAGCCCCAGTTGAGCACGAGTGGGCTCGCGAGCCCGAGCTTGTGAATTTGAACACCTATGATCAAAACAGTGCATGCATGGCCCGCAATGCACATCCTTTCCCAAAGCAAACGTTCTACAATTCTTGATATCTTAATAAATAGTATTGCGTTTATATTTTTATATTCTGTTTTCTTTATAGGCCAAGTCATCCATTCGGTTTTGTATATACATAGAGTATTGGTATACAACATTTCCCTTCATATATATTCCGTTTATCAAAACGAGACTTGGTACACTCATTTTTTAACCTCTGTAGTATTTTTCAAGATATGTTTGGATTGGATATATATCCATATATATATATATATATATATATATATATATATATATATATATATATATATATATATATATATATATATATATAATTGTAGAGGATAACTTGTGTATAGAATTGTGTTCATAGTTTGTGCTTATTTTTTTTCTCTAACGTACTTTTTTCCTTTAGCTTTCAAATATTTGGTGGCTGAAAATTTTAGAATGAATTTCTAGAAGCTCGTAGGCTTTGCCTACCCAAGCTGTTCTTTTTCTTTAGCGAAAATATAAACCTAATAAAAAAAAGAGAAAGTGACGCGTCCACCGACCATATAAAAGAAGACCCTCAGTCGTAATTTTTTAGAAGATGGTCAGGAGGGCTAAGTGATGTCCTTTTGAAATTCTGTCTTCTGGTAGGGAACTATCTAAGTGATGATAGTTGCAGAGAGAAGTAATTTTCTCTGGGCCTAAGTGATGGCCGTAGAAATATTATGTTGAAATAAATTTATGTAGGGAACTATCTAAGTGATGATAGTTGCAGAGAGAAGTAATTTTCTCTGGGCCTAAGTGATGGCCGTAGAAGTATTATCTTGAAATAAATTCATGTAGGGAAGGCCTGAGTGATGGTCTATACAGAAGCGTTGATTTAACTGAGTTCTGAGATTCAAATCGCTCGTATATTGAAGAATTAGATATTTTTTTATTTAGGCCACAGGAGACCAAAGTGATGGTGTTCTCTTTAAGGAAGTTAACCTTCTATGTTCACAAGTGGGTGTCATAGATGAAAGGTTAATCTATTTTTTTTTCTGATAGAAAGTTGAAGTCAGACTTTCTTGATAGAAGTAGGACATCGGTCGAAGCTTGTTCGAAGTGGCGGACAGCGGGGTTCCGAGTAAAGTAAATTTGGGAATCTGTGGGCATCGATTAAGATATTTTTCTAATCAAAAGATCAGGGACGTAGCTAAGGGGGGGCCCGGGGGGGCACCGGCCTCCCCAAATCTTGGCTTAGCCCCCCCAAATATTTATTTAAAATTATATGTTACAGATTGCTTTTATCCGACAATAAATGAAAGAATTATCCATAGTAAACTGAAGTTATTCATATTTCTAAGATTTTTAAAAAAAATCCATTTATAGGTATTTCTTAAACGTTAAAAGTAAACGGTAATAACTTTTACACCGTCGCCTTCGTTAACATTGCGAGGTTCTTCCAGCCCTTAGAGTGATTCCAGCCTTATAGTCGCCTTGAAGTACTAAGGTTAAAAAGCTATACGAATGTACTTTGTATAACCGACTAAGAAAAAAAAAATGAAAAGTTGATTCGACTCAAAGGCTAGGAGAATACTTCTCCCACATTGCTAGGTATTGCAACATAGTATCTTATAGTATATTTTAATTGTTTTACGAGAAAGTATTGAGTGTAGATTTACTTTCTTATTTTTATTATATTTAACAGAGATTCTGGCAAAACAGGGGAGGATAGAATATGTAAACTATTTATACCCCTACCTGTGCTGGCGCTGGCAACTGTGGCTGAGCGGGAAAGAGTCTATTTTCTTACTGAACGTGGAATCCGCACTGTTAAGTTTGCTATGCATGTGTTCTTGAAATTAAGTTAAATATGGAGATATTTATAAAATCTGGATATTTTATTTCACACGAAAAAAGTGATAAGCAATTGGTGAGTACCTTCAGTGAAACTGATAAGGTGCGTGTTGTTGCTTAGGAAAATATTCATTCGGACAGTGTTGATAAGGAATGTGCTAGCATCTCACAGCAAAACATTCATGTGAATGATTGCTTTCAGAGGTCCAAAGAAATTGGAGATGTTCTGAATCTGCAAAACCATGCATCTGGAGAAGAATTAAGAACCCGTCGAGAGTGCTTAAATCGTATAGTGGTGATTGTGATCCATTTGGGTCGATAGGGATTGGCTTTCCGAGGCAACGATGAAGATGACAGCAGTTTAAATAAAGGGAATTTCTTGCAGACGTTTGAGTTGTTACGACGTTTTGATTCTTTTTTAAAGAATTATACAGCGCCAGGGAATATCACTTATTTATCCCCAGAAATTCAAAATGAAGTTATCTTGTGCTGCGGTGAGAAAATCATCAATGTCATTGTAAGTGCCGCTAGAAAATTCAGCGTTATGGCTATGAAACGCGAGATATTAATGTTTCTGAACAACTTAGTGTTTATATGAGATATGTGAAAAATTCTAAACCGATAGAGCACTTTTTGAAATTTGTCAAACTTCGTGAGGTAAATGCTGAATACATATCGAAAACAATTATCGAAACTTTGGCTTCTGTACCGGTAGGTGTTAATAAGGACTCAAAATGCATTGGGCAAGCTTACGATGGGGCGAGCGTTATGAGAGGCCACATAGGTGGTGTGCAAAAGTAATTTCGAAAGTCTCATCCCCTTGCTGATATATCCATTGCAGTGCACATCAGTTAAATTTATTGTAGAAGTGGGTTAGTTCGAACAAATAAATACATTTTTTGATTTATTGCAGACTTTGCATAATTATTTCTACGTCGTAAAAGCTCATAGACGAATACAGCAGGCTCAGACAGCGTTAGGTTTGGAGCAGTCCAGTATACCTGATCTTTTAGACATTCGTTGCGCTTCATATGTTCATTCACTGAATGCTATAAAAAAGAATGATGGAGCATTAGAGGGAAAGGATGCTAAGAAGACTACTGAAGCTGAGGGTATTGTGAACAAACTGAAATCATTTGCAACTGTTTCATGCTTAATTATTTTTAGTAAGTTCTTGGGAATTACTAGTGGCCTGAATAATTTTCTACAAGGGAAAGATATACCCTAGCAAACGCCCAGCTACTTATTTGTTCGGTTGTTGAAGCCATAAAAGAACTTAGAACAGAGGAAAATTCATTGTGTCACTACACTGAAGCATAGGAGTTTGTCAAACAAAATTCAACCAAAGAGCAGAGAAAAGCGAGATAATAGTAGTATAAGAGATTTTCTGGTTTCGGGTAGTATTCCGAAGAAAAGAACACAGGGTTATACTGAAGCGAATTTTCGTACAGAACTCCTATATCCAGTGGTTGATAACATTGCGAACGAGTTTGACAGACGATTCTGTAAGGAAAATCTATGTGTAATTCGTGGCATTCAAGCATGTCATCTTAAATCAAAACTGTTCTTGATGAAGGAGGCAACGGAAGAGTCTGCTACGAAATTCGAAATAGATTTTCCTGAACATGAATTCATTGTTATAAAAAATTATGTATAGTATCTTATGAAGGAGAAAGAAATTACAAATATCTCGGACCTGCATGCTGCTCTGCCCAAGCCAATTTTCCCCCAACTACGAATTTGGTGGAAATAGTCTTGACGCTACCTGTGTCATCAGCTTCATGTGAGTGTTCTTTGAGCGTGCATGAAAGGTTCAAATCATATCTTAGTTGTAAGTCTGGTTAGGACAGAACATCAGCGTTAGTCGCACTTGAAATAGAACAAGAGATAGCCTCTAAGCATGAAGAAGATAAAATTATTGATATATTCCCAAAGTCGTTGCATAGGCGTCATAGTTTGTGTTCAGCAAGTAATTTGTAAATACGGTGTGGCAAAACGTTGTCAGATGATGCAAGAACAGCATTAAAGAAAATAGTGTTGTAATATTAGGCCAATATTTTACCAATTATTATTTTATTATATATGTACTTCGTTGATTAGATTTTGTTATGTTCACAGAAGTTCAAATAATTGTAGGCCTCTTGGATTGATTTATGTTTGAGACGCACGGAGGACGTTGACGATTTTGTAAGCAATAAAATGTACTACACTGCAAACAATTACGGTCACATTTATTGACCGATTATCAGCAATTCTGGCTGCCAACAGAGTACCCTAAAATTTACGGTATTAGTATTAAAGTTATGGTAATAGGCATGCATACGACCTTTTTGTAGCCTATAACCATAAATTTTATAGTAATACTGAAAATTTTAGGGTAATCGGTTGGCAGCCAGAATTGACGGTAATCGGTCAGTAAATGTGACCGTAATTGTTTACAGTATAATATATAAAGGAAGTCAGGATCTTTGAAAATTAACACTAAAATATACGTCTCGATAGCCTGTGTGTTCAGTTTAGGTAGTCTCATAGAACTCATCGCATTTTTTGGGTAGTGAACGTCTGTTACTATATTATTTGTAACTATTTTCCCAAGCTACAAAGTATATAAAGGTACAAGGCAAAAAGGTATGTATAAACGTATCAAAAAGTATTTGTATGAAGTATTGCGTTTTATAATGTTCTTGCGTGAGTAAACATTATTAATACATAATTTTTGAATTATTGTTTCATTATCGCATTTCGCAAGAGAGGTTCACACTTCTAACCCACGAAAGAGTAGTTAAAGTTTAATTTAGGACAATTTATTGGTGAGTTTTCCAAACGATATTTTCCGCGAATTATCCTGAGTACACTACAGTAATATATATATATATATATGGGTTATTCCATTTGTAAATATGGCCCCCCCAAACTCAGAACTCTGGCTACGTCCCTGCAAAAGATACAAAGGTTAATTAGTTAAGGCTGAAAGAACTTCGATGACAGAATTTTGATTATTTGTACATACGTATATTTGCACTTTTATTCTAAAAATAAATTAATATCAATTCTACAAGTGTTATATATTAAATATATATTTCTCAGAGCAAAAACCTACAACCTTAGTTTGATAGATAAAAATTAGATTTCAGCTAAAACCTTCGGTTGTAGGAGAAGAAGAGGATTAAGACAATTTATTTTATTACTAAAGGTAAGATAAGAGTAATGCTTTATGAGAGAAGCATTATACTTAATTATGTAGTGGCCTGTTACATGCTATGCATTTGAGGTTATGGAGAAGAACAGGTAAAACCACTAACACTATAAAGCATGACTTTCCAATACACAGTGTTGATGCCATATCTTTTTCATTGCGAGTCTACATTTTTTTATGCTAACAGGATTAATGGGCTCCAGAAGCTTATTCCATTGTCCATAGCACCTAACTTTTAGTGCATGAGCATATTTTTGTTATGTTTATCGAATTGACTAGGTTTGATTCGGATGTCCGGACGACACGTTCATGTATGTTCTTTGTGAGATTCGCATGTCATCTGAATACGACAATGCGGATACTGGATTGTGCTTCCGTTCCGACACATTTTTATTAAAGGTATTTATAAATTTACTATTTACACAAAATACACTTTCCGACACCGTTCTCAACACACACACTCTCTCGACATATCCAGAGTTCTTATCCGGTTTTATCCGGGGATATACCGAGTGCAGGCATACAGTTTCTTTCTGGGACACGTGGAATGCCAACGTTCCTTGAGGAGTCTTCCGGCCCAGAAAGATTCACGGCCATTCTTCCATTCATTCAGCTACACTATTATAAACATCATTCCTATTTCGGCGTTTCTCCGTTTTGTTTAAGATTTCAATCATTTGTCCTAGTATATTGTCCTCTTATTACTTCTGATTAGTTATTTTTATTTTGCTTAATATCCTATAGTCCCCCTCATTAGCTATAATTTCGTTTATTTCTTTCCTTTTTATTTGATCTCTTCCCTCTAGCCGTTCTTCCAGTAATGGACACCATAATATTGTAATGCGCCGCTAAAATTGATCTGAATCTTAGCGCATTACATGGTATTTGGACAAGTGGGAATTTGAATTCTGTCTGCATCCAATGATGATTAAAATTGAAATCTAAAGGAAAACTAAATTTTTCGAAGCGAAATAAAAAAATAATATTGGAAGTTACATATTGAAAGATAAATAATTTTAAAAGCTACGGGATTTGAAAAAGGTCAAGCAATCCTCTGCAGATGGAGATTAAGAACTAAACAAAAAATAAAAGGTAAAATTAGAAAATTGATTAATTGTTTAATTGGTGAGAAAGTACATTAAATAATAATGGATTGCTAAGTTAAAATATATTCGGGAGAGGCTTTCCTTCTCTCTCCTTATCATATTTACCACCATAAATAAATGACGTAGTAAATAATGTAAATAGAAATCACTTTCTTCAAAATTTCAAGTTTACGATGAAATATATTTTATAGTTTCAACTCTTCAATCTGATAGAAATATAATATCTATACGTATACAAATAATATAACTGAAAGTGTTATATGATAGAATACCTTACTGTCATAGTACGACTGGTTGAGGTTATGTTTCAGTAAGATATTTGAGATATCAGTACACATGAAGTTCAACTATTTTATATGTTTTAACGTACAAAGGTGTAATCTTCTGAAAACAATACAAATAATGGTGTTGTGTTCACACGTGTCCTAATCGGAATCTAGCGGGAATGATTGCGGTGGAAGCTGATGAACCTGAAAAACAAATATAATAAAGATATAGATATTTGATTAATATTATAGAAAAAGATGAATATAAAAGAAATATATAAATAGGTAATAAGAGAAAAGAGATATGAATAAAACATATATGAAAGTATAAAATATATATTAATTATAAAAGGAAAAATTGAATACTTACCACTTAGTACTGTACTGGATCCGAAGGGCTCGACGTGTAATTCTTCGCTAGAGCCGAAAGAAAGAAGATAAATCTTAAAATATATATTTATAAAGAAAAGTAAATAAAAGAATAGTAAGATATCGTTATTACTGAAACCAACTAAGTTACTACAATATAACCTAACCTAACTAAAAGTTATTCGACGAAGTTTATATTTACTGTAAATATAAGAAATTTAGCTGTATCATTGTATTGGAGTTGATAATATCAGTCTGCAAGATAAGAATATTGAAATTTGAACGAATTGATGACAAGTCAAATATAATCCAAAGTGTTCTTATCTATACTCGCCGCGATCTTATCCTGATAGCCGAGATACGCAACTTCAATTCGAGCGCCTCCGCGCATGTTACATAGTTCTTCACGTTACACACGTAAAACATTACTTAGGAAATCAATTCAAAGAGCTAATTGAGTTCAAGTATATAAAAATGTTAATACAGAAACAATATTTAAAATAAAAGGTACTAGATTTATTAGTAACGGGTTATGAAAATGACGTCACGACTCAGAATCGAAAAGAGAGAAGGAAAGAAAAGAGTGAAAAGCCGGTAGCTAAGATGCGAGTCTCTTGCAAGTGTTGCAAGATTATAAAGTTGAAAAATCTTATATCAAAAACAGAATACCAGTAAAATTAGTTAATAGATCAATGTTAGAAATCGTTCACAATGGATAGGAATTGGCTTAATATTTTTATATGATATATAAATTAAATAGAGTTGCTACCCCGTAAGAAACTTCTATGCCTGCTGATAAATGAAACAAAAGAAAGAACGGGACTCACATGTAACTTCTGCAATTTTTGCTCTGCCAAATATCGTCTTCGCGCGTGTGTTAGTGTGAAAAGGTGGGTGTAGTGAAACTGAAACCATGGAGAGTGTTAAGCGCGAAATTGAAATCATGAATGAATCCGAATTATCTTCTCAGTATTATCGCAAACACGAGGAAGGGAAACCTCTTTAAAGTCAAGCAAAGTAAATTGTCAGCAATGTGTACTCTCGACTAAGAGAAAAAAATGCAGACAAAACTGTTGAAGAAATTGTTGATATGATTTTTGCCGGTTCGCAGCTGGTTTACTCATTGCTAACGTAGAGTTGTTGTGCTTTGAGAAAAAAAAAATCGTATTTTTAATTTATTATGTGGGAGGGTGGCTGCTTGTCTGTTTCTGTTTATGATTGACCTTTTCCAGATAGATATATGAGAGTAACTTCATTTCTTATCCTTTCTTACCTTAATCAATTGAAATGAATAATCAAAATAGTTTTCATGCTCTCGAGTTTTAATTGTGAGGATTGCAAATACATCACGTGCGAATTTCCAATACATGAAGGGATTGTCGTGCCTTCATGAATTATTAAAAGCAAATAAATAAACCAAGAAACATTTTTCGTAGTGGCAGGAAAAGAACGAGAAACTACCGCTCCGCGCATATCAGCTGAGACCCAGAGCAGCGCCAGTTGAAACCCTGGCGAATGAGAACCCAACCAAAACACACACACACACACACATACACATACAAGAGCTGGTGTACTTTGCTAGATTAGTCTCACAACTATTGCCTTAATGTTTGCTTTGGGAAAGGATGTGCATGCGGTGTTTTTGTCATAGGTGTCCAAACTAGCGAGCACGACGGGCTCGTGAGCTCGGCACTCGCGCTCAGCCGTGTTCCGGCTGAATAATTGAGCACGAACCTGAGTGAGCCTGAGCCTCAATGAAATAAGTAAGCGCGAGTCCGACTGAGCTTGAGCCCAGTCGAGAGAAATGAATGCGAGACCGAATGAGCGAGAGCCCCGTTGTGAGAAGTGATCGCGAGTCCGCGTGAACGCGATCCCACTTAGGATTAGTAAGAGCGAGCCATTTCGAGAGAATTGAGTGCGAGCAAAGTTTCTGGAAGTGATCGGGAGCCCGAGTGAGCGCGAGCTAAGCTGAGAGAAATGATCCCAAGTGCGAGCCCAGTTGAAGATAGTTAGTGTGAGCTTAAGTGAGTGCCAGCTCAGTTGAGAGAAGTGAGCGTGAATCCGAGTGAACGAAAACCCACTTACGATTATTGAGCGCGAGCCTACTGAAAAGAATTGAGTGCATGCTCGTGTGAGCGCGAGCCCAGTTTGGGGAAGTGATCGAGAGCTCGAGCCATGTTGATGGAAATGAGCGCGAGTCCGAGTGAGTGCGAGCTCAGTTGAGAGAAGTGAACGTGAGCCCGAGTGAGCGCTAGCCCAGTTAAGAATACTGAGTGCAAGCTAGTGTGAATTCAAACCCGAGTGAGTACGAGCCCAATCGAGAGAGGTAAGCGCGATCCCCATTGAGGTAAGTGATCGCGAACCCGAGTGAGCGAGAGCCCAGTTGAAAGAAGTGAGCTCGAGCGCGAGCGAGCCTAGTGCAAAATGTTCATATTTGTTTTTTGTGCATGGGCTGTTTTCACTCACGTGGTATTTGCATGCGCTGTTTTTGTCCTTGCGCGGTTTTTGTCCATGCGCTGTTTTTTCCACGCAGTATTTGCATGCGCTGTTTTTGTCCACGCGGTATTTGCATGCGTTGCTTTTGTCCTTGCGCGGTTTTTATCCATGCGTTGTTTTTGTCCACGCTGTATTTACACACGCAGTTTTCGTCCATCGCTGTTATTGTTTGCGCGGTTTTGACCTAGAATCCCCTGTACATCAATATTGATTTTAGAAAGGCGTACGATTCGGTTAGAGGAGAAACATTGTACAACATTCTTACAGAATTTAAAATATCGAGAAATCTGATTAGATTGATTGAGATATGTTTAAAAGAATCCCAAAGTATAGTTCGGGTAAGAATTTTTTTTTTCCCATGAGCTTCCACGTTGAAAATGGCGTGAAACAAGGAGATGCGTTGTCGCCATTATTATTCAACTTTATTCTGGAATACGCTATAAGGAAAATCAAAGATAGTATACATTGCCTAGAGTTGGATGATGCTCACCAGGTTATGTCGTATGCTGATGATGTAAATTTAATAGGGGATGATAGAAGAACAATAGAAAGAAATGCAGAAGTCTTATTAAACGCTTGCAGGGACAAGGGTTTAGAAGTAAATGTAGAGAAAACTATATACATGGAAGTTCGTCGGGACCGTAATAGGGTAAATTATGGATGCGTTAAACTATCAAACAATACTTTTGATAAAGTGGATACTTTCAAATATCTAGGAACAATATTAACAGACGAAAACCATATTCACGAAGAAATTAAATATCGACTATTATGCTGCCAATATGTCTTGAGCCGTGGCAAAAATGCGAACTAAAGCTCACACCCTCGACACACCCACGCGTTGAGCCAATAAGGGTTGAGCTGTTGCTGAGCGAGAGAACCTTGCAGTCGTCTACGCTATTGTCAGATTTAAGAACAAGAAACTCTCGTATAGAATTCGCACGTTCTGTACTGACCGCAAGATTCGCGTTCCGAAGTGCGGCAACATTGCTCTACGGATGACGAAAGAGAGTGGAATTCCTTCAGCCGATAGCAGCGCTTGGAAAGGAAGACTAAGTATCAAGACAATGTGGCATCTCTATAACAGCAGGGAATTCGTGCTATTATTCAGTTTAAAATTTCTTGTCGTCACGAATTCTGTCGAGGAATTTGAAACTTAAAATATATAAAACTATAATTATGCCTTTTGTTCTGTATGGCTGCGAAACATGGTCGCTTACCCTGAGGGAAGAACATAGACTGAAAGTATTTGAGAACAAGATCCTGAGATGAATGTTCGGACCGAAGAGGAACGAGAATGGGAAATGGCGGAAACTTCATAACGAGGAACTATACTCGTATAATTTATACGGTTTACCAAACATTATTAGGGTCATCAAGTCTAGGAGGCTCAGGTGGGCAGGTCATGTAGCCAGGATGGAAGAAATAAGGAACTATTACTATTACTATTCTTTTATTTACTTTTCTTTATAAATATATATTTTAAGATTTATCTTCTTTCTTTCGGCTCTAGCGAAGAATTACACGTCAAGCCCTTCGGATCCAGTACAGTACTAAGTGGTAAGTATTCAATTTTTTCTTTTATAATTAATATATATTTTATACTTTCATATATGTTTTATTCATATCTCTTTTCTCTTATTACCTATTTATATATTTCTTTTATATTCATCTTTTTCTATAATATTAATCAAATATCTATATCTTTATTATATTTGTTTTTCAGGTTCATCAGCTTCCACCGCAATCATTCCCGCTAGATTCCGATTAGGACACGTGTGAACACAACACCATTATTTGTATTGTTTTCAGAAGATTACACCTTTGTACGTTAAAACATATAAAATAGTTGAACTTCATGTGTACTGATATCTCAAATATCTTACTGAAACATAACCTCAACCAGTCGTACTATGACAGTAAGGTATTCTATCATATAACACTTTCAGTTATATTATTTGTATACGTATAGATATTATATTTCTATCAGATTGAAGAGTTGAAACTATAAAATATATTTCATCGTAAACTTGAAATTTTGAAGAAAGTGATTTCTATTTACATTATTTACTACGTCATTTATTTATGGTGGTAAATATGATAAGGAGAGAGAAGGAAAGCCTCTCCCGAATATATTTTAACTTAGCAATCCATTATTATTTAATGTACTTTCTCACCAATTAAACAATTAATCAATTTTCTAATTTTACCTTTTATTTTTTGTTTAGTTCTTAATCTCCATCTGCAGAGGATTGCTTGACCTTTTTCAAATCCCGTAGCTTTTAAAATTATTTATCTTTCAATATGTAACTTCCAATATTATTTTTTTATTTCGCTTCGAAAAATTTAGTTTTCCTTTAGATTTCAATTTTAATCATCATTGGATGCAGACAGAATTCAAATTCCCACTTGTCCAAATACCATGTAATGCGCTAAGATTCAGATCAATTTTAGCGGCGCATTACAATATTATGGTGTCCATTACTGGAAGAACGGCTAGAGGGAAGAGATCAAATAAAAAGGAAAGAAATAAACGAAATTATAGCTAATGAGGGGGACTATAGGATATTAAGCAAAATAAAAATAACTAATCAGAAGTAATAAGAGGACAATATACTAGGACAAATGATTGAAATCTTAAACAAAACGGAGAAACGCCGAAATAGGAATGATGTTTATAATAGTGTAGCTGAATGAATGGAAGAATGGCCGTGAATCTTTCTGGGCCGGAGGACTCCTCAAGGAACGTTGGCATTCCACGTGTCCCAGAAAGAAACTGTATGCCTGCACTCGATATATCCCCGGATAAAACCGGATAAGAACTCTGGATATGTCGAGAGAGTGTGTGTGTTGAGAACGGTGTCGGAAAGTGTATTTTGTGTAAATAGTAAATTTATAAATACCTTTAATAAAAATGTGTCGGAACGGAAGCACAATCCAGTATCCGCATTGTCGTATTCAGATGACATGCGAATCTCACAAAGAACATACATGAACGTGTCGTCCGGACATCCGAATCAAACCTAGTCAATTCGATAAACATAACAAAAATATGCTCATGCACTAAAAGTTAGGTGCTATGGACAATGGAATAAGCTTCTGGAGCCCATTAATCCTGTTAGCATAAGAAAATGTAGACTCGCAATGAAAAAGATATGGCATCAACACTGTGTATTGGAAAGTCATGCTTTATAGTGTTAGTGGTTTTACCTGTTCTTCTCCATAACCTCAAATGCATAGCATGTAACAGGCCACTACATAATTAAGTATAATGCTTCTCTCATAAAGCATTACTCCTATCTTACCTTTAGTAATAAAATAAATTGTCTTAATCCTCTTCTTCTCCTACAACCGAAGGTTTTAGCTGAAATCTAATTTTTATCTATCAAACTAAGATTGTAGGTTTTTGCTCTGAGAAATATATATTTAATATATAACACTTGTAGAATTGATATTAATTTATTTTTAGAATAAAAGTGCAAATATACGTATGTACAAATAATCAAAATTCTGTCATCGAAGTTCTTTCAGCCTTAACTAATTAACCTCTGTATCTTTTGATTAGAAAAATATCTTAATCGATGCCCACAGATTCCCAAATTTACTTTACTCGGAACCCCGCTGTCCGCCACTTCGAACAAGCTTCGACCGATGTCCTACTTCTATCAAGAAAGTCTGACTTCAACTTTCTATCAGAAAAAAAAAAAATAGATTAACCTTTCATCTATGACACCCACTTGTGAACATAGAAGGTTAACTTCCTTAAAGAGAACACCATCACTTTGGTCTCCTCTGGCCTAAATAAAAAAATATCTAATTCTTCAATATACAAGCGATTTGAATCTCAGAACTCAGTTAAATCAACGCTTCTGTATAGACCATCACTCAGGCCTTCCCTACATGAATTTATTTCAAGATAATACTTCTACGGCCATCACTTAGGCCCAGAGACAATTACTTCTCTCTGCAACTATCATCACTTAGATAGTTCCCTACATAAATTTATGTCAACATAATATTTCTACGGCCATCACTTAGGCCCAGAGAAAATTACTTCTCTCTGCAACTATCATCACTTAGATAGTTCCCTACCAGAAGACAGAATTTCAAAAGGACATCACTTAGCCCTCCTGACCATCTTCTAAAAAATTACGACTGAGGGTCTTCTTTTATATGGTCGGTGGACGCGTCACTTTCTCTTTTTTTTTATTAGGTTTATATTTTCGCTAAAGAAAAAGAACAGCTTGGGTAGCCAACCCAAAAAGCCAAGATCCGGAAATAGTCCGGGATAGTCTAGTTCGCTATAATTCATTGTTATCAATCATACCTGATACTCTTAGACCCATTTCTTCATTTACCCACAAAAGATTCTAGATTTAGCATTCTTGCACAGATGCAAGATTTTTTTGTGCATTTTATGAAAGTAGTCGTATACTCCCAGGGGCGTCATTTAGGGAGGGCGGGGGAACAACTGTATGAATTTCCCAAAACCCTGAGTTTGAGAAACATGATTTTAGTAAATTGTATTTTAATATAGTAAAGAAAAATGAAACTTTTGTATCGGTAGACTGTTTGCTCCCCCTGGCAAAACCTGAAATGACGCTACTGGTACCCTCCTGTGTTGCCGCACACATTTCTTTAGCCTTCTCAGGGTACACAATTCCTTAAATCTTTTTCATTTGCATACTATTATAGAATGCAAGAAGAACGTTTATACAAAATTTCACGGTGTTATGTGTAATAGTTTCGGAGATCTGGCAAGTGCGAAACATTGTTCAAGCCTCGTGTCCCTCTTTAAGGTACATATTTCCCAAAACCCTGTCTTATCAAGGGGAACATTTACACAAAATTTCAAGGTTGTAGGCGTAGTAGTTTCGGAGATCTGTTGATGAGCGAATCAGTGAGTCAGTCAGTGGATTTATTCTTTTATGCATATATGCATGTATAACGTAGATTAATTATATTATTTTTGTACGCTTATTACTTTCTACTTTTTGTTGTTTTCACATTCAATCAGTTCTTGAAGGCTATCATGCTTGCATAATCTGAAATGTAATTTACAACTGTTCCTTGGATGTTATACTATACGTACCATCTCCAGAACATTTGTGGTTGCATAACTGAATAGGATACATCCAGTAGAGAGCAATACAGATAGAAATATATAAAAGTAACGATGAAATGTTATATTGTCACCCGACTTACGTCACTGTGCAAAATTTCGTTATTTTATAACGTCGGGAAATGAGTTAAACTAAGGTTGCAAGATTTAGGAATTAGATTTCTAACCTTTCGGCATCTATGGCCATGTTAGCCCGTCACTTATGAGGGATGGTGTCCCTCGGCGATCTCATTATCTAACGAAAGGGAAGGAAAATAGGATTGAGGAAGGAAGAAAGCTTCCTGAGATCTGTATGTTAGGTACCATCCCGGCATTTGGGATGGTGGGAATGAGGAAAACCTCGCTCAAGATGGCTAGCCTGAAAAAGCTTTTACACTTTTCCTACCGGAAATCGAACCCGGGGCCGCTCGCATCAAAGATGAGAGTGTTAACAGCTACGTTACCCGGGTTGTAAGATTTGAGGACACGGTTGAACCCTTCTAAGTTAAAGAAAAGTTAATGCAATTTTGTTCCATTTCAATCATTATTCCCTCACCAAATCCTTAAACGTTTTGTCCACAGTTTAATGCACGATTTCTCACGTTCAGATGTCTCCAATCTCTTTACAATCTCAGTAAGTTTGTCGTATAATTCACGTCGCAAGATAGCTTTGTTGGTAAAAGACGAAGAAGAAAAATGAGTATCGAAATGAAATCTGTTGATGTTTATTAGCAATACTCTCATGTAGCCGGAGTCTCAGTGCAGTCAGTGCAAGCAGGGCGTTGCTGGCTACTCTCCAGGACATACAAAGGTCGCTGACATCGTTTGGTTTGGTGTTGATTTGATTTGGCGGAATAGAAAAATCATGGGAGAAGTTTAAAACGAAATCGGTCTTCAGCGACCACAGCTGTTGTTATCAACGTCAAATGGTGAAAGGTGCAAAACAAAAATCGTCTTCATTTCAACACAAACACGGCAGAAAGGTTTTTAAAAATGAAATGTAATTGGAAGGGGAAAGAACATAAGAATCTGTGGCCGAGAACTGTTCACACTATCAGCATCTATCTTGATCAAGAGTATATGTAGTCTGTCTGCATCTGGAAGAAATGGTGGTCTCAGTAGACCATATTTTGTTGCAATCGCTAGAGTTTAATAGTTCATTTTATTAACATTAATAATTTACCTACTCGTAGGGTTCCCAACTATACTTTTTTTTTTTTTTTACATCGAACAGTTCGATTTTTGACCTCTTTGTCCAGTGTCCGGTACAAGCTCAAAACCGGGCGTTAAATATTCGGTAATTTTTCCTCTTATTAGTCCTGTTCTCTGTTTTATTCAAATTATTATTAAGTGACAAAAGGAATCGTTTGTCGATGAACATAGTGAAAGCAGAAGTTTATAATTCGTTTTGATACCAACCTGTCGTGATCGGAATTTGCTGAAGAGTTCAAGGCAGGAAAATTTACTGAATTCATCGAGACTGCTAAACGTCAACAACAATACACTTTCAGGAGCGCAGTATGTACTAGGCATTATGAGACATTACCATGAGACGTTCGCTAAAGATAGTAAGACTTATTTTTCAAGGTTGCCAATTTTATTTGCTTTTCTGTTTTAAACACAATGTATTATTGATGGCAGACTACAAAAATTAGATGCACTGACATAGGCACGTAGCCAAGGGGTGTGTCCAGGGGATCCGGACCCCCCTTCAAGACTAGAAATGGAAAAAATAAGGAAGGATAAAACGAAAAGAAACGAGAAAAAGAACCATCGTTAAAAATAAAAAGCCACAGCAAGCGTTTGGTTACTCTTTTTTATGAGGAGCTTTGTGTGAAGAAACGGGGGAGGGTCCAAGTTAAAAATAGGTATTATTGTAACGGAGCATTCCAAATTTCATCTAGTTTCATGCTAATCCTATGGACTACAAATGACGATCGATAAATGGGTTCGATCAGAGAGACCCTCAAGTAGAACTTAAGAAATGCCCCGAATCACCAATAATATGAGCATTGCAACATATATTCCAGTTACACTTCTTAAAGAAATTTTAAATTTCTCAGGAACACTAATCCATTTTATAGGATGTCTTTATTGCCGAAAGAGATCTCGTTGCTATCCTTGACGGCATTAAATGAAGATAAGAAAAAGAAGACAAGAAGAACCGAGTTCGAATAACCTCGGAAGACTATATATTTTTCAATACTTTTTGAATATTCTTTTATTCGAGATTTCTTCATATTTGTTATTAAAATACTTATTAACATATCCTCATTTTATTGTCCTAACAAACCAATATGGGTATGTTGGCAATACAATAGTTTAGATGGATCGAGCCCCTGGTGTGTAATCACAGTATTTCATGTCACGCCCCCCCCCCCATTACTAAATCCTGGCTAAATGAGCCAATATATATGTTGCCAGTAAATAGTTTACCTAGGTAGAATGATCAAGCCCCTGGTGTGATAACCACAGAATTTCGTCACGGACCCCTCCCCCCGATTACGAAATCCTGGCTACGTACCTGCTCCGACAGAACCAAAACTGGAATAATTAAGTTTAATAAATAGTTCAAAAGTAACTAAAGTTATTAAATTCGAACACCGAATTGCTCAGTTTCATTTGAAATCACCACTTTTCAATTATTCACAATTTTACGGACGATGATGTCACAATCTTAGAGTATATATACTCCAGGAGGGTGTCGGGTATTTCCATTTTCACTTCTATTTACACCAGTGCGATTTTGGCTCCCTTGATAATTTGTTTTTCCTGGTTTCTTTCTCGTTACAACTCACACAAGGTGGGCACATGGCAATATGGAAAATGGTCGCCGGAGTCTATGAATCGTGCTTTGAAAAAATATATAGAAAATAAAGTGGCTCTGCCCAGCCCAATAGCAGAAGGAAATAGAACTACCAACATGCAACCACAAAGAACAGAAGTACTCTCATCATGTCCTTACAAACACATCTTGGAGAATAACGGCAAAGGCAATCAAGAGTATCCAAACGTGTGGAGAGACCTAATCTTTCTGAACCGTCAGCTAGGTATGCATTTGCTTCAGGAAATCTTAACAGCAAAAAGTGTATTCGAAAAGTATATATACATCCAAATCACGAGGCTCCGAGCCATATATTCGCAGTGTTTCAAATGTGGCTTTTGAAATCAATGAACAAGATTGGTTTTGCGTCCTTCGTCAACAAAATTTAGTCGGAGATATGGTACAGAGTGTTTAATGTAAAGTCTGGATACATGAGTCTTGTGTGGGTGTTTCAGGAGATGAATGTGCATTCCAATGTGATTTTTGTGCTCATAAGGTGTAGCTGTCTGTTTTCCATAAATATAGATACTTGACGTTTCATAGGATTATGACGAATATTGCTCATTGGATCAACAATATGGATATCTTTTTCTTTAATGATATATTCTTCCTCGTATTAATAACATTGAGATAAAAGAATGTGATATGCCATAGAAACATTAATTTGTTTTACTTGTAGGTTGCATTTCTACTTAGCTTATTTCTAAGGTGTTATTTCTAAGCTCGGTTGTTTACATTGTAGGTTTTGTTTCTCTTTAAAGTTCATCTTAATATAACACAAATAAAATAATGCGATATTCCATGGAAATGATAATTTGTTTTACCCATATGCATTACTGTAAAATTTACATATATTCAAATGGCGGTGCGATTTTGGCTTCACATAGTGCGATTTGTTAAACCTGATGCGTAAATCGTACCAATCGCAGGCTTCTAAAGTATCATCATTTTTATCATGATAATAAGATATCGTTATGAAATCACTGTAAAAGAATTGGAAAACTATAAAGTTCAATACGATCAAAAAATCATTTTAAATTTCTTCAAAAGTTTCGAATTAAATCCATTTATGTAAAAAAAAAAAAGTGGTTCGATTTTGGCTACTCTCCCCTACCTATTGTACGTGGACGGCTTTTTTCACATCTGCTAAGACACCAGAAGAGTATCAAATGAGAAGGCGAAACGCAGATTAGGGGCCGTCCACATATTACGTAACGCTATTTTTGACCAACTTTTACTCCCTCCCTCCCCCTTGTCATACTTCATAATGCAAGGCCCGAACCCCTCCCTCCTTTATTACGTAACCCTTATGATTTTTGTTGATCAACTTTGATGGTTATAAAAAATCCAATTTTAATGGCAAAACGTTTTATTACAAAATGCTTATATTCTGAATACATTTGTAGTGTTTTTCGCCAACACATCAAAGTATTAGAAATGAAATGAAATGAAATCTTTGAGTTTTACGTCCCACGCTTATGCCGGTTAAGCTAAAGGAGACGGTGATGATGAGAAATGAATGAAATGGTGGAATGAAGAAAATGGGAGAAAACGAGAAAACCCCGAGAAAAACCACGAGTACGGTGTTTGTCCACCACAAAGTCCACACGGAGATCGTCAAAGTATTAGAAAATGGTAGTGCCATATTAAGATTTTAACCCCATAAGTTTATTAAATTAATCATCCTACTCTTCGAAATTGCATATTGTCGTTTCGAAAGGAAATCCCGCCCATCCTTTTAGGTCACCGATGATTCTCAAAGAGAAAATAATTATTCAAATCTAAAGTTTTAAATCATATTCTCAGAAATAGCAATATGAGTGGGAACACGAATGCATTTTCAAGCATCAGTTACGATCACTAACAACTAACTTCAGAAAAGCGTGTGCCATAAATGCAATGCGGCCATACCCATAAACCGGAGTTTTATTGTATTGCAATACACGCAGAGCTCGTCACCTGTCATGCTGAGGTTTAGTAGCATCTTCGAATCCCTTATGCATGATTCAATTTATATAGACTATATGTTCGCAATTTCCCAAAACAATATAAATATTTATTTATAAAAAATAAAAGAACTGAATGACATTATTTGTTTAAAACATTGCATATAAACCTGAGAATAACTAACTAACTAACTAACTCTATGGCCTATGGAACCCGCAGGTTCAGTGCCGCGTTCACAAAAGCTCTCCACTGACTTCTATCCTTAGCTAATTGCATCCATTTTCTACTTCGTATTCCTATCTCTGCGAGATCCATCTTAATTGTGGCGGGCCGGCGGTATGCGTTTGCTTAGACCGGCACCCACACAAGAGAGTTTTGTAATTTCCCAAAATACTTCTATTTAGTCAACCAAAGTTTCTGCAAAACACCAACTATAACTCGAGCGGTAAAGTTATACTGGAAACAGGAACTCAGCTAACAAAACAGTCTGAAGAATCTTAGTATTACACGGTAGCGTTGGCCGTGGCCAAGACTTATCTTCTAATGGAAACAATGGAATCGTTATCCTGATTAAGGTTTTATAACCAAACAATCCTTTGGGATATCTCTTGAAACAAAACTCGACAAATATGTTCCTTGCAGTAAGCCTGCAGTTTATTGGCTCTAAGCAAATTACAAGAACCAGAGCCGGGGCGATAGTGTAAGTACTGTGTCTATATATAAGAGAGTTTAACTTACGTGGCGACGTTCCAATAGGTAGTAAAATAACTCACTGAATGTCACTGAATAAAACAAACTAACTGTAGCACTTTTCACAAATAAAACAAAACTGCACTAGACTGGGAGGGCACGAATCAGTCCTAGTGGGTAGGTAGGTAAGAGGTATACTATTTGATCTACCGGTCTGCGAACAGACATCAAATAGGGTAGGCTACCAGAGGTTAGGAACAGGTTACCGTTTGATCTACCGGTCTGCGAACAGACATCAAACAGGGTAGGTGTAAAGGTTACCGTTTGATCTACCGGTCTGCTAGGCAGACATCAAACAAAGTTGGTTACCAGAAGGAATTAAGGTTACCGTTTGATCTACCGGTCTGCGAACAGACATCAAACAAGGAAGGTGTAAGGGTTTACCGTTTGATCTACCGGTCTGCGAACAGACATCAAACAGGGAGTCACTATTTGATTACCGGTGCGTTTTAGGCCAGCTAAGCAATAAACTTAGAGTCTGTCAAAACACACATCAAATAGGGGTGCGACAGAACTTTAGCCGTCAACTTCCTAAGCTTGCCAGCAGTTTCTGGAGCGAGTCCGGGCTGAAGCGAAACTTGCGGAAGTAGATTGCCAAGTTCGGAAGGAGGTAACTTTAGCCGTCAGTTTCCTAAGCAGACCAGCAATTATGGGAGAACCCTGGCTGAACCGTCTTGCTTTCAGAAACAGATTGCCAAGTTACTGTGAGGATTAGGTAGGGTAGTACTTTGACCGTCAGTTTCCTAAGCCGACCAGCAATTATGGGAGAACCCTGGCTGAGCCATCGAGCTTTCAGAAACAGATTGCCAAGTACTGGGTAAACCAAGGTAGTGAGGTAGGTAACCAAGAGATTGAGTAGGCAGGCCTCCGTAGAGGCAGAGAGGTTTGAAGGCAGAGGGATGGACAACTAGAGACTTCTTCGTGATAAGTTCCTGAACTGAGACGTACCTAACGAATTGCGTACTCCTCGTAGTCTGCACGTCTCTGAGGGGTTCAGGAGAGGGACGTTGTCCGACGAGAGAGGCCAAAACATGCGTTTTTAAGGGCCTCGGTCGGAGGTGCAAGCGGCACCAATTTACGGTCTGTGTGCAAAATAGTAACGTGAGCAAACGTTGCACGAGGACCGTAAGGTCAGAGGTTGAGCATGCGTGGAGATCTAAAAAGTACCTAGGGCGGAGCCCGAGGGGGACCAGTATCCTGAAAAGAAAGATTATTGGCTTTGCACACGATTTCGGGTGCAGATGACCTCGGAAGAGTTCCACTCTGAGGGGTGGAGCGACTAACTATTGGAACGAGCCATGCCATTAACATCTAGATTGGCTAGTACAAGGTGCCTTGGGCGGAGCCAGGCAAAAGATAAGATTTTGTGTGTGCGCATGCGTGTGCGTGTGATGTGTAGTCCTTGAGTTTAGGTGTGTGAGCCCCTTTCTCTGGAAGAATGAGATTACATCGAGATATTACAGAGAATGGTACAAATAGTATCTTAAACTATAAACATATACTAAACATAAAAGATTTCAAGTAATAAACTTGAAAGGTTTTATACATAATGAACTCAAGACCCTTCAACAGTTTATCTTACTCGTTTTCGACCAAAGACACACATATATATTTAATGTTCTGAAGAACGAAAAGAATCTTCTTTCAGAAGCAAAAATGACATTTTAAAGATACACAAACTATATGGGTTTTCTTAACAGTATTCTACCACTAATAATAATAATCTAACTTGTTAAAAGACTACATCAATATAAAAAAAAAACTAAGCTTCTGTATCGAACCAGAAGGGGAGAATGTTTATCTTAACTGCGGTTGACCTACAGGTCAGAAAGGGGGAACTCGGTGAAGGCAGACAGGATGTCTGGTTTCCAGCTAGGAAAAAAAAGAACACTCAACACGAATTTGTATTTTAAAAGAAGTAAATGAAATACGAATTCTGTTGCAGTTTTTAAAAAAAAATAAAAAGAAAAGAAACAATTATTCGCAAAAAATAGTTTACGAATTTGCGGCACTACAGTCCTTCCTCCTAGGGAAAGAAAAATTTTAACTGTAAGGCAAAAATTTTTCGTACTAACTACAATCAAAGTAAAAAAAAAATTCCAAAATTAAATTTTTAACGATAGTTCCTAGACCTAGTAACTCTTTGATTGAGATGAGGTGAATCATCTTGTGATTCCTCGTTAAAAGTTATTTCACCAGAAGCAGCTCGATAAGTGGCATTAAGAGCTGGACTATTTGATTGTACACCTGCAATGATTGTTGGCTTAAAACATATGGTTCTGATACAGTCTGAATTACACCATTTATTTCTATGTCTACAACAATTAAACAATACACACAAAGAAATATCAGAATAGTAAACATGATTATATAAGTCAAAATAGAATAAGAAAATACATGATTACTTTGTCTTATCTGCCATTCTTGTTCATTAATTAATTTTTCAACATCCTCAACACGATGGCTGGCATATTGTAAATCTGTAACTTTGTGTATGATATGATTTAACGGCAAAGTAAATTCCATATTCTTAATATTGATCTTTGAGTTTGAGAATATACAACAATCAATGCTATCATTTAGTAGTGGAAGCAAATCTTTACTTGTACTGTTACTTACATATATTTCCTGAGAACTGATTAAGGAATTTGGACCATAAGCTTTACAGTTTTTATCTAAAGTTAATTTTCCAGTTTTATGAATCAAAACAGTTTTCGACACATCATTTCCACAAACTATTGTTAATTTTTCTGGGAATGGCGAAGCAAATAGCCATTCATTATTATCTAATGAAATCCATAAAATATTTCTTAATTCTACTATACGTTTGTTACAATCTGCTGGAATTGATTTAACAAAATCAATAAGTTTTACTTCACAGTCTTCATTACTATGTGTAGGTTTTAACGGAAATGTTTGTTTGCAAACCCTTGAAAATGAAGTTAATTCCTTACAAGTATTAAACATATGTTCATCAATTTTACCATAATATTGTTTTGATACTTCAATAATCAAATACGGATTTTGAGGCTGTATAAAGAAATACTTATTGTCTTTAAGCTCAGTTGGAAATGGAATTAATTTATACATATTAAATCTTAAACCATCAGTCAAAGGTAAACTAATAACATAACCAAGAATTTTCTGATTGATGAAAACATTTGATCTCGATGTCTTTATTAATGTATGACATGCAAATTCATATATATCTGACTACGAGTATTGACTACGTTTAATAGACAACACAGTGTCATGAATAGTTTTCAAAAGACTATTTGATAATAATTAACATATGAAATGACATCTGATTTAATTATCGTAAATAATTAAATAAGAGTCATTGATAATTAACATCGGAAATACCAAAATGAGAATTTTTAGATTTCAAACAACCAAATTAAATTTTATGAAGTTAATTAAATATTCCTCTTTGGTTTTTTCACCATGTATATATTTTTTTGTTTTGCTCAACCTTGTGGAGTTTTCGGGTGATTACACGTAATTAAAGTTCTCAATGAGAATACCCAGAACATATAACCAAAATTTTTTTTATATAATCAAGCAAGCAGACAAGGAGAGAGGATGTCTCATGATGGCTGCGAACAAAAACGGAAACTACATTACCTACTAATAAAGTCTACTAATATTATCTACTAATAATATAACTTTAACCTATTAGCATGAACTACAAATGTTTTTCTTCGATTAGCAATAGTACAATTAACACCTTTAACTTTAACTACTTTGTATGGACCGATCCACTGTGAACCCAATTTCTTGGATCGTCCTCTTCTAACAGATTCATCTTTAAGTAACACTTGATCGCCTACTTTAAACAATTGTTCTTTATGAGAGGCGGTCTTATCATATTGTTCTTTGTTTTTAACCTTAGCTTGTTTCAGTTTTGTTCTAGCTAACTCGTAACTGTTCTGAAGCTTCTGCCTTAGGGTTTTGATGTAATCATCATACGCGTAATTAATGTCGGTAGTTTGTTTCTGTAATATACCAGGGATGTTAGCCATCCGGCCAAACATCAACTCGTGTGGAGTATAGTTAGTTACTGAATGTGGAGTTGTATTGTAAGCAAAAGCAGCGTATGGCAACCAGACGTCCCAGTCCAGTTGGTTTTCAGACACATAATGCCTCAGATACTCAGCAAGAGATCTATGAACTCTTTCAACGAAGTTAGCTTGAGGGTGGAATGCACTAGTATGTAGTTTCCTAATCTGGAACATGCGACACATTTTCTTAAAGGTATCGCTCATAAAATTAGTACCTTGATCGGTTAAAATGGTTTGAGGTATACCGAAAACACAAACAAATTTCGTCACAAAGGCTTCAGCTACGGTTTCTGCATCTTGTTGCTGTAGGGGAATGGTCACTAAATATTTCGATAATTCATCTTGGCATGTTAAAATGTATTTGTTTCCGAGAGAACTCTCAGGAAACGGCCCTACAAGATCTAAAGCACATTTCTCAAATACTACTTCGGGAGTGGTGGTCAAAACCATTGGAAGTTTGACATTAGGTTGGGTGAGTTTGTTCTTTTGACACGACTCACATTTCTTTATGTATTCTTCGACATCGGTGTTTAGTCTTTTCCAAGATTTCGGATCGATATTGTTCAATTCTAAGTACGATTTGATTTTAGCTATAGTTCGATGAATACCTTGGTGTCCACCGGTAGGAAGGTTGTGAAACTCTTTCAAAATCCTACTCTTTGTTTCTTCGTCAAGGGTAGAAGGTTGACCTTCTGGATCGGGGTCTAAATATGCAATACGACTCAATGCATCAGCATTGGTATTACGGACACCTGCTTTATAAACAATCTTATAATTATATTCTTCTAACTTAATTCTCCATCTTAAAAGTCTACTACTAGGATCTTTTACACTAAACACCCAAAGCAAAGGTTTATGATCAGTCACAAAGGTTGTTTCCTTTCCAAAGATGTATGGGCGGAATAGTTTGGCAGCCCAAACTATCGCAAGTAATTCACGTTCGGTTGTGGAGTAATTTCTTTCAGCATTATTTAGTGTACGACTAGCGTAAGCGATTGGTTTGTCTTGACCAATTTGGCCCTGAGACAAGATAGCTCCAATTGCGACTTCTGAGGCGTCACAGGTAATAATAAAGGGACGGCTCATGTCAGGATATTGAAGGAGAGGTGGTGATGTCAATTTTTCCTTCAAAGTTTGGAACGCTAGTTCTTGTTTGGTTTCCCACTTGAATGGAACATCTTTCTTTAACAAAAGAGTGAGAGGTTTGGCTATATTGCTATAGCCTTCAATAAATCTACGGTAATAAGAACTTAATCCTAAAAATCCACGCAATTGCTTGACATTTTTCGGATGCGGAAAATGTAACACTTTCTCAATTAAGCGAGGGTCTGGCTTCAGACCTTGATCTGTTATTTGATGTCCTAAATATGTTACTTCTTTTCTAAGAAATTCGCACTTATCAGGCTGAAGTTTGAGGTTGTAGGTTCGAAACCTATCAAATACAAGTTTCAATCTTGACATATGGTCCTTTAAGTCTCTACTATAGATACAACAATCGTCTAAATACGAAAAACACTTTAATCCTTGTAATCCGGATAGAACAATATTCATCATTCTCTGAAATGTTGCGGGGGCACCGCATAATCCAAAGCTCATGCGATTATACTCGTAATGACCATATGGTGTACTGAAGGCGGTCTTACTACGGTCTTCAGGTTTAATTCTAATCTGCTGGTACGAACTGGCTAAATCCAAGGTCGTAAAGTATTTCGATTGCCCTAACTGATCTAGTATTTCTGTAATATTCGGTAAAGGAAAGCTATCTCCAATAGTAATCTGATTAAGCCTACGAAAATCTAAACATATACGAATCTTAGGTTTGCCTGATGCGTCCATCTTTTTTGGCACTATTAATATTGGAAAATTCCAAGGACTCTTGCTTGGGGAAATTATACCTTCATCTAACATCTTGTCGATTTGATTTTGTACTTCTGCCTTATGTACCTCGGGAATACGGTACGGTTTCTGAGTCACGACTGTACCTCGTTTGTCGGGATGAATGGGGATGCTATGTTCAATCACATCAGTATAGGAGAGTTTGTCTCCCTCTAAATAAAATAAATCATGATATTCTTCACAATGCGACAGTATTAACGCTTTCTCTTCTGGATTCAAATGGTCTAATCGCAAGTTCTGCCTAAGTACTTCTAAACGCGATTTTAATCCTTTAGTTTGACTTGCATTGTCAGATTTGCTCAATGCATAAACACTATGAGATTTTGTCATATCAAGAAGTGGTTCAAAATCTAAAGAGATTGGAGGAATTTGTACGTCTACCTCATTTTCAGTCAAATTCAAAATGCTAGTTATACATTTGTTATCGGATGCTTTAACTATAGCGTCTGGCAGGAATACACCGTCTGCCAAAGTACGTTTGGACAAAAATCCTATCCCATTATTTTCAGTCTTAACTTCAATTAGCTTTTCAGTACGTGCTGGGATCTTTACTTTAGTTCCTACATCAATTTTCAATTCAGCTTGTCCGTCATACGAAATTACACAATGATGTTCAAGAAGAAAATCTCTGCCTATTATACCGGCTACATTAGGAGGTAATAAATCACTACGCATTACATGAAAAGTATGAGTCACTCTGTTCTTGCCTATTTCTAATCTAAGATCTAATGTACCTAAAGTATGGGCATGAAAATTATTGAATCCATGCACTGGAGTGGAGTCACATCTATGTATCTTTCTCAACATTGACTCACGTAAATGGCTATACTTAATAAGCGATAGATCTGAGCCTGAATCTAATAACATGTCGTAATTCTTATTTAAATCCATCATTCGTACTTTAATTTTACCCTTTTCATCGATTATACTCTTAGTGGAACATTCGCATAATTGGGCGTAACGTCCAATTGTATCAGACTTAACAGAATTTCGATCAGGTTTCTGAGGTGGGGACACCTTCGTACAATTATTACTCGTTTGTTCAGTGGAACAAAGGAAAATCTTCTTAACATTATCATTCTGATTTCTATTACTATCAACACGTTTCTCTAATTTAACTCTGGAGGAGTTGTGTTTCGATAAACAACATAAAGACTTATTCTTGCTACAAGATTTTGGCTTGGTGCTGTGGTCAGCACGGCATTTCTCTTTCAATTCACAATCATGCGTGTCAAAGGCGGGATGACGACGCGGTGAGACATTATTCGGGTTTGGTCGCGGAGAAGGTTTGCGCGGTGTACGGCGCTGAGGACACACATACACTGGGCGACGCGGCGAAGGACTACGCGCTGGACGTTGCTGAGTGCGATGCGGAGAATGACTATGCGATCGGCGACGCTGAGTGCGACGCGGAGAATGAGTACACGCTGGGCGATGACATTGAGGACGGCGCGGAGAAGGATCTCGCGCTGGGCGACACTGAATGCGACGCGGGGAACGGCTTCGCGTTTTGCGGCAACGAGAACTACGCGGAGAAGGACTGCGCGTTTGCCGGTGATGAGAACAACGCGGAGAACTTGTGTTCTTTCGGGTACAAACATGGATACGTTTCTTAGCACAAGTATGGGTACGCTTTTCACGACAATGATATGAGTGTGTACAACGTAAAGCACAACAAGAATTGGAATCCTCTAATTTGTCACTATTTCCACTACAATGTTTATCATGCGGTTCTTCATGCGAGTCTACTGAATGATCACAATCTTCTAAACAATGAACCTTTTTCCTAAAATTTCTTCTATCCTTACGGGAATGAGAAGAGTTATGAGAATCTCTAGATTTACTTTCAGAATGCTTTTTCTCGGAAAATTTCCTATTTCCTTTCTTCTCTGACTTATGGTTATGATTTGAAGAATTTGCCCTATCTTCATTCTTAGAATCTAATGGCTTTCGTCTCTGAGACAATATGTGCGATTCTTCAACTAGAGCGAAATCTACTAATTGAGCGAAACTATCATCTTCTGTACTTTTACCACGAATTACTGTTTGAATGCGGGGATCGCTAATTCCCTGGACAAAAGATGCTTTTGTCAAATGATCAATAAGTGAATGAGCACCAGCTCTTTCAGTTTCACGACATATTTTCGAAGCAGCAGCTTTCAGATCAGCTCGAATTGTATCTAACTTGCTAGCCCATGAGCTAATACCCTCATTTTTGCCTTGCCTGGCAGAAAACAATAAACAAGCATAATAATCAATAGATCTATGTGTAGCATAATTCTCTTCTAAAATTGTCTTAACTGCTTCCCAAGTATCTACGTTCAATCTAACTAAAATACGATTTCTAGGTTCTCCTAAAATTTTTGACTTAATAAACTTCAATAATACAGGTTTGTCACGGGGGTTAACTAACCCTTGAGCAATTTCACAACTATCAATAAATTGCCTCAACTTAGAACGATCTCCTGTAAATGGTTCTGCAATAACCTGAATTGCTTGAGAAACTTTAACATATTCTGGCTGTACGTTACTTCCGTCAGCTTCTGCCATGATTAAAAATTCAAATTACGTTTCAACGTAGAAACAACAAATTAAATAAATGAATGAACCTCTTAGATTTGCGAAAACTCGAAGGTTTGAGCAATAATGGTTTCTGAGAGGAATTTCTCACTTAACCTAACTAAATCTAAATTCACGATGAGTTTATCACCTGTATGTTTGATCACGAGGGATTTATTCACCTATTCGGGCTTTAAAATGCCTAATTTCAACACTAAAATGCACTGCACTTATTTAAACACTAATGAACTGAAATCACTAATGTGCGTTTGGCGTCACGATACAGTGAGCAGGATGTTTTGCTGATTGATGGCCAGTCAAACAACAAAAGCGTCCTTTTCCCCTTTTCGCTTCCGCCAAGGAGGATGGAATGAAAGTTATACAGATGGAAAAACTTTCAGCACACAATAAATACCACACATGCAAAATGCACATGCACAAAACACAGTTCACTTAAATAACTTAAACTGGTATCAAAGTTTACGATGTCACAATTATTCCTGATATCCTAAGGCTGTGCAAAAAGTTCACGATATCCTAGGTTGTTCAAGATATCCTAAGTTGTTCAAGATATCCTAGATTGTTCAAGATATCCTAAGTTGTTCAAGATATCCTAGGTTGTTCAAGATATCCTAAGTTGTTCAAGATATCCTAGATTGTTCAAGATATCCTAAGTTGTTCAAGATATCCTAGATTGTTCAAGATATCCCACAAAGCTGACACCAAATTATGTGGCGGGCCGGCGGTATGCGTTTGCTTAGACCGGCACCCACACAAGAGAGTTTTGTAATTTCCCAAAATACTTCTATTTAGTCAACCAAAGTTTCTGCAAAACACCAACTATAACTCGAGCGGTAAAGTTATACTGGAAACAGGAACTCAGCTAACAAAACAGTCTGAAGAATCTTAGTATTACACGGTAGCGTTGGCCGTGGCCAAGACTTATCTTCTAATGGAAACAATGGAATCGTTATCCTGATTAAGGTTTTATAACCAAACAATCCTTTGGGATATCTCTTGAAACAAAACTCGACAAATATGTTCCTTGCAGTAAGCCTGCAGTTTATTGGCTCTAAGCAAATTACAAGAACCAGAGCCGGGGCGATAGTGTAAGTACTGTGTCTATATATAAGAGAGTTTAACTTACGTGGCGACGTTCCAATAGGTAGTAAAATAACTCACTGAATGTCACTGAATAAAACAAACTAACTGTAGCACTTTTCACAAATAAAACAAAACTGCACTAGACTGGGAGGGCACGAATCAGTCCTAGTGGGTAGGTAGGTAAGAGGTATACTATTTGATCTACCGGTCTGCGAACAGACATCAAATAGGGTAGGCTACCAGAGGTTAGGAACAGGTTACCGTTTGATCTACCGGTCTGCGAACAGACATCAAACAGGGTAGGTGTAAAGGTTACCGTTTGATCTACCGGTCTGCTAGGCAGACATCAAACAAAGTTGGTTACCAGAAGGAATTAAGGTTACCGTTTGATCTACCGGTCTGCGAACAGACATCAAACAAGGAAGGTGTAAGGGTTTACCGTTTGATCTACCGGTCTGCGAACAGACATCAAACAGGGAGTCACTATTTGATTACCGGTGCGTTTTAGGCCAGCTAAGCAATAAACTTAGAGTCTGTCAAAACACACATCAAATAGGGGTGCGACAGAACTTTAGCCGTCAACTTCCTAAGCTTGCCAGCAGTTTCTGGAGCGAGTCCGGGCTGAAGCGAAACTTGCGGAAGTAGATTGCCAAGTTCGGAAGGAGGTAACTTTAGCCGTCAGTTTCCTAAGCAGACCAGCAATTATGGGAGAACCCTGGCTGAACCGTCTTGCTTTCAGAAACAGATTGCCAAGTTACTGTGAGGATTAGGTAGGGTAGTACTTTGACCGTCAGTTTCCTAAGCCGACCAGCAATTATGGGAGAACCCTGGCTGAGCCATCGAGCTTTCAGAAACAGATTGCCAAGTACTGGGTAAACCAAGGTAGTGAGGTAGGTAACCAAGAGATTGAGTAGGCAGGCCTCCGTAGAGGCAGAGAGTTTTGAAGGCAGAGGGATGGACAACTAGAGACTTCTTCGTGATAAGTTCCTGAACTGAGACGTACCTAACGAATTGCGTACTCCTCGTAGTCTGCACGTCTCTGAGGGGTTCAGGAGAGGGACGTTGTCCGACGAGAGAGGCCAAAACATGCGTTTTTAAGGGCCTCGGTCGGAGGTGCAAGCGGCACCAATTTACGGTCTGTGTGCAAAATAGTAACGTGAGCAAACGTTGCACGAGGACCGTAAGGTCAGAGGTTGAGCATGCGTGGAGATCTAAAAAGTACCTAGGGCGGAGCCCGAGGGGGACCAGTATCCTGAAAAGAAAGATTATTGGCTTTGCACACGATTTCGGGTGCAGATGACCTCGGAAGAGTTCCACTCTGAGGGGTGGAGCGACTAACTATTGGAACGAGCCATGCCATTAACATCTAGATTGGCTAGTACAAGGTGCCTTGGGCGGAGCCAGGCAAAAGATAAGATTTTGTGTGTGCGCATGCGTGTGCGTGTGATGTGTAGTCCTTGAGTTTAGGTGTGTGAGCCCCTTTCTCTGGAAGAATGAGATTACATCGAGATATTACAGAGAATGGTACAAATAGTATCTTAAACTATAAACATATACTAAACATAAAAGATTTCAAGTAATAAACTTGAAAGGTTTTATACATAATGAACTCAAGACCCTTCAACAGTTTATCTTACTCGTTTTCGACCAAAGACACACATATATATTTAATGTTCTGAAGAACGAAAAGAATCTTCTTTCAGAAGCAAAAATGACATTTTAAAGATACACAAACTATATGGGTTTTCTTAACAGTATTCTACCACTAATAATAATAATCTAACTTGTTAAAAGACTACATCAATATAAAAAAAAACTAAGCTTCTGTATCGAACCAGAAGGGGAGAATGTTTATCTTAACTGCGGTTGACCTACAGGTCAGAAAGGGGGAACTCGGTGAAGGCAGACAGGATGTCTGGTTTCCAGCTAGGAAAAAAAAGAACACTCAACACGAATTTGTATTTTAAAAGAAGTAAATGAAATACGAATTCTGTTGCAGTTTTTAAAAAAAAATAAAAAGAAAAGAAACAATTATTCGCAAAAAATAGTTTACGAATTTGCGGCACTACATAATATTATCCTCCCATCTGCGCCTAGGTCTTCCTAATGGTCGTTTTCCTATGGGTCTTCCAGTCAAGACTTTGAAAGCGTTTCTACTTTCTTCCATTCTAGCTACATGACCTGCCCACCTAAGCCTCCTAGACTTGACGACCCTAACAATGTTGGGTAAACCGTATAAACTATGTAGTTCCTCGTTATGAAGTTTCCGCCATTCCCCATTCTCGTTCCTCTTGGGTCCGAATATTCTTCTCAGGATCCTGTTCTCAAATACTTTCAGTCTATGTTCTTCCCTCAGAGTAAGTGACCATGTTTCGCAACCATACAGAACAACAGGCATGATTATCGTTTTATATATTTTAAGCTTCAAATTCTTCGACAGAATTCGCGATGACAAGAGATTTTGAACCGAATAGTAACACGAATTCCCTGCTTTTAGTCGACATTTAATTTCTTCGTGAATATGATTTTCGTCTGTTAATATTGATCCTAAATATTTGAAAGTATCCACTTTATCAAAAGTATTATTTAATATTTTAACGCCTCCACAATTTGCCGTATTACGGTCCCGACGCACTTCCATGTATTTAGTTTTCTCTGCATTTACTTCTATAAACCTGAGAATAAAAATAAAAATTATAGCAAAAAATATGCGTTACGTAACGAAGACGTAGACCCTCCCTCCCTTGTCATACTTAATAACGCAAGGTGAACCCATTTGCCACGTCACGTAATATGTGGACGACCTCTAAGCCAATTTTGTTCATTGGAGGTCGCACATGCCTTATCCAAAATATAGAGTCTGTAGTTCAATAATTGTGGATATATCGAGTGCAATCGAGCGCTAAGTATCAACTATGTAATGTAATTCGATTTCTGGAGTTGGCTGGCGAGTTCCTTGAAACGCCAGGATTAGTCAATTCAGAACCCATCTTCTACCCCTTTCACGAACCACACGATTCACGACAAATTTGGATTCTGTGTATCAAAATACATCGAATCCATATCCTGGGGTCCGGCGTACGGAACTTTAATTTTTGTGTTTGTGGCTGTGTCATTAAATTTTATTTTTGATGATTCCCGAATTTAAGGGTTCAATGTACCCTTACAAAATTTAAGAAGAATATCTCAAGGCACTCATGCTCAATGATTCAAAATGAAACCCATATTCGTTCATACAATCATATGTTACAATAAGACAATAAAACAAGATAAATTTGGTCAGAAACCACTCAAATTTCAGTTTTTAGTTTCTTTCTTTACCCATAGGAGGAAGCAAAATTACCATCCAGATTTACAAAATTATATACCTTAATCTTAGAGACCATTTAGCAATTTTTAATTTTGACAATTTTCAAAATTTTAGAATAGGCCCATCCTAAAATATCATGGAATCCATACCCTATTCAAGAGAAGAAACCAATGTAATGATCCGTATGGTCCTACCTTGCAAAAAAAAAAAAAAAATCATAATGGACCTTGGGACACTATATCCAAAATCCTTCCTCATGCTAATTTAAAATTCTCGCCATGTTACTTACGTATATTCCTGACTATTTTTTTTTAATCACAGAAGGGTACATGGTGAACCAACCAAATTTATAGAGATAAACATTTGCATCCTAGAGAATATTTACTTGTTTTCACTTTTTATAATTCACAAATTTAAAATGGATCAATATATCCCTCTCCCAAAATTTTATAGGGATCATCAAGGTATCCATTTTTCTACATAAAAGAATTGACTCAGGTACTCAACGACCTAACCGTCTCATGCAATATGGCAGCAAAGAAGATAAATTAGGTGAATAACCGATCGCATAGTGAGCACATGGAAATACGATTATGTTGGCAATGTTTTTACCCATGAAAGTAGATGAGAAGAACCAACCAAATTTATCAAGTGATATGTTCAAGTTCTAGGGAACATTTACCAAATTTTGTGTTTTGACAATTCACAAATTTAAGGAATGGACCAATGTACCCTTCCCGAAATTTAACAGTGAGCACCAATGCATCTATGTCCTTTGAAAGAGAATGGACACCTGTGCTCAGCCGTGTAATCATATAACGTGATGAAGCCTCTTCAAATAGGTCAAAAACCTCCTAAATTTAAATTTTGACAAATTTCTACCCATGAAAGGGAACGAGATAGACTAGGAGGTAAATACCCCGATCCTTTACTATCTTGCCAAATTTATGAAATCGGCAATTTCTAAAATCTATGGGGTGGTCCTATGCACTCCATCCGAAAATGGAGCTGGACCAAGGTGTTACTGCCAACAATTAGAGGGGTGGCTCAATGTATCCGTAGATCATTGGCGCGGAGCCAGGAACCATGAATCCTGAGCCAGAGGCCATTACACCACAAAGGAACCAGTACCACTGCGGGGTTCAGAGAATTCATCCACCAGGCATATAGGGAATTCAATGTGCCTCCAACAACAATGCATCAAGTTCTGTATAACCGGTATCCGTATGAAGTGAAGATTGTGCAACAATTGAAACATATAACAATCCGCATTCTAAAGAATTTGATATGGAAATGCTACAACGTATAGACATGAATCCTCACTTCCTTGACAACGTCCTGTTTTCAGACGAAGCAACGATTCACGTACCGGGGATTGTCAACCAGCATAACATATAGATCTAGAGATCTGAAAATCCACATGTGTACAAAGAACATGTCCGCAACAGTCCAAAATTGAATGTTTGGTGTGGTCTAATGAAGGACAAGATCATCATCCGTTTTTTTTCAATGGAAAACACAATAACAACCTCTGTGTGCATATTGGAGCAACTTGTGTAACACCAGGTAGTTGACCTCAACCGAACATTATATTCCAACACGATGGAGCTCTCCCACACTGGAATCTAGTCGTTCGAGGGTCCCTCAATTTAACATTTTCTAAATGCTGCATTGGATGCAATGGATCGGAATGGTGTCCACTACGTTCACCGGACCTCACTTTGCAAGACTTTTCCTGGGGTTACGTCAAGGATAGTGTGTTTGGGACTTCAGTGAATACCATCCCCGAGTTACAAACCTAAGTCCTTGATACTATTGCAACAGTAACAGGGAACATGTTAGAGAGAACATGGCAAGAAGTTGAATACAGACTGGATATTGTTCATGCTATCAACGGGGCAAATGTGGAGGTGTATTTATGGGTGGAAAATAATATTTATGAGTTTTTCTTGAATTCTGTAAAAATTCACTGTTCTTTCATTCTACAATTCTGTACTTTCTACAATTCTACTGTACTTTCTTTTCTACAATTAATTGATATTAAGGAGATTTGAACTGAACACCCTGTATTGGTACTTCGGAGTTTGGTACAAGTAGGCTTTTGCAAATTTGTGTTCGTCTTGCTTAGTAACATTTTGAAACACGTTCCTTACATAAAGGACTCTATACACCATAAAAAGAAAACTTTGCACCTACTTTTCCTATTTAGAACGGAACTCGAATATGGCTATTGCACCCTTCTTTCGTAGCCTTTCTTTTACCGTCAAAAGCCAATTTACACAACTTTGAGGATTTTTTTCTTTAAGTTTCAACGAGGCTTATCTTGAATACGCAAACACTGATATGAGACCATAACTAGGTATTATATTGTAATATGTCACGAAGGGTGGCTGAAGCTAGCACGGACAGTATCAGATAGAATATCTAACACAGCTTTTCCAGTCAAGGCAGTTGTTGATCCATCCAAGAACCCGATGGCATGCTTGTTTCCCGTGCTGAGCTGAGCAATCATACATATTCACTCGAGTTTCTTGCGTGACTGCAATGAATCAGCAAAAAGTTGGCTTTTTTAAAATTTCACTTCTCTCTCTCACTTCTCTCTCTCACGGTCAGACACATACAAAGGCTACATGCATGTCATACAACAGATGCAATGTATATACAATTGTTTTATCTTAAATGATAGACATATTCAATTATATATTGAAAAAGAAATGCAATGAAACCTGTGCGTACCTAGAACACAAATGTTAGTAATATAATATTCATTTAGCAGTGTTAGAATGTCTATAGGGCATTCCATGATGTTCAAGATGCGTATGTAAAACATTCTAGGCAGTGGCGTCGTTAGAGGGGAGAACTAGGGTTTCATCTGTCCTTCTAAAGTCCCGTGTTCCCCAAATTAATTTTGTTCTACTCATTTATCACGCGTTCTCATAAGTATAATAATAATCATCAGCTGCGGCTGGTGCTGCAGGTTGCATGGTTATGCAACTGCATATTTTTATAACAGCAAAGAATGTTTTTAAGTATTAAAGTATTATTAATCGAAAACAATAGAACGCAAAAAAAAAAAAAAAAGAACACTTTTGCCGACTAATCTTGACAAGTACAAGATACGGACAAAAACATTAACTATAGTTCACATTCGCAAGTTAGGGATCTTTTTTCTTTCTTTCTGTCGACAAAAGTCGATTTACGCAGTGAAAGGGTTAACGCACGCTCTTGAATCCATAAAATGCCCCATAAAGTGAGTACCTTTAACTATTGGAGTTGGAAACTTGTATGTGGTCAACATAGAAATTATGTCAAACAACGTTTACCAACGATTTCGTGCAGCTTCCTCGATGATATATTCAACACAACAATATTTCCATTGCACCTAACAAGGGCCGCTTTTCTAACTAAAACGCTACCCTAAATTACAACTAGGATTTTTATTACTAATCGAAGATCCTAATGTTCACCTTTGATGAATTTTCAGTTTCCATTGCACATCAAATTGCGTTTGTTTTCTTAATTTAAACATAAAAATACTTCACTGTATATGGGTTGTTTAAACTATTAGTCTTAGTATTCATATTTTTAATTTTAAATTCAATTTATTTTAAGCTTGAATTTTAATGATATTAGAAATAATTGTTATAACACTTAAAAAATCTTAACCGACTTCATACACGTAACCCATTCGTTTAAAATGTTAGAAACAGCAGAGACAGTGTAATCTATTATGAAAGTGGTCCGAAAATTTACATACAATCCCTGTGTTGTTATGCAACCAGAACGATGCTAAAGAATGTCTGGTTGCCTATAAACATGATACTTTACCGTAATTAACTCTGCGTCCCAATCTAGCTCCAAAGCTTACTATTAGATCCCAAAGAAATGTCTATGGTACCGTTGCGAAGGTATAGTCTTTCAAGCAAAGAGAACCATCAAAATCGGTGCACCTATATCGAAGTTATGGGTGAACATATCCAGAACATACATATGAACGGGTTGAATTGAGAATCTTTATTTTTTATTTTATTTTATTTTATTTTACTTTATTTTATTTATTTATTTATTTTGAAGCGATTGAAAAGATTACGTGTTGTTTGCCACGGTATTGTTCTCTCTTATTTATCTTATATCATAATTGGGAAGATTTATAGAAAAACGACTCATAAACTAAGGGTTGCCATATGACTATATTATAACAATCAAATCCCCTACATTTATAAATAGAATACATGCAATACAAACGGTCCCAAACACGGTTACTACTTCTATTCCGTAACCATAGTTTTGAGTATTCATTAGACATTTCTATCCAAAGATATTTTAGAAATGTTTTAGTTTATTCTCAAAATTTAATTATATCTGAATGTTCCATTTCGTATCCTCTGACTTTGTCCGTCAGCTATTTCAGTGGATTTATGTTTTTGCTCGTTTGGCGTTAGACAAAACTCGATCGCCTATTAATTTATGTTTTAATGAGTTTGTATAGACTAATTCCAGTGGTGTATTTACGATTTTGTTTCGGGGAGGGCTTTGCTAACTTTCGGGGGGGCTTTGCCTGAAAATGTGAAAATTCTGCAAGATATTTCATATACTTTACTATAGTAAGTAAGATTTCTGGGGGCTTAAGCCCGGAGGCCCCCCTAAATACGCCACTGGCTAATTCTATTGAGATATATGCGATGGTTTAGTGGTAGAGCATTTACCTCTGGTGCGCTGGGGCTCTGGTTCGATCCCATCTCACTCCAAGTGGACTTTATGATGAACAAACACCGTGTGCGTGAGTCTTCGCAGGTTTCTTTCGTTTCCTCACTTTATTCATTCCACCATTGCATTCTTTTCTCATCATCACCGTCTCCTTTAGTCTAGTCGACATAACTGTGGGACGTAAAACTGAAAGATACGTTTCATTTTCTAATGAGAAATACGCAAAGTCCACTTCGCACGAGCTCGAATTTAACCGAAGACCAGAGGTGAATGAATGCTTTACCTCTGAGCCACATTACAAAATATCAACTGTAACACGTCTTTCTCATCTAAACTATAGGTTGGTACGCAACATGGAAATTTTAAAACTTTTCTCTCCTTGAGATTCCTGTTGTATACTTTGATAGGGTCTCTTCTTTGTAGGGCTATATGACATCAACTTCGAGCTTCGTAAATGTTAATTTGTGAAACTCGAAGTTGATGTCATATAGTCATTCTGTTATTTCTAACCCGTTTCTAATATCCCGCAACAGGCTTTCTATAGAGCAGTGTTTCTTCCAGACATGTTTTAGGGGGCATTGCCCCACCCCCGGAGGAGACCAAAATAATACGTTTATAATATAGTAAATAGAATAGTAACAGTAATGCCCAACGGAATACTAAGTGTGCCCCCCGTAACATTATATCTGAAAGAAACACTGCTATAGAGTTAATGTACTATAAAGAATTTATGCACCCAGAAGCATGAAATAAAGTGATGATTATAGCTTCACATCATATTTGATTTTTAGTCCTAGGCGTCTCAATATAAGAATGCAGAAGGGCTGATATTTTTCTTACATATATAAAATCCAGTTCTTTAGTCGTGTAGCATAACATTATGTAACAGGAGGTAATATTAAGGACTCCAATTATATCAATTATATATTACACATTAATTATATCGATAAGAAAATGCAATTACAACAATTTACTAAGCTATTGTGATATTAATGATGTTTTGTGTTCATTTGTTTGGAGATTAATGTTCTCTTTCAGCAGCGAGTCTAGGGATGCGCATGAGACAAGATTTGTGGCTGTCTCATCTCGAAAATGTGCTGTAAAAGTGATGTCTCGACTTTAAAAATGTATATTTCTTTATTGGAAGAGCCGTGTCTCGACTCGAATTTTGTCAGAAAAATCCTGTCTCGACTCGTCTCTTGCGCATCCCTAAGCGAGTCTAATGAGACCTCTCTCGTTCCCAAGGCGAGAACACTTACCAGTTGATCCAGGGATTACAAACAGAGGTGCCTGGCAACCCTTTCTTTTTATCCAAGTGTGTGTGAATCTTCACGATAATGAGACCTGATAAGATCGGAATGCAAAAACTGTGGCAAACAACACAGTAGTCATATCGAAATTTGTCCACATACCTTCGCAGCATGGTTCCTTTGTTTAGTGAATAGCAACGAGTTAAATGTATAGCAGATGTTTCTTATGGAGCTGTCTCGTAATTTGAACCTTGTGTCAATTAAGGAAGTAAGAAAGTGTCAATTTAATGTGACATATGGATGTTGAACAATACTTTAACTGTTGGAAGGCAGAGAGACACGTCAAATAAATTTTAGAAACATGAGAAACATGAAAGAAAAGGATACAATTTGAAATTGAGAAGGTTCTTGTAGCTGTCTCGTAATTTCATCATTGTGTCAATTAAGGAAGTAAGAAAGTGTCAATTTAATGTGAGATATGGATGTTGCACAATACTTTAACTGTTGGAAAGCAGAGAGACACGTCAAATAAATTTTAGAAACATGAGAAACATGAAAGAAAAGGATAGAATTTGAAATTGACAAGCTTTTTTTGTAACACTGTTACAATTTGAACATTGTGTCATTAAAAGAAAGAATATATTGTCACTTTAATGTAACATATGGGTGTCTGAGAAAGTTTAACTGTTGGAAGCCAGAAAATAGTGTAACAGCAGGACGTGAGAAAGTCATGTAACCTAAGAATGGCATGGGTAGGGAGAGAATTCTTTGATGTCTACTAAAGAAAGAAACATATACACAGGTGTGCTATATTTTTGGGTGGTCCAGGTTTTTTGGAGGTGAAGGGGGGTGTACTGTACTTTTCTGTGGACATTGCTTAATTGGGACTGTAACATGCACCCTATGGAGAAATAGCAATGAGTATACTGAAGGAGAGAGAATGTAAGAAATACCTTGAAAATGTTACATTGCCCCATACTGAGAGACAGGGCACACGATTGCATAGGGGGAAGTGTAGTGTCCTTTTGAGCAAAGGACCAGTTTAAATTAACGTGGAACTTGTTGTTAGGGCAATAGTTAAGGATTATAACACCTACAGTGAATTTTGTGTGGATGAGAAAATGTGATGTTAGTTGCGACACACCTGTATGTTTAACTCTTTTTAGAAAAGAAAGAAAAAAAGATCTTTTAAGTTGTTAGGATATAGAAAGTTATCTGAGAAAATGTATGTGACATTTATTGTTGAGGGATGAGACCCCCTGTAATTTTGAGTTGAACGTAACTCTTTTTAGAAAAGAAAAAAAAAGATTTTTGTGACTTGTTAGACAGAAAAATGTTTCATTTAGCATGCCCTGATAGAATGAAAAAAGAAAGAAAAGAAAAAAAGCCCTTTTTCTGGAAAAGATTCTTGTTAACTTTAAAGAATAGCTATTGCACTTGTTTTTGTGAAAATCGGAAGGGCGAAAACAGACAGGTTGTGAGTGAGATTGCTAGTATGCCAATGGTTTAACAGAGGGAGAAAAAAAAGAAAAAAAAAGTATTGTTGAAGTTAGGGATACTATCATGAATGGATTTTTGTAGTTTTGAAAAGGAGTGTGAGAAACTTACGTGGAAAATAAGAGAATATTTGCAATAAAAATATAGATATTTTGGGGTTATGGATTTGTTTGAAGTTTTAATTTAGTTGAATTTTTATGTCATATAGTTGAAAAGATGCAGATGAGAAGAGACAAGATTGGTTCGATATTATATTATAGTTGAGAAAAAAATAGAATAAAATATGGGAAAATATATATGTTGTGAGCTGAGGATTGGACCATAGATGTGTGAAACATTAATGATAAATATTTTATTAGTGATGTGATAATGGGAATAATATTGTTTGAGAAGAAACATAAATAGTTTGAGAATTCGAAGGAACACAATATGAATTGAATGGATTTTGACTTGACTCGCTGGTAGTTTTGCCTTGGTTTGAACACCGAAGCTATATGAGACATGGACTTAGTGAATAATACGTGTATAATACGGATGATTACAATCTTATATTTTTGTAGTTGGAATATTGGAAAATGAAATTTTTAAGATTACGTTGCATGGTTATTTTGGTTAGGGTAAGGGAGATGGTGAGTAAAATTGGTGAAATGAGAAAGTTGGAGGAAAATGCATGATGAGAGTACTTAGATGATTTTTTACATTGACCTAGTAGCTAGGGTACATACCTTTGATATGTGTACGGCTAGGGTGAAGGAGACAACGTTAATAAGTGATGAATGAAATACTGGAATGAAGAAAGTGGGAGAACCCCGAGAAAACCCACGAGCACGGTGTTTGTTTAGCATAAAGTTGAATTGATTGGCTTGGGGATTGAACCTTTGGTACCTTAGATGGATTATTGTATAACATGAATTATAGATATGTAATATATTAGTGAAAGAATATGATATTAGGATATGTATATGATGTAAGCTGTGACTGAAGCTGAGACTTCAAGAACGAAAGCTGAACGCGTTAGTATTGAAGAACTATGTCGTAATGGATTGTAAGTTAGATTTTTAGTTTTAAAAATGTCAGTGTATGGTGCCATACTTACAGAGAGAGACGGAAAAAGAGCTCTTCCAGTGGTGAATAAGATAATAAAACTGAAAAAGGCAAACCTTTGGTTTCGTTTTCGTTTTGCAGAACCTACAAAAGTGTATTGTATTTTTTTTTTTTGGCTATTGTGAAGTATGTAGACGCTACAAGCTGTATTTAAGGGAAAGAGTTTCTTTTATGTGAGAATTTATTGTTTGTAGAGAGATACTTGCGTAAATTTTCTGTTGTATTGAAGGGCAGTTGTAGGGGGCCATCCTTTTAAAAGAATTTTGCTTTAAGACATACAGTAATTGGACGAAAGTGTTTGCAGGGGACGCTAAGATTTTTAAAAAAAAAGAAAGCGTAAAATGTTTGGTGTTAGTTTGACTCTTTTATTTGTGAAAAAATATAAATATGTTGTTTTGGAGAACACGCTTATTTGTATTTTAGAGCTTAGTCGGTGATACTACGTTTGCGTGTGATAGTTAAGGAAAGGAGTTTTTTAGTTGACCGGAAATATTTATATTTGGAAGGTAAGTTGAATTTTGTTTTTTATATTTATTCTATAAAGAAATAACGAAAGAACTTAACTTTTATAGATAATTGAAGTGAGAATATAATATCATTTTTAATGTAAATTGTAACATGAGCTTATTTTTATTTGTTGACTTTTAAGAAAAATAAATGAGAAATATTGAAAAGCTGAGGTGGAATTAATTTTTAAATTTATATAATAGCATAGAACTTATTTGTAAACCACCCAAGTAATTTTTATTAAACTTTTAATATATATATATAGAGAATGATATTATGTGTTTGTGAAGGAGTTGTTGAATTTATACTAAATTATTTTTTCTTATTTTTGTTTTAGATTTTTTCCTGGATCGATTTTAGGAGATATTTTGAAGGAATTTTTAGATTTGAGGTAAGAAATAAATTATTTTATTTATTTTTAAACTTAAGAGAGGAAAACTGCGGAGCTTATTATGTTTAATTGACTTTTTTGGAAAAGATCAGTTTTAGTTGCGAACATTTTGACTATAGTATGTGTAGTCTAGTTTTATTCAGAGGAAAGCAGGAAACGATGGAAAAATAAAAGCTTATAAATACCATAGAAAATGGAATATTTCAGTTTAACGTCCCACGATTATGCCCTTTAGACTAAGAGTGACGGGTGATTAAGGGAAATGAATGATCATGGAAAAATCGGTGGAATGAGAGTGTGGTAGGAAATAGAAATACGTGAAACAATCCATGTACCTTATGTTGTCCACTAAAAGGTTACATGTCTAGGGATTGAATTAGATATCTTAGACACTAGAAGTGAACGTTATAGCACTGAGGTACCGTTGAAACATATGTAAATGAAAGGAGGAAACGATGGAAAGATAAAAGCTTATAAATACCATAGAAAATGGAATATTTCAGTTTATCGTGTGACAATTATGCCCTTTACGCTAAGAGTAACGCATAATTAAGGCGAATAAATAATAACTCAACAATTGTTGGAATGAGATAGTGGGAGGAAACGGGAAAATCCACTAACAGAATGTTGTTTAACAGAAACTTAATTTGCGGGGGAATTGAAGGAGGGATTGCATGCACCAGAGGTGAGCGTTATAACATTGAGGTACCGTTGGAACATAACGAAAGGAAAGCAAAAGATGGTGCAAAGATAAAAGTTTATAAATGCTATAGAAAATAAAATTTTTAAGTTTGACGTTTTACGCTTATGCGGGTTAGGCTAAAGGGTGATAATGCGAGATGGATGAAATGGTGGAATGAGATAGTGGGAGGAAAGGGAAGAATTGCGAGAAAACCCACGCTTACGGTGGTTTTGTATAGTGTATACGAAACAAGAAGATGTGATATAGCAGTACTTACATGGCTTTTTACAGTGACCTAGTAAGTAGGGCGCACACCTTTGCTGTGTATTTCTGTTAGGCTAAAGGAGATGATGATGATGAGAGATGAGTTAAATGTTGGAATGAAGAAAATGGGAGGAAGCGGGAGAACCCCGAGAAACCTACGCATACGGTGTTTGCGCAGCATAAATGTGAGTTTTTGCGGATTGGGATTGTATGAGAGATTTGAAGCACCGGAGGCGGGCATTATAGTATTAAGGCACCGCAAACTGGCGTTAATAAATATCGAAATTTATTATTAGAAAGAGGATATGAAATATAAACTTTTAGTTAATTTATGAATTGGAAAAAACAAAAGCAATGTTATGTAAGATAATGTGGAATTGAAATTATTTGAGTGAATGTGATGAATTGAACTGAATTGTTTTACGTTTAAGACATCGCTATCTTAATTGGAAAAGTGTAGTTTGCCATATATTTTTGCGTGTAGATAGAAGGTTACGTAATAGTGCCATGGATTTAAACACACTGTTATTATGTAGTAGTTTGGCGATGACAGTTTTTTAATATTGGAAACACTCACCAACATTTATAACATGAAAATTGGTAATGTAGGTGCAAGTGTACCATAATTATTTTGCAAAAGAGATAATTGAATTATTAGTAATTTATTGTGTCTTAAAACTAATTATATTTGTTAGCTAAAGAATTGGGAAAACCCTGCATGTGTAATATTAGTATGGATTCAACTAATAACGTGCAGAGAAATGTTTTAATGCCTAAATTTAATTGAAATTGTTACCTATAAGGACTTTTTATTGGGAATAATAGTATTTGAGGGAGTGTGCTTGCGACTTAAATATTATTATTATTATTATTATTTTTGGAATATATATTGCGTTATACCTCTTGCATAGCTTTATGTAACTGCCCTTATGTCCGAAAGAATAAAAAATAAAAATACAGGAAACATAAAAGCATTGGGGGCTAAAATATTTAGTCAGACTGAAACTAAATTCATGAATTACATTATTGAAATATAAGTATAGAAAAAATCAAATGACCGTATTTAAAATGTGGGTATAAAGAAGATTTTACTCGGGTTAAGTTGATTATGAGTTTAGCGTACCTTTGAGCAGCGAGGCAATATGAGACGTGGACCTACAACTTTACGTGCAATGAGAACCATATGAGTTTGCCCTGGGAACCGAACGCTGGTTACCCACGCAAAATGCGCGTACGCTAACCGCTTAGACATGTAGGAGCTTATGAACGACAATAGTTTTTAGGAAAACTGAATTTTCTTTTTATATTAATTTATTGAAAATATTGAATTGTTTTTTTATGAGACTTAGCACTTTATATTGCACGGTAATGCGAATTAGGGTAAAAGAAGATGATAATTAAGGATGTGGAAGGAAACGGAAGCATTGCGAAAAAATTATGAACATAATATTGTTTACTATAAGATTAGTTAACCAAATCTCTTGTTAAGGAATGTTCTAGAGGGTATGTTGACAGGAAAGAAAGGGAGGGGGCGAAGAAGACTACAATTAATGAGTGATATTAAAACAGAAAGATTATACGCGAAAACGAAAAGGTTAGCGGAGGACTGTGGAGCATACAAGCTTGTTAGCTGTGGCAAGTGACTTGCTATTAAAGGCAAAATATCTATAATGATGACTTAAGCAGAAAATAGAACTATGAAGCAAATGTACTAGAGGAAATTACTTTAGGATTTGTGTAGGAAAAGTAAAATAAAAACGTAATGATAACTGAATATTATCTTGGTAGTATTGTTTCCTAGAAAAAAAAACTCTTGCTTAAGTTTTATGGAATTTCATATAAATGATACGAATATGCTTATACAATGGTAATAAGGACGTATGTTATTTGATATTTTGAATATCTAGGGAAAGACAAACATACAAATTTTTTGTTGGGAGGGTTACAAAGTAATTTTGTTAGAATATGTTTCAAACTGGTGATTTTTAAGGTCTTGTAGACACTTATATGTAGGTTACTTTTAAAAGTAAGATAAAAATTGTAGAAAAAATTAGTTTGTTTATGATTGAAGGAATGAAATATTACTTTTGTTGGAAATATAGGTGAATTGCGTTATAAACGTGATTTAGGGAGCTTAGCTCCCCAGAGTTTTTACTGATGGAAAATAAATAAATAAATAATAATAGCAGCTTGCTTAAAAGAGAACAAATAAAAAATAGAGTCATTATTTGTATTGAAGATCCAAGTTTTAAGAACTGATATGTAAATAATGAAATAACTTTGACAGATCAAATTATAGGCGCTAAACGAATAACTATAAGACTAATAATTGAATATTCAATGTACAGTAGCTATTTATTTTGAGAACAGTGAATTGTTACTGATAGTTATATAATTGATTGGATAAATTGTTTTAGAGATATAAAAATAAGGTGATATTTATTTTAATATATTTTTAACAGCACGTATGCTTAAATATAACATGTAAAATTTTATAGTATTATTTGATATTTATAAGTGTTATTTTTTGTTTTTTTGCAGGATGGCACACCACAGACAAATTGCAATTATTCATTTAACTAACGAAGATTTTGATGTGATTGAATTAAATCCCGAAGAGGAGGAGGAGGATGTGGTTCAAATAGATCCCAAAGAGGAGGAGGAGGATGTGATTATATTAGATCTCAAAGAGGAGGAGGAGGATGTGATTATATTAGATCCGGAAGAGGAGGAGAAGGAGGATGTGATTATATTAGATCCCGAAGAGGAGGATGAGGAGGATGTGGTTCAATTGGATCTCGAAGAGGAGGAGGAGGATGTGATTATATTAGATCCCGAAGAGGAGGATGAGGAGAATGTGGATGAATTGGATCTCGAAGAGGAGGAGGAGGATGTGATTATATTAGATCCCGAAGAGGAGGATGAGGAGAATGTGGATGAATTAGATCATGAAGAGGAGGCGATGGAAGATGTGCAAGAGGAGGAGGAGCGGGCTACGATAGATGAAAATGGTGAACAGGAAGAGGAGGAGGTGATGCAAGATGAGGTGGGGGTACAAGAGGAAGAAGAAGAAAACAATAGGGAGATTGAAATAAGTGAAGAGTTTTTAAAAACAATGATCAAATTACAAAAATTTTTAAATGCAGCGATGGATGTTAAAGTTTTACATACATTTAATCAATTTCTGAATAAATGTCAAGATTTATATATCGAAGGGAATAAATTGTAAAAAAAAAAACACAAAGAAAAAAATGTAAATATATAAGAAATAAAAAGGAAAAAAAAGAAAAATTAGATTAGACATTATAAGTTGTGTGTTTTATTAATTCCAATTTGATTACTTTAGGTAATTTGAACTGTGAAAAATCAGGTTTTAAGGTTACTTGGTTTTTGGGTGGTTGGAAGACTTTATAGCGACAACATTTTTTTATGGTTTTTCTTTCAGTTTTCTGGTGGATTCTAGAAAGACTGCAGCTAACAAATGCATTGGAGTAAGGTATTGTATATTTTTTTATGAAAGACCCAGCGAAGGATATTAGTTTCACAGGGATTTAAGATTGTTTTGGTGCTAAAATTACAGGGAAAAACTCTATAGAAACCTTATAACAAGAAGACTGCTGAAAATATAATTTCCAATTGCTGACTAAAGATGCTTTTTGAACTTGATTAAATTACAAAATGTATGAATAAAAGACAAATTTTAGGTAGTGCAAGCTGGAATCCAGCTCAGCTATCTAAATATTTATTATTATTATTATTATTATTATTATTATTATTATTATTATTATTATTATTATTATTATTATTATTATTATTATTATACATTTGACAGACCTGGAAAATAATTTTGACTCGTCTGTTTTTTTTTTAAATTATGCTTATCTTATTCTTCCTATCCATTGCTTTCCTTCTACTTTTTCCTTTTTTACTCATATGAAGAAAAAAAAGACAATTTTTCGTAAACTATATGCATTCAAATTGTTGTCACACATGATCTTTTACTCTGAGGGAAGTATTTGAGAACAGAATCCTAGGAAAAATATTCCAAGCCAAGAGGAATAAGAATGGGGATTGGGAAAAGCTTGATATTGAGAAACTACATAGTTTATACGATTACCCATCATTGTTAGGGTTAACAAGTCTAGGAGGGTTAGGTGAACAGTTCATATTGATTTAATGGAACGCTTTCAAAGTCTTGACTGGTAAACTTATAGGAAAACGATCGTTAGGAAGACCTATGCACAAATGGTAGGAAAATATTAAGATGAATTTTGTAAAAATAGGATAGGCAAAGTAGAAATTGTATACAATTGGGTATGGATAAAAGTTAGTGAAGAGCTTATGTGAACCTCTGGGTTCCATAGGTCATAGACTTAGTTAGTTAGTTTTATATGCAATAAAAATAATAATAATATTAAGAACAAGAAAGATAAATAAAATTCACCTCTTTTCTGCTACCCGTTTTTTAAAATAATTTTGTTTGTCCCCCTTAAAAACAGTATTGAAGCTTTATAACACATGTATTGGTAACGTATTTTGATCTTGATTGAAGGAGCAATGAAGATCGAGACCAACTTTGTTTCTAACTGCAAAATTTACTTAAAATTTTGATATATAATTTATAATTTCCATGGGATTTTTATGTTTCACAGTTTAGCGATTATTTCCATATTTTATCGATTGCTGCATTTTAATAGATTAATTTGAAAAATATCTCATAAAAAATCATTATGTGTACAAGACTCCACTGAATATGTATGATACTTAAAAAAGAAATTCTACGTACATTTTTCACTAGTGAAACTTATAACATAAACGAAAATTAATGGGAATATTAAAATGAATATTGCACAAAGTACAACATGAACCCAATTGGTTAAGAATAAAGCTGAATTAAAAGTTTTTGTAAGCGTTATTATCAACGAAAAAGAGGTAATATTTAAGAACAGCTACTTGTCATCTCCCGTGCATGAGGATACATCTTAGTGTTGCACTACCTGAACACTCTAAGTACAAGGGCAAGAACTCAGTTTATTACCTACTTTTTAACATCCTAGATAGTGAATGAATAATTCCTAAAAGTATCGCGTTTTTTGTCCTTCCATAAATGGGAAGTACGGCTCCTTAACTATAACCGAAAAAGACATTGAAATTTGTTTGTGAAGATTGAAATACGCAAACCAGAAATGCTGTGTATTTCCTGAATGGATTTTATAAGGGTTTACCTACAATTTAAAACCATAAGAAGTGCATAGGGTTACCTACCTAGCAATAAAAGTATGAACGGGAACGCGTAAGAAAGCGAAAGCCAGACAGAGAGGGAAAAAAAGAAAAAAAAAGTTTGCTTGAGTGCAGGCTAGGGATCACAGCGGAGGTTGGCTGGGCGGGAGGTGTTTTTGTAGTTTGAAGGAAACAGTAATAGAGACGTGAGGGGAGTTTAAGGACAAGAGCGCGAACGATAGATGCGGAAAAAGAATGTATTTTTGTATTGGTGTGTGTGTGTGTGTGTGTGTGTGTGTATGCGTTCGGTGCGTGAGAGGAGAAGAGAGGGGCGGGGCAGTTTTTGCCTGTATTTTGACAGAAAGAGCAAGAGAGGGAAAGAGACAGAGAAAGAATACGAGAAGCACACACATACATGTATTGGTGTGCGTGAGAGGGGTGAAGTTAACCTGAATGATGCTTGAGGCCATTTTTTTATTCCTAGTTGAATGGAATGGAATTTACAAGGAAAGAAGCTTGATTTTGAAGCCATGAGAAAAGGAATACCAAATGAACGAAAATGAATAATTTATTTGTTGATATCAGTGGCGTATGCGCGCTGTTTATTAAGATTATAAGTGACTATTTTTTTTTTCTTTAAAAATATGTGTGTCATTTGAAACAATAGAGCTACATTATACTGTATGGGAAACCACATGTGAAGTATAGAAATGTTAAAATGTTGCTACTTACCTAGGATAAATTGTTTTGTTTGATGTTTGAAGCACATACGAATCACTAATATATGGCGGGAAAAAAAAGACGGGAAACGACAAAATGATTTCGTCGGTAAGCGTATGAGGAAATGCCGGTTGTACAAATAACACGAGACCGATACGATTTGATGCTAACTGCACAAAAGCATGTATGCTACTGACATGTGTTGCTATATAGGTGGCGTTGATGCATAAACACTAAAATTTTTTTCGTATAATAATTTTAAATGGTCATAAATCCTAAACGATTCATCGTAGGTGAAAATGGACAACAGAAATCGATTTGTCAGGTCAAAATCTATATAGAAAGACACCCTACATGATACATTTGAACAATTTTTATTTTTTTCGATTTTATACAGTGTGTTCCAAAAGTATAGTTTTTTTATTTTTTTGCTTTTTTGGGCAAACTATTGGTCGTAGAAAGTAAAGAAAGATATTTTCTTAATCGTTAGGACCTAAGGAACACTACTATACAGATTAGAACAATATAACTTGAAAATAAATTTAAATGGGCATAGCTCCTAAACGATTCATCGTAGGACAAAATGGACAACGGAAATCAATTTGTCAGGTCAAAATCTATATAGAAAGACACCCTACATGATACATTTGAACAATTTTTATTTTTTTCGATTTTATACAGTGTGTTCCAAAAGTATAGTTTTTTTTATTTTTTTGCTTTTTTGGGCAAACTATTGGTCGTAGAAAGTAAAGAAAGATATTTTCTTAATCGTTAGGACCTAAGGAACACTACTATACAGATTAGAACAATGTAACTTGAAAATAATTTTAAATGGGCATAGCTCCTAAACGGTTGATCGTAGGACAAAATGGACAACAGAAATCGATTTGTCAGGTCAAAATCTATATAGAAAGACACCCTACATGATACATTTGAACAATTTTTATTTTTTTCGATTTTATACAGTGTGTTCCAAAAGTATTTTTTTTTATTTTTTGGCTTTTTTGGCCAAACTATTGGTCGTAGAAAGTAAAGAAAAGTATTTTCTTAATCGTTAGGACCTAAGGAACATTACTATACAGATTAGAACATTGTAACTTTAAAATAAAAATTTAATGAATTTGCATAAACAATATGGCGTTGATTTTTTTGAAACTTTGGAAATATGTTTATTAAAAGATATATTTTTATATGAATAGGTAAAATGAATAATATTACTAAAATAAATACCATTTTTGCGCGTTTTTTACCGCAACCGGTGCGCGCCGCGCGGTATTTGCGCCCGGAAAAAGGTTTTCGCGACGCGGGACGCGTAAAATTTTGTTGCCCGGAAACTGCGCGAGGTATTGCCGGTTATAAAAACAAACAACACTCGGTAACTTGCTATGGTACATGTACACACACGCACAGTCTTATACACACTAATGTGAATGTTATGGTACAGGTGGCGTTGTTTTAAAAAACAAACATGGCGGATGAATTTTAATGTGTTTTCTTTGCATTAATCTAGTATACATTATTTTTAAAACACTAATAATTAAAAATTTAAACAAGTTAACACGAACTTAACCGAAGTTTCCCGAACATGGCCGAACATAAACCTGAGTTTATTCACAATTTTGTACATCTTGGTTAATGTACCACACAAATGGTTCCGAACTTAACCGAAGTTTCCCGAACATTGCCGAACATAAACCTAAGAGTTTATTTACAATTTATGTACATGATTACACAAACATTAACAAACTTAATCGAACATAAACATAAAAATGTATTATGATTTGCCGTACATGTGTAGTATACGTATACTTTGCGTTAAATATAATTTAATTACCGTCCAAAATAATAATTATAATATTAACATGGAGTAGAACACTATTACTTGTATAGGTTACAACACAGTTTGTAGTCTCGTACCCAAACGCATTTGGTTTTGTAGTCTCGTACCCAAAAGCATTTCGTTTTGTAGTCTCATACCCAAAACCATTTGGTTTGTAATCTCGTACGCAGGTGCTTTAACATATTTTAAATTTAGTAACAGTAACAATATTACACAATATGATGTAATTTGTACCTTATGTTAGTGGGTTTAAAAATTCCTTTGTTAGCAATGCTAGGAATTTGTTTTGTTTGCTTTGCTGCATGTGTTTAAACTGGTTTAAACCGGTTTTATTGTTTTTTTCTTAACAGAACACTCATAGAGTGTGATCGTATTTAAATTGCTGTGTAAACTCGTTGTTAAATTTGATTGTGATCGTATTTAAATTGCTGTGCAAACTCCTTATTTATTTAACCTCTCGTAATATTCACCGGATCGCTTGCTAAGCAAGCTCCGAGGAATTATGTTTCGAAAAATACTAAAATGTGTGAGCATACCAAAGATGTTCCGAAAAATACTAAAATGTGTGAACATAGCAAAGATGTTTGCTGATATTTGAAGCACAAAGGATATCACTGTGCTATAAGTCATTTACATATAGATATGTTTTCACTACAGTATTTTAATGTCATATATTCGTACTTTTACTTACTTCTAAGATACTTGTTCACCTTGTAGAAGACATTATGCCATCAACATGGTTTCGAACTTACGGTCATTTATTGTAGGAACATAAAATACGTATAAATAACCTTATCTGAAGCATAGGTATTCTTCCTTTATCTTATATAGAATACAGATACTTCGTATGATATCAATATTTGTTTGGAGAAATAAAACATATTATTATAAATTGTAACGCTTTATTGTATTTATATACTCTACAATAATGTATTTTGGCGTATTGATATACATATATAAATATATTTAAATAAGATATTTACTATACTTAGAATATTCTTAATAACTTATTGACATATTTACATTATATATACGTACAAGTACCAACAGATAGGAAAACTTATGGACATATTTGATGATATTATGAGATCATGATACCTTTAGACAGTTTACTATTTACATATATACAGAATACCAATCATTTCACCCACTTAATACTTTGATAACCATATGGCAATGTTCTATAGTCAGTAATACTGTTATGATTTAATCGTCGTCTTTCTGATGTGTTTTAGTTTCAGACTTGGATACGATGACAAACCCAGGCTTACGAACAATTCTTCCTGGATTGTGTAACTGTTTTTTTGTCAGCTTTATCTCGAACTAGTTGATAAAAATGATCAAAGTTAATTTCTTGTCGTGTACGATGATTTAAAGTTATTCCTCTAATTTTAAATACATAATCTACTTTTCCTGTTTGAACTTCTTTCATTCTATAGGTATAATTTTTTGGTCCTAAGCCTATAAATGCATCAATTTCCCAGCCATCAGGAACTTCATTAGTTAACTGACCTAAATAAGAACCCAAAGAAAGTGGAGGCTTTTCATTACGTGGTTGTACAAACATAATACTATCAGTATCGCAGTACAATACACGATCAGGATCTATAGCTGTTAGTAACTCGTAAAGTTTTAGACGTGCCCATGACGTAATGAACGCGGCAAGGACAACATTGGAAAATTTCCATGGTTTGTTTTTTTTTCAATGTTTTATATGATACAATGAGATGCCGCTCTCCAATAGGCAATACAGTTTGTACCTCATATTGTGGTGCTCAAAAATTTTTTGGAGTATCTACAATTACAGATTGAGATAAATCTGTTCTTTGTCCCCATTTCCCATACAAGGAATTGAGAAATATTTTGGAAATATATCTTAGACCAGGATTTGATTGAATGTTATTTTCCGTTAACTGAATGCATTCATGTTCATAATAGTCTGCAATATATTTTTCTTGATCTTGTTTAGTTTTGCACCAGCTAGGAAACCCTGAAGACTCTTGACATAATCTTTAAACAGATTATCTTCTGATCCGTATAATTTGTAAAATTTTGTATCCGAGATCTAAAGCCACATGAAGTTCAGGAGTACAGTATGTACCAATAAGGACACGCTCAGTATCATTATACATGCACTTGTTGTCACTTTGTTCCATAACCCAAACAAAAGGCGATCATTACATGTATATGGTAAACTTGGGAGCTACATTTCATTAATCCATGAATACTTTGCACTTGTGGAAAGTCAGGCCTCTTCTATATTATAGGTTTACGTGCCATTACCCGGAAGTAAAGATTGGTAACATCATAATATGACACAAACTCTTCGCTGTTACATTCGTACAACACATTAAAACATTCCACCATGAAAACTATCTTTAGGTACCAGATGATCAATACTTTTTTCAGTATTTTTATTACTTTCTATTATGCAATTTCAACTTTATAAGTTGCGGTATTTGTAGTACATGTTTACTAAAAAAAATCTTTTTTTTTTGTTTTCACTAATGTAATACTTTTAAAAAAATATTAAAATAAACTGTTAACGAAAATATCAATAGCATAAACCAATAACGTTCATAATAATTTCTCGTGAACTTTTTGTAAACATTCTTTCTTATTTTTTCATTAATAGTTATTCTCTTGCGTAATAAAAAGTCATTGGAAAAAACATGTCTTAACAATATTTACGTATACTAAAGAACAAACTCGTTGTTAAAATTTCTTCTTATCATATTAAAGTATTAATATAAACAATAGTTCTTTTCTACTTTCATTTTAAAAGTTTTTTTTCTATGTCTGTATTTCAAACATGATTATTTTTATTCTTTTTTTTCTTTACAAATGTTATTTCATTTTTTATAATTTACCTAATGATATTAAAATAATTATGTAATTCAATTTTATCCACAATTATAAAATAAAACCATGTATGTAAAATAAATTCCAATGCATGCAAAATTACAACTAAATCCGTTTGCACATAACAATGCAAACTATTTGTGCGTACAAAAATTACAAACTAGGTATTTTAAAAAAATCAAATAAAAAATAACAAAAATACTTTTATAGAAATAATATTTTTATTTTTCACATAATTTAAAACTGATTACATATAAATAAAAAATTTGTTTCAAAGTATATAATATAAATAAATATGTAATGTTATATTCTATTTTAATTTTAAATTCATACTAAAATTATAATAAGTATTGTTTTCAAATTTACTATATTTACAATGTATAACTTTTACTTCGTTTACTTATATCACTAACACATCAAACAAATTAAAAAAATTATAAAAATTGTACGCAAAATCTTTTTCTAACAAAAGCTCTGTAATTAAATCAACATAATTTTTGTTTAATAAAATATTATATAACATATAAACAAAGGTCCAATCATCTATTTCAATATCATGATATGATGAAAAAATTTCATACAGTTCATCAAAAGTACGCCCTCGTACCATAACACGCCACGCATTAAAGCACATCATTTCATATTCACAAGTAATACAATCATGGTGTTCTATAATATGAGAGTTTTCGAAACATCCTTCACATACAAGTTTATATTCTGGATTCCATCTTGAAATACAATCCAACACGCACTGTTCATTCACAAAAAAAGAAGTGCAATTATACAGACACGGTCTGATTCCTGTAGGCATTTTTGTCACTTTTTAAAAACACTTCCACTAACTCACAAATATAACTATCACAAAATGTGAGTGATTCATATGATAAATTAAATCTATTTAAAAGCGTTTTGTTTTGTTTGTAATTATCGTGTAAACAATGTTTCTTCAAATACAGTTCAAACACTATGTCACGAGTTGTCTTCTTAATTACAAATTCCCACACAGCACGTTTCAATCGATTATTATATGCTAATAAACATAAATGAACGCGCTCATCTGGTATTCTTAATGAACATGCAGAACAAAGTAGTGGTTCATTCAATTTATAATTTTCAAAAAGTTATTTTATGCACAACTTACTTACTTTAAAGCGATTACACTTACAGTTTACAATATCTAATTCACGAATTTCAATATCTGTATTAGGATACACTTTTTCAAATTGTATTTCATCATCATTTCGATAAAATCTTCTAAACGAATTACAATGTTCTTCATTAGGATATAATAATTTCACCTCACAAATAACTTTCTTCCTATTAACAAGTTTAAGTTCTTTCTCTCGTGGCGAAATATACTCGGAATGGGATACTTTTCTACTACACATCTTCACAAATACTATACTATTTAAATATTGTTCCTGTGTATACATAAATAAATTTGCGCATGCGTATAAACTTTTAACGAATGCGCATGCGTATTACAAACTTTGTAATTACTTCCCATTGGATACCAAAGCTTTCAACTGCATTATGTGTTTTCCTTTTCATAAATAAATAAATTTGCGCATGCGTATAAACTTTTAACGATTGCGCATGCGTGTTATAAGTTGGTATTTTACTTTCCATTGGTAAACATAGTTTCCATTGGCTAACAGAGCTTCCAACTGCAACATATGTTTTTTACTTTTCATTATGCAGGTATGTATGTATGTTTACATGTATTTTTAAAGTATACTAACATCAAACAAAATAAAATTGTGTTGTATATCCAAAACAATAAATATTAATATATGTTTTGCACATTTTATTATTTCAAATCAATTTTATTAGTTCACACAACATGGTCGTGTAATTTATTACGCAATGTTAAATAAATACTTTTCGTAAAACAATTCTGATAATAATATGTAAGCTTAAAAATAAAAAATTAGTTAGTAAAACAAATTCTCCAAACATTTTCTACATAATACAAAAAAAAGTTTATCCAAAACAAACAATAAAATACAAATGTAAAGTTTTGTTTGCAATTTTTAACACGGCAATACAAAGTGTTCCAGTAATTTAGTATTTTCAAAAATCAATTCTTTTTAACATAAATTATTTAAGTATTAAACTTTTATATACGTATATATTTTATTATTATTTCTATTTATCTTTAAATATTTTCTTAAAATGTAAAATAATATTATGAAAAATTAAAAAAATGCAAACGTGTGAAACAATACTAATTGTAAAATAATATAAGTAAATGCAAAAGAAAATAAATATCAAACAAATGTTACTTGCAATCATTTTCAAATTTTTCTAATTATTTATTTCATTAACCATTTTAAAAAGAAAAACAGCAAAAATTATTATAATGCATAAGTTTATTTCTTTATATTTTCATCACAATACAATACAATAAAATTACATTAACAAAAAAAAAACTCGATGTTATTTTCATTCAATACATAAAATAATAATAATTATTATTTCTTCGTTGTATACAATACAATTAATGTTATAAAAAAATTTTTTAGATATTACAAAAATATTTTTAATACATGTAATTTTTCTACACCTTTACAATAAAAGGTTGTATCTTGTTTTCTAACAAAAAACGTAACATCAAATTCGGTGTTCACGCATTTTACGTGTAAAGTTTATACTTGAAATTTCACTATCATGTTCTTCATATAAATCAATCAAAGTTATATCATTGGATAAATATTCTACGGGAAAAGTTCCAATATCATAATGAAATAAACATTGTTCACAAAAAATATTATTATTATTAAAACGTAAGTATGCACTTGTATGTTGTTCACTATACAATACACAAAAAATTATTTTCAAAATACGTAATATGTATACATATATAGTTAAAAGTTTAAAATTTAATTCTTTCTTTCACTTTTATATGTCTTTACACAAACACAAACACAAGGTTCACTTTTCATATGTAGATCAGTTCACACATGTTTTCTGTCTTTCATTCTAAAAATTTCAATTACATCACTTAAAAATGTCTTATCCCTTTCTTCAACCAAATCATAGTATAATTCATAAAACAATTCTTGAGTACATATGCCTATTATATGCGATTTGGCATATGTATAAAACAGTTCTTCAACTTCTATATCTATTAAAGTTGATATGGCACGTTCCATCAATTCTTCATCACTCATGAATAAACACTCATCGCCCATTTGATTGTTAACACTTTCATAACATCCGCTACAAATTAACATTTTATCTGTTTCCCACTCTTTAATCGATTTCACAATGCACTTCATGTCCACCTTATAATTATTACAGCGGCAATTCAACCTCCAAAACCTTGATGTCCTCGATAATAAGGATGGTGAACCTCCCACAAATTCTTCATCTTCTTCAATATCAATAACATCATCATCCGAAGATGATGATAAATAAATAGTTTTTACACTCTCTGGAGAGTCTGCTCTGCTGTTTACCGATAAATTGCTATTCTCGGTCTTCGGGTTATTCTCCACACATGGCGGAGAAAACAACGTCTCTTCATCCGCGTACACAAAATCTTCTTTCTGTATAGCAGCCATAGCTAAAATACATACAACATTTTCCAAAACTCTCGTATTTAAACAGTTCAAACAAACAAGATGGCGTCCTCCAGTACCATCAAGTTCATACAAGTCACCTATTCCTTTTAAAACAATATTTAAACATGTCAATAACACAATACAAAAACATAAAAACTTTTCTTTACATTAACAAAAAATCCCAAAATTCTTTTCATATATACGTTCAAGGTAAATCGTCCTCTCTTTTACTTCATTTTCAAATTTATTACCATCCACGCCCAACCGTTCGCGGCCGTGCCTTTTCGCGCCGCGTCCGCGTTTCCGCCGCCGCCGGGTTAAAAATCTTTTTATAACAATCCGGTATTGTTCATCATCTAAATTATTATTCTTTAACGCATACAGCTGCATGGTTTCTCTTTACATACACCTGCAAGGTTTCTCTTTTATTATTCTTTATATACACCTGCAAAGTATTCTATAGTTCTATTATTTCTTTATACCCTTGTTCAACGATTTTCCCAAGGTTTCTCTTTTATTATTCTTTACATACACCTGCAAGGTTTCTCTTTTATTATTCTTTATAACAAGCTTCGCATTGTTCAATATTTTTCCCAAGGTTTTTTAAAATCATTTATCTTTACAACTTTGACATCTTTTATTATTCTCTTTTGTGTCACTACTATACATACAATAGTACAACAACCATTACCTGTCACCATATGTCATTTAAACAATACTGTATTTCTATACAACTATACTCTCTTCCCATTGTCTACGGGCGCCCCACTGGTGCTTCACTATTACAAATACAATAGGTTTCTATTGTTATAACAAAGGCACCCTGTGTTGAAGGTATGTGGACATATTTCGATATGACTACTCAACACCAAAATCGAGTCGTGGCAAACTATAGCGTGGTAAACAACACGCCACCGTTGAAGAGTATAGGTATAGACTATGATAATATCATGTTGATTAACTTACGATAAATGAAGTAAAGTTCACAAACGGGGGTTTATGCGAAAAGGCTTACAAGAAATAGCTTTATTTTACAGTATTTATATTTATTTATGTATTCATTTATTTATTGTAAAATCAAATATTAACCAAGTAGAGCCCAAAAGTTTCTGTTTCGTGTCTTTCAGTCCACTCGGACGTAAGGTATTTAATTTGAACTAAAAACTTTCAAGTTATATAAACCCTCCAAAACAAGTGTCAATCATTCCATGTTTAAAGAGATTCCTGCATTTACAAAGCCGACTTTTTAAGGATAGAGGAGCAGTCAGTCGCAAAAGATGCACCAAATTTTGATTCTATGTTGCCCATAGAGTATGAATGATATTAAATCTAACCCTAAAACCTTGTGATACCACAGCCTTCTAGACGCACATAGCACAAAAAGATTTCTTGGATGTTCACTGGACGTCACTCTGAAGATATTGGGATATTCACAGGGCATTTCTGGGCTCTTTGAGAGATAATAGCAGGACGACATTTCGACACCCAAATATTGCCTCGTGACAGCCACATTCTACTAAAATCCAAGAAAAGCACGTGGACATTTCCATTATCTTCAAAGTTTCTATCCTAAGTCTGAAAATGCCAAGACTGTTATAGGACCTGGTTGTCCTATGAAGTTCTCATATTTTGAAAGTGATGTCTAATCAGGACATCGATTCTCCTAGAGGTTTAATGCTTTTTTTTTTTAATAGATTTCGCTATTTCTTTCAATAAAATAGTTCCTCGGGAGTCCTCGTGACGCTAGAAGACTCGTAATGGAACGTTGCAACGACAAACCCATCCATTGAAAAGTAATCTCACGTGAGCCGGTAGACAGCGCGCTAGAGCGTTTACTATAAATAGTACATTTATTTCAGATTAAAATTGTTGACTGAACCGCACTGTTTTTCAAATTTGAATCAAAATCAAAATTTTCGGTTTCTTATACAGATTTATTATTATTTAATTGTCTCAGCCACGTTAAAGTTAAAATCTAGAAATTTCGGAGTTTATTTATTTTTTTTTTTTTTTTTAAAAATCAGTTTTAGTATACAGAAACTTCTTTTACGAGAGACAGTAAAGTAAATAGTATTCTTTTAATGCTGTCGTCACGCTTGAATGTACCTTTCTTCGTGACTATTATGCATAAAACCACGTTCAAGACGCTTGTTGTTGGGACGAATTTAAATTATTTGCTGAACGAGCACTTTTTACATTAACGTCAACTTTGCATAGTTCCTTGGCCTATGTATTTAATCGTCATTTGTATATTTAATCATCATTTTCTGCAGCTCATTTATACAGGAAAAGCTAAAGTTCTCATTTTAACTTACTTATTTATCTACTATAACTTGCTTATGTATAGTTATAAAAGAATTTCTCGTAAAAAGAAACTTGAAAATAAAATTATTACTGGTATATTCATATGTGTATATTTGTACTCCGTATGCTTTATGAAATGTTTAAAATAAATTATATTTCTTTGCCTTTTTTTTAAAAAGAAAACCAAAATTAGACTGTAATATCGTACCAGTCGTGGTATACTATTGCAGAAATGTTTAAAACAGTTGTATGGCTATACTGGCGTGTCGAAGATTAGTTTTGGTAAGTATGAAAATGATAAATGAGCAATACTCCTGATTAAATATGCTGAAAATTGGATTTACCAATGCAGTTCAAAGCGAGGAAAAGTGTCATATGAATCAGCGTTCATTTGAACATTACTTCAATATAAAGGATGTCCCACAAAGAACATAACTTTTGAAATATCCGTCATTTCTGTTCTAATAAGTTGCCAGCACTGAACGTTACACGATTTTCATGTGTTGTGGCTTTGTGGTTAGTAGTCAGAAGCGCAGAATAGTGCATGGTAATCATCTGATTTCTGAAAGATAGAAATGGAGCTCTTTATGACGTAACAGCATCTTGTCATAGTGAAAACTTATTACAAATATGGTTATCGTTCGCAAACTCCATGGGATGTTTGGTCATCATAATGCACCGAATAAGTCGAAGGTGATGAGACTGATTGCTAAATTTGAGAAAACGGGTTTGGTTGTGGACGTTAAGCCCTCTGGGCGTCTCTGTGTTAGTCGATCTGCAGAAAATATCACCATCTTGAGTGATAATGTTGCTGTAAGTCCGGTGAAATCTATTTGCTGGCGTTCACAATAATTGAATATTTCCAGAACCAACATGAAACAAATTCTCAAAGATCTTCAGCTTTCAGTCTATAAAATTTAACTAACACAAGAACTGGGGGGAAAAATCACGAAAAGCGCCCAGTATTTCCCGATTGGGTGCTTGCGAACAAAGGATGTACCACAATTTCATTAGGAAAGTAATCTTTAGTGATGAGGTGCACTTTCTTGTTGAACGGCTTCGTGAACCAACATAATTCCAGGATTTGGAGATCAGAAAACCGTCGAATAATAATGGAGAAGTCATTACAACCCACAATGAGTAACTGTAAGTTGTGATATTTGGGTTGAGGGCGTAATTGGGCCATGCTTCTTCAAAGATGGCACCGGAAACGCATTAACAGTGAACGGCGAACTCTACTGCAATATACTGTATTATGAGAGTTTTTGTCGTCTGAACTGAGTCGTATGAATGCTGAGGAAGTATGGTTTCAAGAAAACGGAACTATGTTATTATGCACTCAAAAGCTGCCTTCTTTATGGAACACCCTTCTTTACATAGTAGAGCTTACAGATAGTTTGTCCGTAACTCTGGAGAAATCAAACAATAAATACAACGTGCTACTCAACAACATACATTTTTCATATACAGTACATAAATAAATAAATAATTTATTTCTACAGAATAAAAACTATCAAATTGCATCAGATTATCTACAAACGACATACTTTTTAATACTGGTACCATAAAGATTGGTTTTTCATTTTCTTGAAAACTACGAATGGGAATTTTGTTTAACTTCATATGATTTATCGATTGTTAATCCCATGTCTTTGGCCAATACCCTAATTAAACAAAAATTAAAATTTAAGAGTTAATCATACTTTGGGAACTAATATCTTATCAACTGTTCATCTTGCTATTGATGTAATGAAAACCTTAAAGAGAATATCAGTTTCATCTTAACGCCGAAGGACGCAACTGCTGTCAAGGATTTAAACCTTAATATCTCAGCCCCTAATTAAGCTAGGAAGATAATTTTTGTATCAATGTGTTCCTGAAGGACGAAACCTACCGCCGATATGCATTTTATGTATGTAGAGGGGGAGGAGGGGAGGGTAAATTCATGTTCTTTGTTGTTTTTTTGCATCAGTTTTTATTAAGGGGTATTTCCCTTTGCGGATACAGTCATACAAATTGGTATGCGAAGCAATGAAGTACTCCACTACACACTAATACCATGCAAAAGTACTTGTTGCTTATATGAGGTGAGTGGGGGACAGGAGCGTCATTTCAGATTTTGCTTGCGGGGGCAAAAACCCCTTGATATAAGTAAAATTTCGCGTATTTCACTGATTTACTACTATTTTATTGATAAAATCTATAGAAATCTCAAACTCAGGGGGGACAATTGCCCCTCCCTGCCCCCCCTAAATGACGCCTCTGGTGGGGGATTGGCAAAGTTGGACAATTTTTTCAGTCTCAGTTTTTTGAAGTAAATTACATACAAGACGTAAATTTTCTGGACATGCAAGATATCTTTTCACTGAATTGGTGTAGAAGCATAATTCTTCTTTCTGTATTTTCTACGAACTTATTAATTATTTACTTATTTATATAGATATCTTGTAGAAATAGATTATTTATTTATGTATTCTGTAGAAATAATCAAACCACTTGGCGCAACGAACTGATTTGTCCTTAGCCGCTCCCCGCCATCTGTTAGCGACTGGCAGAACTACGTCTAGCCTAGCGACGAACGTGTGGTCAACGTGCCGGGTCGTGCTATCGCTAACAGGAGTATCGGAAGCTTTTTATAGACCTAGTGGTCTTTTATTCACGCGACTCCCCAGTTTTGCCTCACGACGCTGGGTGGTGAGCATCAGCAGGGAATCGAACTCGGGACCACGAAGACATGAATCCAACTCTCTAACCACTAGACTACGGTTTCCCCTATTCTTTAGAAGTAGGTTATTTATTTATGTATTTACGCGTGGCTAAGTGGTAAAGTGCGTGAGGTCCTTGGTTCGATTCTCGTCCAACTAAGTTTCTGTTGGTTTTCTGTGGGTTTTCTCGGGTACTCCCGTTTCCTCGCACATCCTCATTCCACCAATTCTTCCATCATCATTTACTCCCCCTTACTAACGCTAAACTGAAAAAACAAATCATTTCATTTCTTCGTATCCAAAAACCCGTCATGCTGGTCCAATGATTGTACGATATGCACAGAACTGTTCACCTTTTGAATGATTTTCGTATTACATGCTAAGCTTATTCATGGCTGTCCTCTTACCAGTATGACGCCATGATTCTGCTAACAACATTATTAATAATAATATTTGTACGTGATATTGGAGTAAACAATATAAGCGTTTTTTTCCGTTTAAGTCGTAAAACGTGATATATATATATATATATATATATATATATATATATATATATATATATATATATATATATATATATATAGATATATATATATAGATATATATATATATTGTCCAAGAATTGTAGTCCGGAAGTGAGCAATGTTTGGTAATGTTGCATTTCGTTAACTATATTAAGCGAAAAACGTTGGGAATAAATTTATTACCCATGTGTGTCTAACTTCGAAATCATGCACCGGAATTCTAAAAACCGCAAGTCCTATTCTAAAAAGAAACTTAATTTGATAATTATCGCATACATTAGTAATGTGTTTTGTGTGACAGATGATTCTTCAATATGCTAAACGTATTCAAATATAGACATTGCTAGAAAAAAAAAAAAGACAAAGGAAAGATCCCATGCATGTGTAATATGGGGCACAATGTATGGAAAGCGGAAGCCCATGAATTGCCAGTGTTAAGGTCACCTACTTATCATCATTTCTGACTCATAGCATTACGACGCTTTCACAAGCCTTATCTTTGTTTGGCTGCCTCATTAATTTTAAGAGTCGCGCACACTCACACACTATGCAAATAAAGAAGTAAAAGGAAAAAAACATATAAGAATAAAACTATATATCTTAAACGCTAATAACAATAGTTTGTATCGCCAAAATGCATTAACCACCAACATACACGTAGAGTATATATAGATGTGGTTTTCCAGTAGCCTTCATCATTTCTTGTTGAAGCGACTGTGAGTAGCTAGTTATCGATCCCCGCCACACCCAGCCATTGAGGGGTGTGGTCTTGGCCGCCGCGTCTTGATGGTGGTATGAAAAAAAAAAGACGAACAGATTCACTGCTCTCAGACAGACTACCACTGTTACGCTTCAACCCCGCCCACTGGATTACACATTTCTTTTGTTTTCGTGTGAATTCTTCCTCTTTTTTTTTCAGAAAGATTAAGGAAAAGAAAAAATGATGAATGCAATAAATGGAAATAGTTACGATACTGCACTTTAGAATTCAGTTTATCTCATGATATGCTATAGTAAATTGTGGCGAACACAAGTCGCTCGGTATTGATGTCAGTTAAGTTAATCCAGTTCAAAAACGAGAAGGAAATAACGCTTTCGGATTACTATTATTATTATTATTATTATTATTATTATTATTATTATTATTATTATTATTATTATTATTATTATTATTATTATTATTGAAATATATTGTATTAGTGACTACATGTATGTTGAGACAAAAACAGAATGCTGAAATGAAGTAATCACTCAATGAATATCACTGAAATTTTAAATCCCTACAATTCTTGAAATTGTACCTCCTGTATCGTGAATATCGTAGAACTACAATATGAAAATTTCCATTTTAAAGATGGAAGTTTTATTTTCCTTCCAAACTGATATGCTTAAGTGCTGGAAGTCTCATAAAGCGGCTATGCCTTCCGTCTGTCAACAGATATATATATATATATATATATATATATATATATATATATATATATATATATATATATATATATATATATATATATATACAGGGTGGCAGGTAACTCCACCGGCAAACTTTGGGACGTGATTCCTTATATGAGATGAAATAAAAAAGTTCTTACAAACATAGGTCGAAAAAAGCCTCATTTCAGAGTTATGAATCGCCGAATATTCGAAATATCATGTTTGGAAACGCCCTGCCTTAGAAACTATAGGACCTATAACAAGCGGTTTAAGGAATTACACAGGAACTAATATGCGAACTATCTAAATATCCATGTTTTACCACCCTCCGTTATCGGCGAAACGAACTGTAAAAAAGGAAATTGAGGTGTAGGGATACTCCTTTAATTACTAATAACGCGTTCCTTAAACCGCTTGTAGCAGGTCCTATAGTTTCTAAGGCGGGGCGTTTCGAAACATGATTTTTCGAATATTCGGCGGTTCATAACTCTGAAATGAACGTTTTTCGACCTATGTTTGTAAGAACTTTTTTCTTTCATTTCATATAAGGAATCACCTCCCAAAGTTTTTCGGTGGAGTTACCTACCACCCTATATATATAAACGGTACGAAAATAATGAATTGCATTTTTTTTTAAGTTTCACGTCTTCCGGTTATGCCGGCTAGGCTAAAGGAGAGAGTGATGATGAGAAATGAATGCAATGCTGGAATGAACAAATTGGGAGGAAACGGGAGAACAACGGGAAAACCCACGAGCACGGTGTTTGTTCACCACAAAGCTCACTTGGCGCGTGCTGGGACAGAACCAGGGCCCCTGCACCAGAGGTGAACGCTCTACCACTGAACCACTGTGCCTTGCTCCTATGAAAAACGGCACAAGATATTGAGAAGCAGTTTTTTGTGACCGATTCAGCGATCCAAGAATAGGTTTCCTTCTCTTCCGTTAACTGTGATTTAAAGCGGAAAAGGTTTAAATTAGCCATTTTAACGTTTATCGCCATAGAACAAAAACGGTAATACATAGCGAGAAGTGATTTTCTGCAATTGATTCACCGTCTCAAGAGAACACAACCCGCAAATTCTACCAAAACCGAAACTGGTTAAAATTTGTTAGTACTTCCGGTTTCAATACGGATTTTCAAACAGCAAAAATGGCAAAATATCGAGAAGTGTTTTGGTTTATTAATGGATTTATCGTCCCAAGAGGAGATTTCATCCCTTCTGTTAACTCTTTACTGAAACCGGAAGTAATAGAAATAAACTATTTACGTTTTCAAAGTTTATTGCCATAGAACGAAAACGGTAATAGATACCGACAAGTTTTTTTTTTTCTTTCTTTCTTTTAGTCGATTCGGTGTTCTAAGAGAACTATCATAAGTAGACATCGGACTTTTATGCATTTAAAATTTATGAAATATGCATGCAACTATGGTCTTAAATGTGTTAGAATAATCATGTAACAATGCAACAGAAGAGAGCATTTTCAAACATGCAGCAAACATGTGGTTTAAAAGTTTTGTAGGGGAAATAAAACTTCGAAAGTGTACTTTCCCTTTCAGCGACTTCTCTTCAGAATTTATTTTTGATAGTTACAGTTTGTATACTCCTAACTTTATTTTTGATAGTTACAGTTTGTATACTCCTAACTTTTAAACCACATTTAAATTATGAGATTAAAATAAACACAGTGATATGAGAACACGATATCTAGTTTTTCTTTATGTTTATATTTTGGAGTGCATTTTGTTTACATGTAATAATACGAGGCACTTTCTTACGTTTCAATTCTACACACACACAAAAAAAAAAAAAAAAATCCCATAATTATCTTACAGTATATAACAAGATGCTTCTCTTCATTTTTTGGTGTCAGTTTATGACATTTGTAGCCAGAAAATGACCTATTAGTATGAACAGATGTTACTAGACAATATTTATAGAGAGGAGCAAGTTTAGTATCTATATTTTCTAACAAGTTGAAATTTTACTCTTGAAGATATTTTCTCATGGATTCAATTGTTTGTAGTCGGATTTTCTGGTAACAACATTCGTCAATTTCTTTTCCACAGAGCGCCCAAATTTACCAGGAACTGACTCTAGCTCGTGCGAACTCCATCAACTAGAGCTTAGCATTCACTGAGCAGCATTCCTCGCGTCTTCTGTTTTTGAATTGATATGGACACGACATTACAATATTTTTATCAATATCAGATTTATCCTAACGTCTTGGCACTTATAAGCATTTTTGCTCTACTGATCAGTTGCTAACAATATTAATCTTAATTAAACTAGGCATTCTTCCATCCTTACATGCAAAAAGCGTTCTGATGCATAGACACGTAAATACATTGAAAATACAAACTAAAACTGGATTTATTCCATACTATAAGCACTCATCTGAAATATATATATATATATATATATATATATATATATATATATATATATATATATATATATATAATATGCTGAATATGCTCTTAAGCACTAATATATGCTCTAACCTTTCAAATATGCATTTATATGCAATTCGAGTTGTATTATTGTTGTTCGAAGCCTCTCAAAGTTAGAGATACATATAAGTAAACAAAATATGCATTTGTTCAAAATTTGCTATGTCTAATCATAACCGTTCCCAAATGTGTAACGCAAGCTTACACAACCCATAATATATGACGGAAGTGCAAAAAAAACTGTGCTTAGGGAATGCAATATTTTTTTCTTTAAAAAAAATCTGATATAATAAATGAAAAGAACTACTTATATAAATTTTAATGATGGTAGGAACTAGTTACGTAGTCAAAATTGTTACTTGTATATTCACATTCCCTTGCTTGCGAAACTACAGGGTTCTTCTTTTATGATTACTTGCCCCGCCAGTGACTCGTTTTAAATACATGGCCTAATACTGCCCACCATATACATGTTTAGATGTCCTCCACCATCAGACAATTTTATATTATTAATTACTTTGATTCCCAGAAGAAAATCACACCTCCCATCCTGATAGAGAGACAGCTACAGGTTTAAACTTTATACTTACCACACAGCCTGATGAAAAAGGATTCAAGAGAAAGAAATAATAATAATAATATTAATCCTCTTTCCTCCCTCCAGTCTCCCTCCAGTCCTCTTTCAAACTGTTGCTCTCTCTCTCCCCCGCGACTCCATGCCAGATATCAAATTTTGGAAAGGGACGCTGTCTGCCCCGTTGGTTCCTTTCATGCTGACTAAAAAAAAATCTTGCGGAAAACTAGGATTTTTCTTCCTTGTGTTATTACTTTCTTGAAGAATGTCACTTCCAAGTAAGTCACTCACTCCACATACAAAGGCAACTATTATTATTATTATTATTATTATTATTATTATTATTATTATTATTATTATTATTATTATTATTATTATTATTATTATTATTATTATTATAGTTTGTTCTAAGCAATGAATTTGTCGATTACATTTAGTTATATGATTGATAAAAAAAATAAAAATATTACAGAAGACATGTCAAAATACTCATATGGACTAACATAGTATAGCTAAATAAACCTGTTATCACTTGAAAGTTATTATTCAGTTGAATATCTTTTTCGGTTGGGTGGCATCATCCACTCTCAGGTGAGAAGCACAACAGTCCTTCCAGATGCCAAAGTAATTACTTTACAAGATGAATTTTAAATCTACTTCAAGTGGAATGAGGGCACGTTAGAGTTAATATATTTACATGTACGGAAGTTTCAAGAGCATTTTGAAAATCATATATTTAATTATATATGAAATAAAGAAATATCAATATATAAAATGGAAAAAAAATAAATATCAGTATGCAAATAGGTAAGATATTTGCATTAAGAAAATAAATTTGCATATTAACTCTCAAATTACACCTGGGAAAGGTGTACCTTTCACGCAAGATTCTACGAAAACCGGAAGTTATTAAAATTTACTAGTAATTCCGGTTTCGATACTGATTTTTTTATAGAGCAAAACGGTAAAATATATAGATTTTGTTTTCGATTCAATTCAGTGTCTCAAGAATAGGTTATGTCTCCTTTGTTAACCCTCTTTATAAAGCGAAAGCAGCTTAAATCAACCATATCCAGCTTCAACGTTGATCGCCATAAAACAAACACTGTAATAGATAACAACAAAGCTGGTTTTTGCTATCGATTCAGCGTCTCAAAATGAAATGAAATCTTTAAGTTTTACGTCCCACGGTTATGCCGGTTAGGCTAAAGGAGACGGTGAAGATGAGAGATGAGTGAAATGGTGGAATGAAGAAAGTGGGAGGAAACGGAAGAACCCCGAGAAAACCCACGAGCACGGTGTTTGTCCACCACAAAGTCCACACGGCGCGAGCTGGGATCGAACCAGGGACCCCAAGCACCGGAGGTGAACGCTCTACCACTGAGCCACCGCGCCCCCCTGATTCAGCGTCTCAAGAAAGTGAGTTAGTCACAATATATATTTTGACACAGGTCCAGTGTTCCAAGAATGACTTTCTTCCTCGGCTTTTATCTATCTGTTCAAACTGAAAATGGTAAAAATCTGCTTGTTTGGTTACAACATTGGTCGCATAAAAGATAAAACGGAAATAGATAGCGTTAAGCAGTCTTTTGATATGAATTCAATCCCCAATAATATTTCACATCTGATTTCATTCCTCTATTGCAATTGGAAGTGATAAACACCAATTAACAGAACAAATATATAAGTGATAATGAGTAATGGCTTTTTAGCATGGATCATTGATCTTATTCCCCTCCGCCATAGTTTTACACTATGAAAAGAAATTCACTTGTTTTAGATTAGAACAATAATAGTTTCCTAAGTTATGCATAATTAATGATGCTCATGAATCGAGTTGAGGCGTCGTCGTCTCGAAAATATGCCATAAAAGTGATGTCTCGGATCGAAAAATGTTTCTGTAACGTTCTTGCCTTTGATGCGAGCGGTTCCAGATTCAATTCCTGCCGGGGACATTTGATCGAAGATTGATTAGCAAAACAAAAATTGATTAGCCTCAGTATAACCACAAATAGTGCTATACATTACTGATAACATAGCTTCAATTTGGTATATTCCACAGCACTGACATTTGCAAAAAAAAAAAAAAAAAAAAAAAAAAAAAAACACTAACGGCTCGAATTAATGAATCAATCAAAGTATAATAATAATAATAATAATAATAATAATAATAATAATAATAATAATAATAATAATAATAATAATAAGAAGAAGAAGAAGAAGAAGAAGAAGAACCTTAAAGAAACTAAAATGGTGCCGTAAACTACACTAAAAGGGAAAGACTATAACTTTTTACGTGTGAAATGAAGGAATTGAACTAAAGCTCAAAGTATTGGGTGCTCTTCCTACGGTTGGGGCCTTAAGTTTTTCTGGGTATTATAGAATTGTTTATATATATAATTTATTATACTCAATCGCGACTTCTAACTTAAAAATAAAGAAAGAGAGAAAAATCAAGTAAGACAAAAAGAAAATGAAAAACTCTCTTTTAATGCACTTTGTAAAAGCATTGTTTATGAAGTTTTTACATGTTATTTTTTAGGAGTCTCACTTTTACACTAGGAGTCTCACTATACAGGTTGTACTGTTGGATGTATAGTTCCCTTCTTCAAACATCAAGACTAATATCAGCTTATTTATTTGCTTGAATGTTTTGATAATTGCTGCAGTCAAGGAATTCCAATATATTTTAGATAAAAACACGAAAAAAAGTCTTGTATTACTTAATCAATACTAAAAATTGTGCATTCAAGAATCGAATCCGTTACCAAGCGTTCTAAACACATACACAGAGGGAAAAAACGTATATGGCTTACGTAAAACGTAGGTTACATACGCAAATTCTGTAGTTTTTGGACTTAAAGTACCACTATATATAACATCCCGCAGCAAACATATAACTGGAAGGGTATGTTTTATAATACTTTCCGTATAAGTCGTGTTCCCATCTATACATACTTTCTGCATGTAGGCGGTAAGGATCTATGATTGTATATACAAACAGTATCTACAGACCTATTACTGGATATATACAGTCATAGGCGGTAAGGATTTCATATACAACTGGACGTATATAACATATAGCTGATATATGTAACATACGTATAGGTATGTAATATAGGGAAGACGGTTAAATGTCAGACATCCTGCAGCTTCATGATATAACATCTAAGCGGGAAAAAGGCAGTACGTATGTAGCATATGGATAACATGTTCTCCGTGCAGATTTCCGTAGCAAACATATGGATTTCATATATTTGTACAGTATACCGCTGTCTGGATAACGGATTTTTCTCAGTGTAGGCTGCAACTATTCACCTAACCAGGGTACAACAGTCTTTGAAAATATCATTTAATATTATAAATAATGTTTTAAGTTGAGAGTAGTACTTTATATAGAGAATAGAATAGATCTGTTGTGTGCCAGGCTGCGGAGGCGTCTTGGAATGCACCTGCTTCTAACAGAGGAGAGCTGATCCCGAACGAGTGACAAATTCCGTCTGTTTAGACTGCATTCGACGAAGGCGACCGAGTTTTGTCACCGCGTATTTTTGTGCACTCCAAGTTATTTCCGTCTCTTGTGTTGCTTTTAAAAACCTTTGAGACATCTTCTCTATCCAGTAAACAGACTCACACGTCAAGAAATGCCTTGGCGGGGGTTAGCTATTCCTAGCTTGGTTACGGCATTTCTTGCCTTTTAAATAACAATAATAGAAAATTATGAAGCTAAGTTAATTTTCAACCTAACTCTAATATCATCACTATCAAGAAAGCAATTCCTCTTTTTCATAAATTTTATATCGAAAACAGGCTTAATGACTATGAAAGGTGAATGATTCAGACTCATTTGACCTATTAACGGATACAGAAAGATCATTTGGGAGGACCAGATGGTTCCTGGATGTTGAATGTAGGGTATATACATACGAAATATAAGTTTCACATCAAAACAAAATGAATTTGTCCAATAAATTACGGATTGACATATACCTAGGTATATCTGATGCTCAAGGATACAATATGGACTATATGTATGTATCAATATACAAGTAGGCCCTATATAGAGTAACAAATTTTCAACATGTAGTATAACAAATGAGGCGTATAGTTTCTAAATCCGCCATCTCCAATTTCGAAAATAAATTAGATAAGTAGATTTACTGGTATTCGTTTCCATGCCTGACGCGATGAGAGAGATTTTTGTCATTTGGTAGTTATAATGAATGTCCAGAAAGCAGGAAAGTATCTCTAAAAAGAAAATTTTATCTCACATAATCTCTGAGTTATCAGTTTTTCCTGTTTTTCTCGAAATCTTTTATGAAGGAGATGGCGGATTTAGAAACTATACGCCTCAAATGACATAATTGATTTATTGTGTTCTTGCTATCTTATATATATATATATATATATATATATATATATATATATATATATATATATATATATATATATATATATATTAATTGTTGAGTTCGAAAACCGGTCATCTCCATCGAAGTTAATTTGAGAGGAGTGACAAATAAAACTAAATTAGTCAATATGCATCTGACATGTAGGGCTGTTTTCATTTTCGGATCCTAGAACTGACATTTTTGTACTTTCGAAAAATGAAAATATCCCTATATGTCAGATACATATTGATTAATTTAGTTTTATTTGCCATTCCTCTCAAATTAGCTTTGATGGAAATGACCGGTTTTCGAACTCATCGATTCATATATAGCCTCATTGATTACGTGTTGTTTGCCACGATTTAATTTTGGTGTTGTTTGACATGGTATTTTTCTCTCTGGCTTATCTTATATCAGAATCGTGAAGATTTATAGATAATCGACTCATAAGCTGAGGGTTGTCAGATTAAACAATCAAATCTATTATATTTATAAACAGAATACCTACAATATAAAATGTCCCAAGCACGTTATTGGGCTACTGCGCTATCGGCTGCCACAGTTAAATTTATTCAAGTTGAATTCAATCACTCGAGATAATCATTTGTGTGCTTAAAAACTCCCCAAATGCATTTTCAAAATTGATATGACGTACAACTTGTGTGTATTCAAATGTGTAGCCAACATTGAATGTAGGCATATCATCAGGACCATCCATAAGTAGGGGTAGCCATCCCGAAAAATGGGAACCCGGACCTTCAGGAGGAGGCGTGTTTTTCTTTTTCTTTTACTCTTTTATAGCTTTTCTAGAGATTAAATTAAACAAAATTAGATTTAAATATATGGATTTAGCAATCTTTTAAACAGCTTTGGTGAGAGGAAGGAAACTTAGTCTATTGGTAATACAAAAATTTAGTGACTTTTGCATTGTAACTTGACTATTTTCAAGCCCACTCAGAGAGCTCCCTTGTGACTAAGCAGTTAGCGTACGCGCCTTTGGCGTGAGAGACCCGGATTCGATTCCCAGCGGGAGCTCATGTGGATCGGATTCCACGTTAAACTGTAGGTCCACGTCTCATATAGCCTCGGGCCGCTAAAAATCAAATGAAATCAATTGAAAAGAGATTATTAAAATACATGATTCGGCAATCCTCCATTGCCTTTTCGAAACAAGAGGGAATGTACATGAATTGGAGTAGATTTGAGCTAGAAAAAAATAAGCACCCCATTCAGCAGCAGACTATGAGACATGAACCTATAGCTTAACATGGAATCCGATCCACATGAGTTTCGCCGGTAATCGAACCCGGGTCTCCCACACCAAATACACGTACGCTATCCACATAGCAACAAGGATACCCTGTGTACGATTTGATACAATAAAACCTATGGCAGAAGTAAACCTCCGGAGTAAATTATATTTCTATAAGTTTGAACCATTGATTCTCTCGGACGTTTGAAGGTAAAATTTAGACCATATAAATGTAAGAAGTTGAATCCCGCAATTAAAATATAACCCATTTGATACTCAACCAATCCCAGAAAAAACAAAAAAAAAAAAAAAGAACAAATTATTATTTTTTTTATGTAATCGTACACAGGATCTTATCTCAGGTGGATTCTCGGTGTGCAGAAATGAGAATATTTGCGAAGCAAGTCTCAGAGTAAACACTTTAGATGACAGTAACGCAGTGAGTTCTTCTGTTTCCTCCCACTTTATTCATTACACTATTTTTCACTCATTCTCATCATTTTGGGAAGTAAAACTGAAATATTTCATTTCATTTTTCTAAAGTATATAAAATTCAGTTCTTTAATCGCGTAGCGTAACGGAAAACCAAACATTTTGTAACAGGTGATATTAAAAACTCTGTTAGAAGAGAAAATGCAATTATAATCAATTTAATAAGCTATTGTTTCGAAGTAAAAGAACAGAAGTATGAAAGAATACAGGAATTCAAATACCTAGGCACAATAATCAAGGACAATAACGAAATAGAAACAGAAATAAAAGCAATAATAACAGCAAGAAACAAATGCTACTACTCATTGACAAACGACCAGTCATAACGTATGGATCAGAAGCATGGACACTAACAACCAAGACAGGAGAACAATTAAGAAGATGGGAAAGAAATATATTAAAGAAGAAATGGGCCTGTATGTGAAAATGGAATATGGAGGACAAAAAGAAGTGCAGAGTTAGAACTACTATATAATAAAAGCGATATAGTAACGGAAATAATGATAGGTAGATTAAAACCATTGGGACATCTAGAATGCATGGAAGACCATAGAGGAGTGAAACAAATCTACAAGGCAACTCTCGAAAAAAGGGGAAGCATCGGGAGTAGACATATAACCAGGGGGGTCCGGACCTCCCCCCTTCGAAACCAGAAATGAAAAATTTAAGGAAGGATGAAACAAGAAGAAACGAAGAAAAGAAGGATTAGCGTTAAAAATTAAAAAAAAAAAAAAAACTACAGCAAGCTTTTGGTTACTCTTTCTTATGAGGAGGTTTGTATTACTTGCAATACATGGTGAAAATAAGCGGGATATCCTGGAAAAGTAACAGAATTTGAAATTCCTAGAAATGTTACGGAATTCTTAGAATTTCTGCTACTAGTCAGGGAAATTTCAAGCTTTCGAAAGCATAGTGCTGTTCTCTAACAGTGTGGACATTTTTAATCATAATTTTTCGTTATCGCTTCTCTGCACTATCAAACATGTTATTTCAGAAACAGTTTTCTACTGCTCCTTTAACACCCTCCTGAAGTTAGCGACCAAAAGTTTAAAAAATCAATATATTTTTAGAGTTCTACCCTTAACCTGTCATTTGGAACAGACGGTAGTTGACGGAATAATGTAAACACAAACTTATGTGGAAAGAAAGTTCTGTTAACATTTGATGCGACAGAGAAAGAAACGCAGATATTGTAAAATTATTTTATGAGACATTATTGAATATGTGCTTTGATATTAGTGGATATGTACTTTTTATAATAGTTGAGGTCATAATGAAAGGAAAATTGTTATATTTGAATGAACAAAGGAAGGAACATAAATATTGTGAAACCTTTTTCAATACTTTATTTTATTCTTTTACTCGAAATTTTTTCATAGTTTATTAAAATACTTAATATCCTCATTTTATTGTCCTAACAAACAAATATATATTGCCAATAAAATGGTTTACCTAGGTAGATTGATCGAGATCCTGGTGTGATAACCACAGTATTTCACGTCACGCCCCCTCCCCCAAATGCGAAATCCTGGCTAAAAGAACCTATATATGTTGCCAGTAAAATAGTTTAGAATGATACAGGCCTTGGTGTGATGACAATAGTATTTCATGTCACGGACCCCCCCCCCCTTTACGAAATCTGTTGGAGACAGAGACTCAGATGGTTGGATAATGTACTGAAATGACCTAAAAAAAAAAAAATGGAATAACGGCATGGAGAAGTAAAGCAAAGAACAGAGAAGAATGGAAATATGTCCTTAAGGAGGTCCAAGTCCTACAAGGATTATAGCAATAATGATAAGGTAAGGTAAACCTGATCTTCAGGGAAATTTATTTATAGCTGACTATTAGAAAACTAATTTAGGGATTACCATTCATTTTTATGTAGTTGTACGAATTAACTAGTTGAATACAATAAACCCACAACTATATCTCAATGTTGGTGAAATTCGTTTAAAAGATATCTATCCATTTTTATGAATTGAACCAAATGTATCATTTTCGGACGTAAGAAATTAATTTAGCCAAATCTCGACTTTGAGAGTAATTAATTAAATAATATTCACTTTTATGAAATCGAGCAAGTCTGCCGGTGGGTAAGAAAATGATGTAACTAAGTCAGCCTAATTTTTGAATGAGAAAAATAGACTCTCAGATATTTATGTTCTAAGTAGGTACATGTTCATTTTTTGACATATTTACTTATATAGTATTATTTAATACAATGGTTAAATTCATCATTAAATCATGTGAGGTCCCATAGCTTCACACCTTATGGAATGGTATCGAGACGAGATGAGACGAAACTTCATTAGGGTTGCCAACTCTGAAATATAAAATTACCAGTACCTGTTCATGATCTTCAAAACAGATTAAGAATAGCAAATTATATTCTAAATGTTGAACTATACTATATAGTGATCCTGACAAAAAATATCGGTTAGCCGGTGAAATACCAATCACTTAACAACCCTATTGAGGCCTCTTTCAGGAATGACTTTTTAAATAAGGAAGTTATCATATGCAGCAGCTAGGGATGTGAAATTTTGACAAATATTGTACTAACGAACTGCCCAATATTTGCCAACAATCGATAGACAATTTAAATTTATCACTATACTTATGCCGCATAATTATGACAAATTATACACTTCCGTCTCTTTTGTTGAAAAGAATGTTCCACAATGAAATATAATTGTTATCAAATTTCTTATGCTCAATAAATGAAAAAAATGCCATAGATTGAAAAAATGTATGGCTTAATGTACAATACAACGGAAATTTGTATTTGTAAAGGCATTGTTGGAGAATTTAGATGTTCAATTATTTTGTTCTGGATTATAGATTTCAAAATACCAGTCATAATGGAGCTGGTAAGAAGTTTGTACCGGTCACCGGCCTTAATCAAAATAACAGCAATATTTCCGGCCAGACCAGTGTAACACTGGCCAGTTGACAACCCTATACTTCATTCAATCTTGATTAACAAACAGTGATCTCGATCTCGGTTACATCTCGAGTCGAAAATCCCCCGTCTCGGTCTCGTCTCGATCAACAGGTGCTTGTCTTGCTCTTGATCTCAAAAGTCAAGTCATTAGCTAGCCGATTTTTAGAAAAAATGCAGATTTCACAGAGTTACTTTCAAATGTTCATAGTTCAGGTTCTAATTGGCCTAGACACCTGAAACAAGGAGAATACACAGAATAGAAAAAATATATTTAAAAAGTATAATTTACACACATTCTGTGAATCATTGCTTTAATGGAGGGCAAGGAAAATGGAAAATGGCTCTCAAGTATGGTTCCTTTTTTGTCCTGGCCCGCAGTATATAATAAATACGCCATTACTTCATACTGTCCTTCAGTACACGATTCATTTCTTATTACACTTTCTTAAGATTTTCTTTGTTCCCTCTCAGATTTTTTTCCTATCCAGTGTTCCTGCTCCATTGGTAGAACGCATTAGAAATACGATCATTCAAAAGTCACAACGAATTGGTTTTAGGAGAGTTTGCTATTTTGGTATTTTTATCTCAACTGAATGCGTGTTGTGGCTGTTTTGTCCTTGGAGCTGATCTCCAACTTTTCTCTCTTATCAGTAAGGTTCAGTGGCTTCTGTATGCTTACAAGAAAAACGAAGAAGATAACGCATATCTCTCGCCATTCTCTATAGACAGTGAGGGAAACGTGGTTTTATCTCAAAGCGAGGCAATGCAAACGTGGCCTTTGCTACTTCAAATAATTTGATGCCTCAGCTAAGCAACCGCCTTTTGCAAACTTCCAGGTGATAACAAACTAAAAAGACAGGGGACGCTATCAGAGAGTTCGGATATACAAATATTGTTCAAATTCGAAACTAGAAAACAGTTCGAACTTACTGGTGGATGCAGAAGGATCTTTCAAAGGGGTGGTTCCTTTCCTGGATGATGAACACAAACTCGAAGTATGTTATATCAAAACAGCATATCCTTACCTGTTTCTTTGATATCTGTTTGTGCCTGAGTAAAATTGTACACAATTGAAAAGAAAGAAAAAAGCAGTAAGCAAACTAATTTTCAAAAGTAGAACACTGTTCTCACGCTTCGAGCACTTAGCACATCAACATTTTATTAACTATCGTGCATAGCGTAGACCTACTTGAATGATAGAGATTCATGCCATTTTAAAGCCTTACAACAGTGGTTCCCAATCTTGTTTACTTGATGTCCCTTTTCGTAAACCCTGCATACTTTACGGGTCCCTTCCTTCTCGCTAATACGTGTTTGGTGTCCGATAATTATTGTCATATTGGTCATTATTGTCTTACAAGTCTATTAACTGAGTCAGTTATGTCAAATGGTGATCTATGACAATAGTGGCCTATAACATACAAGTTTAAGCCATCGACACAAGTGTGTAACAAGACATAATTCAAACATTCTGTTGAAGTGCATAACAATTAACAGAAACTTAGATTACAAATCAATAATGTTCCTCTTTTTCTATCTATCATATTTACGATATATAACACTGATAATTACGTGTAACTTGCCATTGTGACAAATTTGCTGCATCAACACTTCACATGAAACATATGATGATTTTTATAACCTTCCAGAGATGGCGTGGATCAATGAAAACTTGACCCACGACCCACTGACCAACCACCCACCGTGAACCATGACCCATCTTAACCCACTCTGATCCACCACCCACCAAAACTCATCATTATCAACTCTGACCCATGATCAATGCCCTCCTCTCCACTGACTAAAGAGTTTACACTTGTAATAAAACAAGGCTGTGAAATTGTCACTAATCGGAGTTTGAATTTCTACGGTCAATCGCGCAAGCATCGCTATTATACAATAACAGTGGATCTGACCTGTACGATATAAAATGTTAGAGAGTTTGTCAGGGGCCATATTACGACGAATTTCAATTTAATTATCATATATAATTACTTCCTTGTTGAATTACAGGCACTTTTCAGTTTAAAACAGGATGAAATTTGAGTTTCAAATCAAGGTAAAGTAAGCCAACGTAATGGAAAAAAAAATGTAAAATTCTACTGTGTCTCGAAAGCTAAGTAGTAAATCTTTTGCTATTATTACAATTACAAATATCAATATCCAAAATGTCTGAAGTTCTTTTCTTACATAGATATACACATTTCAAATAAGTAAATAGAAACAAACTTAGGAAAAGGAAGAAAATTGGAAGCCTTGATAGTAAAACTTAGGGGATCGGTGAGTCATGATGAGTCGATGGGTCAGAGTGGGTCACGGTGGGTGGTGGGTCGCAGTGAGCCACGTTCTGTTGACTCTCAACCCACTGACCCTCTCACAAATCTTGACCCGATAACCTAAACTTTTCCTTCTTCATATCTCTCTTTGTTTATATCTTGACTACGTTCTCAGAAAACTGTACACTAGACTGTTGATTTGCATTAAACTATCTGTCACTGATGAGACAATACTACGGCGATAATTACCGTAAGTATATAAGTTTCTTGTAAAAGTTTGTCATGTGTCGGCGAATCACAAAGCACTCAGTTGTAAGATACTTTGTGTAAGTTTTCCACGTGTGTTTCCTTCTCAACACATGTAAGGTGCTCCCATTGTGCTGCCTCGTTATATAGTGTTGGTGTCAGTTATTAACACCTGAAAGAGCATTCATTATAATCACTTCACAGTCTCACGCTTCAACTAACAAGTCTTTTATCTCTGCAATGACCATAAATGATCTTCTAACAACTATTATGCAGTATAAGTGTTCACTGATGAACTGTTAGTTATGAGGTCATTCGTAAAGGATGGTGTATCTTTTCATACCTCACGAATGTTTCATATTACAGCATAACACTGACAAATTGGGTCTTAATTGTTTCGTTTTATAGATGTTAAAACATTGACAAGTCATTGAATCAATAAGGTTGAGTTTCTTATCTTTAATGCTGCAGAAGAAATTTCTTTAAGTATGCTTTGAAGATTATCCTGTAATCATTGGACTGTAACATGGAATCGTACATTTTTTGGTCAAATTTTAGATTAAAGTAGTTCTCTCTATTACGACGCACACGTTCATGACAGCAAATATACAACAATTTAATGTTACTTATACCTTTTTCAGTTCATATCTCTACAAAACTGGCTTACTACATGTCCCGGGGTCGAAAAATGTAAAAGCTTGTTCAGGCCATACTGAGTGAGGTTTCTCGCATTTATACCAGGCAAATGCTGGGATGATACCTAACATTAGGTCCCAGGCCGCTTTTTTCCTTCCCAAATCCTTTCTTTCTTCCTGGGTCCACGGTGACTCAGCTCTAGAGCGTTCACCTCTGGTGAATGAGGTTCTTGGTTCGATCCCAGCTAGCGCCATGTGAACTTTGTGGTGGACAAACACCGCTTGCGTGAGTTTTTTCGGGTACTCCCGTTTTCTCCCACTTTCTTTCACTCCACCACTTCATTCATTTCCCATCATTGCCGTCTCCTTTAGCCTAGCCAGCATAACTGTGGGACGTAAAACTTAAAGATTTCATTTCATTTCATGCCAGGAAATACACAACTATTTAATGTTACTTAACTTAAAATACCGATATTACAAACATAGGGGTGAAATCACTTTGTCCAATTTAGAGGAAAACGAAAATATCGTTCAATGAAAATCTCTCTAAATGAATGAATACTTAACATCCGAAAATAAGAGCACCATATTCTTCATTGCGGTAGAGTACTTTAGCGGTACCATACTGCTCAGTTTTAGGAAGAAAATTCAGGCACTGTATAATATTCTCTTTTAGAAGCTAGTAGGGGGTTAACCTTCCTTATTACATGACACCATTTGTATACCATTTCATCTTTAATATTGTGCCATTACCAGCACAGAAAATATGGGCCAATGTTGTCCCCAAAATTGAGCCAATATTACCCCACGCAATTAAAGGCTTAATAGTTTGTGTGTAATTGAACAAACATTTAAGGCGTTAGCTTATTAATATTCGCTAATGAATATATTTTTATATTCTACTTACTTGTGCATTCAGGACATGGGCAGCGATTAGGGGGGCAAGAGGGGGCAGTTGCCCCCCACTTTTTTGAAGTGACCCCTTAATGTATATAGTTCCATTTGGAAATGTAAAGTTTTTCTATGCATTACTGGTTCATAGAAAAAATGATGCCATATAATATTTGCTGTTATGTGAGTGGGTACCTATTGGTGGTTTGTTTTCCCGTGGAGTTAAGATAGCTACAGGAATTGTAATTCAAATCAATTAATATTGCAATTATGTATTTCTTTAAAGGTCGTAACATATGCTTGTAGATTAATTGTCTCATTTTCAAAGTAATAACATACATTTAATAGCATGTGTGGAATTAAATATATAACGTGTTCATTAATCCCCAGTTCCAATATAACTTCTACAAAACAAACCTCATTCATTACCATGATTAATATTATCCTTTTTATTTATTGTTTTACAAATTTGTTATTAAATAACCTATCACACAATTTTCCATACTGAATTTTAAGATGTTCATTAGCAAGAAATCAAATCTCTTCTTACACTTCTGTTCTCTAAGAGTACAAAGGGCTAGTACCTATTTGCATTGCTCTTGTCGATTTACTTAATAAAATATGAAATACGATATACGATATTTTAACTGAAAAAGATAGTATCCTATTAGTTATACAATCTTTCGTCGAATATCCAGATAATGTATTGCCTCCCCCCCCATTTTTAACATTCAATCACCGCCACTGATTCAGGATATGTCACTTTAATGCAATGAACAAAAGTTGTGGAACTTGAAATATGATAAAAGTTTATTTGCTAACAATTGCTACCATTTTGCTTCCCACGTTCTGGAAACAAATCCCTATCGCCAATATTCATGTGTTCTCAATGTTGTAGTACTTCGATCTAGGCCTACAACTTTTCTTACTGATAGAAACCATATAAACCATGTAGAAAGAAATCAAATCTTTATCTTCCTTTCGGCCAAAGTTGCCTTTAAAGGGCCAAAGTATATCCAATTTACGGTAATTGAGAAAATATCACGCCATAAAACTCCAAACTGCTTCACGTGGTGTATACGTGACACCATTACTTATTGACAGTGGCGTATTTACGATTTTGTTTCGGGGGAGGGGCTTTGCTAACTTCAGTCCTGGAAATGTGAAAATTCTCCAAGACATTTAATTTACTTTCATGTATTAAATAAAATTTTGGGGGGCTTAAGCCAAACCCTCCTTAAATACGCCACTGCTTATTGATGTTATAGACTATCATAGAATTCACAGAACTGTAAAGGAAGTACATATTTTGAAATAATATTTGTCATAGAATAATCAAAATAGAATATTTGCTTTCTTATTGAGTACAGATGCTGGTGCAAATGCAATATTTTATTTATGCTGTAAAACGCAAAATAATAATAATAATAATAATAATAATAATAATAATAATAATAATAATAATAATAATAATAATAATAATAATAATAATAATACAATAATAATTTTCTAAAAAAAACATTCCTATCACCTTTCTTTCATTTAGTGAGCAAACATAGTTTGTAAGCTTTTGTAAGGAAGAGATGAGTTTGCATTGATAGCAAGAAAAGTAACGCCTAACCACGTGCTTGTAAGCACGAACCATGATCCGTTCATTCGGCAGTTTGAAAACCAACGCAGCTGTTTTGCCAGACGAGTTTTCAAGTGTTCCATCCAAAAACACAGGAAGCCCTGCCGTTTTGCTGTAAGGGGTCGCCCACCAAACCGGTTTGGTTACGTCATGTGGACACAGTCCTACAGAAACTTTATATGTTAGAAGAGAAATCAGAATTGCCAACATGTAGGTTTACTAACTAGATAATATGGTAATATCAAAGGTCATCGAAGACAAATCTAAAAAGACAGTTTAGTAAATCTGTGTGTTAAAGAACCTGTAAGTTTAACGCCACGAAACAAAAACCTTCCAGTGGCAATCTAATTAAGTCATGATTAATACAGGGTGGTCCAAAAATCATGAAGGGGTTATAACTGTGAATAACTTTTATCTTATTTATCATTAGTCTCCTTGATATTTTAGAGATTTAAAGACCGGGAGATAGTTTACACTTATGTGTGAAATATGATCTTTCGTAGAAATCATGGATCCTCGTACGCTTTTATGGACCTCACAGATACGAGCCCTGTGCAGCACATGATTCAAGACAGGGCTCACACTTCTTGTTCGAGTGCCAGTATTTCTGCACCAATATGTCCTTGAGCTGCTGTATTGTTTATGGTTTGTTCACATACACTTTGTCCTTCAAATAGCCTCAAAGAAAATAGTCAAGTGGAGTAGGGTCAGACGAACGGGAGGGCCAGTTTATGTCATTTCTCGAGATGATGCGATGCCCGAAAATAGTCCTCAGAAGCCGAATTGAGGCTCTTGCCAGAGATGGAGTGGGTCAGTGGATCAAGTTTTCTGAGTGGGTCATTGGGTCGTGGATCAACAACATGTGACCCACTGTGACCCATCACCCACCGTGACCCACTGCAACCCACCACCCACCATGACCCACTGCGACAAACCGACTCAGTCTGACCTACCGACTCATTCTGCGCACTGCATTGTAGACAGTACCTTCTGAAGACTGGTAAATCTGTCTGTTTTATTTTCAAGACCTTCATTTCCCTTCCTTTTCCATTTGTTTCTGTCTACTTACCTGAGGTGAGTATATCTAACCAAGTGAAAAAAGAACTTCAGGCACTTTTGGATGTTCATATTTGTAATTGTAATAATAGCAATAGGACTTATTTTACTACTTGGCTTTCGAGACCTGCGAGTTTTTAGAGCAGCTGATTACTGGAAAAAATACATTTTTGAATCACTGTAGTGTATAAATTATTATACAAAAAATTCAATGTAACTATGTGTGCCTGATCATCACGGCCAAATTGCAAAGTCAAATGAAATGACTTTTGGTATGTAGTTAGGCCTTAATCCAAACTGGGATGTTATATTCCTTTCATTAAAATACATATCCTAAGGAGGTAGTGAGGATCCGAATTTTTGCGAAAAGGAAAATGAGTACCGGTATCTTGCAAGCCGTTACACTTACTGAGCTGAAATTCAGTATATTAACTCTTTATTGAAAATAAACAGAATGTGTCCTAGCATTTTTTTAAAATTCTCGTTTATGGGGCGGGGGGCACTTTCTATATATGGAAAATTGGTAGTGAGTTGGTTTGTAAAAATGATGGGAAACGATCAATATTAGTTAAGAAAAAATTCAGAAACAAAAAAAAAACAGTGCTTTGCTTCATATATCCATTGCTTTCTACTATAATAATTGCTGAAGCTTATGTTTATTATATGGAGCGCTTACAGCACAGGGTAATCAACCCATAAAGTTGTAAGAAAAATAGACATAAATAAAATGTGTACTGTAAGCTTAATCACACGGAAATTTTAAGTTTAGATTGTACGCATAATTATATGTAAAATTTTATACTCTTTTCCTTTACGTTGGTCTACTTACCTTGATTTGGAACTTTCAAATTTCATCCTTTTTTCCACTGAAAAGTATAAATAATTCAACACAGAAATAATTATACCATGATAATTTAATTTAAATTCATCGTAATTTGGCCCATGACAAACATCAGTGTTGCAATTGAAGGGGAAGAAGGAAGAAAATTCCCATTTACCTCAGAACACTTCCCCGGAACTTCGTTCCCTTTTACTTCCTAGCAGGGGGAGGGAACTTGGTAATGACATCAAACCTTCATGTGTAGCTACAAAAAATAAATTTATAAACAAATAAGAAATCATCAGTTTATCAGGCTTTAATTGATAATTTATTCACAAGATTCCCTATCAAAGGCGTGAAGATGAAGTTTCTGTTCTACATGGGTCGACATTGCCAACTGACATGGTCGATATGGAAAATATGTTGTATGGTGATAGAGAGGTAATACATCTTGCTGAGTATTTCAAAAACTGCCCGAGAAAAACCGTTATAACACTTAAGTCTAACAAACAGATTGTCGATGAGGAGTTGCAGAAATCGGGTAGAAGTATTATGAATTTCCACGACAGAGTGGGAACGGGGATTTCCCCTTATGAATTTACAAATGACTGATATTAGAAATAGTCTAAGTGCTTAAACATTGTCTAACTTGTTCATCAATGTTAATTGCCCACCGCTAGACAAGCTCAAAGTAGACGAGCTAGTTATTTCTTGGCTGAAAGATGGACATCATTTCGCTGCGGATGATTTACCACGAAAAAGTTCTGGAGGCCAACAGGAAATAAACCCGATACTTGTATTACTAATCGATTATTTGTGTTATTCAACTTTGTAACTAATTTTTAATAAGTCTCTTCTTTGCTTTTTATAAACTAGAAGGTAAACTACTTTGAATAAATATTCATAATAATTGCAGTTATGCATATTTGTAACTTAAATTTAACTTGATGTTTAGTGATTACACAAATTACAATTATGAGCATACTTTATAGAGATGCTCTCACAGAGGGTACCCGAAGATCTTTGTACGCTATGAAAAACTCATTTTTCAAAAGTCTTTTGTGAGAAAAATACTGTGAACTGAGAAATCATAATCTTTTCCATATGGTACAGGGGTATTTTCCTGCGAATAGAAGTTTCTTTTGGAATGCGTTGAGAAATTAACACTTGCAAGAATACTCTCTTAGTACAAGTATATTTTAGGCACACACCAATTTCCCCCCATCTCGAAATCCTTCAGTCTCCTCATTGACAAAAACTTTAACCATTTTATATCGTAAAGGTCAGATCCACCGTTATTTAACAGAGTGGTGCTTGAGCAATTGACCATAGAAATTCAAACTCCGATTAGTGACAATTTCACAGTTTTGTTTTATTACAAGTGTAAACTCTTTAGTCAGTAGAGAAGAGGCCTTGGATCATGTGTCAAGAGTTGATGACGATGGATTTTGGTGAGTCAGAGTAGATCAGAGTGGATGAGAGTGGTTGATGGTAGGTGGTGGGTCATCGTGGGTCGTGGGTCAGAGTTTGTCATGGTGGGTGGTGGGTCAATGGGTCGTGAGTCACGACGGGTGGTAGGTCAGTGGGTCGTGGGTCAAGTTTTCATTGACCCACGCCAAATCTGGCTCTTGTCATATGTATTGTTGCCCCATCTTGTTGAAACTACATCTCAGGTATGTTCTCCACTACAAAACGTACAATAGTGTCATTCATATATCGATTTCTCACCTTTCTTTAAATTTACGTTATCCTTCTAGCTTTCTGGCCCACCTAGAAGTATCTCTCAATGTGGCTTTAGATCCTAGGATTCTTTAGATCCTTTTCGTGGCTTTCCCCAAATGAGTTTCTACTTGTGGCCATACCCCAAAAACCATGAGTTACGAATTTAAACGACTTTCCCTAGACCGGAGAGTAAAACAATAAAACGAAAGAAAGATGAACAAACTCAAAAAACAAACATCTTCAACCGAAAGAAAGCGATCCTCCGGAATCAAGAAATAGTACATATAGCCTATTTCGTAAGTAGTATGTGCGTCACTTTAGGAATATCTATTTCACTGTTAGGAGGAACCAAACTATGATATATAGACTCTGATAGTTAAGAGTATATGTTTCTCACATAGAGTACAAAAGAAATTTAATCCAAGAGAAAAGCAAATGCCAATTGTATCAGATTCGTAACGAACATCATACTTTTTAGCGCCATAAATATTTTTGTCTTCTCTCGAAAACTAAGGATGAGAATTTAGAGCCAATAATCTAATTATAATTTATTTCGGCTGAATGTAATCTATCGAGTCACATGTCTCATCTGTGCATAATATTATAAACACATATTATATTAAACATTACCCCGGATGAATTTAAACCAGTAAACATAGTCTCATAAATCTCCCATCCTTACTTGATCATTTGCCACAATCCGCATGAAAATCGGACCTCAGTTAGAAATTCTAGACCCAAATGAAATCCGTGAGTTTTAAAAGAATCACCTTGTATAAAGTATTCTGTCTTTTGGCAGATCCTGGGGCTAATGAGGTTTTTTTTTTTTTTTTTTTTTTTTTTTTTCGGTTCAGACCTGGAAATGTTTCTTCCATGTTGTTCAATCTTCAGCTTTCTGTTTTAACTCATTTTCTTCTATTTTTCAAATCATCGATGAATTGTATTCTTCTTCTTCCTAGTCCTAGTTTCCCTTCCAACTTTCCTTCTATGGCAGTATGAAGAAGGTCAATTTCTTCGAAAGATGTGTCCAATCCAAATGGCCTTCCTACGAAGGATGCTGGGTAAAAGCATCCTCTTCTTTACTATTCGTTTTAAACATCTTCGTTCGTTACTCTTTCTCTGTCCATTTTATATTCTCCGTCTTCCTCCAACACCACATTTCGAAGCTCTCCAAATATTTCTTCTATAACTTCCGTAATGTCCAAGTCTCTGAACCATGCAGTCTAATACTCCATATATAGCACTCGACCAACTTTTTCCTTAGTCCAATACTAAGCTTGTTAGTTAAGAGTGATCTTTTCTTGGTTATACGTAGCTTATTTCGTGTCGGTTGGATATTACGTCATCCTTATCAGTTTTGTTTTTTCCTTTCAAACAAAATTCTTTCATTTTTTTTAAAAAAAAGATTTTTTGTTTCTAATTATCTGGATATTGTCGAATAATACTGCTGGTCAATATGTTAAAAAATAATAGTTTACGAGAAGTATGAAAGTTAAACATCATCATTTTACTTCTCTGTTCGTGTTTCATTCTTCCATGTGCACAGTTCTCTTATTTTCGTCTTTGGTGATTTCATTATTCCAGTTTCACTGATTTCTTTTGTATTGTTTATCCATGATAAGTGCTTTTATTGGTATTCAAGTAGGGGGCGCGGTGGCTCAGTGGTAGAGCGCTCACCTTTGGTGCTTGGGGTTCATGGTTCGAACCCAGCTCGCGCCGTTGGTGGACAAACACCGTACTCGTGGGTTTTCTCGGGGTTTTCCCGTTTCCTCCCACTTTCTTCATTCCACCATTTCACTCATTTCTCATTATCACCGTCTCCTTTAGGCGTGGGACGTTAAACTTGGAGATTTCATTTCATTTCATTGGTATTCAAGTAATTTTAATTCATGTGAAATTTGTGCATATGTTGAGTCATATCTCACACAAAAATTCCCTAAAAATCATGCTCAACGATGGCTGAGATAAGTGATCATATGTTAAATCACTCCCTCTGGCAAGCAGTGTTCGTAGGTTTCCTGAAGAAAATTTCCCTCGACCGCCACAAAATTTTCCCTTTTCTTGTCAAATTTTCCCTAGTTCGTTGAGTGTCCAAATTAGCTACATTAAAGGAAGTGCCATTTGTTTCATTTATTTGGGTTTTGCTTTTTCCTTCACTTATTTTTAACAAGGGGTCACGGTGGCTCAGTAATAGAGAGTTCACCTCTAGTGCGTGAGGTCCCTGGTTCCATCCCAACTCGCACCAAGAGGACTTTGTGGTCGACAAACACAGTGTTCGTGGGTTTTCATGGGGTTCGTTCTTTCATTTCCTCCCACTCTCTTCATTTCGCCATTGCATTCATTTCTTATCACCGTCTCGTTCAGCCTAGCCGGCATAAGCATGGAACGTAAAACTGAAAGATTTTTAGTTTTAACAAAAAATACACACAAATACACCCAGTCAACAATGTGTACAAATTATGCTACTTTGAACACACACAAACTATTACTATTGTATTAGTTTATTTCTGAAGAACAAAGAAAAATTTAAGCATTCATATTGGTTAATCAGTTAGCACCAGAATTTCCCTGGATTTTTCACGTTTTATCGAAAAATTCCCTTTTTCCTAAATTTACCTACAAAATTTCCCTAGATTGGGGAAATTTCCCTCAAACTACGAACACTGCTGGCAAGTTGCTCGAAATTTACTACAGCTCTTTTCAGATGAGAAGCAGCATGAGCACTGAGCAGTAGCCAATGGTACACGATATTTAGCCCAGCGTTGCCGGATTTCAGATTCCCATTTCACTTCTCGCTCTTTCTCCACCTAGTGTTGCAGCAAATGAATTGACGGATTATTCATAGTGTCAAAAATGTTATTCCAATAGGATTTAGAATCTTAATTGTTTATGCTGGAAATATAAATATGAACTAAATTAGTTGTCTTTTAATTTATTCAGTTAGACTCTTAAAAGCTTGTCGTCTATTTCATCCTGCTCTACGATAGTTTGTGTTTTATCCCTACGTTAGCCTGAGTCTAAAATGTTGCTACAAATGTTGTTAATCATTATTTTATGAAATCCTTTCTTGTAATTTTTCTGTACAGTATATTGTGCAAATCATAATTCACGGACTTCCTGTTACGAAGTAATCTCCTCGTCAGTTTAGATAGGGCTTCCGTGCTTCAGCACAGATGAAATACACAAGGAACGAAATGAATTCTAAAGCCTCTGCTTTTATAGTTTTGGAAATTTTCTTCTTCTGATGCGAATTCTTTCTTGCCTTGTTAAAAAATATTAAACTTAAAATAATTCCTGGAACCTTTTAAGAAACTGACAACTATTTTCTAAACATATTTTGTATAGCTCACGAAGACACAGTGCGAATTTTATTTACTGAGAAAGAATTCGAGGAACACTTATATGAATAAATGTAAGAAGCCTTCCTTGTTCCCGCCCAATTGTAGCTGTTCTCTGCTCTGGAGGCATAAAGTTTGTTTTCAGTGCAATAATTTATTATGCTATTTAGATGCCTGCGCGTTTCTGCAGCAATCATGATCTCATACGTTGATTAGAAGGGAAGAGAGAGAGAGAGAGAGAAAGGGGGGAGAAACAAATGATGAGACAGTCATGCCTATGCCGGATAGAAATAATTATTTCAACATCTCGAAAGAAATAGAATCTTCTATTTGCTTTACATATGAAAATGTTTCTTTAAAAATACGCAGTTACCTATGCACTTTCAAGCAAAGAGAGCCCAAGTATGTTAGTAAGTTATTTTGTTTACTATTCTCTGATAGGTTACAGGTTCAATTTTGCTATTGAAGTATTGAAGAAAAGCTTGAAACAAAATCTAGTAGTTGTTGTGATAGAGAACGTATTCTAAAGATTTTTCACAATTGTTTTCTATGGAAACATTTAAATGTCCGTATCATGTCAATCAGTTGCATGCGGTTTTTCACGTGTGTGTTCATAATTCATATTTCTACTTGCTAAAGACAGCAATTAATATAGTAGCCTAATATAATATTTCTAGGTAGCGTGTCTAGTATTGACAATATTCTTAGTGGTACGAAAAGTTAGTATTTACTATCACCTGTCACAAATTCACAACACGCGTAGCTGCGACTGGAGAAAGCAAACAGTCCGCTCAAGGCCATGTAACTTTTCGTCTGAAAAGCTCTGTAATTCTATAAATCTTAATTACAAGAATGTGAATACGTTACTAGCAAAAGAAAGATTGGATTGAAAACCGATAACAAAAAGTTGATATAGTACCTGTAAACATTTTTGAACTGTACTTAGTGACAAAGGACAGTAGGAAGACACCTGTTGCAGTAATTTTATGACAATAGTGTTTGTAGAGGCCGCGTTTCTGTCAAAAAAAAAAAAAAAAAAAAACACCCATTTTACGGACTTGCATTAAATAATCTTTTTACATAGCACACTGCATCAACTTTGTCACATTTTCGTACCAGTGGATAAACGTTGATGCATACTGCACTCACAGAGATTCACCTGCAAGAAATTAGTTGTCTGCAACTCAATATTGATTTTCTTCATTTTGTACATTTTTTTTTTATTTTACATTTTTGGTACTTTCTTTCATTACTACACAAAAATATTAAAATTCCAACATCGGTCATGATCTCGAAAATATCTACATAGAACACGCTTACATTTGTTTCAAGTCTCAGATCTCTATCGCTCTTGGTTCAAAAGACATACGCAATCAAACTTTGGGTTGCGCAACTTTACGGACACACCTACGACCAGCAAGAGCGATTTGCTGACTTGAAATTCGGCGCTGGAAGAAGCAAGTGGTGAGCTAAACGAACTGAAGAAAGAAAAGGAAGAACTTGTGCTTGAGTGATTTATATACACATTACGTATCTCTATTTGGACTGTACCTCGGACGAATATTCAATTAATCTCTATATTGTAATATCCCTAGCATTGTGCAAATACGTATAGAGCCTCAACAAAATAAATATTACTCTTTTAAATTCATTCGTTTTGAGTCATTCACTCATTTTTATTCACACATGCTGTTAGCTTTCCTCGTAGATGGTTTATCTGTGCTTCTGATACAAGTTACGAGTAAGTGCATTCCTGCTGTTTGCTATCTTGGAAGACAACGAATGAAATTTTCACTTGTGAGAGTTGGTTGATCCCCGGATCATTTAATTTAGGATGTTATTTTATGATATTTTTAATTAAATGGTCTGGCTACCATAGTGTATCTATTTCATTCATCTGTGACTGGTTTTGTACCGTTTAGCAAGACAATTGCACTCTTCTTGAAGCGGATATAGCCACTAAATTCACGAAAGGTAAATCACCATCAACAAGATATTTTTCTTCCTGATGTAACTTCATTATTACTGTAACAAAGGTACTAAATTTTGCAGTTACTTTTCAGGATAGCCTATAATTTGCAAAATCAACTATCCTTTAAATGAAAACATAAAGTAAATATGAACTCACAATGAACAAAGTGAGTTCACGCGGTGAAGCAATTAATGCGATCAAGATTAGCGAGTATATTATTCTTTCAATGTTGTCAACAATCATGGAACTGATGCATTTTATGTATTGTTTTGGTACTTTTAAGACTCTTTACGTTTTTAATTACAGAATTCGCTTGGATTTTAATGAAAGTTAAACGGATCTCGTATGTGTTAAATACAATTGTAAAGAAAATATTTCTCTATAGTTAGTCCTAGTTAAGCCGTTGAAACGGTGATTATGAGACCAAGCCAAGATTTCTCAGTAAGATAAGTAGATTTTAATATCTTGAGCGTACTTTGGATACTGATGTTGGGAAGTAGTACACAAGGGGAGAGTACGAAAATATACTTTTATATATTCACTCATTTTTCGTGTACTTACTGTTCGAGTAATTAAAAATTTTGATTCAATTTTGAAAAATTAAAAACATTATTCTGTTCAAATGAAGTGAAACTTCTAGTTTTACGTAATTTAGGCTTTACTCTGCAGAACGCCTCTAATTGAACCTTCGACATCGACGTAAAGTCAAAGGGTTGTGTTAAGGCTCTTCGTTAGTAAGGCTCCATCATTTCATTATTATTTCTATATGAAATCATATGGGATTTCTCCTATATGTACTCCTCCTACGGTACTCATTTAAATGCTTTTATATTATTTAATATGGTAAAAAAAAAAAAAAAAAAAAAACTTTAAGTTTCTGAAGTCATCGGATTAATTACCTACTATGATTTTCATTAATTTTGTTGTATGCGATTCTCTTTCTACAGACTCACCACCAATTTCACAATATACTAAATGGAATTTCCATTAGACTGCAAACGTCTGCTATCTTGTATATTTGAATTGCCACGCATGTTGTTTTTTGAACTGTTAACGGTATACACGAAACATGCAAGTATCAAAATAGTTGCAGAGGCACCTTTAATTAAGAACGCTTTGTCCAGGTATTTTTGCATTGTTGTGTCAAGACAGTTCATGACTGTTTATTTTGTATTCTATGCTAGATGTTAGGCTATATAAGACGAGATTTACAGTTTAAAAAGGATATTACTGAAATATGTTTGATGTTCTCCCACCTGGAATTGAACCCTGGGCCTGTCCACCAAAGACATTCACTAGTCACTATAGAAATAAGGAGGACAGGACATTCCATGGAATCAACCAAACCACGGAAAACACCAGAGCTACTAGAATCTTCGGACTCTTAATGGAGACACACAGCATATTCAAACACCCCAAAATCTGATGCAATCAATCAAAAGTGAGCGAATGTGACTACTTGTCCTACGAGATTATTATGAGTCTTAATATCCATGCGAACGAACTATAGAAATGACCATGCGAACGAATCGTGATAGAATATTTGAGGTACTTTCCAGGCGCGCACCAAGAAAATTTGTTGGATGAGTCCAAAGTTTGGGAAATGGGTCTAATACTATAAGACACTACTTCTATGTATGATTGATCCGATGTAATTCTACAGCCGAGAAACGGTATCTAATCCTTCCGCTATCTATAATCTAAGAAAAAATACAGAATTAGATTTTTTAAAGAAAAGATATAGTACTGATGAAGTGTAAAAAAAATGAAATGAGATCTTTAAGTTTTACGTCCCACGGTTATGCCGATTAGGCTAAAGGAGACGGTGATTATGAGAAATGAATGAAATGGTGAAATGAAGAAAGTGGGTGGAAACGGGAAAACCCCGAGAAAACCCACGAGCACGGTGTGTGTCCACCACAAAGTCCACACGGCGCTAGCTGGGATCGAACCAGGTACCCCAAGCACCGGAGGTGAACGCTCTACCACTGACACCTATCATACAGCAAACATCTAAGCGATAATCGAGCTAATTCTATGCTCTGAAAAGCATATTTGGAGTGATTGTGTTTACAGCTTCTGTGATTCTATACAGATGCACCTTTCTTCGACGAAAATCCTTGTACCACTTCAAAATTGACTTGTTCGAAGGTGGTTTCACATCAAATTCGTGCTTGAACGCACGTTGAACAGACACAACACGTTTCGTTGTGTGGAATTCTAGCACACACTAGCTGCGTTGTTGCTGTTTGGAGAGCGCCATCTTGAATTTACTACCTCTAGCGGAAAAATGGATAAATGTTACAACCTGAAGGAAAATACAAAAATATTTTGAGTTACGACACCTTCTGACACCTTACAAATTATTGCAAAAGGTTTCCATTGTACAATCATTTCAAATCAGGGGGTGTTTTTGTGGACATGGCGTATATATAGTCTATATATATTCAAAATACCAGCCAAGTCCAGTAGGTCTACTTGAAAACGATAAATAGGAGCTCTACCAGCATCTAGAAATCGGAAGGGATGTAACGATATCTGCAAACAGACCCGATATCACCATTATCCATAAAATGGACCAAGAAACAACTCTTATAAATATAGCAGTACCACTGACTCACAACACCGTACAACATCTGGTACGAAAATTAGCAGATACAAAGGCCTGGCAGACGAAACCAAAAAGATATAGAATTGTGAGAGATACAGTAAGACCAATAATTATCTCAGCTACAGCTATTGTTCCAAAAAGTATTGTGACGCAACTGGAATAGATAAATGCAAAACCTCTTCTGACAAACCTAGAAGAATCAGTAATACTAGACATCTGTCACATGGTCAAGAAATTCTTTGGAGAACCCTTCCAATAATCTGGGTTTGCCATAGACAGCCGTCAGTTTATCAAGCTGAAACCCATTTTAACCGAGATATAATAATAATAATAATAATAATAATAATAATAATAATAATAATAATAATAATAATAATAATAATAATAATAATAATAATAATAATAATAATAATAAAGAAGTAAATACCAAATCTACTTTTATTGCATTTCATAAAAATCGTGATTTTTAAGTAATTTATATTATTATTATTATTATTATTATTTATAGAAATGTTATTCTCAGATACGTGGAGGTATATTAAGAGTATTATTTATAAGAACCAGATCACATATTATTGGAGGAAGATTTATTACAAACACAAATCTACGCAGGAGATCCTGCACGCGAGTTTTAGAGCGCAAGTTTCGTCCATGAGATTTTTCTTTTTTTCTTTTTGACAGTACACAATTTTTCATTGAAAATGACAGTCAATATTTAATTATACCAGAATGGTGCTTTCAAGAACGCTAACCGTTGAAGACAACGTAATGAATAACACTATTAAACATCTACACAGCGCATCATTCTATTATGAGCACAAATCCTCTTCCGACTTCTTCACTATATCTGCACTTATTACATGTCCCTTCATAGACACACGTAAAGAATGAGAGGACTCACAAAGGAAGTTATTTGCTGTAGACAAACATATAAACGTTTTAATATATAGATGTTGTGGTGAGTTTGTGACGAACTTGGAGAAGTGATAGATCACATTGATCTTTATATACTATTACGCATGTTTTAAATTAATATTCGAGTTGAGTTGATTTTGAGTTTAACGTCCCTTTCAGCAGCGAGGCTATATGAGACAAATAAATATTCGAGTACCCTCTGTGCGGTATATAGCTTTTGAAACTACAAGTATGCAATAGGTTTTGCCCTACAATGTCCGTCAACCTGTTATATATAGCTCTTCTACTGCCTGTCTAACGCAGGGGTTATTAACTGTAGAAACACTTTAGCGACAATGTTAAGCTTATGGACTCAAAACGACCCCTAAAACATTGAATTGAAAAATATCGGTACGTTTTTTCTTTCTTTCTTTCTTTCTTTTTCTTCTTCTTTTTCTTTTCTCTCTTTTTTTTAAAAAAATCAATTAGAACTGGCAAAGCAACACAAAATTTGGAATCGAGTAGGGAAAATGGCAAATTTCTAGAGCTTGTGGTTTCCGAGATCTCATCCTCGAAATGAGTTGACCAGGAACATATAAAAATAGGATTTTAATATGTAGATTAGCTGAGCCTGCGCTCTCTACATAGCGCATCATTCACATATGAGCATGAATCTCCTTGTCATTCGGCACAACATCTATACATGTTCCTTTACAGACACAAGTGAAAGACGTCTTGGTAAAAATCGGTAAGGGGTACCATAAAGGAGAGATTTTTTTTTTTTGTTGTTGTTATTTTTCAATATCTCACACCGTTTGCAAGATTTGAACCTACTTCTGGTTGGAGTTTCTAATTCATGTATGATCAGTGTTTTTTTTTTTTTCCTTCGTAGATGCAGTAGGTCAGTGATATATGGTGTTCCTTGGTCAAAACACTCCAAACAAAGATTAATCTTAGATTGAAGAAATTGTCATCCTTCGTTTTTCATTATCATTTGTCCGCAAAACAAACGCCTGAGGGACATGCAACCTCTATTTACAAATATGTCCTGTTGGAATGTATAACTCACATGATATGATGTTTTTTTTTTTATAAAGAACACTTCCAGTATACTCCCTAGAAAATGTAATAAAGAAATAACCAGTGAAAACGGCACGTTTCTAGCACTTGTAGTTTTCAAGATCTCCTTGTCGAAAGGATTGGAGACAAACAAATAAATTTCTCTTTGGAGACAGACACATAACTAACTAACTCTGTGGCCTATGGAACCCGGAGGTTCAGTGCCGCGTTCACAAAAGCTCTCCACTGACTTCTATCCTTAGCTAATTGGATCCAGTTTCTACTTTGTATTCCTATCTCTGCGAGATCCATCTTAATATTATCCTCCCATCTGCGCCTAGGTCTTCCTAATGGTCGTTTTCCGATGGGTCTACCAGTCAAGACTTTGAAAGCGTTTCTACTTTCTTCCATTCTAGCTACATGACCTGCCCACCTAAGCCTCCTAGACTTGACGACCCTAACAATGTTGGGTAAACCGTATAAACTATGTAGTTCCTCGTTATGAAGCTTGCGCCATTCCCCATTCTCGTTCCTCTTGGGTCCGAATATTCTTCTCAGGATCCTGTTCTCAAATACTTTCAGTCTATGTTCTTCCCTCAGAGTAAGCGACCATGTCTCGCAACCATACAGAACAACAGGCATGATTATCGTTTTATATATTTTAAGCTTCAAATTCCTCGACAGAATTCGCGACGACAAGAGATTTTGAACCGAATAGTAACACGAATTCCCTGCTTTTAGTCGACATTTAATTTCTTCGTGAATATGATTTTCGTCTGTTAATATTGATCCTAAATATTTGAAAGTATCCACTTTATCAAAAGTATTATTTAATATTTTAACGCATCCACAATTTGCCGTATTACGGTCCCGACGCACTTCCATGTATTTAGTTTTCTCTGCATTTATTTGTAAACCCATGTCCCTGCAAGCGTTTAATAATATCTCTGCATTTATTTCTACTGTTCTCCTATCATCCCCTATTAAATTTACATCATCAGCATATGCCATAACCTGGTGAATGCCGTTCAACTCTAGGCCCTGGTTGCTATCTTTGATTTTCCTTATGGCGTATTCCAGCACAAAGTTAAATAATAATGGCGACAACGCATCTCCTTGTTTCAGGCCATTTTCGACGTGGAAGCTCGTGGACAAAAATTTTCCTACCCGGACTTTACTTTGGGATTCACTTAAACATATCTTAATTAATCTAATTAGCTTTCTCGGTATTCCAAGCTCTGTAAGAACGTTGTATAATGTTTCTCTCCTAACCGAGTCGTAAGCCTTTCTAAAATCAATAAATAGTTGATGTACCGGGGTATTGTATTCCCACTTCTTTTCGAGTATTTGGCGAATGGTAAATATTTGGTCGATAGTTGATCGATTTCGTCTAAATCCGCATTGATAATCTCCAATAATTTCATCTGCGTATGGGGTCAATCTTGCTAACAGAATATTTGAAAGGATTTTATAGGATGTTGACAGAAGAGAAGTGCCTCGATAATTATTACAGTCAGTTTTGTCGCCTTTCTTGTGAATTGGAACAATGATTGACTCTTTCCACTCTTGTGGCAATTCTTCCTTGTTCCAGATAAGGAGAATGAGTTTGTGTATCTTGTTCCACAATTTTTCGCCTCCAGCTAAAATTAACTCAGCCGGAATTTCATCTACACCCGGAGATTTGTGTTTCTTTAATTTCTTTATAGCGGCTTCCACTTCTATTCGATTGGGTTCTGGAATATACGGTTCTGCGGTGTGTATCTCCTTTTCTCCACGCACATTAGTTTTTGGCTGCGTGTTCAGCAAATCGTCAAAGAAATCTTTCCATCTATTTAAGAGGCTATCCGTATCAGTGAGAACTGTTCCGTCAGATTTCTTTAATATATAAGCGCGAGGTTGATAGCCTTTCTTAAATTCGCTGATCCCCTTATACATGTCTCGAATATTTTTATTTTTACTATTATCTTCAAGTTCCTTAATTTTAGCTTTCAAAAAATCACGTTTCTTTGTTCTAAAAGTTTTGGAAGTTTCCCGCCTGATATCTGCGAAATTTTGTGTAGTTGTTTCATTCGGATTTTGTAGCCACCGTAATTTTGCCTGTTTTCTCTTCTCTACTAGTTTAATGCATTCTTGGTCGAACCATGGTTTGTTCCTACGTATTTCCGCGTGTCCCAATTTTTCTATTGCTGAACTTTTAATGCTATCTCTAATTTCAATCCAAGTATCCTCAACACTAGTGCCCTCCGAGTCTTCTAAAACCGAGAATCTATTCGAAACTTCAATCTGGTATTCCTCTCTTACCTTGCTCTCTTCTAATTTCTTTAAATTAAATCTCTCCGTTTTCGGACATTGAGGATTACATTTATTCAACGATAATCTCTCCCGTATTATCGCTGGACAGACACATACACCTAGCATTTTACTATTTGTCATAGCGAAGAATGCATTAACTTTTGATTGAAAGGACAAAATTGTGATGGCAGACGTAATTGGACACACACTGATTCTGTTTTAAAAGAAGGGGGTACTGGCTACCAAGTGAATTAGACTCTTATGTATTTGACATGCAAATCAGTGTAGAAACTCATTATATTATTTTTTAGGGAATGACAAATTTGGGGAGATTGCACCCAAGTACTTTGTTGTTTCACTGATTTTCTTCACAAAGAGGCGAAAGACAGGTATATACAAAATACAGTATTACTACAGTCAATATACAGGAATAAACACGATTTTTGAAACAACGCTTGGAAACAGGTATAAGAAAATGTTGATGGTAATTTCCTGTAAGGCAGTTGGAAATACTGACAGCAAGTGACCGTCCACCACGGAAAGATAAAATGAAAACGAGAAAAGAACACAGTATTTCGCCCTCACATTTGATTTTTCTTTCCCAAGGGGCTTGTGTGGAAGGGAAGAGAAAATAGGGAAAAATAATAATAAAAATATCAAATTAAACAAAAAGAAAAATTATATGGTATAAATATAGATGAATAGTAGTACTTGAAATGTTAAATGCCTGTGGCTAGTCATACACTTATTTTTCACGCCATGCCGTGTGCGGTTGTGAAATAATTAAAGAAGACGGTAACTTTAAAAATAAAAACCAGTAGAGAGGTCGCTTTGCCCTATATTCTGTAAACATCGTGTCTGTCTGTCTGGCAACCCACAAAACTGAATATGACTTTTCGTGTTTCACATACAAAATAACTGAATTGTGTTTTTGTCTTGCAGCTGTGTCTAAATTTGTACGTTCTCGCCTGTTGACTGCAATTTCCCTTCCTATGGCTATAGGTCGCGGATGTTTGCAATGTTTAAAGCGTATTATGGAGGTAAAAATAAACACTGCGAACAATTCTGTTGTTTATGATGAAATGGACATTGTGACAGTTTAACAATAAAAAAAGTTATGCTCTATGATGCTTCTTCTATAGATTTTCGTTTATATCTAGTTTCCTCCCATCTTTCTTCAACTTCATTCTTATTGACACTCATAGAACAACGTCATTTCAGCGTTTCTTGGATGTCAATAGTATTTTATTGTTATTGATTCAAATGCGATCATTTCTCAAACTCAGGGGGGGTTACTCTCCTGAAAACCAATGTTTGTTTCAGAGAAACTGTTCCGGGAGCAAACTTAATGTTCGGAGGGGTACATATTATTTTCACACGGTACTATTCTATTTATTATTATATTATGGACAAAGTATTTTGGTCTCCTCCGAGGGGCACTCTCAGAGTTCCGGGGGGCGGTATCCCACTAAAATCATGTCTGAAAGAAACACTGCTTAAAACCCAAATGGCGCCTCAGTCATATATGATGGAGATTTTAATATGTATTAAATTTTAGATTGGACAACAATCCCACATAACACGTACATTTCTTAGACGTCCAAGAGGCAGAAGTCCCTAAACATGTCACAGATGACCATAATAGTCTCGCTTTTGCCAGTGTGGACGTTCCGTGGAGATCCTGTGTAAATTCAGATACCCGCTTATGTCTGGAAAACGAGATTCCCTATGGAATTCCTGTCGAAACTTTCCGGGCTCTTTGCAGTATAATCAGAGGATGACTTTTTGAACATTAAAATATTGTCTCGTGATAGGCATATCCCGTGGGTATTTCCATTATCTTTGTAGTTTCTCAGTAGCGGATCTAACCCGGGGCCGGAGGGGAGAAGCTAGACAGTTTTTTGAGTAACAAAAATAATTTAAGCTATTATTTATATGTTTTTGAAAGTTTGCAGTAAACACAATATATCCCTATCATAGTCTGGGTTGTGGCTTCACCCCAGTTTTTGTCTTCTAGATACGCCACTGGAGTTTCTATCATCCTGGATGTCTTGTGGTAGACATGGTTCTTGTGGGACGTTCAAAAGATGTTCTCGTATGCTATGTGAAATAGTATATTCAATGGTTATCCATTCAACGGCTATTCAAATTAAATTTATAATTTGCACGAAGAAGAGGAACAGTATAGCGGATCTAGTTCGGGGCCGAGGGTGCCTAGGCCCTCCCCCAGTTTTTTGAGTGACAAAAATAATTGAAGCTATTATTTTTATATTTTTTTGAAAGTTTATAGTTGGACACTTATAGGATAACATTAATAGTAGTGAGTTGTATTTTCATGTTTAACATTTTTTTTTTTGTCCGACAATTTCTAACTTGAATGTTAATTACGTTTTTTACCATATAAAACGTAATGTTTTGTGACTAATCTGTTTATTTATCGTACCTGTAAATGCTTATAATTTATTATTTGTTAATTCGTACTACATGTCTAACTGTAACTGATAACAGGAACATTATTATTTTTTTTAATTCCTAGTTCCTGTTAACGAAGTGTGTAAACGGATTTCAAATTAAAATGATTTGTGTAAACTCATGATATGCCTCTCATAGTTTGGGTTCTAGCTGACCCCCCTCCCCCAGTTTTTACCTACTAGATACGCCACTGAAGAGGAAAAGGAAAATTCGTATTATTCATATATGTAGTATGAAGAAGTGAGTTACGATTAGTTTGTTCATATAATTATATGAGACGTGGACCTACATGTGGGATGCAAACCACATGATCTCCCACCGGGAATCGATGCCAGGTCTCTCGCGCTAACTACCGTATATAACCATTTTCTATATAGACTCGCAAAAAATCTCGTTAAAGTCAGGTTTCCGCTTAACAGAAGTAGAACTTTCTTTTTTTTCTAAAAAAAAGTTTATAACGGACATACTGGGAAAATACAGGGTGAGTCAAAAGTCTTTGGAAACATGCATAAGTTTGAAAATCGACGGGAAAAGTAAAAAGTGATTATGGGAACAGAGGTTTGATGAGAGCCCGCAACTTTTGGAGTGTATGTCATTCATGGCCGCCATTTTGAAATCCGCCATTTTGGATTCAAGTCATTTTTTTTTAAATGAGAAGGGGGTGTATGACACATCAGATAACACTAGCTTGAGCTCAGGAATTTAGTGGTGTATTTTTTTTTCTATCCTGTACAGTTTAGAAATTATTAATTTTAAAGGTGGGAAATTACCTTGATACTGACCCAGTTCTCTCTCTGTTCCAGATGATCTAAAATGGGTCTGACACGTGAACAGAAGATCGAAATCATCCTTATATCACGGGAACGCAGCTACCGAACAATAGCAGCTGACTACAACAGACGGCACCCAGACAGAGAACCGGTATCACACAGCACGGTGGCTCACGTGATCAACAATGAGGAAACAGCAACGGCGGTTGTTGCGTCGTTTATGAAAAGTCCTAAACGAAGTACCGGTCGTGTGTCCCTAGCATGTGCAATAAGCCAATCCTCCGTTGTCCGGATATTGCACGCCAATCAGTGGCGTCCTTACAAGCTGCACATGCAACATAAACTGAAAGAGGATGACCCTGATCGCCGGTTGGAGTTCTGCATATGGGCTACTGAACAACACGAACTGGATCCTGCGTTTGCCAAGAGCGTATTGTTCAGAGACGAGGCGTATTTCACTTTGAACGGGGAAGTTAATCGACATAATTGTCGATACTGGTGTGACGCAAATCCGAACTGGGTTGACCCGAGTCAAGAACATAGTCCAGCGAAGGTGATGGTGTGGTGTGGCATATGGGACACCCGCATCATTGGGCCATTTTTCATTTACAACACTTTAACTGCACCACAGTATCTGATGCTGCTGCAGGATCTTCTGTTCCCTTTCACACTGAACGTTGACGGCATTTTCCCATCTTATTTTCAGCACGATGGAGCCCCTCCACACTATGGACTTGGTGTCCGTGAATGGTTGGATGAACAACTGCCAGGGAAGTGGATTGGTCGCCGTGGTCCCGTGGAGTGGCCGCCCAGATCCCCTGACTTAACGCCCCTTGATTTTTATCTATGGGGACATCTTAAGGAGATAGTGTATGCTGAGACAATCCGTGATTTGAGACACCTGGAGAACGCATCCAACAAGCCTGTGACCAAATTTCAGGAGACATTCTCCTCCGTGTGCAGTCAGAGTGGTTGCGGCGACTACAGTTGTGCATTGCATGGGATGGACAACACATAGTACATGTGTTATAGCATTCAGTATCAAGGTAATTTCCCACCTTTGAACATTAATAACTTCTAAACTGTACAAGATAGAAAAAAAAATTACACCACTAAATTCCTGCTCAAGCTAGTGTTATTTGATATGTCATACACCTCCCTTCCCATTTAAAAAATTGACTTGAATCCAAAATAGCGGATTTCAAGATGGCGACCATGAATGACATACACTCCAAAAGTTGCGGCCTCTCATCAAACCTCTGTTCCTATCATCACTTTTTACTTTTCCCGTCGATTTTCAAACTTATGCAGTTGTCTAAGGACTTTTGACTCACCCTGTATATTGCTGTACGTACGTTGTTCAATTACAGTACTTCTTTCTTCTACAAATTAATACAGAAAATCTTCAAATGAACATAAAATATGCTATGCACACGTTCTCTTTATTTTATTATTATTATTATTATTATTATTATTATTATTATTATTATTATTATTATTATTATTATTATTTCATAGTTAAGTAGGATTTTCTATATACATGGCTGCTCGATTTTCCGCACACACTTAAACCTCAGATATTGCAGTCAGTAAATCAGTCATTTTTCCGTAAGGCAAATTGTCCAGAGAAACAAAACAAAACAAAAAAAAAAAAAAAAAAAATCGCAGACAGTGTAATGTGTACGTTTGGCCCTCACAGGATATCTAAAAATTTTCTAAGCGCTGTAGTCCGGAACTCTGCCTTCCATTGTCCGCATAACACCTTTACACGTTGTTTACTCTAAAATTCATGAGACCGTAGTTTTCCGTTTAATAAAGGGTCCTTTGAAGGCAAGAACCATTACGTAATAAAACTGTAGAGCAACTAATCCCTCACTCCCTCAAACTCCAACTTTTTTTATATTATTAAGAATTTGTAGTTAAGGTTTAGTTACAAATATCCCCTCAAATACCTGATGTTTCTGTTTTAGGTTATTATAACGCCCTCTGCGGATCATACACGAGATTACAGGACAGAGATCGTAGAGTTGATGAGAAATAGAGCATGCACACTTCCATAATTTTATTGCATCTGGAAATAAAGTATCCCAATGTGGGCTTTCGAAATAGAAGATCCCAGCTTACTTTTCGGAAATTAGCAAAAACACAGAACCCTATTTTCTAACCTTCAACTGCACACGAAGTTATTTAAAATAGGTCAGAAGGGGACGCGGTAGGTCAGTGCTGGAGCGCTCACTTGTAGTACAAGAAATTTCTGGTTAAATTTCACACCATATGAAGTTGTGGTGGGCAACCCCGTGTTCACGGATTATTTCAGTATTTTCGTTTTCTCCCACATTCTCACTCCGCTAATTCTTTCAAAATAATTCACTTTTATGAACAATTCGCCTACTTTTTGCCTAAAGAACTTGCCATGGGATATTAAACTAGAAATTTCACTCACTTATTTTTTAAAAACATCTTTTCCTGTTAATAAATGATATAGAGCTATTATTTGTACGTATATAAAAATGTATACGTATATTTATAAAAATACACCAAGTAGCGGAGTGAAAATGTAAAAAAAAAAAAAAAAAAAAAAAAAAATGCTAAGTAAAACAATATATTCACATTTAAAAACTACATACGCGTGACAGTTTCGCCAACTAACACTTTGGCTTCATCAATCACTGTCTTTGATGTTTGCCTATGATAGTGTCTGATAGTATCTGATGTGATAGCGTCTGTCTATGATGACAGATATTATAGTGTCTGATGAAGCCAAAGGGTTGTCACACGTTCTGTCTATGATGACAGATATTATAGTGTCTGATGAAGCCAAAGGGTTGTCACACGTAGCTATGTAGTTTTTTTTTCTTTTTTTAATGTGAATATATAGTTTTGCTCAGTAAATTATTTGTGTTTAATTATATACAAACCAAAGCTTCTACTTATGGGGAAAAAATGATATGATGAGCACTACAGATCGTAAAATAGTAGATAGATGTTATGAAGACAGAAGACAGGTGCAAAACGAGTCCTCATACTTCGTAAATAAACATTTCCTTAATAAACTTATATATTGTTGTATTTGTTTCTTGAAGAAGCATTTATAGTGCAGGTCATTGGTGGATGTGCTTTGGCTGTGTTACTTCAATCACTGTTGAACGAGAAAGTTTGTGCCGTAGTGATTTTAAACATGGCTGTACGTTAGATATGAGAAGTGACAAAAAGGAATGTATTCACAGACACATGGAAGGTAATGAACCGAACCAAGCCTTTTCAATGCCAGCAGAAGAGATGCTTTCCTTCTTCACACTTGTTTTTTGTGGCCATTTCTTGTGGTCCTACCCTTCCACATGTTCCCCACAAAATGCATATCCTTTACTCCCACTCGAATAGTAGTATTACGTCACGATGACGTCATGATGCAAGGAAACCTGGAACATATATGGGAAGAGAAAGTAGCGATGCAATGCAAGGCATAACGCTAGAAAAGCCTTCAACATTGAGATTCTCGATTTATCTGCGAGAAAACGCCCAACATCCCTCCTGCTTGATCAAAAAGTGACAATGATTTAATCGGTGATTACAGATGATTCTAAACGTCATTTCCAATTCCTGAAATCATATTCGATCAGCTCCTACTTAACTGAGAGCAATGGCGTACTTCAAGCGAGGAGGGTTATTTGACACAAGAAAGTCCTACCTATACCAGAATTGACTGTACAAATAGGTGATTGTGTAACGAAGACGTTTACTCTGCTTTTGTTTACGTTTTATCTCTAATTACACGTATGAGGCGTTGGATGGCCAAGTGGCATAAGTCAGTTTTGAGACATTTTGAGATATTGAAACTTTTATTATAATCGATATAGAAAAATCGGAGAAAGTCGGTTCTTTGTGCTGCCCTGTTTTGGCCTATGGCCTTGGTCTTTTACCCTGATATACGCAACTTTGCCATCCAACATGTTACGGTTTCAAGTTCACTGAAATGACTTAATCTTATTGTTTTTAAAAAATGAGTTACGTCACTTTGCCATCCAACGCCCAGGCACGTAGCAAAGGGGTAGGTCCGGGGGTCCGGAACCCCTACCCCTTCGAGACCAGAAATGAAAAAAATTAAGGATGAAAAATAGAAACGAGAAAACGAAGAATCAGCGTTAAGAGGCCTCATCCCGGCGAAATTAAAGTACCGCTAATTTTACAGTAATTTTGTGATATCTTCAAATAGATCAAATATAATAGAAATGTGGAAAAAAGCGCCCTAGACAATATCATTTTACATGAAATACCGTTACCACGACTCACTTATCTGCTTTCGATTTCGAGCCACTTTGAAAATCGGCATTTATTTTCGCGTTTCTAAACGGCTGAAAACGGAAAGCCACTAGGTGACTTATGGTAACGGTACATCAAGCAAAATAATATTGTCTAGGGCGCTCTTGTTCCACATTTCAATTATCTTTTATCTATTTGAAGATATCACATAATTACTGTAAAATTAGCGTTGTTTTAATTTCGCCGGGATAAGGCCTCTTAAAAATAAAAAGCTACAGCAAGCGTTTGGTTACTCTTTCTTACGAGAAGCTTTGTGTGGAGGAAACAGGGAGGGTGTCAAGTTAAAAATGGATATTATTGAAACGGAGCATTCCGAATTCATGTAGCTTCGTGCTAATCCTATGGACTACAAATGACGATGGATAAACCGATTCCATCAGATAGACTCTTAGGTAGAACTTAATAAATGCTTCCAATCACTAATAATATGTGCATGGTAACATAGATTCTAGTTACAGTTGTTAAAGAAATTTTAAATTTCGCGGCAACACTAATCCAATTTATACGTATTTTCTATCGAAAGAGATCTTGTTGCTCTTCTTGACGGCATTAAACGAAGATAAGAAGAAGAAGAAGAAGAAGAACCGAGTTCAAATGATCTCGGAAGACTACATCTTTTTCAATACTTTTAAAAACATTTTTTTTACTCGAGATTCCTTCATAATTTGTTATTAAAATACTTACTAACATATCCACATTTTATTGTCCTAACAAACCAATATGGGTATGTTGCCAGTAAAATAGTTTAGATGGATCAAGTCCCTGGTATGTAGTCACAGTATTTCATGTCACGCCCCCCCCCCCTTCCTATTACGAAATCGTGGCTAAACGAACCAATATATGTTGCCAGTAAAATAGTTAAGAATGATTGAGCCTCTACTGTGATAACCACAGTATTTCATCACGGATTGCCCCCCCCCCTATTACGAAATTCTGGCTACGTACCTGCAACGCCTCATATATACAAAATGATAGCCTTGTCAATTGCCATCCACCTGGCTGTTTCCGGACATGTCCTGCTTTTTAACATTTTCACCATATCCAGCAGATATAAACAATTTTTGAATTGTCCGGCATGTAATTAGTTTGATTTCTTTTGCGCCTTATCTTTAGAAAAATTACGACTAAATTACAAATGATAGAAATTCTTAAACGCTTAGCGTAATGTGAGTAATTAAGAATATAATATACGTACAGTCTTGCTCAAAACATAGTGGCCACCCACTTCTCTTCGAAAAAGACCTGTACTCTTATGTACAGTTCGAATTAGATTAAAAAAAAAAAAAAAACTGTGGATTTTCTTTAGCTAATTAAGATCTTTCTTTAGATCCAGAGTTGGGGGTATGGTGGCTCAGTGGTAAAATGGGATCGATAGTTCATTCCCGGCCAAGTAAGTTTGTGATAGACAACATCGTGTCTGTGGGTTTTCTTCGGTTATTCCCGTTTCGTCTCACATTCGCATTCCACCAATTCTTGCATAATCATTCACTTGTTTTAATTATCGTCTGCCTTAGCCTACAGCGTATAATCGTGAGACGTTAAACTGAAGGATTTCCTTTAATTTCATTTTAGATCCAGAATGTTAGAACTTACTACTTCCTTACAGTTGCCAGAATATCGCCTATTCTAAAGCAAGATGGGTGGTCAAGATTCTTTTAAACAAGATTGTACGACTTGAGTCTTATTGGGGCCCTAATTCGGCATGCACCCTGGGTGTGGATCAAAATTGAACTCTTGACAAACAGTGATGTGATTTTTTTCTTTTTTTAAAGAAGAATCAAACATTCAGAAGTAAACATTCAATAAGATTTTTTGAAATGTGTAAATTTTATTTTGCAGTAACTTAAAGAGTGTCTTCTCTAATCAACGCTCAGAAGTCAACGCTGAGAAAAAGTGTGTATTAATACAGTACAGAGTTATGGGGATCATTGTAGTTAAATACAATTTCAAGCACATAATTTATGAAGAATTTTACAAATTGTTGTTGCGAGAACACTAATGCATCCCTTTCGTTAAAAACTTTGGACACGTCATAAATATGTTCCTATTGCATACGTAGTTTTAAAATCGCCAACACAACTGTTGATAAGATGTTTTCAAAATCATACGAGGAAGAATCAGAAACTAAAGTTACAAGGTCGGTATTTCTGGAATTTCGTCCGTTATAGAGCAATGAGGCGTGTGCTGTAATTTTAATATATGGAGCTGGCAATTGTGCACTTTCAGCCACCAGCCACCTGTGGCACTAGTTGTAATTTAACAAATGGTGACTCATTTAGAAAATTGGTCTCGCGAAAAAGTCCGTTCAGTTATTCGATTTCTGTGAGCGAAATATCTAACCGGGCTGACATTCACCGGCAGCTGGTAGAAGTTTACGGAGAGACTGTAATGTCTCGTCAACATGTCGCAGAATTGTGTTGAAAGTTTGTGGCTGGTAGAGAAAACGTCACCGACGAGGAACGCAGTAGCCTACCCAGCACGGTATCAACAGATTTGAACACAGCCTGTGTGCAGGAGCTGATTCAGGAGAACAAAAGTGTGTCATCTGTTCCGGCACTTGAAGGAGCACCTAGGAAGTCGTTACTTTGCTTCAGACGAGGAGGTGAAACACTTCGTGACAACGTGCCTGAACACGCAAGGTCAGAATTTTGACCAAGATGGAATCTTCAAACTCATCCCACGATGCGACAAGTGCCTCAACCTACATGAAGACTATGTAGAAACATAACAAACATAACCGTACTATCTGTTGGCTGTATTGATTCTTTGCAGCCAACGTTGCAATACACATTTCTCTGCAGACATTGTAACTTTACTTTGCGATCGCTCCTCGTATAAGTCAAGGATTTTCTGAAAGGTAAGGAAATATATTTTCATAAAATAAACCTACGAATTAAAGCAGTGCTATTCAATCTTTTTTGTCGCATACCCCTAGACACACTTCGCCATCCAATTGTCTATCCTTGAAGTTGTTTTAAAAAAATCAAATCGAAATAAACTTATTAAACTTAATACACATGTTCTGTTGATTTAAAACGGGGACAAATAGAGACCCAAAAAAGAGACAATAAGTTTACCAATCAAAGGCTATTTACAGTTCGAAAACTGCACATCCGAAAAAAAACAAAATAACATAGGTAATTTCAAAAATTTCGTCAACTATGATTATTTAATAAATATTGGAGATATGCTTAGTTTAGAATTACGTATCCCCAGAAATATCTTCGCGACCCTCAGAGGTACGAGTACCCCAGGTTGAATAGCACTGAACTAAAGAACACAAATAAATTTGAAGAAAAAATTTGTAAAATCACATCATTAAAATTCCAGTTGATTTCAAACAAAAGAGAAGAAGAATTTCCCATATAAATCAATGGTGTAAAAAAAATAACGATGGTCCAGGTACTTAACACCCTTAAGCTAGAAATAGAGAAATAATATATAGACCGCTGATTATTTACGGCAATGAATATATATAACTGAGTAAGTTGAATATCTATGTGAAATACACGTGTCTTCGATTCAATTAGTCTAATCGAGATAAGTTTATTTCTGAGAGTCTATGAATAATAATATTGTTTCTACGTAATTACGATAGATCTATATGTATTAGTGTAGCCTATGTGTATGGAAATAAAGTCGTGGTGTACGTTACATATGGTAATCTTCTCTGATACATTTTCTAAAGAAATTTATTTTGTTTAAGGACTTGTATACTAAATCTTTCTGCTTTTCTGGCTGCATTAAAAAATATTATTGACATTAGTAAATACGAGGTAGTATCAAAAAGTTTTGCGACTAGTTCTGTAACACGCAGACAGATGGCAGCACAAGACTGCACGCATAGACGCAGTGACCACAGACCTTCATAAATCAGAATTCCAAGAGACATCGCCCTGAGTACATCGGGAACTATGCGCCTTGTACTATTCTGACCAAGTGCATTACCACGTCTGCAATTTCATCATGGACAGCAAATTAAAACAATGAGCGAATGTGAGAATTTGTGTGAAATTGTACAAATCCGCCACAGAGACGCTTGACATAATTCGGCAAGTGTACGGTGATGGTGTTAATGAATCGCCTGTGGCACGCGCGCTTCAAGAGCGGAAGAGCCTTATTGGAAGATGACGAGAGATCAGGACGAATTCCAACGAGCATAACACCCAAAAATGCTGAAACAATTCAGCAACTTGTGCATAAAGATCATTGGGAAACAATGTCAACTGCCGGTGTGTCATACGGAACAATGCAACCAATCTTCACGTTTGATTTAAAACGCGCTGTGTTGCTGCCAAGTTCGTCCCAGGCTGCTGATCAAGGTACAGAAGGAACAGTCTACCGTGTCGAATTCTAGCAAGAATTCCGTCAGGGTGCCATGGATAAATATAACTTCTTAAACGAAAACTTATCTGAACACATTTCCGAAATAAAGCCCTTACAAAAGTTCAAAATTTTCAACCCCTTTGTTACTTTGTTCCCATTTATCATATTATGATCATATCTAGGTAGTTTTCGATACTAAAGTACTTTGGATCTGCATTCCCTCTTCATCTCACTTGAGTTGTTAGGAGAGTGGCTAGAAGAATCCAAAATGAGCTGTTCCAAATGTGCCGAATTTTCCCATTTGCGTTTCGCGCATACAATTCGGTGTGGGAACAGGTCGTGGCCTAAGACCTTCACATATAAACAATGGTGGCCATAGCTCAGTGGGAACATTGCAAAAAAACGGGTCAACAATACAATGGAAATGCCCATAAGGCGCGCATGTTTTTGACATATCTTTTGTGTATCGCCCAAAAGACGGGACGCGTTCCGTTGAGGTTTTATGGAAATGATACTACACTTTGAGCTCTACAACCACTAAGAGTTTCGTCACACTCGAGCCTACGGAACAGTTAAATAAATCGGGTCAAAGTCAGGGGACGTACCATCCCCGATGCTCCGAAGGCAAACACCTTACCTTGATCGTTCACATATTCATTCAAGGCACATTAATCGGTAAAGTACTGCACTTTCATTTTATACGATTTTGCTTGGGAAGGGGACGATTGCATTATAGGATATTTTTCCCAATGTGATAATGGAGCACGGACAGTTGGATGTTGTGCACATGTCATGCTCATTATTTGGTACTTGGGAGTAGGTCAGGTTCGAAGTCATCTGCATTCTTGGAAGATTTATTTTATCCACAAGATTGGTTCTAGGGGGAAGATTATGAACCTTTCCTGTGAGAGGATGATAAAATTGACAATTGAACCTTTAGCATACTTAATCGTATATTTGTTCCGAGCTAGGGACGTACGTAGAGGTGGGTCCTGAGGGTCCGGCCTCTCAAATTTCGACTTTTGTGTAAATTTAGCCTAATTTTGAGGCAATTTTAGGAATTTTAATATAAAATACCCTCCTATTGAGTTTGGACCCCTCCCGAAATAAATTCCTCCATACGTTACTGTTACGAGCTAAAACTATGTTCAGTATCCTACCCACAAAATTACATTTTTTGTGCTTGTATTACTTTTCATATTGTAAAATGTGAATTGATAAAAACAGGAAAAATATGTTTTCTCTATTTGTATCGTTTTTAGAATAGAGTCTCAAGCAAATACAGAATCTTAAATCATCAATGACACGATACATCCCTGCAGGAAATGGCTACAGAAATTGCTGTAAATTTGGAATTAGATGATAAGATGGAAGAAGAAGTAAGTAAAAATGAGGCATTCAAAAAAGGAGATGTCCTAAACATTACATTTTAGGGAGATGTCCTAAACAGACAAGAATGTGAAGAAGCAGAACAAGAACAAAAAAAAAAAAAAAAAAAAAAACCAAGACGTGTACTGAAGGATATGTGTTGGGAAGTTCAGGGGAATAGAAGTATAAAGAAATGTTAATAAACAATAAATAATAAGCGTTAGGACAATGCAATCTATTGCGTCGCCTTATACGCATATGCAAGTCTTATCAAGTATACGGGCAGTTGTGTAAATAAGAGCTTCATTCATACTAATTTGTCTAGTGAAAACGTCGCTATCTCAAGTTCCAAAACAAAATATAAAAGTATGTAATTTATCAATTAAGAAGTTGAAATTGAGACTAACTCTGGTATAATTTAAAGAAACCTTATTCTTCATTAAAAAAAAAACGTTGAAACTTTGATGAAATCCCAATACAAAAAAATTCTAAATAAATATGTTACGTAGAAGAATTGGCTGAAATAAACTGTAAGAGCAATCGCAAGAAAATCAATGTTCTCAGTGCATAATAACTGTCTTGGATATGCTATTCATAAGGAAGGCTAAGTATTCTAAAAATGTTTACACATTAACAATCTTCAATTAACTTTATGGATTTTTAAATTAAGAAGATGAACTTATATTTGCAATGCACTTAGATAAACATTTCAAATTTACAGTATAGGATACTAACAAATATAACATTACTGTATCATTTAAATATTGCATGCCAAAAACTAACAAATAATATTACGTATAGAGATGAACTGATAGAACGTTCCTGAACAGGAAGAAAATGTTCATAAAATTACATTTGTGAACGTAATTGTGATACATTCAACTTAAATGAACTGTGTGTATTAAGGTGCATAATCAATTGGATACTATCACAAAAATTACTTCGTGATGTACGCTTTAATAACCGCATCTTCTGAAGAACATGAATGTGAACATTTGAAATGTTATCTCACGGAATGTTATGGTTTATATACAAAAATTTTTATGAACTGTATAGTATACTTAAAAATATTCATATTACTGAAATTGATGAATTTTGTACCTATTGCGTTGTATTTAATGTGCTTATAAACAAAGAAAATATTGATATTTTACAGTATTAATATAAGCACAAGATGTGTTATATAATTTCTGACTTTATTGTTAACGAATAGTTTCATACATGAAACTTAAAAGAGATTCGTATTAAAATACGCCAATACTCAACTAAATATTTCGATTTTCGTTTTCCTAAATAATTTCGATATAATAAGTAATTCTTATGCGAAGTCAATGTCATGTCAGAGAATCTTATTAGTTTATGATAATACTTGTTTGTGAGAACGTAAAACGTGTATATACATGAATTTTGAATCAATACATATAATTCTGTATATTTCTATTCTATTAGTAAAGAAATCATATCACAAGTACTATAAAATAAAAATTATTACATTCTGAAAATTTTGTGTTCTGTTTTCTTATTTTATTTATACACTTCTAATATTTTATACTTTTGTTTTCACTTGAAACTTAAATTTTTGTTCTATTGTTCAATTATTTTTAGAATCTCCTAATATTTACTCTTTACTAATACCCGATTTTAATTTTTTGTAAGAATAAAAGTTCGAACCAACATAAGTTAGAATATCGCAATATTATTAAATGAAACGTTTCATAAATATAAATCAAAGTTAAAGAAACAAAATTATATTTTCTAAATACGTAGTATTCGTTATTAAAATTGCTTCGTAAGAATAACAAGTTGGATCTAATGCAAGTTAAATTATCGTAATATTTACTGTTTCGTAACAATAATAAGTTCAGTACTTATAAGTTAGATTTTCTAAATATTAATTTAACAAATCGTATCATTTTCTCTACTATCCTTTTCTATGAAAAGTTGTGAATTATTTAAATCATATTATTCACGAAAATGTTTATAAGAAAAGCTATTTTCAATAGACTGAGTAAATTCGCAAAATATTCGTGTTATTCAATTATTTATTTTTTCAAAACTTAAATACAAATGTATTATTGACAATTATACAAATAGTTATTAAAGAAGTTCCATTCAATACAATATTCCTTACAAACCATTAAGCAATTAGTGTTTAAAATGTAATGATGTCCAAAATGTAATGTCATTCATAAATTATAAGAAATGTAATACAGTAATGTTATTAACAATATTATCTTATACTCAAGTATTAAAAGTTTCCTTTCGTTACCTCTGCAAATATAAGCAGTTTAAAATATTACACATACCTATTAACACAATCGTTTTTATATTTAATTTTATACTCTTACTTTATTAATATTATTTGTATATTTTAGAAACGTTAAAAGTTAATAACACTCAGTTTTAAAAATTGTTTCCTACGAATTAAACCTTCATATTTTTACAAATGTTGTCTGCGAAATGAAAATGTTTCATGGAAATATTATAGTTGTCACAAAGCTGCGTTAAGATTCAACACCCGTAGAAAAATACAACATGGAAATATTCACTTCATTGTTTTCAGAAAGTTATAAAATTTTAAGATATAAACATATCGTACATAAAATAGAAAGAATATTCAAAAATAAAATTGTAAATGGGAAGTATTAAGCACATCATGGAAAAATAATGCACGAAATACGAAATAAAATTGCAATATGCAAGTACTAACTATATTTCATTTACGAAGTTGAAATCTCGTAAAAATACATTCAAAAATAAAATAATAAATTTTAAAAATTAATTAAATTATGCAACAATGAAATTACTATATGCTAGAAATGAAATTACATTATGCAAAAACAAAATTACATTTTGCAAAAATAAAAGTAACTACACACAATAACGATAATATAATCTCAAATACAAAATTGCACAATACAAAAAATGTTTTTGTATTGTACAAAAATTAAAACAGTATTTAAAAAATAAATGGACTCATGCAAAAGTTGGTTTTATGGAAAAATAACGATACTTACAGTATGCAAAAATGAAAACAATGAAATTGCAGCATTTCAAAATAAGTGAACAACATAAAAAATAAAATATTATGCAAAAATAAAATTACAACATACAAGTATTAACTAGCATAGTTTTCGGAAGTTGAAAATTCTTAAGAAAAAATACAATATGCAAAAATAAATTACAAACTGTAAATACGAAATTACATTGTGCAAAAATGAAAATACTACAAGTAAAAAAAATTACAACGTACAAAATTAACTATATTATGTTAATAAATATTTTAGATTTTAATGAATAATTGTATTAAGATTGTAAATGCGAAGTTTATAAGTTTTCAAAATTAATTTCAAACTTACATAAATTATTTTCTACAAATAATAAATTAAAATATGAAAATGTTAATATGTAAAAATAAAAAACTTTAGTTGTAAGTGTATTGTATTACTGATTAAACGTTTATAAAAGTATTCATTTTGCATTCACCATTACAAAGATTTTTGTGTAGTATCCCGAAAAGTGTCTAATATGCAATGGAAATTGCTTAGTTTTCCTTGCCGATAAACTCGCAAGCAATTAATTAGATCAATGATGTTTACGCTGTAGATAATTTTTCTGAAAATGTTAAAACACTATTAGCATTAATAATTAACATTTATAGTTCTGATTCAACATGAACATGATTGATGTGTTTATATAAATAAAGCAGTGTGGATATTACATCGACATTATTGAAAGTCCAATGCCAAAACAACTCGAAAATTTCTTAATAACGTATACATTCAAATATTCAAGTTTACCAATAGTGTGGTGAATTTTATTTATTTTTCTGCATTGTGAAATTGTTTTCAAAAATATTTTAAAATCTTCAAAAAGGAGAACCCTCAACACAACGAAAGGATTGTATAGAAACGAAAGGATTGTAAAGACTCATACTTGTAATAATAAGTTCTATATACAAAATTGTAAAAAAAATCTCTTTTATTTACAAAATATTTACATATCCTGTGGTCTTTATTTCAACAATCATTTAATACAAAAGAAGTAAATATAATAAATTTCATATACAAGTTTTTATTAGATAATCAAATTTAAATTGTATATTAAGGTAGGTTTTTAAGAAAATTTGTATGCCAATCATGCACACATACAAAGTCGTTTTAGATTCAATTACGTTAAAATTTCATGTTTTTTTCTGAATTAAAGTTTTAAACATAAAGTTAGTTCAACATTCACTTTTTAAAACCAATGTAATGTTGTTAGTATATTAATTCAAGTTATATACTGTTCGTACCTTTCATAAGTCTCAAAAACAAAGTTATCTTAGAGAATGTAAGTACTCACTGTATGTTACATTCTTATCTTTTTCGAACACGAAATTCAGAATCTAGTCTCTGTAATTTGGTCGACTAACATGCAACTAATTTGAAAAAGTAAATTTATCACATATATGTTTATAATTCTTTTGTTTTACAATAAATATCACATTTATCTTACACTGCGAGACATTAATTCACATTTTGCTGAACTTCCTAATTTTTCACGTTCCTTATAACACTTCTGCCAGTTTTTGTCTTTTATTTACTATAACATCCATGATAAAATATAATATTAGTATTCCTATTTATCAAGCTATTTTTGTGCAATGAATATTAATCTGTTTATATGTACAACCATATGTTGAACAATTTAGTGCTGAAGGTATAGATCTTTGTGTTTGCGGTAACACTGATTTTCTTTGTCTGGTAACACCACTAGTGTTGTCCGAAGCTTTACACGTAACGTTTTTGGTAACACTACTCTTTCATTTTGCATTCACTCTTTTTGATAAGCACAGATTTTCATGCTCAAACAAATCTTCATCAAAAGTAGATGAGTCTGAGTAGTCCACCAATTTTTTAAAGTGTGTTCTCAACAACATAAGCACTGACGTTACAATTCTCCATGATCAGGTTATATACTGAGAGCTTTTAGTGTTTCGTATTTAAAAGTATTTAAGAAAGGATGTCATCAATGAAGTTCTGTGCATTAGCTTACGTTCACCTTCACTCACATATAAAGATACACAGTTAATATTTACAATGTCAACTATTCGTAGAGTTCCTGTCACCAGAAATATTATTAACACAGTTTATATGTGAATACATGTTCCATCATCCAAATGAAAAAATAAAATAAGAATCCGTATTTACAAATTTCCTGCAATTTTACAAGCACTAAATGTTCTTTTAAAGCGCATTCTTGAAGTCGTTTTAATCTAGCCGGCATAAGCGTGGGACGTAAAACTCAAAAATGTCATTTAATTTTATTTGAAGTCGTTTTAACTGATATTCGTTTTCAATATATTTTGTCGCAAAATTTACATTATGATATGCGGGTTGGTCACAACACTGCTATAACTATTATAAAGATGTTGATGTAATGCGCGTCCAACTATGTGTGTTTCCGCATAAGTGAAAACAGGTCTTCAACTTTAGGTGTAGTATTAACACACTATGTAGAAACTTCCTAGGAAATAGAGTCCACAACGAAATATTCATGCGCTGCCTGGTTGTAAATACCCTTCGCACAGCTACCACAAAATAATTCGGTTTCCGACGTGTAATTCTGTCTTTCACACATTTGATATCGAAATTATTAAATGAACACGCACACAATATGGGTAAAATTATCTAAGAGTGATGGGGAGTGGAATGCTTAGGGAGTTTTGATCTTGATGGTATCCAAATTTCTGGTGGCCAATCAAGTATAAACGCCTCCACATGTTCTTTTTCTTCTTCGTCCCCAAACAAATCTTGTTAGAAATCCAAATTCAGTTCGGGAAGGTTTGAAATGATGGAAAATAATAAAAATCTTCTCTTATTTCTTTTTCTTATACACGTTGTACTTCATTAATATAACTGAGTTTTCATGATCGGACAAAAAGATTGTTTCCTGGGAAGCATCCCAGCCAAAGCCACTGTTTTAATCAAACTCATTCATTGCGGCCATTTCTCGTTGAATAACAGAATCTTCAGATGACATGATTACAATATTACCATAAATTTTAAAAGTACAGTATTGACACGAAATTCAAGAATGACGCCAATAGTCACGTAGTGACAGAAATTTTCACAACATAGTTATACGCGTAACAAATATTCGCTAATTTGGTGCACCTAAGAATTTCCGTCAAATTTTCTTTTACCAATATTTCATTCTATTATCATGTGTTATGCATGTCTGTTTCACAGAATATGTTTGATCCAAGTTATCTGGTAATTCTAACTGTATTTACCATTAACTTGTTCCCGTATATCCCCCAACATATGGAGTCCATGTTAGTTACGATTTCCAAATGAGCAGTAATTTTTTTAAGTAATGTCCGTTACATGGTTCTCGTATATTTCTCTCAAAAAGTGTTAAATCTGTTGTATTTTTTACATCCAAAGATCAAGTTGCATACTAAATTCTTCCCCCACTTTCACGGTTCTACAACAATAAACAAGGTAATGAAATCGGTTGCCGGTTTGAGTATCATCCTTGCTCATCCTGCTAATATAGGCTTGATCGAGTGATCAAATGCTTAATCATTCCCAACCTTCGACGTCTTACACTGATATACATTTCTGTATTCTGTTACAACGACACTCGTTTATAACAACCTTATTTTCCAGATCCTTTTGGTGTCGTTATACCCGAGTTCAACTATAATTTTAAAGTAACAAGGATTTTTCAAGATAAATGGTCCACCCTGTATATATTTTAATAATACCTTCAAATATAATAAAAGTTAAAAAATCTATTGAAATAATTACCTTGCTGCAATGTACGGATGTAAATCTTGCCTGCTACAAGCTCTGTATGGAAAAGCCTACATAAATACAAACATACATATACACAGTAATATTATTTCAGTAAAATTATAACGAGTTACTGACAACAGAGCTGTCAGTCCTTCACTGAATTACGGACCACTAGAAATAAGATCGAACAGTATAATTTATTATTATTATTATTATTATTATTATTATTATTATTATTATTATTATTATTATTATTATTATTTTGATATCAATTGTTAATCTTATTATATTTATTATAAATTTTCTCGGGGATATACTTATATTATGTCAATTAAACATAAGTATGCTTCTTAGTCTGTAATAGTAAGCAGGTGTTACAGTCAAGGATGGATTCAGAATGTGCTCTCTCTGTTGGTCTTAAAGCTGATTCGTGTGCCCATTGCTGCATGTGGTACCAGGTTCGATTTCTGGGTGAAGAACTCAAAAAAATAATTTCACAATTATTCACTTTCATTGATCACCCGTCTCCTTTAGGATAAAGGGCATAATCGTTTGATGTTAAGTATAAAGAACATTTTTTCACTTACAATGTTTCCTTGTGAATGTACTGTAAAAGTTTAGAATGTAGTAGACCTATGTTGTCGTCGCTGAAACTACTGCATGACGTTAGGTTATGATATTCATTAGCGAAGCTGGAACTTATATTTACACGTAAAGCTAATTAGGCACCTTCCTTTATATCTGCCAAAACTTGGTTTAATAAATGCGAGGTGTAAAAGCAATATAGGCTATTTCTTTGGTGTTGAAAGGATTGCGAGCAGTGATGGTTTCAGATTTTCTTTGGGAGGAGCTTGAATATGCTGGGGGTGAAAAATTTATATTACGATACTGCTGGGAAACCACAATGAGTACAATAGAATATATGGTCTCAGGGGGAATTTCGTGGCACCGGGAGAAATTCTTCCGAGCCCCCTCTAAAATCATCACTGGTTTAAAGTCAACCGAACATCCTGATTATATCCCTGGAGACGTCTATGATAAGAAATAAAGTTAAATATGTGTCAGTGTGGTTTGTATGGGAAATATTCGAGGGTTGTGCATCTTGTTGGCTGGTAAACATTTTGGGAAGGCCGAGAAGGAAATGGAACGATAAAATTAGACAAGAAGAGAGTGGTAAATATTGGCAGTGGGGCAAAAAGGTGTGCTCCCAAGGACTTCGTCTCCATGAGAATATTACTCCCAACAAAACTGTCTGTAGAGACATTGTCCCACCCGAAAAACTCGTCGTTGAGATAACCACATACTTTTAAAAGAAACATATCCTTCATGAAAGAACTCTTAATGTGAATCCGGGCGCATTTATTGAGATCAAGACGAAAAGATCCTAAAGGGCAATTGAGGTCAAAATGGTAAATGGATTTCTAAATGCAAAATTATCTCTTAGCTAGCTTATTTTTCTATATCCACTCGAAGCTTTTAATCTGGTAGCTTTAGATCACTATTCGATTATCACTGTTGCTACTATTATAATGCTTAATACATAATAATACTTAATACAATTTTTTAGAATGCAATACGAAGTTTTGTATTTACCCATGTTTGGTACAATAGTTAGTTATTTCCATTAACAATTGAAAATGATAGAAGCTGACCAGTTCAGTGATTTACTACTACTCTACTATATATAGGTCTATTACTAGTAATCCATCACTCAGGATTTGTTGGTACATTACATTGCCTGATCCATATTAGTAGTTTAAATTATCGAAATCTTTAATCGTTTTTCTTTCACGGAAAACCTTTTCTGAAACGTTAAATTTCCCAAACGTCTTATAAAACGTTAATTTCATAAACGTTTCTTGACGCATTTAATTGGTTAAAAGTATTGTGAAATACTGAAGTACCTACACGTTTTGGGGTACGTTTAACTGCCTAATATTTTTATATAGTAATGTATTGCCTAATGTTTATTTGACTAAACATTTCGAGATAAGTTCGTTTGGTTAAATGTTCTGTGATACGTTGGGTAAATATTTCAGTATAGTTCATTTGAGTAAACGTTTTTGAATAGTTTATTTGGCTAATTGTTTTATGAAAAATTTCGATTGACCAATCATTTTGTAAACTAAATGTTTTCTTGTCAAGCATTTAAAAATTTCTATGATATTAAAGGTTTTGAGAAGCGTTTACTTGTATTTTCGTTTAAAGATTTAATTTAGTTCATTGAAAGTTTGTTCAGGAAAACGTTTCAATACATGTAAACATTTAACGCTTTAATCCGAAAAACGTTTCGGATGCCAAGCCTTTCTAACAACAGTGCTACTTGGCTGGGAACTCTGGCAGTGTTTTTCTACGGCGATAAACATCTCTTATTAGTGACTCTAGAATCTATATGGAATTTTTGAGACATGGAGTTGGTTCTTAACAATATTCTGCCATTTGTTTAATATAAATGGAGGATTATGTTTCTATAAACGTGACCATAACGTACATCATGTTAAGTACAAGTACTTCGTGCAATGAACGCATTTAAATGCATATGGGTCAGAGATCGTTGTAGAAACAGACGTTCGTTCGCGTGCGTGTCACAATATTGCACGCATGGCAACTGTCACTCACCCTTTGTCGTAAAAAAAAAAAAAGCTTCATACGTTCAAGGGGCAAAGAAAGATTCAGAGCAATCGCTACTAGAATCAAGAAATTTAAAATTCATCTACCGTTTCAGCATTATTAAAAAAAGACGTAAAGGAAGAAGAAAGATCTTGGAAGGTGACTGCAAAAACAAGAAGAATATTACCACGCAAGCTAGTTCGTTTGAGGCCTAACGTCATGCAAATTCCAGTTAAAAAATCTCTTTATTTGGTTTTTATTATAAATCAAGTGCATACTGTAAACTGTACATACTAATATGTAAAATTCATATAGCACTCTAATGGAATTCTCCAAAATAAAAAGGTTTTTATTTAATTGCAAATATAATGTAACACTGCGTGAATCAACAAGTTTAGTGCTTGGAAAATGATGTTATGTTATAAATAAACTTATTTGCAATTAAAAATAGATCTGAGTAATATTTTTGATATATTATTTTTTTTATTTGCTCTACTTCGTGTATGACCGTTCTAGTTCACGTAATTTAATTACTATTAACAACTATAACTAAAATGTTTTTTATTAAAGACAATAAAAGAAAAATCTGTATGAATATTTGATTATTTTTTTAAATTTTCTACTTTTGTTTTTTAAATTGAAATGTCAACGAACTTATATTCATCGGTCTAATAATTCATAACCTATCCAACAGTACGTTCTGGAACCAATCTTAATGGACTAATTTGTGTGCTCGTATTGTTAAGTGGGAGAAGTGATGATTTCAGATTCCGGGCAAGATAATTCCTCTGGAATTACGAAGTCTCCCTAAAGTAATTCTCTGATCGAACTTTACATGAGTTGCCAGTGGCTTTCGGAACACTGTTTTTACTCCACGTTTCTTTAAAGTCTTCTCAGGATATTTACTGAAATCACCACTAATTGAGAGGTTCACCTTTCGATTTTCGAAATCCTTCATCTAGGTAACTACTGGTGGCCAGGGTGAGCTACCCTACGAATACCTTTACCTTATACTGAAATCTTCAAATTGTTCGTTTAGATAAATATATGTTCAAAAGTAAGCAGTCAAAAATATAAGTTAGGTTCCCAAAATTATCTCAGGTCTCTGTCTTAGTGTTTAGACTACGGGACGGGCCTGCCTTCAACCTGATAGAAGTTTCCTACTTCCTTTAATTTTTCTTTCTTTATATATATACAGTAGCGGATCCAAGGTGGGTGTATATGGGTATAGCCCCCCTCGACGCTCAGGTATACACTGAATAAAATGGGCTTCAATCCTGCTTTACACTGGATAAAACGGCAAAACATGATTTAGCCCCTCCCTTGATCATATCCTGGATCCGCCCCTATATATATATATATATATATATATATATATATATATATATATATATATATATATATATATATATATATATATATATATATATATATATATATATATATATATATATATACACAACAGACGATTATGTATTCTCTTCAGGGTCAAAATAGATTTCAAGGATAAAGAAGATGTTAAATGTAGAAAACACTATTACATTGAAACAAACAAATTTCAATGAAAGAAGAAAGTAATAAATATAATATTTCTTCTGAAATAAAAACAAAAACAAAAAAAAAAAATAACAAAATAAAATAAAATTAGTTCCCAGTTTAACGTCAATGGAGTAAGTTTATAAGTTAAGACTGCTTAGTACAAGTGCCATCTTGGCTTTACAGCCTATTGATCACAAGCTACATCTGGTAATATCTAATATTTATTGTTAAGAATAACAGTTTAACTTTGAATTATGCCGTGTTCGCTAATAGGTACTCATACTGTCAGTTTGACCTCGAAAGTTTTTATTTGAAGTTCCCATTTTCTAGATCCAAGCCAGTTTGTGAGTTATCCCGGAAGAAAAGAAAGATGATAAAATGATATGTTCCTTCATGAAAACTTTTCTTCTAATCAGGGTGCGAAATACTGGGAGGTTGGGGGCAAATGTAACTTCATTCACCCCAACTTAATATTTTTGGAATAAAATTAACCCTCCTCCCCAGTAATAAGTTACTGGAGTGTTAATAATGTGATACTATTGTCATAAATTTCCAAATTAATTACAGAAATTCGTACATAATTGACGGGTGAACTAACGGCATGGCAAAAAACAATCTTCAGAGACGCAAAAAAAAAAAAAAAAAAACTAAATTGTTTTCCAACTGAATTTTTGTTCTATTGCAATACATAGAATGATTTATTTGAGAAATTGAAAGCAAATGAGGCTTATAAACCACACCCGTCCCCTTTGTGAAGATTTTGCTTTAATATAGGCCTACCCATCTATCCTTAACGAAACGATTGGCTTTGTGTTTACAAGCCACGCCTTTCCTAAAGAGTTTAGAGACAATTTACTTATCTTTCTTAAGCGACGCAAAATAAAATAAAATAAAATAAAATAAAATAAAATAAAATAAAATAAAATAAAATAAAATAAAATAAAATAAGTGCGTCTAAATACCATCTAGGCATTAGGTGTTGAAAGACTTATTTCACAAATTAAACGTAAATGAGGCTTATAAACCATATCCATTCTCTTCGTTCAGATTTTGTTTATATAGCATACCTTCTCTTAACGAAATAGTTGTCTGTGTGGTTATATATCACGCCTGTCTTTAAAGGATTTTGGAACCCAGTCTTTCTTTACAGACGCACAAGACCCTAAAGACCATCCAGGTCTATGCTTGGGTATTGAAAGACTTACGTGACAAACTAAACGCAAATTAGGCTTATAAGCACACCCGTCCCGTCTTTCCAAATGGTGTGTTTATATACCACACATGCCAACGGAAATTGGCTGTGTCCATATGCCACACCCTTCTCTAAAGGGTTCAGGGACATCTACCAGTCTTTCTTCACAGAAACACACACACACACACACACACAAATAAGTGCTCCTAAAGACCATCCAGGCCGATGATTGGGTATTTAAACGGAAGTATTCTGAGAAAATGTACGGACACGATGTTGTCCACCAGAAACTTGCTTGGCCGGGGATCGAAGCAGGGAACCTACACATCAGAGGTAAGCATTTTACCACTGAGCCACCATGCCTACCTCTATCACTTCTGGTTTTAGTAGATAGTTCAGGAAATCTGTTGTTGGAATGCTTAATCGATTGCAGGAAATCTCTTCTCACTGTCTATTACTGTTTATGCTATATAGTTATCAAACTTAAAAACCGGAAATGGTTGAATTGTACCACTTCCGGCTCGAATATATAATCCCATCAACAAATTTGTTTCTCAACTTTTGACCTGTACATCCTGACCAAAATTGTTTGTTGGTCATCCATCAAAGTATTTTTTTTTTTTTTTTTTAATCTCCCGGACAAATAGACGCACGGAAGACAGGCAAATATAAAGGATTTCCGCAAGTAAACCAAACTTATTATGTCTACGAGATCACGAAATAATAGAATACTTCATTCTAGAATGTAAAGTAATACAGTGATCTGGTAGGAAATAATTTACTATACCAGTATGCTCGTATGCTTTGACCTGTCGTAGATATACTACTTCAAAATAGTAGAGCTTATTTTTATATTTTTACTGGTGTTAAGATTTTTGACACCTTAAATTTACTACCCGATATGTATATGCCGTTCAAATTCGATCATTGAGGAAACAGCAAGCCTAAAGAAGACATGGATCAGGCAAGAAAATATGGAACAAGAGTAGAAAAGATTGAAACTACCATGGAGCTTAGATTGTAGAGAAAATTAAGAGATAAAACCAGTGGCGGCTCTTGAGGAAAATCACATCGTTAAAAATTAAACTATTATAGCTTCAAACTAAAGGAAGAGAACTTATCTAAGATACTAATTCGTGTATAGCTTCAAACTGAGGAAAGAGATCTTAGTATGTTAAGTGAGATGTCTTTCCGTAGTATCAAGCGACTAAAGGTTTAGTTTTTATTGATATCAGTTTCCTCAAGAATTGATGGCGGGGACTCATATGATTCGGAACCTCACGTTACACTGTAGGCCCACATCTCATATAGCCTATGTGCTGAAAGGGACGTTAAACTCTAATCCAACCAACTACCAAACATCGAGAGCCGCCTGTAGCGTAAAAAATATGTAGAGGAAACGAAAGAACTTGAAAATTTTTGATGAAGAAGTAAAACAGAAAGTGGCAGGTAAAGATGTCATTCGAAGAGAAGAAAGTAAAACTTATTCATTGTTGTCTGAATGATCCCCTCCCTTTTTTGTCATTGAGTTTTCCAGACGGTAAACCTAGCCTCAACATCCATCCGATTTGTGCCGGCGAAACCAACATTGCACCCTCCCTTCCCTTTCGGAGAACTTGAGAGATATCTTTCAGTTCGGCCCCTTCTCCCCGCTCGTAGAGTTCTGCAGGGCCGTTATCACCGCCACTGTATCCGATGCCTAGTAATGTCTATACTTTCTACATACGTGGGTTGCAAGCACTGTTCCGTAAAAAAAAGAAAAAAAGTTAAACGATAGGCGTGGTTCAACACTTGCAGTTTGCAGAGATTGATAGGCACTTCATCGCATACAAGGTTTCATACAGTATTCTATACTCAACACGCATGGGTGCGAAACGCGTTGCGGTTAGTGGTGATAATGTTCTTACTAGAAAATATGTATGATTAGTGTGGAAGCGTAGAAGTGACAGAAGACGCTGTGATGACACCTGCCAGTTTATGCGTGGTTACAGTTGGAAGATTTGAGAATATCACTCGGAAAACTACGAGTTTGCGTTCGTTTCAACGAAATGGAACTTATCCTCGCTCAAGAAAGTGACATAAAAAGGAAGAAAAAAAATACCAAGAAGCCACAAGTGTTTCTCCCTTCCCTACTCGTATCACCACACACCAGTGCAGTGTCTTGTCAACCCCTCAAGAAACTTTTTTTTTTTTTTTTTTTTTTAAATGTGCGTGGTTCAAAACCTCCCCTCTTCTTGCGTTATCTTCTGCTTGAACCAAAGCTATAGTGTTGAAGACGACAACCCGTCATGCATACCGAAAACTTGCGGTCGGATCGCACCCAATGAGCAGGCCGATCTCCCCACGCTGCGGTGATTGGCTGTTTGCGGGGGAGAGGTAGGAAAAACGCCGCGTGGGGGAGAAGGCGCGACTCTGCCGCCTCACACGGTAATGAGAAGAATTAGTCGCAGTTACTTGGCGAGAACTGTGAATACACGCGGCGTTTTCTGTTACGTTAGAAAAATTTTTACTTTTCAAATTGCTGGATTAATTTTTTTTTAATTCTTCGTCGGATGTTTTTTTTTCTTTTCGCTTTTACCTCGGCGTTTGTTTTGTGATGTGGTTAGAAAATCCGAAGAATCAAGATTTTGTACGCCGATTAAGATGCTATTAACACTTTTCATGGATACATAAAAGGGAACAGGTTCTTGCTGTGAATGTGGATCGAAGGGTTGTTTGGATAGGCAATCAACCACTGTATTGAGCAAGTACCACCACCACTACCAGTTCTTTCAGTGCCACGTGGCGTGGATTTCAACTGTTGCAACTTTTGCAAGGGGGTGGGGCACCTGACTTTGTCATAATAATAGAAATTAACCACTTACCCACCCCTCTGTGGAAGAAGATCTGGTCAGAGCAATGAGTCACTCACGAGGTTAAGAGATCAATGGCGAGGTCAACAAACACGTTGCGATAAGGGCGTACCAAGAAGAGTTCATAGCTCATGTGTGTGCTTTTTTCTATCTACGAACTTCTTTCACCACAGTGAATGCAAAGCAAATAGTAAGTTGATTTGGCCTTGTTTGTTTATCAAGTTTATCTAGCATAATAACTAACAAAGAAAATTAGTACTAACGAGAGAACCAATGTTAGTAGATAAGTTACTTTATTAATATTATTACTAGCTCTTTATGCTGTATTAACTCCCCTCATGTGTTTTCCTGTACATATCAGTTGGCACAAACATGTACCGTTTAAAACTTTCTAATTATAACGGATTTTTGTTTAACTTAAGGTTAACTTAAGCTTTTTTTTTTTTTTTTATAATTTAATCAAATAATGATCTAATTTATGATAGCTTTACCAAAACTTGACTTTAGTGTGTGTGGTTCTGGTTTAGATCTCGATGGAAACTTGTAGATCTCGGTAAAAACTATAGTTGCTGCAGTTAAACTTTTTGAAGCAAGCTAATAACCGACATTTATACTGTGTATACTTCATTAATATATTTATTACACATCGATGATAGTGGCTAACGTTCGTACTATTTGTGCGCATCACCCTGAATTCGATTCTCGGTGGGAAGACGTGCTTTAGACACAAATATTTTCTTTCAATTAGAAATCAAATGCAAAAGTTCAAAACTTTTATTCCACGTATTTTTGTTAAATCTAGATGTTTTTGCGTGTTGCATTGCCCCTGAACTTCTGGTGCGTTCATATGATAATAGTAATTAAAAAAAAAAAGTAACTAAATAAGAACTTCAGTTTCTTGTAATGGATTGATTGATTGGGATTTAGCGTTCCCTTTTCAACACCAAGATTGTATGATACGTGAACATACAGTTAAGGTTGAATTCAAAGCACTAGCTACAGTGCATTCAAATTTCAACACCCACAAGAAATCGAATCCTGAACTCGCCAACGGCATACGCACGCGCATTGGTATCTATACTAGAGGGTGAGAGCTTCTGATAGTGGACTACCCACCAGCTTTCTGTTACTGAAGTGGATGAGTCGTGAGTTCTCAAGTATGCTTCTTTGAATGGTTTTGTTGGATTGGAGTTCAACCTCTCAGCAGCGAGGCTATGTGAGAATGCTCCTACAGTTTAACATGAGGTCCGAACCACGCACAAGTTTCCATTGGGAATCGAACTCGGGTCTACCGCGCCAAAAGCACGTATTCTAACTATATGGGCCTAGCTATGATGTAGCTCAGTATTTCTTTAGAGAAGTGTTAAAACACTGCAGGGCTTCTTGCCCCGTCCATCTCTGAATTGCTACTTTTTGTTTCATATTTCAGTGCTTAACATCAATGCAGATTAAAATAACGAGTTGTTTTATGTAAACTGGAGCTTGAATCTTCCCGGAGCACAATCCTTGGTTTCTTAGCGAATTACAGTCAAGAAAACGTTGATATATATCGCCCAAGTATGTGCTGTTGTACTTTTTTTTTTTTTTTTGTTTGGAAAAAGTAATATAGCTTCATGTTGAAACGGTCCTGAGAAGAAATTGAACCTGCTTCCTCCTCAGCGCTGCTATAACTGGCATACCAGATCCTCCGCGTCGTAGCGGAATTGGTCGTCTGATGGAAGTGTACTATGATATTGTATTGCAATTTACGGCAGTTGCTTGTTTGTTCATCATAGACGACTACTTTTATTGTAAAGTTACCAGAATGCTTCTGTTTCCATGTATATCGGCGGAGAATACGTCGGTCGGACCTGACCGCTTTTACATAGCACACCCGGTATAATAAATTAATATTTAGGATATCTTAATTATAAAAGGGAAACGTTTAATCTGTGTGACACGCTAATTCCTAATTAATTAACATTCACGCAAATAGGAGTCGCTGTTACGATGCCTGACTGACACTATAGATGTCACTAGCGTGCGGACAATTTGCCGATATAAGATTATGATGACTGTTCACAAAAATGTAAGATACAGGTTATATGAAAGAATTATATACTACATGGTGTATCATTATTGCTTATTGCAGCTTGAGGTAGGATACTTTTTTTTCTGACAAGTCGTCGCCTTTTAGTGAGATGATCCGTCCGCTGAATTTAAAAAAGGCGGGAAACGGGAGAGAGAAAAATAAATTTGGGCGCGAATTCATATAAGTAAGAAAAGAAGAAAAAAAAAGCAAGAACTTACTAAATTGGTCAGAATACTTTGCTTGAGGAAAATACCCTGAATCACATAATGGTATTCAATATTTTCAGAAATAGGATACTTAGGTGAATGTATAGATTTTTGTGAGAGTGCTTTTTCTGATCACGTAAATTTGACAGAATCTACTTATAATGTAGTATTGTATAGGCCTATAGCAGCTAGGCGAGGCTGTGAACGCGGGTAGAAAGCCAATTTTTATTATGGTTCAAAAGGATGTGTAAAAAGATTTAGGACCCTGGTATATGTGCAGATTGAGCATACCTGAGCATGAAAATGGAGATTTTACATGTAAAATTAGGGATGGCCAAAATTTTCCGGAATCGGAAATTCACTTTCCGCATTTTGAAAAATTCCGAAATTCGGGAAAATTTCTGAATTTTCCTGAAATCGGGATTTTTCCGAATATGAAATTTTTTTGAATTCCGGAATTTTTCCGAGTTTACTTTCCGGATTTCAGAAAGTAAAAAAATCCGAAATTGGCCATCCCTATTTAAAATTATAACGTTACAAGAAAAAGTAGTGTCTAAGAAACTTCTTTATTCAGATGGTATACCAGTAGCTAAAATAGTAAGGTAGAAATAATAAAATGTTAACTTGATTTCTATGCAACTCTCTATGTTATAAAAGAATCACTTAACACAGTTCAGTCATTTGATGCGCTCCTGTAAGGTATTTTATTTCCAAGTGACTTAAAATAGCTCCCCCTTGCACCTATAACGCATCACTCACTAATGCTTCCTAAGGTCCTACACTTCCCAGTGGCGTACGAAATAAATCTCATGCAAGTGTGTGTAGTAAAAATTTATAGAGCCGCTAATAGAATGCAACTTAAGGTATTAGAAGACTTCGAGTTCTCAATTCGGATGCTGAGGCAGATGTATAGAGCAATAATTAGAATTAGTTGTTAAAATGTAACAATTGAATAATTCAGTTGTAGTGTCCTGATATTGTGGTATTTTCTCAGTGCTTGTACTTAACTTGGGCGTCTCAAAATGCACACATACTTTGTTTTGCACAACTTTTAACGATCGTTCAATTTCAAATGCTGTTTTACTTTTAATATTCGATGAGCAAGGACATAACAAAATCAATGCAAAGTAGTGTAACGAGTTTGAATTATATTTTTCATTTGTTTTTCTTTTTGGTAGACGGGATACAACTTAATTCATAAAGATAATTCATTGTTAATTGCTGTCTTTCAGTTTACTTTAATTGAATGATGGAGTAAACGTATGGATTTAGAAGTTGCCTTAGTGTTTGGGACAGCAACACTAATGTTCAAGTACCACTAGCTAGCTGTATTTATTAACTTGTTGCGCCCAAGCCCTTTGGCTCGCTTAATTAAAACTTCTAAATATTTACATTTAACAGGTTTATTTATTAACATTTCATTTGCCCACTAACTACTCCAAACCGCACATCTGTTAGCGTTAGAGAAGCAAATGATAGAGCAAAGAGCGATATCTGTTAGCGTGACACATTGAGACGTTTGCCATTCATTGTGAAGAATGCTTATTATTTCCCCTTCTCTTTATACAACCAACATTACAGATCTGCCAAACAAGGTTATATAACATTTCAGGATACCGTGACGTAGAGACTGAAATATTTCCCTGTTAGAGGCCTAATTTAGATACTGCGCAGTAATTCTCGTGTATTTTAAAATTTTAGAATGTGTTTGGTTTTGTCTTAATATTTCTTTCAGATCGGAAGTTCAAATTGCGAATAATATTAGATAAACATTTGTAATCTTTACACTCAATTTTTTCGCATCACCCAAGGTTTTATGCATATTTCGTAGTACGAGAAGAGTTGTACTGTTTCGTTTCGAGGCGATATGAGGCAGGATATATTGCTTAAAGAGAGAAGCAATTCACTGCGGGGCTTCGTATCGGAGGCATGGATCCTCACCAAGAATCGAACCCGGTACTATACGCTTACGAAAAGTAGATGTGCTTCGGAAGAGGTGTTCATGGAGAAAAGCCAAAATCACCAGGGAAAATTTGGGATTCACATGGAATATATATGTTGCAAGTACGTTTTGTGTGCTAAGAAGTTATGAAAATTTAGTCTTGCAAAGAAAACCTCTGTCTGCAAAATTTTGCTGACTACTCATACGTGAAAAAAAATATAAAAAAAATTTCCTCACTAGTCTCTAGGGTTACCACCTGGTCCGAATTAGTAAGGACACTCTGAATTATTTTAAGAAAAGTTTCAGCGTCCTGAATTACGGCTAAGAGGGGCGCGAAATAATCTGAAAGACTTGCGTAATACGCGAGCGACGTTTCTAAATATCGACCCACGATGTGTCTTATAATTATTTAAAAGTCGATATGATTCTGTCAGTAAAATGATTCGTGTTGGCAACTGTGAAATCGCCGTGATCTGTTCGATTAATTGCCGAGCTGACGGTGCGAGTTTTCTCTTTGAAGCTTTTGGTTAAAATTTTTACTGCAAGTTTCATTAATGAATATACATGCATTTATTTCTATTATTCTTAAGAAATTGTTTTATTCTTAAGAAATCGTTCTATGTACAAATGTGGGTATGACGTACTGGTGATTTAGCACAGGTTCGACAAGTGTTTCCTGCTTTAAACGTACCGAAAGTTGGCAACCCTACTGATCTGGTGGCTAGCACACGTGCGTTTGAGAGCACAAGCTCCCAGGTTTGACTCCCTGTGGGAGATCATTTAACGCACCACACTGGTTCAGAATATCCGACTCCACTTTAAACTGTAAGTCTTGTCGCATATCCACACTACTGGGAAAAGTCTACGTGGAATCTGACCCTGCCACAGTAGACACTTTTATCATAGGCTATATGGCTATAGATTTTGAGAAATCTATAAATTCTAACGTTCCGATTATTATTTTCATTTTATCTCCGAGAAGTGGTAAATTTAAGAGTTTTGTACTGTAGAAAAATATCGAATTTTAATACTTCAAAGGTTTGCACTCTGACGAACCTTCCCTTCCATATACTTCTTTAAAAATTTATTTTCTCTGTTGGTCTTTGCCAACGCACGCCATTTAAAATATCGACAACAAATTTTTAAAGTTTCTACCAAAAGTTTCTTTTTCCTTAATGTCTACCCTACACAAAAGAATGAAGTTGTCCAGTTAGTTTCCTTAACGCGAAAAGCAACAATTATCATTTTATAGACAAAACAACTTTTAACGATTTTTTCCGCTCCTAACTTGTGTAGTGGTTCTTCGCGTGTGCCTTTGGTGTACGTGGGGTTTCGATACTCGGTTGAATAGCATAAAATTTAATTGCATCGTTATTTATTTTTAAGTCATCGTCCGTCTTCGTTAGCCAAAAGGCCATATTCTTGGGACGTGAAGCCAGAAATTTAACTAATTTTAACGATTTTCTTCGTATTTCATTTATTAGAATCACGGTAGTGGATCGATCTTATAAAAGCTGTAATGCTAGTATATCCATTGCTCCGCATAATAACCCGTGAAAGAGACTTTTTGTGTTTTTATTTACTTTTATAATACATAACAAGAGAGATTATATTGCCAGGGTTTGTGAATAGAGTCAATGTGTTAACATCTTCACTGATATTGGCGACTAACAGTGCCTATCCATGTCTCGTTTTCTGTTATTGAAGCGTAAGTGTAGAATTTTAGAATCCTAGAACTTACGTTTCGCGCCGTTAGATGACAACACACTCACACCCCAGCGGTTGACATCTACCAGATGAAATGGAAACTTCCAGCTTTCATTCTTGTTACTGTCTTTCAGCGTTCGTAGTTTGAGGAAAATTTCCCTAATCTAGGGAAATTTCGTTAGTAAATTTAGTAAAAAGGGATTTTTTCGATAGAACATGAATCTCGAGGGAAATTCTCGCGCTGACTGATTGACCGATATAAATCTTTCAAGTTTTCTTTGTTTTTTCAGAAATAAACAAATGTAATAGCAATAGTTTGCATGTGTGTGTGTGTGTGTTCAAAGTAGTATAATTTGCACCCATTGTTGGTTGGATGAATTTGCGTGTACTTTTTTGTAAAAGAAAAAGTAAAGGAAAAACAAAAACAATAGAAGCAAAAATAAATGAGTAAAACAAATGTGGTTGGCACTTTCTTTATTATAGCTAAGTTAATCTTATAACCTAACTTCTGTCATAGGAATTTGACACTCTAGGAACTAGGGGAGAATTTGATTAGAAAAGGGAATATTTTGTGACAGTCGAGGGAAATGTTCTTAACCTACGAACACTGCTGTCTTTAGCGAAGTTTATGACTATTAACTTGAATAGTGCGCCATTCGTTCCTCTCAAATACTTCCATATAAACGGTTTGAAATAATTTTTGTTCGATGTTCTTGAAAGTTATTTCTTTTTTTTTTTTTTTTTTTTTTTTTTTTTTTTTTTTTTTTTTTTGGCCAAATATTTCGTTAACATCTGAACAATGCAGCATAATTCAGTTTTCGCGTGGAAGATTCCAGAAGTACTTCAGTTTACAACTGCAGATAAATTATCTATTGTAATAAACAATAGATAATCTAATCTCACTTGGGCCGAAACGTTGTAGCGGTAAAACATTTTATTGATTATCGCAGTTAATTAATTTTCACATTAGGCAGTGTATCGATTTTGTGTTTTAAATGAAGTATAGATCGCTTAAAAAAGCTGTAGTCACTGTAGGAGTATGGTAACACCGATGTATTGACAACTAACCTTAAGTAAATATAGATACTTAATTAGATGATTATGGAGAACTGGAAATAGCTTGCTGAGAAGAAGTAAAGAGCTTCGAATATTTGATAGTAATTGTTATCTTATCAGAAATAAAGAGTATTATTTACGTTGATTTATGATATTTGCGTCGCTTTGCAAGATTCCCACGTTATTCTGGAAGGTACAGTGTGGTAAAAATTTTCAGTGAAAGTTAAGACCGAAGGCTTAAGTAGAGCCTTCGCAACTCCCTTTTTCAGTCAGTAGTGGATATTTAATAAAATTATGTTTACTTTAGATTATGGTACAAAATGTGGCATTATTCTGGGATGTAGAACTATTCTACAATTGCTTTCTGGCATTTTGGAAAAAATAATGCACTAATTAATTTTATTCATTAACGAAAAAAGAGCATGTTATACGTATATTACAGCACAAATACTAAGTACCTTGCTGTTCACGACTTCAGAATATCTCCTTGCTCACCTCAACCATAGGTCGGTGGGCAACATGGAAATTTTAAAACTTTTCTCTCGCTTGGGAGAGCTGTTTTATACTTTGATAAGGCCTCTTTTTCGTAGCCGCGTCTAGATATTCTATCCTTGGTCTTCCTCTTCCTGGTTTGCCCTCTATCAGCACCAGGGGCGCCCGAAGAAATTTTTTTAGAGAGGGGCCCATTTCTATGGTTGCTATATTAAGGCTGGTATTTCTGGTATTTAATATACATGGTTTGCTATATTACATATACATTTTCGTGTGCGAATGGAGGCCCGGGCCCCACCCTGCCCCCATTTTTGGTCGCCCATGATCAGCACGGTGATGTAATCGTAGTGCCGAATAAGATGCCAAGCATGCTGTTTCTTCTTTTTTCCATTATCTTCATGATCTGTCGTCCTTCATTAGCTTCCTTTAGTACGTCTTCATTAGCTCTCCCCCTTTTTTTTTCGGTCCATGATATGCGCAGCATTCTGCGCTAACACCGCATTTCAAATGCTTCCAGCTTAGATATTTCAGCTTTTCTCAATATTTCAGAAAAAAGTGAATCAATTAAATGATTTTTTATTGATGTGTAGAAAATATAATTACCCTTCTCTGTAGCTCTCAATATCGAATTCATGCAAATGAATTGCATCGTGTTCTCTGAAGTTCCATATACGAAATTTCGTAACTTGGTAACCTATATCCGAACATACGAGACGTAATAGTGGAATTAGCCTTCCTTTCATCCTCTTGATAATTGATTTTATTTATTTATTTATTTATTTATTTATTTATTTATTTATTTATTTTGCGTATTTTTCATTCAGAGTTGTGTGTGCCAGATTTCACAAGTCCACTACCCTCCTTTTCTCCTTAGGAGTTCAATAATTCATCATCATTTCCCTTTAAATAAAAATTGTATTTTTGAGTGAGCAAGGTGTTTAGTCTTTTATGTACGGACTAGCTGAAATCCTTTGTTCGGGAAGAATAAGGTTTTCGGAGAATATTCGAAAGGTAAATGTGAATCCCCTTCTAGAACTTAGGTTACGTATCTTAATCAAAAGTGAAATGGTAAATAAAACCCAGTTCGATTTCCAAGTCGTTTAACCATGTTCAATAATTCATTTCAAACGGTTTAACCATTTTAGCATTTTTTGAATACGAAATCAGAAATTAAAGTGTTACTGAAAATGTACCTACCCTCCTTAAAGCTAAAATTTCGAAAACTCTTTAGACACACGATCACTTAATTTTAATGAAAAGTTTATGTGCCGAGTTTTATCTCCTTAATTTCAGGGGACCTGATTAATCAAAATGGTGTTTAAAAATACTCTACTCGAGAATAATTAAATTCGTTTCAAAACATTCAACCATTTTCTAGTGAAAAGTCGCGAAATCCTTTTCGTTTTCACATATAAAGATAAAGAGAGCAATATCTATATGAAACACGAGATGAAATTTTATATTCGAAAATCTGGATCCGAAAATGCCCATGGTGAAAAGACCAAAATTTCGCAATTAATAATAATTTAATTCGCCAGGCTTAACACATGCTTATAATACTGGCATTGCGGAATTATAGTGCATTTAAGTTTATTAAAAAAAAAGCTTTCAAAAGCCCCTCTTCAGCTCTGCAGTTCATGTATCTGCGTTTCTAGATCTATTCTCAGTTCTTAACTAAACATTTCCAGATATTGATCCATTAACACTATTCTTTCTTTCTTTTTTTTTCTTTTTTTTTTTTTTTTTTTTAAATCTTGGTACGAGGAATTTTCGTATGAAATTTTGCTATACATGCCTGAATTCTCCCTTTCCCCTCTCTTTAAGTAACTTTTAAGTACTCATTAACAAACCTACCTACTACGGACTATGCATCATTCCATCATATCACTAGAGACATGACCTAGAATTGATGATAAGAGACCATGCACTTGGACACTTTATAGCAGGTGGAAATAAAGGCATGTCATGGCTTTCGTAATACAAAACTACAACTTACTGCTCGAAAACTAGCTCAACCAGAAGTACTGGACTTTACTTGCTTTGTGCTCTTCAACCATTTCGTAGTTGTAGAATTGCTCGTTGTTTTGTCGGACTATTTATTGGCTCAGAAATAATCGTTTTCAATGCTCTGTTGTTTTCCATTGAAATAAACGAAATTAATTTCGTGTTCGGTTCAGAACTTTACATAACATGAGTTAGAAAATGAGCATTCGTGTGAAGTTCCTATGTTTTTATCACAAGAAAGGAAGGTTCAGTTTGTGAACTGCGTAATTTCAATTCTAGGTTTCTTGATGGCGTTATGAGTGTGCACATTCAAAACTAGCCTTCAGGTTAAATGATCTGCAAAATGACAATATTAGTAATTAAAATAAACAAATAAATTACAAATAAACCATACTTGTTTGTGACACAATAATTATTATTTCATATCCACTTAAACCAGCAAAATTTATAACTTCTGACGCTTCCAAAAATGTTATAGGAACTTCTAATTTGCTGCGAAAATTGATCAATTTGCTAAAACGGACCTTTAAAAAATAATAAATAAAAAGTGAGTTTCGCACCGTACAGGGAGGTCATTCATTGAAAGCCTCCCCTGATTGTGTGAAAATAATCTTCTAACTCTAATCTATTTACAGAAAGAGCACAGTGTGAAATGGGTAGGAAAAGCAAGTGAAAGCTAGTAGAAAATGTTATATTTAACTAAAAATAAATCGCAAGAATTGATGACATGCATGATCAGGAAAGTCATGTGAAGAGAAGCGATTACCAAATAGCCTGGTATGAGTTTTGAAATGAAATATGATACACTTCAAGATTGCAACACGAAATACTATGTTGCAATGTTAACACGTCGCTTAGTTCTTCTTTTTCAATTTGCTTTGGTGACTTTTGAATCTTAGGTGAAATGACTAAATTAATAAATGACTTGACAATATTTGAAACTTCTAGGCGAATATTTTTGTTTATCTGGAAGCTATATATAAGTTCACCATATTTCAGATTAGAAATCTTGTAGGGAATTTTATTGTGCAATAATGAAAATTGTAAGTGCTAGTAAATCTGTGCACTTGCTCGTATGTCTTAATCATATACGAGCTGCATTTGCAGTGGTGCCAGCAGGGCTTAAAAGTTACCGGAGTCCTACTAGATAATGGTTAAAATACATTATAATCTTGCTAACTAAAAATAAATCATTTTATAGCCCCAATACCTTTTCTACTTTTGACATGCAGTGGCGTGCTTCCGATAAGTCGTCTCCCGACAAATTGGGCAACCCGAGTTTGATTGCTGGTGGAGATAAGAGGTTTCATTTAGGGAGGACATGGATGGCAATTGTCTCCCCTTGAGTTCGAGAATAATACATATTTTAATCAGTTGTGTACTAATAAAAAAACATGGAACTCTTATGCTAGTGGGAAACTGTCTATCCCCCCCTAGTAGGAAACTGTCCGTTCCTTCTATCCAATGTATCTCAGGAGTTCACTCAGCCTCAGAAAGTGTGAGTACCTTGGGAATCCGGGAGAAGGGGTGTCTGAAGCGTGGAGCTGGCTAGCCGAAGTCTCAAAAGTATGGAGTCGTACATCCACCCAGCCCATGGGTGTTTTGCCCTTTTTCGTTTTAGGATTACTAATTAAATTCATTTTTGTTATATGAATTATTGTTATTGCTAAGTATTATTAATTATCATAATTTTAAGAGGAATATGGTTCCTTAATGGTAGACTGTCTACACTTGGTCGTTAGTTCGGCACCAGGCAATGTTTATGCTGAAAAATGTTGGGAGTGCTTGTGGTTCTTTCGTTCATTCCCACATTCCATCGATTCTTCTGTAGTCACTTAATTGCCTTCAATCTTCTGGGCCTAGTGGGGTGTTAAACCAATTATTTTGTATCAAAACAAGAATCACCAGATCTGGTAACATCAATTGACAAATCCTACATGAGTGAGAAAATTTTATCGTGCTGTAAATGTCGTGCTGGGTACATAAACGGTCATTCGAATGGGAAGGTAACTACGGGAGTGATTCCCCATTTAATTAGCATAAAACATTACAGTAAAAATGGATTGAATAATTTAAATTAAAACAAGCAGGTCTGCCGTTCTTTAGTGTGTTTATTGTAGAACGTAAACAATGGAAGAAAATTGAAAAAATTTGTGAAAAAGTAACTATTCAACAATTTCTTCCAGCTATACGTTACACGTGACATACTTTTTTTTTTTTTTTTTTTTTTGCCAACGCCAGGACTGATTTCCTACCAACTGTCGATAGCTTAGCGTGCAAATAGAACTTTCTTTCTTTCTTTCTTTTCTTTTTTTCTTTTTCTTTCTTTCTTTCTTTTTTTTTTTTTTTTTGACGTAGGAACACTATGATTAAATAACATCTGATGATCATTTCTTTGCCTTATTTATCAGATTTTCAAAGGTATATAAGGCCTATTGATCTTAGAAGTATGTCCACAAAGGTAATCAAACCCAAAATGGGTCATTGTTATTTTCCCGAGGGAAGGATGCATTTAAACTAGTGATGACCAATTCCGGAACTTTTACTTTCCGGATTTCGGAAAAACCCGGAATTCAGAGAAAAATCTGGGATGTGAAATTTCCGATTCCGCAAAATTTTGGTCATTCATAATTTAAACCAATTACCTGTCTAAAAATTCATATTAAAAATGTAAAATTTATTCTGCTGGTTCAGCTTGTTGATTTATTTATGAATTGTATAACAAGAATTTTAGAAATGATCCAAAAAATGGATCAAAAGATTGCGATCTTGGCCAAGAATTTTAGGAATTATCAAAATATGCGTAAAAAAATTGCGAGCTTGGCGAATAATTAGTTTTTGGATCAGGGGCCACAAAATTTTTGAACGGTCCCCAAATCGAGTTTATATATATATATATACAGGGGCGGATCTAGGATATGATCAAGGGAGGGGCTAAACCATATTTTGCCGTTTTATCCAGTGTAAAGCAGGATGGATACCCATTTTATCCAATGCATATCTGAGCATCAAAGTGGGGGCTATAGCCCCTATAGCCCTTCCCCTTGGATCCGCCACTGTATATATATATAACGGAATAAGCACATCATACTGAGTTAAGTGATAGTTTGGGTTTGGCTACTCTATATGGAATTCTTCAGATATAAGGCGTACAAGAAATTTTTTGATTGAATTATATTGGAGTTTTTTTTTTCAGGGACCACAACATTTTTGAACGGTCCCTAAATCGAGTTTTCGTATTTTTTACGGAATAAGCACATCATACTGAGTTAAGTGATAGTTTGGGTTTGGCTACTTTATATGTAGTTCTCTAGATATAAAGCCTACAAGAAAATTTTTGTCTGGAATGTACTGGATCTTTTGATCAAAAAAAAAAAAAAAAGTGTGAACTACCAAATTTTATCTAATGTCTTCTCTTAAAGATCAAGTACATACTCCTGACAGTGACACCACATACCACTCAGCGCACTACGCAGCTCCATCACATTTTGATTTTGCCACCCCGGATGAAGTTTTGTAGAAGAAAGTCTCTATCTAGAAGTATCGGAATCAAAATTACGGGGAAAGGAGTATGCCTATGGCATACTAGATAATATATTGCCTTATTTCAAACAGGACAAACTTTCCGGAAATTTACTGAATATATAGGGTGCAATGCAGTTGAAAGTAAATGAGATGCTAAATTTAGAAAAGTAAGTGGTTCTGCTTCTTCATCTCTGACACCAAGTGTTGAGCGAACGGAAAATTCCGTAGACGACACTCTCCCCCTATCGTCAACACTCGGTATTTTCATAGCAGCATATCAAGTTTCTTGTGTTACCACGGTGTTATATATATATATATATATATATATATATATATATATATATATATATATATATATATATATATATAAAACATAACTTCCTCAGCTTCAAACAAGATTGAAGAGATTTTTGCGTTTCAGTTGTGAAATCAGATCGACGAGCGAAAAACAAAATGTCATCTTCAAATAGGCAGCAGAAACACATTGTTTTATTGAAAGATCTTTACAGAAACAGCCACACAACTTTCAATATGTCTTTCTAGTTGTACGTAGGGTGGCACACATTTTTCGGTTTATAGGACGAAGGGAATAAGTACTTGGCTTTCAGTAACACTCTCAATACTGTTTTGCTTTTATTTATTTATTTTCCCTTTTTCCCTTACAGTACTAAAACACCCAACTCGGTGAATGTTTCAGAATCAGGCATAATAGAGTCTCTGTGTAGAATGCATTTATAATAGTATCTCCGTACACCTTAGTTTATTCACAAGTATTCTGCTGCGTTTCATAAGAATCACATCAAATTTCCAAATGTTTTTACTCATTGAAGTTAGTGTAAAACTTTATTTAAATTATTTTGTATTTTTTTCTTCTCCAACGTTTCTTTTATTAAATTAACTGTTTACAAAGAATAAATGGAGCAACAAACATACACTGTATTACAGTGTAGTTACTTAACGCATTCTTTTTGTGGAGAAAATTATTAGAACGTTTCACTGCCACATTTTTATTTTACACCACGTGAAAGAGTTCGGTTATAACATAGAAAATAACTGAACGCTATGCAACCAGTTTGATTTAGGTACAGTTTGGGTTACATACTTCCAAAGGGGCAATTCCTCTATAATAATGCCCTATAGGAGTACAGGGAGGACATATTTTTAGATCAACTGATTGAATCACCTTTATCATTGAACTCGACTTCAAAATTTCGATCCTCTACATTCTGGCTAAATTTTATGGTAATACATCAAGTTGTTCTTGAGATTTTTTGTTTCCCGGATAAACGTACGGACAGAAAGTATATAATAGAGTTGTGGTTGGTAAATCACTCCTTAAAAATTAAATTAACGTGCAGGTTTACCTTGGCACACCACTCGAAATAATTGTTGAAAAATTACAATTCTTTCACTAATTTCCTTCTTATTGTTTCCTAAATTATTTGCGCCAGAAGGGGGTCATTGTTGAAAAATTGTTTTACGATTTGCGTATAAATACGGCGTTCGGATGTATGGCATAAAAACTACTGTGCAAAAAACAGAAACCAATATGTGCTAGGTGGCTACTATGAAGCACGAATATTACCTAACCGAATCAAAGCAGGACGAAGCTGGTGCCCCTGGCGAATTCGAAGGAGTGTGTCCAAAGGAAGCAGGCAGGTTAGCGACGGTGGATATACATGTATGTGAGGATAGTGAAAACAAGTGGGTTTTGACAATGATACGAGTGTCAATAGCACTTTTCGTTTCATACTAGTAGTGTTCCACTTGTGAACATAAAATACAACTTCTGTACACTGTTCAGAAATACGCCGCCGGTGGAAAATAATACCTAATACAGTCATCTTTCAATGCATTCACTTATTTTATCTGTCCTAAAGCACTTGTAGAGATTTTACACTTCTAGCTCTACACTAATCCTAATACAGCCGTATTACTTTGTATTTATTTCTAACGCTTGCAGAAATTTGTTCTTTATAAATAAATCTTTTCATGCAAAGTATTGAATTTTACCATAAATCTTCTAAAATGTGGAGCACCAACAGTAGACCAGCACCAAAATTAAAAAGAGAACGAAAAACAAATATTCTAGACAATTATACAATGAAATATGTATTTAAGTTGACCTTTTTTTTTTGTGTGTGTGTGTGTATAATGCAAGTGAGCCACGGTGATAAGTACTGTATCTAATGGTTCCAAGTTATGTAGCCGATTGAATCAGATGGCTTTAACATGCCTGCCTTTAACTTAGTGTTAAAGATGAATTCCAAGTCCCTATGGATTTCCCAGGATTCCGAATTTACAGATTGTACGTTTTTCCGTGTTACTATACTTTTTTCTCTAAAGTTACACCTTCCTTTATTTAAAGGTCTATTTTTTACTCTTTTCCTCTCCATTATTTTTGTCGGTCAATGTTCCGTTAAGGGGATCCAGTGTCTTTGACACCACTTCTTTCTATTGATTTTCGTTTGATTACATAATATATGTTATATTAGGTTAGGTTAGGTCAGGTCAGGTCAGGTTAGGTTAGGTTAGGTTAGGTTAGCTTAGCTTAGCTTAAGGAGGTCCAGTGTAGTTTTGGACCCCCTTAACGGAACATGGACCGTTTTGTCATTTAGGAATTTTTCCTCTATTTGTTAATGCATCCTTCTCATAGGCGAAGTCCGAGTTCTGGCGAACTTAGGAATATCAGAAGATTCGGAACAGAAAATTCCGTTCGCGATGTCTGCCTACACTGCTGATGAATGATGGTTCTTTCCGTGTCCTGCTAATTCTTTTCTTGTTGTGTCTGATTCATGACAAATGAAATTAGAGGTTGTGTTATGAATGGTACTCTTAACGAAATGGTTATGGTATCTTTATTATCGATTATTCTTGGTTCTGATATCAGTGATAGCTCTGGGATTAATACTCAGGTCGAATTTCTGCTTTTTTCTTTAATGTTTTGAATGTATTTAGTAGGCTATTACGTGATTCCTTTAGTTAAGTAATTTGATATATGGCGCCATGCATTTTTTACTGAATTGATTTTCACGATAAAAAAAAATATATATTCTGAATTAATATACTGCACTTTTTGATGGATCGATATTGAGTCTAACCAGTGGCGTTACCAGCTTTAATTTGTGGGAAGAACAACTGGAAGGGCAGAGAGCTTTTTGGAGGAACAGATATATTTTGTACACCGAAAATAACAGTTTGTTTGTACTACCTTACAATACATATCGAAGGGGGGGGGAGATATGTACCCCCTCTAGCATCATCACCGAGAATAACACTATAAAAGTTAATTGTAAAATACTTCCACCTATATTTTCAGAGAAAAAAATTATAGAACTAGATTGTTTTTATAAGAGAACGAATACAGGTGAATTGTAAGATCAAAATTTGATGCTACGTCGGTCATTTCCTTGTTAAACAAGTAGTTTTACTAAGAAAGTGTGTCCAAGGTTAAATTAGGAAGTTTTCCGAGCTCGGTTCCCCCTCTCTCCCCCGGTGAGTGAATCCCTGATTTCAAAGATAATTTTACCTAATGGACGGGAATAAAATTTAAGATTTTAAAATCACTTCTTACTACCGCTCATGACTAGACATCCAATAGTCATTATTCATTACCGACTTGTTTTAGGTATATTTAGTAATAACGCGGTAGGGAAGGGAAAAAAATAACTGGTAGATGCGAAGGGATTCACATGAACTGCTGAGTTGACAACCCGTTTCAAAATTTGGCTTCAGAATGTTAGGTTGGCTTTTCATTCTGATTTGCTCAGATTTCTTCATTTTACTTCTTGCTTAGTTGTTCATTCTGACTAAAGTCCCGCATGACAAATAGACGCGAGGAGATGAACAGAACCAATCCCCTCCACGAAACCGTTATTCTTATCTTTGATATTTCATCTTTTCTGGAAACTCCATTCACGGCTTGTAGTTTTAGAACTTTTTGTATTTTACCCTTTTTAGATGTTAGGTCATAAAAAGGAAGATTTAGGCTCTTAAGCTCTATATTATGCTATACAAAAATCGCACTTGTCCTGAAAGGATATGAGATTAAATCCTTGAACCTTCATTGATGAAATTTTGTGTACGCCACTGTTTGTGGATGTAAAATATAGAAGTATGTACATATAACGGGTTCGGACTTTGAAAATGGTGAAATTCAATTTCAGTAATGTAGTTTACATCAAGTACGAATACTGTATGTTCATTAAACCTGTTAATGTTTTGAGTACTTTTTAAAATATGGCAGCATGATAGGGAATAACCAGTGGCGTCAGTTTCTACATACCTTAGTATGTTTATTTCATAGTCAAATATCATCTACATGGAATCAAGGAGAATTTTAATACAAAATACAGGTTCGGATGAAGGCGCGACCCGTCCGTCCGAGGATAAGCGCCAGTAGAGATAACATATATAGATTTACTCAATAATCTTACAAAACACATGTATACCGTCGTTTATTAAAAACAAAGAATGATATTATGTGTACTCTGACTATTTTCCTGTGATAGCGATAGACGGCTTAGAATTGTTACTAATATCACTAACGGCAATAGACTCGTAATAGTAGGGGGGCACGAGGGGGCACGAAAAATGTTTAGGGGGAGAGGCAGCCACACTTGTTTTGCTTTGAATATTATTATTATCGGTTGCACATATTATTACATTTTTCACCGGTTGTATCATACATAAAAAAAATGGAAGGCGAAGGGGGGTGAGAAAACATTGGGGTGGCGGTCGCCTCTCCTCGCCCCTGTAGCGCCGCCACTGACTAATATGCTCTTGCATCACAGTTTATAGTTTATTTTAATTTAGGTGAATTATTTTATATATACTGTACAGAGCGGACGTTAACGTTCTAGTTTCAAAATCGAGCCTTCCCCGCTGTGCCTTTTGGTTCCGGGTTCGATTCCCAGCGAGAGAGCATAAACATTTAATTTCATAATCTTTCACTGTCATTAATCATCCGTCTTCTTAGCCTAAAGGGAATAACAGTGGGACAAACTGGAAAAAAAGTTGCGTATTCAAGATGGCCTATAATTCACAAATTATAGGACAATTCTACGCTCTGAAGATTTTTGTCAGAATGCCAGAACGGTGTTTCCTAATAAGGGACAATCGCGTAGGATACGAGACGTGTAAGAACCCTAATTTAAACTATTTTTCTAATAAATAATATATAATTTACATATATCTGACCCAGTGATGTTATGGTGAACAACATTGTGAGCGTGAGTTTTCTCGGGGTTCTCCAGTTTTCTCCCATTGTCTTCATCCCACCACTTCATTCATCATTATCATCACTACCGTCTCCATTGGCCTGGGAGCATAATATGAGATGTTTAAAAAAAGCTTGAACTTGTATTATTATTATTATTATTATTATTATTATTATTATTATTATTATTATTATTATTATTATTATTAGCTTCGTCAAGTTGTTGCTGAGTTTCACGATACCATGTGATGCCTGGAAGAAACACTGTTGACGACTCGTTAAAAATAAGCATGACAAGTGGTTAGTTTAATACAAATTAGGAATATTGGCAAAAGAAAAGCGGGAGCTCATGTGGTTCGGGTTCCACGTTAATCAGTAGGTCCACGTCTCATATAGCCTCGCTGCTGAACGGGACGTTAAACTCAAACTCAACTCAACTCAAAAGAAAAGCGGTTATCATAAAGGTGAAACGTGGATAGGCTTTACTTATAAGGAATTGCTTTGTTTCGCGGCTAAATTTCTGTTGATATTATAAGTAGTTTGATTTCTCCGTAGTTGTTAACGGCAAGCATTAAGTAGTGCTTTGTATGCAAGTCTTATAACTGAAATCTCCGTTGTTTTGCGATTGAAATTGGAACGTTGTAAGGATATCTATGCTCTCTGCATTCTCTTTCGACTTCCGCTCGTCTGCGAAATTCTATATGCATATCACTTATTATTAAACTAAAACGTTTCTATCTGGCGCCACTAGCCACACAAGGCGAGAGGGTGCTCATCAGGGTTTGCCCAAGCAGGTCCAGCCCCCCCACCCCCCCAAAAAACACCAGGTTTTTTCGGGTTGGACCCACCTGAAAACCACATTGGTTTTTGAGCTTCTCGTTAGTATATTATCGGTACAACTAAGGTGGTTACATTGGAAGTGATTTTTTAAAATCAGATTTTGGACTTTCTTTGGGCGAATTAGGTGCTTTTACGTTAAGGTATACAACATTCAACGTAAGACCTTTATAAAGTTCTGAATGCAGTGAATGATATGTCAGTGGAGAGCTTTTGCGAACGCGGCATTGAACCTCCGGGTTCCATAGGCCATAGAGTTAGTTAGTTAGTTACATATAGTGGCGGATCCAGGATATAATCAAGGGAGGGACTAAACCAGAGTTGGTAGCTTTATCCAGTGTAAACCAGGATTGAAGCCCATCTTATCCACTGTATACCTGAGCGTCAAGGGGAGACTATAGCCCTCTTGGATCCGCGTATATATATATATGCGAAATTTTCTAGTTCAATCACGAAACTGAACTATCAGTGAACAGTATGAAGTTCCGATGTTTTATCAGGATTTCACTCTCCCGATTCACCCATCAATATTCACATAAATTATTACTACCGACTTATTTAGCCTATAGGAAATAATCCATAGGATGTTAAAAAAAAATATATCATTCACTGTTTCAACTTCTGTCTAGCATCATCTGTTAGAACGATACAAAATCCGTCAGTAGGAAAGAATTTGGAAAATCATGAGGGGTGACTTTTCACGTTAGGTTTTATTGTAAACCCGCCTTTTCCCTCCCCAATGTTAGGGCGAGCAGGTGAGCAAGACGTAGGGTACGATTGATTCTCTGAAGGCGTTTTATGAGCTTCGGCCGTTTTCAATTCTAGAAGAGGCAGGACGAGGAGGCTTTCTTCAAGGACACAGATGGAATCGTATTTAGAGAATGGAATGTGTCAACACACCCGTATAAGGCAAGTTGGTGAGTATTGTAATAATACTTGTCACTGGAAATTCATGCTCAGCATATTTGAACGAAGGTTGTAATCGTTAGCTTTCACTTTGTGCGTACGGAATGTACGTAGCGTGCAAGGCTGGATTGCCATTTCTTCATTGCAAAGCTTCCAGGTAAATCATTGTGTTAGGTCGTGATATAAAGGTTCATTATGATAGTTGTTTTTGCAGAGATTTGTGCAATGAAATTTAATGGTATCATTAAAGGCCGACAAAAGATTGTTTTCGTAAATTCCTTAAAGAGTAATTATGAGTACGCAGTAAGTTAGCACAAACAGTGGCGGAGCTTCACATTCACGACATGACTCCTTTTTCAATTCAAGAATTCTTCTCCAGGTCACCTGTTAGAATATCTCTATCCCCTCTTGCTTCTAATTTTTATCAACATCTAAGACTGTTCTCATTATCATATTCGTTAAAGCACAGAAGCTCAATAGAGCGTTCACCTTTGGTGTAAAGGGTTTCTGGTTCGATTTCAGGTCACATTAGATTGTGGTGGAGATGTCCACGGAATTTCAAGAGGTTCTTCCGTTTCCTTCTACTTTCTCATTCCACCAAATTTTTCATAATCTTTCACTTTCATTAGTCATTTGTCTCCTGTATTCTAAAGGAAATTAAGTATGCATATTTAACATTAAATGCAAATTAAATACGCATATTGCATATTTTATGTAAATTAAATATTTCATTTTTTAAATCAAGCAGACCTATGATCAAATTAAGACAAGTGATAGCGATTAAAATTGTTCACTAACTTATTTGAAATGAAATATTTAACGTCCCTTGGTTCACCCTATTCGAGGAAAGGGAAATAAGAAAGCAGTCTGGACCTGCATGTTGGTTACCATCCCGGCATTTGCCTGGTGTGAATGAGGAAATCCCAGTAAACCTCACTTAGGATGTCTGGCCTCATAAAGCTTGTACACTTTTTCAACCGATTGTCCCCACCGGGAATTGAACCCGGAACCTCTCGCACTAAAGACGAAAGAGTTAGCAACTACAGCACGTGGGGCCACGGTTTTGTAGTCAAGTAGCTAACAAATGTGTTTCATGTACGCGTAGTCCCGCTTTGATTCCCAGAGCGGATACCTGCATGAGATAACAAATCCTGGAAGTGGTTTAGCTCCCACCTTAAACAGAAGGTCATGCCCCCACATAGCCTAGTTGTTGAAAAAATGCCTTAAACTTTAATAAACCATGACATGTGTAAGCAGATTTTTATATCCGTAGAAACATTAAAAACACAGCATTAAATTTCTTTCATGATTTTAAAATTTCAGAAACGTAAGACGTAATAGCGTAACGTAGGAAATATTCTAATTACTTATTTATTAAATTTTGATCTGTAATATTTATCTTGAGATTTTCTTTTATAATGTTTGTAAGAAATTTGTTGAATAGGTTTCAAAATTTAAATTATGTTTGTCACGTAATGAACAGCATTTTTAAAAATGCTTATAAGTCCTCCAGAGATGAAGGGAGACTGTGATTATGAGAAATAAATGAAAGAGTAGAATGAAGAAAGTAGGAGAAAACGGGAAAACCCGAGAAAACCACGAACACGGTGTTTGTCTATCACAGAGCTCACTTCGCGTGAGTTGAGATCGAACCAAGGACCCCATGCACAATAGGTGAATGCTCTACCACTGACCCACTGTGCCTACTCATTTGAGTATACGTTCACCTTCGGTGCTTGGGGTCCCTGGTTCGATCCCAGCTCGTTCCGTGTGGACTTTGTGGTGAACAAACACCATGCTCGTGGGTTTTCTCGGGGTTCTCCCGTTTCCTCCCACTTTCTTCATTCCACCATTTCACTCATCTTTCATCATCACCGTCTCCTTTAGCCTAACCGGCATAAGCGTGGGACATAAAACTTAAATATTTCATTTCATTTTCATTTGAGTATAGAAAATAGTAGCTATAGAGAGGGACACCTATTGCTAGTTGAATAATGAATCTGAAGTGAAGGAGATTCATTTCTTTACCTTTTCCCCCTCTGGACCCCCTGAAATGTAGGAGATGTCATAGAAACTATTACATACTGTTGAACGTAATCATTTTACGACCAGGATAATTTTTAGTAGGGATTTGAAACCCTGCATAGAGTACTTTTGTCAATTGCTTAGGGTAGTGCTGTGCATTATTCCCATACAAAGCCCTTCATTTACATTCCCTAAGAGGCTGTCGCTAATCCTCCATAGGCATATAAAAATTAAGTCAATCAAATGCTTCATTATCATTTAAAAGTCTTCAGGACTTCACTGACAGAAGTTCAGGCCAACTTTCCACTATTATTTTTTCATTATGCGTTACATAATGAAAAAATCCAGTACCTTATCTGGTTTATTTATTTTAAATGCATCTCTTGTGTGTATTTGAGTGCAGAAAGAAATGGCACACAAGGGCAACTTTGTGTGCTTTGTGGGAGGGGTCGGTTAACATTGATTGCATTGTTCGCGCGTGTACACTTAACTAAGGGATTTTGTGAAGAAAAAAAAATCCGTACTGCCACGATACTGCTTTGATGTGCCATGTTTCATCCACGCCAATTGCATTCAACGTTTGTTCTGAGTATACTTCCGGAGACCCTCAGAGTTGGCCAACCTCTCTCTCCCCCTCTCCTGGCCTAAGATAAATTGCGATTAAATGTCAAACTGTTGTATAGGGCACGTCCTTTAGCAAATAGTTCTTAGTGTACAGGAGCGTACCTGCGGGAGGTCTGTCGGGTCCGGACCCCTCAAAAACTTTTTTACTCAACATATATTTCTACACTTTCTCAATAAAACTACATAATTGTTTAACAAGGAAATGATTGCTGTTGTATGGAAATTCGATCTTATAATTCATCTGTACTTTTTCTCTTACAAAAAACAATCTAGTTTTATCTTTTTTTTCTGAAAATATAGATGGAAGTATTTTACAATTACTTGTATTTCGGCCGCAGAATAATACCCATTCAATATTTACATAGACGTAGTGGCTTGTAGTATTGAATCCCCCCTCAACAAAAAAATTCTGTGTGTGGGTCTGATAGTATAGCCCTCTCACATTTAAATTTCTCCCTCCCCCCACGAACAAAATTTTCTGGAAGAAATTCTAATTGCATCTGTTCTGATTTTACTAATATGAGGGTATTACCAAATGTTTCCGGCCTGACACTGTCCAGTACCATTGCTAATAGCCGTTCATGTCATATAGCGCCATCTATGGGCGAAATAATGTATGTTTCAACTGTCTAGCTCAGTGTTGCCAGTGTGTGTGGTAATTATTAAATCATACGATAACATTAAATCTTGTACAATGTATGATAACTCGTGTATTTTTACATATCTTGGTAAGAAGCAAAATTAATAATTCTGGAGGACTTAAATATTTTTTTTAAATGCTGTTCATTACGTTAAAAAAAATTGGAACCCATTCAACAGATTTCTTACAAACATTATAAAGGAAAATCTCAAAAAGATAAATATTGCAGATCAAAAATTGATAGATGAGTAATTAGAATATTTCCTACGTTGCGCTATTACATCTTAAGTTTCTGAAATTTCAAAATCATGAAAGAAATTTAATGCTGTGTTTTTAATGTTTCTACAGATATAAAAACCTGCCTACGCATGTCAGTTATTACTGGGTGCTTGATTGGTTGGTTTATTCGAGTTTAAGGTATTTTTTCAACAATTAGGCTGTATGGGACATGACCTTCTGTTTAAGGTGGGAGCTAAACCACTTCTAGGGTTTGTTATCTCATGCATAATGAAACACATTTGTTAGCTACTTGACCACAAAACCGTGGCCCCACGTGCTGTATGTAGTTGCTAACTCTTTCGTCTTTGGTGCGAGCGATCCCGGGTTCAATTCCCAGTGGGGACACTCGGTCGAAAAAGTTTAAAAACTTTTTGAGGTCAGCCATCCTGGACGACGTTTTCCTGGGGTTTCCTCAATCACATCTGGCAAATACCGGGATGGTAACTAACATGCAGGTCCAGACTGCTTTCTTTCTTTCCTTTCCTCGAATATGGTGAGCCGAGGGACGTCATCCCTCATACGTCATGGGCTAACAAATGACCATAGATCTCGAAAGTCCAGAAATCTAATTCCTAATCCTGTTCGGCCACAAAACTACTAGCTACTCGAAGTATGTAAGTTTTCAGTTTTAGTAGGAAACTGAGTTTTGTCTTACATGTTGATTGTTGAATTACATAGTTGCATACGTCCCATTATTATTATTATTATTATTATTATTATTATTATTATTATTATTATTATTATTATTATTATTATTATTATTATTATTATTATTATTATTACTGTAATAATACAGTAATGTTCAATAGCACGACTGGAAAATATGAAGTACCATAATTTTACGAGAAAATTGATAATTTTGAAGTGCTGTGTACGATAATTTCTGCTGAACTGGTTGGCAACGCTGGTTAGGCTGCATCTGTTCATTGGAGGCAGTCATTTGGATCAGAGCCCTTCAAACCCAGGCTCGAAGACGGCCCGGCTGAACTGTCGAGTCGGGCGGAGAACGTGCCTGGCTCTCCTCGGGCCGGGCGTAACCGGACTGAGAACAACCAAGTCGAGAACAATCCTTCAATATGCAATGGAAAATGAGAAATGTGTTTTCGTAACATTGCAATGTCTATTTGTTCTCGAATGAGAAAAGCGTGTGAAAGGTTACCCAAGGTTTGCTTTCTATATCCTTATTCTGTCTATTTCTGTCCAGCTATGTTTATTATATAATACAGCTCATGGACCTATAAACCTTATACTACACTCGGATTAGTGCGTTACAAGTAACAGAGAAGATACGTAAAACTGCTACACCGTATGTAATACTAATACTACAATTACTATTGCTAATATTACTCTTACTATTACAATTAAGAATACAGGTGCAAATTCCGCTATTGCTGCCACTGCTACTACTATTACTACTACTAGTACTACTACTACTACTCATTACTATGCTAATACGACAGCGAATACCACTACTGCTATTACTAGTAATACGAACGGGAAAAAAATGAAAATGAAATCTTCGAGTTTTACGTCTAACGATTATTCTGGCTAGGCTAAAGGAGACGGTGATGATGAGAAATAAATGACATGGTGGAATGAATAATAAAGTGGGAGGAAACGAGAGAATCCTGAGGAAACTCATGCACACGGTGTTTGTCCACCACAAAGTTTACCTGGCGCAAGCTGGGATCTAACCAGGGACCCCATGCACCAGAGGTGAACAATCTGCCACTGAGCCACGTTCCAGGAACACCTAATCGACCCTGGTCTGGTGTCTTGGTGATTTATTTGATCATTATATTTTGCCATCATATTTGTAGCATCATACTATAAACAATACAGGAACATGTAACACAATTTGGTAATATCTGCCTTGCTTATTGAACATTACAAATTGCGCTGATATTATGAGCACGCCCGTTCACGTTTTCGGCCTCCTTGGTCTAATGATAGCGGTTCAAATTCTACTTAGTAGGTCAAGAACTACTAAGTAGAACTAACTTGACTACGTTCTTTAGGTAACTACGGCTCAGGTCGTTGGATGACAATGGGATGAATTGGTGGAATGAAAACTGGGAGGAAACGGGATCACCCCGAAAACTTCTACACACATGGTGTTTGCTGTGTAACGCAAGCTTACACAACCCCACATTATTTGAGGGAAGTGCCAAAAGGAACTGTGTTTAGGGAATGCGATTTTTTTTTTTTTTAATTCTTCTGAAATAATAAATGAAATAAAAATTACATATACAAATGTAAGTGATATTAATAACTAGAAAATGTTGATAGAATATATCAATATTTAAAATTGTTGTGAATATTCACATTCCCTAGCTTGCGAACTAGTGGGTTCTTTTTTTATGGTCACTTGCCCCGTCAGTGACTTCTTCCAAATACATGGCTTACTACTGCCCACTGTATATATTGATGTCTTCCACCATCAGACAAATTTATATTATTAATTACTTTGATTCCCGGAAGGAAATCACACCTCCCATCCTGAAAGAGAGACAATACAGGATAAAAATCTGTACTTACCACACAGCCCGATGAAAAAGGATTCAAGAAAAAGAAGTAATAATAATAATAGTAATCCTCTTTCCTGCGAATGACTACAAAATCACTTTTATTCTTGTTTATAAACCAATATGATTTAGAAATGCCCTACAAACGTCTTCTATCTGAAACTAATCGTTTATTATTCACTTGTGATCACACACAACAAAACAAAAAAAGTTTTTTTTTTTTTTTTTTTTTTTTACTGTTCGTGCGCACTATAAATTGAAATGTTGGACATAATCCTTCTTGCAGTGTCTCAAAGAAATATAAATGGAAGTTCCTATAACCTGAGAGTTTACGGAATAGAGTATTTGTTCAGCTAAACACACTTATTTTCGATTTTATCACACATATTAGACTTTTTTTATTTTATTTAGAAATATTTTTTTTTAAAGTATGTGATGAGTCCAGTTTCTGCAGAAATACTAACTGATGCTCTGCGACTAGTAACACTGTTTGTTGACTAATTACTCATTTTTATGTTTTGAAATATTCACAGTTTTTTTTTTAAAAGCACAAACTTTGCCACCAAGAACACAGGCATTATCCAGTTTTCTGAAGTCGCATTGCCTGTTAACTTTCACTATAGTCTCCTGGTCAGTTTTGTCTTTGAGGAGACCTCTTCACACTTCAAACAAAAACACACCAACTGACCCTCGTTTCTCCCTCCAGTCATTTCTTTCAAAACTGTCGCTCTCTCTCTCCCCCGTGACTCCATTCCAGATATTCTATTTCGGAAAGGGACGCTGTTTGTCCGTTGGTTTCTTTCACGCTTTCTTAAAAAGAATCTTGTGGAAAACTTCAGGCTTTTCTTCCTTGCGTTATTATAATGTCACTTCACATACAAAAAGCTCTATACTAATTGATATATATATATACTCACTTCTATCTATCTGAAAAGCAGTTTTTTTCATTGTTTGTAGAGACGTCTGGTTATTTTTTTAAAAAAATTGAACTAGGCACTGAATTTTCGATTATATTTAGTTATATGATTAAAAGAAATAAAAACATTATAGAAAACATGTGAAAATACTTATATAGACTAACATAGCACATCTAAATACACCTGTTATCACTTGAAAGTGATTATTAGGTTGAATTCTTTTTCGGCTGGGTGGCATCGTTCACTCTCAGGTGAGAAGCACAAGTCCTTCTAGATGCCAAAGTAATTACTTTATGAGATGAAATTGTACATTTAATCGAAATGAATGAGGGCGCGTAAGGGTAATATATATATATAAATACGGCAATTCCAAGAGCATTTGGAAATTCATCTATTTAATTATATATCAAATAAAAGAAATATCAATACGTTAAATGCAAAATTAAAATATCAATATGTAAATAGGTAAGATTTGCATATTGAAAAATAATAAAATTGCATATTATTATCAAATTGCACTTGGGAAATGTGTGCCTTTCACAATCCCCCCTTTGAAATTTTAGAATATTATGAACATAATCTTATAGAATTTCACCATTCGTAAAATTAAGGTATTTTAAATGACAATTAGTTCTTGAAAATCTTATACATTCTTATAATATACACTGTAGTTGTAAATCTCATTTCCAACATAAATAAAAAAATTATATGTAATTTTAAAATGAAAACACTAATACTGATAATAATAATAATTATTTTACTCATCATTAGAAATTGAAAAGTTACTTATTAAACTACACAAGTCAATTAATTAGCTTACAAATTAAATACCTAAATGAATGTATCAACAATTGATTTGGCTATATCTTTGTAACTGAATTTTTTTTACTACTTATTGAACATATATACAACAATACTACTTAGACAATAATAACAGTCCCTCCTTACTTATTACTATCCTTCCATTTCCATTTATTTCTTAATTTTCTTCTGCTTTCTCTTGTACTTCTCGTTGATTATACTTCTTCAACAAGTATGCATTTCTTTTGATAGTTTCCTGTTCTTTATTGGGATTCATTAAGGTGTATACATTCGTATCTGTTCTGCTGATTACTTTCCAAGGGCCTGAATACAACAACAATAATTTCTTTGACACGCCTGCAAATGCATCAGACTTTGGGAAAACTCGTACCAGAACCAATTCTCCAATTTCATATTGTACAGTTTTATGGTGTGCATCGAAATATTTCTTCCTGGCCATCTCTTTATGTTTTATGAGGAGGGATACTAGCTTGGACTTCTGAGATTTTGTCAAATTTTCATATGCATCAACGTGGTTAATTATATCATCGTCGGTGGCCTTCGTCTCGACTCTAAGCCAGTCAGACGGTGTCAAGACAATAGTCTCCAACTCAGAGGCGGTTGGGAATTTCCGTACATCCAACCTTTGTACTGGAGTGCTTTTACTTAACTTGTCCCCAAACGTACACAGGGACACATTTTTAGTTTCTGTATGTCTTTCTAAAGCATACATATCATCATGAAATTGGCCTGTATCTTGCATATTACCACCGTCGAGAACTTCTTCGATATTGCGTAATACAAGATCAGGATTATCAATTTCCACATCTTTGAAGCTAACTTCGACTTCATACGGTCGCTGCAAAACTAGAACCCCTCTCCCATAATCCAAGATGGCACTTGATTCTGCGAAAAATTGAAAGCCAATAATAAAATCTCTATTTAGACCACTGACTATTATCCCTACAGTCTGAAATGTTTTTCCCTTAATGGTGATTTCTAGCATCGTTTGTCCTTTTATTACTGCAATTTTCTTACCAAATGCTGAGGTAACTTTCATATTGTTCGTCTTTAAATACGCAGGTAGTGGAATACAGTTCCTCACAGTGTACCATAGCTTCTCACTGATAGCTGAAATCGAAGACCAAGAATCCAACAGTGCATTAACTGAGTGAGCAAAGATTAACACGTTAATTTCTGGCAAAGTTATAATTTCTTGCTACTGGTTCATCTCTTGTATCTAAAAGTTCGTCGAAAATTCCATTAACATGGTCAAAAGTTTCTTTATTCAAGGGGACTCTCTTTCCACTTCTTAATATTAAATGAAGATTATTTTGTTCCGAGCTACATGATGATTCAAAATGTCTCTTGTTCTTTATTTGTTCACACATATTACATTTTATACAACTTTCATCTAACGTGGACTCTACCTCTTTTATAGACGTTTCGTAACTATTGACACCCTCATTTGTTTTTTCTAGCACACCCTGGGATGAGTAGTTTGCCAGCTGGACATTATGTGAAATACTCTGTACATCCGTATCCTGCTGTTCCCAAGCGTGTGCTCTTCTTCCTCACTGGTTGTTGGAAGAGCTACTGCTGGAATTTCCGCTATTTCCATACACTTGACCTGCCTGAGACTCACCCTGTGAGTCATATGTTTCGAGTAACTGAATCTGTTCTTCATCGCTGTAGTCTCCTCTATTATTTTGACCCCTAAACCTATTTCCACGCTGATTTCCTCTCGAACCTCGCTGATAATTTCTGTTTGAATGTCCATTATGATTGTTACTAATATTATGGTTTCTTACAGTACGTCCACGGTTACTGGTACTGGCCTCAGAATTTTGGGTATGTGTTTCATTTCGTTCTGGTCTCCTATTGCTGTTCCGAGTGTAGGGTCCCTGATTATGTCTATCATTTCTTTCATATCGACGTGGTTTCTTTTGATTTCGGTTCTCACGAGTTACTTGCATCATATTTAGACTCTTCTTTGACTGGTAGCTGTCACGTTCTCGATAGCTGGTTTGGATTTCGTTTACTACGGCAAGCATCTCAGATATACTTTTAGGTTTAGCTGCCACCACTATACGAAACATCCACTGAGGTAACTGTCTTGGAAGAATTTTCAGTAATGTTTCTTCATCCATTGGAGGATCCAGCACAGAATTTTGATGTAACAGAGTCAACAAGTAATCAGAGGGTTGCTGCTTGTTGACTTTTGGATCATAATGGCTGGTAAGTATGTTTGCCCTCAGTGTTGCCAACCTCTCATGATTCAAGTACGTTGATTTGAATTGGGTGATAAATTCTTCATATGTGGTTATTTTGTTCTGCATTACCTTAAACCAACACAATGCAGAGCCCTTGAGAGTCCTTGGTATAAAAGACAAACGTAATTCTGGAGCTACACCTGTTAACTCAAAATAATTATCCAAATCAATCATAAACCCATAAGTTTGAGCCTCATCTTCCATGCCTTTGTATTCAGGTAAACTTAAGTCTCTGTGCATAAACGAGGACATGACTGATGTAAGTTGGACTAGATTGCTGTCAGTCTGTGTGACCGGTGATGCTGGTGGCGGAGTTACAAGTGAAGGAAATATATTTTCAGGCACAGTTCTAGAGCTTGACGGAACTGACTCATTTCTCGGTGTCGGTGATGTCACAGGTTGTGACACGGAACTGCTCGTACCCGGACCAAGCTTTGTAGCAATTAAAACTTCAGTTTCCTTACGAAGTGTTTCCTGAAATTTCGACATATTATTATCGACGTTAGTATACAGTGCATCTATCGAGTCTTGCGTCTTGGAAGCAATATCTCTCATTCTATTATTCATACCTTCTTCCATATCATTTATCTTTTCTCCTAATTGTTCTGATGCTGTTGCCTGGGCAGTCAGAATTTCATTTCTGAGCTCATCGCGTAACTCGTCCTGACCAATGGTAAGCTGGTCTACTCGGTGGTCAAATTCGATTCGTGAACGCTCTAGCCTGGTCTGTAAATCGGTAGTCCGCTCATCTAGATTACCTAACTTAGTATTAAATTCTAACCTAATTTCTTTAATCGAATTTTCCAATGAGGTTTTCAACTCGCAATTGGATAACTCTAATCTCTCATGCACGTCATTCAATGAATTCCTAAGGTCATCCTGTAATTGTCGAGTAGTATTCTCTAAGGATTCTTGTAATTTATTTTCCAAATTTTTGTTAGAGTCACGCAATTTACTCTCTAAATCTGTACTAGTCGTTTGCAACTGAGCTTCTACTTTTACCAATGAATTTTTCATTTCAAGCAATAGGCCTAATATCTGATTCATGGTGGCGGTATTCGATTCTTCCGATCCTGACTCCGTATTTCCCGTTTCCTTTTCTCTATTTCCCGCAATACTAACATTGCTAACTGTACTTTCTGCATTAGTTGTGTTTTCGAAATATTCTTCCCCCTCGGGACTGACATGCTGCGCGTCGTCTAGATTTGATACTTTTCCCTCCATTTTCTTCAACTGCAACCTAGTTATTACCATACGAATAGATCTAAGATAAACTCTAGTACTCGAAAAGAAAACACTTTTTTTAACATGTACTTGTAAAACTTTTTCTCTCCCCCCTTAAACTCTACTCGAGTTCAATAGCTTCGACACATGACATAAATGCAACAATTTCCACTGAACACAGTCAAACATTCAAAACAATACATTTTTCAATAAACAAAAGCATGAAAATACACTACAACAATTTAGAGTAAATGCAAACCATCAAAACATACTAGAATAATTTCTCATGCTCTTGGAATTGAATTTTGAATGATATTCATACTCCCGAAATTTTAGGCCAAAACAATGTCTGATGGATTTTTGTTAGCTTCACGCTTAGGGCGCCAAAATTTTTGTGTAACGCAAGCTTACACAACCCCACATTATTTGAGGGAAGTGCCAAAAGGAACTGTGTTTAGGGAATGCGATTTTTTTTTTTTTAATTCTTCTGAAATAATAAATGAAATAAAAATTACATATACAAATGTAAGTGATATTAATAACTAGAAAATGTTGATAGAATATATCAATATTTAAAATTGTTGTGAATATTCACATTCCCTAGCTTGCGAACTAGTGGGTTCTTTTTTTATGGTCACTTGCCCCGTCAGTGACTTCTTCCAAATACATGGCTTACTACTGCCCACTGTATATATTGATGTCTTCCACCATCAGACAAATTTATATTATTAATTACTTTGATTCCCGGAAGGAAATCACACCTCCCATCCTGAAAGAGAGACAATACAGGATAAAAATCTGTACTTACCACACAGCCCGATGAAAAAGGATTCAAGAAAAAGAAGTAATAATAATAATAGTAATCCTCTTTCCTGCGAATGACTACAAAATCACTTTTATTCTTGTTTATAAACCAATATGATTTAGAAATGCCCTACAAACGTCTTCTATCTGAAACTAATCGTTTATTATTCACTTGTGATCACACACAACAAAACAAAAAAAGTTTTTTTTTTTTTTTTTTTTTTTTTACTGTTCGTGCGCACTATAAATTGAAATGTTGGACATAATCCTTCTTGCAGTGTCTCAAAGAAATATAAATGGAAGTTCCTATAACCTGAGAGTTTACGGAATAGAGTATTTGTTCAGCTAAACACACTTATTTTCGATTTTATCACACATATTAGACTTTTTTTATTTTATTTAGAAATATTTTTTTTTAAAGTATGTGATGAGTCCAGTTTCTGCAGAAATACTAACTGATGCTCTGCGACTAGTAACACTGTTTGTTGACTAATTACTCATTTTTATGTTTTGAAATATTCACAGTTTTTTTTTTAAAAGCACAAACTTTGCCACCAAGAACACAGGCATTATCCAGTTTTCTGAAGTCGCATTGCCTGTTAACTTTCACTATAGTCTCCTGGTCAGTTTTGTCTTTGAGGAGACCTCTTCACACTTCAAACAAAAACACACCAACTGACCCTCGTTTCTCCCTCCAGTCATTTCTTTCAAAACTGTCGCTCTCTCTCTCCCCCGTGACTCCATTCCAGATATTCTATTTCGGAAAGGGACGCTGTTTGTCCGTTGGTTTCTTTCACGCTTTCTTAAAAAGAATCTTGTGGAAAACTTCAGGCTTTTCTTCCTTGCGTTATTATAATGTCACTTCACATACAAAAAGCTCTATACTAATTGATATATATATATACTCACTTCTATCTATCTGAAAAGCAGTTTTTTTCATTGTTTGTAGAGACGTCTGGTTATTTTTTTAAAAAAATTGAACTAGGCACTGAATTTTCGATTATATTTAGTTATATGATTAAAAGAAATAAAAACATTATAGAAAACATGTGAAAATACTTATATAGACTAACATAGCACATCTAAATACACCTGTTATCACTTGAAAGTGATTATTAGGTTGAATTCTTTTTCGGCTGGGTGGCATCGTTCACTCTCAGGTGAGAAGCACAAGTCCTTCTAGATGCCAAAGTAATTACTTTATGAGATGAAATTGTACATTTAATCGAAATGAATGAGGGCGCGTAAGGGTAATATATATATATAAATACGGCAATTCCAAGAGCATTTGGAAATTCATCTATTTAATTATATATCAAATAAAAGAAATATCAATACGTTAAATGCAAAATTAAAATATCAATATGTAAATAGGTAAGATTTGCATATTGAAAAATAATAAAATTGCATATTATTATCAAATTGCACTTGGGAAATGTGTGCCTTTCACATTGCCCACCACAAAGCTCACATAGCGTGAGCAGGGATCGATCCGACGATCTCTAATACCTGATGTAAGCGTTTTACCTACTTAGCCACCGTTGCCCCTCGTAGATCAGGCATCGGTTCATATTCTACGCAGACCGGTCATATTAACTAATATTTCTCCGATTTTTTCTATACTTAGAAGGTAAATTCTGTACCACTAAACATGTCAATTCTTACGCGGTCATAGCAGTTGTAGTAGTATTAGCAGTATTCGTAGTAGTAATAGTAGAAGTAGTAGTCATAGTAATAGTAGTACAGTACTTTACAGTCTTAAATAAAAAGTCAGTTTCCCAAACACATTACGATTAACATAGGCTGATAGCATTAGTTTCCGGCCGGCCCGGCCCGGAAATGCACGTGCCCGGTTCGGCACTATAGCATTTGTGGCCGGGCCGGTTAATGCGCCCGGCCCGCACATAAGTCTGATTTGGATCACTTATGCGTTCATCTCTCATACTGCATGGGTTTTGGGAACTATCCACGTAATTCTTTGTGTGAATATTAAAACATATACTAGCTCTAAATATTCTACATATTATGTTCATACATTGATGGAACACATTAATTATTTTTTTTTATCGTCATTATCATAGGTATTCTATCATTACTGGAAGATGAAATGAAATGAAATCTTTGAGTTTTACGTCCGATGGTTATGCCGACTAAGCTAAAGGAGACGGTAATGATGAGAAATGAATGAAATAGTGGAATGCAGGAAGTGGGAGGAAACGGGAGAACCCCGAGAATACCCACACACACGGTGTTTGTCCTCCACATTTCAGGCAGATGATTGCCGCAAACCGACAGGATTCCATATAGCACAATCTCAGCTATCCTCTTTGGCTTGACGTAGAAATTATGTTTGAGTAGCATCTATTAAATACAGCTTCTTTAATTAATCTACAATATTTTACCTTTGGAGAATAGACGTAGTATAGAGAAAGCAAAGAATAAATGTAGGCTATATCTCCCTAACTATAATCTATAGAGTCGCCCTGCTGTAATCCTTAAAGGTTTTTTTAAAAAAATCTCGAATTCTATGCATAACAAATTAGCTCATCCAGATAGTTTTATTCACTTCAGTAAGATTTAGAAATTGGTAAGTTTCATTTTTGGATTTTTTGTCTTCTTTTTTTAAATGCTAATAACATATTATTTCCCTCTCCACACTCATAATTTATAGTGAGGGAGGGAGAATGGGGAGGGGAGAAGAGCCGAAAGGCAACCTCTTATCTTCCCGTCATTGTTGGAAATCAGGCGAGAGTACTCATTGTGTTATTGACAGGGGGTAAAGGAAGATCTTTGGTATAACTTTCTATCGTGGTCGCAGTAGTTCAAAGCTCGGATTGTTAAGCACGCAATCCGTACCACCTGATGCTAAACTAAAGCCAATGCAGCCGTCATTTGAACGTCTTCTCTCCCCCTTCGTCTGGCGAAGTCTTCCTTTCAGTGGCAGTGGAATATTTCTTAATGTCTTTAATAGAAAAGGAGGTCGGGGGAATACGAAATTGTTGATATTTGGGATCCATGAATTTCCCATCCAGTGGAAGAAACCACTTTTTTGACTGCGTGCGTGTTTATAGGTTTGCGTGTGAATTCGATAATGGAAGTATACGGCCCACGAGTGCCAACTGTAGAATATGAGCCATTTTTATTTGTAGAATAGTAGTTACTAGGATTACCACCTACCCAATATTTTACGGGAAGCCCCGTGTTTGATGGCAGAATTTTTGAGTTTTGTTGTATTTATATTTGTCCTAGAGTAGAACGAAGAGTAGGAGATAATTGTAGGTATTCGAATTCAGTTGTACTGAGTCTTAATTAAATAAGGACTGAAATTATATAAAAGACTAGCAGCGTTCACCCCGCTTCGCTGCGGTCACCCCGGAACGCAATAAACTTTGTTACTTAGATAATTTTTACTTTTTCGCTTTCAAGTGATATGACAGCGTTCACCCCGCTTCGCTGCGGTCACCCCGGAACGCAATAAACTTTGTTACTTAGATAATTTTTACTTTTTCGCTTTCAAGTGATATGATAAAAACCATAGAAGATTGCAGTAAATCTTAACATTATATCGCCTGTCATTTATGTTAACCCGCCCCGCTTCGCTGCGGTCATCCCGGTGCTGGCATATTGTAAAAGTGTCTGTAAAAATAAGCAAATCAATTAAAAAATTTTAAACAGAAGATTCAAGCTATTTTCCGCTGTATATCGCCTGTCATTTATGTTAACCCGCCGAGTGACACGGTCATGCGGGTTGCATATAAATACGTTTATTTTTACCTATGATGAACTAATAACAAAGGATTTGTACGTTATGGACACTTGAATGGTCAATTATCTCAAGACACTGGTAATTAAAAATTAAAGTGATATGATAAAAACCATCTAGGGTCCAAATCCTAATAACCCCCCAAAAATGAAAGAAATTGGTTCAGCCGTATTAGCGTGATGAGCGGACAAAGAATTGTACGTTCTCTTTTATATATATAGATGAAGAAAAAAATATCTATAAAAATAAATGACATTATAGCATCACGTTGATAATGTGAATGTAATGTGATGAGTAGAGTTCGGCAGTGTTCACCGTCCGCCGTAGTGATCACTTCGTGTGTTGCTATAATCTGTAAAGAGGAAGGGGTTAAGTGGGACTCTACACCTACAGTACACTCACATTTTGTCCTTCTACACTTACTCCTGCATACACATCCTTCTTTTTTTACACTTTTTTTTTCAACACACTTCTCATTTTCCTCAACTGTTGTGCCCCGACCGCCTGGGTATTTTGCCCTCTTTCACTGTCTGAAGTCTTTTGACTTTTTCCTGATTTTGACGTTTCTTTACCCGATTTTGTCCTTTTTCTTATCCGATTGTGTTCCTTTTGCTATTACACTTTTCAGGTTAATGGCTAATTCGTCCATGCGGACGGGCCCCGTTTTACAATTACCACTTCAAAACAAATTTGATTTGAAGATAAGTTTAGTGAAGTAGTCGACTGGACCGTATGGTCGCGACTTTAGTCATATACAGACCAATATGGGTTTGTAATTATTGAAAGTATTGTTTGGAGTACGAGATATGGTTCGAGGTTCCAAGATGGCATGAAGGGTTGTGTGGATTTTGGTGTAGCATGATTTTTTGCAACTTTAGAATTATTTATGTATTTAATCTTACCATAACTAATCATATCATAGATCATCTTTAATAAAGAAGAAAATTATCATATACAATCAAGATTCAGTTAAAAACAAGGGAAACCTATTTCTATAAATAAAGGAAAATGTGTGTGTAACGTGTGTTTAAACTAGGGTGACCAAATCGCCAACTAGAAAAAAAGGGACATTTTATTTTTGGATAGGTTGCTCCCCTAAATATATTTTTTAGCCTATCCGTTCTCTCTTTCTGTATCTCTCACAAAAAAAGGCAAATTTACACCTTTTCGTTTTAAAACCTATTGAAAAGGTTGTGGAATTAATTAGATAATAAGTAACTATCAGCAGCTAACAAAAAATGAAATATTTGAAAACATTACTAAAAATATATGAGCGCTCAAATCTGTCACTGACAGGATTTATAATTACTCTCAGCATCGGATTCCAACTCGTCTTATTTGCATTTTCTTACTTTTAAACATTATTTCATTTACAACTAGTTTCCTTTTTACTTTCACTTTTATAGTTCTATACCTTTGTTCTCCTTTCGTAAATGGAAGTATGTTACATCTTGGTCAAATCACGGAAACACTGTACTGTACCGATGACAGCACCTTAATCTTCCACCGCCCGAAACAGAGAAGAAAAACAGATTACATTTATTCTTCATAAGACTTTAAGCCCTTTGCACTGTTGTCTGCGGAGTGGGGAGGCCTAGGAGGGAAAACAGTGCAGACACCACATCCAATATTGTAAACGTCCTAATGACGTTGCTCAGTAATTAGACATATTCCAATATAATCACGTAGCTTAGAAAATAATAATATAAATTAGGAAATTTTAGCGATTCGAAAGGTTTTTTGTACCCAATGTAAGTAAATACGGGACATTTTGGAGTCCCGGGAGAAGTTTTCGGGACACCGAGAATGGTAGTGAAAAAACGGGACAATCCCGTTTTTACGGGACGGTTGGTCACTCTAGTTTAAACGAAACTAAGGGTGCTGAAGACTTTTAAAACTATTACAATAGTAGCTACTTACAGAACAGATAAACAATTATTAACAAAAATAACTAGCAGAAATGGCTGGTTTCGCCTGTGAAGAATAATGTTTATGTATATTTGAAAAATAAGAAGCTGACAACGAGCAATATAGATACTTTGCTAAACTTGGGCTTAAATGGCATCGTTACTGGCAGCAGTCAGCTTAGCAACCTCTAAAATTATGGATTGGACACTAATCTCGATCATTTTGGATCTCCCTCTATGTTAATGGGACTGAACTTGGTCTTAGACGGCATCAAGAATGCCACTATTCATCTCAGCGAAAAAATATGGATTCGACACTAATATCGGTCGTTTTCGATTATTTTTTGTCACCCCTTACTTCTTCCTACCCCTCCAAGGGTGTTCTACCTTCACAATACCTTTTTTTAGATTGTTATAAGTCATACGTGTATGTCGGCGTGTTATTAAAAATGATTTTACATATCAAATTTAGATCTTCCAACATGAGGAACTCGTCAAATACTTTTTTTTTTTGCCATAAATTTTAAACCTCTCCCCCTTTGAACTCCCTTCCTGCCATCGTCCCCTCATGGCACGCATCAAAAAATTCTGAATAGCGTTCAGTCTCTTCGATATAGCTACGTAGAAGTATTACGACCCAATGTTGTAGATTTATATACCGGACATACATACATACATTCATTCATTTTTATATGTAAGAGTTAATTCTAATTCTGGTAATTATAAAATTATAGAAAACGTCGTTTGTCAATGGCGGGTAGAACGTATGTAACCTTGTGCAGTTTAAAACATTGTGCAAATAATAATGGAAAAACTTATGTATGAGGCAGATATTGCTGAACAGTGTTTTACTAAGAACATATAAACTGCCGTAAGAAGAAAGGCAGGATTTGATTCCCAATAGGAGCCCATATTGTTCGTGTACGAGCTATAAATAGTGGAAGCATGGTGCAAGAAGGATTTTGAAAACAAAATGAAGTGTCCGATATGTTCTTTTTTTTTAAGTAAGAATATTACCAATGGGTAATGCAATATAGGATACTACATAGTTATACAGTACGTAAAACAATGTAATTTCATATTTGTTTGGATGGTGCTGAGATAAATGGAACTGATTAATTTCAGTTGCATGTAATTTACATTTCTTAACGTAAATCTTGATTATCTTTACACTTCGGATCCCACGTTGAAACAAACAGGTCCACGTCATATATATCTTTGGTACTGAAAAGGGACGCTTAACATTATAAACTAACGAACTTTGCATGGGAACATCTTTTGGAAAAACACAATTTGCGCATATACAAGCAAATATATGTTTATGCTGTGGAATAGTATGTCACTTCCGGTCAATTTTCCATGCGGTGTTGCCATTTTCGTAACTTAAGGAAAGAGTGTCGTAGTTGTCAGGAACATGTTTAGGAAGAAAGCAGAGTTAATTCTACGTAATAAGATACAGGAAAACATGCTTCAGTGAAACATATTGGAAATGTAGGATGAAATTGCTGTTTACTAAATGCTCATTACTAAATATCATTTATATAAGATCTAAATAGCATCATTCTATTCTATTCTAATCTTTCCTTAATTATCTCTATTATGTAATTATTCAAACCTGTCCTAATAAACTTGTATTTTAAATACTTTTTCATTCTCCTAATGTCTTTTTACACTCCGTTATTGAGAAAGCAGTCTTTCGATGTTTTAATACGGAAAGTAAAATTGATAAAATTTACATTATGTGCAAGAGAGAAACACAGTTTTCAAGTACCACTTAACGAAATTATGGCTTTTTAAAGATAAATTATAGACTTTCAGTCAAGCTGCTACAGTATCATTCCTATTTATCGTAGGATCATGGTTCACATCTCATTCTCTTGAGAATAGAATAGCCTTTCAAGCGGTACAATTCACATGTCTTCATCATGTATCTGAGGGGGGAAATCCCGAAAAGAGGAATTTTTGGTAAAAATACCCCCTTTTTTAACTTTTTGCTCCTGGACGCCCCCTGTGTTAACACAGAGATCTGAAAAAATCCCTGAAAAATACAAATCGGTGCACTAAATGTTTGTGCAAAATTTCATTCTTCTAGGTGCTAAAGTAAGCCCGCCAAAAATAATAAAAAATAGGCCTAACAAAAAAAAAAAAGTTTTCAGGATCTAAGAAAAAAATCCTGAGACTATTCTCATAGGATCATGGGTCGCACCTCATTCTCTTCAGAAAAAAACAGCCTTTCAAACGATACCATTCACATGTCTTAATCATGTATCTGAGGCGTAAAAATCGCAAAAAGGGATTTTTTAGTAAAAAAAAATCCCTTTTCTTTACCTTTTCCGTTTTCCCCCTCTGAACCCCCTGTGTTAACGCAGAGATCTGCAAAAATTGAGAAATACTAAGGGTGCACTGAATGTGCAAAATTTCAGTTTTCTAGCCGCTAAAATAATAAAAAAATAGGCCTAAGAAAAATATTTTTTAAACTTATGACGTTAGCAACCCATATGTTTCGATGCAGAAAGACGTGAAACCATACGTAACATGTTCCACAATGTCTCTATCTGGGAACTTATGGAGGATAGGACAGTATTGTAGTGTGGACCAGAAATAGGAAATCAGAGGAAAAGCGAGCAGGAAATATTATGCAAGCCTCATTTTTCTGAATAAAGTGAGAAGAAAACCTTTAGGGAAGATTGGAAGGTAGATCATTAAAAGGTCAGGTATACTAATGATACTGTTATTATAGCTAGAACCGAATAAGAACTATAGGAGATAATTGATAAACTAGTTGACAATGGGAAACAATATGAAATGGAAATCAGCATCGAAAAATTGAGTCATGAAAATATCCTGTTCAACCACGCCTTTACGAATCGAAGTAACAAAGAGAGCTTCAAGACATCGATCATTTTAAATATTTGGAAAGTGTTTTGACGAGAGTCGCTTTCTACACCAAAGAGGTAAGGTCAGAAGTTGCCATAGCCAAATACATTCAACCAGTGGCGGCCTCTGAGGCAGTGACGCCGTGACATGTCACTGCCTTGAGAGGTAGAATATTCAGAATATTAAAAAGAAAGCGAGTTAAATATCATAACTGCTTCTGAATTTCTTCCTTTTTTCTGCCCGCTGCTGTATCTATTTAGTCGCAAGACCTAGCGCGAAAGACCTGTCGGTGGCAACTCTGCTTCGGTGACTGTCACCAGGCCCTTGCTTCTGAATGCTGCTTGGCATAGTGGTATCACCATATACGCGCCCTATCAGCTGTGTACGGGAAAGGCTTTCCATTGCTTCCAGCTCGTGACAACGAAAGCTTGTCACGCAGAATCCGAAAGCAGCCGATATTTCACGATCTCATATACACTGCTTCGGGGTTGCCGCGGGTTTCTCACACCAGGTGGAATTTTCAGTCTCGTGGAGTAAATACAGTTTACGAGTATCGGAAAGATCTAATTGATGTTATGTTAGCAACAGAAAACTGTGAAGATATAACAGTACAAACCACCTTAACTGAAGCTTCCGCGTACAAGCTATTATTAAATGAAGAAAATTTCGTATTTTGGTTGCCTTTTTTCCACAGCCAACTACAGAAGAAATGTACTGATCCTGTCAAGGTTCGAGAACATCTGCATAATTTTGAACTTGGTATGCAGTCAGCCAGAGAACAAATTGACAACATTATTCAGGAAGTAGAAACCGAATTAGAAACTGCAAGAGACGGACCATGTGCAAAAATATGGCGAAGTGAGGCGTTCTATAACGACAAAAAAAGACAAGCATTAGAAGTTTGTGATGCAATCCTAGTGGAGATCAAATCTAGATTTCACTTCACTGAGCACCTTGTAGCTACGAGATTATTTGCTGTAGAAGAATTTGACAATTACAAAAAGGAGTTCCCCGATAATTATCTCAGTGAGATGGTTAAAAAATATCCCTTCTTGGAGGAAAAGAAATTAAAAAGCGAACTTCAAGTGTGCTATTCGAGACCCGAACTGAGAACGGTGTCTGGCGCGGTGTCATTCTTAATGTTCATTATAGACGATGAATTGTGCGACACGTTTCAAGAAACAGTTAAACTCTTAAAGTTATTGATAACTATGCCAATGTCAACAGCAGAAGCAGAGAGATGTTTCTCGATGTTGAACAGAATAAAAACTTTCCTAAGAAATACCATGAAAGAGGGAAGATTAACTGCGTTAGGCATGTTGTTATGTGAAAAGACATTCGTTAATGAGATAGATAATTTTAACAAAAAAATTAGCGACGTCTTTTCCAGCAAAAAAAATCGTCGCATGGAGTTTCAGTATCGTGCATCTTAACTAGTCAACCAAACGTGTTCAGTTGAAAGTTCGAAGAGAATAAACAGTGCAAGTGAAGTGTTTCTTTTTAAACAGTGTACTCGTGTTTTATTCAATATCAGTGTGTATGTGTCCTTTTTATCAACAAGATAAATAACAAACTTAGTTAAATAAGAGCATCTCAAGATTTATTCCCCAAATTTGATTTCTGAATTCACTTCAATATATAACTGACTGGCATGAAGAAGAATAGAACTTCAGTGAAAGGAGCAAGAGAACCAGTACCTACCTGATTACTGATAATGTAAGCACAATCGATTATAATTAAATTGAAATTCTATATATGTTATAATAATAATAATAATAATAATAATAATAATAATAATAATAATAATAATCTAGTTCTGTCACTACCTAATAAATTATCACCAGCCGCCACTGCATTCAACGACAAAAGATCCGTTATAATTAAGAAGCATTGGACTAAGCGAGAAGCTGGTCAGGCAGGTGCTGTATATGGAGTATTGGACTGTATGGTTTGAAGTTTTGGACATCACAGAAGTTAGAGAAGAAATATTTAGAGAGCTTTGAAATGGAGAAAATAGAAGGGACAAAGAGAGTAATAAATGAAGATTTTTAAAAACAGTAGGAGAGAAGAGAACGCTTTTAGCCAGTATTCTTAGGAAGGCCAGTTGGGTTGAACAGATTTTGGAAGAAAGTGTCTTCTTGATGTCAGTATAGAAGGAAAGATGGCAGGGAAGCGAAGAGTAAGAAAAAGAAGAAGAACACAATTGATTGATGGTTTGAAAAATAAGAGTAAACCATTGTGTGTTAAAAGAGAAGCTGAGGATCGAGAAAGTGGAAGAAACTTTTCCAGATCCGAACCTGAGGAAGAAAGAGCGGAAAACCTCATTAGCCCCAGTACAGGCAAAATATTTAAATAGCAATAATAATTGGGCAATGATGTACGTGTAACAGATCTCGGAAGTCAAAAAGTAAAAGGGAATAGGGATTGATGTGAATGAAAATCGCGTGTCTGAATAAAATAAGAATTTTTTTTAATAAGGAAATAGGACATTAATGTATTTAAAATAAATACAGGAAATCAAAGAAGGTGAAGGGAATAGAAAAATATTGAAGAAACTATGGACCTGAATAAAGTGGTAAAGAAAATTCCAGAGGGTAGGTTGCGAAATAGGTTTAGGAAATCAAATAAGGTAAAGGGAGTAGGGACATACATGTATACTGTTCAAAAATGTATTATACTTTCGTACTCTTTTCTTTCACCAAAACAGCTTAGAAGCAATAGCGTTCAATAACTTATATTATCTAGCAACTCGGTTGATTGCTCCTGTTTGGTCTATTGGTGAACGTTGTTCCGATGGGAAAATCAAAATAATGAAATTGAGACAGTATTTGAGTTAGAGGTAACGAACCACTGATTAGAAAGCCAGAATAATGGGAGTAGAAATTTGGTGTGCTGTCTATACATGTAGCTAAAGGCGGCTGACAGGGAAATAAGTTTCTTTCAACTTCATTGATACACCATTGAGACTTATGTGACAGGAGAACGAGTTCAGTCCCCGGTGGGTCACAGTCTACATCACCTTTAAAAAGAAAACAAGGATTTGCGTGTTAGATTAAATATTTCATTGTTTTACGCCGTGTCCCTGGGCAAGGTAAGCACACCGAGTAATGACTGACACACACGCAATTTATTGCTGTTAAACAATAATTCATCACATTAATTTATCTTTTATATTTATTATTGTTATTTCGTGACACTGAAATATAAATATAATATATATCCAGAATATATGGTTTCGTTAAAATCACAGATAAACATTCTTATACTATATAGAGCATAAACATTTTAAAATTAAACGTTACACTTCTGGTTTACATGTCAATTTTGAGGCTTGACTTACAAATTATATCAACTATAACTTTTTTGATTTGCGTTTTTAAAAGCTTTTGAGAGCGTTATGAAATAAGAAAAATGTCATCTGATAAAATTAACACAAGTTTACTTTTAAGAAATAGTAAAATTTATGCAGAGTCGTGAAAAAAAAATGCCCTTCATTTTATTTTTTATTTTACATATAACTAGGAACCAAAGATGTACACACAATAATATTTCACAATGTTGTATAGCAGGTGAAGGTCTATCACCATGCTAAGTTTGATTCAGATTGGATGAGTTAGGGGAAACTCATATGATACATGATTGATTGATTTTGATTGATTTTTCAAGGAAGGATCAAGTAAAGGAAGAGACGATTATTGTAAACAACAATTCGTAGAACATAATGTCTTGGATTACATGCTTGAGTGGATTAATTTTAAGTTTAGGAACCTCTTCAACGCTGAGGTTGTGGGTGTATCCCGTTGCTTAAAATGAAATCTGTACCATTTGTTAGCGTTTTATTCAAGACTTCATATCCCTGGGATAAAACCGGAGATCACATCACAAAAAAAAAAAAAAAAAAAAAAAAAAAAAACGGTTTGTTACTTTTGCTTCAATCAGTACCTGTGCACCAGCTTTTACTCTTATCCTATGGGAAAGGATTACACCCCGAAATTTGATGAATATCCTTACTTAGAAGAATTAAATACGATATATCTTTGTAATGAGAGTGCGATTAGGTAAAATAGTTACCATTACCAACGAAATAAAAGCGAGATATTACTGCTGTACAAAAAAAAAAAAAAAAAAAAAAAGTAATTTCGCTAACAATATTTTGTTATAAAAGTACTGTTTTCTCTGGGTGTTATTGTGGAATAGTATAATTGAAAGAAATTTAATTTCTAATATGCATTAGATAAAATCAGAACGTTTTAAGACAGTTTGTAAGCAAACTATAAATAAATATGTGAAGCATTTTAGAACTCTCAATATTTCAAGTATTAATTAGGCTTTTCTTTCATTTACAGCGTCTTCGAGTCTCGTAACCTTAATTTAACTCATTTCCCAGCGTCATACGTACAATGACAAAATTATGCACATCGCTGTAAGTTATTTCATATATTTCCATATATTCGCTTAATTAATTAAGTTTTTAATAGGCTATAGCTCTCTGCTAACTACCTATCTTATTCCGTTATGAAAGCAAAAGTGTTGTAGAGGTGGCATATACACTATAACATCCAGGGATCTTCGTAAATTGCTTTTCAAGTTGCGAAAATATGATAACTTCACAAACTGATTGAAAGTTAAAACATAGCAAAAAGTAAAATATTAAGTGCAAATGGCCAAAAAGATTATTTTGTGGGTAAAAGGAAGAAATGGATTAGACTATAAAAGCAGTGAGTGCAGTTGATCAGAATGAATTAGCACTTGGAGGGCTTAATATTTTTGTTTTCTCCTATTCCTTTATTTTACCCACAAAATCTTTTTTTTTTTTTTTTTTTTTTTAATCTCTTCCTCTGGTAGAGTAGATTGTCGAAAGAAACCGAGTATCGGCAAGATGTAGGTAAAGAAACGAATCGAATTGTACGACAAAAGTATGTATTCAATTATGACTAAAAAGTTGAAAGTAAAATAAAATAAAACCACGCTTATGATTTTTTAAAACTAATATGCTTCAGGGTAAAGTGTCATGCGTAGTTTTCGAGAAAATCGAAGAAAACGAAATTTTGTAGTGCTAAATAGTATGTTGCTGATTGTCAATAACGACAAGCTGAGATGAAACAACCTTAGAAGCTTCTGGCGTTCAAAAACAATGGAATACAGGTTCCGTTGCTGAGGCGAGCCTATCCCTTGCTGAGCTTGGCCACCAAATATAGCAATCTTTATTCCTTCGATCAGGATTTCTCAACCTGTGGCACCGTACCACTAGTGGTACGCGAGCCATTGTAATGCTCCTTATTATTTAGTATGGTAATTAATAAGCTCTGTTAATACGTCCGTGAATAAGGTTCAGAACCCCTGCCTTAGATAATTGTTTACATGGCTATCAAATTTGGTTCAGATCAGATTCAACCAGTCAGTTACCGAGAAATAAGGGATCATACAAGCGTAGCAGAGCCTACCCCTGAGCGAGTTCGGGCATAAGATATAGAACGCTCTTTATTCCTTAGGTGATGGCTACTTGTCCACCAATTTAAATTTTAGTTTAGGTGCAGCAGTAATTCCCAAGGAATAAAGTATTACATACGCATACGCCTGGATTAAAACTATAAACTTTCGTATGCTTACGCCGGGAGCTGAAAAGAGAATTACATTAAATAAAGAAAAGAAAGAAAATCACAAATTTTTGGAACACTGTAAAGTGAAATAAAGCAGTAAGTGCTTTAGAGCAACATAGTTCTAGAGTAAAAAGTTCATTTAATGCTGTTGATCTTTTAAGTACACAAAATTCATTTCATATATCATTTGTCATATGATTTTCCCCGTATCTATGCAATAATAAATTTTTCAAGAGTCCTTTTAGAATATTATCTAATCTCTCTCTCTGATTTCAGTTGCAGCGTTAATTTTTCATTATTTTCCACATTATCTTTGGATTAAGTAGCTCTACCGAAACAATTACGTGATAAAACATTTTATTGTGTGTGATAAATGTAATTTTAAGTAATACCTTCTTCAGCTGATAAAGCAGATCATTACGTAATGTGACTTGTTTAATGGAGCACTTATTATCTCATCAAGGTAAGAGAATGAAAATGAAAAAAAGGAAAAAAAAAATGGAAAGGTAGTAGTCGTTTGCACTTGTCATAGTAGTTTTTGAAATTATAATTAACATCACTTTAAAAATAAGTATAGACTTATAATTCAAATTTAGCATGAGTACTTTTTACTTTTATTTAAATGGACAGACTGACTTATAGCAATGTAGATCTGTAAAATAAATACATAAAATAAAAATAAAGCTTTCGTTAGCACAAACGTAGGTAATCTTCTAACTCGTGATTGGTGTTAACACATCTTTCCAGCACCAAGACTAAATGATGTGGAACCTATTAGGATTCGAATCATTACTTGAATTTCTATTCGAGGAAGCATTTCCACCGGGAATCACAACAAGGACCTTTACACGTTGACTTGCTTGACTATAAAGAAACTTGTGCCTTTAGGATAAGCAGGTGACATGTTGGCCCTCTATTTCAGCGATTCTCAATCTATGAGTTGCGACCTACTTGTGGATCCTATGTTTAGTGGGTTTCAAATGCAAAGTTCATACATAAGACTGACTTTCTATATTAAATTTAGCAACTGTTTTGAATGTCATTAACTAGTAGAAATTGCGAAATTTTAAACGAGGCATCATACCACCATTCTTTACTTAGAACGATATTTTATTCGTGGATTCAAATAAAGAAAAGCAAGTTGAGAAATAATTTTTGCACTTTCTGATTTTCAACTTGTTAATCATTAAGCACATTATACCTAGCTTATGAATATGGAAACCCAATAATTAGTACTATTACATCCGATCCGTAAGCATCAAAGAAGGGTTCATCGTAAATGTTAGCATCTGCTGAGCTCAGGGAGCACTAATCCTCCCAAGGTCTATTACTCACACCCAAGTTCTTCGGATATGTCTCCTCAAAAGAGAAATGTCTACATTTAAATTTTCTCAATGATTCTGTAGTAATCTCTTCCCCCTAATGATCCAGGCATGACGATGTGTTCTACTTACGTAAGTCATATATTTTTTAGTTAGTAACTGTATGAATGTGTCACCCTTCCTGACCGCTTGGCAACCTGGTGGATCAAATGAACATTCCAGACGATTAAACAATCGCCAGGCGATGACGAGATTGTCTGCAATCTGATTGAAACGGCCCCAATCTGGGACGATATTTGAGAAATCTTATTTACCATCGATCAAGTTGCTGATTGCTAGGCGACCAGCTCGCCGCGTGTATGGCCATCTTTAGCAAAGTGGCCTATTGTAACGTAGAGTCAACTTTGGCAGCTGGCTAGTCTACCGCTGTCCACTGTTAGACCAATTGACTATGCTGCTAGGGTAATTTTTCATTAGAAAGAATGAAAAAATTCCTATTGTCATCAGCCTTAATATCCTTCGAGGTAGGTCTGAGACTTGAAACACTGCTTTATTGCATCGTTTGTCATATATGGCATATACTGGAATATTGTCTATTCTTGTATGTAACTCAAAAGATTTATTTAGCGTCACTTACAGGACGTCATGTTAGATTGCATTTAGGCAACCATATAAGACATCAAGATCTGTAACTTCCAGGAAGTTGATAAGATACTGTAGTTAGCAGTAACGTAGCGAGAAGTTTTGAAATGGGTAGGCTGAAATTAGATTCGTAGCTAGAGGATGGCTAGGGGGGCTCAATCCCTGAAACTTGCACTTTTTGTTGTATGTATATATGATTGTAAAGTGAATTTAAGTTACCCCCCAGAAAAGACTATCCCGCCCTTATTTAAACGATCACGTCTTAGTATTCTCACTACGCTGTAATAATTGATAGAAAAATGCTAATTCATGCAATATATTTTTCATACAATGCAAGAAAAAGTATAAGAGTGGTTCTGCTTCATATTTCCCTTACATATACTGTTTCCTTACATATGCGATACTCGCATATCACACAAACACTGTATTACTGTTTCAAAGAAACAAATAAAAACGGATAGCTATAGGACGATCTTAAGTGTAACTTCCCCAAATCATAGACAAACTTAAGCACTTCACCCACAACAACACATATCAGCATACTAATGGAAAACTGTGGAGCAGTAACTAACAGTCAATTGATGATTTTTACAGAAAAAGCTATTTTCAGATTGAAAGTATGAAAAAAAAAAAAAAAAAGAAAGAAACTATACCTCATCTGACGTCTCCTTCAGTATCGATCTTCGAAAAACTTGCGGATAGCAACGCAACGCAAAAAATTACAACAAGCAATTATAACTGCTATGTCAATTATCGAAAACTAAAATGTAAATTTTACGTTGTGATAACTCAAACCAATACGCAATAACGTCCCTGATGTATTAATACTATTCATAATAACATAACATTTTTATTCTCTCTGTCTTTTTTTTTTCTTGGTCAAAACTCGTTACTGAATGTGAGCTTCTAAATTTTTCATAGTCTCTGTTCTATACTTTCTAACAAGACTGCATCCTGTCACTTTTGTTTCGCCAAACACCCGAAAGGCTAGCCTTTCGTCAACATTCGTCCACTTTCGTTGCATCAAGAATTTGTGTATAGCTCAAGAAGTTTTCGTCTGTTGAGAGTGGCGGGAAAGTGATTGTCACCGCCCCATTCTCCTAATTCCATGAGAGAAGCGGAAGGCTAGCCGCCGATAGCCTTCAATGCATTCTTGCAGAAGCTTCGCTTCAGCTCGCTTGATGTTTAAACTGCGTATTATAAAATAAATCCATTTTAATAAAATTAATTGTATCAATATCCAAAAGCAAAATTTGAGGCTAATGTATAAATAAATGGATAGGCTAAGCCTTATAGCCTTAATGGACACTACATCCCTGGTAGTTAGGCAACCAAAATTACATTTGAGGTATGGTGGTTGCTTAACGTACACTTACAGGAAACAGCTACAGTGCCAGTTTGAAAATTAATCAAGACAGTCAGCACCCCGGACTGAACATACGACTCTCAAGTATTGGATATTGTAAACTAACTTTCCTAATTGTAGAATCCGCTAAAAGGAAACAAATGTGGTATTTTTTGGAGGGAGGGAGAGTCCACAGAGCCCTTGAGGGAAGAAAACTTAACAAATGTTTCAATTCGTGTAGACAAAAATTAGTACAATGGGGAAGTTTTCTTCTCTTAGGTTTTACTAGCCTGACTTCCCTGAAGAATCTCCACTATACAAGATTAAAATCACCTCAAGGATGCTACGAGTCAATAAACGGTATGGATCCCATGATATAGTCAGTCAGTATGGTACACTCTTTAATATAATTTCCTTGAGTCTGAGTATGGGTTCTGTTTCTCTTTAACCGACTTCAAGAGAGGAGGACGTTCTCAATCCGACCCGTTTATATGTTCCGGGTATGTTTACTACACATAATTTCGACGTAAATGCGCTGATTTTGTACCTTCTTATTTCGTTTGAGCTAGGAATGCCCAAAATTTTCCGGAATCGGAAATTTCACTTTCCGAATTTCGGAAAGATTCCGGAATTTTTCCTAAATCTGCAATTTTTCCGAAATCGGGGATTTTTCCGATTTTATTTTTCGGTTTCCGAAAAGTAAAAGTTCCGGAATTGGCCATCCCTAGTTGAACTTTCCCTTATGATTTCATATAAATTTCACCAGGATTTAATTATATGGTCTTCGGGGATTTAATTATACGGTCTTCGGAGCTAGACCACGAATCACTTCAACGGGCGCAATTAAGTTGGTTGTTAGCTAAACAATTTTATCGTCCAATCGACCCCTATACACATACACACTCACAATTAAGAAACTAAAGATCTAGCATTTCGTAAGTTCAGGATTTTCTCCGCGAATAGTTAGAGCGTAGGAAAATTCTCAAATTTTTGGTTGTGCGAGACGTCTGAGTCTTTGAGCATGGAAAAATATGGTGGCACCAGGAATCAAAAGTGTGTGTGTGGGGGGGGGGGGGAATAAACGTAACAAAACTTACCCTTTGAAATTCTCTTTTCACATTAATATCTCCATGCATGTTCGTTCACAAAGGCTAACAAAATAGACTTGTTTGTATATACATAAATGCAGGTTGACTTGAGTTTAACACTTAACCGAAACATGGGTCTCTGAGACCCAATGGTAAATTTTAAAACACAGTGGTAGCAACCCTGGTTGCTCGTGAAGGCTTAAATTTATTTGGCCCTTTTATTATAAAAGACCGTAAATACATTTCAAAGTAAATATAATACAAAACTGACTTATGGGTCTCTGAGACCTTGTGTTTCTCATAACGTTTCTGAAACTCATGTTTCGGTTAAAGTGTTTTAACGTCCCTTTCAGCAGCGAGGCTATGTGAATAAATGCAAGTTGAATGTTCATACATGATGAATAGAAATTTCTCAAATTCATTTCACTAGAAGAATAAACTACCATAACCAGCAACAACAAATTTACGCTAATCTTTTGGAGAAGTACGTACTTGAGCGTGATTTACAGAGAGACAACAAATGTAACGTAGAAATCCCTCCAAGGAAATGTGAGACATTTCTCACCGCTATTATTAGAATTAGTGATAATAGTGTTAAACAATAAATAGTTTGTTAAAGTGCTTGCATTGTCCTGCATTCATATTCATGAATATCGTTGACATTTGAAGAAGGCAGAATGGTGCTATGAAAGTACTTTCCGCTTGACCGATTTGATGAGATTGTTTGAAAATAACTGATCATGTGTAGTTTAAGTTACTTGATTCATCAATGTTGGTAACTTAAATTAAAAAGAAAAAAATATGGAGACTTGTTTGCTAGCTGAAGGCACCATGTGCTGCTTTACAATAACGGAAATTCTTGCTGTAGCAACTTGTTTCTGTTCTGTAGCGACCCATTTCATATCCACTTCCGTGACAAAGTCTAGCTGTGTTCCGAGGGGGCGGAGAGTGTTGCTCACAGTCACTGGCTATAAATAAACCCGCTGCAACTTTGTTGCTTGTGGTGCAGGTTTCTGCTTTTATTTTTACATTGCGTGCTGTCTTTTGGCGTTAATTACTTTCTGGTCAAAATACGAGAACAGCAGCAGAGCTGTAAAATCAGGTTTATTCTCTGTTGTACTCGAACCCCAAGCAACATTAGTAGTTTGGCGTGTTACTGGTATAAAAATATAGAATTATTATGGTGCTAGTAGTGGTGTATTTTGTAAATGATTATTATGGGGCAGTCAAATGTACCGAATTCAGAAACTCCTTCTGTAGATAAAGCAAGCATTAAAAGGGATGCATCACCTGCTGTTCAACGAAAGCTATTAAAAAAAAAAAAAAAAAACTCAAAGTAATTATTACCGTTCCTGAACTACTGCGGAAGCAGTGGCGTAGCCATGGGTCATTAGCCTTCTCCCAAACTTAAAATGTAAGCTGTTGTGCAGTTTCGTAGTATAAAAATGAGTGGTAGAAGTTCTGATGCCAACCTCCTTCAACGCGGTCGCTACGCTACTGAGCGGGAAAACTTACCGTGTCAGCCAGTAGTGGGAACAAATTGCTAACTTTTTCAACTTGTATAGCCTAGGGTAATGTATGGTTACCATGTTCTGAAATGCCAAAATATGGTCACACTTCTACCTGGGTAAATATTGTATTATTTTTTGGAATATGTGTAAGGAACAATTAAATGTACTGGCTCAATATTGTCATAGTGCCGGACATACATGAACTGATAGGTTTACACAGATAGGCTCCAGTGTTTTAAGAAGTTGCAGTGAATTCGAGCAGTGTGTATTTAGAAAATACTAGGAAACGGAGTGATCAGTACTCGTATACAGTAGCGTACGCATGAATTTATTTCGGGGGTCCAAACTCAATATGAGGATATTCTATATTAAAATTCCTAAACTTGCCCCGAAAATTAGGCTAAATTTACACAAAAATCGAAATTTCGGAGGGGGACCAAAGGACCTCCCTTTGCGTATGTCCCTGCTCGTATACATTACTAACCTGGGTGCTCATCATTGATCGTACATCGCGTCACCCAGTGATGTATGAACATTTTATGACATGCAATCAGCATTATAAACATCAAATTTTGTAGATGATTGTACGGTGTATATGAAGTCTGTATAAACAGATAATCTTCTAATTATAAGACGGATGTTTCAATCAACATGTCATGTGTAACAGGTGTACAAGTAATTAATGGACGTGTTTTAGTGTGTACTGATGTATACGATGTATGCTTGAAAAGTTATAGAACTGTAATATGTGGTATATCAGCAATGGATTAGTTGTATAGATTATTTATTCAAGTATTTCACAGCGTCACAATTAAAAACAAAATAATTATTATACATTTGTTTGAAGTTATATAAATTTATTTTCCCGAAGAACTAGATCGGGACCGTGATATATTCTATAGGATCCAGTAATGTTTTGATAAATTTCTTTGCCAAACTACTCGTGTATTTGGAGGCACAGGAATCGGGATATACTACGAGATTATACGACGAAAACAAAGCATACTTTAGGATTTTTTTTCAGATTATTAATAGTCTGCTGATCGTTGGTAGGTAATACGTGCACTTACAGTTTGGATATCGGAATTTTAAGCATAGCTTGCGTAGAAACAGATCCGAACAAGGCTGTTTTTAAAAATGACGAAATTTATATAATGAATCTATCTGTTATTGACAGGTATCAAGAGTAAAGGTAAGCAGTAGTGACAAACGATTTTTTGATGTGTGTCCCAATTAGTGTTGCCTACAAGAGGAAATATTTCTTATCTCTAAAACGAGACGAAAATGAGTTTTCAAATTCAAGACGAGAAGAGAAGAGAAAGTTTTCGAATCGTTGGCACTAGTTCACCCAACTTTTAGATCTCAAACACTGTTTTAGTGTTACATGATATAAAAAATATAAATTGATAGTGATTGTACACTCCGCAGCAAAAAACCTGCAACATGAGCATGTAAGTTTATTGTGAAACTACACCTAACAGCGCAGGGAAACAACATAACGTCTAAGTGGCACGAATCACGCCAGAGGAACCTCGGCGTCCTCCCTTGCACACTTATTGTGGAGCAAAAGACTTCATCGTTTCACAATAAACTTACATGCTCATGTTGCAGGGGTTTTTTTTTTTCTGCGGAGTGTACAATCACTATCAATTTATGTTTTTTATATCATGTAACACTAAAACAGTGTTTGAGATCTAAAAGTTGGGTGAACTATGCCAACGAGATTCGAATCGTCCGAAGGGTAAGATTTACCTTCACTTATATCCTTAAGTATTGAAACCTCAAGCGTGGATCTACCACTTTAGATTTCAAGTGGGATCCCTATAGTTTGGAAGGACAATGTGAAACAAAAGCACCGGTAATTTTCATCTCATTACAAAATCCTCTTCCTCGACTCCGTGTGCTTTTCTTTCATATTCTTCGTGAATGTCTTAAAATGTGTATGTGTCATCTGTATGAAGTCGTACTGTTATGACCAGAGATGTTCACCCTCGCGAGGGTGGCCCTCTCGAGGGCATCCTCACCCTCAAGTTCCCTCGCCCACAGTGACGCGAGGGCGAGGACAAGTTTTGGCCGCGAGGGCGAGGACAAGCTTCAATGGCGAGGGTGAGGGTGCGCGAGGGCGAGGACAAGCTTCGATGGCGAGGGTGAGGATGCGAGAGGGCGAGGAAAAGCTTCGACGGCGAGGATGCGCGAGGACGAGGACAAGCTTCGATGGCGAGGGTGAGGGTGCGCGAGAACGAGGACAAGTTTTGGCCGCGAGGGCGAGGACAAGCTTCGACGGCGAGGATGAGGGTGCGCGAGGGCGAGGACAAGTTTCGACAGCGAGGGTGAGGGCGCGCGAGGGCGATGGACAATTCCATTCGCGAGGGCGAGGGTGAACGAGGGCGAGGGCCAACTGCTACTGCGAGGGCGAGGGTGAGTGAGGTCGAAGTAAAATGAACATCTATGGTTATGACGCTTAGGTTAAAGGGGATTGTCTCCCGGATATGTTTTATACTTCGATCTACTAATACCCCTGAATCAGTTCTGCACTGCTTACGACTTCATAGTATAGACACCCTGTAGATCCTACTTCAGGGCATATAGATACTTACAAGTACAGGTGGTTGTATACTACATGTATCTCTACCTAGTTTCGCATTTCTAAAGATCCTTTTTACAAATTGACCTGATTACCTGGCAGCTACCACTTGAAACTCCGTTACCTGTTAAAAACAATTAATCTGTTCGTGTGTCTGTATCTATATATGAACCTAACCCCTGTGGGCAGTTTACTTCCTTTCTGTCGACGTGAAAGAAGTTTGATTGCTTTGGAATCTAATAAAACTTGGAAGCTTTAGACCTAGAGGCGTTAAGCAAAGATTATAACCTTTCAAGTGCTGATATTTTTTCTTTTCTTTTTTAATTTTATTTACAGCTTCTTTAAAAGTATAGTTAAGTGGAGGATAGCTCTGATTCATGATCGAAGATTTCTTCCAATTCATTATCGAGGAATATAGTTTTATGCCTCGAGACCTATTGATTCGTTGATTTGAACTTCAAGAGTCTAATGAGGACATGAGTATCAAAACATGTCACTTATCTGAAAGAAACTGTTTTATCATACCATTACCGTTATTTGTTGTGAAAATCATTCGATGGACAATATCAGAATATAAAATGTAATTATTATAAGTGTTGTACCATCATTGGTAGGCAGGGGCGTCTCAAGGCTGTATCACACTAGGCACAACCTAGGGGCGGCTTCAGGGGCGCTGTGCAACGTTTTTCGCTAATGAAATGATTCCATAGATTAAAATTAATCGTAGACAGTGCCGTTCTTTGAGTGCGTGTCACAAACCAGGGTTGCCAGATAGTCTGAAACAAAACTAGCCACAGTATTTTGTGGACAATTTCATGTTATTTAACTTCCTATACAGCACCGTTCCTGTTAGTATCACGTCGAGCACAAGAGAAGACATTTACTAGCCTACGTTGTAGGGTATTCATAGCTACATTTATTTATATTTTACTCACTGTAATTTTCCTTTTCATGTACCGGTATCTATTCTGCTTATTTTATTGAGTTTTTTTTTCTTATTTTACCAAAATTTTAATAAAATATTGCACTTCAGTATTTACTGCCTTTCTTAAAATTAAAGCTGTTATGTAATTTCAAACTCCAGTTTGATTTCCTCTGTTTTGGGATCAGAATGACTTCTAGTAAATATATAAATAAAATATCCGTTTAATTTCGAATTTATTTTTAGGTAACAGCATCTGCTTTTCTCTCTCTTTACACGAAGATGAATTTTAATAATTTCCTGTTTTTTTCATCAGATTTTTAAATAGACAATGCCGCCCTTACGTAACAGATCAGCATAAAAATAAATGAAATCTGAAAGTTTTAAGTCCCAAGGTTATGCCTACTAGACTAAAGGAGACGGTGGTGAGAGAAGTGGATAAAATGATGGAATGAGGAAAGTGGGAGGAAACAGGAGAACCCCGAGAAAACCCACGCATATGGTGTTTGTTCGCCACAAAGCTAACTTGGCGCTAGCTGGGATCTCATGCACCAGAGGTGAACACTGTACCACTGAGTTATCATGTTTCCGTTTTCAATATTAATCTCCGTAGAGCAAAACCAGTCAGAGGTAGCGAGTAATGGCTTTTTGATGTGGATTTAGGAACACGTTTTATTTTTTATCTTGTTCCTCTATTGTAACCAGAAGTTATAGATGTACTGAAGATTGTCATTGAATTCACATAGTTATACTGAAGTTTGTGTTGAATTCGCATAGTTTGGAAGTCTATCATAGTTTCACACTGTGAAACGAAATACGAAATTCACTTGTTTTAAAGTAAAATCGCGCCGATTTCACTTCGGGTAACTTTTGTCAGCTTTTGTATGTTACGTAGGGTTACAAACAGAGACGAGATAGCGCTCTATGAATAACACATGCACATATTTTGAGACGAAATGTCGTTTTCATGACACTTTTCGAGACGAGACACAATTGCAGACAGGCACTATTATTTAAATTATTATAGATTTAAACTATTTTTTCTATAGCATACGATTCTCCATGAATTTTTGGTCGCATACAAACAATACGCGGAAGGGCTTGGCTGTTGTATGTTGTTAATCTGAGTCAAGGCGAGGTGCACAAAGGTCAGTTGCTGTCACCTGTTTCTTCCCTTCCTCAAACTGACGAGTTCAGGGCAGAGTTGTTTTGTATGTAAATGTGGCCGTTAGGTCACACAATATTATGTATGTAAGCATCATCATCCTATTCCAAGAAAAATGAAGGACTTTTTGATGTCGCACTCTGTGAAAGCCAGCACATGGTTCGTTTTCTCTTTGCTAATCAGTGTCACTTTTTTTCTTGCCAGTATAGCTCTGGAAATTAGCTTTAAGGGCGTTTTAATAAAATCATGCTTATAGACAAATGGTATATAGACTTATGTAACTGTAAGGGAAATATCTGGAGAAATTTTACAATTAGTAAACAAATTAACATCAAAACCACATGGGCGTCGCCAGAAATTTTTGCATTTGGGATCAAGTTGACTTTTGTCTGTTTATTCATAACGTGTGAAATACACATTCATATTTGGCGTGAGAGGCTTCTGGTTCGATCCCAGGTCATCGTTTAGTGATGGATAGCATCATGTCTATGGGTTTTCTCGGGCTTCTTGTTTCCTCTTACATTCTCATTCCACCAGTTTTGTTATTATTCACTTTCTTTAACCGTAAAGGCCGTGACCATTGAACGTTAAATTAAAGACTGTATTTTTTTTTATCGATACTCAAGAACCCATAGTACTGAATATAAATTAGAATGTTTCCCATTGTAGATCGTAGAATAAACTTACATAAAATACCCATTTCGTGTGAACCACTGTAATGTATAGAGATGAGGCGTGGTTCTTATGATAAAGCAGTGTAAAACTAGCTGGAAGCATTCGAAACGTATGAAGATTTGCTGGGTGGAACGAGGAAACCTTTGAGGAAGGTATTAACAGAGTTTTGTTAGTCAGAATTGCAGCAAGAACAATACTGGAAATAGTTAGATAAGAGAGTATTTGAGAAGAAAATATCCGATTAGGGATGGATATGAAGTGCCTAAGATCTTGGGGAGACTGAAGATCGTAATAGATGGAGACTTTATGCATGTGGAAATTAGCGGAGGATTCCAGTTAAAGGAAGGTTGTAGATTAGTAGCAATTGACGTGCCATAAATGACGTAATATTTCCGGTGTGATGATAACGAATCGTATAATTCTGTACACCTTCGACGTAGCTGATGCGGATTCGATTCCTGGTGGGAGCTCATGTGATTATTCCTCGTTAAGCTGCAGGTCGGTGGAGAAAGGGAAGTTAAACTCTAAACCAAGTAAAAAGTCAGTGTCTATTATACAGATATATAACATTAAGAACAAATAAATGAAGAAAGAAAAAATAAATCTGTATAAATTTTGGAGTATTTAAAACACTTGTTTTTAAGTTCCTTCTCCCTCGTGAGTAAGCAAACTTTCTATTTACCCTCAGTGGTGTTTCTCTCGAGACGTGAGTTGAGATGAGGCGAGAAATTTGTCGGGTTTTGTGAGCAACAGTAGTTCACCCAATCTCAATCGCTGTTTTAATGTTACATAATGCATACAATAAGTTGATAAAGTGATTGTCGAAGTACGAGTGTAAGATACGTAAGTTATTACAGAACATACTACAATAATAAATATGATTTCAATGTTGTGCCATATCCTTCATGGATTCCTCCATGGCACAGAAGGATTCAGATAACTTCTAGATAAAATTAAGAAGAAAACCAAAGCATAAATTTATAAAACGAGACGAGGAAATTTTTCGAGAATTGAGACGAGACAACCTTCCTTCGCTGAGGATTAGGATTTAGGGGCTCTCAGTATCTATGACCATATTAACCCGTCACCTATGAGGGATGACGTCCCTTGGTGAGCATACTATCCCGGGAAAGGGAAGGAAGGAAGCGGTCTGGGGCCTGTATGTTAGGTACTATCCCTGCATTTGCCTGATTTGAATGAGGAAAATTCAGGAAAAGCACAGTCAGGGTGGTTGGCCTGAAAAAGCTTTTATACTTTTTCGACCGAGTGTCTCCACCGGAAATGGAACTCGGGACCGCTCGCACCAAAGGTGAGAGAGTTAGCGACTACACTACGCGGGGCCACAAAAAAAGAATTCTTCGAGAATCAGTGGAGACTTCTCATCTCTAGGACAACATTCTATCTTTTCTTTTTGGAATAATGTATACATTTTTCTTTCTTCACCACTTTTTCATCTGATATTTTACTATTCATCCATCTAATTTCAACATCCTTCTATAACACTACATTTCAGAGGCACCACACTTAATTTTTCTTCTCCGTGAGTCATGATATACACATTCCACCCATGTAGATTTTCATCATATCTACACTTCAGTATTCTCAAGATTCTTCGCTTTATTCGCAATGTCCACATTTCTTCCACATGAAACATTTGACGAGATTAGAGATTCACAAGCTTTGTTTGTTTGTTTGTTTTTTTTTTGTTTTTGTTTTTTTTTTCTAAAACTTTCTTTCGCTCTTCATATTGGTGCCTTTATTTCCTATTCTTATTTCATATGTATCTTCGTTTCATATCTTCACCGCTAGCAGCTACTTTCAGAAAATGATACATTACTATATCAGTATAGGTCCGCTAAATGAAACATCTGTCCAAATTACAAAGGTGGATAATTTTACTTGTTTTAGTATACAATCATTACTTTCAATCAATAACTATCCTGATCAATTAGAACACTTTCCAGTACTGTAAAAGTAGTTAGGTTTCCTGTTTCCCTCCCCAATAGAAAGAAAACTGAGTGAAAAACATTGCGTATGTACTGTTTGTGTCATCAGTCCGTTACTCCACACAATAACTTGGACGAAAGTAAATTTTTGAATTTTGTCTATTTTTTTTTTCAGTAGACAGCTAGAGCGATTCTCTTTCCCGAATTTATGAATGGAGTCAATCCATTAACATCTTTATGGGTAACGATGTGTATTAAATCTGTAATCCGTAGTTTCTATGCAACCTGCACAATACCAAAAAATGCTGGTTGCCTATAACAAAAGGATATGCATAATTTTGTCTATCCATATACCATACTGAATCGCGCTATTTATTCCCTTTACTCTCGTAGTCTGGAAGGAGTGGTTGAGTTACTGGACCAGCAAAATAATCAGGACCTATTCTTCACATCTTTTATCCTTTCGTGAAAGCGTGTGGATCTAAAACAAGCTTCCTGTGAGTATATGTAGTGAGCACTCAATCGATTGATCGATTTGCTTTGTACCTACTTTAACTATGATACCATGAAGGACGAGGTAGGATCTAAAGCGTTACTCGAGGTAATACCCGAGAAGTTATCAAAATAAAGTAAATGTTTAACATTTCATGAACACGAGAGGGCATGTAGTTAATTTGTGTATACAGGGTCTTCGAGAAACAACGGTGGGGTTTCGTAGGACTGTTGTGCAGGAGTACACGTGAAGGGTTTTATGATACACCGTTATGTTGAATAACTCAGTAGTTAATTCAGTGCAAAGACAAATGCAACACGACCAGTCCACTGTGTTATGTCAAAAAAAAAAAAGTCTTGCATGGGAAACACCCGAAAGCAGGAATCAACGAGACAATTTGAATTTTCACACCTGACATGTTTGACAGAGCTCAGTCTTAAAGTATGTTTACATGGGAAACACCTGAAAGCAGGAATTAAGAAGACAATTGGAACTTTCACACCTGACACGCTTTTTTTTTTCTTTTTTGGTCATAGTATAGTGGTTTCTGGTAGCACTGCATTTGTTCTTGCCTGAATAAACTATTCTCAGTTGCCAAACACAACAAATATCCAAGTGCCATAACTTCTGCGGAGCAGCTTCACGAAACTATCTTTCAAGAACTGAAAATACAAGAATACACTGTATCACCTAAGTTTTGCTGAAAAGACTACTAAGTTCACGCTACACTTCCTTCTTGTTTTGTTTTTTTCTTTCTTTCTTTCTTCTTATAGCTATTGTTATTGTTGTATCACCTCCCCATATTAGCAGTGTTTCTGTTCTCATGTTGGTATATTTTAAAATAATAATATGAAGCTTCCAAGGTCGTATCCAAAGAAGATATTTTAAAGTCAGTATCCCCTATTCCTGAACTTCTCATTTTTTTTTTTTTTTTTTTTTTTACACTGGATAAAATTTTCATTTTAAGGAATTTACAAGTCTATCTTAGAAGTTTAGTATTATTACTTTTACTCTGTTGGTTCCCAATCTTGTTTACTTGGCGCCTTCTTCACGAAATCTGTATACTTGAGGGCCTCCACCCACCTCCTTACCGCTCATTTGCGATTTCAGTGCAATTGAAATCTCAAATTGCCAATAATAATAATAATATAATTCATATTAATGTACACTCATGTCCAAAATGGTTGTCGCATATCTAAAACTGTCTTCTTGTAAGAATATAATTTGATAATGATTTTGCAAGATACTTTTAATATTGATACTATGTGTATAATCGGAAAATGTATATTTGTGGTAAATTTCATAGGAAAAGAATTATAAATACGAAAATTAGAATGAATGAAACAAAATGTTGCTAAATGGACAAGAAAGTTTTATTTTTGTTTTATTATTCTCATTTACTGCTCTTTTGACATGACATTTGCCACATACATGTCTTTGCCGATTATACACATACTAACATTGTAAGAAATACCTGGCGAATTCGTTATTAAATTATATTCATACATCAACATATTTATGGATATGCGACAATAATTTTGGACACGATTGTACATTTATTTCCAGCGAACTTTCTGCATACAATTATAATGCAGTATTATTTTTTTTTTTTTACTAGCTTTCTTCTTAATGAAACTACTTAATGAAACCATAGGTCTTATTCAACAATTATTTTGTGTTTGTACGGTATTTAATTTAACTCCTGTTTGTTACAACATTCGTAATATTTGTAATTAGAAATATAGTTTAGTTTCAGTCAGTAGCTTTTGTCTCCCTTGCTTACTCTTCACGCCTCCTAGATTGGGAACCATTTACATAGACAGTTCTTTCTTCAACAAATTTATTGTTTCAGCACTGAGTTCTTAAACATCCAAATGTTTATAGACCCTATAATTGCAAACTTATATATTTCTTTTTTTTTTTCCAGGTACTTTTCGGTGCAGTCACTGTTTTAGTGTGACCTAAGATTGGTAAGTACTATTATGAAAGATTTTTGTGCAATATTCAACTGATTTACTCATTAAGGCTACTGTCCCATAATGTGTGATGTATAAAAACAACAAGCCGAAGATTGATTTTAAAAGCTGTGACTGGAATAAACTGTATATCTTAATATAGGGAGGTATATCTTAATATAGGAGATAATAAGTAGGTAGTTTTTTTTTTTCCCTAAAACATTCATATAAATTTCCACGTAGAAAATCGCAAAGTAGGCCTATTATGGGTGCTCGATTCGAGTAAACCCAACATTTATTTTAGTAAAATGTCCAAATTAGCTTGTCTTGCAAAGAGAACATTAAATAAACACTTTTATGATCTGTTTTCAATGCCTGCATCTTTTTATACCTTTCCTCAGTGTATTCCGTTTTTGCCTTTTTAAACTTTTATCTTCTTCCTTCGTATAACAATTAAACTAGGAACACTGAGTGTGATGGGTATCACATTTCTTTCTCTTCAGTGTAGCTCCGTTAGGCGAAAGCTCTTGAATAGAAAGTAAAGAAAGGTGATAACATCAAACTGACCAATTACGGCTATCACAAATCAGTATTGTTAAGTGCATATTACTTATAAATATGTATTTAGTGTCTGAATGGGTTGATTGATTTTGATTTTAGCGTCCCGTTTAGCACCGCTGCTATACGAAACGTGGACTTACAGCTGAATACGGGACCCGAACCACATGAGCTCTCGCTGGGAATTACAATTTTTTTCTATTATATACTAAATACTGTTGTAGAATATTTTATGTGTAATGTTGCCGTATTCAGACAGGTTTCGATACTCATACTGTATTATTCAACGTTGTTGTTTTCGCGTGACATTCACAATAATGAACCTAATATAATTATTGTTCTAAAATCTTGTAAGTTCATAAAATAATATCGAACCAGGTCTATTTATCTCGGGAGTGTATTTCTAATAATCTCTACTGAAACTTTCCCGTTGAGAGGAGACGAAGTGTAAACATGTCGTGATGATATTATTAAGAGCTTGTGTTGACTAATCTGCTTTTTCAATACTTTCCATTATGGTAGATAACGATTATTTTGCTTATGAGAATTTGTTATACAAATAGAACGGATAAACTATTTCTACAGTACATTCATGGATATACACAAGATAATAACACTGGAGTGCTTTGTTAGGGCAGTGACACACAGTTCGTTGTTTGTCTGGTTTTATCATTCAAGGTCTCTGGTTTGTTATTGAAGTTGTACTTTGTACAGAAAGGCAATATTTTTGAATTCGCAAACGAGTTTCTCTTTTTGTTCTTTTTCCTTTCTTTTTTATTTAACCAAATCACAAAGACTGCTTCTCCTATGGATTGTAAACTTTACAATTTACGGGCTGTATGAAGGATCTTTTAACTTGGGAGACAATACTCTTGCCTTGATAAAAGGATTGTTCATAATCTTGATGATAAATTTTAAAATTGCGGAACCGGAGGACTTGTAGTGACAGGTTTTCACATTAACATACTCAGCTTTCTAATATTTAGCATATTTGCGAACTCTGGGCTTGTAAGTCTTACTAAATATGATAATGATTCGAGATCCATGAACTAAAACTTATCTATATATTAAAATGCAAGGTTCATAAGTTTGTCTCCAAAGAAAAGTTTATAGCTTGTATCCAATCATTTCGACAATGAAATCTTGAAAACCACAAGTGCTAGAAACGTACCGTTTTCACTGGTCGATTCCAAATTTTGTGTAGATTAACTAGTTCTAATTGGATTTTTTTTAAATGCCGTTATTTCTTTATTACATTTTTTAAGGGTACACAGGAAGTGTTGACATTTTAAAAGTAAAGCAACATATCGTGTTATACAATCCAACACCACATAGTTCTATTTAGGGTTTGTATATCTCTCAGGCGTTTGTTTCATGGACAAATGATAATGAAAAACGAAGGATAACTATTTCTCTAGTATAAAGAATTCTAGTTGCTGCTCCCGCGCCTTCTGTCTGGTATACATTATAGATTAAAAGCTTGCTTAATTAAAAGTTCTACGGGTTTATGGTTTTCGTTTTTTTTTTTTTTTTAATTTTGCCCACTACTGGCATCCGGTTGTAGAAATATTAATGCTTATATCTAAATATGAATTTGCTCCTTGTTCTATTTTAAAATAATTAAATTGAAGCATTACAACTTTTAAGTTTCAAAATAACCGTCACAATCCTATTTATACAACAAACACATCTCAATCTGTAAGTAACGCTAATATGCAAGCTTCAAAACATGTAAGAGTTTCAGGTTGCATAAACATCTAGGCAAAAAATATGTATTAATGTTTATTATGAAAGCAAGATATCTGTTAGTCGCTCTGATTCCTAATAGCTCACTGTCAATCTAATACCTGGCGTAAAAGTGGATCTCAACGGGTAGGGGGGACGCATGACGTCATGTCGTCCCCTGTGCCTATCTTTGCCCATTGCATTTTTTTAGGAAGTGGAAGGACTCCATAGATATTTTTGGAAGTGAAGGAACGACATCACGCGCGTTCCCCCTCACTTTTACCCCTTTCTAATAGTGGGGGAAAGACGTTCCCCTATTGTTAGCCGCGCTGGCTCTACCTGATGCCAAGAGATTTCGCTAGCGTGCAGGCAATTTGGAGATGAGCTGAAGAGTTTGGAATGATACACTAAGCCGTTTTCCGTTTATAGAGGTTTCATTTAATTTTCAGTTTATTATCCCTTTCAGTAGAGAGGCTTTATGATACGTGGACCTACAGCTTAACGTGGGTTTTGAACCACATGAGCTCCTGGCGGAAAATGAACCCGGGTCTCCTACGCCAAAGGCACGCACGCTTACAGGCCCCGTTTATACAGGGTGTTTCAAAACAACGACAACGTTTAGGAGATGATTCCTGACACCAAGATAAGACAAAAAGTATAGACCAACCTGGCTGCACAAATGCTTCCTTTTCGAGTTACAGGCTTCCGAAAACGTGAAAAAATGAATTTTAAAGGCCCATAGCTCAAATACTATGGGATCTACCGTAGTCGGGTCAAGACTTCACTTAGGAACTACTATGTGTCCTATCCAAATATCCGTGTTTCAGAGTCCTGCGGTGGTTTCACAACAATATTTATAGAGGGCGTTTGACTACAGGCATATAATTTCAAGTACTCATCAACTACGTCTATAAAGATATTAATATCGGCCATTTTTTTACTACTTTTTACATGCCCCGGTAAACACCCTCGTCTGAGACCCCCCCCCCGGTTCGAAATTTAAAAAAACTCTTCGTCTTAGTCTGGGGCCTGAATCAAGTTACCCGTGACCCAAAGTTGGTAACTCTCGGTCCACTCGTCTGGTCCCCAGGCCAGACACAGACAGACAGACAAACAAACTCTTTATTGTATTTATATTAGATTTCTTCAAAAAGAAATTTTTCGGAGTCATTGAAAAGTTGAGAAAATTTTGTATCTCCCGTATTTATTGATATTCAAGTATGTATAAATAAAAAATAAAACTGACAAAAGACTCAGTTACAATGTGTTTCAGGAGATAAAATTAAAGCAAAAATCACTAAAACATATACTAAGCAATAGTCTACAGAAAAGCAGTGAAGATTGTCAGTAAATTTCTGAGTACAGTTAATCAGTTTTCAGTGTAATTCTCCTTTAAATTTTTCTCGCGGAGAGCCTCCTTTCTCCGCATACCATTCTTCAATTTCGGTTATGCCGCTCAGGACCCGAGCCTCTGTGGCCCCTGCATAAATTCTAGGTTGCATCTTCATTTTAGTTCCTTTACCATTATTGTTGGTTATAACGATTACATTACATTGCCCCCGCAGACTGTATCTTTAAGTAAATAAATAAAATTAAAAGGAAAACACCCGTTCTGCGATTGTCACTTTTTGCAATAAGCCTTGAATTAGGCACTACCATTTCAGTCTTTGTTTGCACGAGAATAGGACATACACCTCTGGTGTATGGAGTCCCTGGTTGGATCCCAGCTCACGCCAAGTGAACTTTGTAGTGAACAGACACCGTGTGCGTGGTGTAGTGAACAAACACCGTGTGTGTGGGTTTCCTCGGGGTTCTCCCAGTTTCTCCATTCCCACCAAGGTTCGAGTTATCAAGGTGGTCACAACAAAACTTCGAGATACCGAAGTTCTGAGTTCCTCATTATTAAAAGGGTGACATCCAGAAGTCCTAAAGTGCAGAAGTCCTAAAAGGCAGAAGTCCTAAAAATATGGGCACTAGACCTAAATTTTAGGACTTCTGCACTTTAGGACTTCTGCACTTTAGGACTTCTGCATTTTAGGACTTCTGCACTTTAGGACTTCTGCATTTTAGGACTTCTGCACTTTAGGACTTCTGCCTTTTAGGACTTCTGCCGTTTAGGTCTTCTGCCGCGATATGATTTTTAGGACTTGTGCCTTTTAGGACTTCTGCCATTTAGGACTTGTGCCTTTATCATTCACTTGCTTTAGTTCTGAAATTCGCCACCACCACACGAAATTGGGACGATGCAGCAACTAGTTGGCAATAATGTTACGAACGTATCTAATTCCAACAGTAACAGCTATATTTGTACTACTAAGATCGTTATTATCACTATCTGTTCTGCACTTATACACGAATTACATAATACAACCTATTTCATTCTAAGAATTAATTACATAATTTGTTAAGAAATTCGTTTCTTTCGAATGGAGATACGAGAATCCCAAGACAAATTCCTAAAACAAAAATAAATAAATAAATAAATAATAAAAAAATGTTTAAAAAACATATTTTACTAGACTTCTGAAACCAAGCAAACATTCAGAATTGCAATATATACTGTGCGGAGCGTATTTTATTAAGAGTAGGACAAAAATCCACCAAAGTTTACTTAATTAGGATAAAAGCTCACTAGACATTTCACGAGTGAACATTAAATACCAACTGTATACATAAAGAACGCAGTAAATTTAAAATTGTGCAAAGAACATTTATTATGCAATACAGTGGGTGACGTTAATAAGTCTTAAATGGCACAAGTCCTAAAAATATAGGCATTAGACCTAAATTTTAGGTCCTGTGCCATTTTTGCAGAAATTACTACATAGTCATTTAGGGGTGTAGCCTGCAAATTTTTCTAGGGGAGCATGAATTTTATATATTAAAAGCAAATCAAAAGTTTATTTCCAGATTACGAAAGCTTCAATAAGACAATAAATTTATACATATTACACATGTACACAAATACACAATATGGGCTATAAGCCATTAACTTCTATGGCCACCCTGCTACAAACTACAGACTTAAATATTCGATAAAGCATTTCAGTACTAAGTAGTGCCACAATACCAATATGAACGTATTTAATTCCAACGGTAACAACTATGTTAGTAACACTAAAATTATTATTAATAATGATAACGAGTAAGAGTTTAGGATATTTCGGTGTAGGACGTTTCGGTGTAGGATGTTTCGCTGTAGGACGTTTCGGTGTACGGATGTTTCGGTGTACGGACGCTACGGTGTAAGGACGGTTTGGTATAAGGACACTTGCTGTAAAGGACGTTTCGGTGTATAGCCTAATATTTGATTGCATTAATCATATGCTTGTAATGAACAGGCATGAAGTGTCATAGTGTAGCCACTCTGGAATAGTGTAAACTGATTAACATTGTTATTGAGTCTCATTGTTATTGAGACAGGATGATAATACAACACCAATCCATTCGCAACAATAATTTCTATTCAGAGATGTCCATAGGCGAGTTTTATAGAATAATAATCAAATTTACTGCAAAATATTCAGCATTATTTCTAAATTGAAATAAATATATTGTACAAAGTTCCTGAGACACAGTAATAATATATACAAACTGAATAATACCTCAAAGGAATTTTTGGCGTGGGAGACCCGGGTTCGATTTCCGGTGAGAGCTCATGTGGTTCGGATTCCACGTTAATCAGTATGTGGACGTCTCATATAGCCTCACTCCTGAACGGGACGTTAAACTCAGAATCAACTCATCTCAACTCAAAGGAATTTTGTTGAAAAAAATATAATTACATAGAATCACTCAACTAAGAATCTAAAAGTGTACACAATTCCTTTTAAGACTGTAATCACATCGTCAGATTTGTAATTTTCACAAACGTTGTTCAGTCTCTTCGTAACACCGGCGTATTTTTTCTTTGTTCTGACTTCACATCCGCCAATTAACTTATTTTTTCCATTTGAACAGCACTAACAAGGAGACTTATGGAAGTGTAATTTACTGATTTGAATGAAACTTTGCATACTTGTAGAATATCAAAAAATAATCGTCACTTTTTTTAATTTTATTTTTGGGAATGGTGCGGGTTTAAGGGTAGAAACCACTCTTTGAACGTTAGAGGTGGCCTCCAAGCATAAACAGAAAACAATCAATAAAATAGAAGATTAAATGATACGACCAGCTACTGTCAAGGAGGTTTTAGGACAGGTGATTCAGAACCTGACGTTGAAATTACAAAATTCAAATTGGCGGATCCAATATGATGATTACAATTACAAAGTCTTCTGGTTTGAAATGTTCTGCATTTAGCCAAGAACAATTATAATTGGCAGGGCCTACTGAGAGAAGGTGCAGACTGATTTGAAACCCTTTTTGTACTTATTTTAACAGGACGTTTGATTAAATCTATAGCCAAAAAGCTAGAAGCCAATGCCAATGCACTTGTCGCGAATGTGAAGCAACACATATTGGAAAATTAAATATTTATAACTCTGATCAATAGGTTTAATTTTTAAATGCAGACGGGACGTACTCTAGTGTTTACAGGGACACAAACAGTAGAAAGGGTGGTACAGTCAGTAAATTCTATGACTCGTAGCTACATCATACAGCCTTCAATTTCTGCAAATAGTGTTTTGTTATCACCACTTTTAATTGTTTTGTAGGAAAACAATGGAACATTTGGTCTTATAGTCCAACACAACCTCTTTAAATTTGAAGATATCCTTGTAAAAGCATCAAATCCGGAAAAATTAACATCAAGTCTTGTGAGATCATGGTTCCAAGAGATTTTTCTTCAAGCGTCTAATGCAAAGTCCATTTTGTTATTAGTTTCGTGGAGTGGTCACAATTCAACTTTGACATATTTTAAGAACAAAAGAGTAACTCATAATAGAAACAATTTCTGCAGGAACAACTGGTAGGATTCAGCCTCTTGTTGTGTTCTTTAGGCCGTTAAAAATTTTCTTGAGACATTTTTCTGACACTGTCCTTCTCTACAACTATAACATGAATTTACATCTCCGTAATAATATAATTAAGATCTCATCACTGATTCATAATCAGTTTTCTTTTCCTAGATTTGCTAATCTTATTGGGTATGCATGATATAAAAGCGGTTATTGGAAGAAAAACCATCTGTGTTTGAAAATTTTCTTTCAAAGATTGTGCAGCATTTTGCGATTTGTGCACAGTTATTGCCGTAATAAGGTGTGTGTGGTGTACACAATGTTTATGCATCACACACTTTTTTACTATATATCATTACCGTAAAACGTTTTCCCAATCAATTAATAATTATAACATTTGAGGATATAAGAAGTTCTGACATAGAGTGAAGCGAGGGGACTCACTATAAATAAGTAACCCTTGCCAATTACAGAAACATTTAATTTTTATTTTATTTATTAATTTATATATTCTACTTCGTGAATTTATTTCTCCCTAACGAATAATTTTCATTTTGAAGAGTGGACGTTTCGGTGTAAACATTAGAACTTTTACACCGAACCAGCCTCACACCTAAACGTCCTTACACCGAGCAATCCGTACACCGAAACGCCCTGCACCAAAACGTCCTACACCGAAACAGCCGTATCCCAGGAGTAGTTAATTACGAATATGACAATTATTTGCTACAGAAAGACTTCTGTACAAGAAATATATGTGTAAAAATAATTTACTTCAAAACAACACAAGGAAAGCAAAATTTATGACGTACATAACTAAAACACAATATTATGTTACTAATATGAAGTCAATGGTGTGGAAATAGAGAAAAACAGACATTATGAAAGATCTGGGAATCACATTTGGTAGAAAGTTAAAATTTTGTCAACAAAGAAATATATCATGGAAAGAGTAAGAAAGGACAATAGGCTTCATTTATTTATTTATTTATTTATTATTTCAGAACAATAGAATATGTATTTATACAAATAACTTGTAAGAACTAAGGCTCTGTAATATGAAACAGTATATCTAAAACTTGACTAACAGATTGACAGTATTCTTCTTACGGACGCGATGGTAGCACCACAAGAGATTTTTAGGACTTCTGCACTTTAGGACTTCTGCCTTTTAGGACTTCTGCCTTTTAGGACTTCTGCCTTTTAGGACTTCTGCACTTTAGGACTTCTGCATTTTAGGACTTCTGCATTTTAGGACTTCTGCACTTTAGGACTTCTGCCATTTAGGACTTGTGCCGCGAAATAATTTTTAGGACTTGTGCATTTTAGGTCTAATGCCGTTTAGGACTTCTGCATTTTAGGACTTCTGCCATTTAGGACTTCTGCCGCGTCCCCTATTAAAAGTGACTATACAGGGTGTTTTAAAACAACCCTGACAACGTTTGGGAGATGACTCCTGACACCAAAATAAGACAAAAAGTATAGACCATCCTGGGTGCACAAATGCTTCCTTTCGAAGTTATTTTGGAATCTATCGTAGTCAAGTCAAGACTTCACGTAGGAACTAATATGTGTACTATCCAAAAATACATGTTTCAGAATCCTAAGATATTCACGAAGCAATTTTTATAGAGGGAGTTTGGCTACCGGCATATAATATGCAGTACTCAACAACTACTTGTATAAAAAATGTTGCGGAAGTATTGCAGGGTTCTGAAACTTCGATATTTGGATGGGGTACATATTAGTTCCAAAGTAAAGTCTTGACCCGACTAAGAAAGCTCCCATAGTTTTGGAGCTATGGATCCTTAAAGTTCATTTTTTCATGTTTTCGACAGCCTATAACTCCAAAAGGAAGTATTTGTGTACCCAGGATGGTCTATACTTTTTGTCTTATTTTGGTGTCAGGAGTCACCTCCCAAACGTTGTCGGTGTTGTTTTGAAACATCCTGTATAACCTCTATAACTCAGAAGTTCTATTAGTTAAACCTCTATATTCGAAATTGCGAAAGTTCCAAGGAAGAATTATTGACGTAGAAACAGAAACAGGTGGAGGGGGCGGGGGCTTTCATGTTGTTTAGACATGAGTTTGAGTTACCGAAATTTTTAAATATTATATTGGAATTCTCAAAATTCGACTTATCGTGGTTGTAATTTTTAAGCATTCGGCTTACAGAGATTATTTTAACATTGAGTGTTATAAAGAGTTCAAGGGAATTTGAAAATAAAAATCGAGTTATTGAGGTCCAACTGTATGTAGAAAGTTTATCTTGTAGATTAAACACAATTTACTAAAAATATGCGTTTCATATTTTCGTAGCAAATATTTAGACTTATAGTGTCGTAGAGTGCGTGATCCTAATAATTGAAATATAATTCAGCACTATGGTTGTATGACAGGGAACCTATTTCTTAAAGCAGAATTCGAACTACTACTTTTTTTTTTTTTATCCGAGGCAGGCATTCTTATTTGGGATTGAACCTAAGACCATACACACACAAAACATATACACTCATGTCCAAAATGATTGTCGCATATCTATAACTGTCTTCTTGTAAGAATATAATTTGATAATGATTTTGCAATGTACTTTTAATACTGATGCTATGTGTATAATCGGGAAATATATATTTGTAGTAGATTTCATAGGAAAAGGATTATATATACGAAAATTAGAATGAGTAAAACAAAATGTTGCTAAATGAACAAGAAAGTTTTATTTTCGTTTTATTGTTCTTATTTATTGCTCTTTTGACATGAAATTTACCACATACATGTCTTTGCCGGTTATACACATACTAACATTATAAGAAATACCTGGCGAATTCGGTATCAAGTTATATTCCTACAAAAACATATTTATAGACATGCGACAATAATTTTGGACATAAGTGTACATTAGCAACTTGTAAAACAATTTAGAAAAGTCTTCGAACTCTGTTTTTAAACGCTTTTGTTTGTTGTGTGAAAGACATAATTTTGTGGAGACCTATAATTAACAGTAGGTGTCATGGTGTCTATCTAAAGAAGGAGTTGAAACAGAAGCTAACGAGTTATTTATGGAAAGTCGTAAAAACGGTTGGAACAACCAGTTAATTACCTGCTCCGTTTCCTTTGTTGAAGTAGGTTGAAGGAATGTCATTAAAAGTACTCATTGTGTCAGCACCACAAGATCTTGTGTGATTACATTTAAACGGTGAATCTGTGTGAATAGCGAACTGGAATTTTAGAAAAAACATAGGCAGGTCGTATAATCCATCTGTCTGGGAGGCGAAATAGTGTGGTGGGGTACAAAGTCTCGAGCCCTGCTCTCGGGCTTAATCGGCCTCGAGCTCAGTGAGTGCGAGACAATGTGAGCTATAGAAAATTCATAGACGGGTCGTATAATCCATCTGTCTGGAAGGCGAAATAATGTGGTGGGGTACAAAGTCGCTAGCCCTGCTCTTGGGCTTAATGGGCCTCGAGCTCAGTGAGTGCGAGACAATGTGAGCTGGGTCGTGTAATCCATCTGTCGGGAAGGCGAAATAATGTGGTGGGGTACAAAGTCGCGAGCCTGGCTCTCGAACTCAATAAGTAATGTGAGTTTGAGTCCTATAAGTACATAGTATGTCGTAGTTCGAGCTTAAGCAAGTAGAAATCTGAGCCAGCATGAACCTCACTGACGTTAGTGAACGCGAGAGCACTTTTGAGAATAACCTGAGCCCGAATGAGTCACATTAGTAAAATGGCAAACAACTGCGCCGGATTCAAGCCCTGTTCGTTGTCCGAAGATCATATTTAATAGCGGGTTTCATCCTTTATTACCTCTAAGTTGCATTAGAACGCAAACACAAAAACTCATAAACTTTACAAACACTAATTACACTAAACTACAGGTTGATTGATGCATCGGATTTTAAAGTGAAATATATCGAAAACTTTTGAGTCAATACGTTTGTACTAGTGGTGAAACGAAAGAACAGATTTGAAAATTTAATTTCTCATATTCGTAATCTTGGCCTATGGTGACAGATGGCAGCGCAAGCCTGGTTTCCAAAATGGCGTCAATGTAACAGAAAGTGCTTTTCCCGGGACAGTTTCTGATTTTTCCTTTTGAAGGTATGCGAAAGATAGTTAATATGCCTCCATTAGTAAGAACTTTGGATGAGCTCTAGGATCACATTACTACTGCATTTACGACCGTTAGTACGGATAAGCTAGAGCGCGTATGGGGCGAACTAGATTATCACATTAGATGTGTATCGTGTGACGAAAGGAAGCCATATCGAACATTTGTAACAGTATGGTTGAAACTTGGACAGTTTCTGTTTAATTTCATGTATCATTCGTTATCGTATGTGTTAACACATTTTAATGCAGCCTTTTCAATCCCGATCAATTATTCACAGTCACCCTGTATATTAGATAAAATATATTCTGCTAAGAGTATCACGCCAAAAAGTTTGAATTTCATTTGCCTAGTGTTGACTATTGGAGGATGTTTGCTGCCACCTAACGGCGTGATGTGTAACTTCTAGCGTTCTACAATTCAGCTTTGCTTCAATAGTTGAAAACGGAATATGTTGGGATATGGATAACCACCGTAAACTCAAAATTAGCTGTGAAAATGTTAAAAAAATCGACTGCATTAACAAACTCTGCCGAGTCAAAAGCTCTAGCTAAGCCTTATCTATTGCAGAAAACATAACTGAAAAATTCGTATTCGTTCGAAGTTATCGTGTGGAGTAACGTACGTACGCCAATACTAACATTACAGTCGCATAAGGTCCATTAGCGTGATTCCAATAACTTTACGATATTAAAAAGCCTACTGGAGTGTTTCTAATAACATTACAATATTGTAAGGCCTGCTAGTGTGATTCTAATATCCTCCATAGCAGAACATGCCGCGATCTGCGATGTGAACGCAGAAAATTTGCTGCGCCTGTGCAGAAAAATTACCAGAGGAAAAAACATGCCTGCTATGTGTAAATGTCTTAAATGCACGGATGACTCACATAAATATACATAGTTCGAACTTTTTTTTTTATACGTCGCATAAAGCGTATTTTTAACAAACACGTGTTTCTTCTGCAGAATTTTTTTTTGCAAAATTCCTGCAGAAAATTTTTGACTTACAACAGCTTATCGCAGAAAGACAAAGAAACTTCTACCATCGAGCTAATATCATTACAATCTTATAAAGTCCACTAGCGTGATTCTAATAATTTTATAAGGTTTACTAGCGTGATTCTAATAGCATTACAATATTGTAAGGCCTGCTAGCGTAATCCTAATAACATTACAATATTAAGACCTACTAGCATGATTCATTCTAATAACATTCTAATATTGTAAGGCTCAATAGCGCATTTCTAATAACATTACAATAAGGTCCACTAGCGTGATTCTGATAACATTACAATATTATAAGGCTTGCTGGCGTGATTCTAATAACATTACAATGTTATAAGGCCTGCTAGTGTGGTCCTAATAACTGGAATTTAACTCCGCATTATGATTATATACATGAAACCTATTTCTTAAAGTAGGATTGAACCTAAGACCATATGCGCAGAAAGCATGTGCATTAGCAACTTCATAGTCTTTGTTCAGAGATATTAAGCCTCCTTTCGTTTACCCATCCCTTCCGTAAATATTATAAGTTGACAACCATATGACTCGGTTAAAAGACTATACGATACCTTGTAAGAATTTTTCATATAGATTGTAAGATCAATGAGGGCTCTCTTTAATGGATATATTTGATTAGGATTCACCAAGAGACGAGACGAGATAGAATTTTTATTACGAGATACGAGACGAGACAGAACTCTGCCAATGAAAAATTATGTAATTTCTAAATTGAGATACCAGTTTTGCGATGTGCTGTCTAGAGAAGACAACGTCAACTTGTGTCTCTTATGCAACCTTAGACTTAATAGAACGAATATAGTAATAAACAGTTAGTATTGAGATATGGCCTATAACATGGAATATTTATTTTCTGGACTTAGGCAAAAGTCTGGTTGTTTCACTAGAGTATAAGAAAATTAATGGAAATAGACGTATAATGTGCTTCAAGTGATTGCAAATCGAGCTGTAAGGTATGCCACGGCCTTATGTGGTCTACGCGAGGAGGTCTCTCATGTAATCAGAAAGGAAGTAATTAGTCAGCGTATTTCCCTAAATTTGGAAGTGCGGTTTTAATTTTGCGATATTTTTTATGCGATCAAAATATAGATATTCTTTGTTATATTTTACTGGCCAATTGCATTCAACAATGAGATCTCGAAACCATAAGGTCTAGAGACGTGTCGATTTCAAATTTTGTGTAAATATGCCAGTTTTCATTTAATTTTTTTTTAAAAAAAGAAAGTGCTATTCTTCTTCTATTCAACGTTTCGGGGTCGTTTTGAGGCCACAAGATTAACATTGTCGCTAGGGCGTTGTTAAGGTTGATATCCTAATGATCGGCAACCAGTAGAAGAGTTACGTATACCGGGTTAACGGACAGTGCAGGCGCTGTGCTTAAATAGAGTGTCAAAACTTATTGCATAATGGTAACTTTAAATGCCTGTAGAAAGCTACAGTGAGGCATACTAAGTTTTGTGAAAATACATCTCAATTAAGGTATGATAATCATTAATCCCTGTCAATTAAAGACAGGGTGTAACCTATTATGATTTGCTTCTTACAATTCACGTATACCTTTCCCTTGTTATAATTTTGAACATTAGTTCATAGGGCAAAGAAGTTTTCGTGCGTATTAACGTCGTATCTAAATGTTCGCTTACAATGCAAATTTAACTCCCGAGTGACGCACACAAGCTCGGTTAATGAAGTCATAATTTCCACGTATCACTCATACTTTGGTTTCTTTTATCATTGCCACTGCTCTTTCTGATAATGACTTATCCAAATCCGGCTGACTTCTCCTCTTTGACGTCCAATGTCGTTGAAGGTCATTCACTGTTTGGGTCATGACATGAGATTAAATACATTACTTAATATGTGTAAACTAGTTGTAACTAGTTCTTTGAAATAACCACTCCTTGTAGCCTTGTACTCGACAAGAGTATTCGACTTTTTCACTTAAATTATTGTCGTGTCTATATCCTGAAGTTGGTTATGCATTGCTTTGTACCGTGTCCAATGGCGTTATTTGGGGAGGGCAGGGGGCAGTTGTACCTTAATTTTAGGAAAGCATATTTTTTTAATCAGCTGTATACTAATAAAAACGTGCATCTTTTATGTTGACAGTCTTGCCCCCCCCCCCCAAAAAAAATCTGAAATGACGCTACTGAGCGTGTCGTACCTCACCAAGCAGTGACGATTCAAAAAAAAAATCCTCGGGGGGGGGGGTTCAGTACACTGAGGGTAAAAACTAGTATTACAAAAATACCGAGAATCTGCATTGAGCACGATGGGATATATGATCCGGGGGGTTGCCCCTCTGAAATCATCATTGGTATCAAGTATTCATGTTCGTTTGTATTGTTGAGTAAAAGAAGTGTAATAAAACTCTAAACTAAAATTTTAAAAAAATCATTTTTATTCATAAAAATTATAATGGCAATTTGGTAGGTGAAAATAAAACAAAGTTTTTTTTGTAATATTTTAACTTTAAATACTTGCACAGGGTTGGCAAAAACCATGTTTTTTATCGAAAAAAAAAAAACAAAAACAAAAAACAGTTTTTTTGGTTTAAACCCGTTTTTATTTTATTTTATTTATTTATTTTTTATTTTATTTTATTTTTTTTTTTTTTGGTTTAAATAATTTAGTCTATGTATTTATATTAAATATGGACAGAAATTAGTTTCTTTCGCCTTGGTGTTATTATGCAACAACAAATGCTGGAGGGGTCGCATAAGCTTAAAGCGAAACCCAAACCGCTTCTCGGCATACATTCAAGAGAAATTGTCCATTTGGACACGAAACCGGGACTAATTGGTCACAAATGCAATTACCGACTCACTCACGAAGGACTCCTGATAAAAATACGTTGTACTGATCTTTACATAAGCCTGCTTGTTAATATAATTGTCAAGAGTCATTTCAGAAGGACAAAAAGATTAACAGTTACACAAGTAGAAACATTATATAGAACTGTATATAAATCGGGAAACTCCCGCCTTAGCCATTGGGAAAATCCTGTTATTACCTTAAATGTATCTGTATGTAAAATTTTAAGGCCAACGTATCATAATCACTACGTTAAGACTGAGGTATTAAATTACAAATTTGGTATGTAGATATCATTCAATAAAATTAAAACCAAGTCAAATCCCAGCTGATGTTGGAAGCTACGTAGGCAGCTGATAAATTTGGCAATTTCTATCAATATATTTAAGCAACCTTGGCTTCTTCATAAAACAACAGGCATTCATTCAAGTAGAAATATATAATTTGGTTTCATTTCGTATGTTTAGGCTAAATATCCTTATGAAATACCAAGGTTATCACGGAGAAGACTTTCCCTTAGAGGGACACCTCGAATCGCTGCTTGGTTTACACTTGAAAGATAGGTTGTGGTTCGACCGAGAATTAAACGCGAGACCCCTTGATTAAAAAGTGAAAAGTAGATAAACTTAATGCGGATGGTTTGATATGTGAAAACGTCACCACGAAGTTCACAGGATTTAAAGCATTTTTCGTTCTTTGGTTTAAACCAGTTGGTTTAAAAAAAACAGCTGGTTTAAACCACCTTAGTTTAAACCAGCCAACCCTGTGCGCGCATAACATTATTTTAAAAAAATCATAAGGACTGTATTTGTAATTAAAAAATTGTTAAAAATGTAAGCAAAATAGTTAAAAATTACTTGTAGTTAAATCAGTGGTGCCCACCCCCCTCATGTCCATGACGCACCCCCTCTCAATTTTCTATCCGTAGGTGTTCTTCCATAAAAAAAATCTTTTCGATTTTTACACTCCCTCAAACATATTTGTATAGATTTTAACCCCCCAAATATTTCAATGACGCAGTTTGCGTCATAGCCCCCCTTTGTGGTCACCCCTGGTTAAATAGCAATGCTTGTTGTTAGTAATTAATAATTTGGATAAAATCACAGAAAAAATAAGCAAATTTCAAGGTAAATTAAAGTTTAAAAATACTTATTTTTACATTATTAAATAACAATATTTTAAAAAATGTAATCAGGACTTTTTAAAGATTTTGTAAATTTTTATATTGGCTTTTGGCAAAGTAAAAAGGAAAAATAATTAAAGCAAACAAAAACAATAGTCCATATAAAATAACCAAATTTGCAAGTAAAAAATAATTTTGCATTATAGGTTTTGTATCCAGCATTGCAATAAAATGGTTTATATAAAGTTACAAATACCGGAAGAGAGACCATTGTCTAATTAAAACCAAACATAATATGCAATAAGGTAAAGTATAACTACAAAAAAACTTGAACTGTCTATTTTGCATGTAACATGATATTAGGAGAGGTCTGAAAGTAACAGGCAAATTTAAATGTTTAAATATTTAGCTTATTTCTGTTAACAATTCGGATAAAATCACGAAAAAAAGCAAACCTCAAGGTAAATTAAAGTTCAAAAATATTTATTTTTACATCATTAAATAACAATATTTTTCAAAAAAATTAATTAGGACTTTCCTATGATTTTGTAAATTTTTATATTGGCTTTTGGCAAAGTAAAAAGGAAAAATAATTAAAGCAAACAAAAACAATAGTCCATATAAAATAACCAAATTTCCAAGTAAAAAATCATTCTGCATTCTGAGTCCTGCATCCAGCATCGCAATAAAATGGTCTACAATAAATTAAAAATACCACAAGAGAGACCATTGTCTAGGCAAAACCAAGCAAAATATGCAATAAGGTAAAACAGTTTTGCATGTAACATGATATTAGGAGGTCTCTAAAAGTAACAGGCAAATTTAAATGTTTTAAACTCAATACTCTTGATTGTTCACAGTCAATTAATTATATTGTTACAAAAAACTATACACTATACTACCATTGTAAGCTAATTAAATCATCAATAAAATATTATCATTTGTAACAATAAAAAAATTGCAACCATTCATTTCATTTCACTCTTTAATTAAGATACAAATTCGCTATTCCTTTTGTAATTAACACAATTTATTTAAATCTTTATTTTCTTTAATATTTTAATTTTTTTTAACTTAGGTATAGAAGTGACAAGATCCAATAAGGGTACTGCTCAGCTAAACATTTTATTATTTGGGTGATGTGTGGTCTGCAAGTTGGTTTCCATCGTAACTGTTTCTAGTCTTCTGGTCTATACTTGTCTAAAAGTAAAGAACATGCCAATTGGACCACGATACTTGGTACTGATAAGTGAACAAAGTATAACATTTTAATTAGACGTGTGTCTGTTCTTTACCCAAATTATTTGCACACTCGTTCTGAATTTGGGATACTTAACAATGTCGCAATATATTTTTGGTTCTTTCTTTTTAACTTTCTGATGTGTTCTGTTCATGCTTTGGTCACTTTTGTTTTGTTAATACATGACGTTGTGTATAGAAGTGTATCTTCTCCAGTTAATCGACCAATTATTCGTAATTCTAATAATTATTCAATCAGTTCTGTCGTATAGTAATTTCTACCAATTATTTGTCCACCGATTAGTTATTTGTTCAATTACTCGTCATTCAAGTAGTTGTCGATCAGTTGTTTGCAGATACCTTATTCCTGCAAAGACATGGAATATTTCACAACCATTACCACATTAATGTCACACTTAAGTATACAATCCTGTGTTATCATCAACTGTTCCTACCAGAGAGAGGCCGCGGTGGCACTGTAGCAGTGTTCACCTCTGATGCATGGGGTCCTTGGTTTGATCTCAGATCGCGCCAAGTGAACTTTGTGGTGAACAAATATCATCTGCGTGGGTTTTCTCGGGGTTCTCTCGTTTCCTCCCACTTTATTCATTCTATCATTTCATTCATTTTTCATCATCACCGTCTCCTTTAGCCTAGCCGGTATAACCGTTGGACGTAAAACTTAAAAGATTTCATTTCATTTCATTTGTTTCTACCAGAGGTTTCAAATTGTTTCATTTCATTACTCGTTATATGACCAAAGCATAGAAAATTATAAATTTGTTTTCGAAAGAGACAGGAATAGAGTGGTTTATAGAATATTCTGATTAATGAAGATGATTTCCACTTGAAGGAAGAAAAAAAAGAGAGAGAGAAATACTGGAATAGGAAACTATTAGTAAGAATTTAATACTAATTTGCCAGCTAATTAAAATAATTTTTTGTCAATAGATTTAACTCTATTTTTTTTCCTGACCTCCTCTCCATCTACCGGTCTATTTTAGTGCAGAAAGCGTATAATTAGAAGGTTGGTGTGATATTTGTCTTTTTCATTACGAATAGTTAACGAGCGTCTCAAGACATTTTAGATGACGGTGTAATAAACGTTCTTCGTAATGGCTATGTAATTACCTTTTATGCTCACTGTTTATTATTTTTTTTTAATTGTCAAGATGAAACGCCATTAGAGCAATTTTTGTTGAAGAGTAACAGAAGATGTGAATTGTGAACCACTTAATTAGGTAGTTAAGTGATAACTATTAGGCGACTCCCTTTCCTTTTCTTTTTCATTTTTTCTTTTTGTAACTTTCGAAAATACGAAGTTCGAATTCCAGTTGTAATAATTTTTCTTCACCAGAATGGTTCAATGACAATAGCAATGAACTTCGTCATAATGTATCTTTGGATTAATTTTTAAATAGGTGTGAGAAATATAATGTAAGGAAACTATTTGTTTTCTTTCAAAATACGAAGTTCGCTATAAACTGTGCCAAGTATTTGCTGAGTCGTTACCACTCGCCAGCAACTCTTAACGTTAATATTTTTGGGGAAAGCGAAAAAGTACGATGCATGCTTTAGACGTATAAACAAAGGTCTCTTTGGAGACCAAAGCCTGATGTTGTTTGACTGCGATGAAAGTAATAGGGAATTGTTTTTGTCATTCCATGTATAGTGTTTAAAACTGTTTTTATTGAAGCATGAAGTGTTCATACACGTCATAATATGTGGAATGACGTCCTTTGAAATTATGGCATCCATATTTCTGTTTGATGCGTAAAAGGTGTTAAGTCCAAAAAATCAGAAGTCGTAGTTATTTGACAAAAATTGGGGTTAAAATTTTTTGGTCTTAAATTTTGGGGTTAAAGTCTCTCTCTCTTTTTTGTTGAGTGTTTTAAATCTCTGCATAAATAGTTTCCCACAAAGTATTATAAAAAGGTTTTTAAGTTCAAACGTTTGAAACATTTTGAACTTAACACCTTTTACGTAGCAAACACAGATTTCTAAGCAAATCCGCAATTAAAACCGAAAACGACTTGGAACACAAGCAAGATGTTGGTACAATCATTGTAATGTTAACAGTTGTGTTGCGCACAGCAGCGACAACGTCAAAAGGTAGCCTCACTTGAACCCCCCCCCCCCAACGTTTTACATTGTAATGTAGGTCAGATAATATAAAACTATCATTTTCGGTATACAATAAATAACTGTCTCCCCAAAATTTTCTCTGTCCTTCTATTTGCTCTCCCCCTCATAAATTAAAGCGGGCGTCGTCGTTGCCCACGAGGCGACATTTTGGACTGTCTTTAAAAAGTTTCAAAACCTAAATTTAGTGCTTCTGTTTAATCAAGCAGGATTAGAAAAACATATCTTAGCGATCTGTGTTAGATTTCCTTGGTGACAGATTGAATTAAATATCATTGTGTAACTATGCTATCGAGGTTTATGTACTTCATTTATGTTTTGGTTTCTAATTAAATTAGTGTTTATTCTTTTCACTGAATATCATTTATCAAGTCATAATTTCTCTGAACTAGACGCGATGCAGCATTAGCATAAAGGCTGCAGAAACCCGTGAAATATCGTGAATATTGATAGCCGAAACCAGCAACAATATCTTGTAAACAGGTATCTTTACAGAGTATGGGATAAACTTATGAACAGGGCTAATTACCGAGCATACGATTAATGAGTATTTGAAATACAGTCGGTAAGGCTTTTGTTTCTTTGATAGGTTTGTGAAGAGAAACTAACAATAGACGGTGACTCGTTGATCCATCGATCATTTCTAGTGTAAGGAAGATGTTATATGAGGAAAAGCGCAAGCCTAAGCAAATGGAAGATCAGTGACTCGGACAACCGTGGTCTGACCTTGGATGCGAACTGAAGATAGTTATTAACTGATCATGGTAGCGAAAGTAGATCGTCCCTCCCCCTTTTTTTTATTCTTTAATGTGAATAACGGTGTGCCGCATGCTGAATATATTACAGAATGTTATACTGAATATTGACTGACGAGCAAGAAACAAGATCTCGTAAGTTTTACGTCTAACAAATGCTTTAAGTAGTTGTCCTAGTTCAGCAAAACTTTATTAACTTAATTAGTAATGGATTGTCTTTTTATCTTACGGCGAAATGTCCACTGTCCACTTCAGAGCCTTTTCGTTCAGTTTAAGGTAGGGGCATTAGAAGAGCAAAATAAAGCTAATCCTTCCTTTAACCTACAATAGCAGAGTAAAATCTTTATTAAAGTTTTACGTTCCACGATTATGCCGGTTAGGCTAAAGGAGACGGTGATGATGAGAAATGAATGAAATGGTGTAATGAAGTAAGTTTGAGGAAACGGGAGAACCCCGAGGAAACCCCCACACACGATGTTTCTCCACCACAACGTTCACTTGGCGCGAGCTGTGATCGAACCAAGGACCCCATGCACCAGAGATGAATTCTCTACCACCGCAGCCCCCTGTTGGATTGGAGGTTGGTCTCTCTTTTAGCATCGAAGGTATGTGAGACGTGAATATACATTTCAATAGGGAGTCCGAATCACAATTGGGGTTCTAATCTAGGTCTCCCCCGCCAAAGACACGTCTGCTAACTATAAATTCACGAGGGAGTTCTGATATTTAGAAGGTGTTTGAAGGAGATAGAATTGTATGTATTTTCGAAACATTTCCTGGAATTGAGAATTCTTTTTTGATATGCAGTAATTTACAGCTCTCAGATGGCTTTACGATCTGGCCCAACAGTGACAATTGTACCCTTGCTGGTACATTAACTAATGCATTTGATACTCATTGATTCTACAGAAAGCATATTTGCAACTTTCATTTAAAAAAATAATAATAATAATAATTTGATTTTAGCACTTCTTTCTGAAGCGAGAGTATTCTGGACCTACATCTTAATGTGGAATCCGAACCACATTAGCTCCCGCTGGAAATCGTACCCAGTTATCTACCACGCCAAAGACACGTGCTTCAACTACTTAGCCACAGAACTCATTTTTTAAAAAAATGATCAAAAAATTGTGATTTTGGCCAATAATTAATTTTTGGATCAGAAGCCACAAAATTTTTGAACGGCCCCTAAATCGTGTTTTCGTATTTTTGACGGAATCCTGATTTACATCGTACTGAGTTAAGTGACAGTTTGGGTTTGGCTACACTATGTAGTTCTCCAGATATAAAGTGTACAAGAAAATTTTTGCCTGAAATATATTGGATCTTTTGATCCAAAAATAATGATTATAAAATGTGTTTGAAATGTTCTTCCGCTATTCCTCATTATCGATGAATAATTACTGGTGTATAGGGAGAAAAATTAGAATAAATCACTGTATACTACATAAACTAAATTATATATTTGCATTGTTTTAAATTGGATTACGTTTAAAATAAACAGCTCTCGAAAGGTTATGGACGACAAGATAGCTTAATGCAGTCATCAAATCAATTCTCCCATCACTTTTTTTTTTTTTTTTTTAACGTAACCACCCACCTTTCTTTGAAAATCTGTATGCTCTAAGCCACAGTTGGAATTAAACCAAACGAATGTGGATTTTCTTCAGCCAGTTTAAACATTTATTTAGAGTCAAACTGTTAGAATTTCCTACTCACGCCGGAATATTGCATTCTAAATCAAGGTGGATGGCCAGGATCTTTTGAACAAGATTGTACATTACTGGCTTTCAATATCTGAGTCTAATTGTATATCTTAATTCAACTAGCCATCCAGTTTATCATGTTACAGAGTTAAAAGCAATAACATTGCGCCTCTACCGAAAATGAAACTCAACAAGTAGGGTATACCATTAACCAGTAGCGTCAATTTGAGAGTTGGTTCCACCTCCTAAGTTCATATATTTTCAGGTGTTTGTATACATATTTTAATAAGAAAAATATTTATTGTTACTTATCTAATATTTTGCTCAATGGGGGGGGGGATTAAATTCTCGAAATCACCCCTTCGTACGCCACTGGAACAAACATTCATGCTTCTATGCTGTACAGTGGATCGACAGCGTTAGTTTTTGTTGGAAAGAAGTAGGAACTGAGAAACGAATAGATTAGGATTTGGGGTTAAATTTTACAAAACAGAAGATTTGGATTCACTTAAAGCTTAAGTTGGAAAAATAAAATACAGTACTGTAATATAGGAAAGAAACAAAAAAGTCAGCTTTCTAATCTTGCCGTTAAAAAATATGTCGTGGAATCAGTCGTGTCTCGGAAAGTGTATGTATTGTAAGAGCCCTATCTCGTCTCATATCTGATCATGAAAATTCTGTCCCATCTCGTTGGTAACCCTACTAACCAGCGCCTGAGAATTATACCTTGTCATTTATGTCTCATTGGTTGCCTGTGTAGATTTTGAGTTTAATGTCCCTTTCAGCAGCGAGGCTATATGAGACGGAACCTACTGATTAACGTGGGATCCGAACAACATGAGTTCCCGCCTGGAACTGAACTCGGATCTCCCACGCCGAAGGCGCGTACGCTAACCGCTTAGCTACCAAGGAACTGTATAGAGATTTTATTTCAAGGAATTACAATTTAAGTACAAACTAAAACTTGAACTAGTCACATGTTTCAACAATTAGCATTTGCGTATATCACATTTATAGATAGAAGTCGTTGAAATTCCAGGAAGCCCTTTATATGCTATCACCAAGGTTTCTATTTCAAACATGTTGGACATCACATACTTGTAATAATAAGGAAAGAAGAAAGTATGTGAATAATGTAACTTTCACCACAGCCCTAGAATTAGGACATACGGAAGAATATAGTTCTACACCTGTTCAAACAAACTCTCATTGGGGTGGAGAAGTAGAAAAAAGTATGTTCAGCTGCAACTCACAGACTAATGTAACTGTACATCAAAAGAAACAAAATAATATGGGTAGGTGTGAATCCGTATGTGTAGTTCTCGCAAAAGTAGAGAATAATGAAGTTTCCTTTTTATAAACGTAAAAAATGATGCTATACCACTGGCGGCCCTAGACTCGTAATAGTAGGGAGCAAGAGGGGAGGCAACAAAAATTTTAGGGGGCGAGGTAACTGTTAGGATGAAAAATATAAATAGTTGGTTGATCAGAAATGTTTCATAAATAAGGGCTATGTCTATGATGGTTAAGATTGGAAGAAGAAGTTAAAAGAGGATACTGTGGTTACATCTTGGGCTAGAATGAGCTTTTGTATAATTTCTATGTATTCGTTTATTTGTATATGGTTTTAACTTTTAAAATACGAGAAATATATTGTGACAAGTATACGTAATGTTTTATATATATTATGTACGGTACTGCTTCAACATTATATTTTAAATAAATATACATAGTTAATTAAGTAGTGCTTGTTATGCCTAACACAGCATAAATCTTCATAGGCACAATTCTATTCTTTGACTACCTAACAAATGGCGCACTCATGAAAAAAAAACTACGGCTCTCAACTAATGGAAAAGGTAATTGAGGTACGAGTAAAGTTTAGACGGACCACTTGGAAATTAGTAACCAGAAACCAATAAGGCCTGAAGTGCTGATAAGGAAGGAATCTGTGGATCCGTAAAAAGTATCCTTAGTGGATTTAACGGTATCCTGTGTGGATCCGTAAGAAGTATGCTTAGTGGATTTAACGGTATCCTGTGTGGATCCGTAAAAAGTATCCTTAGTGGATTTAACGGTATCCTGTGTGGATCCGTAAGAAGTATCCTTAGTGGATTTAACGGTATCCTGTGTGGATCCGTAAGAAGTATCCTTAGTGGATTTAACGGTATCCTGTGTGGATTCGTAAGAAATATCCTTAGAGGATTTAATGGCATCCTGTGTGGATCCTAGACGAAGTATGCGTAGTGGATTCAATGGTATCTTTTAGGGATCCTACAGAAGTATTCTTGGTGGATTTGTATTATGTGCGGATCATAAGCAATATTCTGTGTGATTGGTTGTATAACCCTGCGTAGATTGACAAGAAATCTCTTGTGTTTGTAATGAATTAATAGATGAGTCTGGTAATCGTACAGAATAATCTTTCATCGATCTTGAGGTCCTCTATAGATCATAATGAAGTCTCAATCATTTAGAAGGGAGGAAAGTGTTAGGATGAAAAATATAAATAGTTGGTTGATCAGAAATGTTTCATAAATAAGGGCTATGTCTATGATGGTTAAGATTGGAAGAAGAAGTTAAAAGAGGATACTGTGGTTACATCTTGGGCTAGAATGAGCTTTTGTATAATTTCTATGTATTCGTTTATTTGTATATGGTTTTAACTTTTAAAATACGAGAAATATATTGTGACAAGTATACGTAATGTTTTATATATATTATGTACGGTACTGCTTCAAAATTATATTTTAGATAAATGTACATAGTTAATTAAGTAGTGCTTGTTATGCCTAACACAGCATAAATCTTCATAGGCACAATTCTACTTTTTGACTACCTAACAGTAACCATACTTGTTTTGTTTTGAATATTATTTTTATTGGTTGTACATAGAAAAATTGGGGGGCGAACGGGTACAAGAAAAAATATTGGGGTGGCGGTCGTCCCTCCTCGCCCCTCTGTAGCGTCGCTACTGTCCTATACGATAACTACACCATGTATTCAGATGAAGCTGATATTGATTTTTTATTATGGCACTAGCAAGATGGTGGTATGCTGTATAGTTAATTAGATATGACCCAAAATTCTGATTAAATTTTAACTTTTGTTTAGTCCTGTCAAGAGATAAGACACACATGAATCGATAAGAGACATCCAGGTAAAACTAAATGAGATCTTTGAAGGTAAATTCTTTTGTGTAAGTTTCGGGAAAATCGACAGTTGACTTGATTTTAACATCCCATTGAGCAGCGAGGCTATATGCGACGTGGACCTGTTGATTGACGTGGAATCCAAACCGCAGGAGATCCTGCCGGGAATCGAAACCCGGGTCTCTCCGGCAAAATCGAGAAAAAAATATTTTTTTTCCGTTATATCATTCGTTGCGAATCGGATGGAGCAAAGTGGTAATTTCTTTCAGCAAAGAGAAAGAAAAATGAAATCTTTAGTTTAACGTCCCACGGATTATGTCCTTGAGACTAAAGCGTCCGAAAAGAAAAATTACAGCGATTGGGAGAACACCCCATTTTGTTTTCAACGGTACTAATCCTGAATTAGAGAATGTTATATGAGTGATAGTAGAAACAAAAGCCCTAGTTTGATTCCAGGCCCATGAAGCTTGGGATAGTATCTATAGGTTTACTTGGATTTTTTTTTTTTTTTGCTTCACAATTTTCATTCCATCAATAGTCTTCCATTAAAATTTACTTACATTCTACATTTTTTAGTCTGTTGTAAGATTTCGTAAGCGTGGTACGTTAAAAGTAGAAACTTCCTTTCGTTTGCAACCTCGCACATCAGCAAGTACATCTAAAATATAATAATGTATACGTTTTATATATTTTTTACACTCTACTTACTTTTTAAAAAAAATCAGTAATAAGTTAAAAATATTTTTAAAAGTATGGGAAGTACTTCGTTTAATACTTACAAAAAATTACTAACGAAAGAAATACTCCGTTTAAAAATGTTTCAAATAGAAATTTGAAAGCCAGACAATTATATCGTCATACATGTGTGGCTATTGAGAAATCAGTAATTATTGAAACTTCCAAATTATACTATGCATAAGTGTCGGAAGTCTTATAGAACGACTTTGTCCGTCCGTCCATCTGTTGACAGGCATCAGAGCAAAATCCGTAAGAGATATCGAGAAAAAGTTTTTTTTTTTTTTTTTTGTAGTGGGTTCAGCGTCTCGAGGTAACGTATCACGACTATCCCGAACACTCTACTGAAACTGTAAGTGATTCAAATTTAACATTACTTTTGTTTTGAATACTGATTTCCACAGAGAAAACCGGTACAAGATGCGGTTTTCTCCAATCAATTCAGCGTCCCAAGAATAAATTCCGTCTTATCCATTAATGTTCTGTTCAAACCAGAAGTGATTCAAATTAATCATTTCCGATTTCATCGTTTATCGCGATAGAACGAAAACAGTAACACGTAACTAGAAGCGGTTTTCTGAAAACGACTCAGCGTCTCAAGGCAACGTACCATGACAATCTCTAGTATTCTGCCAAAACCGGAAGTGGTTGAAATTTCCGGTTTCAATACTGGTTTCCATAGAGCAAAACCGGTAAGAGATATCGAAATTCAGCTTTTTCTATTCGAATCAGGTTTCCAAGAATAGGTTCCGCCATCTCCAGTAACATTCTGTTCAATCCGGAAGTGGTTCAAATTAACGATTTCCGGTTTCAGCCTATATCATCATAATAAGGCATGGCCAATAATGGCTTTTTCATATGGATTCATTATCTGAGGAACAGGTTCTATCTTTGATTAATCTACTGCAAGTAGTAATTATAGATGTACTGCTTCAACTTTGAGTATTTCATTTCTATAGTTTTGAAATCTACTGTAGTTTCACACTGTTAAACGAAACTCTTGTTTAATAATAGTTAGTAAATATAGATTACTTAACTGGTCAAAAGTTGGATATTGTCTTTGTGTTTTTAACTTTTTATTTATTTATTTATTTATTTATTATTTAATGGGAGTGAACGTAGAACACAGACTTCCGAGTTCCGGGATTCAAGAATGTTGTTTATTCAGTTTTCGAGGAAGTTTATTATTGTTATTATTTCATAGGCCATACAGAAGATCCAGTTCTTTTGTTCATGATACACTCTTTTTCTTGTTGTCGGGAAAAAATTTCTGTTGCAAATGGAATTTTCAGAATGCACTGAACATTCGTTTCCGCTTTATAACTGCATCAATTTCAGCTAGAATTGCACCATGTTATAGTGGTAGATGTGGAAGAAATGCAGGATATAAGCAGAAATTCTTTATTAATGAGTATGAGTTTTCTGAGTATATTACGTCACTTTCAAGCCACAAGATCCGATGCAATTCTTTAGTATGTAATGTACTGGTTGTTTCATATTTATTCTCCCATACGTGCACTCAGTCATATGAAGAGAGAGGGAGAAAATAAAGAGGGATGGAGTAAGAAGGCATGATGTCACCAACGTATTGTTGTGGTGACGTATCACTTGTTTTTCTGTTCGTTGTTGCAAAAGCATGTTTTTCAGAAATAACCTACTTTTCTCTTTTCTGCCTTCCAATGTTTGAACCTGATCGAGTCAGCAAGTTTCATCATTTAAACTATGAATCCACAGAACAAACAGGAGTCGAGACAGGTCTGTTGTTTGCTGGAAACGGAAACCGAATATCATTGCAAAAGTGGGTTTCTTGATAATATTTATCAGTAAAGTTGAAGAAATGTCAGTGGTGAGGTCAAATGTGGGAAAAGTCACGTGGTATGCTTATGTTCCCCCTCTTACTTATTTGTTCCTCCCTCTGGTATCTATCTATCTATATATATGTATATATAAGTTTCCTCCCTTCGATACCCTCCCCGTCAGCAACAGATGCAGTGCGATAGCCTTTGTCCTTGGGGTCAGTTCGCCATCAGTGGTAAAGTCAATCAGTTGAAGATCTTCAGTCTTCAGGGAGAAGCGGACCACAGCAGGAATCTCTCACTCTAGGCCACGGAATAAACTTCAAGACTTCGGATGTGCGACATCTTCGTGATTCTCCAAGATCTTGAATGGATTTACCAAGAAAGAAGACAACTTCTGGTTTATATTGAGTCAAGAGCAGCAAGATGGGATTTGATCTCAAGTCCACTCTTCTCAACGAGGAGGAGTCTCTGTTCACATCTTACCGGGCAGCATTAGATTCTAAATAAGTAATTCTCTAATACTGTCAGGTAAAGATGTCATACGGGCTCCCAGTTCAACGAATTCCAAATCAGCTAGACTCTTCTTCGGGATGCTTCATCATTATTAGGCGTGACTTCGTTCACTCTGCGGTTCGTTGTGGAAGAAAACTTTTTTTCATATCTAGGTAAGTTTTAGTGTATAACCGTGTTATTATTAATTGCAGAGTAGTTTTATAGAATTATTTTCTTCTGAATTCTCAGTATTGTTCCTTTCTTTTGTCCTTTAACTTGAAGCTAATGGTGTTCCTCTCAGTTTTTAAAGTCCAGTACATTTAGCGTAGAAACTAGTAACTGAGCTGGAGAAAAAAAAAATCTTTGCAGTTTATCAGTTTATCAAACTTTGCCGGGTATCTACATATTGGCATCGTAACAACCACGACACTTGCAAGTGATAAGACCCACTGTAAGATAGAAAATGGCTTAAAATAACGTACATTGTATCCACTAAAAACTGAAAACGCAATATAAATTTGTCCATTTAGATTTTTTTTTGTTGTCCACCTAGTTTTTCACTGGTATCGATTGTTACTTAACACAATCCGATTCATCGGGTTTATCATTATTAAGATGTTGAAACATTAGTGGTTTAAAGCAGTTTAATATGTTAAAAATCCAAATTTTTAAACGGTATAGACCAGGGGTGGGAAACCTACGGCCTTCAGAGTCGTAAAATGCGGCTTTATGGGCCTGTTGTGAAAAATGCTAAAATATTATATAAGGTATACGAAATATATACAAGAAGAATAAATCTGAAAAAGTAAATGAATGATACATTTTTTACATTATCTTTTTAATAGGTTAGAATGTTATACATTTTGATGTTAATTATTAGTGTAACTAATAACTGTAAAATAACTATAAAATTAAGCCTGTATAAGACTGTCGTATACGGCCTTCTTGGAAAATGAGCATATTGGGGAAAAAAGTTCCACAGCTCTGGTATAAGCTACACTTTCAATGTTTGCAAGTAAAGAAAGTCATTCGAGTAATGTAAAAAAACATGCTCGAATAATTTCAAGAGCATTAATTTTATTCAAATAGTTGGAATAGTATTAGTTCAATAATTTTAAAATCAATTCTCACATTAGAATAATTTTAAGAGCATAGTTCTCATATTTGAATAATTTTAACAGCATTAGTTAGAAGTGGCTGGTGTAAAATTTTGATCGCAAAGTGTTGTGTACGAAGTATTTCCTCTGGCCGAATGTTATAATTTCTGATTTGTATGAAAATTGTTCTTATTTGAATTACGGAAGTTTCTGTTTCGCGATTGATGACGCGCAGACATTTCTGACACTACTTTCACTTAGTATGAGAAAGAACGTGGCCACAGAACAAGATAGAATTTATTTCTTGAGCATATATTTCAAATAATGTTTTCAGAAAATTAAGTGTATGAGAACACCCCGACAAATACGGTACTTACTTTCTCTTGACACAGCCATCAGCGAAAAGTGCATCCGTATTCACTTGGATTTTCTGCCAACAATGTAGGAATAAATATACCGATAAGTTTAGTGAAGTTTCCTATGACTTACAGAAAATAGTAATCATTAGTAATCGCGTTACATTAACCTATTTGCTGCAATATAAAGCTGTTGTCGGATTTGCATATGGAAAGGATATGTACTTTTGCCATGACGGATATTAGGGTGTATAGTTAGAAAACAGGTAACTTTATTGAAGTAATATTTGTTCTAGACCGAGGAAAAGTAATACTAAGTCTAATCATTGATTTAAAACTTACATTTGTAATTTTTTAAACTCCTTTCTGTTCATTTTTAAACTCTTTTTTGTTTGGTCGTATACGGTACAGTTATTCAGTAGCGTGTCTCTCTCTCGGGCTGGTATGTCTTTTCATTTTACGCCAAACGGGTGTAGCCTGTAAGCTAAACGGGACGAATGATTAATGAAAGTGAATGACGAAACAACAACTTCCTGAATATGGGAGGAAATGGGAAAACCTCGAGAAAACGCACACAGAGAAAAACGTATATGGCGTATGTAAAAATGAAGGTTACACGCGTAAATCTTGTAGTTTTTGGACTTAAGAGTCTTCATCCCGGTGAAATTAAAATACCGCTAATTTTAAGTAATTATGTGATATCTTCAAATAGATAAAAGATAATCGAAATGTGGAACAAGAGCGCCCTAGACAATATTATTTTACATCAGATACCGTTATCACGACTCACTTGTCTGCTTTCGATTTCGAGCCATTTTGAAAATCGGCATTTATTTTCGCGTTTCTAAACAGCTGAAAACGGAAAGCCGCTAGGTGACTTGTGATAACGGTACCTCACGCAAAATAATATTGTCTAGGGCGCTCTTGTTCCATATTTCAATTATCTTTTATCTATTTGAAGATATCACATAATTACTGTAAAATTAGCTGTATTTTAATTTCGCCGGGACGAATACTCTTAACGTACGGCTATAGGCAAAATCGTGCAGCAAACATATAACTGAAAACGTATGTTTTATAATACTTTCCGTATGAAGCAAAGAAATATATATAGGCGGTCAGGATCTCATATACAGATGGACGTATGTAACGTATAGCCGACGTATGTAATACACATATATGTATTTAATATACGGAAGACCGTTAGATGTCAGACATCTTGCAGCGGTATGATGTAATATCTAAACGGGAAAAAGAATATGTATGTAGAGTATGGGTAAGTATGATCCGTACAAATTTCCGTAGTAAACATATGGACTTCGTATATTTGTACAATATATCGTTGTCCGGATAACGGATTTTTCTCAATGCACGAACATACTGTTATTCACATACATAGGCGGAGCTAGGAATTGTCTGCTTGGGGGGGAGACCTTTTGGTTGGTATCAGAGGTTTTGGTAGGTGGCCATCTTATAGGTGGCATTTTTATTTTTTGTCAAAAAGTTGGGGGCAATGCCCCCCATAACTTCGCCCATGTTCACATACCTCTTGCTGCTCTTAATTCCTTCATTTGAGAAGGCAATGAGATGGGTCCTTAAGAATATATACTTGTATACGTGATATATATTTAATATTTTATAATAATTAAAATTAGTTATGCTTCGTCTGGTTGATCATAATTAAATTCAAAGTAAATGTACGTTCAGAGCTCCCTCGGTCTCTGTGGAAAGTGCTTAGTACTGCGTCAGTGCGACAGATGGATGTTCGTTTGCAGATCGGAATATCTTAATTTAGATCCCGCATTAGGCTGTAGGTTATTGTCCCATATAGCTAGCGTTTGCGCTGGAAAGCTTTTTGTCACATCAAACTAAAAAAATAAAAAAGTATATTGTTTATTCTGTGTTTAAATATCTAAATAATAATTGAACCACAGATAGAGATGGTGACATTCGGTCACACACTTCCGAGATAATCGATCATGCCGAAGTAAGTATAATTCGTTATGGTAATATTTGATCTGTAATTCGACATCGTTATCGGGATACGTATTAACTGAACACCGGCTATTCTTAGCACATTCTGTAATTATGATTAAATTACAATAATTCACTTTCCTGTTTACAGTTTCTTCAAACTAATGGGAAAAAGCATAAATAGACAAATAAATCGGTTTGTCTAACGTAAATTAAGTAGGAAAGTTGGTTGAGCCTATTATTATTAATAATAATAATCGTCAATGTATTCCACCGTCGTTCAAAGATCACTTGTTGCACACGGAGAAATCTCATGTACTGTAATCCTCAACTAACCTCTTCGTTTCTGTGTAATAGAAGCTAACCTTCTTCAGTATAGCTCATCAATTCAGGTCATAGTTTTTCCCTCTCTTATTTTCCTTCTATAATGTTCCTCGGAGGATATCTTCTTCTGTGCCCTATTCCGTTTGTGTCAAGGATGTTATAAAATATGCTATTTTATAACGTCCTTGGTTTGTGTTTTATTTACGATACTATTCTTGTCTTTCATGTTATTCTAATCCCTCCTCATTAAGTTTTCCATACGAATCAGCTTATCGTCTCCATGAAAACATGATGTGACTGGAGCTAGTGTTATGTATTCTTGAGGTCCGAGACGCTAAGCGGACTATAGTGAGGCGAAACCCATCAAGGGTTCGAATCTTCCTGAAAAGTATTGGGGTTTTTAATTGTTCTTATGTTTTTGTGTTCGTGTTCCTGACAAGTTTGGTAGTAATGCAATGTGCAAGAAAGAAAAAATAAACTCTGCTGAAGATAGTAAAGAGGATCATGCAATTAAATGTACATTCAGAGGGGCAGTTTGAAGCAAGAAAACCTACTTTTATTATATTATTATTATTATTATGTCTGTTATTATGGTTTGTGGAAATTGTTCAGGCATGCTTTTGTAAAAATCTGATATGGCGACATCACTGAATTTTTACCTTAGAGCTGAGTCACACTGAATTTGTATTTGTTCTATTTGTAAATGGCCTGGCACTTTGGGAACAGTTCACTTCAACAACGATACAATTTTGTAAATAAGTAAATTAGATTTTTTTGTTATTTTCTTGGAGTGACCCGAGGGCCACAGAAAAATGAGTAAAAGGCCGCATGGGGGTGCGAGTTTAACATCCTTGATATAGGGCATAACTGCGAAGCGTTAACCTGGAACTACAGATTTATTTTATTTTCCTACTACAATTTTATTTGATTCAATATAAGCTTGTTTGGTGTAATACTAAGCACTTCCTAGAAACTACCCAATAATACTTTTTAAAAAGTCCCTAGCGCTATTCGTGCCAATTATTCATGTTCAACAGATTGATATGTAGTCAGCCCATCGACTAGGCACCACTATTTCTGGCTTTCTAAACTAGAGTCTACGACTCCTTAATTCAGGTGTTTTCTCAATTGCTTCAAGATGTGAAGTCAAGATATATATTTGAAATCAAATGTGATCTGACTATGTGAGAGTACGTTTCACGATTCCCACCCTGTTTTTCTTCAACAGGGATTTTGAGGTCCATAAAATTCCTTTAGAAATGGGGAATCTCCAAACTTTATTTTTCGCAGTTTCCGGTCATTCATTTTGAATAGTCAGCATAGTTTCCGGTATTTTAGTTTTACAATGTTTTCACTGTTGACTTGTCTTCATGTAGCCCGTGCGTGTTTTTTCTTCTTCTTCACTCGAGAACCGAGAGCGCTGCGCGTATGTGTAAGCGTTGGCTTCCATTCCAGTTAAGTCCATAAGTGTTAATAGTACAGGACTTACTGTAAAGTAAATGAGGTTTAGCATTCTTATTTCCGTAATTCAGTATTCCTGGACAATTTATCTTCTTGGAACTGGAATAGATAAATACTTTTATTAATAATAATGTCATAGAAATTATTTTTAGTTAAAAATAAATGAAAATGAAAAATCTTAATTTCTTCTCATGATTGATTAAGAGAACTGCCCGGCTGTCGGCGATGAGTATTGCATGTAGCGCGTGCGCATGCGTGGAAGGCCACTCCTGAACGAAGTACGCACTTTGAGACACAATACGTTTTGTGTGTGTGTGTTTTTTTTTTTTTTTTTTTCAAGTGTTTATAGTCTTTCGAATGTAATTGCGATGTGTATTAATTTCGAATATATCTTCAACGCGAGTATTGAATAATGTATATGGATTGAGTGCCAATCGATTTTTTTTAAATATAGAATTTTAATGCGTATAAATTAATTACTTATAATTTTTATCTGAGGCTAACATTGTAAGTACTCCCGCAAATAATATTTTGCTGAGCCTAATCGGCTTGCCCCTCGGCCAGCTCCAATAGCACTTACCGATAATACGCAGCGCTCTTGACTTCCAAGGGGGGGGGGGAAAGGCGCGGTACAAGATTTTTGCCGACCCTGTATTGTCATCGGTACGTGGAAAATTTGACCCTGACAGACACAAGATAAAAATTATTATTATTATTATTATTATTATTATTATTATTATTATTATTATTATTATTATTATTATTATTATTATTATTATTATTATTATTATTATTATTATTATTATTATTATTCCGGAATTATCCATTGAGTTTGCCATTGGCTAAACTACAAACTGCACATAGAAAGCACGCTTTGTATTGTGTGCGCGTGGAAATATAGCTACAGGTAGTAGTGAGCTTATGTAAAATATTAAGTTCTGTTTTTCTTCGTTTGGTTGAAGTAATTATTCCGTCGTATTGTAGTCAGTTGATAATGGAATTTTTACATTAATGCCTGTTTTTTTTTTTTTTTTCATTTTAAATACTTTTTATGGTGCTTATAAATAGTTAGAATGCTTGTTTCATGCATATTTAGCGATCAAATATCCATTTTATGGTGGCTAGGAATTCATACCGTCATTATTGGTTATTTTGATCTGTCTTTTATTGCAGAAATAGTAGTAGTAGCCAAGATAGTAGAAATAGTAGTGATTCCGTGGTATACCTCTGGATTGAGTGCAATGTTTCCGTAAACTGTGATTCTCACAAGTATGTGCTTGTGGTCCTCCTGGACTGGACATTCGTTCAAATAATGGAAGATATAAAATTCAAGTGAATTGTGTATTACACATTATAGTTGAGAATTTCAAACAAGTATACAGTACGTTGTATAACTGGTGGATTATACAGTTTAATAAAATAAAGATTATACAATATCTAATAGTTTCTTTAGAAGTAAACAATATTATTGTAAAATATTTCCGATAGACTTTATTGTAAAAGCTGATACAGTAAAACCTGTCTTTAACGAAATAGAACGGGACTCGCATAAAATTCCGATAAGGATAGGTTTCCGTTTAACGAAGCTAGACATATGCAGAAAAAGTGCATGCATATAATGGACATACTGAGGTAAAATTAGATGCTGTAGGCCCTACATGCCTTTGTCAATTTATAGTATGTATTTATTTCTACTACGAATTAATACACGCAAAGCTTACAATGAACAGAAAAAGTACTGTACATGTTGGAATATAACAGTGCACAAAGTGCCCATTAATTGACAGTGTCTGTTGTTAGGAAAAAGAGGAATTTGCATGTGCAAATATTATGGGATATGATATAAGATTTAAGTGTTAGATTGATGTTATAGATTGAGTTAGTTTTACGAAGATTACTGGAATACTAGGAAGAGGATTAATACGATACACATTTTGATTAAGAGTAAGATATTAATTAAGATACAGATAATTATATATGATTTAATGAGTATATGAACGAGTACAGATTGAGAATAAAGGGATGTTAATGGATATGTGGTTTACAATGATTTAAGGATTTCGAGGTCACACTTAAAGTATTACATATAGAGATATAAGTGTGCTAGGCTTAAAAGTAATTTTGAATTAATTGATTTTTGGATTTAACAGCACACAGGTTAACTTAATTTTTCCAATAGTCAAGGAGGGTTTTCCGTACACATCGCAGTTTGTCTACCCAACTGTCCACAAAGACTTTAGCCTGAGAAACCACACTAAACATATCAGTGTCATTTCGATGTAGGAGAGAGAAATCTTGCAGTTCCTTTAAACTTTTTGACAGAATCTTGATAAGTCTTGAGTCTACACTCTTCTACCAGCTTAATGCCTTATTTCTATTCTTCCTCCACATCCTCTTCTTCTTTCAGACTTTCCGCATAATTCTCAACTAAAGCGTGTATATCCATTTGTCTGCTTCGGTTTGCACATCACTGTCTGCTTTGCTAAAAATATATCGAGTCATAGGACGACTAAAAACTTTCTAAATGTTGCACTCTGAAACTTTAAATTTTCCTTTCTTAATTTTTATTTTAATTTCTGTTGTTGCGTAATACAATTTCCGTTTAATGGTAGGGAATTCAATAACACGATTTCCACCAGTAAATTCATTGGACCGTGAAAGGATCCATTGAAGACAGGTTTTTCTGTATGTATTTTCTTCAGGTAATTTTAATTAATGCTATACTAGCTAAGCATGTGCTGTTTATACAGCATATATTCAAATATGGTCATGAATCTCCTTCACGTTTCTTCATTATATCCGTGTATAACGCATTACAGACACAAGTAAAGGACGGGAGGAGTCAAAGAGAAAGTGAATTGCTATAGACACACATATCATTGTAGCATCTTAATATATAGAGGTTGGGGTGAGTTTGTGACGAATTTGGTGAAGTGATACATGATGTCAAATGGAAATATTTCAATTTTATAAACTCACATCGAGACACGCTTCATTGCGGCTCTACAGACCTTTGAAGTTATAGATATACCACAGTGACTTGACACCTAGTCGTCCGTTCCAAGCGTTGCTATCGGCTAACAGAATTCCACTCCCTTTCCCTCGCTTAGTAACAGCTGCACCCTTATTGGCTTAACGTGTGGTGTCGAGAGTGTGAGCTTTAGTTTGCATTTTTGCCACGACTCAAGACATTTTCGTAGCACTATAACAGCAATGCAATGGAGTAATTGTCATTCAGATTAAAGCAAAACGCCTGTAATATCCGTCAACACGCTATACGTAGCTTTTGTGGTGGTTGCCTAACACAAGGATATGAATCTTAGCAACACCCTAGCGATAATCTTATGAGATCAAAACGACCGCTAAAACGTTAAATAGAAAAATTAAAAACACACTTTAAACAAGTATGAATGCGAACTGGCAAATCTACTCAAAATTTGAAATCGAGAAGCGAAAATGATTGTAGGTTCCCAGATCTTATCGTGGAAAAGTGACCACTGTTCGCCTAATGTGTTATTTTAAGCACCAAGTTAGAGAACACACACAATAATGCTTTTTATTCAGTTTAGAAACACTTAACTAAATACACAAATTGCTTTGCACTACTGCATATTATGCAGTCTTATTCTACCATGGTACTAAAAAAATTATGAGCAGTATAATGTTGTTAGTTACAGAACATAAGGAAAATTAAAGGTTCCGAATAGTCTCCACTTGTACAAAAGAAAGCTTGGGAAAGTTCGACTGTTCTACATTATTAATTAAAACGCTGTAGAAATAAGTTTTAAATTAGTTTGTAAACTTATAAAACACTCCGAAGGAAAGTACGCCCTTTCCTTACCCTTTCATTATAAGAGATACTGGTACGAATTATAATTAATGTAAGGGAGAAATGCAGAAATTACTAACTTACAAAAGCCGTTGATAAATATTGTACGTACAAGTGAAAATCCAAAGTGTTAAAAAAAGTACTTATGACATACTAGTTTTTTGGTTTGTTTGTTTGTTTGTTATTGAAAACACCAAACAAGGTGGTTGTTTTCCGTACACCACAAAGTAGAAACAAAGAAGGGAAAAAACCAAAGGATTTGGTTACTGTAAAAAAGTCCGACTAGAAAAGGGAAGAAACAGAACATTGTAACAGTGTTACAAATATGGCATTTAAAATCTTTTGAATGAGTGCTTGGTAGAGTTTGAGTTAGTAAGGAACTTTGTTATGTAAAAGGTGTGTGTATGTATTCGTAATTAGAGGCAATACTTATGATAAACCGAATGGTTGTTGTACATTAGACTCTTTATTGTTTAATAAAAATTATTGCATAGGTGCTAAAATATAAAACAAAACAAAACTCTTATTTAGATTGCATTGAATTACCTACAACGTACTATTTTAATGTACTTGTATATCCTATTCATACTTTTATTTTTATGTAACACATTGTGTAGTTCTTAGTTTGATAATAAAGAAAGGAGTTGTAAGAGGTGCTATTTCATGAGGAATATGAGTGGTTCGTAAGTGTGAAGCATTCTTTTATATGGTTATTGCTGGTGTTGAAATGTGTGTTCTGTGGGTAATATGTATGTTACAAATATAACTCTTTCCATCTGACCAGAGTATATAATTGTTTATTAAAATTAAAATAAGGTGTAACAGTTTCAATAACTTAACATTATCTTCGTCAGTCTCTTCCAAGTAACGTCTGATGAAGATAATGTTAAGTTATTGAAACTGTTACACCTTATTTTAATTTTAATAAATAAGTATGTACTCTGATTAGAAAAGTATTAATTATTTATGTTACAAATATAGAAAATTGTATCTAAGGTGAAAAATTATTTTGATGTAATTAATGTTAATAAAATTAAGATATTGATTTATGCCTAGGTGTCAAATTATGGATATTTTGTTAATTTTAAGCATGTTCTTAGTTCGTTTAACATTTCTTTCTCATACTGCATCTTAACTGTCAGTGGTATACTCGCGACGCTAGGGGAAGTCTCACTAGAAATACGTAATGAGTTAATGATGTTGGAATATCTGATCGATCTACGTTTTGTAAACCATGGATTTACATGAGTTTTTTTCTGTTTCCTATGAAAGGTACTGGAATTTTAACCACTTGATCTTCAAATCTAAAAGTCTTTTATTGTGTGAAAATTAAATTTTGTGATACGTATAATTTTACTTTAATATTTAGTAATCAAATTTAAGTAATACTGGGCCTTATGCAGAGTCGTTTTGACGCATAGTTAGCACGATACTAAGGGTTTGATTGAGGTGTGGTTATCAGAAAGTTCAAAAACTCTGATTAGCACATAGTAGTTGACCAAGTTAATCACATGTGACTAGTTTAGAGCAGAGGATACCTTACTTTAGCCACGATTTAGCTCAATAAACTTAACATTATGAGAATACAAAGGCAATTAATTGCTTGTCTTTCTTCTTTTGCTTTCACCTCATCGGGTGAATTATCTCTAATAGCTGTCATATGAAACTATCCTACGCCCTTTCGCGTGGTTTTAGTTACATTTATTTCTTACTCTTGACTGCGAAGATATTACGTTTTGAAATAGAATTTATTTGCTGAGCAAAACTGAACCTTATTGAAAACGGATTTGAATCTATTGTGCTCTGAACGCCCCAAATATTACTTTTCTGCAATAAATTATTGACTTGAAAAAAAAAAAAAAAAGGCTTGCAGAAAATATTCTACAGTTAGCACAACATGAAGTGTGCTTCAAAGATTACTTTTCGAAAATTTTATTATTTTAAAATAATTTTATTAGCATCAGTGTTCTGACATAGTAATCAAATTTTGCAACCAAAATCTTGCCCGCTTCCATGAAACGCGAGCTTAGCTCTTAAATGCATAATAGAAAACTTTCAGAAGCAGTAACTCCGAAATGATTTGTTTTAGGGCTAAAATGACTGCACAAGCGTATTTCTGGTAAACTTCTAGCCTTAAAACATGTAAAATGACTCCCTTTGCGTCTAAAATTTCGAATACCAATCAGAGATGGCCGCCATCAGTAGCGTAGTGTTAAGTTTCGCAATGGGAAGACAGGATATATATATATATATATATATATATATATATATATATAGAGAGAGAGAGAGAGAGAGAGAGAGAGAGAGAGAGTTGATTGCTCCACGATTATGTTCTGAAACTAAGGCAAATGATGATGAGTTGGATGATAGTGGTGGAGTGACGAAAGTGGGAGAGAATCTCGAGAAAATCTACACACACAGTGTATGTCCCGTATAAAACCAACTTGGTGGGTTTTGGAATCTAACTAGGGACCTACACGTCAGAGGTCACTGCTCCGCCACCGAGCTACCGAGGCTTCTCTTGAAACACATGTTACAAAATTTTTCCATTTATATTATTCCATAATAACAATAGCTTTAGACTTTTCGATTTAACCATTTTCTTTATTTATTTTGGAATTATTTGCAGTTTAAAACCTCATATCAATATTGAGATAGTTTGATGCCTCTTGTAACCTGAAATCCACATGTTTATACTCCACATATATCCAAATATATGAAAATTATCAATTATTTGGGGCCGCGGTGGCCCAGTGGTGCATGGGGTCTTTGGTTGGATCCCAGTTCACGCCAAGTGAATTTTGTGGTGGAAAAACACCGTGTGTGGAGCTTTCTTGGGGTTCTGCCGTTTCCTCCCACTTTCTTCATTCCACCATTGCATTCATTTCTCATCACCACAGTCTTCTTTAGCCCAGCCGACATAACCATGGGACGTAAAACTCAAAGATTTCATTTCATTTTTAATCTATTATTAGAAAGAGCAGACACATGGCGCAAAAGGGACCCGGACAAATCCGCCAAATGACAAATCCGCCAATTACCAAATCTGCCAATTACCAAATGCGCCAAACGCGAAAATGACCAAATGCGCCAATTGTGAAAATGGACAAATCAGCCAATGGACAAATCCGCCAATTACCAAATCTGCCAATTACCAAATCTGCCAATTACCAAATCTGCCAATACCAAATCTGCCAAACGCGAAAATGACTAAATGCGCCAATGACGAGAACGGACAAATCTGCCAATTGACAAATCCGCCAATTACCAAATCTGCCAAACGCGAAAATGACCATATGCGCCAATCGTGAAAATGGACAAATCAGCCAAATGACAAATCTGCCAATGACCAAATCTGCCAATGACCAAATCTGCCAATTACCAAATCTGCCAATGACCAAATCTGCCAATGACCAAATCTGCCAATTACCAAATCTGCCAATTGACAAATCTGCCAAACGGAAAACACCGAACTCTGTTTGTATTATCATCAAATAACTGGATAGTCTAGTAAAAAGCATATAGAAAGAAAGTATTTATGAATATCAAGCAACAAACTAAAAGTAATTAATAGAAAGTAATCAAATCATCGCCCAGATATTTGAGGATTTGAACGAGGTAACCATTTAAAATAACATTAACGTTTAGTCAGTATATGTTAAAAAAAAAAAAAAAAAAGTTGGTTATTTTATGAAGACCGGAGAGACATTATGTAAAAGTTCAATAAATCGTACATGCTCTAACGCAATGAGATAATTTGTTTGTTTTTATATGTTAATTTTGATGAATTTATAACTGTTAAAAATGAATGTTCTTGTTATTTGCTGGAGTGATTGCCCCCTTTCTGCACTGAGGTTATATTTTTCGGGTGCCCGACCTCTTGGACATTACACTATACTTGTTACAGTTGGCAATACTTCTTAAAATGACGTAGTTGCGAGAAATTTTTAAAACGATCGTTGTTTGTTTTCGTACTTTTGACACTTGACCAACAGTTTTTGGGAGTCGTGATTACTATATATTCTCCTAATTTCACAACTTTTAGCAGTATTGCCAACATTACATTCATTATCACATCTCCTAAACCATGTAAAATATCAAATTGCTATTACGTGTTGTTTGCCATGACTCCATTTTGGTGTTGTTTGCCACGGTATTGTTCTCTCTAGCTTATCTTATACCACAATCGTGAAGACTTATACAAAATCGACTTATAAGCTAAGGGTTGCCAGATGAGCATATTATAATGATCAAATCTATTATATTATAAACAGAATGCATACAATACGAATTGTCCCAAGCACATTATTGGGTTACTACGCTATCAGCTGTTCACGCCACAGTTAAATTTATTCAAGGTGAGTTCAAGCACTCAATATAATAATTTGTTTGCTCAGGGCCGGCGCTAGCAATTTTGCCGCCCTGGGCGGTGCTTTCACATGCCGCCCTTTAATCAGCAAACCTTATTTTGATAGATGATGTTCAAGTGTCATTTAAAAATATGTATAAAATGGAAAAGTAAACAAAGAAAATGCACTACCTTTCTGGAATGCTTTTGTAATATTTAAACGACTATACTGACACAATATTCAGTATGCTCGATTTCGCTGTATATCTGTAATATACAGCAGCGCATACAGAAAATAAAATTTAAAAATATTATTTTAGTCATGACTAAGAATTTTAATTTTTAGGCTTATTTTATATCAAAAAGGTTTTCGATAGTGTATGGAGCAAGAAGATAATTAGTAAATCAGATATTACGGTAAATCTAAGTGATTAGCCTAAGCCTTATAATGCACTAAAACACAATAGATACATAAATTTAACATACCTTAATTGGAAGAAACTTTTCTTGCTTTGATATAAGCAAATTCCTTTATCACCTTCGCGTAGTCCAATGTTTTAGCCAATTTGTGTTTTATTGATATCATCGCCAGACCACTCAAGCGTGTTTCAGATACGGAAGAACGTAGATAGTTTTTAATAAGCTTAAGTTTCGAAAAACTTCTTTCTCCACTTGCCACTGTTACCGGTAAGGTTAACAAAATTCTAAGTGCAACACTGACATTGGGAGCAAAGTTATGTTCATTAATTATTTTTAAAGTCTCTTTTGGTGAACTTTTAGGCTTAATTATAGCGGATAACACTTTCAGTTCGTCTTTCAAATCACTGGGGTTAATATCTTTCTATTCTTCGTTTGTTAAAATGCTGGCAAGTTTAGTACACTTTTCAGACAAAAAATTCAGGTGGCATATCTTTAAAATTACTTCTATCGTAAAGTAAATTGAAATACTCGTCTGATATTTAAGTTGTTCAAACCTTTCTCTTATAACTAAGCGTTAGACCTTTGTAATAAAAATCGATCTGGTATCTTGTTTGTGGATCTTCAATAGCTTCATCCTCTGTCTCGCACTGAAACTGTCTCTTCTTTTGACTTCGAGCTTGCACTGTATTACATATCCGTGGATCATCCATATCTAATGCTGATGCCAACTCTGTCGCATCAACTGAGTAAGATTGAAACTTTGCATCATTTCTTCTCAAAGTACCCAGATATATTTTCAAGAAATCCTACTGCATCCAACTCATGAGAATCAATGCTTTGAAGATTTTTGCTTACTATGTTTATGTGGAGTAAAAAGTCATATCAGACAACGAGTGAGTAAAGGAAAGGAAAGTAACGCAGCTGGTTTACTATACACAGAGCATCGTGGGCGACCATTCTATCTGTTCTATTGTCATTACTTATTTGAAGTAAGGCATCATAAACTTCCCCTATTTCATAACTGAGTCAGAGCATCAATTCGGCTCTCCCACCTTGTGGTGGTTAATGATATTGAAGTGAGACTGCTAATATGTTCCTTTAGTATGGCCCAACGTTGAACTGACGCAGAAAAAAAGCCATAAACTTTTTTTATCTATACAAAAAATGAAACATTTCACACGAAAAAATATGTTGTACGATTTACTACATTCGGAATGAACAATTTGTAAAATGGTCAAAAACTCGCTGTTAGAACCTAAATGTCTCTAGATGCTACAGGCTAGAACGGCCTGTCTCAAGTGGGAGTGTACCTTTTGCATACTTGGAGCGGAGCGTTAGAACAATACTGAATAGAAAACAATATAAAAAGACACCTTGTAATCTTATGCACTCTAGCTCAAAATCTTGTCTACGCCGCTGCAAGGGAAATATTGAACGAGATACCTGTGGCTAGTAGTTTGATAATTGAAAATGAGGAGTAATGCTCTGAATTTCCTGAGTGAGTATTTTCTTGAATGTGAGTGAAGTAAGTTCAATTACATTCTCAGGTGAACACAATTTTATTTTTCTATGTAAGCCTATTATGAAGCATTATATTTTGATAGTATTCTTTTCTTTTTCAAATTTTGCCGCCCATTAGACTTGCCGCCCTGGGCGGTGGCACGGCTCGACCCCCCCTCGCGCCGGCCCTGTGTTTCCTTAGAAACTCTCCAAGTGCATTTTCAAAATTGATATTGCCTACAATTTGTTTGTGTTCGACTGTGTAGCCAACGTTAAATCTAGGCATATCATCAGGACTAACAATAAGAGGGTATAGGAATCCCGATAAATGGGGACCCAAACCTTCTAGAGGGAGCGCGATACGCGATATATATATATATATATATATATATATATATATATATATATATATATATATATATATATATATATATTTCATAACCTTTCTAGAGATCAAATTAAAATTAGATTTAAAAATCTGGATTTAGCGATCTTTTAAACACGTTTGGTGAAAGGAGAAAAATTTAGTCTATTGGTAGTACAAAAATTTAGTGACTTATGTATAGTTACTGGGGTATTTTCAAGTCCACACAAAGGGCTCCCTAGTGGATGAGCGGTTAGCGTAGGGACCCAGGTTCGATTCTTGGCGGGAGCTTATTTGGTTCGGATTCCACGTTAAATTGTAGGTGCACGTCTCATATAGCCTCAATGATGAACGGGACGCTAAGACTGAAAATCAAATTTGTCCCACAGAGATTATTAAAATACAAGGGTCGGCAATCCCTCCATAGCATTTCTGAAACAAGATGGAATGTACACGAATTGGAGTGGATTTGAGTTAAGCATCCCATTCAGCAGAAGACTATGAGCCTTGGGCCTACAACTTAACATAGTTTCCGATACACATGAGTTTCCGCCGGTAATCGAACCCGGGTCTCCCATACCAAAGGCGCGTACGCTATCCACATAGCCACAAGGGAGCCCTGTGTACGAGTTAAGACTATAAAACCTATGGCAGAAGAAACGGGTAGGTTACATTTCTCTAAGTTACAACCATTAATTCTTCCGGACGTTTGAAGATAAAATCTAGATCATATCAATGTAAGAAATTGAATCCCGCATTTGATACTGAACCACTCCGAGAAGAAATCAGAGAAGAACAATTTAAAATATTGGCTTTTTGATGTAATCGTACACAAGATCGTATCTCAGGTGGATTCTCGGTGTACAGAAATGAGATATATTTACTTGACTTTTCAAGCAATTCTCAGAGTAAACACTTTGGATGACAGTGTCACAATTAAGAAATTAATTACAATCTACTCTGATGACTTCAGTTCTAATTTTGTCAAAGAGAAACAAGTATATAAGTCAGTCTCTGTGCAGCTACTTTCTCGGATCTTCACAATAAAAATTATAAATTGATGTTATATTTGTGTTTCCTGAACTTCAGAATTTCCTCGCGCGAAGTGGATTCTGTGGTGGACAAACACAGTGTGTCTGAGATTTCTCGGAGTTCTTCTTCCTCCCATTTTCTTCATTACACTATTTTTCATTCATTCTTATCATTACCATATCCTTTAGCTTACACGGCATAAGGGTAGGACGCATCGGCGCAAATCTGTCTTCAACATTGGTTGGGACGAGTAAGACCGTTCTCATATATATATATATATACATGGGCGGCGATTAGGGGGGGCAAAGGGGGGCACTTGCCCCCCCACTTTTTTGAAATGACCCATTAATGTATATAGTTTCACTTGGAAATATTAAGTTTTTATATGTATTAATGCTTCATAGAATAACAATTGTGCCATAAAGTGTTTGCCGTCTCGTGAGTACGTATTGGTTGTCTTCCGGTTCAGTTAAGAAAACTACAGGAATTGCGTTTTAATTACCACAAAAAATGGCCCCAAAATTAACCTATTGGAGCGCCATAATTCGAGTGTATTTTCATTCTTCTTACAAGGGCTCAATATGTTAGTCAGCCGTTTTGGTACAAATTGAGATAACATTTCGTACAAAAAAGAAGTCCTTCACAACTTGTGAATCACAAGTTATTCTTTAATTGCACAAAAATCGAAAGTTCCTAAAATGTCTTTTCATATTTCTAATACTAAGGAATATTTTGATTTGATTTGATTTTTTTTTTTAGTTTAACATCCCATTCAGCAGTGAGGCTATATGAGACGAGGACCTACTGATTAACGTGGAATACGAACCACATGAGCTCCCGCCAGGAATCGAACCCGGGTTTCCCACGTCAAAGGCAATGTTTGCAGTGTAATATACGAGTTTAGGGGTGTACATATACAATTTTGTATATACGATTAAATTTAGTGAATTCAACATAATTCTATCTTTTAGGATTATTTTGTATAACTGGAGTGATTCTAAGTATTGTTGAGTTTTGATGTACGTATTCCAAGAAAGTGAAAATTATACAGGCAACAAACATGCTTCGGGAAGCTGCAAAAGTACTTATTTAAATGTCGCAGCATATGCTTGTAGTATTTACTATCTTTCTAAGAGTAATAACATACATTTAATAGCATGAGTGGAATTAAAAATATAAGTTGTTCATTAATCCCCGGTTTCAATGTAACTTTTGCAAAACAAGCCTCATTTTTCATTACTATTCGATTAATATTATTTTTTCTGTTTATTTGTTTTGCAAATTTGTTATTAAATAGGCCCCTAATCTGATCACACAATTTTCCGGACAGTTCTTGAGCAAGGTATCAAATCTCTTCTTACACCTTCGTTGTTTAAGAGTACAAAGGGCCAGCATTTACTTGCGTTGTTCTTGCCAATTTACTTTAAAAAATATGAAACATGATATATGGTATTTTAACTGGAAAAGAGAGTATCCTAATAGTTATACAACCTTTCGTCAAACAAAATGTTAGAAGAAACCAGGAAAACTAACACTGATATACAAATATTGAAATCACGTCTTGCCCCCCCACTTTTAACGTCCAACCGCCGCCACTGTATATATATATATATATATATATATATATATATATATATATATATATATATATATATATATATATATATATATATATATATATATATATATATATATATAAGCGATGTTCAAAATATTTATGAAGTTGAAAAACAATGCTGTGAAGAATCAGAGGAGCAGAATTGTCTTCAGTGGTGTATTTAGGAGGCTGTCGGGCTCAAGTCCCCCCCCCCCGAAATAAATTTGTTAGTTTTTCGCATTCCACGTACAACAATAATCCTTCTTACCATTTCTAAGAATGCAATTGACTTTCCATTTTCTTATGCTCTTTGTTTAGAAATAATACTGTATTTGTCAAATTTCATTCCATGTAAGAACTGCGTTCTTTTGTTCTTTCTTTCGTCCTTTCTACTTTTCTGTTTCTTTTTCTGGACGTTATTTTCTTTCATTTCGCCTATCATACTTTATCGACCGTTGTCAGTTGTGATTCAAGTCGGCCGTCATCGGTAACACCAAAACTAAGAGGAGTTGATAAGCGAAACTGGTGTTCCACACCAACATGCGCGGATATCAACATGACAGGACTTTAGTTATTATAATAAAGGAAAAAATATATCGTTTAATTATTTTTAAAAGAAGGGAATATTTGAATTAAAGAAAATCAAACCGGGGGAATAATTAGTCAAGGAAGTTAGGAAGGCCAAGAGGATGCTTCCTTTTTCTTGTATAAATAGAATAAAGGGTTAGATTCACTCATAAGTTTTTGTATCATATCATATATAGGATTTATCGGTCTGCAATTCTTGCCACTATAACTTCAATTTATGCATAAATTAAAATATATTTAATTCTCAAACTCAGATGGGCAATTGCACTCCGACTTCCTTCCTTGTGTTGGGCATAACCCTCGAAACAAAATACTAAGTACGCCTTATTCTAGAGAAGGGAGATGAAACTCATATTACGGTAGATGAATCTGATCAACTGTTGTGGAGTATATTATATATTAGGCGATGTAGGTGAAGTAGTTGTACATATCAGTATTACAAATCACTGCCGTGAACACATTCTTAAATCTGAATACACGCATATTTATAATTGGTATATTTCTAATTAGGCATCCACAAAGATCAACGTTAAAATTGTTTTATAATAATATAATAATATAAATGACTTCCCCAAAACTATGAAGAAAGAATATCAATTATGTATGACGCAACAATACTGCTTGAGCAAAATGATGATAATCTCAATAACACTACATGAATCGTTACAGAAATCTGACGCATGTCATATACTCTTTAGTTAACAGATGTAACCTTAAGATTATGGAGAAAAATATTCCAGCAATTGAATTCTCTTCTTTGCTTACGAAGCATCCTCTCTCAAAAGTAAAATTGGTACACGGAAATACGTAGGAACAAACCATGGTTCGATCTAGCAGAGAAGAGAAAACAGGCAAAATTATGTTGGCTAAAAAATTCGAATGAAATAACTACACAAAATTTCGTCGATATCAGGCGGGAAACTTCCAAACAAAGAAACGCGATTTTTTGAAAGCTAAAATTTAAGAACTTGAAAATAATAGTAAAAATAAAAACATTCGAGACATGTATAAAGAGATCAACGGATTTAAGGAAGGCTATCAACCTCGTGCTTATACATTAAAGAAAGCTGATGGAACAGTTTTCACTGATACAGATAGCATTTTAAATAGATGGAAAGATTTCTTTGACGATTTGCTTAACACCCAGTCAAAAACAAATGTGCGTGGAGAAAGGGAGATACTCACCGCAGAACCGTATATTCCAGAACCCAACCGAATAGAAGTAAAAATCGCTATAAAGAAATTAAAGAAACACAAATCTCCGGATGTAAACGAAATTCCGGCAGAGTTAATTTTAGCTGGAGGCGAAAAATTGTGGAACAAGATACACAAACTCATTCTCCTTATCTACAACAAGGAAGAATTGCCACAAGAGTGGAAAAAATCAATCATTGTTTCAATCCACAAGAAAGGCGACAAAACTGACTGTAATAATTATCGAGGCATCTCTCTTCTGTCAACATCCTATAAAATCCTTTCGAACATTCTATTAGCAAGATTGACCACATACGCAGATGAAATTATTGGAGATTATCAGTGTGGATTTAGAAGAAATCGATCAACTATCGACCAAATATTTACCATTCGCCAAATACTCGAAAAGAAGTGGGAATACAGTAGCCCGGTACATCAACTATTTATTGATTTTAGAAAGGCTTACGACTAGGTTAGGAGAGAAACATTGTACAACGTTCTTACAGAATTTGGAATGCCGGAAAAGCTAATTAGATCAATTAAAGCATGTTTAAATAAACCCCATAATAAAGTCCGGATAGGAAAATTTTTGGCCACGAGCTTTCACGTCGAGAATGGCCTGAAACAAGGAGATGCGTTGTCGCCATTATCATTCAACTTTGTCCTGGAATACGCTACAAGGAAAATCAAAGATAGCAACCAGGGCCTAGAGCTGAACGGTGTTCACCAGGTTATGCGTACGCTGATGATGTAAATTTAATAGATGATAGGAGAACAATAGAAAGAAATGCAGAGGTGTTATTAAACGCTTGCAGGGACAAGGGTTTAGAAGTAAATGCAGAGAAAACTAAATACATGAAAGTGCGTCGGGACTGTAATACGGGAAATTATGAATGCGTTAAAATATTAAATAATACTTTAGATAAAATGGATACTTTAAAATATCTAGGATCAATATTAACAGACGAAAATCTATTCACGAAGAAATTAAATGTCGACTAAAAACAGGAAATTCGTGTTATTATTCAGTTCAAAATCTCTTGTCGTCGCGAATTCTGTTGAGGAATGGTCGCTTATTCTGAGGGAAGAACATAGACGTAAAGTATCTGAGAACAAAATGCTCAGACGAATATTCGGACCCAAGAGGAATGGGAATGGGAAACTTCATAACGAGGAACTACGTAAATTATACTTCTTATCAAAGATAGTTAGGGTCTTCAAGTCTAAGAGGCTCAGGTGGGCAGGACATATAGCCAGGATGGAAGAAAGTAGGAACGCTTTCAAAGTGTTAGCGGTAAGACAAAGCGGAAAACGACTATTAGGAAGACCTAGGCGCAGATGGGAAGACAATATTAAGATGGCTCTCGTAAAAATAGGAATACAAAGTAGAAACTGGATCCAGTTGGTTAAGGATAGAAGTCAGTGGAGAGCTTTTGTGAACGCAGCATTGAACCTCCGGGTTCCATAGGCTACAGAGGTAGTTAGCTTACGAAGCATGAGTAGATGCCTAGGCTGATACTACAAATAGATTAAATACGCATTTACTGAAAAGATGGGTTCTACTGACGTTGGATAGTCTATACTCTTCCCGTGCTAGGGCCTAGGGGAGAGGAGGAGATAAGATTTCATATCAGGTTACGTCACACACAGTTGCACGCCTTCATTTTCATTAAAAATGGAAAAGCCAAGAGAAACAAACTTCATTTCACTTTCCTTTGTGGCAGTCGGACACAAATCATCACACTTATCTGCAAAAAGCACTTTTCAAATCGGATTATTGGGAGAGTCTCTAGTTCCTATTTTGGGGGGGACATGTCTCCCCATTTCCCCGGAATTTGTCTTGGGGTCAGTGACTGAATGTTGGCTTGAGATTCTCGGATAGACCTCAACGGTTGACTATCCCGAGAGGACTTTAGTCTGGTTTTCTCAGTCACAACAGTTGAATACCGGAACGGTATTTTAAATATCCAGAACCGGGCCGCTATTTTGCCCAAGTTTATCAATTGTGGAAACAGTATAGAAAAATCTCTTCCAAAGTACCGCTTCTCTAATAAAAAGTGCACATGTTTTCTGTATGTGGCATGTTCTCTCATTTCGGTAACAAACAGGCCCGTATCCATAGGGGGCAAGGGGGGCCGGGCCCCCTAAACTTTGGCTGGCCTCCTAAAAGTTTCACGGTAGGCTTGCAAATGAACTATAATATGGTGATGAAGTATACTATGATTGGGTCAGGCCCCCCTAACTTCTACCGGACCCCTCTAAATTTTTGGGCTGGCTACGGGCCTGGTAACAAAGCGAATAAAATGCATATTATTTTGCATTTGTCCACTGCAGTCACGTTAACAAAACTAATGAATGACAATAGTTGATGCGATAGACATACGAAAGTAATTATTAAAGAATTTTCCTTCGTCTTCCCTTAATTGTGGAAACAGTATAGAAAAATCAGGGTGAACCCATATGTGTCTCTGACGTTTTTCTTTTCTGCCTGTGTCTTAACAAGGCGAGTAGAAAACACATTTTGCGTCTGTCCCTTACAACCACCACAACACGACAAGAGTCACAGAGTTTTGTTTCTTCCGTTGCACAGCAATTCTGCTCGCATATTTTTCATCCACGGCAAAACGCTGGATAATATGAAAGGGGCCGAAACCGGATCCGGCAAACAGCCGGAAACGGATCCGGCAAATCGCCGGATAATGTGAAAGAGACCTAAGTGCAGGTCCTATAAACATTATGATATTAAGGAAACGAATAAAAAGCAAGAAGAAAAGAATAAAAGAAAATTGGACTAGGGAATGATATTCAAACGTAAGAGTACTTTTTGTTTCTTTTTCATAGTATTGGAATGTGAAATTCCCGTAGAATGTCTTAACAAAATTAAATCAGACAATTTTTTTTTTTAAAAAAAAGAAAGAAAGAAAAACAAAAGCTAAATGCATGATTTTGCGAAAGCAGTAATTGAATTTAATATTTTTTTCCACTAAATTTATTAGATTTCTCGAATAAACAAATAAATCTACCCTCTGTGGCGTCACATATCTCATGGAAACAGGGCCTACCATTCAGCTTATGCCACTCATGTCTTTAGGGTAGGGTGCGAATCCCGGGGCGGAATTTCCTTCTATTTTATGTAATCCCTTTCAAAAAGTAACAAACTGAAACATTGATTCTTCACAAAGCAACCAACTATCTCCTGTTAGGAACTATTTTATCCCCCTTCAAATATACACAACCTAATTCGCGCACTGCTTTTGGGTAATATATGCTCAGCATCTGCTGCTCTTGTAGAATCTAGTCCTTAATGAAAGGGTCAAGAAAAAGAAGGAAAGTCAACCGTCTCTAAGTACAAATAAACTAAGGTTTTAATTTCGAAGTGTGACTTGACAAGTTATTTAAAAGTTACAAAAGCACATTTAGAATAATTAAAATTTAATATATAGAAAACGAACTATCACTTGATCTGAAGTACAACATAACCAAATCAAAACAATATCAATTATGTTGTTGTACTTTACTAATATGAAAGGCGGCAACTAATTCACTCTCCTGTTTTCTTTCCCAATCTTTCAAGCATGTTCTAACAGTGACGGTATAAATGCACCATGCTACATTACATTGGATAGTACATTTGCTCATAATAATAAGTTCCTTGGAAGTAAAATATCTTTTTAAGATAAAAAAAATACTTTACCTTAAATACAATTAATTTTTAAATGTGTAAGTGCTTGTGTTATCTCTTCTTCGTTTAGCAACTGTAGAATAGATTGCTGTATATTTAGAAAAGTTCTCATCAGAGCCGCAGTTAGGGTGCGGGCGAGCGGGGCGGTTGCCCTGGGCGCTGATAACAAGAGGGTGCCGAACGAGCAAGAAGAAAGAAAAGGTATTGGAAATGAATAAACGACGCGTCGCCCCGAAAAAGTACTGCACTTATTAACAAAATAAGTGCAGTAACTACAAGAAGTACAGAACACCTACTATACAAGATGGTGTTTATCTTCGGTACATATACAATGAGCAACACCATCTAAGTATTGCATTAGAGAAATCTGTTTACTACTCATTCTACATTTCAAAGTACGCAGGCGAATGTTTAATTGTTTTCACTTCTATTTCTGGTGTCTCAGTGGTAGAGGGTTCATCTCTGGTGCATAGGATCCTTGGTTTGATCGCAGCTCACGCCAAGTGAGCCTTGTAGTGGACAAACACCCTGTGCGTGTGTTTTCTTGAGATTCTCCCGTTTCCTCCCACTTTCTTCATTTCATCATTTCATTCATTTCTGATCATCACCGTCTCCTTTAGCCTAGCCGGCATAAATGTGGGACGTAAAACTTTCATTTCATTTCGTATGAGAGAACTTTCAATCTGCTCATTTCTTGGAGGATGTGTGTATTCACCAGATAAAGATTCAAATTCAACACAAATTAGAATAACAGTAACCTTACACCCTTCACTACAATTGCAATATTATTTTGACTCACGACAATAGTTTATCCGATAAATATGTTCTTCCTAACACAGTAACCTTCCCCTTCGTTTATATGCAATGAAAGATATAGCCATTTAACACACTTAAACACACTTGCACTTATACACTTTCGAGTGACGAACTCAGTACTAATCAGGAACTTTTACTCATTATACACAGTGTGAAACTACTTGAGCAACGTACAGATCTTTAAATGTGAAATCTAATCTGAAACCTGTTACCTGATTGACTCGTAATAATCAATCATCTTACAGAAAACAAAGTTACACAAAAATTCTAAAATCCCTTCCCTTTCCTGCTCTACCTTCGCAAATACATAGAAATAATCTAATTACATGAATATAAACATTAATTCTTATACCTTTTCAATAATTTATCCCACTGACAAGAGCGGACTTGCCTACCTGGCTACCCGGCAATCATTTCTTTCAACTATTTTAACGTATTAGCATTGTTCATATTTTTAAAAAGTACTTCATTTTATACTATATTCTTCATTTGCTGTAGGCACGGGGTGTGCCTGGGGATCCGAAAACCCCTCCCCAAAATCACGACTTTTCTTAAATTTTGTCTAATTTTAGGGGCGATATTACAAATTTTAATACAATTTGTCCTCATATTGAATTTGGACAGCTTCCCCCCGAAATGAATTCCTGCTCTCTCACGTCCCTGGCTGTATGTAAGTATTAAAAAAGTTTAATTAAATATAAGCGAACTCTATTTGGCAGGATATGGTTTGAAGGTCCAGTTCTTCGTTCCACTCTCTGGTTACCCTTCTGTATTGTACTCCTATTGCAAGTTCCTTGTTGCATTTTTTTTTCAACTTCACCAAATAAACCTATCCTCCCTTTAGGTTGTGAAAGAGTTCATTTATATTTTTTTTCTGCCTAAGTATAGTTGTACACTTCTTGCTTGAAATTTTTTGTATACTATGGAACTAGGGATGCGCACGAGACAAGATTTGTGGCTGTCTCGTCTTGAAAATGTGCTGTAAAAGTGATGTCTCGACTCGAAAAATGTATATTTCTCTATTGGAAGAGCCGTGTCTCGACTCGAATTTTGTCAGGAAAATCCTGTCTCGACTCGTCTCGTGTGCATCCCTATATGGAACGTTAGGCTCAGACTGTTTGATATCTGGGAAGTTTTCTGAATCTGAATTTGTGCAAAAATGTTTTCATTACGCAATAAATGAAACATGATTATGAGAACTATCATTTTAGTTTGTCTCTTTTCTTTACACATAAGCATTGAGCATCGGTGAAGACTTTTTTCACTCTTCAAAAATTTTCTGCGTTCCTGATCCAAATTAAGTTGTTTTCGAGGAGTTACAATTCTATTTCTGTAGGCAGAATAAACGATTTATATTGAGGTAAAAGAAATAAAATCCATGTAAGGTGGATACATGTAAGGTTAAAAGGCAGTGGCGGATCCAGGATATGATCAAGGGAAGGGCTAAACCATAATTTGCCGTTTTATCCAGTGTAAAGCAGAATTGAAGCCCATTTTATCCAGTGTAAAGCTGAGCGTCAAGGGGGGGCTATAGCCTCTTATCACCCCTTCGATCCGCCCTTGTTAAAAGAGATTCTACTGTTTTACGTACAAAAACAAACACTTACGCACTCCAGAACTTGTAGGACTATGTTCATGCCGTTTTTCTTTTCTTTTTTCTTTCTTTCTTTGTTCTTTTCTTTTTTCTTTCTTTATTTTATTATTATTATTATTATTATTATTATTATTATTATTATTATTATTATTATTATTATTATTTTTGTAATTATGTATAACTTTGTTCCCATGAATTGCAGTAGGATGTCGAAAATCCGGATTCGTGAGCCATAATTGTCGGATTCATGGGTCAAAATTTTGATGGTGGGCCGAAGTTTGCCAGTCTACCCCTGCTCTGTGATAATTAATTCTTAGTTCTGATTTCGAATCCATTACATTGTTACCTTCTTTTTCAATGCAACTGATTTGTTTCCAGTTTTTCAGTATCCTTCTGTTGAACATTTTAATTACATTTATATTTGCTAAAACAGGGCTACCAATATATGAAAATTATTGTAAAGCGAAAGGGGAATTCCCATTTTGCCTTATGATAACAAGTCATTAAGTACCAATTTTTGGTTGACGTTTCCTGTGATAAGAATCATAAGGCAAAACGGGAAAACGCGAACAGTGAAGACACGATTGGGATCATTTCCCCATCAACCACTTGTATCGCCAGGATTTCTTTTGTGTGTGTGTGTGTGTGTGTGTGTGTGTGTTTACGTATCTAGTTGTGTGATATTTTGTATGTTTATTAATAATAAGTAACCTTAAATTCAAAATTTTCAGTCATTAAGAAATTAAGTAAGTACTATAATTTTAAATGTATATAGTAGCCAAACTATATTTTGGATTTCAAGTACAAACATTAAACTATTCTTCACCTCTATCGATCAATATTAAGAAATTCGCAAAGAAGGTCCATTCAGAGCTTCCGTTACATTTCACAAAATATTTTTTACTGTAAAACAATCAAAATTAAAATCTTCTTTATGTGGTCACATACAGAATAAATTTACAAAATTTTACAATTATTACTGGAAATTGAAGCTGTTACCCATTTCGAACATTTCTTTTTAAACACATAGTTTCAAACATATTAAAATTTCATTTCTTCTAGATAGTATGAAACGTAAACATTGTAAATTTTCATAACTGTTCTCAAGGTGGATGTGAGTAGAACCTGACGACCTTCTACACCCGAAAGCTGGAATGTTAACGGTACTTTACGTAATAATGATGTTCTAACATGGTTCTTTAATGGATGTTGTCAGACGGTTTGGTAGGTCATTAGGGGTTGATGACATGGATTTGGAAAGTTGTTATATTTCTGTTTTTAGTTGTGCTGACATGGAAAGGTCATGTACTCTTTTTCGAGTGTGTATACGTGTCTGTAGAGACTTTATACTGGGTATTTTTAAAAATAATAATAATGGAAATTTGAATTAAATCTGTTGATACGTCATTCTGTATCACGTACTTTCGTAGTAGTGATTAAATTAATATTTGAGTCCCACCTGTTAGGCTAAAGGAGATGGTGATTATTTTATTTGTTAAAAATAAGAAGCTCAGAACACTTATAATGTGTGATACGCACTGGGATCGAACCCGGGACCCTTAGCACCAGAGGTGAACGCTGTATTGTACTGTGAATAAACCTGGTACCCTTAGCATCAGAGATGAACGTTGCATTGTACGGGGATTGAATATATAAGATGATCGAGCAATATGTGAGAGAATAAAAAAGATATTATACAAATGGATTTGACTAATAGAAACTTACATTGAGAAATATATATAACTTGGAAAAATGAAATATTTGAGTCCCACCTGTTACGCTAAAGGAGATTGTGATTATTTTATTTGTTAAAAAATAAGATGTTCGAACAATTGTGGAGAGAGAATAAAAAAGATATTCTCCTAATAAATTAGTCGGAGCAAATTGTATTTCCGAACATATTAAAAATGGGAACCTACAAATAATTTCGAAAATATTTTAAAAATAAGAAGCTCAAAACACTTATAATGTGTGTGATAGGTACGGGGATTGAACCCGGGAGCCTTAACACTATTGGTGAACACTGTATGATGGGAGGGAAATATTTATTCATGCGTGACTTTTTAATTTGTTGGATCGTATTTTTTATTCTTTCGTAATGATTACTCGAACACTGTGTGAGCATACTCGGTGAGCGTGGTAAAACCTCGTGTACGGTATGATACACTATGATGGTACATATACAGAGCGTGGTTTCCGTATGTGTGTTGCTGATGAACTTAAGACATGAACTGAACTTTTCGCGCGCTTTTGGAAACCCGGTTGGGTAGGAGTGATGATGTGTGCTTGCTAAAACTTGAATTTTAATACAAAGGAAGACCGTTGACACGTTTGGTAAACATTACAGAATACCGCCAGACTAATAGAAATAACTTTGGTGTCGTGGTAGGTGAACAAAAGGAAGATTGTGGACGTGGGAGATAAGCATTACAAATTGGGGACAAACTAATAAAAATAACTTTAAGGTTGGGAATGCCGAACACATGATTACCTTGCGGTTATGAAAATACTTTAAATACAGGTTATAAGAGACAAAATATATAAAGATACATCATGCAGTCGTATGAGAAGAAGGATCTTTGCAATAGCAATATTGAAGCAATATCTGATGCTGAAACAGAAATATACGAATCATCGTCAGATGAAGAATTTGATTTTGATGCAATAGATTCACCAGCGCTAACAGTTTCACCAACACCGCCAGCATCTCCAATTGTATTATCAAGAACATCACGATTTTGGGCTTTAGATTGTTCTTGTGGGTGCACCGACATTGCGCAAATTTTCCCACGCTTATCTGTTGACACAGATAAAGCCTTAATGAGCAGGCAACAAAATTGGAAATTGCGAAAAAAATCTTGTGCAACGTTGCCATCATTACCATAAGTATATCGACTAATAAAAACAGTCACCAAAATGCAAGTCGTTTTAACAAAAAAAAATACAAAGTAATGGATAACAATAGCATTTTCAGTCATCTATATTATATGTGTGCAATGGCGTCGTTAGAGAGGGTGACTGGGGAATGTGTCCCAGTCATTCATTTTCCGTATCATATCTAACTGTAAGATTAAAACTGTAAGAATATAGTTATTGAAAGCAAATAGTTTTGAAATACTGTAAGGAAAACAAACATATATAAAATAAACAATATATATAAATATTTCTAGAAGTTCTCTTGAAATATCGTGAACAGACGTTAGACCAATCAGAAATAAAGATTTGTCTATATCTTCCAGTTTTGGCCAATCAGAAACAAGCACTTGTATACATATTTCAGGTGTGTCTACCACATATCTTAATAACTATCCTTTCACCTTTCTATAAATGATACTTAGATGTATTAGAGATAAATAGGGCCCCATGCAGTTAGAATTCTAAAGCAGCATGTCGAATGTTGTGTCTCGCCGCGGTTTTCAACGAACTTAAAGAGTTCTGGTTTGGCCAATGGCCACCAATTAATATTGCTACCAAAGTGTTTACCATCCTCTTAGGTATTGATTAAGACCAATATCGTCTCTCTATGAATTACCGTTCCCATGATATTGGCCAAAAATGGCCGATTTCCAGAGATTTAAGGAGCATTATTTGAGGAACCGTAAGTCATAGAGAGGTCATATTGGTGTTGGTCAATATCTAAAATGGTGGTAAATATTTTGGTAGCAAATAGTAACCGGTGGCCACTGTGCAACTGGCCATCAATTAATATCAGTACGAAAATGTTTAATGTTCTATTAGGGATTAACACTGATATCATCTCTCTATGACTTACCGTTCCCGTGATACTGACTAAAAAAGTTCGAATTTCTAGATATTTAAGCAGTCATATCTCGAGAACTATAAGTCATAAAGAGATGATATTTTGTTAATTTTTGCGAGAAAGAGAAGAGGGTGCGGATAAAAAGATTTACCTTTACATCTAGGAACAATTACAGCTATCCTTCCCGCTAGATCTCTCCATTCTTTTAAAGTTCGTTCTGGCAATGCTCTTAGAGCATTCTCAACTGTTTTATCCTGAAGATATTTACCGGACAGTGTACATTAGAAAGGTTTTGGACCTGAAATTGGTTTGTGGGCCTGAAAAGGGCCTCAGTTCTTTAATTACTGTGTATTTGCTTCACTCCCAGAGAGATAACAAAGCGTTTCCGTTAGCCGACTGTCGGCAAAGCGTGTTCAACGTATATGGCCAGAGCAAATGTTGAAAACATTCTCAAGATGGGTGCTGGTCCCTCCTTTGTTTGGACACGAATGAGGTTCGTGAACTGTACGTTTTGCTGTTTTAATGCATCTCTGATGTTATCTATGTTGGTTGTGGTTGGAACACCTTCTTCAGGAAAGCAATGCATCTCAGCAATTCTTCTCTGCAAAGCTTATTCTTCTCCGTTGTGCACTCTCCCAAATGTCACCAGCAACTGTATGTCAGACCTCCTCAGGTTCTGTTAAAACCCCGAACGAATTGCGGATATAATAAACCAATAATAGAACAAGCCAATGAGGAACGAGAATCACAACGAGCCAATCAGGATCGAGAATTAATCGCAAGTTTTAGTGAGGAGGGTAATATAAACAGGAAGCAATAAACTGGAGAAACATAAGTGAAACTTTCAGAATGGAGTTTACATTGACGAAAACAGAAAAAGGTGTACCTTGTGTATTAATGGGAGGCTTTAAGTATCGTTTCTTTCGCCAAGGAAAAAAAGGCTCAAATTGGAGGTAAGTTAATGTAGTACATAATTTTTGCATGTATATAAGCCTATAGCTTGCTAAGTTATGCAAAGCCTACATTAGTATTTTCAGTAGTCAGCTTGACCTATATTTTGTTAAGTGATGTAACCTATATTAATATTTATGCCATTCAGTTGCTTCTATACTTTGTTAAGTAATGGAAAGTTACATTAATATCCATGTCAGTCAGTTGGGTCTATATTTTGTTAAAATATGTGTCTAGTCCCTATTTTAATATTTATGCCAGGCAATTTGTCCTATACTTTCGTAAGTGAATAAGTAAGCCTGCATTAGTATTTATGTCAGTCAATTGGACCTATACTTTGTTAAAAGGTGATGGAAGATATAACATTTTTGCCAGTGAAATAGTGAATACATTTTTCTTTAAATAGTAAGTTTAGAACACGTGATACGATTTAATTATTATTTCCTTTCTTTCAGATGTACTAAGAAAAGCTGTAATGCTAGTATAACAATGGATGAAAATACAAGTGAAGTTTTAGAAAGGAAAGATATTCATAATCATTGTGAAGATGAAGATGGTGTTCAACGGCATTTTCTTAGAGAGAATTGTAAGCGACGAGCCACTGAACAATTGAACGAGAAGCCAAATAAAATTATAAGGCAGGAAGTTTCAAAATTGGAACATCATGACACACTTGATCATAAAGAAATTAAAAGATGCCGAGACGTTATTTATAAAAATCGAAGAAAGGTGACTCCTCGTCTACCCAGAAACACCGTAGAGGCTATACAGCAAATGGTTCAGAAGCAGGATGATATAGCAATTGACGGAGAAAGATTCATCTTTGTTGATGATGAAGCTAATATAATTCTTTTCACGTGTAAGAAAAATATCGAGTAAGTATAATTTCATTTATAACCATTAACTTTGAAATGAGTCATTTACAGCATCAAGAAGTAGAATAGGAAGTAGTTGCTTGAACAGAAAAGTTCCTTTTTCCGTCTTATTTCCAAATTATAGTAAAATAGTTTTTTTTTTTGATTCTCACAAAATATATCGTAACATAGCATTTCACCTAACGATATGACACTACAGTCTTGTTTACTATTTTCTTTTCTGACACTAATCTTATTTTCTTTTCAGTTTTCTGTGTGAGTTCAGCGGGTTAGAAGTATTTGCAGATGGAACTTTCACTTATGCTCCTAAGCATTTCACACAGTTATATACAATACATGCATATAAAAATGGATATTATCTACCTCTATGTTTTGCATTTTTGCCGAAGAAAGACAAGAATACGTATGTGGCCATGTGGAAGATGATAAGAAACTTAGACAGTAGATTCGACTTGAAAATCATTTACGTTGATTTTGAAACAGCTGCTCACGAAGCCATCAAGAATGTGTTTCCAAATTGTGACATTCGTGGCTGCAGATTCCATTTGGGACAAACATGGTGGCGGAGGATTCAAGCCGACAATGATCTGCGACAAGCATATATGGATCCAAAATCTGAACTAGGTATTATTGATATTATTATGGTCTATTATTCTTTATTATTAATTTAATAATACCATGTGGACTTTGTTTTGTTATATATTAATACAGAATACAGTTGAAAATAGAATCTTATTCTGTTTGACTGAAGAATCTTAATTCAGTCACCATTCTTAAAAGCAAATAAACTGCTGTTCTAATAATGTACGAAATGAAGAAATTATAAAGCCAACAGTAAGATCCATCAATTTCACTACTTTCCCAATGCTTGCTTATTCTAACAAATTATTATTATTATTATTATTATTATTATTATTATTATTATTATTATTATTATTATTATTATTATTATTGCTTTTCTTACAGGTTCATGGATAAAGGCATTTTTTGGGTTGCCATATTTACATCCAACAGAAGTATCAGATGCCTTTACTCAACTAATATCAATGACGCCGGATGATACAGGGCATAAATTTTCCGATTACGTCCTAGAAAACTACATAGAAGACGGTTGCAAGTAAGTAGCTTCCTTTTGAATTTCATCTATAGTAGCACATGCTTCAATAACTCTTAATACTGCAAAAACTGTTGTCCTAGTTTGAACACAACATTAATGGTTGTGCTGATATGGTATTTTCTCTCAATGCAACTTAATTATAGTGAAATTTTCTTCTGTCTTCATGTAAGACGTAGATTAAAATGCAGGTTTTGATAGTTGTAAACAAATTACGGACCAAGACTATAAATATTTCTTGAATCTAGTGTTATAAATGTTTTAGTGTTTTATATAAATTGTCAATAATTGTGTGCATGAACTAAGGATCTTTTTATTTTATTAATTTTAGGTATCCACCTGTCATGTGGGCGTCTATACCATCCACGATGCGTCGGACGACAAATGGACCAGAAGCTTTTCACAGACATTATAATAGTCAATTTTACTTCCCTGCTCCTGATATTCATACGGTGATTTCTGCTTTGTTAGAGATCCAAACGGAAACTGCCATGAAAATAACGTCCATATTAAAAGGAATTTCAAAGGCCCAAAGACCAGCAGAAGTCAAAAGGAGCGAGTTTGTCATGAGGAAGTATGCTGAGTTCAGGAATTCGCAGAGAAACTATGAGAAGGCACGTATGACATTTTTAAAAGCTGTAGGATTTAAATTTCAAGCATTCAAACTGTAAAATGAAATTTTCTGTAAATAAGTATGTTGCTTTGTAAATATTAGAATGCAATAAAATATATCTCATAAAGGAATAGCTTTATACATTTCATTTCGATGCAAAATTTCACACAATTCCTTAAATCCTGTTGTTGGCAACGTCGCGGCGGAAATTTGCGCAATTTCAGCACTTTCTGCTCCTCGTTAATAAGACATAAATTACTTAGATTATCAACGATCTAATCTTTAGAAAAATTTGCGCAATGTCGTTGCACCGGTTCTTGTAATAGTGAAAAAGTGGATCGTGAATGTATAAAGAAGGCTATTGAAAAATGGAATTTTAATGAGACACTAATATGTGAGGGTTGTACGACAGGATCTAATCATGATTTTGATCATGATTGTATGACGACGCGTCCAGAATTATTGGAAATCCGTGCTTGGAGTATTATAGCAAGTCCTAGTGTTGAAGATGATGTGTTTTATTTGTACGCAAACACGCATATTATCGGACTATTAACAAGAGAAAAATTTTATGACGCCTATGTGGAATTATTAAGTGATACAGACTATTTACCGGAATTACTAGAGATCTTCATAAGAAAAGACAAACGGAAAGCGAATATTTCAGATTGAAAAAATGTATTCGAATAGTGCTAGTGTTTCATGTGTGTTATGTAATGGTGAAAACATTAATGTGAACTGCGTATTAAAAACTATAAAAGTATACTTACACAACAATAATCCAATGGAATGCGTGGAATGCAAGTTACATCTTCCTCATGAATGTAGACATTTTCATAATACTGGATCATTTGCAGTGAAGTATTTATCTCTTGACAAAACTCTTAGTGAACTCTTTGAAGTGTTTGAACAAGAACATAGTGAAATCTCATTTCGATGCTTTATGCATAAAACTTGTGATCTTTTACAAAATACAGAATTTGTTGGACAGATAATTCCGTTTTTTATTTTTCATACAAATGAAATTTCACCATGTGTAAATCAGTATATTATTGATATTCAAGGTTTTAAAATGTCTGATAACGAATTTATTATTCGTGAGTTTTGTTTAACTGCATGCGATGATACAGTAAATTTCCATTGCTTGGTAAAATCACCAGTTGAATATAATTTATTATCACTATTATGTCAAAAACAAATTGACTGGTTAACATTAAATTTGCATGGATTGAAATGGAATAGCAAAACTGGATATACTGTATCATGCATACGAAACCTTGTATATCAATTATGTGCAAAGAATTCAACCTTTTATTGTAAAGGTTTAGAGAAATCTCTTTGGATTAAAAGAATATTTGCATTAGATAATGTCATTGATTTAGAAACAAAACATTGTCCTTCATTAAATGATTTATGTGGAAATACATTTAATGAATATTGTTCTTTTCACACAAGTATTGTAAAGAAATCAGGATGTGCATATCGTAATGCACAACAGTTGAATTATTGGTGGAAATATGAAAGATCAACAGCATTAACTAATGCATTATCAAGATTGTAATGAGGAATTGTAAATAAAATGCATGGGTGTAAGTTTAAAAAAATTTATTGTAAATTAAAAAATGTAAATTAAAAAAAATAAATAAATAAATAAAAAAAAGTAAAAAAATTATTTGTGTTTTCTTTTTAAAAATTTGTTTACATGTTTATAAACAATAGCATCATTCTTTTTCAAAATTTTCTTGTTAAACAATTTTAAACACTTTTCAAATGATTGAGTGCGAATAATATGATGCAGAAAATATAAGACAAAATAACCACATAACACAGAATTATCATGTTGATATTGTTGAATATTTGTAAAGTACATTTTAGTATTTTTCGACAAAAAGTTTTTTATTTCCTTGGGAATGTCCATAGCAAGACTATCAAAGTAGTATCCATGTTTTTTCTTATTGATGTACACTGCAACCCAGTGGGAACCAGCAGAATCAGATGTATCAAGATTAATCACAAGTGCTGCAGGAGGTTTTACCGTTACAGGAAGTTTGTCAATAGGGTAAATTCCAGTAACACTTGCACCAGTCACTTTATCAGTTAGTAACACTTTTAATAATTCATCACTATACATGATAAAGATTATTTTTAATTGTAGTAGGTATGTAATTATCACTGTTATTCACATGTAACACATAATCATACACTTTCACATATTCACTATACAGTAATGCTTCATGAACAGTACATCTATATTGTCCGAAACGATGCTTATTATGTGCACACCGATGAACGTGAAAACTTAATGCAGTATACTTTGGACAGTTTATTTCTTCCAAATTTGTAACTTCTCTTTGAAGAATTTCTTGAAGAAAACACTTTCTATTTATTCCGTATGTGTATATGGTTGTAGTATTTGAACAATATGTTTGAAGAATTTCCTTAAGATGTGAATATTCTACATCCCCTTCGTGCCAGGTAATGCCATACACATTCTCACCTAGATATTTGTTTGTGCTTATGATTGGCTCAGATAAGTTATTTAAAGGAAATGGTGGTTTAAAAACCCAATTTTGAAAAAAGGGAACGTCAGGATTTACAATGGCTAGCTCTTTTATAATAAACTCATCTTCGTTATCATGATACGCCGAGGAGTGAACAACAACCCGCATTGTACTCAACTAAATAAATTAGAAGGTGTTATCAGTATAAATATTTCTGTCTTTGTCTACTTGTGCTAAAGAATCGAATTGTGCGTACACAATGCATGTAACAGGTTCAGTTAAAGTTTCTGAAAATGATACTTTTAAATTTACAGGGGAATCGCGTACTACATCCCACGTGTTATCATCTAAAGTTCCTGTTGGAGATAGAATAAATGCATACAGAGCATATCCGTTTGGATACTCATCAAGAGTAACAGTATGTGAATAATTTTGATAATATATACCAGTACCTGAAATCAAAGTATAGTAACTTAGAAGGTATAAATTATTATTAAAATCAGGTGTGAGGGGGTTGGGAGGAAATGATTTTGAACCGACTTGTAATTGCAGTTTGTTAACGTTAAAGTTTCGAAATTCAAAGGGATTAAGATGTGATTTCCCATTGAAGGCTGTGTTGGAGATGAAACCAATAATCAGGCCTTTAGGAACATTACCCAGGAAAAGATTATCAAGGCTGTAAGACTTTACTTGTGCAGGTATAGTATAAGATCTTGTTTCCACTCTCGTCAGAGGTAACTTGGCTGTTTCCGAACCCATTCGTGTATTTAATTGCATAGCTAAATCTGCAGCTACATCAATACGACGTATATGAAGAATAATTTCCTCAAGTGCAACTTTATAACTTGTATTTTCAGCAGACATTAAGCAAAAATTATCTTTACTACGATGTAGTTTTACACGCAAACTTACTTTGTTAGGAAGCATACGATCTAAACTTACAATATCCGTATGAAGACGTCCATACATTTCAAAAGATTTACTATTTTTCACCATATTAGCACGTTTTTGAAAACCAGCATTTGTATTATCTAATTTATTAAAATTTTTTGCAGTATCTTTATGCCACATGGCACATGCTAAATGTGTTTGAGAAGCATCATGAGAATAATTTAATAATGTTTCAATGTATGCACGATAAGGATAAGATCCTGATGAAGAACTAATTAATTTATCATTTAACGAAATATCAATTTGACTAAATAAAGAATGTAAGAAATTATTTACGGGTGCGACAACATCATCGTCAGCTAAAGTTGTACCATCAGCTTTAGTAATTTTACAACGTACATAAAGATATAGATATGCAGGATGAATAAATTCACCTGTTTCTCCCGGAATAACAAATTCAATAGGTCCTTCTGAGGTTAATGTGGAAATAGGACGATATTCAGCATTTGTAGTTGCTTCAATAGCTGTTTGTGTCATTGGTATAGAAAAGAAATCAAATTCATTGGTACAACATTCAAAACTATTTGAATTTAGGAACGCCATTATGAAAAGATGTCCTGTATATGTTTACGTTTTGTTGGTGGTCCAAACTTTACAATTGCAGGAGCTTTCCTCTTGCGTGACCGTCTCTTGCCGTTACCAGTTAGCAACTGCCCAACTTTATTAATTGCTTTTGTCTTTAAACTATTACCAGCTTCTTTTACACGTGCACGAACCGATTCTTTAAATGGTCGATTTTCTAATACATCACCCGCAACTTGCATACCGGTTTGTAATGCTTGACGTCCTACAGTTTTTGCACCTTGTTTAAGAAATGGTAAAGCAAAACGAAATAATCCTTTAAAGAAACTACCTATACCATGTCCCCTTTGATATACAGGTCCTGAAAAATATGGTATTCCGCGCCCACGATGATAAGTAACACGTCTTGCTCTCATTTTTTTTATTATTATTTAGAAGATGCCGGAGAGCGTTTAAAATGTAGTGTTACGGTCAGTGTCCCAGAACGAAATGGCAAATTTCGTCCTGCATGATCTTTTAATAGTATTTCAATTGTATTAAAACAAAATTTTGCAAGTGGCATATAATGAATATCTTCAAATGTAATTGTTTGAACTTTTCCATATTTAATATCAGAGATTGTTGCTATACGTAATAATGGTGCTTTTGTATCACCTAAAAATTGATATTGTATAATATCTGTATAAATAAAAATTTGATGTGGATATCCGATATCTATGTATGGTTGTTTGAATCCGTGAGATTCTTTTACAAGATCTGATTTTTCAGAAAAACCTAATTGTAAAGCTAATGTAGGCGACAATGTAAGTGATTCTACATGTTCATCACATTCAACATGTACAACATTTGAAAAACTAAATCTTATAAAACTCGATATTGCGTTTAATTCTTCTAGTAAATGATGAATGGATGGATAATATCCAACAAGAATTTTACTTTTCATAGGTTCTGCATTTTTAAATTTGTACCATATAACGTTTTCACCCGCGGTAACATTATAACATGTTAATGGAATATGTACTTCACTTAATCCTACATACCAATCGGATTCTGATAAACGAATATTATTTTTTAATTGATTAATAAAATGTGTTGGACTATTTGTAGGATATACATCAGCACTAGCATTTGAAACTAATGTAATGTAAAAACTATCATCAATACTTTCAGAAATCATTTTCGTTTAAAGTGAAGTGTTAGGTTTGAAGTTCCAAAACGAAATGGTAATTTTAACCCGTGTTCATCTTTTAAGTTTACTTCTATTGTATCAAAATATTTCTTTTCAACTTTAACATAATGTGGTGTGTGAAATACAAAAGATTTTACATGACCGTGTTGTACATTATATACACTAAGTTTTCGAACTAATGGACCTATATTTTGTTGTTGTTTTACAATATCAATGCAAACATTAATTGTATTGGGAATATTATAATCTAAATCACATGGAAATTTTCCACGTGCTAATATTAAATCAACATTTTTAACTTTTGTGTATATAACATTTTTAACATCAAGCGTATTTTCATTAATAAATCCAAAAAGCTGTTGTAAACCTGGTGTAACACCAATCATACATTGATCTTCTAATTTTAAAGAATGTTTAATAACAACTTGATTTTTATTTTGTAAATAGTGTAACATACGAACATTTTCAGGAATTAATTGTAGAATTGATTCAATTGATGAATAATATCCCGGTGTTATTGGAACATGGTAGCGTTCAACTTTATCATCGATAACACTAGTAATTATAATTTTCTCATTTTCACCAACATTGTAAAAACTCCACGGAATATTAATTTGTGTTAATGCAACACCCCATTCCCCATCACTTAAATCAATAGGTTGTGCCAATTTAACTCGAAATGATGATGTAGTATTATTCTCAAAAAGATTGCTACATGCATTTGAAGGAAGAGTAACGTAAAAGTCATGTGTAAAGTTCGAATTCATTTTGCAGACTGAATAGAATCTGATCTAATCCACGAATTCATACTTGATGGATATCCCAACCATTTTACATACATCCACCCTTTTTTACGTTTTAATACTTTTTCAATGAGATATGTTTTCTTTGAATTTATAATTACTTTTTGTAATTCTTGTGCATAAAATATTCCTTTAATTTCTTCACCGTTCCAATCTTTTAATTTGTAAGTGACAGGATCTGCCTTAATACATTTGTCAACAATAAATATTTCTTGTGACCATTTAGGTAAATATCCTTTTTCTAATACATGTTTATACTTACTAACACGTACATAATCACCCTCATTAAATTTACATGTTATATTCTTTTTATTATTTTTATTTCCGTATAATGTTTCCCACACTTGATTCACATTGGAATCATTTACTTGTGCAGGTGCCATTTTAATACTTGAATGGTATGAATGATTATAATTTTTTACAATTTGATCTAATACATTAATATAACGATAAGTATTCTTTGCAGTAAAATAACGATACAATCTTTCTTTTAATGTGCGTATAAAACGTTCTGCTAACGCGCATTTAATTTCAGAATGAACACTATAATGATTAATTTCATATTCTTTAAACAATTGTTTTACATGACGATTATAAAATTCACCGCCTAAATCTGTTTGTACGTTAAACACGGGTAACTTGAAATTTTTAAAAATTTTTGTTATTGCTTTTACCATTTCAGGACCTTTCTTTGTTTTTAACGGAACACAATATGCGTAACGTGAAAAAATATCAATACAACATAATATATATTTATAATTATTATTATACTTTGCAATATTTTGCATATCTGCTAAATCCATTTGTAATGTTTCATTTGGTGCACTAACATAATACTTTTTACGTTCAAAAACTTTACGAGCTGGTGCATGTAATGTATAAGCATCTTGAGAAGCTAACCAATTTTTAATTTTCTTTTTAGATAACTTTGTTTTGCGTTGTAATGTTTGTATACTTGATAAAGAATCAGGATTTGAATAATCATAATATATTTTTGATAATTTTGTCATTTTTACATACTATATTCTTTCCACTGTTTAAATAAATTAGCAACTACTGCAGGACTAGTAGATTTTTTTTACTTTACGAATACGTTGTCTACTACTACTACTACTACTACTACTACTACTATTTACTTTTGATGCTGGTGTGCTAATAGGTGTACCAATAAATTCTTTAGGAACATTAAGATCTTCTAATAAATTTTTAAATTCATGAATACCTAAAGGATTTCTTGAATATTTCCTTGTACGAACAACATCATTTACTAAATCTATAATATTTGAACCTGGTATTGTTTTTCCTTGAATACGTACAATGCCAGACTTATCCCACTGAATTTTATCAGAACTTGTCAACTGTTTTAATAATAGATCTGTTTTCCTACGAAGTGTTTTCGGTACTGATTGTAAAATGTCTGATACAAATGGTAAAATAGAAGTATTGCTATCTTGTTTGGAACTTGATGATAATTTTTCTTTTTCTTCTTCTTGAATGATAGGTAAAGTAATAGGCTTATGTGAAGAAGAAGAAGATGTATACTGTAAATAACGATGCAAAGCTTGTTGATATAATTTCCACTTTTGTTGTACACTAAGATCACGGCGTTTTAAGATATTATTCATTTCTTCATCTAAACGTGACTGATGTGAATCTATGGATTTAAGATTTGATTGAATTTCATGTACAGCATTTTCAGGAACTAAAATCATTTTACGTAATTCTGACATATTTAACGACTGAAAATACTACTTCCTACTGCTGCAAGAAGTGGTCCCAAGATTAACGGTAAAAGCGCACCACCTTTTTGTAATAACAACTTCTTCTTTTTATTCAATGCAGTACGCTGCTGAGATAGAGCACGTAAGATCTTTTTATGTCTACGTAAACGTTGCTTCTGACGAGAATTTAAAGGAATGTTTCCTTTTATTGTGTTTTTAGCTACTTGAGATATTGTTCTTATTAAATCCCCTGAAGCATTTTGTAAAATTTGTTTTCGTTTTGCATTTTTGCATTTGCACAGAGCACGGAGCGTGCTGTAGTGTTGTTTCACCTTCAACATCTTGATGTAGACTAAACAAAAATTTCTGTATGCATGTCTTTTACGTTAGCGTACACATGCATTATTTCATTCGGAAAAATATTTGTACGTATTCGCAATGCATCGTTTGTTTTTTGTGTCAAGTCAAATAATAAATAAGTGTGAGGCTCCCGTGTTACTTCTTCGAACACACTCACGACTTCTTTACTATACCGAGGCATAATCTGCCTTGCTAAATATTGTATTTGTAATTTATCACGTGGATTTTTAAATACTATAATATAATGTGCATTTAAACTAATATCACGTGCATGTTTTCCTTTTGGAAATAAATTTTGAATAATAAATATTACAGTTAACTTTTTATGATGTGCATACTTTGTAAATAAATTAGCAACATCGCCATTAGTTTCCGACATTAAATCATCAAGTATTAATAATGAATTTTCTTTAATTTCAAAATTATTCATGTCAGGTATCCCCTCTACAAAACGTATTTTTGCATTTGCATCTAATTTTGGTATTACTGCGCCGTAACACCAAACAATATCATTAAATTTTATACTAAACATTTTATCACATTCATTAAGTAACCGATTTACAAAACAAGTTTTACCAGCCCTTGAAGGACCAGCAATTAAAATAGTAGAGGGATGTTGAAACTTTAACATCTTGTAATCAAATGAATGCATACAATAGAGACTCTGCTTTATATACACACTCACACTCATACATTCACATATTTTCGAACATGTGAATTTTAATATTTTCACAATCGTTGATTGTTCGGAGTATACATACTAATGAAACGGATAAAAAAAATCACTGGGATATAAGATTAAAGCTTGAAATGAAAAAATCACTGGGATATAAGATTAAAGCTTGAAATGAAAAAAATCACTGGGATATAAAATTAAAGCTTGAAATGAAAAAAAATTACTGGTATATGAAATTAAAATAAATTATGAATAAATTAAAATAAATTAGGAATAAATTAAATATTTTTAAGAACGGTTATGCTGTGCATACGAGCCGGTTTAAAAAAAGAGACATTCATACAACTCACATTCATTCATTCGTGGGTCTATAACCGTAAGGTACACTTGCACGTTTTTGTACTGGTTCATCGTCAGTTACGTCAGGTTCGTCAATACGTTTTCGTTTTTTGTTGACCTCACGGTGTGTCTTTGTTTCTCTACAGCTAAAGATACGGAACCCTGGTCTACGAACGATACTGTTTGGGTTTTCTATTACTGTGGACTCTAATTGTCCAGACACTAATTTATAGAAACTCTCAAAGTTAATTTTTTGAGAGGTTCTATCGTTTAGTGTTATCCCCCTAATTTTGAATATATCGCGAACATCCCCTTGGGCATTTGTTAGCCGCATTGCGTAGTTTTTACAGCCAAGACCTATAAAGGTTGTAAATTCCCAACCTTCAGGAATTTCATTTGTAAGATCTCCCAAATAGTTTCCGAGCGGTAACAAGGGTTCCTCATCTTTTTTCTGTAGATACATGATACTGTCAGTGTCACAGTAAATTGCTCTGTCAGGTCCTACAGTCGTCAGTAGTTCGTAAAGTCTAAGTCTAGCCCACGAAGTAATAAATGCGGCTAGTATCACATTAGAAAACGCTAACGGTACGTTTTCGTTTTCAATGTCTCTGTATGTGACAATGAGATGGTCATCATCAATTGGTACCACACTTTGAATTTCATACCTTGCCGTAGTTAAATACCTAAGAAATGTAACCTCATCACTAACAATTATACTCTGTAACATATCTGTGCGCTGCCCCCACTTTCCATACAATGAATTGAGGTATAGTTTTGCACATTGCCTCAATCCAGGGTTCGTCCTAATATTATCATAATTTAATCGTATGCCTTCATGGGCATAATATTCTTCGATATATTTATGTTTGTCTTCTTCAGTGGTACAGTAAGCAGGAAAACCAGAGGCTTCCTGCTTCATCTGAAGAAAGGAATTCACATAGCTCCCGAACAGTCCACCTGAATTCCCCTCTTCAGGATCTAAGAGTTCAAATTCCCATATCTCATGTATATCGATTATTTTGTAACCTTTTTTAAGAGCAAGGTGTAACTCTGGAGTGCAAAATGTTCCTGTGAGAGCACACTCAGCATCACTATGAGTGCATTCATTAGTGTTTTCTTCTTCCATACATGTGCGGCAAAGGCCGAAAAGTAATCGACCTCCCGCAACGTATGGTAAGATCGGAAAATAGAGGTCCTTTGCAGGGACAATTGTGCATTTGACTACACCGTGAATACTTTCCACATCTGGAAAGTCCGGTCCCGTGTGAATCTTAGGTGATTTAACCGGCATAGGTTTACGTGCCATTACCCATGGGTAAAGGCTAGTTACATCGGCATAAGATATACGCTCATCACTCGTACAATTGACGTAAGAACGAAAGACCTCCGTGCGACCACCGTTGTAACAGTTCTTAGGAATAAGAAAATCAGGTAGATTAGTACAACGTTCTTTAACAAACTTTTGCACTTCCTTGTCCGTCTTTATCTTATTATCCCAAGAACATTCCCATATTTCATATAGGTTTACACCTATACTTTTCAGGTACTTACGGCGGCGCATGGTTTGCTCATATCGTTTTTCCATCGTATTGTACGAGTCTTGTGCATCGTGCAAAACCGCGTCACGGTTAAAGGGAAAACAATGGCGGCAGGCATGGAAAAAACATCCGTAATACTCGAAGGCAGCGTTGAGTCCTTCGTGCCATCCATCGACCTTGTACCTACCAATATACTTTTCCCCACCTCTCCTAGCATGCTGGATTTCTATCCCTAATTGGTCTTCCATATACATAAGCCATTGCATAGCTTTTGTACTATACTTGGTCTTATGATGAAATCCCAACGCGGGAATGATAGGAATAGTATTTTCCGGTAAGTGCAAGGTACGATATGTACGCATTGCAAGACTTGCAATGGTTGATGATGTTATGAAACATTGCAAACCCTCCGTTTTCTCTTCAATAATATCGCTAAATTTGATGACCGCTTCTGTTAGAATTCTAACATCATTTTTACAATAAGCCAACATATCCTTCTGCAGGTTAAACTCCTCGCCACTTTCCGCACGTTCTTGGTGCCAGGCTTCCAATTGTTTTCTTTCTTCTGTGCTTCGTCCCTCAGGGTCATAGTACTTAAGCGGAGGGTAGGGACCGACATAATTTTGATTCTCTTCAGTATTAAACAAATATGGGAAATCTCCCTTCTTTAAATTTTGACTAAGGCCTAACGTTTTCGGTAATTTGGATAATTTAGCACCAATATAGAGGAAAAAGTCGCGAAAAAAGATACGGTTACCTATATTAATATTAAAAATCTTTTGACCCTGAATAAGAACACTAGGTACAATATGCTGGTCTTCTATTAGAGTTCTAAGACAGAAGAGACCATCATATCTGGATGCATTATGAGCGATCGCCAGGATTTTCTGAAAGACAGGACGTTCTACTAACACGTGGTTAATAAAATCCGTCATTGTCTTAAAAGAAAACGAACGATTTCCAATATTGTCACCGCACGTTTTACAAGGCTCATCAATACCTTTTCGTATACAGACGTGACATACATGATGACAACACACCAGTACAACTTCATGTTCCCTTTCACCGCGCTCATTCGGCGCCTTCAACATCGTCTCTACATCATAGGTGATGTACATAAACCTTTTCGTATGAACAGGTTGCTGTTTCTGAACAAAACATGTATGATTTGTATCAACATACGCGCGGCATGTTGAACAAAAATGTTCACCACACATGTGTTCAGATTTTCGCCCCCTCTTATCAAAGATGATACCACAATCGATGCAGAGCTTTACATTATCACATACGGATTTAGCCGCTTTATTACATGTCAGATGGCTGTCAAAACAAATACCCTCAGCAAACTCTCTATTGCATGCATTACATTTAATCCTGTTTGCAGTATAGTCCCGTTCGTGAGTATGTTCGCAAAAAGTACAACGAGTTTTACACTTGTGTGCACGTGACCTTTCATCATAACCTTCCAAACAATAATAACAATACTTCCGTGCCTTGAGAAAACTTGTAATATTACGAATGGGTTCAAAATGACCAATAGTGTTACCTCTTTGATATAGGATAAAAATCTTATTTTCTGCGTGTTCTCCTGGGTAAAGTACTATATATTCCCGATTATTCTTTTCAACCTCCTCATAAACAACAATTTGATATTCCCCTTTCAAATATGCTTGAAAGAGGTCCAGATCAGAGATGTCACAACCTTGCTTACTTTGAACGTTAACTCCTGCCATTTCGCAGAGAACTTCTGCTTTAAGAATCCAATTATTATAGTCTCTTGTTTTTAAATTACATAAAACTTGACTACTTGCGGTATGTTTTGTTATTCCATATATTATGGCCATGGGGAGGCAGTACATATTCTTATTTTCAATGCGAATTAATCGCTTTTCCAAGTAATCTTGGTATTTGCAGTATTTTTGGACAGCACTCATTGCATTAGGTCTTCCTTGTCCGTGCAAATTCTCAGCTATATGGAATCGAAACAATACTTCTTCCCCTAAAAGGAACACTTCATTCGAATTTAGTACTCGTTCGATTGAAGTGAGGACTGTTCTAGCAGTGAAATTGTCCTTTCTTCTAAACGGCACATACACTGGTTTGTTATTAGTACTATTACTACTTTCAACGTATAAACCAATGTAGTCCATGGGGCGTGCATTGGAGATCACATGTTCCAACGCAAAATCGATTAAACTTTCGATATAGGCCTCTGGGTTATTAATATTCCTTTCATCACCCACAGGTCTAACGACAATTTCATGGCCCGTAAGATGAAACTTACGAAACCTTTGTCTGCTTTGTCTTACAACTTCGAAATTACTATTTCTTTGATTATCCCCGCCATTATTATTATCACTACTACTACCACTTGTACTACCACTATTATGACTACCAGTAGTACTGCTTGTACTATTCTTATTTATGTTGCTATGTCCAACCATTGGTGGGACACTAGCAGATGACGGTCCAGGCTGCGGAGAAAAAATCATTTGGTTCCCATAGTCATGATTATCCTGTACACAATATTGAGTTGTATTGTATACAGGATTTTCTCCCTGGACCTGTTGCGTGGGTATAACCACAGCATTGTCCGCATTTTCAACCAATCTCCTCATTTCTTCTTCAATTGGTAATTCAACGGAATTTAGATTGCCAATCCCATCTGCTTTATCATTTAGGAAAGCTAAATCTTCATTTGATAACAAATATAAATTATTAGAACTCAAGTTATGAGTTTCTTGAGGGGTCATGACTATGGCATTATTATTTTCAGATGGGATTAAGCATGGTTCCAAAACAAATCGCGAGCCAAAATCAAAAAACTCAGATAACTCTGTATCATTTATCCTATCTACCTGACCTTCCCCACAAGCTAATAAATACATAACTTTATCTAGAGCCAATTCAGATGATTTTTTACTACGGAAAAAACCGTACACAAACAAATCCAATACGTCAGCACTGCTTATACAGTGCTGCAGAAGTAGTATATCATTACCTTCAAAGACACGAAGGGTCCGCAATATGGCTTCGCATCTCACGGTTCCCCTATGGCCAAGTCTGCTTAATTCCATGATGGCTTTCCACGTACTAAAAACCCTAGGGTACTCGTTGAGACCGCGCAAAACCTCTTGCAGGTAGATCTCATCAATCATGTTAAATTCTTCAGTTGGGCAGAAGAAATCCATCTAAAAAAAAAAAACAAAGAAAAAACTATTTTGAGTAATCAACACCACTTTAATAAAAAAAAAGATCAAATAAATACATCTTTTAAGCAACGCTCACATAATAATATCATATAAAAGAAAAAATAATCATCTTTAGTTAATCATTGATATGTAAATAGAAATCAATCAAGTTACTTTATGAAAAAATCAGTAAATATATTCACCTATATTAAATTATAAACTATTCTATTAAAAATATCCACACACACACACACACACACACACACACACACACACACACACACAGAGAGAGAGAGAGAGAGAGAGAGAGAGAGAGAAAGAGTCTCTCTTTGTTCATTAATATTGGTTAAATACAAGGCAAGTACAATTAAAAACCATATAATTTCTTTCTTTTTTTTTTAAAAAAAAAAATCGTAATAATAACCATAAGAAATACATACGTTTCAAGGCTTAGTTCTCCGTTCACAATCCACAAAAAAGAAAAAGAAGAAATCTCAGCTGGGATAGTCGGTACTTTTTAATTAATTGCTAGCACCACAACGCTTAGCACAGCTTCAATATCTGTAATAAAACAGGTCTCAATAAATATACTGGTAATCCTGTATACTTTATTTAATACTATTAAAATAGGTTAAATAATCAGGAAAGCTTTCTCTGTGATCTTTAACGCACGCCGACGTAAGAAAAAATGATAAGCGTACACATCAAATACATGATATATCATGTTCTATCAAGTATTCTCCCCCTCCCACTACTAACAATGACATCTGTCGGAGAACTTTTAAATTAACTTTAGTTTAGTATAAGCCGTGTGCCGTGTTGACGTATTTATTATTAGTCCTAAATATATATTTATATTTTAAAGGTACAGTATGATATATATTTCTTTTTTTTTTTAGCCATTAAATACTACTGATAGCATTAAATAAGTACCCTTCTCGCAGTTGTGTTCTGTTAATAAAACATAATTTGTGAGGGCATAGTTGATTCTTCTTCTATCAGTAAACCACCAAACGTTCATTATATTACAAATCCCTAAGGGGGGCCCACCAACACATATGACCCTTCAGTTGAACATAATTATCATCATCATCATTATGTTATTACCTATTCAGAAAAACCCACAATTGTAAGAACTAACTAATGGGGAACCGGTAAAAACAGCTCCACATAATTCTCTTTTTTGCTATAATATAATACTGCTAAAATCTAGGATCACCTATAACTAATGGACCCCGCCAGTTATAGCTACGTAATTTTCCTTTTGCTATAATGTAATATACTGTTAAAATCTAAGTAAGCCTGGGGGCCGCGGTGGTTCGGTGGTAGAGCGTTCACTTTTGGTGTTTGGGGGTCCCTACAATACTGTTTAAATCTAGAGGAACCCATAACTAAGATGGGGAAGAGCCCCCGTTACTTGTAAAAATATACTACAAATAGTTGTACGTAATTCTCTTTTGCTATAATACTGGTAAATTTAGGCAATCTATCTGACAGGCAAAAACCACTTAGTTGGAGGGATATAGTACAAATAGGACTACATAATTTCATTTTTTTTGCTATAATACTGTTTAAATCTATGTTGGGCTATCTGAAAGGCAAAAGCCCCTCGTTGAGGGACATGGGCTCTATCTGGGAGGCAAAAGCCACTTAGTTGGAGGGACATCATTTCAATTCGCTTCATTATAATACAATACTGCTAAAATCTAGAGGAACCCATAACTATGGGGAAAGGGCCCCCGTTACTTGTAAAAATATACTACAAATAGTCGTACATAATTCTCTTTTTGCTATAAAATAATACTGCTAAAATCTAGGATCGCCTATAACTAATGGGCCCCGTCAGTTATAGCTACGTAATTTTCCTTTTGCTTTGCGAATATACAACAGGTTTTCAAGTCAAAAGACAGTGTTCAATAACCAATGTATTTAGGGGTTTCCGTAAATTTTCTTTCTTGACATTAAAGCTATTGTTTGCGCTATGTGGCTACCACCCACGCAAAATAACTAACATTCAGTAATATTTACTATTAAAACACGATAATGTTGGGGGAAAAGCGCTCCCCCCAAGACTAAAACATTTCTTTCAGCAAATACTAGTCTTAGTTCAAACATTTGCGTTCCTAAAAAGATTATCAGTTGTGTTACCAAAGCGTAGTAGTATACCATCTATTGGCAAATGAGCTTACTTAAACAGTTCAAGTCCCATCTGTACAACGTACATATATATATATATATATATATTAGGTATAACTGATTTTAAAGTGCTCGGTATAACAGTTTAAAAAAAATCGTAACAAATGAATCAAACATATTGTAATTAAGCATCCTATAATTAAGCAAATAAAACTCTACAAGTAAATGGTCCGTCTTTAGGCCTTTTATTTGTAGGTTCACATTTTTAATATGTTCTGCGCTTGCTTAGCATACAATCCAATAAATAAGTTGAATTTGCTACGCAAATGAACCAATAAAATAAAATAACACGAACAAATAAAATAATCACAGCGTAGCTGCTCTGAGCTTGTGTACCAAGCGATCGGTAAAAAATAAAAAATTTTTGTAAGTTTTGCAGCGTAGCTGCTCTTAGGAGTATGCTCTGGCATACGCTCCAATAAAAATAAGAAGCAATAAAATATTTTAATAGTTCGCAGCGTAGCTGCTATTAGCTTGTGTACCAAGCATGAAAAATGCAAATAACACCGATTTTAAAACGTTCACAAATAAATTTGTTCAGAGTATAACATACGATCCGTAAAAAAAAATAATAATAATAATAATAATAATAATAATAATAATAATAATAATAATAATAACTTTAGTAATCGAAAATCGCAATTACATTTCAAGCGTTTTCAGTATATCGCAAAGCTTATCCTCTTGCATGATTACAAACTCGTAGGTTTATTCCTCCGATAATGTTTCTCAAAAGCAAATCGTGTAGTTTTCCAATAATTATTCAAAAAACTTTCATTATAATTAAGTGAATAATACATGGCATTTAAAAAAGTTCTCACCTTAAAAATCAGAGTTCGTTCTGTTAAATCAGTCACAAAAAAAGTTCAACACACAAAAAAATCAACACACACACACACACTATGGAGCTGTGTAAAAACAACAATAACAAACTTTATTTTAATACTGTATATATATATATAAGGATTTCATTATGTCCCTCCCCCAAGCATCATGTTTTCATCGGGTTTTCAGCCCGATTTCATTAATTATAAATAAATAAATAAGTTCATCATATCCGCTAACATCGTTTATTCAGTGTTACGGTAAGACATCTAAAATTTCTTATTTTCAAGTTCGTCAACCGCTGGAGAAATCTCATTCAGACAGGGTATCGATCGATCAACATTCAGGACAGGCTATGTACGGTTTTCATCTAATTAAGGAAAATGCTTACATGTTCATCAGATATTAGATATTCTGCCAAAATCAGATATTACCACAAAAATACATCTTCTAAAGGGGGAAGAAACATAAAATTTCTATCTGTCTTCTTCATCACTGCCGATAAGTATCGCAGTGACAAACATCGTTAATGGAAAAATATTTCAGTATGTTGACAGACAGTTTCTCCTGGCCAAGGGAGAAAGTGTCTAAGGTTATTCCAGTACAAGCGGAAATAAAATTAGAAAAGTGCATTGACACTCTATACATGCGTGTCACAAGTCATAGTTCTATCGGGAGCAAGGTGAAAGCGTGTAAGGCAACGACCCGGAAATAATGGCATTTTACAAAAATAAAACTCTATTCATTCTAAAACAGCCTTCTCTCAGAGACGGAAGAACAATTCACTCGCTCCGTATTTCAAACTTGGCTGTAAACACGGAGTTAACTATAAGGAATAAAAATAATGAATATTAACAAAATAAATAAAGCATTCAATCATACACAACTTCGTATTTCCCATGTTTTTTTTTCTCGCCAATTTACATGTGAGAATTGCAATAATTCTCAGTACAATACAGCATTCACCATTGGTGTTTGGGGGAGTCCCGGGTTCAGTCCCCGTACAATACAACGTTCACCTCTGGTGCTAAGGGTCCCATATTCAATTCCCGTACAATGCAACATTCATCTCTTGTGCTAAGGGTACCAGGCTCATTTTCAGTACAATACAGCATTCACCACTGTTGCTAAGGGTCCCATATTCAATTCCCGTACAATGCAACATTCATCTCTTGTGCTAAGGGTACCAGGTTTATTCACAGTACAATGCAGCATTCACCACTGTTACTAAGGGTCCCATATTCAATTCCCGTACAATGCAGCATTCATCTCTGATGCTAAGAGTCCCATATTCAATTCCCATAAAATACAACATTCACCTCTGTTGCTAAGGGTCCCATATTCAATTCCCGTACAATGCAGCATTCATCTCTGATGCTAAGGGTCCCATATTCAATTCCCATAAAATACAACATTCATCTCTGTTGCTAAAAGTTTCATATCCAATCCCCGTGCAATGCAACGTTCACCTCTGTTGCTAAAGGTCCCATGTTCAATCCCCGTACAATACAACGTTCACCTCTGTTGCTAAAGGTCCCATGTTCAATCTCCGTACAATACAGCATTCATCTCTTGTGCTAAGGGTACCAGGGTCATTTTCAGTACAATACATTGTTCACCAATAGTGTTAAGGGTCCCGGGTTCGATCCCAGTGCGTATCACACATTATAAGTGTTCTGAGCTTCTTATTTTTAACAAATAAAATAATCACCATCTCCTTTAGCCTAACAGGTGGGACTCAAATATTAATTTAATCACTACTACGAAAGTACGTGATACAGAATGACGTATCACCAGATTTAATTCAAATTTCCATTATTATTATTTTTAAAAATACCCAGTATAAAGTCTCTACAGACACGTATACACACTCGAAAAAGAGTACATGACCTTTCCATGTCAGCACAACTAAAAACAGAAATATAACAACTTTCCAAATCCATGTCATCAACCCCTAATGACCTACCAAACCGTCTGACAACATCCATTAAAGAAACATGTTAGAACATCATTATTACGTAAAGTACCGCTAACATTCCAGCTTTCGGGTGTAGAAGTTCGTCAGATTCTACTGATGTGTACAGCCAGAGGCAGTTTTGTAAGTTCAACAAAAAGTCCAAAATAAGCCTCTTGAAAACAGCTTTTATTTGTAAAAGAATAGAGAATGATCACTTTTGGCTGTTGCAATAATCTGTGCAACTAGACAACAGCTGTTTGTCTTATTTGAAAAAAAAAAAAAAAAAAAAAACCGAAAAGCTCGATAAGGTGAGTGTAGGGGCGCCGAAGTCTATAGCTACGGCTCTGTTTTTCATCTCCCTTCTAAACATTTGTCTAGTTTACTGACACTTATCGATTCGACTGTGATATTCCTCATTGTTGTAAATATATATATATATATATATATATATATATAGAAAATTTTTCGAACATTTAACATTCCCCTTCACCGGACGCAAATTCTTATTAATTAATACACTGAGAAAAGTCGGTTATCCGGACAGCGATACATTGTACAAATATACGGAATCATTGTTTACTACAGGAATCTGCAAGGAGCACACGTTATCCATATGCTACAGATTTTCCTCACTTAGATGCTACTTAATGCCGTTTTAGGATGTATGACATCTAACAGTCTTCCATGTATCACATACGTATACGTATGTTACATACGCCAGCTGTATGTTACATGCGTATATCTGTATGTGACATCCTGATCACTATATACAGTTCTTTCGTTCGTACAGAAAGTACGTTTATTCGAAATATTTATACGGAAAGTATGTCTTAGTTATACTTTTTTAGTTATACGTTTTTTTAGTTCTACCTTAAGTCCAAAAACTACAGGATTTACACATGTAACCTACGTTTTTACGTACGCCACATACATTTTTTCTGAGTGTATAACTTCACAATACGCCGTATGTCCGTCTCTCATGTTAGTGTATAAGATACAATAAATTTACAGCATTCAATGTAAGGTCTACTGAAAACATTTTGACACAGTAAGCAGACACTTTTGATCGATGTAAACCAACTTTTAAATTGAAAAATTATTAATTCAAATGACTGGACTAAACCACATGTTCAAATTAAATATAACAAATTTGGTGTTTTTTTAAAAAAAATTATTTAGTTAACTGTAAACAAATTAATTTAAGTTGTTGCCAATGCAATGATTGTTAGTGAATATTCTATGTTTGAACGCATCGTTGGATGACTATCAATTAATGAAAATATAATGAAACTAATTGTAGATCTGAAGTGAAGTGATTCAAATAAAAGCGTATAGATATAATTATATACTACTAAAATTATTCCTCAACAATGTCTTAAAATTCAGTTAAATTGGGAATAATATTAACAAGTTTGCTGTCCATCGGCGATTAGGTGCGTGGAGGTAATTGCTGCTCTCACTTTTTTACCTTTACACTATAACCTAATTACATGGCCCCTTTATATTAGTAGTGTTTTGTCCCCCTTTTTAGTGTTCATACCCAATTGCCGTACTTTCTATTACAAGTGGATGGATCTGTTTTTGCGCAACTACAATCGATCACGGAAAGTAAGATAAATTTAACACTTTATTAAAATTGTTATGGTAAGTTAGTATACTATATATTGATTTTTTCTAAGAAGAGAGGTTTGCACGTGTATGTTATATGGGAACAACATATAATGAAATGTAGGGTTGTTACAAATCATTGGAGCTGTTTCATGAATTTGGCGTAGATATGATATTTGGCATATTATCACGAAGCTTTACCATAATATATACCTTAATTTAGAGCCTATTTAATTTCGAATTTATAGTAGTCAAATTCCGTTCAAACATTAGCCATTCACAACTCTCTATCCTACAATTCAACTCAGATTAGGTTATTTTCAAACAAAGTTAAACTATTCTGAACTACTAGTTTGTTTAAATTTTACTACATGTTGGTACAAACATCTAACTGCTTAATTAAATGAATTGAGAACTACCCAATTTTGGTTCAGATTTTTTCTTTCAAATGTTTAAACTGTTAACTCATTAAAGACACTTTGAACCAAATCCATTCGTTGATTTAAATTTATTTTTTTACTACATTTGTTTCACAACTTATGAACCAATCAGTTTGAAGGAATCTAAGTCGAAAGAGTTTCCATATTGGTTCAGAAAATAAACAGGTTTGTTTTATTTTAAATTTTCATTTCTCTCAGTGTAAAGATCCCGTCGAATTGTATGTTTTTAATACTCATAGTTCTTATATTCATTACATAAGTCATATTTCACTGTAAGAAATCGTGGTTATAAGGAATTAAGGAGAAAGTAAAAAGAAAAATGTAAACAAACTTGTATGTTATACGAAACTGAAAACAATTAAATATCAATTAATTTCGAAGCTCTAGTAGTTAAAATACCACTAAAATAACACACTATTAAGTAGGAAGTTGCGTCAATTATTATATCAATTCTCCTGACAGTGATGGACATGCTACTTACAAACATAGTAAAACGATATAACTTGAGTTGATTTTGAGTTTAACGTCCCTTTCAACAGCGAGGCTATATGATATGAGACCTACTGATTAACGTGGAATCCGAACCACATGACTCCCACCAGGAAGCGAACCCGGGTCTTCCACGCCAAATACACGTACGCTAACCATTTAGTGACATAGGAGCTCAGTAAAACGATTGAGTTGTTCAGGAAAGAAATTATTTAAGTGTCAGGTATTCATTGTTATTTAATATTTTGTGGTAATATACCTTAAGTTAACGTTTGCCTGGGAAAGATTGATAGTAACCATACCACAAAGGTTGAGAAATGCTTTAATGGAATACTACAAGTTAACATGAACTATTATGAGTGTATTCCTATTTCCTGCAAATGGGTGTCATTTAAATTTTGATGTTAGGTATGTTCTGTTTTGAACCTACATAAGTTTTCAAGTAAGTGGTGGTACAGTCCCCATCATGGCGAGATATAATATGATGTTGAAAAATATTCAACATAGCTGGTATCCTGGATTGAACTAGAACTTTTATCACTGGAAAGCAAGCACACTAAAACAAGCGGTACAATGATTCTTCTATTTATACTTAGTATGTGAGCATTAATAGAGAAATAGGATTATTAGGTCTATTAAATTTAAACATGTATACATTCTGAGGTTTGAAATAATACTCAAAGAAAGAAACATTAGGCTATGTATTGTGGTTTATCAAATTTTCTTTTTCACGAGTAAAGTCACGTGGGAAAAAAAATAGTGACTTTCTGAACCCATTTTGCTACAAGTTCTTGTAAGATTGAGAAGGTACTTAAAATAACAAGCAGCAGGTGGTCGAAATAGCAAAAAACTTTTATCGAATTTCGATACTCAAACGCAAATTTTTGCTCAGTTTTATCAGGCAGATATCGAGATAGTATCTTGTTGAAGGTCAGGATTACTACTTTTTATCTTAAATATACCTAGTAGGTACCTCTAGCCTCTATACTGGTGATGATTTCTTCTAAAAGTATTGTATGGGTAGCGTGGGACAAAACAAACTATCAGAAAGCTGCACTTGGACATTATTTGGTGAAGTGTTCTTCACAAGAGTGAAATGTAATTTATCTTTGCTACTGGGGACATTTTTATTCATATTTGACTGAGAGAACCAAGTGCCCGAAAGTATATCTGGAAGTGACATTGCTGTTGGTTGCCCTAACCTTCCTTCTTTCCCTTCTCTTGCTTTCTCTCTCTTTTATAAATAGCGTGACATTTTCAGTTTGCCGAGAATTGGTCACACCCTATTAAAAGTCATGTTATACTTCTCTTTTTAATAGCAGAACATGAGTAATTCTAAAGGTGTGACTTCATCTTTATAACCATCTCGACCTCTGTGTCTGTGTGTGGGGGGGAACTAATATGCAAATACTAAATTTAATGTTAAATTCGTAGTCGAAAGACATCATGTTCGATTGGATTGGATTTCAATTTAGCGACCTCTTAAACAGCGAGGCTATATGAGAAGTGGGATCCAAACTGCATGAGCTCCTGCCGAGAATCGAACAGGATGTCCCGCGCCAGAGAAGCGTACGCTGACCATATAGCCACGGAGGAGCTCTCATCATTTGTGAATTCTGATTAGGAAGTATTGGATTTAAATAGCTTTTTCTCTATGTACTGAAAATTAATTATGAATTTTAATTAGGAAATAATATCTCGTTTTGTGCAATAGAAAATATTAATTTAGCCGAAATCATGTATTGTATAGAAAGACTGAAACTAGATTGGAATGATGATTTCTGGTGAGTCTGCCAGCAAACCTCAGCAACGATCCGCGAGGACAACACAAGAACAGGTTTTCTCTTCTGAAAACAATACAACCAGAACGGGGAGAAGGCCTGGAAAGGGCAAGAGACCACCTGCTGCTTGAAAACTCTTTCATCTGAGCCGTTTTTACGCGCCGTATTTACGCTCGAAGTTAAAAGGAGACAGACTTTTCCAGCGTATAAAAATTCGTTACGTAAACTTACGCCAGGTCCCATACACTAACGTATTGACAGCTGCTAACAAGACTAGCGTATGAAATTTTATGGTTACGACCGAAAAATACATCAATGTATGGTAGACTTAAATGTGCAATTCGCATTTCCTGAGCAGCTGTCAGTCTCTTAACTCGCCCCAACTGAGACAATATTCTCTGTAATTATCTTTTAATTCTAATTGTACTGAATGAGACATGACAGAGACACGGACACAGAAAGATCGAGGACAGTTAAAATCACAAAGAATCTCCACTGCGGATGAAACCTCGGACCCATACACCAAAAACCCACCCACCAGCCACTATACCAGCTTAATTTCCTTTAATTAGTTGCAACAGCGACACCCGATTGTGTAGTCATCTTTTTTGGTTGCAATTCAGCTTAAGCATACACGTTAGTGACAAACAGAAATATAACGGACAGTCCAAATCACAAATTATCTCTTACCAGGAATCAAGGCCGGGACCCCTTATACAAAATGCTCACGTACTAGCGACTAGATTAACGCGAAAGCTCAAAGGGAGGGTTTATAGATATTGTAGACAAATGTGCAAAAAGGACATTCAGAAGATTACAATATTAGTTTAGGACCATTTTAACTCTTATATACTCCGAGGATTACAATATTTGCTTTAGACCATTTTAACTCTTATACCCTTTGATGTCTGCCCCCATTCAAGATAAGTACTTAGAATAAGAATTCATTCATCTATACGATAGCTTGCTCAAAAGAAGAAGGAAAACTTGGTGTTCATGACTGCATCACTTGCTCGTATCAGACATACGTTATAAAGGCTGTAAAAAAACGCATAGTACTCATGTTAATATCACCTTCCAGCACAAATACAAACTGATATTTGAGCAGGTATATAGTCTTAAAGTAGCTAGGTGGTGGTCGTAGGAAATGCTGTCATAATCATGTGTGTGTCAGAATCGCATGCTAGGGCTATGTTTGATGAACCAAGGGTAGGTTATCAAACGAGAGTAGAAGGTGTACAGTGACTAGAATACACCTGATTCATGTTATGAAAATGTGTTACCCTCTTCGAAGATGAAATCGCAAAAAGTTGTTCAAATATTTATAGAGATGACAATTGAGGATGAAAGCACCCATAGCGGAACAACAGATGTGTGAGATATGTAGCTTAATGCCCTATAGTAAAATTTTGGTATTCATCCTATATGCGAAATTCATACACACTTAATAGTCGTCATTGTGTTAAAGGGTAAAAGGACAATATTATCGAAATATCAGCGTCCTCCATGTGCCTAGTCAATGACGAAGATCCTGTAAGCGATGAACAGATGGAGAAAAATCGTAGGAAAAGAACATAAACGTGCGATTCAATAGTAGATTGGTTACTGTTCGTGCGTTCACATGGGCCCACACATGTTCCAATGAAGTTGGTAGTGATCGTCCTATCAATTATGGTTATCCGCACGTGTCTTACGTACGACTTACAGCGAATAACTATATACATCATTACCCACGAGAATGGTCTATAAATAAATACGTAAAATAGTGGTAACATTCAGAGCAATATTTTAGTTTACCTTTAATAATTCAAGTAATAAATTACTTTCTGTAGAAAGGAAATAAATATATCTATAAAAATTATCTTTTTTTGCTTCAGAGATGAAAAGAGTTGAAAATTAAGTATATGTAAACAGTTACTGTAAGCAATAATGAAAGTGATGTTTAATTTTGTGTAGGTGAAAATTCTTTGCATCTCCTTAACATGCACAACGATATGTTCAAAGAATATTTCTAACGTTAAATAAACCACCTGTAGACCGTGTAAATAAATTTTATATTTAACTCAATTGTCATGACAAGGTACAGCACTTTTTAGTAAAAACACTATAAAATGTAAAGTTTCAATACTATAATAGTATCTTCACCAGACTTAACACACTTATCTAGAATGTTGTTTCTACTCTTTCTACATCTCGTGGTGTAGCTCAAGGTTGTGGTTGCAATAGGTCAAAACCCCCACAGCCAAAACCCCCACACTCAAGAAATGTCAAAACGCCCACACAAACGGTCATAACCCCCACACAAATGAACAAATCTCCCAAATACACGAACGGTCATAACCCCCACAGCCAAAACCCCTACACTCAAGAAATGTAAAAACGCCACACGATCGGTCATAACTCCCACACAAATGGACAAATCTCCCAAACGCACGAACGGTCATAACCCCCACAGCCAAAACCCCCACACTCAAGAAATGTCAAAACGCCCACACGATCGGTCATAACTCCCACACAAATGGACAAATCTCCCAAACGCACGAACGGTCAAAACCCCCACAGCCAAAACCCCCACACTCAAGAAATGTCAAAACGCCCACAAAATCGGTCAAAACTCTCACACAAATGGACAAAACAGCCACACATAGCAATGGTCATAATCCCCACATAAACTCCCACATGGAGAAATTGTCACAACTGCTACACAAATGGACAAAACTCCCACACAATCGGGCAAATCCCCCACACTCTGACATGACCGTGATTGCACGTCTTTGTTGCGGCTCTTTATGACGCCCACTTTAGTGTTTCTGTCATTAGAAAACAGTGCAAGAAGAATAGTTGCAACATCAGTTTAAGTGGAATAAAAAATGTTATTAAAAAGTACAAGGGCAAGACATACAACCAGGATCATTTCAGAGTGTGGGAGATTTGTCCGATTGTGTGGGGGTTCTGTCCATTTGTGTGGCAGTTGTGACAATTTCTGCATGTGGGAGTTTTGTCCATTTGTGTGGGGGTTTTGTCCATTTATGTGGGGATTGTGACCGTTGCTATTTAAATATGTGTGGCTGGTTTGTCCATTTGTGTGGGAGTTATGACCGTTGGAGGTTATGACCGATTACCAGTGTGGGGGTTTTGGCTGTGGGGGTTATGACCGATCGTGTAGGCGTTTTGACATTTCTTGAGTGTGGAGGTTTTGGCTGTGGGGGTTATGACCGTTCGTGTATTTGGGAGATTTGTCCATTTGTGTGGGAGTTATGACCGTTTGTGTGGGCGTTTTGACATTTCTTGAGTGTGGGTGTTTTGGCTGTGGGAGTTTTGACCGGTTCCCCAACTCTAATGTAATGTCGTATAATGCATTGCCCTTCTTCCTAAGACGCCACTATTGATACATAATGGGTTGTAATAACTTTATCAAAAACGTGGTATGTATAAGCTTTAATGTATGACATTTTAACGAACATTTATAAGACATTATAATATTTATATGCCATTAAATTGTATCATTGTGACTCTATATTACGTTTGCAATTGTAAAAAAGACACAGTACATTTTTTCTAAAAGAAAGTGACTGAATGAGAAATGGAAGAAGAAAACATGTTGATTTCGAAGTTATGACTACTTACTTTATAAATTTATAGTTTACAACTATTCTCAGGTTATCGAAATGAATAATGAAAAATATATAAGTAGTTAGTAAATCAAAGAAATATGAGTCGAAATGTTAAGTTTTGTATGAATAAATTTATAAGTACAGAAAAGGGAACATGTCATACACATCGTTATTTTAGAGAACCTAACCTATTCATTGAAAACCATAAAGTAAAAATTGTATGTAAGAGAATAACACCTACACAAATAATAAGAGAATCTATATACTTTATATATGCTGTATTATAAGTAGGCAATTTGTGATACTTTTATTGAAGTTATAGCATTTGTTCCAAAGGATCAATCTATATATGCCCATGAATATATTATAATGAAAGATATACAAGAGAATACGAAGATAGATATGTGAGTAATGTGTTGGGCTATCGTATATTATTTATTCTTAAAAAGAATCTAAATGTATGTCGAGGAAATATTATCTTGTAAAGGACAAACTGCGTTTCTTTACTAATGTGACCACAAAGGGGGTAACCGTGGCTAATATTGTGGTTTTTGGGGAGCCAGTTTATTTCTTTTCTTTGTTTATTTTGTTTATTCCGTTATGAGAGCTCCTCCGTGGCTAAGCGGTTAGCGTACACGCCTTTGGCGTGGGAGACCCGGGTTCGATTCCCGGCGGGAGCTCATGTGGTTCGGATTCCACGTTAATCAGTAGATCCACATCTCATATAGCCTCGCTGCTGAAAGGGACGCTAAACTAAAATCAACTCAACTCAATTTATTCCGTTATGAGTATTTCAAGTTTGAAATTACCGACGAAGTGCCTGTGGTGCATCATCATGTAAGTAGCCCACTATGAGAGGGATACACTTTACACAAAAGCTCTTTCAATTTTCAAATTTAAAAGTAGTAGAAGAAATAATAAAGAAAAAGGACTTGAACCATATAAATATTGTTACTTGACTATTTCAACAAAAACGAAGTTGCAACTGTGCTGACGACCTTTACGGGGATGGAGATTTCACAAGTTTGGTTGGACCTCGCATAGAATTTGTGTGAAAGACCATGAAATCTACGAGTTATGGCTGACCTAATTCATTAAGCGGATGTCTGCTTCTTTTTTACATTTTCGAAATAAACCAATATATGTATTCCTTATTATAAGTAGAAAAATACAGTCGGTAAAAGTTAATAATAAAAAGTCTTGAACAAGAATCTATAATCTTTAACAGAAAATGGATAAGGAAAGTAAGAAGAAACGCAATTATTTTAGCAATAATAACATCGTTAATAAGTAGGCAGTAGTTAGTATAATCATGACTTGTTTGCAAACACGTACCTTGAGATCTTTTTTGAGTACTCTATTTAGAACGTTTAGAATATATAGTTTTTTATATATATAATTTATTAAGTCAGGTTTGCGGGGTTCTTAGATTGTAGGAACTTTGCCCATATTACAAGTAACTTTTGTCCTCTTGACCTGATTTACAGTCGTGAATTTTAAAATCGAAAGTTATAACAGAAAAAATTCTTTTACAACTATAAATTTTGGTATTTATTTTTTATACGATCTTGTACTTGGTGAGAAATTATAGTTTGTAATTGTGAAAGTTGTGAATATTTGAAAGAATGTGAAGAAATATTTTCATAGCCTTGTAAAATATAAAGTAAATATTTTAAGTAAACACTTTTGTAATTTTCTTTAAAAAGATTCTAAAGTGACGGCTTATATTTTGATGTCCCTATTCAAATTACCCGTTCCGAAAACAGGTTCGTATTCATTTTAACCAATTTGAAAATACTTATTACCAAGACTTTTTAATTAACTTGATTGTTATTACCTACGATTACAACTAGCTATCATGTTCGAAAAAGTGTATGTGTCACCTTACGAAAAGACAAGGAAACTGCTAGTTCACTACTGCCAGGACAATGAATGAAAGCTGTCACTGATTATTGGCAACGAAAGATACAGTTGTTAGTGCAGCATATTTTTTTTATATATATAAACTTGTATTCGAGCATCTCATTTTATTTGGTTCGATGTGATTTATCGATTTATACATATATAATGTGTTTGACAATGTTATTTTTAAAGGAAGAAAATCAATCAACAGTGTGGACTATATCTCATTAACTGAGTAATGTAGTCTTAGAATTGGTGTAATAAAGATCTTAATGACAGCGACGACGACTTCTGTATAATTTTGGGGAGGCATTGAAATATGTGTATTTCCTTGTCACAAATTCGAATAAAGATATCTACATTCAGGGAGGCCAATCTCCAAGATCAGTGTGCATGGTTAATGACGATGTAATTCAATTTCACTTTTATATCAGTAAGTAGCTGTAACAGAGCATCAATGTTCATATCTACGAATACGATATTTTACTACATGTTCTAGAAAAGTTTACATGGGTTTTTACACGCATGTATAACATTTTGTTTACCTCAATATTATCAATGGAATGATATATGCCTCGTCATTGGAAGACTGTTAGAACTACGCGTTTCATTCTTGGAAATATGTGTGTCAGTGTTAAGAGGAAATCAAGTAACAAAAGGTACAATCCGGTTGTTAACAGTTAATATTTTTCACTTTAGAAATCTGTAATCAGGATCACAAAATTATTACAAAATCACTAAGCATACAAGTTACAAACACCAGTTACTAATGTGTATTTACTAATAGATGCGAAGTGAACTCAATTATACTAATTTTCCTTTTATATGAACTAATCTTGGATCATATTCAATCCACTTTAAACGTATTAACTACATAAAGAGAAACTTACTCTGAAAATTATTTGTTGGCTATCGAATAATTACAACAAACATTAGTCTTTTCGGGTTCGATTCCTAGTAAGAGGGCATTAAAATTCAAACGGGTTACTTCACGTCTCATATAACCTATGTACAGCAATGGGATACTAAACTCCAACAACCAACATCAGTAAACATTCATTTTGAAACATAATTGCGAATTAATTAAAGTAAAACACATCAAAATTAAAATACTCTTTTCCGCTTTCTTTCATAAATAATTCTTCTTCTTTTTCGTAATATTGTAGGATGATGATTGAAGAATACATCTAAAATAAAATGATAGTTCGGTGACTTATCCTTTGGCAGATTTGTCCATTGGCAGATTTGGTAATTGGCGGATTTGGTAATTGGCGGATTTGGTAATTGGCAGATTTGTCCATTGGCAGATTTGTCCATTGGCAGATCTGTCCATTCTCACTATTGGCGCATTTGGTCATTTTCGCGATTGGCGCATTTGGTAATTGGCAGATTTGTCAATTGGCAGATTTGTCAATTGGCTGATTTGTCCATTTTCACAATTGGCGCATTTGGTCATTTTCGCGTTTGGCGCATTTGGTAATTGGCAGATTTGTCCTTTTTCACAATTGGCGCATTTGGTCATTTTCGCGTTTGGCACATTTGGTAATTGGCAGATTTGGTAATTGGCAGATTTGGTAATTGGCAGATTTGGTAATTGGCAGATTTGTCCATTGGCGGATTTGTCCATTGGCAGATTTGTCCATTTTCACGATTGGCGCATTTGGTAATTGGCAGATTTGTCCTAGGCCCGCGCAAAATATCGCATCGATATCCAGAATCTAATAAAATTATGAGTTTAAGGTTTTTATTTCCTCATGAAAACCTTTGAGTGAGTAAAATTATAGGATCTCTGTTTTAATAATATATATATTTGAAACTCCTAACAAAATTTCGTTAAAAACTTATTTTCGCGAGGTTGCACTACTATATATAATGTACAGAAAACTAATTTTAATAAACACATACCGTAGCAATTAAATTAAACTAGCATATCGGAAAATTTATTCTAGCAAATCTCTGTATACCTATACACTAAATACATTAAATTGTTGATAATTTACTTTTATGTATAATCTTCCTCTTAGCTTTGCAGGATTCCTGATTCAAAAAGTGAACTCATAAATTGGCTATTTTTAAAGTTAATACTAATTTTTATATGAGAGCTTAGACATGCCATTTAATAACAACTGATGCAGAAAATCTATTTCCAATAATGTGATTTGCACATAATAAATAACTAACTCAGACAGACCCAAATAGAAATTTACCTAACGATTTTAAAAACAACAACAAAATAGGAGACTACAAAACCTCCTGCTCATGCCTTTCCCAGTGTTGATATACTCTAGTATTGCGATTAAACAGAAACTGAACCTAGATCGTGAAAGATTTATATGAATTACTGTATCCATAAAACCTTCTTAAGGTAGTTATTAATTTAGGTTTTTATTTCCTTCTATTTCTTAATAACTTTCCTTGAAATATGATTGAATATCTAAAAGGAAGAATGAAAAAAATACTGGATTTAAAATTGTATCATTTCGCTGAGTATGGCATCACTGCTACTGAGACGTTTTGCCTGGTGTCTCTTTGCTGGATTGTTTCAGCGAGTAAGAACCCTACAGCCACATGCGCGCGCCGCTTTCTCAAGTATATTTGTTTCAGCCGCGTTGAGACATATTTCTTGTTGTCTCTCTGCAGCCTGTTTGACGGAGATAGAACTTTTTTCCCGAGTTTTTAAAAGTAAAATTATTTAGAAATTTGACTCTACTACTATTCCTATTAACCAAGCTATCGCTGGCCCTAGTATTTCTGTATTTTTCTTCAACATGAAACGTATATTATTCCTTATTAAGAAGGAAATTCTAAAGCTATGTTCTTTTAATTTGAAAGGGTAGACAGTGTCTCAATGTCTCATAGCGCTCTACGCTACTGGTCGCCATGATGCTTGATAGCACCATCTGATGTGTCGGACCACTTCCAAGTTTCATCATTGTCCCTTAATCTGTTCTCAACACTCAAAGGTGGAGAGGACTTTTGTTTCACCATGTATATTGATAGATTGTGTGAAATCTCCATAGCAAGTACATTTTAAAATTTATCTAAAAAGATTATTACAACGAGAGTCACTGGCAACAGGGTGCAATAAAAAAGGGGGTCGTGATATGAAATAAGTTGAGAATTACTAATCTATACTGAAATATTCTTACAAACACGTAGTCTTAACCAGGATAAAATAAATGAAAAGATCGGTTGCAAGCATTAGTGCTCTTTAGCCAGTTCGCACCGATTCGCTAGAACCAATTGTTAAAATATTTCGAGTTCGCAGAACCGTTTGTTATACCCAGACATAACAGTAAATTCCACCCAGTTATGCCCAGAAACAGTAAATTTTAGTTTAACTATCTTTGTTTTTAGAAATTCTTACAGCTAGAGGGTTAAACATATGATTCCGCAGAACAAAGTATAAGCGGTTTATTTCCTAATCTCAAGTGCTCAGATATCAAGAATGAGAACTGGGAGCACACGAGTGCAGCGGTAAGAGTTATTCACATTTCAAACACATACGTATATATATCATTATCAACACTTGTCGATCCATTGCTGGATTAAAGTCTTTCCAATATTTTTGACAACCATCTATCTTAGGTAATTTGTTTCCAAGATATTCGCAGTAGTACCTAATTTTGTCACATCACGTCGTATTAGGATGTTGTGTAGGTTATTTCTTGCCACTTTTGGTATCCAAGGAAACATTTGCTTTTGCCTACCTTTTACGGTTTGTTCCTAAGAGAGTTATATCTATTTATCTACATATCCATCTACACTCTCTTTCTCTCTCTCTCTCTCAATATATATATATATATATATATATATATATATATATATATATATATATATATATATATATATATATATACAGTGGCGTATTTAGGGGGTGGCTTCCGGGCTTAAGCCCCCCACGAAATCTTACTTAGTATAGTAAAGTAAATGAAATATCTTGCAGAATTTTCACATTTCCAGGCAAATCCCCCCCGAAAGTTAGCAAAGCCCCTCCCGAAACAAAATCGTAAATACGCCACTGTATATATATATATATATATATATATATATATATATATATATATATATATATATATATATATATATATATATATATCCGATCGTTAAAAAATTCAATAACATCACTGGTTGTTAGCAGTAGCGTAGCCAGGATGTGTGTTTGGGGGGGGCCCAAGTGCTGTTATAGATACATATAGAGTAATTACAAACAAAAAATATATAAACATAAAAATATATAAAAAATTACAAACATCAAAGTAGCAAAGTACATTGTCGGACCCCCGTTCCCTACGCCACTGGTTGTTAGTAAAGAGCAAAAAGTCTTAACAAATAATTTATTACATGATTTTGAAATTTATGTTTAAAATCATGTTTTAAACTGTCCAAAATGTTTAAAACATTTTGAACATCTTTCTCATATTGTAAACACATGTTTTGTTCCTTTTTTTTAAAAAAAAACTTTTTTCCAACCCTGATTAAAAATAATTATTATCACTACAACCAAAGTTTAGTATATTTCAAGGGGTAATATACACCAAATAATAAAGACCTTCACGTGAGTCTGTTAACTGTTTGTTTGGTTACTTGTCTATCATACTACTCATTCTACTTCATATAATCAGGGTTGGCTGGTTTAAACCAAACAAAAAAAAGAACGAAAAATCCTTTAAATCATGTGAACTTCATGGTGACGTCTCCACATATGAAACCATCTGCATTACGTTTATGTACTTTTCACCTTGTAATCAAGGGATCCCGTGTTCAATTCTCGGTCGAACCACAACCCATCTTTCAAGTGTTACGTAAACCAAATAGCGATTCGAGGTGTCCCTTTAAGCGAAAGTCTTTTCCGTGATAACCTTGGTACTTCATAAGGATGTTAAGCCTAAACATACGAAACGAAACCAAATTATATATTTCTACTTTCCTGAATGTCTGTTGTTTTATAAAGAAGCCAAGGTTGCTTAAATATATTTATAGCAATTGGCAAAATTTATCAACTGCCTACACAGCTTCCAACATCAGCTTGGATTTGACTTTTTTTTAATATTATTGAATGATAACTACATACCAAATTTGTAAATTAATACCTCAGTTTTATCGTAGTGATTATGATACGTTGACCTTAAAATTTTATATACAAATACATTTAAAGTAATAACAGAATTTTCCCAATGAATAAGGCGGGAGTTTCCCGATTTATATATAATTCTGTATAATGTTTTTACTTGTGTAATTGTTTATCTTTTTGTTCTTCTGAAATGACTCTTGACAATTATATTAACAAGTAGGCCTATATAAAGATCAGTACAACGTATTTTTATCAGGAGTCCTTCGTGAGTGAGTCGGCAATCACATTTGTGACCAATTAATCCCGGTTTCGTGTCCAAATGGACAATTGCTCTTGGATGAAGCCAAGAAGCGGTTTGGATTCCGCTTTAAGCTTATGTGACCCCTTCCAGCATAACCTTGTTGTTGCATAATAACACCAAGGCGAAACAAACTAATTTGTGTCCATATCTAATATAAATAAATTATTTAAACCAAAAATACCTGGTTTAAACAAAAAAAAAAAGGTTTAAACAAAAAAAAACTTTTTTTTTGTTTTTTCAATAAAAACCATGGTTTTTGCCAACCCTGCATATAATCCTTCATCAAGTTATCCAAAACAAGCCCTTCTTTTATGAGTTATGTTTCGATAGATCTTTCAATGAAGAATATTCAAAAGTACGGTCAATGAGGTTGCTACTAGTTCTGGTAAAATTGTTCGAATATTTATTGTTAGAATGGATTCTCTGCCGTTATTCAAATAATTGTTTTCAGTATTCTAATAGTTATTCGTTATTGTAATAGTTGTTCAAATGACTATTAATTATTTGAGGAATTGTTCTAATAATTGGTTGTTATCCGAATAATTATTCTAATAGTTAATAGTTATTCGAGTAATTGTTCTAATAACCCGTTCCACCTCTTCACAGTGTGTTTTCTTCAAGTTATTATTGAGTACATTACAGAAGTTAGATCACGTCTATATCGTAGTTGTAACTAGGGACCGGATTTTAAAGTGCAAAAATGTGGTAGGAAAAAGGGAAGAAAAGGTGCTGAAAAATCAATCAAAAAGGTGCAAAAAAGGTGCTACTAGGATATCTTTATTAAGTGCTATAGTATACAGTTACGTGAACATTCTTTGTTCATTACACCAGCAAATATTGTTAAAAACTTGGCTTTAAACATTTGACATAAATTGCAAAATTGTTTTATTTAATCTCATAAGCTTGTACAACATTCAACATTCTTGTAATAAAATTGTGGTTAAAACCAACTCGGTATTAAAAAAAAATTAATTTAGCAATATTGTGGCTTGAGAAACCGTTCCATACTATTGGGTTTTCAGAAACTGGTTATACTTGATTATGCACAACATTTCTATGGTTTCGAATGTTAATTTCTGTCGCTTAGAGTTCAGGTGATCGTTAAACATTGCTCGACATCAATGGAAACCAGTTGTGCATACTTTGTAAGTACATTGACAGAAAGTCCAGTTGACGTTGCAAAGGTTTTAGTGTCCTGATTGTTTCGCAAATTCAGTTCAAATTTGTCCCTAGCAAATTCGTCAAGATTGTGTTTAAATTTATGGAATATTATGTGCAAACCAGATTGAAAATAAAACATATTGTTCTGTCCAAATCTTTAAGAAAATAGAAAAAAGGGACAATAAAGGCGAAAAGAAGTTTAATAAGGGGAAATTTTATTAATTTAGCAAAAAAAAAAAAAAAAAAAAAGGTGAAACATTCACGAAAAAGGTGCAGCAAAGTGCCTTAATTTCAGTTCTTTTTATGCCCAGAAATACATATTTTGAACTTTGGTTGTTTAACAACTACATTTTTAGAAAAGGTGCTGCACCTTAAAATCCGTTCTCTAGTTATAACTAATGCAATTATTCTTGGGTTATTTTCAATTTTATAATTAAAAAAAAAAAAAAAAAAAAAAACAGGAAAACAAATAAGAATGGCATTTGTAATAAACAGCTCAAGTACATTATTACATGTCGGTATCTTTATTACATACTGCTTATGCATTTGCATTATGTAAATGCTGTTCCTTATATATATATATACAGACGTGTGCAAAGACTAAATGTCGATTTGTCAGGGTTTTTGATGATTTTTTTTTTCTCCATTTGTATTGTGTACAGTTGATATTTTTAAAAGCTAAAGTATCTTCTGGACTTTATGTGTACCTTGACAATAGAAAGTTATGATTCTTTTTATTCCTTACTGGTAACAGAGGTAAGAAACTGGTAATAGTAGTACCCAGTGGCGGCTGGTGATAATTTATTAGGTAGTGACAGAACTAGATTATTATTATTATTATTATTATTATTATTATTATTATTATTATTATTATAACATATATAGAATTTCAATTTAATTATAATCGATTGTGCTTACATTATCAGTAATCAGGTAGGTACTGGTTCTCTTGCTCCTTTCACTGAAGTTCTATTCTTCTTCATGCCAGTCAGTTATATATTGAAGTGAATTCAGAAATCAAATTTGGGGAATAAATCTTGAGATGCTCTTATTTAACTAAGTTTGTTATTTATCTTGTTGATAAAAAGGACACATACACACTGATATTGAATAAAACACGAGTACACTGTTTAAAAAGAAACACTTCACTTGCACTGTTTATTCTCTTCGAACTTTCAACTGAACACGTTTGGTTGACTAGTTAAGATGCACGATACTGAAACTCCATGCGACGATTTTTTTTGCTGGAAAAGACGTCGCTAATTTTTTTGTTAAAATTATCTATCTCATTAACGAATGTCTTTTCACATAACAACATGCCTAACGCAGTTAATCTTCCCTCTTTCATGGTATTTCTTAGGAAAGTTTTTATTCTGTTCAACATCGAGAAACATCTCTCTGCTTCTGCTGTTGACATTGGCATAGTTATCAATAACTTTAAGAGTTTAACTGTTTCTTGAAACGTGTCGCACAATTCATCGTCTATAATGAACATTAAGAATGACACCGCGCCAGACACCGTTCTCAGTTCGGGTCTCGAATAGCACACTTGAAGTTCGCTTTTTAATTTCTTTTCCTCCAAGAAGGGATATTTTTTAACCATCTCACTGAGATAATTATCGGGGAACTCCTTTTTGTAATTGTCAAATTCTTCTACAGCAAATAATCTCGTAGCTACAAGGTGCTCAGTGAAGTGAAATCTAGATTTGATCTCCACTAGGATTGCATCACAAACTTCTAATGCTTGTCTTTTTTTGTCGTTATAGAACGCCTCACTTCGCCATATTTTTGCACATGGTCCGTCTCTTGCAGTTTCTAATTCGGTTTCTACTTCCTGAATAATGTTGTCAATTTGTTCTCTGGCTGACTGCATACCAAGTTCAAAATTATGCAGATGTTCTCGAACCTTGACAGGATCAGTACATTTCTTCTGTAGTTGGCTGTGGAAAAAAGGCAACCAAAATACGAAATTTTCTTCATTTAATAATAGCTTGTACGCGGAAGCTTCAGTTAAGGTGGTTTGTACTGTTATATCTTCACAGTTTTCTGTTGCTAACATAACATCAATTAGATCTTTCCGATACTCGTAAACTGTATTTACTCCACGAGACTGAAAATTCCACCTGGTGTGAGAAACCCGCGGCAACCCCGAAGCAGTGTATATGAGATCGTGAAATATCGGCTGCTTTCGGATTCTGCGTGACAAGCTTTCGTTGTCACGAGCTGGAAGCAATGGAAAGCCTTTCCCGTACACAGCTGATAGGGCGCGTATATGGTGATACCACTATGCCAAGCAGCATTCAGAAGCAAGGGCCTGGTGACAGTCACCGAAGCAGAGTTGCCACCGACAGGTCTTTCGCGCTAGGTCTTGCGACTAAATAGATACAGCAGCGGGCAGAAAAAAGGAAGAAATTCAGAAGCAGTTATGATATTTAACTCGCTTTCTTTTTAATATTCTGAATATTCTACCTCTCAAGGCAGTGACATGTCACGGCGTCACTGCCTCAGAGGCCGCCACTGGTAGTACCTTATATTAATTAAGTATACCTATATTGTATACTTATATTATGAACTGGAGTTAGTCTTTCCTATATACGTCGTAATAAATTTGGTTTGGCGTTATTAAGTGTTTTTGTTTTCCAGCTAATATTCTAATGTGTATTAGGTGGAAAACACGTGAATTTTTGCTTTCTTAAATGTTATTTTTAGCTGAAGATCTCTGCAGAAAAGTATTAAAATTTCTTTAGTTCTGTATTTGGAAATTTAGTGAAAGTGCCAATTATGGGCAAAACCAGAGACTTAACGCCACGTAAAATTGCATTAACTGAGTGTCTTCTGACAAAAGTGTTACAAATAGCAAGAAATAGAAAACTGTCTATTTCTCAGGAAACACTCAGTCGAATAAGTCGGACCTTGAAGGTCGGTGAGTCATACTTGTAAAACCACTTAGGTAAATGTGGGAGTAAACCGAAAATCAGCCCTCGTGTTCAAAGGAAACTACTATAAATATCCAAATCCGATAGAAGAGTCACTAGCAAGGATTTGTCAGTTAAAGTCTTACAGAAGTGACATATCTCCATCTACAATGACAAGACGATTATGTGCAGCGGGCTTACCAGTGCGAAGTCCCCGCAGAAAGGCGAAATTAACCTCAGCAATGGTAAAGAAAAGGTTGGAATGAGCAAAGGAAATTAAAAATACATTCGTGGATGACTTGAGCAACGTAAAGTACCAAGCACTACATATTTATCCATTTTATTTTGTGAATTTGGCATCTTTGGGGTGTTGTGTTACACTTAAATAGTTTTTAAACTTCCTCGTACAAAGGTTTACGGGAACAGTTACTCCTCTGAATATGATGTTTGGCATATGAAATTGTGATAAAATTTAAAATAAATACACGGAGATACATTACGCTATTTCAGGCACTAACCTGATGAATCAATATTTCCATAAGTGAGGAAGGTATCCACTATGTTCGCAGGATGTCAGATGAAACATTTTCTCGAAACTGTTTTTTCCAAACAGTGAAGCACTCAACGTCAGTCATGGTCTAGAGCTGTATGTCAGTGTATGGTCCTCGTAGACTGTCTCGTGAAGGATATGATGAATCAAAAACATTATCAAAAGGAGCTAGAAAACAGACTTATCATGCAAATGGAGGAATGGTTTCCGGATAGTTAACTTTGTTTTTATGCATGATGGGACCCCATGCCATAAGGCAAGGAGTGTAACTAATTTTCTAAGGGAAAATTATATTCAGGTTCTGCTATAGCCAGAAAATAATCCCGACTGAAACCCTATCGAAAATTTGTGGGTTATTGTTAAGAAGAAAGTGAAGAGAGAAAGGAAAACCACCAAGATTGATCTAATCGCAGAACTTATCAGAATTTGGCATCGCGACGAGGAAGTAAAAATTACTGTGAAAAGTTAATGAAAAGTATGCAAATACGTATAGAAATGGTAATAAAATCGAAAAGAATGCACACAAAATACAAACAGATTGTGATATGGTGAAAGAACGCAGCAATACAGAATTTATCTACTTCATTACATGTATGTTTTGAAATGTCGTAATCACTGGAACGTTCGTGGGGCTAAGGGAGTTTTAAGTCCACTAGGCACTAAGCAAAAGAAACATTAGTTTAGTTTTAATGTTATTTCTAATTATTACGGTGATTTGGAAATTAAATAAAAATGAAGATACCTCTTCCAGATTAGTTTTATTATTTTTTGAAGTTTAGTTTTCTATAATTCTCTTTTGAAATGTGTCAACGCAGTCCGATCACCATGGTGGAGATAACAGCTTTCTGCCCGGCTTCATTTCTTTAAATAATTACACATTGTATAGACTATCTTGTGATCTTGTTTGTGTATCACTTAAAGTTTACAACTATTTCCCTCCCATTATTTAAAATTATCCTAATATTCCACGTTTACTTGTAGGAATAAATTAAAATAATAACCACTATTGAACTTTGCACATTATGATCACCTGTTGAAGAATGACTACGATAGGTTCCAGTGAGAAACGAGAAGATGGTGCTTGCTACTGCGCATTCAAATTCCATCCACCAAACTAGCTGCTCCCCAGTCCTAATGTCGCAGAATGGTCAGAAATATCGTGTATATATATATATATCAACCTGCAAAAGATTGAAAATTTTACTTTCTTCAAAAGGTTTAATTTCGAAAAAGTGCTTAGATAAGTCTAATATCTGATTACATAGATGGTTTCTAATAAACGTAAAGATCATAATGACGTTACAGAAATTTGATGTCTCAACTCGTTCTGGATATGTAATGAATTTTGGTGCTTAAAATGAGTAGTTGTAGGAAATTATTTTCAACGAACTTAAAAAGTTCGTTACTGAATTCTCAATGTCTGTGTGTATGTGTGTGTCTGTTATTTGCGAATTTTTCAATTTTGAGCCCTCCATTCGATAAAGCATCAAAAGCTATTTGAAACAAGGATTTTTCGCGTCACTTTTACCGTTTCCGAAAAAAAAAATTAAGTTCGTTCTGGCAATGCTCTTGGAGCATTCTCTCTCTCTCTCTCTCTCTTTTTTTTTTTTTTTTTTTTAAATACGCTTTCATGTACAGCAATAGTTTCTGGTAGTTTTTAATTCTTGCAGATTTCATAATTTTAAACAGTGTTGCAAACTTGTATTAATGTTCATCAGGAAATTTCCCTGAAAATGTTTAACAATCTGAGCGCCCATGTTGGTCGTACCTGCACCAAATATGCTAAAAAGTACAGTACGTTTCCAAGACTATATTTTTTCCACGTTTCACCGACATTCGATTTGGCAGGTATGAAGATAGAAACTTTTTTGAAATACAATTGCTGATTTTTGTAATATAAAAATAATAATTTAAGAAAATCCTAATGGTTCGTACGTCATTATCTTTAGAATGATGCAGGATTCCTAGTAGTACTTCACACGTGTATTACGTTTCATCAATTCTGAAGAAATAAAGGCCGCGGATATATATATATATATATAGCGCCACGGATTCAGGATATGATGAAGGAAAGGGCTACACCAAATTTTGCTGCTTTATCCAGTGCAAAGAAAGTAGGTTTGAAGCTCATTTTATCCAGTATATACCTGAGCGTCAAAGCCCCTATAGCTAGACTTGCCATATTTCTGAAGCTCGAAACCGGGACATTGTTAATGCCAGTATTTTATCAAAAATTCTCGTGATAATTCTCAAATTAACAAGACACGTGCACATTGAAAATTCATAGTGCACCTTTTTCAAAATTCTAATATAAGATTTATTCCTACATCCAACTCAGAATTCAAACAAATTTATACTGCATAAATATTAATATGCACAAAGACAGTATTTTGATTTGTAGAATCAAATAATAAAAATAATAATACATAAATAATTTTCAGGTGTTATAGTCTCGAAATTTGCTGCTCAGTAATCAACTTTGGTGTTCTAATTTCTTAAGCAGTTCAATTTCTCTCAAGACTTGTTTCTACTGAAATATATATAACAATTTTAAGCAAGAAAATTTTTTACAACTAACTAGTTTTAACATTCGCAACGAGGAGGAAAGGAAGGACTACTATACATTATTCAGGCTTATACTTTTCATTTCAATGAACCTTTCTCAAAAAGCACTTATTTTTCTTTATTTTATCAAAGAATTCACTGCAAGTCATTACGAAGTTCATTTTGCAGAGCATTAGTCCTCTCACTGTTGACTATTCCATTAAACTTCTCTATGAAAAAAGCGCTACAAGTTGTTAAATAACTTAGTAACTAGAAACCAAATTTCTCCGTCTGACAGGGACTAAACACGAAATCGGTCGGGACATCGAGCAAGCCTACCTATAGCCCTCCCCTTGGATCCGCGCCTGATAATATATAGGGCCTATTAATTTGCCGTCTTTGTTGGGGCTACAGGATTAGGCAATACACAACGCTGCTCCGAAAACTTTTACGTATCGTTCGTTGGTTATATATTTGGCGAAATTTCATTGATGTCCGTTTTGTAGGTACGAGCGATTTTCGAACACAAAATGTCATTTTTTGTAGTAAATGTGACTTTTAAGAAGGGCGATAGGAGAGAGAGAGGGTGTTTTAATGTATAGCCTATATGGTATTCCGTTTAGGGATGACCTTTTTCGAAAAATATGTTTTCCGATTTTCGATTTTTCGTTTTCGAAAAAGTGTGGCCATCCCTAATTCCGTTACCTTATGTGTAAGAAGGGTTGCATAACCTTTATTTACAATTTTATACGTGAAACACAATCGATGCGATGGTTGGGCTAAGCGAATGAAGCAAGGTTGTGACGCAACGTTGTAGTGTGGTAAAAGGTGACAGAACATCTTGTTCTCTGCTTTAGTAAGGTATACAAAGAGGTGACAACACTGCAGTCTTCTCATTTGCTAACATTGTTTAAATTGAACTCGAAGCCCGGCCTTTAAATGCCATAAACGCTCTCCTTTAGCTACATGTAAATTTGCCAGTCAAATGGAAACACCTGTTTCTGTTCCTACGATGATGGAATGATTTTGAAACTGTTAATCTAATCTGCCTCTGGTGGAAGGGGTGTATGGAAAGAAAGGCTTATTGAGATCAGAACTATTGAAGTTGTACTGTTCTTGTGGGGAAACGTGTTAGAAAAGCTTAGAGGAGTGCGTCATGAACGTAGGGGAAATGGAGATTGTACCCTTCTTTTGCTGACTGATCTCGTGATCTTGACCGTATTCCTATGAAAATACTTCACTTACGAAGTTGATTGTATTGCACATTCTACCGGAAATTACCATGAAAACATGAAACTGAGTCTTCAACCTCTCCCACAGCAATTCAGCTCCTTATGTGCTAGTTCTCGGTTGCATACCACTGTTGCTTAGTCACCATCTTGTTAAACAACGCCAATTTTGGCCAGCCCAGCGTCAACAAGCGCGAGAATAATTTGTTAATGCCTTGACGACTCATACAAAAACAGGAAGCACAAGAAAGCTAACCGCGTTCACTACATCTCTTCACTGAATCGTCCGCTCTGCTCTGCAGATAAACTTGTTCATTAAAATGTTTGTGCTTCGACAACTCTCATGAATGTTAAAATCCAGTAGCAAAAATAAATCATCTGATTTTCTTTCTTGTTTTCGTTATCTACCCTGTTGAACTTGTTTTTCAATGTTTCTTTACGAAGGGAAAACAGTAACGAAATTGACAACAACAAGTTAACCAGTAGAGTTGTCACATATCAAGCAGGTCCATTTAGAAAATTCTTGGTAAACATTCTCTCACAAATTAATATTTTTTTATTATTATTATTCAGTTGCACGTAATGAGATAAACATAATTCATTCCGTTCGATTTTTGTACATCATTCTTCCTAATCTGAATGTTTTTAGTATGATTCGTTCAATCAGTATTTTACTCCTTTATTTTATACGGGGTTACTTCATAAATATCCCGGAATGTGTTTACCACTGGCAGAACCAGAAATTGGTTGCAGGAGAGATGTCTAAAGAAAAAAAAAATGTTCAGTAAAAATTGTTTCAGTAAAATTACTTCATTGTAAATACTGTTACTAGTCCTGTCCTTACTTTTTCACTTTTTATTTCAAAATATTGCTGAAATCAGTAGTAAATTAATTTCCTGAGTAATTTAGTATAAAATACCCTGTATTATTAAGTAAACTAACCAATGTTTCAGACAATCTTCGCTGTTACCCAATTAGTCATCTAAGTTTGTCACATTCATTGATTTGAAGACATATTCTTTGACAAACAGGAATATATCAATAATATAAACTATACACGTGTTTCAGTAACAATAAGTAGTGGTTTCTAATACGTAGCAACTAGCAGTGACGCAGAGATATTTTTGTATTTATTTTCCGCAATATTGTGAAAAGGTAAGGAGGGGACTAGGATGTGAAATCATCTTAGACAAAGTGCAGGGAGCAGCATAGGAATGTAAAAAAAAAAAAAAAAAAAAATCTTCGCATTAGAAAGTTTCGGTATAGCAAATTCACACATTTTGGACATCTACAATTATCAAACTATTTGGAAATAAGGATTGCTACCCATTAACCTCTAGTTCACCTCTTAATTACATAGGAAATACATGTTAATAACATATGGTTTACTGTAATTAATTTGCAAATTACTGACAATAGTGCGACTTTATTCACCCTCAAGTATTAGAGTTTCCCATCCCCCTCAGGATTTCGCACCTTGGGTGGGGCTGATGAGTATATTTCGTCTTCTATTTTCAAATTTCTGTTTTATCTATGTCTATTACTTCCTAATATTCGCTTAGATTGGTACCATTTGCTCAAAAAATAAACAGTATAATGATTATACCTATTTCGAGGTTCAAAGAATTGTCAAATTCTAAAATTTCACGTATGTTTGTAATTTTTACTTCTTAACAGAAAGAAGTTAGTGAATATGGGCTTTCACAGTCACGAAATAAGATTTTAAGGAGAAAATTTGATTCCAGTTATCATCATAAACTTTTCTTTGAAGAAAAAATCCTTGTGTATAGTTGCATAACACCTAAAAATAATATTAGTTACTGCATGGAAATGAACAGTGATATTATTTGTTTGTGATGATTAACACAGAAATGATTTTTTTTAAATCTTATCTCCAAAGAAAAATTATCATGTATACCAAATCAGTACTTCAATCAGTAATTCTCTCTCCATATCACAAGTTCCTTTATGAAAATTATTGCGCAAGTTCTCTAGGTTCTGAAGCATGAATATTTAGATAGAACACAGTAATTCCTAAGTAATTCCATGAGAACACAGTAATTCCATGATCAGACAATGATAAGAAAATCCCATAGTTTTGGAGCTATGAGGTCTCATTAAAATATCTGCCTAAGTAAAATTTGGGTAAGTGAACGCAACCTTTTTTTTTTTTTTTTTTTTTTTTTAGGAATTGTAGTGGTGAGCCTGTTAAAATTAAAAAAAAAATAGAAAAGTATGGAGGAATTCTAATCTTATAACCCAAAATTTGCGATAATGATGTTATACTATTACAAATCCACAAAGTCGATATATAAAATCGATTGTCGTAAACTAAACTCGAGTTTTGCGTTGTGTTGATGCAAAGAGACATGTAAAGTATTGGAGCCCTTTAATGTTCATCATACGTCATTTTCAGTGGCTTATCACTTGGAAAAGACGTAGGATGTATATATTGCTCTCAAATCAGGCGATGTTATAGATAGTAGAAACAAGCATTGATGCGAATATCCAGCTGTTCTGGCCGTACAAAGACAATGAGAATGGAATAGGGTATATGCCAGGGTGACACTATTTCTTCCACTATTTCGCTTAATTTCGAGTAACCTTGCAAAACAGGCAGTGAAGCTACATATACACGCGTACAAAGTCCCATATTTGAACTACTTTTTAGTATGAAAACTTAACTTTTTTTAGTATGATATATATATATATATATATATATATATATATATATATATATATATATATATATATATATATATATATAGTACTATAGTTTTTTAGTATAATGAAATATATGTAGTACAAAATTCTGTTTCCATGGAATTCCTTTAAAACAAACATATAACAAGCGATATATAACTCAAGTTCGGTAAAAAAAAAAAAAAAAAGTTTTGGCGGCTTTTGATACTAGGCACCTCTTGTATGTGTTTCTATCTTTCAACTGGAAGAATAAGGAAATGAATGTAAACGGAGAACATCTGACCCATCTTCCTTTCGCTGATGTCATTGTTCTCTTCAGAAACAGATCTGCAGGATACAGAGCAGGAAAATATGGTTGAAAATGAATAAGGAAAAGACTAACGTAATGTTCAACAACTTTGTAAGGTAGTTAAGGATTGAAGTTGAAAATGCGGAATTATGAAAAGTGAATACTACTTCTATCAACAAAGAGAACTTTAAGAGTTACACCACTTCAAATATCCGGAAAGTATTTCGACCAAAGATATAAAGGTCAGGAATTGCTGTAGCCAGAAAGGCATTCAACAAGAAAAGATCTCCCTTAACTACCAGACTTAATATTGGACTAAGGAAAAAGCTTGTGAACTGCTACCTATATATGGAGTTTTGGACTGTATGGTTCAGAGGCTTGTTAGAGAATAAATAGTTAAGAGAACTTAGAAATGTGATGTTGGAAGAAGATAAAATGGACGAAGAGAGTAACACACCAAAATGTTTTAAAACGGATAGGAGAGAAGATCGCACCAGCTGAGCTTTACATTGCTAAGGTGTTGTATTAAATAAGAGTAGCGTTTCCTTTCCAGCAGATTGTTCGAACGGAACGCAAGAGCGCGCAAAATGAACGTGCACATCGTTGTATGAGGGAACCCAGTACATGTCAAATCCGTTTCTCAACAATACTGTACTCATAACGATGTTGGGCTTTGGTCCCCGGACTTTTGGTACACCCGGTATATGATTAATAAAGAAGATAACCGATTCTACACCACATCAATTTCTCTATAGGCAGGGCTTCCATATTTCTTGACTAAAACACCGGGACGCTTAAGAAAATTTAAAGTATATTCACACAGTGGCGGCGTAAGGCAAACTGGGGCCCGGGGCCAGTGAAGTAGGTTGGGGCCCCTTTTCAAACAATCGTGATTTATAGATTTATACACTTCTATTGTTGACATTCATTTACATATCATTCTTTCTGTTTGCTCCCCCCTCTCCCGTTGGTGTGTGTGTTTAGATCATTATAATCTGGGATATATTAAACAAATAGGGCTGACATTCAGCATCCCTGACTATTTTTTTAAGTGCTTAGAACCGCCTTCTGGCTGGTATCTATAAATAAAACTGGACCACGATTATCATTGCATATTTTTTTCTTTTTTATTCATTTTTAAACAAAGGACACGATAGAAAAAGGATTAGGGATACAAGTGTAACGGAAACTACAACCCACAACAGAAATAACAATCTTAAGAACAAAAAAGCATAACAATCAAGAATCCAGAATTTATCCTACACCTATACTATCGTAATATCAATGCGTACTGTAATTAGATGAAATAGATTAGATGAAATAGTGGAAGTAATGCTCCTAATAATACAGAGACAAATTTACGTACAAAACGTAACAATGAGTTGATATTGCAAAAATTGCAAATAATAATATAACCGATGCGATTTTTAAATGTAAGCTCTATGTTTTCTAGAATATTTTTGTTCGGTTCTCGCTTTTGGTGTTTCTCCTGCGCAGTTTGTCATATGGTTAAGTTTATGCATAGTTTCTCACCTGTCTGAATTTACGTTAGATGGGTTTTATTTTATTACATTTCCTTCATACGATTAGCCCCACTCACTTTAACATTCGGTTTCTCTCCAGTGATAATGTACGATGTATTTAGTCCCGCTGCTTTTGCCGAAGTATCAACGAATAGTTAAGCAAGTTAAGCATAGAATATTTCTCTCCTGCTTGTCTTTTTTACTATTGTTTCCAGATTTCGCACTTGTTTTATGCTTATATTATTTTGTATTTAATAATTCAGTCATGTTTATATTCTGTTACTTATGCCTATTCATTACCATTTACTAACATACTTAGAATATATTATAACAAAAAAAAATCCTGAATATATTGAATAATTGGGGATATTATAGATTAAATAAGTGAGCACAGAATTCTACTACAGGTTATACCATCCTACTTTTCATTACCACCTATCACCAGTCAATTGACAAATCTTGACAGTTTTTTATTACTCTTTTGGTACTTTTGGGGCACGGTGGCTCAGTGGTAGAGAGTTTAACTCCGGTGCTTGGGGTCCCTGGTTCAACTCGCACCGTGTGCACTTTGTGGTTGATAAACACCGTGCTCGTGGGTTTTGTCGGGGTTCTCCCGTTTCCTCCCACTTTCTTCGTTCCACCTTTTCATTCATTTCTTATCATCACCGTCCCCTTTAGCCTAACCGGTATAAGCGTGGGACGTAAAACTTAAAGATTTCACTTTCTTTTGGTACTTTTGTATTTTTATTGCCTTTACTTGAAACATGAAACTACTTTCGATAGTAGTTCTACTACCATATTAACCTATATTCCACCAACATTCAGAATGATACCTTCCTTGCTTTGGTAGCAGCGAAAGTCAACTATATTATCAGAATCCAGTGGATGCTATTTCATTTTCGGTAGAAACAATGGCCAGATTCGTGAATCTTTCCTGATTTATTGTGGAACGAAGGTATGATTTTATCAATTTCATTTTGGTGAAAAACCTTTCACACGATGCGACAGATACGGGCAGTGTTATCACAATCTGAAGAGCGATTGCCAAATTTTAGTAAATTTCAAGCCCCACTGTAGATACATATTTCAGGATACCTTGTGGTGAAAAGTCAAGTTCTTCTTTAGCTTTCTGAGCACACCTTAGTGAACGGATTAAATCCTTACAATCCTGAAATAATAATAACCCATCCAGGTCATTCGCGTAGAACAAAGCCAAATCAGAGCAACATGCTTTTATAGCCTTTCCTCGCTCTCATCATCTAGCTGCTGCACAAAGTTGGCCATAGAACACAGGAATCCAAATCTGTTGTTTAGGTCATGCATCTGAGTAAAATGATCATACATTTGTTGTCTCATCTCATCTAGAATTTCATTGATAGAGCCCTTCACTTCGGTCTGTGCAGTCAGGTTTCATTCTTTGCTTCTCCAGGCATGCATCTCCTTCTTCTACTGTGTGTACCCACAGTTATGTTCCATGCCCTGCAATTTCTTTCAGCTGTTGACATTATTTCCTTGCCCAGCTCAAGTCTACAAATATTAATGATGTTAACCAGGCTCTGTAACTGAATAAGAGTTTGATTGAAACTCACATCCTGAGATTGAAGGCATTTTTGGATCCGATCAATATATGAGAGATTTGCAGACCAGAAATATAGTAAAGCGATTAAGTTAAATGACTGGATGCTTGCAAGAAGACCAGCATCTCCTGTATGTAGTATTAAGCGTTTCAATCAAAGTATCAGTGACTAGAAAGTGCCTTTAAAGCTTCTGCTTTTGATCTCCACCTAGTGTCATTTTGACGTTTTAGACCAATCTTTACGTGATTTTGCAGCACATTCCATCGGTGAGTAGATCTAGAGAATACAAACAAACGTTCCATTGCTCCCAACAAAGTCACCGCCAGAACGTTAACGTGCGCAGCATGTAAGCCACAAGGTTCAATGAATTATTGGTACAAGGAACGAAAATGGCCAAAGGACTTATATTCCGTATGAAACTTTCAACTCCAGAATACTGCCTGGCCATTCTAGCCTGATTATCACAAGACTGGCCTCTGGAATATTAATAGCAAGCCTATCACGTTGAAGTTCCTTCAGTATTTCAGCACAAATACTCTCAGCAGTCTTTCCTTCGACAGAAATGAAATCAATAAATGCTTCCCGAACTTGAACAGAATCACGTTGTATGTCAACAAATCGAACAATTTGTGACAAGTGTTCCATATGAGAGCAATCAGGAGTTGAATTAAATATAATGCTGAAGTATTTTGATTATTTGAACACTTGTTTTCTTATTGAACATTTTCTTCACTCTAAATTTGTGGGCTGAAGTGTAAATTTATACACGAAAAAACAAGAGCAGAAATGGGGAAACCAGCTAAGCAAAAGAGTTTCGCTCACTGTAAATTTGACTTGTAAAGAACAAAAGAATAAAGACAGAAGGAAAACAAGTGAATCAGCGACTATAGCGTCTGCATTAAAGAGCTTTTAATTAGGAACAGAATGCTAGTACCCTAATAAAGCATCAGATACATTGATCCCTTCTTTCTACCCTTCTCTTGAACTGATATATATAAATAAATAAATAAATAAATAAATAAATAAACAGTGATAGTTTAAGAAGCAGGTTAGCAGACGAGGCCCCATTACTTGCACCATAAGATCTTAGAATGTAAATAACACAATATACTTTGACTTTCATTATATTTTAATCTACACTCAGCTTTTCCTTTAAATTTCTCTGAGGTTATTGAACAGAGTGAAACTTTTATTTTATTCATATTTTAATCCACATACATTTTTTCCTTTAAATTTCTTTGGGGCTCCAAGGAAGTAAAACTTTTATTTTATTTATTTTTCACCTACATTCAACTTTTTTTTAAATTTTCTTGGGGGACCCCAAGAAAGTGAAACGTCTGTTTTATTTTTTCGCCTGCATTCAGCCTTTTCCTTTAAAATTCTTTGCCCCCCCCCAAAAAAAATATGAAACATTTACTTTATTTTTCACCTATATTCAGAGCTATTTCCTTTAAATTTCTTTGGGAGCGTCCAAGATAATAAAACTTTTATTTTATTTATTTTTAATCTACATTCAGTTTTTTCTTTAAATTTCTTTCGGGTCTCTAAGAGAGTGAGGCCCGAAGCGTATAGTTTGTTTAGCTTATACGGAAATCCAGCACTGATTAGCTCTATTAGACAGATATTTCTGTTGTTTCATCCGTTATTTGGTGTAATATTGATTGACAATTAATTGCGTTTACATTTAGGAAAGGTGTGAATTAGAAACCTTGACAGCCCTTGTACGGCTCATGCTAAGAATGTTCCTTAGTAATTATTTTTTACCTAACGTCGGGGGCCCCCACAAAGTGGGGCCCGGGGCGAGGGCACCGCTCGCCCCGCCCTTACGCCGCCACTGTATTCACAGTTATGCACTTATTTCTTGCTTGAATATCATAATTAAGTAATTAATAATTCGATACTCACCAAACGTGAACCACAGATATGATTATTCTTACAGTTAAATACTGATGACTAATAAAAGTAGGACTCTTGTCGCACGAATGACTGTAACTTATTGTTTGGTACTTTTAATGTCCCAATTTCCATTCAAATTGGGACATTAAAAGTACCAAACAATGCCCGGGGGTACAGATTATGCAAATCTAGGACTATGAGAGCAAATTCCATACTATAGAAAATTAAAAAGAAAAAAGCACATGACTGCATACTTGAATGTTTTGCCAGTTTCATTGTCGAAGTCTAATATATAATTAATTTAAAATAGTGTTCTTGGGCAGTAGGTAAACAAACATGTCGACAATACGAACTTTTTAATGATGTAGACCTATAGTTTCTGAATATTAAACAATCAGGCGAGAAATTTTACCATCGTTCCTTGAGATTTCTGGAATATATTGAACAATGCAAAATAAATAAATAAAAAGAAAAAAGGAGGGAAAGAATCTTAAACATTTTCTACAGCAAAAGGAATGACTACTACCAGTGAATCTCCTCCGTAGTGTTGCCACGAGACGAGACGAGACGAGACTTCAGGCTGTCTCGTCTCGTCTCGTGCAAAAGCATGTCTCGTCTCGTGTCTCGTCTCGAAAAAATGCGCTCGTCCCGTCTCGTGTCTCGTCTCGAGAGGTTCTGTCCCGTCTCGTCTCGTCTCGTCTCGTTTGTCTCGTTTTGTCTCGTCTTGTCTCGTAAAAATATAGCAGCATACCATGGGAACGAAAGTTAAATGTAGCAGGCTGCACCATGCTAATCAAGATACAACTAAGTTACAAGTATTAACCAGAACACAAAGACAAGAAATGTCACGGTAACTACACCGTGAAGCCTTCACCTCTGGTGTATGTGGTAGTCGGTTCGATCTCGGTTAGTGCCATGTGAGCTTTGTGGTGGACAAACATCGAATGTGTGTGGGGGCCGCGGTAGCTCAGTGGTAGAGCGTTCACCTCTGGCGCTTGGGGTCTCGGGTTCGATCCCAGCCCCTGCCAAGTGAACTTCGTGGTGGACAAACACCGTGTGCGTGGGTTTTCTCGGGGTTCTCCCGTTTCATCCCACTTTCTTCATTCCACTATTTCATTCATTACCGTCAAATGGGGTGAATAGAAACATGGGGGTGAATAGAAACAAAACTCCCAGATTAGTTTTGGATTTATCTGGACGATAAATTAATCAAGAAAACTGAAATTTCTTAACATAGTCTTATACGGCTAAAGTGTCCAGGGCAGAGACAAAATGTTTTACTGAGTTGGGAACACTGAGGTAGACGGCAGTAGCATTAATGTGTTACTGAAATCTTACACGGTATTTTAGCGCTCCTTAAACTTTCTTGGTAAGTATGACATTTTCATATTTGTTGCATTTGAACATATGCCTATTTTGTAGTTTGTTGTTTCATTTACTGACGTTCATAGTAAAAGTTTTCCTTTTGTAAATTATTTTTAATCAAAATTAAACTTTACTGGGTTATTGTTATGATTTTTAATTAGTGGGGTGAATAGAAACACTTCTTGGGAAATTCTTGAAATTCCTCAAGGAGTGGAAAATTCTTAAGGAGCAGAAAAAAGGACCTGATAGGAATGTATCAACCATCTCTAAGAACAAATTTCCAAGTCTTCTGAAAAAAAAAAGTGTGAAACTGAAGGAGGAAAATATCAGGGCTGGATTTGAAAAGTGTGGAATTTTTCCCCTTTGTCGAGACCAAATACTGAGGATGTTGCCAAGAAAAGACAATGAACGAGAAGAAACAGAACAGCAAAAGTCATCTCAGACTGTAAACCGTTCCCTTATGGATCTTCTCAGGAGCATGAGAGAAGATGAAAAAATTAAATAAGGGAAGAAGAGAGTACGAATAGATGTTTCTGGTAAGAGTTTTGGTTTGTTTTCTGAAAATGATACATTTTCATCAAATCACAACGAAACTCAACCTACCTTTGTATTGTCGGAAGAGAAGAAAGACAACACTCCAGAAGACAACATTCCAGACGATCACGAACTAGATGATGGTTTTCTAAAGTTGGTGATTTTGCTGTGGTAAAATGAGAAGCTAAAACTCGATGAGACTATTCAGCACCCAAGTGCGAAAATGGGAACATGATGCATATGTGGGAGTGTTTTATAAGAGAGCACATAAACAATGAAATTTTCAGAACGAAACTGTTGGGTTTTATTAGGAGTTCGTCAGCACGCTTTAAGTACATGATAACTTTCGGGCCCCTTCGTGGCTAAGCGGTTAGCGTACGCGCCTTTGGCGTGGGAGACCCGTGTTCGATTCCCGGCGGGAGCTCATGTAGTTCTGATTCTACGTTAAACAGTAGGTCCACGTCTCATATAGCCTCGCTGCTGAACGGGACGTAAACCTCAAAATCAACTCAACTCATGATAAGTTTCCCTGATGATTTCAGTGGTTTAAATCTTATTCAAATATCATCAAAACTATATGGTCGTTTATACCTATATTGTGCATTGTATTGTTTTATAAGTTTGTAACTTATGTAATACTGGTCTTATTGAACTAATATCTTGCAGGTATCAAATAAATAGTTCGTTTCAACAAATACGCTGTTTCTTTTTTACCTTTCCAATAGTATAAAAGAAACAACAATGAAAATAAAGTAATTGTTTCTATTCACCCCATGGGTAGGGGTGAATAGAAACATTAAGAAAAATCAAGGTGAAGAAAAGTGGAGTTGATAAATTAATATGACGTTTACTGAAATTCATTAGCATATTAAGACCTTTCTTTTGGAATAATCTGATACGCGAAATCTTTAACATTACCAGACTTATATTCTCATATAGCCAAAAATGTGTTTCTATTTACCCCATCTGACGGTACTCATCATCACCGTCTCCTTTAGCCTAACCGGCATTACCGTGGGACCTAAAACTCAAATATTTCATTTCATTTCATTTCATTTTTCGAATGTGTGTGTTTTCTCGAAGTTGTCTAGTATCCTACCACTTTCTTCATTCCACTATTTTCCCATCATCATCCATTCGGGGTGGGCCAAAGTTGCCTAAAGGTCTTAAAAATAAATTCAAATAAGCTCACAAGGCAAGGACAAATAATTTACAAGATAATATATCTCTGCTGTTAGTTGTCTGAGGCTTCTCGACCCTGGCTTTTTTTTTTTTTTTTTTTTTTTAACATTCTGAAACATTGAAATTTGTTTCACCAGTTTCAATACACGAATATACAGTAAATTGCTCATAGGTACGTTGAAGATGAAGACAGTAATGTCAAATAATGTTTACACGACAAGCAAAGTTCGATGTAAAGGTGTCACCATCCACGACACTATCGTATACTATTAGCCCACTTGCTTTATAGTGTCTGTATACACACACACACACACACACATATATATATATATATATATATATATATATATATATATATAGAGAGAGAGAGAGAGAGAGAGAGAGACAGAGACAGAGAGAGATGGAAAGATATATAGATAAATAGAGAGATAGATATGTGTGTACACTTTGATTTCATATATTCCAGCCTTTAGGTTTCCATACCAATCCAAAATCTACTTTTCATTTTAGCATGTTTAGATTTGTTGCAATTATTATTATTTTTTTTTTTAAAGCTCGGAACCAAATAATTTTATTGAGTAATGGAAAGTATTTGATTGAAATTTTATATGTTACTGCACAGTAAGCTCTACTTAAAGTGCCATAGTAATGGGAGCTGAACGACACATCGGACCAAAGAATGCTTGGGGCCAGTCTTCACCTCCATTCTACAAATCTGTTCCCATAACCGCGGGGTGTGTGCCACTATATGGTGGTTACCCCGTTTGTGTAACAAACTCATGACAGTACACCCAGATTAGCTAGTGGTCTAAAAAAAGTTGATTTTTGGGTGGCCATTTTGGTTTAAAGTTTCTTATATTGTCGTGATCTATTCGCAATCATACAACGTCGAAATGTTGACACATTGGGTACGGGGATTCGAACTTGTAACCGCAGATGATTGTATAATTTATCAATGAGGCATGTGGTGTTAATGCACGAATGATATCTTAATCAATCCATCTTAGTTTTTTCTTGCCATTCATTAGCATATTTACTTGGCCCTGTATAAAACTTTTTCGTAATATATCCACCACCGGTTATTAACCACTTTATTGAAACGATCACAATATTATATTTTAGAACTGACCTTTGGAATTAATTCTTTATTATATTTGCTTTCCAATTCTTTTAACTTCGTTTGTAAACATATTATTTTGGCTTTGTACATACTGTTAGACTTCAGTTTTTCGTTCTCTTTACACAAAAAGGAGAGCTCTTCCTTTGGTTTATGCCCCTCACTCTCCACAAAACAAACGAAAAATAACATAAACAAAGAGTTATTTTTTATTTCAGTCACAATAGTTATTTCATCTGGCTGCACCCCAATGTCTGATTTGTTTTTTCTTTATACACCTAACTTCCGTACATTTAATTCTTTCATTATTTACATCAACACGGTTCCGTATAATAAAGGTAAGTTTAGTGAAGGCACGTCTTGTTTAAACTTTTTATTGGGTGGAATATTTAGAAGCTCACATTTTAAATTATGTCCATAAGCTTCGGGAATAAAATGATCGGAATAGACGCTGGCGTTTTCAACTTTAAAGATATCTTTCCGACAGCATTTCTTTCGCCAAATTTTCCGCAAAGGAACCGAGGGAAATATATGATAAATAACTTTGGAACCCGTAGTATTTCTACTATAATTGCGACAAATACTTAGTGTAGAATTCGACATGCTTATAGGCCAACACGAGCACTACAGTAATTAATGTTTTCTTAATACAGAAAAGCAAGAATCATTCACTTTCCTGCAAAAATCAAAGAAACAAACAAGGGTGAATGACAAGGACCTTGGGCGAAAGCTGTTTCTGCTCCCGCCGTGACGTCACAATTTTACTGCATCTTCGGTTTTCAAAGAAGGGTAGTTATGACGCGACCTTAAAAGAGGAAAGGAACAGTAGGGTCGGCGAACCTTGGAAGCAGAGGGCAATTTCGCACACTGGTCAGATCAAACATTTCCGCGTAACAAAACGAAGGTCCCCCTGTAAAACCTCTTCATTTAAAGTGTTATTGTTAGTATCATAAATTTGCTGAAAGCAAACAATTTGAAGGGTTCGTCGGTAATATCTGCTTTTTTTGTCCTGCGCCCGCCTTCCAAACGAAGAGGTGAATTTTACAACATGACTGCTGTATAATAAGCGAGCGATTGGTAAAATGGTAAAAGTGTATTTTTATGTGTATGTGTGTGTGTGTGTGTGAGAGAGAGAGAGAGAGAGAGAGAGAACGAGAGAGAAGACAAAATTAATTGCAAGATGACATACTTCAATTGCCGTTTTCGGTTAATTTCGGTTCATATAGCAAAAAGAATACCGCCACCAGAGAATCCGCCATCTCAACCAGAACTTTCAACTACAGCCTGTAATGAGTGTAGACCTTATCCAGTTTTCAAATTGAATAGATGGGGTGGTAGTTCGGTTTCTTGACCTTGTAAAAATCTTCCCTCTCTTTGATTTTGTTTGTCATCATTCCAGCCAGAATTAAAAAAAAAAAAAAAAAAAGAAATGAGAATTCCTCAGTTTACAGCAAGGGGAATTGGGGACAAGACATTAAGGATGATATTCCTGGAAGCTCATGTATCACGATTGATTCATTCAATAGACAGAGGACACTTTTCTATGAAGGCTTTTCAACATGTTTTCTCACAAAGGGAATTTTCCTTTTGCAATCTATATGACCACTGGCAATTTCAATCTTGGCCATTCCCGCCAGCGTTTGCATTTTCGAGACACGAGACGGGACGAGACATTTCACGAGACGTCCCGTCTCGTCTCGTGTCTCGTCTCGTTTTCGAGACGGGACAAGTAGTCTGTCCCGTCTCGTGTCTCGTCTAAAAGGGTTCCGTCTCGTCTCGTGTCTCGTCTCGTTTACGAGACGAGACGAGACGGGACACGAGAAATGTCTCGTCTCGTGGCAACACTACTCCTCCGAGATACCTAATATCTGTCCACTAACTCAATTTATTCTGTATTTTTACCTCAGTTGCCTCCTGCTCTTTTTCTAAAATACGGTTTAAACATTTTAAAAATTCTACAACTTCTTGATACCGATTTACATATATTGTGATAATTTGCCAAAAAACCAATATCATCGACCTGAAGCTCATTTTTCAAATTAAAAAAAAACATTTAAAAAACAAACTTAATTTCAAATTTTATTAACCAACCCTCGTATATAAAAGAAACAATCTCAAAGCTTTCTGTATCAGTTTGGTATTTTATACATTTATGTTGGTATGTATATAAATTATGTTGGTAGGCCTCACTTCAATTTTTATGGCCATATATGGTCGAGGAACAAGGACTATTCACGTAATAATAATGTGCTTAGTGAATGTTCCTTTGAGTCTGATTTTCGGGACAATCACTTCTCACCTACGCATTTCCATAACCAAAAGCCTATTAAACAATAATTCTGGTCCCGACGCTAAAAGTGAAAATCAGGATTTTCCGGTTGACCATATACGAGCCTTAATTTGCTAACTAAAACGCTCAGTGTGTGTTTAATACGCGCATATGTCTGTCACTTAAAAATCACCCACAAAGGCGAGTGGGGTGCATCACTTTTTAAAAGTAACGTATAATTGCTCCCCTTAGAAAGGTAGAGCTTTGCGCACAAATTTGTTATTTGTATTAGTTAAAATTAATTTTTTTACAGTTATCGCTAGTAATATTCTCCGCATTCGTAAAAAAAAATATTTCCACAGTGTACGAAAAATCTCAAGTAAAGTAATTTATATACGTGCCAATACTTTCATGTTTGTCTGTGATCTCAATTTTTCGTAATAAACTTTTAAGTTCAAACTATCAAATAGCAAAAACCAATAGCACCAGCTAAGACGCTCGTTTACTCCTATTAGCGAAAAACTAAATTAAAATCTCAAAATTCATCAACACTGATCCAGGCCTAGCTCGGCTCCAATACAGAAACTTTTGTGGATCTTTTGTGTAGCGAATTCAACGTCAGGGCCCGAACGGTATCAGCAATAAACTAAATGACCGGTCAAAAATTAACTGTAAATAAATAAAACATTAATTCAATAATATTATTTTTTTACACAATTTAACTAGTCTTTGTAATTTACATTATAGGGTAATTCTTATTCGTTAATACTTGTGCTAAAATTAATCATTTATACATATTTTTGTTTTACGGTACTTATATTTCATTAATTTGTGTACCCAGCTTCGGTTTCAATAAAATATAAGTGCAAATGTGATCATAGTCTGCCGTAGTAAAGCTAAAATAAATGCAAATAAATATTTAAGTTTATAAAATTTTAACAACGGCAAAAAAAGCACTATTACACCAAAAATTTTCACATTTAAAACATTAAATTCATCGTTTTCTGTTGCAGTCAAATATCCATTATCTACATTTCAACATCTATTGTGTGGTCAGTAGTTTAAACACCTGTCGTCATGAATAAACAGTAAAGATAATCCATTTCAACCAAACGTTTCACACAGTTTCTAATATTCTTGAGACGTGTTAACTTTAAAAAAAAAAAAAAAAAAAATGCTTTCGTAGTCATATATGGTCGCTGCCAGTGTGGTCGTTATTCTGAGAAGAGTGTAAATCGTATGAAACAAAATGCTTCCAAGGCAAGAAAGTTTATTAAAATTCTTTAGATATTGTATCCATAGTTCCACCACTTCTTTCATGTCCGCACGGAGTTCGAACTTAATCAGATTAGTCTCTTCTGCATTAGGAGCCACTCATTTTCTCTTTCCTAATATATAATGGAGCTGAGATCTGACTTAAATTGTACATAAACTACTTTTGTTTAGATGTATTATTAATATCCGACACAAGAGCTGATGATACTAGGCAAATTAGTTGTTGTAGAAGTTGTTTGCTGTATTACCATTGCATTCTCTGTTAGTGTTATTATGCCTTCCGGACGAGTAGGTGGTAACAGCTATAGTAAGTGGGATATTTATGAAAAGAGAAGGGACTATTTTATTCAGTTCGTCGAATATTGAGGTGAATACCACCCACCTTAAGTTGACATAATGTTACATTATCATTATCTACTTCTGTTCATGCTAAAAGTAGATATCACTGGAGATCTGTAAACTTAGTTAACTGTTATGCAACCCGTACCTGCTGGTCTATTATACGATATAACATTATATTTCTATTACTATTATAAATAACATTTTCATGATTACACATTTGTTTCCTCAACTACAAATTGCAAGAAATTCGAAACTCAGCCTTCTAGGATGAAGGAGATTCATGAAGTAATTTCTCCAAGGAAGAGGGATTCCGCATGACAGAAAAGTTTGAGAACTATTACTCAGATAAGCGAAATTAATTTATTGAAACAATGAAATTACCCTGGTAAGAAGAACAGAAAGAGAGTGTATGTGATTGAAAGAAAGAGAGGGAGAAACACTGTAAATTAACGTGATTTAGAAACCTCAACCCGGATATTAAGAATATTTTTAATTTCCGGATTGGTTATTCACATTTTATGTAAAATAAACACAAAAAGCAAGTGGTATCGTGAATTGTGAAATCGCGTGAGTTAGATTTACAAAATAAGAAGACGAGATATAGATTGAATAAAAGACAGAAAGCGGTTATGATGAACTTGTAACTAAAGTTACGAAGAGATGTTATGTAGTTAAAAACAAAGCTTCTGTAATGTATTTTCAAAGATGTCGAAGTCAATTTATGTCACTGTAGAAAGAAAATTATGACAAACAAAATAAATACAGTAAAAAAAATAGTATACGAAATTTTGTAAACCACCGAAATTAATTTGTTATAGTGATATTTTGTCATAATGTATTAAGTCAATTCTCAAAAACTCACCTGTTGTTATATCCAATACAGGATCTATATTACTTCAATATAGATTTGCAGAAAAAGAAGCTTAATTTTTTATGAGACAAGAGAAAAATGAGGATATAGCATCCTAACATTATTGCATTAACGAAGTAATTTGATGTAACTAATTACAAGAGGTATTTCTATAATTTTCATTACACCAAATTTTTCCATTTGTAAGCAATGTTCTGGGCATATATTTGGAAAATGTCTGATTTTCTTCCGAATACTACAAAGTACCGTTCAAAGTAGTCACCTACCACCATATAATATGCTGTTATTATCCAATAGTTATATTCTTGCATTGGAAGATACATAATGTTTATTTAATGGGATTTTCCTCATTGGTCACCCCCCCAAAAAATCATGATCTTACTTGAACGGGTAGTACGCAAGGTTGCTTGGTAATACGGGGAGGTAAGTGCAGGCAAATCGCTCTAATTGGCTGAAAATAGCGAGAAATTGGTCACGTGGCTGAGGTCATTGGCCCTGGTCACATGGTATGACGTCATAGGGTCATTGGCCCTGGTCACGTGGTATGACATCCTCGACCAAGTGATCTCCGGGTTGTTGATCCTGGTCACGTAATTGACATCCTGGGCCATATGATATTCTGGTCTTTAAATCTGGTAACGTGGTATGCTATCACAAAATCACGTGATTTCCTAATTTTGCGAGGGTATATGGGTCCTAAATATTTGCCTTTCAAAGTTTGGGGGGGTTCTAGGCATTGATTCACTTTGTTCTTTTTGATGAGTGGGGACAGCCAAGCACATACTCTTATGTTTAAAGATGGGTGCCTTGGTCCTATGCTTATGCATAGGGTTTATGGTCTTATAGAGGAGTACCTCGTTCTCTTTCAGGCGTGGGAGACCCGGGTTCGATTCCTGGCGGGTGCTCATGTGGTTCGGATTCCACGTTAATTAGTATGTCCACGTCTCATATAGCCTCGCTGCTGAACGGGACGTAAAACTCAAAATCAACTCCACTCAACTAGTTCTCTTTCATGGTTACTGAGGATCAGACACGTGCCCTGTGGTACCTTTGAAGGATAATGGGTGGATCAACCTTATGAAATGAAATGAAATCTTTGAGTTTTACGTCCCACGGTTATGCCGGTTAGGCTAAAGGAGACGGTGATGATGAGTAATGAATGAAATGGTGGAATGAAGAAAGTGGGAGGAAACGGGAGAACCCCGAGAAAACCCACGCATACGGTGTTTGTCCACCACAAAGCTCACTTAGCGGGGGCTGGGATCGAACCCGGGACCCCAAGCACCAGAGGTGAACGCTCTACCACTGAGCCACCGCGGCCCCTCTGGATCAACCTTGTACTCTTTTGTTTTAAAATGAGTGTTTGTGATTTTATACTTGCGTATGAGTGTTTATGGATCGATAAAGGGGTGCCGCACTTTATTCCAGGACTGTTGGACGTTCCTCGATCCGTATACTATACGTTAATGCCGTATTTCAGGCACTTAAAAGCAATTGTTCACAGTACCGTATCCGATTATTTAAGTTATCGTCGGTACATTTTCCTAGTTATCTTTAGAAATGTAATTCAAGTCCGCTTATGGCACACGTATTGTAGTATTTTGTGGATACTAGATGGGTTACACTTTAAATTTTCTGTTTATTCTTGTCTTTGCGGTATTATTCATTACAATTGAAACAACTATTCCATTCGTCGATGATAGGTTAACATTTCCGTTACATCATGTATTCGTGTGCATTGATTCTTAGAGTATGGTTCTAACCTTTACCAAACAAACCATCGTACGAGAGTTCGGGTGAGATGCTATCTTTTAGGTTACAGCAATAGAGTTGTGTGATCGTTGCTTGCTGGGTGTTTGGCCATATTGAGATTCAGGGCAAAGACTGTACAGACAATCCAGTCAAGGACATTGCGTTGGTTATTGGTGCTTTGGTCTGGTGTACAGTTACCCATCTTCCATTTACTCTGACAAGGGAACCTTCCGAAAATGATAGTTGCAGTGAAAGATATGGCCTATGCCAATTGAAAGAGCTGTAACAGAGATGAGCATTCACAAAAAATTAGCTGCCCATAGCAATAGGTTCAAGAAATATAAGGGGTGGAAGTTCGGGAAACAGCAAGGTTGGACTAGGGGAAAAAGTGCAAATTCCGCAAAAAAGGGGGCACGGCAAAATACTATGCTGACAAGTGATGTATAAAAAGAGACTTGCCACAATAGGGAACAAATGAAGGCCACCAGTAGGGTTAACAGTGTTGCCAACTGCAATAAAAAGTACATGTTTTGTAAAGAGCACTATATGAAGTGAGCGCAATATTCAGTGTCATGTAGAACATAAGATATGGCGTGTATAATAGTGGTACAATCTAACAAAAGAGAATAGAAAAAACACAAGTACGAAAAATACGGAAAAGACGAAGTTGGCCATAATGGACCACATTTGATCAAGAGCTGTGCATATTAGAATGAACAAAACAAGAAGCACTGACTATGCGGGAAACCGACGTACCTAGAGTCGAAAAGAAAAACGAGTTCCAAAGTTGGCAGCACTAGCCATGAACATCCAGACAATTCTAACATAGTTAGGCCACTCGCTTCACAAAAAGAAAATTCCGGCAACAGGCATCACTCGGAATGCATCAATGCTAGAGTGATTGAGGCAATGCCAAGTCGGGGAACATGAAATGGTTGGGTTGAGCCAACAACCTATAATAGAAGTAAACATTATGTCATGGTTGGGTCGTATGTGGGAATATACAGGGTGTCCCACCAAACTTTGTGACCTGAAATATTTGAGAAATGAACAAAAATGTGACGGATCCAGTTGTGCAGGAATGTACCAATGTCAGGGGTGATAAAAGTCTGTGAGAAGCAAGTGCTCCCAGGATCCCCATCATAGGGCCCCCGGAGCCAACTTCAAACTTTCAAATGGCAACAGGGACCGAGTAGTACCTCTCTCGATAGATCATGGAATGTGCAACAACACATATAGGAAACATTTGCTATATGAAGCATGTTTTTCAAAATGGCCGCCAATAATATATGTTGTGTCTTAACATGGCATCGGACATTGTGATCTCAAATTGTTGCGAAGCGAAAAGAGCTGTTGCAAATCCAATTGCACAGGAATGTACTCATGTCGAGGGCCAAGAAAACTTTGTAAGAAGCAAGTCCCCAGGGTCCCCATCATAAGGCTCGAGGGGTCAACCGCAACATTTCAAATGGGAACAGGGGGCGCATGATATTTCTCTGGATAGATACAACACCGCCTATAAGAAACATTTGCCATATGAAGCACGGGTTTCAAAATGGCCGCCAACAATGCGCGTTGTTCTTGTTACCGAGCAGATATTTTTGGCGGCCATTTTGAAATCCCATATAGTAAATATTTCTGATATGCGTTGTTGTATATTCCATGATTTATCGAAAGAAATAAAACCCAACTGATGGTGCTATTTGAAATTTTGAAGTTGGCCCCTGGGACTCTATGATGGGGGACTTGTGGGCACTTGCGTCTCACAGAATTTTCTCGCAGGCTGACATGGGTACATTCCTGCACAACTGGATGTGTCACATATTTTCGCTTTGAAAATATTTCAGTCGCAGAGTTAGGTGGGACACTCTGGATATATCATATAGGCGGTGATAGTACTGCAGACAGCAACACACAGCAGATCAAGCCTTTGATTATGTTTGCTTTCTACAGGTGTGGATATGTGATAGAAAGACCACCAAAGGTTCCGACACCTCTAGAGTACTGTTTCGAGACATTCACAGGCGATCATTGTACCATGTGTGACGGATTTGCAGTATTCCGCTGTGCTCACTGCAAATGTATCTTCTGTTTGGACCATTGTCTCATCGAACAAATACACGTACAATGTGGACGAGCATGTACGAAGCGATGCGAAATGATGCGAAGGCTAATGTCTCTTGCCGGAAATTTCTTTTTGTGAAGCGAGTGGCCTAACTATATTACAATTGTCTGGATTTTCATGGCCAGTGCTGCCAAGTTTGGAACTCGTTTTTCTTTTCGACTCTAGGTACGTAGGTTTCCTGCATAGTTGGTGCTTTCTTGTTTTGTTCATTCTAATATGCACAGCTCGTGATCAAATGTGACCCATTATGGCCAACTTCGTCTTTTCCGTATTTTTCGTACTTGTGTTTTTTCTATTCTCTTTTGTTAGATTGTACCACTATTATACACGTCATATCTTATGTTCTACATGCCATTGAATATTGCGCTCACTTCATATAGTGCTCTTTGCATAACATGTACTTTTTATTGCAGTTGGCAACACTGTTAACCCCATTGGTGGCCTTCATTTGTTCCCTATTGTGGCAAATCTCTTTTTATACATCACTTGTCAGCATAGTATTTTGCCGTGCCCCCCCCTTTTTTTTTTTTTTTGCGGAATTTGCACTTTTTCCCCTAGTCCAACCTTGCTGCTTCCCGAACTTCCACCCCTTATATTTCTTGAACCTATTGCTATGGGCAGCTAATTTTTTGGGAATGCTCATCTCTGTTACAGCTCTTTCAATTGGCATAGGCCACATCTTTCACTGTAACTATCATTTTCGGAAGGTTCCCTTGTGAGTCCCATTCATCCATTTTATCGTGTATTTTTTTCTTCTTTTGTGTAACTTTAATATCTTCCTCAGGTAGAATATAGGTCGAAAGATACCTGAGCCTGGGCAAGCATATACGAAAGGAAACAGAAAATTCTGCAACGTTACAAATGTACGTATTTAATTATGGCTAAAATGTAGAAAATAAAAGGAAATCATATTTCTTTTTTTTAAAATCATGCTTTCTTTTAAAAAGTAAGGAACAAAGTAAAATCCATCATAATGCAAACTTAAAAATAAAACAAATAATATTAATAAAAACTTTTTTTAAAAAAATACAATATTAACCAACTTCAAGTATTTAAAAAAGCAGAACATAATAATAATAAAGTGCTTAAACACAGAAAATAATCCATTATTATTACTCGTATTTATAAAAAAAATTATGTGCCAAACCAAACAAATTAATGCCTACTGCCTAGCATAAAATTTTATTAGATGGTACTTTTATGAGTCAATAGATAATAGTAATGAAATATTTTGTGCTTTGTTTAGCACTTTTATTGTTCTTTGCTTTTTAAGGGCTTCAGTTAATATTTTTTTCTGCCCTTTAGTGCGTTTTCGAAGTAGTCTATTTTTCTTTTATTTAATTTTTCCACACTAATTTCTCAGTAGTTAGATTCTTAAACAACACGTAAAACACTAACTTACTTCCTATAAAGCGGGTCTTATAAGATATATATATATATATATATATATATATATATATATATATATATATATATATATATATATATATATATATATATATATATATATATATATACTAGCTGAACCTGCGCTCTTTACACAGCCCATCATTCATATATGAGCATGAATCTCCTTGTTATTCCTCACATCTGTACATGTCCCTTTTGCAGACACAAGTGAAAGAAGTCTTGGTAAAAATCGGCACGAAATACCGTAAAGGGGAGATTTTTTTTCGATTATTTTTCAATATCTTGTACCGTTTGCAAGATTTGGGCCTACTTCCGGTTGGAGTTTTTAATTCATGTATGATCAGCTTTCTTTCTTCTTGCATGTAGTATGTAATAAGCAAATACATAAGCTAAGTAACTCTATGGCCTATGGGAGCCGGAGGTTCAATGCCGCGTTCACAAAAGCTCTCCACTGACTTCTATCCTTAGCTAACTGCATCCAGTTTCTACTTTGTATTCCTATTTCTGCGAGATCCATATTAATATTGTCCTCCCATCTGCGCCAAGGTCTTCCTAATGGTGATTTTCCGGCTGGTCTTCCAGTTAAGATTTTGAAAGCGTTCCTACTTTCTTCCATCCTGGCTACATGACCTGCCCACCTGGACCTCCTAGATTTGATGACCCTAACAATGTTGGATAAGCCGTATAAATTATGTAATTCCTCGTTATGAAGTTTCCGCCATACTCAAACTTCACTCCTACCACCTCCAACAGTTGAGAATATTCTCCAATTCATTACAGTTATTTTGCAGAATACTTTTCCTTACCAGCGGGAAACCATCCTCAATCATGCCACCAAGGCTGCCATAGATATTTTCCGAATTCACATTGCTGCAACATATTCAGGCTTATCTACGTACTTCCATTTTCACTGTGATCCGGAAATTGAACATGAATAGACGACCGATGGGAGGGAAATCAATTCGCATTCTTTATTCAAACGTCCGCTCATTATCTATGAACCACACACTTCTCGAAACTACAGCTACAGCGTATCAAGTGGATTCCATATTACTGAAAGAAACTTTCCAAATCCTCAGAACCTTACTATTTCCCACATTTTCATCTACTACGCTCTGATCTATCTCAAAACGTCGCACGGTGTGGCGCCGCTATAGCTGTGCGATCTTCATTACCTTTTATACATATTATACCAACACCCGCTGGTGCATACCCGGAGAGCGTCATCGCCACCTTATATTTTCCTGATAAAATCATCACGGCCGCCACTATATATGTGCGCTCCACCCAGCCGCTACCATATCGTTTTATTATCTATCTTGACATGCATTTTAAGAGCTATGTACTCCTGGCAGATCTGAACTACGCTTCACGTACCGTAGAACAAAAACAACGCTTTCAGGACTTTTTACTTACCACCAAAGCCTCTTTTATGCCGCTTCCACAGCCTACCCGCCCAGTTAGTGGTACTACGCCTGACGTTGTCCTCATCTCTAATAACTTAGTACCATCTTCTACTATTGAAGGCTTGGGGACTATCGGCAATGACCATCCCTGTCCTACTTACGGTTACCCACCCTGGGCGAGACACCGCATCCGTACCATCACCTCTCACCTACAATTTCCACCGGGCAGACTGGCAGAAATATAAAACATGTATCACTACTACTCTAGAAGGCACACCTACCGACATCAACAATGTGGATGCTATAACTTTGCTCTCAAACACACTGACCAAGGCTATACAGTGCGGTACAGAACATGCGGTCCCAAAACAACCAGCTCATCCATCACGACCTCCTCTTCCAACCAAAGCACTAACTCTTCTGGCACGCTCCCGTCAATACCTAGTGGAATATAATAGAACCAACGACCCACATTTTCTACAAATACATCAGCAATTCAACGAATGGTAAAATTATACATAACAGCTAAGAAACGACTAATGTGGCGTAACTCTTGTAACCAGCTGCGAAATGAACATAACCCAACCAAATTTTGGAACCTGTTCAAACGCCTCACTTTCCAAAATAATAGCACTCAATATCCTATCAGCTCCACCATCTGACAAAGACAAAGAACAAGCTTTCGTAATTACTTCAAGACCGTTATCACACTACATACTGATCCTATCTTTAGCCATCCTACTCATCAGCATATCGCCGAAGCAGGTAATCCAAACCAACAGCTTTTCCAACCACAGGCTTTTTTCCCTCTATGTGGAAACTGGCCAACATCATAGTGTTTCTGAAACTGGGGAAAGATCCCACACAAATCACATCATACCGACCCATCAACTTAACCTCTGCTTTCAGTAAAACATTGAACGAATACTCATTAAACGGCTGCATATCTATTTACAACAACGTAATATTCTACCACACACTCAAGCCGGATTCCGTCCCTTTTACGCCAAATCCGACCAACTTCTTAAACTCTCATCACTTATAGTTAATCACTTCAACAAAAGCCTCCCATCGGTCTTGATCTCTTTTGACATAGAGCGTGCCTTTGACACAGTCTGGCATGAAGGATTACTCTATAAATTAAAAAACATCCTGCCTATTGCATGCGTCCGCCTCATAGCCAACTTCCTATCTAACTGGAGTGCCTTCACCTCCATCAATGGCGCACGATCTGCAGAATTTACATTAAAAGCAGGGGTACCCCAAGGGTCAGTGCTATCCCCTCTTTTGTATATTCTATACGTTGCAGACATGCCCATACCAGCACCACCTGATAACGCCTTCCAATACGCGGACGATACAGCCTACCTCGCTCTGGGATCATCAGTCGACCGCATCTCTATTCAGCTCCAATCCGCAACCAATACTTTACTTGCATGGTGCCTCCGTTGGAAACTAAAAATCAATCCACAGAAAACGCAAATGACGCTCTTCGGGCCTAACAAAAACAAGTACTGTTCAACACACAATCCCGACCGCTTACATATCAATGTCATGGGCGCACCCATACCTTTACGTAATAGCATTAAATATCTCGGCGTTCAATTCGACAGTCACCTTACTTGGAGACCACATTTACAACATCTGGAGAAAAACATACGCCGGCGTCTTTATTTGCTGAGTCGCCTTAAAGGGACAACATAGGGCCTAAATTCTACGTTATTATTATATACATACAAGGTCTTCGTCTGTCTTGCACTCACCTACGGACATCTTGCTTGGCTCTCAGCAAGTAAACAATACTATGACCGCCTCCAAGTCCTTGAACGCCGAGCTATTCGAATAGCTTATTCACTTCCAGCCAGAACATCCACTGCCGCATCTACAGCCATACCTGTATGCCTCTTCTTCTGGATCATGTCTACCGTCTCCGAACCCGTTATGTTATGCAACACGTAATCGGCAACCATCCCATCATAGCGGAACTATTGGAGCAAACCCCGGCAATCCCACGTAGAGCATACCCACCCCTGGACCATCTACTTGCAATATACGAACGAGAGGCAAATACAGCTGATTATAACCCTGCTCGACGCATATATCACAGCCATCCGTCCATCTATCCTCATAACTGCATTCACTTACATGTTTTCTCGTCTACAGTAACAAACTTCATTAAATATTTCACTCCAGCTGGCCACAAAGGCTGAATAACATACTCCAACAACTTTAATTATATGCTATTGACCATCTATCTTTTCTTGTCTCCCTAGTTTTGTAATTACTCTGGCCAAAGAGAATGCGTAACCTTCTGTGGCCCGCCCATCTACGGATGGGAATGAAATGCTTGTATGTATGCACCTTCGTTGTTATTGTAGCATTTTAATATATATATATATATATATATATATATATATATATATATATATATATATATATATATATATATATTATACACACACGAGGTATGTTGAAAAAGTATCGAAATATTTTTCCCTTGTAAACCAATGAAGCGCAGAAGATTTTCTTCAGTGTAGATGTAGAGGGGACACTCCTGGACAGTGGTGAATTTTTTTCCGCCCGCCGCCTCAGTCGCTGGGAGTCGGAGTGAAAACGTGTAGTGAGTGGTCATTGGATTTCAGTTTTATTTATTTATTTATTTTTGTAAAATGACAGAACTTGAGTTATGATATTGCATTAAATTTTGTCAAAATCTAGGCGATACCCAAGCGGAAACCATTCAATTGGATCGATACATTGAATTTTGAACGAGAATCTTGGCATGAGGAGTGCGTCCGTGAAGTTTGATTCAGGCTTTCATCACCGAAAGCAAATATTCCTGTGTGTCGTCAGGCTCCCTACTCACACGACTTGACTCCGTGTGATTTCTGATTATTTCCCAAGTTGAAAATGCAACTAAAAGGGACCCGATTTGAGTCAGGAGAAGACATCATGCGGAATACGACGGCCTGGTTGTTCACCATTCTAAAAACTGCGTTCCAGAAGTGTTACTAACAATGGTGGGAGCGCTGGGAGAAGTCTGTGCATTACCAAGGAGACTACTGTTTCGGATTTCCAATTCAATAAATGTATTTTTACCAACCGAAGGTTGGAGTAGTAATGGGGCGACTTGGCCTAACTTTTTGGCCCCTGGGTCCCTGCCTCAGGATCCATGGTCCCTGGCCGGGGTCAATGACCTAGGGGTACATAGGACCACCCCCTCTAAATTTTGGCAGGGGTACCATGGCCCACCCCCTAAATTTTGGCAGGGGTACATAGGACCACCCCCCTTAAATTTTGGAAATTGCCAAATCTAAAAATTTGGTATGGTAGCCTAGGACCATAGTATGTACCTCTATCAGTATTGGGGGTCTATGTCGTTCCCTTTCATGGGTAAAAAATTGTCAAAAAGTCAAATTTCGGGGGTTTTTGACCTAATTTATCCCCTTGGATGATGTGTTATTACCCTATATAGTTATATGGGCGTATACAGGGGTCCATTACCTTTCATAAGACATGGGTATATTAATGCACCCCTTGAAAAATTTGGGAGGGGTACCTTGGCCCACCCCTTAAATTTTGGAAATTGCCAAATCTAAAAATTTGGTATGGTAGCCTAGGACCACAGTATGTACGTCTATCAGTATTGGGGGTCAATGTCGTTCCCTTTCATGGGTAAAAAATTGCCAAAAATTCACATTTCGGAGGTTTTTGACCTAATTTATCCCCTTGGATGATGTGTTATTACCCTATATAGTTATATGGGCGTATACAGGGGTCTATTACCTTTCATAAGACATGGGTATATTAATGCACCTATTGAAAAATTTGGGAGGGGTACCTTGGCCCACCCCTTAAATTTTGGAAATTCCCCATTTTAAATATTTGGTATTATAGTATAGGACCCTAATATGTATTATGATAAATTTGGATGGTCCACCTCGTTCCCTTTTAGGGGTACCAAAATTGCCAAAATATAAACGTAAGCAATACGTAGTACCACGTGTTTGGTTTTGACCTAATTTATCCCCTTGGATGAGGTCCTATTACCTTATATGTTTATATGAGCGTATACAGGAGTCTATTACCTTTCATAAGACATAGGTACATTGGTGCACCCCGGGAGGGGTACCTTGGCCCACCCCTTTAATTTTAGAAATTGCCCAATTTAAACATTTGGTATTATAGTATAGGACACTAATATAGATCACTATAAATTTGGGTGGTCCACCTCGTTGCCCTTTAGGGGTACAAAATTGCCAAAATTTTTGTACAACCACGTGTTTGGTATTTGGTCGATTTTATCCTATATAGTTATATGGGCGTATACAGGGTCCATTACCTTTCATAACATATGGGTATATTTGTGCACTCCTTTAAAAATTTGGGAGGGGTACCTGGGCCCATCCCTTAAATTTTTGGAAATTGCTCATTTTATATATTTGGTATTATAGTACAGGACACTAATATGTATTATGATAAATTTGGGTGGTCCACCTCGTTCTCTTTTAGGGGTACAAAATTGTCAAAATATAAACGTAAGCAATACGTTGTACCACGTGTTTGGTCTTTTGGCCCAATTTATCCCCTTTGATGAGGTTCTATTACCTTATATGGTTATATGGTTATGTATAGGGGTCCATTACCTTTCATAAGACATAGGTACATTTGTGCACCCCCGGGAGGGGTACCTTGGCCCACCCCTTTAATTTGGAAAGTGCCCAATTTAAACATTTGGTATTATAGTATAGGACACTAATATAGATCACTATAAATTTGGGTGGTCCACCTCGTTCCCTTTTAGGGGTACAAAATTGCCAAAATATAAACGTAAGCAATACGTTGTACCACGTGTTTGGTTTTGACCTAAGTTATCCTCTTGGATGAGGTCCTATTACCTTATATGGTTATATGGTTATGTATAGGGGTCTATTCCCTATCATAAGACATAGGTACATTTGTGCACTCCTTTAAAAATTTGGGAGGGGTACTTTGGCCCACCCCTTAAATTTTAGAAATTGCTCATTTTATATATTTGGTATTATAGTACTGGACCCTAACATGTATCATGATAAATTTGGGTGGTTCACCTCGTTCCCTTTTAGGGGTACGACATTGCCAAATTTTAGTATAACCACGTGTTTGTTTTGGCTCAATTTATCCTCTTGGATGAGGTCCTATTACCTTATATGATTATATGGTTATGTATATTGGTCCATTCCCTATTATAAGACATGGGTATATTGATGCACCCTTTAAAAATTTGGGAGGGGTACCTTGGCCCACCTCTTTATTTTGGAAAATTGCCCAATTTAAACATTTGGTATTATAGTACTGGATCCTAACATGTATTATGATAAATTTGGGTGATCCACCTCGTTCCCTTCCATGGGTACGAAATTGCCAAATTGTAGTACAACCACGTGTTTCGTTTTTGACCTAATTTATTCACTTGGATGATGTCCTATTACCTAACATGATTATATGGTCATGTATAGGGGTCCATTTTCTATCATAAGACATAGGTACATTGGTGCACCCCGGGATGGGTACCATAGCCAATCCCTTAAATTTTGGACATTTTTTCAATTTAAGCATTCGCTATCATAGTACATGACCTCAATATGTATCATGATAAATTTGGGTGGTCCACCTTGTTCCCTTTCATGAGTAAAAAAATGCCAAAATATAAACATAAGCAATATGTTGTATCACGTGTTTGGTTTTTGGTCCAATTTATCCCGTTTGATGCGGTCTTATACCGTATATGGTCATATGGTCATCTATATAGGTTCATTTCCTATCATAAGACATGAGTACATTGGTGCACCCTTTAAAAAATTTGGGAGGGGTATCTTGACTCATCCACTCAGTTTTAGAAATTGTTTAATATAAGCATTTGGTATCTTCGTACAGGTCTTCAATATGTACCACTATAAATTTGGATGGTCCACAAAATCAAATTTCGGAGGTTATTGACCCCTATTTAGCACGTTATATGGTTTATTACCTTTATATGTTTATGTTCTCTTTTAAATTTGGGAATTATAAAATAACATAATTTGGTAAACGTTTTCTAGGACCCATTGTAGATGTTGGTGTTCCTCTTATGGCCAAATATTCAAAATGTAAAGGTTATTGACCGGCTTTATTATTAAATGAGTACAGGATTTATTACTTTTCCATAAGACACAGGTGTATTTGTGTATCAATCTTAAATTTTGGGAGGGGTACATTTCTTATTGTCATATCAATAATTGGTAATTGTTCTTTGGGTATCTCATTATGATCACGTGATCAGTTATTGACCTATGATGGGATTAGGAGTCCAGGACATTGGTACATTGAAACTTTGTACGATAATTTGATAATGCGTCATTGGTATTGATTATTACAGCCAAATATAAACGTAAGCAATACGATGTACCACGTGATTGACCTTGATGAGGTAGTGTACAGGGATACATGGCTAACCTTATTGAATCTTATGACTCATAGTCTTAAGGGAATACATGCTACAACACTGGCAAAGTTATTGTTGATGCAATTTGATTGGTTGATCACTATCTTTCGTGCAATCTGATTGGCTGATCACTATCTTTCGTGCAATCTGATTGGTTGCTGATTTTCAAATCTTTGCTGCATTCAGTTTTGTTTTAACATTTAAAAAGCTTTGAATTTTTTTTGTTTGAAACTTTGGTTTGAATTTTTTTTTAGTTTAAAAATTTTGTTTCGAAATTTTTGTTTGAAAATTTTGTTTGAAACTTTTCGTTTGAAATTTTTGTTTGAAAAAAAATTTTGTTTGAAAATTTTGTTTGAAATTTTTTGTTTGTAAATTTTTGTTTCAATTTTTTGTTTAAAATTTTTCGTTTGAAATTTTTCGTTTCCAAAATTTTGTTTCAAAGATTTTTGTTTGGAAAATTTTGTTTCAAATTTTTTTTTGTGTGAAAATTTTTGTTTGAAATTTTTTTTTGAAATTTTTGTTTGACATTTTTAAAAGTTTGTGCACTCATTAGTAAAGAACCGGAACTGTTTAGAACAAAAACCTCTGGCAACATTATGGTGCAATAGTACACGTCAGAACATGATAATGAAACGTCATCAGTTTTGCATCATATATAAGTATCGTTCGCGTTAGTATTCATGATAACATCATCATGGCTACTTGTCTGCAGTTTCTAAACACACGTGATGTGATGAAATCATTTACCAAGATTACTGATTTACAACAGAATGTACCTTATAGAATCTTAGCTAGCCAAATGATCCCTACAGAGTTTGGATTAAGAATCGTAGTGAAGCTTGAAAATGATAAGAATATAATTTTACCAGCAAGATATTTACCCATGGAAGCATCAAAACAAGAAGAACTGCTGCGTTTCTTAAATACTGGATCTGTATCTTTATGCTATAAAAGACTCTTGGGTCGAAGTCATCAATTTGAATTTAGTACACAGCCGGATTCGTCAGCAATTGTGATGAAATCATGAATTCAAACATCAACACATCAGACATAGTTGTATGAATGTGGTTGCTCGGCATGACGTCAGTAACTGTGATGAAATCATGAATTCAAACGTCAGCACATCAGACATAGTTGTATGAATTTGGTTGGTCGGCATGACGTCAGTAACTGTGATGAAATCATGAATTCAAATGTCAGCACATGACGTCAGCAATAACTATAAACCAGCAAATACAGTGTCATCCCACGAAATCATTTGAGCAAGTGCTTTTCAGGAGGGAAGATGTGTACTTCTAACGATAAAGAGTTCATCTTCGCAAGCTATTATCCAATAAATATATTTCAAACAAAACATGTGATGATTGGTATCAGTGCTAGAACATTTGAACCTGTGATTCGATTGGGCAAAGCAGAAAAATTTGGTGTACAACTGACCTGTGAAGAATGGCAAATATTATGTTCACGAATCGACCAAATGAACGATTATTTTCATGATGAGCTAAATGTGACCATAGTCAAATCATTAGGCTCAAATCATGAAGTGGTGCTGCGTACAGTCCTCCAAGAGAAGATGGTGCTGTTACGTAAAAAGAGTACATTCCATGTTCCTCGCAACATGGTGTATCTAACGCAAACGGAGTGGAACAAATTTATCAGCGTATTTCAGTGTGTGAAACATGCAGTGGAAGTCTGCATCAAAAAGAGTATATTCCTGAAAAAGTACTATTTTGAAAAATGTGTTATGCATATTGTACAACATGTATCTAGATATTGTGATGGTTGTCAACATCGTTCGTGGGTGCATACCTGTATTGATAAACAGTTTATTTGTGATCAAATGGACATTGAGTTTCCACCAATTGATATTGCAATAGACCTTAAAAGACTTCAATTGGAATTAAAATTATATGCTAAAGACAAACTAGTGCAAGAAGTTCAAAATACATTGTATCGACAATATCCAGAACCACTATCTGGTATGGATGTATGTGGAGTGTAATAAAATGATCCATTTCAATGAATTGTTTTTTTTTTCATTTCAAGTACAGCCCCATGTTCTGACGTGTACTATTGCACCACAATGTTGCCAGAGGATTTTGTTCTAAACAGTTCCGGTTTTTTACTAATGGGTGCACAAACTTTTAAAAATGTCAAACAAAAAATTTCAAACAAAAAATTTGAAAACGAAAAATTTTCAAACAAAAAAAAATTTGAAACAAAATTTTCCAAACAAAACTGTTCAAACAAAAATTTTTAAACAGAAAAAAATTTTGGAAACGAAAAATTTCAAACGAAAAATTTTAAACAAAAAATTGAAACAAAAATTTACAAACAAAAAATTTCAAACAAAATTTTCAAACAAAATTTTTTTTCAAACAAAAATTTCAAACGAAAAGTTTCAAACAAAATTTTCAAACAAAAATTTCGAAACAAAATTTTTAAACTAAAAAAAAATTCAAACCAAAGTTTCAAACAAAAAAAATTCAAAGCTTTTTAAATGTTAAAACAAAACTGAATGCAGCAAAGATTTGAAAATCAGCAACCAATCAGATTGCACGAAAGATAGTGATCAGCCAATCAGATTGCACGAAAGATAGTGATCAACCAATCAAATTGCATCAACAATAACTTTGCCAGTGTTGTAGCATGTATTCCCTTAAGACTATGAGTCATAAGATTCAATAAGGTTAGCCATGTATCCCTGTACACTACCTCATCAAGGTCAATCACGTGGTACATCGTATTGCTTACGTTTATATTTGGCTGTAATAATCAATACCAATGACGCATTATCAAATTATCGTACAAAGTTTCAATGTACCAATGTCCTGGACTCCTAATCCCATCATAGGTCAATAACTGATCACGTGATCATAATGAGATACCCAAAGAACAATTACCAATTATTGATATGACAATAAGAAATGTACCCCTCCCAAAATTTAAGATTGATACACAAATACACCTGTGTCTTATGGAAAAGTAATAAATCCTGTACTCATTTAATAATAAAGCCGGTCAATAACCTTTACATTTTGAATATTTGGCCATAAGAGGAACACCAACATCTACAATGGGTCCTAGAAAACGTTTACCAAATTATGTTATTTTATAATTCCCAAATTTAAAAGAGAACATAAACATATAAAGGTAATAAACCATATAACGTGCTAAATAGGGGTCAATAACCTCCGAAATTTGATTTTGTGGACCATCCAAATTTATAGTGGTACATATTGAAGACCTGTACGAAGATACCAAATGCTTATATTAAACAATTTCTAAAACTGAGTGGATGAGTCAAGATACCCCTCCCAAATTTTTTAAAGGGTGCACCAATGTACTCATGTCTTATGATAGGAAATGAACCTATATAGATGACCATATGACCATATACGGTATAAGACCGCATCAAACGGGATAAATTGGACCAAAAACCAAACACGTGATACAACATATTGCTTATGTTTATATTTTGGCATTTTTTTACTCATGAAAGGGAACAAGGTGGACCACCCAAATTTATCATGATACATATTGAGGTCATGTACTATGATAGCGAATGCTTAAATTGAAAAAATGTCCAAAATTTAAGGGATTGGCTATGGTACCCATCCCGGGGTGCACCAATGTACCTATGTCTTATGATAGAAAATGGACCCCTATACATGACCATATAATCATGTTAGGTAATAGGACATCATCCAAGTGAATAAATTAGGTCAAAAACGAAACACGTGGTTGTACTACAATTTGGCAATTTCGTACCCATGGAAGGGAACGAGGTGGACCACCCAAATTTATCATAATACATGTTAGGATCCAGTACTATAATACCAAATGTTTAAATTGGGCAATTTTCCAAAATAAAGAGGTGGGCCAAGGTACCCCTCCCAAATTTTTAAAGGGTGCATCAATATACCCATGTCTTATAATAGGGAATGGACCAATATACATAACCATATAATCATATAAGGTAATAGGACCTCATCCAAGGGGATAAATTGAGCCAAAACAAACACGTGGTTATACTAAAATTTGGCAATGTCGTACCCCTAAAAGGGAACGAGGTGAACCACCCAAATTTATCATGATACATGTTAGGGTCCAGTACTATAATACCAAATATATAAAATGAGCAATTTCTAAAATTTAAGGGGTGGGCCAAAGTACCCCTCCCAAATTTTTAAAGGAGTGCACAAATGTACCTATGTCTTATGATAGGGAATAGACCCCTATACATAACCATATAACCATATAAGGTAATAGGACCTCATCCAAGAGGATAACTTAGGTCAAAACCAAACACGTGGTACAACGTATTGCTTACGTTTATATTTTGGCAATTTTGTACCCCTAAAAGGGAACGAGGTGGACCACCCAAATTTATAGTGATCTATATTAGTGTCCTATACTATAATACCAAATGTTTAAATTGGGCACTTTCCAAATTAAAGGGGTGGGCCAAGGTACCCCTCCCGGGGGTGCACAAATGTACCTATGTCTTATGAAAGGTAATGGACCCCTATACATAACCATATAACCATATAAGGTAATAGAACCTCATCAAAGGGGATAAATTGGGCCAAAAGACCAAACACGTGGTACAACGTATTGCTTACGTTTATATTTTGACAATTTTGTACCCCTAAAAGAGAACGAGGTGGACCACCCAAATTTATCATAATACATATTAGTGTCCTGTACTATAATACCAAATATATAAAATGAGCAATTTCCAAAAATTTAAGGGATGGGCCCAGGTACCCCTCCCAAATTTTTAAAGGAGTGCACAAATATACCCATATGTTATGAAAGGTAATGGACCCTGTATACGCCCATATAACTATATAGGATAAAATCGACCAAATACCAAACACGTGGTTGTACAAAAATTTTGGCAATTTTGTACCCCTAAAGGGCAACGAGGTGGACCACCCAAATTTATAGTGATCTATATTAGTGTCCTATACTATAATACCAAATGTTTAAATTGGGCAATTTCTAAAATTAAAGGGGTGGGCCAAGGTACCCCTCCCGGGGTGCACCAATGTACCTATGTCTTATGAAAGGTAATAGACTCCTGTATACGCTCATATAAACATATAAGGTAATAGGACCTCATCCAAGGGGATAAATTAGGTCAAAACCAAACACGTGGTACTACGTATTGCTTACGTTTATATTTTGGCAATTTTGGTACCCCTAAAAGGGAACGAGGTGGACCATCCAAATTTATCATAATACATATTAGGGTCCTATACTATAATACCAAATATTTAAATTGGGCAATTTCCAAAATTTAAGGGGTGGGCCAAGGTACCCCTCCCAAATTTTTCAATAGGTGCATTAATATACCCATGTCTTATGAAAGGTAATAGACCCCTGTATACGCCCATATAACTATATAGGGTAATAACACATCATCCAAGGGGATAAATTAGGTCAAAAACCTCCGAAATGTGAATTTTTGGCAATTTTTTACCCATGAAAGGGAACGACATTGACCCCCAATACTGATAGACGTACATACTGTGGTCCTAGGCTACCATACCAAATTTTTAGATTTGGCAATTTCCAAAATTTAAGGGGTGGGCCAAGGTACCCCTCCCAAATTTTTCAAGGGGTGCATTAATATACCCATGTCTTATGAAAGGTAATGGACCCCTGTATACGCCCATATAACCATATAGGGTAATAACACATCATCCAAGGGGATAAATTAGGTCAAAAACCCCCGAAATTTGACTTTTTGACAATTTTTTACCCATGAAAGGGAACGACATAGACCCCCAATACTGATAGAGGTACATACTATGGTCCTAGGCTACCATACCAAATTTTTAGATTTGGCAATTTCCAAAATTTAAGGGGGGTGGTCCTATGTACCCCTGCCAAAATTTAGGGGGTGGGCCATGGTACCCCTGCCAAAATTTAGAGGGGGTGGTCCTATGTACCCCTAGGTCATTGACCCCGGCCAGGGACCATGGGTCCTGAGGCAGGGACCCAGGGGCCAAAAAGTTAGGCCAAGTCGCCCCATTACTACTGTTGGATACTTTGTAAACACACCTCGTATATACATATACATACATACACAAACACACACGTCGCATATAAATTGGTGTACGCGTTATGGAATTGTAAGTAAATTTACACACAGTACTACCACTGTCAGCTATTGAAGAGTTTCATGATCTAGCTGCGGACAATCAGATCCTAATGAAATTTATCTGAAACAATTGCGAAAACATGCTCTTTCCAACAAAAAGTAAACGAACAAAATTGGTGCACCTGTATTAAAGTTATGTGATCATACACACAATTATGGCAGGAATATGGTCAGCGTGTTGAAGAGTTGCATAGTCTAGCTCTGGAGACTATTATTAGATCCCCATAAAATTTATACTGGACCAATAGAAAATAATAATTTTTAAAACAAGAAAAACAAGTCATGGAAATCGGTGCAACTATGTGGAAATTAAGCATGAAGATACGGATATTAATGTCGATTAATAACGGACTTCACACTGAACCCGTTGAGGTCACGGGCGTCTCGGGCAGGGGGACGCGTCCCCCCAATATTTGGAGTACATAATATTAAATATTTTATTCTAATTTAATTTATTTACTAACGATCGAATAACATATAAATAATAATAATTGTATTTATTTGTGGTGTATAGCTTTGGTGGGGCCAGGTTTTTAACCGATTTTTTGCGATATTTTATTCATATTCAGTTAGGTTAGGTTAATACCATTTAATTCATACAGTATTGCCGAGCGAGCGTAAGCGAGTGAAGGCGGGTTAGAGCCACGTGCCCAATTCGACACGATGTATGCCCAATTCAACAGTCAAAATTCGTCGGCATGTCCCGTAACCAATTCCCACTTCATCAGCAAGGTCGTGAATGGTTCGACGTCGATCCTCACGAATCAATTGTTGAAGTTTGGCAACAATGTCTGGCGTTGTGCGGCTAATGGACCTTCGTCTTCGATGTCTGTACGGCCGGCCCTGAACCGAGCACTGTTTCCAAACACATGTTGAATCATTACAAAAGTCTCCATAGCACTTTTCCCGAGATTCGCAGAGAATTTGATACACACGCGCTGTTCTATTCTCGGATCCATCGTAAAATTGCCACACACTACACAAAGAGCATCATGAAAAGCACTGTGGAAACTCAACACACCAAGCCAGCTGCATGAAACTGTGCACTCTCACTCATCAGATATGCTAGTGCTACCTATCGGTGCAAAGCTCTACTTCTACTACATTCCAGATGGCAGCACCAGTCCCGAAAATTCTGGATAGCACCTCGTATATATATATATACAGAGGGTTGATTAAATATATACAGAGGGTTGATTAATTTGTGTGTCAATTTCATTTGTTCACTGTGCAAAAGTGGTATGAGGTAAAGTCGTGCAATTTGGTGTAACTTTAGACGAAGGACATAAGTTTTGTTTCGCCATAGAAGCATGCCACTCGTACTAAAGATTGAAGAGATATAGGGTCAAAGGTCAAATTTCGATTTTTTCCTTATGGGACTGCAATGGTAAATTCTGAAAGAGGCTGGAAAAACGTAAATCGAAGTGATGACAAAGAAAAAGGTGTATGATATGATTCTATGTCGGAGGCCGACCAAATATGCGTCAATCAAGTGTCAAGGTCAGAGGTCACGGTCAGATCAAGGTCACAGGTCATCTTGAGAACCCATTTGGATACACTGAAAACAACGCAATGTCCATACCTCATCATGTCAAATGGGTTCTCGAGGTGACCTGTGACCTTGATCTGATAGTGACCTCTGACTATGACACTTAATTGACGCATATTTGGTCGGCTTGCAACATAGAATCATATCATAGAGCTTTTTCTCTGTTATCGCTTCGATTTACGTTTTTTCAGGCTCTTTCAGAATTTACCATTGCAATCCCATAAGGAAAAAATCGAAATTTGGCCTTTGACCCTATATCTCTTCAATCTCTAGCACAAGTGACATGCTTCCATGGCGAAACAAAACTTATGTCCTTCGTATAAAGTTACACCAAATTGCATGGCTTTACCTCATACTACTTTTCCACAGTGAACAAATGAAATTGACACACGAATTAATCAACCCTCTGTATATATACAGGTAGGTACATTTTTTTTGTTTTATGTTCTTTTAGTATTAAACAAGATTTATGCTGCCATGTTCAAGAATGGAGAACTAATTACCTTTTCAGGAGCACTTTTAACTTCGTTCATCTGTCTGCATTTACTTACATAAATGTAGGTATTAGCATTGAATTTGCAGTTGTTTATAGTAAAGAAAAAAAGATTTTACTATTTCCTGCCTCGGTGTTTCCAATTTTCTGAAAAACATGAACTTATGCACGGTAAAAAATTACTTTTTAAACCATACTCATAAATAATTATGAAAGTAGCGTAATAACGTATGGAACAGGAATGAAAATGCATATATTAGTGATACCTGGATTAAAACTATTATATTAAATTTGAAATAGCTCAACTACTCCAACAATGTATCGAAGAAAACAACGTATACTTTCTTTAACTATTTCTACGCTCGCCAGGGATTTGGACGAAATCGCAGACTCTCACGTTGGGACCCTGGTGACTCCCTAATTATCACAGAGTCATTATTGATACATCGTTGAAAAGCTTATGGAACACAGATTCTATTCGTAGAAGAAGAAGAACAAACAAAAAGATCTAATATATATATATATATATATATATATATATATATATATATATATATATATATATATATATATATATATAGAATTTGGGTACCTTGCCAACCACTACAGTTACCCTACGCTGACAAAATGATAGTAACGTGTAGGCAACACACTTGTGACAATAATATAAAAATGATAGCCATTGCTGCATTCCAAAGCGAGATAAAAATTCAGAATGAAATTCCTATAAAAACGCCCTGTAAATCATTTTCGAACGGCATTTGGAGATCTCGGCGTCGGCGGCCCTGGTGACCCCTGTGATTATTATAGAGTCATGACTGATACATCGTTGGAAAGCTTATAGAACACAGATTCCACGGAGGTAATCATGCTTCTAGACCAATTCAGTGAAAAGATATCTCGTGTTATATGGAACCGTCTTGAAAATAAGTGTAATTTATGTCAAAAAACTGAGACTCAAAAATTGGCCAACTTTGCCCCCTTTTTTTCTCCTATATAATCAACAAGTACACATACATGATGTTACCATATAGTGGATGTCTTTGTTGCTTCACATACCCATTTTTGAGTATACGTACCCTAAAGGGGAAAATGGCTCCCAAAAAAATCCTGATGCAAAAAAAAAAAGAAAGAAAAGAAAAAGAAAAAAAGAAAAGAAAGAAAGAACTTTACCCTCCTCCCTCCGCCGTGGTACCCCCACCTACTTAAAGTGTATATCGACAGAAGGCTTTGTCCTTCGGAAATACATTGATAGCTACCAAAATTGTCTTCTTAGCTTAATTAGGGACTTAGCTATTGAGGCTTAAAGTCTTAACGCTGCAGTTGCATCAGTGGGCGTTTACAGGTTAAATCATTTCTTATTGATGCTAATACGATTATTTATTAATTAATATATTTATTTTTGAAAAGAGGGATATCGAAGTTATAGATTATTTTCATTAACTTTCAATTCGTATCTAAAGGGTGCCATAAAAATATCAATTTTTGAAATGCCCGCCATTTCTGTTCTATTAAGTTGGCAACACTGAACGTTACACGATTTTCATCTATTGTCTTTATGGCTAGTAGTCACAGAACGCCGAATAGCGCATGATTGGCATCTATTTTCTGGGTAAGAATGGAGCATTTCATGACGGAAAGCATGGTGAAAACCTATTACAGATGTAGTGAATGTTAGGACAGGTCCCACCGAAGAATGTTAGGCGTCTCCAAACATAGTGTATCAAATGACGCCACTGGACAACGAAAAGTAAAAAGACATTATATATAGAGTTATGAATCATGGCATCGCATACCATGTAGCATCTGATGGAGTCCTGAATTTAGAGAATACTTAGTGAACAGTATTTACCGGCCTAGCGACTACAGTGAAATTTGGACAGTGATGCTAGGTCCTGAAGTTAGAATTTCCCTCAGGAATGCTCGAAAATTCCCCTTTTTAAGATAAAATTTTCCTCATTTTCATTCAATATATATATATCATTGTTTTAAGAGAGCATTATTGCGTATCTATGGATTATTATACTGTGCTCATGTATCTACAACATACATTTGTGCTTTTGATCTTCTGTTATTACTTCAATGTTATCTTGTATAATGACATTCTCAAGCCAGGCCGCGGAAATGTGGGAAAAAATCAATTTGTCTCTTTGTGTGTTGGATTTAGAAACAATGCCACCGTCTTCGGTCACACTGCCCCAATGCTTAGTAACATAACATTTGTTGAAAAGCTAAATTTCCCTACATTTTATCTCATACTCGTAAAATCTCCATTTTTTTACCTCCTTTAAAAAATCTTTGCTAAATCTCCCTAAGCCGCGGGTGTGGTTCTGCTTTTCATGGAGAGAGCATGGACGTTTTATTGTTCTACATGACAATGTCATAGCAGACGGTTACAAGAACATTCTAACATCTTGGTTGCTTGCTACCTATCATCAAAGGCTAGTTCATGGATGAAGGTTATGTGTATCAACATGCCAAAGCACTTCATGACCACACTGTATGGTCAGTGGAGAAGTAGTTTCTCGACAGCAGCGTATCGCTGCTGGACTGTCACACTCAGATTCCTGATTTGAAGTTTGAATCCAACATGAGATGTTTTGTAACGTTAACTTCGCGCCAAACCATAGGACTCACATTTATCTGTCCTTATTCCATCCTTTCACGAATGGGCCATCATACACTAGGAAACCTTTCGCCGCTTTATAGGAAGTATGTCTATGTCTAACGAGATAAATCCTAGAAAATAGGTTACGATTTTTCCTAGAGTCAAAATCTCAACGTGTATGGCATCAGATCGCATGTCCTTTCCTATGTTCTAAACGATCCTATGAGATTTCTCTTGTTTAGAGTACGCTCTATTTCGGAAAGATTTCGATTTAAGCGACATCAGGTAGGAGAAAGTGAAAACATATTTGTTTTCTCCCGGCCAATAAAGATGCTATTTGCGCACTTAGTGCATACAAGCTAACCTCGAGCATATATTTTTATATAATACAAAGTCAACGCTCTATCACAACAGACATGCACAAGCAGAACACACTGGAAATCATTGCTGGCGGAGTATGCGTTGTGAGACCTGGCACCTCTTCGGAGGATGTGAAACAGGAAAAATCTTCACGTGTATGACACAAAGGGTAGTATTTCCTACGGAGATATGTCGTAACATTTTACGTAAGATAAATCCTAAAATATTTCTTAAGATTTATTTCATAGCGTATAGCAGGCCTTAAGGTGGCTGTATTGAGTAGTGAAAGGCCAGCCAAATCAAAGCAGAGGGAGGCAGGATACGATACAGAGACAGAGAGACACCTAAGTGCGTTGATTGTGTCTCACGGTCAGACACAGTGTTCGAGAGACATTTGTCTAGCATGCACTCGAGTGATTATGCACCCGAGCAGTGAACTTCGGTTCGGGTGTTCTGTTCTCTGATCAATATAATTCGACCAGCCTGGCATGCTGAATACGGCATGATAGTTATTATAAAGGTAACCTTGAAGTTCCGTCCTTTTTCACCCACCACCTTCGAACATCGATATGTCACCTAATACTATCTGGAAGATCAAAAATAGTCCCCATAAGCATCGATGACCTTGTGCCAACGTTCTGAAAGGCCATGGATTCCATCGCGGTAGAACTTGGTGAGCCGTGACGCGAAGAATGTATCAAGTCTATTTTGCACCTCTACTAGAGATTTGAACAGGTGTCCTCTAAGCTGATTGTCCAAGGAATGGAACAGGTGATAATCGGACGGTGCAATGTCCGGGAATATGACGGATGCAATAATGTTTCCCATCCAAGGTGTAGAATGGTGTCCGGGTGATCGTAGCACGTGGGGCTTAGCGTTGGCTTGTAACAGAAGGACCCCTTTGCGATTCAGAAGTGTTCGCAAAGTTTTGAGTTTTTCTTGAACACGGCTCAATTCCTGACAGTACACAGTTCCTTTGATGCTCTGATCAGCTGGTATCAGTTCACGATGCACGAGCAGTCCATCAAACACACAGGAGGACCTCCTTTTGGTGCAGTGCTAGTTTCGGCTGTTTTGGAACCAGTTTATGGGACGCTAATCAATGATGACAGCGCCGTGGAGCTTCGTACAGGACCCATTTCTCATCACATGTCAACACTCTATCCAGAAATGGCTCCTTCCTCCGACGAGACAGCAAACAAAACACAGGTGTCTGCTCGCGTTGCCTTCTGGCCCGAAGTCAAATCATGTAGGACCCATCGATCCAACTTGTAGTGCTTCCCAAGTTAATGGAGGTGCTGCCGAATGGTTTCTCCACTCACACTGAATTGTAGTCCCAGTTCCTCACATATCTGGCCACTGTTCTAGTCAATTGCTGCCTGAAGATCTCATTTTGTACATGTGTTGGTCTTCCGGCACGTGGTGTGTCTTCGAGTGTTTCGTCACCGTTCTTAAAATTGTTAAGCCACCGCTGCACTGTCCGCGTAGTCACGATCACCCTCCCAAAAGGTCTGCTGACACCCCGCTGCAGCGGCGTTTGACCCCAGTTTGAACTCGTACAGCATACACGCCCTTACGCTCTGTGGAGGTCGCGTGTTCACTCTGTCCTTACACACATTAACGGTGTAATTGAACTGCCACAACCAGGTAGTATGTTGGATATATCCACACCAACAACTGACCTTCGCCTTACCTTCATTCGCATTCAACTCACGGTGTGAGGGCCAATTGAACACAGACCTCCACAAAAAGCGACAGAACTTTCTTGGGTACCTGTATAGTTGTCATAAATAAGAATCATTCCTTCTAAAGTGTGAAGATTTTTATAATACATTTAGTGATTGAAGAATTCAGACTATACTGTCTGCTTAAATGATTCGTTCCTTGTTACTTCTCTTCTTTTTTTTAAAAACCTGCATCCACTTTTTCAAATGAATCGTATATTCCGTTATTCGGTTAGTTTCATACGTTAACTATATGAAGCGAGCTGTATATTATTATTATATGTACGGAAATTCACTTTTACAACATATACATTTATGTATACTGAAAGATCCGCCATTTTGATAACAAAAGAGAATACATGAAGAAAACACGCACCAATTTACAGATTAAACAACGAAAATTTTAAATTACAACTGCACAGTCTGTAAGGTTTATTTTTATTTTCAAAACATATCTCCGGCAGTGTCTGTGGCTGTCTGTCTTGTGTATCAATGGAGGTTGATGTTATCTTGTGATATTATTTGTTGCCTGAGCGAGAATATACTTTATTTCCAGTTGCTTGTTTTTCTTAAGATTTCTGAATTTGTTTTACGTGTTCTTGTAACAAAGGAAGTGTTTTAATGGGACCATATTTTCATCTAGAATTCTTCCTGTTCTTTCTTTCTTTCTTTCTTTCTTTTTCTTTTTTTTCTCTTTTTGTCGTTCTGCTTAATAACCTTTATGACAGGAATTAAAATTAAACAAAAAGAGCTAGACGCTGAAATTTTAACCAATATAACTCACAAACACGAAAATAACATTTTATTTCGTTCTGTTCTATTTGTATTGGTTATTTATTACACGTTAAATATTAAGGAAAAAGGTAAGTTGTCAGGTGCGTGTCATTATCGTTCGTTCTCTTGTAAAGTTATTTCCTGACGTTTACTTTATGTTCCGAAATGGTAAAATTTTCTCTTAATCCTTGTGCCTTTGTTGTAATGAAAGTACCGTATGCTTCGTTTTGCCTAATTCTCGTTCCGTCTAACCAACTATCTCCTACAATTATTACAGTTACATGATAATATTTGTGTCCACCATTTTAGGCGGAATAAGATCCATGTTTTATCCAACCCTCGTTTTGCGAAAGTGTTGGGCAGTAAATAATCAAGGGAAATTACTTTTTTTCCCTCGAAATTTAACTTCCGATTGACCTTACAGCTAATCAGAAGTGAGAATGCACATTGACCCCTGGGTTTTATAAGAAAGTCAAATTTTTAGCCAGTCAGGGAATAAGAAACTACGCAATGTTGAAACTTAACATCTGGTATTGTTAAATATGAGGAAGGATCAGAAAATAAAGTTACAAGGCCCATATTTCTGGAGTTTCTTGTGTTATAGAGGAGTGTGCGGTAATTTTTAATACATGGAGTTAGTAACTGTGCAGAGTTTCAGCCACTTGCCACTTACGGCGCCAGTTGTATATAAACACAAATGGCGGATCGTTTAGAAAACTGGTCTCACGAAGAAGGCCGCTCACTTATTCGATTTTTGTGTGAGAAACATGTAACCGCAGCTGAAATTCACCGGAGACTGTAATGTCTCGTCAGAATGTCGCAGAATAGTGTCGAAAGTTTGGGGGCTAGTAGAGAAAACGTCACCGACGAGGAGCGCAGTTGAAGCAGTTTCGCTGGGGCATCATCGACCACCCTCCCTACAGCCCGGACTTCGCTCCAAGTGACTTTCACCTGTTTCCGCATTTCAAAGAGCACCTAGGGGATCATCGCTTCTCTTCAGACGAGGAGATGAAACACTTCATGACAACGTGGCTGAACACGCAAGGACGGGATTTTTTTTTTTTTTTTTTTAACGAAGAGGGAATCTTCAAACTCATCCCACGATGCGACAAGCACCTCAACCGATATGGAAACGATATCTAAAAATAACCTAATGGATGCACTATCTGTTGGTTGCATTGGTTGTATGAAAGAATATGTGCAAAGTATATAAAGTATGAGTGTATATAAAGTATCAAAGTGTCAAAGTATCAAAGTATCCCCGAAAATGTCAAAGTTTCCTCCAAAGTTTAAGTAGCCCCCCTCTACGGAGCATGTTTCACTACAGGCTTTGTAACCTTACTTAGTGATGACTCCTCGTATGTTAGTGATTACAGGTGATCGTTACACTTGTGTATATTAATTTTAAGCATATTAGTGTACTTTGTCTCTAGCAAACAGACATTAAACTCTATTGTCATTAAATTTATATCATTCACGGACGTGTAGATGACTGATCGTACTGAAAGTCTGTAGAAGGATGTAAAGCTACAGTAATTCTGAATGCAGAATATAAAATGGGCTGGTACGCACATGATCCAATTAGAGGAGTAACCGAAAGAAAACTAATTTGGGAGCAAATGAGGTTAGTGAGATGTTTAATGTGTTTGTTTACGTGTTGAATTGACTTGCCCACTTTTGATCAGTGGCTAGGTTCCCAGCCATCGGGAGATGCAGCATTGACAAAACAATTAATAAAAATACTGTATTTTAAATATCAATTAGAATGTACACAAAAACTGAAAAAAAAATTAACTATACACAACTGCAGTGACTTGTTTAGGATCTTGTTTCGTAAGGGGGGGGGGGCTATGCACAACACATAAACAAGTACTTATATTTTTCCTTTTGGGTACGGCAAGTTTTAATGAAGTTTTGCATATAACAAATTTATTTCGGGGGGGGGGCTTAAGCCCGATAGCCACCCCCTAAATACGCCACTGCACATCTGTATTTGTGCAAAGTAGTCAAAGAGGTCCGTGTTGTTTCTGAAAAGAGCGTGCTGATCTTTTGAAAGGATCCAATTGGTCATGCAAAACGGTGGATATAGATCCGTAAGATGTATTCATTTCATTTACAGTAGCATGAATGATGGTTATTTGTATGTCATACATCACAAGGTGTCCCACTTTCCTAATCATGTAATCGTCTATTGCTGAATTCGGTCTGCCTTCCCTGATAGCCATTGTTCGAACTTCAAGCTCATGTGTCCACATTTTAGCTGTCTCTTCTATGCTTTAATAGTGCTTAAGGTTGGACACTTTTCACCAGGCATGATTTTCACTTCATCATAAATATCAGTGGCTTTCGTCCCTTGCCGCTGGAGGAACATTATCACTGATCGATATTCCATTTTCCACAGTTCGACACTCACTCGTTCCAGATGTCGTACCTACAAATATCTTCTACCTAGAAACAAAAATTACATATTAGTATATTAAGATTAGGGCATATGTATTATATACATGAGTTCTACACATATAACACAACAATTACTGCATTTATAGGTATAAAACAAATAGTTATATTTAATCTAGGTATCCTAAATCCCAAATGCTCATTCACTATATTTCTTCTTTTACACGCTCAAAATTGAAGGTCATGATCCACATAATTTTAAATTTTAATTAGTAAAGATTAAATCTTATTATTCTTCAATTACTTTCGTAAAGGCTTTTCGTCATTTTTTTTCAAATAACTGATCTGACATTTTCTCTACATATTCAATAATTTGTATTGTCAGTGTAAATAATACGTTAGGAAATCTGTCCAGAATCATCAGGTGAAATTATAGTAATCTTTCGTCCAGTTTTACGTCCCACGATTAAATTATAGTAGTGACTAACATGTAAATTGAAAGTTTGCTAAAAAAAAAATTGCACTTTAATTGGACAAACGTAATTTATTTTAAAATACCATATCATATCAGTTATGTAATTTTGGATTATGCTAATTTAATACCAATGTGTCAAATTCATTTATTACTATTATTATTATTATTATTATTATTATTATTATTATTATTATTATTATTATTATTATTATTATTATTATTATTATTATTATTATTATTATTATTATTATTGATAACTTAATCCCAAAATGATACAGTGAGTGTTCAATAGAAGGAGTATGTCATTTCTTTTTATTACTTAATATGGAAATGTTATTTTCTTCAGATGTTAGTTATTACATATTATTTTTTTACAAATTAAAAATTCTATCAGTGTTATCTCGCTATTAAATCAAATTTAAATTGCCTCCCATTAAAAAAAACTTTGTATGTTGCTACAACTACTGCATTGGGAGGTAGCTCAGCTGACTCTCATTTGAATATTGATAATTTTAATAAATGATTTGGCATTATATTTCTATTAATCAATTTCTAATTATGTTACTGGTTATCCACCCTCTTTTTGCAGTAATTATACCTAAGAGTGAAAGTCAGTACAACTATTCCCAAAAAGTCAATTTAGAGAAATACTCGTTCTCAGCCATGCAACATGTGAAATAAGTTCTAGATCAAAACATTTTCTTTGGCGTTTGTAACATTTCTTTTCTAATTCCACTTTCAAGGCTTTCTTTCTCTAAAGCCCAAGGATCCATTGGAGAAGGATTGGTTTTGGAGAGAAGTAAGATGCGAAATAAAAGGCGTACACAGGCGACAAATCCTCGATTTAGTAGCGTTTTCGGCGGAACAAAGGTTCGACTTCGTCTAAATCCCGATGAAGCTGGACGTTACAATCGTGAATTTCAATGTGACGAAAAAGTATAGAAAAACTCTCCTCGCCCCCCTTAAAACGGGAAATTTCAAAAATTCGAGGACACGCTTATTTTGTAATGAGGAGTTTATATTGTACTGAGTGTCATGCCCCTAGCTTGAAGGGGCCCATGAGAAGTTTATTTTCCGCATAAATTTTGACCCACACATTTCCACCTAAGGATACACCCTTGAATCAAAGTGACATACTAAAAACCTAAGTACAGGTATGTAGCCCAACTGTACTCCAGGTACTAATTATACCACGTTACTCTTATATCAGAATTTAAAATAGTAATGCACTAGTTGTGTTACATAGGTATGTTGCTTCACAAAACAGCTATATGGACAACCACAGGTATGTAACATGAGCAACGTGATGTTGGACCTCAAACCTCACTCATATCACTTATTAGTAATGAGAAGATTGAGGTGTGTCAAGATGTGAGTTGAGGTTAGTGTTACCCACGAGACGAGAAATAAAGTTTTATCATTTTCATTCTCGAAACAAAAATCTCATCTCGTCTAGTTCTATATATATTAATTCAAAATTTAATGCCCTGATTTTTTTCCTAATTTCAATGAGGATCCTTACCAGGATCTTTCCGGGTAATGAGAAGTCCACATAAAGTGTGATATAACAACATTTAAACCATATTTATTATTGGAGTATATAGAGTGACGATTTGCGTATCTTTAATCGGTGGTAAATGTTCTTCATTATGTTTGTACACTCATAAAAAAACGCCGTGTAGTTAGGCCACCCAGTATACACATTCTTATCCCATAATCGTGTCAGGTAAAGAGACACCCTCTCTCTCCTTCTTTCTTCTCTCCTATACTAAAATTAGATAACAAGATGAGTGCAATTCATATTTCAAACTAAACACATGTTTTAGTTTTGATAAAATGAAACAACAAAACCGAGACGAAACAAGATTCATAAGTTGATGTAGGGAGAAACTTAAACACACACAATAAAAAAATGAAACTAATGGATGTCTATTACACAGAGATTCAGAAATCAGGCAGAGAGAGAGAGAGAGAGAGAGAGAAGAGGAGAGAAGAAGAAAAAGAAGAGGGAGAACAGATAAAACTGTGGATTTCAAACGTAGTAAGAAAAGAACCTAACATTATAAAGTTCCGTTTCCAGAAATCCAACAGTAATATAGAAAGACCGTTTGTTTTTACTTGTTTTCTCAGAACTATTCGAATATATAGATGATGCTTTAAACATTTATTATGTCCCTTTCATAAAGGATAGCATACTCAATTTCAAGTAGAACTATAGATCTCCGAGACACATCTAGGATAATGTGAAAAGTTTAACACACATGCTTTGTTTCCGCGTGGTTCGATTGCAAATTCGGTAGTGTTCATTGGACGTACTGTTCCAAAATATATTCTAATAAACCCAGTAGATAGCGTTGGTCATATCCTCCATTTCAGACCACTAATGCAAATTGAACAAAAAAGCAAAACAAAAAAACGAAAGGAAACGACAAGAAAAGAAAAGAGAAAGAAAGAAAAAGAAAATAGAAGAGTTCTACTTTGCTGCTATCTATCATAAATACCCTATATTAGAAGTCCAAAGTGTATCGTAATGAAAACTTACAAATGTTGGAAAGGAAAAGTGTATATTCTTCATAGATATATTTAGCATATTTCAAATTTCAAGGTGAAAAAAAAACATTGAATTATAGGATGGGAACAAATTTTGTCGAACTAGTATAAAAAAAGTTTTCAAATAACCATATAAGTTATCATTTTCTTGTCTTTTCCGAAGATTTATCTGTTCCAAACATCCAGCATTGATTTCATCTCTTCTTGATATAACGTAATTTGCACAGATAAAATGAACACGCTATGAGCTCAAACGGATCATCGTGTCAGTCTGATGATGTTGGTTAGGTTATAGACCACCATTGGGTCGAGGACTGAAATCCGTAGTGACCCGGTAATTTGACTGAGACTGGGTAACCCAGAGGATAAAAAAAGAGAATTTACTTATTCCCTTGCGTTTAAACAGTATTTCTGTCAGAGATGACCAGGACTGGAGATGTTATCCCCAGAGCACGAAAAACAGGACGCCGAAGTTAACAGTTAATTAGATTCTCCAGACCAGGTATATCGGGCTCTTGCCCGTTTTAGCTTTGGAACATGAAGTGCGTGTGTTTGAGAGAGGGAGAGAGGGGGAGAAGTGAAAGATGCACAGACAGGATAGGGAAACAACAAGAAAGAGAGGGGGACGAATATAAATATGAAACATACTTATCATTACACTGTATGATATAGAACGCGCACACTGTGTATTCGAATTATCGCCAGCGATGCCTTGTGAGTTCTCCATCAGAAGATAAATCTCTGGAACCATTATTTTATGCGAAAAAATCATACTACCTGATGGGGAATCGAACCAAGATTTTCCATTTGGAAGTCTGGCACGTTACCACTACACCACCGATTGCTTTAGCCAAACTTTGTTTAACAAATGGTGTAGTGTTTCTTTATGAGTACGATAACACGAAAAGTGTATACTGCAAATCAATGGTGTCTTTGGAATATCCTAGTAATTCCCTTGCCGTTTCCCAACCAGCATTCGTAAATCGTCTCTATCATGATACAGGTGTTTGCTTCCATATTGTAATATGACTAAGTATATTTAATATTCTTATGTATTTTTGTCCAGTATGATTGATAAGTCGATTGATTCTTCACAATCACTTTGTAAAAAAAAAATTAAAAAAAAACTTTGGAGTGAACTTCATGTTCCAAAGTTAAAACGGAGCAAGAGCCCGATATACCTGGTCTGGAGAATCAAATTAACTTAACTTCGGCTTCGTGTTTTTCGTTCTCTCGGGATAACATCTCCAGTCCTGGTCATCTCTGACAGAAATACTGTTTAAACCCAAGGGAATAAGTAAATTCTCTCTTTTTTTATCCTCCGGGTTACCGAGTTTCAGTCGAGTTCCGGGTCACTACGGATTTGAATCCTCGACTCAGTGGTGGTCTATAACCTAACCAACATCATCAGACTGACACGATGATCCGTTTGAGCTCATAGTGTGTTCATTCTATCTGTGCAATTTACGTTATATCAAGAAGAGATGAAATCAATGCTGGATGTTTGGAACAGATAAATCTTCGGAAAAGACAAGAAAATGATAACTTATATGGTTATTTGAAAACTTTTTTTTATACTAGTTCGACAAAATTTGTTCCCATCCTATAATTCAATGTTTTTTTTTCACGTTGAAATTTGAAATATGCTAAATATATCTATGAAGAATATACACTTTTCCTTTCCAACATTTGTAAGTTTTCATTACGATACACTTTGGACTTCTAATATAGGGTATTTATGATAGATAGCAGCAAAGTAGAACTCTTCTATTTTCTTTTTCTTTCTTTCTCTTTTCTTTTCTTGTCGTTTCCTTTCGTTTTTTTGTTTTGCTTTTTTGTTCAGTTTGCATTAGTGGTCTGAAATAGAGGATATGACCAACGCTATCTACTGGGTTTATTAGAATATATTTTGGAACAGTACGTCCAATGAACACTACCGAATTTGCAATCGAACCACGCGGAAACAAAGCATGTGTGTTAAACTTTTCACATTATCCTAGATGTGTCTCGGAGATCTATAGTTCTACTTGAAATTGAGTATGCTATCCATTATGAAAGGGACATAATAAATGTTTAAAGCATCATCTATATATTCGAATAGTTCTGAGAAAACAAGTAAAAACAAACGTTCTTTCTATATTACTGTTGGATTTCTGGAAACGGAACTTTATAATGTTAGGTTCTTTTCTTACTACGTTTGAATTCCACAGTTTTATCTGTTCTCCCTCTTCTTTTTCTTCTTCTCTCCTCTTCTCTCTCTCTCTCTCTCTCTCTCTGCCTGATTTCTGAATCTCTGTGTAATAGACATCCATTAGTTTCAATTTTTTATTGTGTGTGTTTAAGTTTCTCCCTACATCAACCTATGAATCTTGTTTCGTCGCGGTTTTGTTATTTCATTTTGTCGAAACTAATACATTTGTAGTTTGATATAAGAGTTGCGCTCATCTTGTTATCTAATTTTAGTATAGGAGAGAAGAAAGGAGGAGTGAGAGGCGGTCTCTACCTGAAACGATTATGGGATAAGAATGTGTATATTGGGTGGCCTAACTGCACGGCGTTAGCTGTCGCAATTTTTTTGATGCGGAGTGTACAATTACATTATCAATTTCTCCTTTTAATATACACAGTATGAATAATGTAACACTGAAGCATTGTTTGAGGTCTTAAGACTTGCGTAAAATAGTGTCATTCAAGGAATTTGTGAAACTTTTCGCCTCGTCTCGAATTTAATATTGTACTTCTCGTCTCGAGTTTTTGGTATGAGAATCAAGACAAGACGAGAAATTTATTGTCTAGTAGGCAAAACTAGTTGCGGTTTTGTGAATTTGGATTAGGAATTAGATTTCTTGGCTGTCGGCGTCTAAGGACATTTAGCCCGTCACTTATATGAGGGATGACGTCCCTCGGTGAGCACACTATCCGATGAAAGGGAAGGAAGAAAGAATTGGGAGAGGAAGGAAGCGGCCCGGGACCATTATCCCCAACAGTCGCCTGATGTGAATGAGGAAACCCATGTAAACCTCACTCAGGATGGCTGGCCTGAAAAATCTGTTACACTTTTTTGACCGAGTGTCTCCACCGGGAATTGAACCCAGGACTACTCGCACCAAATGCGAGAGCGTTAGCGACTACGCCACGCGGGGGCCACTTAAGTGACTTTGAGGATATGAGTTTGCTTAAGATAAAGTTGAGCGTATTCTTCAGGGGACCAACCATGAAGAGTCGTTGAAGTTGAGCGAAGTTTAGAGTAAATGCTCACCTGTGTTTCGAATACTTTGTGTGCTTCTTTGTGGCCGAATACAGTAGCAGCTGGCCAAAGATGTATATTATAAGCAGGGGCATCATTTGGGGCTTGAAAGGGGTCAATTGCGCCCTTGAGTCCGATATTTACATACATTTTAATCAACAAGATAATAATATACCAATGAAAAGCCTGAAAATCTTCTTACATGTAGGGTTTTGTGATAATCTGAAACTATGGTGCTGATTATGAATTCGATGAAATAAAATGTAGAACAGGGTAAATAAAACGTGTTAATTAGAAGTCATGTGAAAACAATAAGATTCAACGTAATATTTTTTAAAAAAAGTTAAGAACGAAGACGTTCGGGACTTCAAGTTTTTAATGTTAAAAATGCTTTTCGTTTATCTCGGGTTCGATTTCCACTGGGGTACTTGTCTCAATTATAAACACAATTAAGTGTTTCCAATCCTATTCCAAAGAGTAAATACTGTCTCAAATAGTCTCTTTAAGGGCCATTTCGTGAAACCTTTCGCCGTAAGATGGAAACTTTACGCCCTTCAACAAAAGTGACTAATTTAGTATTTTTCATTCATATTTGAGATCCAAACCATATTCACGAAGAAATCAAATGTGGACTAGAAGGAGGGAATTCGTGTTGTTATTCACTTCAAAATCTCTTGTTGTCGTGAATTCTGTCGAGAAATTTGAAGCTTAAAATATAGGCTAAAAAACGATAATCATGCCTGTTATACTGTATGGTTGCGAAACATGGTCGCTTACTCTGAGGAAAAGAACGTAGACTGAAGGTGTTTTAGAACAAGATCATGAGGTGAATATTCGGACCCAAGAGGAACTGGAATGGGGAATGTCCGAAACTTCATAACGAGGAACTCCATAATTTATATAATTTACCAAACATTGTTAGGGTCATCAAGTCTAGGAGGCACAAGTATCAGCAGGTTATGAAGTCAGAATGGAATAAAGTAGGAACGCTTTCAAAATTTTAATTGGAAATCCAATCGGAAAACAACCATTACGAGAAACTAGAGGCAAATTGGAAGACAATATTAAGATGAATCTCGCAGAAATAGTAATACAAAGAAGAAACTGGATTCAGTTGGCTAAGGACAAAAGTCAATGGAGAGCTTCTGTGAACGCGGCATTGAACCTCCGGAATCCGTAAGGCATAGAATTGGTTAGTTACTTAGTTAGAGGTCATAAATATTTATAGACCATTGTTTAATGAGACATTTATTAGCCTATATAGGCCCTACTATTAATGTTGCAAAGTGTGGTCATAGTGAGGGTATACTATGAAAAAAAAATCAAAGTCAAAACAAGATAACTTATTCAAAATAATTCGGATATGGAATTCTCACATCATTAGCACCGCAATTTACTTTCACCCCAGAACCCACAAGTCGACGGGATGGGACAGATCTCGGTGTTCAGTGACCAAAAAATATGTTTAATCAACTTCAAATGGAATACATTATAAAACTACCTTGCATATTATAAAATTTATAACGAAGTAGCTACCTCTTTAGAATTGAATCAGAATTGAAACACTCCTTTTTTTCAAGTGTACTGTAGTTCAAACAGGCATTATTTAATAAAGCAGAGCACTTTTCTCTTCTTCAAAAGCTTATAAATCTGTCTTCTTAACGCAGTTAGACAGTAACATCAACTCTTTTGATGTTAATTATTGCTCGTGCTGTAAAACCAACGAACTGAGGTTAATGCAATTTGACATTGTACTCGCACGAATATTGTTCTTTTTATGTAGCACAAGAGAGCATCTTTTTATTGCATTCACATTGTTAAATGCAATTTCTTTTTAACAGTCTATTAAGTCAGCATTGCTGTAATTGATTAAATCAGCATTGCTAGCTCTAGATATAAAATAGATAGCGTAATAGGCTATATTAGTTTGTAAAGCATTGAAGGTAGAAATTTTTGCATTCAGCTGTTGTTTGGGAGACACATGGACCATGACTTTTTAATAGGAGAAACGTACATTTTAACCTAATATATCACTGAGAGCTAATTTTAATTAATCAATGTTTAGCATTATCTGTTTGGGTGCGGGAGCACCGGGTTAGATCCCGTGTAGCAGTACATACAGTTGTGATCTCACGTTGGCAATGTGAGCTTTCGTTTCGTGTCCTTTCCGTTCCTAATTCCGTGGTGTTTCACCCAAAGGAAAGACATTGCATATTTTTCCCCTCAAGGAGTGATCCTGTTTAACCACGTGACATCAGTTATGGTGAATTAAATATAGGCTGGTTACGTTCAACGGCTGAGCTACATGTCGACTTCTACATAACGTTATTTAAAGTTAAAATTAGGTTATTATTTTTCGGAAATGCAGTTAAAAGAAATCTTAGCCCCATTCTTTCAATTGAACTTCACGTAAACATTAAGTATTTTGAAAGAAAATGAACAATTTACTTGTGGATGCTGGTTGCTTGCTTTCCGATTCATAGCTCTTAAAGACAATTTATGTATCTAGTTCTTCGGTTTACATACAAATCGACGTTCTGTCTCATTATCACAGAAAACGACTGAGCGGTTTGAAATTAATTTTTGAACATCGCACTGTCCTCGAGCCAGGTTTTTATCATGTCACTTTCATTAAAATGCATTTTGTAAGAGGAAGGGAAAGGAGTTTTGAACATACATCAACAAGAATTCAACTTTTGAAAGCAAAACAGTGTAAGGAAAATCTCAATACAACTTTCGGTGAAAACTTTTTACTACAGTAAATGTTGGTTTCTTTGTTCCAACGACAGAAGAGAATGCAATGAAGCAACAAATACCAATTAGAGAAGATTGTAATGAACCTCAAGAGAGCTGTACCTGTGTTATCTTGGATATTCGATAAAGTCGCCTGTAGAAAGTTCACGCAAAAAGAATGGTTTGGATCTAGAAAGTTCAATTATTAAATCCAAATTGTTATGTCACTCAATTCTTGTAACGATTAATTTCCACTTGTAGTGTTAAATATTACTTTTTCATTAATTTTTTGAAAATCATACTTTTTAAATAATAATAAACCATAATTTTCAATAATTATTTCATAAAACTACTTCAAAATTAATTTTACAATCTCATCAAGATTTAGTGCAAAACAAATTATATCTCCTGGAAATCAAGTTACATCCACTGTTTGGTGCAAATCAAGTTACATCTACTTTTTAAAATTAAAAATAAAAAGTCTATTGGGTTCATTTTGTTGGTATACAAATTATTGAATGAAATGAAATTTGTGAGTTTTACGTCCCACGGTTATGGCGGTTAGGCTAAAGGAGACGGTGATTATGAGAAATGAATGAAATGGTGGAATGAAGAAAGTCGGGAGGAAACGGGAGAACCCCGAGAAAACCCACGCACATGGTGTTTGTCCACCACAAAGTTCGCTTGGCGGGAGCAGGGTTTGAACCCGGGACCCCATGCACCAGAGGTGAACGCTCTACCACTGAGCCATCGCGGCCCCATTATTGAATGGTAATATATAAATCGAATCGTAAATATATTACACAGGAATATTTTGTTCATTTCTGACAAGGGACATCACCCAATTGTCCGGCTCCGATTTCAATGAAACTTTTTTTTTTTTTTTTTTTTTTTTTTTTTTGCTGATAGAGGACATGTATTCATTACTTGTGATGACAGAAATTTTTGCCATGGAGCATGTTTTCTATTTTTTTTTTTAAAATAATTTTTAAGAGTTGTGATGTTAATAGAGATTATTGCAAAAGTCCCTGACTAACCTTTGTAAACAGAGTGTTAATGAAAGAACAGCCATGTAGATACGTATAAGGCTTAGGGGAAGTCGTATGGTACGTATGACCTTGACGACAGCCATCTTGAAATCCGCCATTTTGAATTAAGGTCAAGTTTTTTTTATATGGAAATAGGGTAATGTGATTCATAATTTCGGGCTAGAATTTAATTAGAATGTAATTAGGAATTTAATTAGGTGAAGTTAGTTTTAAGATACGCCCATATGGGGAAAGTTACAGGTATATTAATCGTCTATACTTACTATGTGCGTAAGTCCCTTACCTCCGCTCCTAACCCGCATATTAATGATAATAAGTGGATAAAAGCTTCGGTAATACATATTATGCCTAGGGGGAAGTGATACAGTAAGGGAATCCTTGACGGCAGTCATCTTGAAATCCACCATTTTGAATCAAAGTGAAGCTTTGAAAAATGAAAATACCATAGTATGTGACACCTCATTTTAATAGTAAATTTTCCCAAAAAGCCAAGGTATGCTTATTTTTGTTGTATAGTTAACCAGTATGAATTTAAGACTGCTTCTAATGTGCACCAAACGTCCATCATTCAATCTTTCAAATTGGCAACATTCCTAAATTTCACCGCAGGTTTTAAGATTCCAACTGTCACTTTGCAATTGTTGCCATGGCTCACGTTTTCTAAATTTATTACATTTTTAAAAAGTTGCGATTTGTCAGTTCGTGAATAGTGTTGGGATAAGCATCCAGCAATCTTTCTAAATTTTGAAGACTTGCCATGTAATTATTTATTTTAACCCAGAGTACATGAAGAACCTATGGACCTATGTGACGTAAAGAAATACAAATGAAATTATAACAAATTGGTGTTATACGAACACAAAATTATCATGAAATGTAGCCTGCATGTTGCGCAAACGACAAACAGTATTTTTTTTAAATATATACAACTTTAAGGAACAGCAGCAATGATAGAAAATATCAAAAAGACATAATATGACTGTTTCCAAAACGCTGATTGTATCATGAACAAAATATGAAAACAGGTAACTTGTTTATAAAGAGGTGTAACTTAATCGAGTTTCCGATCAATACTGATTATTAAACTTACAAACATGAATCATCGACAACAATCGCTAGGAAACGAATGACTTTTTTTGTCTAACTAGCTAAAATATTGCCATAGAAAATAAATAAATAAATAAATATACAATAAACAAATAAATATAAAACGAAACAAAAGACCATTGATTTACACAACAATCATATTTCGTTTTCTCTTTTGAAGTGAATTTCCATTTGATTTCTCGTCTCATCTACTATCCACTACAAGTTACGTCTTCGGTATTACCTGAATGCAAAGTTGGAGTTGTTTCGTTGTGCGAGGATTCACGTCAGTAAACGAATTTTTGAAGGGCAGGTATAAGAAATAAATAATTACATTGCCTAGGAAATTAATAATTACATGACAAGTCTTCAAAATTCAGAAAGATTGCTGGATGCTTATCCCAACACTATTCATGAACTGACAAATCGCAACTCTTAAAAAAAATGTAATACATTTAGAAAACATGAGCCATGGCAACAATTGCAAAGTGGAATCTTAAAACCTGCGGTTAAATTTAGGAATGTTACCAATTTGAAAGATTGAATGATGGACGTTTGGTACACATTAGAAGCAGTCTTAAGTTCATACTGGTTAACTATACAACAAAAATAAGCATACTGTTGGCTTTTTGGGAAAATTTACTATTAAAATGAGGTGTCACATACTATGGTTTTCTTTTTTCAAAGCTTCACTTTGATTCAAAATGGTGGATTTCAAGATGGCTGCCGTCAAGGATACCCTTGTCGTATCACCTCCCCCTAGGCATAATATGTATTACCGAAACCTTTATCCACTTATTATCATTAATATGCGGGTTAGGAGCGGAGGTAAGGGACTTACGCACATAGTAAGTATAAACAATTAATATACCTGTAACTTTTCCCTAAATGGACGTATCTTAAAACTAACTTCACCATTGTCTTCCTAATTAAATTCTAGCCGGAAATTATGTATCACATTACTCTATTCCCATTTAAAAAACTTGACCTTAATTCAAAATGGCGGATTTCAAGATGGCTGGGTCAAGGTCATACATACCATAGACTTCCCCTAAGCCTTATACGTATCTACATGGCTGTTCTTTCATTAACACTCCGTTTACAAAGGGTAGTAAGGGACTTCTGCAGTAATCTCTATGAACCACATCACAACCTTTAAAAATTATAAAAAATAGAAAGCATGCAACATGGCAAAAATTTCTGTCATCCAAGTAATGAATACATGTCCTCTATCAGCAAAAAAAGTTTCATTGAAATCGAAGCCGGACAATTGGGTGATGTCCCTTGTTAGTAGACAATACTGGGGACATTTATTTGATTTGCATTTGAGCTCTTCATTTGTCGCTATCTCCAACCATTTTTGCTCTGATACCTGTCCACAGATGCACTACTGATGACAATCTGTGGGAAAAATCCCATTTTGTGGGATATTTTGACGTTAATTTTTCGGAATGGGATAAAGGGCAACATATATGGGATTTTTGCATATATGCATACTTAATACATAAAATTCGAATCAACATTTTTTTTTTTTTTTTTTTTTTTTTTTTGGTCGCAGAGTAGACATAATGAGTCATTAATAAGCGTAAAATCAATATTCATCGTCAATTCGAAGTCTTTGCACGAAGTTTTTCCTTTCCTGTCGGGAAAGTGCATACTAGGGTGAAAGTAGTTTATGAAGTGAGTTAATCATATGCCATGTTCAAAAACCAAGTGCTAAGGAATACAATTTGTGCTCGGGTATTTAAGAACTAAAAAAAAATAAATAAATAAACAAAAGTAAACAAATGAATGAAAGAAAAAAGTAAAATAACAAACGAGAAATCAACTTTAAATATTTCTTCAGAAAATTTGTGGAGATTAAGATTTTTGCAGCTTCGTTACTCTTATTAGTAGAAGCTGATGGCACAAAGTCGTGTTATAGATCTGCATTTCTGACAACAAAATAGAACTCGTTTTCGATTAACCCTTTCCGGATCATGGCTTTTTGGGCTATTTTTTAGACTTTCAGTCAAGCAGATACTGCATCATCACTATTTATCCTAGGATCATGGTTCATACCTCATTCTCTTCAGAATAGAGCTGGCTTTCAAATGGTATCACTTACATGCCCATACCGTATACCAGGAGAGGGAAAATTGATGTCTAAGGGAAAATTTTGATGGGGAATTTTTTTGTCCAACTTTGGGCCCCCCTGCCCCACCCCTGTGTGAACGTAGAGACCTCCAAAAAATCTAATAAATAGTGCTTGGTAAACTAAATGCGTGTACCAAATTTCAAGTTTCTATCTTGAATAATAAGGGCGGGAGAAATTTTATCAGGAATTCCCACAATGCCCAAAATTACCGCAAAACACCATGATCTCAGGGAAAAAATTTCCTGACACATCCCTAATTACCCTAGGGTCATGTTTCGCCCATCATTCTCTTCAGAATAGAACTGCCTTTCAGACGGTATGACTCACGTGTCTCTATCGTGTAAGTAAGGCGGGAAAATTCCGATGTCTTTTGCCCCTCTGGACTCCCCCTGTTTTTACGCAGAAATCGGAAAAAAAATCTGGTAAATACTACTCAGTGGACTGAATGTTTGTGTAAAATTTCAATCTTCTACGTGAAAAAATAGGCCCGCCAAAAAAAATGTGCCGACCATGCACCATTTTTACCCTATACAGAAGTATATTTTGATAAAAATTCACTGAGACGGCCCTAATTACCCTAGAATAATAATTCGACCGTCATTCTCTTCAGAATGGAACTGCCTTTCAGACGGTATGACTCACGTGTCTCCATCATGTATGTTTGGCGGGAAAATAACGAAAAACGGGATTTTTTGGGTCTAAAAATCCCTTTTTTCAACTTTTTTCCCCTCTGGACCCCCATCCCATGTTTTAATGCAGAGATCTGAAAAAAACCCTGATAAATACTACTAGGTGGGCTAGATGTTTATGCAAAATTTCAATCTTCTAGATGCAAAAGTAAGCCCGCCCAAAAAAAAAACGACCTTGTCCCATTTTTCCCTATATAGAAGTATATTTTTTAAAAAATCCCTGAGACATCCCTAATTACCCTAGGATAATAATTCGACCGTCATTCTCTTTAGAATGGAACTGCCTTTCAGACGGTATGACTCACGTGTCCCCATCATGTATGTGAGGCGGGAAAATGACGAAAAACGGGATTTTTGGGGTAAAAATATCCCTTTTTAACCCTTTGCCCCTCTGGTTTCCCCCTGTTTTAACACTGACATCGGAGCAAAAAATCTGGTAAATACTACTCGGTGGACTGAATATTTGTGCAAAATTTCAATCTTCTAAGTGAAAAAATAAGCCCGCCAAAAAATAATGAACATAGACTTCATAAGGGAAAATTTATATTTCAAAATTATGACGTTATCACCTCCTATGTCTGGACGCAGGACGGTCTGAAACCATACGTAATGTCTTCTACATTGTCTCTGGACTTGAAAAACGAAAAAAACCGGACGAAAAAGCTCAAATAGAAGAGAAATAACGCAATGAACCACGAAAAACGCGCATGGTACAAAATGTACCATATGATCCCCAAAGGGTAAAGGAAAACATTTGTTCGTAAACTATTTTATGGAGATACAAGATCAATACAAGATGGCCCAAAAGTAGGTATACACCCCTGCATTGATCAAGTAGAACATTCTAGTTTATGGGTTTATTTGCTTCGGCTCTTCCGAGCTTAAGATATAAGTAAAAACACATTAAGAACAAATAATAAAGAAATAAAGTCTATCTAATGGTCAGTACGGTACTGTATACTTACTTGTGGGCCAACCTGTATTACAGATAATTCATTCAGATATTGTAAAAAGTAGCACACGAAAGTTTCATTTTTGGATTTAAAAAAAAACAACAAAAAAACAATATATTTCAATCAATTTTTGTGGTAGGCCTTCTCTGGAGAACTACATATAGTGTAGCCAAACCCAAACTATCAGTTAACTCAGTATGATGTGCTTATTCCGTAGAAAATATGAAAACTTGATTTAGGGGTTGTTCAAAAATTTCGTGGTCCCTGTTCCAAAAACTAATTATTGGCCAAGATCGCAATCTTTTGATTCATTTTTGGTTTTCCTAAAATTCTTGTTCATACATCATATTTGTAATTAGTATAATATGGGAAATTCAGAGGCAAAATGATACTTTTTGCCTCTCAAGATGGGATTTTATAACGTTTTAGGTTGGTATCACTGAGATGGACGGACGCAGCTGTTCTATTACACTTTCCATACTTAAGTGTAACATAGTTTGGAAATCTAAAATTATTCAGTAAAATATCTTCGTGTCTTGTAAACTCTCAAACGATGACAGGAGTCACGTTAAGTATAATAAAACGATCTAATTTAGATTTCATTGACAGAAACATCTTGTATTTATTTGAATTCCACGAAGTAAGTCGATATTCAGTCAAATAAAGCTTTAATTTTATTATTGTTATTATCACAGGTACTTGTGCTAGTATATTACTAGCACATATATGTTGTCTGTAGTTATATACGAGAACCTTATGTCGTGAGTATGAAAAATGCAGCACAATTTAACCATAAAAATGGTATCTACAAATTATGAAGAAAACTAAGGTTACATTTTTCTAATGAAGATTTTCTTTCTGTGCTCGTAATAATAGTAATAAAAATTAAATTTCCTTTTAAAGTAGAAAATGACAGATTGCTTGTTCATTTACCGTGATAACAACACTAATTAGAAAACCTTATACGATGTTAAATTCAGTATATTTATGATTTCATATATATTTTGGTTTCTTAATTTTTAAAAGTAAAAAAGAAGAAATATTGTATATATACTGCGATTAGACTACATATTTGTACAATTCACGAAACGTCACTCACAGCTGTGATGCGTGGAATATGTTGATGACCAACTGCCTGTCTTTATAATACATGCACAATGTATGTTTCATATATACAGGGTGTTTTAAAACAACACCAGCAACGTTTGAAAGGTAATTCTTGACATCAAGATAAGACAAAAATATAGACCAATCTGCGTGCACAAATGTTTCCTTTCAGAGTTATAGGCTGCCGAAAACATGAAAATATGAGCTTTAAAAGTCCACAGCTCCAAAACTATGGGACTTACGTTGTCTCAGATCAAGATTTCACGTAGGAACTACTATGTAGTACCTTACCTAAACATCTAAGATTCAGAATCCTGCAGTACTTTCACAACAATTTTTATAGAGGTAGTTGGTGAGTACTTCAAATTACATGCCCGCAGCCAAACTCCCTATATAAAAATTTTTGCGTGAGTACCTTAGGATTCTTAAACATGTATTTTTGGGTAGCATACATATTAGCTTCTCAGTGAAGTCTTGACCCGACTACGGTAGGTCCCATGGTTTTGAAGCTATGGATCTATAATATTCATTTTTCATGTTTTCGGCAGCCTACACCCAGGTTAGCCTATATTTTTTTGGTCTTATCTTGGTGTCAGGAATCATCTCCCAAGTCCCAACGTTGTCGGTAGCAATGTTCAGAAGCTTCCATAGGTGTTCGAATACTTACAGACAGTTGCAAGTGCTTATATACATTCTTACATTCGTATAAATGTATAAATGTATAACATATAATTATTTTAAATGAAAAGTCCATACCCCAATTTCATGTCTCTAAATTCCAGAGATTCCGTGATATGAACATTTTATAATAATAATAATTATTATTATAACCCCTCATTCCCCTTCACCTTCTAATTACCAAAAGTCCTTCGTTAGTGGGGCCTTATATCACAAATGCTATGTCCCGTTCAAATTTCAAATTTCTATCTTAAGCGGTATAGCCTGGGTGTTGATCGACCAGTCAGTCAGTCAGGACTTCTTCGTTTTTAGAGAGATTACCAATACGAACTTAAATAATTATCAACACGCAAGCATATCTAACCGGTGTTTTCCTTCTATTCAATAATTGTATAAGACTAATATTTCCAAAAGTACCACTATCTACTCATACCCACTAAATTACTGTTAAACTCGTGTTTCTGTCCCATCAAGTTCCATATATCAGGTCGTCCAAAAAGTATTGATCCTTTTGCCCACTAGATGGTATTATTGCCCCATATCTTAGGATATATGAGTCACAACGGGTCAGTTCTAACACCATTAAAGCTAGAAGACAAGATTAGAAGAGGTTGGGATCATACTTTGTCACGTGACCTCGACGTATTCGTGACGTGCAGTTGAGATCAAGTTAGATCGATTTCTTTTATCAAGAAACCTTTCATCACCAAATTTCATGTGATTCGTTAGAGCCATTTTAAATATAATGGGCTTTTCAATATTTCCTCCATTGTCACACTAATGCCCTACCGATGATGACGTCACATTTTCGCCCACAGGCCTGTATATTGGCAGCTACTGTTTTACCCTAACCTTATATAGAGTAGTCTTGGCTAGTAGATGTGCAAAAAGTAATAGAGTTCTTATAATCAGAGATAAGAGATTGCGCCGAACTTTCCGCAAAACCACACTATGTTTTACAATTTTATTTCAAGAAAGGCGCAAATCCTGTGCAGGTCTATGAAGAAATTTGTGCTTGTTTACGGGCAAGATGAAAAGTGGAGAACTTGCGACAACAAATTGCGAAAAAGATCGTGGTCGAAGTGAGGAGATGCTTCACTGTCTATGGAAAAGCCCACACTGAAGGTTATGATGTGTGTTTGGTCGGATTGAATGGAAGGATATTGTGCATCACCAGCTGGTGTTGCCTCTCAGAACGATAGACTCGGACCTTTACTGTCGACATTTAGCGCAAGTACCCTAGCAAGTCAAAAGAAATGGCTAGGACTGGTCAACAGAAAGGATGCTGTATATACCACCTCGATAACGCCAGACCGCATATATCTTTAACAACCCGTCAAAAATTAAGAAAACTTGGCTGGGAGATTCTAGTGCATCCATCGTATAGCTCGAATCTGACACCATCTACTACCATTTGTTTCAGTCTCTGCAGAACTCTTTGAATGGTATTAAGTTAGTTTGAATAGAGACCTGTGTAAATTACGTGTCAACTTTTTGACCAGAAACCGCTGAAGTGCTATAGCGACGGGATTTTGGTGGTGCCGCAAAATCACAGAAAGTCACCGAACAAAATGATACATCTATAGTTTCATAATGTTTTCAAATAAAAATAAATGTTCTTAATTTTGACCTCTAAAAACAACACTTTCTATATAACCTGATGTTAATAGACAAAGATCACAAAGTTTAATGCACAATTACATAATGTCTTGCAACTCTGTTATTCTACAAAACCTTTACATCACCCAATCTCTTAGTTACGTATCATAAACGTTACTATGTCTCCGAATGATGCAAGTATTATTTTCTTTATGAAATGAGCGGAGATCATGTGAGGTGTAGGTGTTATATCGTTATTTAGCAGTAGTCAACACAACATACACTGGTTTATAATGTATCTCTAACTACCTATCTACAAGTATTCCCGTGTAACACAAAGTATACTACGTTAAATGACAGTCTTTAAAAACACTACAAATAGCAAAATTATTAAAAAAAAAGCCGGCATAAACAATCTTTTTCGGTAGGAATCGGCTTCTTAAATAAGTATTTTATCGATAGGCCTATAACATTAAAATGTTGTTTAAAATTCCCGAAAGAGTAGTTCAGTGCAAAGGGAGTGGTTTGCAGAACCAGACAACCATATACAATTGATCGTGAAAGTAAGTGTACGAGATTCTTTCTTTCTTTCCTTTCTTCCTTTCCTTTCTTCTTTTTTTCGCAACGCTTTTCTGTTTTCATGTTTCTTAGAGTCAAATATTACAACCTAAACTTCATGCATTTCCATGCTTCATGTGAGTTGACTGTAAAGCTTGTGAGATATCGCACTGTCCTAAAAACTATAATGTTGGTAGCTTATATACCGTGTCAATATGACTTGATTAATAAACTATATTGTGCTGTATAAATATTGTGGATTTTATATAAATAAGCACAACCTTATTAACATTTAATACGGCTCTTGTCTTGATAATAAACAGCAAAACACGTTATGTTCAACATCATCATCACCTTCCATTTTCAAATAAAGGCTGGCAGCGAACGTAGCGCAGCGGCGATTGTTAACTATTAGGAATTTGCGTTACTCACAGACTAAGATGATTATAATATTATAAATAGATATAAAAAAAATCAGTTTATGCTTGGTAATTCTCAATCTAAAATGTCAGTGGTGCAGTTTGTGTCATAAACACTATTTCCATGTATGAGCCCCGCTTTGATATAGATCCTATGAGTTTAAAATTGAGTTCAAAATATGCAATTCTGAGCTCCGAGGTCACGGTTGATCTGCATAAACTTATGGAACAATGCACATATATTAATTATCTAACTATTAATACGTAGAAGTTTCCGTAAACGTAATAACTAATCGAATAAATGAAATCTTTTTGCTGCATTAAATGATATGCACTACAAATAATAGACGTCTTTCGTCACAATTCGCGTCAGTGGGGGATCTAGAAGGTAAAATCTGGGGGGAGCCTCCCAAAACCCAGACTATGATAGGTATATCACGAGTTTACTATAAACTTTTAAAAATATATAAATTACAGTTTCAAATATTTTAGGGCTAGAGCCGCCACTGTTCCACATATTTTGAAGTGCATTGCCAAGTATCTTATGAAACGTTTTCAGTGCGTAAATTCTCGACTTTATGCAAAGAATCGTTTTATTAAAATAATAATAATAATAAATAGATTCTGTGTAAATATTGCAGGAAAAATAACGTCCACTGATAACCTGAAGTCTTGATAAGTTGTGATGTTGCTGAATAGTCATCTATTTATAATCTTATTCTGACCACTAGGAACAAAGTTCAAGTACATATTGTTCTTGTGTACGAATCTTAAGGATATTCGTTACGTTCATTCCCATACCCTTTTGATTTCCAGTGAGTAATATAAAAGAACGAAGAGCATCCAGAACATAGAAAGTCTTTTAAATTTGCCACGTTTTGCCCATGAGAGGAGAGGAGACGGCAAATAAAATTTTGTAAAGTCTCGTCTCTTTTTGTTTCTCGAAAAAATCTTTCTTGTTTCGATTTTCGAAAAAAAATCTTTTCTCGTCTCGTCTCGTTTTGTAAATTTATGCCGTCATTTTTTCTTAATTTCGTCTTGAAATTATCACATTCCTTCCACGCTACGAAGGATGGGATATAACAAGATTTAAAGCATATTTTTTATTGGAATATACGAGGTCTGTTCAAAAACAAACCGAACTTTTGCTAGAACATTTTTATTGCTCATTGTACAATATTTTAAGCACTGTCCCCCTCAAAGTAGTCCTCTCTACTAGCAATACACCATTCCCAACATTTCCTCCAGTTTTGGAAGCCCCTGGAACGCACTTTCCGGGATGGTGCATAGTCTCTTGTAGCATTGTCCTGAATCTCCTCTATGGTTTAGAAACGACGTCCTTTCAAAGTGGTTTTAAGTTTGGGAAAGAGGAAGAGGTCTGCTGGAGCGCGGTTCGGGAAATAGGGTGGATGAGAGTCTGATGGTTTGCCAGGTAACTGCGGATGAGAAGCAAAGCGTGAGTAGGCACGGTGCATCATCCAAGTCTAGTTTGCCCACAATTCGGGCCTCTTTATTGCGCACAACATCCGTCAACCGCACTAAAATGTCCTGGTACGACTGATCATGTGATACAAATTCATGATAGACAATGTCTTTCCCATCAAAAAAGCACGACCAACATCATCTTGATCTTTGACCGACTCATGCGTGCTTTTTTGGCAGAATTGAAAACCAATTGAAATGTCTATAAATGTTCTGCCAAGTATGTAGCAAACTTTTACACACACACATAAGACTTATATGTTGCTCTTTGAACTCTCTTATTGTCACAGTATCATTAATCCAACGAACGGCTTGTGCACGTGCTCACTTCAGCAGCTGTTGCTCAGCGAGTAACGGTCATAGCGAAACGAGGTAAATGGCCGTTTGTTGTCTAAACCTGCCGCTAGGTGCGATCAGTAGCCGCAGTGCGCTTCCTCTGCTACTTGGCGCGCTATTTCAAGAGTTCGGATTATTTTTGAACACACCACGTATTCTGTAATGACTTGCTAATTGAGACGAGAATTACCATGATTGTCTCGTCTCAAAATTTGAAAAATGTACTTCTCGGCTCGAATTCCGTTCCATTATCGAGAGATATTTATCTTCTCGTGAGGCAGACTATGAGTAGGGACAATATCTGAAAAATGCTATGGAGTAAACTAATATTTGTTCCCAGACCTGTCCTCGTAGGCTGCAATTGTGGGAGGAGTTTATGACGTCATGATTGTCAGATACTATTTTTTTGCGCTAATAATTCATTATGTTTTGCAGGTACTATTTAGCTCAATTTCTAAAATGTTGATATCTTTCAAGCTTGAAGTTATTCAGTAACATAAAAAAGGGGGGGGGGACGAGCATAGTAGGTCATGAAATAAACAAATTCTGCACACAAATACTCTGTATATAAAATACTGTACTTTAACACTTTCACTGCCACAATATCTGCTGACTTATCACCTGTGCGCAACGGGCAACAGCACGCCACTAATACTTAGTTTTCGCCTTTGTTTTAGCCCCATAAATGTATAACTTTCTTTGTGTATGGTTTTACATATACGCGACGTGGATACTAAATTTTTACTTCTATGCCATATGTAAGATAATTGCATACACACCTATACAATGAACTCAACAAAAGTGAATATATTGTTTGTGTATGCAAAATCATACACGCGGCGCTGCAAGGGAGAGCCATGTACACTCATGTCCAAAATTATTGTCGCATGTCTATAAATATGTTGTTGTAGGAATATAATTTGATAACGAATAAACCCGGTACTTCTTATAATGTTAGTATGTATATAATCGCCAAAGACATATATGTGGAAAATTTCATGTCAAAAGAGCAATAAATAAGAACAATAAAACGAAAATAAAACTTTCTTGTCCATTTAGCAACATTTTGTTTTACCCATTCTAATTTTCGTATTTATAATTCTTTTACTCTGAAATTTACCACAAATATACATTTCCTGATTATCAGTATCAATATCAGTACTGATACTGATACTGATACTGATGATACTGATAATACTAATAATACTGAGTATCAGTATTAAAACTACCCTGGAAAATAATTATCAAATTATACTCTAAGGAGAAGACAGTTATAGATATGCGACAATCATTTTGGACATGAGTGTACATATATGAAATTTTCCCATTTTTCTCTACAGCCCGATGGTTGTTAAATCTTTTTTTCAGTTATGAAGGCATTATTATTATTATTATTATTATTATTATTATTATTATTATTATTATTATTATTATTATTATTATTATTATTATTATTATTATTATTATTATTATTATGAAGTTGTTTCAACGTAAGTTCTATATAGATCGATTGACATATGCAAAAGTCCAAGATTTCAAGAAATGGACGAAAGTATAAACAGCTAAACACACTGCCTAAATTATGCGAAAGCACATATTTCCTGCATTTATTTAAAGTACATTAAAATATCCGTATACACGGTAAAGCCTATTCACTCGGTGGCTCAGTGGTAGAGCGCTTACGTCTGGTGTGTGGGGTCCCTGGTTCGATCTCCGGCCAAGTAAGTTTATGGTGGACAGCATCGTGTTCGTGGGTTTTCTCGGGATACTTTCCTTTCACGTTCCCATTCCACCAATTATTCCATCATCATTCACTTGCCGTAGTAATCCGTGTTCCTTAGCCTAATGGATATAATCGTGGGGCATTAAACTGGAAGATATGCTGTCATATTGTTAGTGTAAAAGAAAAAAAAAAGTATTAATGTGTACTTCGGTATGAGATTCATCTTAGTAGATGGCGTGATTACGGCACAGCATCAATTTTTAGGTTTACAAATAATTCAATTTTCTCGAAAACTATGCATGATGATTTGTTATTTTGTTATATATACTAATATATATACTGAAGACGTTAAGACGTTCCCCTATTTAGGAACTCTTAACATCCTCGGACGGAAGAAGTGAAAAGACGTTAAGTTACAGAATAGCTCAGGTTAAACAAGCATTCAATAGGAAAAGAGGACTACTAACATCAAGAAATGTATCGCTGGATGTTTGTAAACGACACTGGTATGGAGCGTGGCGCTGTAGGGAACTGAGACGTGGACATTGAGAAAAGCTGAAATATCCAAGCTGGAAGCATTTAAATGTGGTCTTGGCGCAGAGTACTGTGCATATCATGGACCGAAAGAAAAAGGAATGAAGAAGTACTAAAGGAAGCTAACGAAGGACGACAGATCATGAAGATAATAGGAAAAAAGAAGAAACAGCATGGCGGCACTCTGATTGGGTCACTGTGCTGATAGAGGGAAGGGCAGAAGGAAAACCAGGAAGAGGAAGACCAAGGATAGAATATCTAGATGCAGTTACGGGCAAGAGGCCTTATCAAAGTATAAAACAGCTCTCTCAAGCGAGAGAAAAGTTTTAAAATTTTCATGTTGCCCACCAACCTATGGTTGAGGTGAACAAGAAGATCATTTTGTACAGCTAACGAGATCTATAAACTGTTATGTCTGATCTCTTGCATTTTCTCTTTCGTTAAATGCTAATACTATTGGAAAATTTGTTGATTTCCATAATATTTTCGGAAAAGAATAATAAAAAAAAAAGTGGGGATGAAAGTGATGAGTACTTTTAAGGTGATGAATTTGCTAAATAGGCATCCTCCATTACTAAACAAATGACGATCAGAAAGCGGTGATTCTGTTTTTTGTACTGTAGCGTAGGACAGGCAAGCACTCTTGCTAACGTCTTCACATTAAAAACTGCTTAGTCAGATTCTCACCAGGAACATTATACATGAATGCTCTTCATTCTCACCAGCATATATTGCAAATCCAGTGAACACTCGGGTTACAAATTTACTCCGTTCCGCAACGCTCTTCGCGACCTGTTGAAGTTAATAAATTAAATACAGTCTAGCCACAGTAGCTTGGTATTGCTTTTTTTTTCCTTTTTTTTTTTTACATTCTTAGTATTTTCTGTGAAGAAGAATATAGAATGAAAATAACATTAAAATCAAATAAGTAACACTAATTAGACAAAACAGTACGAGAACTAAAATACAGAAAAAGTGCTAAAATGGATAAAAAGTACTTTGATCATGATCACTACAGTGCAGATTTTTGCATATTCTTTTTCTGATATATCGATCAGGCCGGTAGCCAGCCCAAAAATGTAAGGGGGGACCGATAGAAGTTAGGGGGCCCCGAAACAACCATATTATAGTTCATCAACATAATATAGTTCATTTGCAAGTATACTGTGAAAATTTTAAGGGTGGCCGGCCCCCCTAGACCCCCCGTGGATACGGGCCTGATATCGATACAACCTATATGGTTAATATATATTGGTTTTAGGTTTCTAGCAGTCTAAATGTGAAGTTTCATAGTGCATATAATTGCATATTTTCATGAATAGTTTATAGGGAAAATAGCTATTGTATGATTATTTAACGGGAATATTTCAGATAGGGATGGCCAGATCCGGACACTGGATCCGGATCCGAAATTTCGGATCTTGGATCCGGATCCGAAAAAACGGATCTTGGATTCGGATCCGAAAACATATCTTGGATCCGGACCCGAAAAACCGAATCTTGGATCCGGACCCGAAAAAACGGATCTTGGATCCGGATCCGAAATAACAGATCTTGGATCCGGATCCGAAACTCTGTGTCAGAAAATTCGGGTGTTCCGAATAAGCAAAATTTTCGAAATTATTGACAAAGTGATTTTCATTCCTATGCTTAAAATAAAATTTTAAGACACTTTTGGTATCTGATCGTGTAACAGCCTTGCGTTCTCTTCATTCTGTTGATATTTGGTTTTCGTGCCTTAATATGTCACAATTACTCCAAATTTGATTGAGTAAAACTGTCGACTTAGGTGAGAGTAATCTCATTGTCAGATTCGATTCTAGTGGAAAAATTTGTCCTTTGTTTTCTGTAACACTAATCAAATGTTGGGATGAAACCTTAGTCTCAAGCCCAAGCTTCTTCATTAGGCTCAGGCTACTTACTTTTCTAATTCTTTCTGAGTTATTGTGGTCACTGAATGAGGCCATTTCCTAGTCGTGATGGGCTAGGCTAATAGAACAGCCCATAAAATGTAGATCAAATCAAATTGAGGAGCAACTTCCTTTTCTTGCTCTTGACGAACTTTTTTTCTTTCTTTAAAAATACGTTTCTCTGTGACCGTACCACTCCAGTTAGAATTAAGAATTGTAGTAGAGATAAAGTTCTAAATGGCAATTAAGGTATCAAAATCAATGTATTAATGTACTGTATGTGTATACAAAATACCATATGGAGCCTCGAGCAGTAACACGTATCTTTGTAATTAGTAATTCACTACTATTAACTCTGCATAGGTTGTATAAGGAGCTATATCATTCATGTAAACACATAGGCGGATCCAGGAGGAGGGCGAAAAGTCGTTCGCCCCTACCCAGCGCCACCATTAACAGTGTACTTTAGTAGTAATTTGTGGCAATTTCAGATCATGTAAGTAATTTTTCACTGCTAGCATCCCCAACAGCCTCCTAAGAATCCATCCGCCCCCTCCAGGAGTCTTTTCTGGATTTGCCCCTGCGTAAACATAATATACAACTCATTCAAGAGTACATTTTGGTGGCTTTTTAAAATTTTTATTTTAAAGGATTGTCATTTCTCGTGGCTACTTATGCAATTTTGTCTACAGGCATACATGCAATTTCCAGTCATTACGCAAATACATTTATATACTTAATAGACCTCGGCTACATGGGCGGCGATTAGGGGGGGCAAAGGGGGGCAGTTGCCCCCGCACTTTTTTTAAGTAACCAATTAATGTATATAGTTTCATTTGGAAATGTAACGATTTTGTATGTGTTACTGATTAATAGGAAAAAATGCTGCCATATAATATTTGCTGTTGCGTGAATATGTATTGGTTGTCTTCCCGTGGAGTAAAGAAAGCTACAGTAATTGCGTTTTAATCGCTGCAGAAAATAACCCCAAAAAATAACCTATTGGAGCACAATTTCAGCATACTTTCATTTCTTCTTACAAGGGCTCGATATGTTAGTGAGCCGCTTTGAAGCTAATCGAAAGAACATTATGCAAAAAAGTAGGGCCTATTTCACAAGTTATTCTTTAATTGCACAAAAATTGACAGTTCCTAAAATGTCTTTTCTTCTTTCTAAAGTAAGGAATATCGATTAATAAGAGCGTGATAAGAAACAACTTCTACCTTTTCCATTGTTTTGTAGTGTAATATACGAGTGAAGTGTTGTGTTTAAGGATGTACGTGTGTATATACACAATAAAATTTAGTAAATTGAACATAATTCTAGGTTTTAAGTTTATTTTGTATAACTGAAGTGTTGATTGTAAGTATTGTTGTGTTTTGATGTGTTCCAAGAAAGTGAAATCTGCACCTAATGGCAACGAACATATTTCAAGAAGTTGCAAAAGCAAATATTTCTTTAAATGTCGTAGCATATGCTTGTAGTATTTACTGTCTTTCATTTTCTAAGAGTAATAACATACATTTAATATCATGTTTGGAATTAAATATTAAGTTTTTCATTAATCCTCAGTTTCAATATAACTTTTGCAAAACAAGCATCATTATTCATTACTATGATTAATATTATCCTTTCTTTTTATTTGTTTTGCAAATTTATTAAATAATCTGATCACACAATTTTCCAGACAGAATTTTAAGATGTTCATGAGCAAGGAATCAAATCTCTTCTTACACTTTCGTTGTTTAAGAGTACAAAGGGCTAGTATCTACTTGCGTTGTTCTTCTCAATTTACTTAATAAACTATTATATACGATATACGGTATTTTAACTGAAAATATAGCATCCTATTAGTTATACAACCTTTCGTCAAACAAAATGTTAGAAACAACCAGGAAAACTAACATTTATATACAAATATTCAGATCATGTCTTGCCCCCTCACTTTTAACGTCCAACCGCCGCCACTGCTCGGCTAGTTGGGGGCTTCGCCACTAGACCCCCGTTACTAGGGCCTCGCACCCCAAAAGCCTCTAATCATAATCAATTTAAAAAGAAATGTCTGGGGATTTGCCCTTAGACCCTCTGATATCTCATTTGATCGGCCTATGACCTCGTACCTGTAAACCTACAACCATACCGAATCTCAGTTCAAATATCAAGTTGTATGTAATAACATTCCGGTATCCCGAGATATACCGAATTTCAGTGCGAGTACATGGGGGCTTTCCCCCCAGCCCACACATTTGCTCGGTATACGGCCTCGCACATCATACGCCTGCAAACATAACGAATAAGGGGGTGCGGTGGCTCAGTGGTAGAGCGCTCACCTCCGGTGCTTGGGGTCCCTGGTTCGATCCCAGGTCGCGCAGTGTGGACTTTCTGGTGAACTAACACCGTGTTCGTGGGTTTTCTCGGGGTTTTCCCGTTTCCTCCCACTTTCTTAATTCCACCATTTCATTTATTTCTTATAATCACCGTCTCCTTTAGCCTAACCGGGATAAGCATGGGACGTAAAACTCAAGGATTTCATTTCATAACGAATTTTTGTTCAAAAAACAAGTTTCATTTCTCTAACATTCCAGGATTCCGAGATATAAAAGTCTTTTCTCCCCGCCAATTTTCTTCCCTTCTAAGACATACATCAAAAAACGCTGAAGTACATACCTAATTATTTCAAATGAAAAGTTCAAATACCAAATTCTATGCTCCTAACCTTCAGAGGTTCCCAGATATCCACATGTTATTATAATAATTACAATCCCCACCCTCTTCCCTTTCCATCTCTTTTCTTTTCCTTTTTACTAAAACGTCAAAAAACACTGAAACACATGTCAAATTATTTTCAATGAGAAATGCAAATACCAAATTTCAAGTCTCTAACCTCAAAGGATTGAACATATTAATTCAATAATTGTAATCCCCACTTAATTTTCTTCTTGCCCTTTTTCTTCCCTTCTGGGCCACATATCAAAAGAACGTTGAAATACGTATCTAATTATTTTAAGTGAGAAGTCCAAATACCAAATTCCATGTTTCTAACCCTTTAAGTTTCCGAGATATAAGTATATTATTATACTAATTGCAATTACCACCCCTTGTTTTACTCTCTACATCTTCCCTGCCCCTTCTAATTTAAATATCAAAATACACTTAAACAAGTATCAAATTATTTTCAATGAGAAACCCAAATACCAAATTTGAAGTATCTAACGTCAAGAATCATCAATATTTTCCACCCCATTTTCCCCCTTCCTCGTCGAATTTCCCAGAGTCCTTGCTTAGTGGTATCCTACGTCACAAAGCCTATAAACTGTCCAAATTTCAAGTTTGTAGCTTAAGCGATTTGGCCTGTACGGTGATCTGTCACTCACTCACTCAGTCACTCAGGACTTTGCCCTTTTTATATAGAGAGATTTAAAATTTTATGGGAAAGCCATGGATTTTGTTCTAAGGCCGCCAGTGTCTTAGAAATGTAATAGCTTTGCTATAAACTTTAAGCAATCAACTGACTGATCTGCGTCTATATGTATTATGTAAAATACCGCTTATGATATTTATTTTGCTCGTAATAAAAAAAAAAAATAGAAATGATGACAAAAATTCAGACATCCATGATTTTAGCGTAATGCTGCAAGAGTTCAGATCATTGGATTAATCATAAAAGCCGACTGTATAAGATAGACTACATTAATTTCCAATGTGGCACAAAGAAAATATGCAGCATTACTATGCAGTTTTTCAACGTTTTAACTCGTTCTGAAAATATTATCATAGGTCTCACAAACAATCGAGTTTTAATCCTAACTCGATTAATATATAACAAAAGGCAGATCTATACAACTACTGACTTGAGATGAAAGTGGCATACTTGTAGTACGTTTAAAGATATACTAAAGACTAAATGATGGGGTGTGCGCAACAGTGGTCTAACCCCGAAAAATGTGAAAATGAGATTTTGATGTAATCTTTTGTCATTTAAATTAGAATTGTCTTCCCACTGAGTTAGATAAAATTCAGCTAGTAAATTTTATACAGATGGATATTTTAGTTCTGGGTCTCAATCTAAGGCCTAAAATATTCAAAACAGGAGTCCGAATTTGAACTTCAAAATTTCGGGTGTGGATCCAGGAACCAGATATCTGGATCCGGATCCAATATCCGAAACTTCAGATCCGGATCCAAGATCCGAAATTCCGTCTGGCCATCCCTAATTTCAGATTTAAAAACTAATTTTCAGTTCTGTGGTAGCGATAGGGAAACCCAAGAAATGAAAGAACTTCTTCGTGGCTAAGCGGTTAGCATAATAACCTTTGGCTTGGGAGACCCGGGTTCAATTCCGGGCAGAAGTTCATGTGGTTCGGATTCCACGTTAATCAGTAGGTTCCGTCTCATATAGTCTCGCTGCTGAAAGGGGCGTTAAACTCAAAATCAACTCAACTCAACCAAAAAATGAAAATAACTTCTTACCTGTTTAAACATCAACAATTAATTTCTAAGGACGCACAAACAAAGCAAAGCTGGCATCTCCTAGAGTTCTCTCATTGTATTTTTCAGTAATACTAAAATGTCATCTATCGCACCATTCAAGTTGTTTGGGAGCTTGTGTAGGTCTAGTAATGTAGCTGAATAAGCAGGGCTGGATTAACCCATCTGGAGGCCCGATATTAGGAAAAATATGTGGCCCCTGCTGACTTCACCTAAACATTTCTGCGAAAGTACAATAGGAAAGTTAAGGGAATATGTTTCATATGTTTGGTCATATTTTACTTTATGATAATAATTGTATCTTGATGATTTTTTTTAGATAGCCAGTTGAGATTTTGATCACAGTATAGGCCCGGGGCTATATCCCCTCTAAGCCCTTCCCTTAATCCGGCCCTGTGAATAAGAATGCAAATGAGAAAAGTTAAATCTTAGATTAAAGGACTGTCCACAAATAGTAATACTGAATTCTGTGAAGCATGTAGCAGAGATACAAGCATTATTTAGTTTATTTGAAACTTTTTTTTTTTAAGAAAAAATATCTTTTAATGAAATCAATTTTTTCTTTTGCATTTTTAAGTTATCAAATGCAAAATTCGACAGATAAATGTAAAAAATATTACAAATCATCTGAGGCGTACAACGGGATTATCTTTAAAAATTTAATAGACTGTTAGGACTAGAAACATAAAACATATTAGTACACACCATTTTGGTGAAGTTGTAAGATATTATAAAACCTGTTGTATGGGCCCCCAGTTTTATTGTTTTTTTCTTGTGGATCCTTTGCATTGTAGAGCTATGTAAAGGTTGGGAAAGGCTGTGCACGTTACACAATAATATCCGAATTCTTCGTGAAATATAGTTGCGTGTGCAGTAAGTTTCAAATCAATTCCTGGTTTCTGTATTTAAGATGCATACACACTCATGAAAGGCAGTTACATATGTAAAGGGGTGAAAATCCCTTAAAGAGAAAAAATAAGAAAAATATTCGTGAATATGTAAGAGTGGGGTTTGCCCAACTTGTATACACGAATTTTCTTGCAGAAAAAAAGAAGAAAAATACACAGACACATACGTATCATTCAATTGCTCTGCCAAGTGAATCTTTCAGTATTGTTGATTTATTCAGCATTTACTAACCATTTCGTAACTGATGGACCCATTTTGCTAATATTTTTTACAAACTGCAACTCACAAGGGAAGGCCACGAACTGGTTCCGCTGACATCCGAACGTGACAATTGTGTTTGCATTTGATATGTTATAACAACACGAATCCCAGAGTTATCCGTGCCACCGTTCGGGATATCGCGAGTTAGAACTATTTTGTAATATAAAAGCTCCAAGTTAGCTGACAGAATAATTTGAACCGGGTCATTTGTTCGGAAACGGTTGGGTAGATGGAAAATTCGGCGAACACATGTCCCATCATTTCAAGGGCACACTTTTTGGGGTAAAAGAAGTTTGACCCAGGATCCTCCGCAAGGTCCCAGACAGGGTCCAAGTTTCAAATGGCAAGGGGGTTAAGTAGTATATCGTTTGAAAACACATTTCTCGGAATGGCAGAATCCTTTCTTGAAATACTAAATTATGTATCAGGACCTTGGAAGAGAAAGGGCGAATCCTGAAATCGGGTTATTGGGAAATCAAGCTGAAAGTTTGCAAACACATTAAGATAACAAGGGCGAATCTTTGTTTATCTTAAAACTGTGAGAAAGCTAAGGGCAAACCAGGGAAAACGCGGTATCTAGGCTTATGTGTTGTACAGACCTGTCCGATGCGAGGGAAAAATGATTTTTCGAATTCGCCCTTTTTCTTCCAAGGCTATGATATTTTCCCCCAATAAAGTTTTATTTTCAAGAAAATGCATAGGATAGTCAACATTAGGCACTCAAGCATTTATTTAGGCAAGAATGGGAGAAATATGCAAAATAGGCAAAATAAAATTGGCTTAAATTGAAACTGTAACCTCCTATATAAACTTTAAAGCCTTATATTTGATCATATCTTTAATATTAAAGAATAGGCATTTTGCTTAACATCCGGTCTCTACTGATCACCATTCTTGCAAAATTTGGTTTTCCTAGCTTCAGGAGTTTGGGTTTCCAATCGTTTCGACATAGGTTTTAAGTGGCCATCTTGGATTTAAGGTGATAATGGACTTTTCAATTACATTTTTGCTTTCATTTTTGACCCGCCGCCATTTTGCACAGGGCTGTCGTAGAGTTGTGACCTGCTCCATCTTCTTTTATTTCACAATAGCTTTCAAATGACGTGCTACTTAACCCCATTGTCATTTGAAACTTTTGAGTTGGACCCCAACTGAGGACATAGGGGATCCTGGAACAAAAAGTTTTTACTTTAAATCGTTGTACTTTAAAAATAATGCCACACGTGCTTTTCTATTTTCACATTTATCTCACCGTTTCTGATTTATACGGATGACAATGGACTTTTCAATTAAGGTTTTGTTTACATTTTGAGCCGCCGCCATTTTCAGGTTGTCTACTGAGTTTCATTTTCAAAATTCCAGTATATTTCCAGTATATTCAGTATAACTATCACCAAAATTCCTGTATGTAATATAATGATTTTTAAAATTCTTTAGGAATAATCACACTCTTGATAATTTCAGTTTTGTAATTGTTTTACCATCAAAAGGATATTTTATTTTTAATAAATTTAGTTAACCTTGATTTTTTAAATACAATGTTTTTTTAAACATTTTTTAAAGGGCCTTTCAACTCCCCTCACAGCCCTCCACTCCACCTATTACTTTAAATGTCTAATTACAAAATGTATACAACTCTTGCTTTGGGAAAATTTACATCTTAATGGATACAAAATTGTTTCTAAGACTATTAAAACAATTACAAAAAAAATTGTTAACAAATTACTAGTTTCATGATTTTTCCAGTATGTGGATCAAAATTTCAGTATATTTCCAGTATTTTCAGTATCAAAATTAAATTCCAGTATAATTCAAGTTTTTCCAGTATCAGTAGACACCCTGATTTTGCACAGGGTTGTCGTGGAGAGTCGAGACTTGTTCCATCTTTTTTCATTCTGTCATTTCACAACAGTTTTCAAACGATGTGCTACTTAACCCCATTGCCATTTGAAACTTTTGATTGGACCCCGTCTGCGACCCTGCGGGTGACCATGGGAAAAAATTCTTTTACCCCAAAAAGTGTACTATTGAAAATGATGGGATACGTGTTCGCCGAATTTTCCATCTACCCAACCGTTTCCGAACAAGTAACCCGTTTCAACTATTCTGCCAGCTTTGAAGCTTTTACATTACAAAATATTTTCTAACTCACTATATCCCGACCGGTGGCACGTACAACTTTGGGACTCGTCTAGTTATAACATCAAATGCAAACACAATTATCTCGTTCGGATCTCAACGGAGCCACTTCGTGGCCTTCCCTTGTCAGTATTTTCAATGATGTGCTGATGAGAACCATTTATATTATTTTGTTTTAGCGAGTTCGCAATAGCTTTTCTTCTCTTTCTTTTTCTTTCTCTTTTTAAAGATATATCACATTCTACTTGTGTGGAGGGAAGGTTTAGTGCGGGCCCGTAGCCAGACATCAAATTTAGGAGGGCTTCAGTATAATTTAGAGCGCACACACTATATTTAACTTGTGTGTCACTCACATAAGAAGGATTTTTTTTATGAGTGATTCTTAATCTTATTTTTATAATTCAAATACTTGATTTTTCATTACTGTTCGCTTATGATTATAAATATATTCATCTATTATGGTTGATTACGTTGCTATTTAGCTAGATTACATACTAACATTGTTTTCGTTTTACGTATATTTCATTTTACGCATATTAACATTCTTTCCATTGTACGTTTTAAGGTACTAGGCAGTTTAAACCTACAAAAAGCCAGATAAATACAGAAAGCAAATAATTTCTGCAGCGCTGACAGTACTTAGTCTGATATAGCCTTCATTACTTTTATTTATTTATTTATTTATTCATTTTTCACTATCAATGATAATCACTTAGTTAGAAGAACAATGTTTACCGCTTTCAACATCACTGGAACTTTTAGAACTTGTCAAACAAATACCAGCTGGACAGATTGGAAAATTCTTGAGGCACCTTCAGTAAAAAGAAAAAGAATAAACAAATAAATAAATAAAAAATAAATACAATAAAAAATACAGGACTGAAATTTTTACGGAATGTAAATGCTACATGATATATGATTCCAAGGTTTTGAGAAACATTCTTCAGAAGAATATCATCTCTAAACTTGTCCAATTACAATTTATGTTGGTGAAAAATCATTTTTCTGTTACAAGACTTACGTACTTTCAGATAAACGTAAAAATTTTCTGTCACAAAATATTGAAAAGCACATTGGAATTTATTAAGACCACAAACGTTCATATGTGCAGAAGTAAAATGTACTGTGTACAACATATTTAAGAAGTTGAAATAAACGTGTATTTCTTTTCTTTTTATTTGGTTGGTTTATATATATTCTTTAAAGCATATTTTACAATTTTAAGTACATTTATCCTCAAGGTCTTTCGTGCATATTTAGGGAAGTTTTAGTACATATCGATTCGCATTCCAATGATTACAGTATTCTGATGGATAATGTTTACGACAAATGCGCAAAAGTACATGTGGGCGCGTAGAATTATGAGTATATAGGCGTGTATGTGCGTTAGTATCCCAGAAATATTGTTTGTAAGCTGAGGGAGAAGTCGTTCACAATCCTTGTTAGTAAACCAATTTGTTCGCGAACCAATGGGTTCGTAAGCCGGGGATCGACCGTAATAAATTCTTTCATCTCCTTCTCAATTAATGTTATCCTAACTAATTATTAAATGAGTTTCTTAATCACGTCATTCGTTTTAATTACAAAGAACTTAATAAAAAGAATATATTCCTTTGAGTGCAGTGTTGATGCAATATGACAAGAAGCTATTTGGCACAGAATACATTTGAAGGCTCTGTTATCCCGAAGATCATCAGCTAAGCCAACGCGCATTGTTAACCACTGCGACATCAGTCCGAGCTGTGGCACAAAGTGGAACATTGCTTTGGCTTGTGTCCCAACAGTGTGAAGGACAAATAGTATAGCCGCTTACGGGACAGCAAAACAAGAAAATATGCCATGACTTTTGGCATGCAAATGCAACAGATACGTTAAAAAAAAAAAAAAAAAAAGTGTCTTCTATGATATATCTTTTGACTACCCTTTTGTCTGTTTGAAATGCAATATTGTTTAAAAGTTGCTCTAATTTTCTTGTCTATATCAACATAGATTGAATTAAAAACTATTATAGTTTTGTTCATCGTCATCATCATAGGTATTCTGCCATTATTAGCAGTGACTTGCTGCAACTGAGAAGTTTCCATGCTCCACGGTCTTCCCCTAACCTTTCGTATTGACGTACGATTACTCTTTTTTAATAACGTCCATTAATTGTAGTATCCTTCATCCTTTCCCTCTCTTTCCTGCTACCATACTCTCGAGCACGCCCATCATGATACAATTCCTTCTAACCCAAAGTCCCAATCAATTTCTCTTCTTTCCCACCATTTCTAATACCCTCTCATTCGTTTTCTGCTCGACCCAGCAAATTCTCTCCATTTTCCTCGACACCCACATTTCGAAAACTTCCAGTCGTTTTTCATGTTTCTTGGGTAATGTCCATGTTTCTTACCCATACAGCACAATACTCCACACGAAGCATTTTATGAGTCTTTTTCTCAACCCTTTATTCAAGGTCCCACAAAATCTTTTCTTCCTCCTAAAAGTTTCTTTCACCATTCCTATCTTTACTTTTATTTCACGTTCATACTTCGTATCATCACTAATAATACCCAAGGTATCAAAAACTAGTCACCTGTTCTATTTTCTTCCCTCCTATATTTGACACTGATCCCTTCATTCCAGTCACCATGGCTTTTGTCTTTCTAACATTTATTTTCATCTCATATTCTTCAATCCTTCCTCATGTTTTCTAACATCTTATTTTCTCTTCAGATTCCGAAACAAGCGCCATATCATCTGTGAACTTTAGAGCTATATACCTAATCACTCTACCTCGTACTAAAATGCCGTTATTTTGTAGTTTTGTTAATGGAAGACAAATAGGACAAGTCTACAGTATTGTTGACGTATAATGGAAGAAAAAATGTTACAAAATGAAATATACAGTTTGAGACGTTTACAGGATTTTTTCGAATGGGGAGGAAATCGATTCCAAGCAGGGGGCAAGAAACCGAGAAACAACCATAGTTACGAATATACACACACTTTGATGCACGCCTACACATATTACATCAAACAGCATATAGTAAAACTAAAACAAATAGTATGAGGACTAACACGGGAAGGTCCCACAAGTTGTTGCTCAAATCTGATTGCTACATAGCACATCAGATAGAGCTTCATGAGAAATTAAAATGAACAAAATTTAAGGTGCTATGGACAAGAAGGATAGGAGCTACGGGGCTTCAAAATTTGAATCTCCAAAAAATTATATCATGGAATTATGTACGTTTAAAGTACATATCTTGAAAACCGTTAAAGCAATCAAAACAAAAGTTTCACAATGTAATGAGAACAAAATGGCCTATCGAAAACCACAGTGTAGGCATAGGTGAAGTGTTACTAACTAATATTTTGTTTGAAATAGTACCATATACAAGTGTGTACAGATTTGAAATGCACTATTATCACTAAACGTAACAGTGAAGTGTAGTGGTACAGTGTTGCACACTGTTGGAGCCACGTGTGATGAAAATGTTCAATGAAGAAGTCTGATATGTGGCGACAGATAATAAAGGAATGCATTAGAAAAAAGTTAGGGTTTTGCCTTATATTTCTGTAGCCCTGGTAAATAAGCAGATAACTCACGAAAACAAAATGATACATGCAAGGAAGAAAACACGTGTTTTCTAATTCTCTAAACTGGTTCTCCAGATTGTCTTATCAATATTTGGAAGAGTATTTTCTTGGTTTGTCTTTCATGTTAAGTGACATATTTTTTTACTTCCTCTCCTACATACCTTATGATTATGTTTGTATACTGTAATATTACTATATTCAGAAGGGCGCCTATCAGGGGAGCAAGGTGGGGCGCTTTCCCCCCCTAAGAGGAAATTGTACTTGGAAATATCGAAAACCCAATAGAATTTTTACATTAGTTACAGCAAAATTTGAAACTATATTTGAAACGTCTCTTGTACTTGCCCCTCCTTGGAAACCACAACATGGGCGCCCTTGTATATTCACATTGGAAATATAATCACCTCATTTCGTTTTTAGTCGGCCCGAATAGCTGTGCGTCGGAGCTATGGCACAGGGCGTAAAAAACTAAAAATTGATCACTCAATTTTGTATTTCAAATTCATCAATATTTTGTCACACTGCTGACATTTTGCTATGTTATACTATTGCCGTTTATACTATCGCTTATACTCATACTATGCATTTGCACCTAATTCATAGTATGAGATCCAGATTCCTTTATTATCATCTGTTGCCATATATCATATTTCTCCACTGCACATTTCCAGCACATGTAGCTCAAACAGTGTGCAACACTGTACTACTACACTTCACTGTTATGTTTAGTAATAATAGTGCATTTTAAATCTGTACACACACATATATGGTACTACTTCAAACAAAATATTTTTATGCTGAGTTGGCAACACTGTTTTTGGTTTCCGATAGGGTATGTTGTTCTCATTACATTGTGCAACTTTTGTTTTGATTGCTTTAATGGTTTTCAAGATATTTACTTTAAAGGTACATAATTTCATGATATAATTATTTTGGATATTCAAATTTTGATTCCTCGTAGCACCTTCTGGTCCATAGCACCTTAAATTTTGCTCATTTTCATTTCCCATAATGCTCTACCAGATGTACTATGTGGCAATCAGATTTGAGCGACAACTTGTGGGACAAGAACCGTATAAGAAACAGAAAAAGTGCTAAAAACAACAAAAAGTACAGAGCAGTTTGCTCACAGTACCCTGACGGATAATGTTTACGACAAACGAGCGCTGCCGACTTCAGTGTTTCTTTCTTCACTGTTTTTGCAGGGTGAAGGTGGAGGAAGAATGTTGAATTTTGAGGGGATTGTGCCCAAGCATATTACATATTATTATTATTATTATTATTATTATTATTATTATTATTATTATTATTATTATTATTATTATTATTATTATTATTATTATTATAGCAAAAAATAATTTGATGTCCCTTTCTAGCACCGAAACTATACGAGACATGGACCTAAGAGTTTAACATAAAACACCTACCGCCTTATGCAGAGTCATTCTGACTTATGATTAGCGACATACTAAGAGCCTGACTAATGCAGGAAACATGTTAGTCGAACTCCTTAGTATGGTACTAATCACGCGTGACGCGTCAAACGACTCTGCATAAGGCGTCTAGTATTGAATCCTAGTCCCTTACTAAACCTAAAAAATAGTATATAACCATTTAGCTACGCAGAACCTTCGACATCAACATGTGAATGCCTTTTATGCTCTAAAATAATCTACTGAACGCTTTCTTCTTGTTTGCGTCAAGCGATTGGTAGTCGAATACTGTATGAGATATTTTTTGCATTCGAAACAAGATTAGTTTGTGTTCGTAGTTGATGTGTTTCGTTTGATAATGCAATGCAAATACAGAGAGAACAGAAACGTGTTATAGTCGCCTTTTCCTTTGCAACGATGTCTTCGAATAGCAAGAAGAGGTCTCCAGCGGACAGAGGAATTGGAATAACAAAGAATCATAGTGACTGGAAGGACCCCCCTAGTGGACTGAAATAACGAATACTTGTGTTCTGAAATTCCTCATCACTCTGACAGTCTCTCGAGGTGTAGGGCACGGATACACAAAGAATTAACATTAACCTTGCTATATGTAATACAAACGTTACATCCTCCTATAATAGATACGGTTATTCATCTACCCACAAGGCTTCATTCATGTCCATAAGGCATAATATTTACTCACATCGGTTTCTTTTTTAAAAAGTAGTCATTCCAACTCAGGAAATTCACGCTATTTTTCGTTCTCACGAAAGCTAACTAAATCAAGACTACTTTTGAATAAATCAGATTTAAGAAAAAAAAAAAAAAAAAAAAGTGTACTTCTTACATTTCATCACTGTTATAGTATTTTCGTCACATGCCCTCCTTTTTACAGCATACTGAAGGAAAGCAAAAAAGTATCCTTCGCACTTTATCTTCCTTTCCATGGAGCAACAGAGAAGAGTCAAAATATCTCTTATAGATTATCGTTACTTCTATAGAGTAATGAAAGAGATCAAAAATATCTTTCTCACAAGAGATTACAGAAGCGTCAATTTCTTGAGTTCATCTTCCCTTCTATGAAGCAACCGAGAAGAATCAAAACATCTTTTTCAGATTATCGTTACTTTTATAAAGCAGGAGAAGAGTGTCAAAAATATCTTCTTCACGTTATTTTTACTTCTGTAGAGGTGTCATCTTCTTCAGACTATCATCCCTTTTACAGGGGCATAAATAAGGACCCCACAGACCCCGCATTGCGGGAGCTCCAAATCGTAAAGTGGGACGTAGAGAAGGGGCCCCACTCCACGCTGTCTGCGGAGGTGCCCCTAAGATTTTACGCCACTGCCCTTCTATAAAACAATGGAAAGGGTCAAAAAAAAAAAACTTTTTAGGTTATTGTTAGTTCCATAGAGCAATAAAGAAGTATCAAAAATATCTTCGTCATAATATTCTTTCTTCTTTAGAAGAGTACATGAGCGTTAAAAGAAAGTATCTTGTTCAGATTATCTTCCCTTCTATAAAGCAATGGAGAAGAGTCAAAAAATCATTAGCAGATTATCTATAGAAGAAATAGGAGATTGTCAAACGTATCTTCCTCACATTATCCCTCCTTTTATAGTAGCGTCAAAAGTATCTTCTTCCACGGGCGTCTCTGGCGGGGGGACAAGGAGGACGCGTCCCCCCAAATATTTTCAGTACGAGATAAATTGATTCATGTTGAAAATATTTATATGGAAGAAATAAAATATCTATATGGAAGAAATGAACACATAGGTGAACAAATTAAATTTATGTCTGTGATTATAATGTCCGTCTGACGTGTGTCACTTTCAAAGATTTTTCTTTTTTTCTTTTCTTTTTTTTTTTTTTTTTTAAGTTACGCTTCCTGGTTAGTCAAAATAGTCTCGGCTGCAGGCACACAATTTTTCAATTGCTTAACCAGCAACAATTGGTTTCCATAACGAAGAAAGACGAGAAGGGAAGGAAAGAATGTATAGAAAGTTTATCTGCGAATTAATAAGGGAAATTTTACAAAAACAAGGAAATATACAATAGAAGAGAAGGTGACAAGAGGAATTTAAAAAAATAGAGAAATTTGAATATTACATATGAGAGTAAATTTCATGCGAATACTGTAGAAGGGCAGCAAGGGACGATTACTATAACAATATAGAAACTAAAGATTGAAATGAGTGTTTTATGAGGAATTGAGTTTGAGAAAGATGGAAAGAATACATTGAGGAGCCGGTTGACAGCAAAAATAAACTACAAATGTAGACATTAAAACGGAAAATGAAGTAAACGAGGATGGTTCATTGGACAAGTTCAAAAACATACAGCAAAATGAAGAACAAAAACTTGGATGCTATACCTTTGAGTTTATTAAGAATACAGAAGAATGAAAATAAACAATTCAAAATTCGCAATCAAATCAAGTGTCATCGTAACACTTCTTTCAGAGACTTAAGATTTTGTTAGCTAAGAAGTCGAAATATGAGGACTATAAAACTACACTGCTGCAAATGCATTTAAGAACACTGAGCAGGAATTCACTGGTAGGAATGTCAAGGTGAAGAACTAACCTAAGAACCATATTATATAAGCTTTTTTTTTTTTTTTTTCGACAAGTAATCTACCAGTGATGGAAGAAAATTATGATGAATTGTGTTGCTAAAGGTAGAAAGAGCGAATGCCATTAATAAAGTAGATTCCAATTTACTCATAATTTTGACGTAACTTTAGTTGGGGTCTACTAACATTCTAGTCGTTCCTGTCCCCCCAGTTTTAACATGCCAAAGACGCCCATGACTTCTTCAAATTATCTTCCCTTCTATAAAACAATGAAGAGTCCAAAAATACTTTTCAGATTATCGTTATTTCCATAGAGTAATGAAAGAGTGTGAAAGTACCTTCTTCACATTATCCACCCTTCTGTAGGAAGGTCCAGGAGTTTCAAAATTATATTCTTCGGATTGTCCTTCCTTCTACAGAGCTATGAGAAGAGTAAAAGTATGATCCTTTGATTATCTACTTTGATGTTCGTAATTTTTTATATATTTTTATGTTTATAAATTTTTTGTTTGTAATTTTTCTATATGTACCTATAACAGCACTTGCCCCCCCCCCTCCCTCAAACACACATCCTGGCTACGCTACTGATTAGTACTATTATGAGATCGGTGAAAGAACTAACAATCTAATATTTCATGTTTTTAAAACTTCTTGTCAGGACATTCCATTGAACAATGATTGAAAAATCTAAAAAAAAAAAAAAAAAAAAAAAAAAGGATTAGAAATCCTAATATTGAAACAACATTTGGTAGTAACAGTGTTGACCTACTTGAATATTTGAAACATACAGTATGTTATTTAAAAGTCAGAGAAAGTTTGACAAGTGGCTAGTCATAAAATAATTACTATCAACATGAAATTTTATTTATTTATAGATATTTCTAGGCATTTCCAGCATCTACGTCCTTAAACCTGTCACCTAAGAGGGATGACGTCCATCAGTGAGCACATTATCCGGGGAAGGAAGAAGAAAGGAAGAGATTTGGGAGCTGTATGTTAGATACTATCCCATTATTTGCCTTGTGTAAATTAGGAAAGCCCAAGGAACACATCACTCAGGATGGCTGACCTGAACCGACTGTCCTCATCGGAAATCGAATCTTGGAGCACTCGCACCAAAAGCGAGAGTGTTAGCGTCTACGCTACGTGGGACCACTTTAGAACTTTCAACATAGCGATATAAATATTAACCGTTAGGCGTTTAAACTTCGCGGGAATAGATTAGGGTGACCAACCGTCCCGTAAAAACGGGATTGTCCCGTTTTATCATTACCATTCCCGGTGTGATGTTTTCAAATATTTCATTTTTTGTTAGCTGCTGATAGTTACTTATTACCTAATTAATTCCACAACCTTTTCAATAGGTTTTAAAAGGAAAAAGTGTAAATTTGCCCTTTTTTGTTAGAGATACAAAGAGAGGGAGACAGAGAGAGAGAGAGAGAGAGAGAGAGAGAGAGAGAGAGAGAGAGAACGGAGATGCTAAAAAATATATTTAGGGGAGCAACCTATCCAGAAATAAAAGGTGTCCCGTTTTTTCTAGTTGGCAATTTGGTCACCCTAGAATAGATGCATATTTGCATCGATAGGAATTAAAGTGTTAACATCATAATGAGGTGAGTATTAATGTTAATGAGAAATTTTAAAGTTTGTCTAGTGGCTAGCGGACGCGCCTTTAGAGCACAGAATTCCGGTGGAGATTTTTGAAATTTGAACGCATTATCTGGTTCGAATTCCACTTTAAACTCGACGTCCACATTCCATATAGCCTCAGTGCTGAAAATGAACTCGAAATTTCAATGAACAAACGAGAAACTTTCAGAAAATTAGAACTGGGATTTTATGAACACCCTGCATAATGTGTAACTATACAAAAAGAACTTTATTTTTATTTACCTAATCATCAAATAGTAACAGAACTTCAAATGCAATACATTTAAACATGATATTATATTACGTTGCAGTTCTGGTTTTTAATAACTGTTTGTAATAACCCCCTCTTTTTATGGTTTCATTGTACAGCAAGTCATTTATGAATATTTCACACAACATAAAATGTATTTTCGCCTTGGTTGGAAGTACTCACCACGGGATAATTTATATGTTCTTAATCGTAACATTTCCTTGTGTCGAAAGAGCGCGCTAGTGTCGCTGCGTCACATGATACGAAGAATAATAAAATTCATTTAAGCAGCCAATGAACATGCAAATGACTGTGCAAAGTACTAACGCTGATAACTAAAAGAGGTTCACTAACCGACGCGAATGATTACGCTTTTATCGGAAGAATTATCGTTGAGTTACAATTAAATTTAAATATATCTAAAACTTTTCCATTTGATTTCTTTTTTCTATCGGTATTTTACGGAATACCATAATTAATATACTAACTATATTTTTGCTGGTTTAGTAAATCGACAGTAGGACAGAAATGAAGATGCAGGTACAAAAGATTGATTAATTCATTTGTGTACGTCCTTTGTCAATAGCGAGGCTATATAGAACAGGAAGTACAGTTTAAAATGGGATCTGAACTAGGAATCACCAATTCCGAAATTCAGAAAGTAGGCATAAAATCGAAAAAATCCGGAATTCGGAAATAAAATCGGAAATTTCCGGATTTCCAAAAATTTCTAATTTCAGAAAAACCCGGGTTTCGGAAAAGTTCCGATGTTGATAAAATTCTGGAATTCGGAAAAATCTGTCATTTAGATAATTCCGATTCAGGAAAAAATTCGGATTCAGAAAATTTTGGCCATCCCTAATTCTGAACTACTATTGTGCGATCGGTGATCCCCAACCGGGAGTCAAACCTCAGGCCTCATGCAGTAAAGGCATATGCTTGCTAGCATTTAAACCAGAGATAAATGAGGGCATCAAATATTGTTTAGGGGGAGAGAGTCATTTGGACCAAATAAAAGAGAATTTTATATACTGTCGTACACCGACCTCAGTGTTTCTTCCAGGTGTACGAGAAAGGGATTTGACCCCCGAAGTTGGCACATCGCCCCCCCGGAGCTAAGATAGATTCTTCTGTAGGGCGCGTCATTTAGGAAATAGTGTCTCAGTGCAGGCCCCCCTCACATTTCGGTTATCCCCTTCCCAGACAAAATTTCCCGAGGAAAGCCTGAGGAACATTATAAATTATATCCTTACATGCATGTTTGAATGTACGGAAGGATACCTGGGATACGGACAAAATCTCGCGGCCGAAACATCGCCGCCCAAAACCTCGCGTGGCCAAAACCTCGCGGGACAAAATCTCGCCAGGCCGAAACCTCGCGTGGCCAAAACCTCGCGGGACAAAATCTCGCCAGGCCGAAACCTCGCGTGGCCAAAACCTCGCCGCTCGAACCCTCGCAGGCTAAAATCTCGGCGAGCCAAAACCTCGCGTGGACAAAACCTCGCCGCCCCAAATCTCGCGTGACCAAAACCTCGCCGCCCAAAACCCCGTGAGCCAAAACCTCGCGGACCAAAATCTCCGCGAGGTTGGCCAAAAATTTGCGGAATTAAACCTTTCCTTAAAATTTACCCAGTGAGTTTCTTAATATGCAATTCCATATTACAAATAATAATAATAATAATAATAATAATAATAATAATAATAATAATAATAATAATAATATAGAAAACATCGTGTGTGTGGGCTTTCTTGTGGTATTCCCGTTTTTTCCCACTTTCTTCATTCCATCATGTCCTTCATCCTGATCATCTATGTCTCCTTTAACCTACAGGACATACGGTAATCGAAGGACGTAAAAACTCACATATTATTTCATACTTTCATAAATATTATTCGATTTTGTTAGAATTTCTTAAGGTCGCCGTCAAAGTGAAATAAAAACCATCCCAGACTCAAACTCCATCTATATTGAAAATTTGATCGAGACAGGTCGGGTGGTTCAAGAGTTATTAAGTCACAAACGCAGCTAATTTAATTTTTATGTATTTCTATATGTTTCCCCCTTTCCCTCCGCCTTCCCGTCAAAGTGAAATGATAAAAACCATCCCAGGCGGTAACCTGATCTGTCCGGCAAAGTCGATCGAGATTGGTCTCTTGGTTCAAGAGTTATTAAGTTTTATTTATTTTTATATATCTCCCCCTCCACCTCATTATGCCGTCAAAGTGAAATTACAAAAGACATCCCAGGCCCGAACCTCATCTATGCTGAAAATTTGATCGAGATCGGTCGTGTGACTTAAAAGATATGATGTCACAAACATAGCAATTTTCATTTTTATATATACAGATTTTCAAAGCACGCGTTAGAATATTTTCTTGGCGTTATTTTAATGCAATTATGTGTTATTACAAAATAGCAATATATAGAGCATTCTACATCGAAGAAATCGTCGTGACGAGGTTTTATTCTGTCGACATTTCTTCCCAGACAAGATTACGTTCCGCGTAGTTTAGAAAAGGCGAGATTCTGTGTCCAGAGATCAGGACCGCGAGGTTTTGGCAGGCGAAATTTTGGGTATGGCGAGATTTTGGGACGCGAGGTTTTGGCAAGGCGAGATTTCAGCCTGGCGAGATTTTGGACCGTGAGGTTTTGGACAGGCGAGGTTTTGACCCGGCGAGATTTTGACCGGAGAGTTTGGACAGGCGAGGTTTCGGCCCGGCGAGATTTTGGGCCGCGAGGTTTTGGCCAGGCGATGTTTTGGTCCGCGAGGTTTTGTACCCAAATCGGATACCCACCTTTTTTCTGGATTATTTTTGGAGGGGAACGATTTTCTCAAAAACGACTGAGGCGATGTGGCGCGTGAGGCGGCAAACTATAGACTAGTGTAATATCTCGTCACCGTTTTAATAATGGAAATATGAGTGAATATTAAGTCCTGCGTGCGCTTAGAGAAATCTCCAATGGAAACATTTGAGAAGTTATGGGAACAAGTGTCTTTCTCGTTTGCAGTGTTTTTAAATGACGTTGGAGGTTCATTGCTAGAAGAGAGTCTCTGGAAGATAGCGAATATGTAGGTCTTAAGTCCGCCAGAATAAGTAACATTATTGACAAAGTTCGGGATATCATTTTGAATGACCAAAACTGAACGTTCAGGGATGAACGGAATGAAACGGAAGATGAATCCCTTCAAGTGAGGCTCCTGCCGGGGCCCTATACCCCCCAGTCCGAGACTGATCATAAGGTTGGTGCTTTGCGCACATCACGTGGTACTTTACTTTTAGAGCTTTTTAGACTCACCTTAATGTAAACAAATCACGCACATAGGCAACTTAACATATTTTGGTCGAGTAATTTTGTGGTGCATTGGCGTTTCGTCTCGCCCCTTCCGCTGGTGGTACAATTTTCAAAACGGAAGTGGGGCCACTGTGGATCGTCGCTGCGGGGCCGCCAATTTTTGGCAAGATGTCGCTAGTTGCCTATCGGTAGTCCACCGATGCTTACGGCAGGGGAAAGTAACTTCATTTCATATATTTTTAAAGCCTTTTTAAGGGTGTAAATGATTTCTAGCCGCAACATTCAACATCTAGTAGAAGAGAAGAGATTTATATAAGCCATACATTTCGGTCAGAATCATTCAAGGTAACTACAAAGACTATATAAGAAACTATATAAAAAAATACTCTCAATTCTGCGCATGCGTCTGTGAAAATTACTCTAGTCATTGCTTTAAAAAAAATGGAACATCTTATCTTCTGCTATATCGCTTGTTGCGTTCGCTACCAGTCTAAACACAATACATAAAGAAATATGTATACTATAACATAATGATCTTAATCGGCCTTCATAGAATGGATACGTTGAATAGTTTGCATAATATTCTCATAACAATGCAAAAGAATGCACGAAATTTATAATACATATACACGAAATATGCCTACATAATAATATTAATATTCGTATTAGAATGTAAATGCTTTTGTATCAAAGGGAAATATAATTCTTAATGGAAACCTTTCCGTATAATATATTTTGCTTCCTCTTTTTTTAAAGCTCGTAATATGTATAAAAGAGTTTAATTAAAGACGACATGCGATCATCTTCTAATAATAACACAATTAATATAAAGAATAAATAAGCAGTAAGATTCTGGCATATTTTCGCATCGTTACACTTAAGAACTCTACTGTAGTCTCCATTCGTTGCATCAACAGGAGTAAAAATTACGTTTGAATATGTATGTTGTTAAGCCTTGTTCGGTGTCAGAGAGCATCTGCTTTGCGGATGGTAGCGCCAAGAGGAACGTACGTGAGTTTCCGCCCACTGTTTTGAAAGTAGCTATTTATGTTGAGTGTTCATTATTAATTAAGTGTTTAACAGCCTCCTGCCCATTTTTTATTTTTAAAAAAATACGTATTATAAAGAATCAAAGAAAAAATTAACAGTTGTTCTGCGTAAGTTTTAGTTCTTAAAATTCTTTGCAAATCATTTAACGTCGTATTTAATTTGAAGACTATTTGTTGGCGATCCGGAATATCTTAAGCATTGTTAGTCTAAGATTATTCGTAAGTCATTTACAACTGGCCGATGTGTGACGTAGAATCGTGCTTTTGCAATCTAAGAAAAAACAGAGAAACACAAGAAAGAAGGATGAAGCAGGAGAATGTAATAAGCAAGTGGTGGCAATGTACACTTTGTCATGGTCCCATGAGTAGTGTGCTTCCATACCACCAACTACTCCAGCGTTTCTCAACCTTTTTTCCTTTGGGGCACACGAAAGTACGTTTCAAACTTTCGCGGCACCTCTGCATGTGATTTTTTTTCCTAAATGTAAAAATGCGAACACATAAAAATACATACAATACTTTTTAAAAAATTACTATGGAACAGTTATGAGATACAAATCGCACAAGCAAATTATGTACGACTCTTAAATAGAAACATATTAACATAAAAGAAACTTATGACTTAAGTAGAAATGTGAGAAAGAAATATTACCATCAGAAATATAAGAAGACACCAAACTTAAAACTAATGAGGTGACTAATTGGGAACAAAATAAGAATCGTGTTATTGAAATTACTTTTCTGGGTCAGTGTTTCTTTCCAAAGAAAAAATTAAGAGTGTTAAAAGCAAACTTTCCAGCTTTATACTTGAAAGACAAGTGTAAAGTCAAGTCGATTGGCGATATAATTTTATTTTCTTCCAAAGATAATTTCTTTGCGAAAGATCTTAGAAGACATTAAAAATCTCGCGACACCCCTGACATGTATTCGCGACACACCAAGGTGTCGCGACAGCGGTTGAGAAATGCTGACAATGTTCCTATTTTCCTGTGACAACTGTTTTTCTTTTCTATAATCAATATCATGCTGTCTATCTGCTCCTTGCTCTCTCCAAGTGGTTTACTTGGAACGGAAGCAGCAAACTGTGACTTCACAGAGGATTCAGTTTATAAACGGCTCTTACAGATAGTTATCAATATAATCATTAGTATCATGCCATCACGATCACTTACCACTAATTAAGAAGATCATTTGTTCCCCTCTAACCAATTATCCTGATGTCCATAGGTAGTGCACTAGTAGTGTAGATGATGATGTGTTGATATGAGGGTCATCCAGAAAATAAAGGGCCGTTTCTTTTTGTGAAGCCAGTTTTTCTAATCCATCATTGCACTTTGTTTCTGTCAGTATATTCAAGGCGTCTTTGAGCACACCAGCAATAGGAGAGCGCTTTCTGGTTTTTCAACTTCCAGGGCAAGTGGAAATAAAAAATAAAAAATGAAAATAAATCTTACCATATCACACTCTAGAGTTCCCCCATGGCTACATGGTTAGCGCACGCGTCTTCTTCGCGGAAGACTAGGGTTCTGTTCACGGTGAAAGCTCACTTGCTTCAGATCCCACGTTAAGTTCTAAGTCCACGTCTCACATAGCCTCATTGCTGAAAGGAACGCTAAGCTCAAATCCATACACACATATCACACACTGGACCTCACAGTTCACATGATTTTCAATTTTGTCTTACGTGTTTAGGGGTTTACAACTAGATAGCGATCATATTTATGTATGTATTGCCTCACTGCTTGACTCAAACTGAGGTGTCGTGGGTGGAGTATGCTACTTGCTACAGTCGAATGTTTCTGCTTTTCTATTGATGATGAACTTTAAAGATGCTGTTTTAAATAATTGAATGCACGGATGGCAGCATATACAATGACAGTACAGAAAAACAGATATCAAGCTATGATAAATGCTTGAATGGGTATGATGTATATGTTGAAAAGTAGATGGGAATTTAGTTTCTGTGCCACAACTACAGGGTGTCCACATGAAACCCTGTTTTGGTAGGTCATCAAGCTGTAGCCAGGGCCGGATTAAGGGGGCTTAGGGGGATAGCCCCGGGTCTCCAGGTGGACTGGGGCCTCCACTCTGATCAAAATCTTAACTGGCTATCTAAAAAGAATTAAGAAGATACAATCATCATCATAAAAATAAAATATGACGAAAAATATGAAACATATTCCCTTAACTTTCCTACTGTACTTTCACAAAAATGTATTAGGTGAAGTCAACAGGGGCCACATATTTTTTCTAGCCCCGGTCTTCCAGATGGGTTAATCCAGCCCTGGCTGTAGCGCCTGAACGATTTGCACCTTACAAACGCAGTCTTTTATAGAGTACCTTATGAACCGTCGAACGTGAGATGTTCAGCTCGCGTGACTGCTCTGCGAACTGACTTTGTTGAGCTGAGCTTTTAGTGAAGGCCTCCCTAACTTCATCCACAGTTTCCTCAGACGTTCGTGCTTTTCGCGAGCCAGGCTGTCGGTTGACAGTCTCCGTGGCTACAAATTTCTTAAACCAAGTTTTAATGGTCTTGACGTCTGGTGTATCTCGTTGGTACGTTTGTCTGAAACTTCTTTGCAGGTATGACAGTTACAAGATTCATTTAACGTGGCAATGTGGCTTTAGTCTCAACCAACTACACCACACACTGCGCTCTCCCTTGTGCTGTTGTTATCTTCGTTCATGAACGCCTGCGGCAAATAACTAAAAAAAAAAAAATCATATAAACTTTGTTACTAAACATCTGGAACAAATAATAATTAACAATCAACAACAAAAGACTGTCTGAGTTGCTCTTCAAGATGCCGCAAACCATTATTCTCTGGCACTAATAGTTTCCATGCAATTAATATTTTTAATCAGGGAGGTTTCATGTGGACACCCTGTATTTTGCACACCCATTTGTCGTTTGTTTCACACTAAACTTTTTTTTTTTTTTTTTTAATAATCCCAGTAATATCGTAAGTCAACTCCGAGATTCCAGAAACATATCCTAAGTTTCATCACATTGAAAAGTAGACTTCTGGTAGCCCCGACTTCTATTCTCATGTTTATCCTGTGTGATCCAAATTTGGTCCCAAAGTCTGCTACAAGTGACAGTGTAATATCACGTCCCTAACACTGAGGCTGCAGTGATGATTTCAGGGAGACGGCCACGGGGAGAGGAATTCCATCTAGACCAACCAAACTCCCCTGGAAACAATTCTCCAATGCTGAACTTTGGTTATCAATATTTATAAAGTGCTACTTTTACCCTCCGTTTATGCAAATTCACCCCGGGGAAAATCCTCTGAAATCATCATTGTTGAAGCGCGCAATTACAATTTGCGTGCTGTCATTACACGAATGTTTACAGTATTTGTTAATCTGTGTGGCTACACAAAGTGAATATTTTGAATAACAAGTACTCGCTTCTTGTGTAGTATACTAAGAATAGTAAATATGAATTTCTTTCAGCTTTCTTGCTTTCGAAAGACCAATAAACGTTACGTATCAGAATCTCATAATCTCAGAATCTCCGTTAAACTCTTCTCTTGATGTACGAACTATTTGTTTTAATATATCCATCAAATAGCTTTTGTTCCCCTCCCTTGTTTCCATTTTACCGTACTTTCTATCACATTCCTTAGAAAGTATATATTTTCAAATAGTGTTCAAATCAGTTTCTTTTCCATCTTCCATTTTCATTGTTCTTTTCTCCCTTACAATTTCTAACGCTTCCTCATTAGTTTTATATTGCACTCAGATAAGGTTCTCCATACGTTTCCATGCCCATATTTCGAAAGTCTCTACTAGCTTTTCGTCACTATTCCGCTTCCATGTTCCTGCTTTCTACAGCACAACTTCACACGAAAATCTGTTGTTAATCTTTTCCCCAACTTTTTATTCCACGTTGTACGGAGTACACTTTTCTTCTTAGAAAGTTTGCTTTACCATTCCTATCTTTGCTTTAAGAATTTAACTACTAAGACTGTTCGTTGTTAAAAATTAAGAGAACAAAAACTTACGTATTGTATTTCTTACTCATAATATTGGACTGACTAGGATAGATAACTACTTTTCGACAGTGTTGTCCACAAGATGATGATTATTATTAAGTTTTCTGCGTTTTGGAAGGTCCTGGGATTAATGAGTTCTTTTTTTTCCTAGTTGTGGACCTGATAATGCTTCTTCCACGTTTCTCGATCTTCAGCTTCCTCGTTTAACTCCCAATATTTTCTTCTATTTTTCAAATCATCGATCAGCTGTGTTCTTCTACTTCCTATTGGCTTTCCTTCCATCTTTCCTTCTATGGTGGTATGAAGAAGGACAATTTCTTCGCAACATGTGTCCAATCCAATTGGCCACCCTATGAAGGATGCTCCCTAAAGCGTTCTCTTCTCTCCTATCATTTTAAAAATATCTTCGTTTGTTACTCTCTCTGCCTGTTTTATCTTCACCATCTTCCTCTAACATCTGGAGGGTTCAGACAGTCCTCTTTCTTGTTTCAAATACACTTAGAAAAAGAAATATGTTACACTATTTAATACACATTATTGCAAAGATAATCTGCTACGCTGTAATATACTTTATCCACCAGGAATCTCTTGCGTTTCTTTTTAAAAACATTTGTATTTTCTTCATTTTTTATTTCTCTGGGCAGGTTATTGTAAATTTGTACTCCCATATGGCTTGGGCCTAACTATACTAATGTTAGTTTTGTAAAATATTGTCTTCTTTCATTTTGTTGTCTGGTATTATAAACGTGACTTATTTGGGTTCCATCTTTCAATTTAGCTGCATAGATTGCAGTTTCGTATACATACATAGATGGTAGGGTAAGGATGGGGTGCTGTTTAAATTTTTCTTTGCATGATGTTCTCATGTGTAGACCAAATATTATCCGTATTGCTTGCTTCTGTTTCATGAAGACTACTTTGCTGCTTGAAGATTTGCCCCAGAAAATTATGCCGCAATTTAGTATAGGGTGTATAAGCCCGTAGTATACTTGGATCAAAGCTTTAGTGTTTAACGTTTCTTTTAGTATCCTGAGTGCATAAAGTCTGGAATTTAATTTTACTATTATTTCTTTTACGTGGGTTTCCCAAGTTAGATTTTCATTTATATTTAATCCTAAAAATTTAATTTCATGGGTGAAATATAGTTTCAGATCAGTCAATTTATTTTTGGTTTCTTTTATTTTCGTGTTTTGTTTTGTGTGAAAAAGTAGGTATTTTGTTTTTTGGTTGTTTATGCATAAGCAGTTACTTTCGAACCATTTTCTGAACCATACGGTGTAATATCTCATACGTAGCACTTGACCAACTGCTTTCTTAATCCAATATTAAACCTGCTAATTAAGAGTGATCTTTTCTTTGCTTATAGCAATTCTTGATCTGATCTTTTTTGGTGCAGTAAACGTCTTTCGTGAAAATATTTCCTAGATACTTAAAATTGGCAACTTCTTCAAGTTCTCTTTGTTCTACTCTGAGCTGTAGGGGTGCGTTTTCACATTTTCGTGGCGGGATACAATACAAGAAACAGTTCAATAAAAACGTATATTTTTCAACACTATTATATATCATATTTTCCAGACAAGACAAGCTCAAATTCGTCTTTCAAAGAACATGACTTTTCTATATTTAGGCAATACATTCAGTAAAGATCAAAATTATGAATGTGATACAGGAATGGCGAAATACATCTTTAGAAAGAAAGAAAACACATTATACGGTCATTAAATAAACAGTTAACAAGAATCACTCATCAAAGATTGCATGTAGTCAGTAATGGCTTTGAAAAAGTGTCTTAGCATAGTGCAAATATAAACTTAATTTTTTACAGTGTAGGAATAGGGCATTTAGTTGCAGCCCAAATACATATTTTACATTCAGTTTTGTGGGTAATAACATTACGTAAAATTGCAATTCACGTCAGAAAATAAATACCTGAATGTCATAATTATTGAAGAGATAATATTGAGTGTGGAATTTATGTATGACATTCGGAAATCTGTCCTTGCGTACAACAATCTAAATAACCAAAGAAGTAAAGTGAAAGAAATAGATATTCGGTAAGTAAACATGTTGAATATACTCTGGCAGCGTGTTCAGAAGCCTAACTGTTACTTCAATATTGACACTTCTCTTGATGACGTCATCGTGTTGAAAAGAAAATTCGAAAGAAGATACACGCTAATGCAGTCATGAAAAAAAGTAGCATTGCCATATCTGCGACGTAACAAGGCTCTCAGGGAAAGCGAGTTCTGACTTGTAGCTTTTAAGTATTTTCGCCTTCAAATAAGGCAAGAAAAGTAGATAATATAAGATGTCATATTTGAAGAACTTAAAAAACGAATGGGGGAAGTAAATACTATCTTTACAGTTGGAATATCTCTTTACTCACATCATATTTTTCCGAACTTCCAAGTACTCATTATTTCGGTGAGTTCACGATAATTTAAAAAATACAGAAGTGGACATAATTTAAACGAAACTAACAAGTATTTCGGCATATTCTTCAAAAAATAGCAGTGGCGAGTGACAGCGTCTACCCTTTAGAATTTTATATGTATTAAGCCATTAAGCCTAAATTACTAACTTAAAATTTTGTAATTTAAAGATTCTGAACTTAAAATTTCCTATCATTTATTTTATTATTATTATTATTATTATTATTATTATTATTATTATTATTATTATTATTATTATTATTATTATTATTATTATTATTATTATTATTATTTAATGCGTCCATATGAAAGACAGAAAGGAAATCGTCTCGCGAAACCTTGAACATTATTCCCCTGCTGCATCCATTTAACTTGCATCAACCTGCAGAAGCGTAGGAGAAACAGCCAGTTGAGTAATAGTAGTGTAGTAGTATCTGCGAAAAGACAGTTGCCGTTCTGTCTACGTTTACCGGGCTGCCTATCTTGTTTATTTAAGCTGGATTTGTAAGTCACAGAAACAGACCGGTATTTCTTCTTATTTGTTTTTATTTTAAATTGTTATAACGTACCCTTGAAGAACATTAGTAGGGCAACCCAAAAGCATAAAAAGCATAATAGCAATTTACACATATGGTTGGTACCTTGAACATGGTTGTGGTTGTCTAAGGGTCCAGAAGAAACTAATTTTAAAAACATAATAAAGCATAATTTTAGAAAATAAAGCATACATCATAATTTAAAATATATAGCACAATTTTTTGGAAAATTCTGTTCAACTGCAAGTTTAACACACTGTATTACTATTTTTAAAACCAATATTTACAATGCAAAATCATTGAGAACATAACAATGCAACAATTCAAAACTTAGTTTTGTTTCTGTAAACTCTTCGATGTAATACTTTGATGTAGAGAAAAGAAAAAGGAAAAGAAGACAACATACTCAACATTATATTGACAGTAAGACTATTCATGGCTTTGGATTAATTGTTTTAACAAAAGAGACACTGACCAAAGCTTAAAACTTTACTTTATTTTAAATTATAATTTGTTACTGTTTCGGATATCTAGCATATCCTTCTTCAGACACGATCGAAATTAATGAAAATACAGACATATATATAAATGTTGTTATAACAGAGTTTAAATTCATATAACAAAGATGACGGTTAAAGAATTTAAACTCTGTTATAACAACATTTATATATATGTCTGTATTTTCATTAATTTCGATCGTGTCTGAAGCAGTAGCGTAGCGTGATATTCCGAAAGGGGGATGCCAAAGTTATTCATTTCTGCGATATAGTACTACTGCAAGCAGCAATACATAGCTATTCCGAATGGAAATATAGGGTTATAAAAAATTTAGGAGGAAGCTCCCCTAATTGGAGGTCTGGTGGGACATAGAGAAGCGAATGCGAGAAGCGATTTTTTTCTCCAAATACCACACGTCAATCTCGTTCTTTCAAAAAAAATTATATATATATCGCCCCTAGAAATTTGTCATCTCGGGTCCGGAACTCAGACGCCCGTTCGTGAATATGGGCCTGAGTGCATATATCATTTGAAGATGTAAATACAAAGCACTTAAACCAACTCTGGGGGCCTGTTTCTGTATCCAGATACTGAAGTCAAGGGCGCAAATCTGTCTTCAACGTTCGTGGGATGGGTAAGACTGTTCCCATAATCCTCTCCTTTTTTAACGATGTTCAAAATATTTATGAAGTTGAAAAAAATACTGTGGAGGATTAGGGGAGCAGAGTTGTCTATAACATCGGCAGGAGGGCACATTTTAAGGCTTATTGTGGGGGAGGGGAGAAGAGACTCATATTACAGTAGATGAATCAGATTTCTGAGGTAAACCTGTTGTACTCGTATATTATATACCAAATGATGTAGATGAAATAGTGGTACATACATATCATTATTACAACTCAGTGCCGTGAGCACATTCTGAAATTTGAATATATGCATAATAATAATTGACATGTTTATACTTACGCATCCACAATGATCCACATTAAAATTTTAGGACATTTGTTTTATAACAATACAAATAATGACTTCCCGAAAACTATGAAAGAAAATCAATCAGCCCTATATTTGGCGCAACAATACTCTTATCTTAGCAAAATTTTGATTACTACAATAGCATTATAGGAATTGTTACAGGAATTAAACAAATAGTTGAAAATAGACTACTAATAATTAATGACAATGAAATATTAAAGAATACGATTCTTTTATAAAAATGAAACAAGTCAAAGGACATCAGTTTCCTTTGTGGCAGTCGGATAGAAATCATCATCACAATCTCAAATCGGATTATTGGGAAGGTTGGACAAGATTGTAGGACACATGTTCCCCTTATGTCCCCGAGATTTGTGCCAGTGACTGAAGGGCCCTGGCACAATCTTTGCGAGTGACGGGGAGTGGTGGCTCTCTTGTCCTACCAGATCGGTGACCGTAATTCTACAGAATGCTTTAAATTTATGCCTGTTTCTGTGAGCTCCTTTACGATGAAAATTACAATTACGATGCATTTAGTTACGATTAAGGCATAACTATTTTAATACTATTATTTACATAACCGGCATGCTTCAAAAATGTGTTGAACTAACCATTTCCGTTTTGTTCTATTTCCTTTATATTAGGACTCGTACGTTCTGTTCAGAAACTATAGCATAGTTCAAAATATATACAGTTGGAAATACTTGAATATGCCAGCGTATATCTAAAGCAAATGTAGGGTTGCAAAGGATGAGGAGGAGTGAGAAGGGAAGTATTGAGCATGCGCATTCAACAGAAAGCAGACGAAAACTCTGATGCTTTCAGTAGGCCTGGAAGCCCAAGGAAAATAGCATACGACAGGAGGAAAGACAGAAAATATGCATCTGAGCGATGCGCATGCGTAGGTTCCTCTTGTCAAAGTAAGTCGAGAGAGCGCGCCAGAAGATTGCAGTGGAAATAATTGTGATAATTACAAGCAAACAATTTATATATAATGAAATACGTACTTTTTCTTATTAACAGGGGATGCCGGGCATACCGGCGTTCCCTTACGCTACGCCGCTGGTCTGAAGAAGGATATGCTAGATATCCGAATCAGTAACAAATTATAATTTAAAATAAAGTAAAGTTTTAAGCTTTGGTCAGTGTCTCTTTTGTTAAAAAAAATATATTGACATGTGTATCTCTTGAACTTGAGCACTTTCTGTACTTTTTGGTGGCATCTTTTACTTTTCCTTTCTGTATATATGTGCATTTCTAAGGCGCATAACCCTTTGGGGATCCCATGGTAAAATTTGTACCATACGGGGTGTTTCATGGTACATTGCGTTATAACTCTCCTATTTGAGCTTTTTCGTCCGTTTTTTTTTTGTTTTGTTTTTGTTTTTGTTTTTTGTTTTGTTTTTCAAGTCCAGAGGCATTGTAGAAGACATTACGTATGGTTTCACACCTTCCTGCGTCGAGACATAGGAGGCGATGACGTCATAATTCTAAAATATATATTTTCGTGTAATATTTTTTGGGGGGTTTATGTAAAGTATTTTTGGCGGGCTTATTTTTGCACGTAGAAGATTGAAATTTTGCACAAACATGCAGTCTACCGAGTAGTATTTACCAGATTTTTTCTTCAGATTTCTGCATTAAAACAGGGGGGATCCAGACGGTCAAAAAGTTGAAAAAAGGGATATTTTTACCAAAAAATCCCTTTCTTCGCGATTTCCCCGCCTTAGATACATGATGGAGACAAGTGAATGGTACTGCCTGAAAGGCAGTGCTATTCTGAAGAGAATGATGGGCGAAACATGACCCTAGGGTAATTAGGGATGTCTCAGGGAATGTTTAAAAATTTCCCTCTGTATACGGGAATATGGGACATTGTCGGTATTTTTTTTTTTGGCGGGCTTACTTTTGCACCTGGAAATTGGAATTGTGCATAAACATTCAGCCCACCGAGTAGTATTTACCAGATTTTTTTCAGATCTCTGCGTTAAAACAGGGGGATCCAGGGGGGTAAAAGTTGAAAAAAAGGATATTTAGACCCAAAAATCCCTTTTTCGGGATTTTCCCGCCTTAGATACATGATGGAGACACGTGAGTCATACCACCTGAAAGGCAGTTCTATTCTGAAGAGAATGATGGGCGAAACATGACCCTAGGATAATTAGGGATGTCTCAGGAAATTTTTTTTACCTGAGATTATGGTGTTTTACGGTAATTTGGGGCATAGTGGGAATTCCTGATAAAATTTCTCCCGCCCTTGGTATTCAAGATAGAAACTTAAATTTGGTACACACATTAAGTATACGAAGTACTATTTATCAGTTTTTTTTTAGATTGCTACGTTCACACAGGGCCGCTCCAGCGGGGCCCAAAGTGCTAGAAAAAATTTCAAAAATTTCCCTCCGAAATTTTCCTTTTGACATCATTTTCCCGCTCCTGGTATATGGTATGAGCATGCAAGTGGTACCAGTTGAAAGCCAGCTCCATTCTGAAGAGAATGATGTATGAACCATGATCCTAGGATAAATAGTGACAATGCAGTAGCTGCTTGACTGAAAGTAAAAAAAAAAAAAAAAAAAAAGCCCAAAAAGCCGGCATCCGGAAAGGAATAAGTGAAGGGTAAGGGGAAAAAACAAGGAATGTCCATACAAGTGCTTTACCGGGTGCTTTGTCCTATCTGTTGGTGACTCTTGGTACTATTTGATTGTATATGCCATGCACCCGTAGATGTAGAAATATCCATGTAAAAAGGGACGAAAGATTTAATAACCCTATTCTTTGTACGTGATTTCCAATATTAAAATGCCGTTTTCTCAAAAATCTAATTTTGTGACATTCCTTCTTTTTTCCCCTTACCCTTCAAGTGATAAAAAAAACTCTAAATAAAATGAAATGAAATCTTTGAGTTTTACGTCTCACAGTTATGCCGGCTAGGCTAAAAGAGACGGTAATGATAAGAAATAAAGGAAATGGTGAAATGAAGAGTAAAGCATATCTCTTTACAGTGCATTATGTAGAAAGTTCATTAAATATGAAAGAAATCGGTTGCATAAAATATATATTAATAAATAGATCAAGATATTTAAAATACGTATTATACATTATACCGATTAATGTAAAACAATGATTGAAATTAACAATAAAGCATAATTTGAAAAAAAATAAAGCATAATTTGAAAAAATAAAGCATAATTAAACAAAAAATAAACATAATGTGGGTTGTTCTAAACATTAGTATATATATTTTGTCCTTATGTGTCTCCAACATCAGAATTTAAAAAAAGACCTCCCTAGTTGAGATATTGTCAATTTTATCACTTTTATGTTTTTCGCGAGAGTGACAAATACTTTTACATGTCCAGGTAAACGCCCTTCCCGTGTACCCCCCCCCCCCGCCGGTTCGAATTAAAAAAAAACGCTTCGTCTTGATCTGGAGCCTAGACCAAGGTACCTGTGACCAAATTTTGGTAACTCGGTCCACTCGTCTGATCCCCAGGTCGCACACAGACACAAAGACAGACAAACACACAAATATACTCTATTTTATTTATATTACATTCTTTGCTCAATAATTGTGCAGATGAAAGATTTAAAAAATACAAAAATCTGGTCATTGTACAACTAATAAATTATAGAAAATTTAGTATGTATCAACAAATTCTTCCATACGGCAAACTGAATGACTTGATATCCACCTTTCCTAATACTTTTTACTCAGATCAGCTTAAGAATGAACTTATACCAACTTATGTTCCGATAGTAACGAACACATTTCTCTTCCCGAATACTTGAAATATATTCTCAGTAATGAACTTCAAAGCGTATATCAGGAAACAACAAAGCTGCTAAATATCGTATTGAGCATTCCATTAACTTAAGTTTTTTGAAAACATTCAATGAGTGCCCTGAAAAGAGTGAAAACTTACTTAACGAACAGCATGACAAATTACGGACACTTCCTGAATTGCGGACACTTACAATAAAAAACTTGATGTGGAGGCTTTGTAGGATACCGGAATCCAAAGAAAGAGCTATTAATGTTTTCGCTCTCTTCGCTGCAAAATCTCTTCCCACGCATGTGATCTTTGATCCTGGGGAACAGAAAAAAATCACACGGGGCCAGGTCAGGGCTGTACGGCGGACGAGTCATAAGTTTGACCTCCATAGATTCTAAAAACTGAATTGTGATGTTGGCCGTGTGTGGGGACGCGTTGTCATGATGAAGCAGGATCCCACGCAATCCAGTTCTTGAACGCCGTTCCCGAAGCTTCTGGAACAGTTTTGTTAGGCAAACAGTGGTGTACCACTGAGCAGTAACAGTCCTTTGTTCTTCAAGTGGAACAGTTGCAACATGGCCAGATTTGGAGAAGAAAGTTGCGACCATCTTATTCCCCACACTTCGCGGTCGCTTCACTTTTGTGGGTGGATTTTCGTCTGGAAAGATCCAAACTGTAGACTGGCGTTTATTTTCAGGGTGAAATTGATAGATCCAAGTCTCATCACCAGTAACAATGTCAAAAACGCGTCGAGAATTGCCTCCATCAAATCTTGCAAGCATTTCTTCGCACCATTCCACACGCATGCGCTTCTGCTGTTCAGTCAAAGTGTGAGGCACCCAACGAGATGAAACCTTCCTGAGCCGAAGATGACGATGAAGAATTCTTGTTACTGCTGGCGATCCAATGTTCACTGTAGATTCAATGTCCTTGAAAGTTGTTGGAGGATTTTCTCGAATCATTTGTTCCGCAGTGGCAATGTTTTCATCTGACACAGCTGTTGCCGGACGTCCAGCTCTCTCTTCATTTTTAAGCGATGTCCGGCCTCTTCTAAATTCACCAAACCTCCGAAAAATTGTAGCACGGGAAGGAGCAAGGTCCCCAAGTGCTCGATGCAAACGATCAAGGCTTTGTGTCTCGTTTAAACCACTTTTGAAATCGTAAAGGATCATTGCCCGAAAATGTTCCCTTTCGAGCTCCATTGTATACAGCCGAATACTGCTCACATCAACAAACAAGTGAAGGCGATACGGCCACGCCGATAAGCAAGGCGAGTTGAAACTTGCTTCGCTTCTTCGCTCTAGATATCACTACCGAACGCAATTGTTGGAATTAAAATACTGTACCACAACAATGCGTAACTCAAAACTTTCGTAGTGACCCTCGTATATAAAATAAAATAGATAATATAAAACTAACAAAAGTGAACACTACAATCAAATGAAGAATGTAAAAACTAAGAAGCTTTTTAAGAAACACTATGTACTTATGTATACAGGATGTTTCAAAACAACACCGACAACGTTTAGGAGGTGATTCCTGACACCAAGATAAGGCGAAAAGTATAGACCATGCTTGTTTTCGGAGTTCAGATTGCCGAAAACATAAAAAATGAACTTTAAAGGTTCATAGCTCCAAAACTATGGGATCTACCTTAGTCAAGTCAAAACTTCACTTAGGAACTAGTATGTGTCCTGTCTAAATATCCACGTTTCAGAATCTTGGGGTTCTTCTGCAACAATTTTTATAGAGGTAGTTGGTGGGTACTTCAGATTATAGTCCCGTAGCCAAACTCCCTATATAAAAATTGTTGCGTGAGTACCTTAGGATTCTCAAACATATATTTTAGGATAGCGCACATATTAGTTCCTAAATGAACTCTTGACCCAACTAAGGTAGGTCCCATAGTTTTAGAGCTATGGATCTTCAAAGTTAATTTTTTCATGCTTTTGGCAGCCTATAACTCCGAAAGGAAGCATTTGTGCACTCAGGTTGGTCTATACTTTTAGTCTTATCTTGATGTCAGGAATCACCTCCCAAACGTTATCGGTGTTGCCTTGAAACACCCTGTATATATTAAACATACTCGTACATTGTGCATGTATTATAAAGACAGGCAGTATATATAATTTGAACGCGCTAGTAAAATTGACCCAAGAGGAATCGGTTTATGCACTCACCCAATACGTCTTATTATTGCCTATGTGTTTCACATATGATAATCTCAACAAGGGCTATATTTACCAGTGAATTATGTTGACATGCCCTCATTGAAACAAATACATCCTTCAATTTACAGTTCATTCATAAGGGAACATTTTCTGTCAGATTGTGGAACCACGAATCCATTCAGAAAAGTTATCGTTGGCCAGGTTATATAATACCATATAGGAGAAATAATAAGGATGCTCAAGGATAATCAGGGACGACTAAATTCAGCAAACAAACATCGAGTGTTATGCCTTCAGCAATAGCCTAGTGGCTAGCGTGCTTGCATGTAGGATCCCAGGTTTGATTCCTGGCGAGAGAACTTTAAAATTTGAACGCATTACTGGTTTTGATTCAATCTTTAATTATAAATCGACGTCTCATATGGCCTCGATGCTCAAAAGGAACGTTTAACTACGATCCAACCAACCAGTTACTATATATTATTAGTAGGGACATGAAGTTTTAGTTTTATTTTATCCCCTGAAATCGGTGTTATTTTTCGCGATTTAATACAAGCAAATATGGGTTATTTGCTTTATTCTGTAATGGTTTTGAAAAGGAAGTATATTATAAACATAGAGAAAGTGGTCTGTGAAAGTTAATTAAAATAAAATATAATTTTAAAATTAAACGAGTAGTTTTAAATTTTGACATCTTACATTTAAAAGAATAAATTATATTTTTGGACTTACAATCTGACAAGAGAGAAAGAATGACTTGATATCTCCCTTAAACTTGAATTTATTTAATGTATGATTTGAATACACAGTATATCGACTAAAAACCACACTGTACTATTTCTTAACATTATCTTCACTTCAGAAAACAATCAATTTACATTCAGAATATAATTATCTAAAACGCAATTCATATCATTATCAACATACATTTTCACTTAATGGCGAATTTATAGTTTCTTCAATGTTTCTTATCTTTCAAAGGGCAAAATTGTCAATATTTCCACAGTTTCTACTTTAAGGTTTTGTCTCCTTACCGTACCTACGGAGTTGTATTCTGAAAATATTGAGAATCAACGTGGAAGCTGGCAAAGATATTACTTCAAGAGCACAGGCAGCAAAATCTCAGGGGCAAACTTTCACTAACCAACCGGTCTAAAAACAACAGGACTGATTGTCTTTTCTGAATCACATTTTGTTGCAAATGAAACTTGTGTTATTTTATTAGTATTACCATCTAACATGGTGCTTTCGCGAATCTATTGCTCTATGCAATGCATTTCGGTGTTATTTTTTTAAAGTACCATATTCGCGTTATTTCGCGATTTAAAACACCAAAAAACGGCCTTCTATAATATATTTAGGTATCATGTATCTATATACTTTACTTTGCGTTTTTCAAGTTTTCGATGTTATCGTTAAAACGAAAACTTCCCGTCCCTAATTACTAGACACACAATTTTATCGCCTTATTTAAAATATTACAGATTATCTATCTCATGAGAACACACATAAAAATGTGATGGTTCCTAAAAAAAAAAAATAATGGATATAACTGTAATGATAATCTATGCAACGTATGGGTTAAAAAAAAAAAAAAAAAACTGTATCAGATTTTGTTTAAGGTGCATTGAATGTGATGAGCCAAACCAGAAGCCCCATTCTTCCATGCTCAGCTTACTAAGGCTTAAAAACATTTCGTGAAGAAAACCTGAAAATTAAAGTAAAAGGAACATAACTGATGGGGGTTTGCGTGGAAAAATTGTAAGGAAAGAAATCTGGAGATCCGAGAGGTGCTGTCCAACTGACGCCTAGTCTCTTTCATTGCCTACTCGATGTCGAGAAAGAGTAAATAAAGTTAGTACTGAACACCTCACTAAATTCTGTTTTGCTGGAAATATGAGGAATGGTTCTGCGTCATATTCACGCAATCAGTGTGATATGAAAAGTTATGTTAGCATTAGAACTTGAAACATTTGGCCAACTGGCAGAAAACACTGATGACTTAAATACTTGCTGAGTCGGGAAGTTGCTCCTGGTTAGACATTTGTATTTGACAGATACATACCACTGTAAATTTGTAAATCTTAAAGATTTCTCCACGGTGCGGAAAAAGCATGTAGATCCCTATGTGTACGAAATATGATATCTTTTCACCAATTTAAAAGCAACCAATTTCGAAATTCCTGTAGTTTACAAAACAAACTGGAACTTATGAATTCGTGTAGTGAGAGCAGAGCGAGAAATATAGGGCGAGATCGGAGAACAGTCTAGTACTGTCAGCGACAAAAGTTCATTCCGTTTGATGAAATTAGTTTAGTAAATAATTTCAGAACGGAAGAGTTCGGAGAGGACAAGTTTGAGTTCAATTTTCAGTAAATTAAAAATAATATAATTTTCTGTACGTTCCAGTCACATCACCATTATTCCCAAAATAAATTTTACCAAACGGAAAGAACTTTTGTCGCTGACTGTACACTCATGTCCAAAATGATTGTCGCATATCTGTAACTGTCTTCTTGTAAGAATATAATTTGATAATGATTTTGCAGGGTACTTTTAATACTGATGCTATGTGGATAATCGGAAAATATATATTTGTGGTAAATTTCATAGGAAAATAATTATAAATACGAAAATTAGAATGAGTAAACCAAAATGTTGCTAAATGGACAAGAAAGTTTTATTTTCGTTTTATTGTTCTTATTTGCTGCTCTTTTGAAATGAAATTTGCTACATACATGTCTTTGCCGATTATACACATACTAACATTATAAGAAATACCGGGCGAATTCGTTATCAAATTATATTCCTACAGGATATTTATAGACATGCGACAATAATTTTGGACATGAGTGTACATTGCATATGACGAAAAATATCTTAAGATTAAATTTTAAAAAATGACAATGAAATGAAATCTTTGAGTTTTACGTCCCACAGTTATGCCTGTTAGGCTAAAGGAGACTGTGATCATGAGGAATGAATGAAATGATGGAATGAAGAAAGTGGGAGGAAACGGGAGAACCCCTAGGAAACGCACGCACACGGTGTTTGTTCACCACAAGTATGTTGAGAATGGTATATCCGGTCTTCATGTATCTGAAGAAGAGACAGATACTAGAGGAGTACTATATGCATTCCACGCTCTCAAGTTAGCCTTCTCATGCGTCAACATTAATAATGATGTGAATATACAGAGTGAGCCAAAATTCCCTTTGTCCGCTACGTATGTGAGATATAAGCACTCACTCTATATGTGTTTCTTTGTAGATAGTGATCTAACTTTTGTATGTTTCATTGCAGGTATCTCTCATTGTTATATTGTATTGTTTGCATTGAGCATATTTTATTGATTCTACAGATCCATGGCCGATGAGTCACCGCATACCGTGAAGAAACGGATTGTAAAGAGCTCATGAGCGAACTCACACATGGAAATCAATGACAGACAAACAAAGGAATTTTGCTGCAAAAATGAAATGAAATATTTGAGTTTTACGTCCCACGGATATGCCGGTTAGGCTAAAGGAGACGGTGATGATGAGAGATGAGTGAAATGGTGGAATGAAGAAAGTGGGAGGAAACGGGAAATTTTTCTGCAAATTTTAACGAACCTCTCCTATCTCACCTTCCTTTGTGATCAATTGTGTAAATACTGCTGTGAGTTCCAATAATAATAATAATAATAATAATAATAATAATAATAATAATAATAATAATAATAATAATAATAATAAACATTTTACAGTGGAAAACCACTGTAGACTTCCAAAAATGCGAATCCAATATTCAAACTTGAAGTAGCACATCTATAATTACTGGTTGCAATAGAAGAATAAAATTAAAGATATAATCTGTTCCTCGGACGCTGAATCCATATCAAAATTATGTACTTGTCGCTATTTGCGTTTAGTAGAATAGTGCCCTTTTCTCACGAACTTTGGAGAAAAGTGCAGATTTCTCACGAGAATTGGTATAATTTCGCCTTATTTCTTACGAAAATTGATACAAATTTCCCTTATTTTCACGAGAATTGGAGAAAAGTGCAAATTTCTCACGAGAATTGATACAAATTTCATTCATTCTCACAACGATTGGTCAACAGTGCAAAATTCTCACGAAAACTAGTACAAATTTCCTTCATTCTCACAAAAAATTGATCAACAGTGTAAATTTCTCACGAAAATGGATGCAAATTTCCTCTTGAGTGTTTTATCATATATTTTAATACAATTTTATATTAATTTATACAATTTATGCTGATTACTTACTGTTTTTCCCCAATCCTTTAAGAAACGTGTTTCTTCCTTCCTTATTCATCCCTCAAGTGCCCAGAAATAACTGAAGAAGCTTCAAAACATGTCCACACAAGTCTTTTTGTTAATCTTGAACGCAGTTGGTCTTGGTATTCAAGAAACTAATTCTAAAGAAAGAAGGCACATATAATAAAAGAATGGGGATGTTGTAAGCTGACGTAAGTAAAGGAGAAAAGCAGAAAACAAAGGAAAATGGAGTAGGTTTGGGGCTATATGTAACCTTCGTGGGTGTTCTTTGTTCATTGGATTGCCGACAAACACCCTTTATAAACGTATGAGATGCTTTTTATGTAGCTGTCTCGTAATTTCATCATTGTGTCAATGAAAGAAGTAAGAAAGTGTCAATTTAATGTAACATATGGATGTTGCACAATACTTGAACCGTAGGAGGTGAGAAAGACACGTCAAATAAGTTAGTTTCATGTATTTAGAAACATGAGAAACTCTGGATAAAGCATAGCTATATGTTAGGTAAGAATAATGTAGGAGGGAGGGAGCCCTTTGACGGAATAACGACGGTAACATAGACACCTGGTTGTATGTGTGTGTTCCAGGGTTTTTTTGGAGGTGGAGGGAGCGAACTGTGCTCTGGACATTGCTTAATGGGAGAGTGTGATTTCTACTACATGGAAACTGAAAAATATGTGAAAAAAGAAAGAAATAGGAATCATTATTCTAATGACAGAGAATTTAAGAATGAGATAGGTACGTGTCGCTTTTTTAAAAGTTAATGTATTGCTCCACATTGAGGAAAGACCACACATAAGATGGAGGGGTGAAGTGTGTTTTTTGTTTTGTGAGCAAAGGACCACTTTAAACCGGCGTGCGACTTGTTACGCATTTTGTTAAGACCTTGCCACATACGTAGAGGGGGAAAAAAAGAGTGAGCGTTTCTACCTGACTTGCAAAGAGGAAAAAAAACTGAATGAATGTGTACGCAAGACAACTTTCACTATTGTGCTTTTGGAAGAAGTTTTGAAGGAAGATTTCTGTAGGTATTTCCGCATAAATGATTTTATCCTTTTAAAAACTAGAGTAATGAATTAATTATTTATGAATATTAATGAAATGATAATGAATATTAATGAGATGCTAAAGAAAAGGATTACAAAGAATGGATTTTACTGTTTTTCGTATATTTAGAGGCATTTTGCGGATATATGTAATATACAGCACTGCGTATTGTACATAAATGTATGAGATAATGTGGAAGGAAATGCGTGCAACTCTAAGAAACATATTTTATGTAATGATATTGTATTTTCAGTAGCTGATATGGGATTTTATCATAGAATATCATCTTTTGGATACTGTATTGATCTAATGGGGTACGAAGCTTAGATGAATGTCAAATTGCATGTATATATGAATAGTTTGTAAGGGGGTACATCTATGTGTAGCTGATATGGGATTTTATCATAGAATATCATCTTTTGGATACTGCAAGGGTCTAATGGAGTACGAAGCTTAGACGAATGACAAATTGCATGTATATATGAATAGTTTGTAAGTGGGGGTACATGTATGTAGCTGATATGTGATTTTATTATAGAATATCATCTTTTGGATACTGCAAGGGTCTAATGGTGTACGAAGCTTAGACGAATGACAAATTGCATGTATTTGTGATTAGTTTGTAAGTAGGGGTACATGTATGTAACTGATATGTGATTTTATTATAGAATATCATCTTTTGGATATTGTATAGGTCTAATGGTGTACGAAACTTAGACGAATGACAAATTGCATGTATTTGTGATTAGTTTGTAAGGGGGGTACATCTATGTGTAGGTGATATGTGATTTTAGCATAGAATATTATGTTTTGGATACTGTAAGGGTCTAATGGTGTACGAAGCTTAAACAAATGACAAATTGCATGTATATATGATTAGTTTGTAAGTGGGTAGATGTATGTATGTATGTATGTATATTGGTTTGATATCGGACAGGAATATATGTATCATATTGTAGTCATATTATCTTTCGTTTGCATGTAAGTGTTTTAAGCATGTGTTGTTGGTTGCGTAGTTTTAGGGGCTATACTAGGATGGATGCAAACACCTGAAATGTTTCTATTGTAGCCTTATTTATTGTATTGTAGAGCTGTATATGTTGTTTGGTGATATGCTATGTGAATACAAACACAAGAACTGATTCCTTATGTATATAGATTACCTTGAATACCATGTTAGAATGTATATATATTGTGATTTTACGCACGTAGATGCTTGCCAAAGATGTTGTACGGATATTTGAAGCACAAAGAATATCACTGTGTTATAACCCATTTACATATAGATTCTAATGTCTTATATTGATACCTTTACTTACTTCTAAGATGCTCTTTACTTTGTAGAAGACATTATGACAACAATATGGTTTCGAACTTACGATCATTTATTGTAAGAACATAAAATACGTATAAATAACCTTATATGAAGCATAGGTATTGTTCCTTTATCTTATATAGAATACAGATACTTCGTATAATATCAATATTTGTTTGGAGAAATAAAACATATTATTATAAATTGTAACGCTTTATTGTATTTATATACTCTACAATATTCTATTTTGCAATATTGGCATATTGATATACATATATAGATATATTTAAATGAGATATTTACTATACTTAGAATATTCTTAATAACTTATTGACATATTTACATTATATATACATACAAGTACCAACAAATAGGAAAACTTATGAACATATTTGATGATATTATGACCATGTTATGACATTATAGTACCTTTAGACAGTCTACTATTTACATATACACAGAATACCAATCATTTCACGCACTTAATACTTTGATAACCATATGGCAATGTTCTATAGTCAGTAATACTGTTATGATTTAATCGTCGTCTTTTATTTTGAACTTTCTGATGTGTTTTAGTTTCAGACTTGGATACAATGACAAACCCAGGCTTACGAACAATTCTTCCTGGATTGTGTAACTGTTTTTTGTCAGCTTTATCTTGAACTAGTTGATAAAAATGATCAAAGTTAATTTCTTGTCGTGTACGATGATTTAAAGTAATTCCTCTAATTTTAAATACATAATCTACTTTCCCTGTTTGAACTTCTTTCATCCTATAGGCATAATTTTTTGGCCCTAAGCCTATAAAGGCATCAATTTCCCAGCCATCAGGAACTTCATTAGTTAACTCACCTAAATAGGAACCCAAAGAAAGTGGAGGCTTTTCATTACGTTGCTGCACAAACATAATACTATCAGTGTCGCAGTACAATACACGCTCAGGATGTATAGCTGTTAGTAACTCGTAAAGTTTTAGACGTGCCCAAGAGGTGATGAAGGCTGCAAGGACAACATTGGAAAATTTCCATGGCTTGTTTTTGTTTTCAATGTTTTTATATGATACAATGAGATGGCGCTCTCCAATAGGCAATACAGTTTGTACCTCATATTGGGGTGCCCATAGATAACTTAAAAATTTTTCTGGTGTATCTACAATTACAGATTGAGATAAATCTGTTCTTTGTCCCCATTTTCCATACAAGGAATTGAGAAATATTTTGGAAATATATCTTAGACCAGGATTTGATTCAATGTTATTTTCCGTTAACTGAATGCATTCATGTTCATAATAGTCTGCAATATATTTTTCTTGATCTTGTTTAGTTTTGCACCAGCTAGGAAATCCTGAAGACTCCTGCTTCATTTTTAAGAAGGAATTGACATAATCTTTAAACAGATTATTTTGTGAATCGGATAATTTGAATTCCCAAATCTCGATAATTTGTAGAATTTTGTATCCGAGATTTAAAGCCACATGAAGTTCAGGAGTACAGTATGTACCAGTAAGGACACGCTCGGCATCATTATGGATGCAATTGTTCTCACTTTGTTCCATACACGTACGGCATAACCCAAACAAAAGGCGATCATTACATGTATATGGTAAAATTGGAAAATATAAGTCTTTGGGAGGCAAGATACTACATTTCACTAATCCATGAATACTTTGCACTTGTGGAAAGTCAGGCCCCTTGTATATTATAGGTTTTCCTATAGGCAATGGCTTACGTGCCATCACCCAGGGGTAAAGACTGGTAACATCATAATATGACACAGACTCTTCACTGGTACACTCATATAAGGCATTAAAACATTCTGTACGCCCACCATGAAAACTATCTTTAGGTACTAGATGATCAACAAGATCATGACACTGTGTTTGAATAAACTGTTGTAATTTCTTATCATTTTTTACCATATGATCCCATTCACATTCCCACATTTCAATGACATAAAGATTTAATTTTTTAAGAAATGCTATTTTTGTGGTGGTGTTTTCATACCGATCTTGTAACGATGTACCTTGTTTAGAGGATGAATCTAGGGACACGTGTCGTAGTGTAGGATAACAGTTTAAACATCCGTGATAGTAACATCCATGAAATTCGTAAACTGTATTTGTTTTACTTTCAAATCCATCAACCTTATACCTCCCAAATCGTTTTTCCAAGCCATTTCCAGAATGAAGAATTTTATTACCAGTAGTACGTTCTAAGTATCGCAGCCAGTACATTGCCTTCAGACTTTGACGATCACGATGGTCAAACCCATAGGGTGGAATAATTGGAATAATTTCTTTGGGTAAATATAAGGTACGATATGTTAGTATTGCCAAACTAGCAATAGTTGACGCGACGATAAAACATTGGATACCATTTGTTTTGTCTTCAATTAAGTTTGAAAATTTAATGACAGCCTCTGCTAAAATTTTAACATCATTCCGACAATATTCAATCATTTCCTTTTGGAGATTATATTCCTCATTACTTGCAGCACGTTCTTTGTGCCATATAATAAGTTGCTCTCGATCTTCACTGTTTCTTGAATCAGGATCAAAATATTTTAGATCAGGAATTTTGCCTATATAATTTTGGTTTTCTAATGTATTAAACAAGTACGGGAAATCTCCCTTTCGTAAATTTGCAGAAAGACCTAACGTCTTAGGTAATTTAGATAATTTAATTCCCATATACAAATATGTGTCACGGAAGTAAATCTTTTGTCCTAAACGCATTTCAATAATTTTTTGCCCTGACATTATTACTTCAGGTGTAAAATGATGGTTTATGATCAAAGTTTTAGCACAGAATTGCATATCATAATTACTGCCATTATGGGAAAGCACAATGATTTTTTTAAACATTGGTCGAGTTATTAATACATGATTAACAAATTCTTCAATGTTGTTGAAATCAAACGAACGGAACCCATTTTTATCACCGCATACAAAACATGTATCATCAAGGTTCATGTCCTTACACTTGTAACAAGCATGAATACAATTTACAAAATTTACATGATGTTCTTGTTCTCCATGTTCATTTTTAGGAAGTAACATTGTTTCTACATCAAAGATAATGTACAAAAAGGTATCTACATGTTGCGTCATAGCCGTTTGAACAAAACAAATATGGTCATCGCTTACATATGTGTAACATGTTTTACAATAACGTTCACCACATTCATGTTCAGACTTGCGTGAACGCATGTCAATTATAGTACCACAAAGGACACAAATTTTCTTTGTTTCGCATAAACTTTTTCCGCAAACATTTATCGCTTTATGATTAGCAAAACATTCTTCTGAAGAAAACAGTCTATGACAATCAAAGCATTCAACTTTAATATTATTATCATTATTAGAAACATTATGATACTTTTCGCACATTGGACATTTGAAGTTACACTTATGATTTTGTGTATGATGATATCCCTTCAAACAATACTGACAATATTTCCGTTTGTTTAATAGTGTTGTAATGTTGGTAATTAATTCGTAATGTCCTTCACTGTACAAAATCAAAATTTTCTTTGATGCATGTATTCCAGGATAAATTACATTATAGTTTCGAGTTAATCCGTTCTTTTCGTAAACAACAATTTGATAATGAGGCGCTAGCTTATTTTGAAACTTTTTTACATCATTAATAGTACATCCATCATGGATTTCAATGTCAACTTTAGCACTGACACACAAATCCTTTGCTTGTTTCATCAATCGTTCAGAATGATTTTTCAATTCATATACGTAGTTATAACGATGATCAGCCCTACCCATTCCAAGAATAATACTCTTGGGAAGACAATACACATCCTTTTCTACAGGAATAGTACATTGTTCCAGGTGTGTTACAAGATCAACAAATTTTGATGAACCCCTTGTTCGTCCCCTACCTTTACGTGAATCAACAATATGAATTTTGAAATTTACTTTATCACCTAATAAATAATTTTCATTACTATTTAAAACATTTTCAATTTTACGAAATAGAATGTCAGAGCTTAAATCCGACTTTTGACGCCACGAAATGTATATTGGTTTATTAATGGTAGAAGCAGAACTTTCTATTGTTATACCAACATACATATCATCATCGGCATCATTTAAAACGTGATCCTTTACAAATTTAAATAACAACTGAATATATTTTTCAGGATCATCTATTCCGCTAGTTTGCATACGTTCAATTGTAACTTCCTTTCCTGTAAGTCCAAAATAACTATATTGTTTGATTCTACTATTAACAATACGAAAATATTCATTTGTTTTACCACTCCCATACATGGTAGGCGGTGATACAGTATTAGTATTAGAACTTGGAAAGTTTATAAAATTTTCCATGAAAACGCTAAAATCATTTGTAGTTAAACTATTAGCTTTTCCTTCAGACACAAGTTCCATAAACTTTTCACGTGCTAAATTCTTTATATTATCTTGACGAAAGAAGCCTACATGATATAAATCAATAATATCTTTTGCAGACTTACATTTTTTCAAAACAACATGAGGATCACAACCAAAATGCATAAACAACGCCTGCAATAACTTGGAATAAGCTTCATTGCTTACCCTTGCACCCGTAGCATGACAGTGTGTTATCACTTCCCATGTAAATAAAACTTCGTTTGGATTTTCATATCCACGTGCTTGTTGTGCTGACAACATGGTACAGATGACAGACTGTCCTTCCATTGTATGATTAACACACTAAATATGTAATTGCAATTTGAATTATTTTGTCTTATACAGTAAATATTTTATACAATGATGTACACAGAACTTTGATATTTGTTTTCACAGTTTTAAATGTTAAGGTTCGTAAGTAGCCTTTTATGATATGATTTACAATATGTTGACCAAAGATACACTTTTTAAGAATTTTTACACTTACCAGTAAATATAATAATAAAACTTTCCCGAACTTGTTTCAGTTCACAACAAATTTAGTTGTAAATTTACCGACACTACACTTGAAAGCTTGTCGGGAATTGCACTAACACTTGCCGTTAACTACAATCATAAAACTTCCCGTAACTTTTTTCAGTTTAGTATCGATGCACTACCACTTGTCACTCACTAACTATATTTTTAGTTCACCGAAGATATATTTTTAAGTTTATCGGTTAATCCTTTAGCACTTTCCGATAATTGTAATTTACAAAGCGCCGTAATAAAATTGATTTAGACTAATTACAGCACTCAAAGTACAAACAGGAAGTGTGTTTACTTTTTATTGATTGCTTATTATCAACACTAATAAATGGAAATTCCAAGAACTCCACACGAAGATTTCCGAAGATTGCCGAAGGTTCCCGAAGTTTCCCGAAGTTTTCCGAATATTGCCGAACCTAACCGAAGATGAACATAAGAGTTTATCCACAATTTCTGTACATGTTGGTTAATGTACCACACGAATGGTTCCGAAAATTGCCGAACTTAACCGAAGATGTACACGTTTAGTAAATGTAAATTGCAAAAGACTTGTAACTTTAAGATATATTTCAAAGTTTATTATTATTAGATGTAACTTTATAACAAAATTGGTATTTAAAATAAATGATTTAACAACAAAGAGTATACCAATGATTGGCTTTACTTTAACAGTAGTAATTCTATAGTGCGCGGCGCGGCTTGCTGCGCTGGATTTATACTTTCAAAATTTAATCTCGTACCCAAACGCATTTCGTTTTGTAATCTCGTACCCAAAGGCATTTGGTTTGTAATCTCGTACGCAGGTGCTTTAACATATTTTAAATTAGTAATACAGATATTACACAATATGATGTAATTTGTAAATGCACTATTAAAGTTTGCAACACTTGAAATAATTATAACTACTTGTTTGTATGCTTTTCCATTGTGTTATCGGTCTAAAAAATTCCTTTGTTAGTAATGCTAGGAATTTCTTTTGTTTGCTTTGCTACAGGTGTTTAAACTGGTTTAAACTGGTTTAAACTAGTTTATTGTTTTTTGTTATACAATTATTGAGTTCTGCAGGAACTTTGTTGTTAATTTTTTTTTTATTTGTTTGCTTCATTAGAAGCTCAGAGGAATTACATTTCGAAAATATTAAAATTATCAAAACATAAACTTGAACATAAGAAAGTTATTTTTAACACATCACAAGACGATTAAACTTAAAATTTATTACATGAAACTTTTTGATTGTTAAATGGACAAGTAAAATTTAAGTCAGTGTTGCAATTGAATACACAAACTAAAAGTAAAAGAACAAGTTACCAAAAGTAAAGTGTAGAAACATAACTTAAAACACAATGTTGCAATCTAAATTGCAAAAGAAAATTAAAAAATACAACTTACAAACAAAATGTACAAACCGAAAATAAAAAGTGCATAAACAAAATTTAAAAAAAACAATGTTGCAATCTAACATACAAAACGGAAAATAAAAATATAAAAGCAAAACTTAAAACACAATGTTGCAATTAAAAATGCAAAGCTAAAAAATACAGAACCAAAACTTAAAACAGTGTTGCAATCAAAAATACAAGAGCAAAAGTTTAAAATAGAATGTTGCAATCCAAATTGCAAAGAAAAAATTAAAAGTACAAGTTTAAAAATTGAAACATTCAAAGCTAAAAATACAAAATCAAAACACAATGTTGCAATCCAAATTGCAAAAGAATATTAAAAGTACAACTTTAAAACACACTGTTACATTACAAATTCGAAACAAAATAAAAATTACAAGTTAAGAAATAAAAATGCAAACTGAAAACTAAAAATGCAGAAGCATAAAATTTTAAAGAACACAATGTTACAATCTAAAATACAAAAGGAAATTAAAAGTACAACATTAAAACACAATGTTACATTACAAAATCCAAAACAACATTAAATTTACAAGTTAAGAAATAGAATTAGAAACTAAAATAAAAAATACCAAAAGAAAATTCAAAACAATGTTGCAATCCAAATTGCAAAGAAAAAATAAAAAATACAAACATGAGACATACAAACATTACCTAGTAGTATACGGATCTGTACTTTTACCGTCATTATTTTAATGACATGAGTTTGCAACACATTTTGGGGAAATAAGGTCCGTATACTACTAGGTAATGTTTGTATGTCTCATGTTTGTATTTTTTATTTTTTCTTTGCAATTTGGATTGCAACATTGTTTTGAATTTTCTTTTGGTATTTTTTATTTTAGTTTCTAATTCTATTTCTTAACTTGTAAATTTAATGTTGTTTTGGATTTTGTAATGTAACATTGTGTTTTAATGTTGTACTTTTAATTTCCTTTCGTATTTTAGATTGTAACATTGTGTTCTTTAAAATTTTATGCTTCTGCATTTTTAGTTTTCAGTTTGCATTTTTATTTCTTAACTTGTAATTTTTATTTTGTTTCGAATTTGTAATGTAACAGTGTGTTTTAAAGTTGTACTTTTAATATTCTTTTGCAATTTGGATTGCAACATTGTGTTTTGATTTTGTATTTTTAGCTTTGAATGTTTCAATTTTTAAACTTGTACTTTTAATTTTTTCTTTGCAATTTGGATTGCAACATTCTATTTTAAACTTTTGCTCTTGTATTTTTGATTGCAACACTGTTTTAAGTTTTGGTTCTGTATTTTTTAGCTTTGCATTTTTAATTGCAACATTGTGTTTTAAGTTTTGCTTTTATATTTTTATTTTCCGTTTTGTATGTTAGATTGCAACATTGTTTTTTTAAATTTTGTTTATGCACTTTTTATTTTCGGTTTGTACATTTTGTTTGTAAGTTGTATTTTTTAATTTTCTTTTGCAATTTAGATTGCAACATTGTGTTTTAAGTTATGTTTCTACACTTTACTTTTGGTAACTTGTTCTTTTACTTTTAGTTTGTGTATTCAATTGCAACACTGACTTAAATTTTACTTGTCCATTTAACAATCAAAAAGTTTCATGTAATAAATTTTAAGTTTAATCGTCTTGTGATGTGTTAAAAATAACTTTCTTATGTTCAAGTTTATGTTTTGATAATTTTAATATTTTCGAAATGTAATTCCTCTGAGCTTCTAATGAAGCAAACAAATGAAAAAAATTAACAACAAAGTTCCTGCAGAACTCAATAATTGTATAACAAAAAACAATAAACTAGTTTAAACCAGTTTAAACCAGTTTAAACACCTGTAGCAAAGCAAACAAAAGAAATTCCTAGCATTACTAACAAAGGAATTTTTTAGACCGATAACACAATGGAAAAGCATACAAACAAGTAGTTATAATTATTTCAAGTGTTGCAAACTTTAATAGTGCATTTACAAATTACATCATATTGTGTAATATCTGTATTACTAATTTAAAATATGTTAAAGCACCTGCGTACGAGATTACAAACCAAATGCCTTTGGGTACGAGATTACAAAACGAAATGCGTTTGGGTACGAGATTAAATTTTGAAAGTATAAATCCAGCGCAGCAAGCCGCGCCGCGCACTATAGAATTACTACTGTTAAAGTAAAGCCAATCATTGGTATACTCTTTGTTGTTAAATCATTTATTTTAAATACCAATTTTGTTATAAAGTTACATCTAATAATAATAAACTTTGAAATATATCTTAAAGTTACAAGTCTTTTGCAATTTACATTTACTAAACGTGTACATCTTCGGTTAAGTTCGGCAATTTTCGGAACCATTCGTGTGGTACATTAACCAACATGTACAGAAATTGTGGATAAACTCTTATGTTCATCTTCGGTTAGGTTCGGCAATATTCGGAAAACTTCGGGAAACTTCGGGAACCTTCGGCAATCTTCGGAAATCTTCGTGTGGAGTTCTTGGAATTTCCATTTATTAGTGTTGATAATAAGCAATCAATAAAAAGTAAACACACTTCCTGTTTGTACTTTGAGTGCTGTAATTAGTCTAAATCAATTTTATTACGGCGCTTTGTAAATTACAATTATCGGAAAGTGCTAAAGGATTAACCGATAAACTTAAAAATATATCTTCGGTGAACTAAAAATATAGTTAGTGAGTGACAAGTGGTAGTGCATCGATACTAAACTGAAAAAAGTTACGGGAAGTTTTATGATTGTAGTTAACGGCAAGTGTTAGTGCAATTCCCGACAAGCTTTCAAGTGTAGTGTCGGTAAATTTACAACTAAATTTGTTGTGAACTGAAACAAGTTCGGGAAAGTTTTATTATTATATTTACTGGTAAGTGTAAAAATTCTTAAAAAGTGTATCTTTGGTCAACATATTGTAAATCATATCATAAAAGGCTACTTACGAACCTTAACATTTAAAACTGTGAAAACAAATATCAAAGTTCTGTGTACATCATTGTATAAAATATTTACTGTATAAGACAAAATAATTCAAATTGCAATTACATATTTAGTGTGTTAATCATACAATGGAAGGACAGTCTGTCATCTGTACCATGTTGTCAGCACAACAAGCACGTGGATATGAAAATCCAAACGAAGTTTTATTTACACGGGAAGTGATAACACACTGTCATGCTACGGGTGCAAGGGTAAGCAATGAAGCTTATTCCAAGTTATTGCAGGCGTTGTTTATGCATTTTGGTTGTGATCCTCATGTTGTTTTGAAAAAATGTAAGTCTGCAAAAGATATTATTGATTTATATCATGTAGGCTTCTTTCGTCAAGATAATATAAAGAATTTAGCACGTGAAAAGTTTATGGAACTTGTGTCTGAAGGAAAAGCTAATAGTTTAACTACAAATGATTTTAGCGTTTTCATGGAAAATTTTATAAACTTTCCAAGTTCTAATACTAATACTGTATCACCGCCTACCATGTATGGGAGTGGTAAAACAAATGAATATTTTCGTATTGTTAATAGTAGAATCAAACAATATAGTTATTTTGGACTTACAGGAAAGGAAGTTACAATTGAACGTATGCAAACTAGCGGAATAGATGATCCTGAAAAATATATTCAGTTGTTATTTAAATTTGTAAAGGATCACGTTTTAAATGATGCCGATGATGATATGTATGTTGGTATAACAATAGAAAGTTCTGCTTCTACCATTAATAAACCAATATACATTTCGTGGCGTCAAAAGTCGGATTTAAGCTCTGACATTCTATTTCGTAAAATTGAAAATGTTTTAAATAGTAATGAAAATTATTTATTAGGTGATAAAGTAAATTTCAAAATTCATATTGTTGATTCACGTAAAGGTAGGGGACGAACAAGGGGTTCATCAAAATTTGTTGATCTTGTAACACACCTGGAACAATGTACTATTCCTGTAGAAAAGGATGTGTATTGTCTTCCCAAGAGTATTATTCTTGGAATGGGTAGGGCTGATCATCGTTATAACTACGTATATGAATTGAAAAATCATTCTGAACGATTGATGAAACAAGCAAAGGATTTGTGTGTCAGTGCTAAAGTTGACATTGAAATCCATGATGGATGTACTATTAATGATGTAAAAAAGTTTCAAAATAAGCTAGCGCCTCATTATCAAATTGTTGTTTACGAAAAGAACGGATTAACTCGAAACTATAATGTAATTTATCCTGGAATACATGCATCAAAGAAAATTTTGATTTTGTACAGTGAAGGACATTACGAATTAATTACCAACATTACAACACTATTAAACAAACGGAAATATTGTCAGTATTGTTTGAAGGGATATCATCATACACAAAATCATAAGTGTAACTTCAAATGTCCAATGTGCGAAAAGTATCATAATGTTTCTAATAATGATAATAATATTAAAGTTGAATGCTTTGATTGTCATAGACTGTTTTCTTCAGAAGAATGTTTTGCTAATCATAAAGCGATAAATGTTTGCGGAAAAAGTTTATGCGAAACAAAGAAAATTTGTGTCCTTTGTGGTACTATAATTGACATGCGTTCACGCAAGTCTGAACATGAATGTGGTGAACGTTATTGTAAAACATGTTACACATATGTAAGCGATGACCATATTTGTTTTGTTCAAACGGCTATGACGCAACATGTAGATACCTTTTTGTACATTATCTTTGATGTAGAAACAATGTTACTTCCTAAAAATGAACATGGAGAACAAGAACATCATGTAAATTTTGTAAATTGTATTCATGCTTGTTACAAGTGTAAGGACATGAACCTTGATGATACATGTTTTGTATGCGGTGATAAAAATGGGTTCCGTTCGTTTGATTTCAACAACATTGAAGAATTTGTTAATCATGTATTAATAACTCGACCAATGTTTAAAAAAATCATTGTGCTTTCCCATAATGGCAGTAATTATGATATGCAATTCTGTGCTAAAACTTTGATCATAAACCATCATTTTACACCTGAAGTAATAATGTCAGGGCAAAAAATTATTGAAATGCGTTTAGGACAAAAGATTTACTTCCGTGACACATATTTGTATATGGGAATTAAATTATCTAAATTACCTAAGACGTTAGGTCTTTCTGCAAATTTACGAAAGGGAGATTTCCCGTACTTGTTTAATACATTAGAAAACCAAAATTATATAGGCAAAATTCCTGATCTAAAATATTTTGATCCTGATTCAAGAAACAGTGAAGATCGAGAGCAACTTATTATATGGCACAAAGAACGTGCTGCAAGTAATGAGGAATATAATCTCCAAAAGGAAATGATTGAATATTGTCGGAATGATGTTAAAATTTTAGCAGAGGCTGTCATTAAATTTTCAAACTTAATTGAAGACAAAACAAATGGTATCCAATGTTTTATCGTCGCGTCAACTATTGCTAGTTTGGCAATACTAACATATCGTACCTTATATTTACCCAAAGAAATTATTCCAATTATTCCACCCTATGGGTTTGACCATCGTGATCGTCAAAGTCTGAAGGCAATGTACTGGCTGCGATACTTAGAACGTACTACTGGTAATAAAATTCTTCATTCTGGAAATGGCTTGGAAAAACGATTTGGGAGGTATAAGGTTGATGGATTTGAAAGTAAAACAAATACAGTTTACGAATTTCATGGATGTTACTATCACGGATGTTTAAACTGTTATCCTACACTACGACACGTGTCCCTAGATTCATCCTCTAAACAAGGTACATCGTTACAAGATCGGTATGAAAACACCACCACAAAAATAGCATTTCTTAAAAAATTAAATCTTTATGTCATTGAAATGTGGGAATGTGAATGGGATCATATGGTAAAAAATGATAAGAAATTACAACAGTTTATTCAAACACAGTGTCATGATCTTGTTGATCATCTAGTACCTAAAGATAGTTTTCATGGTGGGCGTACAGAATGTTTTAATGCCTTATATGAGTGTACCAGTGAAGAGTCTGTGTCATATTATGATGTTACCAGTCTTTACCCCTGGGTGATGGCACGTAAGCCATTGCCTATAGGAAAACCTATAATATACAAGGGGCCTGACTTTCCACAAGTGCAAAGTATTCATGGATTAGTGAAATGTAGTATCTTGCCTCCCAAAGACTTATATTTTCCAATTTTACCATATACATGTAATGATCGCCTTTTGTTTGGGTTATGCCGTACGTGTATGGAACAAAGTGAGAACAATTGCATCCATAATGATGCCGAGCGTGTCCTTACTGGTACATACTGTACTCCTGAACTTCATGTGGCTTTAAATCTCGGATACAAAATTCTACAAATTATCGAGATTTGGGAATTCAAATTATCCGATTCACAAAATAATCTGTTTAAAGATTATGTCAATTCCTTCTTAAAAATGAAGCAGGAGTCTTCAGGATTTCCTAGCTGGTGCAAAACTAAACAAGATCAAGAAAAATATATTGCAGACTATTATGAACATGAATGCATTCAGTTAACGGAAAATAACATTGAATCAAATCCTGGTCTAAGATATATTTCCAAAATATTTCTCAATTCCTTGTATGGAAAATGGGGACAAAGAACAGATTTATCTCAATCTGTAATTGTAGATACACCAGAAAAATTTTTAAGTTATCTATGGGCACCCCAATATGAGGTACAAACTGTATTGCCTATTGGAGAGCGCCATCTCATTGTATCATATAAAAACATTGAAAACAAAAACAAGCCATGGAAATTTTCCAATGTTGTCCTTGCAGCCTTCATCACCTCTTGGGCACGTCTAAAACTTTACGAGTTACTAACAGCTATACATCCTGAGCGTGTATTGTACTGCGACACTGATAGTATTATGTTTGTGCAGCAACGTAATGAAAAGCCTCCACTTTCTTTGGGTTCCTATTTAGGTGAGTTAACTAATGAAGTTCCTGATGGCTGGGAAATTGATGCCTTTATAGGCTTAGGGCCAAAAAATTATGCCTATAGGATGAAAGAAGTTCAAACAGGGAAAGTAGATTATGTATTTAAAATTAGAGGAATTACTTTAAATCATCGTACACGACAAGAAATTAACTTTGATCATTTTTATCAACTAGTTCAAGATAAAGCTGACAAAAAACAGTTACACAATCCAGGAAGAATTGTTCGTAAGCCTGGGTTTGTCATTGTATCCAAGTCTGAAACTAAAACACATCAGAAAGTTCAAAATAAAAGACGACGATTAAATCATAACAGTATTACTGACTATAGAACATTGCCATATGGTTATCAAAGTATTAAGTGCGTGAAATGATTGGTATTCTGTGTATATGTAAATAGTAGACTGTCTAAAGGTACTATAATGTCATAACATGGTCATAATATCATCAAATATGTTCATAAGTTTTCCTATTTGTTGGTACTTGTATGTATATATAATGTAAATATGTCAATAAGTTATTAAGAATATTCTAAGTATAGTAAATATCTCATTTAAATATATCTATATATGTATATCAATATGCCAATATTGCAAAATAGAATATTGTAGAGTATATAAATTCAATAAAGCGTTACAATTTATAATAATATGTTTTATTTCTCCAAACAAATATTGATATTATACGAAGTATCTGTATTCTATATAAGATAAAGGAACAATACCTATGCTTCATATAAGGTTATTTATACGTATTTTATGTTCTTACAATAAATGATCGTAAGTTCGAAACCATATTGTTGTCATAATGTCTTCTACAAAGTAAAGAGCATCTTAGAAGTAAGTAAAGGTATCAATATAAGACATTAGAATCTATATGTAAATGGATTATAACACAGTGATATTCTTTGTGCTTCAAATATCCGTACAACATCTTTGGCAAGCATCTACGTGCGTAAAATCACAATATATATACATTCTAACATGGTATTCAAGGTAATCTATATACATAAGGAATCAGTTCTTGTGTTTGTATTCACATAGCATATCACCAAACAACATATACAGCTCTACAATACAATAAATAAGGCTACAATAGAAACATTTCAGGTGTTTGCATCCATCCTAGTATAGCCCCTAAAACTACGCAACCAACAACACATGCTTAAAACACTTACATGCAAACGAAAGATAATATGACTACAATATGATACATATATTCCTGTCCGATATCAAACCAATATACATACATACATACATACATCTACCCACTTACAAACTAATCATATATACATGCAATTTGTCATTTGTTTAAGCTTCGTACACCATTAGACCCTTACAGTATCCAAAACATAATATTCTATGCTAAAATCACATATCACCTACACATAGATGTACCCCCCTTACAAACTAATCACAAATACATGCAATTTGTCATTCGTCTAAGTTTCGTACACCATTAGACCTATACAATATCCAAAAGATGATATTCTATAATAAAATCACATATCAGTTACATACATGTACCCCTACTTACAAACTAATCACAAATACATGCAATTTGTCATTCGTCTAAGCTTCGTACACCATTAGACCCTTGCAGTATCCAAAAGATGATATTCTATAATAAAATCACATATCAGCTACATACATGTACCCCCACTTACAAACTATTCATATATACATGCAATTTGTCATTCGTCTAAGCTTCGTACTCCATTAGACCCTTGCAGTATCCAAAAGATGATATTCTATGATAAAATCCCATATCAGCTACACATAGATGTACCCCCTTACAAACTATTCATATATACATGCAATTTGACATTCATCTAAGCTTCGTACCCCATTAGATCAATACAGTATCCAAAAGATGATATTCTATGATAAAATCCCATATCAGCTACTGAAAATACAATATCATTACATAAAATATGTTTCTTAGAGTTGCACGCATTTCCTTCCACATTATCTCATACATTTATGTACAATACGCAGTGCTGTATATTACATATATCCGCAAAATGCCTCTAAATATACGAAAAACAGTAAAATCCATTCTTTGTAATCCTTTTCTTTAGCATCTCATTAATATTCATTATCATTTCATTAATATTCATAAATAATTAATTCATTACTCTAGTTTTTAAAAGGATAAAATCATTTATGCGGAAATACCTACAGAAATCTTCCTTCAAAACTTCTTCCAAAAGCACAATAGTGAAAGTTGTCTTGCGTACACATTCATTCAGTTTTTTTTCCTCTTTGCAAGTCAGGTAGAAACGCTCACTCTTTTTTTCCCCCTCTACGTATGTGGCAAGGTCTTAACAAAATGCGTAACAAGTCGCACGCCGGTTTAAAGTGGTCCTTTGCTCACAAAACAAAAAACACACTTCACCCCTCCATCTTATGTGTGGTCTTTCCTCAATGTGGAGCAATACATTAACTTTTAAAAAAGCGACACGTACCTATCTCATTCTTAAATTCTCTGTCATTAGAATAATGATTCCTATTTCTTTCTTTTTTCACATATTTTTCAGTTTCCATGTAGTAGAAATCACACTCTCCCATTAAGCAATGTCCAGAGCACAGTTCGCTCCCTCCACCTCCAAAAAAACCCTGGAACACACACATACAACCAGGTGTCTATGTTACCGTCGTTATTCCGTCAAAGGGCTCCCTCCCTCCTACATTATTCTTACCTAACATATAGCTATGCTTTATCCAGAGTTTCTCATGTTTCTAAATACATGAAACTAACTTATTTGACGTGTCTTTCTCACCTCCTACGGTTCAAGTATTGTGCAACATCCATATGTTACATTAAATTGACACTTTCTTACTTCTTTCATTGACACAATGATGAAATTACGAGACAGCTACATAAAAAGCATCTCATACGTTTATAAAGGGTGTTTGTCGGCAATCCAATGAACAAAGAACACCCACGAAGGTTACATATAGCCCCAAACCTACTCCATTTTCCTTTGTTTTCTGCTTTTCTCCTTTACTTACGTCAGCTTACAACATCCCCATTCTTTTATTATATGTGCCTTCTTTCTTTAGAATTAGTTTCTTGAATACCAAGACCAACTGCGTTCAAGATTAACAAAAAGACTTGTGTGGACATGTTTTGAAGCTTCTTCAGTTATTTCTGGGCACTTGAGGGATGAATAAGGAAGGAAGAAACACGTTTCTTAAAGGATTGGGGAAAAACAGTAAGTAATCAGCATAAATTGTATAAATTAATATAAAATTGTATTAAAATATATGATAAAACACTCAAGAGGAAATTTGCATCCATTTTCGTGAGAAATTTACACTGTTGATCAATTTTTTGTGAGAATGAAGGAAATTTGTACTAGTTTTCGTGAGAATTTTGCACTGTTGACCAATCGTTGTGAGAATGAATGAAATTTGTATCAATTCTCGTGAGAAATTTGCACTTTTCTCCAATTCTCGTGAAAATAAGGGAAATTTGTATCAATTTTCGTAAGAAATAAGGCGAAATTATACCAATTCTCGTGAGAAATCTGCACTTTTCTCCAAAGTTCGTGAGAAAAGGGCACTATTCTACTGCGTTTCATTCATCAATGACAACCAAAAAATCATAGTTTCCACAGCTTTCGATTTCAGCGGATAGATAAAAGTCGAAGTAAAACTCATCCTTGGATGCCGAATCTGTGTCAAAAACAATTTTTGGATGTCCCTTATCCTTTTTGATTTCTTTGGCTCCATGGAAACCAATATTGAAATCGGATGTAGTACGTTATTAGTAAGTCTAAATTCCAACTACTTCCGAACTGCGGATGGTGAATGTTGTCTTGAGACAATGAATCGATTACTGAAAACAGATTGTCGCTGTCTACTGTATTACCGTTTTTGTTCTACAGTAATCTACGTTAAAATCGAAAACGAACTCTGTTTAAATAGAGTGTTAACTATGGAGATGGGTCCTCTTCTTGGAACGCTGAATCGATTAAAAAAAAAAAAACTATTCTCGATATGATTTACCGTTTTTTCTCTATGAAAATCAATATTGAAACTGGAAGTAGCCTACCAGTAAATTTCAACTACTTCCGGTTTCGGTAGAGTGTTGTAGGTGGTGATGATATATTCTCTTGAGACGCTGAGCCGATTGCCAAAAGAAAGAAAAAAGTATTGTCTCAGTGTTACCGTTTTTGTTCTATGGCGATAAATCTTTAAAAGCGGGAATGGTTAATTTCTACCACTTCTAGTTTTGAATAGATATGGGCATGGATGTGTAGCCTATTCCTCGGAAGCTGATTCGATTTTAAAAGCAGCTTCTCGATGTATTTTACTTTTTATTATTATTATTATTAAAATGGGAATCAGTATTGAAACTGGAAGTACCAGTAAAGTTGAACTACTTCCTGTTTAGATAGAATGTTGTGGATACTATCGATATGCTCCCTTGAGACGTTGAATCGATTGCAAGAAGCCGTTAATCACTATCTATTCCCGTTTTTGTTCTACGATAAACAAAAATGTTGCAACCGGCTAATTTCAACCGCTTCGTTTGAATTACAGGTTAACGGAGAAGATGCAAAATATTCTTAGGATTTTCCAGTTCAGGATTTTTTGGGCACCCTGTATATAAATTGTGTCATATCTTTGGAAGACACTGAGGAAAAAAACTTTTATCTCAAGGAATGTACTTTGCTTTTAAACATTCTCCGTTCGATCCATATTTATATATTTCATTGCTACTGTTTCTAATTTAAGGCAGAGCTCCTCCGTGGCTAAGCGGTTAGCGCACACGCCTTTGGCGCGGGAGACCCGGGTTCGATTCCCGGCGGGAGCTCATGTGGTTCGGATTCCACGTTAATCAGTAGGTCCACGTCTCACATAGCCTTGCTGCTGAAAGGGACGCTAAAATGAAATTCACCTCACCTCTAATTTAAGGCAATTGCATCTGAAACTTTACTAGTAAGTAGATAATTTTTATTCCATTGTATATCTTTTGGAATGAAGTATAATAAATCGTATTAAGGTTAACTGTTTTGTTCATATCCTACAATCAACTAGGATACGCCACTGCATTCATTTATGGAAGTTTTTACGAGTACAACTTTTCACCTTTGAACGGAGACCTCTCCCCGATAGATAATAAGCATAAATTATTTCTCACAGAGGGCTAGAAATGAAAGGGACACGAAAGCACTTTCTTGAACGTAACAAATGGAAGAAATCATTGGCTATCTTTACTCCACCTTCACATTCTGAGCTGACATAGAGCGCAGGATGTTACCAAATATGGCGTATTTGTTGTATTCAGTGTGACACAGCAGGCAGGGAAAGACCAGATCGGACTGTCAGATGCTTGGCTGTGGAATAGCAAAGCAATGGCAAGCAACCGGTCGAGTATGGCTCAGCTCCCACATGCACGGTGACGTCTACACACACTGACTGTCTGCAGGGAAGGGGGAGTCACTAGAGGCATTGACCTTTTCATGTGAGTTCCCCACGCATATTAAATACACTTGATGCTCTGTACACGAGAATATTATACTGTATACTATGCTGGGGGGAGGAAGAAAACCTGTAAGTCCAGATGGAACATATGTTTGTCGCTTCTTATTAGACCAGAATAATCTGCAAACACATTTTCCAGCCAGAACAAGGAACTCAAGTCAGACGGACACCTGTTCTTATTTCGCTTTGCTGGACGAGTTTGCTTCTCGTAACAATTGCTATTACCAACAGGGGTGGCAGATGACATCTATTCATCACTCAGCCCTGCGATTCTCTCCCCCTCTCTCTACCAGGCAAACATGAGACACTAGGACACATCACAATTTCCATTAGGAGTATTAGGGCTTGCTTTCCTTTAGCCTTGACCGTTATTGTAGTTTATATATTTTCGTACATTTTTTAAAAAATATTCATACGGTATCTATGCCAGAAAAACACCAGCTTATAAGATGCTTGCTGTAGTGTAGCTAATGTGTGTGCTTTCTATGTGCGTGGTCCGGGTTTGATTCTGGAAAGACTGCTTGTCTCAGCTACAATCCATAGTAGTTGTTATGACTCACTCCTGGCTATACAGTTAATGTAAGCAACTTTGATGCGGAAGACCGGTTTGATTACCGGTGGGAACTCATATAGTTCGGATTTCACTTAAGCTGTAGATAATCGTTTCATATAACCACAAAACTGAATGTGATGTGACACTCCAAGTCACCTACTTCTCATCCCTGGTCTTGTGACTAGCATGCGCCTTTGGTCTACGGAGTTCTGGGTTCAATCCCTAGTGAGAGAAGCTTCAAATTTGAACGCATAAAAGGAACACTAAATTCCACTATTATCTGCCTATCCCAGATTCAACCAAATTTAGAGTTGCCGTACAGTATTTGAAACATGAAAATCCGGGATGCTAGTAAATTACGAGTCTTTGAAATGCTTAAAATGAAAAGAAGTGTTACAGCTATACTAATTTACTTTCTTCCATTAGATAGAGTTGTTCAAGTATTACGTAATTTTTAGTCATTTTAGAAAGCCTTCTAGTCCCAAGTTAAACAAACGTAAGCAGATGATTTACTCCCTCCCTCTGGTAAGCATTTTTTTTTTTTTTTTAAATTTATCAGGGTCTGTTATGTTTCGTGGCTTTCAGGGTCTGTTTTAACTCTTTCAAGGTATGATGTTTCCTTTCAGATTTTTTGTCTGTTCATGTTGTATCTTTTTTCTTTTGAGAATAATTAATTCATTGGCAATATGTTCTGGTGGTGTTTGTTACCTTCAAAGAAGTTCTTTCGTTGAATTTTTACTTTATTTCTGTTAAGAGAATAATTAAATGCCTAATCTTGTGGAGAAACAAACTATAATATTTCCTTCCTTTCTTCATTGTAATCCGGGACATCCTGAGAAATATTTTCTTGACGCCGGGACGCAGATCTCGATTCCATGACGGTCCCGGATTTTCCGGGACGAATGGCAACCCTAACCAGATTGGAGTAGAAGAAGAGAGCTGAAAATAGTTTTAGACAGATGATTAGTCATTGTTAAGTTTCTAACTTCACTTCTAGTAGTCATAGAGAAAATATGAACGCCAATTTTGGTGGTAATGTTTTGCATTTAGTGCAACAAATTGTTCGATTTTATTAACTTAACGCAGGGGCGGATCCAGAGGGCGATCGGTGCAATTGCCCCCCCCCAGAAGATGAAACTTTCTTTCTTTATATATAAAAATATCCATCCCAAAGTTTGGAGCCCTTAAAAGTAGCCGTATGACAACCCCCCCCCCCAGAAGTCGGTCCTGGATCCGTCCCTGGCTTTACGTCAAGTGACTAACAAGGAAATAATTGATTACTATCTCGAAACAATATTAAAAATGAAATTTATGGCAAGCAAAAATAAAAAAAAAAATATTATTAAAACACTAGCACTGCTCCATCATTGTTGATTGCACATGAGACATTGCTTTTGTTTACCAGCCCCCTACAATATAGTGACTTGTAAACAAACCCCACCGATGAAATCGAGAAGAACTCTATAATTGCTTATAGATATTTTGGCAGTTGGTATTCTGTCGTTGACAGTTCTACTTTTGATATTGTGTTATAGCAACGGCGAAGAGCCCCGCGAAGTTTGTTCGCCCTAGGCTCCGCAAAGGCTAAGACCGCCTATGACTGCGATCGCCACTAACAGTTAACATTCGAATGTTGGAAAAATTCTGTTAGCCATCGATCTGCATCTGATTTCACTGAAGGGAACTGTATTGAAGCACAGTTTTAACAAGTCTTTACCATTTCTCTTGACAAAATTTTCAAAGAGTTCGGGGCTGTCACAGCGCAATGCTAGTCTCAACAAGGGGAACACTCAAATATCCATGGAGGATACATCAGAAGATTTCACAGGAATGTATGTATACGAATCCCCGTTTCACACACCGTCCACTCTATGTACGTCACCGTTGTCTTCGCCGTATGACTGGATGCCTTGTGCTGGTGAATAACAATGCAAGATGTGTCACTAACCATATAAGGATTGAAAATCATGGCGGTACAGTGACTCCAAAATGTTCCTCTGATAATAAGTTACATTGATCGTAGATTTTAGCTTCTGCGTAGTGTAATAGTAACCACCAACACAGCGACGTAAATACGCTAGTTGTCGTCCAGGGCAAAAAACTCGCCTTAGCTCACCCCTGACCAACTAAACCAAAACGCTCCCCCAAATATTTGCCCAATTTTGTGCCCTCCCAATCCGGTGCCTAGGGCATAAGCCCCTTTTGCCCCCCTAGTTACGTTACTGCACCAACACCATAAAGCCGTGTGGAGCACTTTCCGCACATTCACGTATTCAGTCAGAATGACATTTAGAATCACGGGGACGATAGAAGATGGACCTCGTTTTTTCATCACATTCCGATAAATACATTAGACCCTAATGCTTCGTTCATAGTCACTACAGACTTCCACATGTTTCCTGCAGTTTGGCGTTTGTACAGCTTTCGACTGTTCGTCTTCCTCTCCATAATGTGGACATCATATGAACTCGAGCCCTATGCTTCTTAACCAGATGTAAATCTTGGATAATTATGCGATTTATTGACGCAAGTTCTCACGTCGCACGAACAAACCCACTCTTTGGACTGCGTTGAAGATACGTCCGGACCTCCGATATTTACGATCTCCAATATTGGAGGCCCAGCAACAGCAGGGAGCCTATTTTGTTGCGATTCAACACAGCGTTGATCCCTTTCTTTGACACACGGAAACCTTTTGTTATACACTGTTTACTTATTTGACTATAACTATATCCAATGTCGGAAAGGGCGCAAAGTATCATAGTATTTTCCTAGAGAGCACACAAACGTTGGCTAACACACATAACCAACTAACTATTGGAAAAGAGATAATAAACAGGAGTAGAGGCACAGAGAACGCTTTGTGGCAGAGTATTCATGGCTTATTTTGTATGTTAAAGTTTAGCTTCCCGTTTCAACATCGAGGCTATATGAGACGTGAACCTATAGTTTAAGGTGGGATCCGAACGATCGTAATTCATTGACAATTTCAATACACTCAGACCTACACTGCACTTAGTTGAAGGCAGTGTGCCCCGGTTCCGTCAAATGGCATCTTTAGGTCTTTCAAGAGGAGATTAAAACCCTTTTAATATATTTTAACCTCTCCAACTCGCTCTGTTGATGCAAGTAACTTGTATCTACGCAGAACTAAAATTTTAATTTTCAATTTTAATGTCTTAATATTGTAGAGGGAGAATGATTCTGATTTACCATAGAAAATTTCTGATTTGAGAATTGTACGGTACGTGGTAACTATGTAAGCACTTTTTTTTTTTTAAAGTTTGCCCTTAAAATCAGACTAATATGAGAAGTTAATTAATCACATTTATTTGTTGGATATGAGAGAATGATCATTCTAAGATTTCAGGTGATTCAGATAAATAAAATTCCAAACAAAGAGCTCCTCCGTAGCTAAGCGGTTAGCATACGCGCCTTTGGCGTGGGAGACCCGGGTTCGATTCCCGGCGGGAGCTCATGTGGTTCGGGTTCCACGTTAATCAGTAGGTCCATGTCTCATATAGCCTCGCTGCTGAAAGGGACGTTGAACTCAAAATCAACTCAACTCATCAAAACTCAAACAAAGCATTACAGTCATCAACAAACTTTCAAAACGTTTTGATAAGATGCGTTAACATGTGTTGCTGTCTGTTATCTAGTGAAGGTGTTAGAAGCGAAACACAATTTAATAATCTATTTCTTCAACTTTCTCCTTTCTTCGGTGTTTTATTTATCTGAATTAAGATGCACACAAAGCTCGCATATGAAATTTCGAGTTTTACTATTAGCAATAAAGGCCGTAAGTTGAATTTCTAATGATTTTATAAGCCTTGCACTTGGCTGAATACATCTCCAGAGTTCAACCAGTACCTCTATTTTGGAAATCCTGCTGTAAAGCTAATGGAACACATATGTTTCCTTAGTAGTGAAAGGATTAAGGTGATCAGCCTGACTTGTCGTGTGCTATAGTTTGTCAGTACAGTAATTGCTTGCAACTCCTTCCACAACAATAGCAACGTAACATATATCGGATATACCTTGAATTATCACCACAAAGTATTGTGAAATCTTTCGAAGTCGAGTAATCATAAAAAAGAAAAAAATAACATTGTTTTCCACAAATAATTTAAGTACCGGTATACATTCTGTTAAAAAATATATATATTTAGTGTTGAAGATCAGATACCTGGCCACACTGCTTGAGAGAAATGATCTCGTAAGCCTCCAAGGTATGCTGCACGTTGTGAAGAATTTGAGTGAATGAAAATGTGCTGTAATGAAAAGGTGCTGATAGTCAATGTAACATGTTAAAGATGCTAAAATGATGCGTGTTTATCCAATGAAATGATACACCGACTCCTGAAATACCAATATTTAATGGAGACAATAGTTAAATATTCCTCCTTGTTCCGTGAGAAGTTGCAAGATGTTTTCTGGAAGGCAGTGTTTAGTTATTGAAATATACTGTGTCTAGTGCAGAAGGTAAAAGGGAGTCTGTAAAAGTCATGAAGCAACAGATCGATAGCTAAGTGTTGCGTGGCGATGCTTTATAATCACTTTGCATGAATGAATGAATGCACGCTACATGCACAAGACTGTCTCGCCATATCTCTAACAAGTGCATGATGAGGGAAATGAAACGGGGTGCCTTTCTCCATCGATTACTTGGTGGTGCTGGGCTGGGCTGGGCAGGGTAATAGAAACTTTGTTTCAAGATACACACGCATGTGAATGCATTCAGATATGAGCTATCATTTTCATCAAATGTCCAATATAAAATCAGGGAGAAAATAATTATCATCAGTATTCTTCGAGCACTGGCAGATCCCTTACCAAAAACTTCACTAACTTCCGACTTCCAAATCATATATGTGTCATTATTAGGAATATGGGTCTCACTACTAAAATAAGACAAATAATAATAGATGCAATCTGCTTATCCCAGTTTATTTTTAAGAAACGTAGTTTACCAAAACTTCTTCGTATATTTATTCTGCCCTTCCATACATCCGGGAGGCAAAGATCTCAAAAAACAATTTGATGGATCAAAACCATTTTTTTTGGGCCACGATGTAGAGAATGAAAAGTTAGGAACCGAATTCGTTGGTGAAGGTATTATTCAAACCGGAAGTGGTGGAAATCAACCATTTCCGGTGTTTACATTGATCACTATAGAGCAAGAACGAGCGAGAAGTTTTCTGCCTCCGAAGAATACATCGTGACCATAAAGTCCTGCCCTGATTATAAAAATTTATTACGGAATAACCGTTGGACAGAATAATGTAAATTCTGGTCCGCTACATAGGTTAGTATTACAAGTTTTTTAAAGACCAATAGATGGCACTAGTGCTACCTAAGAGTGACGCAGTACGTTACTTGGCGCGCGCGATGGCATCGAAGCAGGAGAAAGCGCAATGCGTGCTGTGGTATTACGAAAGCAAATCACGCATCAGTAACAAGTAACGTAAGTGGTCTTAAAAAACTTGTAATACTAACCTATGTAACTGACCAGTATTTACACTATTATGTCAAACGGTTATTCTGTAATAATGTTTTTGTGTTCAGGACAAGACTTTATGCTCACCCTGTATATTCCATCTCCACTCTAAGCTTCTACTAAAGCCAGAACTTGTCGAAATCTACGACCAAGGCAATAAAACGATGTGACATTTTATATTAGACTGTATAAGATATATTATAAAGAAAATCAGCCAACACAAAAACGGACATTTCATGTGGAACAGGCTATTAGTAACTACCGGCCACAAAAGAAATGTGTAACAATCGAATGGCGCTTGGAAGATGGTAGTCTGCTAATACTGAGAAGGAAAGAGACAGCAGCTATAATTTGCCAGCAATAACATCATTGGATGCATATAACGAAAATCGGAGTCTCAAGCACAAAAGCTTTGAAGTTGTGTGTAAAGCTATACAGAAAAGCCATGTAAAACATAAGAGGATATGCATACTTGTTCTCATTTTGTAAATAAATGTTTTTGTCGTATAGCCTCTTCTTTATTTCATAAAATATTGTAGCCATTCTTCATATTAAAATTAAGGTTCAGTGTTATTTATCGTAAAGTAAAGGAAACTATCCTGTACAGAATACAGGATAATATATTAAATAAGAAAAAAATGTTAAATATAAATTTTAATTGTTAACCCCAGCATAATACAACGCAGCCCGCGCTTTGGTATCCATAGCTGCGTGTTGATTGTTGTCTTTGTCCCATAGGGCCAATGATGAAGAAGCCGAGCGATTGGAAAGCGGAAGATAAAAAGTAGTTTTTAACGATTGAAGTACTGTTTTTGTTTGTTTGTTTAAAGAAGTAAATCCTTCTTTAGAGCATAAGGGACTGTAAAGACTAATAAATACGGTTATGCTTGTCTACTCAACTGTAACTGTTTTGAATTTAATTCTGATTGTAAACATGACAATTGAATGTATTGGCCCTTCCGTCAATACCGAACAGAACCAGAAGGTGAACTTCATTTTGAAATGAAATCTGTGAGTTTAACATCCCACGGTTATGCCGGTTAGGCTAAAGGAGACGGTGATGATGAGAGAGATGAGTGAAATGGTGGAATGAATAAAGTGGGAGGAAACGGGGGAACCCCGAGAAAACCCACGAGCACGGTGTTTGGAACTTCATTTTGAGGATGAGTATGTGAATGTGAATACAGAGGCTTCAGCGATGGACTCCTTTGCCAATGAACAAGTAATCGGGACACACGATTATACGTCCCAAGCAGCAGCTCCACGACAGTCAGCCAACCAATGACCTATGATCTACACATATATTGTGAATGTTCTGATTAAAGCTAACATCATAACTGGAGCAGACAAGACACAAGCTGTTGAACAACTTCAAAACGTAACCAGTGTCAGTGACATTAATATTAAAGTGGCTTCCATCGTTGGAGCAATGGTATTTTTTAGTGTTATGAACATAGTAACCGAACACCATTGGCCACTAGCAGCAGCTCCTAATCAGATTGGTTCCATCTAGTTTCATCAGAATTTAGATTATCATTTAACCCTATCAGAAGAATTGGGTGGATTCTGGAACTCTATAATGCAAGCAGCTGCTAGTAAGACAAAAGAAATAGGAACCCTACCGCAAGCACCAAGACAACGTGTTATGGATTCCATCTACATAGGAAATAAAACGGCATTGGTTGCCATTTGGCTTTGAAATTGCATCAGTTGTCTGCTGTAGAATCAATAGCACTAGAAGTTTAATTTTTGAGACCTGCAGTCTTGTAGCTCTACTTCAAATACGGAGACTGTCAATCATTGGAAGACTATAGTGTTGAGAATGAACATGTGGATAAATACATAGTTATCTCTGGAGAAAGTCTGGTCAGAGACTTCTTAGTGATCAAGAAGACTGAGAAGCAAACTCCTTGATTTCTGATAGCTATCAGTGCATTCGATTTAATTGCCTTGTGTGCAGCAAAATGATGGTGGTTGTAAATGCAAAGACATGGACTTCGTTCTTACGAAAAAATAGCTATTTTTTTTTTAAAATTAATGTATAGAAAATAATGCGCACTGAAGAAACCTCATACGTACACTTGTTCCTGTGTAAAAAGTTAAAAATGTCAGATGGTTGAGAATGTTCTGAATAATCTACTCTAAAGTAGCCACGGACAGCATCAATATATTATTTTCATTTAACAGAAATATACTGGAAAAGTTCTTTGTAAATAATTGATAGAAATTCCCGTTTCTTTTATATTTAAATCTTTACTGTTGTTATTAAATCTTCTTGTTGAAGCCACATTAATTAAGTTCAATTGTATTATAGCTTCATTTTCAATACTTTAAAAGTTTAGCGTGATGTATTGTTATTTACAACTATAGAGGTGTGTATAAAATTACGATATTATCAGCATTTATTGAAATATTATCCAAAGATGAGACAAATATGGACCAATAGATCTTACGTGGACCATATTCAAAATCCAGACATTTGTGAGTACGAGTCACGACTGCTTCCGTACTTCGTACCAAAGCGTCCAATGGAATTTCTACACACGCACACCGTTTGAAATTATCCGAAAGTGTGTCCATGTTACGTCGTTTGCTATTGTATACCTCATCTTTTACTGTATGCTATAAGAAAAAATCGAGCGGACGTAAGATCTGGAGACCATGCAGAACACCCTATTAGTCATTGCGTCCTGTCCATTTTGGCCTGGTACATTTATATCCAGGTGTGCTCGCACATTCCTATGATAGTACGGCGGGCGGCATCTTGTTGGTGATAAAATCTGTAATTACCGTACATTGCACGAATGGCAAGTAAAAGTGAGCGAGCAAGCATTGTTAGGTACTTTTCTCCACTTATCGCCAAAACGGAAAAGGTCATTGAATCCCGTACGAAACAAACTACATCACGCGTTTACACGAGACAAATTCACAGCCTTTGCAACAATCATGTGGGGTCATCTTCAGCCCAATACATACAATTATACCTATTAACAGTTCCATTAAATTTGAATAATTCAAACTTAATGGAACTGTTAATAGGTAAGTAGTATTGATTTAGTCTCATCAACAAAAAAGAGACCGCCTGTTATCAATATAAACAAGATAATTTTGATATCAATTGATTGATAAAGAGCACAAGATGTGTTTCACAATGAGGAAGCTGATGCAAGAGTTTGATGAAATTGGGTTAGGTTTTTTTTCCTGACGGTAGTTGAATGACCTTTGTCTTTATTCTCTTGCAATTTACTCGATGAAGAATGGTCCCTGGTTCCCAGGACCACAGTGGATGGCCCCTGAAGACTGCCCCCGTGCAGGACCCATATTATTTATTTTTTCGTATAGCACGCTATACTCATACACTGTATGTGTGTGAGAAGTGAAAAATATAGCTAGCTATACTCATACACTATGTGTGTGAGCAGATAAAAGAAAATGTTCCCATGCTTATGAAATATTAAAAGCAGGATCCCCACTCATTGGTGAACAATGTATTACATGTAAAACCTATCCATTGGTCCCTGAAGATTGTATGATACTGAAATATTAAAAGCAAGACCCCCTCCTCCTCCTCCTTCTACCCCCTACTACAATGGACCCTAACTTATGTATTCTTAATTGGATCGTATGCTATACATACTCATTGATGTGAAATAAAAGATGGACACAGGAATTGAACCGAGAACAATACTTAGTAAAGAAAAGACGTCGCGAAGATTTCCGTCTGAAAAGACGACGCGTACATTGTGAATACGGTATAGCTATGCTATGAGATGGGAATAGGTATACTATGAAAAGGGGAATATTTATTAAAAACATATTTCTTACTTGTGAGCTGAAGAGTAACAGGCCCACACATCCTTCCTTGAGAGAAATCGAAATGAACGAGACGAAAGCCGTTTGGTTTGGCTTTAGTGACGTCAAGATTAACTTTGTACCCTATCAGAATGAGGAAACTGATTGACCTATATCATTATAGACTTTACTTATTTACAAGAAACACAGATTAATTGCAATCATCTACAAACATTTGTATGATTTGAACTTAATCAGAATGAAGAAACTGTGTGTATGACGTGCGAGGTTAAAAACCTTTATTATCCACAAGCATGACTGATATCTAACAGAGTTAATCACAGAATGATCACGAGATCATCTGTCCGAGTTTAATTGATATTGACGATAGAGAAAATAAACCGATAAACACGGGTATTTAGAAAAAATAGATTAATCAAAATCACGAGAACTGATGGGTTATTGAACGCCTGACCTATCTCATGGATCACAAACTGAACTTGTATTTTAAATATATATAAACAACTTCGGAAACGCTATTACTTAGAGATAACCCAACAAGGGCGAAAACATTGGTTTTGTTATTGCAATCTAATACGAAAAAAATAAACTGTAACTTCAGAGATTAATGCCCCGAACTGAACAATAAACTAATGAAATTGTAATACAAATACTAATCATTTCTGTGCGGATTCAATGTCCACGGTGAGAACATTGAATATGTCATTGAGCTATGAAAATAATGCCCCGCCTATATGCAATAAAGTACACGGAGTTATGAAAAATAGATGGTTCCGCCTATACTAAATAAAGTAGTTATATAAATCCCTCTGTTCCCTTTTTTGAATATAATATAATTGTTACTATTGAGTGTGCCTTTTATAGTAATTATTTGTGTGACTTTGCGTGTGTGTGTGTTTGCGATTTCTAAAAAAAGTTTGGACGACCAGCGAAAATTGTAAGTTATTATGGTACTTGATGGATATATCCGCACATATTCACTGACGCGCCTTTTGTAAATTAATATTTAAACCTAGGGCTGACGAGCAAATGTAAAAATTGTAAATCACTTTAAAAGCATAAAGTAATAACACATAATCGTTAACGCGCCCCGCGGACATTTACATTGAAACGCAATGTAAATTTTTGACAAAAAAGTGATCAATTGTAAAATATTTTTACCATTAATGCCGCGCCTTTGTTCGAAATGCCATTAATTTTGTGCGCTTACACGGAGATTTATTTTTTTATTATAGCAAGCATTTACGGACTTACATGAAATAATTTTAAAATACCATCGCCATTTAACACAAGATGGTTGCACTTTTTAAAATTGCACTTATGCGAACGCGAAATAAAAATTACTGTGAAAATTAATGTGTGCACCTAGTGTTGTATGATTGACGTTTGCGTCTCGCGCAGGTTCTTCTTTTTCTCAAATAAAATAGGATCTCTTTTTGGTAGGCGTGATAAGTTTATTGAAGTTAATAAGAAAAATAAAAGTTACAAGTTCCACTACAAACGATTACAAATGCCACTGAATGTTCCTTTAGCAAAATTATTAAAGTTCCACCTTAGATAAAGATTGGAAACACTAGATACGGCGAAATACAAAAATATATGAATTCGAAGATGTTCCAAGATTCTAGTTACATGTAAAGATATATATATAAAGTATTAAGATACTATTTACTATTTAAACGCTAGTCCCTAAGATACAGACCGCAAAGAATATACTAATAACGCGAATGGGTCTTCCTGGAATGTGCCAAGCCTTGTATAGCAACTAGTATATAAAACTATCGTAAGCACAAAGATCGAATCATCACATGAGTTTAGGTCGACACGTGGACACACGTGGAGACCTATCATACAGACTTTGAAACTGGACTTAGTAATCCATGCTCTCACTGCGTGATGTACACGCGCGTACATTATCATACTTCCTTGAAAAAGAAACCATTACAAAAGAGAGTATTTTGAAAGTACATACACTATCATCACATATGTGTGACCCTTCAGTGACCCTACATCCTGTTCTTGGCTGGCACATTATCAATAGCTTAAAGAATAAAGATTCGTCTTTTATACAATATTAACATTGACTTCAAAAATAATAATATAACAACTATAAAATACACTAACTTATAATCGAACCCCGAACCTTTATATACACTATGTACAGTGACATTCCAGGTAAGTACTGCTAAGAGGGGAGGTGCATCGAAGGTGATAAACAAAATAAGAAAAAGAAAAAGAAAAAAATAACAGTAAATATATGTTCATACAACACCTCCCTCCTTTTTTGAATTTTCATATCAAATTGCGAATTTGGTTGCGAATTTGGATACTGAAAATTCACAGTCTGATATGAAACATAAAAAAGATTTTTTTATCTTTCCTTACGTAGATTAGGACTTTTCTTAGATGGGACAGCTACCTGTAACTCATCTGTAATCTCAGTAACCTGCTCAGCAATTCTTGACATGACTACAGGCTCAGTGGTATCTTGTTTTTGATTTATTTTGGTAATAATAAAAGGTTTAATGCATATTTGTTTACAACAGCTATCATCATCAAAATACCTTTTGAAAAAGCGAAAACATTTACATCGGTAACAACAACAAAATATTAATATTAGAGCTATCAGAACTGTACCAAAATATGAAAACCAAGAGAGATGAGTTACCTTTTCAGAATGAAGTAGTCTCCATTGTTCATCATCTATTTTCTTTTCTACTTCCTGAATTTTATGGCTTGCTACATTTAAATCACTAACCGAATTAATTACATGCTGAATAGGTAGGTTAATTTGCATATCTTCTAAGTATATATGAGAATTTAATATTTCACAACAATTATCAGTAAGATTTAATTTCGGAGTAAAGTCTTTACCTGTAACATTGGTTTCGAACCACGTTTGTGTTTGGAGGATCGCCTTCAAACCATAAGCTTTACAATTATTATCTAGATGAATAATACCTGAATTTGTTAAAATTAAATCATAAAGTTCAAATCCATTACATAATATTGTCATTTTCTCTTCCTGTTGAGCAGCAAAAATCCACTCATTGTTATTTAAGGTTATGAATATACAATGATCAATTTGTATCACATGTTTATTACAATCCATGGGAACATAATGATCATATTGTAATAATTTCATTTCACACTCTTGATTTATATGGCTAGACAAGATAGGAAACGTTTGTTTACACAAGAACCAATCTTGTTTAAGAATCTTACATTTATTGAACTCAATTTCAGTCATTTTTGCGTAATATTGTTTAATTGAATCAACCAAAAGGTAAGGTTTTTCAGGTTGAACAAAGACAAATTTATTTGTTGTATTCTTTATTTTAGTAGGGAAGGGAGTTAACTTATATACTAGATAACGAATGGAATCTGTCAAAGGGAGACGAATTACATAGGCTAATATTCCATTATTGATAAATACATCTAAGTTTATTATTTTCAACAACAAGTAACTATTCCTAGTACTTGTCCCAATTGGTAAAGATAACGCACTATGAAGGTCACTTTGACTAGCCTTCCAATGTTGGATTATTTGATAAGGAGTAATTCTGTGAGGCTGTAATACACCTTTCTGTGCATTTAAAATTGCTTGCAAAACAATTTCATACTGATCCTTTAAATCTCTTAAATACCTTTCAACTTTTGCGATATGTTCATTTATTGTATACTTTAAATTTAAATCCAAAAATGCTTCATTTAAATGTTTCTCTCTTTTTGATATTTCCTTAGTTATATGTTCTAAACCCTGACTCAAAATATTTTCGTTAGTCTCTACTGTGTGAAGAGTTTTATTAATACCTTGTAGGGTAGATTTAACAATAGTCATCTGCTCTTTACTCAATTTCAAGAAATCTAATTGTTCTTTTTCTAACTTATTGATTTTTTGAGTGTAATAATTGGCATCTTCATCGTCTAAGGTGCCAAATAGAAATTTAGCAAGGTGACCAATACCATCTATTAACCCTCGTTTTCTTCTACTTTCTTGCGAAGAAATTTTCGTTACTTCTTTTATTATTTCTTTAACTTCTTTGATATCAGATACCTTAGTCAAAACTTGATTTACGAACACTGTAGCACAACTTGTTTTATTTGATTTCACCACTGAGTGTCTACACAGGTTTTGTGTCCTATCTACGTAAGTTTCCAAATTACGAAAGCTTATATCTAGCTTAGTTAAGTTAACGTAAGAGACCAATTGCCAGTAAGTATTATATAACTGAACCTCTCCTAAAGAGTCATAATAAATACCTGCTGTATTTACAAATTTCTTTATGCGTGCTCCAAGCTCTAGACTACTACATATAAGAGAAACCAGTAGAATAGCTTTAAGTCCTATCATTTTGAACAGCCTGTAAATATAGAAACGTTATTTTACTTTTCCTTACCTTTTCTTTTCTTTTTTTTACAAGATAACATGAAGAATTCGAGTTACTTAATAATACATCTTTAATCTATTGGCATGCACAGTCATTTCTTGTTTGCCAACCTTTAAGGCACAGTTTACACCTTTTGTTCGGATTACATCGTACGGTCCTCGCCACAGACTGTCAAGTTTCTTTGATCTGCCGCGGCGGACTGACTCATATAATAACACTTTATCTCCTTTCTGAAAAATGCATTCGTTTTCGTTTCTATCATAATATTCTTTACTTTTCTCCTTTTTGTCAATGAGGTTTGCTGTAGCTAATCCGTGCATCTCCTGCAATTTGTGTTTCAACTGTTTTACATAGTCATCGTAATTGTATACAACTTCAGAGGGTTTTCTTTGTAATACACCTGGTACATTTACAGGTTTCCCGAATAACAGTTCGAAGGGAGTGTATTGAGTGGAACTATGAGGAGTAGTATTATAACAGAAAGTAGCATATGATGCTAATTCGTCCCAATTATTCTGATTTTCTGCCACATAACATCGCAAGAAAAATTTTAAAGACTGATGGAATTTTTCTATACCACCATTTGATGCTGGATGGTATGGGGTAGTATGCAGTTTTTCTATTTGTAACAATTTACAAATACGCGTGAAAACATCGCTTAAGAAATTACTTCCGCAATCAGACAATATACTGTGTGGAATGCCAAATTTTAGCACTACATTCTCGACAAAGGCTTTGCTGATTGTATCAGCATCTTGAGAAGGAATGGGAATTGCAATAACAAATTTGGAAAGGTTATCTTGTACAGTCAATAAATATTTGTTTCTGTGTTCTAAAGTTTCTGGGAGGGGTCCGACTAAATCTAACGAAACCTTTTTAAAAACCGTACTGGGAGTGTCAGTTATTACCATCTTCATTTTTACCTTTTGTTGTGTGTTCCTATTCTTTTGACATATTTCACCCCCTTTTATGTAATCTTCAACATCTTCCTTTAGTTTTGGCCATTCTTTAATGTCAATATTATTTAAGGAAAGGTACTTCCTAATCTTTTCATAGCACCTATTCATTCCTATATGTCCACCTAGAATTTGAGTATGAAATTCTTCTAAAATCTTGTTTTTTGTTTCTAAGTCTAAAGCTTCAGATTTTTCTTTCTGTTGTAAATCACAATTTGATACCCTATCTTCTTCTTCAATAACGTCTAAAGAATACATTCGTGACAAGGCGTCAGAATTTGTATTTAAGCTTCCTTTCTTATACACAATTTCGTATTGATATTCCTCTAAAAGTATTCTCCATTTCAGAAGTCTAGATGTCGGATTTTGTACTCTAAAAACCCACGTTAGTGGCTTGCAATCTGTGACAAAAGTTACTTTTGTTCCGTAAATGTATGGTCTAAAAACTTTGCTAGCCCACACTAGAGCCGCTAATTCCCGTTCTGTAGCTTAATACGATCTCTCTGCTTTATTGAAAACTCTACTAGCATACGCAATTGGAAGATCTTTGTTTATTTCACCCTGTGAGAGAATAGCTCCGCAGGCAAATGCCGAAGCATCCGATGTGATTATAAAAGGCTTTTTAAAATCAGGATACTGCAAAATTGGAGGAGTTGTCAATTTCTCTTTAAGAGAATCAAATGCAACTTGTTGTTTGACTCCCCAAGAAAACTGGACGTTTTCTTTTAATAAGGACGTTAAGGGTAAAGCAATTTTACTGTAGTCTTTTAGAAATTTCCTATAATATCCAGTAAGTCCTAGAAATCCCTTAATTTGTTTCTTAGTTTGAGGAACAGGAAAGTTCTGAACTTTCTCCACTATTCTTGGATCTGGTTTTACTCCGTTAGGTGTAATGACATGTCCTAAGTATGTTAGTTCTGGCTTCAAAAATTCAGTCTTATCTACACTTAACTGCAAGTTACTTTTGCGAAATCTTTGCAAAATCTCACGTAATCTACTATTATGCTCATCTAAACAACTAGAGTAGACTATTAAATCATCAAGATAAATAAAACAACTCGTACCTGTCAGCCCTGCTAACACTGTATTCATCAATCTTTGAAAGGTGGCCGGTGCTGTCGCCAGACCGAAAGGAAGTCGCTTGAATTGATAATGATTTTCAGGTGTACTGAACGCAGTTATAGGTCTATCCTTTTCCCTAATATAGCATTGATGGTACCCGCTATGGAGATCTAAACTGGAAAAGTAACGCGCATTGGCTAAATTACTCAAAATGTCGTCTATGTTAGGTAACGGAAAGGACGAATGGACACATAAATCATTGACAGATCGATAATCGACTATTAATCTATATTTCTGTTTTCCTGATGCATCGAGTTTCTTTGGAATAAGGAAAATAGAACTGTTCCAAGGAGAAGTTGAAACTTCTATAATGTCTTGTTTTAACAACTCTTCTATTTGTCTATTTAATTCTTCCTTATGACATTCTGGCACTCGGTAATTCTTTTTGTTAACAATTTTGCCTACATGTTTGGGATCAATAATAATTTCATGTTCAAGAACATTTGTAGCAGTTAGTTTGTCTCCTGGTAGAAAGAAAACATCATTGAATTCATCACAAAGTTCAAGTATACTTTCTTTTTCCTTGGGTGGTAAATGGCCTAGCCTTAATAGCTTGTGAAGTAATTTTAAACGTTCAGTTAAACTTTCTGAATTTGACTTTTGTGGAACCCTGTCTTTTTAACACTGAATATTTAAAACATGGTTTTCTTCTAATTTCTCTAACTCTATCGGATCTAAAGTAATATTCTCTACTGAAGAATTCACATTTAACAAACTAGCTATACATTTATTTTCTTTCGCTACTGTCAAACAAGAAGAAAGAAAAACACCCGGTTTAATCTCTCGTTTTTCTACAATTCCAATTCCTGTGCTGTTTGTGGGAACAAAAACTAACTTCTCGCATCGAGCTGGAATACTATATGTCAACGGTAGTATAAGCTTATCGCTGCCCTTAAGGTCAAGTTTCTGGCAAGCATGTGTTGACAAGGGAGGAGGAGGAGGAGGATGGAATTCTAACAAACATTTTTTTGTTTCAAAAAATCACGACCAAGAATGTGTCTGCCTTCTGATAAACATCCTTCCGAAATAACGTGAAATTTATGTGAGAATTCTACTCCTTTTATCACTAACGTTAGATAAATAGTACCTAGTGACCTAGTTTTAACATTGTTTAATCCTTTCAATGTCACAGTTTGTGTTGTATCAATATTCTTTCTAAAACTGCATGGAAGTGCATGGATTTGCCAAAGACTTAAATCACTGCCTGTATCTAAGAGAAAAGTTGCATCAGCATGCAATTCTTTAATGAATGCCGTAATAGTACCTTCTTCTTGATTTGTTACTATGCAACCCTTCGTGTTATCTGAGATGCAAACAGGTTGCTCATTTACTTCCATTTGCGGTTTCCCTGACCATTACAACTTGAGCACAACTGACTATTGCAGGCTTTTACATCATTAAAATGCAGAGAACTTTGTTCTTTATCACAAATTCTCTCATTTCCACTAGTATTTACCCTACTAGTATTTCCACTAGTATTTACCTTACTAGCAACATGCAAACAATTGCTATAACCTTCCGTGCCTCGCGCGGCGCTCTCGGAAAAATTACAATTAACCCCTCCTGTGCCTCTCGCGGAGATCTCAGGAGAATTACCATTAACACATCCTGTGCCTCTCGCGGCGATCTCAGGACAAATTTCACAAACATGTACCGTTTTCATAAACTGATTAGAAGAATTTCCTCTTTCCTTTCTTTTCTGTAATTTGCATTGAGCTTTGGTGTGACCTGGCTTATGGCATAGGTAACATACTAACTCTTTCTTTTGAGCTTTCTTACTATTTACATTTGGAAAGGGGAGAGAAGTGTGGGAAGTGATCTGTGTTTCTTCTTCTAGAGCGAGTTCGATAATATATCCTAAGGATGTATCATCATCGCTTTTAGATCTTACAATCATTTGAATTCTGTCATTTGTTAGCCCCTGAATAAAACTAGCTTTAGCTAATATTTCAACAAGTGCTATGGCTCCTGGCAATTTAGATGCATCTATAACACGAGCAACGGCTTCGCGTAATTGACTTTGAAGAGTGTCTACTTTACTTGCCCATGAAGCAATTGAATCAGCTTTGGTTTGTCTAGCACTAAAAAGCTGGCAAGCATAAAAATCAATAGTTCGTCTAATGGAATAATTTTCTATTAATATTTGTTTAACAGCTTCCCACGTAGTAGTAGTTTTTCTAACTAATAATTTAGATCTAGCATCCCCAGTTATTTTTGCTTTAACAAATTTCAAAAGGGTACTATGCTTAGCTGGGTCAACCAATTCAAAAGCAGCATCTACATTAGACAGAAATTCTTCTAATGCTTCTCTTTTTCCCGAAAATGGTACTGAAATTAACTTTAGTGCTTCTGACACACTACAATACTCTACTTCTGTATCTGAAGAATCAGCACTACCACCTGTAGCCATGGCAATTAGTACTTACGTTAAACTATACAATTTAAATTTACAGAAATTTTGTTAGCGACAATACCTTTCTTACACCTTCTATTTTGCCAAGTATTCCCAAGATTAAACGAATGAAATATATTTTAATCCTTCCCTAGAGGAACGGTGAATACTAAAGCCTTCTATCCTAGACTGTTCTTGTCTTGATTTTACGTTATTCACTTCACAAGTAAACAACCGCGGTGACCAAAGAACAAGTCTTTTCTATCTCCAGGCGTAACACTTTCAAATTTTGGAAGTTCAAACAAGCAATGAAAATTGTAACCAACCTTGAATTTCCTGTGATGGAGGGTGCTGCTGGCGTCGATCCTGGTACTTTCCTGATGTTGGTTTAAAGATGAGGCCTCTGGATTTCCACAAGATCTCGGCTTGGAATGTTGCTCAACTGGGACCAGCCACACTTGAGAATGGTACTGCTTACTGGATCTCTGGAACTGGATGCAATAAAAACTGGAATACTGGAACGGTGTGTACGCCGAGGTATCCGCTACACCTTGTACAGGCAAGCTTCTTGCACTCACAGTAAAAAAGGTGTTGTCGACGAAGTGCGGTCTGTATCTGGACGTAACGATATTTTAAAACGTATCAGCTTCGTGTCGAAGAACGAACTCTGACTACAATGATGAATGTTCAACTTGGTAACTGTGGAACGTGCACTGGAATCGAACTTCGAGTACGTCGGTTGAGATCCTGCCTAGCTGCCACCACTTTATTTTCCTGTTGTATGATTGACGTTTGCGTCTCGCGCAGGTTCTTCTTTTTCTCAAATAAAATAGGATCTCTTTTTGGTAGGCGTGATAAGTTTATTGAAGTTAATAAGAAAAATAAAAGTTACAAGTTCCACTACAAACGATTACAAATGCCACTGAATGTTCCTTTAGCAAAATTATTAAAGTTCCACCTTAGATAAAGATTGGAAACACTAGATACGACGAAATACAAAAATATATGAATTCGAAGATGTTCCAAGATTCTAGTTACATGTAAAGATATATATATAAAGTATTAAGATACTATTTACTATTTAAACGCTAGTCCCTAAGATACAGACCGCAAAGAATATACTAATAACGCGAATGGGTCTTCCTGGAATGTGCCAAGCCTTGTATAGCAACTAGTATATAAAACTATCGTAAGCACAAAGATCGAATCATCACATGAGTTTAGGTCGACACGTGGACGCACGTGGAGACCTATCATACAGACTTTGAAACTGGACTTAGTAATCCATGCTCTCACTGCGTGATGTACACGCGCGTACATTATCATACTTCCTTGAAAAAGAAACCATTACAAAAGAGAGTATTTTGAAAGTACATACACTATCATCACATATGTGTGACCCTTCAGTGACCCTACATCCTGTTCTTGGCTGTCACATTATCAATAGCTTAAAGAATAAAGATTCGTCTTTTATACAATATTAACATTGACTTCAAAAATAATAATATAACAACTATAAAATACACTAACTTATAATCGAACCCCGAACCTTTATATACACTATGTACAGTGACATTCCAGGTAAGTACTGCTAAGAGGGGAGGTGCATCGAAGGTGATAAACAAAATAAGAAAAAGAAAAAGAAAAAATAACAGTAAATATATGTTCATACAACACTAGCACATGCTGCTTGCACTTTTTAAAATTGCATGTACGCTAACGCGAAAATTAATACGGTTATTTAACCCAAGGTGGTCACGATAGCATTGCATACCAACTTATATTTGAGAACGTGTCGTTTACAAAAAGTGAACAATTATAAAATATTTTTACTATTAATGCCGCGCCTTGTTTGGGACCGAACTTTTAATTTTACGCGCTGGCATGATGCATTTATTTATTTATTTATTATTACTTGCGCGGGCGAATTAGTTGCATTTACTCACTATCGCTAGCACGAAAATTAAATTGGCCATCGATTACAAGTTGGCCTTGATTGCATTCTTTTAATATCTTATAATATTTATTCGAAAACTGTAAGCGTACTAAAAGTGTGTAAAACTGGTTTGTCAGTAACCTAACCTAAGTGGTCCATAGTCGCTAACGCGCCTTTACTGGACGACCCTGTGGTTTGTCACTAACCTGACCTAAGCGGTCCATAGTCGCTAACGCGCCTTTACTGGACGACCTTGTGGTTTGTTACTAACCTAACCTAACGGAAACGCCGCTAACGCGCCTTTACTGGACGACCTTGTGGTTTGTCATTAACCTAACCTAAGCGGCCCATAGTTGCTAACGCGCCTTTACTGGACGACCCTGTGGTTTGTCACTAACCTAACCTAAGCGGCCCATAGTCGCTAACGCGCCTTTACTGGACGACCTTGTAGTTTGTTACTAACCTAACCTAACGTAACCGCCGCTAACGTGCCTTTACTGGACGAACTTGTGGTTTGTTACTAACCTAACCTAACGAAACCGCAGCTAACGCGCCTTTACTGGACAACCTTGTTTTACTAACACGCTTAGGGACGTGAAATTTAGTAATAACACACACACTGTATTTTAAATGCAATAAAATACATGATAGAACGGTCTACACCGCGCACTTGTTTTGGGGACCATCTGTCACAAGTTGGGCTTGAATGCAGTACATTGCATAGCAAGTTATATTTGACGACGCGTTCACAAAAAAACTGAACATTGTAAAACTTTAAATCACTTATAATATAATTGATGGCGCCCCACCCCTCACATAGCATGTCCTTTTTGCTGTTGCTCGCGCAGCATTATTCTATAGTACAATTATCGTTGGCTAATGTTTTAAGTTTATTGAATAGTAATAGTACTTTTTTCCTTGTATATGAAACGTTAACTACTGTTAGTGGATACATATATAATTTAAGATAATGAACACATGTTTTTGGTAATGGTTAATATTACACATAAAGTACAAGCACACTAGTACGTTTTTTTCAATAAATTAGTATTCTAGATTTTACGTACATGTAAGATATTCAAAGAATAATTTTTTGCGTTTTTTTTTCATGATCGGAGCAACAACTATATTTGATTTTTACTAACTTTAACATTAACTTTTAACGCTAGCGAAGGAATTAATACGTAATATTTTATTGTTTCTTCTAAAAGCACAAACACGGAACACATATTAATAATAAATGATGCTATATCTGATTCCACAAAAATTATTGTATATTTTAACGTACTGGAACATATTATATATACATATAAAAGAATTGAAAAAATAGTTTACTCAAGAGAACTCCATGAGTCCGCGGATCCCAAGACGATGAATCATTTACAGACACCACATTGCATACTTAGGATTACGCCAAGTAGGAGGCAGCACTAATGATGCTTTGGGATACCGTATTTAAATTTTGCGAATTGCGAGTGTCTTTATTAATTGAAATAACTTATTAATAAACGTATTATATATTAAGAAATGGTAATTTTTTATAGTATGCTATGTCTACAAGTTTAAAAAAGCGAATGAATGAAATATCTAGTGTCTAAAATAAAAATAAAGTGAATATTGCGTCAATGCAAACCAAGATAGATTATGATTAAGGACAACACTGCCTTGTAATAATTACTGCGTTTAAAATTGCGAATGCACAATGAAGGCCCTTCAAAAGTTCTCCAGTTAAGTTTATAGTTTGCGTTTTGCAGTATGTGTGACAACGTCCATTGGGGAAAATCATAGGATAATTTTAGTTTTTTTGTTATTAGAGAGCATTTGCCTTGGTGTCTGCCATTCGGAATGATGCCCCCTTATGATTTCTTTGCATTGCATTGCGATCCTCATAATATTTATTTGAACAGTATGTAAGCGTACTAAAAGCTTGGAAGAACGTAAAGCCAGTTTAGTAGGGGAGAATTGCAGCTTAGTAACACATAAAATAGCCCCATACTAATAAAAATCATGCCTTAGTCACACATACGATGTGATAATTAAGGCTTAGTCAAAGGCTAGTTACGGTATACTAAAGATAGACTAGTTAGGGCATACTAAGGATAGTTACAGAGAAATATGCTAATTATGGGTTAGTCAAAGACTAGTTAGGGGATACTAAGGATATTCAAAGACTAGTTAGGGCATACTAAGGATATTCTAAGACTAGTTAGGGAATTACTAAGGAGGAAATGTTATTTGAAGCATAATTATAGAGTGTATAGTCCAGAATGAGGGCCTTTTGGTATATTTAGTTTGAGAATAATTATTGTAGGGGCAGAATGAGTCTTAACCTATTTTAGAATAGAAAACACTATAATACATAGAGATTGTGAGGATATGGGGCCGCAGTACAGAATGAGTCTTAACCTATTTTAGAATAGAATAACACTATAATACATAGAGATTGTGAGGATATGGGGCCGCAGTACAGAATTAGTCTTAAACTTTTTCAGAATTGGAATAAGGCTGCATACATACTTTCTGTTAATGCAAACGCATATAGAATGTGTCTTAGCTTATTTTAGAATTGGAATAATGCTGCATACATACTTTCTGTTAACGCAAATGCGTATAGAATGGGCCTTAACCTATTTTAAAATGGAATGAAGGTGCATAGATATGTACTGTTAACGCAAACGCATATAGAATGTGTCTAAAGCTATTTTAAAATAGAATGATGCGGCATAGATGTGAACTGCTAATGCAAACGCGTATAGAATGGGTCTTAAGCTTTTTTAAAAAATGGACATAGAATTAGGGTACAAAATAAATATTAACTTAGACAGAGACCTGTTGTTTTATGAACCCGTTTGCAGATGACTTAAGAGTATACTGAATGCTTTTGAGTAAGGCCGCTAGGTGGCAATACTTACCACATGATTGCGTCAAAACATGCGCGAACTTGTTAAATGTAATGATATATATTAACATGTTATTCCGTTTTGACATTATTTTATTGTACTCTGTGAGACCCATCACATTAATACGTTCTTGACTCATACCCTTATTTTAAAATAAACCATATATTATTACTATTATTAAAAGTCTAAATATATATTATTCCCATATTACAGGGTGCTAATTTTGCGGTAGAATAAAAATAAAAGCCTGCTACAGCAGAAAATCCTGAAAAAAAGTATCGACGTGCGCTCCCTGCCATTTGTTTAATTGGGAACTCATTTTGAACAACAATTAAGAATCAGAAGGTGAGTGTATTTCATAATTATTATTATTAATATATTTATTGCAAATTATCCTTGTTTTGTTTTTAAGCAACAGTTAGTAAGCAAGACTTCTTAAAACCAAGTCATTGAACATTTCTTAACCAGTAATTAATAAGGAAGTTTGAACATCAGCTAGCGCATTTAGTTTTTTCAAAGCAAGTTATTGATCATTGCCTCTTTTTAGAATATTTAATTGTTTTGTTAGATTTATTTTTATTACATACAACTCAAAATCTTGGTTTCTTTGTTCTTTATTTTAGATGGATTTCCTGTACCCCACTGGTAAGCTCAATATGATTGATGAACTTTTCCTTCATGAAGTTTTGCGCGGTCTTGATGACTATCCTCGTGTCTTCAGTACGTGGAAGGCGATAATGGAGTTACAAAGGTTAGAACATCGAGCCAGTGTAAGGTGTGAGGCTTTACTACACGCTCTTCATGCTTTCGACGGTAATGACCTTATACTTTTAAATCATTGTGTTTCAGCCGCTGATGTGGTTGAGTTATTCGTGTACGGATTTTTCCGTACTAAAGAGTCTTACGATTGGGCTCAAGACAAATTCATGTACTTAATGGCGTGCGGAGAAGGGCAAATAGAATAAATAGTACAGAGTTATCCAACTTTTTCGATTTTGATTTGCGGTTTGTTTCGAATAATTGTAGTACTCCATCTGAAACATTAATAACTGTGACCCCTCAAGAAAATCATAACTTGAGTGATAATAATTTACATTTATTAGGTAATGAAGACTTGGCATTTTTAGATGGAGTAAATTTAAATTCCGATGAAGAAGAACAAGAAGTGAGGAGATTGGTTAAAAATGTGGACGATGCTGTGGTTAAACCCACGCAACAAGTCCAGGGACTAAATCTTATATACAATCAACCTTGTGTACAGAATAATCATGGTTATGGGGACCAATCTGATCCTCAACCTGGCCCATCATATGCCGCTGATCCAGTATTTGTTCGATATGGGAGCAATAATGGCAAAAGTACAAATAGTACTGATTGTAGTACTAGTGGTAGTGCTAGTAGTAGTGGTAGTGGAAATAATAATGACGGGGAAAATAAGAGTAGTCATAACTTCGAAGTAGTAAGAGAGAGCAGAAAACGGTTTTGTAAGTTTCATCTTTCGGGACATGAAATCGCGGTTAGACCTGTGGATAATGAAAGACAAATTGATAATCCAGAGGACTATATTGAAAGTTTATTTAATTTTGCGTTAGAACATGTGTTATCTAGCGCACGCCTTACAGATTATATCGGACTGTACATAGATAGTAGCAATAGTAGAAATAACAAGTCTGTGTATGTTCCATGGAGAAATAAACGCGATTTTTCTGCTAGAACTGTGCTTTCCTCAATTGAACGAGTTTTAAATTCAAATGAGGATTTCCTTTTGGGGCATGAAGTTCTGTTTCGGTTCCATTTGGCCGACAGTATGAATGGAAAAGGAAGAAATGCAGCAAGTGCTGTTGAAAAATATTCCAAACATCAAGATTATTTGGAAAAGCTTTTAATACGCATAGAGAACAATAATATGTATTGCCTTGCCATGGCAATTGTTTGGGGGATTACGAAGCACACCGCAAGTAGCCAAAGTTTGTATAATTTAAGAACAAGAGATTATGATGCATGGGCTCTTAAAGCAGAAATTCTCTGCGAGATGGCGGGTGTTAACGTTAAAGCAAAGGGAGGTTGTGATTTTAAAGACCTTGATATTTTCCAGGCATATTTAATGGGGAGTATCAAATTGTGGTTTATGAGGAAGATGAAAATAATGACCAGGAATATATAGTACGTTATCCGGGAGAGTATGCAGAAAATAAGATTTTTATTTTCTATAAGAGAGGTGACACTGTTGGTCATTTTGAACCCATTCCATACATTAAAAAATTACTTGGTAAACTGAAGTATTGCTATTATTGTTTGCAAGCATATAATGGGTTAGCATATAAACATAAGTGTGAAACTCAGTGGTCTCTTTGTGAATGCAAACACGTACGAGATTATGATAGTAATAAAATTAATTGTAATGCGTGCAATAGAGTTTGCTGAGGGGATGTGTTTTGAAAATCATGTGAAACGTAATAAAGGCGGTAGATCTGTGTGTGATAATGTTCAGGTCTGCAATAATTGCGGTATCATCTTTGATAAAAGGCGTCGAAAAGCAAATCATGTGTGTGGTGAACACTTTTGCACGACTTGTCGTAAGCATGTTGATTTTACTCATACATGTTTTGTACAACGACAAAAGCCTGTACATACTGATAGGTTTATCTACATTGCTTATAATATAGAAACGATGTTAAAGGCACCAAATTCGCGTGGTGAAAGGGAACATGTCGTAGTACTGGTATGCTGTAAACATATTTGCCACAACTGTATGAATAAAGGTATCGATGAGTCCTGTAACACATGTGGTAACAATAATGGAAATCGTTCGTTTCCTTTTAAGACAATGACGGACTTTATTAATCACGTACTGTTAGACCGACCTGACTTTAAACGTATAAATTTGTATTGTACATAATGGTAGCAGATACGATGGTCTCTTCTGTCTTAGAAATCTAATAGAATAGAAGAGCAGCATCTTATTCCTAATGTGGTTATTCAGGGTCAGAAAATTTTTAACATTAATATTAGTAATCCTATTTTCTTTAAAGATTTTTATTTATTTATTGGTTGTAAATTATCTATACTTCCCAAAACTTTAGGCCTACGCGGAAATTTAAAAAAGGAGATTTCCCATATTTATTTAACACCGAGTAAAATCAAAATTATGTTGGTCCCTATCACCCACTTGAATTCTATGACCCTGAAGGACGAAGCAGCGAAGAAAAACAAGAGTTAATAGCCTGGCACCAAGAACGTGCGGCAAGTGGCGAGAAGTTTAACCTCGAAAAGGATATGCTGTCTTATTAGGAGAACGATGTTAGAATTCTAGCAGAAGCGATGATTAAATTTAGTGACATTATTGAAGAGAAAACGAATGGTTTGCTATGTTTCATTACATCATCCACCATTACAGGTCTTGCAATGCGTACATATCGTACTTTGTACTTACCTGAAAATACTATTCCCGTAATTCCCGCGTTGGGTATACTATTACTTATAAATAAAAAATCCATCATAAGACAAAGTATAGTACTAAAGCTATGCAATGACTTATGTATATGGAAGAACAATTAGGGATAGAAATCCAGCATGCTAGGAGAGGTGGGGAAAAGTATATTGGTAGGTACCAAGTTGATGGATGGCATGAGGGACTCAACGCTGCCTTCGAATTTTATGGTTGCTACTGGCATTCATGTAAAAATGCTACCCTTTCAACCGTGACGACATTTTACATGACGCTCAAGACCCATACAATACGATTGAAAAAAGATATGAACAATGCTCCGCCGAAAGTACCTGAAAAGTTTAGGTATAAACCTATACGAAATCTGGGAATGTTCTTGGGATGAGAAGGTAAAGACGGATAAGGAAGTACAAAGGTTTATTAAAGAACGTTGTACTAACCTGCCTGATTTCCTTATTCCCAAGAATTGTTACAATGGCGGACGCACTGAAGTGTTCAAATCTTACTTCAATTGTATGGGTAATGAGAAGTTATGTTACGCCGATATTACGTCCCTATACCCATTTGTAATGTCACGTAAACGTATGCCCGTTAAATCACCTAAGATACATACGGGGCCGGACTTTCCAGATGTGGAAAGTATTCATGGTGTAGTAAAATGCACTATTTTGCCCCCGAAAAATTTGTATTTTCCGATTATTCCGTACGTGGCGGGAGGCCGATTACTTTTCGGTCTTTGCGAGACATGTATGGAAGAGGAAAACACTGAAGATTATACTCATAGTGACGATGAGTGTGCTATTACAGGTACGTTTTGTACTCCAGAGTTAGACCTGGCTCTTCAAAAAGGATACAAAATACTCGATATACACGAAATATGGGAATTCGAACTCATGGGAATTCAGGTGGTTTGTTCGGAACTTATGTGAATTCCTTCCTTCAGGTGAAGCAAGAAGTCTGGTTTTCCTGCTTATTGTAAAAATGAAGGAGACAAAAATATATCGAGGACTATTGTGCCCATGAACGCATACAGTTAAATTATGATAACATCAGGACGAACGCGGGATTGAGGCAATGTGCAAAACTTTACCTCAACTCATTATATGGCAAATGGGGACAGCGCACTGATATGTCACATAGTGTAATCGTTAGTGACGAAGTTACGTTTCTTAGGTATTTAACGTCGGCGAAGTATGAAATTCAAAGTGTGGTCCCAATTAATGATGATCACTTAATTATCACATATAGAGAAAATGAAACTGAAAATGTCCCACTCGAATTTTCAAACGTCATATTAGCTGCCTTTATTACTTCGTGGGCTAGACTTGAACTTTACAAATTACTAACGACTCTAGGACCAGACAGCCATTTACTGTGACACTGACAGTATTATGTATTATAGAAAAAAGATGAGGAACCTTTGTTACCAATTGGAAACTATCTGGATGATCTAACAGATGAAATTCCAGAATGTTGGGAATTTACAACCTTCTACTGTTTAGGCGCAACAGTAACTTTGAGAGTTTCTATAAATTAGTGTGTGGACAATTAGAGTCCACAGTAATAGAAAACCCAAATAGTATTGTGCGTAGGGTTCCGTATCTTTAGTCGTACAGAGACTAAGACACGCCGTGAGGTAAATAAAAAACGTAAACGTGTTGACGAAGATAACGTAACTGACGAGATACCAATAAGAAAACGTGCGACTTTACCTTACGGATATAGGCCCACGAACGAGTAAATGTAAATTGAATGAATGTTTTTTTCTTTTTAACCAGTTCGTTTCTTATAGAAATTCTGCTTTTATATTCTTCCGTTTCCTTGGAAACTCCCTGTTAAAACTGACTGTGATTATATTAAAATTTCCTATGAAAAGTGGTAGGAGCACTCTATGAGTGTGAACTTGTAAATAATTTATTTTAACTCAAAAGCTATTTTAACTATTTTAACTATAATTTATTTATTCTTAATTTATTTTTATATTTTCCTTTTCTATGAAAAGTCGTAAGAACACTTACGGTGTGATTATTTTGTTGTTAAATGTGTATGTGTGAGTGTATATAAAGCAAAAGCTCTATTGTATGCATTCATTTGAGTACAACATGTTAAAGTTTCAACATCCCTCTCCATTTTAATTGCGGGTCCATCAAGGGCAGGAAAAACATGTTTTGTAAATCGATTACTTAATGAACGTGATCAAATGTTTAGTATAAAATTTAATGATACTGTTTGGTGTCATGGCGTAGTAATACCAAACCTGAATGCATATGCAAAAATACGTTTTGTAGAAGGGATACCTGACATGAAGAATTTTGAAATTAGAGAAAATTCATTATTAATACTTGATGATTTAATGTCAGAAACCAATGGTGATGTTGCTAATTTATTTACAAAGTATGCACATCATAAAAAGTTGACTATAATATTTATGATTCAAAATTTATTTCCAAAAGGAAAACAGGCACGTGATATTAATTTAAATGCACATTATATTATAGTATTTAAAAATCCGCGTGATAAATTACAAATACAATATTTAGCAAGGCAATTTATGCCTCGATATAGTAAGGAAATCATGAATGTATTCGAGGAGGTAACACGTGAGCCTCACACTTATTTGTTATTTGACCTAACCCAAAATCAAACGATGCATTGCTAATACGTACAAATAGTTTTCCTAATGAAATCATGCATGTATACGCTAACATAAAAAACATGCATACATAAAATTTTTATTTAGTCGGTATCAAGATATTGAAAGTGAAACAACACTACAACACGCTCCGTGCTATGTGCAAATGCAAAAATACAAAACGGAAACAAATTTTACAAAATGCTTCAGGGGATTTAATAAGAACAATCTCTCAAGTAGCTAAAAACACAATAAAAGGAAACATTCCTCTAAATCCTCGCCAGAAGCAACGATTACGTAGACATAAAAAGATCTTGCTCGCTTTATCTCAGCAGCGTACTGCATTGAAGAAAAAGAAGAGATTGTTACTACAAAAATGTGGCGCGCTTTTACCATTAATTTTGGGACCACTTCTAGCAGCAGTAGGCAGTAGTATTTTTAGTCGATAATCATGTCAGAATTAAGTAAAATGATTTTAGTTCCTGAAAATGCAATACATGAAATTCGGTCCAATCTTAAATCTATAGATTCACATCAATCACGTTTAGATGAAGAAATGAATAATATTTTAAAACGTCATGATATTAGTGTACAACAAAGATGAAAATTATATCAACAAGCTTTGCATCGTTACTTACAATATACATCATCTTCTTCACATTAGCCTATTACATTAATCGTTATTCAGGTTGAACAAGAAGAAAAATCATCACCTGCTTTGCAACAGGATAACAATACTTCTTTTTTACCATTTGTATCAGACATTTTACAATCAGTACCAAAAACACTACGTAGGAAAACAGATATATTATTAAAGCAGTTGACAAATTCTGATAAAATTCGGTGGGATAAGTGTGGTATAGTACGTATCCAAGGAAAAACTGTACCTGATTCAAATATTATAGATTTAGTAAATGATGTTGTTCGTACAAGAAAAAATTCAAGAAATCCTATAGGTATTCATGATTTTAAAAATTTATTAGAAGATCTTAATGTTCCTAAAGAATTTATTGGCACACTAGCATCAAAACTGAATATTAGTAGTAGTAGTAAAAAACAACATATACGTAAAATAAGAAAATCATCCAGCCCTAAAGCAGTGTCTAATTTATTTAAACATTGGAAAGAAATGGCAAAATTATCAAAAATATATTATGATTATTCAAATCCTAATTCTTTATCGAGTATACAAACATTACATCGTAAAACAAAATTATCTAAAAAGAAAATTAAAAATTGGTTACCTTCTGAAGATGCATATACATTGCATGCACCAATTCGTAAAGTTTTCCAGCGGAAAAAGTATTATGTTAGTGCATCAAATGAAACATTACAAATGAATTTGGCAGATATGCTAAAACATTGCAAAGTATAATAGTAATTATAAGTATATATTATGTTGTATTGATATTTTTTCACGTTATGCATATTGTGTCCCCTTAAAAACAAAGAAAGGTACAGAAATGGCAAAAGCAATAAGAAAAATTTTTAACAATGTCAAGTTACCCGTGTTTAATGTACAAACCGATTAAGTACAGGATTTTATAATCGTCATGTAAAACAATTGTTTAAGGAATATGAAATTAATCATTATAGTGTTCATTCTGAAATTAAATGTGCTTTAGCAGAACATTTTATAAGAACATTAAAAGAAAAATTGTATCGTTACTTTACTGCAAGAAAACTTATCTCATTGAAAAAGTATTAAAACGTAAAAATGGGTGGATGTATGTAAAATGGTTGGGATATCCGTCAAGTATGAACTCGTGGATTAGATCCGATTCTATTCAGTCTGCAAGATGAATTCAAACCTTACACATGACTTTTACGTTACTCTTCCTTCAAATGCCAGTTGTAAACTTTTTGATAATAATACAACAGCTTCATTTCGCGTGAAATTAACACAACCTATTGATTTAAGTGATGGGGAATGGGGTGTTGCATTAACACAAATTAATATTCCGTGGAGTTTTAATAATGTTTGTGAAAATGAAGAAATAATAATTACTACTGTTATCGATGATAAAGTTGAACGTCATCATGTTCGTGTAACCGGGATATTATTCCTCTATTGAATCTATTCTTGAGTTAATTGCTGAAAACGCTCGTATGTTACATTATTTACAAAATAAAAATCAAATTATAATTAAACATTATTTAGAATTACAATAACAATGTATGATTGGTATTACACCAGGATTACAACATATTTTTGGATTTATTAATGAAAATACACACGATATTAAAAATGTAGTATACACAAAAGTTAGAAATATTGATTTAATATTAACACGGGGTATATTTCCATGTAATTTAGATTATAATATTCCCAATTCAATTAATGTATGTGTTGATATCGTAAAACAAGAACAACATATTGGACCGTTAGTTCGAAAACTTAGTGTATATAATGTACAACGCGGTAATGTAAAATCTTTTGTGTTTCATACACCACATTATGTTAAAGTTGAAAAGAAATATTTTGATACAATAGAAGTAAACTTAAAAGATGAACACGGTTTAAAATTACCATTCCGTTTCGGGACTTCAAACTTGACACTTCACTTTGATTTCTGAAAGTATTGATGATAGTTTTTACATTACATTAGTTTCAAACGCTAGTACAAATGTATATCCTACAAATAATCCAACATATTTTATTAATCAGTTAAAAATTATATACGATTATCAGAATCCGATTGGTACGTAGGGTTAAGTGATGTACATATTCCACTAACATGTTATAACGTCACCGAAGGTGAAAATGTTGTATGGTACAAATTTAAAAATGCAGACCCTATGCAAAGTAAAGTTGTTGGATATTATCCATCCATTCATCATTTAATAAATGAATTAAATACATTATCAAGATTTAGACGGTTTAGCTTTTCAATTATTGTACGTGTTGAATGCGATGAACGTGTCAAATCTGTTACATTGTCACCTACATTAGCTCTACAATTAGATTTTTCTGAAAAATCAGATCTTGTAAAAGAACGTCGTGGATTGAAACAACCATACGTAGATTTTGGATATCCACATCAAATTTTTATTGATACTGACATTATACAATATCAATTTTTAGGTGATACAAAAGCTCCGTTATTGCATATAGCAACAATTTCAGATATTAAATATGGAAAAGTTCAAACAATTACCTTTAAAGATATACATTCTATGCCACTTGCAAAATTTTGTTTTAACACAATTGAAATACTATTAAAAGATCATGCAGGGCGAAAATTGCCATTCCGATCTGGGACACTGACCGTAACACTTCATTTTAAACGCTCTCCTACATCTTCTAAATAATAATATTAATAATAAAAATGAGATCTAGACGTGTTACTTTACATCGTGGACGTGGAATACCATATTTTTCAGGACCTGTATATCAAAGGGGACATGGTATAGGGAGTTTCTTTAAAGGGTTATTTCGTTTTGCTTTACCATTTCTTAAACAAGGTGCAAAAACTGTAGGACGTCAAGCATTACAAACCGGTATACAAGTTGCGGGTGATGTATTGGATAATAAACCATTTAAAGAAGCGGTTCGTGCATGTGTAAAAGAAGCTGGTAATAATTTAAAGACAAAAGCTATTAATAAAGTTAGACAGTTGCTAACTGGTAGTGGTAAGAGACGGTCACGCAAAAGGACGGCTCCTGCAATTGTAAATTTTGGACCACCAAAAAACGTAAACATATAAACGATATCTTTTGATAATGTCGCTCCTAAATTCCGATAGTTCTGAATGCTGTACCAATGAATTTGATTTCTTTTCGATACCAATGACACAAACAGGTATTGAAGCAACTATAAATGCTGAATATCGACCTATTTCTACATTAACATCAGAAGGACCAATTGAATTTGTTATTCCTGGAGAAACAGGAGAATTTATTCATACCGCATATGTATATCTTTATGTACGTTCTAAAATTATAAAAGCTGATGGTACAAATTTAGTTAATGATGATGTTGCACCGGTAAATAATTTCCTACATTCATTATTTAGTCAGATTGATATTTCGTTAAATGATAAAATAATTAGTTCTTCATCAGGATCTTATCCTTATCGTGCATACATTGAAACTTTATTAAATTATTCTCATGATGCTTCTCAAACACATTTAGCATGTGCCATGTGGCATAAAGATACTGCAAAACATTTTAATAAATTTGATAATAATAATGCTGGTTTTCAAAAGCGTGCCAGTAAAATAAAAAATAGTAAATCTTTTGAAATGTACGGACGTCTTGATACTGCTATTGTAAGTTTAGATCGTATGCTTCCTAATAAAGTAAGTTTACGTGTAAAATTACATCGTAGTAAAGATAACTTTTGTTTAATGTCTCCTGAAAATACAAGTTATAAAGTTGCACTTGAAGAAGTTATTCTACATGTACGACGCATTGACGTCGCTGCAGATTTAGCTATGCAATTAAATACGCGAATGGTTTCAGAAACGGCCAAGTTACCTCTCACAAGAGTAGAAACAAGATCTTATACTATTCCGGCACAAGTCAAGTCATATAACCTTGATATTCTCTTTCTGGGTAATGTTCCTAAAGGTCTGGTTATTGGTTTCATTTCCAACACAGCCTTCAATGGGAAATCACATCTTAATCCATATGAGTTCCGGAACTTTAACGCTAACAAACTGCAATTACAAGTTGGATCAAAATCATTCCTTCCCAACCCCCTTACTCCTGATTTTAATAATGATTTATATCGTCTAAGTTACTATACTCTGATATCAGGTACTGGTATACATTATCAAAATCATTCACATACTGTTACTCTTGAAGAATATCCTAATGGATATGCTCTGTATGCTTTTATTCTATCCCCAACTGGAACTTTAGATGACTACACTTGAGATGTAGTTCGTAATTCTCCTGTAAATTTAAAAGTATTATTTTCAGAAACTTTAACTGAACCGATTACATGTATTGTCTATGCTCAATTTGATTCGTTAGCACAAGTAGACAAAGATAGAAATATTAATACTGATAACACCTTCTAATTTATTTAGTTGTGTAGAATGAGGGTTGTTGTACACTTCTCCGCATTCCATAATAATGATGACGAATTTATTGTAAAGGAACTAGAAATTGTAAATCCTGACGTTCCGTTTTTACAAAATTGGATATTTAAACCACCATATTCATTAAATAAGTTGTCTGAGCTAATCATAAATACAAACAAATATCTAAGTGAAAATGTATATGGCATTACCTGGCACGAAGGCGATGTAGAGTATACACTTCTTAAGGAGATATTTCAATCATCTTGTTCAAATACTACCAGTATTTACACGTATGGACTAACTAGAAAGTGTTTTCTTGAAGAAATCCTGCAAAGAAATGTTACAATTTTCGAAGAAATATACTGTCCAAAGTATACTGGATTAAGTTTTCACGTTCACAAGTGTGCACATAATAAACATCGTTTTGGACAATATAGGTGCAGTGTTTATGAAGCATTACTATATAGTGAATATGTAAAAGTGTATGATTATGTTTTACGTGTGAAAAACAGTGATAATTACATACCTACTATAATTAAGAAAAAATAATAATAATCATGTATAGTGACGAATTGTTAAAAGTGTTAGTGATTGATAAAGTGACTGGTGCATGTGTTACCGGTATTTATCCTATTGACAAATTTCCTGTAATGGTAGAACCACCTACAGCACTTGTAATTAACCGTTATACATCCGATTCAAGTGGTTCACACTGGGTCGCAGTGTACATTAAGGAGAAAAAACATGGTTTCTACTTTGACAGTCTTGCTATGGACATTCCCCAGGAAATAACAAGCTTTTTATCCAAAAATACTAAAATATATTTTAAAAATAGTCAACAATATCAGCACGATGATTCTGTGTTATGTGGATATTTTGTATTATATTTTTTGCGTCATATTCGCACTCAATCATTTGAAAAATGTTTAAAATTGTTTAACAACAAAAATTTAAAAAAGAATGATGATATTGTTTATAAACATATAAACAAATTTTAAAAGAAAACACAAGTATTTTTTTTTATTTTTTTATTATTATTGTATATAATTTTTACAATAAAAATTTTAAAACTATATTCATGCATTTAATTTACAAATCTTCGTTACAATCTTGATAATGCATTAGTTAATGCTGTTGATCTTTCATATTTCCACCAGTAATTCAACTGTTGTGCGTTACGATATGTACATCATGATTTGTTTACAACATTTTTGTGAAAAGAACAAAAATCATTAAATGTGTTTCCACACAAATCATTTAATGCAGGACATTGTTTTGTTTCTAAATCAATAACATTATCTAATGCAAATATTCTCTTAATCCAAATAGATTCTTCTAAACCTTTACACTAAAAAGTTGAATTCATTGCACATAATTGATATACAAGGTTACGTATGAATGATACAGTATATCCTGTTTTACTATACCAGTTCGAACCGTGTAAATTCAATGTCAGCCATTCAATTTGTTTTTGGCAACCTAATGACAATAAATTATATTCTATTGGTGATTTTACCAAGCAATGGAAATTTACTGTATCATCATATGCGCTTAGACAAAACTCACGAATAATAAATTCGTTATCAGACATTTTAAATTCTTGAATATCAATAATGTATTGATTTACGCAAGGTGAAATTTCATTTGTGCTCTGAATGAAATATGGTATAATTTGACCAGCAAATTCTGTATTTTTTAAAAGATCACAAGTTTTACGCATAAGGCATATAAATGAGATTTCACTATGTTCTTGTTCATACAATTCAAAAAGTTCACCAAGAGGTTTATCAAGAGATAAATACTTTGTTGCAAATGATCCAATATCATGAAGAGTACTTGATTTGCAATCCAACGGATTATTCTCACGTAAGTATACTTTTATTGTTTTTAATACACAATTCACATTAATATTTTCAGCACTACATAATACACAGAAAACACTAGCACTATTCGGATACATTTTCCTTCTGTCTTTTCTTAATAAAACCTCTAGTAAATCCGGGTGATAGTCTATATCATTTAATAATTCCAAATATGCTTCATAAAATTTTTCTCTTGTCAATATTCCAATAATGTAGGTGTTGGCATACAAATAAAACATATCATCTTCAACACTAGGGCTTGCTATAACGTTCCAAGCACGGACTTGCAATGATTTTGGGGCTAGATTCATACAATCATGCGCATAAACATGATACGATCCTTCTCTGCAACTATCACATATTAATGTGTCGTTAAATTCCCATTTTTCAATAGCTTTCTTTATACATTCTCGGTCCACATTTTGACTATTACAAGAACAGTCTAAACTCCAAAATCTTGATGATGATGATGGTGATGATGCTGAGGTTTCTGAAACTGTTAGCACTGGTGAATCTAATGCATCAATATCAAATTCTTCATCTGAAGATGATTTATATAATTCTGTTTCAGCATCAGATAATGATGCTTCAATATTAATATCGCAGTGATCCTTCTTCTCATACGATTGCATTGTGTATCTTTATATATTTTTTCTCTTAGGACTTGTATTTAAAGTACTTTCAGATTCATCACGTGTTCACCTTATGCATAATCAAACGTGGTTAGTCATCGATCACATGTTACTTATCATACGGTTGTAGCCCCGATTACTTATCGCAATATCACATGATGTTTAATCATGTATCAAGGGACATCAAATTTATCTAATCGTACAAAGGTCAGTTCATCCGGGTTTTTAAAGCGCGCGAAAACCTCAGTTAGTCTTCAACCTACGAGCAAGAAGGATGTGCTGCGAACATGTTCTCCGTTTTCTTAATATGTTCGGAATATAATTTAAACAACGATTGTTATTCTAAATAACACGAGAAAACTTAAGCTGAGCATAGGATCTATGTAATATTCCTACGGAAACAAAAAATTAAAATCAAGGGAATAAAAATAAAGATATCCCTTCCATATCCTTGTCCAATTCCTCTTAAAAGTTTACTGGGGCCATTTTCAGCTTTTTCACTTATCACACCTTTTTTAACAGTGAGCTTCTAATGAAGCGCAAAAATGAGAGAACCATTTTTACCCAGCATTCCATGCTGCGGGGGCCATTTCCAGCTTTTAATATATCAGATTCATAGATTCTTCATCGTAAGGTGGGGGCTATGCGGTAGGGAGCATCCACGGCATGCGTGCGTTGACATATCAAAGGTCATTGGTTAGGGACCATTACATAAACAGGGAGAATTTCCAGGGGCCATGCGGTTGGGGCCATGCGGTAGGGAGCATCCACGGCATGCGTGCGTGGACATATCAAAGGTCATTGGTTGGGGACCATTACATAAACAGGGAGCATTTCCAGGGGCCATGCGGTTGGGGGCCGGCCACTGTGACCTTCGTAGTGGTCATTCACCCTTTCTCCTTTCCTAACCTTCTTTCGTCATCTATCATTGTGAAAAACATCATGTGCTCTTTATCAAACAATTGATATCAAAATTATCTTGTTTATATTGATAACAGGCGGTCTCTTCCATGTTGATGAGACTAAATCAATACTACTCAGGTTAATAGGAACTGTTAATAGGTACTGTGCTTCATCCGGTCAAACAACGATACCCATAAATCCCGGTTCACATGTAACCATTCCCTGAACCAATTCACAAAATTGCATTTCTGCTATCTGAGTCATCGTCATTTAGCTGTTGCGCTACTTTTGGAATGTACGCACAAAATTTACCTTTCTTCAGTATGCGCAGCACACTGCCAGCACTTACACTGCTCTCATGTCACCTTTGACTTGAAGATTTTTGTGGTGAACGCTGAAACAGTTCTAGCACCACAACCAAAGATTCAGAACTTGTAGCCATGCGAGGCAGTCTTCGTAGTAGGGAAATTTTGTAGGTAAATTTAGGAAAAAGTGAATTTTTCGATAAAACGTAAATCGAGGTAAATTCTCGCGCTGATTGCTTGACCAATATAAATGCTTAAATTTTTCTTTGTTTTTCAGAAAAAAAAATACAATACAATAGCAATAGGTTGTGTGTGTATGAGTGTGTCCAAACTAGCATAACTTGCACCCATTGTAGCTGGGTGTATTTTTTGTAAAAAAAAAATGTGAAGGATAAAGTAAAAAATAGAAGCAAAAAGCAAATGAACAAAATAAATGTGGTTGGCACTTTCTTTACTATAGCTAAATTAATCTTATCATGTAACTTCTGTCGTTGGTATTAGACACTCAAGAAATTAGGGAAAATTTGAAAGAAAAGGGAAAATTTTTAGTAATTTGAGGGAAATTTTCTTACGGAAACCTACGAACACTGGTGCGAGGTTGCCCTGATTGGCCTTTCTGGGCATCACTACTGTTTCATGAAAGTTGAATTTGTCTTGTAGCCGTGTAATTGTTATCCTTGCTATCTATATAATCTGATATTAGTTTAAAATTAACCAACAAACCTGTAGATTGATTATAATGTCTTTATTCTTACATAAATTCGAACATGATGGATAAACTCTCTTTTAGTTGTATTTTGCTCTCACGTTCTATTATAGTTTTTGAATAAATAGAAAAGGAAAGATAACATTTCTCTTCCGTTCCTTTAGAAAATAAATGGAGTTTTGTCTTCATTTTTCAGAAAATAACTGAAGGATCTCTACACCTTCGTTGAGTTATAACGTACGAATTTGAAGAAATAAAAATATAGCATTATGGTTTTCTTAGATCTTGTTCCTGTTCATCCGTAACACTCTCCCGTGAAATTTTCATATATTGTTTTACGTGGCCATAAATGACCAGGTATAAAATAAACATTTCGTGAATCTTCGTAAATCTTAAACCAGTGATATTCATAGCTCCCATATGCTTTCGCTTTTTCTTCTCGATTTTGTTTTCATTTTTTTTTATTTTTTTGTAAATTCCTCGCGATAACATGCCGTTCTTCTGTATGAGTGGCATGTTGGCATTTAGTGGAACATCACTGACGCAATACTTTGACGTTCTAATTACGCGAAATCGACAATTGCTTTCAAGCCTAGTGACGTAAACTCTAGTTTAGGAGAAAACTTACTCTGACGAAGACAGAAGGAACTCAATCACCTATGAACATTCTCTTTTTATCATTAGTAGAGAGAGGGTGCGGAGGTGGGATAAGAGGCCCTCCGTTGATAGCATATTTTTATTTATAGATCATTCATACATTTTTGTCTTCGTTAGTGTTATTTTTCTGAAGAAGAAAAATAATATGAAGGAACTAACTATTAACTCCTACTATACAGGGTGTCCCAAAAGTAATGGTGAAAAATGAAACCATAGATTCCTGGCATCAAAACAAAAAAAAAGTTTACATAACATATAGTCCGGAAGTGGACAGGGGCGGAACTAAACACCTTCGAATGGGGGAGTGAAAGTAACTTCACACTTAGGAAATGGAACTTGCCGATTTACAAAACAGCATTGAAAATACGTGTGAACAGTTACGCAACATACCGGGAGTGATGGAATGCATTCGAAACTCACGATTAGCACGTTTGCATAGATGTGGAAGGACAACACTTTGAACATCATCTATATGTACGTTTATTTGCTAGCACGTATGACCTAGTAGTTTGTAGTGCTATTCTCTGTAAGATGCTACGTTACAAATACAGTATGTCGTTGTGGATTATGCCTGTTATTTCATTACATGGTACGACTAGTTACACTTGTTCTTATTTCTACCCTCTCTCTCCAAATTTCCATCTGGTATACCACTTTCCATTGTCCCTTGAGATTATGCAACCATGGTAAGTGATCATTACTTTGACTCCCATTGTAGATGTGCGTGCAATCGTGCCAAGGATAACATTTTTTTCTGTATGGTTTCCATCTTTACTGCACCGTTTCATTACCCCTGCCGTACGGAGACATTCGGTGAATCCCTAAATGACTTATGGAGAATCTCTGGCGCATTTAGGTAACATGCATTAAACAAGTCAAGCCAATATGATTTTTGTCTTTCTGAACCCCCTTCCTAAACAATGTTCAGCGTAAGCTCTAAACTCCGATAAACAAAATATTTGTATCCTTCCGCTTGTCACAAATACGATTGGCTAGTGATGTATCACTCCCACCCCCCACGGGGAGGAGCAAATTATGCACGTGCATTTTGACAGTACTGTCTCGTGTTGTCCAGATACTTACAGCAGCAGCAGAAAAGAAAGAAAAGAAACTCGAAAGATTAAAAAAAAGTATTTGAATTTCGCTCGTAAACAATTGTTGCTTAGTGAGTAAAGGTTTGCCTTGTTGGTGTTTCACCCTAATACTCGCGGAACCGGGATTCATGCCAGTCATCTTTCAGACTTTAAAAGCAGAACACCCGTCCACAGTTGAGTTGGCGCCATAATTACTGCGCATGCTTAGTGTTTATTTCTATTGTTTCATTAGCCACACTCGATTGCAGTATTATTAGATAATCCGTGTTACATTTTTGTCATTTATAATAATATAGCAGTTTTATATGAAGCTTCATAGTAAAAGTAATAATGCAATCACATGAACTATTTGGCGGAGGAGTACAAGCGTCGGTAGGACAACAGCAAATCAGCGAGATTTAGTTTCACGTGGCTTTGTTTATCGCAGTTTAGAGCTTACGCCGAACAATGTATAGCTCCTATCATTATTCCACTGGCAGGTGTGAAGTTTCTTTCCCCCCACATTCGAAGGTGTCTAGCTCCACCCGTATCCATTTCAGGACACTAGGTCATATATTTTTTTTTTCTTGTTTTGCTGCCATTAATCTGTGGTTTTAGTATTCACCATTACTTTTGGGACATCCTGTATATAAAACCACATGTACTCACTCACTCACTGACAAAATAACGGGTGCTTCCGATTGATGTAAAAAGTTAAAATTCAACATTATTGTAGCTTTTCAGGACTAACCCACAAGAAAATTGCCAAAAGTGAATATTCTTAATTTTTAGGGGGATCTAAAAGGGGGAGGTGAAGAAATTTCCCATGTTATTTTTTCACCTGTAATAATATGTTTTGGGTAGTACGAATTGGAATACAAATTTGAAATTCGGTATGCTTGTATGTTTTTGTTAGCGTTACCTAAGTATATCACAAAAATAATGAAAAATCCAATTTTAGTGGGTTTTTATGGGCAATTGAATAATCTTTCCCATGTAACTTATATGGCATCATCTACTGTACATCCCAAAATTATTGGACATTTCCTGTAAGACTACTTGATTAAGTTTGGCAATATTGTAGCCTTCTGGGACGAACCCACAGGAAAATTCCTTCCAAGTGAATATTTTTTAGTTTTTAAGGGATCTAAAGGAGGATGAAGATATTTTCCATGTTACTTAAATGATTTTTTTTTTACGTATAATCTCATGACGGAATAGAAACTTAAAATTCGGTATCCTTGTTTGTTTCCTAAATACTAAATCACTAAAAATAAAAATTTTCAATTTTTGAGTGGTTTTATGGGAAACGGAAAAAATCTTTTCCATGTTATTTATATAAGAAATGTTTAGGCACTTCCGATAGGATTAGAATGATGAAATTTGGCATGATTGTAGCCTTCCTGCACTCATTCACAGGAAAATTGCCAAAAGTCAATATACCTGCCCCGTGACCTGCAAAAGGCTAGAAATAACAAATAAATAGTAGCCTCTGAAAATGAGGAAATAGTGTCATTTGCCCAAGTGTATATTTCCTCAAGTCCCTAAACTAGAGTCATTTCCTACAGTGGTTATCTTTTTTCTTAATCTGATGATCATCAACTGAAACAGAAGGGACACCTGCTGCATTCTTAGCAAATATCAGAAAGGGAAAGGAAGATATTCCGCTGTAGGCTATTATGAAATATCTCTGGTAGACAAGGTTGCAGAGTGTCAGATAAAATTGTATGTTTTTTTTTTTTTTTTGGTAAGCTAAGCATAGTTGTTTCAGTGTTTAAAAACGAGGTTATGAGTGAAATAACAACATAATTTTCCCATTGACATACAGGTTTACTAATGTACAGTACATTACGTATCTATTCATAATTCAATTTGGCCCAAAATGGCACATAATCCCTTTTAACAATGACTGATTCAATTCTACAATGCAGTATTAAATTAGCCATGCAGCATGTCTGAACATTGAAATAATAAATAATATGCATAATTTTTACGTGCGTTCACATAAGAACGAAACAAACAGAAATATAAAATCCAAGTGATATTTCCTTTTATACTGACACAAACTATATTCCCTTTAACATATTGATTAGCAGAATCATTTGACACTATCAGCTATTTGGAAACAAACTGCAAACTAAAAGTTACTCGTGAACAGCACTCATCTTTAAACGAAATTAATAATAGGGTGTAACTTGTTCTTTTTTCTCATCTCAAATAATATAACCACTATACACACTGTGAGGGCTTTAGTATTCTCAAAATAGAACGGAAAGATAACCGTAATACAATTGTCTAAACATTTTTCCGAAACTAAGTACTCGTATTACAAATTAGTTATGGGAAAACTAATTTGTGTTTCTCAGTTCTTCACATAGTAGTGAATTTTTTTTTCGAAAAATTTCCCTCCAGTTTTATTTCCACGATTTTTGTTATAGTCCGCCATTTTAGGCAAAACCAGGATTAAGCCAAACGAGTATTGTCATCTTATCCTTTATCTGTCATAAAATTGTCTTATAATTGGTTAGTCGAAACGAGGATTAGGCCAAACGATGCAAGATCCTTCTTTCTACTCTTGAAACGCGTGTTCCCTTATTTTTAATTAAGAATGTACTGTATGTACCGAATTCCACACCTCCAACTTAAGCGAATTTGACATTCGACTGTCTCTGAAGAAAGGAAGAGAAGTTTGAATATTATAAAAATGTCTCCGTTAGAAACGGGATTTTTGAAAGCGCTGAAATACGTATTCCCTTATTTTAAAGAAGAGTTTATATGCTGAGTTTCATCTCTCTAATTTCTTGAATGTGTGATATAATAAATTCTACAAAAAAAAAAAAAAAACTTTAAAAATCTCTTTATTCCCTTGGAATACATGCTCCAAAAAATCCTTTCTTATTTCTTGCCTCCGTGGTAAAAGGAATAGGCCTAGGCCGGGAGCGCACAAACAAGGGCCTATGACATAAATATCAAACCTCAAGTGTACAAAATATTATCCGATGATACTCCATTGTGTCAATCAGTTTTTGGCAGTAGAGATTTTTTTTTCAAAATCACCATTCTCCATCCTCGAATCAAATATTGCATTATCACTAGGCACAAGATTAGTTAATTTATTTAGTGATGGAGAAGAAAACAGAATTTGGAGATAATTAGGTCAACATATTGCGTGTCATATCTTTATACTTTTATATTGTCAGCATGTACTTAAAAAGAGTAAACTGCTATTCTCTATTAACATAAGGTAATCGTTTTCAAAGTAAACAGCAAGGATAATTATGCATAAATGAAACTGAAGAATCCTATTTTAAATTTTATAAAACTGGTACACAAAAAAACTTAAATATTCCCCTTCAGGAAAGTTACACATTTAGCGATACTTATATTGTGGTGGTAGCCCGTGGTGCTCACTTTTCTTCTTTTTTATATGTGCGAACTGAAAATTGGTAAATGTCAATTAAAGGCATATCATGGATATAGAATTTACTATATAATAATATCACGCACGTATATGTTATACTTCTTGCTATTTACCGTTTCATACAAAAACATCTTCCCGTATTTTTCAAAAATCAAAATGTGGCAATTAATCGTGTTGTAATAAACGTCTATTATATTTCTTGATATTTGCCTCTCTATGTAACAGAAACAATCTCTTATATAACTTGTAAAACAAACCCAAACATGACAACGCAGCATCAAATATTATGTGCTCGTGACACCATAAGCACTTTCTTTCGTTTATCTGTAAGCTAGTGGAGTACACCCAAAAAATATTCTGTCCAAATTTCACGTTTATTTTTACCTAAAGAAGTGTGATCTAGGCGATGATGAGCGAATCACTTCCACTTATTTATATAGATATGGTATTAGTGTTACCCAACATAATGGCGAAGGAGAATTTTCGAGATGACACCGAACTCTTCCAATAAAAACGTTTTTAAAGACAACACTTTCACGCCTCCTTTTAAAGATGAAACAGCCTTAAATCTCGTCTCCTGGCTAACACTATTCTTAATCTTTGTTATACTCTAAGCGTAAAACATTTTGTTTCAAACAATGGAAAATTTAATATAATTTCCTTCAATACAGCTCATCTGAATTATACTGACATAAGCTAAGAAATTAATGTGATATATTGAAGAATTCGTACATGTGGTGTAAGAGGACAGTTTGTTTTAAATTAATATCGTCTGTAATTAATTATTATCTTTTTCTTAAGTTTTTTAAGCAATGAAAGAAATCCAATTTTTACCTTGAATTACTCAGACACAATGTTTTACCTTCGTAATATGGAACATATGATACTGGAATGTGATAACTGCTAGGATCGAGTCCTAAATTGCAAGCGCATGCACACACTTTACGAATATTCAGATCTTCTTTGACATAAATGATTCATGAAAAACAATCTTATTAATAAAAAAAAACATAGTAAAATTTTTATCTAACCTACATATATTTTATCATATATGAAAATCTCAACCCCCGGTTCTGGCCATTAGCCAAGATTTATGTGTCTGTCAAGGATTTCCAGTTCATGATCGATAGCAAGATAAGATACTTGAGGAAATGTCCAACATTTTAATGGTTGAGCAAAACATACTTGAGCAAATGACGCGATTCCGAAAATGAGAATCCAATATCATCATAATACAATAAGTCGATACATTGTGAATGACAAAAAAAACTACTGTAAAAATAAATTGTGAGTGATTAAGCAGAGTATTAAGAAGCGAAGTCTGATATATATATATATATATATATATATATATATATATATATATATATACATGCAGTGGCGTTGCTAACTTTCGGGGGGGGGGCTTGAAAGTGTAAAAATTCTGCAAGATATTTCATATACTTTACTATAGTAAGTATCGGAGGGCTTAAGCCCGGAAGCTTCTCCTAAATACGCCACTGTATACATGAGTAGAGACGAAACATTTTCACTAATGCGATATGTGCGAAAAGTTAAAAAAATTGCGTGGATGTTTCAGGAAACCTCAAACTTTTCGTTTCAAAGCCAGAAATCTCATTTATATTTTCGCGAATTTTCGTGAAATTCAGCATTACTTGCGGTACATGCGAATAAAAGCGAAAAAGGAGAATTCTTGCTAATTATTGCTAATAATAACTAAAAAGCGCATTTCCAATATCATTTAACTTAAAATGGTTTCATTTTTACCGAAAACATGCACGACGCTAAATTAAGTTCTTCATAAAATCCGTAAGCTGCATGGCGTGATGTCACTTTCTGGGATTTTCAACGCCTTTTTGTCCGCCAGCTGGGACCCTTATGCTCACCTTATTGTCGGGGAAACGAAAAACTTTAAAAAATAAATTAGAGTTAGCTCAAGCAGGAAAATTTGGGTCTGCTACTGCAGTTAATTGAAAAGGGTAGTGCTTCTCACCAGGGTGAAGTTGAAATAAAGTTGAAAACCTGCGTATCGAAAGTATTGATGAAGCTACTAAATTACACGCAAGCAAGTGACGACAATTCTGAGTGGACAGTTTACGAAAAGCTCTGTGAGCTATTTGATCCAGAAACTATTTCACTTCATAAAGATGTACTTGTAGACATCAACAAAACTAAACTGTTGTTAAAGCGTTGACTGTATTTTGTGGTGAAAATGTTCATGATCTGTTGGTTGCTTACGGCGAATTTAAAAATAAGATTATTGAAGTTCTCAACAGTGAGGATAAGGAAGTTGATATTGTATCGTTGTTAAGCAGTTTAAAAGTTAATCACAGGTCATTTGCAGTCAGCTTGTTACGTTCAATATGGTTTCCAATCTCTAGTGTTAATGCCGAGAGATTCTTTTCCAAGTATAATATGATTGTTACTGACAGGACAACAAATTGAAAAGAAGAATTGGTAATGTCTTGCTGCATATTATCCTTTAACTAAGGATGAGGTTAGAGGAAGTGTTTAAACTTTTGCATTAATTAATTTATTTCAGTGAATACATAAGCTAGAATATGCACCTAATCAAAGTGTATCCTCATTTTTGTATTAGATACACCTTATTACCAAAAATATACTGTTTACAAACTAAATGCGACATAAATGCGATAATTGTGGTAATTAGTGCTAAAAATATCAAAATTATTGTGAAAAAGTTTCGTCTCTATATATGAGATGCGAGACCGTAGGACGAGCAAACACGGGGATGTGAGAGCGAGGCCTTCAGCTGGCCAAAGGTTAATATATCTATATCTATCTATCTATCTATCTAATATATAGATAGATATATAGATAGACCAAATCTTTAACTAATTTCAATCTGGGAGTTGTTATGAGCGACTGATGGGATTTAGTCCTGAATTTTGCAGAGCAGAGAACTTCATAATTTGTAATATTATTGTAATAAAGTTTTTGAATTGAAAGTGTTGTTTGTTGTTTATTTAAAATATTTAACTGATTTGTGTGTAAATTTCTCTCTGGATTTTCCAAAAACTGAAACAAAACAGCAGAGCATATTTGATGTGTCTGGTTTAAAGCTCCTTCTGCGGCCTTTATTGGATTTTTTTTAACTTTCCACTTACTCCAATACGCTGCGGATGGGGGCGTTACAAATTGGTTCAACCACAAGTCAGATTTTTGATAATTTTTATCCGTTGTAAGTATCTTGTTTTAAAAAACAAAAAAAGTCAGGTTTGACACTGTTATAGTTTTCAAATTAGATATTTTTTGAATAATTTTGGATCCTCTTTTTGAATTGAATTGAATGTAAATTGTTAAATTTAATGGCATAGTTGATAATTGGATAAGGTGAAGCAAGGATTTGTAGTAAGTTTAGGGTCGTTTTTCCACATGGTCACAATCTGGGTCGCAGTAGTGTTAGTAGTTAGTTATTGTTATTATATTTTTCGTATAGTATTTATATTGGCTATGTTATTTTGGTATATTTCTTATTTTATATTATTAAGTATGAATAATCCAATGGAATATGTAAGCATAGACATACCTTAACAATATACTGAATTTGTAACATTAGATAGAACTGGAAACTTGGAAACAGATAGTAGATCCGACTTTGGTCAAATGAATATATCTCTAACTCCGCCAACTCAACGCAGTTTTCATATTAGGCAGCTATCTTTAAGAAATAATAGTTTGGAGTGTGGGGGTAGTTTACGGCCACCGATGGATGATTACAATTTTAGCAGATTAGCAAATATTGGGAGTGTGAACGATTCGTTTAGAGACCAGAGACATGTTACTATTAATGAGCTTGTAAATAATTCAAGAGTAAACAAACATGTCAATTCTCCAAATGTAGGATGTCCTGGTCGAGATAGAAACGAGATACCTTCAAGGTATTTAAATCTTCGGGATTATTATAAAAGGGCTTCACAAATTAGAAATTCAACCCCTAAGAATATATTTCATCCACGGTATGTTTCTCTTCTTAGTGATACTCAAGGGTGTAATGTGGGAACAGGATTGCCAGCTATAGCAATTAATAATGAACCGTCAAATGTTGAACATAATCTTCTTATAAAGTATACGTTTAAAAGAACAAATGAATTTTTAGAATCGAAATTTAAGGAAATTAAAATAACGGATGGTAGTAATAGTTTTCTTCTTTTTTAAATATTAGCAAAAATTGAAGAAACTTTGATGGATACCAGTTATTCAATAACTACGATTCTTTCTGTTCTTATAGGGAAGTCTGAAGGTTCATTATTAAAAGAAATATTATTTGCAATAAATCATCATGTTCAGTGGAGTGAGTTGAAAACGAGGCTTGTAAGAAAATTATAACACCAGTTGCTTTACACGCGTTAGAAAAAAATTATAGACGTCATAGTCTGTCTGAACCTGTTAATCAATATGTACGATCTGTAATTGTTGCCATGAATATTCTGAAATTTATGGATAGGGAGTCAGGTATGGTTCATATCATTATTAGTGGTGTGAATCCAAATCATATGTATAAAATGGTAAATCATTACATTCCCGCTACAAGATCGGAGTTGATGGATACCGCTGATAGACATGAATTGAATTTTAGGAATCAATTGGAATACAATAAGGAAATGGGTATTTCTCGAAAAAAGACTAGTTTGGTCATGTCAAGTTATAGTCAAGGAATAAAAAATCCTGAAATGCAAATGCATAATTCAAATAATTCTTTGAAGAAAAGCTTTGTCAATTGAAGGGTGAATCTCAGGTTCATGGAAAAATCAAGATCCCGAATACAAGGTCTGATCATCTGGGTGAACATAAAAATTCAAAAATACCATTCCTAGTGAGATGGATAATATCGTTGCCTCCTTTGTTATTGGTAAGGTTCATAATTACTTGACCGATATTTGTGTGGATGGGGGGTCGAGCTTTAATATTGTTAACAACAATACCTTGTCACCAATACCAAAATTTACTGGATTTCTCCTTTTCAACATCAAATTACGCCTTTTACCCCAGCTTTCCTCCATGTTTACCATTGCATTATTCCATTGTTCAGCAACCGACTTACCTCGAGCTTTAATTTAGTGCAGCTTTGTAGTTTAGAGAAGTTTATTAAAATTACTCAGGAAAATGTGGTAAATGCCCCATCCGGATTAAACTTTACGACGAATCGAGAAATAGCTTTAAATTTAAATCTCTCTGGTCACTTTGAAAGAGTTTCCTTTAAAATTGTCATACAATTGCCTTGTATGTGTCTCCTTGGAACTCCTTTCTTAAGAGCAACGGATTCGGTTATCGATTATTCGAGAAACTGTTTGATTGTCCGTGGCGGTTTGAAACGTGTAAGAGTGAATTATAAGAAAATGATTCAACCTGATGGGCATCTAAAAGGATTCAAATCTGGTGATAAGCTTGGATCGAGATCTGAAATTTCGAATGATTATCATTTAAATAAACCGGATGGTACTTTGAATACGAACTTTATGGCTTCGATATTCATTTGTGAGGATGGATTTATTTTGCGGAAGACTGATGTTAGTGTACAGTGTGATTTGGATTATCTGGACCTTGAATCCAGGATTTTAGAAATCCATGCGCGTAGTACTATCCAGTTGAATCAACTTAGAGCCGTTATTGATTCTGAAATTTCTGGTGAGCTTAAAGTTGAAGATTCCCTTGGAGTCCTGTTGGAAGATAATAAACAAGATAAATTTGAGAATAATTTAGATGGTGCGAATGAAATGTCCGAGAATAAACTTCATTAATTATCCTTAATGCCCGAGAGAAAATTCAGGACAACGTATGTAACGATCTGAAAATCGATCGTTTCAAATCTTGTTTGTTTTGTTTCACATTGTGATTATTGATTGTTTTATTTAATTCTAAATACTTGTTCATTTAATTTTAAGCTTATTGTTACTAATTTTAAAATGTTATTATGAATTTTCAACTCAAATTTTATTAAAATGAGTTGATAAATTTTAGTTTTTCTGGAATACTAAATGAATCACTGGGCGGAAAGTGCTTTAAATTCTGTAGACATGCATTTTTATCTTTTTCTAATTATTGACCGATTGATGGATATACAAAATAAAGAGTGAAAGTTATAATGTAAAACGGAATTAATTTGACATTTAAAGTAATTTTTATTTAATGGAACTGCCATAAAATATTGACAATTATATTCTTTTGTGCGGCAAATTAATATAGATATGGTAAGATGTTTTTGTGGAATATCATTGAGATATATGATAATATGAAATGCTAAGAGCTTAGCCCCGCCTACTTTCGTATCCCAGATGATTCCCAATGCTAAATTATTAAGTTATATTTTGTATGAAATAACTATTGTATTAAATAATATGGATTTTCTTGAATATAGAAGGCTAATATTACAGTTTATGTTCAAACTACGAGATGGATGTCATGTACCAATACGTCGCTGTTTTAAGGAAATGAGTGAGAAATATTATAAATAATTGAAGATATACGTCGAATGCTTTGTAATAAATAATTAAGGTACTTGGTGTAGGAAGTAAAATGGTTATGAGATAACAGATGTATCCTACAATCCGGATCGTTAGAAAGCAGACAGCTGTAATATTGCCCTTGTATCCTGGTAATAGAAATAAACATTAACATTTTGGAACTGATATTTGGAATCTGTATTATTATTGTTATGATTCTTAATTGTTGTAAATCTACTTCCACGCATGATATCCGGACCTGCTCGACTGGTTATAATTGGAATGGAAGTCCGAAATACAAATAATATAAAAGTTAAGGTTTTTCGTATGGCAATGAAGGGTTGTTCCTATAAAAAAAATGGGAAGTACTAGTCAGTGTTTTAGAAGATAATTTTAACAGCTACACGTATTGCCTTTAGAAGTTGATAGTACTCCATTGGTGGATCATGTTTGCGAAAAGCTGACTGGTGCGAGTGAAATATCCATAAATAATCTGGGAGATTCCGGGCAAAGTAGTGTAAACTCTAAAATAGGGAATAAATTAGAAAAAAGGAAATATTAGTCAAAGGAAAGATTGCATCAACATTTGGTTTTCGAATTGACTTCTGGAGAACGGAAGATTGAACAAGTACAACATGAGCTTTCAGAGAATAATTCGGGGTTGCCAGTTAGCAACAATGGAAGTATTGAAAATCCTAATATGAAGAAAGGTGCTAAGAAAAAAAGGAAGAGACTTTAATTTGAAGAAGTCAAAAGCTAAAGTGCTAGTTAAATCCCAGGGTGTGGGCTCAGTTGAAAGGAAGGTGGAATTCGAACCTAAAGATGATCCGGTGAACAAATCAGATAAAGTATCTTCGATTTATGGTAGTAGTGAATCTGAGGCATCAGATATTGATGTGGATCAGGCGAAAAACTTTCATAAATGAATTCAGAGGAATACAAAGTTTATTACGGATAAAGTGCATATATCTGATAGTATATCTGATCAGGCAAAAATACAGGTGAAAAACTTAAAATGCACACAGTTGGAAAAACCTCAAGAAAATCGGGAATCTTGGAGATTCAGTGAGCCAGAGGTACTTACTTTCATTGATTCTATTAAGGATAAATATAAAGATGTAATAACGGATAGGGCTGGGTTTATTAAAAATTTTATTCGCAGATTATACTTAAAGGTAATTAAACCATTTAAAGATACCCCATTTCAAATTCCGAAGAATAAAGAAAAGATTTTCAATGAACAAATTCAAGAACTATTAGATCAAGGTATTTTGGAAGAGGTCGATCACTCCAACTTTGCTAGTAGCTGTTTCCTAGTGAGGAACAAAAATAATACTCATCGTATTGTGGGAAATTATATCAAAGCCAATAAACTTATAGTAAATGATGTCTTTCCGTCTCCTAATTTGGAAGAATGTCTTATTGTGTTAGCAGATAGGCGCGTATATACGAAAATCGATTTACGCCGGACCTATTTTCAAATTCAATTAGATAAGGAGTCCCGAGACATTACCACTATTGTAACGTTTAAGGGTGTGTTATCAGTATACCCGTCTACCAGTTGGAATCAAGACTGGAAGTAATATTTTGTCGAGAGCAATGGAAAGGGTATTAGGAGATATGATAGATGAAGGAGTTAAACTGTTTTTTGATTATGTTCTTATAGCTTCCCATTCCATTGAAGAGCATATGAAAACAGTTGAGAAAGTCTTGAAAAGGTTTAAAGAATATAACATTACTGTGTCCCCAGATAAATGTTTGTTTTTCTATCGTCGTATTAACTATCTAGGTTATGTTATAGAAGGTGACCAGATGGAAATAGATCCTACTAGAGTTTCAGCTATTAAAATATTCCACCTCCGAGAAACAGAAGTGGTTTGATGAAAATTCTGGGTTTATTTAATGATTATTCCAAGCTTACATCTGAATTTCAAGAATTAATGGGACCATTAAGTGCTTTGAAGTCACCTAAGGTAAACTTTGAGTGGACCAAGGAGCATCAAAGGCTGTTAGATAGGTTAAAGAATTTGTTGATTGAAAATGTAATTTTAAAAACGCCTGATTTAAATAAAAGATTCGTTGTTAATGTCGACGGGTCAGGGAAGAGCGGAGCGGGGTGCGTTTCAAAATAAAACGAGAAAGGCAACCTTCAACTTGTTGCTTATTTCAGTAAATGACTCTAGGAGGCTGATACGCACGGAATATTAGTAAATTGAGTTTATTAGCCTTGTCAAAACTATATCTCGTTATAAACATTATTTAGCAAATGAATTTGACGTGCTCAAATTCATTTATAATGATAATAAGGCGTTAACCTTGATATTAAACAATAGTAAAAGACTCCTCAAGTATGGTCCATTGGTAGAAACATTATGTCAGTTTGATTTTAAGATCAAACATGTTCGGTCAGCTGATAACACAGTAGCAGATTTTTTAACCAGGATGTACGACCCTTTTGAATTTCAAGTTTTAGAAGGACCAGTGGGATTAGCTGCTTTTAAGAATAACAGGGAAGTGGCAAATATGTGGAAGCTTTCTTTGGTTAAGGATTCCATAGATAAGTTGCAGCGGCAAAATGTCGAGCTGAGTGCGATAAGAGAGCAATTAGAACGTGGGGAAGATGTTTCAGGCTATTTATTAAATAATAATGTCCTTATGAAGAAAACTAACTCGGCTCTGAATTCTTTTAAAATTGTAATTCCTAAGAAATTACAAAGGGTTTTGATTGAATACCATCATGATGATAGAATAGTTAGGGGACATTCTGCCACTTATAGGACATTGAAAAAGCTAATGAGGAAATTTACATGGAAGAATATGAAGGAACACGTTAAGGAGTATGTTACCACGTGCGATATTTGTCAGAAAACGAAAGAAAGTGAATCAGAAGTAGATGGGAAATCTGGTTTCTGAATTCAGCAGGAGAATAAACGCCAATTGGATGTTTGATATTGTAGGGGCTCTTCCGAATTCAAATGCGTATAAGTTCATCTTCATTGGAGTCGATAATGCAAGTAGATTTGTTGTATTAGAAAAGTTGAGGAATATCAATTCAACGGTGATAGCCAATAAGATGATGGAGATTTTCAGTCGGTTAGGTTTCCCGGAGACCATATCGACGGATAACGCTTCCATTTTTGTGTCAGAGACTTTTAAAATATTCCTATTTGGATTAGGTATTCCTCATATTAGATTGAGTCCATATCACCCTGGAGGAAATGCATCTGAATGATTTATCAAGACCTTGAAGGCGGCTTTACGAGTTTACATTTCCAAGAAACAACATCTGTGGTCCAAACTTATTCGCAGTTACAGTTTACCTTAAACATAAGTGAACATGAGGGACTGAAGATGTGTCCAATCGAGTTGTTTTTAGGACTTCCATATTCAACACCTTTAGAAAATCGATGGAACATCGTAAGTTCCGATTATGGAGGTAAGTCGGTTGCCGAACTATGGAATAATGCAATGGAAAACATGGAGAAAAGCTGGGGTAAAAGGCGTAATTTGATGTTGAAAAGGAGAAATCCAGTAATTTTTGGTATTGGTGAGAAGGTGTTGAAATCTCATATAAAATCATCATTGAAGGACAGAATTGCTAAGTCATTAGCTAAAAAATGGTATGGTCCATTTGTTGTAAGGAGATTTTTAACTCCAAATACTATTCTTGTATCAGATGAAAATGATTCACCAGATTCTTATCATAGATCACATGTATCAGAAGTTAAAGTATATAGATCTAGAAGAATTTTAAATTGAGGAGTTGATAATAATAGTAATTCTCAATAAAAACATTCTTGCTGAATCCTTATAACTTATAAACTATTTTTAAAATGGTTTAGATTGTTCTTAATTGAGTTTAGAATTCAAAATTACTAACAATGTTAAAATTTTAATTAAATTGTATATAAATTCAGTTTGCTATAGTTAATATTGTTGAAGCCTTAACTTATTAATATTTATAAGTAAATTTTACTATGGCCATAGTAAGAGAAAAAGATTTTAAAAGGCTATATATATATATATATATATAGTATTCAAATTGATAATTTAATATATTTAATGTTTTTCGTATTTAATTGATTAAAATTGTCTTGAGATTTTAAACATAAATTTTTAAAAATTATGTAAATTGAATTGTTTGACATGTGGTTTATGATGTTTTTGTGTTTCATAGCTACCCAGCAAGAAGATGTTTCGAAAAATTCTTGGAGGAGAATTTTTCTCTGAGGCGGTGGGGTTGTAACGGACTCGTTACAGGAAAAAATAATAAGTATTGTATATTTAGATCTGTTCTGTTCAATTATGTATTATTTGTAATTAAAAAGGAAAGATAAAAACTTATAAAAATAAAAAATAAAATAAAAAAGAATTGATCGAGAGAAAAAGAAAGATTAAATAGTGATATCGAATGTGAGAAGATTTCCTTTGCTTTCTGTCAAGCTCAGCCAAGGTCGTTTGCGTTCGCGCTGTTAGGCCGTTAAGAATGTTCGGTGTTCGGCGACTGCGAGCAGCTCGCTTCGGCAAGCTGACTTGTGGTTGAATCGTGATACTGGATGCATCGTTATTGTGTTGCTGGATTTAAATGGGCAGCGCTTTAATGGAGGACGTTTGAATTTTTGTCTTTCGATTGCTATCATGTTTGAGTTAGTTTCCTTTTGGTGGCAGAATTAGTGTCTCAGGAAAGTGAAATGAGAATAATCTACTGTGGTGAGAATTATGTTACGTCTGAAAATAAGTTTGGGGCTTTCCTTCGTAGACTTGATTTTCCAAGTTTGTGTCAATTCAGAGTTAACTGAAGTCTTGTTAAAAGACGGAAGGGGAGGCTGGATTCATTTTTCCCAGTGGTTCATAGACTCAAGGGAATGAAAGAAAGTCAATTTTTCGTTAACTCATAAGTATAAAACGGGTAGTAATTATAAGGATTGCTTAAATCTTGCATGCGGGAAAGTGAGGATTCACGTCCTATTTTTCACTTTGTGTTAGTGAGAGAATTTGGATCAGTTAATTTTGAAAGAAACTAAACTCGTTAAACCTTGGTTTATTCTCATTTTCTTTCTTATTGAGTCTGGAGCAATTACGGCCAGGAATGTCGAGGAACTTGAGGTAAAAACTTACGAATGATACAAGATGAGTTGAATTTATTTTGACTGTAACGTGTCTTGTCCTCGTTCATAAGTGTTAATATGGGTTGTGATTTTGTTTCCACTATAGGTTAGAATTAAATTGCAAGAATTGACGCGATTAATATTTGAAAATCCAGGGGAGAGAAAAAGGCAGCGGGATTGTACTCAAAGAATTAGCAATATAATTGGTTACTTGTTTCTTTGCAGGTTTAATGTTCCTGAAACTGAACATTCCGCTTTATTATCCTTATTTCTATATAAGGTTAATTCCGAGATAAATATTCCGGTCGTGTGATGAAATTAATTTTTCTAAAAAGTAAAAAAGTTAGAGTTGTTTGAGCTGTTTGGCTTTGTTTGCGCTGTTTGAGTTCGATAGTTTGCTCGATATATTTATATATTTATTCTTTGAATATTGATTATTTTTCTGCCTATAATAGTATTTAACGGATTTAAAAGTTCTCGTAGAATTAATTTTTACTTTTTGCTATTTCTTGATTTCCTATTTTATCCGAAGTTTGGGGAGGTAAGACCTCTTATTTGTCGGAAAGCAAAGGACTTTTTCAAATTTTTGCTAGAAGAGTTCATGTGTAAATCGCATTTGATGCTTGACATAAAAAATACAAAATTTTTATAAAAAGATGTAACACTAGTGTTGTAGTGGTAAGGTCCTTGATTGTCCATTGAAAGTTAAATTACTATTGCCTATTTGGAATAAAGTTTCTGAATTATTTTCTTAATGTTCGCTTGAGGATTGACCACATCCTTAACTAACTTCAATCTGGGAATTTTTATGAGCGACTGATGGGATTTAGTCCTGAAGCAGAGAACTTCATAATTTGTAGTATTATTGTAATAAAATTTTTGAATTGAAAGTGTTGTTTGTTATTTATTTAAAATATTTAACTGATTTGTGTGTAAATTTCTCTCTGGATTTTCGAAAAACTGAAACAAAACAGCAGCGCATATTTGATGTGTCTGGTGTAAAGCTCCTTCTGCGGCCTTTATTGGATTTTTTTAAACTTTCCACTTAGTCCAATACACTGCGGATGGGGGCGTTACAAATTGGTTCAACCACAAGTCAGATTTTTGATAAAATTTTTCCGTTGTAAGTATTTTGTTTTAAAAAACAAAAAAGTAAAGTTTGATACTGTTATAGTTTTCAAATTAGATATACTTTTTGAATAATTTTGGATCCTGTTCTTGAATTGAATTGAATGTAAATTGTTAAATGTACCTGTTTTATGATAGGGAATGGACACCTATATATGACCATATAACCATATAAGGTAATAGGACCTCATCAAAGGGGATAAAATGGGCCAAAAACGAAACACGTGGTACAACGCATTGCTTACGTTTATATTTTGGCAATTTTGTACCCATGAAAAGGAACGAGGTGGACCACCTAAATTTATAGTGACCTATATTAGGGTCCTATACTATTATACCAAATGTTTAAATTGGGCAATTTCCAAACTTGAAGGGGTGGGCCAAGGTACCCTCCCAAATATTTAAAGGGGTGCATCAATATACCCTTATCTTATGAAAGGGAACGGACCCCTGTATACGCCCATATAATCAAATAAGGTAATAGGACCTCATCAAAGGGGACAACTCAGGTCAAAACCAAACACGTGGTACTACGTATTGCTTACATTTATATTTTGGCAATTTTGTATTCGTAAAATGGAACGAGATGGACCACCCAAATTTATAGTGATACATATTAGGGTCCAGTACTATGATACCGAATGTTTAAATTGGGTAATTTCCAAAATTTTAGGTGGTGGACCAAGGTACCCCTCCCCAAAATTTAAAGGGGTGCATTAATATACCCATGTCTTATGAAAGGTAATGGACCCCTGTATACGCCCATTTAACCATATAGGGTAATTAAACCTCATCAAAGGGGATAAATTAGGTCAAAAACCTCCAAAATTTGAATTTTTGGCAATTTTTACCCATTAAAGGGAAGGACATAGACCCCCAACACTACTAAAGGTACATATTATCGTTCTAGGCTACTATACGAAATTTTTAGATTTGACAATTTCCAAAATTTAAGGGGGTGGTCCTAGATACCCCTGCCAAAATTTAAGGGGTGGACCAAGGTACCTCTGCCAGAATCTAGAGGGGGTGGTTCTAAGTACCACTAGTTCATTGACCCCGGGGCAAGATCATTGACCTTTGACCTATGACGTCACAAAGGTCGGGGTCAAATTATAAAGTTAGATCATGTACTGCCATTACTATTAGTATAAACAATTAATATGCCTGTAACTTTCCCCAAATGTGCGTATCTTAAAACTAACTTCGCCATTGTTTTCCTTATTAAATTCTAGCCCGAAATTAGTATCATATTACCCTATTCCCATTTATAAAACTTGACCTTAATTCAAAATGGCGGATTTCAAGATGGCTGCCGTCAAAATCATACCTGCCATACGACTTCCCCCTAGGCCTTATATGTATCTACATGCTTGTTCTTTCATTAACATTCCGTTTGCAAAGGGTTGTGAGGGTCTTCTGCAGTAATCTCTAATAACCACATCACAACTCTTAAAAATTATTTAAAAAATAGAAAACATGGTCCATGGCAAAAATTTGTGTCATCACAAATAATGCATACATCCCGTCTAGCAGAAAAAAATCATTGAAATCGGAACCGGACGTTTGGGTGATGTTTCTTGTAAGCAATATTCGGTATATTCAGGAATACCTCAAGGATCAAATTTAGGTTCTTTATTTTTTCTGATAATGATTAATGATCTACCAGAAGCTTTAAAACATATATCATTTCTGATATCTGCAGACACCAAATTATATAATGAAATCCAAACAGAGGGTTTGTCATACATTACAATCGGATATATATAGACTAAATGAGTGGTGTATGAAAAACAAATTCCAACTAAACATTTCTAAATGTTCTGAAATGACTTATACACTCAATATAAGACAAATTTTTTTTGGATATACTGTAGGAAAGCTGATGTTAAAAAGAAAGGAAATTATAGGAGATCTAAGAGTTTGGTTTGACATGAATTTAAAATTCAAACGTCATATAAATATAATAACTAATGAAGGTTTTATAAAGAGGTCAAGTCATTATTTTAAAAATACTAGAACTATATGAGCGTTATATAATGCATTTGTATGATAAAAATTAGAATATGCATCTATAGTTTGAGATCCTTTTTATCAGTGTCATATACAACAAATAGAGAAAGTTCAAAATAAATTATTGAAATATACTGCCTATAAAATGTGTGGTATACAAACACGATATATTTCTTAGGAAGTACTTCTAAAAAAATATTTTCACTAGAAAATAGGAGGTTTATACAAATAGTGTTGTATTTTTTAAATTATTGATAATAGGGAAGATAATATGTTTTTATTAAGCAGATTACCTTTTTATTGTCCTCGACAAAATATAAGAGGAAGACGTATTTTTTACATGCCTCATAATAGAACAAATACTAATAAAATTTTTCCACTGTATAAATTATGTGTTACAGGTAATAGAATTGGAACTATGGGTTTACATATATTTTAGTATAAATTTAGGACTTTCATGCGAAAGTGTTTTGAGATGTTCATTAATAAATTGTAGATTTGATTTTTGTATGATATAGTCTGAAGAAAAAAGTATACTTATTGTAATTTCATGTTTAAATACTAATTATATGTACGTTTGGTGTTGTACATCTTTTGATGATTATATATAAAAATTTGTACGTTGTAATTGCCTTTGGGTGTTAAGTACAATAAAATATATATTATTTCTATATTGATTTCATTTCTAAAACCTCACAGTTCCTCTAAATCACCAATGACCCTCTTACTTTACTGTCCTTTGGGACCAACTTCCTGAGGCTTTAGGGCCAAAATAATAGTACACTAGATAGGGCTTGACAAGTACTAACTATTACTCCTATTGGTCAATGTCTACCTTCTGGGAAACTTGCTAATGGAACTGTGAATAAACCCCTTTGATATATCTCATTTCAAATACTGTAATTAAACTCGTTTCTCAGAGTTCTTTTGATATTTTACCTAGAAGGGAATGAAATGTATGGGAAGAAAGAGAGGTGGGGATTACAAGATGTCTATATCTCAGAACCCCTTTAAGATAAGAAACATGAAATTTGGTATCTAGACTTTTCATTTAAAATAACTAGACATGTGTTTCAGCGATTTGGAAAGAATATTTGGTGTAGAAAGGAAAACATGGGTAGGAAGAAAAAGAACAAGAATGGAATTATTAAAATATGATGCCCATATCTTGGAGTTTCTTAAAGTTAGAAGCATGAAACTTGGTACGTACACTTTTTATTTAAAATAATTAAACGTGTGTTTCAGCATTTTTAGGTGTTTCGTTTAGAAAAAGAAAGGAGAGGGGATGGAGTTGATTCATTAAGATGTTCACACTAGACGTTAAAATTTCTTGCGAGATTTCGTGTTGATTGAGATGAATTAATGCTATATTTAAAAAAAATGCAGAAGGAAGAGCACCAATATTGTCAACTGTAACACGTGGGGCAACAATTTCCTGGTATTCAACAATTTTCAGCAGAGAGTGAACGAACATTTACCCTCTTGCTTGGTAATAATCAATGGCGGCTCTTAAGGTAAATCACATCAGGGAAAAATAAATTTTATCCCTACAAGCGAAAAGAATCAAACTACCTGATGTACTAACTACTGTATACATGTTTGTGAAGCTATTTGAAGGTTTCTTCCCAAAGCTTGTAGCGATAAAATTTAAATTTTTATCTAAGCTATATGACTTCTCTAGAGTCGACACTAGTACCAATGACAACAAAACCAACCTGGAAATAATAATAATAATAATAATAATAATAATAATAATAATAATAATAATAATAATAATAATAATAATAATAATAATAATAATAAGGAACATCCAAAGTAAAAAAAAAAATCTATTGCTTATAAATTTTCCGTGTCTTAATGCATGTGCGAAGACCGGGAGCCAGTGTTCGTGGTTTAAAGGAAATTTCCCTGATCTAGGGAAATTTCGTAGGTAAATTTAACAAAAAGGGGAATAGGGAATTTTTGACACAATGTTGAAAATCCAGGAAATTCTCGCATTGTCATTATAGACCAATATAAATGCTTATTTTTCATTTGTTTTTCAGGAAGAAGCCAACACAATAACAATAGTTAGTTAGTTAGTTCGTTAGTTAGTTAGTATGTGTGTGTGCGTGTGTTCAAAGTAGCATAATTTGCACCCATTGTTGACTGGGTGTATGTGTGTATTTTTGTATAAAAAAGAGGAGGAAAAGTAAAAAAGAAGCAAAAAACAAATGAATAAAACAAATGTGGTTGTCACTTCCTTTAATATACCTAAATTAATCTTATCATATAACTTCTGTCATAGGAAATGGACAACAAACAAACTAAGGAAAATTTGATAAGAAAAGGGAAAATTTGAGTTATTCGAGGGAAATTTTCTTACAGAAACCTACGAAAACTGCCGGAAGCCCTTTTGACATTTTCGCTGTAGGGTCCATGCATCCTTAGTTGCGCGACTGGCATTAGCAATTGCCCGGAATTCAGTCATACAATAGTCAACTAGACAACTGTTTCTAGACAACTGAGTTTTCTCCATAGTTGAGATCACGTTCCTAATCTGTTACACCTATTACAAAAGTAGAATATGGGCACCATCGCTTCTTCATATTTTCAGTTATGTCTAGCAAATTTTGAAGACATAGCCCCTCATTTGGATACACGTTTCCTAACTAACTAACTAACAAACTAACTCTATGGTCTATGGAACCCGGAGGTTCAATGCCGCATTCACAAAAGCTCTCCACTGACTTCTATTCTTAGCTAACTGCATCCAGTTTCTACTTCGTATTCCAATATCTGCGAGATCCATCTTAATATTGTCCTCCCATCTGCGCCTAGGTCTTCCTAATGGTCGTTTTCCGATTGGTCTTCCAGTCAAGACTTTGAAAGCGTTTCTACTTTCTTCCATTCTAGCTACATGACCCGCCCACCTAAGCCTCCTAGACTTGATGACCGTAACAATGTTGGGTAAACCATATAAATTATGTAGTTCCTCGTTATAAAGTTTCCGCCATTCCCCAATCCCGTTCCTCTTAGGTCCGAATATTCGTCTCAGGATCTTGTTCTCAAATACTTTCAGTCTATGTTCTTCCCTCAGAGTAAGCGACCATGTTTCGCAACCATACAGAACAACAGGCATGATTATCGTTTTGTATATTTTAAGCTTCAAATTCCTCGACAGAATTCGCGACGACAAGAGATTTTGAACCGAATAGTGACACGAATTCCCTGCTTTTAGTCGACATTTAATTTCTCCGTGGATATGATTTTCCTCTGTTAATATTGATCCTAGATATTTGAAACTATCCACTTTATCAAAAGTATTATTTAATATTTTAACGCATCCATAATTTGCTGTATTCCGGTCCCGACGCACTTCCATGTATTTAGTTTTCTCTGCATTTACTTCTAAACCCATGTCACTGCAAGAGTTTAATAAGAATCTCTGCATTTCTTTCTATTGTTGTCCTATCATCACCTATTAAATTTACATCATCAGCATATGCCATAACCTGGTGAATACCATTCAACTGTAGGCCCTGGTTGCTATCTTTGATTTTCCTTATAGCGTATTCCAGAACAAAGTTAAGTAATAATGGCGACAACGCATCTCCTTGTTTCAGGCCATTTTCGACGTGAAAGCTCGTGGACAAAAATCTTTCTACCCGGACTTTACTTTGGGATTCATTTAAACATATCTTAATTAATCTAATTAGCTTTCTCGCTATTCCAAGTTCTGTAAGAACGTTGTATAATGTTTCTCTCCTAACTGAGTCGTACGCCTTTCTAAAATTAATAAATAGTTGATGTACCGGGGTATTGTATTCCCACTTTTTTTTCGAGTATTTGGCGAATGGTAAATATTTGGTCGATAGTTGATCGATTTCGTCTAAATCCGCACTGATAATCTCCAATAATTTCATCTGCGTATGGGTCAGTCTTGCTAATAGAATATTTGAAAGGATTTTATAGGATGTTGACACAAGAGAAATGCCTCGATAATTACTACAGTCAGTTTTGTCGTCTTTCTTGTGAATTGGAACAATGATTGATTCTTTCCACTCTTGTGGCAATTCTTCCTTGTTCCAGATAAGGAGAATGAGTTTGTGTATCTTGTTCCACAATTTTTCGCCTCCAGCTAAAATTAACTCAGCCGGAATATCATCTACACCCGGAGATTTGTGTTTCTTTAATTTCTTTATAGCGGTTTCTACTTCTATTCGGTTGGGTTCTGGAATATACGGTTCTGCGGTGTGTATCTCCTTTTCTCCACGGACACTAGTTTTTGGTTGCGTGTTAAGCAAATCGTCAAAGAAATATTTCCATCTATTTAAGATGCTATCCGTGTCAGTGAGAACTGTACCGTCAGATTTCTTTAATATATAAGCACGAGGTTGATAGCCTTTCTTAAATTCGTTGATTCCCTTATACATGTTCCGTATGTTTTTATTTTTACTATTATCTTCAAGTTCCTTAATTTTAGCTTTCATAAAATCGCGTTTCTTTGTTCTAAAAGTTTTAGACGTTTCCCGCCTGATATCTGCGAAATTTTGTGTAGTTATTTCATTCGGATTTTGTAGCCAGCGTAATTTTGCCTGTTATCTCTTCTCTGCTAGTTTTATGCATTCCTTGTCGAACCATGGGTTGTTCCTACGTATTTCTGCGTGTCCCAATTTTTCTTTTGCTGAAATTTTAATGCTATCTCTAATTTCAATCCAGGTATCCTCAACAACACTAGTGCACTCCGAATCTTCTAAAGCCGAGAACACACGTTTCCTAGCGAACTAAAATTAACACCAAATGTTTCTATTCTGATAACTAATCAGCTTTACGCTGTCATGTGTAACCACTGGCCTTTGCAAAATATTAAATCCTTGTCTACGTAAGCCAATAAGGATAAGTACAGACTAATCAGTGTATCAAATGTACAGTAGATGAGAACAGTATCAATTTTACGGATAGTGTCGTGCTAAGGAATACGGTTGATATGTAGTAAGGGGTATCAGATAAATATCTGTTATTTTGATGCTAAGAGTTATTCGATGTCCATTCTTCATTCACTTTGCTAGAATGTTATTTAGGTACTGTAAATCCAAATGAATGTAAATTTTATACCAGGACCTACTACAACATAATCAAACTTTTCCAAAATCGTGAGGGAGATCAGGAAAGGTCCTCTGCATGGTGTCTTTCTCTACAAACTTTCAAACTTTTCTTTAAAAAAAAAAAAGAAAAAAAAAGCATAATAGTGGAATGGGAATAGGTTCTTTTCCCTTATAGGGCAACACGTGCCAAAAATGTTCCTATAAATAATACAATGTACAGTAATTGTGTATAATAGATTAACAATAATCTAACAATAATCTACTGGAAACATAATCTATACAAATAAAAATCCACTTTTTTGTTTGTTTGTGATTGCATCATGGAAAAATAGCTGAGTCACTTGAAATTAATTTTGGAATACTATAATACCTACTTCGAACGTGGTTTTTGTCAGAGAAAAGAAGGTAGTTGAAAATTTCAGTCTAAAGCAGAATATCTTACGAGTCCAAGTTAAGAAGGTGAAAATCGAAACACAAACTACTTACTCAAAGTAAGTGGACACATATCCCAGCATTTTTCAATATTTCACCTTTCTAATGGGAATATTTTAATAATATTTCAGTTTACCAGATTGAATTCGTAATGGCTAAGGGGAGGGAACGGCAGAAGCGTTAGGAAGAAGTTTCGAACATTGTTGCCCTTCAGTTTCCTTGGGTTTTGATCTGGTTTTGATCATTACAATTTGATACCGTGGTATCGTAAAAGAAAGACAATCCCGGAAACAGTTTATTGTGTGCTAAGAATGACTTCTCGAGAAAAATGGTTACTAACTTTTCTTTGATTCTAGTACAAGTATCTTTCTATGGAAACTGGAAAGTGTGTTGACCTTTCTGTCATTACCAAAGTTTCTTTGTACCAGATGCTCAGCAGAACTTCCTGAGATTTATGACGCTTTATACCTGTATTTATCACCTGTTTTGCACATAAGAAATGCGACAATGTTGTTTGCATATTCCGTACTTAACAATTGTGGTGTATTTGCTAAAAGGACCTTTCTTAGTAAATATATATGATAAGCTACTTAAACATTGTGTTATATGGCAGCAAATACTTCCCTTCTCTAGAAGAATTATCGCAAGTTTATAGATTACATTGTTGACTGTTCATTGACCCTTGAAACAGAATCATCCGTAAAACGAGAGAAAATTTTGTAAGGAGCGTAATAGAAATAATTTTCCAAGTATTTTCTTTTCATACGTGTTCCTGACATCCCCTGTGTTGAATGTCCCTGTAGTTTCCTGAAGACAATCTGAAATACAGTATGATTTTACTCCTTACTTTATCGATCCACATTAGGTTATCAAAGGCTACAACTAAAGAATTTGGATCATCGGATCAGCTCTCATTTCGATACAGAGGCTGTTCTTCCTCAAACTTACATTACTGTGGTATTTCAGCATTGCTAAGAAGCAGGGACGGATTAAGGTTTTTTGGGCCCTGGAGCAGAATATTTTAAGGGCGCCCTATGTTACGAAAAATTTCAGCGAGTAAATTTTCTTTGCTGCCTTGTGGGGAGTACATTTACAGATAACACTGTGTTAGGAAATAAGGGTCATATTGTAAAATCCTCCATTACTACACGAAATAATATAATCTTAATGCCATTATTGATTGAAGGTAAGAATGCTATTGCTGTATTAGATTCTGCTTCGCAGAAATCAATAATTAGAGAGATTTAGTTTCACCTAAGGCCATAAAGTATTGAATATGGACACACGAATAAAAAGAATTATTCAGAATTCTCGTTTGATAAACAGAATACCAATTGTACGTTTCAAAATTAATGGGAGAACATTTCATTATGCTTTTCGCGAGTTAAGTAATTTTCCCAACTAGAGATGCACACGAGACAAGATTTGTGTCTGTCTCGTCTCGAAAATGTGCCGTAAAAGTGATGTCTCGACTCGAAATTGTATATTTTTTCTATGGAAGAGCCGTGTCTCGACTCGAATTTTGTCAGGAAAATCCCGTCTCGACTCGTCTCGTGCACATCCCTATTCCCAACACATGTTGTTAGGTAATGACATTTTAGTATCTCAGAGAGTCCAAATTGATTAGATTTGCTAGAAGTAATGACAGATATATTTCAAAGGAATCGTCACCATAAGCTAATAATTTGGTTTGTAATAGAGGCCCAAAATAGCTCACTCCCTCACAAAATAAGTATCGTGAAGACGCTGGTAAAAGAATACTTAACTCTAGCAATACCGCGAGCGGGAAAAAATTAGCATGAGTCAAGCCTTTAATATAAAAAGTTGATTGTTATATTTTAGTATTCAAGAGAGGGATATTTTGTGGCCCCCTGAGCCTGGGGGCCCCAGAGCCTGGGCTCCATTGGCTCCTTCTGCTAAAAAGCGACAATAATTCTCTTAAAACAATGTTTAATCGTACATATATGAACATATCAACCCTGTCAGTTGCTAGCTCTTACGTTTTTCCTGCAAGTTTAATTTTTTTTTTTTTTTTTTTTTGATAAGTTTTACGATATACGTTTTCATTTTCCCCGTGAAACGGTTTCTTCCTTTTTTTAAAAAAATATCAAAGAAATATTGCTCTGGGCACTTTTAAACTGGGGGCGCGATGCCTCAGTGGTAGAGCGTTCACCTCCGGTGCTTGGGATCCCTGATTTGATCCCAGCTCGCGTCGTGTGGACTTTGTGGTGGACAAACACCGTGCTCGTGGGCAGTGCTTAAAGTGACATCAGATGAGGTGACGGTATGGAACAAATATGACCACTTAGAGCAGTAATTTAGACAGAACCCTAAATACCATCCCTACTCCTGACATTTTTGCACAATTTTTTATGTGAAGAATACATAGAAAAAAAGAGAGAGACATTGAAATAGAGAGAGAGAGAGAGAGAGAGGACTAATATAGTAAATGTTTTACTCCCCACTATCATTAGCCTACCAGAAATAAATATTTATAAAATGATTTTGTTTTTCTAAAATTTTGTTTGAACATATCGGCGATCTAAATTTGGAAGAATGAGGATGGTACGTTTACTAAAACATCGCATTTATAAAAGTAACCAAGTAAGTTCTGTCGCTTTTTGTGGAGGTCTATGTTCAATTGGTCCTCACACAGTGAGTTGAATGTGAATGGAGATAAGGCGCAGGTTAGCTGTAGGTGCGGGTATATCCAACATACTACCTGGTTGTGGCAGTTCAGTTACACCGTGAACTTGCGTAACGACACAGTGAACATGGGTCTTTCCAGCGCTGTAGCTTAGACAGCAATAACACGCGTATATGGGCTCCTCTAGAAAAAGTTGTTTTTCTAATTCTTAGGCCCCCTCTTTTGATCTTTCTCTTATCCTTTATGAGCCCACGGACCTGCGGGCCCTCCAGCACAGCAAGGTCTGCGGGGTCGTTAGTTACCTTTTCATACATGACAAACGGCCCCTGGACCCGTTTCATACATGACAAATTAATGAAGGGGATAATATTGATAAACCTCAAAGCCATAAGAATGAATATTATTTCTAGGGTCCCTAGTAGCAATTGAGACGAACAGTGGCCAGACACGTGATGAACTGGGATTATAATTCAGTGTGAGTGAAGAAACCATTCGGCAGCACCTCCTCCATCAACTTGGGAAGCACTACTGGTTGGGTCGATGGGTCCCACATGATTTGAATCCGGGCCAGAAGGCAACGCGAGCAGACACCTGTGTTTCTTTGATGTCTCGACTGAGGAAGGAGCCATTTCTGGACAGGATACTGACATGTGATGAGAAGTTGGTCCTGTACGAAGTTCCACGGCACTGTCATCATTGCTTAGCATTCCATGAACCGGTTCCAAAGCAGCCGAAACCATCACTACACCAGAAGGACCTTCTGTGTGTTTGGTGAACTGCTTGCGGCATCATGCATCAGGAACTGCTCCAGCTGGTCAGAACATCAATGGAACTGTGTACTGTCAGCAGTTGAGCCGTGTTCAAGAAAAACTCAACACTCTGGAGCCAGTATTTCAGAATTGCAAAGGGACTCTCCTGTTACAGGACAACGCTAAGCCCCACGTGGCTAGGATGACCCGGGACACCATTCTACGCCTTGGATGGGAAACACTATTGCATCCGCTATAGTTTCATGACATTGTACCGTCCGATTATTTCCTGCTCCGTTCCTTGGATAATCACCTTAGAGGACGCCAGTTTAAATCCCTAGTGGAAATGCAAAATGAACTTGATATCTTCTTCGCTTCACGGCCCACCAAATTCTACCGCGATGGAATCCATGGCCTTTCAGAACGTTGTAGAAGGCCGTCGATGCTGACGGGGACTATTTTTGATCTTCCAGCTACGTCTTAGATGACATATCGATGTTCGAAGGTGGTGAGCGAAAAAGCGACAGAACTCTCTTGGTTACCTTCATACAATAACATAGTGAACCAACGTGGCTTTTAAGTCGATTTAAACAGACAAACAAAGAAAAAAAAAACATATATGCCCATAACTTTTTCGTCTCGTTTTCAAAGCTTTGTAGGCACTTTCGTCTCGTCTCTAGTATCTAGCATTTAATGATTCTTTCCAGTCTCATTTCTATTTTCAAAGTCTTCATCTGGTCTGGTCTCGTCTCGTCTCGTGGTCAACAGTAATTTTCTTATAGTTGTAAACACAGAAGTTCAGACTACGTGAAAAGAATAATTTTGAATTTTAAAAAAGTCAATGCCAGGAGTGGATCCATGTTAAACATTTTTGGCGGGCGATATGGTAGTTGGAATTTTTGAAGGGGATGTTTGGAATTGCTCGCACAAAAGTTAAAAAATTCAAGAGCACAAATTCTGCCATTGAATAGGATGATATGGAACTGTTATTTCTTAGGAAGCAGCAGGAACAAAATCTTTGACAGTACAAACATATTTGTTGACTCAATATCAACGTCATACTTATGTGTAAAATCTGTTTTTTCCTAAACGCAAATTACAATTTAAATGTTATTTTTACCGGTATGCCATACCGGCCGATTTTCTAACTTTCGGATGCATAACTGGCTCATACCGGCTCACTTTAAGCACTGCTCGTGGGTTTTCTCGGCTTTCTCCCGTTTCCTCCCACTTTCTTCATTCCACCATTTTACTCATGTCTCATCATCACCGTCTCCTTTAGCCTAACCGGCATATCGTGGGACGTAAAACTTAAAGATTTCATTTCATTTCATTTTCATTTTTAAACTGTTTTTATAAGTTACTAGGAAACACACATACACACACACACACACACACACACACACACACACACACACACACATATATATATATATATATATATATATATATATATATATATATATATATATATATATATATATATATATCCGTGAAGAATTGATTTCTCATTGTTAACAATGGAACTCAATCATGCAACTAAGTACTCAGAGAGAAAATACAACAGCATGCGTTTTAATCTCCTAATCTAACCGGCGCGGCATCCTAACCTTATTTTAAAGAATAATTTGGTTTTAACATCTATCAACCTTCGCCTTCGTCTGTTTACACCGTCTCGATCATATCCCCAGTTTTGATCGATCGTGATATACTGATGTGGGGAACAGAAGCTGCTGTGAACTAATAGCTCACGTCAGAATTCCAAGTGATTGTGAATTTCGGTATGTCTTGCAACGAGTTTTGAGCGTTAAGAAAAATAATAATAAAAAGTGGGACCGTTAAGATGTTTAAAGTCTTCTTTGAAATACAATTAAAAGGCAACAAAGATTTGTTTTAGCATCCTCTTCAGCACCGAGGCTATATAAGGCGTGAACCTAAAGCTTAACGTGGGGCCAGAACCATATGAGCTCCCATCGGAAATTGCAATATACTTTTTATTGTGTTTTAAGTGTAGCAATTATTTTTAATGAAATAGTCCCGGTTTCAAATTAAAATTATTCTGCGTTATTATTTGAAACTATATATGTGTTTGTTATACACCCTGTGTAAATTCTGAATATCATATAGCCTATGTTCTTTTCTCTTCCCTAAAAGTCATGATGTTTCTTTTTTCCCTGAAATTCTGGCAACCCTGTTGTCTGACCACTGCCTTTTCCTATGAAGCTATACGCGTTTATAGCGTCATAATGTGGAGTAGTGTTTGCTCACTACCATATTACTTTTATAACCTACTTATTTTTACAAATGCATATTTTTTAGGAGGTCAAATTTAACAGATGTTCAGTTTCTATTAATGGTCGCATTCCTCTCGCACCAATGACATCCATGACACCTGCGTGTCCGTAGACGTATAGATGATGCAAAATCCATCCGGCATTCTGGTGTGAGAGCAACAAATTACTCGCCCCGCTTGTCTCTTATATTCAGGTAGGTTTCATTTCGATAGATATACAGTATATTTAGATCAATGAAGAATACTTCCGCTTTCAATATTTTCAATAGTACCCTCGTACATTGTATTGTTCTTGATCTGAATTCGTAAACAGGGTTGTAATAATATTACATTTTTAAACGAAGTGTGTTGAGAAGATGAGTAATAAAATAAAGAGGAAAACTTAAATAAATTGAAGTACTGAAAATAATCTATAATTCTTGTGTATAACAAACACCCTTGTGCTCCTTAAGTTTTTAAAAAGAAAGTCTCCTCTTCTCGTAAAGTGACCACTTGTGTTGGAAAACTGGCTTTCGTTGGAATGTTGCTACGTCTTCCAAGGGACCGCGGTGATCCTAGCAGATATCTGCTACCTCCGTAACAGAAAAATCTCAGGGTTGCCAGTGTATACAAGGACAAATAAACAATCCCCTGTAACTCTCTCAAATCATATAGAACGTAGTAGTTATTTATACTCTGAGATACACCACCATATTTATATTATAGTTGTGCTGAAGCGGCCTCCACGTTATCAATAATTAATTAAAAAATTAAAACAAAAATCAAAATTTTACATATTCTCCCATATCAGCTCATATATCACGAGTTACCCCCCTCGGAATAAAATGATCTTGGTATCATGTAATCTACAGATATCTACCTTCATATCTATATTATCGTCTTGTTGAAGCGGCTTTCAGTTTATCACTAATTAATTAATTAATTAAAACGAAAAGTCAAAATTTTACATATTTTCCCATATCAGCTCATATATCACGAGTTACCCCCCTCGGAATATAACGATCTTGGTATCATGTAATCTACAGATATATACCTTCATATCTATATTATCGTCTTGTTGAAGCGGCTTTCAGTTTATCACTAATTAATTAATCAATTAAAACGAAAAGTCAAAATTTTACATATTTTCCCATATCAGCTCATATATCACGAGTTACCCCCATCGGAATATAATGATCTTGATATCATGTAATCTACAGATATATACCTTCATATCTATGTTATCGTCTTGTTGAAGCGGCTTTCAGTTTATCACTAATTAATTAATCAATTAAAACGAAAAGTCAAAATTTTACATATTTTCCCATATCAGCTCATATATCACGAGTTACCCCCTCGGAATATAATGATCTTGGTATCATGTAATCTACAGATATATACCTTCATATCTATATTATCGTCTTGTTGAAGCAGCTTTCAGTTTATCACTAATTAATTAATCAATTAAAACGAAAAGTCAAAATTTTACATATTTTCCCATATCAGCTCATATATCACGAGTTACCCCCGTCGGAATATAATGATCTTGGTATCATGTAATCTACAGATATATACCTTCATATCTATATTATCGTCTTGTTGAAGCGGCTTTTAGTTTATCACTAATTAATTAATCAATTAAAACGAAAAGTCAAAATTTTACATATTTTCCCATATCAGCTCATATATCACGAGTTACCCCCCTCGGAATATAATGATCTTGGTATCATGTAATCTACAGATATATACCTTCATATCTATATTATCGTCTTGTTGAAGCGGCTTTCAGTTTATCACTAATTAATTAATCAATTAAAACGAAAAGTTAAAATTTTACATATTTTCCCATATCAGCTCATATATCACGAGTTACCCCCCTCGGAATATAATGATCTTGGTATCATGTAATCCACAGATATATACCTTCATATCTATATTATCGTCTTGTTGAAGCGGCTTTCAGTTTATCACTAATTAATTAATCAATTAAAACGAAAAGTCAAAATTTTACATATTTTCCTATATCAGCTCATATATCACGAGTTACCCCCCTCGGAATATAATGATCTTGGTATCATGTAATCTACAGATATATACCTTCATATCTATATTATTGTCTTGTTGAAGCGGCTTTCAGTTTATCACTAATAATTAATCAATTAAAACGAAAAGTCAAAATTTTACATATTTTCCTATATCAGCTCATATATCACGAGTTACCCCCCTCGGAATATAATGATCTTGGTATCATGTAATCTACAGATATATACCTTCATATCTATATTATTGTCTTTTTGAAGCGGCTTTCAGTTTATCACTAATTATTAATCAATTAAAACGAAAAGTCAAAATTTTACATATTTTCCCATATCAGCTCATATATCACGAGTTACCCCCCTCGGAATATAATGATCTTGGTATCATGTAATCTACAGATATATACCTTCATATCTATATTATCGTCTTGTTGAAGCGGCTTTTAGTTTATCATTAATTAATTAATCAATTAAAACGAAAAGTCAAAATTTTACATATTTTCCCATATCAGCTCATATATCACGAGTTACCCCCCTCGGAATATAATGATCTTGGTATCATGTAATCTACAGATGTACACCTTCATATCTGCATTATCGTCTTGTTGAAGCGGCTTTTAGTTTATCACTAATTAATTAATCAATTAAAACGAAAAGTCAAAATTTTACATATTTTCCCATATCAGCTCATATATCACGAGTTACCCCCCTCAGAATATAACGATCTTGGTATCTTGTAATCTACAGATATATAGCTTCATATCTGTATTATCGTCTTGTTGAAGAGGCTTTTAGTTTATCTCTAATTAATTAATCAATTAAAACGAAAAGTCAAAATTTTACATATTTTCCCATATCAGCTCATATATCACGAGTTACCCCCCTCGGAATATAATGATCTTGGTATCATGTAATCTACAGATATATACCTTCATATCTATATTATCGTCTTGTTGAAGCGGCTTTCAGTTTATCACTAATTAATTAATCAATTAAAACGAAAAGTCAAAATTTTACATATTTTCCCATATCAGCTCAAATATCACGCGTTACCCCCCTCGGAATATAATGATCTTGGTATCATGTAATCTACAGATATATAGCTTCATATCTGTATTATCGTCTTGTTGAAGAGGCTTTCAGTTTATCTCTAATTAATTAATCAATTAAAACGAAAAGTCAAAATTTTACATATTTTCCCATATCAGCTCATATATCACGAGTTACCCCCCTCGGAATATAATAATCTTGGTATCATGTAATCTACAGATATATACCTTCATATCTATATTATCGTCTTGTTGAAGCAGCTTTCAGTTTATCACTAATTAATTAATCAATTAAAACGAAAAGTCAAAATTTTACATATTTTCCCATATCAGCTCATATATCACGAGTTACCCCCCTCGGAATATAATGATCTTGGTATCATGTAATCTACAGATATATACCTTCATATCTATATTATCGTCTTGTTGAAGCGGCTTTCAGTTTATCACTAATTAATTAATCAATTAAAACGAAAAGTCAAAATTTTACATATTTTCCCATATCAGCTCATATATCACGAGTTACCCCCCTCGGAATATAATGATCTTGGTATCATGTAATCTACAGATATATACCTTCATATCTATATTATCGTCTTGTTGAAGCGGCTTTCAGTTTATCACTAATTAATTAATCAATTAAAACGAAAAGTCAAAATTTTACATATTTTCCCATATCAGCTCATATATCACGAGTTACCCCCCTCGGAATATAATGATCTTGGTATCATGTAATCTACAGATGTACACCTTCATATCTGTATTATCGTCTTGTTGAAGCGGCTTTTAGTTTATCACTAATTAATTAATCAATTAAAACGAAAAGTCAAAATTTTACATATTTTCCCATATCAGCTCATATATCACGAGTTACCCCCCTCAGAATATAATGATCTTGGTATCTTGTAATCTACAGATATATAGCTTCATATCTGTATTATCGTCTTGTTGAAGAGGCTTTTAGTTTATCTCTAATTAATTAATCAATTAAAACGAAAAGTCAAAATTTTACATATTTTCCCATATCAGCTCATATATCACGAGTTACCCCCCTCGGAATATAATGATCTTGGTATCATGTAATCTACAGACATATACCTTCATATCTATATTATCGTCTTGTTGAAGCGGGTTTCAGTTTATCACTAATTAATTAATCAATTAAAACGAAAAATCAAAATTTTACATATTTTCCCATATCAGCTCATATATCACGAGTTACCCCCCTCGGAATATAATGATCTTGGTATCATGTAATCTACAGATATATACCTTCATATCTATATTATCGTCTTGTTGAAGCGGCTTTTAGTTTATCACTAATTAATTAATCAATTAAAACGAAAAGTCAAAATTTTACATATTTTCCCATATCAGCTCATATATCACGAGTTACCCCCCTCGGAATATAATGATCTTGGTATCATGTAATCTACAGATATATACCTTCATATCTATATTATCGTCTTGTTGAAGCGGCTTTCAGTTTATCACTAATTAATTAATCAATTAAAACGAAAAGTCAAAATTTTACATATTTTCCCATATCAGCTCATATATCACGAGTTACCCCCCTCGGAATATAATGATCTTGATATCATGTAATCTACAGATATATACCTTCATATCTATGTTATCGTCTTGTTGAAGCGGCTGTCAGTTTATCACTAATTAATTAATCAATTAAAACGAAAAGTCAAAATTTTACATATTTTCCCATATCAGCTCATATATCACGAGTTACCCCCCTCGGAATATAATAATCTTGGTATCATGTAATCTACAGATATATACCTTCATATCTATATTATCGTCTTGTTGAAGCGGCTTTCAGTTTATCACTAATTAATTAATCAATTAGAACGAAAAGTCAAAATTTTACATATTTTCCCATATCAGCTCATATATCACGAGTTACCCCCCTCGGAATATAATGATCTTGGTATCATGTAATCTACAGATATATACCTTCATATCTATATTATCGTCTTGTTGAAGCGGCTTTCAGTTTATCACTAATTAATTAATCAATTAAAACGAAAAGTCAAAATTTTACATATTTTCCCATATCAGCTCATATATCACGCGTTACCCCCCTCGGAATATAATGATCTTGGTATCATGTAATCTACAGATATATACCTTCATATCTATATTATCGTCTTGTTGAAGCGGCTTTCAGTTTATCACTAATTAATTAATCAATTAAAACGAAAAGTCAAAATTTTACATATTTTCCCATATCAGCTCATATATCACGAGTTACCCCCCTCGGAATATAACGATCTTGGTATCATGTAATGTTCAGATATATACCTTCATATCTATATTATCGTCTTGTTGAAGCAGCTTTCAGTTTATCACTAATTAATTAATCAATTAAAACGGAAAGTCAAAATTTTACATATTTTCCCATATCAGCTCATATATCACGATTTACCCCCCTTGGAACATAATCATCTTGGTATCATGGAATCTACAGATACATACCTTCATATCTATATTATTGTCTTGTTGAAGCGGTTTTTACTTTATCACTAATTAATTAATCAATTTAAACGAAAAGTCAAAATTTTCCATATTTTCGATTATTCTATCATATATCACGAGTTCCCTCCCTCGGAACACAATCATCTTGGTATCATTCAATCTACAGATATATACTTTCATATATAGGCTTATATTAGAGTATTGTTGAAGCGGCTTTCAGTTTATCACTGATTATTTAATCTGTTAAAACGAAAGTCAAAATTTTACATATTTTCTCACCTTTATCTTATATTGCGAGTTATTCTTCTGTGAAGATGATAATAGCTCTGTGAGTAATTAACCCCAAAGCTAAAAAGTCAATATTTTATTTTATTGATTACGTTTTTGTTGTTGTTGGATTTGGTACTATTAGTCAGTTTAGAGAGGACTAGTGTTTAGAGGAATCATGCTTGACTTGTAGTGTTCATCGTTATATCTTCTGTTTTATTCCCTTGGTGTTTTAAGCTTGTAATTTTTTTATAATATTTTTAAATTTATCAGTTTGGAATTTGTTGTGAGAGAAATAATTATCATGTTTTTTTCTGTTTAGTGGAAGGCTACCATATTATTATTATTATTATTATTATTATTATTATTATTATTATTATTATTATTATTATTATTATTATTGCAACGAACTTTATGCTTTATACATCTGTAGATTATGCTTTATATTTCCTTACGTTATGCTTTATTATGCTTTTTCCTAATTCAGTCCTTAATGTTCTGATCCTTGAATTGTATTTCATTTTTACCCATTTGAATCTCATATTTGGTTTATTTTACTCGCTTTTATAACACAAGCAGTAAAAGTATATATGAAACCATTCATTTTTCTCACTCAAAATTACATCAATACAACATACCAAATCATTTTGTGAAGTTTTCCTTAAGCAGTGTTTCGAAGATGAAACATGTACCTGCACAGTAGACTTCTCACATTTGATGAATTCAGAACAAAGAGCAGAAAATAGATTACCACCTTCTACTCTGAAAGGGTCAGTTGGGAATTCTCTTACTGTCTGAGATGCATATACTTTTGATTTTGACATCTTAGAATAAGCACAATGAGTCTTGCCTGCCTTTTAAAACATTGTGAGGAAGCAAAAATTCACTCTGAGCGGAAGGTGCAGAGAGAGGAAGAATTCAAACTTTCCATTGTTACGCATGAAGGCAATTGATAGTTGATTTACATTGATTGCGGCATTGATGACAGTCTTTGTTGACAATTGTTATCTTCGACACATTAATATATTAACATGTTTTTCTTTGTTGTAAAGATACTCAGGGTTCTGGAATCAAAAACATTAAGCATTATGCTTGATGCTTTATTTTTGTAAATTATGCTTTATTACGTTTATAAGGTAAGCAAATTTGGACATGTAAAGTGGTCAAAATCTCAGATATGGTACCAACAATAGGTGAAAAATTCCATTATGCTTTTACTGCATTTATGCTTTATGGCTGCTCTTATTATTACTATATTATTATTATTATTATTATTATTATTATTATTATTATTATTATTATTATTATTATTATTATTATTATTATTATTATTATTATTATTATTATTATTATTATTTACTTTGTTCTGAAACTGGCTGAGAACATCAATGTTTTCATTACTAACACTGAAATGGTTACAATGTTTTCATCCTGTGTTACAATCTATTATTTCTTCTATATGATCAGTTTAAGGAAATGTAATCGTTATTTTCTAATTTTTTAGCAAACATGTAAAGACACACACTATTCAAAGTTCTATGCGAACCCATTTCACCTTAGTTTCTCCGGAAGTGACATTTGCCATTATTCTCGCTCGTTCCTCTCATATAATAAAATGCTGACCTGGGGAAAGATTTTGATGGATGGTTTGCCACTTGGAGAAATAAAAATATTTCTATGGCTGGAAATCCTCTTTTATCTTCTTCATTGTAGGCAAACGTTCTTCAATTGAACACATGTAGTTTATTGTTTGGACCGCCTTGCAAATAACTTACCACCAAACGGAATCTGTAATCAGATCCGAGGGTCCCTATCCCTTCCTCTGCCTCTCACTGCAAAGGTTCAAACTTTCTCTACCGAATACTTTTTGTCTCTTTCCTTTTTTTATTGTAGGCAATATAAAGTGGGAAAGAATAATATTATTTTTGTGCGGCAGTTTGTCATTTAGTTGAGCAGAGAGACGGTAATCAGAATTGTTAGCTAAATATACTCCTCAAATAACAGGAAGAACTCTCAGCACAACAATATTTACAAAGATAATCCAAAAAACCAAGTTCCCTTCTCTGCTTCTCACCGGCACCGATGAACCACTCGCCCCGGGCGAGTGGGCGAGTGGGCGAGTGTTTATTTGCATCTCTGATATTGCGTATTGCCGCTTACGATAACTTATAAAACTCAAATTGTGAAAAGCGGGCCGCGGTGGCTCAGTGGTAGAGCGTTCACCTCTGGTGCTAGGGGTCCCGGGTTCGATCCCAGCCCCCGCCAAGTGAACTCTGTGGTGGACAAACACCGTGTGCGTGGGTTTTTTCGTGGTTCTCCCGTTTCCTCCCACTTTCTTCACTCCACCATTTCATTCATTACTCATCATCACCGTCTCCTTTAGCCTAACCGGCATAACCGTGGGACGTAAAACTCAAAGATTTCATTTCATTTCATTTTTCAAATTGTGAAAAAGAAAACGGCATAAAATGCACCGAATAAAATGTTATTACGTATTTCAAGAAAAGAAAATTTATTTTTTGTATTGGGTCCGATATCTCTTATATGTCTTTTCTGGGTGATTACTGTAGTTTGTTTTCATCATACAATCAACCTGATAGTTTTTGTCAGGAATAAAATAATCACAACTAGATGTTCAGAGAATAGTTATAGAAACAGAATGTATAGAAACAACTTAAAACACATTCCATATAGTACACCATAGACCATATAGGATACATATGTAAGAAGCAAAAAATATATGGATAAAAAATTCTTAGTTGGATTAAAATATAAAGTGGATTGGTTTTATCAGATAATAGTTGTAGAGATAGTATTGAGATAATAATAGGAACAAAGGCAATAATAATATTATTAAGAAGTTCAGTATAATATTTACTATGTCCTAAAAACACCTAAAGTACACACTATGCATAATATATACATAACAAATGCGAGATTCAGAATTATTTGCCTAAATGACAAATTATAGATCATTCCTCTTAAATATTGAACAATATTCCTATTGTCCAAAGTGGTTGCAAGCTACTGTGTAAAGTGGAGCATTTGTATTTCTTATTACTATTATGGAAGCTTCCCGCATGTAACCGTTTTCGAAAAATGTGCACTTTTCAACTTTATTCCTCCAGTAACCTACATTTATTTTTGGAAGTAGACAATTCTAGAAGACGCCCTCTAAAACAACTTAAGTTTCAAATTAAATGTCGATAGGTGGTGGTGGTCGCTTCGCTAAATCACACGGACGGACATCGGAAAACTAAGTTTTCGTCATGTGAGAGTCATGAAATGTTAAAATCTGTCGAAATCTTGAATTCACATTATTTCACGATCACATTTCTTTCAATTCCTTATAGTAGGCAGTAGATACAAAGTTTGAACTTAAAACTAATACGTTCCTTTATTTTCAATGTTTATAATTCATCGTACAGTCTACTAAACGAATATTTCCTTACACGTAGCATTCGCTACATCGAGTTTTCTGTACACCAAATTTTTCGTGCAACGAATTTTCTTACACCAAGATTTCCTACACCAAATTTACCTACACTCAATCTTTCTGCTCCCGTGCTGTTACAAGGTCACTTTTTTAATAGACCAATATTCATAAATCAACAACAACAATTCTCTCGCAGTTTAAACCAGTGGTTCCCAACATAGCGGCAGGTCGTGCAAAGCGAGCAAAGGGGGATGACGCTACTGACATAAATAAGTTACTTGTGTAATTATGAATAAGTATTACGAATATTGTAACAACGAGCCGTTAAATAACGTATAAATACAAAATAGGTATTGGTTAACAAGAACTGAGGTTTTATTTAGAACAAACGAGATAGAAAAGTATGCCCCTTTCTGCAGCGAGGGTATATGAGACGTTGACCTAATGGTTAACGTGGAATTCGATGCACTAAACATAAGCCAGGAATCGAACCCGAGTCCCCCATGCCAAAGGTGTGTATACTAACCGCTTAACCACGAAGGAGCTCATAAGACATATCGAGAAGCTGTATTTTGCAATAGATTCAGGGTTCTAAAATTAGGAACTATCTCTCCCTTTCACCCTCTATTGAAATCACAAGTGGTTCAAATCAACCATTGCAGGTTTCAGTGCTTATCGCCATAGAACAAAAAAGGTAACAGGTAGTAATAACCGACGTTTTGCAATCTATTCAGGATCCCAGTTAAGAAAATTATAACCACCCGTAACATACTACCAAAGCCGAGAGTGTTTAAAAATCTATTATTACTTCCGGTTTCAATATTGATCTCTATAGAGTAAAAATGGTATGATATATCGAGAAGCGTTTTTTTTTTTCGCTGAAGCACTTGGTGAAATTAGCTAGTTTGTACTAACAATAGATTGAGAGTAGATTAATGGTCTAATATATTGACTCAAAACACTTTTATCGTCTCTTCTCGTTGAAATAATCGAAGAAGAGTTATATATTCCTTCCAGGGAATCGCTAGCTTTGCCCGTTTCTGGACCCGGACTGTTTATTTATAATAATAATAATAATAATAATAATAATAATAATAATAATAATAATAATAATAATAATAATAATAATAATAATAATAATAATAATAATAATAATAAAGCATTTGGAAGCAAATAAAATATGTTTGTAGCTAATTTGAGGGTGGTATTGTGTATTTATAAGTAAACGGTAGTACGTAATTTTACTAGTAAAACAATTGTCGAAAATAGTGCTTATAATAAATTAGGTACGTCATTAATAATCTCGATCATCATATGGTCTAATTGTTTTAAACAGGTTAAGTGAAATACTTAAATGAGCTAGATTTTAATGTAGAGAGAGAAACATACAAAAACAAAACTTTCTACTAACATCAGAAATTTCCGGTGGAAGTACGGACTCCCAGGGCCCTCCCTTTGCTACGTTCGTGTTTGAAATGAAATAATGAATCAAAAAACTACCTATTTTTACCATAAATATATCTGGGCAATATCTGTTAGGATTATGACCTTACCTCTGTTAGTCGTATAAAAATATTCATCGATTGTGCTTAGTTACAGTTTCCTATATATAATACGTATATTTGTGAAAAGATATAACTAAACAGCGTATAGGATCTTTAAAAAGAGTACTTTCCTAACAATAATCCCAAGTAACAAGGTTGATTGGCTCACCGTTGGGAATTGAGTGGGATTTGGTAAAAAGGGTGGGTGATGTTTGGTGAGAGCCTATAGCGGAAAAACTTACGTTGGCCCAACGTTGGTTAAATATAAGGTTGGCTAACTAACTAATCTCCCGATCTTCACGCAACGAGACTAGAATTGACTCTTTTCCCAACTAAGTAATACGTTACTTTATCGTTGGCTAAATGCTGGGGAACCGCTTTAAGAAAAGCACTTTTCCCACCACTCGACCATTTTCTTTTATCGTTGGCTAATGGCAGGGCCGGCGCTAACAGTTTCGCCGCCCTGGGCGGTACTTTCCCATGCCGCCCCTGTAATCTGGAACCCTTATTTTAACGGAAGACGTTCAAGTGTCATGAAAAAGATGTCCCATTTAAAAACTTGTATGAAATGGAAAAGTAAACAAAAAATTGAACTACCCCTCTCGAATGTTTACTCCATACGTGACACAATGTTTAGAATTCTCGATTTCGCTGTATATCTATGATACACAGCAGCGCGTACAGAAAATAATAATAATAAAAAATGCTTTAGTCCCGACTAAGAATTTTAATTTTAAGTTTATATCAAGGTGTGTTTCCAATATTACGGCAAAATTAAGTGATTAGCTTAAATCTTATAATGTACTAAAACACAACAGAGATACATAAATTTAACATATCTTAATTGAAAGAAACTTTTCTTGCTTTGGAAATAATAAACACTTCTGACCAAAGTATATACACTTGTTTATTAAAAACTAAATTCCAGTGTAACAGTTTCAACAACGTAACGTTGTCTTCATCAGACACTAACTGCTTTGCTTCTTGCTTTGATATAAGCAAATTCCTTTCTCACGTTCACGTAGTCCAATGTTTCAACCAATTCAAGTTTTATTGATATCATCGCTGGACCACTCAAGCGTGTTTCAGATATGGAAGAACGTAAATTAGTTTTTAATAAGCTTAAGTTTCGAAAAACGTCTTTCTCCACTTGTCACTGTTACCGATAAGGTTAACAAAATCCTAAGTGCAATACTGATGTCGGGAGCAAAGTCATGTTCCTCAATTTTAGTTTCTTTTGGTGTACCTTGAGGCTTAATTATAGCAGTTAACACTTTCAGTTCGCCTTTGAAATCACTGGTGTTAATATTTTTCGATTCTTCGTGTGTTAAGATGCTGGCAAGTTTAGTCCACTTTTCAGACAAAAGTTCAGGTTGCATATCTTCAAGATTACTTATAACGTAAAGAAAATCGAAATACTTGCTGTAATCTTTAAGTTGCTCAAACCTTTTTCTTAAAGCTAACACAATCACGTCTAGAACTTTGTAATAGAAATCGATATTGTATCTTTTTGTGGATCTTCAATAGCTTCATCCTCTGCTTCGTTCTGAAACTGTCTCTTCTTCTTTCGACTTCGAGCTTGCACTGTCTTACCTATCAGTGGATCATCCATATCTAATGCTCATGCCAACTCCATCGCATCAACTAAGTAAGATTGAAACTTTTTATCATTTCTGTTCCTCTCAAAGTACTCACATATATTTTCAAGTAACCTAACAGCATACAACACATGATAATCAATGCTGTAGAGATTTTTGCTTACTATGTTTACTTGGAGTAAAAAGTCATAGCAGATAACGAATGAGTAAAGTAAAGTTACTCTCCTTTGCTATACACAAAGCATCGTGGACGACCATTCTATCTGTTTTATTGTCGTTATTTATTTGAAGTAAGACATCATAATCTCCCCTATTTGATATCTAAGTGAAGTCAGAGCATCAATTTGGATCTCCCACCTTGCGTGCTTAATAGTTTTAAAGCAAGACTGCCAATATGTTCCTTTAGTTATGGCCCAATGTTGAACTAACGCAGAAAAAAAGTCAAACTTTTTTAACTATACAAAAAATGAGACGGCGTACTGAAATATTGTAGCTGCATCGTTAACGACAAGATTTAGTGAATGACTATTGGAAGGAATATAGAACGCTCAGGAGTTTATTTCTAAAATTCTCTTCTGAATACCTGAATGTTTGGCTTCCATATTGGAACTATTGTCTTATCCTTAGCCCCTCATGTCTTCGATAGGAATGTTCATTTCCTTTAGCTGTTTAATTATTACTTCTGTCAGTCCTCGACCAGTGGTGTCTGTTACCGGTATGAAATCAATCAAGAAAATGTTTGCAAATTTTTACAAGGCATTCTCCAGTACTGTATGTAATTTGTACAAAACGAACGATTATTGTCATTTGCTCCGTACTAGAAATATCTGGCGCACAGTTTAGTATTATACTATAATATTTTGCAGTTATCAACAAAGACAATATTTTACTTTTAATTTGTTCACTAAGAATTTGAATAGTTTCATTTTAGACATCTTTTCCTAAGTAATAATCGTATTTATTTTGCCCTCCCATTGGTCTTTTAATGTGTTCGGCCATGACGCAGTCAAACTTTGCAAAGAGTTCTACCAGTTTCAAAAAATTACCGTTATTACTTGTGTAAAGTTTATCTGATGTTCTGCGTAACGGTAGACATTGTTCACTTAAAAACTGTATTATTGCAACTAGTCGTTCTATTACGTTCTTCCAATCTGCTTCGGCATTGAACATTTTCTGGTGTTCTGCGTCTATTGTAAGACCACTCTTCAGTCTTATCGAAAGCTTCATCCACCTTGTTTGCGACTCAAGACTAACCAAAGCTCTCAGAAAAGAGGTGCCAATTATAGCCATCAACTGCGAAATATATATTTTACTTGTGGAAAACAATTTCCAACAAAAACAGAAAAAAGCATTCTTACTTTCTGAATAAACTAACTACTTTCTGAACACAGTTTTGCCATTACATAATGTATGTTACAGTTAGTTACCTGTGATCCTACGGTTGAAATTGTCTCTGGGACAGTTGTCAAGATCAGTTAATTGCTCTGGAGGACCTCTTTTGATTAGGGTGGTTCTAATAAAATAATTTATACTACGAGGCCAATTCGCAGGATCTTGGTCTATAACATCACTGTGTGTGATGTTTGCGAAAATTTTATCTACACCGCTGGAAGGGAAATATTGAACAAGGCACGTGTGACTAGTAGTTTGATACGAGTTTCCTGAATTTCCTGAGTATTTTCCTGAATGTGAGTGAAGTAAATTTAATTATATTCTAAGGTGAACACAATTTTTTTTATCCATGTAGGTCTATTACAAGCATTATACGAAGGTCGTTTCGAAAGTAATTCATCATATTTTCTTTCATGGAAACTAATGGAGATACATTAATAACAACAGCACAGCTAAACAGAGCAATATTTCAGCTACAGACTCATTTTTCCACATAGTTCCCACCATTCTTTATGCACTTTTGCCAACGATGAACCAGAGCCTGCATGCCGCGCTTGTAAAAATTGGAACCAGCTGAGGCTAACTACTTCCTTACAGCTTTGACAAACAAGGCATTATAGCCGACATTCAACTTTGTACACAATTCTCTGGTCGTTTAAGGCGATCTTAATGTCATTGGGATTTGGTTGGCCCAGCGTTGAGAGATGGTTGGGGATTGGTTGGATAAACGAAGGCCCAACATTCGTTAGGTTGAGAAATGGGTCTGAAATGGTTGCCAAAGCGGCCAGACCTGACTCTGGGCCACCATTGGTATGTCGCATCGCCAACATTTTCCCAACGTTGAGCCAACTGATTTTGCTACTAGGGATGTAAGTCTTGCAACTTGTATTTTATATCATCGGAAAATTTTTTACCCGCCACTAGCATTATTTTATGATTTCTTCAATTTTCATATAACATTATATGTGCATATATACAGGGTGCGGCAGCGTTCATAGCGTAATTTGACTTGCATAGTACAATGACGTACTGCATGAATGAGCGCCAGCTCGTGCCGCATTTGTGTACTAACGAGCTTCCATTTCGAGTGTGACAGTGATATGGAGCGGTGAAGTGCCTTTGCTGTTGAAATTTACTTCAAGAATAACGACTCTGTTATTGCTACCCAGCGTCTATTTCGGCAATATTTCAACTTGGAAAATCATGGGAAAGTTCCAGATGGACGAACCATTGTGAAGTGGGTACGTGCATTTCAAACAGCAGGTTCTGTTTGCAGTGGCAAACCGGGAAGAAGTGAAAGAACTCTGCGGACACCAGAAGCCGTGGAAAATGTTTGTGCTGCAATATTGCATAGCCGAAAAAGATCTGCTCGTCGTCATTCGCAAACTGTACATATGTTCGATCGGTCATTCAGGAGAATATTGCACGAAGATCTCCATTTTCACCCATATAAGCTGCAGATTGTTCAGGAAATTAGGCCTCGCGATTGGGTTTCACGAGAAACATTCTGCTTGACCATGCGTGATCTCCTTCGCCAAAATCCACAAATGTTGCACACCATCCTGATGCCAGATGAAGCGCATTTCGAGTTATGTGGTTCAGTGAAAAAGCAGAATATGCGTTATTGGAGTGATGTAAACCTGCATGAACTGCACATCAAGCCCTTGCACAGTTTTCGTGTCACAGTGTGGTGTGGAGTTGCTTCCTTTGGGATTATTGGCCCTTACTTCTTTGAGGCTGACAGCGGTCTGGCTGTAACTGTCACCAGTGAACGCTACCTAAAGATGCTGCAAGACTTCGTTCTTACCCAATTAGGTATGGCCGATGTGAATGTGGAACAATTATGGTTTCAACAAGACGGAGCGACCTCGCATACAGCCAGAATTGGCATTGGTTTCTTGCGACAGACAATTCCAGGTTTCCCGTTTCGGTGACATTTCCTGGCCGCCTCGCTCACCTGATCTTTCATGTGCAGATTTTTTCCTTTGGGGCTACGTGAAGCAAGAAGTGTTCCGAACACGTTGTGCCACCATTCCTGATTTGAAGGATCGCATCAAAACTGCCGTCGACAATGTCACAGGGAATACGTTACGCCGAGTTATGGAAAGTTTCCAACGCCGCCTAGATGAATGTGTTGTGCAGAGGGGGCCTCATTTGACAGGAGTCATATTAAAAAAGTAATTCACTCAATGGATAATGACTTACACATTAGTAACTTTAACTTTTAATTGACATAAGAGGTAATAAATAAATTACAGTTACTGCCTGATGGTGTGTTTTTAATATCCTACTATGAACGCTGCCGCACCCTGTATAAATGACAAAAAAATTATATTAAATTTTACGTTGGATTTCTAAAAGAAAAAAAGTCAAGCGATTGCATATGACAGTCTCCTCATGATTTTCATACCTATACATGCATAAGTAGATCTTTTGAATGTAATTTAGTTCATCTCCTTCCTTTTTAGCACGATTTGTTGTAACTTGTTTCTTATTTTTTTTTAAAAAAAGAAAACATGATTGTAAAAATTCTTATTTTAATTAATGTAAGTAATTAATAACAAAATTAAATGCAATCCAGTAACGTAAGTGAAACAATGTACAGTTGAAACGATACAGTATAATGTCAATCGTGTTACAGCGAAAGTGAAACATTTAAACAATTCTATATTATCAGATTTTTACCTAGTATGTAATGTTTGTAGATTTGCTATCTCGATATATAGTATATACTGCTATCTTACTGTATATACCGCATACGTGTATTTCATAAAGTATGTTTGGACAATGGATGAAGACGTACTTGGACCTCTTGAAAGTTTTTAAACTGAACCTGTATCATGACTAAATTTGATTAGCCGATTTAAAATAAATTTCAGGACACTATTAATAAATTATTACCTTTAATACTTTATGATAATATTGATTTGATTTATTAGGCAGCAAACAGCATACACAGCCACAGGTGCAGCCTGGCAGCAGGTACATGACATATTCAACCAAACTCATAGAAATCAACACAAAATAAACTTAGATTACATACTTGAATAAAAATGACGCATCATAAATAAAAACTAATATTAACTAAGATAAAGTAAAATCATGTAGTATCCGCTAATGCATCAAACAAAAAACTATTATTATTATTATTATTATTATTATTATTATTATTATTATTATTATTATTAATAATAATAATAATAATAATAATAATAATAATAATAATAATAATAATAATAATAATGTATAACTTAATTCATGTTCGGAGATGAAACACAGAGACACGGAAAGGATAATAAAGGCGGCGGCAAAGAAAACGAAAAAGTAGTGTCTAAAAATAGCAAAATAAATCAGTTATAGTACGCAAATAGAAACAAGTAAGGTTTTATGCGAAACCCCCTCAATATATAAATGAAACTCGAATGACATGAGATGCATTTCAGAGCTCGATAATGTTTTCTGTTTTCAATATTTGAAAACAAAATTTGTCCTTGTACATCTGTTTTATTGCTGTTTTATTTTTTTATGAAAAAAACGTTAGTTCCATAGTAGTGGAGGCAATAAAAATTTGTCATTTAGTCCTTCTGTACGTTAACATAAAGAACCCGACTTCTAGGTTTCCGGTGACGATGTGTGGTTGATGGGAAAAGGTAGTAAAATGGATGAAAGTTCCTTCACAGCTAACACAGGAGACCTTGTCTTTCTCAAGCCAACACAAATTCTATTGTTCGGGTTATTGCATTACTCTCCAATACTAAAAGTGAACTTTTACAATAGCCCAATCAATGGATCATATCCTAAAAGCGAATGATTAAACTTAGGTATATATTATTTGATAATACTTCAGTAATTGTACAAGTGTATTCCTGCACTCTCTCAACTTATAGCTTATCAACATTAGTCATTACGTACAATTAAGTAGAAGAGTATGTATGAAATGTAATATAACGTTAATTAAAAAAAACCTACATTACACTGTACTTTATTTATTAATTAACTTATTTATTTTTATTGCTCCAATAACTAAGCTTTGTTGCAAATTAGAATTTCAATTATATAATTATTTATAACTAAACGAAATATTACTCTGAACGTATTCTATTATGTCTCTTTGTCATTCCCTATTATGCCCTGTAAAGTTTGATTTACCAAAAGTTCCTGTATATATTAAATATTTTAGTCAATGTGTCACTCTTTACAGGGGACAAAATCTATAAAGTAATGGATGGAACACACTAAGTTTGGCCATGATATAGACGACTAAGAGTTAGAAATTGGGTTTCTAAAGGGAGCTTATATATACAATTTATATCAAGATATCTGCAAAAGAAACTTTTGTACCTATAGCAATAAATTAAAAAAAAAGAAAAATGAAATCCTTCAGTTTAACGTCCAACGTTATGCCCTTTAATATAAGGGAGACAATAATCAAAGCAAGCGAATGATGATGTTGGAATCAGAAAGTGGGACAAAATGGGGGTACCTTCAGAAGATCCAGTGGTATGGTGTTATCTACCACAAACATACGTGGCAGCGATCAAACCAGAGACTTTGCGCACGCGCACCAGAAGTGCGCGCTTTACCAGTGAGCCAGCGCGCCTTCCTGGAATTTGAAAACACATTTCAATGATACGTAATCAACCTTACTTATGCGCATTAATGGAGAGAATAGATTGTAACATTTGGAGAAAACTACTTCACTTCCTGTATTGTGTGACACAACTACTTGTTCAATAAAAAGTAGTTTCTTTCATCAAAAAGAGCGATATGTAACTAATCGAGAAGCATACTTTATCTCAACAACATAATTAATTGAGTAACTGATAAAAAATCATTAGAAAAATTTAAATGTAATGAATAACTGAAATTAAAAAAGTTGACAATGCAAACAACCTACAACAGATACAGAGTAAATGCAAAAAGACTCAAGAAACAGCATCAGAAATTCAAAAAAAGTTACACATAAAATTTAATTAATTAATATCTACACAATTAATTCCTCATTCAGCAACAATTAATTAAAAAGTTGCTTAAATCAGCAACAATGCAAACACAAAACTGGATTACAAGAAATAAAATTATATCAAGATCCTTATGATTACATAGGGGAAACACAAGCTATCAATATTCGAAAACATGCAAAATTTGAATTTTAGTTTTAATTGATTAATTAACTATCTATAACATGAAATCCGTTTCAACATAGCTATAGTACAGATATAAAGCTATACATCAAGACAACAAACGATGAAAAGATGATTGACATTCGAGGGGGATAACTTGTAAAATACGATTAAATATAACAAAATATGGAAAATTTTGACCCTTCGTTTTATGTGATTAAATAATAAGTCACAAAGTGAAAGCCACTTTTACACGACTATCATATAGATGTGAAGGTATAAATCTCGAGATTCAATCATAATAAGATGATTGAGATTGGAGGGGCGTAACTCCTGATATATGATTGAATAATCGAATATATAAAAAAATTTGACATTTCACCATAATTAATTAATTAATAAGTCCAAAACAGAATGTCACTTCAACAAAACTATAATATAGATATAAAAATACATATATATAGATTGAATGATACCAAGATGACTATGTTCTGAAGGGGGTAACTCGTGATATATGACCAAATATGGGAAAGTAAGTAAAATTTAACTGTTTGCTTTAATTCACTAATTAATTAGTGATAAAGTGAAAGCCGCTTCAACAAGACAATAATATAGATACGAAGGTATATATCTGTAGATTACATGATACCAAGATCATTATATTCCGAGGGGGGTAACTCGTGATATATGAGCTGATATGGGAAAATATGTAAAATTTTGACTTATCGTTTTAATTGATTAATTAATTAGTGATAAACTAAAAGCCGCTTCAACAAGACGATAATATAGATATGAAGGTATATATCTGTAGATTACATGATACCAAGATCATTATATTCCGAGGGGGGTAACTCGTGATATATGAGCTGATATGGGAAAATATGTAAAATTTTGACTTTTCGTTTTAATTGATTAATTATTAGTGATAAACTGAAAGCCGCTTCAACAAGACGATAATATAGATATGAAGGTATATATATGTAGATTACATGATACCAAGATCATTATATTACGAGGGGGGTAACTCGTGATATATGAGCTGATATGGGAAAATATGTAAAATTTTGACTTTTCGTTTTAATTGATTAATTAATTAGTGATAAACTGAAAGCCGCTTCAACAAGACGATAATATAGATATGAAGGTATATATCTGTAGATTACATGATACCAAGATCATTATATTCCGAGGGGGGTAACTCGTGATATATGAGCTGATATGGGAAAATATGTAAAATTTTGACTTTTCGTTTTAATTGATTAATTAATTAGTGATAAACTGAAAGCCGCTTCAACAAGACGATAACATAGATATGAAGGTATGTATCTGTACATTACATGATACCAAGATCTTTATATTCCGAGGGGGGTAACTCGTGATATATGAGCTGATATTGGAAAATATGTAAAATTTTGACTTTTCGTTTTAATTGATTAATTAATTAGTGATAAACTGAAAGCCGCTTCAACAAGACGATAATACAGATATGAAGGTATATATCTGTAGATTACATGATACCAAGATCATTATATTCCGAGAGGGGTAACTCGTGATATATGAGCTGATATGGGAAAATATGTAAAATTTTGACTTTTCGTTTTAATTGATTAATTAATTAGTGATAAACTGAAAGCCGCTTCAACAAGACGATAATATAGATATGAAGGTATATATCTGTAGATTACATGATACCAAGATCATTATATTACGAGGGGGTAACTCGTGATATATGAGCTGATATGGGAAAATATGTAAAATTTTGACTTTTCGTTTTAATTGATTAATTAATTAGTGATAAACTGAAAGCCGCTTCAACAAGACGATAATATAGATATGAAGGTATATATCTGTGGATTACATGATACCAAGATCATTTTATTCCGAGGGGGGTAACTCGTGATATATGAGCTGATATGGGAAAATATGTAAAATTTTGACTTTTCGTTTTAATTGATTAATTAATTAGTGATAAACTGAAAGCCGCTTCAACAAGACGATAATATAGATATGAAGGTATATATCCGTAGATTACATGATACCAAGATCATTATATTCCGAGGGGGGTAACTCGTGATATTTGAGCTGATGTGGGAAAATATGTAAAATTTTGATTTTTCGTTTTAATTGATTAATTAATTAGTGATAAACTGAAAGCCGCTTCAACAAGACGATAATATAGATATGAAAGTATATATCTGTAGATTACATGATACCAAGATCATTATATTCCGAGGGGGGTAACTCGTGATATATGAGCTGATATGGGAAAATATGTAAAATTTTGACTTTTCGTTTTAATTGATTAATTAATTAGTGATAAACTGAAAGCCGCTTCAACAAGACGATAATATAGATATGAAGGTATATATCTGTAGATTACATGATACCAAGATCATTATATTCCGAGGGGGGTAACTCGTGATATATGAGCTGATATGGGAAAATATGTAAAATTTTGACTTTTCGTTTTAATTGATTAATTAATTAGTGATAAACTGAAAGCCGCTTCAACAAGACGATAATACAGATATGAAGGTATATATCTGTAGATTACATGATACCAAGATCATTATATTCCGAGAGGGGTAACTCGTGATATATGAGCTGATATGGGAAAATATGTAAAATTTTGACTTTTCGTTTTAATTGATTAATTAATTAGTGATAAACTGAAAGCCGCTTCAACAAGACGATAATATAGATATGAAGGTATATATCTGTAGATTACATGATACCAAGATCATTATATTCCGAGGGGGGTAACTCGTGATATATGAGCTGATATGGGAAAATATGTAAAATTTTGACTTTTCGTTTTAATTGATTAATTATTAGTGATAAACTGAAAGCCGCTTCAACAAGACGATAATACAGATATGAAGGCATATATATGTAGATTACATGATACCAAGATCATTATATTACGAGGGGGGTAACTCGTGATATATGAGCTGATATGGGAAAATATGTAAAATTTTGACTTTTCGTTTTAATTGATTAATTAATTAGTGATAAACTGAAAGCCGCTTCAACAAGACGATAATATAGATATGAAGGTATATATCTGTAGATTACATGATACCAAGATCATTTTATTCCGAGGGGGGTAACTCGTGATATATGAGCTGATATGGGAAAATATGTAAAATTTTGACTTTTCGTTTTAATTGATTAATTAATTAGTGATAAACTGAAAGCCGCTTCAACAAGACGATAATATAGATATAAAGGTATATATCCGTAGATTACATGATACCAATTTCATTATATTCCGAGGGGGGTAACTCGTGATATATGAGCTGATATGGGAAAATATGTAAAATTTTGACTTTTCGTTTTAATTGATTAATTAATTAGTGATAAACTGAAAGCCGCTTCAACAAGACGATAACATAGATATGAAGGTATGTATCTGTACATTACATGATACCAAGATCTTTATATTCCGAGGGGGGTAACTCGTGATATATGAGCTGATATTGGAAAATATGTAAAATTTTGACTTTTCGTTTTAATTGATTAATTAATTAGTGATAAACTGAAAGCCGCTTCAACAAGACGATAATACAGATATGAAGGTATATATCTGTAGATTACATGATACCAAGATCATTATATTCCGAGAGGGGTAACTCGTGATATATGAGCTGATATGGGAAAATATGTAAAATTTTGACTTTTCGTTTTAATTGATTAATTAATTAGTGATAAACTGAAAGCCGCTTCAACAAGACGATAATATAGATATGAAGGTATATATCTGTGGATTACATGATACCAAGATCATTTTATTCCGAGGGGGGTAACTCGTGATATATGAGCTGATATGGGAAAATATGTAAAATTTTGACTTTTCGTTTTAATTGATTAATTAATTAGTGATAAACTGAAAGCCGCTTCAACAAGACGATAATATAGATATGAAGGTATATATCCGTAGATTACATGATACCAAGATCATTATATTCCGAGGGGGGTAACTCGTGATATTTGAGCTGATGTGGGAAAATATGTAAAATTTTGATTTTTCGTTTTAATTGATTAATTAATTAGTGATAAACTGAAAGCCGCTTCAACAAGACGATAATATAGATATGAAAGTATATATCTGTAGATTACATGATACCAAGATCATTATATTCCGAGGGGGGTAACTCGTGATATATGAGCTGATATGGGAAAATATGTAAAATTTTGACTTTTCGTTTTAATTGATTAATTAATTAGTGATAAACTGAAAGCCGCTTCAACAAGACGATAATATAGATATGAAGGTATATATCTGTAGATTACATGATACCAAGATCATTATATTCCGAGGGGGGTAACTCGTGATATATGAGCTGATATGGGAAAATATGTAAAATTTTGACTTTTCGTTTTAATTGATTAATTAATTAGTGATAAACTGAAAGCCGCTTCAACAAGACGATAATATAGATATAAAGGTATATATCCGTAGATTACATGATACCAATTTCATTATATTCCGAGGGGGGTAACTCGTGATATATGAGCTGATATGGGAAAATATGTAAAATTTTGACTTTTCGTTTTAATTGATTAATTAATTAGTGATAAACTGAAAGCCGCTTCAACAAGACGATAACATAGATATGAAGGTATGTATCTGTACATTACATGATACCAAGATCTTTATATTCCGAGGGGGGTAACTCGTGATATATGAGCTGATATTGGAAAATATGTAAAATTTTGACTTTTCGTTTTAATTGATTAATTAATTAGTGATAAACTGAAAGCCGCTTCAACAAGACGATAATACAGATATGAAGGTATATATCTGTAGATTACATGATACCAAGATCATTATATTCCGAGAGGGGTAACTCGTGATATATGAGCTGATATGGGAAAATATGTAAAATTTTGACTTTTCGTTTTAATTGATTAATTAATTAGTGATAAACTGAAAGCCGCTTCAACAAGACGATAATATAGATATGAAGGTATATATCTGTGGATTACATGATACCAAGATCATTTTATTCCGAGGGGGGTAACTCGTGATATATGAGCTGATATGGGAAAATATGTAAAATTTTGACTTTTCGTTTTAATTGATTAATTAATTAGTGATAAACTGAAAGCCGCTTCAACAAGACGATAATATAGATATGAAGGTATATATCCGTAGATTACATGATACCAAGATCATTATATTCCGAGGGGGGTAACTCGTGATATTTGAGCTGATGTGGGAAAATATGTAAAATTTTGATTTTTCGTTTTAATTGATTAATTAATTAGTGATAAACTGAAAGCCGCTTCAACAAGACGATAATATAGATATGAAAGTATATATCTGTAGATTACATGATACCAAGATCATTATATTCCGAGGGGGGTAACTCGTGATATATGAGCTGATATGGGAAAATATGTAAAATTTTGACTTTTCGTTTTAATTGATTAATTAATTAGTGATAAACTGAAAGCCGCTTCAACAAGACGATAATATAGATATGAAGGTATATATCTGTAGATTACATGATACCAAGATCATTATATTCCGAGGGGGGTAACTCGTGATATATGAGCTGATATGGGAAAATATGTAAAATTTTGACTTTTCGTTTTAATTGATTAATTAATTAGTGATAAACTGAAAGCCGCTTCAACAAGACGATAATACAGATATGAAGGTATATATCTGTAGATTACATGATACCAAGATCATTATATTCCGAGAGGGGTAACTCGTGATATATGAGCTGATATGGGAAAATATGTAAAATTTTGACTTTTCGTTTTAATTGATTAATTAATTAGTGATAAACTGAAAGCCGCTTCAACAAGACGATAATATAGATATGAAGGTATATATCTGTAGATTACATGATACCAAGATCATTATATTCCGAGGGGGGTAACTCGTGATATATGAGCTGATATGGGAAAATATGTAAAATTTTGACTTTTCGTTTTAATTGATTAATTATTAGTGATAAACTGAAAGCCGCTTCAACAAGACGATAATACAGATATGAAGGCATATATATGTAGATTACATGATACCAAGATCATTATATTACGAGGGGGGTAACTCGTGATATATGAGCTGATATGGGAAAATATGTAAAATTTTGACTTTTCGTTTTAATTGATTAATTAATTAGTGATAAACTGAAAGCCGCTTCAACAAGACGATAATATAGATATGAAGGTATATATCTGTAGATTACATGATACCAAGATCATTTTATTCCGAGGGGGGTAACTCGTGATATATGAGCTGATATGGGAAAATATGTAAAATTTTGACTTTTCGTTTTAATTGATTAATTAATTAGTGATAAACTGAAAGCCGCTTCAACAAGACGATAATATAGATATAAAGGTATATATCCGTAGATTACATGATACCAATTTCATTATATTCCGAGGGGGGTAACTCGTGATATATGAGCTGATATGGGAAAATATGTAAAATTTTGACTTTTCGTTTTAATTGATTAATTAATTAGTGATAAACTGAAAGCCGCTTCAACAAGACGATAACATAGATATGAAGGTATGTATCTGTACATTACATGATACCAAGATCTTTATATTCCGAGGGGGGTAACTCGTGATATATGAGCTGATATTGGAAAATATGTAAAATTTTGACTTTTCGTTTTAATTGATTAATTAATTAGTGATAAACTGAAAGCCGCTTCAACAAGACGATAATACAGATATGAAGGTATATATCTGTAGATTACATGATACCAAGATCATTATATTCCGAGAGGGGTAACTCGTGATATATGAGCTGATATGGGAAAATATGTAAAATTTTGACTTTTCGTTTTAATTGATTAATTAATTAGTGATAAACTGAAAGCCGCTTCAACAAGACGATAATATAGATATGAAGGTATATATCTGTAGATTACATGATACCAAGATCATTATATTACGAGGGGGTAACTCGTGATATATGAGCTGATATGGGAAAATATGTAAAATTTTGACTTTTCGTTTTAATTGATTAATTAATTAGTGATAAACTGAAAGCCGCTTCAACAAGACGATAATATAGATATGAAGGTATATATCTGTAGATTACATGATACCAAGATCATTTTATTCCGAGGGGGGTAACTCGTGATATATGAGCTGATATGGGAAAATATGTAAAATTTTGACTTTTCGTTTTAATTGATTAATTAATTAGTGATAAACTGAAAGCCGCTTCAACAAGACGATAATATAGATATGAAGGTATATATCCGTAGATTACATGATACCAATTTCATTATATTCCGAGGGGGGTAACTCGTGATATATGAGCTGATATGGGAAAATATGTAAAATTTTGACTTTTCGTTTTAATTGATTAATTAATTAGTGATAAACTGAAAGCCGCTTCAACAAGACGATAACATAGATATGAAGGTATATATCTGTACATTACATGATACCAAGATCTTTATATTCCGAGGGGGGTAACTCGTGATATATGAGCTGATATTGGAAAATATGTAAAATTTTGACTTTTCGTTTTAATTGATTAATTAATTAGTGATAAACTGAAAGCCGCTTCAACAAGACGATAATACAGATATGAAGGTATATATCTGTAGATTACATGATACCAAGATCATTATATTCCGAGAGGGGTAACTCGTGATATATGAGCTGATATGGGAAAATATGTAAAATTTTGACTTTTCGTTTTAATTGATTAATTAATTAGTGATAAACTGAAAGCCGCTTCAACAAGACGATAATATAGATATGAAGGTATATATCTGTAGATTACATGATACCAAGATCATTATATTCCGAGGGGGGTAACTCGTGATATATGAGCTGATATGGGAAAATATGTAAAATTTTGACTTTTCGTTTTAATTGATTAATTAATTAGTGATAAACTGAAAGCCGCTTCAACAAGACGATAATACAGATATGAAGGTATATATCTGTAGATTACATGATACCAAGATCATTATATTCCGAGAGGGGTAACTCGTGATATATGAGCTGATATGGGAGAATATGTAAAATTTTGATTTTGGTTTTAATTTTTTAATTAATTATTGATAACGTGGAGGCCGCTTCAGCACAACTATAATATAAATATGGTGGTGTATATCAGAGTATAAATAACTACTACGTTCTATATGATTTGAGAGAGTTACAGGGGGTTGTTTATTTGTCTTTGTATACACTGGCAACCCTGAGATTTTTCTGTTACGGAGGTAGCAGATATCTGCTAGAATCACCGCGGTTTCCAAGGGGGTGGTAGTCGAGGAGAGGCGACGCCTGAACGAAAGGAAACGGAAGGAACAACAGATAGAGAAGAAACAGATAAAAGAGAGAGAGAGAGAGAGAGAGAAGAAGTAAAGGCAGGCTATAAATAGGCCATTGATCCCCACAAGCCTCTTCTTGGCTCTCTCTTCTCTACAACTACAACGATCACCACTGATGAACCAAACCCTCTCCCACTCGGGCTGGTCTTTCTTCACTCTAGAATCTACTTCCTAGCCTTGTGTATGAGTCAATAACCTCCTACTTCTGCGGGACTGTCTTCTTGTCCAACAGGGCTTCTTTTTTCTCTTCATGTTAATACTGTCCGAGTTGACTTGCATGAAAATGTAATGTAATGAATGTGTTACGGTTCGAGTCCTTGCAGATGTGCAGGATTCTTCTGGGAGATTATATACAGTACATGATGACACTGGCTTCTTGTACTCTTGACTCGTTTTACAAGTCCTAACAATTTATTACTCGACACTCGCCAGAGGAAACCAACTGAAGAAGCTCGTCCATACTCGGTGATTTATTTCATTTGCTAATTTCTTTTCGAAATCAAGGACGCATGGAGGTTGTAGAACTTTTCCGCGATAAAACCAGAAGCATGTTTGGTCATTTAGATATAAACCAGTCCCTGTCATTGCCATTTTTTTTAATGCGTACTGAACATTAAATGCAACATCCAAGTTGTATAAGGAAGGTCATGTCTGTCCGCAATATACTATTCACCGCATCACAAGTGAATGTAATGTTCTCGTTCTTGTATTTTCTTGAATATATCTCACTCACGCAGGCAATTTTTCGAGTACTTTATTAAACTTGCCTTTAATATTGGTACATGTTAACTGTTGATTTCTGAGGTTAATAGTAATAACACAGGTTTCTTCTGATTCTAGTGCTCCGTTTGTACAGATGTTCATCGGTACCAATTCCCCCTCATTAACCCTTTGGAGTTACAGTACATATTTTTTTAAAAAAAAGATATTAACGTAGTGTCTTCATTATTCTATTATAAATGTACCAATAAAGCTTTTTACTTCTATTTGTTTTTTTCAAGCATAGAGGTGTTGTACGTTACGCATGGTTTAACGCCTTTCTGCGTCGAGACATAGTATTTGTTGATGACGTCATAACTTTAAAAAATATGTATTTTTTGTTAGGCCTATTTTTATTTTTGGCGGGCTAACTTTTGTACCTAAAAGATTGAAATTTTGCACAAACATTGAGTACATCCCTTAGTATTTTTCAGTTGATCTTGAGATTTGTACGTTAACACAGGTGGAGTTTCCACTGGCGCTCAAAATTAAAAAAAAAAGAAAGAAATCCCAACTTTTCTCAAAATTTTCTGCCTTAGGAACATGGTAAGTCAATTTGAATGACACTGTTTGAAAGGCTGTTCTATTCCAAAGAGAATGAGATATGAACCATGAACTTAGGATAAATAGGGATGATGCTGTAGCCACTTGACTAAAAGTCTATAATTTACCTTTTAAAAGCCATAATTTAAAAGGGCTTGGCCACAATCCCACGGAATTTCCATCCTTCCTCTGAAAAAAAAAAAATGTAGAGATTATAAGAGTTTATTGTAGCTCCATCGTGGCTAAGTGCTTAGCGTACGCGCCTTTGGCGTGGAAGACCCGAGTTCGATTCCTGGTGAGACCTCATTTGGTTCGGATTCCATGTGAATCAGTAGATCCCCGTCTCATATAGCCTCGCTGCTGAAAGGGACGAAATCAACTCTACTCGAAGAGTTGTTGTGTGATTTATGCAAAATGTGCGAAAATCCTTGTGCAAGTTGTTCCATTCCGCCAGAAAAAGAAAAGTTGATTTGCATGTCAAATACTAGTTGGTTATTTTATTTCGTGGCCTGTTCGGAACAGCTGTTCCTTCTTTTTAAACAGGATCAGTTTATATCCGCATACGCCTCCCACTACAATTTACTCTTTTCAATCAAAAGAAAATGCATTCTTTACCATAAGAATTAATTTATTTTAAAGTGTTTGTTGTTCACGCTAAGTTCTTAAATTTGATTAAACTACTCGCTAAGCAAAACAATACTTATTATTATTATTATTATTATTATTATTATTATTATTATTATTATTATTATTATTATTATTATTATTATTATTATTATTATTATTATTACTCAGAAACTAATAACGTGTAACTGTATCGCCCAGTATCCACTTGGCTTTATCAGACACTATGTAGTAGTATATGATGAAGCCAATGGAGAATGGTTAAACGTTATTAGTTTCTGAGTAATATATATATATATATATATATATATATATATATATATATATATATATATATATATATATATATATATATATATATTTGGTCTAGGAATTAATTCGTGCGGTTGGTACGCACACATTGAAGATGTAGTACAAACACAAAATACATAAATACCTTAAGAAAAATATTGTCCATCGCTAGCCACCACTTTCGCCCATCTGTCAGGCAATGCACGGATTCCGTGGCGAAAGAAGTCCTCATCCTTGGAAGCGATCCAGTCAGAGACCCATGTTTCGATATCTTCTGAAGAAGTAAACCGCTGTCCAATCAAATCGTTGTTCATGCAATCGAACAAGTAGTAGTCCGAAGGAGCAACGTCTGGTGAATACGGCGGATGGGGTAAAACTTCCCATCCGACATTTTCTAAATAGGTTTTGACCGGTTTTGCGACATGTGGGCGAGCGTTATCATGTTGAATAATAAGTTTATCATGTCTGTTCTCCCATTCTGGTCGTGTTCTGGCCAGATCTTGCTTCAAACGCATTAATTGTCGTCGATAACGTTCTCCATTCATAGTTTCACCCGGTTGCTGCAGCTCATAGTACACCACACCTTTCATATCCCACCATATGCACAGCATAAACTTTGCACAGTGAATATCTCGTTTTGGTTGTGATGGACCTGGTTCACCTGGTTTCACCCAGGCCTTTTTTCGTTTAGGGTTCTCGTAATGGATCCACTTCTCATCACCCGTAATAATTCGATGCAGAAACCCCTTTCTGCTCTGTCGTTGAAGCAGCAATTCGCAAATGGTTTTTCGTCTTTCAACGTCTCTGTCTTTCAATTCATGTGGAACCCAATGTGACATCTTTTGAATCATTCCCATGGCTTTCAAGCGTTTGGAGACTGTTGTTTGATCAACGCCTAATGCTGCTGCAAGTTGTTCCTGCGTTTGACACGAATCCTGCTCGAGCAATGCTGTCAATTCTTCGTCTTGAAATTTTTTTGGCTGTCCAGCTCGCTCTTGGTCTGCCAAGCCCAAAATAACCACTTCTAAACCGTGCAAACTACTTCTGACACGTTCGCTCAGCTACAGCATGGTCACCATACACTTCCACCAAAATACGATGACTTTCAGTCGCACTTTTCTGCATGTTAAGGTAATGCAGCACGACACCCCGCAAAAACACTTTATCAGGCACAAATTGCGCCATGTTCACTTAACTACAAACTGGTGTTGTTGACGCTTTAATCCACTGCCCTATACTACGAACGATACGCGATGACAGGGGTTTGCAACACATGTGTGGATATACGGAACTGTGGGACGCTCCGTTCGTTGCGCCATCTCTTGTCCACCCGCACGAATTAATTCCTAGACCAAATATATATATATATATATATATATATATATATATATATATATATATATATATATATATATATATATATATATATATATATATATATTGGTTTGGTTAGCGAGGAGTTAATAAAAAAAGCAAAATTGGGCAATGTGGAAAATATTTTCAGTTTTTTACAGTTAGAGTTCTTATAAATATAACTAACATTCAACTGTCTCATCTATATATTAAAATGCTAGGTTTATATATTTGTGGTCAAGAAAAGTTTATATGTTTGTGGCCAATTTATTTGACAATGATATCTCTGAAACCACAAGCTCTAGAAATATACCGTTTGAACTGATCGATTGAGAATGTAGACTGTTCAGTTCTAATTGAATATTTAAAAAAAAAATGACCGTTATATCTTTATTACAGTTTTTAGGAGCACACTGGAAATATGATTTTAAAAAAAATCATATCCTACGAGTTATGCATTCCAGCGCCACACATTTGTATGCAGGTTTGTATATCTCTCCGGCGTTTGTTTCATGGCCAAATGATAATAAAAACGAAGGATCACCATTTCTCCAGTTTAAAAGATGAATCTTCATTAGTGTTTTGCCCAATGAACACCATATATCATTGAAATTATAATTAATTGTTTGTGTACAGTAATGTATTTGCTTATTACATACCGCATGCAAGAAGAAAGAAAACACTGATCATACATGAATTAGAAACTCCAACCGGAAGTAGGCCCAAATTTTGCAAACCGTGCGAGATATTGAAAACAAATAATCGAAAAAATCGCCTCTTTATGGTATCCCTTGCCGATTTTTATCAAGACGTATTTCACTTGTGTCTGTAAAGGAACATGTACAGATATTGTGAGGAATGATAAAGAAATTCATGCCCATATGTAAATGGTGCGCTGTGCAGAGAGTGCAGTTCAACTAGTTTCAATAAAAAATATATCCCCCCCCAAAAAAGCAAAAACGGAAAAAAGAAAGAAACTCATGAATGCAACGTGCACCCTAAAATATGTCTATGGACACATCTGTAGGTGCTACAGACATAACTTGATTACAATAGAATGAAAACTTTAATGATTGAACGTCTCACGTTTATATTCTGTAGGCTAAATGAGACGGATTAATAATTAAACTGAATGATAATGGAATGATTGGTGCTAATGAGAATGTGGGAGGTAAACGGGAAAACCTCGAAGAAATCCAAGGATACGATGTTCATCATAAACTTACATGACGTGGGATCGAACCAGAGATCCCTAAAACCAAGACTGAGCGCTTTATCACTGTTCCGCTGTGCTCCCCTACAAACATATCCGTTGTAACGCAACTTTCTGCGGTTTAATTTGGGACACAAAAAGCATTAGTTGAATAACACAAATATTATAAAAAGCGAAACAAAATCAAAAATTGTCTTATCAATAATAAGAGTTTGATAACACATAGAGAAGATTAAGTTACTTCTAAATTTTACTATGAACAAACGATTACTAGCACTTGGACTTTTGGTGCTCCACCAACCATAGAATTTGCTTAGCGAGGTTTATGAAACACTGTTTTCAAGTTAGCACGTGACTTTCATGATTCCGTATTCAAAATTCCCATCCACCAAAAAGAGCCTTCTCCACCAAATCAAGAAATTCTCACCAAATTTTAAGTTTTCATTTGTTATCCGTACATAATGTACAGATGAGGTCCCACTTCTTTCTCGTTTCCCGTCAGTATTAACGTAGATTTATTGAGCCCTTACATTATCAAAAACAATGTACTATTTTGTTTAAAAACTGTCACAACATAGTAGAAAAAGATATTGAAACGTAAGTTCAGGGATACATAAACGAAAGTGTTCCCTGTCATTCTTAGGTTGTGGAACATGTATTCTACTGTGAAAATTTTGATAAAATAAACGACTGCCTTGAGAAAGTTGATCCGTCAGGTGCAAAGTACATGAACAAAACTCAGAAACCCGTTGCTAAAGAAAACAATGTCCACTATGCAGTGACCATATAGATGAACTGCATAGTCCATGGTTACGAAATGCTTAACGGTGTAACTAAGTTAAACACAGAGTATATTTATTTCCAAGCACGAATAATGGAACGTAATTCAAGCTGTAAAGGATAGTATACACGCATCAGCAAAATCCAAAGTTGAAAATAGCTTGGCGAAAAACTCCGAACCTTACTTAGATCCGGGGTTGGAGATCCAACTAATGTGATGGGCGTGGAGTTTGCCACGAAGCAAAGTATGCACCTTTGATGTCTATAGACGTTGAATACGTAAAGCACTCCTAGAAAACCGAGAAAGTCTGACATTTTCTAACATTAAAATTATAATGTAGTGAAGTTCAACTCATTTCTGTTTCACTTGCCTTGAAATGTCAAGAAATCGTGATATACATTTTCATTTTTTGGATGTTCAACAAGACATATTTTTCAAGTGACCACATGCCTAGTCGTATAGAATTTGCTACAAAAAGTATTAAAATTGTGTTTGCAATGTAGTATAACAATTAAGATACTTTTCATTCCACTGAAAACTTTTTTTTTACCTTTCTTTCCACCAATTTCAATAGTTCTTCCCACCAAATATCCTAGCTGTAATGGTTACAATCGATCGAACTAACAGTAGTTGGTTACTAGTGTTGGGTGATTACAATGACGAGATTACAAGACGTTAAAGTTGTGGCAAATATGTTATTAAGATTACTAACATACATCCTAGCTGTAATGGTTACAATCGATCAAATCGATCGAACTAACAGTAGTTGGTTACTAGTGTTGGGTGATTACAATGACGAGATTACAAGACGTTAAAGTTGTGGCAAATATGTTATTAAGATTACTAACATACATCCTAGCTATAATGGTTACAATCGATCAAATCGATCGAACTAACAGTAGTTGGTTACTAGTGTTGGGTGATAACAATGACGAGATTACAAGACGTTAAACTTGTGGCAAATATGTTATTAAGATTATTAACATACATTGTTTGTTAAGAGAATCGTTTATTGGGACCACGGTGACTCAGTGGTAGAGCGTTCTCTTCTCGTGCGTGGAGTCCTGGGTTCGATCCTAGCTCGCGCCAAGTGAGCTTTGTGGTGGACAAAAACTGTGTACGTGTGTTTTCTCGGAGCTTTCCCACTTTCACTCGCTTTCTTCATTTCACCATTTCCTTTATTTCTCATCATCGTCTTCTTTAGCCTAGCCGGTAGAATCGTTGGACGTAAAACAAAGATTTCATTTCATTTCAAAGAATCGTCTAAGACCGTTAGTTGATTGGAAAGTTAGAATTATATCGTAATTAGGTTTAAAACTGTAGAGAACAAACAGAAAAATAGATTTTCAGGTGGAAGAAACAATAGACTTTTGCAACTGTTAAGAGACGAAATATAGTGAAGTTGGTTGGAATGTAGACGAAGTTAAGTTTATTTATTAGTTGGAGTGGATTTTATGATCCCTTTAGGACCAAGGCTACGTGAGACATGGACCTACAATTTAGTCCCTCCTAACGTCACATTTTACTCGGCGTTTTGTGTCACTTCCGTTGCACTATTTTTCTGAAATTTGATGTGTGCGTAACATCTCACTTTTCTCTTTATGACAGATTTCCTTTTTAAGATCATAAGATAATGGATAAGTTGCATGACCCCCATACATCAATGAACCTCAGATCACACGTGCATACATAACATACACTAGCAAATGTGCGTATAAAGTCAAGGCCCTCCGACGGTAAACTAATATTAATGATAATAATAAATACATATAATGTTATAGCAGTAAAATTAACTTTAGAATTTGAACTCTCTAATGAATGGTTAATACAGTAAATCTGTGACATATCTTGCTAAAGTAAGTATCATGTCTTTCCTAACTTCTTTTCGAGATATGAATCCGCCGCCTCTGTAACAAAGGAACGTAAGTGAGTTTTTCGTCTGGTGAATTATGAAAAAGAGTCACTTGTTGAAAGGAATATAGTCACCCGTAATGGCAAGTAGGAATGCCTGTATTGAATCACTCGTAGGTCATAACATAGACATTAAAACTCCTATACAATGCGTCATGTGGCCATAAAGTTAGCGGTATCTACAACTGCAATGAACACTTCTACAATTGACAGCCTGCAGTCAATGAACATTTTCACATTCAATTTAACCTGTTAAGAAAAGAAAGTATAAAAATCTCTACAAGATCTTAAAAAAAAACTTTAATCGCCGCTGACACACTTGCTGTTCCATGGATAATTAATTAGAATCGCTTTAAGAGAAGTGTGAAGATGCCCCAGGAGGCAATACATGGCGACACCTTTCTCCTTATTTCCCTAATTTATTTTTTTTCTTTTTCTTGTTCATTTTTTATCTTTTTTAGAGAGCAATAATATTCAGAAAAATTCAATATATTTCAAGAGATTGGTATTGAAATTTAACCAAACGCCAATTGAATAATTAATTCTAACATTTTCTTATTATTGTGATCAATGGCGTATTTAGGATTTTGTTTCGGGGGGCTATGCACAACATGGGGATGCGGGGAGGCAATTGGCCACCTAAGTTTCAGACTCGTATGCCGGTGGAAGATCTTACCACACAGACAAATCTGAAATGACGCTCCTGCAAACACGCTTGCATATTTGTAATCTCATTTCAACTTAATTAATTTCATTTTAGAAAAATGGAAATATTCAGTTTTATCTGTATACGTTTTTACCTGAAAGAAAATGAGACAAGTTGAAGCTGAAATATACTGATTGAGTTTTAATGGCAATAATTGCAGATTCTTAAATCTTATGTGATATGATAAACACAAAAATTTAACAGAAAATTAGCAGAACTTTTCTTTTATTCTGTTCACAGTAGAAAAAGGAAGAATCCTCTTGGCCTACCTAATTTCCCGTTTTACTTATTCGCCCCTCTTGAATTTCTTTAATTCAAACATTTACCTTTCTTTATAACTAAATGATATAAATATTCCTTTCCTATAATAACTTAAGTCCCATTATCT